>NC_064627.1:389237970-391681720 GCF_023864275.1 Schistocerca cancellata
ACCACCGCGGCCGGCAGTTCTCAAGCATATCGAGATATGTGCTTCCTGTAAGTGTTCTCGGCAAAGAAAAATGAACCATTAACACATTAATTTAGGAGAGTTCCTCTCATGTTGTACAACTTCATGTGGTTATTCCGTACCCCATATTCTCACATTACGACGGTTCATCTTCCCATTCAAATGGAATGTTGCCTCGTCACCAAACACTAACCGTGGAAACAAAAAAACTGTCCTCCATCTTGCCAAGAACTAAATTACAGAACTCCACACGCTGTTGTTTGTCACCTTCACGAAGAGCTTGCAGTAGCTGAATTTTGTTTGGTTTCATGTGCAAACGTCGACGCAACTGTCGAGCTGCATGGCAAACGGATTTCTGCGGGCTCCTCGTGAAACTATGGCGGATGCGTTCGACGACTGTGTCAGACACTCGGGGACGGCCGGGCGATTTGCCTTCACACAAACAAGCTGTTTCTCGGAATTGTTCATGCCATCGTCTAATGCCCTGTACTGTAAGAGGATCCACACCATACCTCGTACGTAAGTCACGCTGAACAGTTATTACTGACCAGCACTGAGCAAAACGTAGAACACAAAATGCTTTGTTGTCCCAACACCATTTTTACTAAAACTGAAATGGGTGCACACTGCTGATACCTAGGGAACCATGTAAAACTAGAGTTTTCTCTTTCCAACAGTACGTTGTTCACGCACATCTCAAATAACATAATACTGTAGTTATGATTTTTTAAATCTTTTTTATACACCTTGTACTTCGGTAAATTCACTGCTCAAAATGTTAGTCACACCTTGCGATAGTAAAAGCTGCCTGTGCTACTAGGGGGTGTCAAAAGCTGGTTTCGTGTTGTGCTTGCATGTGCGGATTCCGTAATGTGTGGAATCCAGCGGAGCGAAATCTGTTTTATATGAGGGTTATTATTTTTTTAACTTTTCGGTCGCGAAGTTAAAAGCTCAGTGAAAACACAACGAAGCTTTGTAAATTTGTTACACAGGGTCTCTATTATACCCATCGATCGCGTCACGTTGCACTTGGTTCTGAATGCGCACTGAGTGTGTAAAGATGCTTGGAACAACGTCTCCCGCAAAGTGCGAAGTGCCTGCTGAGGGGTTCCATCTGCTTTCACGAAGACTACGTAACACAACTGTCATCCGTTTCTTTATTCGTGACATTTCTCGGCCGTACACTGCAGGTGCAGCGTTTACTGTGGGGAAGTGTGTGATCACCCATTATTCGGTCTGTACTTGGCTCCCTCTGGTTTTCATCTCTCTACTCACACGAACCACTTCCTATGAGGACAGCATTTTTCGCACAGACAGTGAGCTGCAGACCTCGTAGGGAATTGTGGGAAAGCACAGGCGGATGCCTTCTATCACGGCGGTATTCGAAAGTTTGTACCACGCTACGAATAATGCCTAAGTCGGAGTGGTGACTATATAGAGAAGTAGCTGGAAGATGTAGCTAAACTTCGGAAATAAAACATTTCTCATTTTTGCAGTGGTTTCAATCTCGAGGCCGATCGAAAGTTGATCTACACCTGTCTGTACCTCTGGGCCCTGTCTAACAACGGATGCATCCAAAACTCGGTATACAGCATGTGCAACAACAGCAGGAAACAATAAAAACGCAAAGGTCACTAACGGGTTCACAAACCAAATAAACAAAGCTAAGTCAGGATAAGACTAGATTTTGTTAAAATCGTCACACCCAAACTCCAACACAAGGATTTGCTTTAAGGAGAGCAAAAACAAGCGCGAGCGGAGCGATGTAACTGATACACACCATCTTACCAGCGTTGTGCACCACTATATTATTGCGAATTCAGTAGCTCACGAATGTCGATGCATAAGTCTTGGGCATCCGCTGTTCATGAGTGCCCAAGACAATGTGTGTTTTCCAAGAAGTATCGTCTCCATAGTGGCTCACACAACTAATGTTTACGCTAGCCAGGGGCTGGTATCACCACGCTGCTTAGTCTGTAATGTCATTTTATACTATAGACGGATTTGAAAGTCCTTCGTCTTTCCAGATGGGTTGGTGGGAACTGACCCTTTTGGCTTGTGTGTCTTAAACTGAGAAAATGGTTCCCATAGTAAATGGGATATGCACATTTTTAAATGCAGGGTTGTGAATCGTTGGCTCAGTTGTTTGGTGCCCTTCAGTATTTTTTAGGCGCGAAAGGCAAGCTTGATCGTTGACATCTTCCGTCTGAATGGTCAATTTTGGGCGCACGTGGCGCTGTCCTGTCGGTTAAATCCGACGTTTCGCAATCCATCTGCCCTCTCACGAAGGGCTGTTGTCACTTCAAACTCGCAGCAGGCCATATGGCCTCTCATCTGAACCGGCACCCACTTTCACGTTATTTATTTAAAGTTATTAATGGTCTATTTGCATCACCCGGACAGACAGCCCGAGAACAATAAAACTCATTATGCTGCATCCATTTAAACCGAACTTAAGCCACTGATGTATGGAAATCAACAGTTATTACATTATAGTGTAATTTCTTAAATCTCTCTTCCTATGCTGTTATTTGACCCTCTATTTTAAAATCGTATAAGAGCCACATTCACACATAAAGGTATGGTTATGCTGGAGCGATAGATATCTTGCCGGAATATATCACGATTGAATCAAAGTCGTTCTATTCTCATTGTATGTAAAGTTTCCACTGTATCTGCAGTGTTGGTACAAAGGCCGTGATGGGAGCTAAGTACCACTGCGAAGTATCTCCCTTTAATTTCGTAAGACAGTCTCGTCGTTTTTCAGCGCGGTTCCAGCACCTGGCACTAAGCTGGCTGTCTCTTTATGTACTTGGTTCGATTTCAACCCGTAAAAGATCACATTGGTTGCTTAAGAGCACTGTAAATGGTGTAGAATTAGCACCAGGCACTCCTGCATGCCTTTTGGTAGTACGAAATGAGCGCGGTAAGATGGATCAACCTGATGACGTGACGGAATAGCAGTAAGGAGCTATCGTGTTTTGCTGTGCCCATGGTCAGTGTAAATAAAGTTCTCAGATTTGTCCCTAAGTGTTTACAGTGTTTACTGTAGCACACTTAGGCCATGTGACAACGTAAGAATAGTGGTCGTAAGAAGATAATACCCAACATGGACCGGGGACGAGTGTCATCAATGGTAATGGGTTTCAGTTCCGACCGGAATTGCTTTTGCCGGTGCCCATTCGTTATCGTAAGTATGAATCTTAATGTTTATTTCAAACTTCGGTGACAGGGTGGTCATTTCTTTTAAAAATTCATGAATAGTATGTTGCGGACGCTCCTATCTCCCAAGATAACGGCCTATTTATGTATGTCAAAAGGTCCGATGGACGATGCGAGCCACAGCTATTTGATTATGTGAGGAGTCAGTACATAGTTTACAGGCGGATGATTAGAAAATTTACGAACGAAAAAAAACACGAATAAACTTGTAAGAGTGTACGAATAAATAACACATTTAAGAGAGTTTTTGAACTACTACGAGGAGTTCTTGAAAAGAGTAAGACCGTACTACAAGGAAACCTTTCAACTTACGTCTGAATACTTACGGTTTATCATTCAATTTTTTTCAGTCCTGCTGGAATCTTATTGAAAAAGAAACCTTCTGAATAGTAAAATGTCTGATAAACTGTTACCGAAGTGCAAATCCTTTTTCTGTCCAGTGTTCACAGAATGTAAATAGCAGTTTCTTCTGACCGGGTCAGTATTTTCAACAAAAGAGCTCGTGATGGAATGTGTGTACGGCGACGACAGAGAGAGAATTCGCACACCTGAACAACGGCAATACGAAGTTCGCAAACTGACAACGCACATCAGTCTGATTCATTTCTGGGCTAAGTGTTCAAAGCTGATCCAAAATACAACACCATATTAGATACTAGGTTGAATGAATGTACGCAAAGTAAACAAGCCTTCTCGTTTTGGCGTTAGAGACAGTGGCGATAGCAGCATTCAGATTCTGTAAAAGATATTTGTCGTAATCCTTCCAAGAAAGTCGTCAATCTACTTTCACTTCTAAGATTTAAAATGGTAGTCTTCACGCACTGTTGGATCAGCTGAGGGGCAACAAATTTCCGCTTTTTCAAGATCCGTCACTAACACTGTGCATTGCGTTTTGTTGCAGTTAAGCATTAATTGGCTCTCTGAAAGCCACGTGCTGATGTCACAAACTATCCTATTAGCTACATTAATTACATGACGTTTCTTGTCTTTCAAAATAACACTTCTCGTCTGCAAAGAGAAATATTTTTGAGTCATCTGTCATTTTTGTGAAAGAAAAACAATGGTTCCTAACAAAGCACTGTGGCACTCCTGTCAGCCCCCCCCCCCCCGCCACCCCCCCCCCCCCCTCTGCCCCTGCACGCCACCCCACTTTCGGTCATCCAAGTCATATCGAAACTTATTCGCTTTTTACTGACACCAGCGAACAGCCTTCGGCTTCCTACTTTCCACATATGAAGTGAACCATTGCTGAGCTTTTTCTGTAATCCATGTTCCAATTTGTGCATAAGTATTGTACGGTCCACGCGACCAACCATGTTCGCAGAGCTGTGCACGCACACGTTCCTTGTTCAGTGACCATTGACTCTCTATTGTACCTCAAGTGGCACATCTGTAACTGAAGAAACTTTACGATTTTATTCGCCAAATTGGGGCCATCAGCAAGGGGGTGGTGGTGGTGGTGGTGGTGGTGGTGGTGGTGGTGGTGGTGGTGGTGGTGGTGGTGGTGGTGGTGGTGTATCACTAGCTTGATATCTGTGAGAGCGAGATGTTAAAGAAGATCCTGACCTGACAAAGGAAGCAAGATTGGCATAATGCCTAACATTTAAAGTCGTCTTCTAGATATCTGTAGTAGATATTTAGCACTGGAATGGACAGAGGTATAATGTATCACTGCTCGATTCTGTGTTAGACAAAGCTCAAAAACTTGAGTCACTGACTCTCATAATGGCAAGCATTGTAGAACATTCACTTTCTCAGAATTCTACCACAGTGTCTATGTGCGTTAATGACCTTAAGAGTTGATAAGAATTGTGTAAAACGTAATCGGGTGGTTTTGCATTGCAGTTCTAGCGAAGAGTTTCAGTAACGTGAACAACTACTGATTATATTATCAAGTTAGATTAAATGAAAGGGCCAACGTTATCGGTTGTATAGCGGAGAATTCCCTGATAGCGAAACGCGCAATGCAAGACAATAGTGCGACACAATACTGAGCTATGGTTGAAAACAAAGGACGAAAGTAAAACGTGTGCAAAGATTGTAACTCGCAAATTCTTTTCCAGTTGGAGGGCTTACCTGGCTGTTCAATAACTGCAATGTGAATTTTTTAAAAGTATGCAACGTTCTTGTCGCGAAAGGCTGTTATATAAAAACAGAAATACTGTCTCAAATGAAATGTAAATAGTTTTACTGTTCCAATCACATATTTCGTGATGGAAGTAAAGTACCAGATCACGGAAACACACAACCATAGTTACCTTCCGTAGATTCATACGTGGCTGAACAATAGGAGTTGTGATTAATAATGAAGCGAACTACCATCCGCTATATATATATATATATATATATATATATATATATATATATATATATATATATGGCGACATCTATTAAATACTTGGAACAACATAAATTACCAATGTGGAAAACTTACTGTGCTGCTTTGACAAGGGTTAGAAGGTAGAAATAATACTTTTCTTTCATAGAAAATTGATTTCATTTCTTAGCCAACGTACAGCGCGCTTCTGCAACTAGCGTTGAGGGCATCTTCTAAAATTGTTTACTTCACATTTGATGGGTAGGATAGAAATGGATAAGCAGTGGCAGCGCTGTGTTTGTTACAACACACAAACCGAACCAGCAACATGAATGTCATACTGGAAGGCGATGTCCACGTTAGCAAACAATGTTTGTGCCGCAAAGGTAGCGGTTCACCTAAAACAGACATAATCATGGTTGTAGCTCACCTTGGAGAGTAGCAATTGAACACACGGAAATAGATGACCCAGTATCACCATTTAAGTGCACTTCCAATGCAGAGTTAGCAGTAGGTAATCCATCACATGAAGTAATACGCGAAATACGTTGTTGTTAAAGAACCCAATTACCTAAGCCGAGTGTGCCCTTCTCTTTGGGGGGCCCGCCAGCACACCATCGGAGATGCTGGTAATCATGGGGGATTCACCCAAAGGAGTTGAAACGTCTCTGTGAAGTCGTTTCATAAGACGATTGTCGAATTCGGTAGAACTTATTCATGAATTCTTCCAGAAAGACTGAGCACTCAAATAAGGCCTATTGAATATTATATGTGTGTTTTCATGTGGGGTTTCGGTTTTGTTTTGTGGGAAAGGCTGAGTTGGTCATCGTCTGCAGGGAGCAGACGATGTTGCTTCTCTTTCGAAGGAGAGCACAGGATGACCAACTTAGATTTCCAATACCTGAACAGAGAGGTTTACCCATCTTAGTGGAATGCTGTTTTTGTGTGTGAGGTTGGTGACGGAGGGCTACCCCTCTGGTAGCTTCCGCTGCACGGGGACCTAAGTAATCTCGAAAGAGAAAGGGACACTCTTTGGTGAAAGCTTGTTGATTACGGATCTTGGCTCTTAAGGGGGGGTTTCAGGTGATAGGAAGCAGGTTGAGTTAGGACTTCCGTTATGTTTAACTGTTGAAACACTTAAGAACTTCAGCTTAACTGAAACGTGTGAAGAGAGTTATTTTTCCGAATGTGCTATAATTATATTTCTTTAAATAGGCGATTTCTGGGTGTTTGAGTTAAAAGTGTGGAAGTTACTTTATTCATTTTGATCAACGATGAAGTAGAATTTCAAACGGCAAATCTGATTGGGAAAAGCTGGTTAGGATCACTTCAACTGTACGTAAGTGTAATACTGTGTCGAAGCGAGTATGATTTTTAATCTTACATTATGTGGAAGTTGCTTTTGTCTTTGTGTGACGATTTTGTGCTACGTGTTTGGTAATCAATGACCCTCCTGGTCCACAACGGCAGCGCAACAGGCTTTATTTTAACAATTTGATTGTTTAATGAGCTATAATTTCTGCAAGAATATCTGTTCTTTCGTGCGCTTTCTACATAGCAGCACAAAGGTTTGATTCGGAATGCACCACGTGCTCTAGTTCGGCCGTTTGCAAGCAGCAGACCCAGTTAGTATGTTGAATAATTGTCGCACAACTTCGTGGGTTGCGATGAACATCGGCAGCCATTTTGTTGAAATGTTGGGCTGGATGCGCTTTTGATCGACTGAGAACAATCGCGGAACTACCTCGCACACAGGCTTTTCATAACAATTATCCGTGCAGGATATTACGCACTCGCTCAGTTGGCTCACATATTTTTATTCTCCGATCTTCCTTTACAATATCATTGATTTTATCACTGGTTTCCTTTGTA
The DNA here is from genome assembly GCF_023864275.1 of Schistocerca cancellata. Taxonomy (NCBI): domain Eukaryota; kingdom Metazoa; phylum Arthropoda; class Insecta; order Orthoptera; family Acrididae; genus Schistocerca; species Schistocerca cancellata. The sequence goes on from NC_064627.1 coordinate 389,245,400, forward strand.
GCGACCTCAATTGGAGCGTGCTTAGTCTTCAGTGCTTGTCTGCATCCTGCACGGTAGCGTTGTACATTAATTGATATTGGTGTGTCTGACAGTCGCTTTGTTGTTCCTGACACGGCCATAATGCTGGGTTTCCTACATTTTAAAAGCACTGCGCTCTACTTTAACCATTGCACAATGTATGTGTACAAGGTGTGATCAAAAACTAGCGGGAATTTTTAATTTCGCGGACTTCATACATGAGACTTTCAAATTTGTCTTGTTGGTGCACATCTTCCCGATATCTCTTTGCATTTTCAGCTATTTCGAATATTTAGTTTATTGTTGACAATCAGAAAGCTTATGCATGTTTTGGAGTGCTCGGCGAATTTTTGCTTTCGAAGAGGATGGATCAAAGAGTTTGTATTAAAAATGAAAGTGCAGCAACGCATTCAAAATGCTGATTTGGCTTTTTGCGAATCTACTACGAGTAAGACAACTGTTTACGAGTGGTATAAATGTTTCAAAAAGGGTCGAGATGACGTTGAAGATGACCGCTATGGACGTCCTAGCACATAAATTACTGACGGCAATATGGAAGTAAAGAAAATGGTTCTGGAAATCGGCGAGTCACCATGAGATTGTTTATACCAGCATATTCTTTGGTACATGCCAAACAATCTTTTCGGATGTTTTGGACATGAAACGTCTAGCAGGAAAGTTTGTTCCAAAATTCTTGAATTTCGACCAAAAACGACGTCGCGTGGACATCGCTCAGTAATTACTGAATGAAATCGACAACGATCCAGAGTGTGTAAAGGAGTTAACAGCTGACGAAACCATGGCTCTATCGTCCCAATGGAAAGTGCCTGAAGAGCCAAAACCGAAAAAATTCGACAAGTTCGATTACATGTGAAGGTTCTACTTACTGTTTTCTTCGTTGACAATGGGATAGTGCATCATGTGTAGGTACATTATGTTCGAACTGTCAGTAAGGAATACCAGCCGGAAGTTACGCGCAGTTTGCGTGAAGCAGGTCGAAGAAAACGGCCAGAACTGCGGCAAAACCACTCGTGGAAATTGCATCGCGACAATGCTCCTGCTCACACCTCAGTGCTCAAGGAGCTGAAAACCGTAATGAAAAGTAGGCCCCAGCAGTGCTGCCAGAATTGTAAAAAAGCTCACGTACGAGTGTTACTGTATCTGAGAGGGTTACTTCGAAGGAGATAAGTTGATATGGGTGAATAAATAAGGATCCTTTAACAAAAATGAAAATCCTCGTTATTTTTTATCAGACCTCGTATACGAGGTGTGGCTAGAAAAAAACCGGACTAGTACTGGTGAAACAATAAAACGAATGCAATAAGGCTGAAAGTCGCGTGGCCTGTCACGTGACTCTCGCTCCGCCTACTGCTAGAGTTTCATCTGCCTCCTGCACTCAGTCTGCCCGTGGCGTCTGTTTTAAGTAGTTGACGTTTTGTCTGTGCGTCGGAAAATGTTGAGTGTACAGAAAGAACAGCGTGTTAACATCAAATTTTGTTTCAAACTAGGAAAATCTGCAAGTGAAACGTTTGTAATGTTACAACAAGTGTACGGCGATGATTGTTTATCGCGAACACAAGTGTTTGAGTGGTTTAAACGATTTAAAGGTGGCCGCGAAGACACCAGTGATGACACTCGCACTGGCGGACCATTGTCAGCAAAAACTGATGCAAACATTGTTAAACGGCGATCTTGTCGAACAAGTTTACCGTTTTTTTCAATCAGATCAGTGTCTGAGTTAACAGGAGTTGACAAGGAAAGTGTTACGCAGATTCTTCATGAAAGTTTCAACATGGACAAAGTGTGTTCAAAAATGGTTCCAAAGTGTCTCACAATTGAACAGAAGGAACGCCGAAGAATGATTTGTTCTGACATCCTGGAAAACATTGAAAGTGATCCCACCTTCTTACAAAATGTTATTACTTGCGATGAATCGTGGTTTTTTACTTACGATCCCGAAACTAAACGCCAATTGATGCATTGGAAAACTCCTGGTTCTCCACGACAAAAAAAGCACGAATGTCAAAATCGAAATTCAAGGCAATGATTTTTTTTTTTTTTTTGACATCAAAGGGATTGTGCACATTGATTGGGTACCAGAGGGACAAACAGTGAATCAGCATTACTACATTAGCGTCCTGGCTACCCTACGTGAGCGAGTACGGAGAAAACGGAACGATTTGTGGAGAAAAAAGTCATGGATCCTTCACCAAGACAATGCCCCAGCTCACAGTGCGTTGTCAGTGAAGACGTTTTTGGCAAAACACAACATTCCCATCTTAGATCATCCACTCTACTCACCTGATTTGGCCCCCTGTGACTTTTTTCTTTTCCCTAAAGTCAAGTCGGCTTTGAAAGGAACTAGATTTGAGACTGTTGAAGCAGTAAAAGAAAAAGCGACGGAAGTAATGTATGGACTTACCGAAAATGATCTGCAGCATTGCTACGAACACTGGAAAATTCGTATGGAGCGGTGTAGAGACCGAGGAGGAGAGTACATTGAAGGAGATAACATGAAATTGTAAATAATTGTAAATAAATGTTTTTTCCAGCATCAGTCCGGTTTTTTTCTAGCCGCACCTCGTATTCTTGGGTTTAAAACCACGGCGAACGTAACACAGTCATTCCTCTGGAGGCAGTGCACAGATTGCGCTTCCCTTGCATTACGTAATGAGGTCTGACTGACACATTTTACTGCGACCGCTTACTACCTAATCGTCGAGCGAGCGTGAATGCTCATGCTCGTCTAGCCGACTCAACAGGCCTAAACTAGGACAGAAACGGATTCTAAAGACAGCGGCAGCTCGTAACCACACATTCGAAGGTATCTCGCAAACGGCTCGTTGCTGACCTAGGTTTACGAAAAGTGTTCGCTTCTATTATTGTATTTTTGTACCCGTGTCATTTCCCGCTACTAATCACGACATTGTATACGCATTATGTACGTGGGCCTCTCTTATGCCCCTCTGGCGGCCCGAGCGGCCGCTTGTGCCTTTAAACCAGCCCTGGTTTGGTTTTACCGGCAAACTGAAAACTTTCAGTTTATGGAATGCCTAGGCAATACATAGAATCCGAATATCTTAGCAGGGTATGAAATACATCTTATTAATACTTTGCGTGGGTATAAACAGAACGCTGTCTACGTCTAAGACAAGTATGAGAGAAAGATAATTTAAATATTTTGACTGTTACAAGATCCAAAGATATAGACGTAACATCTTCAGTCCAGTTCGGTTGGAGTTCAGCTGTCAGTTTCACTTTAGCTAAAATGGGAAGCTGCACGTGATTATTGTGAAAATGTTGTGGTTAGTCGTGTAAATCCAGTGACACAAAGATTTTGTGTTACAGTTAATGAGGGGGAAATTCATCAAAAAACTACTTTTTTCTAACACTGTTGCTATAATGATGTAATAAGGGACGCGAATACTGCTAACACTGTGTAAAAGAAGCAATCTCGTCAATATTGGTTAATAGAGTACAGTGTAATGAACGTCAGATGTACAAAGGAGGCAGCGTACACTATGCTTCTCCGTCCTGTTTTAGAATAATGCTGCGCGGTGTGGGATCCTTACCAGGTAGAATTGACGGAGTACATAGAAAAAGTTCAAAGAAGGGCAGCACGTTTTGTGTTATCGCAAAATATGGGGAAGGTACACTGAATGATACAGGATTTGGGGTGAACATAGTTAAAACAAAGGCGTTTTTGTTGCCGCGGAATCTTCTTTACGAAATTCCAGTCACCAACTTTCACCTCCGAATGCGAAAATATTGTGTTGACACCGATCTACATAGGGAGACGATCACCATGGTAAAACAAGGGAAATCTGAGCTCGTTCTTTCTACGCGCTGTTCGAGATCGGAATAATAAATAATTGTGAAGGTGGTTCGATGAACCCTCTGTCAGGCACTTAAATGTGATTTGCAGAGTACCCATGTAGAAGTAGATGAACACACAAACTGATAACAATTGCTGAAATGTGGTACAATCAAATTGTACACATCAGATGGTGAGTTGTTTAATATACATTTAAACATATCCTATTGCACACTGTGCGCGAGGCAGGATGGTAAAGGAGTTGTCTGCCAGATCAGTTAAAATAACTCGCCATGACAGAGCTTTTCATACAAACCTATGAACCCTTCCAGCAGAAGAGCTGAAGGAAAGGCATAATAGTAAAACCATGACCTTACTGATTTTCAAACACATCCAGACGGAGCATATAAGTTCTTTCTAGTATATCGAGCTCACATGACTAAGTTTTTGTACTTAAACCCTTTAAAACAAGACAGCTTTGGAGGTAGCATACCACTTGACAAGTAAATTCACTCTTCTAGGAGCTCCATCAATCCTCCAATCAGACATAAGGGGAGAGATTGCCAACAAGTTGTTTCTAATTTACAAGAGTACTGATTCCAACTCAAAATCGTACACGGGAAACCTCATCATAGTCAAAGTAAAGGATGTGTTGAGACAGAACTGTGTGGAGAATATGACAACATGGATGCAGAGTGAACAAAATAATCAATGGAGTGTGGATTTACAGTTCGTCCAGTTAATGAAAAATCAAACCTATCATACTTCGCCTGTGCCCATTTCGCATTTTATAAAATACGTAGGCAGTTTTTAAATTTACTACAATAAGAATTAAATTAAACACCTTGCCCTAATGTTCTAGGCATTTTATACAGGGTGAGTCACCTAACATTACCGCTGGATATATTTCGTAAACCACATCAAATACTGACGAATCGATTCCACATACCGAACGTGAGGAGAGGGACTAGTGTAATTGGTTAATACAAATCATACAAAAATGCACGGAAGTATGTTTTTAACACAAAACTAAGTTTTTTTAAATGGAACCACGTTAGTTTTGTTAGCACATCCGAACATATAAACGAATACGTAATCAGTGCCGTTTGTTGCATTGTAAAATGTTAATTACTTCTGGAGATATTGTAACCTAAAGTTGACCTTTGAGTACCACTCCTCCGCTGTTCGATCGTGTGTATCTGAGAGCACCGAATTACGTAGGGATCCAAAGGGAACGGTTATGGACCTTAGGTACGGAAGAGATTGGAACAACACATTACGTTCACATGCTAACACCTTTTTATTGGTCTCTTTCACTGACGCACATGTACATTACCATGAGGGGGTGAGGTACACGTACACACGTAGTTTTCGTTTTCAATTACGGAGTGGAATAGTGTGTGTCCCGACATGTCAGGCCAATAGATGTTCAATGTGGTGGCCATCATTTGCGGCACACAATTGCAATATCTGGCGTAATGAATGTCGTACACGCCGCAGTACATCTGGTGTAATGTCACCGCAGGCTGCCACAATACGTTGTTTCATATCCTCTGGGGTTGTAGGCACATCACGGTACACATTCTCCTTTAACGTACCCCACAGAAAGAAGTCCAGAGGTGTAAGATCAGGAGAACGGGCTGGCCAATTTATGCGTCCTCCACGTCCTATGAAAAGCACCTTCGAACATCCTGTCAAGGGTCAGCCTAGTGTTAATTGCGGAATGTGCAGGTGCACCATCATGCTGATACCACATACGTCGACGCGTTTCCAGTGGGACATTTTCGAGCAACGTTGGCAGATCATTCTGTAGAAACGCGATGTATGTTGCAGCTGTTTGGACCCCTGCAATGAAGTGAGGACCAATGAGGTGGTCGCCAATGATTCCGCACCATACATTTACAGCCCACGGTCGCTGTCGCTCTACCTGTCCGAGCCAGCGAGGATTGTCCACTGACCAGTAATGCATGTTCCGTAGATTCACTGCCCCGTGGTTTGTGAAACCCGCTTCATCGGCAAACAGGTAGAACTGCAACGCATTCTCTGTTAATGCCCATTGACAGAATTGCACTCGATGATTAAAGTCATCACCATGTAATTGCTGATGTAGCGACACATGAAACGGGTGAAAGCGGTGACGAAGCAGTATGCGCATGACACTACTAGTCCACCGGCTCTCGCAATGTCCCGTGTACTCATGTGTGGGTTCATGGCAACAGCAGCTAACACACCAGCTGCACCCGCTTATCCTGGGACGGGCCTGTTACGGACCCGTTTGCGTGCTACGACCATACCTGTTGCATACAGTTGGCGGTAGATGTTTTGCAATGTGCGGCACGTTGGATGATCTCTGTCCGGGTACCGTTCTGCATACACCCTGCAGGCTTCAGCTGCATTTCGTCGACACTCGCCACAGATGAGTATCATCTCCGCCTTTTCAGATTTCGAATACACCATGGTCACAGTTCCTCCAACACTACACTATCACAGACGTCTGGTAACACGGTGTACTACAGTTCGTCTGCGTGCGGAGACAAATGCAGAATAACAATATCAGCAAGCGCTACATGCGGACACTGCGACAGGTAGACCAAACCACAACAGTGCACTACAGCCACACTCGTAAACATGGTAGTCATCGTAAACATGTCCCTGCAGATGCTGCTCGCCGACCGTGGTCCGTGTTTGTTACAACACGCAACTGAACGTCGGAGGTTTCAAGCGTCAATTTTAGGTTACAATATCTCCGGATGTAATTAACATTTTACAATGCAACAAACGGCACTGATTACGTATTTGTTTATATGTTCAGATGTGCTAACAAAACTAACGTGGTTCCATTTAAAAAACGTAGGTTTGTTTTAAATAACGTAGTTCCGTGCATTTTTGTATGGTTTGTATTAAACAATTACACTAGCCATTCTCCTCACGTTCGGTTTGTGGAATCGGTTCGTCAGTATTTGATGTGGTTTACGAAATATATCCAGCGGTAACGTTAGGTGACTCACCCTGTATATTGCCAAAGCGTTCTCTGTCTTGCCTAGGCCCGCGTTTCTCAATCTTTTTTTTTCCTCTGGAACACTACAAAATAGATTGAAACTTTCGTGACACCCCTACATGTGATTTTTTTTCGCTAGATGCTAAAAAGGACTAAGTACACTCATTTTTTATTATTATGTGAGTGATCACTAATCATGGTCTATTTCTTGCAAAGAGGGCTGCTCCAATAAAAGATTTTGCGATAAATATTTTGTGTTCTAGATATTTTATGAGAAGGTTACGACATTAAAACAATCGTGACACACCTGACGTGTGTCACGACACGATGGTTGAGAAATGCTGGCTTAAAAATTCTGTGGTATGTTCAGAAAGTAAGTGTACTAGATTTTTATACGTTTTTAGGAAAGTATATTTGAAAAAATGGAGGATATTGTTAATACACTAGGTAACTATATTTCGACATAAGCCATTCTTTTCGGTGCCGGAGCCATGGCACAAGCTTCTTTATGCCCTCCTCAAAGAATAGTCCCGACAGCTCCTTCCCCCATTTCAGAACCTCTTTCTGCACCTGCTTGTCAGTCGAAAATTTAATTCCGCCCATATGTGCCTTCAGGAAGAGGAAAATATGATAATCTGAAGGTACCTAGTCAGGAGAATATGGGCTGTGGTTCAAAACATTCCAACCAAATGAATCAAAGATCATTTCGTGGCAAAGGCTGTGAGATGACGGGTGTTGTGATGCACACTCACCTTATCAGCATTTCCCGCCTTCTGTTCTGAATGCTATTTTTTTTCGCAATATTGTTGTACATTGGTGGTCTCCCTGAGGCAGAAATTAGACAAAAATGATGCCTTTTCGGCTCCAAAACACTGTAGCTATTTTTTTCCGACTGCTATTGTGGTTTTGAGATTTTTTGGCAGATAGGATACTGATGGCTGTCTTTTTGTATCAGCCATGTAAATAGTCACTCAAGAAACACTCAGGCATTATAGGCCTGATTTTTCTTGTGATGCTCTGTCAGCTGGAAAATTTCGAAAATTGTGGTAAGTTCCTATGGAGTCAAACTGCTGAGGTCATTGGTACTTAGACTTACACAGTAGTTAATCTAGGTAGCTAAAACTAACTAACGACAACGACACACACACACACACACACACACACACACACACACACACACACACACACACACACACGCGCGCGTGCGCCAGGAGGACGACTCGAACCTTCGACGGGGGGAGCTGTGCGGCTCCGGGCTCTGTCAGTTGGTTTGGGGCCTGTCTTGCCTACAGTTTCGGTGTGCCTGTTCATGCAAGTGTCTCGTATAAGAGACTTCTGGAGAGCTGTGGAAACATTGCAGAAATTTTATCCACTGTCAGTTGGGGCTCTTCACGAACAATTACCTCAAATTTTTTGCACCAACTCATCAGTCTTCCACTCCTCTGTTCATCATGAACATTTGTTATGCCTCCATTAAATTTCCTACACCACTTAAATGCACTTGTTCTGTTCATAACCTCTTCGCTGTAAATCATCTCAATTCGCGAAGAAAGAAAGAAAAAAAAGTGTTACTCCTTCTGCGAGTTGGAAGAGGATCACAACCAGCATGTGGCTCACACTTGGAGGGATTTCTTAACGACATCTTTCACGCAACTGGATACCACAACGTTGGTTTACGCACTCCCGTGTTCCAGCGATGCTCGCTCTGGTCAAGGGATCCCCCTCTACCACTCATTGTTGCCAACACTCTAAAACAGAAGCACACCCCTTTATGGTCACAGTACACTTACTTTCTGAAAACACCTTGTTTATACCAAATAAGCTGTGGAGGTCCGCTAATTGAACGTGCGAGACTGTAGGCCGCGTGCGTCGTGTGGTGCGGCAGGTGTGCATGGTGGGCGCGGTGGTGGCGGCGGCGGGCATGTCTGCGTCGGCGTGGGCGCACTCGATGGCGCAGCTGCTGGTGTCGTTCGGCGTGGTGGCGGGCGCGGGGCTGGCGCTGTGCTACGTGGCGGCCGTGGTGACGGTGGCGCTGCACTTCCGGCGGCGGCGCGCGCTCGCCCACGGGGCTCGCCGTCTGCGGCTCGGGCAATGGGCACGCTCGCCTTCGCGCCGCTGTCGGCGCGCCTGCTCGAGTCCCTCGCTGGCGGCCCACCGCGCTCGCGCTCGCCGCCCTCTTCCTGCACATCGCAGTCTGCGGCGCGCTCATGCGGCCACCTCGTAAGTTGCTCTCAACTTGCTACAGCTGGAGACCATAACGAAGTGGTATTTCATTTTATTTACTGCAATATTTAAAGACCAGTCGCCTAGTATTTTAAAAGCAGGCATAGGCATCTGCAAGGAGGTGGGAGGGAGGGGCCAAATACTCTACTGGGCTTTAAAATTGCCACACTACGAAGATGACATGCTACAGACGCGAAATTTAACCGACAGGAAGAAGATGCCGCGAAATACAAATGATTAGCTTTTTCAGAGCATTCACGCAAGTTTGGCGCCGGTGGAGACTTCTGCAACGTGCTGACACGAGGAAAGTTTCCAGCCGATTTCTCACACACAAACCAGCAGTTCACCGGTGTTGCCTGGTGAAACGTTGTTGTGATGCCTCGTGTGAGGAGGGAAATGTGTACCATCACGTTTCCGAGTTTGATAATGGTCAGATTGTAGCCTATCGCGATTGCGACATTGCTGCTCGCGTTGGTAGAGATCCGATGACTGTTAGCAGAATATGGAATCGGTGGGTTCAGGAAGGTAATACGGAACGCCGTGATGGATCCCGACAGCCGGTCGTATCACTAGCAGTTCGAGATGACAGGCATCTTATCTGCATGGCTGTAATGATCGTGCAGCCACGTCTCGATCCCTGAGTCAACAGATGGGGACATTTGCAAGACAACAACCATCTGCACGAACAGTATGACGACGTTTGCAGCAGCATCGACTATCAGCTCTGAGACTGTGCTGCGTTTATCCTTGACGCTGCATCACAGACAGGAGCGCCTGTGATGGCGTACTTGACGACGAACCTGGGTGCACGAATGGCAAAACGTCATTTTTTTGGATGAATCCAGGTTTGTTTACAGCATCATGATGGTCGCATCCTTGTTTGGCGACATCGCGGTGAACGCACATTGGAAGCGTGTATTCGTCATCGCCATACTGGCGTATCACCCGGCGTTATGGTATGGGGTCACGTCTGTCACCTCTTGTTCGCATTGACGACACTTTGAACAGTGGATGTTACATTTCAGATGTCTTAAGGACTCGTGGCTCTACCCTTCATTTGATCCCAGCGAAACCCTACATTTCAGCAGGATGATGAACGACCACATGTTGCAGGTCCTGTACGGGCATTTCTAGATACAGAAAGTGTTTGACTGCTGCCTGGCCAGCACATTCTCCACATCTCTCACCAATTGAAAACGTCTGGTCAATGGTGCCGAGCAACTGGCTCATCACAATACACCAGTCACTACTGTTGATGAACTGTGGTACTGTGTTAAAGCTGCATGGGCAGCTGTACCTGTACCCGCCATCCAAGCTGTGTTTAACTCAATGCCCAGGCGTATCAAGGCCGTTATTACGGCCAGAGGTGGTTGTTCTGGGTACTGATTTCTCAGGATTTATGCACCCAAATTGTGTGAAAATGTAATCACATGTCAGTTTTAGTATAATATATTTGTCCAATGAATACCCATTTATTACTTGTATTTCTTCTTGGTGTAGTAATTTTAATGGTCAGTAGTGTAGGGCACCCTTTGCACCCCCCCCCCCCCCCCCCGTCCTACCTCCCCAGAATCTGGTGTACAGACATGTGGTACTCATTACTAACCAATGATTGGAACATTACTAAAGTGCTTGATTCTAAACTGCTAAGAGTAATGGGCAGTATCGTGCTTCAAGTACTGTGTGAAAAACTTCCTGCAGATTAAAACTGTGTGCCAGATCAAGACCCAAACTTGGGACCTTTGCATTGTGGGCAAGCACTCTACTGACTGAGCTACCTGAGCACAACTCGCGACCCGTCCTCACTGCTTCACTTCCGCCAGCACCTCATTTCCTACCTTCCAAACTTCACAGCAGCTCTCCTGCGAAACACTCAGGCTAGCACTCCTGGAAGAAAGGATATTGTGGAGGACATGGCTTAGCCACAACCTGGGGAATGTTTCCAGAAGTTTCGCATGAAAGCTTCTGTGAAGTCTGGAAGCTATGAGATGATATACTGGTGGAAGTAAAGCTGTGAGGACGGGTTGTGTGTCATGGTTGGGTAGCTCAATTGGAGCACTTGCCCGTGTAAGTCAAAGGTCTGTAGTTCAAATCTCGGCCCGACACACAGTTCCCATCTGCCAGGAAGTTTCATATCAGCGCACACTCCACTGCAGAGTGAAAATTCAATGCGAGCACACTATAATTTACATCTGTTTGGTCGTCACATTCTTCGCAGGATATATTGGCATTTTCTTGGCACAATGGTGTTTGAGATAGTTACACAGTTAAGACGAATGCAAACCATTGCAGAGAGGAAAACTACACCCACAAACTTTTCTGTCACTTCACCACAGAGCCCTTATCGAGATGTAGGTGAGGACCAGCCCCAACATCTCGATGTGATTTCCAGACATCATATCTGCCAAACATCCATCCCAAATCCCAAAAAGATACCCACGTCCTCTTCCTGCACAGTATAATTATAACAGTAGTTTACCATCTGTCTACATACAAAGAAGACTCCCTGATGGTTTATTGACTCTGCATTCAGCTAAACACAGCAGTTATTGCAGTTTACTATGAAGAACTCAGCTATGCTAATGTACAGTGTATCTATGGATGCAAATGCATCACACTGGAAGAGAGAGAAAAAGACCCTTCTCAGGTGAAAAGACGTTGTCTCCAGGAGCTGGATTCTTCTCAGTCTATGGGGTATAACATTACGCAACATGCAATCAATATGTACATGTAGCACCAAATTTCCCAGTCAAGCTGGCTTGGCTGCATAGTAGACTGCGGAGACAAAGACCGCTTCGGTCCTGGTCGTAGGCTTTAAAAGTTGACCATAGCTGTCATTTCAGAGTCATTTTGTGATGTTTGCAACGACTGTCTAGTCAAAGAATAAAAAAAAAAGTCACTTGGAAAATACATTTCGCTCTACTTCAATTATGCTAGTCAACATTAAACAGTAGAAATCATGAAAATTGTGTAATAAATGCATTTATCTGTACAAATGTGAAATTGTATAAGCAAACGAGTTGTTATAGATGGCACCATAGTTCAATAAGAGTATTTCATAGTTTCTTGTTATACACTTTGTAGAGACTTAATGTTGCATTTTTGCTAGTTACTTTGTTGCTATCCAACAGACTTTTTCAATGATTCTTATTGTTTTTGTTTCTGAGTTCTAGTTTTAGTTTTTAACCTCACATTATTGGAGAATGAATAAAAACTTCTTGGACACCTTGGATTTAATCATGAGGATTTAATTTCAGATCATTCACCAAGAGACTAATAGAATATGAACACCACTTAGACATCAAAGCTATCCATCTTAAAAATTTTGAGAAACAACCATCAAATTTATTTCCTGGGACACAATATGTTCTAAAATCACCAAATCATTTCCATGCACAAATAGCAATTTTACAATCTTTCCTCCCTCTGGGATAAATTTTTGCAGACACTTGTCACAGCAGGTTGTACATTTTCCAATTTTATATACAGGGTGAGTCACTAACTGTTGCCACCAAGAATAACTACGAAAGTACAACAGTAGCTGGAAAGTTCTTGGGACAAATGTTGCATGGGACAACAGGGACCATAATATGACGTTGGTTTTTTGTTGTTAGTTAGGGTTGCTTCAGAGATATGGTCAACCTATTTTCTGGTAGCGGCTATTGAGATGAATCCAGCGATGTGTAACAGTAAGGTCTTTGAAGATCAACAAAGATCAAAAAGGTTGCATGAATGTCCATTTACAGAAGGTATTCGAAGTGATGACCATTGGTATCAACGCAGTGCTGCAATCTTCGTATCTTGATTGAGTTGTACTCCTTATCACTTCAGCACTTATCAAAGCACAGGCTGTAACAATTCTCTCTCATACGTCATGCAAATAGTAAATATTTGCCGAATACTAATGTGCCATTGACCTGTGAACACCATTCGACAGTTTCAAAATACAACACTAATAGGAACGGTAAGACTAGTATTGTCGAATCAAGCTATTATGAATGATGTATTCTTTAGAAGAACAAGTCGATATGCTTCTCATTTATGGAGAATGCCAACAAAATTCAGTGAGAGCTAGAGACTTATACACTGAAAGATATGCTCAATGTACTCACCCTACACGTTGTACATCTAAGTATGTGTATGATAAATTGAGAACAACTGGATCTTTAATGCATAGGAAACAAATCCGGCAAAGGAAATTTACTAACAAGGAAACAGAAAATGGTAAGTTCGCGTCAAATCACAAGGAATCAGTCATGAGCTAGAGTAGTGTTGTTTGTGTTCTGCATTGCCAATAAATATCATCCTTACCATATCAGTCTTCACCAAGAATTAAGGTACGGATTGTATGCATCGCATTGTAGTCTGCCAATGGGCTCAACTTCAGATTCAGAGGGACGACACATTTATTAATTTTATTTTATTTACTGATTAGGCTACATACATGAACTACGGAAGTGTTAATTTGCATAACATGCATTATTGGGCAACTGAAAATCCATGTTGGCTGCGTCAAGTTGCACACCAAAACCCATGATCGGTTAATGTATGGTGTGGGATTCTAGAGGACAGAATTATAGGCCCCTATTTCATCAACGGAGATCTTAATGATAGGAAGTACACCAGATTTCTTCAGGAAACATTAGGTCTGTTATTGGAAGAAATACCTTTAGGAGCAAGGAACAGATTGTGGTATCAACACAATGGGTGTCTGGCACATTTTTTTGCTGATGGCTAAAAATGAATTGCAGAGACAATTCCCAAATCATCGGATTGGACACGGAGGAGATGTGTCGTGTCCAGCTTTTTCACCAGTCATATTATGGCCCCCGCTGTCTCGTGCAACTTTAGTCCTACAAATTTTTCAGCTCATACCATACTTTCGAAGTTATTCTTGGTGGCAATAGTTAGTGACTCACCCTGTATAATAATTACACTGTTCCACATTACTAGGAAAAATTATTTCAAGCAACAGAAACAAGAGTAATGATGACCTACAAAGAAAATTAAAGTATTTGAAGGAAATGGAGGGTGTAAAATAATGTGTGTTACTAATTTAGAACAAAACTAATACAAAGATAGGAAAGGGATAATCTTCAGGTTTTCTTTTGCTATTAAAATGAAATACAACATACAAATTATGGTTTGTGTCCTTGCTACTCCAGGTGGGAGGGCCTCAACAGAAGCAGAACCTGTCTCACCCAACGTAGCATACAAAATTATCTTCTTATATTACTAAATGAAACAAAATGGGGTGCAATTCAGTGCATGTTTCTGTGTGTGTGTGTGTGTGTGTGTGTGTGTGTGTGTGTGTGTGTGTGTGTGTGTGTGTGTGTGTGTGTGTGTGTGTTTGTTTCTACTGTCTAAGAACTAGTACTATTTATTACAAATTTAAGTGCTTGTGTGGGGCATACCAATTACACTACATGTGTTGCTATATCTAGACATGTGTATGCACTGTTGTGTTGTACGTTTCTGTGTGTGATGCTGTTCCCCTTAACCAATACCATAGGTGGGAGAGGGAGCCTCAGAACTCAAACGTCTAGCCTTGCCTTCCTCTATGGCAGACTCCTTAGATGTAATGATTGTCTCATTGTTTACATTTGTCATTATCCCATACATTACTTCCTTGTCATTGACTGCAGCTTAGATACATGGACCAATCATGTGCTATATCTGTTTTACTTCGTGTGTCTGCTTCTCCATCAGTGTCTGTGTCAGTATGGAGTGTGTGACCTTCTAATGATCTTGTTATTGTGTCCGTCAGAGATCTGCCATATGGATTTTCTTGTCTATAGACATCACACAGTGTTTCTTGAAAACTTGTCATTGATGTTGCCTAGAGCACACAATTTTTCTGGGTCCTGTAACATTTCTTTGGTGTTGTTATATTCTGTTACAGGTCTCATGTGTGTAAGTGTTACAATCTAATGCAACGTGTTAAGGATACCCATATGCCCTATATGTGCATATAGCTTATATGTGCATATAGGACTCTGCCTGAGGCTCAGTTGGCTTGTGTATGCTGGGTATGGACTGGGGCTGGTCAAAAAGTTAACCATGACATGGCTTCAGTCTGCATGATTCAACTTTAGTCATTCTGTAATTTGGGGAAGAAGAACTTCAATGGTCCTCATTGGTCGCCTCCTTCTCCCACTCCCATTGTCATGTCTCAAGATGCCAGCTGTTTGACACATGTCTACAATGTTTTCTCCTGTTACTTCATGGCCTTGTTGTGTCTGCCCTGTTTTAGCCAGTATGCTGATGCCCTGTGGCAGATAGTGATGTCAATGAAGCAAGTCCCTAGAACCACACACAAGACTTCTACTGATGTGGTGACTAAAGCACCCGACAATCTGAGTAGTATGCTCCTGTGTCCTTGCCGCACTGTTTGTTAGACACAGGCAGTGGGCCAGTGCACTTACTGCAAAAGTGTGTCCTCAAAGTATAGTGTCCTCAAAGCACTGGGGGGGGGGGGGGGGGGGGGGGACAGTTAGTGTTGCAAGATCATGCATTAGTTTCCTCGCATTGTCAGTGGTGAGGCTGGTGTGCACATTTGAAAGTAAGTCATTAATCAACATGCATTCGATTGTAGACCCTTACACTGAAGTTTCTTGGATGGGGATTTACTCCGGACATCAATGGAACAGTGATTCTGTCAAATTATTTGATAGTTAAAATTAAAGCATAAAACAGATCAAACCATTTTGTGTGGGTACATATAGCCTGTTCACTTTATCCATAGGTTTTTCTTTTCTGAGTACCGAATAAAGTCAAAAAATACTTTATCTCCTTTGGTAGGCAGTCTTTTCAATGTTACAAATGCTATTAAGTAAATATCGGTTAATCAGCTAGTGTTCTTATTTATACAGTGGCCTTTCCTTTGTCCAGTTAGTGTAAAACTGAACTGATCATTTGACTACAAATATGGAAAAACACTTGCCATAAATATATTCTTCATGTAACATTTGTATTGTCAAGAAAGCAAAGCAAAATAATAAAGAGGGTTTAAAAACACTAAAACCCATTACTAAGACTGCAAGATAAATAGGCTACCTTCTTATGTTAGCAGATGATATCACTCCCTCCCACAAATATATCAAAACTTTCTCACGAGAAAACCTTGACCTTGATGTTCTGTTTCATTCTATTGAGAACCTGTGTGAATGCAGCCAATTGAAATGCAACGTGGAGTCCTTTCTGTTCCATTCCATTATATGAATAGATCCTACCCGTTGTGCGTCATCTACTCAGTGAAGTCAGTGAAGGTCTATTCCTTTACGTCCTTTTTAAACAACTGATTTCACCTTGATCGACTACTCCTGGCAAGTTAGTCTACTGCAGTGCTCCTGGTGTATTTTTCCTGTATCGACTCCCTTGTCACAAGTGGTCATTTTTGTTTAAACATCAATGTCAAAATAGTGTGTGTTTAGAGTGCTGTCTACTGTAAAAGCAGTGTTACAGAGGACCACCCTTCTGACAAAATATTGAAATATACTAGTATCATTAAGAAACTAAGAATGATAGTAAGCATTTATAAATAACAGAAGCTAACTTCATAGTGATTGTTCTTGACAAAATGTATGATGAATCATCTTCACTGCTGAAGATGGAAGGAATAATTGGTGTCATATAAACATCAAAAATCGTCATTTATTAGCTCAAAACACACAGGCATGTGATAAGTACACACCATCAGTAGTACATCTTGACCAGAAAGTTACTCGTGTAAAACAGGATTTGAGTTTCCATTTACACAGTTCTTTGTTAATAGGTACAGTTTATGTGTTAACTGTAAGTTGACCAATTGACAGAGTGAGTTGCCGGGAGTGGAGGAAGCAAGCCCAGTGTCCACACTGGTGATGACAAATTGAGGAGTTGTGAGGGGGAACAAGCTCCATCTCCTCACACAGTGCATGCACCTTAATAACTCATCTTCCAAACTCCCACAAACAAACAAGTTGCACTGAGGTAAAAAATTTCTTAAATGTTTGTAATCAAAACTGAAATCTTCTTATGTACTGATGTATTTAATAAAGATATAAACTACAACAAGTATACACTTACCACAAGGAAAGAAAGCAGTAAAAAACATTGTGAAAGGCAACACTGTAAAGCTGTCCTCACATGTGACAAGTTAGCTGATAACTACATGGGGCTGTAAGAGTTTTGTGATGGCATTTTTTGTTGTTCCTTGTTGAGGAGGCATTGCCATACATGAAACATAAAATAAGTTGTGTGATACTTCGGCAAAATGTTGAACCAATAATAGGCATAATAAAATGGTGGGAACATGATTTGGTAGTTCAAGAATGTTTATATTTAGTTATTTTCATATTACAATGTGCCTGTTATGTTTAAGGCAACAGCACATTGGAGATCCATCAAAAATGCATTATTCTTTGCAGAATTTGTTATAACTAAATGTTGGCTGATGACACATTGATTTAAAGGCTTCAGGAGTGTTACATACTGTGGTGCCTACCATTCATGATTGCCAAGCACAGCGAGCCACAGTACTGTCATTTTTTGACCAAGTTGTGAACGTACAGCACAGTCCAAGAGTAGAGCATGCTGGTTCACTATGTGTGTGGTCACAGTACTGCGATTTGAGTAGTCGCCCAAGCAAAAGACTGTGTGAAGATGAAGATGCTGCTCCCACCAATTGTGGTCCCAGTTCTGATACTACTGCCGCATCATTGCCCGGCGAGCTCGATTCAGTGGCTTCCCATACCACTGTCTGACTACCACCTGACTATCTGCAGCCCTCTGGTTCATGCAGGTCAACACCAGCTTCTGTTGCAATGACATGTTGAAACAAAAGTAGTACACTGATGTTGTTGGCTAGTTAGACCAGTGCTATGCTGTGATATTGCTGACATCACTGTGCCACCACCCACCAACCCATACCAAGAGGGAGCTTATATACCATATCTGTATATCTCTTTACATCACCAGCTGAGAACGTGCACTGGCTGATTAGACAATGACATTGGTGACAGAATTCTGCCACAGCTCCAGTGTTATCTCCACTGTATAGTTGACACTGCCACAGTTTGAAGAGCTATTTCACATGTGTTAGCTGAACTGGCTGCCTGACCAGGTATGTGAACTCCTTGCAACTAAACAGTGACCTTCACTGAAACAACTGGCGACCCTCACTGACAGTGCCCTCACTGCAGCCCCACATTCTGAATGCTCGTTACACTTACTGATACCTCCCCTGACACAACTGCACCTCCAGCAGCACAGTGGACCGCAGTGTGTTGGCACCTGCCGCCTTGGTACCCACCGCTGGCAGGATTTCAGTCCAGATCGAAGCCTTCAAAGTGCAGCTATTTGCACTCCACGCCAGGCTAATTGCTGTTCCCACACCACCATGCCTTCACCAGCGTACCCAGGACCAATGTTATGCTGAAAAACCAACCAATGTTTGTTGGTAACAATGCACATTTGGCAAGCGAGCTTCCTGCTGTCACCCACTGTGCAACTGTTCACATGCCAGCAGCATCCGCAGGTGAGTGTGCACAGTGGCAGGGCAGGCTGCCTCAAAGTGCTTGACACTGAGTCTGACCTGTGTGTGTATCCAGGCATATAGCTCCCTGGGTGTCGACCAGCAAGTCCATTTGGCTGTCAGCTGACAACTATATGTCCACCACCACCACCACCACCACCACCACCACCACCACCACAGTTGTTTACCTAATGCAATTGGATGAGGACTGCACTGCACCTTCATCTGGCATTTCAGCATCACAGAAGTCATAGAGCCAATCTTTGGTGCTGATTTCTTAGTATGTTTTTGGCTCATCGCTGACTTTCCTGGCTCTCATTTCATCAATGGTGGCTCCAGTCTTTTAACCTTCAGGTTCTGCCATGCTGTGTAAAACTTTGTGCTGAAGTTCATCAACACTGTTGATGCAGGTCAGTACCAGCACCTTCTTGACCATTTCCCAGCCATCACATGCCTGCCTGGAGAAACAAGAAATGTACAGTGCGGCACAGCCCATTACATCTCCACCTGGTTTGGTCCTCCAGTTTTTGTCAGACTATGACAAATCACACTGGAGTGATTGGATGTGGCTTAAATCAAATTCAGGGTAATGCTTCAGACATCTGGTCCTCTTCTCTCCATCTTGTACCAAAGGATGACGCATCCTGGCACCCCTTTGGTGACTACTATGCTCTTAATGCAACGTGCCATCCTGGACAGACACCTAGTCCTAAACCTTCAGAACATCAACCATGTGGTGCTTCTGTGTGTGGTGACAACCATCTCATCGCAAAGCACAGCCAGCCACAGTACTGCCATTTGTAAACCAAGTTGCAAATATGCGAACTTGCAGCACAGGCAGAAATACAGTGCTGCTAAAAGCCTTAGGCAACCTATTAGCTTTCAGCATAGTCTACGGTGGGGTGCTGCTGCTACTAGGTGGATAGGCCAGTCAACATAAACACAAAAATACAGGACCCAATAATAGTATTTGCTAGTGTGGCACTCGATTCCTACTGACGGTAGTGTTGTCCCACAGTGTGCCTAATTTTGGAAGCTCGGCAGGGATACGTAGCAGAGAAAATTGTCATCCATCTGCTGTAACTTCACTAGATCCATATTCAACTACAAACCAAAATGCACATGTAAGTGTGCTGGTTTGTGCGTGCTGTTACAGTGCTGTAATTTCAGTGGCTGCTCAAGTGATGGATTGTGTAGTGCTATCAGTTGAAGCTTCTGCAACAAAATATGTCATTGACTGCTGTAGTTGCTCAGGTCATGGATTGTGTACAGTGGTTTTTACTGAGTGGCTACTTGTACGACAGACCCTGCTCAGTATAATAATGGACACTCCTATGACTGGTAATTTTTTCTGAGTGTGTGGTGCCAGAACATGCCCATTCTGCATACAATGTAAATTTCCCCAAAGTGTAATAAAATGTTGTCTGTTATAGTAATCCATCATAATAGTTAGGGACACTGAGCTACAAAGTACTATGTAGCTGGTTAGCATTCTCTTGTATTTAATGTTTTTTATTCATCTTCATGTTTTACTAAAGGTTGAGAGACTTCCTTATTAATGTAATGGAAATATTTTCTGTAAAATTTGATCTTATCTAAATAAGTGTGCTATTTTAAGAGGAAGGCTTTAAGTTTGTGAGTTGATCTTGTTACTGACTGGGTATTTAACTTTCCTTTCTCTCATAACAAGTTCATGGATATTGAATTTTTAATTTATGTTTTTATTACATGCCACATTGTCTCTGGCAGTGTAAATTTGGAGCTACCGATTTCTCCACATTTTGTCACATTTGCAGGTCATCCTGCATATCACTAGTTTTTGTTTTGTTTGATCATAACTCTACGGTAGGCATAATCGCAAGCAAACATTCTCACAGAGCTTCGGATGTTGTCCACTAGATCACTCACTGGCCACTGTGGGTGAGTGGTTCTAGGCGCTTCAGTCCGGAACCGCACTGCTGCTACAGTCGCAGGTTCGAATCGTGTCTCGGGCACGGATGTGTGTGTTGTCCTTAGGTTAGTTAGGTTTAAGTAGTTCTAAGTCTAGGAGACTGATGACCTCAGATGTTAAGTCCCATAGTGCTTAGAGCCATTTGAACCACTAGATCATTCACGTATATTTTAAACTGGAATAACCACATGGTTGTCTCCCTAAGTTACTTATGCACTGAAGTGCCAAAGAAACTGGTATAGGCCTGCATATTCAAATACAGAGATATGTAAACAGACAGCATATGGCACTGCTGTCAGCAACACTTACATAAGACAACAAGTGTCTGGTGCACTTGTAACTGTAGTTACTGCTGCTACAATGGTAGGTCATAAAGATGTGTGTTTGAACGTGGTGATATAGTTGGTGCATGGGCTATGGTACATCTGACTCATCTCCAAGGTAGCGGTGACATGGGGGATTTTCGCATACAACTATTTCATGAGTGCACCGTGAATATCAGGAATATGGTAAAACATCAAATCTGACATCGCTGCGACCTGAAAAAGATCCTCCAAGAAATGAACCAATGACAACTGAAGAGAATAATTCAGCGTGACAGAAGTGGAACCCTTCCACAAATTGCTGCATATTTCAATGCTAGGCCATCAAAAAGTGTCATTGTGTGAACCATTAAACGAAACATCATTGATATGGGCTTTTGGAGCTGAAGGCCCACACGTGTACCCTTAATGATTGCATGACAAAAAGCTTTACATCTGGCCTGGGCCTGTCAGTATCAACATTGGATTGTTGATGACTGGAGTCATCTTGCCTGTTTAGATGAGTCTCATATAAACTTCTATTGAGTGGATGGACGTGTACGGGTATGGAGACTCATGAGTCTATGGACACTGCATGTCAGCAGGGGGCTGTTCAAGCTGATGGAGGCCCTGTAATGGTGTGGAGCATATGAAGTTGGAGTGATATGGGACTCCTAGATAAGACTGACTCTGACAGGTGACACATACGTAAACATCGTGTCTGATCACCTGCATCCATTCATGTTCATAGTGCATTCCGACAGACTTTGGCAATTCCAGCAGGACAATGTGACACCCCACATGTCTAAAATTGCTACAGAGTGGCTCCAGGAACACACTTCCACTGGCCTCCAAACTCCCTAACCATGAACATTATTGAGCATATCTGGGATACCTTGCAACATGCTGTTAAGAAGAGATCTCATACTCTTACAGATTTGTGGATAACACGGCAGGATTCATTGTGTCACTTCCCTCCAGCACTTCAGGCATTAGTAGAGTCCGCGCCATGCCATGTTGTGGCACTTCTGCATGCTTGTTAGGGCCTACATGACATTACATGACATTAAGCAGGTATACCAATGTTTTTGGTTCTTTAGTGTACCTTGATTGATTTTTGTCCCATGAATTCCTAGATGTTATCAGATTCTTGGTAAGCTTGTGACTAAATGCAATGTAGAACTGTGTCAAATACCTAGCAGATGTTGATACACATGGCATCAATCTGGGTGCCCTTGTCTGTATGTAGTTGAGGACTGGAGTGAACTGCATTTCAAAAAATCTGTTTATGGAATCTGTGTTGATTTTTAGAGATTTTGTTGCTTTCCAAAAAGGTTATAGTGTATGAGCAAAAATGTTCCATAATTCAACAAAAAGCTGACATCAGCAATACAGGCCTACAGTTACATGCTCCAGTCCCTACTTGAAAATGGGAATGGCCTTTGCATTTTCCCATACGGGCATTTTTTTGTTGATTTAAGATGAACTGTTCCTAGAAGGGCATGTAGTAGTTCCACATAACATGTTTAGAGTAGTGCTGGTATTTCACCTGGTTCAGATGCCATCTCATTGTTGAACAATTGTAGTTGGTTGTCACCTTAATATAAAGCCATGTCTTTTGGAGCCCTTCTTCATTTCTTTTGTGTCCTCAAGATATCCAGTGGTCATCTTCAAAGGGAAATGTGAAAAGATCTGCATGAATATAAAATAACTACTGTGCTTCTAATCTTGGCTTGTTTCTGTTGGTGTACTAAAACAGAAGTATATACAAATACAATATCTGAGAGATGTTTTAGCATAAGCAAAACTACCTATTTCTGAACATAGCAAGAGTTTTCAAATGGCTTGTTGATACAACAAAACCAGTTGTGTTAACTTTCCTGATGTCTTGAAGCTTTCCTGTTGACTATATGTAATAATCTATTATGATAAATTTTAGAACAGTTTATCTTCCATGTTGTGTGTCAACACATCCTATCATTCAAACCCTTTGAAGTGCTCTGAACAACTTAGAAAACAGGTGAGTTGCTGATGGTGAATTGTGTACTTCTCATTTTGCTGGCTGCATTAGATTTTGTGAACAGTTCGAAAAAATAATGCATTAAGTGATGGGCTGCATGCAGATATTATCTGCAATATTACTGATACATGTTTCTAGAGAGCTGATGGTTCCCTTTGGCTTCAGCAAATCTTATTTCAGTTTTACTGGAAGTTTCGGCTCTGAATGCTATTTTTACTTACATTATGTAGATTTGATCTATAGAAGCCTCCTTTCTCATGGTTTTCAGATATGGGTAGAGGGGAGGGGAGGGGAGGGGAGGGGGCTCGAGTGTGTGTGAAATTTGGTGGCTATTAAGTTAAGATTTCAATTCTCATCTACTACCACAGGAAGATAATTTAGATACTATTTTAACAGTGCACATTTGTTCACCTTTTTAATCCTTCAGTTGTCAGTAACATTCACATTTAACTAAGTTGCTACTGAAAGTGGTGTTACCAATATGTTGTACATTTAGAGCCTTGGCTAGTAAGTTTTTCAGATTTTCATTTATTTAACCCATTAACAGCCACTTTTATTAATTTCCTGAGAAATTATGTTTATTTGTGTAAGAGACTTGAACCTGACATACCACTTTTATCTACAGAATATGTTTTTCAGAAGTATAGCAGTTTCTTTAGAAAGCCCCAAATGGGGATCGTGGCAGATGACATGGAAAAAAAAGGAATAATTGGAAACAAATTTTATTTGCTATAATCCATTACAGTTATGTTTAGTTTTAATTATTTGGACATAAATTACATTACATTTCGTATGAGCTCAAGTTTTACATTTGTGTAAATAAAAAACTTATTGATGCCACTGTTCCATACATTCCATAGGTGAGCCTACTTTCCATTTTCTACATTGTTTTCTTACATTCCTTTTGCATGTCACACATCTTCTTTGTTTTCCTTTGCAGGTTCTTTCTAGATAATGCCACAGTGGATTTTTTTCTCACTGTTTCTGGAACAGGTTTCTTGGTCTTTTTCTGCAGTGATGGTACACCAAGATTCTTAGGATTAGAAATAAACTGTGTTTGTAGGTAGCCTCTAGTTATTTGCCTCCTAAACTCTAAAATGGCTATATTGCTTTTAACATGACAGTATAATACATAAGCATTTGCTACTGCAGTATCAATTATGTTTGTGAATATGAGAAAACCCCATTTCTTATCATGTATTTTTATTCTATATTTATTTGTATATCAGTCAAGTTCGTCCACTCCACTCATGAATTTATTGTAGAGATGTATACAGAGAGGCTGGGATATTAGCACATCTTTTCTCTCCAATCTGGACCATCTAATTACTTTCTTCTCTGGATATATTCCATGATGGTTTGACAAGACTCATACACATTTATTATCTTTCCATGCAGCACAGAATATTTTGTATTTTGACTTCAAATCCGTAATCAATAGCTCCACGAGGTTCCTCTCTGAATTCATTATCTGACTTAAGAGGGCATTTATTTACCCAGTTTGATCGAACTGTTCCTGTTGCTGCTACACTTTGGTCTGTTATGGTTTTCATTAGATCAAAACTATTGAAAAAATTATCAAAAAATAAAATGTGGTAGGAGGGATTGTTTACCATAGATATTTAGCTCATTACAACTGATGCCTCCAAACCTTGCACCTCACTGACATTGTTCCTTTTCCCAGTATACAATTCTGTATGAAAGCAGTATCCTATGATGTTTAAAGCTTTCCCGGCATACCGATTGTTCCATAAAAACACGGGAGCATTGTCGGATATTAGTAACGTCCTGTCACGATATTTTGGCGCAGAGTCTTCTGGCCATCTTCAGGTGAGTGCCACTGTAGTAGTACTGGCGAGTACGCGCTGAGCTCCGCTATTTAAAGCCATACTGAGGTGACATTGCGCATGCGCTGCTCAGCGTGCGCGTTCATAATGGCTCCGTGTTCTGCAACTCGCGCCCTCCACTGTGAAAGCCTGGCGTATCGGTATCAGGTCATTTTCCATCTTTATGCAGATAATTACGTTGACTACGAAGTTTCTCTGTAACAGGATCCCATGCAGAGTTTAGCTGACAACCGTTATCTCGATTGATGAGTGTCTCATTGTCAGACAGTCTTATTTCCACAGATTCATTGATAATCGAGCTCCAAAAGTTTGATGCATGGGCCAAAATTTTTGTGTAGTCGTAATTCACGGAATGGTCTGTGGAAATACAATGTTCGGCGATTGTGGACTTGGTGGGTTGGAGAAGGCAAGTATGCCGTTGGTGTTCCACAATGTGTTCCTGCACAGTTCGTGTTGTTTGCCCTATATATGATTTGCCGCATTCACATGGAATTTTGTAAACACCTGGTTTATGCAGACCCAGGTCGTCTTTAATGGATCCCATCAGTGACGAAATTTTGGAAGGAGGGCGAAAGATGATTCACTTGATACTTTCTCAATATTCTGCCTATCTGTAAAGAAATATTCCCAATAAATGGTAGATAAACAGTTGACCTGAAGGCCTCTTCCTCTTCCTTGTCCTGTCGTTTGTAGGTCGTCATCACTCTGTTCACTTGCCTAGGTGAAAAGCCATTCTTCAAAAATACTTTTTGCAGGTGTTCCAGTTCCGCTTGAAGACTGTCGGCGTCATAGATAGTATGGGCATGGTGGATCAAGGTTTTGAGAATGCCCATTGTTTGTGCTGGATGGTGGCAACTAGTAGCTTGTAGATACAGGTCTGTATGAGTGGGCTTTCTGTACACCGAGTGACCAAGTGTGCCATCACTCTTCCGTTGCACCAAGATGTCTAAAAATGGCAGACAACCATCTTTCTCTATCTCCATCTCCATGGTAAACTTTGTTTTCATGTATGGAGTTCATGTGACGTAAAAATTCTTGGAGACGGTCCTGACCATGAGGCCACACTATAAAAGTGTCGTCAACGTACCGCCAAAATACTGTCGGTTTAAAAGTGGCAGTCGAGTGCTCTCTCCTCAAAATCCTCCATAAAAAGATTGGCCACCAGGGGAGACGAAGGTCTCCCCATGGTGACACCATTCGATTATTTGTAAAACTCGTTAAATATGTAGAGGAGAGAGTGTGTTCAAACAACACTGT
This sequence comes from Schistocerca cancellata, assembly GCF_023864275.1. Lineage (NCBI taxonomy): Eukaryota > Metazoa > Arthropoda > Insecta > Orthoptera > Acrididae > Schistocerca > Schistocerca cancellata. Next base: position 389,271,344 of record NC_064627.1, read on the forward strand.
AATGTCTGCGCCAAACATATTGCCAATGAGGTGTAGTGAGTCCACCAGAGGCACCTTTGTGAACAGTGAAACCACATAAAGACTGACCAATAAGTCATTACATTGCAGTTGTAGTGATTGACTGAAGTCGACTGATAAAATCACCAGAATTCTTTATGTGATGTGCACACTTGCCTATCATTGGTTTGAGCAAAGATGCCAATAATTTTGCTAGGTCGTAGGTGGCTGTTCCAATGTTACTCACAACTGGACGTAATGGCACATTTTCCTTGTGGATCTTAGGCAGTCCATATAGCCTAGGTGGAACTGAACTGTTTGGTTTCAGTCTCTTGATGACCTCCTTCGGTATAGAACTATTTGATAAAAGTTCTGCTGTTTTTCACACCACTCGGCTTGTGGGATCCTTATCAATTTTGCGATATGTTGAATCACATAATAAAACATTAATCTTATTAATATAGTCATCCCTTGGTATGAGGACAGTAGCATTTCCTTTGTCACATTTTAAGACTACTGTATCCACATCTGCTCGTAAGTTATGGAGGGCTATCCTCTCCATGGGCGAGATGATCATCTTCATTGGTACACCCCTGGTCAATACACGGCAAGACTCTCGACGAACTTCCTCCACTTCATCTGTATCAAGACGGTGTACAGCTTCTTCGATGGCACTGATGAAATCCACTAGTGGCGGTGAAACAGGTGTGGGAGCAAAATTCAGTCCTTTTGCTAGCACAGACACAGTCGCGTCATCTAAAGTTTTCTCTGTCAAATTAACAACAGATCGTCGAGTTGGAACTTCCTGCTGCATCTGTTTAGAAAGTCTGTCAATCTTGGCAGTTTGCCTCGTCACAGCTTTATCATGGCTCCAGTTTGCTTTAGCCCATGTCACACCATCCACCCAGTCACACAACAGAGAAGATAGTCTTGCTGCCAATTCCAAATGTATGTGGAACATGTCCTTTGACACAGAATCCAATTCATGCCGAGTAAAATGAAACCTTTCTCTCACCAAAGCCATGCTTGCTTTACGTTTGATGTTTGCAGCAGTGGTATTTATGAAATGCACAATTTTGGCAAATGTTGGAATAATGCCCTTGTGTCTGCAATTTAATAAGAAAGCAATGAGCTCAGCAGCCTCGCTCTTCTTTCATGTAACTTGTCGAATCTTCAAATACATTCCATCACTTCCTCCCCGTAGAGTTGCTTGATGTGATGTTCAAAGCTTTCCCCGTGTTCCATAAAAACACGGGAGAATGGCTGGATATCCGTAACGTCCTGCCACGATATTTCGGCGCAGAGTCTTCTGGCCATCTTCAGGTGAGTGCCACTGTAGTAGTACTGGTGAGTACGCACTGAGCACCGCTATTTAAAGCCATACTGAGGTGACATTGCGCATGCGCTGCTCAGTGTGCGCGTTCATAATGGCTCCATGCGCTGCGCCTTGCTCCCTCCACTATGAAAGCCTGGTGTACGTTGACAACACTTTTATAGTGTGGCCCCATGGTCTGGACTGTCTCCAAGAATTTTTACGTCACATGAACTCCATACATGAAAACATAAAGTTTATGATGGAGATAGAGAAAGATGGTTGTCTGCCATTTTTAGACATCTTGGTGTGATGGAAGAGTGATGGCACACTTGGTCACTCGGTGTACAGAAAGCCCGCTTATACAGACCTGTATCTACAAGTTACTAGTTGCCACCATCCAGCACAAACAATGGGCATTCTCAAAACCTTGATCCACCATGCCCATACTATCTATGACGCCGACAGTCTTCAAGCGGAACTGGAACACCTGCAAAAAGTATTTTTGAAGAATGGCTTTTCACCTAGGCAAGTGAACAGAGTGATGACGACCTACAAACGACAGGACAAGGAAGAGGAAGAGGCCTTCAGGTCGACTGTTCATCTACCATTTATTGCGAATATGTCTTCACAGATAGGCAGAATATTGAGAAAATATCAAGTGAATCATCTTTCGCCCTCCTTCCAAAATTTCATCACTGGTGGGATCCGTTAAAGACGACCTGGGCCTGCGTAAACCAGGTGTTTACAAAATTCCGTGTGAATGTGGCAAATCATATATAGGGCAAACAACACGAACTGTGCAGGAACACATTGTGGAACACCAATGGCTTACTTGCCTTCTCCAACCCACCAAGTCCACAATCGCCGAACATTGTATTTCCACAGACCATTCCGTGAATTACGACTACACAAAAATTTTGGCCCATACATCAAACTTTTGGAGCTCGGTTATCAATGAATCTGTGGAAATAAGATTGTCTGACAACGAGACTCTCATCAATTGAGATAACAGTTATCAGCTAAACGCTGCTTGGAATCCTGTTATAGAGAAACTTTGTAGTTGACGTAATTATCTGCATAAAGATGGAAATCGACCTGACGCCAATATGCCAGGCTTTCACAGTGGAAGGCGCGAGGCGCAGTGCATGGAGCCGTTAAACGCGCACGCTGAGCAGCGCATGCGCAATGTCACCTCAGAAGGCTTTAAATAGTGGAGCTCAGTGCGTACTCGCCAGTACTACTACAGTGGCACTCACCTGAAGATGGCCAGAAGACTCTGCGCCGAAATATCGTGGCAGGAAGTTACTGATATCCGGCAGTTCTCCCATGTTTTTATGGAACAAGCAGCATCCTGTTTCTGCACAGCACATTGTCCACTGTTTGAACTGAAACTGTATGGGTTAACCTGGAGCAAATTGTTTGAAATAATGATGCCCGTAATATCTGACCATCTGCTCATCAGTGCTTATAATTTAAAAAAAAAAAAAAAAAAAAATACCCTAACTTCATATGATTTTGATTCATTTTGTCAATGAGGGGGCATATCTTGAAATCTGTGGTTGCCAAATTATTATATGTCATTTTAGAATTGTCACTGAAGTGCAAATTTTTCTTTATTTCTAAATACCTGTTTCTGGAGAAACATTTTGTGACCCATCTAATGTCGAAGTCTTCATCTTTGTACCAATACATTTGCTCCTGAGCCAAAGAATGGTAACCTGTGAGGCATAAAAAGCCTACAAATTTTCGAAGACAGTCAACCAAAAATGTAAATCCATGCCTGTTACTTTGTGAAGCATATCTGACACTTTCTTTGACAGTGAAATTCATTATCTCTTGATCAAATAGCATTTCAACAATTTCGATCGCTGATTTTCCTTTGAGTGAAGTTATTTGTTCCATAGCTCTGTTTATCTAGTCATTATTCCCAAATGCCTTTTCCTAATCTGGCTGAACGTTTTGCCAATTGGAAACTGTTTTAACCATTTTCGAGTCATATTTCTTTGACCATTTAGGCTGTGAAGTACTAGGGTCTTTTTTGGCAAGAGGTTCTGTGTTGGGATCGCCAACTGCAACTGCAATTGCACTTGAATGAACTTCCAGCCTATCAGGAACATCGTTGGATAAGTGTCTCCCAAAACATCATCATCGAAGTCTTCAGTGTCGGAAACATGGTCCACATTGTCAGTGGGAAGTTCTACAATATCTATCACACCATGATCATTATCTTCGCTGAGAAGGTTAGAATCATTTATCATATCTTCTACTTTGGCTAGTCTGAGGAACTTTCTGGCACCCATATAAAAATAAATAAATAAAAAATAAAAGATACAATGATTGTGGTTGTATGAAAATACTTTGTGTCAGCCACAATCCCCAAATGGGTATAACTTTAAAATGTGTAATAAAACAATATTTACTAATAATAAATGAACGAAGAAACACTTGTGAGCTACTGTAAGCTTCAAATTTACAATATGATCACAACATTTGATGGAATAATAAAAATAACGAAAATTACACAACTGAAAATCTATGGTATTTGTGTTACATGACTTACCATCCAATTAATGGTTTACTTAACTTTACACAAGAAACCACATGCAATATTTTGATTCTGCTCTGTCACTCACTTCAGTTACTGTTGTCAAATATTATAAGCTATTCAGCATTAAAACAGAGACTGCTGACAACTGATGGGACAAAAACTATCTGGTCCCCAAATGGTGATCTTGGCAGTTAATGGGTTAATGCTTTATGTTCATAATCTGAATATCAGCCTCACTATCTGTGCATCTATCAGGTGTATTTACAAATGAAGTCTGACAATTAGTAACAAAAATATTTTATTCTTGACAGACTTTCCGGGGGAAAACATAGAAACCAATCTTATTTGTAATACAACTGTTTATATTTTTAAAAGCACTTTTATGATAAATTACTAACTAGGCTACTTTCATATGTTTTTAGAGTTTCAAATAGAGCATGTCACAGAAGTGATTTAAGACAGCATTGTTTATATATTTCAGAGCGCAAGAAGAAAAATATTCAGTCTAAGAAGACTAAGTTGAAAGGAGAGTTGGTGCAAAATAAACCAGAAACAAAAGAACTTTTATCAGGTGAGTGCAATTGTAGTCTATAGATCACCTGAATAGTTTGCAAACCTCTGAAACACTCCATATTGCTCTACAAATGAATGACTGGGTTAACACCACCATCTTGTGATTTAATATTTACATATTGCTGCTGACAAACTGAGTGCCAGAGATAATGAAACATAAAAGGAATATTCTTGCTCTGAGCTTTAGGAGCAGCTTATTGTGCAGTCAGTTTCCATATGTAACCTTAAAGGATACCACCATGTGATGCCTAGTAAAGAAATGAACTGACTTGACGGAATAAAATATTTCTAGTTTCATGTTTTCATAATACTGGGTTGTCTACAGTTGTAGTGTAGAAGGGGCTTAAAGTACAGAGCATCAACACAGTAGTAAATAGTTTTAATGGTAAATTAATTTCTTCTAACAAATGAAGGTATAATCTTGTTCTAAAGTAACAGCTTGTGCTATGTCGAGAAAAAGTGATGGCTACTTTTCCACTTACGCACATTTTTTTAAATGTGTACTTTACCTGTATTAAGTGAAGATGAACAATTTACTGGTCTGAGCTGCCAGAGTTCATGGTCATGTGTGCGTGAGGTATGCTTGCTTGTGTGAATGAATGGTGTGTTTTTCTCTTTCTTCTTCTGGCAAAGGCTGTGGCTGAAAGCTCACGTGTAAGAGCCTTTTAAGCGTGCTGTCTACAACTTGACATGTCATCTTTATGGTAAGTAGCAATCTGTCTCTTCCTACATTATTGATATTCCAACCTGGAGTTTCCATTTACTTTCTTGAAAGTGGTTAACCTACGCACGGGAAACATGGAGTTAGCAACAGTAGTGCTGAAAATATAACTGAAACTTGCAAGCACCACTGAATTTGATAGTTTAGCAAAAAAAAAAAACTACTTTAAAAAAAATAATGAAAAGTTTAGATTTTAGCACTTCCGCAGTTACTGTAGCATTATCGTAACCGCGTGTGTGTGCATGTGTGTCTGTGTGGTAACTAATAATCAAGTAGTGATAAGTAAGAGCTCAAAGGACAACAAAGCTGTAGTGTTGTTGTAAATTGTAGTCAATGTTTTAAAGTGCCGTTCTTGCAAAACCATTATGACCTTTTCATCAATTTAGAGGATAAAAATTAACATTTTTTCTATATTTTGCTAAAAATTCATTTAAATAAATGACGAGGGCAACATAACTTCTTCTGTTTTAGTGCCAGTCAAATCTTTTGTGGAAAAAGTTTAGTAACCCAATATTTAACCAATTCACTTACATTTAGACATCACATAAATGTGTCTACCATATATTACATACTGACATTGTAAGTCAGTCACCTTTGATCAAATAAAACTGCAGTAGTGATATAATCATAATACTTTGTTGTATAGCTATTGCTAGAAAATCTTTTAAGACTAAGAAAAAACAACATAGTCACTGCGGACATTGGGAAATAAGTGTGTGGAGACTCCCTTTAGTGGTGCATTTTGTAGCTCAAGTGAAGGTATGTGTAGCCTTTGGTACTGTACTAAATGTGCCCACTGCAGTTATGGAGAAATAGGAGCCAATTTATAACCCAAGCTGATGTGGCAGTAGCATAAGTAAAATTAGAAAAATTGGCAGTTGCAGAAGTAAAATTAGGAACAGGGTAGATGAGTAAATGTGGTTAAGAGACTCTGCAAGTCTGTTAGCTTTCCACTAGATGCATCCAATGTTGTCATTGCTCTGGAGACTTTCAACAAAGTGTGGAAGCAATATGAGCTCAGAGACAGTATAACAATTAAGGGAAAAATTGCAATATAAGGTTACTTGTAGTCAGAGAAATACACAAAAGAAGCTCCTTCTGCTAGGGAGTAATTGTGGAAGAGTACTGTCTGAACTAGTGCGGAAATCTGTGTGTGATGAATACCAGGTGACGAGTACGTCCAAGCAAAGTGCAGGGCTCAGCAATGTCGCATGCTGTTTAGGTTATCTGCAGAAAAATTTTGTTAATCATCATTCTCTGACTCATGGCAGTGTTGGAAACAGTTTAGACCATAACCTCACACACACATATGAGGATAACATCAGGCACATTGCTGTGAATGCTCCTCTCCCAAATGTGAAGATTGTTACATTCTGAGCAATAATACAGACCTTGATTGAAGTGAAGTGTTCCGTTGAATGTGTAAATGTAGAGCTCAGAGCTTCAGGAATCACTTAAGAGTGGGACAATCACACATGGATGTGACTGATACAATGTCCCTCACATGATCACATCATGCATGGTATGGTATGTCCGCCCCTGGTAGCTGAATGATCAGCATGACAGATTGTCTATCCTCTGGGCCCGGGTTTGATTCCCAGCTGGGTCAGGGATCTTTTCTGCCCAGGGACTGGATGTTGTGCTGTCCTCATCACCACCCTATTATCCTCATAGACTGCAGATCACTGAAGTGGCATCAAATTGAAAGACTGGCACCCGGTGAATGGTCTGCCTGATGGGGGCCCCTAGCCATACGATTAAATAAATAAAATAAATGGTATGGCATACATCTGAATGTTCCCAGTAGGATGTTATCACCTGTTATTTATAAATGATTTATCTTAATCTACCATGATGCAGAGAGTAATTTTACCATTTTTGCAGACGACACGAATATGATGGTTAATGGTCGTAAATGGGAAAATATTCAAGTGTCTATTAATATTATTCTTATAGATTTAATGAAATGGTTTACTGCAAATGGTCTTTCACTAAACCTTAGTAAGACTAATTATATTCAGATCACCCCAACTGCCAAAATTGAGGAATAGATGACTGTTAAATATGCCACTCAGGTCATAGGAATAGTGGAAGTAACAAAGCTTCTAGAAAGAAGATTGACTGTAGAGTAAACTGGTCCCATCACATTTTAGATCTTTACAAAAGACTCACAGCTCTTCAATTTTTGCAATGCAAATCGTCTCTGACAGTCCAAACTTAAGCATTAAAAAAGCAGTATACTATAGTTACTTCCACTCTTTTTTTGGCATATGGAATTATTTTCTGAGGAAATCAACCTCTTGTGAAGAAAATATTCATTACTCAGAAGCGTGTTGTAAGAGCGATATTTGTTGTAGACCCTAGATGCAGTTGCAGAAGTGTGTTCCAGAATCTGGGAATTCTTACAACTATTTCTCAATACATATATTCACTTCCGCATTTCGTAAGCAAAAACATTGATTTATACAAATGTAACAGTGAATACCATCAGTACAACACAAGGAGGAAACATGATTTGCACACTGAAGGTAAAAATTTGAAGGTTGTGCAGAAGGGTGTACAGTACTCTGGTATAAAGATATTTAATGCTCTTCCTCCAGAAATCAAATGTTAAATAGCCAACAAATCTACATTTAAAGAGCTTCTGAGGCAATTTCTTTTAGCCATGACATTTTACAGTTTGGAAGAGTTTATGAAACACAGTGAGAAACTACCTTAAAATAAAATTAGATGTATTATCATATAAATTGAACATTAAGCAGAACATTCCTGTCACATATGTAACTCTTTTAGTGTTAACTGCTTATATTTAACACTTTGGGTTATATGTCCTTTTCATATTTAATTTACTATGTTTTATACTTTGTAATCTGTAGGCCTAAGGTTTCTCATTTCATCATGTTGTGTTACAGATCATTGTAGTAGTTACGTAACTTTCTAGTCTTTACTTGTAAGCATAGTGTATAAATACTTGTCCTTGACAATGTAAAAATTGACACACACTACATCCATGTGAAATTCTCAGATGAATGAATGAATGAATGAATGAATGCTGTTCGAGCACAAAAAAGTTGAATATGCAGCCCCTCTTTAAAAGACTCTGACAGAGAACATGGGGAATTAGCTGCTTAAATCCTCATTCTGCCTTCCACATGAAAAACAGATTCGCACTCTTTGAACACAGAATGTTCTTTCCAGAAAGTACATTCTAAATCCTTTTATCCAGTTGCTCGCTGTAGTGATATCTTCGTATTCAGCATCACCCCCACTGCCACTGTCTGTGTCTTTCTTTCTCTCTCTCTCCCACTGTCTCCTTTTCTCCCATTGCCACTTCCTCATATCTTTCTCTCTCAATGTCGCTGTGTTCGTCCATTTCTTTCTCTCTCTCTCTCTCTCTCTCTCTCTCTGAGGTTTTGACTCCTGGACCAGGAAACTATAACATATGGGTGTAGAGGGTAAGTAAAAGTGAACTTCTTTTTGTTGAATGAATGAATGACCAGCAAGTCTGTGGGGACCAGACCCCATCAAGCTTATGTATGGGCTCTGCTCATTGCTCATTTCTCATTTCCACTGTCTCCTGTCTCCATCAGTATCTTCCTTTTTTTCCTGCCGCCATCTCTTACTGACCATCACTCCCCCCCCCCCTTCCCCCCCCCCCCCTCCCCCACTGTTATTGTCTTCGGTGATTTCTCTCTCCCAACATCACAGTCTCCTCTCTTCCATTGTCACTGTCACCCTCTTCCAGCACAAAAAGTGTGGAAATGTATGTGTATGAAAACTTTTGGTGAGGATGGAATGAGAATTGAGGTAGCTGGTTCCATACTTTTCAGTGTCTGTTAAAGAGGAGCATATTCTCCTTTTTTTGTGCTCAGGTAGAAGCATTTTCCCTGTTACAGCAGTGTGTGCTGCTTATATAAAACAAATTGTTTAGGTCAAATTGCACTTATATACTTTGCTTTCACATCTTTTGACACATTTATACAACAAATAAGTACACATAAGGTTAACACAAAATCTCTCCCATCCAATGAAAGCTCACTTTACACTACTTTACATAAAAATGCACACCAATTTAAGCTACACAAACAGTATACCAAAAAATGCAGTTTCATTTGCAAGTACAAAGAATTTTGCATAGAGCTTGTACCACCAGGTGGCATTGCCAAATAATTTCCAGGTCAAGACAGTATAAGCATCCTGTTTCCATTATACAGGGACAGCACACCATAAAATTTTATTCACGAAAAAATGGCAACTATAAACATAATTTGGCGACATCTGAACCCTTACAGTGTCCCCGGAATCCGTGACTTGTTCACTGCACCAGTTTAAACTATGTTAATGCCTCAGACTGGGCGTTATGTGCATAAGTATGGTAACTTTGAACCTCTAGCTCTCAGCAGTGACTAATTATATTGAAAAAAGTGTCTTAAGAACATATTGTAAAAATTTTAGATTTGTCATGAATAGCAATTATAGAAATGACCATCCTCACAATTGGTTCTTTAGGTACCCAGAAATCAGGGTTTTTCAGAGTTCCTTTAGGAACCGCCCATGAGCAAATGGCGCTTTTATAAGTCACCTAAGGCCCACCCTGGACCACACAAGATGAAAAGGAACCAATGGATTTGCTAAATTTCCCTGGGCTGAAGGAAGTGTGTAATGTGCAAATTTTGATCTTGTTTTGTAAGATAGCTACAGTATGACCTTTCTTCCAACAGGCATCACTAGATCAAGGGTAAAGCACCTGACACATTAACTCTGTGCTCAATAGAACCCAAAATGTGAAGGCCCCTGAAAAAATACTCAGAGAAACAAAAGGTGGCAGCTTGGATAGCAAAATAACTAATAATCATAATACAGATCTTACTTTGCCATCAATACATGGAGAGGTTCTTAAAAGACAAAGATAAACTTCTCATATCAGTAAACAACATTGTAAATGTAAAGGTACTTCTACAGATGGGTAGGTCCATATCAAATTGACCAATTATTTGGGTCTCATGGTATGACATATTTATTACTTTTCGTTTGTGTGTGCTGATATAGTAAACAACTAGTACAAAATTTCATACTATTCTGTTGTGTATTTCATTTGTTTTCCAATTTCAAGAAGTGAAAATTGTTCATTAATCTGTCATTACGATGCAGCAAAAATGGCTGTAACTTCAAAAATAGTCATGCTTGCAAGAAAAACTTTCATTTTCTCTAAAAAGCTAGTAAGCTGGCTGAAGAGTTAGGTTCACTAAGCACTGAATTACATTTATTAATCTAATGGTATAAACCTCACAAGATATTCATTGTAAGTCATGTGGAATAGTAATTAATGCATTAGAATGGCTTCAGTGTATATCTTCATTTTTGTTGAAAGAGTTCTAAGCAATATTTTTCTGTCAAGAGTATGAAAATAAATGGAATGAAAAAGCTGCACAAAGCAGTCACTTAAGCTATAATGCCTGAAATCTCAGTAGCATGATTTCTTCCCTTTACACAAAAAAAGGTGATGGATGTTCACAATTGTAGAAGGTGTGATCCAGGACTTTATACCTGGGATTGAATTTTCTATGAGACAGGATTGCTAAGTTAGAACTCTCTAATGATAAATGCTATCTTACTCAAGTTTGTAGTAAGATTGTTCACACCTGTGATATAGTGCAAGACCTCAACTCCAGATGAGTTTAATGAATTGTAGTATAGTTTCCAGAATGATATTTTCACTCTGCAGCGGAGTGTGCGCTGATAAGAAACTTCCTGGCAGATTAAAACTGCGTGCCCGACCGAGACTCGAACTCGGGACCTTTGCCTTTCGCGGGCAAGTGCTCTACCATCTGAGCTACCGAAGCACGACTCACGCCCGGTAGTATAGTTGCCTACAGTGAGTGCAGATACGATGACCATTTACTGTTGTCTTACAGTGACATTTTGTGCGCTTGCTTACAAAAACAGTTCATCAAACTTACCTGGAGTTAAGGGCTCTCACTGGGATTATGGATGTAAACATATCTTATTACAAAATTTAATATTGAATTGAATTTAATTGTATTTGATCCTGTAAGATTACATTGTGTACAGTAAATGTACGTGTGATACAGGACATGTAAAAGTATTAACATTCTTTATCACTTATTTTTCTACATCTTCAGCTAACATTTTTACATCACTGTTAATGAATAACAATATCCCCCCTGCGGGTCCGGGGATTAGAATAGGCCCGAGGTATTCCTGCCTGTCGTAAGAGGCGACTAAAAGGAGTCCATCCCCCTCACGGGGGTAGTTAGCGCCTGCGTCCGGAGACGGACGGTTTCACGACCTATACTTGTGGTCTTTCTGGTTTTTCACTTCTCGTTTCTTCCTTCCTTTTGTTGGTTCATTTCTTTGCTCTTCTCCACCTCACTGTCTTCCTTACTCTTTCCCTTGACTTCTCCTTGCTTTCTCATTGCCTTCTTCTCCTTGCCTTCTTCTCCTTGCCTTCTTCTCCTTGCCTTCTTCTCCTTGCCTTCTTCTCCTTGCCTTCTTCTCCTTGCCTTCTTCTCCTTGCCTTCTTCTCCTTGCCTTCTTCTCCTTGCCTTCTTCTCCTTGCCTTCTTCTCCTTGCCTTCTTCTCCTTGCCTTCTTCTCCTTGCCTTCTTCTCCTTGCCTTCTTCTCCTTGCCTTCTTCTCCTTGCCTTCTTCTCCTTGCCTTCTTCTCCTTGCCTTCTTCTCCTTGCCTTCTTCTCCTTGCCTTCTTCTCCTTGCCTTCTTCTCCTTGCCTTCTTCTCCTTGCCTTCTTCTCCTTGCCTTCTTCTCCTTGCCTTCTTCTCCTTGCCTTCTTCTCCTTGCCTTCTTCTCCTTGCCTTCTTCTCCTTGCCTTCTTCTCCTTGCCTTCTTCTCCTTGCCTTCTTCTCCTTGCCTTCTTCTCCTTGCCTTCTTCTCCTTGCCTTCTTCTCCTTGCCTTCTTCTCCTTGCCTTCTTCTCCTTGCCTTCTTCTCCTTGCCTTCTTCTCCTTGCCTTCTTCTCCTTGCCTTCTTCTCCTTGCCTTCTTCTCCTTGCCTTCTTCTCCTTGCCTTCTTCTCCTTGCCTTCTTCTCCTTGCCTTCTTCTCCTTGCCTTCTTCTCCTTGCCTTCTTCTCCTTGCCTTCTTCTCCTTGCCTTCTTCTCCTTGCCTTCTTCTCCTTGCCTTCTTCTCCTTGCCTTCTTCTCCTTGCCTTCTTCTCCTTGCCTTCTTCTCCTTGCCTTCTTCTCCTTGCCTTCTTCTCCTTGCCTTCTTCTCCTTGCCTTCTTCTCCTTGCCTTCTTCTCCTTGCCTTCTTCTCCTTGCCTTCTTCTCCTTGCCTTCTTCTCCTTGCCTCCTTCTCCTTGCCTCCTTCTCCTTGCCTCCTTCTCCTTGCCTCCTTCTCCTTGCCTCCTTCTCCTTGCCTCCTTCTCCTTGCCTCCTTCTCCTTGCCTCCTTCTCCTTGCCTCCTTCTCCTTGCCTCCTTCTCCTTGCCTCCTTCTCCTTGCCTCCTTCTCCTTGCCTCCTTCTCCTTGCCTCCTTCTCCTTGCCTCCTTCTCCTTGCCTCCTTCTCCTTGCCTCCTTCTCCTTGCCTCCTTCTCCTTGCCTCCTTCTCCTTGCCTCCTTCTCCTTGCCTCCTTCTCCTTGCCTCCTTCTCCTTGCCTCCTTCTCCTTGCCTCCTTCTCCTTGCCTCCTTCTCCTTGCCTCCTTCTCCTTGCCTCCTTCTCCTTGCCTCCTTCTCCTTGCCTTCTTCTCCTTGCCTTCTCTGGTCTCCGCCTCGGCGTTTGAGACAGTCTGTCCTCTTTCTCCCTCTCTCTCTTCTTTTTCCTCTTCTTCCTTCCTCCCTGTGCGTGCCTGAAGGCCGACCCACGCGTTCGCACACATAGCCGGTGACGGGGTAACGCGTAAGTCCCCGCCCTGGGTAGACATGTAAGGCACGCGCATACCCCCTGGTAAAGGCCAGGCCCGGGGAGGGGTGATTGCCTGAGCTGATACCTTCTGACCATGCCGATTGGTCCCTCCGTCTGTTTCTCGGGAGGTGTGACCTGAGGTGTAAACATTCACCTAAGGCGGGAGTGCCCTCTGAGAGGGTCCCCACAAGGAAGGAGCGCGCCATCGGAGATGCTGGCAATCATGGGGGATTCCTCCGCAATGGATTCTACTCCATCACTTCTGCCCAAAAACGGAAACGTGACCAGCCACCAGTGACAAAAGTACTACCGCCTGCCCCACAGTTCCTCGTCATTTCTCGATCTGAGGACGGAAAGGATTTTTCCTCTCTCAACCCTTTCGTTATTCAGAAGGGCGTAGATGCCATAGCCGGATCTGTGAAATCTTGTACCAGGTTGCGTAACGGTACCTTATTACTAGAAACTGAGAGTGCCTTTCAGGCACAAAAACTGCTTCGGGCCACACTTCTGTACACGTTCCCTGTCTGGGTGGAGGCCCACCGAACTTTGAATTCGTCTCGTGGTGTAGTCTATACTAGCTCCCTCGACGGATTGACTGACGAGGAGATTCAATCTTTCCTCGCTGAGCAGGGCGTGATGGCTGTCCATAGGGTCATGAAAAAGGTCAACAATGACCTTGTACCGACCCGGACACTTTTCTTGACCTTCGATAGTGTTAAGCTGCCATCGCGCATCAAGGCGGGCTACGAGGTTATTTCTGTTCGCCCCTATGTCCCGACACCTACGCGCTGCTACCAGTGTCAGCGTTTCAATCACACTCGACAGTCTTGTTCCAATGCGGCTAAATGTGACACTTGTGGCAGGGATGCCCATGAGGGTGACTGTCCACCTCCGTCTCCTCGTTGTGTGAACTGTCAGGGTGACCATGTCGCATCCTCCCGCGACTGTCCTGTCTATAAGGAAGAACGCTGTATCCAAGAAATTCGGGTCAAAGAGAAAGTGTCCACCTCGGCTGCTCGCAAGCTATTGGCTAGTAGGAAGCCTGCGCTGCTCCCAGCGGGGAAATACAGTACTGTCCTCGCCTCTCCTCGGACTACCAGGGAGGTAGCAACCCAGACATGCAATCTGACCTTCAGCACCACGGTCGTCCGTTCGGCCAGTGCTAAGATCGCACGGTCGACGTCTCCTCTTCCTCCCATCTCCCCACAGACACCAGCCCCTTCATCAGCTTCTGCTAAGACGAAGACCCCGAAGTCAGATGCACGGGCCTTCAAGAAGGAACCATCCCGTGCAGACTTCCTACGTTCCTCGACCTCCCAGCCTTCGACCGGTACTTCCACCAAACGTCCTTCCAAAAAGGCTCATAGGAAGCACAGTTCTCCTTCTCCGCCATGGCGCATTTCTTCTCCTGCGCCACCCAGCGGTTGCCGCCCCAGGCCGTCATCCGTTTCGCCTGGCCGCACCGCTGGTAGCCGTACATCTGGCCGTTCACCGGCGGAGGAAGCTCCCCCTCCCGGCCATCCTCCCGAGATGGCCGATGAACCTATAGACCCAATGGACGATGACTGTCCGCCTACTGATAGCGGCGGCAGTGCTCGCTCGAAGCCATGCCCTCAGCGGCCTTCGAGGTGACCCCTTTTTTGATCTTCCTTTTCTTACGATGGCACTTATTCACTGGAATATTCGCAGCATTCGCTCCAACCGAGAGGACTTGAAGTTGCTGCTCCGCTTGCACCGTCCGCTCGTCGTAGCCCTCCAGGAAACGAAGCTTTGCCCATGCGATCAAATTGCCTTGGCACACTACACCTCTGTGCGTTTTGACCTACCCCCTGTGGTAGGTGTCCCAGCTCATGGAGGGGTTATGTTGCTGGTCCGGGATGATATTTACTACGATCCCATCATGTTGCACACCGGCCTGCAGGCAATTGCCATCCGCATTACTCTCCCCACTTTTACATTTTCCTTTTGTACCGTTTACACTCCATCGTCATCTGCCGTTACCAGGGCAGACATGATGCAACTTATTGCTCAGCTACCTGCACCATTTTTGTTAACTGGAGACTTCAATGCCCACCATCCCCTTTGGGGCTCTCCAGCATCCTACCCAAGGGGCTCCTTGTTAGCAGACCTTTTCAACCAGCTCAATCTTGTCTGCCTCAATACTGGCGCCCCTACTTTTCTTTCGGACACATCTCACACCTATTCCCATTTAGACCTCTCTACATGTACTCCCCAACTTGCACGCCGGTTTGAGTGGTATGCACTTGCTGATACATATTCGAGCGACCACTTCCCATGTGTTATCCTTCTCCTGCAGCATACTCCCTCTCCATGCTCCTCTAGTTGGACCATCTCCAAGGCAGACTGGGGGCTCTTCTCTTCCAGGGCGACCTTTCAGGATCAAACCTTCACAAGCTGCGATCGTCAGGTCGCACACCTCACGGAAGTCATTCTCGCTGCTGCTGAATATTCCATCCCTGACCCTACTTCTTCTCCACGTCGCGTACCGGTCCCCTGGTGGACCGCAGCATGTAGACGCTTTACGTGCTAGTCTACGTGCTTTACGCACCTTTAAACGCCACCCTACAGTGGCGAATTGTATTAATTATAAACGATTACGTGCTCAGTGTCGTCGTATTATCAAAGAAAGCAAGAAAGCCAGCTGGGCTGCTTTCACAAGCACCTTCAACAGTTTTACTCCTTCTGTTGTCTGGGGTAGCCTGCGCCGGCTATCTGGCACTAAGGTCCACTCCCCAGTTTCTGGCTTGAAGGTCGCGAGTGACGTCCTTGTGACCCCTGAGGCTGTCTCCAATGCCTTCGGCTGCTTTTTCGCAGAGGTTTCGAGCTCCGCTCATTACCACCCTGCCTTCCTCCCCCGCAAACAGGCCGAGGAGGCTAGGCCACCTGACTTCCGCTCCTCGAATTGTGAAAGTTATAATGCCCCATTCACCATGCGGGAACTCGAAAACGCACTTGGCCGATCACGGTCCTCCGCTCCAGGGCCCGATTCTATTCATATTCAGATGCTGAAGAACCTTTCTCCTGCGGGTAAAGGTTTTCTTCTTCGTACATACAATTGCATCTGGATTGAGGGACATGTTCCCGCATGCTGGCGCGAGTCTATTGTTGTCCCGATTCCTAAGCCGGGGAAGGACAAGCACTTGCCTTCCAGTTATCGACCTATCTCGCTTACCAGCTGTGTCTGTAAAGTGATGGAGCGAATGGTTAACTCTCGATTGGTTTGGCTGCTCGAGTCTCGACCCCTACTTACCAATGTACAATGTGGATTTCTTAGGCGCCGCTCTGCTGTTGACCATCTGGTTACCTTGTCGACCTTCATTATGAATAACTTCTTGCGGAAGCGCCCGACCGCGGCTGTGTTCTTTGATTTGGAGAAGGCTTACGACACCTGTTGGAGGGCGGGCATTCTCCGCACCATGCATACATGGGGCCTTCGCGGTCGCCTCCCTCTTTTTATCCGTTCCTTTTTAATGGATCGACAGTTCAGGGTACGTGTGGGTTCTGTCCTGTCCGACACCTTTCGCCAGGAGAATGGGGTGCCACAGGGCTCAGTTTTGAGCGTCGCTCTCTTCGCCATCACGATCAATCCAATAATGGATTGCCTCCCAGCTGATGTATCAGGCTCCCTTTTTGTGGACGATTTTACCATCTATTGCAGCGCGCAGTGTACACGTGTCCTGGAGCGCTGTCTTCAGCGTTCTCTTGACCGTCTTTACTCCTGGAGTGTCGCCAATGGCTTCCGTTTTTCTGCCGAGAAGACGGTCTGTATTAACTTCTGGCGCTACAAAGTGTTTCTCCCACCGTCCTTACGACTCGGTCCCGTTGCTCTCCCAATCGTGGAGACAACCAAATTTTTAGGCCTTACATTTGAGAGGAAACTTAGCTGGTCTCCACATGTGTCACATTTGGCCGCCCGTTGTACCCGTTCTTTAAATGTCCTCCGTGTTCTCAGTGGTATGTCGAGGGGAGTGGATCGAACTGTCCTACTTCGTCTATATCGGTCGATCGTCCGCTCCAAGCTGGATTATGGGAGCTTCGTATACTCCTCTGCACGGCCATCCATCTTACGCCGCCTCAACTCCATACAACATCGGGGTTTACGACTTGCGATCGGAGCATTTTATACCAGTCCCGTAGAGAGTCTTCATGCTGACGCTGGCGAATTGCCACTCACCTACCGGCGCGATATACTGCTTTGTCGGTATGCCTGTCGGCTACTGTCAATGCCCGACCATCCGTCTTATCGTTCCTTTTTTGACGACTCTCTCGACCGTCAATACGGGTTGTATGTCTCTGCCCTGCTACCCCCTGGAGTTCGCTTTTGTCGCCTCCTTCAACACCTTAATTTTTCACTCCCTGCAACCTTTCGAGTGGGCGAGAGCCACACGCCACCTTGGCTCCAGGCTCAGGTCCGCGTTCACCTTGACCTCAGCTCGCTCCCAAAAGAGGTTACCCCCGTTTCGGTCTACCACTCCCGTTTTTTGGAACTTCGTTCGAAGTTCAACAACATGACTTTCATTTATACAGATGGCTCTAAGACCAATGACGGGGTTGGGTGTTCCTTTATTGTCGGGGCACAAAGTTTCAAATACCGGCTCCATGGCCATTGTTCGGTCTTCACAGCTGAGCTCTTTGCCCTCTACCAGGCTGTTCTTTACATCTGCCGCCACCGACATTCTGCTTATGTCATCTGCTCCGACTCCCTGAGCGCCATCCAGAGCCTCAGTGATCCGTACCCGGTTCACCCTTTCGTACACCGGATCCAACGCTCTCTTCAGCAGCTGGTGGACGTCAGTTCTCCGGTTAGCTTTATGTGGGTTCCTGGCCATGTCGGTATCCCTGGGAACGAAGCTGCAGATGCCGCGGCCAAGGCTGCGGTCCTCCAGCCTCGGACAGCTTCTTGTTTTGTCCCTTCGTCCGATTTTAGCAGGGTCATTTGTCGGCACATTGTGTCGCTGTGGCATGCCGATTGGGCTGCACTTACAGACAACAAGCTTCGGGCCTTAAAACCTCTTCCCGTGGCTTGGACGTCCTCCTCACGCCCTTCTCGGCGGGAGGAGGTAGTTTTGGCCCGGTTAAGAATTGGACACTGCCGGTTCAGCCATCGCCATCTGCTGACGGCTGCGCCAGCGCCGTTCTGCCCATGTGGGCACTTGCTGACGGTTCGACACATTTTAATGTCGTGTCCATATTTTAACAAACTGCGTCTAGATCTTAACCTGCCAAGTACTTTCGATGCCATTTTAGCGGATGACCCACGAGCAGTTGCTCGTGTTCTTCGTTTTATCAATTTGACAAACCTCTCTCAGGACATTTGATGATGCTGTTTTTTAATCCTATGCCTGTCAGTCCGTCTTTTATCGTGTTTTCCCTTTTAGTTGTTGTTGTCCACTTGTGCCTCGCGGTGCATTCTTAGAGTAGTCAGGGCGCTAATGACCATTGAAGTTGTGCGCCCTAAAACCACAAAAAAAGATAACAATATATACAAATTTAATGGCATAAGTATTCTGCAACACTGTAAAACTCTTTTCCAATGAGATAGTCTTTAAGTTTCTTTGGAAAGTCATTGTGAAGTACACTATCTTGCAGGTTTTTGGGCAGACCTCTTAGTAGTCTGATACCAGAGTATTGGGGTTCTTTTTCTAGCATTACCAGTCGGTGGGGTATGCTCTGTACTTCATTCTTCCTTCTTGTATTGTGGGTGTGTACACTAGCATTTGTAGTCCAGTCCTCACTATCTCTTGTGATGTACATTATTGTTTTGTATATATACAACGATGAGAGTTAAGATACCTAAATTCTTGAAACAGTTTCTGCCTGTTTCAGAGTTCTTTCTTTTAAAAATGGTCCTAATTGCTTTTTTTTTTGTAATGTGAACACTTGTTTTGTCTCTTGTTTGTTTGAGTTTCCCCTACACAGTCACTCCATACTGTAAGTATGGTTCAAAAAGTCCATGATACACTGTACACAGAAGGTTCTTGTCTGAATACTGTGATAGCTGTGTCATTAAGAATATGACAGAGCTCAGTTTCTTACAGACATAAATGTTTTTTTTTTTTTTTTTTCCATTTCAGTTAATTATCCACAAGAATACCTAAGAATCTAGCAGATTCTACTTCTTCCAGCCATGTTCCATCAACCTCTAAATCCATGTCTACAGCCTTTTCCTTGTTTTTAAACACTGCATACATAGTATTTTTTTAGGTTTATAACCAGTTCATTTTCCAACAGCCATTGAGCTGTGACATTTGCAGATATGTATGCTCTTCTCTCAAGCTGTTCCATACTCTGGTTACTATTTAGTATTGTCATGTCATCAGCATACAATATTTTCTTTTCTTCCTCCTCAACACCTATATCATTAACAAACACATTAAATAACAATTGCCCCATTACCGAACCCTGCGGCACTCCATATTTGATGGATTTGGTTTCTGATTGGTATGAGTTTCCTAATGATACATACTGCTTGTGGTTGCACAAGTATGATTTTATCCATTCACCTGGTTGCCCCCGAATGCCATAGTTGCTTAATTTTTGTATCAGCATTTCATGGTCAACGGTGCCAAATGCCTTTGAAAGATCCAGAAACATTGCAGAGACAACCTTTTTCTCATCTAAGGACTGTAAAATGTATTCTGTTAGACTGGCAATTGCTGATTCTGTAGATTTACCCTTTCTGAAACCATGTTGTGAGGGTATGAGAATGTTATGTTTGTCCAAATAGTTAACTAATCTGGTATACATAAGCATTTCTAGGATTTTTGAGAAACCTGATATCAGTGAAACTGGTCTGTAGTTGTTGAGATCATCCTTATACCCTTTCTTGTACACTGGCACTACCTTTGTTATCTTCAGTTTTTCTGGAAAAATTGCATCTCTGAAAGAACAGTTTGCTATGTTCAGCAGTGGTGTTATTATCTCCTCACATACCAGCTTTATTACATGATTTTATATTTCATCACCAGCAGCTGATTTCTTGGACTTCAGTTTCTGTATAGTTTTCCGCAATTCCTCTTCCGTGACTGGTCTTAAGAACATAGTACTGCATGATCTTTTTGGTACCTTAATACCCTTCTGTTTTTGACTATTTCTTTCCAATTTTAAGTTTTCTACTACACTGATATAGTTATTATTTAGTATGTTTGCTATTTCCATACCATCTGTGACCACTGTGTTGTCTATTTTAATTGACCTAATATCTTCTTCTTTGTTTGACCCATCTTTTTTCTTTCTTTCAGCATTGATTGCATTCCAAGCTGCTTTTGCCTTGTTTTTTGAGTTCGATATAGTGGTGGCAATTGCTCTTGCTTTGGCTTCTCTTATTTTTTTTCTATACTTCTTTTTTAACATTTTGTAGTTTTCAGCTTCGCCCATCCGTGTCTCATCCTGAAGCTTCCTTCGCTGTTATAGTATTTCACTGGTAATCCACTGTGTTTGATCTTGCTACCTTTCTTGTCTCTTTACTTTGGGAAATGCTACATTAAAATGGTACTTAATTGTTGAAATAAATGCATCATATTTTTCATTTACACTCTGGGCCTGTAGGGTTTCATTCCAGGTTTCCTTACTTAACATTGTTCTAAAGATGTTGATATTTTGTTCACAGATGGTCCTAATTTCTTTGGTTGGTTGTTTTGGTTCTGATACTGTGTCATTATTTCTGCAAAAGCTGATTAGTTGTCCATGATGATCAGATATTGCTGTCTGAACTACATGTGACTCATAGTTACGCATATTAGTAATTATGTTGTCAATAACTGTCTCACTTTGTGAAGTCATTCTTGTTGGTGCAGTTATTGTCACTTTCATGTTATGCTGTATTAACAATTCTTCAAAATCCTGTCTTATTTTTGTGTCTTTTCCCATGTCAATGTTGAAATCTCCACATATAATATTTCTCTTCATATTCATTCTCAATAAGCTAGCAATTTTTTTCAGAAAGATGCTAATTTTGCCACATGGTGACCAGTACACACAAAACACTCTAAAATCCTCTGCCACTCTACCAGTAACTTTAAAGTCGTTTTCTCTAGCTATGGGAAATGTAGCAGCTTCACTGTTTACATTCTTTGATAGAGTACCTGTTTTAAATATATACAAATGCCACCACCCTTATATTTAGATCTGCAGAAGTAACTAGCTAGTTTGTAGTCCTTTATTGCAACATTATGTATTTTACTTTCAGTTAGTCCATGTTCACTTATGCATAATATGTCTGGTCTTACTTCACTCAGGAGTACTTCTGCTTCTGCTTCTAATTTTTTGTTACCAAAGTATTGAAGTTTTTGCTACCAAAGTACTGAATATTTTGATGAAGTACTTTTATGTAATTTTTCTTTAGTTGGTTTACATGTTGTGAGCTGTATCCTGGGGCAAATTTTTTAGTATTGTCTTTCTTTGTATGGTGCTTATATTTTTCTTTTCCAGCTGGAGTATATGATTTTTCACTCCCTTCAGGCCATATTAGTTTCCCTTGGTTCTAATGATTTTGCGGACATCTGCAAACTTAAGCGAAGTTACCATTAGAGAGGTCTAATTTGGTGTCCCTCTCTCATAGAAATTCAATGTCAATGACACATTCCTGATCAGACCTAAAATTAGGAATGTGCATGTAGTAGCGCCATTTCCCAGGACTACAGGAAACTGTTTACACCTTAGTGTTGTAAGACCTGGTACTGACTGTACTGAGAATTGTATATTTCTGAACTGACAAGGTTAACAATAACTGGCATAATTGCTCTCAGTCCATCACATAATCATCATTGTAGGGTTTAATGAGGTCACATTCAGTTCACTGAATTTGACATAATGACCGAGCGAGGTGGCGCAGTGGTTAGACACTGGACTCGCATTCGGGAGGACGATGGTTCAATCCCGCGTCTGGCCATCCTGATTTAGGTTTTCCATGATTTCCCTAAATCACTCCAGGCAAATGCCGGGATGGTTCCTCTGAAAGGGCACGGCTGACTTCCTTCCCTAATCCGATGAGACCGATGACCATGCTGTCTGGTCTCCTTCCCCAAAACAACCAACCAACCAACCTTGACATAATGGGGCAACTGTCTTCCACCACTTCAACCATATTAATGGTTGGATTCATTTTGTGCCACTTTGTTTCAGCAGTGCAGTTTTGCATCTGATTATGGACTTATTATTTCCAAGGTGTTAAACTTCAGAACATCTTTGAGAGTGAAGTCGCATGGAAGATTTTTGGCTTACTGAATCTGTTCTGTAATAGTGTTTAATTTAGCTACTGTACATCATCGGTTCCCATCACATCACTCCCATCTGGCTTGCTGATTGCTGTTACCAAGTGGGGTGCACTCAGCACTTGCGAGGCAAATTGAGGATCTACTTGATTGAGAAGTAGTGGCTCTAGTCACAAAAACTGACAATGGCTAGGAGAGTGATGTGCTGACCACATTCCCCTCCTTATCTGCATCCACCCCTCCTTATCTGCATCCAGTGACATCAGTAGGCTGAAGGTGACAGGGCAGTCAGTCGATATCATTGGGCCTTCCGTGCCCTTTTTGGATGGTAATATCTGTTCTACATGATTCGAAATGGATGTCAGGATGGTTTCTTGAGTAAAATCATACTGATGCTTAGGTGTTGTCGTGTGAGTTTCGAATGGTCTTAGTAAACTTACTTTAGCAGCAAGTCTTCTGAAAGCGCCCAAAGTCCATCACAGGCACTTTCACCGTGTGCTGTTGCAAAATAGTGGCATTGTTTATCAGTATAGTAATCTGTCCTATGAAAACATTTATTTATTTTCTGTTTTTATGTTACATTGTGCTGCCATCAGAATTGATACCAACCGCAGCTTTGAATAGAGAACATTAAATACCACTTTATTGCATTCTAAGCAATCTAGATGGTGGTGGTGGTGGTGGTGGTGGTGGTGGTGGTGGTGGTGGTGGTGGTGATGATGATGATAGCACCTAAACAACTAATGCTGCAGTCTCTCATGAATGCCACATATAGTAATATCTGCAAACACTGCACTGGCAGACTGTCGTCTGATAGTAAAATGTAAGCTACAAAAAAAAAAAAAAATCCCTCCTTGTCAGTTGTTGACCATTTCTTGCAATATGAGAAACTAGGAAACTTAAGTGATGCAGTACTATATTTAAAAATAAATTTCATTTTGAATGCATTCATTCTCCACATTCAGTTTTTATCAGAGGTGAACAGAATTATGTAAGATGTACAAATTTTTGTGAGAAAAATAAAAACATTTTTTCTAGTTCTACAAGATAAAATTAATCTCTCAGCAGTGTTGTGTTGCTTTAAAATTAAAGCACAGTTAACTATCTTTAAAATGCCACCAGTGTCACTGCTATCTTCAATAGTTCTACATTTATAGTAAAATTTATTCCTAAATTTGTATATGTGCTATACTTTCAAATGCAATAACACAAAAATTGGCATGGTCAAAAGCCATTACAAGTTGCAGTATTTGCCATGGGTACTGGGAAATACTGAAAAATATTCTGGTACATCAAGGTCCAAAAAAATGGACAAAACTTGATTGATTTGATATGGACAGGTCCAGATGTGCTATGTGTAAGAGAATATCAGTCGAAAGTCACAGAAATTGAACTACTGCACCTAAATGAAAATGAGTTAGTATTGCATCACTGTTGGTTGTAATATGGGGAGAGGAAGAGTGAATACATACACAAAATGTGGAACAAAGTTCCCAGCCATGCAACTCACTGAATAGTGCTTTGAATAGCTATTTAAGTGATGCACTTCAATAGCAGACTTGGAAAGATTAAAGATAGTGGTTGTGATAGTCTATAGGGTCCCACTACAGGAAATATTTTAAACAGCAAACTGACAGGCTTTAGCTAAATGACAACTTCTTATTGCCGTCTTTTTGGACCTACACTGGATGTACACTGTTTGGTGCCATCAAACGTTGCTTACCCTTCATGGCTTGGGCTTGGAGCCTCCTTACGATTTTTTATTCATCACTTTTTATCTCACTGACTGAGCCGAATAGCCACTTGATTTGGCACAATGCGTCCAGGATTCAGGCAGGCATGCTGACCCTGGATCAAATCTGTCCAGCGAATTAATGATGGCGGCCCATGTGCTGGCCAGTATGGATATGGTTTTTAGGCAGTTTACCACATCTGACTAGGTGAATACTGAGCTGGCACCCATGTGCAACCTCAGGTACACAAAGTGCAAACATCTGGAAAAATGTTCTCAGACTTTCACTTGGGATATCACAAGATACAGACAGGTGGGGTACACACATTCCATCCCTGAGGAGAAAGGGTTGGCAATAGGAAACAGAACTACTGACACTACCAAATCCAGCTTAACATGCCAATCCCATGAAGACAAAGGAGAAGATCAGGAGAATGGAGTTTTTATCCATCTGTTTGGGTAAGTGCTGTTCTGCTCCCCACAGATCTGAGATAATGGTATCCATTTTGATGTCATGCAGTGTTTTACTTTTCTCTTATTGCCATCAGTGGGCTAGTGAGCTCCATTGGACCAGAAGTTATTCTGTGCACTATGTTTAAGACTTTTGTCTTCCGTTTAGCTTCCAGTTTGTAGCCTTGGCCGATTACAAAACCCAAGGGCTTTCAGGGCTATCTAAACCTCTCTGTATGTGACACTGTATTGTAATTACAGACATGAACTCAATAATCTAAACTTGCTATGACAGTTCCTCAGTAAGCACTTAAATAATTTCAGTGTCTCACCTAATCATTTGGAGAAGTAATGGTTTAAAAACTGCTGGGATTTGTAAAGAGGAACACACTGAATGAAGTCAAAGTTAAATTTTTGTCCAAATTAATAAAAAAGTAAATTGCATCTTTTTCACTGCCATTTGCATAAAAAAATATTCTTCTTCATATTTTTAATTTTTTTTCCACTCAGATCTCAGATTGCACATGTTCTGGGACAGATGAATGACAAGAACACTTAGCATTCATGATCTCAACTTGAAAAGAAAAATTAATTATTCAGAAGTGAAGGAGATGACTCACTAGATGATAGAAGCAGTGAGGTGATAAAAGTATTATCCACAGAGTCATCTCCTTTACTCATAAATTATTTACATTCTATCAGAACTTTTCTTACCAAATTGAAAAGAAATTTACGTATTTTTATTCAAATTTGATACTTACATCAAAATTTGGTAATTAAATTAATTCATACTGTAAGATTTTCATCTTGTAATATATCGAGGTAAGTGTATTGTGGCTATGTGGGTTTAATTTGAAGCGACATGAAATTTTGACGTTTCCTCAACCGAATCAAAGCTGTAATAAAGGTATCTAGCTGGAGAGCCCATAACTCTTGCCCCACTGCCAACAGCAACTGTCCTGGCTAGTTTTGGTTCCTTCATTATAACGCAGTTCTTCTTGATGAAATACTGAATCTTCATCCTAGTGTTCTGAGAGAGCTGAGTAGAATCCACAACAAACTACTCTGATTCTAACATTTCCTGCTAAACATAACTATCTGGTTTCATTGACACACACATTTCTGTAAAATAAAAATGTGTATAATAATGAGTACTTCTAATGTCCATGTTAACAATAAAGTGCAAGAATAAAAGCTATATAGTTTCATAATTCTGAAAAAAAGCAAGAGAAAATAGTTTTTAAAGAGAACCTCACCTTACTTCTCAACATAGACTCCTTTGAGGCATATACATGTGGTCCAGTGATCCTCCATCTTTTTGATTCCATCAAAAAAATAGAATCTGTCAAACTTCGTAAAATACTCATTGATTACAACTATCTTTAATCATTTCATAAAAATTTCTTCCTTGTGAACTAAAGTTTCAAATTGGTGAACAAGGGGTCACTTGGGGTATAGTCTGGTGAATAGAGTGAATGAGGATTAAATACAAAACCCAATTCATCTGCTTTCACCATTGTCATCACTGAAGTGTGGGACGGTGCATTTTCCTGGTGAAAGAACACTCTTTTGCATGCCAACTTTGGTCTTTATGCAGACAATGCAAGTTTCAAATGGTCGAACGATGAAGCATAATAGGGTCTAGTTATGGTTCTGCCTTTTTCCAAGTAATGTGAGGATTCTTCCTTTGGAATGCCAAAAAATAGTGACCATCGCCTTACCAGCTGACAAAATGGTCTTTGTCTTCTTTCTCTATCACCAGCTTTTACCCATTGTTTTGACTGCTGTTTTTCTGACTCTGTAACTATTGTTGAAACCTGGATCCTTCATTAAACACCAAACTATCAAAAGTTCTTGCAGATTGAGACCAAACATTGACATTGTGTTGAACTGTTGTGCTGGAAATTCTTTTGGTTGACTGCAAGCAATCTCAGCACTCACCTCACACACAGCTTCGTCATAGCCGATACATCATGCAGGATATCATGCACTCACTTACTTGAGATGCCTACAGTCTCAGTAATGTCATGAATTTTTATTCAGCGGTCTTGAATAACCATATTGTGGATTATGTCAATGATTTACTTTGTCGTGACCTCAATTGGACGGCCAGTGTGTGCTTCGTCTTTCATGCTTGTCCGATCACATTTAAGTTCATTAATCCGAAAGTAAATGATCATCAATGGTAGTGCAGAGTCTGCATGAACTTCATCCAATTCTGTTTCAATTTGTGCAGCAGTTAAATGCTTCATGAAAATATTTAATAACAGTGCAAAACTCAATCTTCTCCATTTTCAATCATAGCGTACCCACTGACCAATTCAGACAGCTTTCTACAATGAATTTACACTGTACATCATTGAAATTCTTTATACAATCCTTGGCATAATAAAGATTACCAACCATAGAGGCTCAACAGAAATATTCCATTCATTCATTGAAATTTACCAGAATTATCAAACCACCCTTGTATTTGTGTACTGCTAAACGAGATAAATTCGTTGCAGTACACAGATTTTATGAAAACTTACTATTTGCCTCTTTAATGTTTCACACAAAATTGTGAACTTTTCTAAACTCAACATCTACAAAAATGAGTTTTGTGAAATGTGAATATCTACTGCTTGTGGTAGACATTTATTGTTAGATTTAGGGAAAGTAGCTCACTACTTCCCAATCAGGGGTCACAGCTGCATGCTCCCTGATCTGACACCATCGAAAACAAATTGAGAAAACTTGAAATTATTACCTTGCCATCTCATTGTCATGAGGTTCTGACCAACCATGGTACATGTATGGTTCTGGCCAAGGACTATCATGTGTAAGATTTCAAGATCACTGCTAACAGATGAACAAGAGAAGCTATAATTCAAAATGCCTGAAGTCAGAGTTCTTCTTTACAAAAAACAAACCAAGATAGAGCCATCTGCAAAGTCATAACATATGTTTCCTTTCCGATCATTGTTGAAGTGAAAAAACTAATGTAGATCATGTTATACATCAACTAGCTGTAATAAAATCTGGAAACTGTGTGTCAAAATAGCTGATGTAAAGAGACTAGATTTTTTTGTATTGGAAGGCCCTAGAGTATTTAAATGAATGTGACAATGAAAATGATGAAGTACAGCACCTTAATAAACCAATTAATTAAATTATTATCTGTTCCATAGGTTAAAATAAACTTGAACATCTCTATATATAAAAGGAACTGTCCTGACCTGACTGACTCATCGTCCAGCCCAAACTGTTAAAGATGGAAACTTGAAGTTTGGAGAGGGTGTCAATCTTATATTATAGGCATCATTTAAGAAGGCACTGTCTGAAATTGCAATCCTAAGGGGCTGAAATGGGATATTAAAGACTTTTTGAAAGTAAGCAATTCTTAAGGGAATTTTGAAGCTAGAACTGTGGAAACTGGTGGTTGGTTTCTCTGTTGGAAAAAAGATACGTGTTTCAGCATTTATGGAAACTTGACTACCAAGGGTGTAAAATAGTGGCTGAAAGCTCTTTGAAAATAATTTCTAAAGAACTATTAAAGAATTTTTAAGGCTACATCTATGGTGATTGGTACTTGACTGCTTGGTTAAAAAAAAAGTTTGTTTTTCTGTAGATTCAGTCCCTAAGGGAGTGCAATAGGGAATGAAAATTTTTAAGAAAATATTTAGTTATATAAAAACATTTTGAAGCTAAATTTTTGAAAATTGATCTCGATTAGGTATAAAGAAATATTTGTTCGGGGATGAAACTTGCTCTGAAAATATCTCCACAAGAATGCAAAGGGCATGATTAACATAAACTTTGGACTCCAGCTGCTAGAATCGCTTTTTGGTTGGAAGTACATTCGGTGAAGACCATGCTTGTACGTCCTTAATTACTGTAAAAATCTTAGAAGGTGCTGCAGTTTGTGAGCAACATAAAAATTTGATTGAATAAAAACAAAAGGAAAAAAATCTCTGCAAGCCATATCATTTATGTGAGCAGATCAGTAGACACTAAGGTAGTTGCTGCTATAAAAGAATCTATATGAAGATGTTCAGTTTTGAAAAAACCTTAATTTTTATATAATTTTATTTGCAGCTGAATGCTCATGGAATTGTTTTTCCATCATTGTAGAGTGTATCTCGAGTTTGTCAAATACAATTTTGTAAGAAACCAGCAATGTACTGCATATTATACAAACAGTTCAATAGAATATTTCTCAAAAACTTTGTTTCTTGAAGATATTGACTTTTGTAAAAACAGTTCTCGATTACTAAAACGGCAGAGAGAAAATTTCAGGACTGGCCAAGAATAAAAAGAAGTCACAGTGGATTGGGGAGTGTGAAGAAGCACTAGAACAAAGAGCTTGAAAATGAAGGAAATGTAGATCTTAGAACAGTTCAGACAATGAAGAAAAGAAAAATAAAAAATTATCTGGAAAATCAAAATTAGAGAATCTCAGCTTATGGAAATAGAAGAAAATTTCTTCAAATATAATACTAGAAATTCTTATCAAACTTTTAAGCATTTTCTTAAAGGGTACCAAGAACAAAGTATTTGTTTCAAAGGTAAAAATTGCAAGAAAGGATAAAATAGCAAAGATAATACTGAAATAGTTGCAAAATATTTTGACATGTGCTTAAACTGTAAAATTCAAACAGCTAAATTGGAATTTCTAGTAATATTGAAAAATCCAGGAGATTTCCTAATAACAGAGCTAGAAATTCATGGAGCCATCAAAGTACTAAAAAACAAGAAAGAAAGAAAGAAAGAATTAAAAATCATTTTCATACAGAGTAGTCATCCCCATCTTGCGTTCAGAACAGACTTTCATATTCTGATGCATAAGTCTCTAACAGACTGCCAGTAGACATCAGTCAAGAAATTGAAAATTCCAGATATTCTAAGTTGAAGAGAGAGCTTATCATATTAGCTACTCCTGACACTTGATAACAATATTAGGACTAAGGTGTGTGAATTCTGCATAATTCTAACAGTTGTACTAAACAGATTTTGACATTGGTAGTGTATAGGTGGCTCATAGTGTTCCATGTAAAGTTACATAAATGCTTTATTTGAAGTACTTAGTAATGTAAGAGTAGCCACAGTGGTTTATTTTCAAAGTAGTAGATTTTTTCATACACAGTGTATGAAGTAGCCTAGAAGTAATTCCTAGAATCAGTGTTAGTGGCTACAAAACTAGTCATTACTTGTTGTTAGTACATTTTAAAGAAGTATCCTGTAGAGGGCTGCTTCTGCTAGTTATACGAGGGTTGTTTTTTAAATAAGGGCTGTTCCGCGTATAGTCCCGTAGTTCGCGCGGACGCCGCAACAAGCCACCACGCTACTTGCCGGCATCCTTCCCTTTCACACTAATGCAAGTTGCAGCTCTGTAGCTGACGTGTACGCATCGCTGTGCTACTTTATAATGTTTACGATTATTGAATCGCCCGCCGCGTGTGAGATACGGTCAGTGATACATTTTTTGACCGCGAGAAGCCTATCAGCTGCAGAAATTTCATCGTCAGTTAACAGAAGATTATGGCTTGAATGCAATGAGTGAAGGTAAAGTGTGTCAGTGGGTTAGAGTGTTTAAAAATGGCCGTCAAAACGTCCATGATGAAGAACGCTCAGGCCGGCCCTCTGTGATCACTGATGATTTGGTGGCTGCAGTCGAAACAAAGATTTGTGAGGGCAGAAGATTCACAATTTCCACTCTTTCTTTGGAATTTCCACAAGTTTCAAGATCGGTTTTGTACAAAATTGTGTCTGAAAACCTAAACTTTAAGAAACTGTGTTCTCGGTGGGTACCCAGACTCCTCACAGAGGACCACAAAGGGAAGAGATTTGCCACTTCATTGGACTTTTTGATTTGTTACGAGGAAGAAGGGGTTGACATGTTGAGTCAAATTGTCACTGGAGATGAAACATGGGTATCCCATATCACTCCCAAAAGCAAGCGACAATCGATGGAATGGCGACACACAACCTCACCCATCAAGGTCAAAGCCAAACAGACGCCGTCAAAGTGCAAGATTATGGCAGCTGTGTTCTGGGACCGGCGCGGTGTTTTGCTAGTGGACTTCATGCCACGAGGAACGACAATCAACTCGGATGCCTACTGTGCAACTCTAAAGCAGCTCTGCAGAGCAATTCAAAATAAAAGGCGCAGCATGCTGACAAAAGGAGTTTTGCTCCTGCACGATAACGCTAGGCCTCACACCTCTCAAGACTCGGGATTTGATTGATTCTTTTGGCTTGAAGTTTTGGACCATGCACCATACAGCCCCGACCTTGCGCCTAGCGATTTTCACCTTTTCCGGTACCTGAAACACCATCTTGGCAGGCAACGCTTTAATGACGACGATGAAGTGAAAGTGGCTGTGAACTCTTGGCTGTCGGAGCAGGCGGCCGAATTCTTTGAAGAGGGAATTAAAAAACTTAGTTGTACAGTATGACAAGTGCTTAAATAAACAAGGAAACTATGTAGAAAAATAGGTAAAAGTGTGTAGAATCAGAAAATAAGTTTTTTTACAAAAGTATTTGTATCTTTTTTTAAAAATAAAAATGGTCCTTACTTAAAAAACAACCCTCGTACACTGACTCGGCTCACATCCTCGAAGACTCTTCTTCATGATAGGATTTGTGAAGCATGCTGTGGTAACAAGTGAATAAATAAAAATAAATACAAGATGCTGTCATGTGACTAAATGTCTTCAGCCATCCCTGGTCTACCAGGATATTGTAGCTACAGTATCGTCAAAGATATGCCACATCAACTTGTTACTCAGTGTTGCATTGGGATACGGGTTTCTTAATGCCTACTGACCATGACCTGCTGCAATTAGTCTTTGACTCTTGTTTTAAACTTTAGGTCAACTTCACATAGTGCCAAAATTACATGCTAAATTAATCTAAGTTTGTCATCATCTGAAGCTCACTCTGCAAATTATCCATTTATGATTTAGAGTCAATGACTGAAGGTTTGTGCTAGCTGCATGAAAAATACTATGCACTGCTTTATTTCCCTCTGACAA
Source organism: Schistocerca cancellata (assembly GCF_023864275.1). Taxonomy (NCBI): domain Eukaryota; kingdom Metazoa; phylum Arthropoda; class Insecta; order Orthoptera; family Acrididae; genus Schistocerca; species Schistocerca cancellata. The sequence continues at coordinate 389,302,807 of NC_064627.1, forward strand.
ATTTGCATGATTGTGTGGGTATTAGGCTAACAGTAAGAGCTTTCCCGCTAGTTTGCTATGTGAAATATATATTGATGATGCTTATCAGAGTCAATTTATAGCAGTTTAATAATAATCACTTGCAAAATTTATGACCATTGTTCCTATTTGTTAATGTATACTGTCAGTTCAGGTTCTCTGAAGGTTCTCCACAAATAAAAGGAATGGAATGGAATTAAATAAAAGAGTGAACATGTTTGACTGGATGTTTAGGAAATAAATTCACCCCACACATTGTTACAACTAAGTAGTTCAACCTATGAGCAAATATTAAAAGCCAAACATCTAGTAACTTCTTGTATAAATTAAGTTAACGTTCAACTATGAAGGTATCTTGCTCAGCACTTCTACATTACAATAAAGTTGTAGAACAGATAGTCAGACAATGAATAAGCTGTATTTTTGTGTAATTTCAGTGATTTTGATACACAGTATTGAGTGATGGTGAGGTGATAATCATATTTATTTTGATTTGTATTACCAGGTCTTCGTGAGACTTCTACCAAGCAGTCTGTACAACGTGCCATTAACCCTGCTGTGAGAGCAGTGGCGAGGAGTGAAAATGAGAATAGGCCATTCCATTCTGTTCTCAACATTCCAACTTGGGTTCATGCAGGTGACCAACACCTGCCACCTGATGTGGCAGCTAGGGCCAAGCAAAGGGAACCACTTTCTCCACCTCCACCACGGGCTATAGATCGCCATCGGTGAGCTCAATATAAATATATGAATTCAATAATCTATTCTCTAATGTAATGTTAAATGTTATCACAGGATGTGGAGATTTGAGGCTTGCCCATTCTGTAAAGCAGGGTAGAATGCAATCTGTTGCAGATCTAATAAGAGTTCAGTACTGATGCAGGCACACATCTTTTGGAGCACACTGTACAGTGTACATTGTGGAATATGAGGCTCTGTAGCAGGCAGCCCCTATGTGTTCCCTTGTTTACCCAACCATCATAAATTGCAGTTGCAGTGGACATGAGATCATTGAGACTGGACTATGCCATCTGGACAGATGTATCATGTTTGTTGCACACCAAGTTGATGGTCATTTCTGGATACTATCATCCAGGGAAATGGTTGCTCAAAACTACACGCCATGTCACAGCCACACGCTGGTGGTGGCAATGTTTTGCAGTGGTACTCATATCGGTAATCAAAGGTGTGATGAGAATATGGACTAAATGAACTTTGTTACTGTCCACCTGCATTCCATCATTTTTCTTGCCTTCCCCGACAGTGATGGCAGCGTCCAGCAGCAAAACAGTTGTCACAGTTCCAGAATTGTGCTATATTGGTTTGAAGAGCATGGAAATGAACTTGTGTTGATGTCTTAGCCACCAAATTTATCTGATCTGATTCAGACTGAGTGCACCTACAACTCTATTAGGCACCAACTTCTCACCCATAAACCACTAGTCTAAAATTTATGGGAATTGTATGATCTATGCACAAACATCTGATGCCACATACTTTCAGAAACCTACCAAAGGCTTATTGCATACAGAATTGTTACTGTGTTGCATTTCATAGGTGGGCTAACATTGTATTAAACAGTCAGTCTGTTTCAGTTCATTGATTTTTGTTTGTACAAGAATTTAATTGCCAGTTCTTCTTTACACTTAGTTTGATCAGACAAGTGTGTGTTTGTATTCCTTTTCTTTTTTCTGTAACTTGGTCTCAGGCAACTGGTGACATTAACTTTTGTATGTAAAAATTCTTTCGTTATTGTAATTGTGGCCATAACAATAGTGCTGTGAACAGTGTTCTGTTTCCAAACATAAAAATTTGTTGTGCACCTCTGGTTTTAAACTTGGTAATCACCCCTGTACTGCTACTATTAGATTATTTCCTATAATTAATGGATTTCTTCTAATTGTTGAAAAACTTGAGGAGATAACTTCTTGAGGATTCATCTAGCCTTTGCACATCTACTTCTGCTTAAAGATCTTTACAAGCTATATATATTAGTACAGTGTAACGTCACACTTTAAGAACTTGTACACATTTTCCTCCTTTCTTTGATGTACAAAGCCAGTGTCTCCTTCAGTAATGCCATCTGAAAAGAAAGAGAGAAAAAAGAAAGAAAAAAAAGAACACTAAGGAGTTCATAGAACAGAATCTTTTATTCATCTTTAACTGACACTGTCCTGAAGAATTGTGCGCCAAATTGCATTGGTGTAGATGTAGATAGTCTTTTGAAGAAAACTGACATCAGATTCAAAAGCTGTATGCATTTTTATGTTTCCATTACTTAGCTGAATGGTGACAAAATTTTCCTAGTTATTAGATACAATACAGATTGAGAATGAATTTAATTATCAATAAAGCAAAGTACCCTAGCTATGCAAACTGTCATAATTGTTGCTTGATAGTGTTCACTGTTGCTAAAAAGAAGTGCTTTGTTTTTGCAGTTCATGTTTGAAATTTAGTTTACAATTTGTGCATTTTTGCATTTGTTTGCAGAAATTTCAGTTCATGAATAGAATTCACTCTCAAAGCATTTTCAGTTTTGTTCCTCTCAGTCAGTATTTACTTCCCCATAAATTAAACCAACACCGTCTTCTATCATTTGAAGTTACATATTTTTGCGTCTGTTAAAGGGATATGGACTAGTGTAACCTTTTGGAGGTAATTACAAATTCTTGTAGGATCTGAGAGTAATTGAAATGGGTTAATTGGGTAAAGGCTAACATGTATGGGAATCACATTTCTGTCATTACCTAAGGTGATCATGCTTTTTGCAGATTGTTACAAGAGTTCCAGCCCAAGATGCTTCCAATTTTTTTTTTTTAATAATGTTGTGGTAGTTCAGGAAGCAGTTCGTATAAACTGCACAGAGAACTAACTTAAAATGCATGTGCTATTTCATTCATAGTGTATAAAATATTCTACCAATAATAAATAGAGCACTTAATGCAAGTAGAAGGAAGGAACACTGGAGAAATCATTGCAGCTGTAACAATATAAACGAGGGAAAAATATCATCTAAATTGCCAGATGTCTTTCATGTGACTGCAGTTTTTTTCCTAACAGTAAAATAATGGTGAAAAAGAAAATTATTGCCAAAGTAAATATTTCTCATGGCTCTTACAGATAAAGTACCAAATTAATGACAGTTTTTGTATTTTTTTCTACATTCTGTTCTACCCAGATTCATACAAATTTTTCTCGGCATTAAATATTTTTAGAATTGTTATTGTTATGGAAAGCTAGAATTATCGTTGTTTGTGTCTGCTGTCATGAAGAATTTCTTTGGCAGGCATTCGCTGACATTTCGGGGTGCTCTTCTCCCTACACAAACTCAAAGGACACTGTCATGCCCTAACCTGTGGTCAGAGCCAATTTTTTTGGAGTATAAGGAGGTAAATAACAATAATTATTATGAGTAACTTTTTGTGAAGAGTGACTGAACATTATTTGTTAACATTTATATTTATTATTATAAATTTGTTTTTCCCAACTGAAGAGCTTGATTGTTCTTGGGTGGAGATACTTTTATTTTCTTCCCAAGATCTGTTCACATGTTCACTAGTTTCTTTCATTTTTCCATCCATTGCATCTTTTTGTACGTTGTACTTTTCAAACTTCTCAGTAAATGTGTGTTCTGAATTTTGTTCTAATCACACTTTATTGACCTATGTAAAGAAAGTTGATGAAACTGAATTCACTTTCACCCTATTTACTTAACAACTTCCTCTAAAATTACTGAAAAGTTAATGCATATAACAATTACTGAACACCTCATGAAGATGGAAGGTCTCAACAAAAGCCAGTTTGGCTGTAAAGGGCTGTTCAACAGAAAATGCACTTGCAAATGATGTCTTTGCATCTCTCTCGCACAAAGCTAAATTAGTTGGAATAAATGGTGTTGCAGGTAATAAGCTACAATCATATATTGCAGACAGAATACAAAAAGTGATTTTAAACAGCTCTGGTTGGATACGTGATAACTCTGCTAAAGCTGTTTAATTCCAGGTCCATCAGCAAGATTTTTTTCTTCTTTTGTTTAGATTTTAGACTATCATGGTATCTGGCTTCTCAAATATTATGCAGCTACTGTGGCAGGTATTACATAAACACAAGCAATTATTTGGTATCAAGTGGTTGTAATTAAAGTGCAATTTAAGAACCTTCAACATCGCAGTGCATCAGCAATCGTTGGTTAATATATTAAAAAACTAGAAACCCACCTCGATTGTGAAAAAAGCGCCTAGTGTTAACCTAGGTTTCAGCGTAGATAACTACACCACCTTCAGAACAATAAAACCCACAAGTGCCTAAGAAGACCTTTGTCACTGATTAAAAAAACACCATAGCTATACATTTATAAATGAAAAAAAGTAAAACACAAACAGTACATATGTACAAAGTCAAAACCACTACTTAACTTAATGCTGTACGCTCCACCTCACATCGGCCTATGTTTGATGGGCCATGACCCGCCATAAACTGCAGCTGCCCATTTTTCCACTCTTGTTTGCTGCGATGTAAATATTTCCTACTGTCATTGCAAGAATACACATGTGAGAGAGAATTGTGGGGGGTCAGAGCATCTCCAACTGATTATAGCACAATAAATAACTTTCTAGCCAATTTACCAACCAGATCAACAGTCAGCATAACTTTACATGAATGTGTTAAGACATTGATGTTAGTTGATCTTGGTACAGCCCTCTTTGTACCTGTAATTCCCAGGGTTCCTTACATTTGCAGTCCCTCTTCAAAACTTGAATTGTTGAAGTTGAACACACATTCCTTACTGGATGGTGGAATAAATTTGTTTGTCTCATCTACAAATAATCGTGCAAGTTCTGCAGTTTGCTGTGCACTGTCAAGTTGACATTTGGTTTGAAATTTCATTATCTTATGTCTTCCAATTCTGTTTAAAGTGATGAAACCATCCACTACTCTTCGAATCTCTGTAATCTATGTCATGTGCAGTTTGATGTGCGTAATGTAGTAGGTTACTATTGTGTGTATCCTGTAAATTGTATTGAGAATCCTCAAAATGTGCAAACACTGGTTTTTGTCCTCCCTTCAATATTGATGGTTCTTCTTATGCATTGCTTGGTTGTACTGCTGTGAACTTATTTGAATCTGTTCATAATTGTTTTTTACTATGCTGCAGATTATCTTCCATGTACATAATTATATTTAGTACCTGCTCCTTGGACATAGATTGTTCTTTACTGTGCGTCACTGGAGATGGGATTTGCGTCTCCCTCTCTAACAAGGAGGATGAACTACATGGCTCGATACCTGTTTCAGTTTCACTTTACCTTGTTAAGAATGTGTCGTTCTGATTGTCCTCCTCATGTACATTGTCCATATAATTGAGCATATGTGACACTGCACATTCCACTGATACATCGTGCAGAATTGCAAATATTTCATCTGCCACTTCTTCCTCATTCTAAAAAATTCATTGGGTTCTTTTCTGACGAAATGTGAACCTTAACAACTGTTGTTGTTGATATAATATGATGTCTACTTTATTTATCATTGCCATTGTTCTGCTTTGTATCAACACCACTAGCACTGTAGCACTGTTGTGAGTTACTCATTGAGTAAGCATTTCAACTAAGCTCTGTAGCCTCATGCTGTGCTCACCATTGACTACCTCGAGTCCTGTCCCCTATTGCCATGGAAGACAGTATGTGGGTCATCAAATGCTATAAACATCATTGGCCTTTCATGTCTTTGCACTCAAGGGGTTCCTCCCTAGACCTGGAATCGAACTTTATGAACCTGAGTATTGTAAGTACAGTTTTTAAGAGTTCTGCAGTAACTGAGCAATGCGGTTACACAATATTGACTGAAGATACTTTTCTTGCATCTGATTACAGTGTTGCCAGATTGTATTTCTTTGATGTTCATTCTCCATTGAAAGTCTGCATGGGACACAATTTACACAGATTTTGTACTATTGGTATGCAAGGAATTGCATTGTGGTGTAGGAGTGCATAAATTTTGATTCAACTTGTTTCTTGTTACAGGAAGCTGTACTTGCTTTTAATTCTCTTTCTATCTTTATATCCTTTTCATCATGGCAGATTTTTTTATTATTAATCAAAAGCTGAAAAAAGGTCAGAGAAAACATGAAGGGTAAAAGCATTGTGGAGGAACTTCTACTATTTTATTTAACAGTTCATTCGGCAGTAGAATGGGAAACAGAGGAAACACAAAATATTGAAAATGTGCTAGTACTTTCTGCTTGCTATATTTGTGACACTGATATCAGCATTCACTTTATACACCAAGCACTCAATCAACTAAATTGTTTGCGGGTGCTACCTATCAGTGCTGAATTACCAGCAGGAAACTGAATATATCCATATCTATTTTACTGAGTGCTTACTGCTGGCCAACAATGTTCTGTAAGATTAGCATTATTAACAATAAATGTACAAATAAGTGTATTATCTTGAAAAACATTTTTGTTCTTCATTTTTCAGCAAGAACAACCATGCTTGAGTGAAATGGTTGGGATCCTTGCAGGCATGGTGGATGTTTCCCACTTTGCAGATGCACGTTTCTCATTGTTTGCAGCATCCAACTTCTTGCTGTATACTTGGTATGAAGTTCCATATGTCTTCCTCACAGACCGGGCAGTGGAAATGGGTATCAGTGAAAATGATGCATCACTGCTTATCAGTGCACTGGGACTGCTGAATATGGTTGGAATGGTAAGGCAGGAATTGGGTCATAGAAAAAACAGAATATATATGTGAACCACAAACTCTGGTAAAGTGATAAACTGCCATAAAGTACTATTGAATTTTTTTGGATAGAAGTAGTTGCACAATAATAGCAGACATCTATATATTATGGATGCTGTGCACTTGAAATAAAAGTAATTATGACACAAAGGTAGTGTTGAGTCGTACAGGCACAGTGAAAAGCCTGCTAAACATTAAAGGTGTCAGACAAAAGAATCCTCCTCCACAAATAGAAAACAGGCACACACCTTCACACTAGGACAATCTGAACACATGTGACCCCTGTTGTTTCATTGTGCCTGTCTGTGATTCAGTGCCTCTTCTATATGGTAACAATCTAAGCTTCTCATAATATTGTTGTTGTACCATCCTGTGTTATCAGTCCTAAAATGTTATCGAGCAGTGCTAATAATTGAAATAATTTATGAAACATTTTCTAAGAATGCTTGTCTCTCCTCATGAATAGTTATAGTTGTTGTTGTTGTTGTTGTATTCAGTCCTGAGACTGGTTAGATGCAGCTCTCCATGCTACTCTATCCTGTGCAAGCTTCTTCATCTCTCCGTACTTACTGCAGCCTACATCCTTCTGAATCTGCTTAGTGTATTAATCTCTTGGTCTCCCTCTACGATTTTTACCCTCCACGCTGCCCTCAAATGCTAAATTTGTGATCCCTTGATGCCTCAGAACATGTCCTACCGACCGGTCCCTTCTTCTTGTCAAGTTGTGCCACAAATTCCTCTTCTCCCCAATTCTATTCAATACCTCCTCGTTAGTTATGTGATCTACCCATCTAATCTTCAGTATTCTTCTGTAGCACCACATTTCGAAAGCTTCTATTCTCTTCTTGTCCAAACTATTTATCGTCCATGTTTCACTTCCATACATGGCTACACTCCATACAAATACTTTCAGAAATGACTTCCTGACACTTAAATCTATACTCGATGTTAACAAATTTCTCTTCTTCAGAAACGCTTTCCTTGCCATTGCCAGTCTACATTTTGTATCCTCTCTACTTCGACTATCGTCAGTTATTTTGCTCCCCAAATAGCAAAACTCAGTTACTACTTTAAGTGTCTCATTCCTAATCTAATTCCCTCAGCATCACCCGATTTAATTCGACTACATTCCATTATCCTCGTTTTGCTTTTGTTGATGTTCATCTTATATCCTCCTTTCAAGACACTGTCCATTCCGTTCAACTGCTCTTCCAAGTCCTTTGCCGTCTCTGACAGAATTACAATGTCATCGGCGAACCTCAAAGTTTTTATTTCTTCTCCGTGGATTTTAATACCTACTCCGAATTTTTCTTTTGTTTCCTTTACTGCTTGCTCAATATACAGATTGAATAACATCGGGGAGAGGCTACAACCCTGTCTCACTCCCTTCCCAACCACTGCTTCCCTTTCATGTCCCTTGACTCATAACTGCCATCTGGTTTCTGTACAAATTGTAAATACCATTTCGCTCCCTGTATTTTACCCCTGCCACCTTTAGAATTTGAAAGTGTGTTCCAGTCAACATTGTCAAAAGCTTACTCTAAGTCTACAAATGCTAGAAATGTAGGTTTGCCTTTCCTTAATCTATTTTCTAAGATAAGTCGTAGAGTCAGTATTACCTCACGTGTTCCAACATTTCTTCGAAATCCAAACTGGTCTTCCCCATGGTCGGCTTCTACTAGTTTTTCCATTCGTCTGTAAAGAACTCGCATTAGTATTTTGCAGCTGTGACTTATTAAACTGATAGTTCGGTAATTTTCACATCTGTCAACACCTGCTTTCTTTGGGATTGGAATAATTATATTCTTCTTGAAGTCTGAGGGTATTTCGCCTGTCTCGTACATCTTGCTCACCAGATGGTAGAGTTTTGTCAGGAATGGCTCTCCCAAGGTTGTCAGTAGTTTTAATGGAATGTTGTCTACTCCCGGGGCCTTGTTTCGACTCCGGTCTTTCAGTGCTCTGTCAAACTCTTCACGCAGTATCGTATCTCCCATTTCATCTTCATCTACATCCTCTTCCATTTCCATAATATTGTCCTCAAGTACATCGCCCTTGTATAGACCCTCTATATACTCCTTCCACCTTCCTGCTTTCCCTTCTTTGCTTAGAACTGGGTTTCCATCTGAGCTCTTGATATTCATACAAGTGGCTCTCTTTTCTCCAAAGGTCTCTTTAATTTTCCTTTAGGCAGTATCTATCTTACCCTAGTGAGATAAGCCTCTTCATCCTTACATTTGTCCTCTAGCCATCCCTGCTTAGCCATTTTGCACTTCCTGTCAATCTCCTTTTTGATACATTTGTAAATCCTTTTTGTCTGCTTCATTTACTGCGTTTTTATATTTTCTCTTTTCACCAATTAAATTCAATATTTCTTCTGTTACCCAAGGATTTCTACTAGCCCTCGTCTTTTTACCTACTTGATCCTCTGCTGCCTTCACTATTTCATCCCTCAGAGCTACCCATTCTTCTTCTACTGTATTTCTTTCCCCCTTTCTTGTCAATTGTTCCCTTATGCTCTCCCTGAAACTCTGTACAACCTCTAGTTCTTTCAGTTTATCCAGGTCCAATTTCCTTAAATTCCCACCTTTTTGCAGTTTCTTCAGTTTTAATCTACAGTTCATAACCAATAGATTGTGGTCAGAGTCCACATCTGCCCCTGGAAATATCATACAATTTAATACCTGGTTCCTAAATCTCTGTCTTACCATTATATAATCTATCTGATACCTTCTAGTATCTCCAGGATTCTTCCATGTATACAACCTTCTTTTATGATTTTTGAACCAAGTGTTAGCTATGATTAAGTTATGCTGTGTGCAAAATTCCACCAGACGGCTTCCTCTTTCATTTCTCTCCCCCAATCCATAATCACCTACTATGTTTCCTTCTCTCTCTTTTCTTACTCTCGAATTCAGTCACCCATGACTATTAAATTTTTGTGTCCCTTCACTACCTGAATAATTTCCTTTATCTCATGATACATTTCTTCAATTTATTCGTCATCTGCAGAGCTAGTTGGCATATAAACTTGCACTACTGTAGTAGGCATGGGCTTCGTGTCTATCTTGGCCACAATAATGCGTTCACTATGCTGTTGGTAGTAGCTTACCCGCACTCCTATTTCTTTTTATTCATTATTAAACCTACTCCTGCATTACCCCTATTTGATTTTTTATTTATAACTCTGTATTCACCTGACCAAAAGTCTTGTTCCTCCTGCCACCGAACTTCACTAATTCCCACTGTATCTAACTTCAACTTATCCACTTCCCTTTTTAAATTTTCTAACCTACCTGCCTGATTAAGGGATCTGACATTCCACGCTCTGATCCGTAGAACGCCAGTTTTCTTTCTCCTGACGACGACGTCCTCTTGAGTAGTCCCCGCCCGGAGATCCGAATGGGGGACTATTTTACCTTTGGAATATTTTACCCAAGAGGATGCCATAATCATTTAACCATACAGTAAAGCTGCATGCCCTTGGGAAAAATTACGGCTGTAGTTTCCCCTTGCTTTCAGCTGTTCGCAGTACCAGCACAGCAAGGCTGTTTTGGTTAGTGTTGCAAGGCCAGATCAGTCAATCATCCAGACTGTTGCCCCTGCAACTACTGAAAAGGCTGCTACCCCTCTTCAGGAACCACACGTTTGTCTGGCCTCCCAACAGATACGCCTCTGTTGTGGTTGCACCTACGGCACGGCCATCTGTATCGCTGAGGCATGCAAGCCTCCCCACCAATGGCAAGGTCCATGGTTAATGGGAGTAGTGATTTTCTACAACTTTTCACTCCTTAAGATAAAGTGATGCCAGCGATTAAAGTGATGCCAGTGATGTAGCTGAATTGTTATAAAATAAAACTTCTAAATAATATGTGAGCTGCCACAGTGATTAAGGCACTTAGACTTGTATGTTGTGAAATTTAAATCCATGTCACATCACTTCAGTAAAATCCTTAGTTGTTTCCTTTGTAAGACCAAAGCCAATTTACTCTGTTTTGCACATTCTTAGTTCATATCCCATTCGTAATGACCTTGTCATCTCTTAAGACATTAAACAGTAATCTTTCTTTCATTTACCATCTTCTATATGTTACATTTGAAAACAGTTAAAAATTTGGGGGGAGGGATAAGCACAGTTTTTTCATTTGATATGTTACAATCGCTACATAATCAAACAATATAATTTTTCTTAAATTTTAATTGTTTAACATACTATGTAGTAGTAGCAGCATGTATGCTACATAAAGTTCAAATGGGGGAGGGGGGGCAAATTATAAATTATATATTTTCGTATTGTATTCACCTGGCAAGGAGCTTCCCATGTGCCACTAGAACCTTTTTGGATAGTTTTCTCTTCAGTAAAAAATCTAGTGTTATTGTTTCAGTAATCCAAAATTATACGTTCAACTGCTTGGAAAGCATACAAAGGGTGTGATTGGTTCTCATATAAAGGAAATACTCTGTTTTCTGAAACAATGAGAAAGTGAAATTCACATGTCTGAAATATAACATCAGGAATTTTTTGTCTACATAATAATGCTTCACTAGGCTTAATTATAGGTTTAATGATGACAGAAACACACAATGTATACTGTTAGATGAAGTGCTTGAAATTGACAGACAGTACTGGCCATTTTTGGAATGCTGTACAAATATCAGAATTGCATTTCATAAGGAAAAATACATGTTTTATTCATTTAACAGGATAAAGAAATTATTTTTTGGACATAAAATTGTTATATGCTTAAGAGCAAAAATATTACAGTATGAAGTTTAGTGACACTTCTTCCACATTTCTAGGTGATACTTGGGTGGATGGGTGACAGACCTAAAGTGAATGCTGTTGCTGTCTATGCAGTATGCATGACTGTATGTGGTTTGTGCACTGCTGTTGTACCACTAGTGCATACATACATAGGTTTGATGGTCATTGCATGCATATTTGGTCTCTCAATCTCTGCAAATTACACACTTGCATCAATTATTTTGGTGGAAATGGTATCACTAGAAAGATTCACAAATGGCTATGGCCTTCTATTGCTTGTACAAGGTCTTGGAAATATAATTGGGCCACCTCTAGCAGGTAAGAATCTGATTTTTTTTGTTTAAGCAAAAGCCATATTGTCTTGTAATTGAATATTCTTTAGTCAGAAGTTCGTGTAACATTAGTATTTATTACTTAAAGCAATATTCATAACTGAAAACTTTCAAATAATTATTATTCTATCTGGTAATGAAATACCTTTGTTCTGTTACTTTTTTGGTATGAATTTTCACAAAGAACAAACTTTGAAACATTAATCACACCAGCTAACATGCTGTAGTCAGACTCCCCCCACCTCCTCCCTTCCCCATTCTGACAAGCATTTGAAATTTGAATGATTTGTGGAGTTTCTAGTTTATTTAATATTTAAACTGACCATAAAATGGCCTTTTGATCAGTTTATTCAAAAATTTCTTAGTGCCAAACATTGTGATTTATTAGTTCTGAAAAGGTGTGAGCTGTAATTGTACTTGCTCTCAACTTCAGAAAGCAGGTATGGGTCAGTTGTGACAATCTCTACACTCTCTACGAAATGATGCACACATTAAAGGTTTTGGATGGTTCATTATTTATTGGTACCTCAATATTTTGCCCTGACAACAAGAAATTCCCCAAAGTGAACAAGCAGTTTTCAGGTCACTAGAAGCAATGTACAACCTTTGACAAATATATTGAATATATTGAATGTATTGGCTGGGTGCAATGTAGTTGATACTACTTGCCCAAGCTTGGCCAGTCGCCATTCACCATCTGTCGAGACACCCAGTTTTCACTGTGTGTTGCAGAAATTGTGTTGCACAGCAGTACTGTTATGCATAATGCAGCAATGTACAAATGTTAAAATCTGGTTCAGACTCAGGTAAATGACAAAGCAATGTGACTAATGTTGTGATGGGTGTGTGATGATGGTACTTTATTGAAAAGTGGGTGTAAGGTGGTACAAGCATTTTCTTGTATGAGTGCTTATGCAAATGTAATTGAAACCTTGAGAAAATTTAAACTGTGTTAAGTTTGTATCTCAAGACCTGACTCCTGGACAGACAACTTTCTTGACTGAACAGTCCTTATTTGCCAGATCTTGCCTCCTGCCAATCATCTGCATTTTGCTTCTCAAGAAGAAACCTTTAAAAAGGGGGGCAATAATTTTCATTTTTAACATCCTGTGCAACGTTAATACTGAATATAATATTTAGCACCTATCAAATGTGGATATACAGTACAATAAAACTGTTTTCTTATGAAAATTATATAAAAATGTTTGAAACTTAAAAGAAATATAGGCAGTTGTTGCCAATAACAAATAATCTGCTTAACAACACACGTCCATTATTTGTAGCACTGAAATTGGGCAAGCATCTGATTTATAAGTGCAGGATTACTACTGTCAAATAGTATTCATTCAATTGAATGAATCTTCTGGGTGATGATACTACAAAGGATCAGAATATATTAGGCTTAATTTAGGTACTTTATTAAGAGGTAGGAGAGTGGGGCCGTTCGAGATGAAATGAGCAGCTTATCAAAGATGGATAACTCCATATATCACTTCTTTTACAGGTGAGACAAAAACTACAGAGATCTGTATAGTATAGAACACTGAATATTTTTCATGTGTTCCTTAAGATTCTTTAAAAAATCTGTTAATTTTTTTGATATGGAGTGAGTAATAAAGCTGAAATTTGTGAATAAATTCAGTTGTCCAGTTATGTAGCACATCTTCGTGTTTGTCAGCTCAAAACTGTTAGTAGATATTGACACATCTATGCAATTTCAAAATCACTGTGCTTCACATTGTATTAAAAAAATTAAAATTTTTATGGCATTTTTGTTGTAATGAAACTGAATTGGTATTAATAAACAGCCTATAGGGATATCAAACTCAATGCGAGACTCACTTCTCTGGCCAGCGTGCTGTGGATGATTTTCAGACAGAGTTGGATGAAAAGACAGTGCATAGTACACTACGATTAATGCAGATGTATGTGCAATTTCTCTTGAGAATAAAGTCTACGTTGTGCTAAAAGTGTCATGTACAGTATGACTGGAAGTAGTTCCTAGCACACCATGGCAGACTCTTCCTATAAGCCTATAGTAGAAAACTCTATGTACAAAAAACACATTGAGATATTGCATTATTAATCTTATTTCAGTATGTAAATTTCACTAAAACAACATACATGTTTGCAAAAATCAGTATTCTTGTGATGCGGATGAGCAACTTAATACTGCCAGTCACAATTTCTTCTGATTGGAAAATGCAAATGTTCATTCACAAATTTCACTGTGGACAACACTTTAAACTTCAGTCTGAAATTGTGCTGAATTATTCTCAGATGTATTTTTGTACCACTGCAACATTTGAGTGTCCTAAGACTTCTTTCCATAGTGCCTGGTCAACAGTTTTTTGACATTGTTTGCTTTCTGAGGGCTGGTTTTGTAGCCAGTTGGAATCAGTGTGAGGCTTAACATACAAAAATGATGCAGAATTCACAGTTATATTTATTTATTTATTTCATGTTACGTAGATCCTGGAAGCAAGGATATGGAACATGTCAAATTGTACATAGTTCAAGCATAACTTGTATAAATACATACAATAAAGATACAATGTAAATAAAATCAATAGACAACAGCATGATCAATAAACAGAAAATTGTTTTTCACATATTAAGGATGTCTGATTGTACACACCTGAAATAGATCTTATATAAATGCAACAAAAAGATACAATGTAAATAAGATACCAACTAAACAACAGCACATTCAACTAACAAAGTTTTTGTTTCACATGTTAAGGATGAGTAATATATAAAGGAATCAAGATAAGTTCACTATACCATGGGAAATACAGAAATACCAATAAACAATTTTCATATGCCTATTCAAAACAAAATTAATTACAAGCATCTACAAGAGTGTCTTTGATAGACACCACTCATTATTCTGATGGCTTTTTTTGTGCAGTGAAAATTTTCTTTGCAAGAGGTTGGTTCCCCCAGAATATAATAGCATATGACATTAATGGATGAAAATAGCCAAAGTAAGAAACCTTAATGGTATCTAGCCACTGAAGCCACTTAAGCAATAACCCGTAGTGCAAATATTGCTGAGCAAGTGTTTTCTGAAGATGAAGAATGTGTGTCGTCCAGTTAAATTTGCTGTCTATATAAGCACCCAGGAATTTTGTAACCTCAACTTTTTGTATTGCTTGATCTCTACACTTAATGTTAATTTCTTCCAGATTTCTTTGTACAGTATGGGATCTCATATAAAGGGTTTTATCTGTATTGAGTGAGACCATTTGAAGAAAACCAATTTACTGTATCATTGAAAACTTCGTTTGTAGTTTGTTCAAGATTGTTGTCTGTAAAATCATCAATTAGAATTGTAGTATCATCTGCAAAAAGAGTAAATTTACTCTTTGTATCAGAACAAAGTGGGGGAAAAAGAAGTTCCTACAGTGATGCTGTAATCCAATTCTCATTTGACATGATAGTTTTTCCTAGTTTTTAATCATGTTAGGATCAATATTCTATAGTGTGGCAGTTGAAAAGGCGAGTTTTGGGTTGATCTTATTATTGCTTCTACTTCCTGTCTCCAGTTACATACAATCAAGTTTTTTCCAATAACTTCAGTGTTCCATGTTTGGTAAATATTTTGTTGTGATCTTCAGTGTTAATGATAATACTTTTTGTTCTGAGATCTTTATCCAATACACCAAATACTCATTCTGAGGGAAGGAAAGGATGACAAATAAAGGGAAAAATAGTTAGAGATCTGACATTCCTTGGAGCCTTTTTTTTTTTTTTAACCAGAAACAGCACATGGTCGAAAGACATTTTTGTTTTGTCCTGCACAGCTATCTGCAACAAGACAAATGGCAACAATGAAGTCCAACTCCCCATTTTGGAGTTTTCAGAAAGATTACCAAATGCAGCAGAACCTATTTGATCAGAGCCATTCATTTTATAATTATTTCCTCATGTATTACAGTGCAGGCTACTTTAATTACACTACATGTTTTAATTCAGGTAGTCGACTGATGACCACAGATGTTAAGTCCCATAGTGCTCAGAGCCAGTTGAATTCAGGTAGTCCGTTACTGTGTAATAACTTTTATTTAATAAAATTTTTTTTAGTTGTGTTTAGAACTGTCCAATTGTGTCAGTATCTTTTATTTTTTGGGGTAATTTATTATATAATTTAACGGCATTGTACAATAAGCTCTGCTGAGTTTTAACTTTATTTTTCCCCTCTAGATGCAGATTGTATTGGTTTCTAGTTTCATAGCTGTGTACTAAAGAATTTTTCATATAGCAGTCAATATTTGTTTTTTCATGCATAATACTTTGAAAAATGTATTCACAGGGGACAGTTAGGATTTCCAGCTTTTGGAAATGTTCAAGGCAGTGAGATCTACTGCCACTCTTCGTTATTATACGAATTGCTCTTTTCTGTAATTTGAAAACTATTTGAATATTTTTACTGTTTACTTCCCAAAATATTATTCCATAGCTAATAATAGAGTGGACATAAGAAAAATATACAGATCTGACACATGTAGTATCACACACTGCAGTCAGAATTCTAAGAGCATAGCATGCTGTAGCGATTCTGTTACTAAGTATTTTAATATGTTCTTCCCACTTTAACTGACTGTCAACATGCATACCAAAAAATTTTGTGTAGTCTACACATTCTATAGTTTCATTGTTTAAGTTAAAGTTGTTATAGTGTGGATATTATTATTATTATTTTTTTTTTTTTGCAGACGTAGTAGTTAACAGCATTTGTTTTTTGTGTTAGTTTATTATTGGATGCCCCTCACATACACTGTTTAGTGTTTGTTCGGCTTTTTCTTTCAGTGCATCTGGTGATTTGTCACTGATTAGAACATTTGATTCATCTGCAAACAATATTGTTTGTCCATGCTTGATGCTCTGTGGGAAGTCATTTATGTAAATGAGGAATAGTATTGGGCCAAGGACACTACCTTGTGGGACACTTATATTTACATAATTTGGGTTTGATGTATACTTCACAATATAGTTTGAGCAACCTGAAATATGTGAGATTTCAGTTATATGTCTTCTGTTTTTTAGATATGACTGGAACCACTTTTTCACAAGTCCCCTTATTCCCAGTTCATCTAACTTATTGAACAATATGTTGTGGTCTACTGTATCAAATGCTTTAGTTTGATCAAGAAATATACCTGTGTTGTAGTTCCCTTTATCTAATGCTTCTAGAATGTGTTTTGTGAGGTGTGCTGTTGCTGATTCTGTGCTTTTCCCTGATCGAAATCCAAACTGGTCAACAGACAGTAAGTTGTATTTATTTAAATAATTCATTAGCCTATCTTTCATAATAGTTTCCAATATTTTTGCAAAGCATGATAGTAGAAAAATTGGCCTATCATTTTCAATTTTTCCTGCATCACCTTTTTTGAAGAGAGGTAGTAATTTCGCATATTTTAAATAGTCCGGAAAGTAGCCCTGCTTGAAAGATTGATTTATAATATCAACTTTAGGTGGAAGTAGGCTCTTGATACAGTCCTTAATTATAAAAATAGGGACTTCATCCAGACAAGCTGAGTTTTTGTTTTTCAGTTTGCTGACTGCTTTATAGACTTCTTCCTATGTTGTAGGGAATAACACCATTGAGTGTGATACACCATTATTTGGCTTTTTGACCTTAGGGGCTGTTAGAAAACTTTCCTATAATTTTATTCCTATGCTATTAAAATAATCATTCATATAGTTTGCCAAATATATAGGGTCTTTTATTAGAGTCCCTTCCTCTTTGATTTCCAAGTTTGACAGATTCATTTTCCTGGTACCAGTTTCCTGCTTCACAATCTTCCATACTGCCTTATTTTTGTTTTCAGCAGAGAGCACCAGTTTGGTTATGAGATTTCTTTGCTGCAAGCAATATTTTCCTATAGGTTTTCCTATATCTTTTATAAAAGAGTGGGAAAGCAGGATTAGTTTGGCTGTGTTTAATGGAGCTCAGGTACTTTAGTGTCTCAGATGATTTTTTGATGTCTTTTGTGACCCACTTGTTTTTTCCTGCTGTTGATAATGGACATAATACTTTAGGAAATGTTTCTTAAAAATTTAATTTAAATAATGTCATGAAATTTTTGAATTTTTCATTTGCATCTTCCTCTGAGTATACTAAGTCCCATGTTTGTCCTGTTATCTGTTTGGCAAAATCATGTCTATTTTGTTTAGAAAAAATTAGTCTGTAAATATGCATTTTTCTTTGCTTCTTCTGGAGCTACTTTTATATATTCATTTTAATAATTACACTCACTGCCAAAAATTCCATACCAGCTATTAACAGCTGAATTCAGCAACTTATTTTCATTGTTTCAGTCCACATTATTAAGCTCCTTTCCAAAAAGAGTTGTAGATGGCTCCTGTTACGAGCCTGGAATTGCTTTCACACACTTGTAAATACAAACTCAACAGCATAACACAACCTATATTACCCAATGTATTGGCTACTACTCTCCTGTACAGAGTATTTTGTTGTTAGATCTGTTATACTGGTTGGAGTCAGACATAAAATACAGATAAACTGAAATCCTAAACCTAGTTCAGACATCTAGCAATTCAGAACTATGGAACCCAGCAGTCCAGAAAAGTAAAGTAAATGGTAAATAAATTTATTTACAAAACTGAATTTTGATATAAAATAGCATCTCACAAGTACTATCTTCATCATTCAATTGATACATTCATCTAAATCAATTTAAATGTGTCACTCTATCACTGAACAAGGGAGAGGAATACTTGGGTGTAATGATAATCAATATAAATGTTCCTTAACTATGCAAGTGTCATAAAATTCTGTGAAAAGTGATTCACTGGGAAGAGTTTGACATTCTGGAATGTCCTTATCATTGTTGCTTCTTTTTTAGTTCTTCCAGATTATTATATGAGTTAGACCATTCTATTCTCTGAATGTCACTCTAAAAACACAAAATTTGTGTGTCCCATAAATATTACATTTAATGTTTTCTTACTTCTCCAGTTCATCCTAAGATTTTTTGACAATGTAAATAAAGGAGACATGATTGCATAGTATCATGAAAGGTACTTTTATTTACAAAGCCTATGAGTGTCCCTTGGGTTACTGAGTTAATTTGGTAAGAAATAGTTACAAAATGGTGGCACTACAAAATAAATCCTCAAGATAAAACTTCATTGCAGATTAAAACACTGTGCTGGACCAGGAGATTACTCTGGAATCTTGCTTCTCGTGGAAGAACGCTAGTGCAGAAATGTATGCATGAGAACTTCTGTGAAGTTTCGAGAGTATGAAAGGTATACCGACAAATATGAAATGAAGATTTAGTAGTAAACACCCAAATGTAATCTGCAGTTTAGTTTGAAGCCACTGTGAATTGCATTAAGGATGGTTACTCTGATTTGAAGCTGGAAAGAACAGTTACAGTAGTAGTCAGTAATCAAAGAAGGGAAACAAAAACTGAAGATAAGTGAAATAGAGCTAAGGCAGAGTGTTAGCATTCGGTTAAACAACAACAACAACAACAACAACAACAACAACTACTACTACTACTACTACTACTACTGCTACTGCTACTGCTACTGCTACTGCTGAGGCCCACAGGAACAACAGTGGCAAATCAGTCTGTAGGTTTCAGGAATGCCACTTCTTTGGAAGGAGAAGATAATGGACAACATTTACCATTTCATCAACTAGTAATTAAGCATGTTCCTCCCATGATGCACAGTAATAAAAAGTATTAGAACATAGATATTTGTTCCCTATTGATGTAATGTAATTTAAATCCTTCTGAGCTATAGATTTAAAGGAACTACAGTATAGAATATTCCACTTCAAACAAAAGATATATCAATGTCAAAATAAGTGTCATACTGATGCATAGTTTGTGTTCTGTAACATTTTGTTCCACTAACATATTATTTCATTTTGCAGGTTGGCTTTATGATATTTCTGGAAGTTACGATCTGTCATTTTATTTAGCGGGACTATTTATAATTTTATCTGGTCTCCTACTTTTTGTGCTGCCTGTGTGTAGATGGTGCAAAAAATTGAAGAGTTTGAAGAATGTCAGTGGAAATGAAACAATAACCTAAGCAGTGTGATGTTAGTGCTTAGATGTTTGCTAGTCACCAGCTTTTGAAAATACCAAGGACAATTGACATTGCTGAAACTAGTTTTAGAGTGCCTTGTATAATGTTTAATATTATACAAAAATTAATAACTTATGGAGTCATATTAGTTGCTACTTGTTACTGTAAAAGTCATAATTTTACTCTGTAAAATTGAGATTTAAATAATTGTTAAATACATGCTCATATTTACTGAACTTTGTTTACTGAAGATAGGACTGCCTACATTCATCAGACTGTGAAACTAGTAAATAGTGTTCACTAAATTCTCAACAACTGACATTGGTTTCATCCATTCACTATTGATTGGGTGCTTGTCAGTGATAGATTTGTAAAACCTACTTTACTTCCTTTAGACTAGATATTTTGTATCACTGTGCTTTATATTTACCTCCTTTTAGTAGTTCTGCTAAAATTGCACACTCTCCAGGGGGCTTGCAATACTAGGTTCCTCAATTTCAAACTGGGTTACTGTAAAACAGTTTTTTGTATGGTTCTGTGTTTGAACATATGACCAATTGTAAATTCTGATGAAATTTATTTTACTTTAATTTTTATTAATAAGGAAATAATTCCTTGTGCAGAAAATGATGTAATAGCTGTTAATCAGAAACAAACACAGTTACTAAGGTGTGCCAGAGGCAAACACTTCAATAAAGCTAGAAAATAATAATCTTCAACAGACAG
Organism: Schistocerca cancellata; assembly: GCF_023864275.1. Taxonomy (NCBI): domain Eukaryota; kingdom Metazoa; phylum Arthropoda; class Insecta; order Orthoptera; family Acrididae; genus Schistocerca; species Schistocerca cancellata. The sequence continues at coordinate 389,323,464 of NC_064627.1, forward strand.
TCACGGATGTTAAAGCGGTTAGAAATTTCTACTTGATACATGAGACCATTACTGTGGTGAGGTGCAAATATAAGTTTATGGGGCAAATATAGGGTGTCTATAAATTAGATTTACAACATTAGGGTCTAAAAACATTAAAACCCTGCTAGGTTATGGTTTGCAAAATGTGGAAAATAGCTCAGTTTTCTTTCGACAGTCAGTCATATCAATGTGTGCATCCTTAGTGTGTACAAAAGTCAATCAGTATTAAATGTCTCTATGCATGCTCCAGGAACTCCATGGCGACATGTTTAAGACACACATTTGTAATGCATTTAAAGTTCTGTAGGTATATAATCTTGGTTTGTTGTATCTAATCCCTTTCAAACCACATAGGAAGAAGTCCAATGGAATGAGAACAGGTGATCAAGGCAGTTACAAAGTCAGACCATCTTGTCCAGTCCACCCACCCATAAAATTTTCAACCAGAAGTTGAGCAACCCTTAGGAACCTTTAAAGTGGTACCCCACCTGCCGAAATGTGGTATCAAGCTTCAGGTGCTTAAATTGTGGCGGAGTGGACACTCTTAACGTGTCCATGTAAACATCACTGTTGAATGTAAGCTTACTGAAAAAGAATTGACGACAGATAAAAATGCACAAGTTCACAGCGCACCTTGACGTTGGGACTGTCACTTCCCATTTTATGTGTGACATGACGACACTGTGATGCCCATATATGAACATAACAGTTCAGTTTGTTGGATAACAGAAAAGTTGACTCATTGAAGAAATAAATCTCTCCCAAAAAAATCATTGTTCTTGTCTAGCATATCTGCTGCAAACAGTTTATGCTGAGGTTTGTCTATGGGTTTTAGTGCCTGAAGCTACTGAACCTTGCAGAAATAAATATGTAGCCTCTTATGCAACCCTTTGTGGATTGTTGATTACAGCATATCTGACACCGGATACCAGATGCACTGATTTTGTTGGATTCCTTGCAAATGCCTATACTGTGTCCACAATGGTCTCTGAAACAGATGGACGACATGCCACCTGTTATGGAGAACACTGTTTCCATAAATCACATATGCCAAGCCTGATTAGTTGGTAAGGTTTGTCATTCCACTCCAAACAGAATGCAAAAATTTAGCTGCACTTCAATATTGAGTATGTATATATAAATCAGGCTACACATTTAGCTTCATCCTGTGACGCCGACTTTTCATGTCAAATCTGCACCTGGAAAAATCAGACATTAGAAAAACAGAGTTACCTTGTAACATGTTGAAAACAGTTGTTCTTTAGCATTGTTTTGAAGTTAGTAAGGTCTAAAGCTGTTAAGATAATTTAGACACACTCTATAGTTCTTTCAACTAAGAGATCCCCCAACATGTTTCGTGGAACTTTGTCATGGTACTTCACTGACTTGCTTGTGGTTGAGGTGATATCTCTTGTTGGCAGGCTGTGCTGAGGGAACCATAAATGGAGGAGTAAATGTCCAGCTAAGGAAGCCCCTACACTTTAATGACGACGTTTTTACTTCAGATGGCAATGTGGAAACTTTCTTTTCCTTTGCTGTTAACAGTATGCGTAGCAGCTTTGTAATAGCTTTTAAATCTTCATCTGGAAAAAATCTCTTAAGAGCATACCTGTTTAAATACGTTCTTGGCAATTATTTTTTTATTCAGTTTCTTCCAAAATACTGAGTACATGAACACTTAACTTTAAACGTCTTTTACTAAGTCACAGACTGTTTCATTAATGCTTTATTGCCATGTAATTTAACATACAAATCAGTAAGTATGGCTATCTCGGAACTGAATATACATTACTTTGTTTAAGATTTTAATACAATTTTTCATGGTTTTATTAACATAGGTCATAACATCTAAGGGAAGCTTGTGACATCATCTTCTTGCATGCAGCCATCGATCCTTTGAAGTCCGCACACAGTGAGACAAACATTTGTCACTCTTTCATTCTTAAACTAAACTGAACAGAAATGTATCCCCTGTTGTTTCATTGTGTCTAAGGTGATTGGTTTGCTCTGATCTGCCATCCTGTGTATTAGAGTTATTACATTGTCATACTAGATTCAAAGCACTTATGTTTATGCCCCATTGAAATTACACTAAGTTTTGAAATGTTACTGTACCACTTCTTCTGTATAATTTTATTGGTGTTTGCACCTATATTCTAGGCTCCATGTTCAACTACATATTCCTCATAGCCTTTATAATTAAACAATTTGACTTCTAAAAACTCATTGCATGATGCCTACGATCTTAGCAGTGCTAAAATATTATGTTTATAGTTACTACATTTCAATTAGTACTCTCTCTGATTACTCGAATGGGACATTTACAATTTCTAATCTCCTGTTAGACAAAATGACTGTAGTAATCATTTGGTTAGTAAAGTTTGATACTATATTCTCCTTAAAGGCTAGTAAAGCTTGCATCTTTCTGCCTTAACTGAAAACACACAGCCTCCCATGGTTCTGTTGGTTGATTTATATGCCCAGGTTATAGATTCATAGTAAAACTAATTTACCACAGCTAAATACTCTAGGGGCAGTTACTTGATCAGTACTCAGATACTTCCTGCCAAAAAAAGCCTTGCTTCAGCAAGACAGCTTGCAAAGGAATGGCTTACATGCAGCATTTCCACAACTAATATCAATACATCACTATGATGTGAGACTTTTTCTCCAGTTTGTCAGTAAAACACGTTCACTATTTACTGGCCGGGCCAGATCTAGATCAATTCTCTCGATACTTGTTAGTTAGGGTAGCTCTCTTTGGCCATATTATTAATAAATACACTATACACAACCATTTAATGTATTTAAACTACACTATATTGTATTAAGTCCATATCTAGGTTGGAGATCATGTACAGTCATCAGCATTATCATTAATGAGGGAATTTTACTCCCAAGCAAAATCATAAATTATTTCCAGTATCTACATTCTTGCCTACCTTGTGTAGCGTAACGACGTAAGTTTTGTATTAATTATTTTCTTTTGACTTCTGACCATGTGCAGACTTAATCACCTACGTCAGTTACAAAACACTTCAAAATTATTTAAATTCTTTTTAAAGTTGCCTCTGAATGGTTCTTGAATGCAACTGTAATTAAAACATCATCATTTGAGTCGTATGCGCAGAATTACGTCACTCAGCCCAATTGGGTTGCACAAACTTTTTTCAATTTAGATGTCATTTGTTTCTTCTCAGAAATTATATTAATGCAAGTTATCTGCTTTAATAAATATTAAAACCACACTGAATAAACTTTTAAGACTCAAACTTGCTATGAACGTTGTCAAAAATTAATAATCTTGTCAAATAAATCGGTAATACTTCTTCCTTAATATAATTCTTCATAAATAAATTCTCGGAACACGTATTTAAACTTTTGTAGTATACACTAGTTTATTATCTTCATATATACTACATATAGGTGTGAACATGAGCCTTGACAACATAGGACTGAACATTTACAACATGGTTAAACTTTCTATGATGTCATTGTTGTAGAAACATTAAAAATTCTTATTTTTTCAGTTTTTAGAAGCAGGATGCAACAACTCAGTTTCAGGATCTTCTGTTGCTCTGTGGCTGTCGACCTGCGATGTATAGTGGCCAGCAATTTTCTCTCTGGTCCCGGCAGTGAAGATGCTGTCCCCGTTCGTTGCGCCGCCCTCTCCGTACATGAAACATAAAAAAAAATACAAAACTTTAGAAAATTCACAAATATTACAAATATTACAAAATACATAAACAAAACACTAAATTAAACTTATATTCACCTGCAAACTGGGCTGACACTGGTGGATGGGTGACGCTTCAGTTTCGTGTCCCACTACATACCCCACCCACAAGCTCAGTTTGTCAGGTTTTAACCAGAAATAACTTCTTCTATATACAATATTTAACTGTTAATATTATAAATTTTTCTCATATTTTCCATAATCTAAATTCCTTGGTCTTAGATAGATTCAATCCTTTTATGAGGATATTGTTGTGACTATTTATCATTTACTTTTAATTATGCTATTATTGTAATTCATAACTGAATATATGGAGATTACTCCTTTTCATTTAATAGTTGCTAGTAAATAATAATTTAGTACATTCTTTAACGTTGTTACATTAGGACAGAGCATTCAAATTGTGATAGGTTAGTTTCAGTTTTATTCATTTACTAGAGTTATTCTTTCCAAAACATATTTTCCTAAAGAGTTTCTCACAATAACTAATAGTACTATTTTACTTTATGTCGTTCTTTTCCATAATGCTTTATTTATGCATGAGGTCAAGAAGAAATCAAGCAAAACTTTCTTTAGAATCTCGGCACGGCTTTCTTTACCTTCAGACACTTACTTAGGAGAAACAAGCGAGAGAGCCCCGTTTGGTGTGTTCTATATTAACACTATTACAAATCTCTATTAAAGGCACTCTATGTTCTCGTGAGCTCTGTATGCCCGTGATCCCTAAATTAGTAACCATCCCCTTTGGTTCCTACTATCCGAGTAAATATAAAATATACAAAATTCCTTCTGACCTAATAACAAAAATTTCTTCCATATAAATCCCTTTTTAGTTATCTTTCCCTTTTCGAAGTACCGGTAGGTTATTGTAGAACACTTGTTTAAAGTTGATGTCATTTCTTTAAAATAACATGTAACTCACGAAAAACCTCACATGAATAAACTATGAACGCTCGTCCATATGTAACATATACTAAACATTAACTTATTTAGAAATGAAGGGTTTAATTTGATCAACAGTATATAATCCTTTAAATACACCTGATGAAGGTTCCATAAGAAGTAATGCTTTTGGATGTACAATCTTCTGAACAACATATGGACCTTCAAAGATAAAGAAGAATTTTCTACATTCCTTATTGATCTTCAAACTTTTAGGTTGAGATCATACTTATACAAGGTTTTCTACCTGAAATGAGGGTTCTATAGCATGTTGATTATAACTTTTAATTCTCCGTTCAGCATTTTTAACAATCTGTTCACGAATTTTGTCACTTGGAATGCATTGTTGGATCTCATTTACTGGTGGCCAAGGTAGAGCAGCTAGTAAAGGCTCACCTATAATTTGTTTCCCTAAAATTTCTATAGGTGATAAACCTGTCATTAGATGAGGCAATTCATTTAATATCTTCTTGAATTCAGGCGTTAGTTTGGCCCACCGAGTATGTTTATATGCACAATAAATTCTACATAATCGTCCTAATTCTTTCATGACTCTTTCTACTAAATTACTTTGAGGGTGATATTTCAAAATTAAGATACATTTGATTCCATATTGTTTTATCATGTCTTGAAACTTTTGACTAATAAAAACACTACCGTTGTCAGACATAAGTCTTTTAGGAAAGCCCCAGTTAACAAAGTAATTTTGAGTAAGACAGCGTATAACGCTTTCTGTATTCGCTCATTTCGAAGTATATAGTTTCACATGTTTGGACCAATATTCCATTAAAGCAAACACATAAGTAAATCCTCCTGAACTACAAGGCAGAAGGCCAAAAAAATCTAATGATAGTAGATCCCATAGACCTCCAGGAATTACAGCATATAATTTATCCCTTTAGTCAACCTGTACTAAAGGACTTTACTAGTTTTCCGAACTTTCTATGATAGTCACCTACAACTTGACCTTCATTAATTACTTGAGGATGATTTATCTCATTATCATTGTTGTGTAATTTCCGCATTTTAGGGTTATCACCCCGATTTTGTTGGCTCTCTTTATCTTTGGATTGACGTTTTATATAATAAAACTGGCTATGATTGTTGTTGTTAAATTTTCGTGGCTCTGAATTATTATTATTATTATTATTTCGAGAATTGTCATTTCTACCAAATCTAAATTTCTTGTCTTCCCGTTCTCTAATCTAAATATCCTAATAATTCGCAAGGTTGTAACCATTCCCTTTTTATCATTCTTTCCTTTACATAATACAGTAACCTACTAATTAGGACTTGTATTAGATGACTTTCAATAATTGGTTCTTCAATTAATTTAGCAGGGTTTAAATGCCATTCAAAGTAATTGCTATAACCTCCCCACCATTTAGAATAAGGAGGAGGGTCTACCAACTCTAAAGTTAAGTGTTGTTGTTTTCCTCTTGACCAATAATTTTTGTTTAAACTGCTTAACATAATCATCCCAGTCCCTAAATTAAGTTCTATGCAGTACTGCCCATTCTGCAGCTTCTGCTTCTAAGTGTCCTATTACAAATTGAATCCATTTTCCATTACTCCATTTAGGAGATAATGAAGTTTCAAAAGCTTTTATAAAGAATATAGGGTGAAGTTTGCCTCCTGGTTTGAATACAGGAAATAGACTTGTTACATTTGAATTTGTCGTTATATCATCTCCCTGCGAGGGACATAGTTGGATTTTGTTTAGATTGCAGAGACAAACCTCTTTAATAGAGTCTAATAAATCTCTACGAACAGTTTCTGTTTGCGTAGAAAATTCATCTCGTAACTTATCTTTATTTTTCTTTATTTCATTTACAACTAAGACATTGACATTATCTAGTCTCTTGGTTAAGTCAGTGATATCATTAAGAAAAGGAAGAAGACATGGATGTGCTTATTATTTTTCCCCCTGATATTCCTTACCAGTTTTAACAATATGGGTGTAAATGAGCTTCTTGACATTCTGTGATGAGCATAGTAATTTACACCACTTATGCTCACCAAGAGCTTTACTTTCAACAACATCTAATGAACCTTTCCAACTCATACCTACAGGGCAGCCATCATTGCTGTCCATGGGATGTGATGGCATAACAACTTCACCACTATCTGATCTATTTCTTCTGACATAGCTCTTAATTCTCTCTGCTGAAGACAATCAGTATCATAATCCTCCAATAATGGTAATATCATACTAATTAATGGGTTCCATGTTTCTATTGATACACATCGATTCTTCCTCCTGAGGACCATTAATGCAGTCATCCATAGATGAGTGTTATCACTGTACCTCTTAATGGTTCCTTTATATTTTCTAACATGATTATCTGTTCTTTCTCCTTACAGCAACTGATACTACTCTCAACTGTCAACAGTGTGTTTACTGTATCATCTGTCATTTCAGCTACAATTGCTGACAAGGCCATGTTTTTCTTTGCCCCGATAACATCCAATAGTTATTAACAGTAAACTGTGTAATAATTGTCAGCTGCTGGCATATAAATGCCTTCAGACTAGTGTACTGGATCCTCCTCATCAAAAAAATTCAGTATCTTCTGGATCTGCAGAAATCAGTAATCCCGCTGATTGTTGTACACCATCAGATACTATTTTTTATTATTGTTGGCACTCAGCTGTGTTAAAAATTCAGATTCATCATCATGAAGAAATGCTACTTGTTCTTCACCCAAGTGAACAACAATTTCACAATTATTTCTTTCTACAAGATATCTTTTAACATTTCCTTACCTGTTACAAAAATCTTTTGCTTCCTAGTGATGCATGTATCTCCATTATATCTCTTTAGAATATCCAGTTGTTCAAGTGAATTAGGGTATCATTAACTTCCTTTAATTTCTTTCCTAACATACTTGTTCCATTAAGGGATAGGTGGTTGACTATTTAATACTTCAGTGAGATGTTTTTCATGTGTAGGATCATCTAACCATTTAGTTCTATTTACATGCCATTTAAAGAAACATTCATATCCTCCACATTTCCTATCACATTTGTTGCCAAAATATATCTGTATGTTAAGCTTATCCTACTGTCATTCAGACCAATACTTTTCTTTAAATAGGCTAAAAAAATTCTTTCCAGCTAGTAAACTTACTCACTTCCTTAGTTAAGTATGAAATAAAAAACTGAATCTTTCTCTCATAATTCCAAGACTTGGGAAATGGGTCTTCAAATGCCTTTAAAATTACTGTTAGGTGAATCACATTGTCAAGTTTAAATGTAATCATATCAATTGATATTTTAGTGTTACCTGTAAAACATAATTTTTTCACCAATTTTTAGCTTTTCACCTGTCACAATGTTGCAGAATTCATACTAACATTTACATGTTATCATTTTATTATCTATTTCATTACTACAGTTAGTTCAACAGTTTTTCATTTCTTTAAGACCTGTGGGGAATTTTTATCAGTTCTTCCAGCAACAGATTATTCATTTCTTGCAAATAATTATCTAGTATGTCATTTCTAGTAGCAATCCTCTCTTTTATATCTATCATCTTATGGGAATAGTCCGATAATGAGGCCATAATTTCCTTGATGATTTACTGAATTTGTGAGATACTAAATTAAATTTGCCATCCATCAAACATTGATTCAGTTTTCCCTCAATAGCAAAATGAATACTGCCACTCTTTAAAATCATTTCAGATATTAATCTGACTCACGACATTTATGTATTGTCCATATTGGGGTGAGTCACTGTGGATGCGTTGATCAGTAACCTTTTCTTGGCGTTTAATGGCATCGGCTATGTAGCTGTATAGCATCGGCTGCAGCTTGCAACATGGGCAGCTGCTTGATGTTGCAGTTGTTCACCCCACTGACTCGGAAACTTCACCTATACAAAGGTGCACCCTTCTGTCCCCCATCCCCCCCTCCCCCAAATGGCCATTTCCTTTCTTGAGCTTTCATTAACTGCTTTCCTTTAATTTTTGTACTTGTTTCTTAGTCCTTCCAGATGTCTTCTTTCTTCAGGATGTAACTTCACATTGCAAATGTCTCAGGCTTTGCCATTGACTTTTTCTTGTGTTCACTGGTGTCCACAACTTTCACCATTTCCACAGTTGCCACACCACATTATTTCTGCAACATCCTGTCATGCTGGGAGACACACAGTTGTTACATTGTGATCTCTGTACAAGGATAATATATAGCAGTAGCTTATTTAATCTTCTGGCCAAGCATGTCTTGTGTAGCTCAGCTCCAAAACTAAGTGTCTGCTACTTGCTTACCAGAGATTGCACATAATCATGTATACCTCCATAGATTTGTATTATCATGATTAAGACAGGTTCTTTTCTGTTTCTGCAGTCAAAACTATGGGCAATGAATAGTATTTGTACTTAAAAAAATTCTTCAAAATAATTATGTAACTTGATCCAAAGATTCTCTCATACATTGATTGTTACTACTATGCCAATCAAGGATTACTGCCAATACAAAGATCGGTGAGTGTCATTATCTTTGGCTAGCACATTATTAATTAATAATGAAAAACAGTAAAATTATTAACTCAGTAATTTTTGATCACATTAGTCACTTCCTGAATAAGAAAGCTGTATGAATGTGAGGTGTCCGTTCTTTGACATGTCCGAAAGAACAGACACCACACATTCATATAATCTGATAAGCATAAGTGGGCAATGAGTCCACCTTCTTCAGTGCAAGTGCACAAATATGTCTGATCTCCTTTGGGAATCTCGGAAGGGCAAATATGGAGGAAATGGACAAAGCTGCAGATAGGTGGCGCTCAATGGGAGTGTGGATCGGCTGTGAGGTGAGCCAAGATGGTCTGTGCAGTTGCGGTAACACTGTGTGCCGCGTTGCGTAGTAGTTACTGCACCTAAGCAGGAGATTCTGGGTTCAAATCTCTGTCTAGTAAACATTTTCACTTGCCACTGCTGACACTGCTGATCCCATGTTCACAAATAAAGAGTAAGAAAAGTAATCACTTTCCACAGATATACTCTCTATTGTCCGCATGATTCTGAAATATTTCATTATTCAAACTTGATACCAATTTTGCATTGGAAAGAGTTTCTGAAGAAGAGAAATTTGTTAACATATAGTTTTAAGTGTCAGGAAGTCGTTTCTGAAAGTATTTGTATGTAGTGTAGCCATCTATGGAAGTGAAACATGGACGATAAATACACTCCTGGAAATGGAAAAAAGAACACATTGACACCGGTGTGTCAGACCCACCATACTTGCTCCGGACACTGCGAGAGGGCTGTACAAGCAATGATCACACGCACGGCACAGCGGACACACCAGGAACCGCGGTGTTGGCCGTCGAATGGCGCTAGCTGCGCAGCATTTGTGCACCGCCGCCGTCAGTGTCAGCCAGTTTGCCGTGGCATACGGAGCTCCATCGCAGTCTTTAACACTGGTAGCATGCCGCGACAGCGTGGACGTGAACCGTATGTGCAGTTGACGGACTTCGAGCGAGGGCGTATAGTGGGCATGCGGGAGGCCGAGTGGACGTACCGCCGAATTGCTCAACACGTGGGGCGTGAGGTCTCCACAGTACATCGATGTTGTCGCCAATGGTCGGCGGAAGGTGCACGTGCCCGTCGACCTGGGACCGGACCGCAGCGACGCACGGATGCACGCCAAGACCGTAGGATCCTATGCAGTGCCGTAGGGGACCGCACCGCCACTTCCCAGCAAATTAGGGACACTGTTGCTCCTGGGGTATTGGCGAGGACCATTCGCAACAATCTCCATGAAGCTGGGCTACGGTCCCGCACACCGTTAGGCCGTCTTCCGCTCACGCCCCAACATCGTGCAGCCCACCTCCAGTGGTGTCGCGACAGGCGTGAATGGAGGGACGAATGGAGACGTGTCGTCTTCAGTGATGAGAGTCGCTTCTGCCTTGGTGCCAATGATGGTCGTATGGTCGTATGCGTGTTTGGCACCGTGCAGGTGAGCGCCACAATCAGGACTGCATATGACCGAGGCACACAGGGCCAACACGCGGCATCATGGTGTGGGGAGCGATCTCCTACACTGGCCGTACACCACTGGTGATCGTTGAGGGGACACTGAATAGTGCACGGTACATCCAAACCGTCATCGAACCCATCGTTCTACCATTCCTAGACCGGCAAGGGAACTTGCTGTTCCAACAGGACAATGCACGTCTGCATGTATCCCGTGCCACCCAACGTGCTCTAGAAGGTGTAAGTCAACTACCCTGGCCAGCAAGATCTCCGGATCTGTCCCCCATTGAGCATGTTTGGGACTGGATGAAGCGTCGTCTCACGCGGTCTGCACGTCCAGCACGAACGCTGGTCCAACTGAGGCGCCAGGTGGAAATGGCATGGCAAGCCGTTCCACAGGACTACATCCAGCATCTCTACGATCGTCTCCATGGGAGAATAGCAGCCTGCATTGCTGCGAAAGGTGGATATACACTGTACTAGTGCCGACATTGTGCATGCTCTGTTGCCTGTGTCTATGTGCCTGTGGTTCTGTCAATGTGATCATGTGATGTATCTGACCCCAGGAATGTGTCAATAAAGTTTCCCCTTCCTGGGACAATGAATTCAGTGTTCTTATTTCAATTTCCAGGAGTGTAGTTCAGACAAGAAGAGAATAGAAGCTTTCAAAATGTGGTGCTACAGAAGAATGCTGAATATTAGGTGGGTAGATCACATAACTAATGAGGAGGTATTGAATGGAATTGTGGAGAAAGAGTTTGTGGCACAACTTGACTAGAAGAAGGGATCAGTTGGCAGGACATGTTCTGAGGCATCAAGGGATCACCAGTTTAGTACTGGAGGGCAGCGTGGAGGGTAAAAATTGTAGAGGGAGACAAAGAGATGAATACACTAAGCAGATTCAGAAGGATTTACGCTGCAGTAGGTACTGGGAGATGGAGAAGCTTGCACAGGATAGAGTAGCATGGAGAGCTGCATCAAACCAGTCTCAGGACTGTTCTTTATTTTAGCTTTTCAATGGCTTTCAAATTTTTGTTTGGAAGATTATTAAACACACTATCATACCTTAGCAGTCATCATTTCATTTAACATTTTGATACAGTTTCTCAATGTTTTATTAACACATGCCATAGCTTCTAAAGGAAGCTGTCACTTTCTTGAAGATCACTTCAGATGCCACTTAGCTGCAGTGTGCTCCACAAAACACACACAAAACACAAACGCGCGCGCGCGCGCGTGTAATTACAGTCTCTGGTTGCTGAGGCCGGATTATGAGCAGCAGTGCATGATAGGAGAAACAATGTGCATGGTGGAGGCAAGGAGAAGGTTAGGATACGAAGAGGAAGGGATAGCAGGACAGGGGTGGGGGACGGTAAAGTGCTGCCAATAGAAGCATACAGGGATGAGGTGGAGAGAGCGTACGGCAACTGGGTGCAGTTGAGAGGTTAGACCGGGGGGGGGGGGGGGGGCGGCAGGGCAGTAGAAGAAAAGGAGAGAAGTAAAAAGCTTGTGGGTTTGGTGGAATGGAGGGCTGTAGAGTGCTGGAGTGGGAATATGAATGGGGATAGGTGGGTAAAGTACAATGACTAATGAAGGCTGAGGCCAGGAGTGTCGTGGGAACATGGTATATATGGCAGGGAGAGTTCCCACCTGCACAGTTCAGAAGAACTGATATTGGTAGGAAGGATCCAGATGATGCGGGCTGTGAAGCAGTCCCTGAACTGAAGAACATTGTGTTGGGCAGCACACTCCACAATGGGTGGTCCAGCTGTCTCATGGCCAAGTTTGTTGGTGGCCATTCACACAGACCGACAGCTTAATGGTTGTTACAGAATGCAGCACAGTTGTTGCAACTTTGCTTGGAGATCACATGACTGGTTTCACAGGTAGCCCTGCCTTTTATGTGATAGGTGATGCTTCTGACTGGAGTGGAGTAGGTGGTGGAGGGAGGCTGCTTGGGACAGAGCTTGCATCTAGGTCTGTTATGGGGATACGAGCCACAAGGCAAGCGGTTGGGAGCAGGAATTGTGTAGGAATGGATGAGGGACAGTGTGTAGATTTGGTGGGAGGCAGGATACCCTGTGGGAGAGGTGGAAAGGATAGTGGGTATAACATTCCTTGTTCCATATGGTGACAAGTAGTAGTCAAAACACTGGTGGAGTATGTGATTCAGTTGCTCCAGTCCTGGGTGGTACTGAGTCACAAGGGAAATGCTCCTCTGTGGTGGGATTGTGAGACTTTGGGAAGTGGTGGCTGAGTGAGAGATAAGGCAAGAGAGATCTGTTTTTGTACAAGGTTGGGAGGATAATTAGTCTGTGAAGCCCTCAGTGAGACCCTTGATATACAGGGTGACACAGAAAAATGGGAACATTTCCACAATCCAATAAAACTAGAAGTGGTGAAGGAAAGAAATTGCATTCATAGTAGTTGAAACCTTGTAACTTTGCCATTTACATAACAGTGATGGCATTTATAATTTTTTTTAAATTATGTCCTTTAGATGACGTTCTCCTGTATGAATACATTCGTGAAATCCGCTATTGAGATTCCTCGTTGACTGCTGCAACATCTCAGCTAGGATACTGTGAATTGCATCCCGAATACTCTGTTTTAGCTCATCCAGGGTTCTTTGCTTTTGAGGTAGCCCCACAAGAAAAAATCGCAGATGGATAAATCTAGTGATCACGTGTTTCAATGGTACAGCCTCATGATGTCCTAAATTATAAAATCGTCAAAACTGCCTCTGCGCCGCTACCAAACTAACATTGTTTTTGTAAAAAATGTTATGGCTAATGCATGCTGTTGTCCATCCCACTGGTCCATGATTACTGAAATGGTGGACTGTTTACTAGCTAACTGTCATGAACGTGCAGTTGCTACCACCTGCCCATGGCTGTCACTACCCGTTTCAAACATTCCTGTCATTCTGTGTCACCCTGTATTCAAGATGAACTGCTTGTCACTACAGATGCAATGGCCACATGTGGCTAGGCTATATGGTAGGCACTTCATGGTATGGATTTGGTGGCAGCTGTTGGAGTGGAGGTATTGGTGGTGGTTGGTAGGTTTGATACCAACCGAGGTACAGATATAGCCATCAGTATCATGCAGATAAACAGTGAGGAAAGTGGCTTGTTGGGTTGAGGAGGATCAGGCAAAGTGAACAGGAGAGAAGGTGTTAAGGTTATGGAGGAATGTGGATAGGGTGTCCTCATCCTCAAACCACATCATGATGTCTTCAGTGAATCTGAATGATGTGAGGGCTTTGGGACTGTGCGTGGTTACAAAAGATCCCTTAAGATGGACCATGAGTAGGTTGGCATATTATGGTGCCATTTGGGTGCCCACGTCTTCAACAATGGTATTCTGGTGCCCATAAAGCCTACACGATATCCTCGTATGTCATTACATGACCGCTGCTCCCAATCCCTTGCCTCATAGCTCATATCCCTGTAATAGACCTGGATGCAAGACCTGTTCCAAACATCCTCCCACCACCACCTACTCCAGGCAGGTCACAAGCATCACCTATCCCATCAAAGCCGGGGCTACCTCTGAAACCAGTCATTTGATGTACAAGCTAAGCTGCAACCACTGCTCCGTATTTTGCTTGGGCATGGCAACTAGCAAGCTGTCTGTCCACATGTATGAGAATAAGCAAACTGTGGCCAAGAAACAGCTTGACCACCCAGTTGCTGAACATGCTGTCCAATATGTCATTCTTCATTTCAGCGACTGCTTCACAGCTTGTGCCATCTTGATCCATCCTACTAACAGCTCTTCTGAATTGCACAGGTGGGAACTTTCCCAGCAATATATCCTATGTTCCCGTAAGCATCCTGGCCCCAGCCTTCATAAGTCATTGTCCTTTACCCATCATCCCCTTCCATGTCCCCATTCCAGAACTACACAGCTCTGTATTCCGCCAACTTGCCCACTATCTACTAACTTCTCTCCTTTTCTGCTGCCTCTTCCCTGCCCCTTGTCTAACTTTCCAACTGCTCTTAGCTGCTGTATCCTTTCTCCACCTTGTCCCCGTATGCTTCCACAAGCAGCACTTTACCATCTCTGACCCCTACCATGCTATCCTTCCCCCTCCCCACCCCACCCCACCCAGCCCTTATCATTACCACCACCACCCACACTGCTTCTCCCATCATGCACTACTGCTCTTAGTCTGGCCTCTGCAGCCTGATGGAGGTTGCATGAACGTACGTGTGTGTGTGTGTGTGTGTGTGTGTGTGTGTGTGTGTGTGTGTGTGTGTGTGTGTTTTGCATGAACATGTGTTTGTGTGTGTGTGTGTGTGTGTGTGTGTGTGTGTGTGTGTGCGCGCATTCGCCATGCACACCATGCACGCATGTTCAATGCATGTGCAGGGGCGCACTGGCGCAAGTGTGCATGCTGGCACGGACATGGGCGCGTGTGCTCTCACACAGGTGCGCAGTCGTTTTGTTGCACCTATCTGTCACTCATCATCTTCACTAGTGGCAATCTATCTTTTCCATAATATTGTCTATACATTCCTGAGTTTGATCATAAGATTATGAGCTGGAGAGTATTGGAATAAAAGTAGCTTTAGAGGTAAGAATTTATGTATCATTAAAATAAGACATGGTAATGGGCCAAGGGCAGTCCTGTAATACTTGTGAGAGAATGCATATCCAGGGTGTCTTACTCTTTCACAACAGTGCACCACATGAAAAATAAACTTTCATTTTAAAAAACAAAACATGAAAGCTCACAATATCAAATTTAGATAAGGTCAATTATGTTTAAAGCCATTGCATCACAGTTTTAAATTGTGTGCTTTCCGTTGCAACTTATATATATATGTATTGGTTTCTTAATAAGAAATTTAAGAGAAAAGTACTCTCTTTAATATTTATAAAAAGCATCAAGGAACACGAATGGTTTTGGATGAAGGATAAAATGTGAACTGGCATGTTGTCACAAATTGTTATTAAATTATCATTGTTGGGATATACTGGCATAGATACAGCTCACATATGTTGGAAAATATGCTATTCATGTGTCCAAAAAGGTCTGTATAATTGCTTGGAATCTAACCAAATTTCGAGAAAAATTCATCATGATGTTTGTACAGAGGGCTTTATTTTGCATCTTAAATATTCTCATTTGCTTTTTCTTTCTTCATCCATTTAACTGATTTTAGATAGGCATCTGTTGTTGTTGTTGTTGTTGTAGTGTGAATGAAATATTATGGAAGAGGGCGGGGTTGAGGGTGATGGGTTGGGCTGATTAACAAAAGACAAACTGATTGAAAAGTGATGGATTTGAGTTGATTGAAGCCCTGTGTGCAATAGAAAACAGGAAAAATAAGACGACATGTTCAGCCTATTACAAAGTATATTCTATTTGTTTCGTTGCAGTGCATTATCGCTAGGGAAATATAAATGTTGACTGCATTTAGTTTTGTTTTCAGGATCTTCCTATTTCAGCGCAGGGCATAATTTTTTGTATACAAACTTCCATCTTGTCTGATCTGTGGCATCTTGGGTAGTAGCTTCCATTGTGTACATGCCATTCTTTAATATGTGAAGAAAGCAATTCCTTAACTTCAGTAAATAATGAGACCATAATAATAATCATGAATTTTTTATGTAATAACTAATGGTAAATTTTCAGGTTTCCAAAATTTGCTGTGTTCACTTTTTGAGACTTGATTTCTTATTTCATAGTTAGTGATATAGCATGTTTTGTAACAAAATTCTGTTTGTAAATGGATTTTCTTCCTGTGCAGATATGTGCCCAAAACCCACTTAATCCTAAAATATTGTTCATGTAATGAGACTTATTCAAGCTTGTGTTATCACCACCACAACCTTGATATTGATCAAACAATACTATGTGACAAGAACATCCAACAGTGTTAACAGGGTTTGGAGCCTGGTGTTTTTTCTTTGGAGTTATTGGCTATGCTTAAGCAATGCAGTGTTAAATCAGTAAACAATTTCCGTCAACAGTTTTACCTAATTTAATTGCTGCCTTGCTTCTCTGAAGAAGTGAACAGTAACTAAATTCAAAGTACAACATAATTAAAGGATCGCTTTTGTGAAACCCCATAACTGCCTCCCATTGCAATGCAAAAGTTTGAAATGTGCTTTGAAGGTGCCTAAAAACTTCCTCTGTAATGGTGTAAAAGCGTGGCACCCTGCAACATTACCCCCGGGCTCGGCAACACTTCAAACAGAAAGGTGTTGACAGGTGTGAAGAAAGGTCAGAGTTCAGTAATTCTTGTTAAATGTATCGCAGGAAAATGTCACATTACCACCAAATTTCACCACAATTCTGCCCAACACCACCGTGGATGGGTCATAAGATTGGGTCATCACACCCCCTCTTACACAAATTTCATATCTCCTTTGGACACTTCTGCATTGGAAGTCAGAAATGCAATGCCCAATGTTGTAATAACACTGTTTCCTTATGGGTGGTCAAAGAAAACATTTCAGACACAGTGATGCTCAGCAGCAGCTTGCAAAATCATTGGGATGACATAAAGGGGCTCAATAAAAACAACCCTTCCACCCGTTTTGAGATTGAAAACGAGAGTTCACATGTGATGACCAACAGGGCAACATTCTTGCCAATATTTGACATTGCTGAAACTCCCAAATGTTCCAACCCTTTGGAGTGTAGTGCAACTCAACGTTTGCTATGGTGTACAGGATGGAACGACTTTGGATCATACAATACCATATGCTGAAGTTTGAACATGATCCAAAGCGCAAAAGGGTGTACATGATTTTTCAGCCCTCCAGTTTCGCACCTTCCTGTGGTAGGTCACAGGAGGGGGGAGAGGCAGGCGGGTGACATTGACACACATGTGAATAAAATGGCAAAGTGTCCCTCTGAGACACCCCAGTTCAGCACCACTCTGTGTCACCTGCATACCTTTGCTGAGCTCTTCAAAAAATTTACTATCATGTGGACAGTCAGTCACTGATCACCAAGTGCCGATGTGACAGACAACCCTTTTGATGTCATTAACACGCTGTACACCTAACATGAACTTCTGTGCTCTGGACTTTCTTTTTGTATGTGATGACACATTGGTGTCTGAAGAATCACTGAGACTGAGGGTGACGACGGAGGCTGCCACACTTCTTACCTTTACAGAGGAAGGTTGTAGGCACCTTTGAGCCAAATGTCAAATGTGTTTGTTGCAATGGGGGAAAATTACAGGGTTTTGAAAAAATGACCCTTTAATTTAGTTGTTCAGAGTATTTATCACTATTGAATAGTCTTTCTTTTTGTTTTTCTTTCTGAACATTTTCCTCAAAATTCAAGTAGCAGTCACTGCATATAGTAAGTAGTGCCCCAGTCCTTGACAAGTAAATGTCAGTCATGAACTGTGACTGCTTGGGTTAGTAGCAGGTTTCTTGTTGTACGTATGAACACAGATGAAGTTAGATAGGGACTTCATCTGTTGCATAAGGGTGCGGGAGAAGTTGTCCACTATATCAAAACATGCTTTTTGGAAGCTGCATTGGTTGTTGTTGGGAGGCTTTAGGTTGCTTCCCTGAGATGTCATTAAAACACCTATGATGAAAGTCTGGGTACCTCTGGGATCCCTAGAATTGTCTGAAATCCCTGAAGTTCCAGTGCCTTTCACAATATGCATGACAGAGCTGATAATTCTGAATGGAGAGTGTATTGCGAAGTGAAGGCAGCAGAGGGTAGTTGGGGCCTAGCTGGTCCCTTACACCTTAAAAACAGACTTAAAGTTTTACTAATTGCCGAGAGTACATTTGAGAAAGCACAGGGTGAAGTCTGTAATGATGCACTGATCTCCTTGAAATATCGAGGCAAAAGCAGAGGATGCTTGTTACAGGGAGCTTCAGAGGCAGCTCTGCCAGCAGCTATGGAGCATGCTGGGTGTTGGACTTGTCACCATTGAATGATGATTGCCAGCTGGATTCAGATGCTTTCGTAGGTTTCTACAGATAGTTGGCTGGATTGGCAAGACAGTTAGTGTCACATATTGGATGGAAGCTGCACTAGTGTTTTGTATGTATAATTTCCAGGTCCTATCTTAGTATTCTGGTTTGGAGTTTTGAGGTGGTCTAAAACCAGAGGTTCAAGGTATGTGATCTAGGGTGCAAATTTCTTGGCTTCTGCTATCTGGTGAAGAACTGTAGGATCCCCCTCTACCCCCCACCCCCACCCTCTCCCAATACACCGAACTCGAGAAACTATTCAGACACCACTATGCAATGCAGAATTGACCCTTAGGTCATGAGAGGTGCACCAGTCAGTATAAAATGAGACTGGAAGCATTGTGTTGTCAGTAGAAAATCAGTAAAAATAGAACTGGCCGGTAACGACTGCTAAGCGACTTCAAATGTGGACTAGTTATTGGAGGTCAACTGTACAACAAATCCATCAGTAGCATTTCAACACTTTTAAAGCTGCCCACATTGACTGTTGGCAATGCAATTGTGAACTGGAAATGCGAAGGAACAACCACAGCTAAACCGAGACCAGGCAAATCTCATGTACCAACAGACAGGGATCGTAGAACTTTGAGGAGGGTGGTCATAAGAGAACAAGTGAAATCTGTGGAAGGAATCAGTTGAGTTCCAAAGTGATGCCAGAAGCTGAGTGAGCACAATGACTGCACGGGAAGACTTAGGTAGAATGGTAGAGAAGCACCTCGTAAGCCCCATATTCCTGTAACCAACATTAAATGACGCTTGAAATGGTGTAAAGAGCGATGCCACTGGATAGAGGATGACTAGAAATGAGTAATTGGGAATGATAAATCGTATTATGATGGATATGAGTTTGGGTTTGGTGAATGCCTGGAGAATATTACTTGGCATCATGTATAGTGCCAACAGTGAAGTACGTAGGCTATGATGTCCCGTTAGGGTGTGGTCTCCTTATTGTGCTTAAGTAAACTCTAAATGAGAAAGGATATGAATATGTTTTATAACAAGGTGTATTGTGTACAGTAGAGGAACAGTTCAGAGACAAAGTTTGCATTGTCATACCAATGCAGACTCCCTCTGAGAGAGACTCCAGAATGGCTTGACACAAAGGGGTGGATTCAATCTGATAATGAACATTGATGGAGAAAAATGTACATAGATAGTATGGAAGTGTTGGAGGTAATATGAATTTTGTTCTACTTAAATGACACATGATTATTAATCGGTAATTGTGATTACAAGTGGTACACATTCCAAAACGACAGTTATCATTATAGATAAGTAGTACTATTTCATTGCCAAAAATATATTTAGAATGTTATCGCCAATAGCCAAGCAACATATGAGACTTGTGGTCCCTAGGAGAGTGCTAATAATGGACATATGACCGTGCAATATCTTCTGTGTGAAGGACACAGCTACATAAGACTAAAGGTGATTAGAAAGAACTTTAAAGTGTTCATGTCAATCTGCAGTGCACACGTGAAACGTCTGGTTGCTGCAACCAGCCCAGAACACACATTTTCAATACTAATAAAGAATGTAGAAATTCCAATGTTATGTCTGATTATAGAGCACAAGTCATTAAAATCAGTTGTACGTTAATTACAGAATAATTGACTATAAATTTAGATATCTAGCTGGTAGAACTGTTAATAATGAGAGAGACGTCAATGGAACAATCATGCTGAAGAAAGGTGCCGAATGACACACATTTAGCTGCTAAGAGAGCAATGTGTAAAGCCTTCAGTCACTACTGTAACACAACCCCATTGCAGATTATCACAAAATCAAAGGGAATTCTCGTCGTATGTAAAGGCAGTGGGTGTCAGTGGCACGAAAATGAGTGTCCAAACACTCATGGATAACATAAGAACTGAAATGGAGGATGGCAGGCAACGCAAAAGCTGAAATACGGAAGTACATTTTAAGGGGTTAGTTTACTAAGGAAGCTACTGATGTATGGCCTTCTGTACAGAATTTACAGCTTAGTTCGTTATATGCAGTAGATCCCTTGAATAAAATGCTGTGCCAAGTGATAGGAAAAACACACATCACGCACGTGTGTAAGGTAACAGAAATGGTCTAATAAACTCATTTACTTCCTTGTGCTGTAGAATCCTACAAAGTATTCTGGGCTCAAACATAAGGAGACATGTTGAACGTAATGAGCTCTATGCAAACAACCACGGACTTCGAAAACCTCGATCATGCGAAACCAAACTATCGCTTTTCTCACACGAATTCCTGAAATCCGCGGATTAAGTTGAGAGAACTTCTTCAGCTAGATATATTTTATTTCTCGACAGTTAGTGATACAAGCTTGTTGCAATTAAGATTCGACGAAATACAAATAGTTCAGGTGGATGATGTAACTCAGGTATTTAACTTCTTCACTAAGGCGGCCAATCGTACCGTATTCTGCGGGGCCGTCCGGCAATGCTACTTGTAATTCGGCATTGGAAGAATTAACCAAAACATAGCTCAAAACGCCTAATACGTCTCGCATGTTCTGCATTCCGGTTATTTTTACATTCCACCAACCACATCTCATTTCCACATGTCATAGGAAATACGTCAACTTATCAACACAGAATCTGTGTGCGCCTCTGTGCGAAGATGGACCAAAGAGAAAGAAATACAGCATAAGAATATTGTAAGCAAGGTGAAAAAGAGCCAGTACAACCCCCGCGAATAGTTGCCCGATTAGTCTGTTACGGGTGGTGTGTGGAGAGGAAGTTATCTATATGAAGCTGGTATATCTGTAGGTTTTGCATGGAGCAAGAGTGGGAGGGAGAAAAGCTGACAAAGGCGCCAACAAGCTAAGGTTGCGCGTGTCTCGAACCAGGCAGCGGCTATCGAATAAATTTCACGAAGCTCTGACATACATTCTTGAAAGCGAATTACAAAGGCCTTCATCTCGAAATGCGGTACTTTATTATTTGTAGAAGGAAAAATGGAACTGAATGAAGGATGTTGTACCGGGAGAAAGAGGGGGGGGGGGGCTACAACGCAATTAGCAAAAGCTAAATAGCGAACACTGTGAGAACACAGAGGTTGGCAGCTATTTGAAAAACGAGTTCTTCGACGCTAAGCGATTGTTTGGGGTTTAAATTAGTCCGAGCGGTCAGACGGCACTGTTAATTTATGTCTGTCTGTTTTGCCCAGTTTCTTGAAGTAATCTGCGTGTTTCACTTAATCAATGCCGCCGACTGCGAAAAAGCGAAGTTGTAAATTCATGCAACACTTGCAAAAACAGTTGTCTTTTTCCACGGAAGCAAAGGAATGTTTACCGTTCCTCTCGGCGGAAAATATTACAACGGCATTTAAGATCTGAAAAGCATAAAAAAGCGCTGATCGCTGCAAATGTATCGTCATTGACACCTAACTTCCGTCAAGAATAATACGGTGCTCAAAAACTTGCAAGAGCCGAAGGTTTGTGGGTTTTCTACATAGTATGTCACAATCAGAGTTTTAGGACTAATTTAATTAAAAAAGTATTCGAAAACAACTTTCGCTGCGGGAAAACTAAGTGCGAGGCAACTGTAAAGAGTGTGACTGCGCCGTATCTTTAGACAGCCTGAAGACAGAACTTAATGATGTCCCATTTATCTGTGTATTTATCGATGTTTCCGACTATAAAGACGTGAAAACATTTCCAATGCTAGTGCGGTACTTTCATCCTACAACTGGAATTAACGTCAAAACATTATATACCCTAATTCATCCGGTGAAACTGCAATCCTTATGTGTGATTATTTATTGGACAGTCTTGAAAAGCATACCCTCTAAAGAGTGATTCGGATTTATGCTGATAATGTCAATACAAATTTTGGTCGAGTTTGGTTAAACTGGAAGCAACACATTGATGGTCTGCTGAAACGTCTGAGTTCAGCTACGTATGCTATTAGGGTTATTGCAATTTTAGTTATAAGAATCTCAGTAAATTAGCTTACTATGCCTACTTTCATTCACTGCTTTCGTATGGCATCATATTTTGGGTTATAATTAATTCTTTGAGTAGAAAACTATTCATTGCTCAAAAACGTGTAATCAGAACAATTGCTGGTGCCCACCAACGGTCATCCTGCAGACATCTGTTTAAGGCTCTAGGGATCCTCACAGTAACCTCACAGTATATATATTCACTTATGAAATTTGTTGTTAATAATCCAACCTTGTTCAAAAGTAACAGCAGTGTGCATAGCTATAACACCAGGAGAAAGGATGATCTTCACTATGCAGGGTTAAATCTGACTTTGGCTCAGAAAGGGGTAAAGTATGCTGCCACAAAAGTCTATGGTCACCTACCAAACAGCATCAAAAGCCTGACAGATAGCCAACCAACATTTAAAAATAAATTAAAAGAATTTCTATATGACAACTCCTTCTACTCATTGGCTGAATTTTTAGATATAAATTAAGGGAGGGAAAAAAACCAACTTAAACATTAGTGTCGTACAATATTTTGTGTAATGTAATATCTTGTACAGACACCTTTTATTAACCTGACACGTTCCACATCATTACGAAGTGTCGTATTCATGGTTTATGGAACAAGTATTAATCTAATCTAATCTAATCTAATCTTCGTGAAGGACGATGTAACGTTTTCTTCAAACTTCAAGAGGGATTAGAAAGGGAAATGGTTGGTGTGCAGTGCGCAGCACACAACGATATACAAATATCAGCAGATTTGTTACCAGTAGACGTCGAATATATTGTTAGAAAGATATATTCCTACTTTATGTATACACAGTGCGTGTAGAAGCTAGCAAAGATTTTTGCGAAGAGCAGAAATGTAGTATAAAAGAATCCTGAGATAGAGTAAAACAAAATGGCTTGCACTTTTGTCTGGTGTTGCTTCCTGTAAAATTTAATATGGGAACTGAACTGAAAATTAGTATGGAATTTTAAATCAAAACCCAGAATTAATCAAAGAACGTCACTCATGTCAGAAATATGAATTAAAAACAAATGAGCACAGTACTAACTTTCGTTCTATTTCTGATTTCAACCAACCGAGATACTCAGTCACTTACCCTCAGTCCCCACCCATATTCACAAAAGTCCTGCATTGAGCTCTTGTAGTTTTGCCATCTTTATTTTTCATAAGAACAAGATTTTAATGTATATCCATCCAGCGTGCTAAGTGAATTACGTAAAAGATACATCGATATACGTTTTATGATATTTTATTACCCAAAGCGACAGGGGTGGTCTGTCCCTATTATCGTTGCTGAAGTGAATCTCGAACTTAACTCCTCACACTCTATACATTTTCAAACAATTACTTCATTGTTGATGTTACAATTTAGGAATAACTTATCACTTTAATTTGACATATGTGCAGAAGTTTTACAAACGCTATTTTTCATTTCATACATATACATAAGCCAGAACCCAAATTTATCACAAGAGTTTAATCAAATATACAAAATGAACAATGATCTTAACAATTTCATTAATCACACAGTAACAAAATTAAGCACAGGGTTCCTACCATGTTTTAGACATAAATTTGATTAGAGATTTTGGTCAGTATTAACAATAATAGTGTTTTACTCAGTAAGTGTCTTGGGGCGATTTGTTTACGTATATTGGGTTTCATTATTAGGCAGAGTCTCATATTTATTTGAAAAAAAAATGGTAAATTTTGTTACACACGTTAGCTAGACAGATTGATAATAGCAGTTCTCGTGTTATTACAAGCATTGCTTCAAATATTTTGGCCGCCGAAACGAAACTGAACAATAGCGTATAACTAGATTTCGTTATGCTAATTAAAACAGAACACGGCAGTTGCATATATTCCTGTCAATTGACAGTTTCATAACTTTGATATGTTGGTGTCTCAATCATTTACATTCGCAAAGTAGAGATTCGTGGTTCTGACATGACTTATTAACTGGAAGCTGGGTGAAGGGTGTCCTGAAATTCTCACCCGGAAAAGGTCGTGGAAAGGTCCTGTTATCTCTCAGTCCGATCTCCGCCCAGCAGGTAGAATCGCCACTCGGCAGGTAGGAGAGCCGAAGGCCTTATTTTACGGCAATGAGTGGCCGCAATAGTGTTGCCGGCGACATGGTTGCAACGCGTCAATGCCCAGGCCATACCCGTCTTAGTTCTTGTCTGTATGTGTTTGCCTTTCACTATCAGCATTGATTCTTCTTTCTCAGCCGACAGAGCTGCTGTGTCAAGTCACGTGGAACAGTATTATCCAATGTTTTTACCAAGATTTTACGGAGAGAGTCTTAATTTGTTCACAGGATGACTGGCTCGTCCATATTTTACGTAAATGGCCAGCCAGTGAAAATTTCCTGTGGCATCCTTGACGTTCCTTTCTCGTTTCCCTTACGTTCTATTTTCTTATACAGTATTTCGCATCTTTTCCCGCTTTCTTTGCGTGTATGCTTCCATTTCACTAAATTTGTCCACATTAGTTTCTTTTAATGTGTGTCAGGGCGCTGATGACCTCTACATTGGGTGCCCGTAAGCCTCAACACACGCGCGTTCGCGCGCACGCGCTGGCACGCACGCACGCACTCACACACACAGTATTATTTCGTTCTTGGAGACTAGGTTCGTCTAATGAATTATACGAACCACTGCTCCAAGACTAGAGAAGCACCTACAGGTATGTAAAATTTGACAAACGAGAAAACCAACGAGAAATCCGTGAACGTGATAAATACATCTATAACTAGAGCGAAAGAAACAAGATGTGTACAAAGAGCGAATTCTAAAAAAGTACGTCCTCACTGCTATCGTTATAGAAGATCTGCAGTACTAAACAGAATTTGATTCTACGTCGGTCATTAAGACGCCTGAATATTTTTGAAGCTTCATCACGCGTTTTAAATGGGCATCAATTTGCCAACTCTTATTATTTAATTGCGATGGTTGCATACATTACTTTGCAAATCATGTAACTCTGGTCAATTACGTTAATAAATTCTTTGAGCCCTTCCGCCAAAGCATTGCAAATGCCTTGTACCACGAAGCATATGGATGACAAATGAACTTTAAAGATACAAAATTTTTCAGTGCGTCGCGTCTGGCAGCTCAAAAAGTGTAAGAAGACATATTTAAATATTTACAACAAAGTTGATAATTATTTAGCTTTGGTTGAGAAGTTTCGGACTTGGCCCACTTTCACAAGCCACTTCTTACACAGAATAAAATCTGTGAAGAGTGGATATGCTAATTGTAGACAATAAAGGTATCCTAAATAATATGGTCCATATGGTAACCATTTACGTATTTTGTATTTAGGATGTGTTTGGTGTGGACAGTTCTATTTATGTCACCTCAGATCTGTGTTCGAAGATGTCGCAATTGTATGTACACCTTACTTTACAATATTACGTTAGTGTACGTGAAAATACCTTCATTATCCAGCATGATGTGATTCGCGTGACGACCATAATTTATATACAGTGGAGAATTTGTTCTCATTGGATTACGCTGGCGTATTTATTGCAGGCATTATCGCTTTCTGACACCATCATTTATGAAGTCGACACCATCATTTGTGAAGTCGACACCATCATTTGTGAAGTCGACACCATCATTTGTGAAGTCGACACCATCATTTGTGAAGTCGACACCATCATTTGTGAAGTCGACACCATCATTTGTGAAGTCGACACCATCATTTGTGAAGTCGACACCATCATTTGTGAAGTCGACACCATCATTTGTGAAGTCGACACCATCATTTGTGAAGTCGACACCATCATTTGTGAAGTCGACACCATCATTTGTGAAGTCGACACCATCATTTGTGAAGTCGACACCATCATTTGTGAAGTCGACACCATCATTTGTGAAGTCGACACCATCATTTGTGAAGTCGACACCATCATTTGTGAAGTCGACACCATCATTTGTGAAGTCGACACCATCATTTGTGAAGTCGACACCATCATTTGTGAAGTCGACACCATCATTTGTGAAGTCGACACCATCATTTGTGAAGTCGACACCATCATTTGTGAAGTCGACACCATCATTTGTGAAGTCGACACCATCATTTGTGAAGTCGACACCATCATTTGTGAAGTCGACACCATCATTTGTGAAGTCGACACCATCATTTGTGAAGTCGACACCATCATTTGTGAAGTCGACACCATCATTTGTGAAGTCGACACCATCATTTGTGAAGTCGACACCATCATTTGTGAAGTCGACACAACATGACGATATAACTCTTTCTTTCTTTCTTTCTTTCTTTCTTTCTTTCTTTCTTTCTCCGCTTCATGCGGGGTCGGCCTCTGCGTGTAGCGTAAGCCATGAACTAATGCAAACGTTTTCAAATATCTGCGAGTTGCGTAACTGAGGCGGGACGTGGGGACTAGCCCAATATTCACCTAGTGGGATGTGGAAAACCGCCTAAAAACAGCCAGGCTGGCTGGCACACGGACCGTCGTCGTCAGTCCGCCAGGCGGACTCGATTCGGGGCCGGCGCCCCTACCAGAGTCCAGGAAGCAGTACATTAGCACTCTCGGCTACCCTGGCGTGTACAATTTAACTATTCTGGCAGTTAAAAAAACGAATGCAACGAATGTAATAAAGTCTACAGTGGACAGTCGGATATTTAAGGGGCCCTGGACGAGAAATGACGCTTCAAAAAATGTATTTTTTTTATCTACTTTTCAATTGTTTATTTGGTCTTAAGCGCTCTTTGAGCATATGTCTGCGAACCAGCCATGCTGACGAGACAGGCAAGGAATATCACCATAAACATTCGTTTCCTGCCACAGTCATGGATACAATAAAGCCAATATACAGGGACGTCGTACATACAAAATTACTTAGGTGTCTACATGGCCATACACCAAACCCTAATGTGAGTTTCAAGAGCTGCGTGTGGCAAAGAGTACCAAAAACAGTGTTTGTTCGAATGACAGTAGTCAGGTATAATGGATGCTGTCGTCTGTTTCAGTGACAGTGTAATAAGCAAGACAAAACCAATGAACCATTTAGGCATCCAACCAGGAAATAATGATAGCTGTGTTGAGTGCCTAAGATTGTCAGCAAGTACTTAAAGCTGAAAGGGTTGCCAAAGTCAGCATTAGCGGTCCAGAGTAAGGAAAAGATTCCTGAAAAAGTGTACAGAGGGTGAAGAAGCAGATGGACAGCAAGAATAGTGCTGCTGGAATGTTCTGAAAGAGGCATACGATGAGTCAAAAACACTGAGAACAATCTTTTCTCATTTTCTCGAAACTACATTTTCAGGACCTTAGGTACATATATCATCACAATGATTTGAGCTACGTTCACCAAATTCCTGCAAAGTGAACCGTCTATTATACAGAATGTCGTATTTCCTAAACTATAACATTTAATTAAATAAGTTTCCTTGTACAGCTTTAGTTAATCCCATTCAGTGTTGGTACAAAACCGCAACTTCCTTCGCGTTGTAGATCAAGAGTAACAAGCAATGAAACCGAGGCGTAGATACACAGCCCGCTGAACTCCAGGTCCCCTTAAAACAAGATATACAGAATACATAAACAGAAGCGAAAATAGCCTTTCAATTTTCTGAACGCACCTCTGAGAATAATACACACTCCATTGAAAATATGGAGAGAAATTTCACTACTTTACAGATGTCTTCAAAGGCCAATTGATGGACGTGCTAGAAGAAATACCTGTACAAATCTACATTCACACGGCTAAGCTCCCAGAACAAATGTTCAACAAACAGAATCGTGCAGCAGAAAAATCATAGAAAATTTTCATAGCAACTTAATCAGCACACGAATGGTACTCCACCATGCATTAATCATCGAATACGCAACTACGAACGATTCATAGAAACCTTTAAGAGTACCTTAATCAGCATATGAATCGCAATCTATACAGTGAGAATTATAACAGCAGAATACTATGTAGATTTCATTGGTATAAAAATTAAACAATGTTTGCTTTCAAATAGTGCTGAAAGGAAAGGAAATATTTGCCGGCCGCGGTGGTCTAGCGGTTCTAGGCGCTCAGTCCCTAACCGCTCGACTGCTGCGGTCGCAGGTTCGAATCCTGCCTCGGGCATGGATGTGTGTGATGTCCTTAGGTTAGTTAGGTTTAATTAGTTCTAAGTTCTAGGGGACTGATGGCCGCAGATGTTAAGTCCCATAGTGCTCAGAGCCATTTGAAAGGAAATATTTATTGTACAACTATGATGTGATGGAACACTGTCTAGCCGCTACAGTCGCGGGTTCGAATCTTGCTTCGGGCATGGATGTGTGTGATGTCTTTAGGTTAGTTAGGTTTAAGAAGTTATAAGTTCTAGGGGACTTATGACCACAGCAGTTACGTCCCATAGTGCTCAGAGCCATTTTTTGAACACTGTCTTGCACTGGATATAGTCATTGATCTTAATACAATCGCAAAGTATATTCAATACATCAAAGATTATATAAAACATAATAAAATTCGTTGCACCGTCATCTGTCAAGATTGTGATAATATTTACGATAAATAAGCCAGCGTGTCGCACAGTGTGGTTCATTGAGGAGCCTCTCCATTGTTTATAAATAGTCGTTGTCACGTGAATCATATGCTGGGTAATGAAGGCACAATAATTACGGAAAATATATACCGGGTGGTCAAAAAGTCAGTATATTTGAAAACTTAATAAACCACAGAATAATGTAAATAGAGGGGTAAAAATTGACACATACGCTTGGAATGACTTGGGGTTTTATTAGGACCGAAAAAAAGTATTTCTAGACGCGTGAACGCTCTCTTGCGCGCGTCGTTTGGCGATGATCGTGTGCTCAGCCGCCACTTTCATCATGCTTGGCCTCCCAGGTCCCCAGACCTCAGTCCGTGCGATTATTGGCTATGGGGTTACCTGAAGTCGCAAGTGTATCGTGATCGACCGACATCTCTAGGGATGCTGAAAGACAACATCCGACGCCAATGCCTCACCATAATTGCGGACATGCTTTACAGTGCTGTTCACATTATGCCTCGACTACAGCTATTGTAAAGGAATGATGGTGGACATATTGAGCATTTCCTGTAAAGAACATATTTGCTTTGTCTTACTTTGTTACGCTAATTATTGCTATTCTGATCAGATGAAGCGCCATCGGTCGGACTTTTTTGAGCGTTTGTATTTTTTTTTATTTATTTATTTTTTTATTTATTTTTTTTTGGTTCTAATAAAACCCCATGTCATTCCAAGCTTGTGTGTCAATTTGTACCTCTCTGTCTACATTTTTCCGTGATTTATTCAGTTTTCAAATTTATACTGACTTTTTGATCAGCCGGTATTATGCAGATATGTTAACATAGCACAGTAAGGTGTAACAAATGTTTCAAATGGCTCTGAGCACTATGCGACTTAACTTCTGAGGTCATCAGTCGCCTAGAACTTAGAACTACTTAAACCTAACTAACCTAAGGACATCACACCCATCCACACCCGAGGCAGGATTCGAACCTGCGACCATAGCGGTCGCTCGGTTCCAGACTGTAGCGCCTAGAACCGCACGGCCACTCCGGCCGGCAGATGTAACAACAATTGTGATATATTTTAACGCCGATCTGAGACACATGTGTTACGACATAAATAGAACTGTCCACACCAAACGTATCCTAAATACAAAATACTGACAGGCTACATTCACTATCCACATTCCACGCATCGACTCAGTACAAATTTTATTCTGTGTAACAGGTGGTATTTGACAACCGACACTAAATAACTAGCAGCTCTGGTGTACACTTTTAAAAATGTATTTTTTCCACTCTTGAAAGAGGAAGATCAGACCTCTGTATCAACCCCCACTAGCCGAAAATTGAACTGTTGCAACTCAGTAGATAATGGTGGTGGAATTGGTTTTACCAATTCTTGGACGAATTACTTTTAAAAGATATATTCGAAATCGGATTTCAGTATTCTGGGAAAAATGTTCCTAGTATCAGTTAACAAGCTAAAGTTTCGGAAGCAGTTCGCCTGTTTTTAAAAAAAGAATGCATCCATGATGCCATATTTCTTTTGTTCTTGCTAATAATTTTCCTTGTAGATTACAAATGTAGGAGAGCTCCACTCACATGCATTATCTTGCTTTTGTTCATTAAGCGGTCATAGCGTGGCCCATGTAAACCCATTTGGCCCGGAATTTTTTTGCCGCAAACATCCGGGCAACAGTGGCCGTCAATTTTTCGTACTTTTGCCGGTAATCCGTGTGGCCGTGATATTGCCAGACATCGCCGGTCTATATTGTCAGCACCGAGCGAGGTGGCGCAGTGGGTAGACACTGGACTCGCATTCTGGAGGACGACGGTTCAATCCCGCGTCCGGCCATCCTGATTTAGGTTTTCTGTGATTTCCCTAAATCGCTCCAGGCAAATGCCGGGATGGATCCTTTCAAAGGGCACGGCCAACTTCCTTCCCCGTCCTTCCCTAATCCGATGAGACCGATGACCTCGCTGTCTGGTCTCCTTCCCCGAAACAAACAACCATCCAGTCTATATTGTCAGCAATCTCCCATTTTTTACAGTCCGCGTAAATGTACTTTTAAGTGCTGTACAGGTGAAGGGGACTAGTGATGATCGAATAAGATTCGTAATGCCACATTACTTATTATGAGAAGTGGTCATTTTTGTCTGTTAGATTATTTTTACTTAGTACTATACCTTCAGAGACTAAAATCTGAACCGGTCGTTGGTGGCTGAGCGGTTCTAGGCGCTTCAGTCTGGAACCGGGCGACCGCTACGGTCGCAGGTTCGAATCCTGCCTCGGGCATGGATGTGTGTGATGTCCTCAGGTTAGTTAGGTTTAAGTAGTTCTTAGTTATAGGGGACATATGAAACATAAAGTGAAATAATATATAATATTTTGTGATTACGTCAGAGAGAAAATAAAAAAAAAAGTCAATCATGCTACTCCATACATGAAACGCCGTTTCTTATAGGAAGTGATAACGTTGTGTCTATGGATTTTTTGTAATAAACAGACTCCCATCACACTTTATCCAGGCTTTGGACTGGCTAAATGGTAAGAGGAAACTGTCATTTAGGCGTGTTTAAAGTCAGTTTTTTGTATTTTATTTTTGTGTTAAATTTTTAAATTTTATATTTTATTTTCAAATTAAATTTGTAAGTTACTATGAATATTTACATTTTATATATTCTTTTCATATATATCGTCCAACACCAAATAGGGCTTTATTCAAAATTTTGGACAGAAGAGATTGCTTTCAAACAAACCCAGATGTCACCATCCTCTTCATACTTTCCTACTTTTTTTCCAGCCTTTCATCATGTTTTGTATAAGTTGTTTTATTTCGTTTGCCTTCCATACTTAATTCTGACCTCATTAATGCACATGCCGAGTTCTGTGCTTCTAACTTCATACACTCGACCACATCTTTAATTTTAGGATTCGGTTTTCCAAGAAGATTATTAATTTTTTTGTAGCAACCTTCTACAGCGTTGGTGGTACGATGGCGCCGTCTGTAGCAGTTCCAATTCCAAAGACTGATCGGGTTTTCGCCATTTTTCAACCATCTAGTTACAAAATAACCAAAAAACTGAGAAAGCTTGGCGATATCCGGTGCTTGCGAATGTATCACAAGCCTGCCATCGCAGACATCTTCAGGTCAAAGGAACGCCAGAGCAGCACACATGTGAATTTGCATCCTTACTTCTTCGTTTTCTCTGTATTCGCAATTGATATGCTGTGTGATTAGGGCCTCCTGTCGGGTAGACCGTTCGCCTTTCGATTTGACGCCACTTCAGCGACTTGTGCGTTGATGGGGATTAATTTATGATGATTAGGACAACACAACACCCAGTCCCAGAGCGGAGAAAATCTCCGACCCAGCCGGGACTCGAACTCGGGCCCTTAGGATTGACCTGTAGCGCTGACCACTCAGCTACCGGGGGCGGACTAATCGCAAGTAAGTCCCATGTCTTGCACTTTCCTCCAGAGAGATTTCTTCGTATGGAAATGGCAGCCATGCACTTGAACCGACGGTATCACAACTTTTAGTTGCAGAAATCGCAGCTGATTCGAAATCAACGGTGACATCATTAGGTTTCCATTAAGGTACATTATCCACAATGTTGTGGAAAAGGCGGGTATATGTTTCTTTTCTTTTGTTTGGTAAGAATGCAAAAGCCACCAGATAGATGTTTGTTTCGTACTTTGAACTTCCGAAGTCTGCAGGAATAACATATATTTGTGAAAATTGCTTGCTACAGTATTTGGAGCCTCTCTTCCTGCTTTTCCGCCAAAAACTATGCTCCTGTCTCCAAATCTGTCATCACTGTAGAGAAAACTGTTGCCGGCATTCATGTTTAGTAACTCTACTTGGAGATCAACTTCTTGTGTTTCTGGCTCATTCTGATTGCCGTGTGATGTGCCCCAGTGCATGTATAATATCCTCTTCATTGCTTGCTGTTCTGGCATCCCGGTAACAAAATCGTACCCTCGATTGTGCAAGTCGCTTAACTTTTCGGTATATGTTTTAGAAATCGAAATCTCTTCCCCCCGTGACCTCTTCTTCGCCTGATTCAACGTCATTTTTTACTTCTAAGCGAGCGTCATCCGGTGCCCCACACTGATGCTCGTTTGAACTAAGCACGATACAGTTTTTGGTCTACAGTATTCCTCGACAATATGTTGTTCTATGTTTCAAACAGCACCATATCACAGTTCCATCTGCTCTGGTTCTCTTTACGATGTACGAGTAACCATCATAGTGGGCACATGGTTTACTGTGGGTGGTTGTTGACAGTTCCATATCGAAGGTATAAGCACACAGAGAGCCGAGACGAACGTGCTGAACTTGCCGAAAGTTAGACCTACAGTGACAGTGACTAGCAAAACGGTCAGTCACGTGAGTGAACGAAGACTTCCCGAGTGCAGATAGGCCGTGCCGCACAGGGATCACTTCCTGTGGATGGCAACTCCCGGGGTCGCAGGTAGGCTCTGCCCTTGAGAAGGTAGCTTCCAGCAAACTGGGTGCGAGTATCACAGATTTCTGGCTGCGTGCGATTTTCACATACCCGGCTGAAGGCTTGCCCCCTCAATGAACTGAGAGTTGTGGTACCAACCTGTTCAATATACTTTCCAAACTGGTCTGTTACTTTTCAAAGGATGCGGTATTTCTCAACTTTGGGAAAGAATCTGACTCGGTACCATATTATTTACTGACAAAAAAGCGACTGTGCGGAGGCATCAAACAAAATTCGTGACTGGGTTGCGGATTTCTTAGTAGGCAAGAATCATTATCAGCAGGTTTTTGAGTGGACAGTCATCGACGGAAGAAATAGTAACTTCAGATGGACCCCAGGAAAGTGTGTTGGTACCCTTATTGATCATGTTGTATATTACTGATGTGCAGACCCCAGAATTTTCGCAGTTGATGCTGTTATCTATGATGTACTGTCCGTAAAAAGCTGCAGAAATATGTAGTCAGATAAAGAGCACTTATAGCATAGTTTGTGGAGGGCGAGGGGGGCGGCTCGGCTCGACCTGGGTGTGAAAAGTATTTTTAATACTTTGAGAGACTTGTAAGTAGGCACAAAAAAATTCCAGTTCTGACCCTGTTAGAACCCTACGTAATACACCATATTTTTTCCTTTCCCTGAGAGCTATGGAGGGGCAGGGTGCGTCTCCCTCCTTACCCCCAGTTATGGACGTCATAGTCACATCATGATATGACTTCAAAGTGACGCAAGGCAGGCAAGTTGCTTCATATGTACAGAAATTTAAAGTTATACACTTCACAACACATAAACAAACTTAGAATCCTACTACAATCTTAGTGATTCGCACTTTGAAACATACAGCCCACGCAAAAACCTAGGTACACAAATATTTCTATGGATATGAAATAGGGAGGTCACACAGGTTGAGTCGCATTTAAGGTAGGCGGCAGACTGCGGTTCATTAGCAGGATAGCGGGGCAGCGTGGTGTTGTTGTTGTTGTTGTTGTTGTGGTCTTCAGTCCTGAGACTGGTTTGATGCAGCTCTCCATGCTACTCTATCCTGTGCAAGCTTCTTCATCTCCCAGTATCTACTGCAACCTACATCCTTCTGAATCTGCTTAGTGTATTCATCTCTTGGTCTCCCTCTACGATTTTTACCCTCCACACTGCCCTCCAATGCTAAATTTGTGATCCCTTGATGCCTCAAAACATGTCCTACCAACCGATCCCTTCTTCTAGTCAAGTTGTGCCACAAACTTCTCTTCTCCCCAATCCTATTCAATACCTCCTCATTAGTTACGTGATCTACCCACCTTATCTTCAGCATTCTTCTGTAGCACCACATTTCGAAAGCTTCTATTCTCTTCTTGTCCAAACTAGTTATCGTCCATGTTTCACTTCCATACATGGCTACACTCCATACAAATACTTTCAGAAACGACTTCCTGACACTTAAATCTATACTCGATGTTAACAAATTTCTCTTCTTCAGAAACGCTTTCCTTGCCATTGCCAGTCTACATTTTATATCCTCTCTACTTCGACCATCATCGGTTATTTTACTCCCTAAATAGCAAAACTCCTTTACTACTTTAAGTGTCTCATTTCCTAATCTAATTCCCTCAGCATCACCCGACTTAATTTGACTACATTCCATTATCCTCGTTTTGCTTTTGTTGATGTTCATCTTATATCCTCCTTTCAAGACACTGTCCATTCCGTTCAACTGCTCTTCCAAGTCCTTTGCTGTCTCTGACAGAATTACAATGTCATCGGCGAACGTCAAAGTTTTTACTTCTTCTCCTTGAATTTTAATACCTACTCCGAATTTTTCTTTTGTTTCCTTTACTGCTTGCTCAATATACAGATTGAATAACATCGGGGAGAGGCTACAACCCTGTCTTACTCCTTTCCCAACCACTGCTTCCCTTTCATGCCCCTCGACTCTTATAACTGCCATCTGGTTTCTGTACAAACTGTAAATAGCCTTTCGCTCCCTGTATTTTACCCCTGCCACCTTCAGAATTTGAAAGAGAGTATTCCAGTTAACATTGTCAAAAGCTTTCTCTAAGTCTACAAATGCTAGAAACGTAGGTTTGCCTTTTCTTAATCTTTCTTCTAAGATAAGTCGTAAGGTCAGTATTGCCTCACGTGTTCCAACATTTCTACGGAATCCAAACTGATCTTCCCCGAGGTCGGCTTCTACCAGTTTTTCCATTCGTCTGTAAAGAATTCGCGTTAGTATTTTGCAGCTGTGACTCATTAAACTGATAGTTCGGTAATTTTCACATCTGTCAACACCTGCTTTCTTTGGGATTGGAATTATTATATTCTTCTTGAAGTCTGAGGGTATTTCGCCTGTCTCATACATCGTGCTCACCAGATGGTAGAGTTTTGTCATGACTGGCTCTCCCGAGGCCATCAGTAGTTCAAATGGAATGTTGTCTACTCCCGGGGCCTTGTTTCGACTCAGGTCTTTCAGTGCTCTGTCAAACTCTTCACGCAGTCAAACTTAGAATCCTACTACAATCTTAGTGATTCGCACTTTGAAACATACAGCTCACACAAAAACCTAGGTACACAAATATTTCTATGGATATGAAATAGGGAGGTCACACAGGTTGAGTCGCATTTAAGGTAGGCGGCAGACTGCGGTTCATTAGCAGGATAGCGGGGCAGCGTGGTGTTGTTGTTGTTGTGGTCTTCAGTCCTGAGACTGGTTTGATGCAGCTCTCCATGCTACTCTATCCTGTGCAAGCTTCTTCATCTCCCAGTATCTACTGCAACCTACATCCTTCTGAATCTGCTTAGTGTATTCATCTCTACTGGCAATGGCAAGGAAAGCGTTTCTGAA
The DNA here is from genome assembly GCF_023864275.1 of Schistocerca cancellata. NCBI lineage: Eukaryota > Metazoa > Arthropoda > Insecta > Orthoptera > Acrididae > Schistocerca > Schistocerca cancellata. Next base: position 389,359,905 of record NC_064627.1, read on the forward strand.
GAAGAGAAATTTGTTAACATCGAGTATAGATTTAAGTGTCAGGAAGTCGTTTCTGAAAGTATTTGTATGGAGTGTAGCCATGTATGGAAGTGAAACATGGACGATAACTAGTTTGGACAAGAAGAGAATAGAAGCTTTCGAAATGTGGTGCTACAGAAGAATGCTGAAGATAAGGTGGGTAGATCACGTAACTAATGAGGAGGTATTGAATAGGATTGGGGAGAAGAGAAGTTTGTGGCACAACTTGACTAGAAGAAGGGATCGGTTGGTAGGACATGTTTTGAGGCATCAAGGGATCACAAATTTAGCATTGGAGGGCAGTGTGGAGGGTAAAAATCGTAGAGGGAGACCAAGAGATGAATACACTAAGCAGATTCAGAAGGACGTAGGTTGCAGTAGATACTGGGAGATGAAGAAGCTTGCACAGGATAGAGTAGCATGGAGAGCTGCATCAAACCAGTCTCAGGACTGAAGACCACAACAACAACAACAACAACAACAACAACAACAACACCACGCTGCCCCGCTATCCTGCTAATGAACCGCAGTCTGCCGCCTACCTTAAATGCGACTCAACCTGTGTGACCTCCCTATTTCATATCCATAGAAATATTTGTGTACCTAGGTTTTTGTGTGAGCTGTATGTTTCAAAGTGCGAATCACTAAGATTGTAGTAAAATTCTAAGTTTGTACAAGGCAGGCAAGTTGCTTCATATGTACAGAAATTTAAAGTTATACACTTCACAACATATAAACAAACTTAGAATCCTACTACAATCTTAGTGATTCGCACTATGAAACATACAGCTCACACAAAAACCTAGGTACACAAATATTTCTATGGATATGAAATAGGGAGGTCACACAGGTTGAGTCGCATTTAAGGTAGGCGGCAGACTGCGGTTCATTAGCAGGATAGCGGGGCAGCGTGGTACGTGGTTCAAATGGCTCTGAGCACTATGCGACTTAACTTATGAGGTCATCAGTCGCCTAGAACTTAGAACTAATTAAACCTAACTAACCTAAGGACATCACACACATCCATGCCCGAGGCAGGATTCGAACCTGTGACGGTAGCGGTCGCCCGGTTCCAGACTCTAGCGCCTAGAACGGCACGGCCACTCCGGCCGGCAGCGTGGTACGTGTGGCGTGCACATGTGCAGTTTAGGCTAGACAAATCCCTCCAGTGGACTCGTAAGATACGTTCAGATTTCACACGGGGAAGAATAGTGTCTCCACTCGTCACGGCAGATCCGAGAAAGAAAATGTTAGTATTACTTAACTGCAAGAATGATTATGGAAAGGTCCGAGAGCAATCTTGCTTATAAACAGTAACAATGCCCCATAGTACTAGAAGCAAGCTCGCTGAAATTAGATGTTAATAGCAATGGAATTTTAAATTCGAATTGGAATATACGTTGCAAAGATAGGTTGAACGCCGGTGGTGATGTGTTTATAGTAGTAGAAAAATAAGATACCTAATGATAAAGATGGATTAAACATTATCATTCGATGTGTTTATAAACAATCTGCATCAGGAGCAATAGTCACGGAACATTGAAGATGAAATCTGGATAATACTTCGGGTCGTTTAATACTATTAAGTGGTGATTTCAACGTACCAGTAACAGACCGCGAGACTCGAGTAATCAAGACGTGTAGCAGGTTCAAAATGGGTCTGAGCACTATGGGACTCAACTGCTGTGGTCATAAGTCCCCTAGAACTTAGAACTACTTAAACTTAACTAACCGAAGGACATCACATACATCCATGCCCGAGGCAGGATTCGAACCTGCGACCGTAGCGGTCGCGCGGGTCCAGACTGAAGCCCCTAGAACCGCTCGGTCACCAACGGCCGGCTGGACAACGTTAGTGACATGAAATAAGCGTTAGGCAGATACTGTATGTACCGAGTACAGTTGTGAAGCCTGGGAAAGTCCTGTCGTGGTTCGGCAGCAGTGTTAGAAAGCAGCTACGAAAGCAGAGAGAGCTTCACTGCAAATTCAAATGCAGCCATAGCCTCACAAACAAAAACTGGACGAAGCCAAAATTGGGACGAGAGCCACGCGTCAAGCGTTTAACGAATTGGAAAATAGAGTTTTACCTACCACTTGACAGAAAATCCTAAGACAATTTGGTCTTACGTGAAATCAGTGAACGGATCGGAGCCATGTGTCCAGACACTGAGACCATAATGGCATTTAAACGAAAGATGAAGCGAAGAAGACGAAAAAACTGAACGCCTTTTTCCAAAACTGTTTCGCAGAGAAGCATCGCGCTGTAGTTCCTCCTTTAAATCACTGCACGAACGTTGAAATGAAATCGAAATAAATGACTATGGGATACAAATGCAACTGAAATCGCTCAACTGAGAAAAGACCATTGGACTTGACAGGACACCAATACTATTCCACACAAAGAATGCGAAAGAACTTGCTCCTCTTCTAGCATTAGTGTACCGTAGGTCGCTGGGTAAGTGAAGCGTTCATAATTGTTAGAAAAAAGAGCAGGCCACTCCCGTTTTCAAGTAGGCTCGTCTAACAGACGCACGCCTCTGTATCTAACTGTGGTGTGTTGTAAAATTTTGGAACATACATACTCGCGTATTATAATATTTCTGGAGACCGAAATATCTCCTCTACAAGAATCAACATGGCTTCTGAAAACAACGATCGTGTGAAACCCATCTCGCTCTTCTCCTTCACGAGACCCAGAAACATGTAGATACTAGCGCCGAGACTGATAACGCATTCCTTGGCTTCCGGAAGGCGTCAGATAAGTGTAGTCTGCGGCCTAGTGAACACAATTACACCGTACGGAATATCGTCAGCTGTGTGACTGGAAAGAGTTTCTAGCAGACTGAACATAATTCGTCGTTATCAAAGGAGGGAAATCTTCAGACGTAAAAATAACTTCGGGCGTGTCCTCAATTGAGCGTTACTCTCCACTATTACTTGAACCAGTATATGTAGATGACATAGTGGGTAACGTCGGAAGTTCCATAAGACATTTAGCAGGGGATGCTGCTGTAGATAGAGAAGTCTCAATGCTACAAAACTGTAGCGAAATGCAGGAAGTCCTGAGGGTTGACGCTTGGTGCAGGGACTGACAACTGACCCTCAACATAAGCAAATGTAACGTATTCCGCATAAACAGGGAGACAGACCACTTACTGTATGCTTAAACCATTCCAGAACAATCACTGGAAGCAGTCACATCCATAAAAATATAATAGCATGCGCACAGAACGATTTAAAGTGGAACGACCACATAAAACAATTCGCAAGTAGGGCAGATGCCAGATAGATTCAGTAGAAGAATATGAGGGAAGTACAGTCCACCAACAAAGGAGGTAGCTTACAAAACCATAGTTCGACAAATACTCGAATATTGCTTAACAGGCTGGCATCCGTACCCGATAGGAAACACACAAGATCCAAACATATATTTAGAGCAAAATCGTCACAGAGATGATAAACAATGTCGAGTGGCAGGCGTTGGAAGAGATACACAAAATGTATACAAAAAGTAACGTGAATTTTGTAATTTCACGTGTTACAATAGTCTTGAAAGCTGATTTGAAAGCAGCGTCGATTATTTACTTAATTTATAAGAAAAATGAATTACAGAATATGTATTCAATTTTGCTATAAAAACGGAATAAAGTGCAACATGTTTTAGAATTGCTCATTATTACTTATGGTGAGACTGCTGAAAGTAAAACAAGTGATGTAAGTGTTTTGAAGTAGTCTGGAAGATAATGAAGATAACAAGCGCTCTGGTAGCCCCAGCACATCAACTTATGATGTCGTGCTGAAATAAATGGTTACGAACGATCGCCGAATCGCAGAGAAGGTGCTGATGGGTGATGGCGGCGGCTTATTAATTCGCTCCTGCCACTACATTTATTTTTACGGTTGTTTCGAGTATGCAACGTGTGACAAGCAATACGCTCCAGAATTGCTGAATTTTGAAGAAGACAAGTTGTTCACTGAAGCCAACAACGATGTAGAACTATTGCAAGCTGTCAATAGCTGATGAAACACGTGTTTACGGACATGACTTCTAAACTAAAGGTTAGTCGTCTACTTAGAAGCATTCTTGATCGCAAAGACCGAGGCAAGTGCAGGCAAATGCGAAGTTTGTCGATTTTAACAGACAGTGAACCATTTGTTCTTCCCACAAGGTCGAACAATCAATGAATATTACCTCCACGTTCAATGCCGTTGTGCGTGAACCGATCCGACAAAAAACCTCGTCTATGGCAAAGCAAACTTTGGCTTTGCACCACCTTAATGCTCCTGCTCACACGCATTGCCGGTTCGTGAGTTTTTGTCCAGAACAGTACTGTAATGGTACCCTAGGCTCCATATTCGTCAGATAAAGCGCCACATGACATTCTTCTGTTTCCATAAAAACGTTAAAGAGGCGACATTTTACAAATATAGATGAGATTAAAAACTCATAGCTGTGAGCGGTAGAAGCTACTTCAAAGATAGGGTTCCAGAAATCTTTCGGGGATTGGCAAAACACTGGCATAAATGTATTGTATGTAATGGGACTGTTTGGAAGGGCGTAACATTGCCGTCGACTAGTACATAAAAAAACATTCTTTTTTTTAAAAAAAAAATCCTGTTACTTTTCACGTGTATCATATAAACGGGGATCATGCCCTTCCCCCCTCCCTTATCCAAGTCTGCATCAATTCTATTCAATTGAATTTTGTTATTTACCAATCCTTGTAGCTCATAATATCTTATAGTACAAGATTTGTCGTAGATGGGTACATTAGTTTTTGCAATTGTTTTTTGGCTAGTAAAATATTCTTGTGTAAAACGTGAAATCCCACACAAGTCAGAATACACTAAATCAAAATAATAAAAGAAAATAATTTTTTCTTTTAAATAACACTTCGGTTGACTATACTGAAAGAAATAAGCTGCTCTACTATGATTGCTGATGATTCAACTATTCTTTAATGCTACGTATAAGAACTCTGGCTAGTTAGCATTTTTGAGCTTTTTAAATATGTGGAAGCCAGATATTCTTTTGTTTTCTTTGGTAATCTATTACGTAAACAGAATTTTTGCCTGATAAAATGCACTTTATTGAAACATGACTTTTGTATGTGTTGAAGTGAAATAACAGGATCTCTGGTTACGTGTTGTAACTGAGACCTCACTTCTCGATCAGTCTGTCACACTGATACTTCGCGTAATCACCTTTTCCTTATTCGAAGTTGACAGTCGGCTTCTTGCAGATTCTTGATGCTGTGGACCTGCTGTGCAGTGCCACTACTACTGGCCGTGTGACTTCGTCTCCATCTGACATAAACAATGTATCGTTAACTCTTACATATTTTACGTTCATTTTTTCTCTATGTACAACTCCAGTAACAATTCCGGGTGGACAGATCTCGCCCAGTTTCAACATATACACGTCTCACTTTGACATTAGCCAACGATTGAGACATTTCTAATCAGTAATCATTTGTTTTCTTCATTGACATTCTTGCGCACCTCTTTTTGCTGCTTGTCCTCGAACGCACCGCCAAGCTGCGACGGTGGAGAGAACAAGCGCTCCGCCACACCCTAACCGCGAAAAACACCCTAACCGTGAAAAACACTCCTGTAATGTAACACCACATCCTCTGTACTTCACTGTTGGCACTACACATGATGGCAGGTAATGTTCTACAGGCATTTGTGAAACTCGGACCCTTCCAATGGATTGCGACAACATATAGTATGATTCTTCATGTACTGGCGTAAGCTGTCGCCAGCACACCTGTCAGCAAAGATGTAGTGCGAAGATCTGTAGTAGGTGCTGGATCAAACACGCCTATCACGAGAGAGGCCAGAGACATACTGACAAGCAACACGCTGCCAACGCCCTCTCGACGGCATGTATTTAGGCCGCCGCCGCAGACCGGAGGGCCTCACTGGATCAGTCAGGCTACGACAGTACTTAGCGATCAGATTAGCGAGGCTAAAGTTTGTAATAGCAAGATTACCGGTATTGCCTGCAAGAAGACTATTACTGATGAGCTTGTACTGCGAACATGGACTATTCAAGTTAAGTAGCAGCTTCTTGTAAATAAAAAAGCGTATTAATCAACGTGTGTATTCGTGTTGTGGAAAGAGGATACCAGCGATCCATAACTACACCCTCTCCCTTGTTTCCTTTCGGTACAAGACTCTACACTTCACTCCAGAGCACTCTTTCCCAGTCATCCACTGTCCACTAGCGCCGTTCTTTACACACTGACTACACAAATGTGTGTCTTATCAGGTGCTGCTCGGCCGTTGCACACCTTTCAAGTTTCTACCCGCAGTCACTGTGCTACTTAGACTGCTGGTAGAACTTTGAAACTCACGAGTGATTGCTTCCACTTACTTCATGCGACTTTTTACATCCGACCTCTGCAATGCTCCACACCTCCCAACTGTCTGTAGATGAGGTTTGCCTGGTCTTGATTTAGCCGTCGTTGTTCGTTCGCGTTTCCATTAAAAGTCACATCACCAACAATTGACTTGGGCAGCCTTGGAAGGGTTGAAATGTCCCTGATGGAGTCATTACTCAGATGACATCCAACTAGTCCACGTTCGAAGGTACGGAGTTGTTCTGCCCGACCCACTCCGCTGCTATTGCGTGTCTACTGACGACGCAATACTCCCCGGCTCCTTTTAAACCAGTGAATCCGCCTTTCGTGACATCTAGTGATCAATCCCGCATTACATAGGGGTGTCCGAATATTTATGATCAGTTCGGACGGCCGGGGTGGCCGAGCGGTTCTAGTCGCTACAGTCTGGAACCGCGCTGCTGCTACGGTCGCAGGTTGGAATCCTGCCTCGGGCATGGATGTGTGTGATTTCCTTAGTTTAGTTAGGTTTAAGTAGTTCTATGTTCTAGGGGACTGATGACCGCAGATGTTAAATCCCTTAGTGCTCAGAGCAATTTGAACCATTTTTTGATCAGTTTGTTTACGCCATGGCTCCGGATGGAAGTGCTGATACCTATCGTAAGCTCTATATGAAACTGCCTGGTTGGTTCCGGGGTACTCCTAACGTAATCCCTACTGTGCGGCCCTGAACGCCGAAACGGAAGCACTTCGCGACCACTGCAGAGGACGACACTACGCAAGGACCTCGGGTATGCGCCCGGCGAGACTTTGGCGTCCTGGGGATGGATCTGCGGCCCAGGGCACCGCACAGCAGTTCCGCTAGCGCGGCGGTTAGGTGGCGTCCGACGCGGCTCGTGAATTCGCCAGTAATCGGCTCCTAAGCCCGCGGAAACTTACTTTGCGGTCGACCCGCCCAGAGCTCCGCAGATAAACTGCGCAACTGAATGCCGACCGCCCCCACGGCCCGCCACCGGCGGCACAGCCGCTGCAAGTAGCTCGCGACGAGACTCGTCGTTGGCCTCCAGTTATACGTAGCGTATGTAGGTTGTGATGTACCATCGTATGATCGCTAGGATGAGCATACCATGAAATGTAGACCTCAAGAGTCAGGTTGCCACATTTATAAACTTACAAAAAATTTGCAACATTCTTATTTCAGTTGTCTGGTCATTTTGAAGCGCTGTTATTCTGTTTCACATTCTGTCGTTAATTTCATTTAAATTTTATCGGTTTGTGAATGTCGTCATGATACTGATTGTACTCCTCAAATTTTCTATCTTAGTAACGAAATTATTGAAATTATGTATAAGCAATGGCGAATCAGCGACGAGGAAGCCACTTTTCTGACAGATTTTGTGCGTGGAACCTGCACCAGTCGAAGCAATAAATATGTAACTGTACAAGCGAAATTTGTGTCAACCCGACTACTCAAAATATCTCTTGGTGTACCCAATCGTTAGGTCGTTGTGATCAGTTCGGGAAGTTGCAGCCGATTTGGTGGCGTAGATATTGTCAATTATTTTACAGCCGCTGCAATTTCGGAGTTCGTCTAAAAACGGAGAGGAGTATTTTCTACCAACTGTTACACCTACGAAAACATTGTATTAGCACTTCCGCTGCGGCATCGGTGCAGGCGTGCAACCGTCCAGTGCGGCCCGGCATTTGCGAGTGCGGGCTGGTAACGCTCGAGTGCGGGCCGGTAACACTCTGAAACGGCAGGTACCGCTCGGAGCCGACGCTCCTAAGCACACCTGAGCTACAGCCTGACGTCAAGACCTTGTAGGATCTGTAGGATCACGTTCTATACTGACTTAATGATGACACTTTAGATGCATTACTTCAAATAAGCTTCGACTGTATTGTGGTCATGTTTTAAAGTCTGTTCGCTGACACCTGTAGGGGTCACAGGCGTCATTCAAATGTTCGTGATTTGTTGATAATGTAACAAAAAATACGATTTGGATTCCAAAACGCATATTCTTAAGAAGGGAAAAAAGGAAAAATGAAACTGGATTCATTTGAAATTATGTTTACTTCAAATGCGTACTTTTAAGATTGACTCTGATAGCGTTCGTCAATTTAGTAGCATGTTTGCTCCTGATGTGAGAGAATTAGCCGTCTACATTTATAATAGACGCCCAGGGGACGCCCGAATGTGTAGAAATTAGTGAGCGAAACACTTTTCCTGCCCCTTTTCACATTGGAAGGTCCTATAACCGCCATTACGAACAATGTACGTTCGATAACTGACCACACAAAACAAAAGTTTACACGCTTTGGTGCTAGTTTAGACGCTGCAACTAGACTGAGTAATCCGACGGTGAGCGCGGACGCTTATAAGCGTCAGCCGCGGCGAAAGTGTTAACCTCAGATAAGTCGGAATTTCATCCCCCTTGGCCTAATTTACTTCAAGGTTTCGTATGGAAAGTTCTGCACAGCTTTACTTCAAGGGCGTCGGTGCATTCAGCGACCGTGTATAACAGCTCGAGCTCATCAAAGCAACTTTATTGTTTAACATTGTTAACAAATCATGACCCTACCGTGTATTTATGTTTTTGAAAGCATATGTTTTCTGAAAGCACACCAGAAATTTTTAGTGTTCAATAGTCAAGTCCATAGCTATGAAAAAGGAAATAGGGACAATTTCCATAGAGAGATCGTGAAGGGTAACATTGCATTCTTCAGAGTAACATATTCCAATATTATCCTCTTAGGCCGACGAAAGATGTTCGTGTAAGCGGAAATGATATTTCAGGTAGTTGTTAAGTGGAGAACGTCCCACTGTGCGCGCCGTGCTTTTACGTCTGTGCAGATGAACAGTAAATAACTACAGCTACGGTTATCAGCAAGGTGCGATGGCCAATATACAGGGTGTTACAAAAAGGTACGGCCAAACTTTCAGGAAACATTCCTCACACACAAATAAAGAAAAGATGTTATATGGACATGTGTCCGGAAACGCTTAATTTCCATGTTAGAGCTCATTTTAGTTTCGTCAGTATGTACTGTACTTCCTCGATTCACCGCCATGATTTCATACGGGATACTCTACCTGTAGTACAAGTAGTACAAGTTTATATGCCAACTACCTCTGCAGATGATGAAGAAATAGATGAAATGTATGACGAGATAAAAGAAATTATTCAGGTAGTGAAAGGAGACGAAAATTTAATAGTCATGGGTGACTGGAATTCGAGTGTAGGAAAAGGGAGAGAAGGAAACATAGTAGGTGATTATGGATTGGGGGGAAGGAATGAAAGAGGAAGCCGCCTTGTAGAATTTTGCACAGAGCATAACTTAATCATAGCCAACACTTGGTTCAAGAATCATAAAAGAAGGTTGTATACCTGGAAGAATCCTGGAGATACTAGTAGGTATCAGATAGATTATATAATGGTAAGACAGAGATTTAGGAACCAGGTTTTAAATTGTAAGACGTTTCCTGGGGCAGATGTGGATTCTGACCACAATCTATTGGTTATGAACTGCAGATTGAAACTGAAGAAACTGCAAAAAGGTGGGAATTTAAGGAGATGGGACCTGGATAAACTGAAAGAACCAGAGGTTGTAGAGAGTTTCAGGGAGAGCATAAGGGAACAATTGACAGGAATGGGGGAAAGAAATACAGTAGAAGAAGAATGGGTAGCTCTGAGGGATGAAGTAGTGAAGGCAGCAGAGGATCAAGTAGGTAAAAAGACGAGGGCTAATAGAAATCCTTGGGTAACAGAAGAAATATTGAATTTAATTGATGAAAGGAGAAAATACAAAAATGCAGTAAATGAAGCAGGCAAAAAGGAATACAGACGTCTCAAAAATGATATCGACAGGAAGTGCAAAATGGCTAAGCAGGGATGGCTAGAGGACAAATGTAAGGATGTAGAGGCTTGTCTCACTAGGGGTAAGATAGATACTGCCTACAGGAAAATTAAAGAGACCTTTGGAGAGAAGAGAACCACTTGTATGAATATCAAGAGCTCAGATGGCAACCCAGTTCTAAGCAAAGAAGGGAAGGCAGAAAGGTGGAAGGAGTATATAGAGGGTTTATACAAGGGCGATGTACTTGAGGACAATATTATGGAAATGGAAGAGGATGTAGATGAAGACGAAATGGGTGATAAGATACTGCGTGAAGAATTTGACAGAGCACTGAAAGACCTGAGTCGAAACAAGGCCCCGGGAGTAGACAACATTCCATTTGAACTACTGATGGCCTCGGGAGAGCCAGTCATGACAAAACTCTACCATCTGGTGAGCACGATGTATGAGACAGGCGAAATACCCTCAGACTTCAAGAAGAATATAATAATTCCAATCCCAAAGAAAGCAGGTGTTGACAGATGTGAAAATTACCGAACTATCAGTTTAATAAGTCACAGCTGCAAAATACTAACGCGAATTCTTTACAGACGAATGGAAAAATTGGTAGAAGCCGACCTCGGGGAAGATCAGTTTGGATTCCGTAGAAATGTTGGAACACGTGAGGCAATACTGACCTTACGACTTATCTTGGAAGAAAGATTAAGAAAAGGCAAACCTACGTTTCTAGCATTTGTAGACTTAGAGAAAGCTTTTGACAATGTTAACTGGAACACTCTCTTTCAAATTCTGAAGGTGGCAGGGGTAAAATACAGGGAACGAAAGGCTATTTACAGTTTGTACAGAAACCAGATGGCAGTTATAAGAGTCGAGGGGCATGAAAGGGAAGCAGTGGTTGGGAAAGGAGTAAGACAGGGTTGTAGCCTCTCCCCGATGTTATTCAATCTGTATATTGAGCAAGCAGTAAAGGAAACAAAAGAAAAATTCGGAGTAGGTATTAAAATTCATGGAGAAGAAGTAAAAACTTTGAGGTTCGCCGATGACATTGTAATTCTGTCAGAGACAGCAAAGGACTTGGAAGAGCAGTTGAACGGAATGGACAGTGTCTTGAAAGGAGGATATAAGATGAACATCAACAAAAGCAAAACGAGGATAATGGAATGTAGTCAAATTAAGTCGGGTGATGCTGAGGGAATTAGATTAGGAAATGAGACACTTAAAGTAGTAAAGGAGTTTTGCTATTTAGGGAGTAAAATAACCGATGATGGTCGAAGTAGAGAGGATATAAAATGTAGACTGGCAATGGCAAGGAAAGCGTTTCTCAAGAAGAGGAATTTGTTAACATCGAGTATAGATTTAAGTGTCAGGAAGTCGTTTCTGAAAGTATTTGTATGGAGTGTAGCCATGTATGGAAGTGAAACATGGACGATAACTAGTTTGGACAAGAAGAGAATAGAAGCTTTCGAAATGTGGTGCTACAGAAGAATGCTGAAGATAAGGTGGGTAGATCACGTAACTAATGAGGAGGTATTGAATAGGATTGGGGAGAAGAGAAGTTTGTGGCACAACTTGACTAGAAGAAGGGATCGGTTGGTAGGACATGTTTTGAGGCATCAAGGGATCACAAATTTAGCATTGGAGGGCAGTGTGGAGGGTAAAAATCGTAGAGGGAGACCAAGAGATGAATACACTAAGCAGATTCAGAAGGATGTAGGTTGCAGTAGATACTGGGAGATGAAGAAGCTTGCACAGGATAGAGTAGCATGGAGAGCTGCATCAAACCAGTCTCAGGACTGGAGACCACAACAACAACAACTCTACCTGTGCTACTAGAACATGTGCCTTTACAAGTACGACACAACATGTAGTTCATGCACGATGGAGCTCCTGCACATTTCACTCGAAGTGTTCGTACGCTTCTCAACAACAGATTCGGTGACCGATGGATTGGTAGAGGCGGACCAATTCCATGGCCTCCACGCTCTCCTGACCTCAACCCTCTTGACTTTCATTTATGGGGGCATTTGAAAGCCCTTGTCTACGCAGCCCCGGTACCAAATGTAGAGACTCCTCGTGCTCGTATTGTGGACGGCTGTGATGCAATACGCCATTCTCCAGGGCTGCATCAGCGCATCAGGGATTCCATGCGACGGAGGGTGGATGCATGTATCCTTGCTAACGGAGGACATTTTGAACATTTCCTGTAACAAAGTGTTTGAAGTCGCTCTGGTACGTTCTGTTGCTGTGTGTTTCCATTCCATGATTAATGTGATTTGAAGAGAAGTAATAAAATGAGCTCTAACATGGAAGGTGAGCGTTTCCGGACACATGTCCACATAACATATTTTCTTTCTTTGTTTGTGAGGAATGTTTCCTGAAAGTATGGCCGTACCTTTTTGTAACACCCTGTATATGGGTATGGTGCCTGTTCTTTCGGTCATCTCCGAAAGAACAGCCACCATATCCATATATGTAAATATTGGCAAAGGCTACCCAGCTGTTAGTTTCAAATTCAGGCCACGTCTATATGCCACGGACGTACACGAAAGTGCCCGCCATTTTGGCCGAACTTGCCGCCATTTCAGCAGTCCCAGCCCCTGGGCGGCAGGCTCTGATCGCTGCACAGCAGAACCGACGGTAACCACGGCTGGGTAGGTTGGCCATACAGTCCTTTTCTTGTCGTCGGAAGTCTACAGGGGCGAGGGCTCTTTGGCCACAAACGTGACGAGAGACGCCATGATCGAATTGAATTGAGGTGAGCAGTCACGACGGTCGTGAGTTCAGGACCGGCCGCTATCTTAGCGTCGGTGAGCATGCTTTATGCACCGTTTGCCGCCACGATCCTTTCCGCTCCCGAGGGTGCAGATGGTCAAATAAATATCAGAGTTCACTTTCAGTAGCGTTCTTAGTCATGCTGCTAATCGTTGGGCACGCAATAGACAGGGCGCTATTTAAGATGCTACCTGAATAGTTGTTTGGTGTGCTCTGCCCAGGCTTCTATCTTTCATGTTAATGAACAATGTTCTCCATGTTTTCCCTCCTCATAATCTCTCGTAGTTGAAGGATTTGACCGTTTCAGTTCGGTGCTTTCTATGTGAATGAATGTTTTATATTTTGTATTCTTGTCTTGCAGCAAGAAGCACTACGACCTGGCTATCATAAATCTACATTTACACTCATGCACATTATACTTCGCCAATTTATTATGTTTTATTGGAGGAACAATATAGTACACTCCTGGAAATTGAAATAAGAACACCGTGAATTCATTGTCCCAGGAAGGGGAAACTTTATTGACACATTCCTGGGGTCAGATACATCACATGATCACACTGACAGAACCACAGGCACATAGAAACAGGCAACAGAGCATGCACAATGTCGGCACTAGTACAGTGTATATCCACCTTTCGCAGCAATGCAGGCTGCTATTCTCCCATGGAGACGATCGTAGAGATGCTGGATGTAGTCCTGTGGAACGGCTTGCCATGCCATTTCCACCTGGCGCCTCAGTTGGACCAGCGTTCGTGCTGGACGTGCAGACCCCGTGAGACGACGCTTCATCCAGTCCCAAACATGCTCAATGGGGGACAGATCCGGAGATCTTGCTGGCCAGGGTAGTTGACTTACACCTTCTAGAGCACGTTGGGTGGCACGGGATACATGCGGACGTGCATTGTCCTGTTGGAACAGCAAGTTCCCTTGCCGGTCTAGGAATGGTAGAACGATGGGTTCGATGACGGTTTGGATGTACCGTGCACTATTCAGTGTCCCCTCGACGATCACCAGTGGTGTACGGCCAGTGTAGGAGATCGCTCCCCACACCATGTGTTGACCCTGTGTGCCTCGGTCGTATGCAGTCCTGATTGTGGCGCTCACCTGCACGGCGCCAAACACGCATACGACCATCATTGGCACCAAGGCAGAAGCGACTCTCATCGCTGAAGACGACACGTCTCCATTCGTCCCTCCATTCACGCCTGTCGCGACACCACTGGAGGCGGGCTGCACGATGTTGGGGCGTGAGCGGAAGACGGCCTAACGGTGTGCGGGACCGTAGCCTAGCTTCATGGAGACGGTTGCGAATGGTCCTCGCCGATACCCCAGGATCAACAGTGTCCCTAATTTGCTGGGAAGTGGCGGTGCGGTCCCCTACGGCACTGCGTAGGATCCTACGGTCTTGGCGTGCATCCGTGCGTCGCTGCGGTCCGGTCCGGTCCCAGGTCGATGGGCACGTGCACCTTCCGCCGACCACTGGCGACAACATCGATGTACTGTGGAGACCTCACGCCCCACGTGTTGAGCAATTCGGCGGTACGTCCACCCGGCCTCCCGCATGCCCACTATACGCCCTCGCTCAAAGTCCGTCAACTGCACATACGGTTCACGTCCACGCTGTCGCGGCATGCTACCAGTGTTCAAGACTGCGATGGAGCTCCGTATGCCACGGCAAACTGGCTGACACTGACGGCGGCGGTGCACAAATGCTGCGCAGCTAGCGCCATTCGACGGCCAACACCGCGGTTCCTGGTGTGTCCGCTGTGCCGTGCGTGTGATCATTGCTTGTACAGCCCTCTCGCAGTGTCCGGAACAAGTATGGTGGGTCTGACACACCGGTGTCAATGTGTTCTTTTTTCCATTTCCAGGAGTGTAGATTTTACGAAAACAGACGTATTTTCTCGACTCTGTAATTTTCCCTGTAGTCCTATCCATTACGTTAATTAACAATCAACTGCACCTCTTCTAGAAGACGGTATTAGTTTGATACCAGCCACAGTCAGGACAGCAGCCCACAGGTAGGCGAATGAGAAACATCACCACTAGCAGGAAAACAGAGAAATTGTTTGCAAAAGTAATTATTTTGCCACCTCTCTCCAAATTAACCATCATTAGTATTCACGCCATTGTCTAGAGCAAACAACTGCTATGTCACGACGAGTTTGGTGGTCAATTTACACGCAGGCATCTGACGCCATCCCATCATTAGTAATTGACAGTAGTTGATGTAGGACGTGCTGGAAGTGGTTAGGGGACGAACTACTGTTTCATGAAAATCGACCAACTCGTGCACGAGTTGCAGGTGACACGTGCAGACACTGAGGGATGGAGCGGCATTCGCACCTCCGCAGTGCCGCTTGGCTTACGGGAGGGTGCTCCTTCTCATTCCATTGCCTCAGTAGTGGCTCGGACGCGGTCTGAGTTCAAGGCAGCATTCAACCCAGCGAACGGTGTGATGGATCGCCATCCACTGGGGCTCGCTTCACCAACGACCCCATCTGGTCCTACAATTACGACGAAACGGTCTGTGACGACAGACAATGACGTGGACCACAAAGAAAAGAGTTACGTTGGTGCAGAGGACCTTTGTTCCGGGCCCATTCGCTAGTCCAAATACTGGTTGCGGTGTGTAAGGGAAGAAAAGCCGAGCTGGTACTGTTCCCCTTAACCACGAGCAAAGATGCCACTCAAGAACTGTAGAACAGCCTGCGAGTAAACACTCGCCACAAAAGAAGGGACAGGTAGGTGATTACACCACAGGTGGCAATAAATGAGCTGTTAAAGAGGGTACCGTGGCTCACTGTTACGAGCTCCCAGTGCCCAAATTGTAAGACGCACCCACCCAGGTTCAGCCACATTGTAAACTACCACGGCTCTGAGATGTTTCAGGCCACAGAAGCTCGGCTGCGTAGCTTGTATCCAAAGACGCCGATTACTCATTCTGACTGACGACTGTATCCAAGCTCACAGTTGGTGAAAAGGCTGGCCAACACTGCACCACAGCAATGATCCCACCCTCTGTTGGTACTGCTACTGTCCCTGGCCCAAGGGGCAAAAGAAGGCAACCTGCGTGTGTACGCAAATCTGCAAGGACTAGCACACTAAAGGAGTGACGAGATGTTCGTTACATGAAGAAAGTTCACCTCCCCGGCGAAGACGTCACTAGCGCAGCAGCAGGGGCTCTATGGAAAAACGGGCCTTGCAACAAACGTGGGGTGTCACACTAGTTGCCTTATCCGACATGCATCACAAGAACTCGGCTATGTCCAGGGCCAGAAGGGAAATCAGTATGTCAATGAAAAGGTAGCCAATGAAGTCCTTAAGTCTGTCATGTGTTTTCTACAGCACGAGTCTACTTAAATGCTACAAAGTATTCAAATGATCTGAAATGGTATCCCCCACTCCCCACTACGGTCTATCGCTGGAACTCGTAAGACCTATAGTGTCAGGTGCTGTGACGCATACCATGGGCCCCGTGTATCTCTTTGACCCCACGCTTTAGGCAGCTGTCACCAGCGACCTGCCGATGCTGCTTGCCTTGCTGTCTGCAGTACTCAGCTAGATCTTGCGCCATGCTGGGACGCTGCAGCAGATGATAGACACAATGATGATTGCCTAAACAGCAACGCCTGCTGCCCCACAAACGGCACCTTCAGCATGTTGCCAATACCGTCTACACGTGGAGCAGCGAGGACAGGCCAGTCCACAGATCTACATGGGCTGTCAGTCTCGTTGATGGTGCAATGAAGACAAACCTGAAAAGAAGGGGCAGCAAGAAGACACCTCACCCGAGAAGTTTCTGCTTCACATATGTTTCAGATTTTCGGAGGAGTGACACCTGTGCTTTAACTGCGCCAATCCGGGGCGGAAGATGTATACCCTGTGTTGTTTATGTTTGCCTACAACACCACATTCGTCTCTTCTTGTGCATGCCCAGTCTGCAGCAAATGCAGTATTGTAAGACTCTCTGTTCAGTGCAGTCAGTCGATCATTAATGTCACTAGTGATGAGGTTGATGGCTGATTTACACGCTGGCGCATGACGTGCTGCCCCGATGTATAATCGATTTTTGACCAGACCTTAGTTCATGTAAATCGGGCTTAAAGTGGTTTGGGACGAATTGTTGTTAGAAGAAAATCGGGCAACTTCCACCCGAGTTACAGTACTGACCAGCTCCAAAAGTAATTAGCTCTCCTCAAATTAAGTCCTATCCTGCCATGCTGATGGTGGTTCATTGGAGGATACTGGACAGAGAAACTGAGAATTTCTAATTTAATTAAATCTATCACGAATTACATTCATGTACAGTGGTTTTTAAAGAAGTTAATAATTAACACCACAGAAAATACACTCAAAAGACAAAAGGAAGGAATTATGCGAGTGGAACGGTTCAAAATGGTTCAAATGGCTCTAAGCACTGTGGGACTTAACATCTGAGGTCATCAGTCCTCTAGAACTTAGAACTACTTAAACCTAACTAACCTAAGGACATCACACACATCAATGCCCGAGGCAAGATTCGAACCTGCAACCGTAGCAGCAGCGCGATTCCGGACTGAAGCGCCTAAAATCTCTTGGCCACAGCGGCAGGCAATGGAACGGAAATCAGTAGATGTGATGTATATTTACAGACAAACAAATTATTACAATTTCAGAAAAATTGGATGATTCATTCAAAAGAAAGAGCTTCGCAAACTGAGCAAGTCAGTAACACGTTGGTCCACCTCTGACACTTATGCAAACAGGTACCCGACATGGCATTGATTAATAAGAGTAGCTGGATGTCCTCCGGAATGATTTCGTGCCAAACTCTGTTCAACTGGCTAGTTAGACAGTCAAAATCCCGAGCTGGTTGGAGAGTCCTGCCCATAATGCTACAAATGTTCTCCGTTGGGGGAGATCCGGTGGGCTTGCTGGCCAAGGTAGGGTTTGGCAAGCATGAAGACAAGCAGTAGAAACTCTCGCCATGTGCGGGGACCTCTTATCTTGCTGAAATGTAAGCCTAGGATGGCCTGCCATGAACGGCAACAAAACGGGGCATAGAATACAGTCGATGTACCGCTGTGTGGCACGAATGACAACCAAAGGGATCCTGTAATGAAATGAAGTGGCACTGCAGACGACCTCTTCCGGGCGTCGCTTCGGACTGTCGTTTAGACAACACAAACGGTTGTGTTTGGAGTGGTGCCGTGACTGGGAAGCATGGAATGCTGATGAAGGGCCTCGCATTGTGTTCAGCAGTGGGTCGCGGTTTTCCCACACCCCAGATGACCACCGTCGGCGAGTATGGCAGTAACCTACGGAGTAGTTTCTTTCTTCCCATGTTTAGGAGAAGCACAGCATTGTTACTCCTGTCTGCAGCTCGTGGTCTCGCGGTCGCGTTCTCGCTTCCCGAGCACGGGGTCCCAGATTCGATTCCCAACGGGGTCAGGGATTTTCACCTACCTTGAGACGACTGGGTGTTTGTATTGTCATCATCATTTCATCATCATTCATGAAGGTAGCGAGACTGGACTGAGCAAAGGTTGGGATTTTGTCCGGGCACCGATAACCGTGCAGTTGAGCGTTCCACAGACCAGACATCATCATCATCATCATCATTGCTTCTGGCTTCATTGTGCTGAGAGCCATCGCGTATGATTTCACGTGACGGCTAGTAGTGATTGAGGGAACTATGAAGGCAGAACCGTGCTTCACGGACTTCTTGCTCTTCATTTGTTCCCTCTTATGCGGCGGTGGCGTGGTGCCATTTTTCAACGCAACAATGCTCGTCCACCCGTAGCACGTGTCTCTATGAACTGTCTGCGTGATGTTGAGGTACTTCCATGGCCAGCAAGACGCCAAGATCTGTCCCCGATAGAACACGTTTTGCACTAGGTCGGATGTAAACTCCTTCCCAGTATCCAGAATATCGAGGATCAGTTACAACAGTTGTGTGCCAGCTTGCGTCTGGAGAGGATACAACTACTTTAAGACACCATTTCCAGTCGAATCAGTGCACGCCTCCAGGCCAGAGGGTTGCAACCGCATACAGGCAGGTGAGCTGACACTGCCAACTTCGGTGAAGTGCTCAACACTGAAGGGCTCGCTAAGGAAACTTGCGTCTTCGGTTTGAGAAACGATGTCATGCTTCTGCGCTGGACTTTGCAAAGGCTTAAACATATTTCATACAAAAAAAAAAAGTGATCGGATGCCCATGAGAACATTAGATGCTCGTAAAAATTGTTTTGTTAGCGACAAAATTATTAAAATTTGCATGATAAAATTTATTATTTCAAATGAAAATGAGATTATTTCTTCCAGCTGTTTTACGATGCTGTGTCATTTACCCACCGGTAAAAATTCGTCTATTAAAAGTACAGATAGTGTTGAGGATCTGGGGGCAAAGTTCAAAACCATCGTACAATATGCATTAGATGAGCATGTGCCAAGCAAGATCGTAAGAGATGGAAAAGAGCCACCGTGGTACAACAACCGAGTTAGAAAACTGCTACGGAAGCAAAAGGAACTTCACAGCAAACATAAGCATAGTCAAAGCATTACAGACAACAAAAGTTACACGAAGCGAATTGTAGTATGAGGAGGGCTATGCGAGAGGCGTTCAACGAATTCGAAAGTAAAGTTCTATGTACTGACTTGTCAGAAAATCCTAAGAAATTTTGGTCTTATGTCAAAGCGGTATGTGGATCAAAACGAAATGTCCAGACACTCTGTGACCAAAATGGTACTGAAACAGAGGATGACAGACTAAAGGCCGAAATACTAAATGTCTTTTTCCAAAGTTGTTTCACAGAGGAAGATTGCACTGTAGTTCCTTCTCTAGATTGTCGCACAGATGACAAAATGGTAGATATCGAAATAGACGACAGAGGGATAGAGAAACAATTAAAATCGCTCAAAAGAGGAAAGGCCTCTGGACCTGATGGGATACCAGTTCAATTTTACACAGAGTACGCGAAGGAACTTGCCCCCCTTCTTGCAGCGGTGTACCGTAGGTCTCTAGAAGAGCGTAGCGTTCCAAAGGATTGGAAAAGGGCACAGGTCATCCCCGTTTTCAAGAACGAGCATCAAACAAATCTGCATAACTATAGACCTATATCTACATCTACATACATACTCCGCAACCCACCATACGGTGCGTGGCCGAGGATCTCTAACGTCGATCAGTTGTAGAATTTTGGAACATGTATTGTGTTCGAGTATAATGACTTTTCTGGAGACTAGAAATCTACTATGTAGGAATCAGCATGGGTTTCGAAAAAGACGATCGTGTGAAACCCAGCTCGCGCTATTCGTCCACGAGACTGAGGGGCAATAGACACGGGTTCACAGGTAGATGCCGTGCTTCTTGACTTCCGCAAGGCGTTTGATGCAGTTCCCCAAAGTCGTCTAATGAACAAAGTAAGAGCATATGGACTATCAGACTAATTGTGTGATTGGATTGAAGAGTTCCAAGATAACAGAACGCAGCATGTCATTCTCAATGGAGAGAAGTCTTCCGAAGTAAGAGTGATTTCAGGTGTGCCGCAGGGGAGTGTCGTAGGACCACTGCTATTCACAATATATATAAATGACCTTGTGGATAATATCGGAAGTTCACTGAGACTTTTTGCGGATGATGCTGTGGTATATCGAGAGGTTGTAACAAGGGAAAATATACTGAAATGCAGGGGGATCTGCAACGAATTGACGCATGGTCCAGGGAATGGCAATTAAATCTCAATGTAGACAAGCATAATGTGCTGCGAATACATAGACAGAAAGATCATTTATCATTTAGCTACAATATAGCAGGTCAGCAACTGGAGGCAGTTAATTCCACAAATTATCTGGGAGTAGGAATTAGGAGTGATTTAAAATGGAATGACCATATAAAATTAATCGTCGGTAAAGCACGTGCCAGGATGAGATTCATTGGAAGAATCCTAAGGAAATGCGGTCCGAAAACAAAGGAAGTAGGTTACAGTACACTTGTTCGCCCACTGCGTGAATACTGCTCACTGGTGTGGGATCTGTACCAAATAGGATTGATAGAAGAGATAGAGAAGATCCAACAGAGTAGCGCGCTTCGTTACAGGATCATTTAGTAATCGCGAAAGTTTTACGGAGATGATAGATTAACCCCAGTTGAAGACACTCTGTAGCTCGGTACGGGCTTTTGTTGAAGTTTCGAAACATACCTTCACCGAGGAGTCAAGCAGTATATTCCTACCTCTTACGTATATCTCGCGAGGAGACCATGAGGATAAAATCAGAGAGATTAGAGCCCACACAGAAGCATTCCGACCATCTTTTTTTCCACGAACAATACGAGACTGAAATAGAAGGGAGAACTGATAGAGGTACTCAAGGTACCCTCCGCCACACACCGTCAGGTGGCTTGCGGAGTATGGATGTGGATGTAGATATACGAAGGAAATGAAACCAACGATTGTGAACGTAAAGGAGTGAAGAAATTGTTAGGTTAAAGTGGCCCAAAATGACATACAAGGGATAAATGACCTTCGAAAATGACATAGTCGTCTTTTGTTTGTAATTTGACAGCCAACAGGATCATTCTCTTTGGTTTGCTTGTGGTTGTTACACTTTGCACACAAGCCATTAATCTTTGGTTGCCTCCATTTGGCGACGCGAGGTGCGGCAGACCATTTTCAAAGTAAACGAAACCAATATTTCTGTTAGGAACCTTTCAAAATTGATTAGTGTTGATTATTTCTGTGCAAGATTTACTATCAGGGAATATCTTATAAAGACAAGTCATTAAATCTGTAGCAACACTTTGATTCTGTGTTTGTTAGTTAACGAGGTTGTGACCAAAGATGACAAAAAAGGACACAGGACTGTCGTTTTTGCAGTACTCCGTGACATACCTTATCAGTTGCTGAAATGCAGTGTGTCTGTTAGTTAAAAGCCTATTAAAAATTAAAACATTTGCCAGCAACAACAAAAACCACTCTTAGTTCCTCGAAATACCTTGTCATAAATTTTCGTGTATTTTACTAATGGACACTGTTAATGTGTTAGCACTACTATTGTAACACTTAATTAAGATATAATATAAAAGGACGTTGGTGCTGTAATTTGTGCTTACGGTAACTGTTTAATAGCAAAGAAAAAGGTATAACTCTACTAAGAGCGCCCCATCAGATAGCCCGACATGACACGCTGGCAACATTTCTGAAATTGTGAATTGATAATGAAACTATTTTATCCTTTACACATTTGTCACTTTACAAACCTTACACCACCGAACGAGATAGCGCAGGACTCTGTTGTTAGCACGCTCACACGCAATCGGAAGGACGACTGTTCCAATCGGCATCCGGCTATGCTGATTTAGGTTTCCCGTGATTTCCCAAAATTGTTTCAGGGAAATGCCAGGATGGTTCTTTTGAAAGGCCAAGCTTTCCCTAATTCTTTGGGACCGATGACTTCGCAGTTTGCCGGTCGCGGTGGTCTAGCGGTTCTGGCGCTGCAGTCCGGAACCGCGGGACTGCTACGGTCGCAGGTTCGAATCCTGCCTCGGGCATGGATGTGTGTGATGTCCTTAGGTTAGTTAGGTTTAAGTAGTTCTAAGTTCTAGGGGACTTATGACCTAAGATGTTGAGTCCCATAGTGCTCAGAGCCATTTGAACCATTTTGAACTTCGCAGTTTGGTCCCCTCCCCCAAATCAACCAACCAACCAACCAAACATCACTCTAATGTAAAATTGTATTTATGTAACTGTAATTTTCCAAATGAACTGTGAAAGACAAATACTTCTTAGTACGTCATTTTGGTCTTCTTCGCCTTATGTGCCGCCACATTTGAGTTGTTGAATTTTTTTAAAGCATGTTTTCGAAGTGAGAACCATTTGCATGATGAAAGTTTTGTATAAGCTGCATCACTGATGAACTCACTGCTGTCAATGTGTCTGGAGAAATTACAAGCAGCAGTAATTTGCTCTCACATGTCCTCTACAGCCGACGGAATCTTCTAGTAGGTCATGTGCTTTACATGACCTCAGAGGAAAAATAACGGAGTCATGTCAACTGATCGTGGTGGATACCTCTGAACAGGACTCAGTGGTGGATACATATGAGGAGGGGGGCGCCCGCATTGCAACCCCACGCCGCCCCACCTCACGCTAGTCAGCTCGCACGCTATTCGTTCGTTTCTTTTGTCAGTCGACTCGACTGAATCGAGTTATCGAGTAGTTGTACTTTCCTACGTATCACGCGCGACCGCGTCAACGTATTTGTTACGTTTCTGTCTGGCACATGGATAGCTAACACATACCTATGAGAAAAATCGCGGCCATTCTAGTGATCTCAATACGTTATTCTGTCTGGCATTTGTTCGAGAAAAGTCGCGAATATTAGGCTCTTTTTAATCACAAACCAATAGAATATTCTACTGATAAGTGATAAGGCCCTGTCCACAAATAGCGTGACTGTAAAATATGAGAGAAATGCACAGTTAGTGAACGGAAAAATCGCATTGGCGGCGTCAGGTGTTTAACTAACGACAGTGGAGCGTGAATGTGTGGTGCGGCATAATCGGACAAGTGATCGTCCATTTCGTTGATGGTACGTTGGACGGACAAAAGTACGGACATTTTTTGATAAGTACTTTACCCTTGTTATTAGACAATATTACCTTGAGAATTCGTCAAATGATGTAGTTCCAACATAATGTATGTTCTCCTCACAATTTTTCAGTAACAAGAGATGGGTTAAATGGCTTATTTTCAAATTGGTGAGTGGGAAGGGGTAGCCCTATCAGTGGTGGATACAGAAAAATCTCAAGGAGGGGGCGCTAAAAATATCTTGAGCTACCTTTACTTTTACAATGATCAAGTCACTCGCAAAGTTTAAGAAAGTTTGATTATACACGTATACAAGACAATGCCATCTTGTGATAAAAAAAAGTTACTATTGTTGTTCTCTTCCTTAAATGATGAATTCTATGCATCTATTCTTCCTGGAAAATTGGTTAATTACATCGTCAATAGGACAGTAAATGTCAGAGTGAGTGTTCAACACAGTTGAGCCTCCCCTCCTTCATTGTCGACCTCAGCCATGTCTTTGTACGCCGCAATGTTGAAAACCATCTTCCTGTACAGTGTGTGCAAGGTAGGATAGTGAGATGTAGGACACACAGACAACGCTTGCATAGCAGAATCACTGTCATTAAGGGCGCTTATGCTTGTTTACTTGTATTGAAGAATCTCTCCCATCAGTCTCTTTTTAATCACAAAACGGTAGCTATGCTCAAAATCACTGCGATGTACCTCTTGACGTACAGAAACATGTAACGAGTAGATAATATGCAGAACACTTCTTCGGCTAACATGACCCACTGTTTGCATTTGATGAGAACTGGCATACAGATTTGTTGCAGCAGCTAAAGAAACGCTACTTCTGCAGCTTCATAGTTAGCAATCTTCCTTCGTCTACAGTTTACTGGGGAAAGAAAAACGGTTCAAATGGCTCTGAGCACTATGGGACTTAACATCTGGGGTCTTCAGTCCCCTAGACTTAAAATTACTTAAACCTTACTAACCTAAGGACATCACACACATCCATGCCCGAGGCAGGATTCGAACCTGCGACCGTAGCAGCAGCGAGGTTCCGGACTGAAGCGCCTAGAACCGCTCGGCCACAGCGGCCGGCCCTAGGGCAAAACTACCAGTTTCTTGATGATGGTCTGAAGACGATGAGATGAGTTGGATGGCGTCTTCCTGGGAATCACAGTTCTGCTGTCCATGGTACATTACGGTGACATTTGCCGTTAATTAAGAGCATGCCAATCAGTTCTCCATTAGTAAACGGTATCGTACTCCTGGAAATAGTTTATGCATTACAAGCGATTGAACGTATGGAGCCGCCGCAGTGGCCGACCGGCGCTACAGTCCGGAACCGCGCGACCGCTACGGCCGCAGGTTCGAATCCTGCCTCGGGCATGGATGTGTGTGATGTCCTTAGGTTGGTTAGGTTTAAGTAGTTCTAAGTTCTAGGGGACTGATTACCTCAGAAGTTAAGTCCCATAGTGCTCAGAGCCATTTGAACCATTTGAACATATGGAAGTCTTACAAGCTACAAACTGAAATGAATTGAGGTATTCCTCACAAATAACCTGATCTATGTAGACAGTGGTTACACTGCTCTTCTGTTAACTCTACTGAAGGGCTATACACACCTGACGAGTACCTCTTAGCTCTACGACACAAGTTTCCGTGGAGAGTGGTAACATGACGTACCTATTGCCTCGGTGACGAAAATTTCCTCGGAGAGTCTCGTAAACTTCCGGGTAGCGGGTCATTCAACGCTGCAATAACAGCACAAAAATCTCTATATGCACTGCATTATTGCTCAAAGATTTCTTGTCAGATCTATAGACGATTTGTATCACAACTTTTGTCATAATATCTGCTTTTCCGGTGACAAAAAATAGCATAATTGCATTAGCAAAAAAGAAAAAAAAGTTGATGCCTGTCTCTCGGTTGTTAATGAACTTGCGAGAACACATTTATGTTTATTTCCTGAGCCCCTGTTTTCTGTTGGTCTTGGTCAAAACAGGCAGCTTATAATAAGCCACTAATTTTGTTTGGAAAAGTACTTTAAAAGTAAATTTCTTCCTAAGTGAACTCGCTCAACAAGGAAAGTGTTTGCTAACGATATTTAGTCTTAAATTTGGAAAGTAGTCAGTGACATTAAATATAGTTTTATGGCAATTAATCAGGTACGAATTTTTTCTATTTTCTGACTTGTTCACTTTGTTCATGTATTATTCTTGTTCTAACTTAGTGTGCAGTTTCCCGGAGTCGAATTGTCATTTTCAGTGCAAATTAATATCGTTTGGCATCCAGAAAAGTTATTTTAATAGTTTCGGCAAGGATAAGGCAGAAAAAAATTATACCGTTAAGTTTCATATGGGCGAGACTCATTTATATGATGAAGCGCGTTTAATCAACGCGGCGTGCGGCCGGCTGCTATGCTCGCGGTTTGGATGACAGGAGGTCCTCGGTAAATACAGTATGATTTGTCGCCTAAGTTATTTCTAGCATGCATAACGTAAACACTTAAGAATGAAAGTAAATTACTTACGTACTTTAAGTAGGAAGGTGCTGGAACTGCCTCCCTTCGATGTTCAAGCATTTCCGGCATCTGCTTAGGGGCAAAACGTAAAAGCAGCGGCCGACAGAATGGCGATACGTACATAAAGTCTTGATGACAGTGACCTAGAAGCGGCAAATAAAGAAAGAAAATAAAAACAAAGAAAAACATAAAGCAACTGAAGAGAAGAAAGGCAGTGAAAGAAGGAGTGCAAAGCGCAAGAAACCCAATCCTAGAAGAGTTCTTTTTGACAACGATAAAGACAGAGAGTATATGTACTGCGAAGAAAATGTTTCACATTGAAGGCGAGAAGAGCAGTGCACTTACTGCCAATTGTGCTCTCTCTAGGCATAAGTTGAGAAACACAGTTTGGCCGTCCGCGGTGGTCTTGCGGTTCTGGCGCTGCAGTCCGGAACCGCGGGATTGCTACGGTCGCAGGTTCGAATCCTGCCTCGGGCATGGGTGTGTGTGATGTCCTTAGATTAGTTAGGTTTAAGTAGTTCTAAGTTCTAGGGGACTTATGACCTAAGATGTTGAGTCCCATATTGCTCAGAGCCATTTGAACCATTTAGAAACACAGTTTGACTTTTATTTGTACAAAGTGTAAATAATTTAATTCGAATCATGTTTTACAATAAAACGTTTTTAGTTCTTTGTCAAAGCAGCTTTTTGTCCCTTATTTTTGAGTTTAAAACTAAGTGGCCACTTTGCATCCTCATGTTGGATAAAGTGGTCATTTTGCCACTTTGCGAAAATTGAATTTTGTAAAGTACTTAATTTGGTCGCAAGGTAATTAAACTGTTCGAAGTTATACTTCAGTAGTTGCAGATTATAATCACTCATTTCCATGCATTTCCGTCTACTGCTACTCAGCTTAAGAAACAGGAATATCTTAGCCCGGCCACTGTCCGGCTCTCCCCTACTAGGTCCTTCTGCTACGAGTCGTAACATCCCCACATTTTCTTCTGTTAAATTTCAGTCACCATTTGATGGTAAGACTAATGTTCCGTAAATAAAGCAGTCGATTCCGAAACAACCGAAAGGAGATGTATATTCACTCCCCTCCTTTTCATCTTCAAATGGAATTGCCTGGTAATGTTGGTCTGAACTAATAGTAGTGCTCACAAATCGTCAAAATAAGAAAGAACAAATAATTGTTATAAAACACTGTGGATATTTCCACTAAGTAACTAATTAGTTATTCCAAGAGTGCATCTCGTAATTTAGTCGAACTCGTTCGTTTATTACAGGATGGTCAACCCTTAACGCAACCGCCTGGCGGGGACTTTTTTCCCCAGCCGGCAGAGCCGCTGGTGGGGAGTATCCACGTATTTCCCCTCCATTGCGAGGCCTTTTTGTTTGTGTAGAAATCTTACAGAGGTAGCACGTGTTAGTTAGGTGACGCAGTGCAGTATATTGAGTGAAACCGTTTGAAGTGGAATTCTATTGGCCAAAGAGTATTGTGTATGATTAGGGTTGCCATCCGTCACGATACATAGGGACCGTCACCGTTATGGACCTTCTTATCCCAGCATCCCAACAAGACCCAGTTTTGTCCCGATTTTGCAAAATACTGTTGCGAGCTTGGCTCAAGTACCGAAATAGCGCCATCTGTTAGCGCAAGATGTAAATGCAACCTCAGTTAGTTTTATTTATGTCAACAAGTTTACGTTGACAAGGTCGTCACATGGATGGCGTGGCATGTTGATTATCCTGTATCTATGATCCAAGCACTTCCTAGATCTAGCGACATCATTCGAGAAAATATCAGGCTTATCCAGTAGTACGGGGCTGGATCTATTTAAGAAGCGCTACGTGGAAGAATCGAGCAGTTCCCATTTGAGTAGCCACCTGATACGACGATTCTTTCTAAACGTAATGCGAACATGCAGGTTAGTAAGGTCTGAAGTGTTCACTGCGGGTATGTAGGGCGTGAAGTGAGTAGTGAAGTGTACTTCGATGACTAAAATTTTATTGTCGACTGTAGCTTACGAAATTGGATGGAATGCGTCACTTTTCGGATGATTACACAAAAGAGACGTCTTTTGTCAAAAAAGGACTTACGGATCAGGAAGGGCTGTATGAAATTTGTAGCTGTTTCATCTCAGCAACTCACGGAGGTAAGGCAGATGTGAGGTATCACATTTCTACGAAGAATCATACAAACACATTCGCTGTAGCATCCACATCAAAGCCTGCAGGGCGCTCCGCTTAAATCCGGACAAATTTACAAATTTCTATTTTAAATTTTCCGCCTTATCGTAGTTCCGCCGGAGGTCGCGATTGGCGTTCTTGAAAGCCATAGGCATCTAGTAAACAGTCAGAACATCAAAATAGCTTAGATGTTGCGGACAAGTTCGGAGTACAGGCGAAGAGCCGCGACTATCGAAAGTCTTCACGCTGGGCGTTCTCCCACTGAAATTATTCGATTCTTCGGATACCCGAGATCAACTGTTTACGATATTGTGGCCAAGTATAATGGTTCGCAGAAGTCTGGGGTAGGTTCTGCTAAAACGCCGAGGAAACCTTACTCAAGGAAACGCGTGTCACGAACCGCCGCAGTCATCGAAAAGGCTCAGGCGCTGATTTCGGAGGACCCGGGGCAATCACTGAGGAAACTGGCGTCGGTATTGAATGTCAGCGAGCGAACAATGCGTCGGATGGCAGAGAAAGACCTCATACGAGCCATTTAGTCCAAAACTGGCTCTCTGATAACGTTGACAAGTTCTGGTCAAAGGAGTTTTGGCCCCCTAACAGCCCGGAGTTGAACCCGCTTGACTACTATGTTGGGAGCGTAGTCGACAGAGTCACCAATAAGACGAGGCACCCTGTGTCGAATCTCTACGCACCGCTTTCGAAGCAGCATTCTCCAATATGGACATAGTTGTTTTAAGGAGTGCATACAATTGCTTCAGGACAAGACTGAAGGCGGTCATTTGCGGCTCAAGGGGGTTACATCGAGTAATGTTACTCTTTAAAGATACCTCTACTTATACGTAAAGGGATTATCATTTCCATTTGTATTTTGTTTTAATAAATTTCCTTTGAAAAAAAAAGTTTCATTTGTCCGGATTTAAGCGCCGCATCGTGTACATTCATGATTAAAGAAGATACCCAGGAAGACTTACTCGTTGCTGCTGCAGAACTAACAAAAGCTTACAAAGTTGTCAAGCATCCATCATCAATCGTTCAGGTCTCTTGACTGTACTGTAGAACTGAATGACGCAACGTATCCTGACTCCAAAGCACTCTACAGCCAGGACCAAAGCAACAGCGATTGTTAAAAATATTCTCGCGCAACAAACCGTCTCCGCATGCATAAAACAATTGCAAGAAGTTGCATTTTACGGCATGGGCAAAATGCATCGAACCACAAGGCTGAATGTTTCCTTTAGTTGTTCAGTACATTACTGAAACTGACGGAATCCTACAGAAGATATTGAAGTTTGGTTCGATGAATAACCCCACGCCCGGGTTCCCGGGTTCGATTCCCGGCGGGGTCAGGGATTTTCTCTGCCTCGTGATGGCTGGGTGTTGTGTGCTGTCCTTAGGTTAGTTAGGTTTAAGTAGTTCTAAGTTCCAGGGGACTGATGACCATAGATGTTAAGTCCCATAGTGCTCAGAGCCATTTGAACCATTTTTCGATGAATAACGAAACCTCGGAGACAATCGCAACGTTTTGTCTAGATACTTTAAGATAACTGCAAATTTCGTTAGATTTCGCGTTTTGTGGAGGCAATACCAATACCAACTTCGGAGGGCTTCATCGACGCGGCCAGCGGATTGTGTTTCACCAAATTAAAGAAGAACTAAAAAAAAATGTAGAAGGAATGAGATACCCTGCCCATATTCTCCACAACACTACATAAAGCGCTGCTGGTGTCTTTAACTCTTCATATTGAAATAATGGACATAAAAATATTTAATTATTTTTAAATATACACGGTGAAGACAGAAAAACTGAAAGAGTTCTGCTTATATGTTGATGTCAATCATCAGACTCTTCAACTTCACTCAAAAACAAGATGGCTACCATTAATGCCAGCAGCTGAGCGTATTTTTAAGCTTTGGATTCCACTGAAAATAATTTTTTGACGTCGAAGACAGACCACCTAAAATAATTTCAGATTTATTTCAGTATTCTGATCAGAGAAATTTGCTTCATGTTTCCGCAGTCAAACTTGGCTCTGTTTGAAAAAAATATAAAAAGCGTCAAGCACAATAAAGTCTCGATGATTGAAATAAGAAATATATTAATCTACACTCAAAGATGTCTGAATGAAAGGAAGACTGCCAGTTTCATTGGCATGCAAACCAAGACGTATTTGAACAGATTAAAGAATGAGAACCCTTACCAAGAAGTAATTAATTTGATTTCAAAATTTGAGCAAGAGACAATAGTTTTCTGTATCACAGCATTTGATTACAAATAGGCTATTTCTTTCAATGAATATCAAGTATTTGATTTCATGCCTCTCTCTGAAACCCTGGTTTGCGTTATGATTGGAAACACTGTTATATACCTGACTAAAAATGGTGTCAAGATTTCAGGCGAAAATTGGTTTCAGGAATATATTGTATATACCTGAAAACTTCTAGAAACTAGGCGTTGCTCGCAAGAATGTAAGTCTAAGCACTCTGTGGAAGAAAGGTGGATTTACTTTCTAAAGGAAACCGAAAATCCTGAACGCAAATGCTAACTGCTATTATGTGATTATTTGTTTTCTTCCCGCACAAAACGCCACTGTGGAAAGAGTATTTTCGTTGATGCCGGCCCAGTGGGCCGATGAAAGATATCTACTACTGCCAGGGACCGTGGAATCAGTCTTACAGTGCCAGTTTAAGTACAAGCTGACTTGCATGGAGTGTTATAAATACGTGAAAGGGAGGAAAGACTTGCTGAAAAAGGAGAAATCTTCCGAAAATTGAGGTGTACCAACTAGTTATGACGCAACAAGTTCCATGTACTTGTATTCTAAATAAAAAGTAATTATATTATATAATTTGTTTACTTGATTTCTACACCGCCATGTCAGTGTCCCGACTGGGTCCCAGCTAGATATGTCAACGCCTGGTATGATTCGTATTTGCATACAGAATAAGCGCATGCAGTAACAAGATTATTTCAAGAGGTATTTCCTGATATTCAAGTTCGTAATCAGAGCACCATCATCGACTGATAAATAAGTATAGTGGAGCGAGAAATTTTCTTGACAGAAAACAGACAACCACGTACAATGTTCACAGGAGAAACTCTTGGTAACATTGGGCACGCTCTGTAAAGGTCTCCTAGAAAATCATTTCGACGTCTTTCTCAGCAAATGGGAATTTTCCACGGGTCTGTTCAAATGGCTAAAAAATTACTGAATTTGCAGCCCTATATTATAACTGCAGCGCAGGAGCTTAAATCGGATGCCCCTGAAAAAAGGTTATGGTTTTGTGAATGGATTTTGAATAGAATGCATAACGGAGAAATTGACTAATTTTCTTTTCAGAAGAATCATAGTTCTACATAAGAGGATCCATTAATTCACAAAATAACCGTTACTGGAGTTCTGAAAGGTCTAACTTAATACACGAGGCACCCCTGCATGATCAAAAAAATAGGGGTGTGGTGTGCTATTGGCGTTGACACAACAATGGGCCCTTTTTTCATGAAATAATTAACAGTGAAAGATATGTGGAAAACATTTTGCAGCTTTTTTTTAGTCAATTAAATGAGACAGAAAGTGCTTTCACGACCTTTCAGCAGAACTGCGTGACGGCACGTACAGTCAAATTCTCAATGAGGAAATTCATGAGGTGTTTCAAGAAAGAATTATCGCTAACATCTTATGGCCTCCTCGTTTCCCCGACTTAACATCCTGAGAGTATATCTGTAGGGGGCATTTAAAGAGAAACTGCACAAGTCAAATCCAAAAACCTTAGATGTACTTAATAATAACATTCGTCAAGAAATTGCTGCCATTTCTCAGAAGGAACTGCAAAGTGTATTGCACAATTCGTATAGGGGCAAATGCCGTAAACTTAGATTTCTCTTTCTTCAGCCTATCTTCTAGGATTATTCGTAGGGTCATTATTGCCTCAAGTATTCTCAAACTGCTCCGGAATCGAAACTGATTTTTCTGAGGTCTAATTTTACCAGTATTTCTATTATTCTATAAATATTTTGCAACTATGACTTAGTAAATTGATATATCGGTATTATTCACACCTATTAGCACCTGCCTTCGTTGTAACTGAAGTCATAACAGTCTTCCTGAAGTTTGAAGTATATTTCTCGCACACTGGGTAGAAAAGTTTTGTCATGGCTGGTTCTCCCAAGGGTATCAATGATTCTGAGGGAATGCCGTCCACTCCAGGGGACTTTTTTCCAGTTCGGTCTTTCAGCGTTCTGCCAAACCCTTCTCACAATATCATATCCCACATCCCATACTCAGCTACTTCATCTTCTCTTTCTATTATATTGTCCTCAAGCTTCTTTCCCCTGTATAGAAACTCTTTTTTCCATTTCGGTCTTTCAGCGTTCTGCCAAACTCTATTCACAATATCATATCCCACATCTCATATTCAGCTAGTTCATCTTATCTTTCTATTATATTGTCCTCGAAGTTTCTTTCCCCTCTATAGAAGCTCTACATATTCCTTCCATCTTCCGGCTTTCCCTTCTTTACTTAGTACGAGCTTGTCATCCGAGCTCTTGATATTGACACAGCTGCTTTACTTTTTTACGAAAGTCTCTTTAATTTTCCTGTATGCAGCATCCACCTTCGTCGTCGATGTGCATGCTTCTACAGACACTCCTGCTTACTCTTTTTGCACATTCTGTCAATAGCGTTTTCAGACGTCTGTCTTCCATTTTGCAAGATTCATTTGCCGCATTTTTGAATTTTATTGTTTCGTTAATTAAATTCAGCATCTACTGTGTTGTCCAGGCATTTCTATTAGACCTTGACCCTTTACCTATTTGATCCTCTGCTTCCTTCCTTATCTCTCAAAGCTACCCATTCGTCTTCTATTGTACTCCTTTTTCCTGTTTCAGTCCAACGTTATCAATTGCTCCCTATGAAACTCTCAACAACTTCTGGTTCCATCAGTTTATCCAGTTCCTATATCCCTAGTTTCCTACCTTTTTGCAATTTTTTCGGTTTTAATCTGTATTTCATAACCGGTAAATTATGGTCAGAGTCCACATCTGCATCTAGAAATGTCTCACAGTTTAAAGTCTGGTTTCGAAGTCTCTGTCTTCGTCGCCTGCTCTCTTCCACATATACAACCTTCTTTAATGACTCTTACAACAATAGTTAGCAATGATTAAATTACGCTCTGTGCAAAATACTACTCCCGTTTCCCCTTAGATTTCTTTTTCTCATGTTCCCCTACTATTTTTCGTTTGCTTCCTTTCCTTACTGCCGAATTCCGGTCACTGATAACCATTACATTTTCGTCTCCCTTAACTATCTGAATAATTTCCTTTGTCTCACCATACTTTTTTTCAGTATTTTCATCGTCTGCATATAATCTTGTACTACTGCAGTGGATGCTGGCTTTGTGTCTACGATAATGCGTTCACTTTTTTTTTGCCCCCTGATGTTTTAACAAGTGTCCTGTCATCTTGGCCTTCTTCTTGTCAGTGTTTTCCATATATTCCTTTCCTCGCCGGCTCTCTGCAGTACCTCCTCATTCGCTACCTTATCAGAAGCAGTCAAATACCTTCCGAACAAGCCTTGAAGACCTAACGGTACCGACCGGCCGCCGTGTCATCCTCAGCCCACAGGCGTCACCGGATGCGGATACAGAGGGGCATGTGGTCAGCACACCGCTCTCCCAGCCGTTGTCAGTTGACCGGTGCCGCTACTTCTCAACCAAGTAGCTCCTCAATTAGCCTCACAAGAGCTTGTGCAGCCCGCTTGCCAAAAGCAGTCGGCAGTCACGGTTGGTGACCCATCCAAGAGCTAGCCAAGTCCGACAGCGATTAACTTCGGTGAACCGACAGGAACAGGTGTTACCACTGCGGGAAGGCCATTGGCACTCCTTACCTTATCAGTCTACTTTATTTTCAACATTCTTCTGTAGCACCACACCTCAAATACTTCGATTCTCAACTGTTCCGGTTTTCCCGTAGTCCATGTTTCACTACCGTATAACTCTGTGCTCCAGACGCACATTTCAGAAATTTCTTCCTTAAATTAAGGCCTATGTTTGATACTACTGGACATCTCTTGGCCAGGAATGCACTTTTTGCAAGTGCTGGGTTACTTTTTATGTCCTCCTTGCTCCGTCCGGCGTGGGTTGTTTTACTGCCTAGATAGCAGAATTACTTGACTTCGTCTACTTCGTGATCGCCAGTTCTGATGTTAAGTTTCTCGCTATTCTTATTTCTGCTACACCTAATTCCTTTCGCCTTTCTTCGATTTACTGTTAGTCCACACGCTGTACCAATTACCCTGTTCATTCCATTGAACAGATCCTGTAATTCCTCTTCGTTTTCATTGAGGATAGCAATGTCACCAACGAATCTTCCCATTGATATCTGTTCACCTTGAATCTTTCGTTTATTTCCGTCATTGCTTCGTCGATATACAGATTTAACAGAATCGGCGAAAGACCACATCCCTGTTTTACACCCTTTTTAATCCGAGCACTTCGTTCACTATGCTGTTCATAGCAGCTTACCCGCATTTCTGTTTTCCTTGTTCATTTTTAAATCCACTCCTGTTCCACCTCTATCTGATTTTGTATTTATAATTGTGTATTCATTAGACGAGAAGTGTTGTTCCTCCTTCCACCGAAATTCGCTAATCCCCACTATATCTAACTTCGGCTTATCCATTTCCCTCTTTAAATTTTCCTACCTACCTACCAGAGTAAGGGATGTAACATTCCACGCTCCAACCCGTAGAAAGCCGGTTTTGTTTTTCCTGATAACGGCAGCCTCCTGAGTATTCTCCGCTAGGAGATGCGAATAGGGGCTATTTTACGGCCGGAATGTTTTATCGAGCAGGAAGCCATCAACATGCAGTAGAGATGCACGGCCTCTGGAAAAAATAACGCTTGTAGTTTCCCCTCGCTTTCAGCCATTCGCATTATCAAAAAGTAAAGCCGTGTTGGATAGTGGTACGATATCGCTGAGGCACGCAAGCTACTCCACCTAGGCATGGTCAGTGGTTCATGAGTGGCAGGAATAGGATTCTTAAGAAAAAAACGATCCTCCGTTTGTGACCTTTCTTAGCCCTAAGAAAGCTTTTGAAATACCCCGTGTACATATTTATCCTTTGTAGCTGAATGCGAGTCCATGTTTGTAGTGACTGCAGCTTGCCTTTGTGTTAGCCACCAAAGTGCTTGTTCGTACACGTTAGTTACAGAATCGTTGCTGCATTTACGTAAAGTGTTCTAGACTAATTAGAGTCACCTAGAAATTCCACTCTCCTTCCTTCAGTTCCGAGATGAAAACGCTGCTCTTCTCCCGTGCTTTATGTGGAGCTGTGAGAGGGCAATAAGTCTCTTTAATACTTGGAGAAAGTGAGCTTTACTGTAGCCAAGTTTACGGGCACGGAGAGAAACGGGTCTCATCGTGCGCGCTTTACGACCTACGTGAGGGACCAGCCGACAGGGCGAGATATAACTGCATTTCAGCTATGAGCTTTCTGTCAAATTTATTAAATTAATTTTGATGAGTATCTTATGGGAGTTTCAAATGCCATGCCTGCACCAATGGAACAGTGGCAAGTCCATTACTGCTCAATTCTGCTGAATAAATACTTCCTTTATTTACCTTAGGTGCACAGCTCTGGAAGATGGCCGGCCGAGGTGACCGAGCGGTTCTAGGCGCTGCATGCTGGAACAGCGCGACCGCTACGGTCGCAGGTTCGAATCTTGCCTCGGGCATGGATGTGTGTGATGTATTTAGCTTAGTTAGATTTAAGTAGTTCTAAGTTCTAGGGGACTGATGACCACAGATGTTAAGTCCCATAGTGCTCAGAGCCATTTGAACTCATTTTTTGAAGCTCTGAAAGATAATTCCTTTTAATGCGTGAAAATATGGAAAATCAGCCAAAACCTTTTTCTTTCAGGCCAACAAATGTTAAAATGAGGTTATTGGATAGTTAGATTTCTAGTGGCAGACTGACGCTGTGAGCTGTTCCGTGAAGATTTTTTTGGAAGCAAACCGTACATTTACATCTACATCCATACTCCGCAAGCCACCTGACGGTGTGTGGTGGAGGGTACCCTGAGTACCTCTATCGGTTCTTCCTACTATTCCAATCTCGTATTGGTCGTGGAAAGAAGGATTGTCGGTATGCTTCTGTGTGGGCTCTAATCCCTCTGATTTTATCTTCATGGTCTCTTCGCGAGATATACGTAAGAGGCAGTAATATACTGCTTGACTCCTCGGTGAAGGTATGTTTCGAAGCTTCAACTAAAGCCCGTACCGAGCTACTGAGCGTCTCTCCTGCAGAGTCTTCCACTGGAGTTTATCTATCATCTCCGTAACGCTTTCGCGATTACTAAATGATCCTGTAACGAAGCGCGCTGCTCTCCGTTGGATCTTCTCTATGTCTTGTATCAACCCTATCTGGTACGGATCCCACACTGCTGAGCAGTATTCAAGCAGTGGGCGAACAAGCGTACTGTAACCTACTTCCTTTGTTTTCGGATTGCATTTCCTTAGGATTCTTCCAATGAATCTCAGTCTGGTATCGGCTTTACCGACGATCAACTTTATATGATCATTCCATTTTAAATCACTCCTAATGCCTACTCCCAGATAATTTATGGAATTAACTGCTTCCAGTCGCTGACCTGCTATTTTGTAGCTAAATGATAAGAGATCTATCTTTCTATGTATTCGCAGCACATTACACTTGTCTACATTGAGATTCAATTGCCATTCCCTGCACCATGCGTCAATTCGCTGCAGATCCTCCTGCATTTCAGTACAATATTCCATTGTTACAACCTCTCGATACACCACAGCATCATCTGCAAAAAGCCTCAGTGAACTCCCGATGTCATCCACAAGGTCATTTATGTATATTGTGAATAGCAACGGCCCTATGACAGTCCCCTGCGGCACACCTGAAATCACTCTTACTTCGGAAGACTTCTCTCCATTGAGAATGACATGCTGCTTTCTGTTATCTTGAAACTCTTCAATCCAATCACACAATTGATCTGATAGTCCATATGCTCTTACTTTGTTCATTAAACGACAGTGGGGAACTGTATCGAACGCCTTGCGGAAGTCAAGAAACACGGCATCTACCTGTGAACCCGTGTCTATGGCCCTCTGAGTCTCGTGGACGTATAGCGCGAGCTTGGTTTCACACGACCGTCTTTTTCGAAACCCATGCTGATTCCTATAGACTAGATTTCTAGTCTCCAGAAAAGTCATTATACTCGAACATAATACGTGTTCCAAAATTCTACAACTGATCGACGTTAGAGATATAGGTCTATAATTCTGCACATCTGTTCGACGTCCCTTCTTGAAAATGGGGATGACCTGTGCCCTTTTCCAATCCTTTGGAACGCTACGCTCTTCTAGAGACCTACGGTACACCGCTGCAAGAAAGGGGGGGGGGGGGCAAGTTCCTTCGCGTACTCTGTGTAAAATCGAACTGGTATCGTACACGGGAAACAGAACTTACCGTTTCAGTAGCGGATCTGAATACAGCTTCAACCTGTCACATGTTTCCACATTCTTGGAATACACTTGCCAGATGAACCAAGAAGTCTTCAACGACGTTTTCGGTCGTTAAAATGTTATCACTGAACTTGTACCAAATTTTCCTGAACACCAAACAAGGCACCTGGAATAGAATCAATTTCCTCATAATTATTAAGATTCTTAGAAGAATCAACATGACAGAACTCTAAGACAAAAACGATGCACCAGGAAGGAATTATCGGAATGGGATATAAATCGGTGAGTGTGATGTACATGTACAGACAAACAAATAAATAAATAAATTTCTGGAATATTGGATGATGTATTCAAGAGAACGAGCTCCACAAATTGAGGAAGACAGTAATGTGTTGTTCCACATCTGGCCCTTATGAAAGCAGTTATTTGGCTTGGCACTGATTGACATAATCGTTGGATGCCCTCTTGAGGGATACAGTACAAAATTATGTCCAACTGGCGCGTTATATCGTCTCAATCCCGAAATGGTTGGCAGCCCCTGTCCATAATACTCCAAACGTTCTCAACTGGGGAGAGATCCGCCGACCTTACTGGATAAGGCAGGGTTTGGCAAGCACGAAGACAAACAGTAGAAACACTCGCATTATCTTGCTGAAACGTAAACCCAGGATGGCTTGCCACTTCTGGCGAAAATATCGTCCACGTACCAATGTGCTGTAAGGGTGCTGCGAATGACAACCAAAGGGGTCCTGCTATGAGAAGAAATGGTATCCCAGACCACCACTCCGGGTTGTCGTTGTCGCGCCATATGATGGGTGACAATCAGGTTGATAACCCACCGCTGATAGTGCTGTAGCCTATCCTCAATGTTATTCAGCTCGTGTTTAAAGCAGGAGAAGATAGTATTGAGGAATCTGGAAAGCGAACTGATGTTCAGAGAGAAGAAATAAAAACTTTAAGGTCTGCCAATGCGACCATAATTCTGTTGCAGATGGCAAAGCGTTTAGGAAGGTAAGGACTCGTAGAATGGAATGGATAGTATCTTGAAAACAGGTTATGAATACGCGCTAGATTTTGGTGACAAATCGTATTTTTTTCCCCTGACCTTTAGGGTGAATTTTAGAATTTATGCACAAATTCTGGTATTACAGTATAGAAAAATGTATTTTTAGTGTGAAATTTCGGACAACATTTGCCAAAAATTGCATATATTTGTTATATCTTTAAGGACATAAGAATGAAAGCATGAAAATGTTGCTCACGTGATATTATTTCAGGTGACAATGTCACAAATAAAAACAACAATAACTTCAAAGCTTTATTTAAGAGGGCTTCAGTAGACAAGCAACATAAGGCATAAACGCTCCATTCGGTTCCCTGACGTAAGATATTGTTGAACGAAGTGGTCAAAATGCTGTCAAAGTCAACAAAGGCAGCTTCTATGTAATAAGCTTCGCACACACGTTTGGATACAAATTCAGTCTAGCTCAACATGGTGAAAGTAAAGTGCTCAAGCAGCATGAAGTTGCGAGGTTTTATTCATCTACATCTACATGGTTACTGTGCAATTCGCACTTAAGTGCCTGGCAGAGGGTTCATAGAACCATTTTCATACGACTTCTCTACCATTCCACCCTCGAATGGTGCGGAGGGAAAAGGAACACCTAAATCTTTCCGTTTGAGCTCTGATTTCTCTTATTTTATTATGATGATCATTTCTCCGTACGTAGGTGGGTGTCAACAAAATATTTTCGCATTCGGAAGAGAAAGTTGGTGATTGAAATTTTGTGGACAGGAACGTTCCATATATAAAACTATCCTCAGTGACAACTGTATATCTTTGAAAGTAGAAAATCTGGAAATGCGTTTTGTGATAAAGCACAACCCTGCAGAAACTGAAGACTGATGGGACATGGAATATGATACTCGAGTTTTTCCCAGAGTATGTTCCGAGTGGAAATTGCATATCACTTACTGGCATGGAGCGCATATTTACCTTTGTTCAGCGGCAGCAGTAGCTGCCATCAGCGTGCTGTGGACCTGAGAATCTGTTCTGAATCTTTGTCAACTGTTCGATATCAGTCTGATACTGTTCCTACCTCACCGGTGAAGCCGAGACTCTTACTTGTTCCGTAGCTAAGTTAATTGGCATGGTACACGCTATTTGGCTGGAATAGTGCATACACCATTGCCCTCAAATCGCTCGCTAGCGTTTACTGTCAGTGTTCGGTGCAATTCTCCGTACTAGGAGACTTTGCAGTTTAACTCCTTATGAGTTAAGACAAGCCTGTGAACAAGTGTTCACATAATTACTCTCGCAATCGTCTCAGTACGGTGCAAGTCGCCTTGCTCAAACACTCGATTATTTGCTACAAGAGAAGAGAGAATTTTTCTGTCTGCGTTTTGCCTATACCAAACTGGTGGCCACCCTTTTTCTTTCTTGCCAATCAGAGCGTTTGTACTTCTTATAACTCCACCCACTAGAGTTTCTGTAGCCTATCAAAGGCTTCCTTTTTTTTGTAGGGCAGAGTTTAACTTCTGCTACGTAATAGTGAGACAAACAGCTTTTTTCCATATGGGTTTTCATGCAGGTGGCCGCAGTGAGTCACCAATGTTTTGAGTTGGGTTTCTCCAAAAATTTTTCTGCCATCTCCATCCGCATTCCTGCAGAGAGGCTTTCCAAGGGGTGGTCATTAAAAGCTAAATTTATTGAGCGTCTCCCAGGGACAAGAGCGGTCTTCGCCGGCAGCCTGCCCTGCATCGCATTGTGTCCTCTGGACCTCCTGCTGTGAAGGTTTCTGCCAAACATGGGACGGCTGTGGCTGTAGTAAAATTCTCTTCTCCTCAGAACTGCATATCATAGCTTGGGTTTGGGAAATTACTTGCTTGCAATTCCTAGTGTGAGTGTCAGTGGTTTAAAGTCATGAAATGTCGGCTTGTTTATTCGATTTGCATATCAATAAAATTCGTACATTTTCACATAACTATGTCATGTGACATATCAATTTAGCCAGAGTTCTTTCAGGAATTGAATAGAAGGCATGTTATTTGTCTGACACCTTACAACTTTCTTTTTTTAACTTTGTTCCCTAGTTATAAGCCTCATTGTTCATGTGATTTATGGTGTAAGCAGTTACAGCCACATAGTTCCACATTTCTGGCACAACAAGCAAAAGAAATTGTGTATGAGAGCAACCAGGTATCGTTTGTGCTAGGACGAACTCACTGAATTTACAGCTATTTACAAGTACTGCTTGTGGGTTCCCATTCGCCCTAATTTCAGTATGGTTTGCAACACATCTTACTATGTTATTTGTCAATGGCTTTATTGTAGTGGCAATATCGGTTCAATTCAGATCACTGAAGTTAAGTGCCGTTGGTCTCGGTTAGCACTTGGAGTTGCGATGGTTTATGGAAAGTTCTGAGGAACTAGCCTTGGACTCGGCGACTTTGAAACCAGCGTATTTTACTTTCAGATATGTAGGCAATACTTTTATTGTTTGGTCTCATGGCAGTGAGAATCTGAGGGACGTTTTAAGACACCTAAATTCAGTCCACCCGAATATTTGTTCCACGATGGATGTGCAAAAGGATGGCTGTCTTCCCTTCCTTGATGTGTCGGGTAGGAGGAACTTTGGGACATGCCATTTATAGGAAGCCTACCCACACTGACTTGTATCTGCAGACCTATAATTGTCACCATCCACCTTTGTACCCTGATTCACAGGGCCCATTCCATCTAGGACGTCCACAGCTCGAGGTCGTGCGGTAGCGTTCTCGCTTCCCACGCCCGGGTTCCCGGGTTCGATTCCCGGCGGGGTCAGGGAATTTCTCTACCTCGTGATGACTGGGTGTTGTGTGATGTCCTTAGGTTAGTTAGGTTTAAGTAGTTCTAAGTTCTAGGGGACTGATGACCATAGATGTTAAGTCCCATAGTGCTCAGAGCCATTTGAACCATCTAGGACACTGAAAGTTTCTCAGGTGAGTCAGCCCATCTCGAAGTCACTTTTCGTCAGAAACATTATAGTGAAAGACAGATCAGATGTGCACTGCACTATCGACCAACTGTGCACTGAGTGAGTGATGATAATACTGCAGCAGCACCAAAGTCTACGGGTTTTTTGCCTTACACGGGGCGTATCTGGAGCAGGATTGGTCGTATTTTGCGGAAATGTGAGGGGAAGTGTGTTTTCTGATCATCATCTATGGTCAGGGTCGTTTTAGGTTCTATAAAGGATGATCTTGGTTTGCACAACGCGGGTGTGTACCGTATTCCTTGCAGCTGTGGCATGTCCTATATTGGTCAGACTAGCAGGACAATGGAGGACTGGCATACTGAGCATAAACTGCACACACGCTTACAGCAGCCTAGCAAATCACCCATAGCACAACATTCTCTTGGCACGGATCACCCTTTCTGATATAACAACACGGAGATTCTGGCATGCATTTACAGCTATTGGGATAGTGTTATTAAGGAATATATTGAAATTAAATTAGTAAGTAACTTTATAAACAGAGATGGTGGTTTTTGAAATCCTGCATGGAATCCTGCTCTCACCCTTGTAAAAAAAAAAAAAAAAAAAAAAAAAAAGAAAAAAAATTAGTTTCACTATCGGCAACTTCTGACGTTTGTCAAGTAGTGTTGTCTTTCCGGAGATTCTCTGGCAACTGAGGTTTTAAATTCCCTTGCGCAACACTTTCTTGCTGAAGTTGAAAATGACAGTGTGTGCTGCTGTCGAAATATCGGTGGTTGTCGATGACGTCACCCTGCTCCATTCCCGTAAGTTATCTGACTAATTTGGGATACTTTATACAAGCGGTGTGCGGTAGTAAAACATGGACTTATTGTTTCAGTTGTTTTCACTGTTCATGGTGTTCTTTTTCCAGACACTTCTAGACATTCAAAAATAAGAGCTGGTTAGTTTCAGACACTGAAAATAATAAGTACTATATTCACAGTTTGTTCGGAAGTGAATTTTGTATTACGTGGTATATAAAATATCAATGTCTTAAATAAACTTTTAATAAGTCATATTTTGTTTTTGTAGATCATATTTGTGTGAGCTTTAGGTCTTAAACGCCTGACTATTTTGTTGTTTTTGAGGTTATTAAAATGTGGGTCTCAGTCATGAGATGAATACTAATAAAAGTGTAACAAAGGTAATGATGCTAGAAAAATTAGATTAGAAAACGAGACGCTTATAATGAGTTTTGCTGTTTGGGAAGACTGCCTTCGGTGGAAGCAAAAAGGATACAAGTTTTAGATTATCAATAGTCATTTACGCCTCTGTGAAAAAGAGAAATACGAAAACATCAAATACGAATGTAATCTGTTTTCTGGCAGTTTTTGATTCGAGAGAAGTTTTGTATGGCAGCAAATAGTGGGCAATAAGCAGTGCACATAAGAAGAGAACAGGAGGTACTTAAATGTGATGCTACAAAAGATTTCTTAAGACTAGACGGGTAGATCGTAGAGTTATTGAAAAGATTCTGAATATAACTGGGCAGAAACAAATTTTGTGGCACAGAACACGTCCTGAGGCATCACTATTGTAAGGGGTACTACTGTTGATGGTGGATGACCTAGTAAATAGTACCTATTACACATTACTGGTTTTCTGAAGCTTTCGAAGCAGGGCGCCTTTTGCCAGGCAGGGTAATAGTCCTGCTGTTTTTCGTTCAATAACGCCCAAGCACTACCAGCACACATGCCAGTATGCGAGGAGGCAATAGTCGTCATGTTGAAAGGCCGCGTGTAGTTTTGTCACACCGAAGTTATTAGAACAGTCTAGTGAAACGATAAATTTTCAGTTTTGGAGGATATTTCGTCGGTTGGTAGGGTAATAGTGTATAAAGATTCGGTTTTCGCAAAAGGTGCGAGTAATTATATATGAGGTCAACGGACAAAATGGTATCGGCAATCTTAGTCAGTAGCTTCCTTTGGCGGAATATATTATTATTTGAGCGTTTATAAAAGGGCGACCATGGGCAGTTATAATATGAAAGATTAATCCGGAAGAGCAATACAGCAATGGTGAACTTCAGTATGAAAGTAGACTAAATTTAACTATTAATACATGCATCATTGGATTCAGACATTGTTAGGTAGCGTATTACGCACAAAAAGCTTTAAACAAATTAACAATTATCTGCAATGTTCCTTTCAAAGCAACATTTCTGCCAACCAAATTTGAGGAACTTCAGTATTCCTAAAAGGAAGAGAAACGTTTTCGTATTATGCAACACGACCGTTTTTTCCCCATACGTATCGTGTTCTGTTTGTTAACGATCCCTTACCTATGCCCGATAACTGCAAACTAAATTTAAAATATAGGGAAGCGAAGATACAGTTGATGACTGACCATGCGGTACCACGGGAAAAATCTTGCGACAGACAGCAGTCTATAGCATCTTGGATTGCAGCAATCTGAGACGACCAACAACACGACAACACACAATAAGCAGCTCAGTTTCAGCACCACATCGCTGCACGGCAATCAGCAGTCGCAGACAGTATCACAAAAAGGCCAGTTGCTGCTCTGGACGAAGCTTTTGAACCATTTGGTGCGACGAAAGCTGTGACTTGTGTTCTGCATTTTTGATTTGCAGTTATACTAATGTGATGGTAAAGCAGCTAGATAGTGTTGTGGGCACTTGCCTTAGAAAAGAGGGAGAGTATTATAACGCAGAATTAAAAGGATCTGGTTTTGAAGAAGTGACTAAGGGTGAATCTGTAGTCACCCGCAGGTGACGACTGTGACCATATGGCGCCACAGGAAAAATCGTGCGCAAGACGGCCGTCTACAGCATCTTGTATTGCAGCAGTTTGAGACGACCAATTAAGTGCGAGTAAAACCTCAAGACCACAGACATAAAACCGGTAAGAGCCAGAGGGGATCTCACTTAGTAACACCGAGCAACAGTTTCCACCAGCTGTCGATCACTTAGATATAACAGTGTTATTCGGTGCGATAAAAGAAATCGCAAAGCAAACAAGGGAAAACTACAA
This sequence comes from Schistocerca cancellata, assembly GCF_023864275.1. Classification (NCBI taxonomy): domain Eukaryota; kingdom Metazoa; phylum Arthropoda; class Insecta; order Orthoptera; family Acrididae; genus Schistocerca; species Schistocerca cancellata. Next base: position 389,404,660 of record NC_064627.1, read on the forward strand.
GGGAATTTACATCATAATTAAAGGAGAGACAGGGAAAACTGCTCTAAAATGTAAACTATTTAGAGAAAGTCAATAGAAATAAATCACAAACTTATTTGTATTGCAGCAGTTTGAGACGACCAATTAAGTGCGAGTAAAACCTCAAGACCACAGATATAAAACAGGTAAGAGCCAGAGGGGATCTCACTTAGTAACACCGAGCAACAGTTTCCACCAGCTGTCGATCACTTAGATATAACAGTGTTATTCGGTGCGATAAAAGAAATTGCAAAGCAAACAAGGGAAAACTACAAGGAAATTTACATCATAATTAGAGGAGACACAGGGAAAACTGCTCTAGAATGTAAACTATTTAGAGAAAGTCAATAGAAATTAATCACAAACTTTCAAGAAAAGCAACAAACGATAATCATGAAGTCTGGATAGGGACAGGAAAAGAAACAGGTGGCCGTAGCGAGCAGGTCACAGAGGCTGATGTAAGGTAGAACAAGTCATAGAAAAGCAGGCCAAAACCTAACTGAGATGGGAGCAGACATCCTAAACGCGACAGAAGTACATACTAAAAAGCAGGAAAAAGTAGTTCCACAGGTATCAGGTGTGATAAGATAGGTAGATACACAAAACACAGCAGTAATGGAGGTACACCAGAATATTGACAGCCGCTTTGAGCAAACTATCAGTGAGAAGCTTGAAAGGTGGCTACACTGAGCCACAGCGCCAGAGATCGCGCCAGAGAGTATTGTTCCGCCGCCTCCACTGGCAGTGATTATTGAGAAGTAGCGGCAGGCAGTTCTTGCCGAGAAGTTGTGGTGGACACTGCTTGTCGTGAAGTCGGAGTGAGATGTGATAGTGGAGAGTGTTGTTCCATGTTTTATGCAGTGGTTTGATGGGAGAGATAGCAGATGTTGTTCCAATGGAGATATTGTAATGATCTGAGTGCTTTTCGTCAATATATATCAAGGTAACAAATTCCCTGTTTTTTTCTTTTTAATATTTCTGTATCTCAAATAATGCATCATTACAGGTTCAGTCAACAAAGCATCTGGCTTGTGTTCTTGTATTAGAGTGTAATTCTGGTTTTCTTGCGTAATTATAGTATTTCTAATTTTTTTAATTACTTCAATATAAATGGTACTTGAAATTTCTTGTCTTATTGGAGAAGAACCGTGCCAGATGTGTACGTTGAGTCACACTTCCACATACAGAACAGCTACACTTGTGCTTGTTGGCTTCGTAGATTTTATAGTTGCTGGGGACTTAATTAATCAACTGTGTTAACGAAAAATTTCATTTCATTCTTTGTTGTTATTCTATGCAGTCAGATTGCGTACTAAAACTAGTCAGGGCTAGCCGTTTACGAGACTTGCGTAATCGGATTTACAGCTACTAAAAATATTTGTATTTTTTAATAATTAAGCCCCCATGCAAGCTAAAGACCGAAGTAAAACTCTCCATCCGAACTGGCCTCGGAAGGCCGAACAGTACCGACCAACCGCCGTGTAAGCTGCACCCAATAGACGTCACTGGATATGGGTATGGAGGGGCATGTAGTCAGCCTGGCCTTGTCTGTTTTCGTGACCAGAGCCACTGCTTCTCAATCAAGTACCTCCCAAATTGCCCTCACAAGGGCTGAGTGCAACCCGCTTGCCAAGAGCGCTCGGCAGACAGGAATGGTCAGCCGTCCAAGTGCTAACTGACACCGATGGTCCTTCAGTGATCTGATTGGAATCAATGTTGCCACTGCTCAAAGAAATTGGCAAAGAACGAAGTAAGGTGTGTTGCAAATAATACTGAAATTAGGGTGGAAGAGAACCTACAAGCTCTATTTGTAAATAGCTGTAATGTCGTTCAGTCACAGCACAAATAACTCCTGGTTTCTCTCGTACGCAATTTCCATTGTTTACTGTGCCAGAAATATGGAATTATGTGGCCAAAATTGCTTACACCATAAATCAGATGAACGACGATGCTTATAAGTAGGGAACACAGTTAGAAAAAGAAAGTTGGTTATATGTAGAGTTTGAGATGATGTTCCTGGAGAAATATTGGTCTAAAAACAAACAAGATGAAATTTTACATTCAATTTGCTACCATTCACACAAAATGAGATATAACAGAAAGTATGCTGAATTTCTGGAAAAATAACTAGCAAGAAATCAGTATTTGGAAGTGCCAAACAAAGAAAACCACATTTTATGCTGGGTGATGTGACACCTGCTGCATTAAGTTTGTAGTCACTTAACAGGCATGATAAATGAAAATGTGGAGCAGGTACAAACAAATATTTGCACAAATAAAAATAGAGGGGAAACAATTGGAGACAAGAGAAAATGCTGCTGGAGGAAGAAAGAGGTGATAAGATTATCAGTACAAACAATGGGATGTAATTGTGGGTCATCTGATTATAGACAAGGTCATGACCGATGTGGAATGACAGGAGAGGTTGCAGCACTGGTGCACAGTTTGTTTACATTAGGGTCAAATTGCACAAAGATAAACATAATGGTGATTTCATTTTTTACGTAGGACGATAGACCAAGTGAGTGGGTTTGATATCTGGCAACCATGCAGGGTGTGCTCATTCTCTAGTCAATACGATAAAGCCCATTTGAATTTTCTCCGATTTTTATTTCACCCAATTCACCTAAATCGATGGAGGAACAGGAGAGGGCAGGGGAGGGAATGACTTTCAATATGATGTGTGTTTGCTTACATAAGGAGAGCTGGCAACAATGCAGACTGCACTACATCCAGCCCTCTTCCACTACTCATGTATTCTTTAGTCTCAGTTTCAAGCATCCAGTTCCGTACATTGTTGAGTGTACTGTCCATATCTCTTTTAAAGCTGTTAAATATTCTGATTTCCAACTCTTACTTGATGACTGAACCTCAGTAATTTGAAGTGCGGGCCAATCTACATAAGCGTTTATTCATAAGTCTGTCCATCCACTGTGGGTGTTTCCCGATTACTATGATTGATTTTCTGTTGGTGATCGATACAACTGTGATGCACACGAACATATTGTCCGACAAAAATACTACCAAGTTGACATGAAATATTATAAATAGCTGGAACTGTAAGGCCATGACCATCCACCATAGAGCACAGCATCACTTAAACTTTAATCCCTGGTCTGTTTATGATTCGTAACGTAGTTCAGTGTTGCTTTACAGATCGAATTTACTCTAGGCAGCTGTATGAGTGTTCTTGTTTGCTCAACATGAACTGTACAAAAGGTATACTGTGGTCCCTGCAGACAATGGGTGCACTTACCAACCGAGCTAATCCACGTCCATATTTCCAGCAAGTAGTCATAATGTGACTTTCATACTAGGGCTGTCAGGCACCATACATTTTATGCAATTTTTTTGTTTTGTTTTATTGTTGGGTTGCTTCTCTGCATATCAACCGCATGAAAAGCTATTTTCCTCTGAAAATATAGCAGCTGTTATTGATTTTGACGAATACATCGTGTGATGGGAACTTTCATTCTGCCAAAGCTAAACAAAGAATGTGACTGGAGGTTTCTTTTATTAAATTTTATGATGTTTCAAAAGTGGGCAAAACTAATTTGGTAAGTCTGACTGTGTTTAGTAAGATTTTTTTTCCATAAAGTCAGTGGAAGAAATTAAGTATTTCAATATCAGAACTTGCCTCAGATAAGGAGACATATTTTTATCACAGTACAAGGAATTTAAAAAAATTAACTATTAGGTTTGCATGCTTTGCCTATACGAGAGGTACGGGTTTAATGAAGAAAAAGAATAAAACGTTGCTGAGATGGTTGGTTTCCACGGTAACGTTGCACTAAAAGCAGGTTTACTTATCAGTTAAATAGGATGCATAGCGATCAGTATGGTGGACAATGGAAGGGCATCTCTACACGATGACGACCCGGGATTCAAAAGAACAGGGGAATTTTAGATACCTAAGCTTTCGTGAATATAGTTGCTGTGAAATCTAAAGTAAGGCAAAGCAGTCGGCACATAGTGGAGTCAATTTCAGGCGCGCTTACCTACTGCTAAGTAGAGAAAATCTTCAAAAATCAGGTTCTGACAAGGTTGTTCACAAACGGTCCTCCAGGCATTCGAAACACCAACTGTCTGGTATAGAGATTATCTTTAGCAGCTTTCGAACGAATTGTCTACGGAAAATTTCTTGGCTTGCTATAGGCGTCGAGACCTCATAATTCAAGAGTGGAGGCTACTAAATAGCAGGAAACTGATGACTTGCTATTCATAACTAAGTATCGTGAACAAAATGAAACGGAGGAAACTCCTGTGGAATGGACATGTAATGAGGATTCTTGACCATAGAATTCCTCTAATCATGGTAGCACAGGTTCGCTGTAGGAGTGGAGGGAGTTTTAGAATAAGGAGGACACCATCGACAAAGACGCTGAAGAGAATGAACTACCAAAATACTAACTAGGAAACGATGAAAAATAACAATTTTATTTACTGATTCAAATTTGGTTCTTAAATTATAATATACGTGTTACATTCATGACAACCTTGTTAGCGAACGCTTAGACTTTTCTATTTATACAGCATATACAAACGGTTCAAATGGCTCTGAACACTATGGGACTTAACGTCTGAGGTCATCAGTCCCCTAGAACTTAGAACTACTTAAACCCAACTAACCTAAGGACATCACACACATCCATGCCCGAGGCAGGATTCGAACCTGCGACCGTAGCGGTCTCGCGGTTCCAGACTGAAGCGCCTAGAACCGTTCGGCGACTCCGGCCGGCCAGCGTATACAACACAATGATTTTGAGCATGCTGGGAAATTTGACTGGATTTTGTGCCGTTTCTGCCTGGAAACATATTCAGCAGTAAAAAATATTGAAGGTAACGAACAATAGTGTATTATGGGTAATGGATCAATGGTCAGACAGTATTCGTTAGAAACGTAGAATGAGTTTATGCACATTTTATGTTACATTCATCCTCTTGATGATGTGCTGAAAACTTAATGTCAGTGTTTGTAGAGAGTAAATATGTCTGTCCTCCCCCACCCCATAAATAACCATTAAACTGTAAAGACGTTATAGATATTGGATGTTTCACAACTCCTTTTATCTAGGGGTTGTAGAGGGGACTTGATCTGGAACACAGATCTGGGAATGCACCGCTTGGATATAAAATAAGTTTGAAGATGAGAATACTTTCAAACCTCCCACTTCGTGGTATGCACGCAAGCTGAGAAGAAGGCGCCGTCGTCAGCCAGTGATGTAGAGGCCGTGCGGGGAACGGTGGTCGATGCTCAGTGATCGGTTTTGATCCAAAGTTCCGGGCGAGTTCATTCGTTTGTTTGGAAGGGGAGGCCGAAAAGTGTTTGCACCCTTTCGGCCAGTCGGCGACTACAGAATCGAGCAAACGCCCTGCAATATTTCTCAATCAATTTTACAGAAAGTATTAGGTAAAATATTTTGTTTTTGAGTTATTTATTTATGGTGCTGTGCCCATTCGTTAATGGTCATAGTTATTTGAAATTGGCATGGAAGTAAGACACGGTATGAAATTCGAAAAATTTGGAATGAAAAATAGGGATTGCTATGATTTTGCGTTTTGGTCCATATAACAAAATAATTTTAATTGAATTTTTCTTTAGGTCTGGATGGATGTGCCTGTTACCATTCTCGAAAAACTGATCCGACGTAGCACACTCATTTGCGATAGCGAGCGGCAGCGATAAAGCCAGAGTGAAATGTCCACAACGTTCCTCATACTTAATAAACATTTTGAGGTACTGAAATGAGAATTTGGCAAATGATGGCACGCAAAGAGGAGAGTATTTTGCCATGTGGTTATTATACAAAACTTCATTGTCTACCTTATTGTTCTGCTAACTACAGACTTCTTCGACGAAATAATGTAATTTTTAAGGGTCATCGATACCTGGTGAAACGAGAAATACTATGGGTTTTGGAACTACCAAAGTGAAGAAGACATTGCACATTTATTTTTGTAGCGAGGATGTGCTTTTTATAAGCTGCTGAACTTCCTTTTCCCCAGTCCCTCATTTAATAAAACTTATAAACCACTGTTTCAGAACTCTCTCGCAACTGCATCTGCACACGTGTTAGCGAGTTGATATTGTTTATTAGGTAAAATATTTTATTCAAAAAATGGCTCTGAGCACTATGGGACTTGACATCTCAGGGCATCAGTCCCCTAGAACTTAGAACTACTTAAACCTAACTAACCTAAGGACATCACACACATCCATGCCCGAGGCAGGATTCGAACCTGCGACCGTAGTGGTCGCGCGGTTCCAGACTGAAGCGCCTATAACCGCTCGGCCACCAGCGGCCGGCAAAATATTTTATTTTTGAGTTATTTATAACCATGTATGTGAACTTCATGGTGATGTGCCCGTTCGTTAATGGTCATAGTTATTTGAAATTGGCATGGAAGTAAGACACGGTATGAAATTCGAAAAATTTGCAATGAAAAATAGGGATTGCTATGTTTTAGCAAAATAAGCAAATATTAATATGGCAACAAGAGAAATGTATAGGTTTTACTCACAATTCGCCACTCATGTCGCTTTCCTGAAAGTTACAGATTGTTGACAATCCAGCCGCAAATAAATCGACGCTTTTCTTACGTTTTCAGCAGAATTCTTTTTAGATACTAAGGAAAGCAGAGGTGTTAGATCATTTTGATTCATCACAATGCACATGTGGGATGGAGGCGCTTTACTTAATATTTACGAAAAAAGTAAGTGTTGACTTCAGTTTAGAACAGTACTTCCCCTCCAGCGCTCGACATTTTTCCTACAGCGCCTACCCATAACCCCCCACTAAGTAATACTCTCGCCATGCATGTCGTGCTGACTGTGCATCTACTGGTCATCTTATTCTGCGCAGACTATAATTATATCACATGCCATTTTCGTATAACTACAGCTGCGAGGAACTGGTGGGTTCGCAACTAGGAGGGTTGAATGTGGTGCATCACAGAACAGTCGCACTATCGCCTTTGAAGAGGACATCCTTCGTCACGTGCAAGAGCAGCCAATGACGAGTACATGAAACATTACTGGTGGCATGGGCTTCTGAAGAGCACTCAGGTTAAGAGTTCGTAGTCTCCACAGTGTGAGTAATGTGAAGTGGGAAATTTGGAAGTGATTGGGTCTTTAAATTTACTTTACATACAAATGCTACATTTCTAGGCACGAGTTTCTTATCAAAACTTTATCTACTTAGTCCCCTTTGTAAACTCCTGAAGCTTGTAAGAGGAACTGTGAAATAACACACAAAGGCATTGTGTTGTCAGGCATATTTTCTCTGATGTTTCGGCAGATATTTGCAATTTAGTTCCGGCAATGTGTAGCTGGATTCAGCCCAGAAAAATACTGCTCATTATGTCTCTCATGCGTCGCTCAGTTTCGACGCAAAACGTCGGTTTCTTTCCCATTACAAACAAAATTACTTTTTAGTCCAAATTTTACACGCCCATTCAACAGAGCGGTCCGAAATTAGTCTAATGCGGATTTGTTCCACCGATACGTATTTAGAGGGACGGAAAAACGCGAATAATAACCTAGTATACCAGCAACGACAGAGCACTGCTTCTGCATGGCGGAAGCAGGCAGCGTGAGCAAGGATTGTGCTTATATAGTCGTGTGACTAGGGCGTCACGTCGCGTAGACCGTTCGACGGGTACAAGTCTTTCGATTTGATGCCACTTCGGCGACTTGCACGTCCATGTGGATGAAATGATGATGAATAGCACAACACAATACCCAGTCCCTGAGCGGAGAAAATTTCCCGATCCAGCCGGGAATCGAACACGGACCCTTAAGATTAACATTCTGTCACGCTGACCACTCAGCTAGCGGGGACAGATAGGGTTGTGCAGCCGCTGCTGGAGTACTGGCTATTCTTAATCTTTTACGGGCATGTCGGTAAAACAAATGTTGCACTAGGCTAATTTGGGACAGCTCTGTCGAATGGGCAAGTAAAATTTCGATTTAAAAATAATTTTCGTTAGAGCAAGAAAAATTGACGCTTTCTTCTATACTGGGCGTCGTGCATATGAAGATACAGGCAGAAACCACATCAGTGGATTGTCTATGGATTTGCCTGAACATACAGGCAGAAACCACGTAATGGGCATATATAGAGACCTAAGGGCTAAAGAAACTGGCATATGCATGCGTATTCAAATATAGAATACGTAAACAGGCAGAATATGGCGCTGCAGTCGGCAACGCCTACATAAGACATCAAGTATCTGGCGCAGTTATTAGTCACGCAGTCGCTGAGATGTGTAGCTGCGAGGACGCACCTGCGCTTGTTAGCGACGCGAAGGGTGTGGCAGATCGCCGTCCGGCCGCGCTTGTGCCGTCGGCGGCCCCGTCTGGGCCCCCGGTTACGACGACCAATGCTATGGCTACGGATTTGATGGACACAGCTACGGAAACCTTGAAGACAGCGCTGTGCTCCGCTCCCCAATTCAGAAGATGAGAGCTCCACCGCGCCTCAGCCATGCTGACGAAGCGGGAAAAATAAGAGGAGAGCAACAGCCACGACGTCCGCTGATGGCAGTTCGCCGAATGAGAAGAGGGCAAAGCAAGATTTCGCCCCTGACGCCGACGACTTCGTCCCGGCATGGAGAACTGCAAGACGCATAGAGTCATCGACGACGCTTCCAACTGCCGTCGCCAACTCATTCGACGCGCTCGCTGACGCGCCGGAACACCTGCCGCGCGATCCTGCCCCTAAGAAAGAGTCACATCTCCCGCCAGTGGTCCTCCAGTATCGGCCGCCATATGGGGAACTGCAGAAGTTGTTGCGCAACTGGACAACGGCCGTGTACACCGTGAAGCCTGCCGGGCGTGACCTGTACAGGGTCACACTCCGCACTGCTGACGATTATCGCCGGGTCACTCGGGAGGCGTCTGAGCGTGGTATCGCATTCTATACACACGCTTCCGCACCTGACGAGGTATTGAAGATCGTCATACGCGACCTCCCACTCAACATGGAAGCCGATCTCCTGCATCAGGAACTCGCTGACCTGGGCTTCTACATTCGGACAGTCGTGAAGATGAAGTCACCTAAATCACGAGATGATATGCCGCTCTTCCTCGTCGTCTGCTCCGACACCGTGGAGAACCGCAAGCTCTACCAATTGAAACGGATTGCCGACGTCCCGGTTCGGACCGAAGATCTTCGCTCCAGAAGAGGACCAGCGCAGTGCTTTCGCTGCCAGGGGATAAATCACGTCGCGCGCCACTGCTCTTTGCCGGACAGATGTGTTAAATGCGCCGGCGTTCATGCAGGATGAGCGTGCCCCCGTCCACATAACGAGAAACCGACATATGCACTCTGTGGCGGCGCACACGTGGCCAGCTATCGTGGGTGTGTGATGTGGAAGTGTGCCATCGCTCGCCAACGTGGCCAAACACCCGCGCCGCATCCGAAGAAGGCGGCCTGGCGTCTCTTTCGCGGCGGCAGCATCAGGGGCGCCCTCCTCCCTCCCTACAGCGTCGGCTGCTCCTGCTCCCGCCGCATCCGAGGACGTGCCGACACCTGAGGCCACTGCGTCTCCACAGCAGCCGACATTGGTAGAACCGAGTACTGCCTCTCCCACGACGTCGGCCAGGCCACGCCCCGCCAACTGCCGGCGCGGGGGTAGCCGCCCCGTGGGTACCCAGCAATCTGCAACGTCAGTCGAGCAGCCCCAGGTGGATTCTCACAGCGAAGCAGACGCGCCTTCCAGCGACCTGGCTGCACCTGCTGCTTCCACCGCCGACCTGGCCAACTTCGTCGCGCAGCTCACTGCCCTCTTGACCAGCGCCACGAAGTTGATCGAGGTCCTGTCGCAGCAACTCACCGCTGCAGTGCCGACGGCCACATCGGCCACTACCACGAGCTTACGGAATATCGGACCAGGTTTGTGATTGGATTCAGGATTTCCTAGAAGAAAGAACACAACATGTCATTCTTAACGGTTCAAAATCTGCAGATGTAGAGGTAATTTCGGGAGTACCACAAGGAAGCGTGATAGGACCTTTATTGTTTACAATATACATAAATGACTTAGTTGACAACATCGGTAGCTCCGTGAGGCTATTTGCAGATGACACGGTTGTCTACAAGAAAGTAGCAACATCAGAAGACTCGTACGTACTCCAGGAAGACCTGCAGAGGATTAATGCATGGTGCGACAGCTGGCAGCTTTCCCTAAACGTAGATAAATGTAATATAATGCGCATACATAGGGGCAGAAATCCATTCCAGTACGATTATGCCATAGGTGGTAAATCATTGGAAGCGGTAACGACCGTAAAATACTTAGGAGTTACTATCCGGAGCGATCTGAAGTGGAATGATCACATAAAACAAATAGTGGGAAAAGCAGGCGCCAGGTTGAGATTCATAGGAAGAATTCTAAGAAAATGTGACTCATCGACGAAAGAAGTAGCTTACAAAACGCTTGTTCGTCCGATTCTTGAGTATTGCTCATCAGTATGGGACCCTTACCAGGTTGGATTAATAGAAGAGATAGACATGATCCAGCGAAAAGCAGCGCGATTCGTCATGGGGACATTTAGTCAGCGCGAGAGCGTTACGGAGATGCTGAACAAGCTCCAGTGGCGGACACTTCAAGAAAGGCGTTACGCAATACGGAGAGGTTTATTATCGAAATTACGAGAGAGCACATTCCGGGAAGAGATGGGCAACATATTACTACCGCCCACATATATCTCGCGTAATGATCACAACGAAAAGATCCGAGAAATTAGAGCAAATACGGAGACTTACAAGCAGTCGTTCTTCCCACGCACAATTCGTGAATGGAACAGGGAAGGGGGGATCAGATAGTGGTACAATAAGTACCCTCCGCCACACACCGTAAGGTGGCTCGCGGAGTATAGATGTAGATGTAGATGTCAACCAATAACAGCTGCACCATGGGAAGCGTTAGAGGGCTCACAGTCGTCACGTGGAATGCCAACGGCGTCCGCACCCGAGCCGGCGAACTTCGCCAATTTCTTCGCGACGAAGCCGTCGACGTCTGCCTTATCAACGAGACCCACCTGAAGCCTGGGGTCGCAGGGCGGCGAACTACTCCAATTACAGCACCGATCAACTGATGGTGGGTGGACGGACAGCCGTTTACATCCGCAATGGCATTCGTCATCACATGATACAACTTCCACCACTAGCAACGCTGGAGGTCACTGGTGTCGTCGTTCATACCTCGGCGGGCGCCATCACGGTCGTCACTGCCTATAGACCGCCATCCCGACTGCTGGACCCTGCTGATGTCGATGCTCTGCTCACCTTGAGGGGGCAGGTGCTCGTCGCCGGCGACTTCAATAGCAAACATGTCGCCTGGAACTCCAGGATCACCAATACCACTGGACGCTGCCTGCTCAGGGTAGCAGAATGTCACCATGCGCTTGTGGTGGGGCCGTACGACCCGACGATCTTCCCTGCCCGTGGCCAACCAGATATAACAGACATCGCGGTCGTCAAAGGCATCCCACATCAGATAACTGCCACGACGAGGACTGCACTGTCTTCCGATCGTGTCCCAGTGGTTTTTGACGTAGATCTGGACGCCCTGCAACAGCCCAGGCGAGGCATCTCACTTGCTGGCATCAACTGGGACAGGTTTCAAGCAGCTGTGACGGACTCACTCGCCTCCGCCCCGCCCCCTGCGGACGCTGGAGCGGTCGCAGCAACCATGACAGACGCAGCCAAAGCAGCAACGCCGCCCATACGACGAGCTTCGCCTGACTACTGCCGACGACTGCCGCCTGACATCACTGAGAAGAACTGGGTCTACAGGGAGTGGCAGAGGACAAGAAATGCCGACACCAAGCGCCTCCTCAACAGGATGCGTCGGGACATCTGGGCCGCCATTGACAACCATCGCCATCGAGACTGGAATAACAAGGCCGCCACTCTCTGCCTTGACGACGGCTCGGCCTGGCGAATAGTTTCCTACGCCGCACACAACGCATCCCTCCGCTGATGGTCAATGGTCAAGCTGTCTGCGAACCAGCTGCGAAACCGGATGCCCTAGCAGACGTCTTTGAAGCTGTGTTTACGCCGATAGAAGACCCGACTGATGGTGTACACGACGACCTGGTTGCTGACCGGCTCCCGCGTTACCTGGAGGTACGAGACGACGATGACGTCATTGAAGAGACGACGGCGGAAGAGGTGTCGTCCATCCTGCGCTCCCTAAACCCCAGGAAAGCTACGGGTCCAGACGAAGTTTCCAACGCCCTTCTCAACAAGTTACCGCCAGTGGCTGTTACTCATCTCGCCAACATCTTTAATGAAATCCTCCGGTCCTGCAGTTTTCCTCAGTCCTGGAAGCATGTAGAGATCGTGGCGCTTCCGAAGATGGGGAAAGATCTGCGCCAGGCCGCGAACTATAGGCCTATTAGTTTACTGCCAGCCGTCTCCAAGGTCTTTGAAAGAATGTACATCAGGCGATTGCAGCGCCACGTTGACAAGGAAGGCCTCCTGCCCAAAGAGCAGTTCGGATTTCGCAGGGGCCACTCGGCAGTTCACAAACTCCTTCGGCTAGTGGAAGATGCGGTCGTCGCCCTCGAGCAGAGCGAGTTCTTTGGCGCGGTGTTCCTGGACGTGTCGCGTGCTTTCGGCAGTGTGTGGCACCGTGGCCTCTTATTCAAACTTTTTGAAATTGGGGTACTGGCGTCGCACGTCTGTCTCATCCGTTCCTATCTTGAAGATCGGACCTTCCCTATGCGGGCCGTGCACGGATTGTCCACCGTCCGACGCATCAACGCCGGTGTGTCGCAAGGCTCGGTATAGGGGCCACTCCTGTACTCGCTGTACACTTCTGATGATGATGATGATGATGTTTGGTTTGTGGGGCGCTCAACAGCGCGGTTATCAGCGCCCGTACAATTTCCCAACCTTTGCTCAGTCCAATTTCGCCACTTTCCTGGATGATGATGAAATGATGAGGACAACACAAACACCCAGTCATCTCGAGGCAGGTGAAAATCCCTGACCCCGCCGGGAATCGAACCCGGGACCCCGTGCTCGGGAAGCGAGAACGCTACCGCGAGACCACAAGCGGTGGACCTGTACACTTCTGATGCACCGAAGATCGACCGTATGCGGCTCGCCCTGTACGCGGATGACACGGCTCTATAGACAAGAAGCCTCAATGCCGCTGTCTTGCACCGCCGTCTGCAGCTCGCCGTTGACACCCTGGCAGCCTGGGCCGTCAAGTGGCGTCTACAATTCAACGGGGCCAAGACGCAGTTCCTGATCGTCACCAGACGACTCGTTCCTGCAGGTCTGTAACCGGTCACCGTCGGTGGCAGCCCTGTCCCGTGGCGTTCAACGGCGCATTACCTCGGCGTCACAATCGACCTCCGATTCACGTGGCGTCCACACATCCACGAAGTGAAGAACAAAGTGTGGAACAGGCTCCGCAACCTCTACCCGGTGCTGAACCCCAGTTCCAACAACCACCACGGCTGGGCATCACTCTGTACAAGGCGCTGCTTCGCCCTGTACTACAATGAGCCGCCGTCGTCTGGGGAACACCGCCGACATCAACCTGTAGAAGCTGGAGACACTGCAGAATCGCATACTTCGGCTGGCCTTACACCTGCCTTACGACTTCCCAAGCGCACATCTTCACGATATACCAGAAGTACCTCTGCTCCTTGACCTCTTCAAGACGACCGCCCAAACATTTTACGAACGTGCTGGCTGGTCAGGCAACAACAAAATCCGGACGCTGGGCCGCAAACTGCAGCTCAACGTCACCACCAGATGGCCGCCCCTGCTAGCTGTCTAGCTAACACTGCAGAACTGTTCTGAGGTAACACCCGTGAAGACAATCAACAAGTGAGGACGCATTACATCAGCATGCATGGGAGGCAAAGCAATAACTGCTGCGAACTCCATCACACATCGGAGGACAAGTTATATCCGTGGAAATCCACGCGAGCGCAGTTGTTAGATCGGTTACTGCTGCCACAGTGGCAGGTTATCAAGATTAAAGTGAGTTTGAATGTGGTGTTACACTCGGCGCACGAGCGATGGGACACAGCATCTCCGAGGTAGCGATGACGTTCGGATTTTCCCGTGTGACCATTTCACGAGTGTACCGTGAATATCAGGAATCCGTTAAAACATCAAACCTCCGACATCGCTGCGGCCGAAAAAAGATCCTGCAAGAATGGGACCAACGACGACTGAAGAGAATCGTTTAACGTGACAGAAGTGCAACCCATCAGCAGATTGCTCCAGATTTCGATGCTGAGCCATCAACAAGTGTCAGCTTGCGAACCATTCAACGAAACATGATCGATTTGGGCTTTCGGAGTCGAGGGCTCAGTCGTGCACGACAGAAAGCTTTACGCCTCGCCTGCGCCCGTCAACACCGACATTGACATGTCGCGTGGTCGGCCGAGTCTCGTTTCAAATTGTATCGAGCAGATGGACGTGTACGGGTATGGAGACAACTTGATCAATCCGAGGACCCTGCATATCAGCAGGAGACAGTTCAAGCTGGTGGAGGCTCTGTAAAGGCGTGGGGCGTGTGTAGTTTGAGTGATATGGCACTCCTGATATGTCTAGATACGACTCCTGCAGGTGACACGGCCGTAAGCATCCTGTCTGATCAGCTGCATCCATTCATGTTCGTTGTGCATTCCGAAGGACTTGGGTAATTAAAGCAGTACAATGCGACACCTCACACACTCAGAATTGCTACAGAATGGTTCCAGGAACACTCTTCTCAGTTTAAACACTTCCACTGGCCACCAAACTCCCCAGACATGAACATTATTGAGCATATCTGGGATACCTTGGAGTGTGCTGTTCAGAAGAGATCTCCAGCCCCTCGTACTCTTCAGGATTTATGGACAGCTCTGCAGGATCCATGGGATCGTTTCTCTCCAGCACTACTTCAGACATTAGTCGAGTCCATGCCATATCGTGTTGCAGCACTTCTGCGTGCTCGCTAGGATCCTACACGTTATTAAGCAGGTGTACCAGTTTCTTGTGCTCTTCAGTGTATGTAAGGACCTCCGACTACAGTGTCAGCCCTGCGTGAGCTTCTAATGACCTCCTAAATGACCTACACTCCTGGAAATGGAAAAAAGAACACGTTGACACCGGTGTGTCAGACCCACCATACTTGCTCCGGACACTGCGAGAGGGCTGTACAAGCAATGATCACACGCACGGCACAGCGGACACACCAGGAACCGCGGTGTTGGCCGTCGAATGGCGCTAGCTGCGCAGCATTTGTGCACCGCCGCCGTCAGTGTCAGCCAGTTTGCCGTGGCATACGGAGCTCCATCGCAGTCTTGAACACTGGTAGCATGCCGCGACAGCGTGGACGTGAACCGTATGTGCAGTTGACGGACTTTGAGCGAGGGCGTATAGTGGGCATGCGGGAGGCCGGGTGGACGTACCGCCGAATTGCTCAACACGTGGGGCGTGAGGTCTCCACAGTACATCGATGTTGTCGCCAGTGGTCGGCGGAAGGTGCACGTGCCCGTCGACCTGGGACCGGACCGCAGCGACGCACGGATGCACGCCAAGACCGTAGGGTCCTACGCAGTGCCGTAGGGGACCGCACCGCCACTTCCCAGCAAATTAGGGACACTGTTGCTCCTGGGGTATCGGCGAGGACCATTCGCAACCGTCTCCATGAAGCTGGGCTACGGTCCCGCACACCGTTAGGCCGTCTTCCGCTCACGCCCCAACATCGTGCAGCCCGCCTCCAGTGGTGTCGCGACAGGCGTGAATGGAGGGACGAATGGAGACGTGTCGTCTTCAGCGATGAGAGTCGCTTCTGCCTTGGTGCCAATGATGGTCGTATGCGTGTTTGGCGCCGTGCAGGTGAGCGCCACAATCAGGACTGCATACGGCCGAGGCACACAGGGCCAACACCCGGCATCATGGTGTGGGGAGCGATCTCCTACACTGGCCGTACACCACTGGTGATCGTCGAGGGGACACTGAATAGTGCACGGTACATCCAAACCGTCATCGAACCCATCGTTCTACCATTCCTAGACCGGCAAGGGAACTTGCTGTTCCAACAGGACAATGCACGTCCGCATGTATCCCGTGCCACCCAACGTGCTCTAGAAGGTGTAAGTCAACTACCCTGGCCAGCAAGATCTCCGGATCTGTCCCCCATTGAGCATGTTTGGGACTGGATGAAGCGTCGTCTTACGCGGTCTGCACGTCCAGCACGAACGCTGGTCCAACTGAGGCGCCAGGTGGAAATGGCATGGCAAGCCGTTCCACAGGACTACATCCAGCATCTCTACGATCGTCTCCATGGGAGAATAGCAGCCTGCATTGCTGCGAAAGGTGGATATACACTGTACTAGTGCCGACATTGTGCATGCTCTGTTGCCTGTGTCTATGTGCCTGTGGTTCTGTCAGTGTGATCATGTGATGTATCTGACCCCAGGAATGTGTCAATAAAGCTTCCCCTTCCTGGGACAATGAATTCACGGTGTTCTTATTTCAATTTCCAGGAGTGTATAATGCAAGACGTATCAGACATTAAACTGATAAGAATAGATATTTTTATATAGAGTTAAAATTTAAATTGAGCAAGAGGCCACGAAAAAAAATGTAGCTCGCGCCAGACTGGCGCTGGAGACTGTCGACTACGCTATAATTTTATGACAACATTTGTCTTATATCTGTTAATCTTAGATTCTTTTAATTTTCAAGCATTTTGAATTTTAATCCTATGCATTTTAGTAAAGGTGCTTTGTAATCTCTTTCACTGAATACGTGTTGGCGCCTAGATTAGTTTAAGTTTTGCCGACACTAGCGCAGGCAACATGGTTTTCCTTTTCACTGTAGTTTCGATGACCTCATAAGTTTAGTCCCATAGTGCTCAGAGCCATTTTTCACTGTAGTTTCAATGTGGCCATCTATTATATCGTTTAGTCACCTGATATGCAGGTCATTCGATGTACATGCGGCTCTACGGCCGGAGTGGCCGAGCGGTTAAAGGCGCTACAGTCTGGAACCGCACGACCGCTACGGTCGCAGGTTCGAATCCTGCCTCGGGCATGGATGTGTGTGATGTCCTTAGGTTAGTTAGGTTTAAGTAGTTCTAAGTTCTAGGGGACTTATGACCACATAAGTTGAGTCCCATATTGCTCAAAGCCAATTTTTTGCGGCTCTACACCGTGCTTCACCTGGCGTCTCAGAGTATTTTATGATCTTTTCCGTTAGACGTGCTTTATTTATATGTGCCCCTTCCTCCCTTTTATGTTTGTCTTCATACGTTTAGTTATCCCCAGTTTTTACCCTTTTACGTTTGTACACTTGGGTTTGTTCCAGTGTATTTTGTTCGACGATTCTTCCTTTAGTGGGTTTGTTACCATCGTGCGGCCTAATCTCACTACCAGTCAGTCGTATGTAATGCCCTGATAGCCTTTCGTGGGTGTTAGTTTGCTTTATCATAATTTTAAAAACAACTTTTAAAAGTTTAGTGCACCTTATAACAATGCCCCTCAACTTGTAATTTTGTATAATTATTTTTCCTTTTCTTTTAGAAAATCTCAGGAAGTCTTGTTGTTGTTGTTGTTATTGTTGCGGCCTTCAGTCCTGAGACTGGTATGATGCAGCTCTCCATGCTACTCTATCCTGTGCAAGCTTCTTCATCTCCCAGTACTTACTGCAACCTACATCCTTCTGAATCTGGTCAGTATATTCATCTCTTGGTCTCCCTCTATGATTTTTACCCTCCACGCTGCCCTCCAGTGCTAAATTTGTGATCCCTTGATGCCTCAGAACATGTCCTACCAACCAGTCCCTTCTTCTTGTCAAGTTGTGCCACAAACTCCTCTTCTCCCCAATTGTATTCAATACCTCCTCATTAGTTATGTGATCTACCCATCTCATCTTCAGCATTCTTCTGCAGCACCACATTTCGAAAGCTTCTATTCTCTTCTTGTGCAAACTATTTATCGTCCATGTTACACTTCCATACATGGCTACATTCCATACAAATACTTTCAGAAACGACTTCCTTAACTTAAATCTATACTCGATGTTAACAAATTTCTCTTCTTCAGAAACGCTTTCCTTGGCATTGCCAGTCTACATTTTATATCCTCTCTACTTCGACCATCATCAGTTAGTTTGCTCCCCAAATAGCAAACCTCCTTTACTACTTTAAGTGTCTAATTTCCTAATCTAATTCCCTCAGCATCACCCGATTTAATTCGACTACATTCCATTATCCTCGTTTTGCTTTTGTTGATGTTCATCTTATATCCTCGTTTCAAAACACTGTCCATTCCGTTGAACTGCTCTTCCAAGTCCTTTGCTGTCTCTGACAGAATTACAATGTCATCGGCGAACCTCAAAGTTTTTATTTCTTCTCCATGTATTTTAATGCCTACTCCGAATTTTTGTTTTGTTTCCTTTACTGCTTGCTCAATATACAGATTAAATAACATTGGGGGAGAGGCTACAGCCCTATCTCACTTCCTTCCCAACCACTGCTCCCTTTCATGCCCCTCGACTCTTATAACTGCCATCTGGTTTCTGTACAAATTGTAAATAGCCTTTCGCTCGCTGTATTTTACCCCTGCCACCTTTAGAATTTGAAAGAGAGTATTCCAGTCAACATCGTCAAAAGCTTTCTCCAAGTCTACAAATGCTAGACACGTAGGTTTGCCTTTCCTTAATCTTTCTTCTAAGATAAGTCGTAGGGTCAGTATTGCCTCACGAGTTCCAACATTTATACGGAATCCAAACTGATCTTCCCCCAGGCCGGCTTCTACCAGTTTTTTTCCATTCGTCTGTAAATAACTCGCGTTAGTATTTTGCAGCCATGGCTTATTAAACTGATAGTTCGGTAATTTTCACATCTGTCAACATCTGCTTTCTTTGGGATTGGAATTATTATATTCTTCTTGAAGTTTGGGGGTATTTCGCCTGTATCACACACCTTGCTCACCAGGTGGTAGTTCGAGATGACTGGGTGTTTGTGTTGTCCTCATCATTTCATCATCATCCAGGAAAGTGGCGAAATTGGACTGAGCAAAGATTGGATAATTGTACGGGCGCTGATAACCACGCAGTTGAGCGCCCCACAAACCAAACATCATCATCATCACCAGGTGGTAGAGTTTTGTCAGGACTGGCTCTCCCAAGACCGTCAGTAGTTCTAATGGAATGTTGTCTACTCTCGGGGCCTTTTCGACTCAGGTCTTTCAGTGGAAGTCTTAACCAGGTGAATCAAAATAACTTTGTAACCGAGACTCTCTCTCTTAATATAATATTCAGAGATATGAAAGGAACAGTTATTCGAAGCAAAAAATCTATTAAACATGGCCACTAAAATGTATTTCTTAAGAGCTACGAGCACTTGTTCATCTTCGCTACTGTGAAACACATCTCTTCTACTGAATACGTGCTCATATCTCTTAAGCTATTTGCATTTTAGAGCCCTTTTTTTGCTTCGAATGTTCGATCGTTCCTTATTACCGAATATTAATCATTCAGTTACCCCCAAAACAAAAACGCTGTAAAAAAATTTGTTTCGTAATTTTTAAATAATATGTTTACTCTTAAAGATAAAGTACTCTGTGTACTATTCAGTTGCGTCTCCGAGACACATTTTCTCCTAGCTTAAGGTAGTTGTGACCTTTGCTTGTCAGGAAATAAGTGACGACTTTGTTTAATGGATAATCTTTTCGTTATAAACAAAAACATCACTTTAAAACGCATAACTGAAGCTGCAGCTGACGTGAGAAATATAGTGAACAATTTGTGCGCAAAGTTGATTCTGTAACATGTGTGTGCTGTTTACAACATTGTTCATCCTCCTAGAAATGCATAAGGGCAAAAAGAAGGCAACGCGCCATTCACTGGAATAGATATAAGTGAATATAACTCATTCATTTTAAGAGCGCATCAACGTATTTTTCTATATTATACAACTGACCCACACAGCACATAAAGCGTGGCTAACTACTCGAATATTCTTATGCAGTACAACAGCAGACGACACGCCGTTGACGAATCTAATACTGTCCTAAAACAAGTTAGCCGTTTTGAAGACGGTTGTGATAGCCGGAAACAAGTCATAGCAGTAAAATAATACTTCGTAGAAGTAATTGTGGTCGGCTGCGTTCTCCTACAAAAATCCTCAATAAGTTGTTTCTTACAGCTGGAAGACGATATTACTTTCAGATTATATTTTGTATCCGTCTACCATATCCTGGTGGATCCAGTGTGCAAAACCTGCTCTTCGAAAAACTTTAATCCGGTACGGCAAAGATGTTGTCGCCTGGAGGAAGAGCACTATGGACTTTTACTACAGGATCCTACGAGAATGCTCCACGATGCCAGCCTCCCCTGAGTGCCATACAAGGATGAACCATGCTAAGGCCCAAATCTCCAATCTCATGCGAAGGCATTTGGAAGGAGCGATAGTACGATCTCGTACTGATGATCGCATGCCTCATGAACATCGTCGATGTACCATATCATCCAAGAACGCCAAAATCGACGCCGAAAATTGATTCACGTCCTAACAGATCAAGAAGGACGTCGCTACGTAACCCAATCTGCAATAGGGAATGTGCTTCACGCCCACTACCAGCAGCTATACGCCGCAATTCCACATTCCCCAGAGTTGATCGAGGAAATCACATAGCTTAACTTCGGTGGTATCCCAGGAGATGCGGCGAGTGACTTGATGTCAGAGGTGACTGATCAGGAAGTACGCGATGCGATCCGGGCAGGAACCATCAATCGCTTCCCAGGACCCGACGGTCTTCCCCTCGAATTTTATCGCACCTTCCGTGATTTGTTAGAGTCCACCTTCAGCTCCATCTGTCGGGAACTGATGTCTGCGGAAGTACCTGT
Source organism: Schistocerca cancellata (assembly GCF_023864275.1). Taxonomy (NCBI): domain Eukaryota; kingdom Metazoa; phylum Arthropoda; class Insecta; order Orthoptera; family Acrididae; genus Schistocerca; species Schistocerca cancellata. The sequence continues at coordinate 389,425,554 of NC_064627.1, forward strand.
GCCGGACGCTTTCATGGAAGGAATTATTATTCCTGTACTTAAACCGCGTGGTGGCAACAATATCAGTGATTATCGGCCCCTGACCCTCCTTCACAGTGATATGAAAATCTTCACTCGCCTTTTGGCGGCACGACTTAACAACGTTGCCCGATGTGTTGTTCGCCAGACCAAGCATCTGTGGGAGGGGATAATAATATCCGCACGGCTTTATGCCGCTACAGGAATATGATCGCAGTTACCCAGGCACAACGCCTCTCTGGGGCACTTGCGTCTTTGGACTTTAGTCAAGCTTTTGATAGGGTTGCCCATTCGTTCCTTACGGCCGTTCTCCACCATATGGGTTTCCCAGTCACCGTTATCACGGTAGTGATGCGCCTTCTGCGGGGTGCCTCATCCAGGATTATGTACAATGGCAGACTCACTCCACCGATAAACATAGGTCGATCCGTACGTCAAGGTTGCCCTCTATCAGCAATTTTGTACGCCTTTTCCTTGGAATCCTTGCTATGTGGACTAAGACATCGTTTGGTAGGGTTGTCCATAGATCGCTACCGATTCTGTTGCACGGCCTATGCTGACGATGTAGTCATCTGTTTACGTAATGCCGACGAGGTTCGAGCTGTTTTGACGTGGGTAGCGACTTACGGTGAGGCTTCGGGTAGCTCTTTAAACGTACGTTAGTCAAAAGTTATGTTCATTGGCACGGGACTTCCCGTGGAGTGCGTTACACCTCTCACCACCGTTGATACCAATCGCTGTTTGGGAATAGATTTTTCATCTGATCTCCGGCGTTCAGCCACCATCAACTGCCGACGCCTCCTTTTCATGATCAGAGCAGGTCTTATGGACCATCGCCTTCGATCCCTAGATATTCTCCAACGAGGTCGATATGTCAATAAATATATCGCATCCCGAGTTCCCCATGTAGCACAAGTTCTACCTTTCCCGCTTACTGTGGCACGTCGCATGTTGGCAGCGATGGCATCTTTCGTCAGCTCTGGGCTGGTGTTCAAAGTTAACTATGCAACCCTTACTCCTCCCCGTGAACGAGGTGGGATAGGTCTGTTTCACGTGCCGGATAGAGCTCGCGCCCTATTTGTCAGCTCCCAGATGACGGTATGGACACGTTGCCCAACGAGCCTCACTGGTGTCCTCCTGTCGGCATATTCGCCGGTCTCACTGTCAGCCCCAGTGATGATCTCGGATGTTCCGGCCCAGTTCAGCTATATACGGTACTTCTTTCTTGAACTCAGTTATCTACGCCTCACCTTACCAAGACAGCTTTTACTCAAGACAAAGCGGTATACAATGTCCTCCAATTAGGTCGTCCACCTAACCCGATTGAACAAAAGTTCCCCCAGGTTGACTGCCGTCATGTATGGTGCGCGGTGTTCGCCTGTTACCTTGACACGAATGTTCAATCTGTCTGGTACCTAACTGTCAATGGTAAGCAAGTCAACCAATTTCGCCTTCATCGTATCCACCTCGCCCAATCACCTCTATGTTCCACATGTGGAGTGCCAGACAATGATGAACATCGGTTTGTTTGCGAACCGGCAGCGGAGGTTTGGCACTTGGTTCGACGTATTGTGGCTTTTCTAACGCGGGACATTCCGGATCGGATTACTCCCCTTTCATTATTATTTCCGGAACGTGATTATTTTCCTCGGACAAAGACCAATGCTGTGAATTGGATTCGCGGACATGCCATTCTCTACCTATTTGGACAAACTGTAGACTCTGTACTCGATTTTTGGACATACCTCAATGACCGTCATTAAACCGTTGTCCGTCACCCAAAATACAGACAGTTTTTCTCGAACTTCCTTGGGAGTGCTTTCCACGAGCCGCCTCGCAGCTGGAATGTGTCAAGCCAAGAGAGAAGAAGGTTTCCTGTTTGAACCAATGAACATTTCTGAACAATTCAACGGAACACATCAATTTCGGGAAGACGTGGCTCAACATATTACCAGCGGGGCGCAGAAGGCCTCTGATCAAATACACAACAAAACTACACAAAACAAAATTTAAAAAAATAAATAAAATTCAAAAAAAGGAAGATTTTGTTGTTGTAAGGATAGCCCTAACCTTGATTTCCCATATTTCCCCTGGTATATAGGCAGCTCTCTGGAGTAGGTTTAGCCAGGAGCAAACGCCTGAAGTGGACCAGATTTTTTTGTTATAGGATGAAAAGTGGCGGTGGCACTTAGGTTTTTTTTCTTTTTTCTTTTTTTAGTTCCATTTTATTAAGGGGTTTTCTGAAAGAAAAAAAGAGGGGGGAAAAGTAAGGAAAAAAGTGGTAAAAAATTAAGCTTAAAAGAAGCGTGTTTAAAAAACAAAAAAATAAAAAAAGTTAAAAAAAGAAAAAGGGGTATGATTCTCGCTTCGGGTGCGAGAGGTCCCGGGTTCAAATCCCGGACGAGCCCGCGTTATTTTGTACGAAAACTGTAGAAACTTAAGTTCAAGAGATCTGCGCAGGCTCTGAATTTTCAGTCATCTTTATGTGTTGGACTTACTAAGAATCAGAGATTAATACGGATTGTGTCTGTCGTGGACGATTCAAAAAGCAGTGAGAATAACACGAAAGGCTACTTGCTGTTAAGGTGATGAAATTATTCGACTTAGTTTGCCTAAAATGAAGCTTTCTGCGTATTTTAATTGGCATTATTGTCTTTCACAATGCACCAAAGTAACCCACGTGTCAAACATCCGAATAATCGACTGAAGGAACATGATACAAAAATAACACTCTGCACAGAACATTTATAAAAAATTGGAAGAACAGCAGAAATGCACGGCAAAAACCACTTGAGGAATGAGAATTGGTAACATGGTCAGCTACGGCAAATAAAGGCTTATGAAGACCGTTTGATATTTCCTGCAAACTTGGTGTTCTGCAGGATAGTCTGCTCGGTATAAAATCCGACTAGATGATGGCACAAACATACTGATCTCTGGAGTCCCTTGACAGAAGTAAATTTCGGGAGATAAAAGGGCAACGAAGTACAAACCAAGTAATTCGTTTTTCTTTAATGTAGCAGCGTAAGTCATTATATAATGTATCATAGAATTAATAGACACTGAAATGACTACATACCCGCTTTCAAGCTGGCCGTCGTGGCCGAGCGGTTCTAGGCGCTTCAGTCTGGAACCTCGGGACCGCTACGGTCGCAGGTTCGAATCCTGTCTCGGGCATGGATGTGTGTGATGTCCTTAGGTTAGTTAGGTTTAAGTAGTTCTAAGTTCTAGGGGACTGATGGCCTCAAAGTTCCTTAGTGCTCAGAGCCATTTGAACCATTTTTGAACCCGCTTTCAACTTCCAAAACTGATCATTTTTCACTGTCGGTCAGTTCTGGCAACTATGGTCTTTTTTTTTTTTCGAGTGGTAGTCGACATGCATGAGGAGAATCCTCCACGCTGCCCAGCCACCAGCACGTGGCGGACAAACATAAAGCTTACGACAAATAGTCTTGCGTACAGTTGGTGTTGGTAGGAGTCTTTGTGCGAACACCAACGAGAACAACGCCTCGATGTGCACGCAGTTGTCGCAAGTAACTTTCCTTTTATGTATTTGAAATTGTTTAATATTGTCTATTTTTCAGTTAAATTCTCTTTTGCCCCATTAAGCATGAGATGTATTCTAGCTTATGACAAGGGAATAGGACGAAATGGTAAAACACTATGCCTAACCAGAACACCTACACCTGCACTAAATTTTGGTGATTAGGATGCTGATAATGACGTAGGGTTGTAATTTGAAACGCAGCTTATTATCAGTAAATGATGTATTGTTGCGCTAAAAGAACAATTCTTACTAGGAACAACCAAATACAGAGCTACCTAAATCCAGACATCCCGTCAGGGGAACGAAAATCAGTAAACGTTTACGAAACATTTGCCGCCGTAAAACACTGATGATAGTAACTGTTCGAAATACGCTAGTGCTGCGATGAGGTTTTTATAGCACGGAACGGAATCCATACAGAAATGCTTTGAGCGCCACAAAAAAATGGCTCTGAGCACTATGGGACTTAACTGCTGAGGTCCCTAGAACTTAGAACTACTTAAACCTAACTAACCTAAGGACATCACACACATCCATGCCCGAGGCAGGATTCGAACCTGCGACCGTAGCGGTCGCACGGTTCCAGACTGTAGCGCCTAGAACAGCTCGGCCACTCCGGCCGTCTGAGCGCCACACATGCATACATTACTTAAAGTTATTTAAAGTCTCAATTCGACGTTATTGAGGAAAAAACAAAGACCATCACATTCCCAAAGGTTTATCAGCATAATTCGCACAGTGTAGTTACTTAATATCTGCACATTGCCACTATCCAAAAACACAGTCCAAACGATATTGTAAATTTTTAAAGTTCTTCTTCAACACGTCACAACTTGGCCGAAACTATTGAAGGTACACAATTTTGTCATTCCGCACAGACCAGAAAATCGGGCATCGTAAATCCGGCACAGCTATATTGCCGACTAATTCTTTGAACCTCAATCCCGTGCCGTACCTACCGAACGCTAAAAAAGTATTCCATGTTCCGAGAAGTAGTAGTATAGGCCGAAATAAGAAAAAGAAATGTACAGTATACATGTCGTCTAAAATTCATACCTTAAGAACTATGAGTATTTGTTCAGCTTCGCTACTGCCAACAACGTCTCTTCCACAGCGAGCTCTTAGTTACAAATGACCAACAGATGCAGTAAACAAATGAGTAAACATACGATAACACAGTATTGTGTTACCGTGTAACAGCGCAGCTTCTAATGTAATCTGCTTGCTATTACATACGACCTGCATTTGTGAGGCGTCGCTTAAGAAGTTGTTCATAATAGTGTCCATTCATAAAAAGGCACGCATCTGCCTGACATCTTAGTGAATCACGCACTGTCTGATAAACTCCAGGTTGGTCACGGATGCGCTGGCAGATATGATGAAGCGTTCATGTAGCTTTTGTACTAGGTCGAGCTGAAAAGTAATGTCTCCGAATTTTTTATGTGAAAATTCATATGGCGTTTTAAATAAAACAAACGTTATCAACATTATACATCTCCATTCTTCATGTCTAAGTAGTTATTCCTCAATATAGTCACTCAGGTAACAAACACCTTTCACCCAACTGTTGGTACCATCGCTGTAAACTGTTTGACGTGGTTGCCGGAGCCAACACTTCACCTCTGCTTGCACCGCTTCATCAGTATCAAAATGAAGTTCTTCAAACTTTGGGAACAAATGAAAATCGGTTAAAGCCAATCTGGATTCTGTGGAGGATGATCGATGACATTGAAGTCAAGGAGTTGGATTGTTGCAGAAGTCACTGTGTTTGCGTGTGGTCTGGCATTGTCTTGCTGAGGGAGAGGGTGCTTCATATGTGGACGAACTCTTCGAACTCGAAACTCGATTACAATAAGATCTTTCTCGCGCAACGACATGGTTACATTATACACCGCCATGTTCCAGGCTACCTATCGGAACACTCTAGCGGCAGAGGCTGCAAATATGCAGACACGAAGAATAAAGATGTAGAATGTTAATAACGTTTGTTTTATTTAAAAAAACCTCGAGTTTCACTTAAAAAATTCGGAGGCTTTACTTTTCAACACGCCATCGTACATCATTAATGGAGACTGCAAATACCAAACATTTAGTTTCCCCACAACCAAATATCGACGTGATTGGGATCGGGGGAACGAGCTGCCTAACATACTAAAACCCTCCGGACCAACCCCTTGCCTTTTAAATGTCCGTGTGAAGTGTCCTGGGACATTTCGCAGAAAATGGACTGGTGCTCTATCACACATGAACACGTCTCTAGCCGCCGTTGGAGCGGTACTTCATGTAGCGGGAGAGGCAAGTCATTTGACAGGAACTGAGGGTACCTTGCATCAGTCAATCTGTTTGGTAGTATGTAAGGATCTGTTAGTCTATCGCCAATGATTCCTAACCATACATTAATTGAAAATCGGCGCTGATCCCTTGCGTCTTCACCTAAGTGTGGATTTGCATCAATCTACACTGTTGGTTATGAAAATTGGCAGTCCCATCTCGCGTGAAACCTCAATGGAAGATGGTTAAGGACTTCCCAGCGAAACTTCTGCAGCTTGCTCAAAACAATATTGGCAACATGTGGACCCTGCCAGTCCCTATCCATACCGTACGGTGTAAACAATCTGTATAAATTCTAAAAAATATGAACAAAGCAGCCACCAGTAATTGAGAAATGACAAACAGATTCCCGCAGGGTAGAATATCACCCTATTATGGCGCTACTGAGGTTGGAATGTACACAAAATATAAACGAGCAGAATAAACAAACACTAAAATCTGTAGTTGCTGGTAAACCTTTCGGGGTGTGAGGTCGTGGTCCAAGAAACTCTTCTGTTCCTGACGTTTCGTCCAGGACCGCGCTGGACCGCCTCAGAGGCGCTCCTCCGCTGAGTCTTGCCGAGTCGGCAAGGATGTCCGACGCAGTCCTGGATGAAACGTCAGGAACAGAAGAGTTTCTTGGATCACGACCTCACATCCCGAAAGGTTTACCAGCAACTATGTCATACCGTCGTGACAGCCTTCATTCTATGACTAAAATCTGTTCTGCAGACTTCTCATTATATCCTAAGATAGCAATTTCCACAAGCTCTTGAAACAGAAATAAAGTGCAATACTGAGAATAGTCTTATCATGGTTACTTTTCACTAGAACTTTAGCTTAAGCGAAGCTATTTCAGGAAATAAATACACAAGCTCTAAATGTAAATAAACACTAGACAATCAGTTAAAAAACACTGATAACATTCATTTCTCGACAGAAACTCGTGAAAAAATGGCTTAATGGCAGGAAGAAGCGTGCGTCACAGTCCTGTTTATCTATTAAAGTTACGGGTGCGTACATTCCTAGAATGTATGATTGGAGCACGGTATAATTGTATGGTAGTTAAACATGGAATCGAAACATTTGAGATGTGGTGCTACAGAATAATATTGGAAATTAGGTAGACTGATAAGTTAATCAGTGAAGACGTTCTCCGGAGAATCGGCGAGGAAAGGGACATATGGAAAACAATGACAAGAAGAAGGGACGGGATTGTAGGGCATTTGTTAAGACATCACGAATTAATTTCCATGGTGCTAGATTGAGCTGTAGAGGGTATAAACTGTAGAGGAAGACAGAGATTATAACACATCCAGCAAATAGTTGAGGATGTGCGTTGAAAGTGCTATCCTGAGATGGAGAGGTTGACACAGGGAAAAAAAGTTCCTAGAGCAGTCAATCAATATATTTCTTCCTCGTACCTTTATGAAACATGAAGGCGAAATGGAGAAAAAGAGAGAGAGCAGAAATTAAAATTCGGTTCTATCTTTTCAGAATCCATCCGAAAATTTTTTTTTAGTAGTTGCATATTTTATATGACGTAAGACACTATTTCATTCGCTACTTTCTGAACAAGAGAAATATTTCAATTACAGCATAATCGATATACAATAAGGCTAGCCATTTCGTCACTCTCATACCCAGTTGCATATTTTGAGTTACATTTTTCTAAATTTCGTCATCGTTTTCTTTCTAGGGAATTCGCTCTTTGAAGTGGTAGGAACACTATGCGTTTTTAGATCACCACGCCAATCCCTCAAGGAATAAGCCAGAGAAAACAGACGCGACAGAGGGTGTTCTCCTTGATCACAAGGGTCCATACACTCGTGGCAGGTAATTTTGTGGTGTTAATCTGCATTCCAAAACGTGTTAAGTTATAAAAGAGGAAGATAAGCGGTTTTAGCAACAAAGATGTAGGTCTAATGTTTCAAAAAGTGGCTCTGAGCACTATGGGACTTAATATCTGAGGTCGTCAGTCCCCTAGAACTTAGAACTACTTAAACCTAACTAACCTAAGGACTTCACATACACCCATGCCCGAGGCAGGATTCGAACCTGCGACCGTAGCAACAGCGCGGCCCCGGACTGGAGCGCCTAGAACCGCACGGCCACCGAATTTTAAATTCTTTGCAATTAAATAGGGGTGCAGCTCACAAGGATTCTAAACGAGAGACCCTCTTGAAAAAAAAGCTGAAAAAATTAGGACCTACAACCACTTTTTGAAATATTCTAGATGCCTTAGACCGTATATTCTAGTGGCACTTAAAACTTCTAAAACGAGCCATTAAAATGTAAATGTCGTGTAACTAGGGCCTCCCGTCGGGGAGACAGTTCGCCGGGTGCAAGTCTTTCGATTTGACGCCACGTCGGCGACTTGCGCACCGATAGAGATGAAATGATGATTAGGACAACACGACACCGTGTCCCTGAGCGAAGAAAATCTCCGACCCAGCCGGGAATCGAACCCAGCCTGGATTAAAACATTGTGTGATTACCGAGTATAAAAAGTTATATTGACTTTTAAATTTATCGACAGTGTATTTATGCTAATTATGTGTTACAACCGTTGAAACTATTTCAAAATAATCTTTATCTTTTGAACTAAATAGAAGTTCCCTCGTGCAAGACTTCGGCTCAGTCGTTTGATTGAAACAGTAATAGATGAAGAACTCTACATTTTTAAAAACTGTTTTAGTTTCATTATTAAAATAATCTGACAGCAAACAATGCATTTGACAATTTTATGTACAGACCTATGCTTTTAAAACATGGAGAATGCTGGAAACCTATTACTTTGCAAGAACAGCCTCCAAAAATTCGCACTGCGAAGTTTTCCTTTACTGTGTACTGAGGACGAAACCGAGACGGGTTAAATTGCTAATTTATTATAAATCTTTTTGTAGGGAAGAATAAAGGAAAAATAATATGTATAGACCTTAATAGGCTATACCTTGTATTTAGATGAGTTTGAAAAACAGTTGATAAATTCCTGTCAACTGGATTATTTTAATAATCGGACTAAAACAGCATTTAAAATGTTGAGGTCTTCATTTGTTCCTAAGTGATCTACTACAGTGTTATAGTAAAACTGAGTAAACTGGAAGATATTTCGTAATAAATATTTACTTCTCATCACTCGTTTGTCTTTAAAAAAGAGACCATATGGATGAGCTGCCTGTAACTCTCTTAGTAGCAGCTCCTCTTGACACATACATTGAAGATAACTCTATTACTATACGAATACCGAGCTATAAGTGCCGGCCTGTGTGGCCGAGCGGCTCTAGGCGCTTCAGTCTGGAACCACGCGACCTCTACTGTCGCAGGTTCGAATCCTGCCTCGGGCATGGGTGTGTTTGATGTCCTTAGGCTAGGTTTAAGTAGTTCTAAGTGCTAGGGGACTGATGACCTCAGATGTTAAGTCCCATAGTGGTCAGAGCCATTTGAACCATTTGAGCTATAAGTAATGGTCGTGTGGGGTTCGATTGTTAACCGTGTGCCTCCTGGCCACACCTCCTAAAATGTCACAGCAAAACCAAGTAGATTCATGCTTATCTACTCCGCTCCATTACCACTAGCAGCAGTATCAGCAGAATTCGTTCAAGTGTGGAATATTGTCTTTTTAGTGAAAAACAAGTGACTTTGATTTACTTGCACGATATTAAATCTATTAATTCTTGCTGAAGAAGAGCTATTGGTGTGTGTAATTAGTTAGGCTTGGATATATTCGTTCAACTAAGACTAAAATGTATTGAAACTGATTTTCCGAAATATATTGGGGAAACACATCAGCCCCGTACATCTCCCCCCCCTTTGCCTCTCCCGTCTTCCAGCGGTGACGCTCGTGCCTCCTGTACGCACTACAAATTCCACTCGTGGCTTCTGCAGCACCGAATTCCAAGAATAAAATGAGTCTGAAGCGTGCCTTTTTCTCTACTTAACCATTAAGTACTATAGACGATGACAGGAACACAGTTGCTATGGAGAGGTGTCTCAGATCGCCTTAAGACATTCTTTTGGTGAATACATTATTTTATGATTTCCTGTTGTTCATTACACTTCTTGGAAGCATACTTCATAAAAATTTGAATTTTTTAAACAATACCGCATTTAAAACAGCTAGAGAACTGAAATACACCAAAATTTGCAGTATGTTTTTGTTTTATGTATTACTAATATAAAAATGGGTAGTTACCTCTCTATTCCCCACACATGTCATCACGGAGAAAATAGTGCAGACTATCAATTTAACTGTATGGAGAAACATAGTTCAGTTATGAGAAATTGTATATGAAATCAACTTTGAGTTTACTACTTAAAGTTTCAACGTAGAGCGACTATTGAACTCCGTATTGTAAGTTTCCTTTGACACGGAAGGATCGAAAGTTACCATCGTTCAGTAACAAATGTGAAGAAACAGCAATCTGCCAACCATAAATTCTTTTATCTGCCAGAGAGAATAGTTCTAGAATTTAGAGCTAATAATTATGTAAAAAAATATGTGGAAAGAAAGTAAGCATATACGAGGGCTGTTCGGAAAGTAAGACCCGATCGGTGGCGAAATAGAAACCGCAGCGAAAGTAAAAAATGTTTTATTTGCAACATTTTGCTAAACCTTCCAGCTACATCTCTACATAATCGCCGCTTCGACTTACACATTGTCGTAGCGTTGTACCAATCTTCCACTACGCTCGTCACAGAAGGCTGCCGCCTGTACTTTCCGCCATTTCTCTACGCTGATCTGCAGTTCGTTTTCTGTGCCAAGATGTTGTCGTCATAGCTAGCGGTTTGTGTGAGCAAAGATGAAAAACAGAGGGAGCCAAATCTGTTCTGTATGATAGGTGATCAAACATTTCCCATCGAAATCGCTGAGGGATCGTCCTCATTGATCCTACAGTGTGCGGCCGAGAATTGTCTCGAAGAAGGAAATGCTTGACAAGTTCATTATGTGGGGCTGCATGAAATCAGCCGAAACCTCGCCATCATACGTGGCGGGAGACAGTATTATTATAGTCATCTTTACGTGTTCACTGTTTGCTCAGAACTGAAAAGAGCGACGTGACGCTATCGACAAGCTCGCTAGAGATGCTGCCCAATACATCTGTGCAGAGATTCGTCGAATTTTCTCTGTCGTTTCCATTTCACGACCTATCGGGCCTTACTTTACGAATAGCCCTCGTAAGTACTGACGTGTCCAAAACACACGACGGAGTTGGTTGCTCATGTTATTGCTCTAGGTTGCAGATGGCTGAAAAGTTTTTATTACCACCGTTAAATAGTGCTGTATTTACATTGCGGATGCGACAGCAGTAAAAGAAGTAATTGACAGCAGTAAAAGAAGTAATTAAGTTTCGATCTGAAAAAGGGGAACAAAAAACTAATTCTGACTGACTCTAGAAGTTCTTAGGAGCAACTGGAGCATCTAAAATGGAAAGCTGATGACACTTGTATCTGTAATGTGATAGAACTAATAACAAAGGCTAACAAAGAAAATAAATCCGTTCATAAAGGGAAAGGGACACTCAGATTTTCGGCATAGTGAAGTAGTAGACGTCCTTGCTAAAGAAAGTATCAAAGCATGCGACCCGCTGTTCACATAGCTTCCATATTCCGACACGTATCATAAAAAGTGGCTTACGATCAATCGGAAAGAAGTGGTAAATATCGCAGCAGGAAGATGACTTTTCGTTTGCTTCAGTTCAGCACACTAAACCAACGAAACCGTGGTATAGGCAGAAAAATCTGCCAAGGAGGTATGTAACATCAATTGTTAGACGCTCATGTGTCCTTGCACACCTTTACAGAATTTCAGTGTAGGGAACATCTAGAAGACAGGGGAGATCTGGGTCACATCATATTGGGATGTTCCACATCAAAATAAACTGCGGGAAAACCTCGTAAAAATAAAGGTTCCCTTAACAACAAATATTAAAATATTAATGAGTGAGAACAACGTCACAATTAAGGGTTTAACAGGACGTTATCTGCAAGAAGGAGAGATAAAGGTCTACATATTAAATACTGCATTTTTAATTTTAGATTGTGTACCTAACAGCTGGGTTTTTAAAATTTAGTTGTAGTCGCTTAGCTAAGCAATAATTGTAATGCCTGCATTGTTTGCTACAAAAAGCCAATAACATTAATTTTAAAAAATCTATGTAAGGAAAAACTTTGCTATATTTGAATTGTAAACGATGAAGTACGAAGCAATTATGTATTCTTATGAGGCTCTGAATGATATTTAAACCACTTTCACCCTGTATGCATTTCCGCAAGCTCTCCTGGAAGACTCCAAACAAACCGAAACACCACACTGTTGACAGCGATATCTAGTTTTCCTTTTGAAACGAAGATGGCAAGACGCACATGTTTTTAAAGATTTCTTCCTTATGTATACAACGGAGTCCGTACCTTCAAAACAGCAAGGTTTTCTCCTACACTTTTCGTCACCCATTACATGTATTCGCAATTGCGAATAAGGACAACTATCAGCTGTAGAATGAAATGACGAGAATGAAAAGTTGTGCTGGACCGGGATTCGAACCCAGATTTCCCGCTTATCTCGAGCGGTCGCCTTACAGTTTGGCTATCTGTGCACGACTCGCGGCCACACACACACACACACTTCCATACGTTGTCAACCATGCGTCTATGACTTGTACTCGTACATCCATCCTGTATATTCTCGTACAGGCGAGACGTGGTACTTGAAAGTCGCTTGTCCGATATCGGCAGAGAAATACGATGTTGCAGTGCCTCTGTTATTCTGATGCACGCATGTCCAAAGGAGCTTTGCATCGTAATCAGAATATCACAGGCATTGCAATATCATACTATTCGTCATCTGTCGCAGTGCAACAGCGACACGATGTCGTGTTGCCTTGTTCAGACGTCAGTTAACAGCTGCTGTTTCCTCCATTGAAGACATCTATTCTTACTATAGATGTAAGCTCCACCATCGTTAACAACTGTCAAATCATAATCACTTTCAGTTTCCTGCTTCTAATTAGTGTCGTGATCACTAAATATGTCGCAAACAGGGTCATTATTGCTGTCGTCAAAGTCTTCATCTCGGGATTCATTGAATCATTCTCGAATATCCACATCCGTCTCACATAAAAATCGCTCATGAGTATCCACATTTGTCTCACATAGAACACGTTACATAGAAGATCCATCCCTTCCAGCCATATAGAAACGCAACATTAAACAAAAACACGACACTCAAACGCTACATTACGTCTGTGGGACCTCCGAAGATCTAAAAATAAGACATTAAGCGCAGCAACATTGGAAAAGTTCTGGCTTGTGTAGCTTGGCATCCAATAGGAAAGTACACAGAAGAGTCCACCTCGGTTCGAAGGACAAAATGGCAGCGGTCTAACAGATGGTCTCTTGTAATTAACGGTTAACATTCATACTGATTAGCTTTGAAAATAGCCGAAACGAGCTGTTAACAACATACAAGATCCTATTCGCAACAATTGAACCCCAAACTGAAGACAAACAATAGAATAACGAAAAAGATGAAGGTTTCAAATCGCAATGGTGCCAAACGGATGAATAACGGCACGAGTTTATGCACCGACCCGTTACGATGAGACCCGCATGCAGAAGAATTTTATTCACTTCAGCCTGCATGAATCCTTTAAAGGATGTAATTTCCCGCTTACGACTGCAGAAGATTTTATTCTGCTATTGTAACTTCAGCACTGTGCCATTGTCAAGCATTTACAAATATTCGATGCCCTGTCAAGGCACAGACACTGTTGTTAAGTTACCGTTGTGTTGTGGACTGACAAGACAACCAGTCCACAGTAACGGTTAACCGAATGGCACGCGTTTACACACGCCGGCTGGCGTTATGTCTGAAACAGGATACGTAATGAATGCTATAAAGAAAAGTACGTAGCTGCTGGAATACTTAACTTTAATCCATCATTTGTATACAGCATTCTGGATGATACAAGTGAGACTCTCTCTAGAAATGGTTAATGGCGCCTTGCTAGGTCGTAGCCATGGACTTAGCTGAAGGCTATTCTAACTGTCTCTCGGCAAATGAGAGAAAGGCTTCGTCAGTGTAGTCGCTAGCAAAGTCGTCGTACAACTGGGCGAGTGCTAGTACGTCTCTCTAGACCTGCCGTGTGGTGGCGCTCGGTCTGCAATTACTGACAGTGGCGACACGCGGGTCCGACATGTACTAATGGACCGCGGCCGATTTAAAGCTACCACCTAGCAAGTGTGGTGTCTGGCGGTGACACCACACGTTGTAGGGCTCTACTCCACACTATAGCAATGGAGGCAGTAGTCGTGATCACCGATACGAGTAAGGTAATGCCTAAAATGTGCTATTCAAATGCTTCTCATTCGGCAGTATAGATATTCATAGTTTGCTGTAGGAGAGAGAGAGAGAGATAAGAAAAATCTGTAACTTTCACTAATTAGCAACTAAGATGAAAAGTACGAAGAGTAGTAAAAAAATTAGCGAAGAAGCTGCTGAAGACGAAAATTGGGGAGGATAGTATAAGAGAAGTGAAACAGTTCTTACATCTAGGAAACAAGAGTATGCAGGATCTTTAATAACCTGAGTAGATTACGAATGTGAAGTTGTGAACACCAGCTTAGGTGACAAGTACTGCACCACAATAAAGGAATACTGGTGAAAATGAAGTCAGAAACTGATATAGTAAACTTTTTGTCTCATACACAAGACAGGAAATGGAACGTACCAATGATATGTTTAAATAATTGCTAGCAATACGTTTAACAAATTTATTGCAGCATTTAAAAACATGTAACGCTATAGGCTCACTAGTACCGAGTGGTTATAACTGAAGTACAGCCACTAACAGGGGTCCAGTGTCGGCTGTAATTATCGAATGGCAGCGAAAGTTTGTAGATATTCTAATGCGTTAATGAGGAACCGATTTACACTGAGAAAAAAATACTTCAAATTTTGGCACCAGGCGCAAAATCTGTTGCTGTGAAAGCAAGGAAGATATACGGAAATGGTTCTATGTGGAATGGATAAGGAACGGGACATGGGCAGAAAATGTCAAACAAACGAAGAAGGCATAACTTTGATTTTATTACTAACTAACGACTGCTTACACAATTTGTTCAATATGAGCACTGATGGTACGGACAAAACTTTGCATCCGTAAAACTTCATCATCAACAGTTGCTTGCAGCAGTTCTAGTGGAATCTGAGCAATATGTTGCTGTATACTGACTGGCTTTCAGATTAGGTTCAAAAATGGCTCTGAGCACTATGGGACTTAACATCTGTGGTCATCAGTCCCCTAGAACTTAGAACTACTTAAACCTAACTAACCTAAGGACATCACACACATCCATGCCCGAGGCAGGATTCGAACCTGCGACCGTAGCAGTCTCGCGGCTCCGGACTGAGCGCCTAGAACCGCTAGACCACCGCGGCCGGCTCAGATTAGGTAGAGGCCAAACGTGTCCCTGGTAAACTCGTTGTTTTAGATATCCCCAGTGGCAAAGGTCACACGGATTCAGATCAGGTGATCTTGAAGGCTGTGTATATGGAAAACCACCGGAAGTAATACGTACGTGGAAGGTTTACATTAAACAGATCGCTCACTAAAAAAAACGGACCGAGAATAAAAGTACTTGTGAATCCACACCTCACAGTCACATAATGCGAGCGCAGTAGCTAACTGTGCACATAATGCTATTAAACAGTAGGCCAAATTCTAAATTCGTCAGCTGTGTCTATTCACTGCACTATGTAATGTAAACTGGGCCGAGTCACTCCATAGAATATTCCCCGGCAGCATGTCATCAACTTCGATCCGTGGCAGAAAACGAAGACTAAATACAGAATGTTGCTGCGGATTATGAGATTTCAATTGCTGCACCAGCTGGATCTTCTACTGGTATTAGTCTAAGACTCACCGAAAACTTTCTGTACTGTTGACCATGGAACTGAAAATTCTTGCGACACTGCACGAGCCACAGCACTATCCGGGCCACTTGTTGCTTGGTCACGTGCAGCAACATCAACCTCGTCAATAACTTCCGGCGAGATATCACGCCTTTCTCTTCCAGGTGCCACTCCAAGTTCACCCGTTTTTTGAATTTCATTATCATCTTCTCCTCAGAGAAGTCAGTCAGAGATTTCCCTCCGTGCGGCACTGTAATTACTGCCGTTAATGTGAAACAGATTCACTTTAAATCGATTCCGCATTAACACATTAGCATTTCTACTTCCGCTGCCATACGGTAATAACAGCCCACATTGGACCACCGACACTGGCTGCACTTTGTAACTAGCTGAAATGTACGGAAGTGAGTAGCCAACTTGAAATCGGACGGTTTTAACATTATTTACGCTGTTATTAGTTTCAATTGACGAATATTTTGATTCGTATGAACCACTGCTTCCTTGTAGCAATGAGTGCATGACACTGTTTATTAGAATCCACTTGGCAACGAACATTTGACTAGTTTTTGGGCCATATTAAGTAAAGTGTCGAGATGCTAACATGGTTTTGCTACTAGTGATTTTGGAGCCTAGACAATGTGACTAGAATGATTTTCTGCTTACTTACATCCACAGACCTACAGTATCCAGAAACGTCAGTAGGTTCAGTCTGTACTATTACTGGATTTGTTTGTGTAACAGCCGCGATTTTTTCATGTGTGCTATTCTAAAGCGATAATATAAAGGCTGGCTCACAAGTGTCCATTAATATTAAGAGAACATCGTCTTCACCTCCATCCATATTTATATATTTCACACCATATAGGCCCTCATAAGAATAATCAAGATTCCGCGTTCTCTGTATAAATGCAGAACGAAACACACCCTACAGTAGTTCTTATCGAATTGACCGTAAATAATGTATGTCTTACGAGACTTGATAAGATAAGCACGCTTCTTACGCCACAGTTGAGAGACATACCAAATCTACAATAGGATCTGCCCCGGTAGCTGCGCGGTCAGCGCAGCGGATTGCTAACCGAAGCGAATCGGGTTCGGTTTTCTGCCGGGTCGGAGATTTTCTCAGCTCAGGGACTCCGTGTTGTGTCGTCCATATGTTCGGATCGTAAGATATAACATTGTGCTGTTGAGACGGCTGTTTGGCCGCGTCCCGAAAGCGAATATATAGGGGAAAAAAGCCATCGGCTTCTTGCCCGTTGCAGCAATAAGCTGAGTCACAAAGCGAACTTTTTGTCATTATTCTTTTGTTTTCTGTCCCCAGTTTTCTGACTGCTGAGATGCCACACGCTACGGATTCCTCTCCTGAGTCGTAGTATTTACACCCGAAGTCATCAGTCATTTGTTGGATATATTCTAATCTCTTTCTTCATCCTATGATTTTTGCCTCCACGGCTCCCTCTAGTACCGTGGAAGTTATTCCCTGGTTTCTTTACAGGTTTTCCTCTACCCTTTTCTTCTTCCACTCAAGTGTTTTCCACTTATACCTTTCCTTTGCGGTTCTGCAACAAAGCTCCTCATTCATTAACTTGCCAGTACACTTAATTTTCAGCAACCTTCTGTAACGAGTCATCTCAAACGTTTCGATTTTCTTTTTTCCACAGCCCATAATTTACTTCCATACAATGCTGTGCTCGCGAGTGGCATCCTCAGAAATTCCTTCTTCGAATTAAAGCCTTTCTTATTCATAAGTATAGGCGTCTTTTTAGCGAGGAGTGACCTCTCATTTTCTGTGCTTGTCTGCTTACTATGTCCTCTACGCTTTAGCTGTCATGCATTGTTTTTCTTCCACGACAGCAGTATTTCTTCACTTCTTCTTCCAGTTCCTAATTTTGATGCTAAGTTTATTTTAAATCTCATTCCGCCACTACACAACACTTTCCTCATTCTTTGGTTTAAGGTCAGTCCACACTCCGTGCTGATTAGACTGTTGAACTCATACAGTAGGCCCAGTTATTCTGCTCCATTTCACCCAGTAGATCTTATAATACACTACTGGCCCTTAAAATTGCTACACCACGAAGATGACGTGCTACAGACGCGAAATTTAACCGACAGGAAGAAGATGCTGTGATATGCAAATAATTAGCTTTTCGGAACATTAACACAAGGTTGGTGCCGGTGGCGACACCTACAATGTGCTGACATGAGGAAGGTTTCCAACCGATTTCTCATACACAAGCAGCAGGTGACCGGCGTTGCCTGGTGAAACGTTGTTGTGATGCCTCGTGTAAGGAGGGGATATGCGTACCATCACTTTCCGACTTTGATAAAGGTCAGATTGTAGCCTGTCGCGATTGCGTTTTATCGTATAGCGACATTGCTGCTCGCATTGGTCGAGATCCAATGATTGTTAGCAGAATATAGAATGGGTGGGTTCAGGAGGGTAACACGGAACGCTGTGCTGGATCCCAACGGCCTCGTATCACTAGCAGTCGAGATGACAGGCATCTTATCCGCATGGCTGTAACGGCTCGTGCAGCCACGTCTCGATCCCTGAGTCAACAAATGGGGACTACTGCAAGACAACAACCATCTGCACGAACAGTTCGAGGAAGTTTGCAGCGGCATGGACCATCAGCTCGGAGACCATGGCTGCGGTTACCCTTGACGCTGCATCACAGACAGGAGCGCCTGCGATGGTGTACTCAGCGACTAACCTGGGTGCACGAATGGCAAAACGTTATTTTTTCGGATGAATCCAGGTTCTATTTACAGCATCATGATGGTCCCATCCGTGTTTGGCGACATCGCGGTCAACGCACATTGGAAGCGAGTATTCGTCATCGCCGTACTGGCGTATCACCCGGCGTGATGGTATGGGGTGCCATTGGTTACAAGTCTCGGTCACCTCTTCTTCGCATTGACGGCACTTTGAACAGTGGACGTTACATTTCAGATGTGTTACGACCCGTGGCTCTACCCTTCATTCGATCCCTGCGAAACACTACATTTCAGCAAGATAATGCACGACCGCATGTTGCAGGTCTGTACGTGGCTTTCTGGATACAGACAATGTTCGACTACAAAAGGAAAAACAATCCCCATTTAATGAAATAAACTGTGACAAAACAGCATTACATTCCAACCTCCATGGCTGAAAAGCGGATTATATCGCGCAACAACAGCCACACGTTCTCCATCCCAGAGACGTGGAAAAAAAAAAAAAAAAAAAACTGCCCTGGCCAACACATTATCCAGATCTCTCACCAACTGAAAACGTCTGGTCAATGGTGGCCGAGCAACTGGCTCGTCACAATACGCCAGTCACTACTCTTGATCAACTGTGGTACCGTGCTGAAGCTGCATGGGCAGCTGTACGTGTACACGCCATCCAAGCTCTGTTTGACTCAATGCCCAGGCGTATGAAGGCCGTTAATACGGCCAGAGGTGATTGTCCTGGGTACTCATTTCTCAGGATCTATGCACCCAAATTACGTAAAAATGTAATCACATGTCAATTCTAATATAATATATTCGTCCAATGAATACCCGTTTATCATCTGCATTTCTTCTTGGTGTAGCAATTTTAATGGTCAGTAGTGTAGATATCCTTTCATCCTCAGTTTGAATCCAAACTCCTGAACGTTGAACGTTTCATTTGGTTCCATCGTACAGTACTGGTGCAGTAACTCTGCAGTTTTTCTCAAATGTTACTTTACATTGTATCGACGTCTCGCAACTCAAAGGCCCCGACAGCCTGTAACGGTGGGAAGATAAAACAATATACACGATTAACGTAGAGAATAGCGGAGTTTTGGTATCGAGGAGTCCGGAATCCGTTTCGCATGTCCTCCTCCTACTCCCTCGCAGCACAAAACACAGTGGCGAGCTTGCGCGCCTCTCCACACGCTATGCTTATGCGCGATAAGGGCACCTGACGTCAGAGCACGCTTTATGCTGGTACCGGTATCCGACACCTGGGGAAAGTTTAACAATGCTCTCGGTGCACACGCGTTTCACGGGGGGTTTTCTCGTTACGTACGCTGCGATGTTTGCACTGTAGCTAAAAAACCCAGCGTTTGCTCGTTATCTGAACCCCCTTTGTGCTTGCCCCCTCTTTTTTAATGATGTGTGTGACCAGTCGAGGAACGTACGTGCAGTGTTTCTCTGAGGGTGCAGGTGTCCTGCTGTTTTAAAACATAAGGTGAAACAGAGAACATCTTTTCAAATTTACTTACAGGAGTCCTGCAGGAAACAGATTCATTATATCCATTGTAGATGACAAACCGGACTTGAGATTTAAAATGGCCGTTTATGTAGGTATAATACGCAACAGGTTGCTTGTTTGATTTTTTACGATTTACTGTACCATTGACCAGCTTTCGAGCCGCTGCAAGTTCATCATCAGCTGGAGGTGACGCAGGAGCATAATTTTCCAGATCATCTGCATTACTCGCTAGAGCAGATAAAAATTTTTGCAGATAAAATTCTATATTTTGAAGATATATGAATGATAAAATAATACTTTTTAATTGTCCAAGAGCACAACTTAATAACCTAGCAATGAAATGAATAGGATGCATCCAGAGATCAAGTTTACATTTGAATAACAGACCACAGATGGAATTAATTTCCTTGATATTACTACTTCCAGTCACAATAACAAGCCTATTTTCCAGATATATAGGTAAGCCACTACCACTGAGGTTGCCGTTAACAACTCCTCGTGCCACCTGAACCAACATAAATTAGTTTTCTCAATGTCAGTAGAGAACCGTATACTCTGCATCTCCGTTAGTGAAAAAATGGCTCTGAGCACTATGGGACTTAACTTCTGAGGTCATTAGTCCTCTAGAACTTACAACTACTTAAACTTAACTAACCCAAGGACATCACAAACATCTATGCGCGACGTAGGATTCGAACCTGCGACCGTAGCGGTCGCGTGGTTCAAGACAGAAGCGCCTAGAACCGCTCGGCCACTCCGACCCGCCTCATTAGTGAAGCAGATGCACATAATGAAGTGAACACATTCAAAGCTAGACCCAAAAACAGTGGATACATTGCCTCACTCATAAGCACCATATTTAAACAAGCCTAAAGCAAACTGTAGCAACCAGCACCACAGCTGCATGCTAAAAAGAAAATAGTCCGCACCTCGTGGTCGTGCGGTAGCGTTCTCGCTTCCCACGCCCGGGATCCCGGGTTCGATTCCCGGCGGGGTCAGGGATTTTCTCTGCCTCATGATGACTGGGTGTTGTGTGATGTCCTTAGGTTAGTTAGGTTTAAGTAGTTCTAAGTTCTAGGGGACTGATGACCATAGATATCAAGTCCCATAGTGCTCAGAGCCATTTGAAAAAGAAAATACCAAAATTAGCCGCTCTTCCGTTCCTCAGTAAAGAACCATACCATCTCGAAAATCATTCCAGATCACATAATATAAAAATACTCATAAAATTAATAAACTACATAATAAAATTATTCACAATAATAAATACACGGGGCATTGGCATAAAGGGTCCAGCATGTACAGACCCACATGCTCTTGTTCTTCCTTCTATATAAGACAAAGAAGGAGAACCGTTATAATCAGCTACAACGAGCATATGGGTGCCCTCTGACTCAAAACCTTACACAAGTTCAGTTTTGTGTCGCTCGTCGCACATCGCGAATTTTGTGTTGGTGATAACAATGACAACTTTTCTGTCATTTCTGAAAAAGGGCTGCAAATAGATCTCCTTGATAAATTACAGACATACATTCACAAGCTCAGACCACCTCGCGAAATGCCGTACAAACAAACTGAAATAACACAGAAATTTTTGTTTCAGAATTTTCAAGACATCCTAGCACGAAAATATCTTCAAAAAAGGTAATAATAAGATACGTTCATCCTTCTTCGTAACTTATTAGTCTAATAACATACAGTCAGTAATACAACCAAGTCTTGTACACACCTATAGCTTTCAGTTTCCTATTGTGTCCGTCACGCATGTTTCTAACCTTTTCATTCTGTTAGTCATGTAACAACTATTAAACTATGTTAATTTAACTGTAACTACGCTCAAGCGCCAGAGAAACTGGTTTAGGCATGCGTATTCAAATACAGAGATATGTAAACAGGCAGAATACGGCGCTGAGGTCGGCAACGCCTATTAAGACAACAGATGTCTGGCGCAGTTCTTAGATCGGTTACTGCTGCTACAATGGCAGGTTATCAAGATTTAAGTGAGTCCGAATGTGGTGTTATAGTCGGCGCACGAGCGATGGGACAGAGCATCTCCGAGGTAGCGATGAAGTAGGGATTTTCCAGTACGACCATTTCACAAGCGTATCGTGAATATCAGGAATCCGGTAAAACATCTAATCTCCGACGTCGCTGCGACCGAAAAAGATCCTGCAAGAGCGGGACCAACAACGACTGATGAGAATCGTTCAACGTGACAGAAGTACAACCCTTCCGCAAATTGCTGCAGATTTCGATGCTGGGCATCAGCAAGTGTCAGAGTGCGAACCATTCAACGAAGGCCGAAGGCCCACTCGTGTCCTCTTGATGACTGCACGACACAAAGCTTTAGGTCTCTCCTGGGCCAGTCAACACCGAGATTGGACTGTTGATGATAGGAAACTTGTTGCCTGCCCGGACGAGTCTCGTTTCAAGTTGCATCGAGCGGATGGACGTGTACAGGTATGGAGACAACCTCATGAATCCATGGACTCTGCGCCGGCCGTTGTGACCGAGCGGTTCTAGGCGCTTCAGTCGGGAACCGCGCTGCTGCTACGGTCGCAGGTTCGAATCCTGTGATGTTCTTAGGTTAGTTAGGTTTAAGTAGTTCTAATTCTAGGTGACTGATGACCTCAGATGTTAAGTCCCATAGTGCTTTGATCCATTTGAACCATTTGAACCATGGACCCTGCATGTTTGCACGGGGCTGTTTAGTTAGTTGGAGGCTCTGTAGTGGAGTGGGTCGCATGCAGTTGGAGTGATATGGGACTCCTGATTCGTCTAGATACGACTCTGACAGGTGACACGTACGTAAGCATCATGTCTGATCACATGTTCATAGTGCATTCCGACTGACTTGGGCAATTCCAGCAGGACAATACGGTACCCCAGACGTCCAGAATTGCTACAAAGTGGCCCCAGGTACACTCTTATGAGTTTAAACACTTCCACTGGCCACCAAACTCCCCATACCTGAACATTATTCAGCATATCTGGGGTGCCTTGCAACTTGCTGTTCAGAAGAGATCTCCAACCCCTCGTATTCTTACGGATTTATGGACAGCCCTGCAGGATCCATGTTGTCTATTCCCCTCCAGCACTACTTCAGACATTAGTCGAATCCATGCTACGTCGTGTTGCGGCACTTCTGCGTGCTCGCAGGGGCTCTACACGATATAAGGCAGGTGTATTATTTTCTTTGACTCTTCAGTGTGTTTTGTTCTTTATTATTTTGTATTACCATTTTTCCACAAATTAAAGGTCAAGACATGTACACACCTACAGCTTTCCATGGCCATCTATGTCTGTAACTTATGCTAGTTACTCATTAACTCTTTAATTATTTAGCTAACACTTCATTCTGTTTTTTGTATGTGACTGTTTTTTGTTCATATTACATGTATATTGTCAACGTGTGTAAACGCTTGCAGCTTACAATGTTCACTTGTGTTCATTATCTATGGTTGTAAATACTTCACTGTGTAATTTACTGCATCTTTCCACTCGGATAGCCGTGCGCGAAATAAGCGCCGCTTCTAGGATGGGGAGGTTTGTGGATGCCGCATTAAATTCGCCCAACGGATTAACGATGAGCGTCGGTGTGTCGGCCAGCCTGGATGTAGGTTTTGGTGTGGTACCAGTGTTATGCTTACACTGGTCACAGTATGATGCCTTGTGATATAGGTTAACCACAGCTCACTGTCATTTTGTGATTATTGTGTTGGTAGCAGAACTTCACCTCATTGCTTAAAAATTGTATTATACTTAAGTACTGTCAATGGGAAACTGATCGATACTTGTGATACATCTGGGAATTCTAGTTAAATCACCACATTTTCACTTACTGAACAACAACAACAAAAAAAAGCCGATACACCTGCATAATATCGTGTAGGGCCCCCCGAGCACGCAGAAGTGCCGCAGCACCACGTGGCATGAACTCGACTAATGTCTGAAGTAATGCTGGAGAGAATTTACGCCATGCATCACGAATCCTGCAGGGATGTCCATAAATCCATAAGAGGGGTGCCACATCAACGCCCCACACCATTACAGAGCCTCCGCCAGCTTCAGATTCATGACGGTGTCTTCGTACCCGTAGCCCATCCGCTCCATACAATCTGAAACGAGATTCGTCAGAATAGGCAACATATTTCCAGTCATCAGCAGTCCAATGTCGGTGTTGACGGGTCCAGGCGAGGCGTAAAGCTTTGTGTCGTGCAGTCATCAAGGATACACGAGTGGGCCTTCGGATCTGAAAGCCCATATCGATGATGCTTAGTTGAATGGTTTGCACGCTGACACTTGCTGATGGCCCAGCATTGAAATCTGCACCATGTTGCGGAAGGGTTGCATTTCTGCCACTTTCAGTCGTCGTTGGTCCCGCTCTTGCAGCATCTTTTTCCGGCGGCAACGATGTCAGAGATTTGATGTTTTACCGGATTCCTGATATTCACAGTACACTCGTGAAATGGTCTTACGAGAAAATCCCCACTTCATCGCTACCTCGGAGATGCTGTGTCCCGTCGTTCGTGCGCCCACTGTAACACCACGTTCAAACTCACTGAAATCTTGATAACCTACCACTGCACCAGCAGTAACCGATCTAACAAGTGCTCCAGACACAGTTGCCGACTGTAGCGCCATAGCCTGTTTACATTCCTCTGTATTTGAATACTCATGCTTATACCAGTATTTTTGCGCTGAAAAGTAATTTTCATTTCTTGAATAGCCATCTTAGCTGATCACGCAACCATCTTCAGATCTGGAAAAATAACTGATAACTGTACTAAGGAAAAGTACCAGAGGAGATTATATAAACGTTAATAATATCGGTTGATTGTAATTAAACTGACGGCGTTCCGACTGCTGCAGCGCAGGCAGTATACACTGTAGGGTGCTGAAACATCGTAGGTATTTTTCATTAATCAGTGCGCTCACGGAGTATGCTGAAAACAATAATAATTCCACTCTTTGCCACCAGGTGAAAATACACTCCTGGAAATTGAAAAAAGAACACATTGACACCGGTGTGTCAGACCCACCATACTTGCTCCGGACACTGCGAGAGGGCTGTACAAGCAATGATCACACGCACGGCACAGCGGACACACCAGGAACCGCGGTGTTGGCCGTCGAATGGCGCTAGCTGCACAGCATTTGTGCACCGCCGCCGTCAGTGTCAGCCAGTTTGCCGTGGCATACGGAGCTCCATCGCAGTCTTTAACACTGGTAGCATGCCGCGACAGCGTGGAAGTGAACCGTATGTGCAGTTGACGGACTTTGAGCGAGGGCGTATAGTGGGCATGCGGGAGGCCGGGTGGACGTACCGCCGAATTGCTCAACACGTGGGGCGTGAGGTCTCCACAGTACATCGATGTTGTCGCCAGTGGTCGGCGGAAGGTGCACGTGCCCGTCGACCTGGGACCGGACCGCAGCGACGCACGGATGCACGCCAAGACCGTAGGATCCTACGCAGTGCCGTAGGGGACCGCACCGCCACTTCCCAGCAAATTAGGGACACTGTTGCTCCTGGGGTATCGGCGAGAACCATTCGCAACCGTCTCCATGAAGCTGGGCTACGGTCCCGCACACCGTTAGGCCGTCTTCCGCTCACGCCCCAACATCGTGCAGCCCGCCTCCAGTGGTGTCGCGACAGGCGTGAATGGAGGGACGAATGGAGACGTGTCGTCTTCAGCGATGAGAGTCGCTTCTGCCTTGGTGCCAATGATGGTCGTATGCGTGTTTGGCGCCGTGCAGGTGAGCGCCACAATCAGGACTGCATACGACCGAGGCACACAGGGCCAACACCCGGCATCATGGTGTGGGGAGCGATCTTCTACACTGGCCGTACACCACTGGTGATCGTCGAGGGGACACTGAATAGTGCACGGTACATCCAAACCGTCATCGAACCCATCGTTCTACCATTCCTAGACCGGCAAGGGAACTTGCTGTTCCAACAGGACAATGCACGTCCGCATGTATCCCGTGCCACCCAACGTGCTCTAGAAGGTGTAAGTCAACTACCCTGGCCAGCAAGATCTCCGGATCTGTCCCCCATTGAGCATGTTTGGGACTGGATGAAGCGTCGTCTCACGCGGTCTGCACGTCCAGCACGAACGCTGGTCCAACTGAGGCGCCAGGTGGAAATGGTATGGCAAGCCGTTCCACAGGACTACGTCCAGCATCTCTACGATCGTCTCCATGGGAGAATAGCAGCCTACATTGCTGCGAAAGGTGGATATACACTGTAGTAGTGCCGACATTGTGCATGCTCTGTTGCCTGTGTCTATGTGCCTGTGGTTCTGTCAGTGTGATCATGTGATGTATCTGACCCCAGGAATGTGTCAATAAAGTTTCCCCTTCCTGGGACAATGAATTCACGGTGTTCTTATTTCAATTTCCAGGAGTGTATATCCCTGTAGGCAGTCAGAATTTGGTGTGGGTTCAGGAAAAGCGGAGGGGCAACCAAACACAAGATAATGGTAGTTCTGGAACGTTTATTAGGATACGGTCACAAGTTACAACAGGTGTTCAGTATAGTCCCCCCACTCAGCAACACGCCGCAGCCATAACAAAGCGCAGTCGACAGTTGCTCGCAGCATATCCAGTGTAAAGACAGTTACGTGTCATCATATGCTACCTTTCAGGTCAGGATGAGATGAATATATCCGTGATAGACACGATGTTGCAGATATCTCCCCCAACCAGAAGTCACACGGATTTACGTCGGGGGATCTGGAAGGCCACACATCCTGAGATTTTCTAGAGACGATGCGTTCATTACAGAAGATTTCTCGAAGCAAGTCTTTCACCTGGTAAGCGACATGTGGTGTTGCCCCGTCTTGCATGAAAATAGTGATGTGGACACAGTTGCGTTCTTGCAGAGCTTTAATCACGTGTTACACAAGATGGCCCTTACAACGCGCAGCTGTCACTGTACACCTAACAGGCCGAAGAAGAACGGACCAAGAGTGAAGGAGCTCGGGAAACCACACCTCACAGTCTCATAAGCTGAGTACAGTGGACGTTCCTGTACAACACACGGCTAAGAAGAATTTCGTATACGACCGTGCTGTGATTCACGGCTCCGCTCAGAGTAAAATGTGCATCGTCCATCCAAAGAGTATGTCATATCCATTTGCATCAGAACAAAAAAAAGGGCGAAGTCACGGCTTTCTAGTGTATCTCGAGGCTACATCTGGTACTCATTCTGTATGTAATAGGAATACAAGTGTAAAATGCGGCGCAAAATTGTTTGAACTGTCGACCAGGGGCGAGAGCTCGAGCAATGCCTGCCGAACAGCTAGAATGCATGATTTCGGGGCCAGATGGAATATTATGGTCTCTGTAGAGAAACAGTAGATGTTAAAGTTGATCATATTTTGTCACATTCTCGTATCTTTACTTTTAGCATTGAATACAGGTTGGGCAGGCGGGAGTGCGTCCGTTCATTGTTTAATAATAAACATTCAAGTTAAGAAATCGGAGTACGAAATTATTATTGTCTTATGGCACCTTTTACTCTAGAGAAGGCGAATGAGTTTAGCGGTTCCTCGAGGCTGTAAAAGGAGGTTAGTGAAACGGGATTTATTCCAGGCTGGCTTTGACTGTGTCAAAATGGCCGCTTGCGCGGTAAGTAAATATTAAGCGAGTATAATTCTCACTTTTTTCAAGAGCTTGCAATCTTTAACTTCCCGAATTCACAGTCAAGATCAGGTCATCACAGAAGGCCTCTGCCTCTAGCATACCGATCAAAAGAGCGACAGTTTTCTTTTTCCTAGATCATGAAATATGGCACTAGAAAATAACACGTCCGTACCTTTCTCGCAAATGTAAATCCCTTTTGTGTGCTGCGGCTAATGATTCCATCGAGAAACATTCTCAAAGTGCGGGCGTCTCTGATTTTCAAAATTATTAAATGATGTTTATCTCACCAAGCAGTCAACAATTTTTCTATCCCCTCCAGTAAACGAAAGTCACACAGAAGGAGATTTTACGCTGCAGAATTTGAGGCATGTGCTGCACGGTCGGCTATAGCTACAGCGATTTCAACTGACATGGGAATGGGCCACCTCCTCCTTCCTGCTCAACCACGCAATGCACTTGTTTCTTAAAAATTTCCTGATAATATTCTTTAGCCTATATGCTGACACGGGACCTCTTCGTAGTTGTTGCTGTTGGCGATACTTCCTCAGCGCGGCGCTGCCACTGCTGCCGTTCTGATAAAACAACTTTACCAGCAGTGCACGGTCTTTCTTGCATTCCGTACGGAAAACTTCAACTTTCTTAAGTCTTTACATGAAGAGTCACTTCACTAAAGAAATACAAACGAGTCAGCAAATGACTAGCAGCAAACTGACGTCAAAACAGGACACATTTCACGTTCTGTATGCTTACAGCGCCGTATTTTCACCTGGTGGCAGAAACGGGATGCATTAATTTTTTCAGCGTAATCCGTAAGTGCCACAATTAATGAACATACATTCGATGTTTCATATGCCCGCACTACAGCACTCGAAACATTATCAGTTTAATTATAACAAACTAAGGTCAGTTACATACCGATTATAAAATATACATGTGTAGTTTCTGCTCGTAAAATGAGGGTAAGAGACAATGGGTGCATCACAACAGACGCTCGTGTAATAGTCGGATCGCAATAAAATAACGGATATAGCATCGAGATAAAATTTTAGGTATTCATGATAAACAGCGACGTCAGTACAAAATACAATAGAAAATGCAATTAAATGCAAAAAAACAAGCACAGCTATGCAGAGTAGAATACCATCTTACAAGCCAGCTCGGACGTGACTATCTTGCATACAGTGTCATTACACCAGTAACCTGTCAACCAAATAATGTTAGGTACAGGAATGTCAGTGCGTCTAGTCGTATGTGCACCATTCAGGGTTGTAAGGAGGCTAATCGGCTGTCCATGCTTTCATAGGCCCACAAGTGAATTCAAAATATCGATAGGTGGCGCGCTAGTGCACAGGGGTAGAATAAATACGAAGATGTGGCATATACAATAAAATACAACAAGTAAATAGCGTATAAAAGTATTAAACAATATATACCTATAGTTGGAGTCCGGAACGATGGCGATCGAGTTTATGCTTGTTTTGCGCATCTACGTCACGCGTCCTCCGACAGCCAATGAGTGTTCATTGGTGTTCTCAGCTCTCTACTATGAATGTCATAGTCAATGCGAGCATTAAACGTGGTCATAGTGAGTTATTTGGTGGCTTTTTATTCCATTTGTTGCGAGTTGTCACGGATCATGATGGTGGTAAAGGACAAATTCTGCACAAGCAAGCGAGAGACGTAATTTGCAGTATGTACGCTTTCTTCAAGAGCGGAGCACCTGTACGCACTTACCCCAACTGTCGCTTGGAACCGGCAACAATTCAGTCCGCGTCTGTGTCTCGAGCTGCGCGAACCGCCATCGTTCACATATCAAACTATAACTTCATAACACAATACAAAAGTGAAAAAAATATGTGCAAAAATATAAACATAAAAGGTCTTTTTTGGCCATCCGTATGTGAGATAAATAGAAGAGAACAGGGATGCAGGAAAGGGATATGCAATAAATAATTAAATGGAAGACAACGCAGAATATGCTGCAAAATTAGTGCAGTGCCAACACTCCCCAGATAAGGTATCATAGCTTGATGTCTACAGTCATGGAGTAGGCGAAGTTGAAGTGTTACTGTGATGGCTGCGAATGTCCGGCCAACACACATCGTAGATACAGCCACCAAAACAAATATTTTTATGTACTACACAGCGAAAAATACAATAATTAATTAAACAGGAGAGAACGTCGACTAGGCTGCAAAATGAGCACAATATCTTCACTCCACAGGCACGTGAGCTGTAGCCCGACATTTCAGCTCGCTGACTGGGCGAAGCGGAAGAGATGTGGCGATGGCCACAAACTTCCAGCCGGCTCTTTAATTGCACTGTAAATCTCTAATTCCTCTAACAAGTCCGGTTTTCTCTATGCAATAGCTCCATATTGTGTCTGTTTATTATAAACGTCACGTTGATGACGTCCTAATTTTGTTCAGATGTAGCGAGCATGACATACAGTATTATGCTGCTTTGCTGAATGACATGCACACTAATAATAAGTTCATCATAGAACTCGAACAAAACTGTACTATTAACTTCCTAGATTTGCGTATTAGTGGGAAAAGATTATAGACATTTTGTTTGTAATTTTCTGGAAACCTACTACTACTTAATGTTAGTAGCGTATTATAAAACACTTCTTAATTAGTATATCTGTTTTACTACAATGAAATGTAGCACTTCCTTATGCGTATTTGGTTGTTTTTCTGGACTGATGCGCGAATAACACGATCGGAAAAGGTCCCATGGTTCCTGAAAGCTTATTTAAAAATAATACTTAGTATTTTAGCCACAGGTTACGGTTTTGTTGAAGGGGTACTGGAAAATACTATACATGCCGTTAATAATGTGTCAGTGATCAGGGACTTCCTGAGAGAAGCTTTGTGGGCAATCGCTTAATCAGTTTTAACTATGTTTACACTATATCCTACATGATGCTTTAAATTCGATTTTCTTTATAAATAACCTATACATCAGACACACAGTGACAGAACAGTGCTAGGAAAAGAGCAAAGGAGACAATGCCAGTGAGAGAAGAATAAAGAGAAGGAGAAAGTGGAAGTGAATAAGAGCCAGTGATAATTAGAAACAGTCTATGACAACAATAACGAGGAAGAGAGAGAGATAGTAATAGTGAGAGGAGACAACAGCAGTGGGAGGAAATGAATGAAACAGTAGTTGTAGGAAAGAACAAAGGAGACTGTGGCTGTGAGACAGCACACAGTGATAGAGAGACACAAAGAGACCGTGACAATGAATTGGCCTGAAGGAGTGGGTAAGAATGGGCATATGGGAGTGGATGTTTGTGAACGACTTACAGCGAAAGACTAGTGGCTGTGAGCGAGCTGCAGTTAGGGGAACCTGTGTGAGTGAGAGATGAGTTGCATGTTAAAGAGAGTACGAATATGTTCGCAAACCAAAATTTTTGGAAACATTTTTAAAGGTGCTGAGGAAGACACGAGTGCTTTCAATAAGTTCAAATGGTTCAAATGGCTCTGAGCACTATGGGACTTAACATATGAGGTCATCATTCTCCTAGAACTTAGAACTACTTAAACCTAACTAACCTAAGGACATCACACACATCCATGCCCGAGGCAGGATTCGAACCTGCGACCGTAGCAGCAGCGCGGTTCCGGACTGAAGTGCTTAGAACCGCTCGGTCACAGCGGCGGGCGGTAAAGTCTGAAGGTTATTCAGTTTGATGTCCTCTTTCATGGTGCTACGATCAACCCTGAAGTGTATTGTGCTACGTTCTGGAAATTTAAGAAACGACTTCAGCGTGTTCCTCGCCACAAAAACGCAAACGAACTTCTCCTTTTCCATGACAACGCCATGACAAGGCCTCACATAAGTCTGCACATTCAGAGGAGCTCACAAAACATCGCTGGACTTCTTCCTCATCCGCCCTGCAGACAGGATCTCGTACGACTTGTATCTATTTGGCCCTGTGATGCAAGCTCTCTGTTGGAAGAAATACGCGCTTGATAGAGAGGCTATTGATGCAACAAGACGTTGGCTCTTACGTCGACCAGGAGAGTGGTACCATGATGCGGGAACACAGGCCCCCCCAGTAAGGTGGCGCAAGGCCGTCGAATTGAACGGAGATTATGTTGAAAAACTGGTTTTCGTACCCAAAAGAGCGGGGAATAATATGGTGTATCGGAATTATGAATAAAACCAACACGGTTTCTGAAAAAGTGTGTTGCATTTGCTTATTGGACGCCCCTCGTAGAATGACTCAACTGGTACCCCACTTTTGAGTCAGAATCATTTAATAAACAGGAGCATATTCACATTTTTATACTGCTACAGGAGCATTTTTCCGCTGGTCTTGACTGATTAAATCGCACACCAGAGCGCGTTTGATACAATATCACCTCCTTGAGATTTTCCGAACTGGAAATGCTGCTGTCCGGTTTACACATAGACAAGTCCTGTTCTGCAATATTTCTAAAGGAACTGCCACCAAAGTTTTCTAAAGAGGACTACGAGCTCGTGGCTTAATAATCATTCTGTTAACTGTTTTATGTGCAGTTCCCTTCTCCAGAATTCCGTAACACATAGGAACACACACTCAGAAGTCCTCCAGTGACGGTTTGCTTGACTTGGAACGCTTGCACAAGTTACTCAGAACATTGTTCTCCACACTGCAATTACAGGTCCGCTCACAACAAAATGCAGGAGTTCATACTGTCATTTCTCAACGTGGAATCCAATTTTCGTAATAGCCTTTCATTTACACTACTGACGTGATCATCTCTGCTTCTGGAATAATTAAAGTCATCATCACCTTGCTATATTAATTCCTATTTAGTTAATACTTTTAAGAAGTGTAGTTAAGTCGAGTCTTACGTATTCTTAGACAGAATGGGAATCAGTATTTACGTCTTACAAAAATCTCTGCTGCTCAATATCGAACTAATGAATTGGATATAAGAATAGGGAAAACTCGACAAGTGACAGATCACTATGTTGTCCACTAATTTTCCCTACCTTACTGATGTGTCAGTTTGCGACTTCCCCGTTTCCAGAATTCTGGACAGCTGCCAATACTAAATCATAAGATGAAGAATGGTTCCAACACCAACGGCCGACATTCTTCTCACTGTCTTTTTGACAGTGACGGGGAACAATGGAACATCTGGTGAACAGTGTTGGCAAACATATGTAATGAATAATTTCTCTAAGTAATACTTTTGTGTACCATGTTGCTACTTATTGTAACTAATCGTTCGTCAACATAGGATGATTAGTCTGTCACTTTCTTTGGGCAGTCCTAAACCCTGTCTTTGAACTACTCACTGGTAGCCAACTTTGCTTCTAATAAAACCAATAAAAAATTAACATGGACATCAGATGAAATTTTTCCGAAAATAGTTGAGTATTTGAATGTCAATGTTGCATTAGATCTACCGTGTATTTTCATAGAAAAGCGAAAGGTGTCATTATATGGAGTCTGTCATAATTAATAGTGAAAACTGAAGCAAGTGAAAGGATATGAGGACAGAAGCAAAGATCAATCACCAAATGAGCCATTTGTGAATTAGTTCCGAATGTGCGTTTGTGAACAACCATTGACTTCAGCATTAAAATTGTCCTGTTTTGTGCAAATGAAGAGTGGAAATGTCAAACGTTCTAAGTGCCATTTTGAGACATGGAAGTGTATGGCCATAACACCGTAAATGCTTGCGTTGAGAATTAAACGAATTAAACAATTGAGTATAATAATTAAAAGAAATAATTAGATGGAAAACATGTGAATTGATGCATTATTTTATTACAATAAGAATAGTGAAAACAGAATAAGGATCGGAGTATATACGAGTATAATTGAGATACGGGGCGTCCAGAAATCTCTCCACAGTGCCGTATGATTGTTCGCCTCGCGTGCTGTGTGACTGTTCGCCTGCCTGGGTTACTTCCCTTCAAGTGGGCTCTCCCAACATTCCACTGTTTCGTTTATCTAAGCCAGCGTCAGTAGTATCGTTGGTGTGTGTCGTTACGTGTTGACGTCAACGTTTAGTTCCTTCGCTCGTTTGTTTCGTTTTTGTCACTGTTAAAATGGCAACCATTGAAGAACGTGTGTTTTAGTCGAACAAGTGTTCAAAGCTGGCGGTAAATAGACAGTTTCAGTTCGTCAAACATTTAATTCAGTTTTCCCGGAGACAACACTCCCACTTCGCGATACTGTGCGAGATTTAATTAACAAATTTCGAAGTACGGGTCCAATGACAGACGCACCGAGAAGTGGTCGTCCTAACGTTTTATCTGAGGATAAACTACTCGATATTTCTTATAAAATGTCCGTGTGTCCGAACAAGTCAGTAAGACAACTCGCCCAGGAAATCGATGTTAGTGTCCGAACGGCTCACACAGCTGTAAGGAAAAAATTAGAACATTTCCCATACAAAGCGACAGTCGTGCAAGAACTGAAAAATACTGATCATGGCAAGAGACTACATTATTGTCAATGGTTCAAAAATTTCGTTCAACAAAATGGAAGGGATATTCTTAATGAAACGTTTTTCACTGATGAGGGGTGGCCGGAGTGGCCGTGCGGTTCTAGGCGTTAGAGTCTGGAACCGAGCGACCGCTACGGTCGCAGGTTCGAGTCCTGCCTCGGGCATGGATGAGTGTGATGTCCTTAGGTTAGTAAGGTTTAATTAGTTCTGAGTTCTAGGCGACTGATGACCTCAGAAGTTAAGCCGCATAGCGCTCGGAGCCATTTGATGAGGCGTGGTTTCATTTATCCGGGTACATGAACTCGAAAAATTCTCGTATGTGGAGTACTACAAATCCATTGTGTATTCATGAGGAACCACTTCATTCTGTGAAGACAGGAGTTTGGATTGCGATTTCTAGACGTCGGATTGTGGGTCCCATATTTTTCAACGATAGTGCAGGGATATTCTGTACCAATTCATAGGAGAACTTGTGTTAAGTGAAATACTAAACGGTTATTTTCAACAAGATGGTGCAACCGCGCATACAGCTCGCGTTTCAATGCCACTGCTCGCTGATGTTTTTGATGATCGCATAATATCACAGGGACTTTGGCCTCCACGACCGCCTGACCTAACATCACCTGACTTTTTCTTCTGGAGTGCAGAGAAAGCAACTGTTTATAAAAACCGTCCAAAATCCATCTGTGAACTGAAAACTGCGATATCCACTTCCACTGTTTCTGTTACAGAATAAAGCCGGCAGCAGTGGCCGAGCGGTTCTAGGCGCTTCAGACCGGAACCGCGCGACTGCTACGGTCGCAGGTTCGATTGCTGCCTCGGGTATGGATGTGTGTGATGTCTAAGTTCTAGGGGACTGATGACCTCAGATGTTAAGTCCCATAGTGCTCAGAGCCATTACAGGAGGAATGTTACAGCTTGTGTTTGTAAACATGATTAGACGAATTGAATTGTGTATTCAACAACAGGGGGGACACTTTCAACATTTAATGTGAAAATTTGTAAGTAAAAATGAATATTCAATAAATTAATAACTTGTATTTCACTGAGTTTCATTACGGTATATTCACTGCGACATACGGCGCGCGCGGCTAACAATCATACGGCACTGCGGAGAGACTTTTTGAACATCCCATATGTGAGCTTCGGTTCAGTGAGCCTGTCAGAATTTACTCGGCAGCGGTTGGAGCATGAGGGCGCAAGGTAGAGCGGTCAGCGGCAGATAGAGCCGGCGGCCCGCAGTATTGCGGGTCAGCATGGCGAGCTAAGCCAGAGTTGCCTGGAAAGAGGAGGAGCAGGGACAGAAGTGCTGAAAGAGGACTCAAAGCCAAAGTTAAGACATAGTTTTCAGGGGTGGACAACCTTCACTTTGGATTTTGTGTACGAGTTTTGTCATGGAATAGCGATTCGAACATACCCAGACGGCGGTAGTATCGCATACACGACATATACATGGGCACTGCATTGGCAGAGTAGTCATCTGTACTCAGATGATTCATATGAAAATGTTTCCATCGTGATTATGCCTGAACAACCAGTATTAACAGACCTTGAAGGCGGAAGGGTACTTGGAGCTAGACACAAGGACCATTCCATTTCGGAAATCGTAAGGGAATTCAGTATTTCGAGATACACAGCGTCAAGAGTGTGCCGAGAATACCAAATTTCAAAAATTACCTCTCGCCACGGACAGTGCAATGGTCAGCGGCCTCCACTTAACGACCGAGAGCAGCGGAATTTGTGTAGAGTTATCAGTGCTAAGAGACAAGCAAAACCGCGTGAAATAACCAAGTAATCAAAGTGTGAGGAACGTATCCGTTAGGACAGTGCGGCGAACTCTGGCGTTAATGGGCTGTGGCAGCAGATGACAGAACGAGTGCCTTTGCTAACAGCATAACATCGGCTGCAGCGCCTCTCCTGGACTTGTGACCATAGGAGATGGCCCTAGACGACTGGAAACCCGTGGCCTCTCCAGATGAGTCCCGATTTGTGTTGGTAAGAGGTGATAGTAGGGTTCGAGTGTATCGCAGACCCCATGGTCCCAAGTTGTCAACAAGGCACTGTCCAAGATGGTGGCTACTCCATAATGGTATGGCCTGTGTCTTCTGGTCCAGCTGAACGGATCATTGACTGGAAATGATTATGTTCGGCTACTTGGAGACTATTACGATAGCATTTTTACGGATGAGGATGCGCCGTATCACTAGGCCATAGTTGTTCACGATTGCTTTGAAGAATATTCGGGATACTTCGAGTAAATGATTTGGCCACCTAGATCGCCCATCATGAATCCCACCAAACATTTATGGGACGTTACTAAGAGGTCAGTTCGTGCACAAGCTCTTGCACTCGGAACACTTTCGCAATTTTGGACGCCTGTAGAGGCAGCATGGCCCAATATTTGGCTCTGAGCACTATGGGACTTAACATCTATGGTTATCAAAAAAAATGGTTCAAATGGCTCTGAGCACTATGGGACTCAACTGCTGAGGTCATTAGTCCCCTAGAACTTAGAACTAGTTAAACCTAACTAACCTAAGGACATCACAAACATCCATGCCCGAGGCAGGATTCGAACCTGCGACCGTAGCGGTCTTGCGGTTCCAGACTGCAGCGCCTTTAACCGCACGGCCACTTCGGCCGGCCCCTATGGTTATCAGTCCCCTAGAACTTAGAACAATTTAAACCTAACTAACCTAAGGACATCACACAACACCCAGTCATCACGAGGCAGAGCAAATCCCTGACCCCGCCGGGAATCGAACCCGGGAACCCGGGCGTGGGAAGCGAGAACGCTACCGCACGACCACGAGCTGCGGACGCCCAATATTTCTGGATGGTACTACCAACGACTTGTTGAGTCGATGCCAGGACGAGGTGCTGCTCCACATCGGAAAAAAGGAAGTCCGACACTATATCAGGAAGTATCTCACGACTTTTTTCAACTCAATGAATAAGCACAGGGGAAAATTGTCCACCATAAATTTTAATTTCGTGACCATTAAAGAACTAGCAGCATTCGTCAAAGTAAAGAGTTTCCCTACAGCCCATTCAGTCGAAGAGAATGATACAGCTACAGGTAGTGTTGCTTTTTAGTAAGCTGTAGTATCTTGTGTCACAGTCAATAAGAATAGTGAGTGGTGGGGTGACAGGCCTTTGGGAGACACGGCTCGGAGATTGAACTGGATGGATGTGCCATGAGTGTCGCTCGGTCTCGATCGGACATTCGGCTTTGCTAATCCTCATACTGGGCTGGTTGTGTTGTCTAAGTCGTGCAGGGAGTATATTTGTGCTCGCGACAAACTGCTGAAACTTAGACGAAAGTAGCGAAGCTTATGTCGTATGCAGCGCATCCCTTCCGATTATGAAGGTAGGTTGCCCGTGGCATGGCATGAAGCTATTAACTACTGAAGTCTTATGATATTGTTACCGCTGATGACCTTCTGATCGTAACTTGTAATTATAGGAAGTCTGTCATCTTTGTGACCGAAACTGGTCATCTCGATGTAAACATTGTTAATATTAAACCCGATTAGGACAATATACAGAGGATTTTAAAAATTTTAAAAAGTTTTATACAAAGTTTTTATAATTTGTATTTGATTGCGTATGGAAACATTTCTGTATGTCTTTCTTGCATTCAAAAAATGTGTGTGAAATCTTATGGGACTTAACTGCTAAGGTCATCAGTCCCTAAGCTTACACATAACTTAACCTAAAGTATCCTAAGGACAAACACACACACCCATGCCCGAGGGAGGACTCGAACCTCCGCCGGGACCAGCCGCACAGTCCATGACTGCAGCGCCTCAGACCGCTCGGCTAATCGCGCGAGGCTCTTGCATTCAGAGTGCCAAATCTGCACCTGCTGGCCAAAACTGAAACTAATATTTCTACGGCGTAAATCGGTTCCGCATTAACACATTAGCATATCTATGAAGTTTCGATAATATTGTGCATTGAGGCAGCTGGGACAGGGGAAGGTCAGGGTCAGACATCACAAGCTATGCTTACTCAGACAGGTACACACGGGAGGTCAGCTGACGTTATTGCACGTACAATAATCATCTTACTCACCTATGGCTCTGAGCACTATGCGACTTAACTTCTGAAGTCATCAGTCGCCTAGAACTTAGAACTACACTCCTGGAAATTGAAATAAGAACACCGTGAATTCATTGTCCCAGGAAGGGGAAACTTTATTGACACATTCCTGGGGTCAGATACATCACATGATCACACTGACAGAACCACAGGCACATAGACACAGGCAACAGAGCATGCACAATGTCGGCACTAGTACAGTGTATATCCACCTTTCGCAGCAATGCAGGCTGCTATTCTCCCATGGAGACGATCGTAGAGATGCTGGATGTAGTCCTGTGGAACGGCTTGCCATGCCATTTCCACCTGGTGCCTCAGTTGGACCAGCGTTCGTGCTGGACGTGCAGACCGCGTGAGACGACGCTTCATCCAGTCCCAAACATGCTCAATGGGGGACAGATCCGGAGATCTTGCTGGCCAGGGTAGTTGACTTACACCTTCTAGAGCACGTTGGGTGGCACGGGATACATGCGGACGTGCATTGTCCTGTTGGAACAGCAAGTTCCCTTGCCGGTCTAGGAATGGTAGAACGATGGGTTCGATGACGGTTTGGATGTACCGTGCACTATTCAGTGTCCCCTCGACGATCACCAGTGGTGTACGGCCAGTGTAGGAGATCGCTCCCCACACCATGATGCCGGGTGTTGGCCCTGTGTGCCTCGGTCGTATGCAGTCCTGATTGTGGCGCTCACCTGCACGGCGCCAAACACGCATACGACCATCATTGGCACCAAGGCAGAAGCGACTCTCATCGCTGAAGACGACACGTCTCCATTCGTCCCTCCATTCACGCCTGTCGCGACACCACTGGAGGCGGGCTGCACGATGTTGGGGCGTGAGCGGAAGACGGCCTAACGGTGTGCGGGACCGTAGCCCAGCTTCATGGAGACAGTTGCGAATGGTCCTCGCCGATACCTCAGGAGCAACAGTGTCCCTAATTTGCTGGGAAGTGGCGGTGCGGTCCCCTACGGCACTGCGTAGGATCCTACGGTCTTGGCGTGCATCCGTGCGTCGCTGCGGTCCGGTCCCAGGTCGACGGGCACGTGCACCTTCCGCCGACCACTGGCGACAACATCGATGTACTGTGCAGACCTCACGCCCCACGTGTTGAGCAATTCGGCGGTACGTCCACCCGGCCTCCCGCATGCCCACTATACGCCCTCGCTCAAAGTCCGTCAACTGCACAAACGGTTCACGTCCACGCTGTCGCGGCATGCTACCGGTGTTAAAGACTGCGATGGAGCTCCGTATGCCACGGCAAACTGGCTGACACTGACGGCGGCGGTGCACAAATGCTGCGCAGCTAGCGCCATTCGACGGCCAACACCACGGTTCCTGGTGTGTCCGGTGTGCCGTGCGTGTGATCATTGCTTGTACAGCCCTCTCGCAGTGTCCGGAGCAAGTATGGTGGGTCTGACACACCGGTGTCAATGGGTATTTTTTCCATTTCCAGGAGTGTAATTAAAACTAACTAACCTAAGGACATCACACACATCCATGCCCGATGCAGGATTCGAACCTGCGACCGTTGCGGTCGCTCGGTTCCAGACTTACTCACCTATCAATAAAAATAACAAAGCAAATAATATGCGAGTGCAACCATGAGTTAGTAAAACATAAAATCTTAGGTGAGTGACGTTTACGTGTGTGAAATTTGTGCCACTGGTACTGGCAAGCTCACGTTTGAGGAAGCTTTGTGAACTCCAATAAGCGCCATCTTTGATTAGGTTTCGATGTAATTACGAATGTACAACCGCTTATTTTTAGAACATTAGGCCTCCACGATATAGCTTTCAAAATAATTAGTTTGTCTTTATCTGTGGCTGTATTGAAATTCTCCAAGAGTGGTTGTATTGAAAACTTAATTAGGCAGAATTCACGTGTTGGTGTGGAGGTAAAGTCAGGTGACTTTGACAGGTTTAGGAAGTGAGGCTGGACTTCAAGGTCGCAGTACTGGCAGGTAGGTCGTCAGTATAATGTCGCACACCGCTATAAACTGCCACTTGCTGCAACAGTGCGTTACGTTCGACTATACCTTGTCATCTAGGGCTTAACGTTCTAACTTCACTCTGAGGCGGCAGATGCATTTTTGTTGCGTTCGTCAGCAACACAATTGTTAAATTCAGAGTAGGAATTAATTTGACAACGAGCGGACGTTAGAAACGTTTGCATTTGTCAAAAAAAGTGTTTTCAGTGCTATTGTGTTCTCACCATTCTGTTGCATGTTTCTAAACTTGTTCCAAATATGAAATCATAGAGAAAATATTTCAAACATTCATTGCTGGGTGGCGCGCGATCTTATTGCAAAGAAGTGCTTCTCTCTGGAGTTCCAACTGCCATGCATTAAAGTCTCCTCCATTTTGTCTGGCACGGTTTCGTGTGATTGGGCACAGGATTTTGAACTGCGACAGGTATTTTATAGTTACGATATAGGCAAATGAAAAAAAAATATATATGAAAGGCTTTTGTTGCGCAAGATTTACACATGTTTGTTTAGGCAGTCGCCGGCCGGTGTGGCCGAGCGGTTCTAGACGCTTCAGTCTGGAACCGCGCGACTGCTACGGTCGCAGGTTCGAATCCTGCCTCGGGCATGGATGTGTGTGATGTCCTTAGGTTAGTTAGGTTTAAGTACGAGGGTTGTTTTTTAAGTAAGCGCCGTTTTTATTTTAAAAAAAGATACAAATACTTTTGTAAAAAAACTTTTATTTTCTGATTCTACACACTTTTAACAATTTTTCTACATAGTTGCCTTGTTTATTTAAGCACTTGTCATACCGTACAACTAAGTTTTTAACTCCCTCTTCAAAGAATTCGGCCGCCTGCTCCGACAGCCAAGAGTTCACGGCCGCTTTCACTTCATCGTCGTCATTGAAGCGCTGCCCGCCAAGATGGTGTTTCAGGTACCGGAAAAGGTGAAAATCGCTAGGAGCAAGGTCGGGGCTGTATGGTGCATGGTCCAAAACTTCCCAGCAAAAAGAATCAATCAAATCCCGAGTCTTTTGAGAGGTGTGAGGCCTAGCATTATCGTGCAGGAGCAAAACTCCTTTTGTCAGCATGCCGCGCCTTTTGTTTAGAATTGCTCTGCGGAGCTTCTTTAGAGTTGCACAGTAGGCATCTGAGTTAATTGTCGTTCCTCGTGGCAAAACACCGCGCCGGTCCCAGAACACAGTTGCCATAATCTTGCGCTTTGACAGCGTCTGTTTGCCTTTGACCTTGACGCCATTCCATCGATTGTCGCTTGCTTTCGGGAGTGATATGGGATACCCATGTTTCATCTCCAGAGACAATTTGACTCAGCATGTCATCCCCTTCTTCCTCGTAACGAATCAAAAAGTCCAATGAGTGGCAAATCTCTTCCCATTGTGGTCCTCTGTGACGAGTCTGGGTACCCACCGAGAACACAGTTTCTTAAAGTTTAGGTTTTCAGACACAATTTTGTACAAAACCGATCTTGAAACTTGTGGAAATTCCAAAGAAAGAGTGGAAATTGTGAATCTTCTGTCCTCACGAATCTTTGTTTCGACTGCAGCCACCAAATCATCAGTGATCACAGAGGGCCGGCCTGAGCGTTCTTCGTCATGGACGTTTTGACGGCCATTTTTAAACTCTCTAACCCATTGACGCACTTTACCTTCACTTATTGAATTCATCCATAAACTTCTGTTAACTGACGATGAATTTCTGCAGCTGATAGGCTTCTCGCGGTCAAAAAACGTATCACTGACCGTATCTCACACGCGGCGGGCGATTCAATAATCGTAAACATTATAAAGTAGCACAGCGATGCGTACACGTCAGCTACAGAGCTGCAACTTGCATCAGTGTGAACGGGAAGGATGCCGGCAAGTGCCGCGGTGGCTTGTTGCGGCGTCCGCGCGAACTACGGAACTACACGCGCGAACGGTCCTTACTTAAAAAACAACCCTCGTAGTTCTTAGTTCTAGGGGACTGATGACCTCAGATGTTAAGTCCCATAGTGCTTAGAGCCATTTGAACCATTTTTTTAGGCAGTCAAAGCTATGAACCCATTCCACCTAATTCCAATGCACACAGGTGACTTCTTTCATTTTAAAGATACTAGTAAGACATTATTGCCGTCCGCAGCTCGTGGTCGTGCGGTAGCGTTCTCGCTTCCCGCGCCCGGGTTCGATACCCGGCGGGTCAGGTATTTTCTCTGCCTCGTGATGACTGGGTGTTGGGTGATGTCTTTAGGTTAATTAGGTTTAAGTAGTTCTAAGTTCTAGGGGACTGATGACCATAGATGTTAAGTCACATAGTGCTCAGAGCCATTTGAACCAAGACATTATTGCCAACGTAATGGTGTTAGGCCTCTAAATGCAGTACGATCAAAGTGTCACGTACTCATCAAGCTCAAATAGCTATTAAAAATTCTTATTCTAAAAGAGAAGAGTGGAAAAATGTCAGTGAGTTCAAAAGAGGAAAGACCATGGCTGACGTATGCCATATTTTACTTTATCTGAAACACAAGTCATGTTTACATTTGCAAAACAGAAAGATCTGTTGAGGATGTTGTCATGTCTTCCTCAACAACACAGGGAGTTCTACAGTAAATTTCGCAACATTTGACCTCAAGAATGGAGTTGTGTAAAAAACAGAAACCAATACTCAGAAATTTTTTCATCGATTTCATTTTGTTGTTTTCCTGTAAATTAAGTTTGAAAAATGTTAGAAATGGTGCTTCCTCACTACAGTTCTGTTAGTTAAAACATAACTTCTCTATTTCTGTACTTGTATTATCACAAATAAAACGCAGTGCTACTGGCTCTTAGAACCAGACAGTAAATTGATTTGGCACTTAGAACGTCCTTAATAAACTATCTATCTTCTAGAATGAGATTTTCACTCTGCAGCGGAGTGTGCGCTGATATGAAACTTCCTGGCAGATTAAAACTGTGTACCTGCTTGGGTAGCTCAGTTGGTAGAGCACTTGCCCGCGAAAGGCAAAGGTCCCGAGTTCGAGTCTCGGTCCGGCACACAGTTTTAATGTCAGGAAGTTTCATATCTATCTTCTAATTTGTCTCATTATTTTTTGCCGTTATGAGGTGAGCAGCGTAATTATGTCGTATCAGAATACATTCTCAGTTTTTTGGATACAAATAATTAGGTAAAAAAGAGGTACATTGTGTTGTGACTGACAATTCGCAATTTTTCACAAACACAACTTTTATTTATGTAAGTTTACAAGGCTGATGACTGAACAACGAAAGAAAGATAACAATAACGATTCCAGTAAAAGTCTGCTAATCGAGGCAAACAAAAGTTCACTTCTAATTTTCCATAAAGGTTCGTGGCAACACACACACACACACACACACACACACACACACACACACTAGCGGTCTAAATCCACGAGGTCGGCATCGGGAGTGAACTGAATTCGGGGCTGGTTCTAGCCCCTAAATAGCTGTCTCCTTGCCGGCGGGAGTGGCCGTGCGGTTCTAGGCGCTACAGTCTGGAGCCGAGCGACCGCTACGGTCGCAGGTTCGAATTCTGCCTCGGGCATGGATGTGTGTGATGTCCTCAGATTAGTTAGGTTTAATTAGTTTTAAGTTC
Source organism: Schistocerca cancellata (assembly GCF_023864275.1). Taxonomy (NCBI): domain Eukaryota; kingdom Metazoa; phylum Arthropoda; class Insecta; order Orthoptera; family Acrididae; genus Schistocerca; species Schistocerca cancellata. The sequence goes on from NC_064627.1 coordinate 389,469,356, forward strand.
TAGGCGAATGATGACCTCAGCAGTTAAGTCGCATAGTGCTCAGAGCCATTTGAACCATTTGAAGCAGTCTCCAGCCTATCAGGTTTTGGCGTAGTGATACTTCCTGCAGGCCGTGGCTGGAGCTCCCCCTGCAGGAAGTAGTGCTCGGAATGTCTGTTTCCATTGTCTTGTATGTAAATAGCCGGTGACTCCCATGGTGCTTTTGGTACGCCTTGGACATAGACAACCCCGTCCTTTGTGGTGTGATTGGGTTGCAGGCCCTCAGGGGCTACCTTGGCTCCGGCATAACAAAACATTGTCATTAGCTTCTCCTGTCAAATGTGAAATTTGGAACTTAGAACGTCTGACATTTCCGCACTTTAAATGTAAACTTTTCGATTAAGGCCCCATTTCACCCACTTTAGCTCGTTACATGTTACAATTCCCTGTACACACGAACCTGTAGAAGTGTTCCAAGTGAAGTGCTTGCATGTTGATGCTGTAATACAGGGGCGACCAAACTCTGGCTGGCGAGGCGGATGTGGTCCTCGATGTCGCTTCATCCGGCCTGCCGACGATATTTGAACTTGCTTGATGAAACGTATGAACACGAGACACTGTGATAAAAATTTATATTTAAATATTATGTTTTACCATAATCATTACATATTATAGAAGAAAATGGAACGAACACTTAGAAAGAATGGAGAGTGAGAGACTCCCACTAAAGTTTAAGTTCAAAGAACACAGAGGAGGACCATGACCGAGGCGGGTACCGTACCAGGCAATTCTGCCTAATACCTGGAGAGGAAAAGAAGAAGAAGAAGAATATTATGTTTAGAATGCTAGAAGATTATCACATGTGCGGTGATCTCGTGGCTGCTTTGTGCCGTAAATTTACTATGTTCGGATTTAAATTGTTGTACCTAGATTTTCTTGTTTATTGTAATGCTTACTTATTTCGCGCCGTAACAAAATTTTAATTAGGTTTATATATTTTTTATTTTCAGATCCAGTTTACTTCACTCTTCTTTATGGCTACTAAGAAAAGAAAAGTGAACGCCAGGTGTCGCGTTTTCAGTGAATTACAGGGAGCAAAGTACTTCTTTGTGGAAGCAAAAGACCAAAAAACTACTCGTTTAATATGCAGCGGTAGTGTTGCAGTTTTGAAACGGTACATTCTTCGACGTCAGTATGACACAAAACATCTGTCAACAGATTCAAAGTTTTCTGGAAAGTTACGCTGTGAGAAATATGACTCAATGAAACGTAATTAACAATCCCAAATTTGATCACGAAATATATTACTGGAAGTGAATCTGTCACTCGTGCAAGTTACACAATAGTTTACAAGGTGGCAGAACGATGGAAAACGTTTACCAATTGCAGATTCATCAGGGGTGTATGATGGAAGTAGCAAATGCCTTGTGTACATAGAAGCAAATTTGTTTGGAATCATCAGCCTTTCAGGGAGTTCAGTTGTTGAGAATAGAACAAACTCGAGAAAACATAGAAAACTAGGACTTCTCTGGATCTGGATGAGTCTTCTGATCTCTCGAGTACCGGTACGTCACAACTTCTGGTATTCATTCGTGGTATCAATTTTGACTTTGAGATAAGGAACGAGTTGGTATCCGTTTCCAGTTTGCATGGAACTGGAAGAAAACATTTTCTTGGAAATGAAAAGATTTTGCAACCTTCAATGGAATCAGCTTCAAGGTGTAACTGTTGATGGAGGAAAAAAAAACATGGCTGGAGTGAGGAAGGCTATAATGGGGAAGACAAATACCCACTAAAACTGTGTGTGGGACCGAGACTCGAACTCGGGACCTTTGCCTTTCGAGGGCAAGTGCTAGTTCTGCAAGGTTCGCAGAAGAGCTTCTGTGAAGTTTTGAATGTAGGGGACAAGGTACTGGCAGAATTGAAGCTGTGAGGACGGGTCGTGAGTCGTGCTTGGGTGGCTCAGATGGTAGAGCACTTGCCCGCGAAAGTCAAAGATCCCGATTTCGAGTGTCGGTCCGGCACACAGTTTTAATCTGCCAGGAAGTTTCATATCAGCGCACACTCCGCTCCAGAGTGAAAATCTCATTCTGATAAAGACCCAGTTGGAAGATATATACAAATTCCTGGCGCTCTATTTACACACTGCTGCATATGTTAGCAAGAACTCTGTGGGAAAGACTTAGATATTCCTTGTGTACTGAGAGCAGTGTTTCTGCTGTGAACTTCAATCGGGACGTGGACTCAGTCACCGTCAATTCCTAGCTTTTATTGAAGAAATTTGTTCTGAATTGTGTGTCTCAGCTGCGGTAACCTCCTGTTCCGCTTATACGAGCTCCGAAACGAAATAGACGTTTTTCTGACTGAAAACTACAGTTGGCATGTCTTACATGTCTATCAAAGTTATCAGTTTTGGTTGACATCACATCCCATCTGAATGAAATGAACTTGAAACTTCATGTAAAGGATAACCTCGTCTATGATCTCTACAGAACAAAGGATTTCAGTTCAGAGAAAGCTATTATTGTTTGAAGCACAACTGGAAGCAGAAAGCTTCTCTCATTTTCACTGTTACAAAGAATTTTGTGTTACTACTGCCGAAGGTGTCAAACTTTGATTTTCAGCAAAAATATTCGTGACTTGAGGAAGTATTTTTTGGAGACTTTTCAGATCTTGACAGAATTGAGAGTGACATTTGGTTACAAACTTGATAATGTGTCAGTTGACCTACATATGGAGTTCATTGCTTTGGAAGCAAATGATTTGTTGAAAGACAAGCAGAGAGAAGGAAAATTTGTTGAATTTTACTTCTGCTTTCCTGATGTTGAGTTTTCGAAACTGAAGAAATTAAACGCTGGTATGGTACCAGTGCTTGGAACAACTTGTGCCTCTGAGCAAACAGCTACAGAAATGAAATACTTGAAGTCAGTACATCTCTTGATCGGATGCTACAATCCCAAACCAGATATTGATGATATATTGAAAGCCAAACGCCCGTTTCACAAAGCTCACTAACTGTTTTTGCCCCGTAGTTTGTGAGATTCGGATAGTTGATCACTACGTGTGACGTAACTATTTTTGCTTACGTCACGTTCTTTGATAACTTTATTAGTAAATAAACGCGTTGGTTGTCTTTTTCTGTATATTTCATGCCACGCACCTATGATTAACAGGGAATGTTGAATTTATCTTATATTCTTTCTTCCCAGAGCTTTCGTTCTGGCTTGCAAGTATTTGTACAGAATGTTTTGTGAGTTATACGGCGCGCTGTAAAAAGAATTTGGAGACGTCTACTATAATACACTCCTCTCTGCGGTGTGTTACTAATTCCTTCAGATGATCAGGTACAATCACATGAATCTTGATTCGACTATACGATTCACTGCTCTAGTTCTTCAACAGCAAACAGCATTGCTCCAGACTTCACTTTTGAGACGACTCCACACAGAAAAATACAGAGGACTGAGGTCAGGCGACCTTGGAGGTCGAAGTAAACACCCTATTCGACCTGTATGTTTTGGAGCATTCTGACGCATTAGGTATGATACATTCACAGTAAAATATGCTGCTATCTCTTCATTGATCTACGAAGTTCCCGATCCAGTGGTCACGGGCGAATTTTAGCCCAAGTAGATGCCGACTCAATCGAAAAATTTTCATTCAAAAATGGCTCTGAGCACTATGGGACTTAACATCTATGGTCATCAGTCCCCTAGAACCTAGAACTACTTAAACCTAACTAACCTAAGGACATCACACAACACCCAGCCATCACGAGGCAGAGAAAATCCCTGACCGCGCCGGGAATCGAGCCCGGGAACCCGGGCGCGGGAAGCGAGAACGCTACCGCACGACCACGAGCTGCGGACTAAATTTTCATTCAAATGGATTGTACTAACAAGGAGAATATTTCATACTTAAGTCACTGACGGCTAGTATTCACAAATTCACAATTACCTTCCAAATAGGCTCGCTTGCGGATTGGTTCAAAGGGCTCTGAGCACTATGGGACTTAACATCTGTGGTCATCAGTCCCCTAGAACTTAGAACTACTTAAACCTAACTAACCTAAGGACATCACACACATCCATGTCCGAGGCAGGATTCGAACCTGCGACCGTAGCGGTCACGCGGTTCCAGACTGTAGCGCCTAGAACCGCACGGCCACACCGGCAGGCCGCTTGCGGATTCATTTTGTCTGGAATGACATTGATTCTATCATCGTATACTTTGTCCCGTGTGAGCTTTCTTTATTAATTACGTTACACCCTATATATAATTATCAAAAACAGTTGTAACTGAACCTTTAAACTGTTAATAGTGCTTCAAACCAAGTTAAATACGGCATGGGCTCAGTAATATTCTAATATGGTACAGGGGAAAGATGACAAAATCATCTGTAGCAGCGGCATGGGTGGCAACCATTGTTTTAAAACATGCGCATTCATCTCACACCCACAAGAGCGTTGCCTGATCTCTTGTCAACGAAGCGACGTCAGTGAGCGAGACAATGGATAGTATCCTTGTATTCAAACGGAAAAAGAACCACACATGACTCTAAAGGGACATGCATAATGCTCACAGAGATAAGACTATCTGTTACGTTGCTACTAAAACAGGTCTTCCTTTGATACCGCCAGAGAACCGAGATTTCGTCTTGGCAGAAGAGCCAACTCCTTACAAACTCCGACCGCAGCGCTGTTTACATAGTTTTTGATCTGATCTGCCGCGCGGGATTAGCCGAGCGGTCCAGGGCGCTGCAGTCATGGACTGTGCGGCTGGTCCCGGCGGAGGTTCGAGTCCTCCCTCGGGCTTGGGTGTGTGTGTTTGTCCTTAGGATAATTTAGGTTATGTAGCGTGTAAGCTTAGGGACTGATGACCTTAGCAGTTAAGTTCCATAAGATTTCACACACATTTGAACTTTTTTTTTTTTATCTGATCTCACACTGACAGCTGCAGGTCAGTATTTTGTAGCAACCAATTCCTACCAGCCTCACATAAATTTTGTGACGTAATGTAATCGGCGATTATGTAAGAGAGCTTCAGATTCAAATTATCCGAGTGAGGTGGCGCAGTGGTTAGCACACTGGACTCGCATTCGGGAGTACGACGGTTCCAGTCCTCGTCCAGTCATCCAGATTTAGATTTTTCGTGATTTCCCTCAATCGCTCCAGACAAATGCCAGGATGGTTCCTTTGAAAGGAAACTGCTGATTTTCTTCCCCATCCTTGACACAATACGAGCTTGTACTCCGTCTCTAATGGCGTCGATGTCGACGGGACATTGAGCCCAGTCTTCCTCCCTTCCAGCTTCAAATTTATGCAGCTAGCAGCCAATGCTCCAATGTGCATTTTTAGATAGGCAACGTCCTACATATTGAATCAGCTGAAGACATTATGGGTGTAAATAAATATGTTCATAAGTACTATAGATTGTTGGTCTAATATGTTATTCTTTATGTTACATTACCTCACCTTTAGTGAAGGTGACGAGCACATATGTTTTGAAAGTAAACACGTGAAGTGTTTCACCCCAACTATTTGAAAGCATACATTTGACCATCCGTCCGAAAATTTTGTTATAAAAGTATGGAATACCGCCTTATTTCGGTGCGTATGAACGCAACCATCTCAGCGCTACACGCCCCTGTCACTAGGTTGGTAAAGGAACACCCATTACACAATCTGTCGCACCACCTGGCTGCGATACAACAGATAATTGCTATGGATGTAATTCAACTGGAGCCTTTACAAGACCATAGATAACACGGACATAGAATGTCAAAACAGCAGCTGCGCCTGGTGCTTCGAAGTATGTAAGTTTCGACATTGTTTTTTAGACAACTTTATTGCCAAAAAAAGTGCACCGTGGTATTATAAACAAGTACACCATTGCATTGTGAACATTGGTTTTTACACTTCAACTTTATTGCCAAAAACAAGTACACCATTGCATTATGAACTATGCACCTTGCACTTTTTTCGAAGTAGGCTCCACCGACATTGAGACATTTGTCGTAGCGTGCAATCAGTTTGAAGAAATGACTGTGGTAAAACTCAGTGCCCTGAGATACAGCCTGTTCCACATCTACATAGGTTTGGGAGTGATGTCTTGCGAGTGCGGCTTTAGGTGCAGGAAACAGGTGAAAGTCCTTCTTTGAACATTCATCATTAACGGCCAACCATTTGACGAGACATGACCTCTTCACCATACACGGTCTGTAGTCTTTCATGTATGACGGACACACTATTCCCATGTGCCCATTCATACCAGATAACAGCATGCACTTCCACTGGTGACCACGTTGTCAGTATACGAGCGTCTGGCATCGTGATGTGGACTCGAGTAGCCTCGGGCACACCAGTCTGCTGCTAATCTTTCTTCTGTGGCGTTTTGCGCATGCGTTATTCCTTCTCTGTTAACGTCCCATCCGTTGTTGAACAGGCAACGAGTGTGGATTCATATGGCGTTTGTGTCACCTGGTGTACCACCCTCTCTTTCAAAAACAATAGCGAAACTTACCTTCAGAACGTCCTGCGTATTTCCAAACGTCTAAAGTGCCACAAAGCAGCACACACCGATGTTTGGCGTAGCTTGGTGGTGGTGATCCCTATGTCGAGCTGGTATTATGTTTTTTCCACTTTATTGTTATTTTATCCTCCTCGTCCCATATGACGCGCGGTGGACTGTCAGTAGATACAGTTCACCACTCTTCAGCCACATGATAGTAAAGATTTTAAGACGTATTACAAGACAGGACATGGTGGTAGAAAAAAAAAATGTTTTACAAAATAAAAAGACAGATGGTCATTTGCATAATTTAAAATATGCAAGGCTAATTTGTTGATTAATTAAAATACATACACAGGTGAATGGAAAATGAATGTTTCATCCAATATAAAATATAGATGTTCAGTTGTATAAGTTAAAAAGATTTTTATATATTGTTCGTTTGCAAAGGAACAGCGCCTTCAGCGCTAACGAAATAATCAGCGAACTTGCCTCGTACATTCGCGGCATAGCGGCTTCTTACAGGATTGGTACTCCGTACGTCTTCTAAACCAATTATTTCTAGAGTTTCAGCCAGCTTGAATCCCTCTCTTTTGCGAACAAAGTTGTGCAGAAATCAACATGCTCTAATTATTACTACTGCGTGGAAGTCAATCTTCACATTTAAAAGACAATGGAATATTCGCCATTAGTTGGACAGGGTCACAAAAGTAGCGGCGCGTCCTCGACAATCTGTAATTAAAAGCTTTTCTTTTCTGTGTAAATTTTTTTCCACTGTACAGAAGTTGCATGTTGTCTCCAAGAGCAAATGCTTCGTCTCCGCCAAAGCAGAATGGAAGAGGCTCACTTGAGGCAGACAAAGATCGAGGCTTTGGAAAAGTTAAATTATTATCTTTCATTCCTTAAAAAGGTCAGTGTTCTTATAAATTTCTGATTCTCCGCTTTTTCCACATGAAGCCACTCCTACTTCTATGAATGTTAAGTAATATTCAGCGTTACAAATTGCCAGTTACGCCCCATTGAAAAACAGTGTTTGTAGTCGTGATAGAAAGAGGCACTGTGTTCAGATTTAAGAACATGCTTCCCGTCGGCTGCACCAAGACAATTCGGAAAATCGGCGTGCATTTTAAACTTTTCTGCTATATCAGTTCAGTCTTCTTCCGATGACGGTGGCATGTGTATTCTATACTTCCTGAGAAGTGTCGCACACGGTTTTGGAAATAGTGAAAATAACACATTTGAAGGAACAATGTAGCTCTATAAATTTTCGGCCTGCAGCAAGGTACCCGCAATAAGAGACTTTTTTTTACGCAAGAGAACTCAACAGGAGGAAAACCTCAAACAGTGGTTCTCCTGCATGATCAAACAAAAAATATGAATATTTTGATATCTTAAATTTCATATCATCTGTATCTGCAACTAAACCAGCCGAGTTAGAAGAAGCCGTTGCTCATACTGATGTGGCAAGCGATTGTGAAGTACAGGATGCAGTTGCCTACAATTCTCGTAAGAAACAAAGGATGACAGAAGAAAGAGAAATCGTTTCAGGTACTTGCAGAGAACATCGAGAAAAAAATTCGTCAGAACCTGAAGCAGATGAGCCTTATAAGGATTTTCTACTGTCATTATTAGATGATGTGAAATATGAGGCACAGCATTGGATGATGGTCACTAAATCTGAAATAATGTCAGCTTCGAAAAAGTACGGCAGACCTTACGGTTCACTAGAAAGCTGTAATTTGCAGTTCACTTTACACATATCGTTACCTGTATATTCAAATTCACCTATAACTGTTCTTGAATTCAGTCCATGTCCGAGTACAACAAATGCCACACTTTCACCCACATCATCTGATTTATCCTCTGGGTAACGTAAATATTAAAAAGTTGATCCATTGTATGTTAATACACTCCTGGAAATTGAAATAAGAACACCGTGAATTCATTGTCCCAGGAAGGGGAAACTTTATTGACACATTCCTGGGGTCAGATACATCACATGATCACACTGACAGAACCACAGGCACATAGACACAGGCAACAGAGCATGCACAATGTCGGCACTAGTACAGTGTATATCCACCTTTCGCAGCAATGCAGGCTGCTATTCTCCCATGGAGACGATCGTAGAGATGCTGGATGTAGTCCTGTGGAACGGCTTGCCATGCCATTTCCACCTGGCGCCTCAGTTGGACCAGCGTTCGTGCTGGACGTGCAGACCGCGTGAGACGACGCTTCATCCAGTCCCAAACATGCTCAATGGGGGACACATCCGGAGATCTTGCTGGCCAGGGTAGTTGACTTACACCTTCTAGAGCACGTTGGGTGGCACGGGATACATGCGGACGTGCATTGTCCTGTTGGAACAGCAAGTTCCCTTGCCGGTCTAGGAATGGTAGAACGATGGGTTCGATGACGGTTTGGATGTACCGTGCACTATTCAGTGTCCCCTCGACGATCACCAGTGGTGTACGGCCAGTGTAGGAGATCGCTCCCCACACCATGATGCCGGGTGTTGGCCCTGTGTGCCTCGGTCGTATGCAGTCCTGATTGTGGCGCTCACCTGCACGGCGCCAAACACGCATACGACCATCATTGGCACCAAGGCAGAAGCGACTCTCATCGCTGAAGACGACACGTCTCCATTCGTCCCTCCATTCACGCCTGTCGCGACACCACTGGAGGCGGGCTGCACGATGTTGGGGCGTGAGCGGAAGACGGCCTAACGGTGTGCGGGACCGTAGCCCAGCTTCATGGAGACGGTTGCGAATGGTCCTCGCCGATACCCCAGGAGCAACAGTGTCCCTAATTTGCTGGGAAGTGGCGGTGCGGTCCCCTACGGCACTGCGTAGGATCCTACGATCTTGGCGTGCATCCGTGCGTCGCTGCGGTCCGGTCCCAGGTCGACGGGCACGTGCACCTTCCGCCGACCACTGGCGACAACATCGATGTACTGTGGAGACCTCACGCCCCACGTGTTGAGCAATTCGGCGGTACGTCCACCCGGCCTCCCGCATGCCCACTATACGCCCTCGCTCAAAGTCCGTCAACTGCACATACCGTTCACGTCCACGCTGTCGCGGCACGCTACCAGTGTTAAAGACTGCGATGGAGCTCCGTATGCCACGGCAAACTGGCTGACACTGACGGCGGCGGTGCACAAATGCTGCGCAGTTAGCGCCATTCGACGGCCAACACCGCGGTTCCTGGTGTGTCCGCTGTGCCGTGCGTGTGATCATTGCTTGTACAGCCCGCTCGCAGTGTCCGGAGCAAGTATGGTGGGTCTGACACACCGGTGTCAATGTGTTCTTTTTTCCATTTCCAGGAGTGTATTAAATATTGGAGCAAATTACTGTTAAACCTATCTTAAAAACTGTATACATAAAATATGCATTTTATTTACCTTAAAGTAAATCATTAGTCTTTCTTCTAGTGATATACTATTCCTCATTTGCGTACTTTTCTTTGTCATATTAGCTCACAGCAGAGCGTATACCTCATTAAAAGACGTCATAGACAGTTGAAAAATTTTCAGCTTCTTCTCAATTTCTTATAAATTGTAAACAAGAGGGCGTGTTTCTCTAGAGTAGTTAACATAGGATGAATCCATTCTTTTCGTTGACATCGGCAGCGTCTGTATTTTATTTTCAATAACGAAGAGAAAAGCAAGACTTTCTCGTCAGACTCCGTTTCGTAATTGGACCATACAGGCACACAGACAGCTCTTTTCACAGAGCTTCTGACGCACTGTTCAGTCGCGTGTCTGGCGATTCAAACACGCGAAAGTCACGCATTGCAGCGATTGAATCCCTCGGCAGAATCGCCTCGACAAAGTCGCCAATATGAAAGCAGCCTTAGGATGTGGCCGAGCGGTTCTAGGCGCCAGAGTCTGGAACCGCGCGACCGTTACGGTCGCAGGTTCGAATCCTGCCTCGGGCATGGATGTGTGTGCTGTCCTTAGGTTAGTTAGGTTTAAGTAGTTTAAAGTTCTAGGGGACTGATGACCTCAGAAGTTAAGTCCCATAATGCTCAGAGCCATTTGAACCATTTTGATGTGGGTGGAAGGTAATTGAGACGAGGGGAACCCTGGCAAGAACAGGGAGGAGTGGGTTCTCTAATCTGGTAGGACGGGTGTATATCAGGACGGATTTAACGGTCGGGTATGGGATGATGATCAAAATTTCGTTGGGAGAGGACGTGGAGAGTGTGGAGGTGTAGTGATGTGGGAATATGGTGGTAGAGGCGCGGCAGGGAAGAGTCCACGCAGGCCGATGCGCTGTGATCAGTTTGCGTCCAAAACGCTGGACGAGTTCATTCGTTTGTTCAGAAGGGGAGGTCGACGTTGTTCGCCCACTTTCGGTCGGTCGGCTACGCACTGCGATGACAGAATCGAGGCGCTCGTCCTACAGTCTTTCTCAAAAGATTTTACAGAAAATATTCAATACAAAAATTCATTTTTGCGTTATGTATAGCTTTACACGTCAACTTTATAATGACGTGCTCGTCACTTCGTTACATGTCATAGTTATTGTGATTCTTAGATTTAAGTAAGATACGGCACGAAATTGAAAAAAGTTTGCAATGAAAAAGAGGGGTTATTATGATTTTGCGTTTGGTTCATGTTACGTAATACACTCCTGGAAATTGAAATAAGAACACCGTGAATTCATTGTCCCAGGAAGGGGAAACTTTATTGACACATTCCTGGGGTCAGATACATCACATGATCACACTGACAGAACCACAGGCACATAGACACAGGCAACAGAGCATGCACAATGTCGGCACTAGTACAGTGTATATCCACCTTTCGCAGCAATGCAGGCTGCTATTCTCCCATGGAGACGATCGTAGAGATGCTGGATGTAGTCCTGTGGAACGGCTTGCCATGCCATTTCCACCTGGCGCCTCAGTTGGGCCAGCGTTCGTGCTGGACGTGCAGACCGCGTGAGACGACGCTTCATCCAGTCCCAAACATGCTCAATGGGGGACAGATCCGGAGATCTTGCTGACCAGGGTAGTTGACTTACACCTTCTAGAGCACGTTGGGTGGCACGGGATACATGCGGACGTGCATTGTCCTGTTGGAACAGCAAGTTCCCTTGCCGGTCTAGGAATGGTAGAACGATGGGTTCGATGACGGTTTGGATGTACCGTGCACTATTCAGTGTCCCCTCGACGATCACCAGTGGTGTACGGCCAGTGTAGGAGATCGCTCCCCACACCATGATGCCGGGTGTTGGCCCTGTGTGCCTCGGTCGTATGCAGTCCTGATTGTGGCGCTCACCTGCACGGCGCCAAACACGCATACGACCATCATTGGCACCAAGGCAGAAGCGACTCTCATCGCTGAAGACGACACGTCTCCATTCGTCCCTCCATTCACGCCTGTCGCGACACCACTGGAGGCGGGCTGCACGATGTTGGGGCGTGAGCGGAAGACGGCCTAACGGTGTGCGGGACCGTAGCCCAGCTTCATGGAGACGGTTGCGAATGGTCCTCGCCGATACCCCAGGAGCAACAGTGTCCCTAATTTGCTGGGAAGTGGCGGTGCGGTCCCCTACGGCACTGCGTAGGATCCTACGGTCTTGGCGTGCATCCGTGCGTCGCTGCGGTCCGGTCCCAGGTCGACGGGCACGTGCACCTTCCGCCGACCAGTGGCGACAACATCGATGTACTGTGGAGACCTCACGCCCCACGTGTTGAGCAATTCGGCGGTACGTCCACCCGGCCTCGCGCATGCCCACTATACGCCCTCGCTCAAAGTCCGTCAACTGCACATACGGTTCACGTCCACGCTGTCGCGGCATGCTACCAGTGTTAAAGACTGCGATGGAGCTCCGTATGCCACGGCAAACTGGCTGACACTGACGGCGGCGGTGCACAAATGCTGCGCAGCTAGCGCCATTCGACGGCCAACACCGCGGTTCCTGGTGTGTCCGCTGTGCCGTGCGTGTGATCATTGCTTGTACAGCCCTCTCGCAGTGTCCGGAGCAAGTATGGTGGGTCTGACACACCGGTGTCAATGTGTTCTTTTTTCCATTTCCAGGAGTGTATGTTGCTGCTTATGAAGTTCAGCTTATTCAATTGTTCTATGGACTTAGGTGGAGGTCTTTATCTGTTACCAATCTCGAGAACATTTGATGCGATGTAGCACTCTCTGCAATCAAGCATGCCATTCATAAAGCCAGAATGAAATATCCACAGCCTTTCTCATATTTCATAAGCGGTTTGAGATTTCGAAATGAAATTTTGGCAAATGACAGCACGCAAAAAGGAGAGTAATTATCTTTGTGGTTATTATACAAAACTTCATTATCTACCGTGTTATTCCGTTAACTATAGACTTTTTCGATGAAAGAAAGTAATTTTTAAGGGCCATAACTAGGGAGTTACGCTGTGGGTTTTGGAACAGCATAGGTAAAGACACTAGACGTTTATTTTTAGCGAGGATGAGTATCTCCACAGGCTATTAGCCTTACTTTTCCTCAGTTCCTAAATTAATAAAATTAATTAACCACGGATTCAGAATTCTCTCGCAATTGTGTCTGCTCAAACTGTTACTGATGTGACATTGTGTCAGCTCCACTGTGTTTTGGCAAAAGAAGCAAATTTTAATATGGGAACAAGAGGAATGTAGGTTTTACTCAAAATTCGTCACTCAGAATCTTCTCTGAAAGTTACAAATGATTAACAAACAAGGTGGAGAAAAATTGCCGTTTTTGTTGCATTTTCAGTGGGATTCTTTCTAGATGATAACCATAGTAGAATGGTTTGTAGATCTTCTTGAATGGTCACCAGAAATAGGCATAGGCTTCAGTTCGGAATGACACTTCCTATCCAGCACTCAGCATCTCCCGTACAGCTCCTGCCTGCAACCCCCACCACTACTGCTCTCCACATGTGTGCCCTGCCAATTGCGCACATCTATCGGCCACATTATTCTGCTTGCACTCTACCAGGACCAGTGAGCAAGGAGGGAAATAGTGGGTGGTTAGTGTCGAGTCTATGGGTAATGTAGGATACTTGCAAGATGGATGAGTGCGGTGGGGAATTTTATAGGTCGCTAGAGGGTTTGGGTGGGGGAGGGTAAGTGGGTCTGAACAGTTAGGTGGAGTGCATGGCATTCAATGATCTGTAGGGCACTATAGAAGGAGGTAGGAAAGGCTCGTGTTGTGCACTTCGAAATCGTATAAAGTTATCTCAAGGTCATAGATTAAGTGGTACTATGCGCAATGCAAGGTAATTTTGCTTAAAATGCAGGAGATGTGTTCCTCATTATAAAGTACACCAGACGTCGTATCCATCGTGGTTGCTGTGTGCTGTGAAATGACTTGCTACATTTCACAGAATGTGCTCCACATCATCACAGTCTGCAACATCACTCTCTACCAGCAGTTGTCGTCTGCGTCTGAATGCAAACCTCACAGTTCCTTTACGGAAATGAACCCCTTGCAAAACAGCTATGCTTACTCTGTTAGCAAATGTCGAAGGAGAGCGGAGAAAATCACGAAGATGATTCTGGACTCGTTGATGACGTGAACAGCAAATGGCTGGCACTACAACCGCTTCCATTGGCAGTGACCAACAAGGTGTACTGTCAACTACTTTTGGCAAATATTGGATTAAAATGCACATTTAATAATAAAATACTTGCAATATCTGACCCAACTACTCTTTTATTTGTCTCTCTTATTAATAAGTTTATCTTGGAACTCTTCCATTTGTTATGTGTTTGCATAGTGCTGCGCTAGTATTAGTCTTAGTCGTATGAAAGGGGAATTTTGTTAAAATTCGACGGCCGCTGTGGCCGTGTGGTTCTGGGCGCTTCAGTCCGGAACCGGGCGACCTCTACGGTCGCAGGTTCGAATCCTGCCTCGGGCATGGATGTGTGTGATGTCCTTAGGTTAGTTAGGTTTAATTAGTTCTACGTTCTACGCGACTGATGACCTCAGAAGTTAAGTCGCATAGTGCTCAGAACCATTTGAACCATTTTTTTTTGTTAAAATTCAGTAAAGGCACGGTTGGGCAATGAAGTCAGGGGCCGCTGGCAGTGTGTAGTGGTAGTCAGCAGCCAGTAGTTCAGAGAGAGTAAACATGGCGTGCAGCTGCAGTGGCATATTGCACGTACTGTTTGGAGTGGAGCAACAGAGAGGCAGGGAACTGCAGCATTGCTTTAAGTTATTGCGATGTATGAGGCGAGGCAGTAGGCCAGATCTGGGAGTGGCACTGTGTAAGTGGCTGACGTATGGGAATTTACCCCTGCCATAGTTTCTGTCACTCTCTGGCACTATGTCAGAAGCGAGGGGAAAAGCAGTATAAATAGTCAGGCACTTTTAGCTTGAGGGGGTGTGCCAGGTCAGTCGGGAGATGGGTCGGACCTATGCTGCTCCATGCTTACAAGCAGCGATGCTGGAAATATTCTGTGTAACCTTTTCTTTATTTCTATGTACTTGTTCGGGCTGTATTCCGCCTCCGAGGGCGCAACACTGGGTCAGGACGGAATGGCAGCTGGGTACTCGGAGATTGCATGGTCTACCTGAAGGAGGGATGTAACAGTTGTCTGCAGTGAGTCCAGGACGGGACACGTTCGGTTCCCACCTGGTGTACTGGGGTCCGGGCGAGGCGTATGGCTTCAAATGGCTCTGAGCACTATGCGACTTAACTTCTGTGGTCATCAGTCGCCTAGAAATTAGAACTAATTAAACCTATCTAACCGAAGGACATCACACGCATCCATGCCGGAGGCAGGATTCGAACCTCCGACCGTAGCAGTCGCTCGGTTCCAGACTGTAGCGCCTAGAACCGCACAGCCACTCCGGCCGGCTCGAGGCGTATGCTTTGGAGGCGCAGCAGCGCTAAAAATAGCGCAGGAGATGGTGGCAGTTGTTGCCGTCTGGCAAGCACCACTAGCGGCAAGTTGCGGCACAGCATCCAGGAGGGCGCGGATTCGAGTCCGGTCCTGTCCTGGGAGCAGCAGCAGCTGAGGACCACGGGCGACCAGTACAACCACCTTCGTCCCATGGTTGGACAGAGCAGGCCAAACGGGGTGGAGGGCGGCGAGGACCAGGCACTGTAGCAGTCTCCGGAATCGCGAGCAGTTACGCGGCGCAAGACGCGACGCTTCGGCGAGTGGCGACCAGGCAGAGCACGGCCGCCTTCCAGCTGAGCGGCCTCGATGACGCAGCAGCGTTGTCGGCATACCAGGAGCTGCTGAGCCGGCTGGACTCGCGGGACAACGCTGCGGGCTGCACGCCGACACTACGCTGCATCCATGGTAGTACTGGAAATCATGTGAATAAAGGAATACTTCCGAATACCGCTGTATCGCTCTGCACTGCCCCTTGACGCTATTGAACTTGCTCAGCCTCCTGATGAGAAGTGGCAAGGTGGGCCCCGGCCTTCAGCTTGGCCATCTAGCGTCCCGGGTTCGACCAGCGACGCATTGCAACAATAGAAAAACAAAAATATCGGAATAGGGAGTCCGCCTTGATGCAAAACATCTTGTTATTTGTTTGCTTATGTACTCCTCAAGCTGGTCGGTTCAAATGGCTCTGAGCACTATGGGACTCTACATCTTAGGTCATAAGTCCCCTAGAACTTAGAACTACTTAAACCTAACTAACCTAAGGACATCACACACACCCATGCCCGAGGCAGGATTCGAACCTGCGACCGTAGCAGTCCCGCGGTTCCGGACTGCAGCGCCAGAACCGCTAGACCACCGCGGCCGGCGGGACTTAACATCTGAGGTCATCAGTCCCCTAGAACTTAGAACTACTTAAACCTAACTAACCTAAGGACATCACACACATCCATACCCGAGGCAGGATTCGGACCTGTGACCGTAGCGGTCGCGCGGTTCCAGACTGAAGCGCTTTTAACCGCTTGGCCACACCGGCCGGCCCTCAAACTGGTTTAGACGACAAATTTCACCATCATCAGTGGATTCTTCAAATCTAAAACTTGCAGAAAATTGCATAATTATACAAGCACAATAACACATTATAGCATTTTTACTGTTCATTTTTTGAAATATAGTTTTTTATAGATACTTTCATACTACCTTATTTGTTATGTGTTATGGCAAGTTTTTAAGAATTATTGTCGCTGTTTGCGGCATATTGTTCTGTGATTTTGACTGTTACCGTTTTTTTTAGCATACATCATTGATTTGCAACTATGTGAGCGACTGTTAGTATACAAACACTAAAAGGTGAACTTACGTATGTCAGCGTTATAGACTTGGGGTTGCAGTAGTGTTGTGGAATACAGTTTTGGCGTGTACTAAGCTGTTTATTAGTCATTGATGTACTCACGTTCGTTGGGTGGCATGTAGCTGATTCTATACACAGGAAAAACAAAACTTTAGCACCTTGTTTATGATCAAGAACGTTACGCCATCTTGCTGTTCGCATGTGTCGTTAGAGATGTATCGCATGTTGCGAGATGGCTATGAAACCTGTAGCGGGAGTTACGACTCGACTGCTTTTGTTCCTTATTTATTCATCTGTGTGTGATGGGACTAAAAAAAAAATGGTTCAATTGGCTCTGAGCAATATGGGACTTAACATCTGAGGTCATCAGTCGCCTAGAACTTAGAACTACTTAAACCTAAGTAACCTAAGGACATCACATACATCCATGCCCGAGGCAGGAATAGAACTACGACCGTAGCGGTCGTGCGCTTCCAGACTGAAGCGCCTAGAACCGCTCGGTCACACTGGCCGACTGTATGATGTTGAAGTGGTTCTTTTGCGTGTGTGTACTTTCTGTTCTGTGTCCTTGGTCAGTTCTCTCAGAGCGGTAAAGAGGGTGTTGTTGCAAAGTGTTGTGTTTTCGTTTATTACATTTTTCCTTTCCACTATAGCCTTTCGTATTTAGTAATTTTCTTCTATTGTTATTTGTCGGTATAGACTGTTGCTGTGCTTCAGAATGTATAGATCGTTTTCGATATTAGTGGGGTTATGGTTTCTGTTCATTAGGTGTTCTGTGGAAGTTGAATGTGTGCTGTCACTCTTTAGAGCTCTCATGTGCTCTGCGTACCTCGTTCGGAAATTTCTGTTTCTTTGTCTTATGTATTGGGCCTGACAGGAGTTGCATGTCAGTTGATATATTGCAGCGTTATGGACATAAGTTTACAGAACTAAGACCACTCGAGAGACATCTAACTCTTTCCAATAATGGATACACAGTTTTGAAGCACAATGTTGATGTCCATGTATACACATAAGTGTATATAGGCACACAACATATTTACTCATACTGTGCTTCAAAACCATGTATCCACTTCTGGAAACGGTAACTTATCTTTCCATTTGTTTTAGTTTTGCAAACTTATATTCACAATTCGCCCCTTTGTAACATACTGTCGTAATCTTATGAGCACCAGAATTAACCTAAATCTGAAAAAAGAAAAAAGAACTGATGTAGACATATGAAGCACCTAAAGATGAGGGCGCAGGACGCGAAGTGCATCATGCATTGAATAAAATTGTGACTGTGACTCAAGGCGGTTGTTCTTTATTATACGAAAGAAATATTTAATTGCGCTATTGGGTAGTTCCCGTTATGTGTTACATTTTTTTAAGTAAAGCTTTTCCTGCTTAAGTTTGTAGATGAAATACTATTTGTATGAAGGTTTCCCAAAAGCAAATTATCTGCATAAAATAAATAAATAAATGTGTTTTCAGAATAGAATGAAAATCATGCGCCTTTTTTAGGGTCATTTTTAACAAAATCGAACCCCCGCCCCCTCTTTGACAAAATCCTGGCTGTTTCCTTCTGTGAGGGGGATTGCTTACCATTTTAAGACTTTTCAAAAGTGAATCTGAAAGTGAGACTCCTGTAGCTGTCATTTTGAAGACACAAGAACGGCCTACAGAGCAAGACAAACGTACGACGAATTGTAATCGAAAGTGTCAGAGCTATAGATGGAAACGTCAGGAAAATTTGATTTCGTGTCTCTTGGACAGCATCTAAATTGCGAGAAAGCTGTAAAGCAAGTGGATGGCTTTGACAAAGATTTTTAAGGTACTCTTTGTTTGAAATGTAAATAAATGGCGAATATCCGACCTCACAAAAACGTTTTACAATTAAGCATGAGAAAATTGGCTTCAAAGGTATCTGCTCAGTTGTACTTCGAGGACAAAATCAGTCTTGTTCCAGTCTTCATACCAAGTTAAACTTATACAGTGTCGGTGGTCGAATTCGGGTAGCACATGTGTCAGTTAAACACGCTGATAATTCAGGCACATTGGCCGACTTCTTCCTGGATAAACAGCATGTTCTGAGCCTCTGAAGAGAGACAGAGTATATGATAGCGAGAATATATCAAATTAAAAAAGTCAACGCAAATATTCTGAAAAGATATCAGTCTTAAACACGCTAAAAGTAGTGAAGGAAGGAAGTTTTTAATGGAAAGAAGTCACGTAGCTGCAGCATGTGCCACGCCACATTCATGAGAAAGGTATACGAAATAATAAAAGAATAGCTCAACAGAGTATTACCTTCATACAACGTGAGTAAATCAGAATCATTTCATCAAAACTTGCCGGAAAATGAGTGATAGTACCGGCGGTTTTGAACTTCCCACAGGAATAGGGTCTCAGATAATTATTTTGCGTGCTGGCTCTGCTTTCAACGTTTGTTCCTGGGGGTAAACTTGTATCTAGGTGCAAGAAAAACAGCAGATTCGGAAGTGAAGCTGTTACATTCAAGAAGTGGTTCACTGAACAGTTCTTGCCTTACCTTACTCTGAAGTCGATCATTATGATGGGCAATGACAGCAGTCATCCAGCTGCTACAAACACCAGGCGTCCGGATGTGGTACTCTGGTTTCAAAATGAAAATATTCCTCACAGAATAAGCCAGACCGATGACGAACTCCTCCACCTCGCTCATTTAAACACGTCACGTGAGAAAACGTACGAACTTGAATTATATGCTCGTGACTGTGGTAACAAGTTTTTCGTTTACTATCATACCATTGCCACTATAATCCGAACGGATTAATTTATGCACATCTTAAGGACTATGGGGCAGAAGAGAACATAACAGAGACTGAATCGTTCATGCAAGAAGAAATAGACATCTCCCGTTAAGCGTGGGCAGACTGTGTACGGCGAGTTGGAAAACCTCAAGAAGATGCCTTTGTTAGGGAAGTGGAGGTAGATACAGACCTTGAACCTGTTGACGTAAATTTACGGCCAGATTCTCTGGGCACACTCAGATAGCAGTGACGGTGGTATCTTGATGTACACTGTGGAACAATGTAAGGTAATAATAGTTCCTGGTTTTAAAGGATCATGGTTCAAAAACGCATTTGTTTGTCGAAATATCATCTACATTCATACAGGGTGACTTGTGGAATTTTTCTCATTTGGTTATTACGACGTTTAGCGCACCTCATTACGGTCTCAGTCATTTCTTGAGGAATCGGCTCTGCCCCTTCCACTATTACGGTTTCAACGCATCTGTATTATAGAGTAGCCATAAAAAGAGAAGCCACAGAAAAAAAATAGTTCAAATGGCTCTGAGCACTATGGGACTTAACATCTGAGGTCATCAGTCCCATAGAACTTAGAGCTACTTAAACCTAACTAACCTAAGGACATCACACACATCCATACCCGAGGCAGGATTCGAACCTGCGACCGCAGCAGTCGCACGGTTCCAGACTGTAGTGCCTCTAACCGCTCGGCCACTCCGGCCGGCGTCACACAAAAAGATTCAGGGCTGAAAGATAAGGTGATCTTGTCGACACTCCTTTGTGTCGGAAAAATATCGGGAGTTTTGTTTATTGACGAACCCATTCAGACTAAACATTGCCTGACATACGACATCCTGGTCAATTCTGTTCAGTAACGTTGAACAGAAATTGTGCCTGTACCACTTTTATCTCCCAATCGTAACTGTTGAGCCACTTGCAGCTCATAAGGGTGAAACTTTAAATCCTGTTTCATAATACTCTGCAAAGACATACGAGGGATTTGAAGTGATCTGGAATGGCGACGGGCAGATCGCTATGGGCTTCGTTGCAGAGCTGCACGAACTTGTTGGACATTTTATGGCGTGCATTCTGTCATTTCAGGTCACTTATGCTCCACACTGGTTACAGAACTCGTTCACGCTACTATTTTATCCACCTGCGTATTGTCCTGCTGTGTGGAACACGGAAATGGTGGTCTGTTTCAAGGCACTTCATGCACTGGACTGCTGCGACGCTCTGCACACGACAAATGTTTCAAATGGCCCTGAGCACTATGTGACTTAACATCTGACGCCAACAGACCCCTAGACTTAGAACTACTTAAACCTGCCCGAGGCAGGATTCGAACCTGCGACCGTAACAGCCGTGTGGTTCCGGACTGAAGCGCCTAGAACCGCTCGACCACAGCGGCCGGCTGCACACGACAAAACTAGTCCACTGCCTCAGTACACACCTGCGACGGCCATGTTCCATATTGAAGTAAAAATGTAAATGCCGTGTGGCCAGAGACTCCCGTCGTGTAGACCGTTCGCCTGGTGCAGATCTTTAGAGTTGACGGCACTTCGGCGACTTGCGCGTCGATGGGGGTGAAATGATGATGATAAGGACAACAGAACACCCAGTCCCTGAGCGGCGAAAATCTCCGACCCAGCCGGGAATCGAACCCGGGCCGTTAGGTATGACATTCCGTCGCGCTGACCACTCAGCTACTAGGAGCGGGCCATATTGAAGTGAATGGCATACTATGATAGTTCGCACAGTCCGCCCCAGTAGCTGAGTGGTCAGCGTGACGGATTGCCGTCCTCCGGGCCCGGGTTCGATTCCCGGCTGGGTCGGAGATTTTCTCCGCTCAGGGACTGGGTGTTGTGTTGTGTTCATCATCATTTCATCCCCATCCGGCGTGCAGGTCGCCCAATGTGGCGCCGAATGTAATAAGACCTGCGCCAAGGCGGCCGGACCTGCCCCGCGAGGGGCCTCCCGGCCAATGACGCCAAACGCTCATTTCCATTTCCATAGTTCGCACACAGACTCTGATAGAAATGATGATGGTATTGTGATGCAGAAAGTGTGACAAAGAAACGTAGTAACAGTTCTTGGTTTTAGAGACTCAGGGTTTAAAAGAATGGCTTTTTTTGTCGAAATGTCAACTGCCTGGATAGTATTTGATAACTTCCTAGCCTGTATTGACTGGGAATATGTATACTGAGAAGTATGCAGACATTCATTTGTTATAGCGACATAACTATAATTTATGACTTATTGCCCCAGGAGAAGCAGCTAGCTAATTAGTTAGCTGAGAACTTCTAGCTTTTACAGGTGTTTACTATGCTCTAATAACTCAGGAGAATGCGGTCGGGTTAATTCGTCAAAAACTCATATTTTGCATCATGTACCCCATGTTATTTTCAAGGGACGAATTGGAAAATGCCTTAAACTGACAGTGGAGGTTAGCTGTCTGTGCCGTTCGACGAACTTAACGGCCAGTAGTCTCTCAAGTTATTCGAAGAACATGGCTAGTTTGCTGCTTGTTGCGTAGATCATAAATGCGGTCTCTCACTGTAATGTGGCACGAGCTAGTTTACACGCATGACGCTCTTTGTGAGCGAAAACATGACAACATGCTGACCATTCGCATGAAAGTCCTTTGCATTGACTTTTGATACCTGTAATTCTTTTTTACGCGTACTGATTTACACATAAGTTCATTCAAATACAGCCTCACATACATTTTGAAAAAAAATCTGTCGATTAGGAGAAGTTATTAAGCAAGTGTGATGATTTCAGTTTATGTTTGAAGTTAATTTTGTGATCAGTTAGATTTTCAGTTAGATTCGTCACTTCAGTAGGTAAATTCCCATAGAGTTTTGTGGCTGCATACCCCTTTCATTCCGTGCCACATTAAGGATCATTGATGATTAGTGTAAATAAGTTCTCTTTCTATTATGTTACAGTTATTTTGGAATTGCAACTGGTCGTTGGAAAAAAACTTCAGACAGTATTAAATGTGCTGCAAAGCTGTGGAAAGTATGCATAACTCTTTAGTGAATTGTCTTCAAGAGGTTCTAGTATCGTTATTATGTGCTTCTGTGCGACATAGTTCTCCCTCTAAAAACAGTAACCAAAGTTTATCAAGCAATAACATATTAGTGAATGAAAGTAGAAAAAGTAAGTCAATTTTTGACATTTTCATCTCCAAAGGCTGCTATTATCCGTAACTTAAAGGTTTTAGAGATAGGGCGCTTAATATCTACTGTACAACTTGTGAAATCCAATGCAGGTTCTTATCAATAAGCGATTGTCTATTACATTTTTACTTATAACTCTGCCTAAGTATCACTAGAATGGAAAAAT
This sequence comes from Schistocerca cancellata, assembly GCF_023864275.1. Taxonomy (NCBI): domain Eukaryota; kingdom Metazoa; phylum Arthropoda; class Insecta; order Orthoptera; family Acrididae; genus Schistocerca; species Schistocerca cancellata. The sequence continues at coordinate 389,492,187 of NC_064627.1, forward strand.
TCTAACGCATTTCAATGAATTTGTGGATAGAAAAGTTGTACTTGACATCTTCCCAAAGCTGCGTTAGCTGTTCTCATCTTCTAAGACGTGGAATGAGATTTATCTCATGTAGACGATTGATCGAAACCGGTTACAACATTTATTTCCTCATCACAGATGTGAAGGTGTAATAGATGTCAAACGAAACTGACTGTTGTACGCAGCAGCACTGTTTGGCACTGCGGACTTCATTTGCCGCCTCTCTGCCTCGATACTTACGCAAACTTCATCCCCTCCACACTTTCATATCGCTCTCCCTGTCGCCACAGATACGCCTTCCAACGTAATGAGCACCACTTATAATGCAGAACGTCTGTTATCACTGCATCAGAATCCTACTGGCCTGCTCTGGCGCAACAGACCTGCGAACGAAGAGTGTGAAAAATCTAAGACTCAAATCTGCTCCTGACATTTCTTACTTACAGCTAAAGGTTAGTAGCCAATTGTAAAACTCTTTCTAATTTTAACATTTACTACAGTAAAATGTAGCACTTCTTTATGTGCATTGTGTTTGTTTGTGGACTGCGATGTGAGTAATACCACTGGAAGAAGTCTCATGAAAGGGATGTTAAAAAAAGTGTCGCATATCCCTACAGGATGTATATTGGTCGAAACTAAGAGAAAGCTTCCTGTAATTATGTGTCCGGAAACCAATACCTGTTGCCATGTAGGCCAATCTGTCCTCTCATTGCCGTCTTTGTTACATAGAAGTGAAAACAACCATAGGCAGCATTTCTTCGCAGTGAATTACGCACTATCTCTATACAGGGTGGTCAGAAACAGTCTGGACGGCTTGTAAGGCTATTGCAGGCTAGGTTGTGCTGGGAAAGAATTGTTAAGAAAAAAATTGAAGCAGCCCGCCAGAGACAGTGTCGCCAAACGTGTTATTCGTTTGGTTTCCTAAGACCGAACAAGTGAGCGATACAAAAATTGGACTTGGGGCGGTAGTAAGGATCGAATCCAGACCAAAGGCTTAGGCAGTCTCGTGCGCTGTCATGTAGGCTACGAGAACAACTGAAATTAGTTGTATCCGGCGGGCCGATTGAATTTGCGCGCACAATGACCTGATTGGTTAACTTCAACGCTAATTAATTTGAAAACGGTGCAACGTATCGAATTTTTTCGTTGACAATTATTTCTCAGCTGAGCTTTCTCTGCAACACTCTTAAAAACATTTCAGACTATTTTTTGAGCTCCCCGTGTATAATAGGAAATTCCCTGATCGACTGATCATCATCCAGTCCAAAACCGCTAACGACAGACACTTGAAGCTTTGAGAGAGCGTTGACCTTTATGTTAGCATGTTAAGAATGGATTTTTCGAAATTCCACCCCTAGGGGGTGAAATGGGGAATGAAGGATTTTTGAAAATACACTATGTGATCAAAAGTATCTGGACACCTGACTGAAAATGACTTAAAAGTTCGTGGCGCCCTTCATTGGTAATGCTGGAATTCATTATGGTGCTGGCCCACCCTTATCCTTGATGACAGCTTCCACTCTCGCAGGCATACGTTCAGTCAGGTGCTGGAAGGTTTCTTAGGGAATGGCAGCCCATTCTTCACGTAGTGCTGCACTGAGGAGAGGTATTCATGTCGGTCGGTGAGGCCTGGCACGAAGTCGACGTTCCAAAACATTCCAAAGGTGTTCTACAGGATTCAGGTCAGGACTCTGGGCAGGCCAGTCCATTACAGAGATGTTATTGTGGTGTAACCACTCCGTCACAGGCTGTGCATTATGAACAGGCGCTCGAAAATGTTGAAAGATGCAATCGCTATCTCCTAATTACTCTTCAACAGTGGGAAGCAAGAAGATGCTTAAGACATCAATGTAGGCCTGTGCTGTGATAGTGCCACGCAAAACAACAAGAGGTGCAAGCCCCTTCCATGAAAAACACGACCACACCTTAACACCACCGCCTCCGAATTTTACTGTTGGCACTACACATGCCGATAGATGACGTTCGCCTGGCATTCGCCATACCTACACCGTGCCATCGGATTGCCACATTGTGTACCGTGATTAGTCACTACACACAACAAAATGTTTTATTATTCCAGTCTCTGATCACAAATGAATTCTTTAGACGATGACCGGTTTCAGTCTGTAATGACCATCTTCAGATCTTTTTTACACCATCTCCTAAAGTGATACGGCCATAATGGCATCGTCAAAACATATAATCAGCATAGCATCGTCACATAGATTTAAAATATGGTGTAGAATAGGCCACATCATATTTTAAATCTATGTGACGATGCTACGCTGATTATACACTCCTGGAAATTGAAATAAGAACACCGTGAATTCATTGTCCCAGGAAGGGGAAACTTTATTGACACATTCCTGGGGTCAGATACATCACATGATCACACTGACAGAACCACAGGCACATAGACACAGGCAACAGAGCATGCACAATGTCGGCACTAGTACAGTGTATATCCACCTTTCGCAGTAATGCAGGCTGCTATTCTCCCATGGAGACGATCGTAGAGATGCTGGATGTAGTCCTGTGGAACGGCTTGCCATGCCATTTCCACCTGGCGCCTCAGTTGGACCAGCGTTCGTGCTGGACGTGCAGACCGCGTGAGACGACGCTTCATCCAGTCCCAAACATGCTCAATGGGGGACAGATCCGGAGATCTTGCTGGCCAGGGTAGTTGACTTACACCTTCTAGAGCACGTTGGGTGGCACGGGATACATGCGGACGTGCATTGTCCTGTTGGAACAGCAAGTTCCCTTGCCGGTCTAGGAGTGGTAGAACGATGGGTTCGATGACGGTTTGGATGTACCGTGCACTATTCAGTGTCCCCTCGACGATCACCAGTGGTGTACGGCCAGTGTAGGAGATCGCTCCCCACACCATGATGCCGGGTGTTGGCCCTGTGTGCCTCGGTCGTATGCAGTCCTGATTGTGGCGCTCACCTGCACGGCGCCAAACACGCATACGACCATCATTGGCACCAAGGCAGAAGCGACTCTCATCGCTGAAGACGACACGTCTCCATTCGTCCCTCCATTCACGCCTGTCGCGACACCACTGGAGGCGGGCGGTACGATGTTGGGGCGTGAGTGGAAGACGGCCTAACGGTGTGCGGGACCGTAGCCCAGCTTCATGCAGACGGTTGCGAATGGTCCTCGCCGATACCCCAGGAGCAACAGTGACGCTAATTTGCTGGGAAGTGGCGGTGCGGTCCCCTACGGCACTGCGTAGGATCCTACGGTCTTGGCGTGCATCCGTGCGTCGCTGCGGTCCGGTCCCAGGTCGACGGGCACGTGCACCTTCCGCCGACCACTGGCGACAACATCGATGTACTGTGGAGACCTCACGCCCCACGTGTTGAGCAATTCGGCGGTACGTCCACCCGGCCTCCCGCATGCCCACTATACGCCCTCGCTCAAAGTCCGTCAACTGCACATACGGTTCACGTCCACGCTGTCGCGGCATGCTACCAGTGTTAAAGACTGCGATGGAGCTCCGTATGCCACGGCAAACTGGCTGACACTGACGGCGGCGGTGCACAAATGCTGCGCAGCTAGCGCCATTCGACGGCCAACACCGCGGTTTCTGGTGTGTCCGCTGTGCCGTGCGTGTGATCATTGCTTGTACAGCCCTCTCGCAGTGTCCGGAGCAAGTATGGTGGGTCTGACACACCGGTGTCAATGTGTTCTTTTTTCCATTGCCAGGAGTGTATTTATATGTTTTGACGATGCCATTTTGGCCGTATCACTTTAGGACATGGTGTAAAACAGATCTGAAGATGGTCATTACAGACTGAAACCGGTCATTGTCTAAAGAATTCATTTGTTATCAGAGACTGGAATAATAAAGCGTTTTACAGTATTGGATTACTGTTTGTACAAGCGATTATGTCGCAGTTGGTGAAACTGTACACAACGTTTTTCGAATGTTCAATCGTCCAATATTTACGCTCCTTACACCAAGCGAGGCGTCGTGTAGCATTTACCAGCGTGATGGGTGGCTTATGAGCAGCCGCTCGACCATGAGATCCAAGTTTTCTCACCTCCTGCCTAACTGTCAAAGTACCTGCAGTGGATCCTAGTGCAGTTTGGAATTCCTGTGTGATGGTCTGAATCGATGTCTGCCTATTACGCTTTACGACCTTCTTCAACTGTCGGCGGTCTCTTTCAGTCAACAGACGAGGTCGGCCTGTACGCTCTTGAGCTGTACGTGTCCCTTCACGTTTACACTACGCTATCACATCGGAAACAGTGGACCTAGGGACGTTTAGGGGTGTGGAAATCTCGAGTACAGACGTATGACACAAGTGACACCCAATCACCTGACCACGTTCGAAGTCTGTGAGTTTCGCGGAGCGCCCCATTCTGCTCTTTCACGATGTCTAATGATTACTGAGGTTGCTGATACGGAGTACCTGGCAGTAAGTGGCAGCACAATGCACCTAATATGAAAAACGTATATTTTTGTGTGTGTCCGAATACTTTTGATCACATTGTGTATGTCGCTGTTATGGAAATCTTGTAGCAAGAACTGCGAAAGTAGATATTTACTTTCTCGGTCAGAAATAAAAGAAAAAGCGTTTTTAGAATTCTTGGAATTTCAACCCATGAGGGGGTGAGATAGTGAGTGAAAAATAGTTTTTGAAAAGAAATCATTAGTAAAGAACTACTGCAGCATTTTTAAAGCTCCGTCTATGAAAATTTGTACTATGCGTCTCGGTTAGAAATAAAAATATACATGATTATGGAAATTCAATCCCTAATGGGATGAAATAGGACCTGGCTGATTCTTTGACTTATTATCGCCCGTCCCAAACCACGACGGATAGAAACTTGAAATTTAGAGAGGGTGTTAATCTTATACTGTAGGCACCGTTTAAGAAGTGTTTTTCGAAATTTCACCCCTAAGGGGATGAATCAATGGGTGAAAGATTTTTTGAAAATATATCGCTGTTAAGACAATTTTGAAGCTAGAACTACGGAAATTGGTATTTGGTTTTACACTTTTTGCGCAGTGTGTTCATTTATGTATGAGCAATGGGTGTAACAACACAAAAATTCGATTACATGAAAAAAAACTGTATGGGACATACAGTCGACGTGAGCGAAGCAGCGTGCGCAAGCTAGTGTCAAAGTATCTGGCTCCACTAGAATTGGGTCACGTGCATTAGACACGGTCCTGTAGCGTCTACACATTGTCAATGGTTTGGACATACTCTGATGGCTTTTAACGTCCCCACAGCGAGAAATCCAACGAATTCAGGACGATGAATGGGAAGGCCAAGCTACCATGCCTCCCTCGACCAATCCATCGCCCATGAAATGTAGCGTGTCAGAACGTGCCTCTGAACATAGGCCTAGGAGATGGCAGAACGAAATCTACGTCACATGCAAGCCGTCTTCCTTTCATTTCAGAGTCCTGAGGCGCCATATTGGCTTCCAGTTGAAGCCCATATGTACGTAGGCCGTTTCTGAGCGTCAGGAAATTGAGGATCTCTCAAAAACCCGTCGTTAAATGTATGATTCGACGTAATAAAACGACGATAAACGTCATATACGTTGTTAAGGAATTATTGTAACTTTCATATCGTACTATGAGAGTATGTATGCTGTTTGAAGGTAATGGCACGGATCCATCAGAAGCTCATTGTTCTTGCTACAATTTGTCATAATTAAATTTTAGTTAGTGACACAGCTATGATTAAAGCTCCCAGGAGATGGTAAGATGCTAGCAGTAGTGACTATTGTGTATTTGTGTATTAAACCAGGTCCTAGAAACGACGGAGAGGCTTCGCCCTGCCGCAGTCCTCAGTGGTTCACAACCCCACAACAGGCCACAGCAGTCCACCCACCCCACCACCGCCCCACACCGAACCCAAGGTTACTGTGCGGTTCGGCCCCCAGTGGACACCCCTCCCCCCTTCCCCCATGGCGATCCCCAAGCCTGGAAAAGGCACAACAAGATCTCGACCGATAAACCTGCTCTGTGGAGCATATTTTTGTCTCCAACAAAAGTTGTTTCTTATTACGTAACCTATCAATCCTAGACATTTGTTTTTGCGCCAGATGTCTAGGAATGATAGCTCACGTAATAGGGAACAACTTTTGATAGAGAAAAAATGTTTCCTGATGCTTCCCGGCGACGCTTGGCGTATTCAATATGATAGTGTTGCCTGTAAGTCAAACATCTGCGCCACGTGAAAGCAGATAGGCCGAGCTTCTAAAATATCTTTCTCCACTTAGAGACACTCATATTCAAGATATTCTCGTTAAAAGTCACTCTATCAATTTGCTGGGGTAGTTAGTGTACACATGGAGCACATTGTTAGTAGACTCTGCTAGTTCGGTGCAGTCTCGTCGCTCGAGGTCCAGTGAACTCAATAAAACGACACCTGGGTCAAAACTTATATCGAAAATTGGAGTACTTACAAATAAAAACAATATATCTGGCAGTTCTGTATGTGAACCGTCGTGCGTTACGCAGATATGTAGGACCTCGAGGTCGTCCTTGACGTCTTGAACAATACCTTCAAAAGAGTTTATCAACACTTTTAAGCAAATGTTCATTACTCTTGTGCCAACATCGAGCCACATGGGACTTGATTATTCCGCGTAATTAGTTGTCTGCCCTGTTAAGTCCGGGATTCCTGGTGGCCATTTCAATGGGAATGGAAATGCTGCTGAACCACGCCCAATCCATCGGTCTCGAAATTCTGCGTCAAGAAGCTCAAACACCTGAAGAGGAAAGGGTGCTGTAGCTCTATCCTGTTGTAATTTGAAGTAAAATAATGGAAGAAAACGGGCAAAATATGGACAGAGCAAAGGAGACAGGAACACAGCCTAAGAATGAAGAGGCTTTGGGAACAAAAAAATGGTTCAAATGGCTCTGAGCACTATGGGATTCAACATATTAAGTCATAAGTCCCCTAGAACTTAGAACTACTTAAACCTAACTAACCTAAGGACATCACACACATCCATGCCCGAGGCAGGATTCGAACCTGCGACCGTAGCAGTCCCGCGGTTCCGGACTGCAGCGCCAGAACCGCTAGACCGCCGCGGCCGGCGCTTTGGGAACAGAAAAAGAAGACGGAAACTAGAAAAACACATGTAACCACGTCTGTGACATGACCGAGTAAGAATATCCATTCACGTACGTTTCGAAAAATATGGTCCAAAGACATTCTGGCCCATGATCCGGGCTCCTTTCCAACTCTTTGATATAATAGGCATTTTTCTTAGACCAGGAAACTGCTTTCCTTCTGTGTGAACTGCCATATGTCCTACAGTCTAGGCTGAAGAGCCGTCCAAGTCTTTCCGGGACAAGCCCCCGTTTTTCACGTAAATGTCCTGGTGTCCCGAGAAAATCATCCGGGACTCATAATTGTACCGGTTTTTAGTCTAGAAACAAAATAGGTTTAATAATAGTTCCCAAATAATTAAATATTTGTGAAAAACCAATGTCCCAGAAGTAGGACGTTATAGAAATATATTTTCACAACATATACCGCATTTGGTTTAAATCGTTTTATTCACAAAGAAAGAGAAAGACATATGTTGGAAAGAAAAGCAGTTATTACCTATCCGCCGTCTCTAGCTTGCCAACCTTCCACATTATGGCCAGAGACAAGTAAAATCGAAACCAATGGAGGCATAAATGACCATCATTCAAACCATTTCTCCTAACGGGACTGCAGCCATGTGGAAGTAAATTTTGTGAAGAATGTGAGCAACGCTGCATTTGTTAGCGGTGCTTATGGAATATTGTTTGGCATGTTATGCATGCTTGTCCTGACAGCGGTTAAGGGTAGCGCATTGTTGGTAGATTTCACTTACTCAGTCACAAAGCTTCAAGTGTGTCGGGTCTGGAACAACTGAACAACGGTTCTGATTTATAAGTCGACGGAGGATCAACTCTGCGGACAAAATTACTATACTACTGTTAGTAGTGAGAGAGTGTGAATATTAAACTCAGAAAGTGTGGTGTCTGATGAAAATGCCCAAGCGGAAGTTTTCATCTAAAGAAGCGTTAAAGAAAGTATTTCCATTTTTTAAGGAAAGTGACGTAAATGATAAGGTTGGGTATCCGATATACAGATCGGTGTTTAGTGCAGGTCGCTACAGGAGGAGTGACATAAGAGATCACCTCCAAAAGAAGTACAAGGAAGCGCCATCGGGATCTACAAGTAGAAAGAAGATGAATTCGTTTTTTTAAGGATGCCTGATTTAAAACCGCCTGCTGAAGAAGGTATCTTTGCGTATCATGCCATCTGTCACAGCCATAACGTTTGATAAAATGACTATACCTTTTCTTTGATCAGTAAGGTTTTCGAATGACCGAAATATTGTTGTGCTAGAACTAAAAATGGAGCAATTGTTATTAATGTGTTTGCCTCCCATACTCTTACAGTAATAACTAATTAATTACTAAAACAAAGTATGTTTCTATAATGACTCATGCATCAAATCACAAAGCAATGAAAATGATTCGATTAGTGATTCGATATTACATTCGTGGTTTCGCTTAAAAGTAAAAATTTTGGATATTAGCGATGTTCCATACGAAACAGCTGATACACAAATTCAGTGTAATGAGAAAATTTTTCGTTTAATGGACGAAGTAAAAACATGAAAATACTAGCTTTGTAGGGCCCGACAGTAATAGAACACAGCATGTTTATCAAAAACTTCAAGCAAAATTAAATAAATCATTTAGGTTGTTGGCTGTGGGGCTTATGTTTTGCACTGCAATATTAAATCAGCAGCAGAATGTTTGCCAATTGGTGTTGAAGTGATTCTGTTCAAACTTTCCAAATATTTTGAAACATATACTGTTGGAACCCGCGCCTTGAAAGAATTCTGTGAGTTTATTAGCCTTGAATACAAGTCCCTGTTAAGTAACAGTCTGTTCTTCCTGCGTTGCAGAGGGCCCTGGATAGTTTTGAAGGAGTTCAGTCATACTTTTTGTCCTATGACAACTGCCCTCAAATTTTGGATTTCTTCTCTAACAGTCATTCGCCCTTATGATTGAGATTAGTAGCAGATAAATTAGAAGTTTTTGTTGCTACCATTAAACAAACTGAGAGTCAAAAATATCTCACTCACCGAAACTTCTGATTTAATTGACAATCTCACACAAAATTTAATTTCTAGAAACGTCGACAGATTCTTAAGAACCGCCTTTAAGGAAAATCTTTCCAAAATTTTTTGATGGCTGTGTGAATTACATAAAATACCGGACTTGAAGTCAGTGTTCAAACCTTCAGGTTATTTCTTGGATTTGTTGCAATAATCTACCCCACTGGACTAATGTTCAGGATTCACTTAGGTTCTTACTTCAATATGGTATTCTTCAGTCTGCTTTCAATGAGAACTCACTATTCGATAAGTTCTAACATGTTAAAAACATAATGGAAAAGCATATTAAAAATTGGGTGATAAAGAAGTGCTGCTTGAAGAAAGGGGGACTGCTATACTTAAAAAATGTGAAACTCTTTATGTTTCTGTGGGACATGTAGAGAAAATTATAAATTTAGCGTTATATCTGCCAGGTACAAATGCAGCAGTAGAAAGGGTTTCCAGTCTGATTAAAATCTACTGGCATGATGAAAAAGAAAGTGCTAGTTTTGATACAAGACAGCTATTGTTAGTGTGAATACTCATTTCAGTCTATCTTGCACAGAATTTTATGATTATCTTCGTTCTAACAAGTAACTGCTAGTATCAATTCATTCTTCTGGTAAATACAGCAAAGATAAATCTTAGGATGAAATGTATAATTTGTGTCTTATTACTGATTAGTATTATTGCATAGTTATTAGGATTAACAAATTGTACATATCTGAAATAGTGACTAAACATTGGAAAAAATATATCCGAGCTATTGCAATAAATAAGTATATATGGCCCTTTTTTATTTCCAAAGAAAAGAATTTTATTTATATGTAGTGTACCTACATTTTCCTTTCCATTTCACAATATGAAGATACATTCTTGCTACGGCTTTTTCAGCTGCTGCTTCATCGATTTCCTAGTATCGATTTCATAATAGCAGGGTAACTGACAAGAAATGTAAGCACATGTGAAGTAAGGAAATTAAGTATTGGGTATGAGCACAAGTGTCCCGGCTTTTTGTCTTTGAAATATGGTCAGCCTAGCACAGTCATCAGAGAGTAACAGTCATGAGCGAGACACAGCGTTTGGAAACTGAGTGAACAAACACGGCAGACTGCAAACTTCTGCTCCATGCCGTCGTCAGTTAATTATTACACAAACATCGGTACACATTCTTTCGTTTTCAAATATCATGCATTGTAGAACGCAGTTATTCAAGTTCAGCTGCTCTCTTCTCAACAACTTTTACATAATTCTTATCATACGAATCAATTTCTGATGAATCATCAGCTGAACATTTCTCTTCAGTGATGTGTGATAATTCAATCACCTGATAACTGGTGCTAAATTAGCTTATTATATCCCTTTCGTTTTTATTAATAAAATTATTTTCTGGGTCTATACGCAATAGTTATTTCAGTCTCCAGTTAAAGCTGACACCCACATGACACAAATTATTCGTCGACAGTGTAACGGTGTCTGCTTTACATCAGCCGCCGACCATCAGCCATGGGTTCACAGCTGAATTAATATAATCAGAACAATGTAATTTTGACTACAACGCTTTTCACCAGCTTCAAATGACGGATACGAATCAAACAACTACTTTTCTTCCACTTACACAAAGTGAAAGGGGGTACAGGGATTTATTGGACCACATGTACATAATGTGTGGAATGGGAAGAGTGTGGTGTGTGTGTTTGTGTGTGTGTGTGTGTGTGTGTGTGTGTGTGTGTGTGTGTGTGACCATTAGAGAGAGAGAGAGAGAGAGAGAGAGAGAGAGAGAGAGTTATGATTACAGCAGGTAGTTTGTTTTATTCACTACCCCCTTTTTCATTTTGCATATCTGCAAAATATAGAGCCATTTGCGTATGTGTGTTACCATGCAGTGTTTTATTCTGTCTACAGATTCGATTCAGAGGCAAGCTAACAACATGGAATCATCAAGTGATACACGAGTGCCGCCACCTTCATGGATAAATCGCGATTTCATAGAATCAGCTTTGAAGACTGCAGAACGAAAGAAAATTACCGTCGATTCCATAAACGTCAAGTACGCAAATCCTGAAGGAGTTGGCTATACAAGCCTGATGTTCAGACTCACTGCCTCTCTGAGATCTGAAAATAGTGAGGAGATACAGAAGAAAACCCTAATAGTGAAAACCACTCTTGAGTCAGGTGAACTGAAGGATCTAGTAGACAAAATGGATGTGTTCAAGTTCGAGGCAGAGATGCTACATGATGTTGTGCCACAGGTCCACGAGCAGTTGGTAGCGCTGGAGGGTGATGAGTTCCGGCCATTGGCAGCCAAGTGCTACCAATGGGGCCGGCAGCCCGCGGCTTTCCTCGTGCTGGAGGACCTATCAGCGGCCGGCTTCAGGTTGGCTCAGGGTGGCCAACCGCTAGACCTCCAACACTGCAGAGTCGCACTGCGGGCATATGCCCGACTCCATGCCTCTTCAGTCTACATGCTCAGCAAACAGCCGCAATACAAGGACACGTTCCGTTTTCACTTGTTCACAGACAAAGACGCTCTGCAATTTATGGGATCTCTATGTAAAAAGATAATGACAGCCCTAGCGAATGAGTTTGATAAATCTCCTGGCTACGAGCAATATGGAGAAAGATACAGGGCATTAGCTGACCGATTACTCGATGTTGCGAGTGAAAGAATGGAGCAGATCAGGAATCAAACAAAGCTTCTGGTATTGGCCCACGGTGACTGCTGGAAGAACAACATGATGTTTAAGTATGTGAATGGAGAAGTTTCAGAAGTCCGACTAGTTGATTTTCAGGTGAGAATGATGTTTCCTTGTTCAGTAATATCAGTGCTCATCTCACTAATCATATTTCGTAATTTATTTCTACAAATGTCTGGGCAGAACGTAACATAAACTATTTGGTTTAAGTTGTGACGAGAGTTGTTATCATCCTCAGTAACTTGCTGAATATGCTGTTGCCTATATGGATAGAATTAACTAAGTAGAGTCAGAATTTCTAGATTTTCGAAATGTTTCTTATTTAACACGGACCGACGCTTACTACAGCAAATTTGTCTGCATGGGAAAGGTATCTAGGGTTTCGACTGACTTAAAGCTTCTTGGCTTGCAGAATCATTATGTCATCCAGTATAGGGCCTCATCTGCCGGTGTGACATGACAGTAACTTATTGATATGCAGTATTTGATTATTCTTCTGCTTAATTCTTGGCAGTTTTGAGGAGAGTACAAGGTTTCATAACTAATGAAGACGGCCTCACATTATTTTGTTAGAAACGATCAGGCCCAGGTGTTCGTCCCATGGTCCAGTTTGACCGTTAGAGGTGAATCGCAATGGACACAAAGAAGTGACGTGGTTCCCCAGGGGACTGCAGTTTGCGAAAGTCGAGAGCGGTAACCCTTTGCTCCGTACTTTGACACTCTACACTCAGTCGCCAAATGTCAGCGGCTTTCTCCTTTGAAGGCAGTCTGCCCCTAAGCCACTGCAAGTCCCTAGTTTATCAATGAGCATGACGAATACACTTTCCTTCACGCTGATCTAGGAATGGGCTGTACTCAGTCAGCGTGAGAAAATTTGTAGCCTTTCATTCCAGATTTTGATTTCCAGTCACATGGGTCTTCCCCACCATTGTGTTTCAGCGCGAAGGGAACACGGCTAGCAAATGATACCAACCACTTGCATTTTAAGATGCCTTCTGGAAGCCAAAAATGGAAAATTTCTACAGGCTTCCACAGTATTCACGCATGCATGTAAAGTGAAATACTCGCTGGTCACTTTGCCAATGGCTCGGAGTCGCGTTTTCCGTGAAGTGGGAAGCTGGTTTTGATAAAGCGCAGTTGGAATCACGTTCGGGGTGATTTCATCTGGGACATCCGTTATCTGAGGTCGTTGGGGGCAGCCATTTTCTGTAGGCCAACTTGACCGTCGTTATCTGGTGCTGATTGACGCGTTTCGTCACATATTTGCTGACCTTGGAGAGTTTTAAGTGTCGTTCATTTTCGCGAAAGCTTAATCCACTTTCTGACCAGCTCGGAATTTGTCAGATTTTACTACGCAACTTGTGTTGTTTGATTAGTTGTTTTTGTGTGATTTCTGTACTCGTTAACTTTGCTTTCGTGAGCTGCACAGATTTGGAAAGCATGTTACGTTTTCCCCACCAGCCTTCCAATTAATTTGGTACCTGCAGTTTGATGGTAACTGGCTCCAGAGCCCTTGTGAAATTTTTAAACGAAATCATTCCCCTTTAGGCTGTTAAAACATAATTTATTGCGATTGCAATTTTGACACGTGGTCATTTTCAAGCATTCTGCAGACAATCAGTAGTCAAACATAATACAATAAATATGAAACTGACAAATGTTGAAAGTGCAAATTCAAAGCTATCGTACGTCGGATGTTGTAACCCGTTCAATAAAACATATAAAGCTGTGACATGCTATGTAATAGCAGTTGCATTTGATTTTATAAATTTGTCTGCTGTTTCATAGACTATTCACATTTGAAATAGACGGATACCGCGTTTGTCAGTGCCGCACGGAGAAACTTTGCGATGAGTCAGGGAGGGGCTGCACACTTCATGGCGAGCCCTAAACCAAAGTACGCTTTTAGTGGGAAAGATCAATACCACATGGAGAATTTTTTAGTCTCACGTAAAGACAGTTTTCTCAAAAGCATGTCCGACGAGGCGAAAGTTAGGGTTGTTAAATGGCAGCTTGACGGAGGAGATAACTGAGAAATTTAAAGCAGCGAGACGCATGAGCGAACCGTACTGTCAAATCAGTCCGTTTGAAAGTGGGAGGACCCATTACTGGCATGACAGAGGACCCACTACTGGCATGACAGAATGTGACGCATCCATCTGGGCAATTGCTGCTCGTGTGGGACGAAGTGTTTCGGCAGTTCAACGGGTGTGTGGAGGACAGTAGAACACGATAACATGGATTAGGTCGCACCACCCAGAACACCCTCCGAGGAGATCGACACCTCATCCGAATGGCACTGCAGGACAGATCTGTGTCCTCCTCGGCTCTGGCGCAACAGTCGAATATTGTAACGCATCGTACACTGTCAGGTGTGATAGTCAGTCGCCTTTTATTACGGCATGGGTTACGCCTGCGTCGGTCACTCCTCCGCCTACTTTTGACGAATGCGCGGAAACATGCTACACGGCAATGGTGTACGGAACGATGTTACTGGGGACAGGCATTGCATCAGATAGTGTCTTCAGACGACTCCACTTCCTGTTTGTTTGAGTCATGGCCGTGCTTTGGTTCGCCGCAGACAGGGGGGAGCAGCATCACAGTGACTGCATTTGCACAAGACATACAACACAAACTTTAAGGCCATATGTTGTGGGATGCAGTGCAACCACAAATCACAACTGGTACGTGTCCAGGGTACTGTGATCATTGTGACCTACGTGAATGACATTCTGCGAGCCATAGCCATATGCTTTCTGTGCTGAATCCCAGATGCCATTTTTCAGCAAGACAATGCACGACCGCATGTGGCTGCACGAACACGCGCCCTCTTGGTGTCACAGCATGTCAGTCTTTTTCCCTGGCCCGCCTGATCGTCACACTTGTCGTCAATCGAAAATGTGTGGGATAAGGTGAAATGAAGGTTGCAGCAATGTGACCCAGTGCCAACCAACACAGATGAACTTTGGGTCCAGGTGAAAGCAGCATGGACGGCTATACCACAGGACGCCATTCGCGCCATTAAGCGTCGATGCCATCATGTATGGCAGAAGTTGTCAGGGCCCATGGCGGAGCCTGTGCCTACTGGGCAACAGGACACATGCTAAACCGAAGTGACTGATAATGTACATATCCTGTGAATATGAACGTCCTGTCACTAGTCGTTCAAGGTGTTCTCTTTTTTTTTTACATGAGTGTACTTCATCATAGCTGATACTATGAAAATCCATCCTTGGCATACGAAATTCACACGACCGAAAACTGATTAAGACAGAGGCAAACACATGAAGAAGACCTGCAGTGGTGAGAACAAGAGACGTGATTGCAGTTTTTGTTTCTCATGCTGCAACCAGTGTATTCACTCAAAAAGAGTACCGACCACAACACTGCACAAGTCAGAACATGGAATTTCACTGTGATGTGCGTGCTGTTAGTGCAAATAAACAATCGAATAAAAGAATTATACATCGGGTGCCTCCATACAAAAATAAACACGACAGTAGAAGCTAATCAAATTACAAATTAAACTAACATAATATAATCAGTCCACTTCCATCATGAATTAAACCACAGGATTAATTACAATAAAACTTTACGCACCATAAACATACATACAAAAGTAAACTTCCCAGGAACTTAACTTCTGTGTACGAACAGGCTACCAATTTTCCACCTGCAATTGAATCTGCGAAACAAACACATTTCCTATTTGCGCCAGTATTCAGGTCAGTGAATCCGTGTTGTTAACTGATGTTACCAACATAGTTGGCCAGAAAGTCTATGCCCAACAAAATCCTTGTAGACAGATTAGGCATTACAAAAAATCTGTGGGCATATGTGACTCCATCCACGTTTACTTCGAAGATAGCTTAACTTCTGATTGGCATACTGTGACTTCCAGTAGCAATCTTAATTTTTCATGGCTAACTAAATATACAACAACATCATTATTATTTACATGTTTTCACAATGCCTCTGAAAAACCAATTCCCGTCACTTCTTGTATCGACCAGACAGTCTACAGCTGCATTATTAACAACAATATTTACAACACGTTACACTCTTTCAATCAATTCTTTCCTCAGCGCTGTCTCTGCCGATAAATCACTGTCAGTCTCCTTAAAAACTATTGATCTGCATGGTGTTGACCTTTACTTGGCTTGGAGTTTCAACATCTTCATCACTGGTTCAAATGGCTCTGAGCACTATGGGACTTAACATCTGAGGTCATCAGTCCCCTAGAACTTAGAACTAATTAAACCTAACTAACCTAAGGACAGTACATACACCCATGCCCGAGGCAGGATTCGAACCTGCGACCGTAGCGGTCGCGCGGTTCCAGACTGTAGCGCCTAGAACGGCTCGGCCACTCCGGCCGGCCATCTTCCTCATTATTAAACATCTCGTCGAAAGCAGCACAAAATTTTGGCTGACTTTCCCTCCATCTGCACGTCTACTCAAGTCACACTTATCCATTACTTTCGATTTTTTGCGACAACGAAAGTTGCAGGCACATTTTGCGGTTGGTGCTGTTGCGCTGCGATATCGATGTTGACTCGAGGGCCGACTTGGTTCAGATGCTGATCATTTCTGCAGAACGTACTGATACACATGTCCTGTGAACATGAACGTGCTATCCCTAGTCGTTCAACGTGTCTTCTTTTTCTGAACATGAGTGTATCTGGATGAGAGGATCAGACAGCGCATGGGCTGCATTTGTTGATTGTCTGACTGACAAGGTGTAAGCCTGCTAAGGCATCACCGCAGTGCTGGATAGGGTGAGCCTACTGTCACCGCACTAACGACGCACACAGCGAGCAGTTCGTCACTGCGAGTGTTGCACTGAGTGTATGTGATGCATAAAACTCGTCATCGAATTTAATTGAATCAGAAAATGAGAACAAATCGTGGACTACGACTGAGAGAAAGATGACACATAAAGCCAGAGAAACTGTTTTTGCAGTTTCATTTTATTGTTTAATCAGGCCGGTTGGAGGTCAGGCACTGATTAATAGAAACTGATGCAGTGTCTTAATACACTCCTGGAAATGGAAAAAAGAACACATTGACACCGGTGTGTCAGACCCACCATACTTGCTCCGGACACTGCGAGAGGGCTGTACAAGCAATGATCACACGCACGGCACAGCGGACACACCAGGAACCGCGGTGTTGGCCGTCGAATGGCGCTAGCTGCGCAGCATTTGTGCACCGCCGCCGTCGGTGTCAGCCAGTTTGCCGTGGCATACGGAGCTCCATCGCAGTCTTTAACACTGGTAGCATGCCGCGACAGCGTGGACGTGAACCGTATGTGCAGTTGACGGACTTTGAGCGAGGGCGTATAGTGGGCATGCGGGAGGCCGGGTGGACGTACCGCCGAATTGCTCAACACGTGGGGCGTGAGGTCTCCACAGTACATCGATGTTGTCGCCAGTGGTCGGCGGAAGGTGCACGTGCCCGTCGACCTGGGACCGGACCGCAGCGACGCACGGATGCACGCCAAGACCGTAGGATCCTACGCAGTGCCGTAGGGGACCGCACCGCCACTTCCCAGCAAATTAGGGACACTGTTGCTCCTGGGGTATCGGCGAGGACCATTCGCAACCGTCTCCATGAAGCTGGGCTACGGACCCGCACGCCGTTAGGCCGTCTTCCGCTCACGCCCCAACATCGTGCAGCCCGCCTCCAGTGGTGTCGCGACAGGCGTGGATGGAGGGACGAATGGAGACGTGTCGTCTTCAGCGATGAGAGTCGCTTCTGCCTTGGTGCCAATGATGGTCGTATGCGTGTTTGGCGCCGTGCAGGTGAGCGCCACAATCAGGACTGCATACGACCGAGGCACATAGGGCCAACACCCGGCATCATGGTGTGGGGAGCGATCTCCTACACTGGCCGTACACCACTGGTGATCGTCGAGGGGACACTGAATAGTGCACGGTACATCCAAACCGTCATCGAACCCATCGTTCTACCATTCCTAGACCGGCAAGGGAACTTGCTGTACCAACAGGACAATGCACGTCCGCATGTATCCCGTGCCGCCCAACGTGCTCTAGAAGGTGTAAGTCAACTACCCTGGCCAGCAAGATCTCCGGATCTGTCCCCCATTGAGCATGTTTGGGACTGGATGAAGCGTCGTCTCACGCGGTCTGCACGTCCAGCACGAACGCTGGTCCAACTGAGGCGCCAGGTGGAAATGGCATGGCAAGCCGTTCCACAGGACTACATCCAGCATCTCTACGATCGTCTCCATGGGAGAATAGCAGCCTGCATTGCTGCGAAAGGTGGATATACACTGTACTAGTGCCGACATTGTGCATGCTCTGTTGCCTGTGTCTATGTGCCTGTGGTTCTGTCAGTGTGATCATGTGATGTATCTGACCCCAGGAATGTGTCAATAAAGTTTCCCCTTCCTGGGACAATGAATTCACGGTGTTCTTATTTCAGTTTCCAGGAGTGTAGTTGAATGTTCTATGTGTATACAAAGTGTTATTTTCACACACAAACAAGTGCAAACAAAACTTCCTGGCAGAATAAAACTGTGTGCCGGACCGAGACTCGAACTCGGGACCTTTGACTTTCGCGGGCAAGTGCTCTACCAACGGAGCTACCCAAGCACGACTCACGCTCCGCCCTCACAGCTTCACTTCTGCCAGTACCTCGTCTCCTATCTTCCAAACTTTACAGAAGCTCTCCTGCGAACCTGCAGAACTAGCACTCCTGAAAGAAAGGATATTGCGGAGACATGGCTTAGCCACAGCCTGGGGGATGGTTCAAAATGGCTCTGAGCACTATGGGACTCAACTGCTGAGGTCATTAGTCCCCTAGAACTTAGAACTAGTTAAGCCTAACTAACCTAAGGACATCACAAACATCCGTGCCCGAGGCAGGATTCGAACCTGCGACCGTAGCGGTCTTGCGGTTCCAGACTGCAGCGCCTTTAACCTCACGGCCACTTCGGCCGGCCCCTGGGGGATGTTTCTAGAATGAGATTTTCACTCTGCAGCAGAGTGTGCGCTGATATGAAAGTTCCTGGCAGATTAAAACTGTGTGCCGGACCGAGTCTCGAGCTTCTGTAAAGTTTGGAAGGTAGGAGACGAGATACTGGCAGAAGTAAAGCTGTGAGGACGGGGCGTGAGTCGTGCTTGGGGAGCTCAGTTGGTAGAGCACTTGCCCGCGAAAGGCAAAGGTCCCGAGTTTGAGTCTCGGTCCGGCACACAGTTTTAATCTGCCAGGAAGTTTCATATCAGCGCACACTCCGCTGCAGAGTGAAAATCTCATTCTAGAAACATCCCCCAGGCTGTGGATAAGCCATGTCTCCGCAATATCCTTTCTTTCAGGAGTGCTAGTTCTGCAGGTTCGCAGGAGAGCTTCTGTAAACTTTGGAAGGTAGGAGACGAGGTACTGGCAGAACTGAAGCTGTGAGAACGGGGCGTGAGTCGTGCTTGGGAAGCTCCGTTGGTAGAGCACTTGCCCGCGAAAGGCAAAGGTCCGAGTCTCGGTCCGGCACACAGTTTTAATCTGTCAGGAAGTTTCATATCAGCGCACACTCCGCTGCAGAGTGAATATTGCATTCTAAGTGCAAACAAAATTAATTTATATATTATTTCTTTACTTCGTAAATATGTTGTTCTGCCAAGTTTTAAAATATTACGCTAACAAATTCATATATGTTTACATTAGGATACTAAATATGCACCGCACAGGATGACCTTACCAGTGCACAGAATGTAACGCTCTTATGTTTGTTTATTATATTTTGCTGATTACTTTGTGGATAACTTCGATAAGCTGTTTCTATTCATGGTGCTGCTTCCCTTATATTGGTCACTGCGTAAAAGGTAAGGACAGCTGACGTATTGTGACATGGCGGACTATTATTTAAGCAGGAGGTTTGGGTCTGGGTCGAGAGAGACGTTTGAATGGCACGCCCTCTGTGACGGACTGGCCGTGGATGGTTTGCATCCACTGCTGGATGTGAGTGGGGCGTGTCGTTTACTGCCTAGAGAGAGCTCCCTGCTCTAAGTGGTGGCCCTAGTTCTGTGAATGACCGATGACTGGCGTAACGTCAGTTCCACTGTTCGCGTATGTGCTCGTATAGCATAAACCGTAACTGGTACAATAAGTAACGATATGTCATACAAAAGAGGAGCATTACCAATGTGCTGGTGTGCAGATATGAACTGCAATCAAAATATGTTAAAAGATACGGCACCGATAAGTTTTTCATACCTACAGTTCAGGAAAAAGATAATAACTTGGTTATTACACTGAAGAGTGAAAGAAACTGGCACACCTGCTTAATATCGTGTAGGGCTACGCGGACACGCAGAAGTGTCGCAACACGACGTGGCATGGACTCGACTAATGTGTGAAGTAGTGCTGGAGGGAAATGATACCACGTATCCTGATGGGCTGTGCATAAATCCGTAACAGTAGGAAAGGGGTGGAGATCTCTTCTGAACAGCACGTTGCAAGGCATCCCAGATATGCTCAATAATGTTAGTATCTGGGGAGCTTAGTCGCCAGCGGAAGTATTTGAACTCAGAAGAGTGTTCTAGGAGTCACTCTGTAGCAATTATGGACGTGTGGAGTGTCGCATTGTCCTGCTGGAATTGTTCAAGCCTGTCAGAATGCACTGAACGCTGAAAGGCATAATCAGTCTTAAATGATGATGATGATGATGATGATGATGTCAGAATGCACAAAGGACATGAATGGATGCAGGTTATCAGACAGGACGCTTGCGTATGTGTTACCTGTCAGAGTTGTATGTAGACGTATCAGGGGTCCCACTGGACACACCTCACACCATTATAGAGCCTCTACCAGCTTGAACAGTCCCCTGCTGAAATGCAGGGTCCATCGATTCATGAGGCTGTCTCCATACCCTTTCACGTCCATCCGCTCCATACAGTTTCAAACGAGACTCGTCCGACCACGCAACATGTTTACAGTCATCAACAGTCCA
Organism: Schistocerca cancellata; assembly: GCF_023864275.1. NCBI lineage: Eukaryota > Metazoa > Arthropoda > Insecta > Orthoptera > Acrididae > Schistocerca > Schistocerca cancellata. The sequence goes on from NC_064627.1 coordinate 389,512,995, forward strand.
ATGTCAGTGTTGATGGGCCCAGATGAAGCTTAAAGCTTTGTGTCATGCAGTCATCAAGAGTAGACGAGTGGGCGTTCTGCTCCGAAAGCCCATATGGATGATGCTTCGTTAAATGGATCGAACGCTGAAACTTTTTGATAGCCCAGCATTGAAATCTGCAAGAATTTGCGGAAGGGTTGCACTTCTGTCACGTTGAACGATTCTCTTCAGTCGTCGTTGGTCCCGTTCTTGCAGGATCTTTTTGCCGGTCGCAGCGATGTCAGAGATTTGATGTTTTTTCGGATCTCTGATATTCATGGTACACTCGTGAAATGGTCGTATGGGACGCTACCTACCATCGCCACCTCGGAGATGCTGTGTCCCATTGCTCGTGCGCCGACTATAACACCGCGTGCAGACCTACGTAAATCTTGATAACCTGCCATTGCAGCAGCAGTAACCGATCTAATAACTGCGGAAGACACTTGTTGTCTTACATAGGCGTTGCCGACCGCATGCCGATGCCAGTTCCATTTGCGCTTCAGTGAATTTGATGTATAGAAGAGATCTAGCGTTCAGTCAACAGTTCTCAGCGAGGCGCTTCGAGTCATATATTCACATGATTTGCTGCATGATTAATTAAGCGGTGAGAAGCATTTAAATGGATCTTATTTGAAAATTGATATTACGTCTGATACAATACGAGTATACATCCAGGAAGGCAGTATAAGTCGGTGAAGGTCGTTACACAACATACTCAACCTTCAGTCCTTCAATTTTATAATTTTTATTTTGTGTTTTATTAATTGTTTATAAAATTTGCGTAGTTTTGATCATTACTCAAGACATATCTCAATTCTGAATAGTGCATTGGAAAGAGGAATAAAAGTCTGATGAGAAAGTGGTGACATATCCATAAATGCCGTAATATTTGACTGTACGAAGAGAATGAATTATTTTCAAGTACTTCAGCGACGTTTTGTAATTTTTTGAATTTGAAAATTTTGGATGAATTGTCGCACGTGGAATTAAATGCAGGATATGGATTTGGATTTGAATTTTAGTGAGCATCTAGTGGCGCAATTACATTGTCAGTAATACTTATGTATGAAAAATGTAAATTACGGTGGTTAAACCACGAAACTCGTTAAGTGACATAGGTGTTAGATTTTCCGCGAAAGGGTGAACTGAGACTATAAAAGGGCAGCGGTCATCTTACTCGAGGACGGTGTTCGGATCTACTTGGTTGAGCCAACATCTATGTCAGTCTGAACAGTGCACCAGCCACACTCGTTTTGGAAGATAGGAGCTTTTTGGGTCGTCGGTTGTGGGACTTCGATTTATTTCACATGAGTTCGCTGTGGACTAGTCAAAACTTTGATTATTTTCTGCTTCTAGATCTGCAGAACTTATGATTTCTCGCGTGAAGTCGAATTCTGACTCTGATTCTGTACAATGACGTTGGACGTTGACTCAGTTTGCCTGTGAGAGACTTAGATTATTTCCGCTACTAACCACACATTGGTTATTGCATCGTGTGTCGGTTAGATTCAGTCTGGGTGTGAATTGCTGTGAAATTTATCTTCATTTAACGCTTATCTCTGAACACGATCTGTGTTTTTCCAGTTGTTTTAATATATTTGATTTTGTGTAGTGAATTCGCTAACCACTACATTGCGGGCTCCAATCACTTTCTGCTTATTTAACGGAGTATCTGGTTTTACCAGTCTTCCAATTAATGTGAATATTTTGAAGAAAATAAAATGGTTCAAATGGCTGTGAGCACTATGGGACTTAACATCTATGGTCATCAGTCCCCTAGAACTTAGGACTACTTAAACCTAACTAACCTAAGGACAGCACACAACACCCAGTCATCACGAGACAGAGAAAATCCCTGGCTCCGCCGGGAATCGAACCCGGGAACCCGGGCGTGGGAAGCGAGAACGCTACCGCACGACCACGAGCTGCGGACTTGAAGAAAATAAAATTTAATAGTGAAAATATTGAGTTGCGGCTTGTTATTTTGCGTAATTTGCATCTACGTACAGCCAAGTTAGCATTTGTCTTTGCTGTTTAATATGCAACTTACAGGGTGTTTCAAAAATGACCGGTATATTTGAAACGGCAATAAAAACTAAACGAGCAGCGATAGAAATACACCGTTTGTTGCAATATGCTTGGGACAACAGTACATTTTCAGGCAGACAAACTTTCGAAATTACAGTAGTTACAATTTTCAACAACAGATGGCGCTGCGGTCTGGGAAACTCTATAGTACGATATTTTCCACATATCCACCATGCGTAGCAATAATATGGCGTAGTCTCTGAATGAAATTACCCGAAACCTTTTACAACGTGTCTGGCGGAATGGCTTCACATGCAGATGAGATGTACTGCTTCAGCTGTTCAATTGTTTCTGGATTCTGGCGGTACACCTGGTCTTTCAAGTGTCCCCACAGAAAGAAGTCACAGGGGTTCATGTCTGGCGAATAGGGAGGCCAATCCACGCCGCCTCCTGTATGTTTCGGATAGCCCAAAGCAATCACACTATCATCGAAATATTCATTCAGGAAGTTAAAGACGTCGGCCGTGCGATGTGGCCGGGCACCATCTTGCATAAACCACGAGGTGTTCGCAGTGTCGTCTAAGGCAGTTTGTACCGCCACAAATTCACGAAGAATGTCCAGATAGCGAGATGCAGTAATCGTTTCGGATCTGAAAAATGCGCCAATGATTCCTTTGGAAGAAATGGCGGCCCAGACCAGTACTTTTTGAGGATGCAGGGACGACGGGACTGCAACATGGGGCTTTTCGGTTCCCCATATGCGCCAGTTCTGTTTATTGACGAAGCCGTCCAGGTAAAAATAAGCTTCGTCAGTAAACCAAATGCTGCCCACATGCATATCGCCGTCATCAATCCTGTGCACTATATCGTTAGCGAATGTCTCTCGTGCAGCAATGGTAGCGGCGCTGAGGGGTTGTATGGATAGAGGTGTAAACTCTGGCGCATGAGACGATACGTGGACGTTGGCGTCATTTGGACCGCAGCTGCAACACGGCTAAAGGAAACCCGAGGCCGCTGTTGGATCACCTGCTGCACTAGCTGCGCGTTGCCCTCTGTGGTTGGCGTACGCGGTCGCCCTACCTTTCCAGCACGTTCATCCGTCACGTTCCCAGTCCGTTGAAATTTTTCAAACAGATCCTTTATTGTATCGCTTTTCGGTCCTTTGGTTACATTAAACCTCCGTTGAAAACTTCGTCTTGTTGCAACAACACTGTGTTCTAGGCGGTGGAATTCCAACACCAGAAAAATCCTCTGTTCTAAGGAATAAACCATGTTGTCTACAGCACACTTGCACGTTGTGAACAGCACACGCTTACAGCAGAAAGACGACGTACAGAATGGTGCACCCACAGACTGCGTTGTCTTCTATATCTTTCACATCACTTGCAGCGCCATCTGTTGTTGAAAATTGTAACTACTGTAATTTCGAAAGTTTGTCCGCCTGAAAATGTACTGTTGTCCCAAGCATATTGCAACAAACGGTGTATTTCTATCGCTGCTCGTTTAGTTTTTATTGCCATTTCAAATATACCGGTCATTTTTGAAACACCCTGTACCACTGAGGCTTTCACTTTGCTTTCTACAACTTCAAGCAATAATTGATATTTCTCGACGTACCTCTTCAATAGGGAGTAATTTCGTTATTATGGGAATTACTGCTCACCACTGTCAAAGCCAGTAAGGAAACTAATTACTCTATCAATTCATTTGGGTTGATGCCTGCTGGTGATTTTCTGCAGAGCGTGTACCAGTTCGGAGCGTCATCATCGTCATCATCTTCATCATCATCATCACCATCATCACCTTCTGTTTCTTCTTCTTCCTCATCATAATCATTTTCATTCTCTTCTTTGTGATGGTAATCATTTTTTCTCCAGAATCTCCTCTTATCATAAATGTATACTACTGCCCATTAAAATTGCTACACCACGAAGATGACGTGCAACAGACGTGAAATTTAACCTACAGGAAGAAGATGCTGTTATATGCAAATGATTAGCTTTTCAGAGCATTCACACAAGGTTGGCGCCGGTGGCGACACCTACAACGTGCTGAGGAAAGTTTCCAACCGATTTCTCATAGACAAACAGCAGTTTGTAGGGAAGCAGCCTACTCACGCCGTATAAAATTCACATCAGTCTTTCCATTGTGTGCCAGCCAGTCCGCTGTAATTAGCTCTGACGTCATAAATGTTGCGCAATACTTTAAAAATCTAGTAAATAACCTGAAATGTTTCTAGCATGTCAGGAGTAATACTAAATCAATATTTGTTGAATATCAATTCAATAACTTTAACCATTTTCGAAATTTGGACGTTTTTCTGTAAAAATCATTGGCGCAACAGAAAAGAGCTAGAAACTTAAAAATTTATATTTAGATTCCTTTTGCATAATAATTTAGCAGAAACAGTATTCTGCATCTCACAAATTAAAATTTTAGTAGAAATTCATGAAATTCTGGTTTTTGTCTTAAAAATTAAGGAAGCAAGATAGATTAAGTAGGCGAATAAATAAGGCTAGGATGTTTAAATTTAAGTAGAAGGGAGATCCGCTATAATCATAAAGATGTGAGAAGCTTCAACAGAACAACTATAAAACTATAGCTATAGCGTATCTCCAAAGAGGAAGTTCAGAGCTCGTCTACTGCGTGTAGTGTAATTAAATTAATTCTCTCGCCCAAAATATTTGACTTAGCCACGTCAGACTTTTATTATGATTACTTACCTGTGTGCTGAATGCACATTTAAATTGAGAGCTTCATCGGGCATCAGCAAAGGAAGCGATGATTTATTCAATAACTTAAAGTGGTGCATTACTAGCCCAGTGGCTAGTCGGGAGAGCAATTTTGATCAGGCGTTCCCTTAGCCGTCCGCACCGCGGTTTTATATATAAGAACGCTGCGTGAGGGAAGGAAGGCCCCAGTTCTCTCCAGACGCTGAATAGCACACCACCTGTGCGGGAGTAGCGTCGCGTCGGTATCATTGCTATAAACAGCCTCGGATGCCGTAATAAGTTACTCGGGATACGCGTAACCATGAAACAGTTTTCGAGTGAAGTGTTAATTCTGGGATGACTTTAATGATCTATCTTCAGATTGCGTATGTCGTATTTTCACGTGCCGCCGCGGGACAGACATTCTACCATTATTTAGCGTGGCGTTTGATGAACATTATCATCGAATTATGGCGAGCATTCATTTAAACATTTAATTTGAACAGTTATAGTTGCATCAGCGCATTAGACTCTGAACTGCTCTGGTAGTTGGATTGGGTGGATTATTTTTGGTCTGTGACTTTCAGAATATAGTGAACATTTGAGAGAGAATCGTTTTCTTTTTATTATGAATCCCAGACAATCTCCTAATTCCTCAGAGCTATAAGCTGTAGCTATAAATGTATTTCTCAGATGAAGTGGGCACTAGGGATTCTAATTACAGGCTGCACGTTTTGTTAATCACTTTCTGGTAGCCAATATTGTAGTTAGAGAGCCAGTGTTGAGAACGGCAAAAGACTGCATAAAAAATAGGAACATTTAACAACAATTAATTCCACCCGCCGCCCCACATAGGTTAATCGGCCGGGAAATGCATCTTTTCTACATTATATTTTACATTCATTTAACAACAATTCTTCAACCCGCCGCCCCACAAGTTGACCGGCGTTGCCTAGTGAAACGTTGTTGTGATGCCTCGTGTAAGGCGGAGAAATGCGTACCATCATGTTTCCGACTTTGATAAAGGTCGGCTTGTAGCCCATCAAAAAATGGCTCTGAGCACTATGGGACTTAAAATCTGAGGTCATCAGTCCCCTAGAACTTAGAACTACTTAAACCTAACTAACCTAAGGACATCACACACATCCATGCCCGAGGCAGGATTCGAACCCGCGACCGTAGCAGTCGCGCGGTTCCGGACTGAAGCGCCTAGAACCGTTCGACCACTGCGGCCGGCTGCAGCCTATCGCGATTGCGGTTTATCGTATCACGACATTGCTGCTCGCGTTGGTCGAGATCCAATGACTGTTAGCAGAATATGGAATCGGTGGATTTAGGAGGGTAATACGGAACGCCGTGCTGGATCCCAACCGCCTCGTATCACTAGCAGTTGAGATGACAGGCATCTTATCCGCGTGGCTGTTTTTCGGATGAATCCAGGGTCTGTTTACAGCATCATGATGGTCGCATCCGTGTTTGGCGACATCATGGTGAACGCACATTGGAAGCGTGTATTCGTCATCGCCATACTGGCGTATCACCCTGCGTGATGATATGGGGTGCCATTGGTTACACGTCTCGGTCATCTCTTGTTCGCATTGTCGGCACTTTGAACAGTGGACGTTACATTTCAGATGTGTTACGACCCGTGGCTCTACCCTTCACTCGACCCCTGCAAAACCCTACATTTCAGCAGGATAATGCACGACCGCATGTTGCAGGTGCTGTATAGGCCTTTCTGGATACAGAAAATGTTCGGCTGCTGCCCTGGCCAGCACATTCTCCAGATCTCTCACCAATTGAAAACGTTTGGTCAATGGTGGCCGAGCAACTGGCTCCTCACAATAAGCCAGTCACTATTCTTGATGAACTGTGGTATCATGTTGAAGCTGCATGGGCAGCTGTACGTGTACATGCCATCCAAGCTGTGTTTGACTCAATGCACAGGCTTATCAAGGCCGTTATTACGGCCAGAGGTGGTTGTTCTGGGTACTGATTCCTCAGGATCTATGCACCCAAATTGCGTGAAAATGTAATCACATGTCAGTTCTAGTATAATATATTTTTCCAATGAATACCCGTTTATCATCTGCATTTCTTCTTGGTGTAGCAATTTTAGTGGCCAGTAGTGTATATTGTTTTCTTTGGTTTTAATGTATTTGTCTTGGTCCATATTCTTTTCGAATAGTCGTAGCTCTTGAAAACCGAATTTAAATGCTTTTTCCAGTACTGAGTCAGTTTCAGCATGCCTTTTTTGCGGCAATACCAGTTTCCTGTGGATATTTCGTCGAGATTTCGTCAAAACCTGTCTAGCTTTTTTGTATCGAACAGTAGGAATAGGTGAATTAAGGTGTATTTAGCAACAGGTCTGATGGGAAGTTGAAGTCCATGCTTCTTGAATTGCATCCTTTCCTCTGATGAAACCTCCCAAAATTTTTAGTATCTAACTTTGGACACACCTGGATTAAGGTCTGAAATTGAGAATAAAATAATGTTTCCATTAAGTGATGATAAGAGGCTATATATATATTATTTTTTACATATTGATTCACTGTGTTTGTTGTGGTGATGGCAGTAAATTGAAAACCTGGCTCATCTTAAAATATCACATTGATTAATTTGTATCGAGTATTAGTACTAGCAGAATCGGTTTCCATTTAGTGAAAGCATTGATGTAACGAGATGAAATGCATTCCATACGTATTAGCTGTTTTCCTCAGTGAAGAAACAGCTTTTTTTTTTTCTTCGAAATGTTTCTTTTGGCTTTGTGTCTCTGTTTGACTTCTTTCTGTAATTTCTCATGCTGTGTTCACAAGGAAAATCGGGTTGTTATGTCATAACAAGTCACAACAAAACGAACCAATTCGACCATAAGTCTTCATTTTGTGCAACCGTTGCCCCATACTTTGTGGAGTATGACATGCTTGAAAATTGCATCAGTGCTCATGTGCAGATGTCAGTGAGTCTAATCACAATGTCAACTATGTAAGCTGAAGCTTGTTCTGCCAAGCTGTGATTTGTTCCAGCAAGCAAAACTTGGATGAGCTTTATCAGACCATGACATTAACGTCCCCCCAGGGGCTCAGCATTCATTTGCTGGGTACGGGCTTGGCGACCCCGGGGTTCCTGAGCTGGGGACTGGTAAGCGCCACCAGTCCCCTGTCACCGTACGCTCTGAGTACACTTCAGCAACCACCGTGCGGCGCGGCGGTGGAACGTTGTGTGTCTCAGGGAATGGGGATCTTGGCTTGACCGCCCGGATCGCGAGGATGGAACAAACCTCTATAAAAAAACCCTCAATCTTCCGGTGTGCTCCGCGCCTATGAGATGCATGGCTGTTGAGGTGGAACAGTCGCAAGCGGGCAACCTCTGGGGCACCTGCCACACCCCAGTTGTATAGGGCTTACTCAGGCATGCGGGGCTCTGTCTGAGCGGACCTTTAGTTCCCTAGCTGCTCGTGGGATCGAGATGGAACCCTCGAACTTTTCTTCTTTTCCTCCCAGCGGAAAGGGTGGGCCGCTGGTAGGTTCTAACACCCAATCTAACAAGAGGGCTCGTGTAGCCAGTCCTCCTGATTCAGGTACTAGTAACAGAAAGCATTCTGCTTCTCAGAATGTGTTTCTCATATTTAAAAGAAAAGATGGGAGTTTTGAAAAAGTTTCGCCATTTTATATACAGAAGGGCTTAGAGGGTATTGCTGGCACGTTAAAGTCTGTAAAGCGCTTGCGCAATGGCACCTTGCTGGTTGAAACATCTAGCTTCCAGCAAGTCCAGAACCTTCAGAAGGCACAATTTCTTGGGGAGTTTGCGATAGAGACTGAATTTCACAACACCTTGAACTACAGCAAGGGTGTTGTGACTTGCAGAGATCTCGTCGACATTCCCCAAGACGAACTGAAGTCTGAATGGTCCCGGGAAGGAATTGTCGACGTGCAACACGTTATGAAACGGGTGGATGGTGCTCTCATAAAAACTGACTCATTTATTCTTACGCTTAACAGCACCAAATTGCCAGAGCATGTGAAGGCAGGTTTCCTACGTCTCAGTGTACGGCCTTATTACCCCAACCCCATGCGGTGTTTTAAATGCCAACACTTTGGCCACACTACTCTCGGCTGTAAAGGGGAAGCCATTTGCGGGAAATGTGGTAAAGCCGCTCATGAGGGAGTTGATTGCTCCTCTCCTCCCAAGTGTGTCAACTGCTCTGGGGATTACCCTGTGTGGAGTAGGGAATGCAGAGTTTTCCTTGAGGAACGGAAGATCCAGGAACTTAAAACCACTAAACGCATCCCGTACGGTGAGGCAAAGAAAATCTACAAGTCCATGCAGCCGCCCACGTTCGCTGCCTCCTTTTCTTCCGTTCTGAAACAGCCTGTCTTGAAAACCGATGCCGCTACCCAAACGGAGGTTGCTACTGTCAGCACTAGCACCTGCGTTTGTCAGTGTACATGTGCTGCTGCCATTCCTGTGAAGCCTGCTGCTCCCCCCCGGCCTTCTGATCAGGCTGTGGTAGCTGACATCATGGAACTTCCTGCCCCTTCCTGGGTCCAGTCTTGTGTACTGCCCAGTGCTGCTACACCCCCTACTGCTTCTGAGGTTTTGGCTCCAATGCCACCTCAGGCCAGAAAATCGAAGCCAAAGACAAAGGTGAAGACTCGCCAACTAAAGGAGACTGAAGTTCTACAGTCTGCTGATGTGGATGTCATACTCTCTGACGTCTCTCTCGACTCCTCTTCTGAGGCGATGGAGGTAGATGTCAGACTGGGGCAATCATCTCGCCCCAAAACTGAGCCTCCACATGTTGTGAGCTCTCCTCCCCGACAGAAAGTGCGACTGAAGGTACTCCCGCCCTGATAGATGGCTCCCATTATTCAGTGGAACATGGATGGATTCCGGGCACATGTGGAGGAACTGCACCTCCTAGCACGGCAACGCCCCCTGTGCTTGTGTTTACAGGAAACACATCTAAAACAATCTGATGCTCCTTTACTCAGGGGCTATAGGTTGTATCGCAAAGATGACCTGACTGGAGACAGGGCCAAAGGCGGAGTCGCCGTGTTTGTCGATAATGACCACCACTCCTCTGCTCTCCCCCTGGATACTGACCTGCAAGCAGTTGCAGTTGCAATTTATTCCGGTCGGAGGCTTACCGTTTGCTCCCTATATTTACCCCCTCTGGATGCAGTGAACTTAGAGGCTCTCACAAACCTTATCGACCAACTCCCCCGCCCGTTTCTCCTCCTGGGAGACTTCATATGCCCATCATGTCCTGTGGGGCTCCACTTCTATTTGCGCTCGAGGTCGAATTTTGGAGAGCCTCCTAACATCTCAAGTGTTGTGCATCCTCAACACAGGTACTCCGACTCATTTCTCTAGTGCTACAGGGTCATTCTCCGCCATTGACCTCTCTTTCTGCTCTCCAACCCTCACTGACTCCGTTCACTGGGAGGTCATTGACGACCTCCATTCCAGCGATCACTTCCCTATCCGCATTCATCTCCTGGATGGTGTCTTGCTGGAGCAGCGACCACCATCGTGGATGATTGGCAGGGCTAACTGGCCACTGTTCACTCGGTTGGCTGTCTTTGACCGCCACAACAGCGTACAGGAATGGGTGGATCACATTACGCTTGTGATCCACCATGCTGCTGACCTGTCCATACCACAGTCTTCTGGCACTCTTAAGCGGCGCCTTGTGCCTTGGTGGACAGAAGAGTGCCGTTCAGCCATCCGTGACAGGCGTGCGGCTCTTCGCCGATTTAAATGCCGCCCAACAGCGGTCAGTCTTACCGCCTTTCGTATCGCGAGAGCCAGGGCACGCCGTGTCATTAAAGAGAGCAATAAAAGGTCATGGCAGGAGTTTCTGGACTCCATCAACCGTTCCACTTGTTCCACAAAGGTATGGGAAGCCATCCGGAGGATTTCCGGTAAACGCAGCCGTTTACCAATAGCTGCAGTCCTGAACCAGGGATGCCTCCAAACGACACCCAGCGCCATAGCTCAGTCGCTGGCAGAGCATTTTGCACAAAGTACTGCCACTGCAACCCAGGATCCAGCGTTTCGTCGCTACCGTGCGACTGTCGAAAGAGCGCATTTGAACTTTCGGTCGAACGGTTCTGAGGCCTACAACTCCCCTTTCTCCATGTGGGAACTTGAGTCGGCTCTTACTGAGACTTCTGACACTGCACCAGGTTACGACCGCATCCGGTACTCCATGCTTAGACATCTGCCAGCGGCGTCAAAGGAAATCCTCCTTGAATGTTTTAATCTCATATGGCACACAGGAGTGTTCCCAACCTCGTGGAGGGAGGCAATCCTCATCCCTCTCCTCAAACCAGGGAAGGACCGAACATGTCCCAGTAGTTATCGTAGTATCGCCTTGACAAGCTGTGTCGGAAAGACCCTGGAACGGATGGTTAACCGTCGTCTGGTCTGGCTGCTAGAGACCAGACAGCTCCTTAGCCGCTTTCAGTGTGGATTCCGAAAATTTCAATCCACGGTCGACAACCTGACCCTCCTCGAGGCGGCTATTCAGCAGGCTTTCCTCCGTCAGCATCACTGTATCGGTATCTTCTTTGATATCAGTAAGGCATATGATACTACTTGGAGACACTGTATTCTTGCACAACTGCATCAATGGGGCTTTCGTGGTCGCCTCCCTATTTTCATTCGGTCTTTCCTGTCTCAGCGGTTTTTTCGGACCCGCGTTGGTAACACACTGTCTGATCGCTTTGAGCAAGAGAACGGTGTCCCCCAGGGCAGTGTTTTAAGCGTTACCCTCTTTGCCATAGCAATCAACAGTATAACGTCTACAGTGAGGAGTCCAGTACAGTGCTCCTTGTTTGTGGACGACTTTGCTGTTTTCTGTTCCTCCTCTAGTGTTGCATCCGCGAGCCGTCAATTGCAACTAACGGTGCGGCGGTTAGAGGAGTGGGCTGCAAAGACGGGTTTTTGGTTTTCTGCCGATAAGTGTGTTTGTGTTCATTTTAATCGTTCTCGTCGTCTTTTTACGTTGCCTGCCTTGCATATGGGGGATACTGTCCTACAGTTTGGAGACACAGTGCGGTTTCTGGGCCTAATTTTTGACTCCAGGTTGTCATGGTTGCCACACCTACGTGACTTGAAAGCCAGAACGCTGAAGGCACTGAACATCCTCAAGTGCCTCAGCCACAGGTCTTGGGGAGCGGACAGGGCGCGTCTCCTTCAGTTTTATCGAGCTTTCGTGCGCTCACGGCTGGACTATGGCTGCACAGTATATGGGTCAGCGAGGCCGTCTTATTTGCGGATCCTTGACGCTGTTCACCATGCTGGGATTCGACTGGCTACGGGTGCTTATCGGACCAGTCCCGTACCCAGCCTCTGTGCTGAGGCTGGCGAACCGCCACTTACCATCCGGCGGCAGCTCCTGCTGGTGCGCCAAGCTTGTAAGTTTCTTGCAGCTCCCAGCTCGCCTGCTCACCATCTTGTTGCCCATCCACCTCTGGATCGCCTTTTCTCCCGCCGTCCCCGGGCTACGTTGCCGTTTGGGATCAGAGTGCACCGTGTGCTTGAGTCCCTCGGTGTGGAGTCTGTACAACCCCAAATCCTGGGTTTTAACCGCCTGCCACCCTGGTTACTGAAGAGGCCACGTGTGATTTTAGATTTATTGCAGTACAAGAGAGATTGCACTCCTGCCACCGTTTTTAATGCAGCATTTTCTGCTATTTTATCTGAGCACCATGACTATGTAGCTGTTTTTACGGATGGGTCGAAACAAGGGGATTCCGTGGGTTGCTCAGTTGTTTCTCCGGATCGTGTCCTCAAGGTCCGCCTGCCTCAGACTTTTACTGTCTTTGATGCAGAATTGTCTGCGATCTTGCGGGCACTGGAGCCGATGAGACTTTCTTCCTCTCTTAAATTTCTTGTCTGTTCCGAGTCACTCAGTGCCCTTCAATCATTGCACCATTTGTATCCGGCGGATAAAGTAGTCCAGACCATCCTCCGACTACAGCGACTGGGGAAGGTTGTAGCTTTCTGCTGGGTTCCGGGGCATGTCGGCATTGCTGGGAATGAAAGGGCAGATCTTGCAGCCAAGGAGGCGTGTCTTGATCCGCACGTATCTCAGTGTGCTATCCCGTTGTACGCACTCACCTCGCTGATGAGCTCCCGAGTCATGTGTCGGTGGGAGGATGAGTGGCTGGAAGTGACTGACAATAAGCTCCGTCTAGTCAAGCCCACAACGCGTGTGTGGTGTACTTCCTTTCAGCCCCATCGACGGGACGAGGTTCTCACTCGGCTTCGAATAGGCCACAGCCCTATGACGCATGGCTTCCTGCTCCGGCGTGAAGACCCTCCATTGTGTGGTGCTTGCGGCGTCCAGGTCACTGTGAGCCACATTTTACTGGATTGCGTTTTATTTTCTGACCAGCGGGCCTCGGCTGATTTGCCAGCGGACCTGCCAACTCTTTTAGGCAACACTCGGACGAATGTAGTTAAAGTTTTAAAGTTCTGTGCCTTGTCAAATGTTTTTACAAAGATTTTAGGGAGAGGATTTTAATTTGCTCACTGTGTGACAATCTCGCCCATCTTTTATGTAAGTGGCCAGCCAATGACACTTTCCTGTGTCATTCTTGTTGCTATGTTTTCCCTTCCCTTCGGTTTTACTTTCTTATGTAGTATTTTCCCTCTTTTCCTGCTTTCTTTGAATGTGTTTTTCAGTTTTATTAGGTCTCTCCACATTCGTTCCTTTTAATGTGTGTCAGGGCGCTGATGACCTCGATGTTGAGCGCCCATAAACCCCAACACACACACACACACACGATATTAACGTTGCTGTCTCATTAAAATAAGCATTAAAGAAAGAGGGGAAATTTACTGTGGTGTATAAATCTCGCAAATGGAATTTACTGATTATGATGATAATGACATAGATGTGAAAATACTATTAATAATTTTTTGATGTTGTGTCCACATATACACTATCAACATTCCCCCCTTGAATGTACGTATATTCACTTGCCTATCAATTTGTTCCCCTGAAAGTGGATCAACTTAATTCAAAAATGTATCACCTTACTCCAAAAATGTGTCAACAGATACTGCGAATCTATCAACTTGCCCCAAAACTGTAGCTACTTGCTCCAAATGTTTTGCCAGAGGAAGTTTACAATGGCTGTGGAAAATAAAGTGAAAGACTCAATGGTAACCTGCACATGAGAACATTAACTCTTACCTAGACAGAGCAGGGTAAACTTACTCCACTGAGGCAGATCCTTGCTGACTGAACCAACTTTGGGTAAGATGATGAGGCTAATATTTCCATCTACCCACAGATTTCGTTGGACAATTGCCATTTCATGTATCTACAAAAAGCATTTTCAACCTTATCATGTTGCTGTGGATTCAAAGATGTATGGGTGAACAGGTTCTTTTGAAAATAAAATGCTGTCATTCTTTACTTTCTGAGTGAACTTCATTTAGATCTGCTGTAGTGCCCAGGTGTCTGTTTTGCACCAATTTTTTACTTATTTAGATGAATTTAATGTGTAGAGACCGAGCTATGGCCGTCTGCTAGTATATAATTTATTTAAGTAATGCGTGTATATTTGTAAGCTATACAGACAATTTAGATGTGGAAATATTTAATTTGAATGTCCACAGAGCTAGCAAAGTGTGGTACAGCAACGGAAATTTTGTCACTAGCAAGTGCTACTTAATTTGAAAGCTTTCATCAGTATTGCCAGTACATTTTAATAAGTAACACAGATAATATAGTTGTGAAAACATTTAATTAGAAAGAGTATTTTGAGCTCGAAATCTTACAGTTTTAATTTTGGTGATTTATAATTTTACTTGTGTATTGTAATAGGGAACCTACATGTAGTTTTTGTACCCAATAAATGATAAGTAATTTTACTAAAGATTTTGCTTTTGAGATATCGACCCTGACATCTTCTTTGGAGATGTTAGATTTTTGTCACCATCACTGGTCGTTTTATGTGTAAACATAGCAGAAGCTATCTGCATTAATCCCTAATGTGGATATTCTTTGTGTATGCTTCTCTGACTCAGTGGGTAATTTCCCCTAGTGCATGCTGTTTCAGTCGCATCATGGCCCTTACTTACTCCTAATAGCATTTATGTGCTGATTTCAGTTTATGGACCAAAACTCAAGTGCATTAGGATCGCAAACAATGCATCTAAAAAGAGAACGAAATTTTATTTCCACATGATCACACATAGTTTTCTGTGTTAATTATTTTCGAATAAGGTGCCACACAGAGAGGAACTTCACATTCAGCACGCCAATAAGATGTCTCTTTTCTAAGGTCTCTTGTACAGAACATATGCATTGAAACATACAATACCCAGTAAATGGCGAAACATTTTTAATAATATTTGTTCGATCAGCTCCTCGCCACTTGGTAGCTTTGCAACTGGAAATCGCTTCTATCTATGCCTCACATATATTTATTGTCATCCATGAGAAGACCTGGCTTTTGTAAGGTGCCATTTTTTCAATCTGCTGCATGAAAATTTTCGTCATGGAACATGTGGACCTTCAAGACGGCTCTCTTGTCCTTCGATTTTATCAAAGTCTGCTTGCTGCAGTACGCCATTACGTATTCACCGTTCTTCAGTTTTACATTTTTCGTGAAGTAAGGGAACAGCTTTGTGTTTCATCGCATTGTGCCGACAACGTCTGTCTTCGTATTGTTAGTGTGTCACCCACATCTAGACTTGCGTAACATTTGTCGATCTGAATACGATAATGCCTTCCAAGCAAATGGTGAGCAAGCACCAAAACAGTGTGAGAAGTCTTATCTTCATGGTAATGACTGCTATAACTTGTGTGCAATACCTATATAAACAATGAAAAGTATTATAACTGGTCGTGAACATTAGACTGACAGGAGGTTCGATCTAGTTGAGGAAGCGTTAATTTAGAACACCTTCCTGCCTGAAACTCTTCATTTGCATTGGGTGCAAGCCACAGAACGCTGCAGATGGATATATTCATCGAACCCACTGAGAACGAGCAGGCCATAGTCATATACGCCTGTTATGCCCACTAAAAAGAGATAATTTTTATTTATTTATTTAATCGTATAGCTAGGGCCCCCCGTCGGGCAGACCTGTCACCGGGTGCCGATCTTTCAATTTGACGCCACTTCGGCGACCTGCAGTCAATGAGGATGATAGGATGACGATGAGGACAGCACAACAACCAGTCCCTGGGCGGAGAAAATTCCCCGACCCAGCCGGGAATCGAATACGGGCCCAGAGGATTGACAATCCGTCACGCTGACCATTTTTTTTCTTTTTTTTTGACGCGCTGACCACCCGTTTTTTTTGAGAAAGGAAAGAAATGTCAGGAGTGAGGTTTTTTATTTTTTATTTTTTATTTCATTTTATTTTATTTTTTAAACGAAGGTAGGAGAAACAGAAACCTTTATTATTCACAAAATAAACATAGTACGTCCTTACACATTATAACTGTCCTGGAAGGAACCTCGCTGCCGTCCTACCATGCACCGTGAAATAACAACAAAGTCAGATGGTTCAAATGGCTCTGAGCACTATGCGACTTAACTTCTGAGGTCATCAGTCGCCTAGTACTTAGAACTAATTAAACCTAACTAACCTAAGGGCATCACACACATCCATGCCCGAGGCAGGATTCGAACCTGCGACCGTAGCGGTCGCTCGGTTCAAGACTGTAGCGCCCAGAACCGCACGGTCACTCTGGTCGGCCAACAAAGCCAGAGTGGGGCAACCTCCGGCACCCTAAAGAATAATATTTATAGAATGAAAACAAAACTTGTACTACATCCCACTGCTGACTGTGCAAGCGTTAGTTTTCCCAAGGTCACATACTCACATAGTTGTTCTTAGCTGTTCACTTTAGTAGCTCGGTTTCACAACAACAGCACCGCCGCTAACCTCTGCGCACCCTGCACACCCCAAGTATATGGCGGGTCCGCAAAAACCGTTCCTAGGAAATTGGCGTACCAATCCTTGTACTTTCGTAGCCGTAACAGTTTTGTGTGTCCATCTGGCAAGTATTGCCAGTAATCCAGTACGTTCAGTACGTTCAGACGTGTGTCTCAATAGATGTAATGGACCGTCATACTTGTGATCCACGCCACTGCGTTCGTCTTATGACGCGGAAAATACGTTTCCTCTGGAAAAAATACTATGTGAGAAGAGACTGCTGTATAGATAGTGCGCCGCATGAACGCTATTATCTTCCTTGCGAGAGTCCAGACAGCCAATGGCTCGTCGCAGACCAGCCGTTGGTCGTCCGTATCCAGCACGCCGCATTGCTGACACATGGGCGAATCCGCCAAATGTATTGCGTATTTTTTATCATTCGTAGGGTATTTTCGGTTCACTACAATGTACCATGTTGATCTGGCTGTTGTAGGTAGGTGGGGGTGGTGTACCGTGCGCCACACCACGTGCCAATTAACGGCTGGATGTTTCCGTTCCACCCTATTCCGGGAGATCTGTCGAAGAAGCAGATGGTACACGTCCTTCGATGTAGACTGTCGGGTCGTCGGTAAACGCTCTCGAATGTAATTGTGTTCCACGATGAATGTGCGCACATACGTTAACGGGGGCGATATATGGCCGACACTGACTGGAGGAAGATGCGATGTTGGTACTAGTTCTTCGATGATCGTCCCCGTAAGCCAGTGATTGCTGTTGCGCCACCATTTGAGCATAGTATTAATATACATGGCACGCGCCTTCTCGTGCACCAACGCCCCCCTCTCGCTCTGGGAGGGTAAGCGTGCTGTACTGTACCTTAAAGAGCTGTCCCAGGCTTACATAGTACCCAAAAGCCGCCTGAAACCTCATAGCCATCGAGCGCGTCAAGGGGAGAAGGTGTGTCAGGTGGCACATCATGGGTGCGAGATAAAGGTTGACGAGTAACTCTCGCTGCAGCATATCCATCGACCATATGGCGTTTAGTCGTACTGCCGTGCGGACTCTGAGTAACAGCCGTCGGTCGTTGTCCGCAACCGTTCCCGCCGTCTCCGTACGAAAGGTGATACCCAAACAGCGAAGGGTTTGCACCACAGGTAAGGCTCCTTCCGTTCCTGGTTCTAGTCCACACCCCACATGCATGAATTGTGATTTTCAGAAGTTGACCTCACTTCCAGCTGCCATCCCATAAGTCTGTAGCCAATCCAGTGCTGATTGTCTCCCCCTCATTCCGGACGAGGAACACAATGTCATCCGCGAATTCTCTGCGTTTGAATGATAGATGCCGTAGGGAGATCCCGGTAAGATGGCGGTGAAGGCCGGCGAGGCTCGGTTCTAAGGCGATCGCACATAGGAGGATCGACAAGGGGCAACTTGTCTGATCTTAAGATCGTAAAATACTCAGTTCTCCCTCCGTTGATCACCATCGCTGATCTGGCGCCGTGCAACAGCCGCACCACGGCAGTGGTCAATAGTGGAGAGATACCCATCCTGTTCATCACCGCCGCGAGGTACACATGTTCCACGCGATCAAAAGCATGATCGAAATCTACAGCAACCATCGCCCCCGGGAGGCGGCATGCAGCCGCGAGGGCGACGACGTCACGATAGTCTCCCAAGGCTGTGTGGATATTACTGATGCCGCCAAGACAAGTCTGATCGGCATGTATTCGATTCTCCAGCGAATTTTGGCTACGACTGTCCAGTATGCGCATGAAGATCTTGTAGTCACTATTAAGGAGGGTCAAGGGGCGATAATCACAAGGCTGTTTGCCGCCACGGGGCTTTGGTACCGGTATCATGAGCCCTTCCGTGAATTTATTATGAACCGGTACTTCTTGCCGCAGAAGATCATTAAGCATAGCCACATCGGTGTCATAATGGTCACAAAGGCACGGTAAAATTCCAGAGGGAATCCGTCTGGACCTGGGGCCTTGTTTCAGGCACCTCGTGTAATCGCTTCTTCCAGATCTTCACACGTAATTTCAGTTAACCCGTCCGCTTCCCCGTTCACACTCGTCGCGTCTGGGATCTCTTCCAGGACGTTCCCCAGCTCCCTCAGACCCTCCCCGTTGCTCGCATAGAATCTGTTAAAATGATCCGTGAACGCCTGTGCTATGCCCGTTTGTGTTGTAAAACGACGGCTATCGCCGAGACCTATCTCATGAATTAACGTTCTTCGTCTTCTTCTTCTTTCTTTTATCACATAATGCATCGAGGGAACCTCGTTGGGCAGGCAATCATGAGACCTCGCGCGCATCATCGTTCCCGCCATTCTCAGCGTCGCAAGTTGTAGCAGCTTCGCCTTGACTCTGTGGACGGACGTCTGGCGTTCTGGTGTAGGTGATTGATCTAACAGTTCCCGGAGAGCAGTAAAGTAAAACTCGGTGGTTGTGCGCTGCCATTGAGAAACCTCCTTCCCGTAACCTGTTAACGTCCTCCGTAAAGCTGGCTTCGTGCACTCGATCCACCATTGCAGTACAGAACCGAAAGAATTTCGTCGACGGAGGCAGCCATGCCACGCGTCCTCCACCATGCGTCGGCATTCTGCATCACGCAGGTGGGAGACGTTCATCTTCCAATTGCCCCTCCGTCTCCATACCTGCTGTCTAGCAAGGTTAACCGTACAAATATATGCGTTGTTGACCATATTTCTGCGTCCACCGTCGACATTGTTAACGCCCTTGAAACGTAGATCCGATCCAAACGGCTCGTGGAGTGGCTAGTAAAAAATGTATATCCTGGTTGGTTGCGATACTTCAGGTCCATCCCGTTGATCAGCTCTCTAAGTTCTTGGCTAGTTGTATAGTTAGGTTGTTGGTCCTTTCTGTCGAGCACACAATTAAAATCTCCGCCGAGTATGCAAGCATCGTATCGTCCCTGGAACAACGGTGTAACCTCGTGGGCGTAAAAATCTGCTCTGTCCCTTCTCTTGTCCGAGCCTGACGGTGCGTATATGTTGATCAAACGTATTCCACGTATGGTCACGGCCGTACCACGGGCAGAAGGCAAATATTCTACTTCGTCTGCACGTATCCCTTCCTTTAATAGGATCGCTGTGCCGACGCCTCTCTCGTCACACGGGGAACAGTAAATGTCGTAACCGTAAAAGTCCGAGGGGGGAAGTACCCGAACCTCCTGTAATAGTGCTAGTCTAAATCTGCAGCCTTTATCATGTCACTGAGCTTCTTGTTTTTTACCGGCGTCCCAATGCGATTGATGTTAACAGACCCTATCCGATAAGCTTGTTGCATGGCTGTCAACGTAGACAGGGCACCGTACGGTCGCTAATTCTTCCCTACACAGGCTGCTGTCGGACTAACGTCTCCCGCCGTCCCCTCATATGGTCTGCCGCTATTCCGTGCACTCTGCCGGTCTTACACCGGGAGAGTGTGTGGGAGCAGTTCCTCCGGCATCATCTGTTCCCCACGGGGGTGGGTCTTCTGACCAGTCCCCTAGTGTCCCATCATTGTCGTGCGTTGCAGGCACCGTAGCCTCCTCAGTAGCCTGTTGCCATCGATCGAACTCCGTCGCTGTATCTGGAGCATCGTCAGCGGAAGGTCGTGTCGCCGCCCCGCTGGCCACCGTTGCTTCCACGCTAGGCAGTTCTTCTGTATCCATGGTTGTCTGCTCTGTACACGAAAAGTCTCAGAATTGCCTGCTAGATCAGATTGGTCGTTCTCCACAGTGAGGCGGCGCTTCTTCCGGCGTTTTGGCGATCGTTGTTTTCGTTGCCGGGCTTCGGAATCAGAGGTCAGCATTGTCTCCAGTTGTTCATGGGGGACGTCGGAATCGTGCGCCGTCGTATTATCGACGTCTGCAAGTGCCTTACCTGAAGGGGCTGCAATCGGCACCGAGGAGAGGGCGTCCTGTGATTGCTGCAGGCGGTCCAGCGAAACATCGTCCTTCCGTGGCTCGCCACAATCTGCCTCTGTCTGTGTGTTAGGGTACGCTTCTGTATCGCGGCTCACGTTGTCGCGTAATGCGGTGACATAAGTCATGGGGAGCACAGTCGGACGCGGTGTGAGGGGTGGATCATCCCGTGGCAGCTGTAACAACCTTCGTTGAACACACTCATAACGGACGTATCCCTCCTTCCCACATCCAGAGCACGTCCTTGGTTGTCCGTCGTAGATGACAATCGCCCTACAACCGGCGATGTACAAGTATGACGGGACGTATTTTCGGAGTTCGATCCGTTTTTCTCTGACGCCATTGAGGATCGGATACGTCTTGAAACTCGCCCATTTTTCAGCCACGTGGGATAGGACAGTTCCGTAAGGACGCAGGGCGTCTGTCACCAATTCTTCTGGCACTTCGAATGGAAGCTCAAAGATGCGGATCGTTCGGAGTCTGATGCCGGCGTGTTCAACTGTTACCGCTCCTACATTCCCGTCGGAATGACTGAAACGAAGTCCTTGTCGGTGTCGGAGTAGTAGTTCGTCACATGCCGCTTCATTTATGAGCTTGACATAGACCACGCTGCTTACCATAGATAAGTGTATTCCAACTAGAACGTCAGGTTCGATTTTCACCTCGTCCCGTAAATAACGTTCGATCTCGTAAGCCTTCGGTCGAGCATATTCGTTAACAAAACTAAATTTCAGTGTCGATTTGCGGAACGACGAGGCCATGATTCGTTCTACGTATACCGCGGCACACCGCTACACATTTAACGTTAACACCTGTCGCGCAGACGTGCGGCAGATACGTAAACACCGTCCGAACCGTTGCGCCGCTGAAGGCTGACTGCCGCCATTCAGTTACCAGGGGCGGACAGGAGATAAGTGGTAATTCGTAATAAAAAACTTCTTCCTCCTTTCCCTTCTAAAAAGATGTTTGGTTGTGTGTGTGTGTGTGTTAGACGTTGGTGTTGATTATGGGAAGTACAATGGGCTTGGCATTGTAGTTCCGATTGGTAAATATTACAGCAGTTTGTTTTGTGGTTAACTTCGACTAGGCCCAACCATCTGTGGTAAAAATTGCCGAATAGTAACATCAGTTATACTTTTATAGTGTTACGTTATGTACTCCGCCATTAAATTGGCTGTGAAATGAAAAATGGTTCAAATGGCTCTGAGCACTATGCGACTTAACTTCTGAGGTCATCAGTCGCCTAGAACTTAGAACTAATTAAACCTAACTAACCTAAGGACAGCACACACATCCATGCCCGAGGCAGGATTCGAACCTGCGACCGTAGCGGTCGCTCGGCTCCAGACTGTAGCGCCTAGAACCGCACGGCCACTGCGGCCGGCGCTGTGAAATGATGCTGGAAAACGTTAGGTGTTGACAATATGTTCTGTAACATTTTCTCAGACTGAAATGACAACATCCTTTACGTTTTCAGCTGCTGTATCGGAAGTGGCCAAGTAAAGTTTTATAACCAAAATTATAATGTGTCCCGTCGGGATGGTGCAGGGGTTTCCGAGGCAGAAATCAGATGAATTAAAGAACACAATCATTGTGAGAAATATTGTAATATACTCAATTAATAGAAAGAATCGTCGTCGAACTCCTTGTGCAAGACCTTGGGCCATGCCGGAACAAGTTAGACACCTGGAAAGTTCACAATTCACGTCCGGCTTGCAATCCACAGGATTAAACACAAGTCAAGTATTGAGACAAGTTCTGTTGCATTACACGCGTAGGGAAGCTTGCAAGTGTGCTACGTCGATACTCGACTGCCGTTAGACTGGAGCTACTGAACTTGGCAGAGCGGCAGGCGGGCAGCCTGTTAAACAAGTGATCTGTGGCGCTGTTGGTGTCTCACCTCAGTGGACGTGGCACTCGTGTAGCTGCCGGTTGGACGGCGTCGGCGAACAACAGGGAAACTTCTAGGGCCAACCTCTGTGCCCAGGACGATTCCCATCTGTGTGGTATCGACAGGTTACCTTACGACAGTACCGATAATGTATTGAAAGTTCCTCGCATAATTTGGAATTGCCACACTGAAGAGCCAAAGGAACTAATACACGCAGAAGTACCGCGACACGCCGTGGCATCGTCTTGACTTATGTCTGAAGTACAATGGAGAGAATTGATGCCATGAATCATGCAGGGCTGTCAATAAATTCGTAAAAGTACGAGGGGGTGGAGATCTATTCTGAAAAGCACGTTGCAAGGCATCCCAGGTATGCTCAATAGCGTTCATGTCTGCAAAATTTTGTGGCCAGTGGCAGTGCTTAAACTCAGAAGACAGAGCCACTCTGTAGCAATTCTGGACGTGTGGGGTGTCGCATTGTCCTGCTGGAATTGCTCAAGACCGTCGGAATGCACAATGGACATGAATAGATGCAGGTGATCAGACAGGATGCTTCGTATGTGGCCACTGTCAGAGTCGTATCTGGACGTATCAGGGGTCCCATATCACTCCAAGTGCACACGCCGCACACCATTACAGAGCCTCCACCAGCTTGAACATTCCCCTGCTGACATGCAGGATCCACGGATTCATGAGTTTGTTTCCATACCCGTATACGTCCTTCCGTTCGATGCAATTTCAAACGAGACTCGTACGACTTGGCAACATGTTTCCAGTCATCAACAGTCCAATGTCGGTGTTGACGGGCCCAAGCAAGGTGTAAAGCTTTGTGTCGTGCAGTCATCAAGGGTACACTAGAGGGCCCTCGGTTCTGAAAGCCCATATGGATAAGACGTTTCGTTGAATGGTTCGGACGCTGACTCTTGTTGATGGCTCAGCATTGAAATCTGCAGCAATTTGCGGAACGGATGGACTTTGTCACGTTGAACAATTCTCTTCAGTCGTCGTTGGTCCCATTCTTGTAGGATCTTTTTCCGGCCGCAGCGATGTCGGAGATTTGATGTTTTACCGGATTCCTGATATTCACGGTACACTAGTGAAATGGTCGTATAGGACACTACCTCGCTACCATCGCTACCTCGGAGATGCTGTATGCCATCGGTCGTGCGCCGACTATAACACCGCACCTTACTCTGCCTGTTTTCACATCTCTGTATTTGAATACGCATACCTATACCAGTTTCTCTGGTGCTTCAGTGTAGGTACTTCTGTTGACGTTATTGCAGTACATCCGTCATTTCTATCAGTAAGATTTCTGCATGTGAATGGTATCATACAGGTTCGATTTCTGGTATGGTACAGTACAGTAGCCGGAATCTGACACGACCGGAAGATCCAGCGTCCCGTGTCACTCTGTCTTTCGCTTAGCTAATGTGGCGTCATGAAAAATTGTTTTGGTGTGACTAATGGCTTGGAGATTCTGGTCCCCTCCCCCCCCCCCCCCCCACAGATGTAGTGAATTTGTCGTAGTTGTGGGATTTCTTTTAGTATGCTAAATGATGGTTTTGGTGTTTATCATGTGAACTGACTATGGATGGTGGTGGTGAGTGTGTTATAATGGGGGTGAGTTATAAATGGGGTGTTATGATGGGGGCTCTTCTCCGAGTGAGCTGATGAGATGAAATTGTGAGTTATGGCATGCATTGCAGAATGAGGTGGATTTTTGTGTAATGATTTGGTATACAGTAGGATGGTTCAGCATAACTCGAATCTCTTCGTTGATGATAAATCTTGGTACAACTGAGATAATGCAATGTTCCCTGTTCTGGGCTCTCTCGACTTTCGTTAGGCTGGTGTTTGCCACCATGCTCCATACTTCCGAGCCATATAGTGTAATTGGTAGGATGGCCGTTTTCCAGATGCGTAATTTGTCTTATGTACATAGCCGTCTGCCTTTTATTAGTGGATGTAACTGAATCAATCTTTTTTCACGTGCTTTATTGGAAGCCTCTGAGATGTGTTGTCTGAAGGTTAGCGCGCTGTCGAGTTTTAGTCCTGGGTAGGTAATTCACCGTCTCCATGGCAGATCCTGGTCGTTTATTTGGATGTTTCTAGTTTTTCTTTTTTTTTTTTTTAGTTAGTGGCTTGTAGTGAAGATGATTGCCTGGCAATTTTCTGCTTTTATTTTTACTTTCCATTTGTTACATCATTTAACAACGCTGTTCATAAGCCGCTATAGTCTGGCTACTATATAACTGATGTTTTGGCCGCTGTTGCACAGAGCAGTGTCACCTGCATAAAGGGTTATCCCCCCCCTCCCCCCCCCCCACCACGCTCGTTGGTTACATCGATAGTATGAGGGCTGTTCAATAAAGAATGATCACAAATTTTTGACGACATACCTTCACTTATCATCATAATTTTGGTGGTCCTTCTCAAAGCAGTCTCCCACGAATGCGATGCACTTGTCTCAGCGCTTCTGTCAGTCTTCAAATATATGCTGGAAACAATTTTTTGAGAGGTCCTTCAAAATCTCCTCCTCTGCCTTCACCACTGCTTCTGGTGATTGATAATGCCTCCCACGAAGGCGTTTATTCATGTTAGGGAATATAAAAAAGGCACATGGGGCTAAATCCGAACTATAGGGAGGATGAGGGATGCACTTCACGTTGATTTTTGCAAGGTATCCAGCAATAACATTGGCAATATGCGGCCGCGCATTATCGTGGTGCAGCACCCAGCCTGCTTCACGGAAATGTGGCCTTTTGCGCCTGATATGGACTTGCAATGTTTTCAGGACATCGCTGTAGTTTTGTCCAGTTACTGGTGTGTGTGCAGGTACAACATGTCGATAAACCATTCCATGAATATCAAAGATTGAGATGACCATAACTTCCCCAGCAGAAGCAAACACTTCTGCTTTTTTGGGGGTTGGTGATGAAGGAGATTTCCACACTGAGCTTTGCTGCTTGCTCTCAGAATCAAAACAATGTAGCTAAGTTTCATCAGGAGTGATTACATTTGAAAGAAACTCCGGATCTTCCTCTAACACCAACTTTAACTGCGTGCAGACCTGCACACCAATGTGCTTTTGTTCCGGAATCAGCAGTCTTGGAACCCATGACGCACAAACACGTCTCATTTTTAATTCTTCTGTGACCAACGTGTGGGTGGCACCCAATGAAATGTTCAGTATTTCAGAAAGTGATCTTAAGATAATTCTTAGATCCTCTCTCACAATGACAGCAGCAGTGTTGATGTTTTCTTCCGTAAGAGCAGTAACTGGAGCACCGGGTCCACCTTCCTTTGAAATTGATTGTCTCCCATCTTTTAACATTTTCAACCACCTCAGAGCTGTGCAGTAGGGTAGAGTGGACTCTCCATAGGCCTCCTGCAACATTGCACAAGCCTCAGCTGAAAATTTGTTGAGAAGAAAGCAGAATTTCAAAGCCGCGGATTGTTCCTCGCTTGTTATCTCCATTGCAGCCTCTCACAGGTTGGCACCAGGAGTCCCAACAATAAAGTTATTACGGCGTGCTTTTTGCACATTAAGCTAACAGAATATCATAATATTAAATTTTAGCACGAGAATTTATGACCATAAAAATTATGAGGATTCTTAATCGAACAGCCCTTGTATATTAAGGTACAGGAGGGGACCAAGTGCAGATTCTTGGGGCACTTTAGCTTCAATGGATCTTATGGGGCTGTCTACTCCATCTCTCGAAGAGTAAAACATTCTTTTGGCCAGGAAGGACTTGACCATTTTTAGGATATGTAGTGGGCAGTTGTACTTACACATCTTATATAATAGGCTACCATACCAAACACGGCAGAACACCTTTTAGATGTTGAGGAAAATGGCTCCGGTGATGCTGCACTGGTGTTTCTGCGTGCATATGTGCTCTTCCAGATGAATGGCTTGCTGGATTGTGCTACGCCCAGCACGAAATCCGAACTGTTAGGGGCTTAGGATATTGGCGTTTGTAAGAAATTCCCCCCCCCCCCCCCCCCCCATGAACCATGGACCTTGCCGTTGGTGGGGAGGCTTGCGTGCCTCAGCGATACAGATAGCCGTACCATAGGTGCAACCACAACGGAGGGGTATCTGTTGAGAGGCCAGACAAACGTGTGGTTTCTGAAGAGGGACAGCAGCCTTTTCAGTAGTTGCAGGGGAAACAGTCTGGATGATTGACTGATCTGGCCTTGTAACACCAACCAAAACGGCCTTGCTGTGCTGGTACTGCGAACAGCTCAGAGCAAGGGGAAACTACAGCCGTAGTTTTGCCCGAGAGCATGCAGCTTTACTGTATGGTTAAATGATGATGGCATCGCCTTGGGTAAAATATTCCGGAGGTAAATAGTTCCTCATTCGGATCTCCGGGCTGGGACTACTCAGGAGGACTTTGTTATCAGGAGAAAGAAAACTGGCGTTCTACGTATCGGAGCGTGGAATGTTAGATCCCTTAATCGGGCAGGTAGGATAGAAAATTTAAAAAGGGAAATGGATAGGTTAAAGTTAGATACAGTGGGAATTAGTGAAGTTCGGTGGCAGGAGGAACAAGACTTCTGGTCAGGTGAATACAGGGTTATAAATACAAAATCAAATAGGGGTAATGCAGGGGTGGGTTTAATAATGAATAGGAAAATAGGAATGCGGGTAAGCTACTACAAACAGCATAGTGAACGCATTATTGTGGCCAAAATAGATACGAAGCCCACGCCTACCACAGCAGTACAAGTTTATATGCCAACTAGCTCCGCAGATGACGAAGAGATTGATGAAATGTATGACGAGATAAAATAAATCATTCAGATAGTGAAGGGAGACGAAAATTTAATAGTCATGGGTGACTGGAATTCGGCAGTAGGAATAAGGAGAGAAGGAAACGTAGTAGGTGAATATGGATTGGGGGTAAGAAATGAAAGAGGAAGCCGCCTGGTGGAATTTTGCACAGAGCACAACTTAATCATAGGTAACACTTGGTTCAAGAATCATAAAAGAAGGTTGTATACATGGAAGAAGCCTAGAGATACTAGAACCTATCAGATAGATTATATAATGGCAAGACAGAGATTCAGGAACCAGGTTTTAAATTGTAAGACATTTCCAGGGGCAGATGTAGACTCTGAGCAAAATCTATTGGTTATGAACTGTAGATTAAAACTAAAGAAACTGCAAAAAGGTGGGAATTTAAGGAGATGGGACCTGGATAAACTGACTAAACCAGAGGTGGTTCAGAGTTCCAGGGAGAGCATATGGGAACAATTGACAAGAATGGGTGAAAGATATACAGTAGTAGCTTTGAAGGATGAAGTAGTGAAGGCAGCAGAGGATCAAGCAGGTAAAAAGACGAGGAGGGCTCGTAGAAATTCTTGGGTGACAGAACAGATATTGAATTTAATTGATGAAAGGAGAAAATATAAAAAAAAACAGTAAATGAAGCAGGCAAAAAGCAATACAAACGTCTCAAAAATGAGATCGACAGGAAGTGCAAAATGGCTAAGCAGGGGTGGCTAGAGGAGAAATGTAAGGATGTAGACGACATATCTCTAGGGGTAAGATAGATACTGCCTAACGGAAAATTAAAGAGACCTTTGGAGAAGGAGAACCACTTGCATGAATATCAAAAGCTGAGATGGAAACCCAGCTCTAAGCAGAGAAGGGAAAGCAGAAAGGTGGAAGGAGTATATAGAGGGTCTATGCAGGGGCGACGTTCTTGAGGACAATATTAGAGAAATGGAAGAGAATGTAGATGAAGATGGAATAGTAGATATGATACTGCGTGAAGAGTTTGACAGAGCACTCAAAGACCTAAGTTGAAACAAGGCCCCGGGAGTAGACAACATTCCATTAGAACTACTGACAGGCTTGGGAGAGCCAGGCCTAACAAAACTCTACCATCTAATGAGCAAGATGTATGAGACTGGCGAAATACCGTCAGACTTCAAGAAGAATATAATAATTCCAATCCCAAAGAAAGCAGGTGTTGACAAATGTGAAAATTACCGAACTATCAGATTAATAAGTCACGGCTGCAAAATACTAACGCGGATTCTTTACAGACGAATGGAAAAACTAGTAGAAGCCGACCTCGGGGAAGATCAGTTTGGATTCCGTAGAAATGTTGGGACACGTGAGGCAATACTGACTCTACGACTTAACTTAGAAGCTAGATTAAGGAAAGGCAAACCTACGTTTCTAGCATTTGTAGACTTAGAGAAAGCTTTTGACAATGTTGACTGGAATACTCTCTTTCAAATTCTAAAGGTGGCAGGGGTACAATACAGTGAGCGAAAGGCTATTTACAATTTGTACAGAAACCAGATGGCAGTTATAAGAGTCGAGGGGCATGAATGGGAATCTGCGGTTGGGAAGGGAGTAAGACAGGGTTGTAACCTGTCCCCGATGTTATTCAATCTGTATATTGAGCAAGCAGTAAAGGAAACAAAAGAAAATTCAGAGTAGGCATTAAAATTCATGGAGAAGAAATAAAAACTTTGAGGTTCGCCGATGACATTGAAATTCTGTCAGAGACAGCAAAGGACTTGGAAGAGCAGTTGAATGGAATGGACAGTGTCTTGAAGGAGGATATAAGATGAACATCAACAAAAGCAAAACGAGGATAATGAAATGTAGTCGAATTAAGTCAGGTGATGCTGAGGGAATTAGATTAGGAAATGAGACACTTAAAGTAGTAAAGGAGTTTTGCTATTTGGGGAGCAAAGTAACTGAAGATGGTCGAAGTAGAGAGGATATAAAATGTAGACTGGCAATGGCAAGGAAAGCGTTTCTGAAGAAGAAAAATTTGTTAACATCGAGTAAAGATTTAAGTGTCAGGAAGTTGTTTCTGAAAGTATTTGTATGGAGTGTAGCCATGTATGGAAGTGAAACATGGACGATAAATAGTTTGGACAAGAAGTGAAATGTGGTGCTACAGAAGAATGCTGAAGATTAGATGGGTAGATCACATAAGTGATGAGGACGTATTGAATAGGATTGGGGAGAAGAGAAGTTTGTGGCACAACTTGACAAGAAGAATGGACCGGTTGGTAGGACATGTTCTGAGGCATCAAGTGATCACCAGTTTGGTATTGGAGGGCAGCGTGGAGGGTAAAAATCGTAGAGGGAAACCAAAAGATGAATACAATAAGCAGATTCAGAAGGATGTAGGTTGTAGTAGGTACTGGGAGATGAAAATGCTTGCACAGGATAGAGTAGCATGGAGAGCTGCATCAAACGAGTCTCAGGACTGAAGACCACAACAACAACAACAACATCCATCTTTAAACTCGAGTGTAACCACCACCATTTTTCCTTGTTTACCTGTACACTGGCTATGCAGTCTGCAGTAGGGGTCCTCAGATTCTCCACCAACAGAGTTTAAATGTAGTTCCAAAACAAACAGGAAAACAGTCAGACAAAAATAACTTTTGGACTCTTTAGTTGGGAGACCTGACGTTGCCTAATAACTGACACCATGATGACGTTGCAGTGTTCGTCAGTGACCAGCCCGGCCTCGGACCTGCTGTACTTCCTGTACGCGAACGCCAGCGAAGACATCCACCGGCACCACATGGACGACCTGCTGCGCGAGTACCACGGCACGCTTGTGGGGCTGCTGCGGCGTCTGGGCATGGGGCCGCAGGCAGAGGCCTACACCATGCAGGAGCTCAGTAGCGACATGGACCACTGCCTGGTCACAGCTGTCTTCTACAGCACCATGAGTGGGTTTGTCCTCACGTCCGAGGAGAACGGCGCAGAGTACGCAAAAGGGCTCAACGATCCAAAGAAGTTAGACGAGGCTGTCATTAAGTCATTTAAGAACCCGTATTCATTGCCCTACTTGAAATATCTAGCTCCAATTTTCGCTAACAAAGGAATTATATGATCATCTTTAGGAAATTCGGTATTTTTTAAAATTCTTAGGAGCCATTTGTCGGTTTATCTGAAAGATATGATGTATGGAGCGATCTTCGAATCTTCGACAGTCATAGAAGCAAAGGCTTAAATCCGTCAACGATCAATAGCTCTTCAAAAACAGGTCTTGTGTACGTAGTTTGGTGAGGATCGCGTTCTGAGCCACCATGTCCGTCATGCTTGGCCTCCTCAATCCGTGTGGTTATTGGTTGTGGGGTTACCCGAAGTTGTAAATCTACTGCGATCGTCCGACCTCATTACTGATACTAAAATACAACATCTGAGGGCAATTTCTCACCATACGTACTGATATGCTGTACAGTGCTGTTCACAACATTGTTCCTCGACTACAGGTGTTATTGATGAATGACGGCCGACATGCTGATCATTTGTTATAAAGAACATCGTCTTTGCTAAAAATCAGTTATTATGTTAATTGTTACTTTTGTATAGTATGAAGCGATATGTGGTGGTTAGTTTGTGAATCTTTTTTCGGTTTTAATAAAACCCCACGTCATTTCAAGCATGTGTGTCAATTTTTCCCTCTCTACCGACATTATTCCATGAAGTAATGAATTTTCAAATTTCAACCGGCTTTTGGGGCACCCTGTAGTTGTAATACCCTTCTGCTTCTGAGGTACACAAGTAACTGTGTCTGACGTGTATTCTCCACGTGTAAGTATGTGACAAAATCTTTCCTATATTTCGTACCTGACACGCGTTTGACAATGCTCGTAGGATAAGCTGAAACTTGTAAATATCTTCACTGTTTATTAGTGAGAATGGAATTTTCTACCTAAAATACAGGTAAGCCTAATAAGGAATTACTAATAAAATAATTAGTATGGTTTGCATTTTCAGAAATATCACGAATGCTTGTTCCCCTTCTTCACAAGTGATGTGATTTCACTTTTAAACAGAACTGAGCATATCAACTGAAAAATGCAAGTACGTGTATGTTGTATGTAACTCGCTGACAGACCTTCACGGGTTGTTGTGGGAAGTCTACTGGGTGGTATGATGTAAACAGCTCGTCGTCTCTGTTAGTGAGCAGCTGCCTTTCACCAGAGACTGAAAGCAGCCGTCAGCGAATTATTACCTCGACATCCCTCATGGCTTTCCTAGAGGAAGAGCCAGTACTGATTCGTATCCTTGAGTCACTTTAACGTTAGGAAGCACCGGTGCACTGTAAGGTATACACTCGTGCTACACTATCTATGCTTGGGTGCTGTTTGAAGTATAATTTGGCCATTTGCGTAGTGGACGTTATTTTTGTGTTACGACTCCATCTCGATCACAGTATAACAGGCCGAAGCTCTACTTTTACATCCACCTCGACGCCTTCCTTATAAAATGTACTGAATACTCCCAAAGAACTTTTTGCAGCGCGTGAACGTGTAAGGGAATCACATACATTGCAGCAGCGCATGTCGTAGTCCAAGATACGTTACTAAATAGCTGGTCATGGCCATTTAACCCAACTCTCTGAACAGCTGCTCTCTAAAAACACTTGTGCAGCGCAATACAACAGACAATACAAGATTAGTGGAAATGGAAATTTGTGGTAACTTCTGTGGGACCAAACTGCTGAGGCCATCGGTCCCTAGGCTTACACACTACTCAATCCAACTTAAACTAACTTACGCTAAGAACAACACACCCACCCATGCCCGAGGGAGGACTCGAAACTCCGACGGGGGGAGCCGCGCGAACCGTGACAAGGCGCCCTAGAACGCGCGGCTGCGCCGTGTGGCAGATTAGTGGACTGGTAATGTGTGAAAGTCACCTAAGGATATTGTTGCATTAATCTTAAAATTGTTTTTGTCAGTTTGATTATCTATCCCGCCGTGCAGGGCACCACTGGGTGAACTGTGGTTAGGGAACAAGGGGGAAACAAATGATAGTACCAAAATTTTTCTTTTAACAGGGTGGCTTTATTGGAGTGAACAGTTACACTAATTCTCAGTCTTTCAAAATCAGCTTTAGTTCTTTAAGGCAAGCTGCTGCGATTAATCAAAACAACAAACACTTTTAATGCAGTAGCAAAGGGCATGCTGGGAAGACAATGAAATTTAAATAACAACTCTCCACAAATATGGCTTCACAGGTAAGATTATATTTATGACTGTTAAAATTCTTTTTTTTTAAAAAAAACTTTCAACAATCATCTCTTAATGCGTTTAGTAAAACAATAAGTGGTAGGCCTAACAAGAAGGTGCAATCCACCTCAACATTTCCGTAGATCATAGACACAAGTTGCACAATTTAACCCCAAGGATTTGCCAAGATAAAATTTCCCCAAAACGTAAAAGATAAATCATTACGCTAAAATGCTGCATCAATTATCAACATAAAAATTCACAAGGAGGCCAGGGCTAGATTTTAACATTTCTGACTTCGCCGCAGTAGGCAAGATAAAATTAGCTCAGTTAACAAAATACAATTACACCAAAACTCAAATATAAGTTAAAATTTAACACACACGCCGACAACCGCCAGCTTACAATAGTTCAAAACATTATTCAATCGCATAGGTGTGCAGATGTCATTGCCAAGGAGAGTGTGCGAACCAACTTGAAGCAAATATAACATGGCATAGACCAAATTACAGATTCGGCAGTGTATGCAGAGAAGTCGGCAAGAAACGGCCACCGTCGCCCACATACACACTCGCGCACGGGCACTGAGGAGCCAACCTTAAGCCAGGGAGATAGGACAGGCAGAGTGCAATAAAAACAATTCGTCACGGGGCCCACCGAACCACTGGACGGGAACTACCAAAATTCACTCACCTTAAACTTTACGTACGACGCCCGGGCGAGGAAACGGGAAATCTTAAGGACACAGGCCAGCAAAAACCCCAGACAAACGCACGGAATCCCTGTAAATCCCAAAACATAGTTTAATCAATTATCCCTCAAAACCCCGGAACTTGGCAGAAGCGAAATTAGAGGCCACAGGATGCAAAGGCACTCTGCAGAAGAGTAAGGAGGGAAAAGGCTAAACAAAGTTCTGCTACGGCACAATAGAACGCCAAGAAAAACATACTAAGTAAGGTACATCACCCCACAGAATACCGAGAAACACGAACCCTGGGGTTTGCCCACGTTTCCGACACAATCATAACAACGAGGATATTCTTCTTCATCTGGCCATAGCGCGGTGAAACACACAAACAGCACCAAACTTCCGAGGACGGAAAAGTACTCCCCTGTAAACTATATCCGGGAGCAGCACAGCGACAAGCTCCTGGCAAGGCGTGGTCCAGGGAAATCGCCGCGGGGAAGATGATGCAGCACGAGTATCGTCACCCAGGCCTCAGCAAGGAGCAGTCAGACAGGGCAGGAAAGCTGGTAATCAGGCGACGACTCCATCCACCGACCCGGGGAGCAGCAAGTAACACCAGCCCCGGCCAGCGACAGCGTGGAGGGACCCACCGTCCGAAGCGAAAGGCAATGCTCGCGCCCAAACTTGACTGCCCGCGCACACGCCACCGGGCAGAGACAGCGCCACCTGCTGCCAGGAGGCGCCCCGCAATGGAGAAAGAAACACCACTCGGAGGCCCAACGATCGAGAATCGATCGGGAATGTCGCCGCCACGGCACAATCTCCCCTCCCTCAAGCTAAACACCGG
Source organism: Schistocerca cancellata (assembly GCF_023864275.1). NCBI lineage: Eukaryota > Metazoa > Arthropoda > Insecta > Orthoptera > Acrididae > Schistocerca > Schistocerca cancellata. The sequence continues at coordinate 389,547,044 of NC_064627.1, forward strand.
GGGAGGGAAGGGGGGGGTGGGGTGGAGAAGGGGGGCTACCTCGTATCAGAAACACATTTGAGCTGGGAAAGGTGAACACGGGAGAGTGTCCCAGATTCTTCTTCAGTAGCTCTACAGCCCTTGGTGAGCCTTGGCTTCTTCAACAATCTTCCTCCACACTTCTCGGTTATTTGCTGCTCTTTTCCACCCCCGGACTCCCATATTGCTGATATCCATTATTACCTCATGGATCCATCTTCTTCTAGGTCTCCCTTTTCGCCTAACTGAATGGATCATACCTTTCATCATTTTCTTTGGAATTCTATCCTCTGCCATTCTCTCCAAGTGTCCTAGCCATCGTATTCGCTGTGATTTCACAAATTTTACTATGTCCCTGCCTTGTATTAACTCTTGTAATTCGGCATTGTAGCGTATTCTCCAGCCTTCTTCCTCCCTTATTGGCCCATAGATTTTGCGTAGTATTTTCCGCTCAATGCTTCTTAGAGCATTTCTATCGTGTTCTGTCAACGTCCATACCTCCGAGCCGTATGTGATAACTGGGCGGACTAGGGAATTATATATTAGCAGTTTAGTTTTTCTTGTAACAAGGCTATTTTTGAAGAGCTGCATATTTGCAAAGTAAGCTCTGTTTCCTGCTTGTATTCTTTCCCTTATAGCCTTTCCAATACTGTTATCATTTGTTATTAGGGCTCCCAAGTAGTTAAAAGAGGACACTCCATTGAAGCATTTCCCATTGATGTTTAGGTTTTTAGGGGTTCTTCTGCCCTCAGATTGTGACATTACCATATATTTTGTTTTGTTTTCATTTACTATGAGGCCAATTTTTAAGGCTTCTGTTTCCATTTTCCGGTATGTTTCTAGGAGTGTATTGGTATTTCTTCCTACTATAGCAATGTCATCAGCGTATGCACATAGCTGGCTAGTTTTCATAAATATGGTGCCTCTTTTGTTGATTTTATTTACTGCACTATGCAGGGCTATGTTGAATAGGACAGTGGAGAGACTATCCCCTTGCTTCACACCTTTATTAAAGTCAAAGCTATCACTTGTTCTGCTAAGGACCTTTACTTTTGCTCTTGTCTCTGTCATTGTCATTCTGATTAGTCTTATTAATTTAGCACATATACCAACTTCTTTCAGTACTCTATATAGTTCTTGCCGATTTATGCTGTCAAAGGCTTGTTTGAAATCTATGAATAAGAAATGCAGATCTATATCGTATTCATAGAACTTTTCCATCATTTGCCTTATCACAAATATTTGATCAGTTGTTCCTCTGCCTGGTCGAAAGCCACACTGATATTCCCCTAGTATGCCTTCTGCACACTTCTGTATCCTTTCGTTTAATATACTTGTGAAGATCTTATAAGCTGTACTTAGGAGTGTTACACCTCTATAGTTTTCACATGCTGTTCTGTCCCCTTTCTTATAAATGGGGACTATTATTCCAATTTTCCAATTATCTGGCATAGTTTCTGTTTCCCATATATCTGATATTAATGTGTGCAGTTCCTTTATTACAGCCTCACCACCAGTTTTTATTAATTCAGCAATTATGCTGTCTTCCCCAGGGGCTCGATTGTTTTTTGACTTGTGCACAGCCTGGGAGACCTCTTGTAGTATTGGCTTTCTTGCCTCATTGGTTTCATTGTCTACTTCCAGCTCCACTCTTCCCTCCTGTGCAGCTGTCTCTTCATCTTCTAGGCTGGTGCTTAGTGTATCTTTGAAATACTCTGCCCATCTTCCCACTATCTGTTCTTCCTCCCTTATCATTTTCCCATCTTTACTGGAACAGGCCGTTATTTTTGGTTGGAATCTATTCTTCATTTTGCCTATGGCATGATAGAGCTTTCTTATTTCACTCTGTTCCTTTAGTTCTTCTAGTTCTTGAAATTTCTTCTTATTCCACTCTCTTTTCTTTCTCTTGCACAGTCTGTTAGCTCTTCTCCTTAATTCTCTATTTTGTTCCACATTATTTCTGGTTTCTCTCTGTAGCATTTTTGTTCTTGTCCTGTTCTTTTCCTCTATTGCTGACCTGCAATCTTCATCAAACCACTCCTGGGTTCTTCTGTTCCTTCTTATGCCTATTATTTCCTCTGCAGCATCCTTGATGGCTTTTTCAAACCTGTTCCACCTTTCATCTACTCCTACTGTGGTCTCTTCATTGCTCAGCTTTCTGCTTAGTGTTACTTGGTATTTTTTTACTTCATCAGGGATGTTCAGTTTGTCTGTATTCCATTTCATCATCTTTCCCATTCTGTTGCCCTTTGTTAGTGACAGTTTCTCTCTCAAGACTGATTTTATCAAAAAGTGGTCTGAATCACAGTTTGGTCCTCTGCAGCTCCGTACATCCGTAACTGACGTGGAGTGGCGTGCAATCACTAAAATATGGTCAATCTGATTGACTACTCCATTGGCTGCAGACTTCCAAGTACCCAGATGGATCCTTTTATGTGGAAAGCAGGTACTTTTAATAATCATATTATTCCTTGCTGCGAATTGGCATAGTAAGTCTCCATTCTCATTGTTTTCTTCATGTAGTGAATATTTTCCAGAAACTCCATACGGATGTTCATTCCTCCCTATTTTTGCATTAAAATCTCCTATTACTAGCATCAAGTCATATTTAGGTACTGCACAGCATACTTTTTCCAAGTCTTCGTAGAACTGTTCTTTAATTATATCCTCTTTTTCCTCTGTTGGTGCATGTGCATTAACTATTGATATATTCCTAAATTTACCTTTTAGTCTGAGTCTGCACATCCTTTCATTTATAGGTTCAAATTCTAGAAGGCTTTTCCTAACTTCCCTAGTTATTATAAACCCTGTTCCAAGTTGGCCTGTTCTTTCTTCTGGTCCACTATATACCAATGAGTACTCAGGTTTATCTATCTGCCCCTTCCCCTGCCATCTTATTTCCTGTAGCCCTACAATATCATATTTGAATTTTAAAATTTCATTGGCTATTTCTTTCATTTTTCCAGGCTGAAGCATTGTCCTCACATTCCACGATGCTACTGTTAGATCCTTTATCCGTTTCCTTTGCCGGGGTCATGATACATGCTTTCCATCCAGTCTCCGAGGCTTCTGTTGAATTTCCGTAATATTCTTTTTTTTACAGTATGGCGTTATTAGCCCCATGCCCAACCCCCAACCTGGAGGACCAGGATTTGTATGAGGTTTACTCCTCTAGGGAAGCTGGCTTCACTACGCCTCTAGAGCCCTCCCTGCCCTATGTTGTGGGACACACTTTGTCTGGCTCCTCTGTCGAGACCTGTCCGGCTTGGGAGACCCTGCCAGTAGCTATGCTACCGCCGGCATAGCTCTCGACTTCACCGAAGCACGCAAACCCTCCCGCCCGGCACTGAAGGTGCCTACTATAAGGCGGTGTCCCCTGGGAGGGGAGTGTCCCAGATGACATGTCCTTAACCTGAAAGGCAACCGGACCTAGTATCTTAACGATACGACAGGGCCCACTAAAACGCGGGCGGAATTTCCCCCTTTCCTTGCGACGACCCGAATTGGGGCTGGGTGCGGACAAAACCAGGTCACCTATCTTAGCGTGGTAGGGGCGCCTGCCCTGTAACACATAGCTGGTCATGGCCATTTAATCCAACTGTCTGAACAGCTGCTCTCTAAAAACACTTGTGCAGCGCAATACAACAGACAATACAAGATTAGTGGAAATGGACATTTGTGGTAAGTTCTGTGGGACCAAACTGCTGAGGCCATCGGTCCCTAGACTTACACGCTACTTAATCCAACTTAAACTAACTTACGCTAAGAACAACACACACACCCACGCCCGAGGGAGGACTCGAAACTCCGACGGGGGGAGTTGCGCGAACCGTGACAAGGCGCCCTAGAACGCGCGGCTACCCCCGCGGCAGATTAGTGGACTGGTAACGTGCGAAAGGCACCTAAGGATATTGTTGCATGAATCTTAAAATTGTTTTTGTCAGTTTGATTATCTACCCCGCCATGCAGGGCACCACTGGGGTTGAAGCGTAAAGAGTATTTTAAGTAGGCTGTTTAGGTTTTTACGTAGCGCTCTGTATGAAAATCACTGACTGTGCTGTGTGCAGTCTGTGGCTGGTTGGACTCATTGTTGGAATATTCGCTTCCGTAGTGTTGGGCAGTTGGATGGGAACAGTGCGTAGAGTTGGAGGTGAGCCGCCAGGAGTGGTGGCTGTGGAGAGAGAGATGCCAGAGTTTTGAGAGGTTACTATGTGAGGACGAACTGGACTTGTGTCGGTCAGAAAAATGAAATTTGTAAAGATGGATGTCACAATATATATATATATATATAATGACTTTTGAACGCTATTAAGGTAAATACATTGTTTGTTCTGTATCAAAATCTTTCATTTGCTAACTATGCCCATCAGTAGTTAGTGCCTTCAGTGGTTAGAAACTTTTATTTAGCTGGCAGTATTGGCGCACGCTGTATTGCAGTAGTTCGAGTCACGAAGATTTTTGTGAGGTAAGTGATTCATGAAAGGTGTAAGTAATTGTTAGTAAGGGCCATTCCTTTGTAGGGATTATTGAAAGTCAGATTGCGTTGCGCTAAAATATTGTGTGTCAGTTTAGTGATGATCAGAATAAGTAAAGAGAAAACTGTCTCAGTACGTTGAGTTTTGCTCAGCTGATTGAAAATCAAATAACGTAAGAGTTTTTCCAGCACAGTCATTCACAATTTTCCAAAGGGGACGTTTCAGTATCTGAGTATAAGACAAGACGGAAATCGATGGATGTAATGTGCATGTACAGACAAACAAATGATTACAATTTCTGAAAATCAGATGATTTGTTCAAGAAAAAGAACACAAATTGAGCAAGTCAATAACACATTAGTCCCCCAAATAAGCCATTACTCGGCTTCGAATTAACAGATAGAGCTGTTGGATGTTATCCTGAGGGATGTCGTGCCAAATTCTGTCCAATTGGCGCATTAGATGGTCAAAATCCAGATCTGGTTGGAGAGCCCTGTCCATAATGCTCCAAACGTTCTCAATTGGAAAGAGATCCGGAGACCTTGCTGTCCAAGCACGAAGATCAGCAGTAGAAACTCTCATCATATACGGCCGGGTATTATCATGTCGAAATGTAATTCTATGATGGCTTGCCATGGATGTCGACGAAACGGAGCGTAGAATATCGTCGACGTACCGCTGTGCTGTAAGGGAGCAGCGGATGCCAACCGAAGGAACACTGCTATGAAAATAAGTGGCACCCTAGACCATCTCTGCTGGCTGTCGAGCTGTAAGGCGTCAGGTTGGTAATCCACCGCTGTACGTGGCATCTCCAGATACGTCTTAGACCTTGAATCGCATTGACTGGAGTAGAATTGTTTCAGCGATGCGAGCCGCTTCGATCTGAGACTTCTGAGATGCAATGCCACGATTCGCCTACCTATGGAGTGAAGGTGTCCCGTCCTTTTGCAGCATAGTCGTCGTTCTCCTCTGTTTAATTATTTATTATATTATTTATTGTGCAGTACATAAAAATATTTATTCTCATGGCTATACTTAAGATGCGTGTTGGCTGGATATCAGTTCAACTTCACCTAGCCCACGAGTGTAGATGTTGGGCTACAACACGCTTACCTGTGGAGTGTTTGCACTGCACTATTTTTCCAGCCACGTCTACGTTGTCTTCTAGTTAAGTATTTACTCTCTACCCCTTTCTTTCTTCCATGATCTCTTGTGTTTATATCAAATACTGTTGTCCAAAAAATTTTGTGTTGTTTCGGTTTCGGCTGAATAGGTCAGGTGTCCACTATACGCAGGAGCCTGCTACACGGATAGCAGGGGCTGTGTGGCGTGGACTGGGCGGTTTTATTAGATTAGAGGGTCTCGGGAAAACACAAGAAGGGCTTTAGCCACAAAGGGTGCAGGCCGAACACAGGTTCATATGGTTCTGAGCACTATGGGACTTAACTTCTGAGGTCATCAGTCCCCTAGAACTTAAAACTACTTAAACCTAACTAACCTAAGGACATCACACACATCCATACCCGAGGCAGGATTCGAACCTGCGACCGTAGAGGTCGCGCGGTTCCAGACTGTGACGCCTAGAAGCGCTCGGCCACCCCGACCGCCCACAGGAAGAACGTAGATACAGGAACCATCGGTATAACAGTTGTAAACTGTCGTATCTGTGTTAGTAAAGTACCAGAGCTCCAAGCACTAATAGAAAGCACTGATGCTCAAATCGTTATAGGCACTAAAAGCTGGCTAAAGCTGGAGATAAGCTCAGCCGAAATTTTTGCGAAGAACCTAATGGTGTTCCGAAAGGATAGGCTAAACACGGTTGACGGTGGCGTGTTTATTGCTGTTACAAGTAGTTTATCTTGTCGCGAAATTGAAGTACATACTTCCCGTGAGTTAGTGTGGGCAGGGGTCATTGTTGGCAACCGGAATAAAATAATAATTGGATCCTTTAACCGACCTCCCAATTCAGATGACACAGTTACTGAAAGGTTCAAAGAAAACTTGAATTTGATTTCAAACACGTACCCGACTCATACGATTATAGTTGGTGGTGACTTTAATTTACCCTCGATATGTTGGCGAAAATACATGTTTAATTCCGGAGGTACACATAAAATATCATCCGAAATTGTGCTAAACGCATTCTGTGAAAATTATTTCGAGCATTTAGTTCATGAGCCCAGCGAATAGTAAACGGTTGTGAAAACACACTTGACCTCTTAGCAACATATAATCCTCAGTTAATAACGAGCATCAAAACCGATACAGGGGTTCGTGAACACAGGCTTGTCGTAGCGACATTGAATATTGTAACCCCAAAATCCTCCAAAAACAAACGAAAAATATACGTATTCAAAAAGGCAGTAAAAAATTCTCTTGATGCGTTCCTGAGAGACAATTTCCATTCCTTCCAAATTGATGATATAAGTGTAGACCAGACGTGGTTTAAATTCAGAGAAATGGTATCGGCAGCAATGGAGAGATTTATACAAAATAAATTAACAAACGACGGAACTGAACTTCCTTGCTACACAAAACGGGTCAGAACACTGTAGCAGAAACAACGAAACAAATATGCCAAATTCAAACAACGCAAAATCCCTAAGATTGGTGATCTTTTACAGAAGCTTGAAATTTAGCGCGGATTTCAAAGCGAAATGCTTATAACACTTTCCATAACGAAACTTTGTCTCGAAACCTGGCAGACAATCAAAAAAGAAACTGGTCGTATGTGAAATATGTTAGAGGCAAGCAACAATCAATGCCTTCTCTGCGCGATAGCAATCGAGACAGTGCTGCAAAAGCAGAGTTACTAAAACCAGCCTTCCGAAATGACTTCACAAAAGAAAACGAAGTAAATATTCCAGAATTCGAATCGAGATCAGCTGCCAACATGAGTAACGTAGAAGTAAGTATCCTCGGAGTAGTGAAGCAACTTAAATCACTAAATAAAAGCAAGTCTTCTGGTCCAGACTGTTACCTATTAGGTTCCTTTCAGAGTATGCTGATGCATTAGTTCCCTACTTGACAATCATATACAACCGCCCGCTCGACGAAAGATCCGCACCCAAAGACTGGAAACTTGCACAGGTCACACCAATATTCAAGAAAGGCAGTAGGAGTAATCCACTAAATTACAGACCCATATCATTAACGTAGATATGCAGCAGGATTTTGGAACATTTACTGTGTTCGAACATTATGAATTACCTCGAAGAAAATGGTGTATTGAAACACAGTCCACATGGGTTTAGAAAACGTCTTTCTTGCGAAACACAACTAGCTCTTTATTCGCATGAAGTGTAGAGTGCTATTGACAAGGGAATTCAGATCGATTCCGTTTTTCTGGATTTCCAGAAGGCTTTTGACACTGTTCCACACAAGCGGCTTCTAGTGAATTTGCGTGCTTATGGAATATTGTCTCAGTTATGTGACTGCATCTGTGACTTCCTGTCAGAGAGGTCACACAGTTCGTAGTAATTGACGGAATGTCATCGAGTAAAACAGAAGTGACTTCTGGCGTTCCCCAAGGTAGTGTTATAGGCCCTTTACTGTTCTGTATCTATATAAACGATTTGGGAGACAATCTGAGCAGCCGTCTTAGGTTGTTTGCAGATGAAGCTGTCGTTTATCGACTAATTAGTCATTAGAATATCAAAACAAATTGCAAAACAAATTAAAAAAGGTATCTGAATGGTGCGAAAATTGGCAGTTGACCCTAAATAACGAAAAGTGTGAGGTCATCCTTATGAGTGCTAAAAGAATTCGTTAAACTTCGGTTACATGATACATTAGTCTAATCTAAAAGCCGTAAATTCAACTAAATACCTAGGTATTACAATTAAGAACAACTTAAACTGGAAGGAAGATATAGAAAATGTTGTGAGAAATGCTAACAAAGACTGCGTTTTATTGGCAGGAGGCTTAGAAAATGTAACAGACCTACTAAGGAGACTGCCAACACTACGCTTGTCCGTCCTCTTTTAGAATACCGTTGCGCTGCCTGGGATCCTTACCCGAAAAAGTTCAAAGAAGGGCAGCACGCTTTGTGTTATCGCGAAATATGGGAGAGAGTGTCACTGAAATGATATAGGATTTGGGCTGGACATCATTAAAAGACAGGCGTTTTTCGCTGCGACGGAATCTTCTCACGAAATTATAATCACCATCTTTCTCCTCCGAATGTGAAAATATTTTGTTGACACCGACCTACATAGGAAAAACGATCACCACGACAAAATAAGGGAAATCAGAGCTCGTACGGAAAGATGTAGGTGTTCGTTCTTTCCGTGCGCTATATAAGATTGGAATAATAGAGAATTGTGAAGGTGGTTCGATGAATCCTCTGCCAAGCACTCAAATGTGATTTGCAGAGCTTCCATGTAGATGTAGATGTAGATATATAAGATAGTGCTACCAGAAGTAACCTCCGCCACACACCATAAATTGGCTTGCAGAGTACAGATGTAAAAGTAATCACCTTCAACTATCCCTCTCTTAGTTCAATGCTTCATTTCGTTCCCACTATGTGCAATGAAAAAACACTGTATTATGTTATTATGTTTCTTCTCCCCATGAACCATGGACCTTGCCGTTGGTGGGGAGGCTTGCATGCCTCAGCGAAACAGACAGCCGTACCATAGGTGCAACCACAACGGAGGGGTGTCTGTTGAGAGACCAGACAAACGTGTGGTCCCTAAATAGGGGCAGCAGTCTTTTCAGTAGTTGCAGGGGCAGCAGCCTGGCTGATTGACTGATCTGGCCTTGTCACACTAACCAAAACGGCCTTGCTCTCCTGATACTGCGAACCGCTGAAAGCAAGGGGAAACTACAGCCGTAATTTTTCCCGAGGGCATGCAGCTATACTGTATGGTTAAATGTGATGGCGTCCTCTTGGGTAAAATATTCCGGAGGTAAAATAATCCCCTATTCGGATCTCTGGGCGGGGACTACTCAAGAGGACGTCGTTATCAGGAGAAAGAAAACTGGCGTTCTACGGATCGGAGCGTGGAATGTCAGATCCCTTAATCGGGCAGGTAGGTTAGAAAATTTAAAAAGGGAAATGGATAGGTTAAAGTTAGATATAGTGGGAATTAGTGTAGTTCGGTGGCAGGAGGAAAAAGACCTCTGGTCAGGTGAATACAGGATTATAAATTCAAAATAAAATAGGGGTAATGCAGGAGTAGGTTTAATAATAAATAGTAAAATAGGAATGCGGGTAAGCTACTACAAACAGCATAGTGAAAGCATTATTGTGGCCAAGACAGATACGAAGCCCACGCCTACCACAGTAGTACAAGTTTATATGCCAACTACCTCCGCAGATGACGAAGAGATTGATGAAATGTACGATGAGATAAAAGAAATCATTCAGATAGTGAAGGGAGACGAAAATTTAATAGTCATTGGTGACTGGAACTCGATAGTAGGAAAAGGAAGGAAGGAAACGTAGTAGGTGAATATAGAATGGGAGTAAGGAATGAAAGAGGGAGCCACCTGGTAGAATTTTGCACAGAGCATAACAAATCATAGCTAACACTTGGTTCAGGAATCATAAAAGAAGATTGTATACATGGAAGAGGCCTGGAGATACTAGAAGGTGTCAGACAGATTATATAATGGTAAGACAGAGATTCAGGAACCAGGTTTCAAATTGTAAGAGATTTCCAGTGGCAGATGTGGACTCGGACCACAATCTGTTGGTTATGAACTGTAGATTAAAACTGAAGAAACTGCAAAAACGTGGGAATTTGAGGAGATGGGATCTGGATAAACTGAAAGAACCAGATGTTGTAGAGAGCTTCAAGGAGAGTATTGGGGAACGATTGACAAGAATGGGGCAAAGAAACAGAGTAGAAGAAGAATGGGTAGCTTTGAGAGATGAAATAGTGAAGGTAGCAGGGGATCAAGCAGGTAAAAAGATGAGGGCTAATAGAAATCCTTGGGCAACAAAATAGTTCAAATGGCTCTGAGCACTATGGGACTTAACTTTTGAGGTCATCAGTCCCCTAGAACATAGAACTACTTAAACCTAACTAACCTAAAGACATCACACACATCCATGCCCGAGGCAGGATTCGAACCTGCGGCCTTAGTGGTCGCGCTGTTCCAGACTGTAGCGCCTAGAACTCGGCCACTCCGAACGGCCCTTGGGTAACAGAAGAGATATTGAATTTAATTGATGACAGGAGAAAATCTAAAAATGCGGTAAATGAAGCAGGAAAAAAGGAATACAAACGTCTCAAAAATGAGATCAACAGGAAGTGCAAAATGGCTAAGCAGGGATGGCTATAGGACAAATGTAAGGATGTAGACGCACATATCACTAGGGGTGAGATAGATGCTGCCTAAAGGAAAATTAAAGAGACCTTTGGAGAAAAGAGAACCACTTGCATGAACATCAGGAGCTGAGATGGAAACCCAGCAGAGAAGGGAAGGAGTATATAGAGGGTCTATACACGGGCGATGTTCTTGAGGACAATATTATAGAAATGGAAGAGAATGTAGATGAAGATGGAATAGTAGATATGATACTGCGTGAAGAGTTTGACAGAGCACTGAAAGACCTAAGTCGAAACAAGGCCCCGGGAGTAGGCAACATTCCATTAGAACTACCGACAGGCTTGGGAGAGCCAGGCCTAACAAAACTCTACCATCTGGTGAGCAAGATGTATGAGACGGGCGACATACCCTCAGACTCCAAGAAGAATATAATAATTCCGATTCCAAAGAAAGCAGGTGTTAACAGATGTGAAAATTATCGAACAGCCACGGCTGCAAAATACTAACACGAATTCTTTACAGGCGAATGGAAAAACTGGTAGAACCCGACCTCGGGGAAGATCAGTTTGGATTCCGTAGAAATGTTGGAACACGTGAGGCAATACTGACCCTACGACTTGTCTTAGAAAATAGATTAAGCAAAGGCAAATTTACATTTCTAGCATTTGTAGACTTAGAGAAAGCTTTTGACAATGTTGACTGGAATACTCTCTTTCAAATTCTGAAGGTGGCAGGAGTAAAATACAGGGAGCGAAAGGCTATTTACAATTTGTACAGAAACCAGATGGCAGTTATAAGAGTGGAGGGGCATGAAAGAGAAGCTGTGGTTGGGAAGGGAGTGAGACAGGGTTGTAGCCTCTCCTTGATGTTATTCAATCTGTATATTGAGCAAGCAGTAAAGGAAACAAAAGAAAAATTCGGATTAGGAATTAAAATCCATGGAGAGGAAATAAAAACTTTGAGGTTCGCCGATGACATTGTAGTTCTGTCAGAGACCACAAAGGACCTGGAAGAGCAGTTGAACAGAATGGAAAGTGTCTTGAAAGGAGGATATAAGATGAACATCAACAAAAACAAAACGAGGGTAATGAAATGAAGTCGAATTAAATCGGGTGATGCCGCGCGAATTAGATTAGGAAATGAGACACTTAAAGTAGTAAAGGAGTTTTGCTATTTGGGGAGCAAAATAACTGATGATGGTCGAAGTAGAGAGGATATAAAATGTAGACTGCCAATGGCAAGGAAAGCGTTTGTGAAGAAGAGAAATTTGTTAAGATCGAGTATGGAGTTAAGTGTGAGGAAGTCTTTTCTGATAGTATTTGTATGGAGTGTAGCCATGTATGGAAGTGAAACGTGGACGATAAATAGTTTAGACAAGAAGAGAATAGGAGCTTTCGAAATGTGGTGCCACAGAAGTATGCTGAAGATTAGATGGGTAGTCACATAACTAATGAGGAGGTACTGAATAGAATTGGAGAGAAGAGAAATTTGTGGCACAGCTTGACTAGAAGAAGGGACCGGTTGGTAGGATATGTTCTGAGGCATCAAAGGATCACCAATTTAGAATTGGAGGGCAGTGTGGAGGGTAAAAATCGTAGAGAGAGACCAAGAGATGAATACACTAAACAGATTCAGAAGGATGTAGGTTGCAGTAGGCACTGGGAGATGAAGAAGCTTGCACAGGATAGAGTAGCATGGAGAGCTGCATCAAACCAGTGTCTGGACTGAAGACCACAACAAAAACACATGTTATTTTTAAATAATGAACAGAAACCTGATCGTGATTGCAATCAGCTGCCTCTAAAATAGCCAACAGCTAAAGTAATTAGCTGTTTAGTTACAGAAAAATCGCCTATAACATACGTTGTTTATGTGCTGCCACAACGAAAATCAGTTGAGGACAGCCATTTTCTTAATACCTACTGCAGCAGTCTACATATAGCCCCTAATAAACTTCCTAATATCAAAGAAAAACAGGGAGGCTGAAATTTATCTGCCTGATGGATTTGGAGTCACTAGAGAGTACTCGTTCAGCTGAATATGAAAGTGTGAGGAACCTCAGTCGTCGTGGTCTCTTCAGAGGAATGATCTTGGCGTTCACTTACGGTGATTATGGAAACAGCGAAAAACCTTAATTCAGATAGATATGGATTTGATTCTTGCTTCTTGTGAATGTACGTACGTATTTCTGTATGTATTGAACTGGGGACTTAGAAACGACGTAGCCCTCTGTGGTACACAATAGGCTACAGCAGTCCACTCACCTACCGCCGCTCCACACCGAGCCTAGCGGGTTCAGCCGCCAGTGCACCCCCCCCCCCCCCCCTCTCGCCCAGGAACGTCTCATTCCAGACGTGTGTAATCCCAATATAGCAGTCGCCGACTTAGTGTAAGAGAGGCGGAATAAGAGGAATCAGGCCACATTCGCCGAGGTAGATGGAAAACAGCATTAAAAACCATCCAAAGGCTGGCCGGTACACCGGACCTCGACACTAATCCGCCGCGCGTATTCGAGCTGGGGACGGCACGCCTTCTCGCTCAGGAACAGTGCGCTAGACGGCACGGCTAGTCGGGCGGTCTTTCCTCTGAATACACTAATGAGCCAACGCATTACGACCATTGCCCATCGCGGCGCTGGATAGCGCCTGGTGGCGTTGCGGTCACGTGACGCAGTAACAAAAGTGTGTAAGCGGAGCAGACACGGCCGGGGTATCACTCTAGCGAAGACTTGGGCGGCAAATGGGGAAATACACTACTGGCCATTAAAATTGCTACACAAAGAAGAAATGCTGATGATAAAAGGGGATTCATTGGACAAATATATTATACTAGAACTGGCATGTGATTACATTCATATGCCTGGGCATTGAGTAAAACAGAGCTTGAATGGCGTGTACAAGTACAATTACCCATGCAGCTTCAACATGATAGCACAGTTCATCAAGAGTAGTGACTGGTGTATTGTGAGGAGCCAGTTGCTCGGCCACCATTGACCAGACGTTTTCAGTTGGTGAGATATCTGGAGAATGTGCTGGCCAGGGCAGCATTCGAACATTTTCTGTATCCAGAAAGGCCAATACAGGACCTGCAATATGCGGTCGTGCATTATCCTGCTGAAATGTAGGGTTTCGCAGGGATCAAATGAAGGGTAGAGCGACGGGTCGTAACACATCTGAAATGTAACGTCCACTGTTCAAATTGCCGTCAATGAGAGCAAGAGGTGACCGAGACATGTAACCAATGGCAGCCCATACCATCACGCCGGGTGATACGCCAGTATGGCGATGACGAGTACACGCTTCCAATGTGCGTTCACAACGATGTCGCCAAACACGGATGCGACCATCATGATGCTGTAAACAGAACCTGGATTCATCTGAAAAAATTACGTTTTGCTATTCGTGCATCCAGGTTCGTCGTTAAGTACACCATCGCAGGGGCTCCTCTCTGTGATGCAGCGTCAAGGGTAACCGCAGCCATGGTCTCCGAGCTGATAGGCCATGCTGCTGAAAACGTCGTCGAACTGTTCGTGCAGACGGTTGTTGTCTTGCAAACGCCCCCACCTGTTGACTCAGGGATCGAGACGTGGCTGCACGATCCGTTACAGCCATGCGGATACGATGCCTGTCATCTCGACTGCTAGTGATCCGAGGCCTTTAGGATCCAGTACGGCGTTCCGTATTACCCTGCTGAACCCACTGATTCCATATTCTGCTAACAGTCATTGGATCTCGACCAACGCGAGCAGCAATGTCGCGATACGATAAACCGCAATCGCGATAGGCTACAATCCGACCTTTATCAAAGTCGGAAACGTGATGGTACGCATTTCTCCTCCTTACACGAGGCATAACAACGTTTCACCAGGCAACGCCGGTCACTACTGTTTGTGTATGAGAAATCGGTTGGAAACTTTCCTCATGTCAGCACGTTGTAGGTGTTGTCACCGGCGCCAACCTTGTGTGAATGCTCTGGAAAGCTAGTCATTTGCATATCACAACGTCTTCCTGTCGGTTAAATTTCGCATCTGTAGTACGTCATCTTCGTGGTGTAGCAATTTTAATGGCCAGTAGTGTACATTGAGATAAGAGACTTTGGCAAACTGCAGATTATTATTACGCAGAGTACCTCGAAAACGTTCACGTACTAGTGTCGTGAGCAACTACGGAAAGACGTAGAAGGACAGTGAAACTACCACTAGACGCTAAATGGTAGCATGTCCAAGGCTCTTCACTCAACGTGGGTTTATGAGGCTTGTCTACTCTGCAAAGTGGGGTAGTAGCAGGCCACCCTTACGTGTTCACATGTTGACCCAACGACATGGCCAATTACGATTGCCTTGGGTACGGGACCATCAGTCGATGAAAGGAAACGTGTCGGCTCTTCGGGTGAATCACATTTGTGGTACACTGGGTCGATGGCCGTCTCCACAAACGCCGTCATTGAAGTGAACGGGTCTCGAATCGTGCCCCACGCCACGGAAGCAGGCTGGTGGGGGCAGTATTGTGCTATGGCAGGCAGTCTCCTGCGCTTGCGTGGGACCTGTGGTAGTAATCGAACACATGCTGACAGCTGCGAATTACCTGCGTCCATTCATGCTTGATTTCTTCCCCGATGGCGACGTCTTTCTGCAGTATAATTGTTCGTGTCTAAGAGCCAGAACTGTGCTACAGTGGTTTGAGGAGCGTTATAGTGAGCTCACGTTGATGTCTTGGCGAGTAAATTCGCCTGATGTAAGTCCTGTGGAACCCATCTGTATCGCTATCGGGCGCTATCAACCCGTACGCAAATCAGCCACCCGTCACTTACGCTAATTATATGACCTGTGCGTGGACATATCTCCACAAACCTACCGACAAACTTTCCGATCCCTGATACGCAAAATCAGTGACGTATTTCGTTCCATAGATGGACAAATAAGGTATTAAGCAGGTGGTTATAATGTTTTGGCTCATCAGTGTATGACTCCGCTGTTTTTTTAACCACTGCGCCACTGCCCCATGTAGTGGGACGCGAAATGGAAGCGTCACCCATCCACCAGTGTCAGCCCAGTTTGCAGGTGAATATAAGTTTAATTTAGTTTGTTTATGTATTTTTGTAATATTTTGTAATGATGGTGAATTATCTAAAAGTTTGTATTTTTTTATGTTTCATGTACGGAGAGGGCGGCGCAACGAACGGAGACAGCATCTTCGCTGCCGCGACCAGAGAGGAAATTGCTGGCCACTACACGTCGCGGGTCGACAGCCAAAGAGCAACAGAAGATCCTGGAACCGAGTTGTTGCGTCGTGCTTCTAAAAATTGAAAATGAATTTTTTGTACTCTTTTTGTATAACAATGACGTCATAGAGAGCTTAATCTTATTGAAAAAGTCAGTCCTAGTTTGTTAACGGTCAAGTTTACATATGTATGTAGGAAGCTAATAAATTAGTGGAGGTTACTAAAGTTGAAACACGTGTTCTGAGGATTTATTTATGGAAAATTATGTGAACTGATTAATAATATATTTGACAAGATTATTGGATTTTGACAGCGTTCATCGTAACTTCGAATCTGAAAAGTTTAGTCAATGTGTGATTCTGATATCGATTAAGTCAAGATAACGTGTGTCAATATAAGTTCTGAGGAGAAACAAACGAAATTTAAATTGAAAGAGTTTACGCAAACCAATTGGCCCAAGTGACGAAATTCTTTGCTTACGACTCAACTGATGTTTTACAGTTTCGTTCAAGAACCATTCTGTGACAATTTAAAAAGAATATAAATCATTTTGAAGTGGGTTGTAACTGACGTAGGTGACGAAGTCTGCACATGGTCATAGGTCGAAAGAAAACCATTTATAAACAAACCTATACGTCGTTACACTACACCCATCTCACTCGTTTCCTAATTTTAATACTTTAAAAATGTACTATTGAACGTTTACAGTAAACTTATTTCTGTCTAATATGTTAGGGAACATGACATACAAGATGTTTTTCTTTGGATGAGATCGAAAGCGGATGATAAGACTCACTTGTTGGTAGCTGCATTGGGGGAATACGAACAAAGAAAGCACTAAGTAATTCTTCGCAACTGTCTTCATTAGTATTACATGAAAGTGATTCCAAACTAAAATTATTTTTATTTTCTATATTATTATTGCCACTAGTCTTCAGGCATCCGATAATGATTTTTATCTCGATTAATCTGTTTCCCAGAGGATCACTCTTCCCAAACCGACAATTAATTTGTGATAAGGCATACTGAAAAGTAATGATTCCGAATTTTTATGAGAAAAATCTTAAGAGTTTTTTAAATAAAATGAATATTTCGTTAACATTTTATTTCTTCATTCTTAATGTCTACATACTTGCAGCCCTCTGCCGCTAGAGAGCTCCGAACTGTAGCGTCTGTAACTACGTCGTTGCTTGAGAAACAACGTGCTAGAATCGAGTTTCGAATTCGAAAAGCTCGTCCGCTCTTGGAGCACCCTGTCCTTCAATATCTCATTGCCAGACATCGCATGATCGCTGCAACATCTGCAACAATCCGATGCCTTCGGTTCACTGTCAGCCATCATGAATTGTATAGTACCGAATTAGCCCCATCCAGTTTTCATTGGTTTCCAAAAATTGAAGAGGTCTTCACTTCGATAGTAAAGAAGCGGTGAAAGCGAAGGTGAAGCTGCAATTCAATAAGGAAAAGTCAGTCTACAGTGGCGGTATCAACAAACTGCTCACGTTGGGAGAGATGTTTTCGTTGCCGGGATGGCTATGTTGAGAAATAAGTATGTAGACATGAAGTAACTTATCCATTCAGTTATAGAGAAACCTACTGTTTAATGTAGGCTCTAATCGGCTGCGCAACTCGGCATTTTTCAGGTTAACGAACGTTGCCAGTAAGAAATGAAGTGATAATAGCAGATAAACCCTAGGACTGACGGAGGATTGAACCCAGGCTCCTTAGATCCATAGACTGGCACTTTGCCACGAAGCCACACACACGTAATGCTGTGATTAGTTAAAACTGACTCTGTTTCGAGTTTCAGTAACTGACTAGATAAGTTAGTTCATGGTTCAGAGAAAGACAGCAGCATACCACTTCCCAAAGAACGATGCCTAGGAAAGCAGCGTGGCGTTCAAACCATCTTGGATTACAGCTTTACCTTTCGTTTACCTTAGTACCAATACGCGCTTGTGAACTCAGTGTCCTAGACGTATGGTATTATTATTGCCTCGGAAAGCAGCCACTCTAATAAGAGAACGACCAACTACAACAAAAAATATAAGTCCTCCAGAAAGTGCCTTTCTAGTGTAAATACCACTTATTCGAGATCAGGCGTTGCTGTGTAACTGCTGCTTTCATATTATCGCTACACGATCACACACACAGAGACACACAGACATACACACACACACACACACACACACACACACACACACACACACACAAACAAACACACAAATGCACTTCCATATTCACAAAAATTCACACATAGTTTTTAGTTCGAAAGTGCAAATTCCTGGAACTGTTTTTTATATGTCGCAATTACTAGCAACTACAAAACTGTCCAAGGTTTTATCTCCCATCAAACGAATCTGACCCACCACGAGTGTCGTATATTAAAGATGGTGCTCACAATACACCAAAGTTTGTCTGGAAGCACCCGACCGTATCTGGTCTGCTTACAAAGGACGTTTTACTCTGGCAGTCGACTATGAAGCACCGACCGCTCTTCAAAATTGCAGAATTCTGGTTGGAATGGAGCACTTTCGTGCTGCTGTAAAGTCATACTTACATCTATCTCCCTTCTAATTTATTATGTGATCATTACAATAACATGGAGGCTTCAGCATCTGTAGTATCAACGCTAAGGTTTTTACCAACAGGTATTTCACAAATCGCAAATTTATATTATGAGTGGAGAGGTGCATCAACGAAAATAAATAAAAAATGTATTATGACGAGATATTTCTAGGAAAATCAGTGTATAGGATTTCGGTAATTACTTTGCATCGAGGCACTATGCGTTTAGTAAACAGGTTAAACGAACAGAATCGAAGAGGTTCAAATTCAAATGGCTCTGAGCACTATGGGACTTAACTGCTGAGGTCATGAGTCCCCTAGAACTTAGAACTACTTAAACCTAACTAACCCAAGGACATCACACACATCCATGCCCGAGGCAGGATTCGAACCTGCGACCGTAGCGGTCGCGCGGTTCCAGACTGTAGCGCCTAGAACCACTCGGCCACCGCGGCCGGCAATCGAAGAGGGGCACAACAACGTTAAGCGGAGCAGTTTCCACAGCAGTAGTAAGCACGTTACACTATGTAAATCCCCAGATGGCGAATCTTTTACAATTAATAAACGTTTATCCTTACGATATTAATATTTTGCAGCTTTGTGTAAGAATTTCTCACTTTTTGTGAACAAACGAAGATGTTTACAGACTATAACAAGGTGACTGACAAGTAAGTGTACACACTTCTTAGATGTAATGTATGCATCAAACTAGAAGTAAAACGTCAAATAAAGTTTTGTCTGAAATTGTTTTATTTCACAGTTATGCAGTAGAGTAGCGGTTCACAAGTGCAACACAAACAACACAAAATTAATTCTTCTCAGAAAGCAACGACACCAAGCGACCCGAATTTCAACTCAATTACGTACTGTACGTCTACCCCAGGACTTAATAAAAATGATGTCTATGTAGATAAAGAATGTTGCGGGCCCCATTCATCTCATTCTACACATTTGCACAGCTATTTTCAAAAATGGTTCAAATGGTTCAAATGGGTCAAATGGGTCAAATGGCTCTAAGCACTATGGGACTTAACATCTGAGGTCATCAGTCCCCTAGACTTAGAACTACTTAAACCTAACTAACCTTAGGACATCACATACATCCATGCACGAGGCAGGATTCGAACCTGCGACCGTAGCGGTCTCGCGGTTCCAGACTGTAGCGCCTAGAACCGCACGGCCACTCCGGCCGTCTACGTTTCTACAATTTGGTACTGGTGGATTAAAAACGATTTTTGCTTACGAACGTGATGTAGAGTTTACTTATGGCGTTTATTACTCCTCTTTAAATGTTTTGAAGTCGGCTGGTTTTCCCCTCTTTGGTTGCATCGTCGCCCTTCCCAGTTATTCGGATTTAAGGCACCCGCGTTTTTCTTTTTCTGCGTTTTTTTTACTTTGCACTTCACATTTGTAAAACTTCTCACAGGGTGTCTCCACAAAAATCTTACTTCGGTTTCACGTACTTTGCATTCTAAGCTGTGTTTCAGTGTGACCGTCTGTGTTTTCGCGTGTGTTGTGAATACTGCCAACAACGCAAATTCAGTGATTATTGGTAAATAGGTGAAATCATAGGACGTTTTCCTCGAAGACAATTTGCTTGAAGTTTAGCAAAAGTGAAGTGCAGAAGCGCAAAGTGCACAAACGCAGCAAAAAAAGAAGAAACGGAACCTTAAAGTCAAACAACAGCGAAAGGAGAAAGTGTAACCAAGTTGATTCCACTACAATCTCGCCTAACAACGAGGGAAAAACCAGTCGATATTAAAATATGTAAAAAGAGGTAGTAAACGCCATAGGTAATCTTTACATTGCATTCATAACCAAAAGCTGTTTTTACTCTGTGCATATCAAATTGTGGAAACGTGTTTCTGTGTTCGATACTCGCCGGCGTCAGAGATTTTCTTCACTCGGCGACTTCGTGTTTGTGTTTTCCTAGTCGTTTCATCTCACTTTCATCGACGCGCATGTCGTCAGTGTGGCGTCAAGCAGGAAGACTTCAATTCGGCTGCCGAACTAGTCCAGATGGTGTCTTTCGGTCAGTAATACCATACCATCATTTCATTTTATAGATACGTGTTATAAATGCTGTATTTACAGAACCATCAGTAATGATGCTTAGTAAATAAGCGGCAGAGCCATTTGGTATAACGCTTTTTTAATTTTCAATACGCTTAAGACATAGAAAACAAATAACAACTGAGGTATAATTTAACTTTATGTTTTATTAAGATAAATAATTAATAGGCCAGTACCACATAATAGATAGTTGTTTATAACTGCATGTGTCTCATTCGTACAAGAGTGCTTTAGAGGCTATAAATGCAGACTAATTAATTATGCTGTACCATAGTCGAATGTCGTGTCCTGCTATTTAATCATATGTTTGCGTTCTGTTGACATGGCCTACTTAGGGTGGAATGTTTGTCGCTGCATATAGCTCACATTCAGGAAACTGAGCAGCATTTCGTGCGTCAGAGAGCGTGGCGCGTGCGAGAGATGAGGACTGGAGTAAATTAATGTGCGCTGCGGAAAGTCGGACCATCGTGGCTCGTGTAATGAGGGAACGTGGCCCAGAGAAGACGCCGCAGATTGAGGATTTTATGCTAACGGGTTTAATTTAGGAGCTACTTCGTGGTCTCGGACGTGCATGAATGCTACCTCATTAAGAGGCGAAGTTGTTTCGTTTTGCGACGGAAAGCCATATTACAAGAACGTGTGTGAAGAATATTGTAAGGCGAAAGCAACAGATTAACACCGGGATCAGTTTCGTAGCAGTGTACTACAAATGGCTCTGAGCACTATTGGACTTAACTTCTGAGGTCATCAGTCCCCTAGAACTTAGAACTACTTAAACCTAACTAACCTAAGGACATCACACACATCCATGCCCGAGGCAGGATTCGAACCTGCGACCGTTGCGGTCGCGCGGTTCCAGACTGTAGTGCCTAGAACCGCTCGACCACTCTGGCCGGCAGTGTACTACAATATAGCGTGTATCATAAAGAATCATCCGATTAAAAAAATCATAACAATTATGGTATTTGAAATATGTGCATGAACAACGTACTGTTGGAAAGCGAAAACTCTCGAGTTCTAGGTAGCAGCAGTGTGCGCCCACTTCAGTTCTAGTAAAAATG
The DNA here is from genome assembly GCF_023864275.1 of Schistocerca cancellata. NCBI lineage: Eukaryota > Metazoa > Arthropoda > Insecta > Orthoptera > Acrididae > Schistocerca > Schistocerca cancellata. The sequence goes on from NC_064627.1 coordinate 389,568,741, forward strand.
ATGTCGAGACAACAGCAAGTGTTTTGCGTTCTACGTTTTGCGCAGTGTGGTCAGTAATAACTAACTGTTCAGCATGACTTTCGTACTAGATATGGTGTGGATCCTCCTACAGCACAGAGCACTAAACGATGGCATGAGCAATTCCGACAACAGGTTGTTTGCGTAAAGGCGAATCATCGGGACGTCTTCGAGTGTCTGACACAAATGTCGAACGCATCCGCCATAGTTTCACAAGGAGTCCGCAGAAATCCGTTCGCCATGGCGCTCGGCAGTTTAACATGCCCCCGATGTTCATCTCGAGTGTGTTGCGTCGACGTTTACAAGCTCACAAACAACAACGCGTGGAGCTCTGTAATTTCGTTCTTGGCAAGATGGAGGATGAAAGTTTTCTTCCACGCTTAGTGTTTAGTGACGATACAACATTCCATTTAAATGGAAAGTTGCACCGTCATAATGTGAGAATATGGATTACAGAACAACTACATGAAGTTGTACAACATGAGAGAGATTCTCCAAAATTTAATGTGTTTTGAGCAGTTGCGCGGAGAAAGGTATATGGTCTATTTTTATCTGCCGAGAGCACTGTCACAGGAAGCACGTATATCGATATGCTTGAGAACTCGCTTTTCCCACAGTTGGAGACTGATTCGAACGACTTCATTTACCAAGAGGATGGGACACCGCCACACCGGCATCTGGAAGTGCGGGAATCTTTAAATCGAGGGATTACTGCACGATAGATCGGTCGCACTGGACCAAATCATCAGCCTTACATTACTGGCCTACTATTTCTTGTGGGGGCTGTAAAAGACTTTGTTTATGTGCCTCCTTTACCAACAACTATGAATGAACTGAGACGTCGCTGTAACTCAAGACATGCTCGCTGCAGTGTGGGATCAATTTGAGTACCGCATTGACATATGCCGTGCATCTCAAGGGGAGCGTATTGAACACTTATGAAAATATATGAAAAAAAAATTATTGAGTTTCCCGGTCATCAAAAAACAAAGTTCATTGTATATGTTATTAGTTCCAGAAATATAGACGTGCCAATTCGGATGATTCTTTTTGATACAATCTGTATGACAGTGCACATGAGAACTGCAGTCGCAGCAGCTGGATTTAGTAGCGTTACTGGCTTCGACATTCTCACGCCCGTAACATACGACCATGTGCCGACCATGTGCAAGAAGATATTTTGACAACTACACTGCTCTGAAAACTTAATTAGATAGAAAAGATAACACAACATAGCAACTGCTCAGTGGGAATGAATGAAAATGTGGGATGATGTTGCCATAGGTCTCCCAGTCGTGCACGGGAAGTTGGACGTCGCGTGAAGTCAGCGTGGCTATAACGTGAAATGTGACAAGGCCCGCAACGAGGCAGTTGGAGGAACGGGAAAAGACGGCGTGTGTCAGTCAGCAAGCAGTTACAGTGCATTGTGTTGGTATTCTCCGTGGCCCGGAGACAACATTTACTTCACACGGGGAAGGTTCATCGAGAAACATAAATAAGGACCAAGTGTGACGAGAGTTGCCCAGGAGTTTGGTATTGCTCAAATCAGAGTTTCACGTGAAAGACACTGTCGCTAAAGAAGAACAAGTGATCAGTCACGGTCAACTACAGCAGGAGACATCTGTACGTTGTGCAACAGGCAAGAAAGGATCCGCTAGGTTGGTTGGTTGTTTGGTTGATTTGGGGGAGGGTAGCAAACAGCGAGGTCATCGGTCGCCTCAGATTAGGGAAGGATGGGGAAAGAAGTCGGCCGTGCCCCTTCACAGGAACCATCCCGGTATTTGCCTGAAGCGATTTAAGCGCAGTGTCCCACATGTGCAACAACCTAAATGAGGATGGCCAGAAACGGGTTCCACTAGGCAAGAAAGGATCCACATGAAACACCAGATGCAATTGCAACCTTGTTTAACGGAACTGAAGGCATGCAATCTCGCGGCCCACATTGGCACGACGACTACATGGAGGTGGCCTTTTTGCCAGGCGACCAGTACATTGTGTTTGAATGAAATCCTCACATCGGCAGCACCGTTTGGGAGTGCCAAGAGCATAAGGACTGTACGAACGCGGAGCGGGGTTCCGTCTCTTTTCAGATGAGAGCAGATTCAGTCTGAGTAGAAATTCTGGACATATGTTCATGTGGCGAGAAGTGCGAACATGAAATGCACCCGGGAACATTAGTGAACCTGGTCGTTTTGGTGGTCTAGGTGTCATGGTGTGAGAAGGCATAATTCTGTATGGGTATACTGTCCCCCAGATCTCCTGAACACGGTACTCTGACCCGTCTACGTTACTGTGACACTATAGTCCTTCTCCATGTGCGTCTTTCCAAGGATGCATTCGCCACTGACTTAATTTTTACGGGTGGCAGTGCTTGATCGTATCAAATGGTTCAAATTGCTCTGAGCACTATGGGACTCAACATCTGAGGTCATCAGTCTCCTAGAAATTAGAACTACTTAAACCTAACTAACCTAAGGAGAACAGACATATCCATGCCCACGGCAGGATTCGAACCTGCGACCGTAGTGGTCGTGCGGTTCTAGACAGACGCGGCTAGAACCGCTCGGCCACAACGGCCGGCGATTGTATGAAACTGCGCAGGTGGAGGAGCTCTTGGAACGAGAAGATATTCGGCTTAAATCACATCGAGCACGTGTGGGGAAGACGTGTTGTAGCACGTCCACGAGTATCAAAGACCATCCAGCAGCTGTCAGTCACTCTGATGGAGGGATGGAAATTCCTACCTCAAGAAATCCTTACCAACCTTGTGACCAGCGCGGGAGTATGTTCCAGAGCACGCCTTGCCGTCCATGGCGATCACCAAACCTATGGAAATGGAAATGAGCATTTGGCGATACTGGCCAGGAGGTCCCTGATGGGGCAGGTCTATCCGCCTTGGTGCAGGTCTTATTACATTCGACGCCACATGGGGATGAAATGGTGATGAAGACAACACAACACCCAGTCCCTAAGCGGAGAAAATCCCCGACCCAGCCGGGAATCGAACCCGGGCCCCTTAGGACCGCAGTCCGTCACGCTGACCATTCAGCTATCGGGGCGGACACCAAACCTATTGAGAACTATGTCCTGCCTTTTGTAATGTCCAGGCGACCATCAAAAATGGCGATGACTTCAGTGCAATTATTGTCTTTGAATAAAAGTGGCATTTCTGTTCGTCTCATTGCATACTTCGGATAAATGCAGCATCGGCCGTTAGTGTTGAAGTCCTTTATTTTAACGATAGATTTCGGTCACTGTTTGACCACCTTCAGTGCTAAAAACAAATAAAAACCATCAGAAATAAGGCCATATTTACATCCACCATAAAAAATTACAGAAACATAGAAGCATATACGAATACACAGATTCTCCTAACTACCAAATTATTCGAATCTTTTAGGCCCATATCATAATAACACAACATTTTTTATGAGGTGTAACATATACTGTGACGATTACTTACAACAAATTTCTTCACTTTTACTGCATACAATAATTTTTAAATGTACAGAGAAGCCTATTTTGTAACCTTAGCAGTTGCTGATCCAACGTACACCGAACCTGTAGCTTACACAATTAACTAGCTAAGCTCAGTATTGCATAAACAAGCATCACAGCGCCCTCTATATTCCAAAGCATACAACACGCAGACATTAAATACAAGAAATGCCATCACAGATAAACCAAAAATTACTTAAAAAATAACCTTTAAAATCACATTACGATTTTTTACCGCCAGAAGTGATAGCAAAACTTTACAAAACGCAGTACCGGCAAAATAAAAATAAAATAAAGTTACGCCCTCTGACGTAAAGAACAAGAGAAAGTTTTATAGGAACATAACTAATGTAAAAGCGCTTACCAATTTCTTAAAAATCAATACAGAAAAGTTAACATCAGAAACGATCTTTTTACATTTCCAAAAAACATCGATTAAATGCAAGAACATTGACCCTTTACAACTGGATATCACGCTCTCTTCTATCATACTTGAAGACTTGACCAACCGAATCGAAGTCGCAAACGGTCCAAGCGATGAGAGTGCCTTGAGTGGGCGTATGCGCGAAGCGCATTGAAATGAGATTTTCAGGTACAGTGAATAATTATCCGATAAAACCCTCGTGATCACATATTCTTAAGATTATAAGGAGTCAAAATACGAAAAAGGAGTTTTTTTTTTAATTTCGAGACCGAGAAAACCCCTTAACATTAGTAGTGTAATCGAACAGTATTTGATCTTTCCGTCTATTTATGCGCAATAATTTTTATTTAATTATGTTGAGGGTAGCTGCAGTCCCTGAACTAAGCTTTCATTTCTTGTACTTCGCTGCAGTTTTCTGGCGTTGCTGGTTTCCTATGTACAACAGCATTGTCCGCGACCAGCCTCACGGAGTTGCCAACGTTACCCACAATATCACTTACACACATCGATATCACTCAGATATATCGTAGAAGTGTGTTTCTATTGTGATTGTTTCTGTACCAATCGGAAGATCATCCTTGATATTATTTGTAAACATACACATTATTACCATTAGCGGAAGGTTACCCCTGGCGTTGTTTGTAAATGTACACGCGGATCAAAATGGTTCTAGGCGCTTCAGTCTGGAACCGCGTGACCGCTACGGTCACAGGTTCGAATCCTGCCTCGGGCATGGATGTGTGTGATGTCCTTAGGTTAGTTAGGTTTAAGTAGTTCTAAGTTCTAGGGGACTGATGACCACAGATGTTAAGTCCCATAGTGCTCAGAGCCATTTGAACCATTTGAGCCAAAATGACCTGCGACCGTAGCAGTCACGCGGTTCCAGACTGAAGCGCCTAAAACCGCTCGGCCACTCCGGTCGGCCTACACACAGTTACCATGAGCGCTACCTACGGGTTGAACGCCGCACTCCAGGTTTGCAGCAGTTCAGTTGAAAGTAAAGCACGCATTAGAGACGTCTGTGGAACAACAAAGTGAACATCCACTCAGGACAATCGTAGCCAGCCATCGGGCCAGTGTCGTCAAGTTATGCGTGGAAGGCTTGTCAACCAGAGAAGTTGTTCAGCGTGAGCACCAGAGTGGAACTGTTGTGGTCTGGACTTGGGATCGGTTGCAATTGACAGATAACGTTGAGGGCTTACATCACACAGGCCGACTACGTTCCACAGATGCACAAGATGATCGAGATCTATGGCTTTTGAGTGAAAGTGACTGTAGGCTGAGTGCCGCAGAATTGAATTCCGCTTTGTAAGAGGCCACACAGGACATATGTCATAACTGTTAGGAAATGAGTACATGATGAGATCTTCCATTCCCGAAAAACAATGGTGAACATCACGACCTACACCCCAACACCATGGTCTCCGTTACAGATGGGCAGAAATCATGTATAATGGACGCCACAATATTGACGTTGGGTGTTGTTTACTCGGATCTGTTTGGAGACAACCCGGTAATATCGAACGCATTCAAAACTACGTCACACATGTGCAACTAGATGGTGGTGGTGAGATGTTCTGGGTGGTATTTCATGAAGCTATCGCACATCTTACGTCGTTGTTACGGGCAATCTCACTCATATACGGTACAGAGACGAGATTTGCACCAATAGTGCTACTGTATCGCCAACATTTCGGTAACTGTGTCATCAAGACGAATGACAATGCGTATTCACATCGTGGTGTTCTGGTGAGCATGTTCCTTCAGCATGTTAGGGTCACCAGAATGGAGAGACCTGTCTGTTTCCTGAACATGAACCCAGCTGAACAAGTGTGCCATCGATTGAAAGGAACTGTTTTAGGACATCAACAAAGACCACGTGAAACGTCCCCTTACAACAATTATACATGACTGTGCTTAAACTGACGCACAATATTATTAGCGCAACGCCATCTGACTTTCAGAAATCCCTACAAAAGAATGGCCCTGACTAACTATGTCACATCTTAACACTAGAGTGATGCATCACGAGAACTTACTCTAGCAGACAAGTAACCAAATCGTAAAAAAATTATTTATGCAGTTCCTGTGAAGGGAAATGTCTATTTGTGCTCTCTTTTCTAAGAAAGTATATCATAAACGTATTCTTTACTGGGTCTGTAGACAGAAAATAGTGATATTAGTACATCTATTAAATTTTATAATAACCAATGCTGCAGTGCAGCTAGAAAGTAGATATTAAAAAAAATGAAAATATGTACAAAGGAAGGCATGAAACATCATTCATTAGCCATATGGCATTTCATAAGGTAGTAAAAAAACCTCTCAACTACAAAGACAGTAGTCATAATCAGGTGTATAGACATAAAATATTTCTCGTCATTTCATTAGGCATTTCAGTAAATCATAAATTTAGAGCTCCACAGTGTAATCATATGTTTTCAAGTTTGAGCGTGTCGTATTTGGGATGCTTTCTACAAAGGAATGTCAATAGCGAGGATAAGGGCCTCCCTTTATTTTTTACCTGTGCCTCTGAAAAGGCACACACTAATGGCTTTTTCTCCAGGCGTCTGACGCAGCTGGGTGCCCACGACGCATTACATGCAGGTGGTCACTTAACTTTCTTATGGAAATATTTACGACAGCAGTTTCCGCTACAGTGACAGTCTCATATACAAAATTTCACTGGTCGAGAATTTGCGTTGCAAATGTGTAAAAACAAAATCTTATGAATATAACAGTGTCCAAAAAATTTTCGCCGGCATTGTGATACATTCACGCATTTACACACATTTCATAACTCTTAAAGTACGATTCTTGGTTTCCAACATCCTTTTTCACAAGTCAGAGTCCCTAACCACTATTTATTACTTCTAACCTTATTTCACATATACATATTCGTCAACAGTTCTTCAATATTTCATCTTAATAAATACGTGGCATAATCAAATTCCTCATATAACATCAGCTTATTGATCATAAACATACCGCAACAGCATAATACACATCGTCATTGTAATAATAACATCATAAAACCTCAGCCAAATCTCAAGAAAACGTCGTAGCTTTCTCCAATAATTTCAGAACCTAAAGAAAATTCTTTGCTCATTTTAATAGTGTCATCTACCTCAAACGTACTTTAAAAATCATGATCCCATACCAAATACATCATTCAAAGCTCTCATAGTATCACAATGGTTCCGAAAATATATGAACAGTTCACACAGTACAGACAAAATACAATTTCGTAAGTGTGAAGTTATCCAACAGTGTAATTATGTAAACATCTGTCACTGATGTAGTAAAAAAAAATGTTTATCTCTCAGTTAAATGATCAGATAGCTGTGTAATTCTGTGTTAGAGAAACATGGTACCGATGTGTAAAGTTGTGTAAGCAAATACCATATTAGCTAGGGCTCCTTGTGCTTGCCAAACACATGGTACACAAAGTAAGCGTGTACCCCCCTGAGGATTAATGTAATTATACCCTCAGGTGTTACAGATTACAACAATGGAATGAAATGTATTACGGAAAACCTTTGTATCATTGTACTTCAAATATCTTTAAAAGTAAATGTTTTAAGTGCAAAATTAATCACTCAAATACGTGTACTGTAGCGTTAAACTGTGTGTCTTGTTGTAGGATAATCTCTGTGGAAGTGTCGTAGGTATCGTCCTCCGAAAGATACGTTCTGCAGAAGTGAATGTACTTACCTCATGATACACAAAAGTGAAATGCTTTGCGTATAGATATGTTAGTTATTATGCTTATTGTTGTGGTGAAGAAAGTGCTGTGCTGTAATGTATTGTTGTGCTACGGAAGAGGCTGTCTCATTGTAGTTATACCGCAGAAGTTACTACTAAAATATGTTTTACTTTCCAGAATAATTCAGAAAAACTGTGCAGATATAAAACAGATACACCGCAAAAGCAACATTGTAAATTGTCACTCATTATTAGCGTCATGATAAAATCGTGTAGCTGTCACACAAACCAACCACTGTGTCATCTGGCATTTCACAGAAAGCACCTCAAATCCAGAATCCACTCTCAAGCAAACCAAAATGTTGCATGAAAATCTCATTAGCAGTGCCGGTATATGTTTGAAGTATGTGAGCCTCATAGTCGTTACGCGATCGTGCAACTAACAAGCAAGAATGTACAAACAACAACACTGCATCATCCGTTCACTATAACAATGCATTCGTAATTTCTGTTTAAATAAGTTCTCTTGGTTCTTGACTGGATATTTAACTTCAAACACTGTTGCATGTTAACAGATACTAAGTCTGACAAAGCATACTGATAATGTAAAGTGAAAAGTTATATGCCAAAGACAAAGTTAAAAAGCAGATTATCTTTCAATAAACGGTTTTACATGTGAAATGTGGTGTAAACCTTTACTCTTCCTAGTACGCAGAGGTTCAACTTGAACGGAATTATCATGCGGTATACGTCGGTGAGGAATGCTAAAATTTGCTCAAGGTTAGCGTCTATGTTATTTTTCTCTGAGCCAGCCGGCACACGTGGCTGCCTGCAGTGCGAGTCATTGTCTGTTTCTTTGTTGGCGCGCGTCGTTCCTGGGATTAGGAGACCTAACTTCTACAAATTCACCTAGCCCAGAGGGCCCAGCCCTGTTTAAATCCCGCCAGTTCTGATGAAATTCAGGTCTGACGTTATGTCGGTGGTTGACATAGTTTCTTGTTTGTCGGTCATGTGGTGGAGAATTTCTCCCGGAATCGTAACTGCGTGGTGGACCGTTGCGTCTGAAGTTATTCTGTCTCCCTTGATAATAATTGTTTTGGTTCCCATATTGTCTGTTTCTATAGTTGTCTCTGTCACATTCATTACTATGGAAGTGCGATCTTTCTCTGTAGTTGTTACTACTCTGCCAATGGTGGTCATACGGATGGTGTCTGTTTTGGTCACAATTTGTGTTGTGAGAATAGCCTTGTCGTGTCCAGTTATTATTTCTTTCATCGTGGAATTGTGACGATGTGACCTGTAATTGTTGTGTTCCTGTTTTCGCGTTCCGCGATTGTCAGTGTCAATTTCCAGTTCTTGTAATAGTCCCTGAAAAGCTTCAATGTCGTCTTTGCAACGCCCTGCCAAAAAAATATTTCTTAAATGTTCAGGCAATTTCATTAAGCAAATGCGGATGAGTTCTGAGGGGCTGTATGGGTTTGACAGGTACTGATTCTTTTGCAACATGTCTTCAAAATATTTGACAAGACTGGAAAATTCAGATTGTTCGAAATGTTTCATCATTATGATGCCTTGTTTTACTCGGTCTTGTGTGGCTTGAGACCAATATGCTGAGAGGAAGACATGGTAAAATTTTCCTTCACTGTGGCAATCGTGAATGCCCGATCGCATTCTTACAGCTGGTTCATTCTCTAAGTAGCCACACATAAATTCTAATCTGTGTTCTAATGACCAGTTGGGAGGAAAACAATGACAGAATTGATGGAGCCACGCTTGTGGATGAATGTCGTTGCCAGAATTATTAAATGTTTTAAATGTACATGTAGTAATGAACAGCTTATAGTCAAAATCATCATGTCGGCGAGTCGCATATCAGTCATTGTTACGTCGTTTCGGCGGTTCCATTTCAAAATTTCGGTGCACCTTGACAATTTCTTTCATAATTTCCGAAATGCCCTGTGTTATTATTTTGTGGCTTTTCCGTATTTCTATGTCCCTCTTCCCGTATCGGAGCGCGAGAGTCCTCTGAAATACGTAATTCTTGTATTACCTGTGTCAGCTGATCTTATACTTCCCGGATTTCTCTTTGGTGTTGCATATTAATTTGATTCAGATTTTGTTTCAGTTTCCTAATTTGTTCGCACTCTTCTGTGTCATTAAAGACTACCGGTCTTGTGTCATTCAGATCATCAACTACCTTTGTAGATAAGTTAGTGACCTGATCCGAAAGTTCGGCTACTTTCTCCGATAGTGAACACATTTCCTCAGTGTGTTTTTCTGAACCAAGTTTCAGAGTGTCCATTTGTGTTGAAATCGAATCTACTGTGTCCTTTAAGTTTTCCTGAGTTTTTGCAAGTTGCGTAACCGAATCGGTAGATGCAACTGAGTCAATTTTAGCCCACAAGGTCTCATGATTTTCATGAACAATGGTTTGCAGTTCTTTTATGGCTGCTTCGTGATTCTGTAATGCATTTTCATGCCGCGAAAAAATAGATTGAAAATGCTCACAAATCTGTGTTTTTACGTCATTACAGACTTTTTGACATTTCGATTCAATGTTATGTAACTCAGTAGTTAAATCTTCAAGTGTTTGTTCAAGTGTGGTGTCTAACTTCCGAAGATTTTGTTCCATTGTGACTAACTTTTGAAGCTTTTGTTGTGTTTGTCTCTGATTTTGTTCCATTGTGTCTAACTTTTGAAGATTTTGTTCCATTGTGTCTAACTTTTGAAGATTTTGTTCCATTGTGTCTAACTGTTGCTGTGTTTGTTTCTGGTGTTGTTCCATTGTGTCTAACTTTTGAAGCCTTTGTCCCATTTGTTTCTGATTTTGTTCCATTTGTTGCATTAATTGCAATAATAATGTATTAGTATCTGGAATCTGTTTCTCTATGTTTTTTGGCAGTGCATTTTCACCGGCAACATTCACATTTTGACAAGCAGAAAATGTGTCTTGACTCATTTGAGAAACGGTGAGGACCCAAAACCTAAGTCTACAGTATTTGCAATATTGTGTTCTGTCATTTCGGATTCCTGAGGCGAGCTGTTGCCGACCGATCGATCGATAATGCTTCCTTGTTCACTACCTGTTTCACTGTCTACACCATTATTTGCCGCCCGCTCCATTTCCCTATGCACAATTACCAAATTACTACTTCGAATGTCTGTTAATTCACTACACAGTGGTGCTGATAAGCTACGCTCGTCGTCACTATTATTTCTCAGTTTACTTTGAAGCCTAGCGTTACCTTTTTCACACGCCATTATTGTCACAATATTTCACACGATAACACAGAAAAGCACAATTTGAAGAGCAAACATAAGAGAACACATTAACATAGCACTGAAAATAATATCTAGTTAATTGCAGCTGCGAAATACTTGGTGCAAATCTACGTGCGTGCCACACCTGTTTTACTGTACAACAATGAAAGACTGCAACTACAAAGGAGATTCTCTCTATAATTACGCGCTAGCAATAAACAATAGCTACACTAATTACACAAACTACTAGAAAAAAATCAGAAGATTCCAGTGAGGTATCCTCGGCTAAGGGTCGACATATGAAACGTCCCCTTACAACAATTATACATGACTGTGCATGACTGTGCTTAAACTGACACACAATATTTTTAGCGCAACGCAATCTGACTTTCATAAATCCCTACAAAAGAATGGCCCTGACTAACATTAACCTATGCGTTTCACAAATCGCTTACTTCACAAAAATCGTGGTTACTCGAACTACTGCAATACGGCGAGCGCCACTACTGCCAGCTAAATAAAAGATTCAAACTATTGAAGGCACTAACTGCTGATAGGCATAGTTAGCAAATGAAAGATTTTAATAGAGAACAAACACTGTATTTACCTTAATAGTCATAATATATATATATAGCAGTTCATGACATCCATTCGTACAAATGTACTGTTTCTGATGGACACACTTCCAGATTATCCATTTTCAAAAATCCGCCATCTCACTTCCCGACATCCACCACTGCTGGCGGCTCACCTCCAATTGCGCAACGCTACGCGCTGTTAACATCCAGCTGCCCAACACCACAATGGCAGACAAGAATGCAAACTAGCCACAGAGTGCACACAGCACAGCCAGTGATTTTCATACAGAGCGCTACGTAACGTTGCCAATAATAAAACATAAACAGCCTACTTACACACGTACCACGTGCTCCAAAGTGACTTACGCAAAATTGCTATTCAAGGGTGGGACAAATTGGACCAATGTTGGCTTGATGATATCATCGATGCTGTGCCACGACAGATTCTAGCCTGCGTCTGACGTTTCTCATAATTGCTGTAAAAGAACCTCCCTTGGGATGCATAATATTTTATCATTATTCAAATGTCTATAAACGCCTGCCTTAGAGCCAACTTTTGTTTTCTGAGTCATGAAATTTCGAAATAAGATGGTGATGCAAAACTTTTGTTGATGTTTGTATATACTGTAGACGACATCGAAACTACATGGTACTCCTGAAGTTACTTGCACATCTAAGGAATTCGTCAAATTTCTTGAGATGTAACCACTAAATACTATAAAATGATATATGTGTCGCCCGTTATTGCAAGTATGCGACCTACACTGCTCAAGATCATTTTCGACAATCATCAGAACATTGGTTCGTTTTACGACATGCCAGAGTTTCCAACCCACAAGAATTTTATGGAAATTGACACGGAACACGAAAGCCTAACTACGTACGAACACTTTGTATCTAATGGTCAACTGTGAAGGCAGACTGGCAACCTTAGCATTATTCTTCCTCGTTATGTAGCTTTGTAAATCATGTTAACTAACATGTAAGAGTTTTGGTTACTTCTTGCGTTGGGTTGTTTTGAATCCTCTTCAGTCAAATCGACGCATTTAAATAACCCAGTGTGCAGGGCTTACGAGGTGTGGTCATAAATTAACGGGACTGAAGCTGCCACAGAGTAACTACGCATGGGCCACAGACGAACGACCAATAGCTGTGAAGCCTGCAGCCCAGTCAGTTGAAAGCGGTAACTCGATGTCTTTAGACAAATCAGTGTGGCAGTGGTTCGTTTGTGTAAGAGCTGTTATTTTGCTTTGCCAGAAAAAAAACAGTACGTGTAATAATAGAGCAACGAACTATCGTGAAGTTTCGCATGAAACTTGGAAAAACCTGCTACTTTTTACTAAAAGAAATGTTCGAAGAAGACCGTTTCTCACGTACGTGAGGTTCTGAATGGTTCAATCGTTTCCAAGATGGCCGAGAAGCCGCTGAAGGTGACTCACGCCCGGGACACCCTTCAACATCAAAAACGGATTTGTCGAGGGAGGTGACGCAGTGGTTAGCACACTGGACTTGCATTCGGGAGGACGACGGCTCTATCCGACGTCCGGCCATTCTGACTTAGGTTTTCCGTGATTTCCCTAATTCGTTTCAGGCAAATGCCCTTTGAAAGGGCACGGCCGACTTCCTTCCCCGTGTCCTCCTCCAAATCAACCCAAACACGGTTTCAAATATCGAAAAGTAGGTAACCTGATTAGATCTGACAGTCGGCTGAGTATTCAATAATTTGCCGAAACTCCAGGAATTAACGAAAAATGCATAATGCAAATTTTACGAAACCAATTTAACATGAGAAATGTGTGTGCAAAGCTAGTGCCGAAAAAGAAGCTCATGAAAATGTTTGTACTGACATTTTAAATATCATTGACAATGATTCTAATTTATTGGAAAGAATGATAACATGTGACGCATCTGGGTTTTTCACTAAGTACCAGTCCATGCAATGGAAGGGCTCATCTTCACCGAGAGCGAAAAAAGTTCGAATGAGCAAATCAAGATTCAAAGCGATGATGATAGTTTCTTCCAGCAATCTTGGAATTGTGTATGTTCACTGGAATCCTCAAGAGCAACTATTAATCACCATTACTACCTTGAGGCTCTTGCTCATCTCCGTTAGAAAATAAGGAAAAAAGAACAGACCCACCGCCGGCCGCTGTGACTGAGCGGTTCTAGGCGCTTCAGTCCGGAACCGCGCGCCTGCTACGGACGCATGTTCGAGTCCTGCCTTGCGCATGGATTTGTGTGCTGTCCTTAGGTTAGTTAGGTTTAAGTAGTTCTAAGTCTAGGGGACTGATGACCTCAGATGTTAAGTTCAATAGTGCTCAAAGCCATTTGAAGAGACCGAACTCGTGGTAGAACAAATCATGCCTTCTGCAACGAGACGACGCACTGGATCATACCGCATCGTCTGAGAGGTCTCCAACGAAGTATAACATCCCAGTGTTAGGCACCCCACCTTATTCGCCTGACCTAGCACCATGTGACTTGTATAGTTATTCCCCAAGGTCAAACCTGAGTTATAAGGAACCAGATTTCTGTCCTATGAAGCAGTGAAAGAAAAAGCGACAAGCGTCGTCGAGGAGCTCACGGTTGCATCACTGTCTCCATCAATGGAAAATTCGCATGGAGCGTGGTAGGGATAGAGGAGAGGGACATATTGAGAATGACAATAATTAAAAATGTGTGTTCTTAAATAAAATGTTTTACGTTAATAGTCTCCCTATTTTATTGCCACACCTCGTATAGTACACACGGCATGGTTGAACATTCTGACCATAACAATGCACGTGATCTACAGACATAAGGCTAACCATCCAAGCGTACGTGAAGTGTTGTTGTTGTTGTGATCTTCAGTCCTGAGACTGGTTTGATGCAGCTCTCCATGCTACTCTATCCTGTGCAAGCTGCTTCATCTCCCAGTACGTACTGCACCCTACATCCTTCTGAATCTGCTTAGTGTATTCATCTCTTGGTCTCCCTCTACGATTTTTACCCTCCACCCTGTCCTCCAATACTAAATTGGCGATCCCTTGATGCCTCAGAACATGTCCTACCAACCGATCCCTTCTTCTAGTCACGTTGTACCACAAACTCGTCTTCTCCCCAATTCTATTCAGTACCTCCTCATTAGAATGTGATCTACCCATCTAATCTTCAGCATTGTTCTGTAGCACCACATTTCGAAAGCTTCTGTTCTCTTCTTGTCCAAACTAGTTATCGTCCATGTTTCACTTCCATACATGGCTACACTCCATACAAATACTTTCAGAAACGTCTTCCTGCCATTTAAATCCATACTCGATGTTAACAAATTTTTCTTCTTTAGAAACGCTTTCCTTGCCATTGCCAGTCTACATTTTATATCCTCTCTACTTCGGCCATCATCAGTTATTTTGCTCCCCAAATGGAAAAACTCCTTTACTACTGTAAGTGTCTCATTTCCTAACCTAATATCCCTCAGCATCACCCAAGTTAACTCGACTACATTCCATTATCCTCCTTTTGCTTTTGTTGACGCTCATCTTATATCCTCGTTTCAAGACACTGTCCATTGCGTTCAACTGCTCTTCCAAGTCCTTTGCTGTCTCTGACAGAATTACAATGTCATCGGCAAACCTCAAAGTTTTTGTTTCTTCTCCATGGATTTTAATTGCTACTCCGAATTTTTCTTTTGTTTCCTTTACTGCTTGCTCAATACACAGATTGAACAACATCGGGGATTGCCTACAACCCTGTCTCGCTCCCTTCCCAACCGCTGCTTCCCCTTCATGTCCCCCGACTCTTATAACTCCCATCTGGTTTCTGTACAAATTGTAAATACCCTTTCGCTCCCTGTATTTTACCCCTGCCAACTTCAGAATTTGAAAGAGCGTATTCCAGTCAACATTGTTAAAATCTTCCTCTATGTCTACAAATGCTAGAAACGTAGGTTTGCCTTTTCTTAATCTAGCTTCTGAGATAAGTCGTAGGGTCAGTATTGCCTCACGTGCTCCAGTATTTCAACGGAATCCAAACTGATCTTCCCCGACGTCGTCTTCTACCAGTTTTTCCATTCGTCTGTAAAGAATTCGCGTTAGTATTTTGCAGCCGTGACTTATTAAACTGATAGTTCGGTAATTTTCTCATCTGTCAACACCTGTTTTCTTTGGGATTTGAATTATTATATTCTTCTTGAAGTCTGAGGGTATTTCGCCTGTCTCATACATTTTGCTCACCAGACTGTAGAGTTTTGTCAGGACTGGCTGAAGTGATAACCCAAAAAATTGTGGTCACTGTCGTCCGCGAGATTGAATGCTGTCTGGTGCTGATGGCGGCACGTGATGCACTCAGGAAAATATTCAAGTGGAGCAGAGACATGCAGGGCGTTATTGTAGCGACAGTACAGGCCGCAAATGGGGAAACACATTGACATGAGCGACCCTGACAAAGTGCAGATTGCTATGGACCGGCTCCTGGGAACGAGCGTCTTGCAAACGGGGAAGCTGGTCGACTAACTGTGAGCAGCTGTCGTGAGCGTCTGCGGAAAGCGACTGGAGGACAGCGAAGCCACGGGTAGGCGACAAGCTGGTGGAACTCCGTGGCTCACCTCAGAACTTGCCCACTCTATAAAGCAGGACAGGCGGCGCGGTCTGAGACAGATCTGACAAAGGACAATGCTGGTGTACGGACAAATATTTCGGAGCACACCGTTCAGAGCAGATTGTTGAACATGCGGCTCCGCTACAGACGACCTAACGGCATTGTCAGTTACGATTGCAGTCGACACTGCATCACCAAGACTGGACCGGGGAACAATGAAAAAAGTGTTGACTGGCCGGATCAATCATGTTTCTCGGTACAGCAGGTCGATGGTCGTATCCGGACACACCTACAGCCAAGACAATGTACCGTAACACGGACGCAGGCCGCTGGGGACAGTATTACATTACGGGAACATTCACCTGGGCTTCCATGGGGCCTGTAATAGTAATCGAAGGCTTGACAGATGCGGACTACGTATGTTATTGCAGGCCACCTGCATCCCTTTACGCTTAACGCTTTCTCCGATACTGATGGAATTTTCCAGCAGGATAACTGTCTGTGGCACATGTCTATAATCGTGATACAGTTGTTTTAAGAGCACGGTAGTGATCTCACTTTCATTTCTTTGCCCCCTCATAAGCCTGATTTGAGTCCAATGTAAGCATTTGGGACAGACCCGCTCCCACAAACCACCGGCCAGAAATTTGCTGCAATTCCGTGGCCTTTTTGTAGACACCTGGCGCCATACACCTCTGGAAATCTACGAAGGACTTGTCGAATCCGTGCCACGCTGAACTGTTGCTGTATTGCGTTAAAAGACAGACAGACGCGCTATTAAGTACGTAGTCATAATATTACTGCGCATCAGTATCAGCTCATGTGTGTCAATACGGGACGAAATAGAAAACTGGTGAAGTTGAAAGACGACGTGACTTTATGGGTTTACAGGACCGAGCATTCCATACGACAGACTGTACAGCAGTTCGACCTCTTCAGGTCCGCTGTTGGCGATGTTAACTGAGTGGCTGATACGTCAGGGAAGTGTTAAACGTAATAACTTTTTTGGTAATGTAGTATGTCATTCCTAACGCCTGACGAGCGTTGCCTTCGGAGGAACGGATATCAGATTCGTTTCCCAAGTGCGATAGGGACTTTATTGCCCTCCGAGTCTGTCAAAACATCCAGCTGCTGCTTCGGAACGTGATATTTGCTGTTTCCTGCCCAAGGGGCCATACCATCTGGAGTTCCTGAGAGCTGCATAAGCTGGAGGTCGTACAGTCTGCTGCCGGATCGTGAGTGGGTGATTTTTTCCTCAGTCTGCCAAAGCGAGTTGCAGGGGAGATAAAAAATGTATGGTAAGGTACTGTGGTCTGATTCTCATAGCCTAATATAAGGTTTAGAGACCTTCCGATGATGTGAGATATCTCTCCAGTCCCATTCGAGTAGTAATGCTAACGCACGCCTGTGCGGAGACGCTTCAGTCAGATAAAGCCCGTCTGAATCCCGATGGCGGAAGAAATTTTCACCGCCGTTATTTGTCTAGCAAGCGGACGAGAGACGGTGGTGTAAAGTTCCTGATTGCCAGAATTTGCGCCAGTGTCTTGGATTAAATTCCACACCTCACCACAGTGTCTCATGGAGTGAGGGCGTGGTGATCTATGCATCAGAAACGTATTTTTAGATCGACAGTCACCTTGTTTCCTTGCTGCTAAAAAGGACAGCGCGCTTTTTCAGTAAAAAAAAAGTAATATTAAAATTTTTCTAAATACATTTTACTTTTTTGTTCATTTTCTTAGTAGCTAATTTCTTCTTGAAGGGTACGTTATGCAGCTCGTACATGAGCTATCTTGGAGATCAACAGTGTTGACTGAGGTGTGAGCGCGGTTGGGGAGATGAGAACTTTCAAGCTACAGGTGACTAACTAATAAATACGCCAAAATACTCGACAGTAACTAACCGTTTTTAGCTCTTCGGAAATTGTGCTTCATACAAAGAAGAGAAAAGTAGTATTCTATGACTACTGTATCAGTAACAGTTTCAATTGGTCAAGTCTTACAGTCTTTTGAGAGAAGGGTGCTTGATCGCTGTCAATATTAATCATTGTTATTTGTTCTTCCGACTAATTTGCAGAAAGAGTGAAATAAGATTTACTTGAAAACCACGAAGTACACTACTGGCCATTAAAATTACTACACCACGAAGATGGCGTGCTACAGACGCGAAATTTAACCGACAGGAAGAAGATGCTGTGATATGCAAATAATTATCTTTTCTGAGCATTCACACAAGGTTGCCGGTGGCGACTCCTACAACGTGCTGACATGAGGAAAGTCTCCAACCGATTTCTCTTACACAAATAGCAGTTCTACATCTACATCTACATCCATACTCCGCAAGCCACCTGCGGTGTGTGGCGGAAGGTACCTTCAGTACCTCTATCGGTTCTCCCTTCTATTCCAGTCTCGTATTGTTCGTGGAAAGAAGGATTGTCGGTATGCCTCTGTGTGGGCTCTAATCTCTCTGATTTTATCCTCATGGTCTCTTCGCGACATATACGTAGGAGGGAGCAATATACTGCTTGACTCTTCGGTGAAGGTATGTTCTCGAAACTTCAATAAAAGCCCGTACCGAGCTACTGAGCGTCTCTCCTGCAGAGTCTTCCACTGGAGTTTATCTATAATCTCCGTAACGCTTTCGCGATTACTAAATGATCCTGTAACGAAGCGCGCTGCTCTCCGTTGGATCTTCTCTATCTCTTCTATTAACCCTATCTGGTACGGATCCCACACTGCTGAGCAGTATTCAAGCAGTGGGCGAACAAGCGTACTGTAACCTACTTCCTTTGTTTTCGGATTGCATTTCCTTAGGATTCTTCCAATGAATCTCAGTCTGGCATCTGCTTTACCGACGATCAACATTATATGATCATTCCATTTTAAATCATTCCTAATGCGTACTCCCAGATAATTTATGGTATCAACTGCTTCCAGTTGCTGACCTGCTATTTTGTAGCTAAATGATAAAGGATCTATCTTTCTGTATATTCGCAGCACATTACACTTGTCTACATTGAGATTCAATTGCCATTCCCTGCACCATGCGTCAATACGCTGCAGATCCTCCTGCATTTCAGTACAATTTTCCATTGTTACAACCTCTCGGTACACCACAGCATCATCTGCAAAAAGCCTCAGTGAACTTCCGATGTCATCCACCAGGTCATTTATGTATATTGTGAATAGCAACGGTCCTATGACACTCCCCTGCGGCACACCTGAAATCACTCTTACTTCGGAAGACTTCTCTCCATTGAGAATAACATGCTGCGTCCTGTTATCTAGGAACTCCTCAATCCAATCACACAATTTGTCTGATAGTCCATATGCTCTTACTTTGTTCATTAAATGACTGTGGGGAACTGTATCGAACGCCTTGCGGAAGTCAAGAAACACGGCATCTACCTGTGAACCCGTGTCTATGGCCGTCTGAGTCTCGTGGACGAATAGCGCGAGCTGGGTTTCACATGACCGTCTTTTTCGAAACCCATGCTGATTCCTACAGAGTAGATTTCTAGTCTCCAGAAAAGTCATTATACTCGAACACAATACGTGTTCCAAAATTCTGCAACTGATCGACGTTAGAGATATAGGTCTATAGTTCTGCGCATCTGTTCGACGTCCCTTCTTGAAAACGGGGATGACCTGTGCCCTTTTCCAATCCTTTGGACCGGCGTTGCCTCGTGAGGCGTTGTTGTGATGCCTCGTGTAAGGAGGAGAAATGCGTACCATCAAGTTTCCGACTTTGATAAAGGTTGGATTGTAGCCTATCGCGATTGCGGTTTATCGTATCGCGACATTGCTGCTCACGTTGGTCGAGATCCAATGACTGTTAGCAGAATATGGAATCGGTAGGTCCAGGAGGGTAATACGGAACGCTGTGATGGATCCCAAAGGCCTCGTATCACTTGCAGTCGAGATGACAGGCATCTTATCCGCATGGCTGTAACGGATCGTGGAGCCGCGTATCGATCCCTGGGTCAACAGATGGGGAGTCTACAAGACAACAACCATCTATCTGCACGAACAGTTCGACGGCGTTTGCAGCAGCATGGACTATCAGCTCGGAGACCATGGCTGCGGTTACCCTTGACGCTCCATCACAGAGGAGCGCCTACGATGGTGTACTCAACGACGTACCTGGGTGCACGAATGGCAAAACGTCGTTTTTTCGGATGAATCCAGGTTCTGTTTGCAGCATCATGATGGTCACATCCGTGTTTGGCGACATCGCGCTAAACGCACATTGGAAGCGTGTATTCGTCATTGCCATACTGGTGTATCACCCGGCGTGATGGTATGGGGTGCCATTGGTTACTCGTCTCAGTCACCTCTTGTTCGCATTGACGGCACTTGGGACAGTGGACGTTACATTTCAGACCTGTACGGGCCTTTGTGGATACAGAAATGTTCGACTGGTGCAATGGCCAGCATATTCTCCAGATCTCTCACCGATTGAAAACGTCTGGTCAATGGTGGCCGAGCAACTGGCTAGTCACAAGACGCCAGCCACTAGTCTTGATGAACGGTGGTGTCGTGTTGAAGCTGCACGGGCAGCTGTACCTGTACACGCCATCCAGGCTCTGTTTGACTCAATGCCCAGGCGTATCAAGGCCGTTATTACGTCCAGAGGTGGTTGTTCTGGGTACTGATTTCTCATGATCTATGCACCCAAATTGCGTGAAAATGTAATCACACGTCAGTTCTAGTATAATATATTTGTCCGTGCTATGATGGTAGCATGGCTCAATATATCTGCAGCGGGTTTTCAGCGACTTGTTGAGTCCGTACCACGCCTAGTCTCTGCACTACGCCTGACAAAAGGAGGTCCGAAACGGTGTTAGGAGGTGTCCCATGATATTTGTTGCCTCAGTGGCAGTCAGGAAAACGAGACAGATGGAAATAACTAAATAAAGTATTTATTATTTGAAAAGTAATTGCCATAACTGTTCACACATTTCTCCCACTGTCAGACAAGACATTCAAAGCCTTCATGGAGTAGTGTTTGTAGTTGCTTACGGAATCATGATTGTGCCACAGGGCGTGCAGCTCTTTGTTCAGAGCAAATCGACGGCTACGAATATACGAATATCTTTCCTCAGCCCTCCAAAAACATTGAAATAGCACGGGGAGGGATCGGAATTGCATAAGGCTGTGGAAGGACATCCCACGGAAATTTCTGCACCGTACTCGAAACAACCTTGGCAACATGTGGACGGGCCGCACAGGGAATAAGGTTTGAGTCCTCTATTCCAGTGGTAATCATTGTTTCGTTCTAATACGTTTGTACACGTCAAGTAATATTCCTTTGACCTAAATCTGTACGTGATGTAACATAGCATAACATAGTGAACAGCATCTATTTCTGGTGCTGCAGTTGGCACAGACTTTGGGGATACCGTTAGTTCCTCTATCGTGAACGGTGACCACATGAAGTGGTCAGAAATTTTTCTCGTAGGTTCTAATTGCGGAGAATGGACATTTGTGAACGCTTTTTTATCCAGAGGAATCATTTATCCCTTACACATCTTCAGAATAGTATTTACGTATGAAATTTCTGTATCTCCGGCCGATCTGGCCGAGCGCTTCTAGGCGCTTCAGTCCGGAACCGCGCTGCTGCTACGGTCGCAGGTTCGAATCCTGCCTCGGGCATGGATGTGTGTGATGTCCTTAGGCTAGTTAGGTTTAAGTAGTTCTAAGTTCTAGGGGACTGATGACCTCAGATGTTAAGTCCCATAGTGCTCAGAGCCATTTGAACCATTTTTTGGACAGATGGCGGTTGGGGTTTACAGCTTACAGCGTCAGAAAACACCCTGTAACAATCATCGGAAGGGTCCAGGCTGCAGGAGGGAGCGTTGTGGTCTGGGGAATGTTTTCGTGGCATTCCCTGGGTGATCTCGTCATTGTGAAAGGCGCAGTGGATCAACACAAGTATACACCTATCCTTGGGGACCATGTCCACACGTACAAGCTGTTTGTCTATCCTCAGCAAGATGGCATCTACCACAGGAGAATGCATCGCGTCGCACAGCTCGCAATATACACTACTGGCCATTGAAATTGCTACACCACGAAGATGACATGCTACAGACGTGAAATTTAACCGACAGGAAGAAGATGCTGTAATATGCAAATGATTATTTCCATCTGTCTCGTTTTCCTGACCGCCACTGAGGCGACAAATGTCATGGGACACCTCCTAACACCGTGTCGGACCTCCTTTTGTCAGGCGTAGTGCAGAGACTAGACGTGGTATGGACTCAAGAAGTCGTTGGAGATCCCCTGCAGATATATTGAGCCATGCTGCCTTCAAAGCCATTCGTAGTTGCCAAAGTGTTGGCGGTGCAGAATTTTGTGCACAAACTGGCCTCTCGTTTACAGCCCAGAAATGTTCGCTGGAATTCACGTCGGGCGATCTGGGTACCCAAATAATTCGCTCGAATTGTCCAGAATGTTCTTCAGACCTATCGCGAACAATTGTGGTCGAGTGACATGGTGCATTGCCATCCATAAAAATTCCACCTTTGTTTGGGAACATGGAGTCCACGAATGGCTGCTAATGGTCTCCAGGTAGCCTAACATATTTCCAGTCAATGATCGGTTCAGTTGAACCAGAGCACCCACTACAATCCTTCTAAGCACAGCACACACTATTATGGAGCCATCACCAGCTTGCTCAGTGCCTTGTTGACAATTTGTATCCATGGTTTCGTCTCATCTGCACCACATTTGAACCCTACCATCAATTCTTACAAACTGAAATGGTGACTCATCTGACCAGGCCACGGTTTTCCAGTCGTCCAGGGCCCAATCGATATGGTCAAGTGCCAAGGAGAGGCGCTTCAGGGGATGACATGTTGATAGCAAAAGCACTCGCGTCGGTTGCCTGCTGCCACAGCCCATTAAAGCCAAATTTTGGCACTCTGTGCGAACGCACACGTTCGTCGTACGTCGCACATTGATTTCTGCTGTTATTTCACACAGTGCTGATTGTTAGCACTGACAACTCTACGCAAACGCCGCTGCACTCGGTCGTTAATTGAAAGCCGTCGGCCACTATATTGAGCGTGGTGAGAGGTAATGCATTTAATTTGGTATTCTCGGCACACTCTTGACGTTGTGGATCTCGGAATGTTGAGTTCCTTAACGACTTCCTAAATGGAATGTCCCATGCTCCAACACCACTCCGCATTCAAAGTCTGTTAATTCCCGTCGTGTAGCCATAAAAACGTCGGAAACCTTTTCACATGAATCACCTGAGTACAAATGACAGCTCCGCCAATGAACTGCTCCTTAATATCTTGTGTACGCGATACTACCGCCATCTGCGTATGTTAATGTCACTATCCCATGACTTCTGTCACCTCAGTGTAGTTATCGTTGTTATTGTTAGCGACGAACAAAATTATTGAGTCCGTCTGTGAGTTGTTCAGAAAGTGTTCTTCGAGTTCCAGCTGGACTGACCAATCACTTCACAGCCCCCTCGCGACGAATTCTGGGTTGTTCGAGGTGCTATCCAAAATTTTCGGAACGGGTGCTGCAACCTGTTTAAAACCTTAGGTTTGGACTAATGGTCACCATCGCCTTCGCAGTAGTTTCAATCCGCATGTACACACCGGTCCCGGCGCTTCTGCCACTGGTCAAACGTTTTCTGGAAGTCCTGTCCTTTGAGGGTGTTTATCACCACCTGCGATGCTTTTTGAATCCTCTATAGAGTGTCGAACCGACGGCCTTTCTACTCGAGTTTCAGTTTTGGGGATATCGAGAAGTCGCAAGGTGCCAAATCTGGCGAGTACGGTGGATGGGGTACAACCGCCATGTTGTTTTCTGCCAGAAAGGTCCTGGTGAGCAAGGACGTGTGACAGGGTGCGTTGTCGTGATGCAGCAGCCACTTCCCTTGACGTCAATGTTCGGGCCGTCGTCACCGCACGTTTTCACGGAGCCGTCGCAAAACGTCACAGTGGTACACGGAATTCACTGTTTGGTCGGGTGGGACGAATTCTTTGTGCACAATTCGCTTGGTATCAAAGAAAAAGATGATCATGCTCTTCGCTTTGCTCTTCACCTGTCTCGCTGTCTTGGGTCTTGGAGAGCCACTCAAACACACGCGTACGGCTCATGCTCTGTCCCCCAAACACTTGTTGACTCATTGCAAGGGTCTCTGTAGCACTTTTCCCGAGATTCACACAAAATTTGCTACACACGCGCTGTTCTGTTCGCGGATCCATCGCAAAATCGCCACACACCAAACACAGAGTATTACCGAAATCACTATGGACACGCGACACGCCCTCCCGGCAGAATGCCACTCCGCACACTGACTCATCAGATATGCAGCTGTCTCCACCTAGCGGTGCAAAGATCTGCTACTCCTACTTTCCAAATGGCAGCACCAATCCCAAAAATTTAGGATTCCACCTCGTATGTTTGAAGAGGCACTTGTGGTCTAGCGAGCTTAGCAGAAGATCTTGTCTGGAGCCTGGTGGCTCAGTTAGCTTACAAGGGAACCTCCCCATCGCACCCTCCTCAGATTTAGTTATAAGTTGGCACAGTGGATAGGCCTTGAAAAACTGAACATAGATCAATCGAGAAAACAGGAAGAAGTTGTGTGGAACTGCGAAAAAAATAGGCAATATACATTCCTGGAAATTGAAATAAGAACACCGTGAATTCATTGTCCCAGGAAGGGGAAACTTTATTGACACATTCCTGGGGTCAGATACATCACATGATCACACTGACAGAACCACAGGCACATAGACACAGGCAACAGAGCATGCACAATGTCGGCACTAGTACAGTGTATATCCACCTTTCGCAGCAATGCAGGCTGCTATTCTCCCATGGAGACGATCGTAGAGATGCTGGATGTAGTCCTGTGGAACGGCTTGCCATGCCATTTCCACCTGGCGCCTCAGTTGGACCAGCGTTCGTGCTGGACGTGCAGACCGCATGAGACGACGCTTCATCCAGTCCCAAACATGCTCAATGGGGGACAGATCCGGAGATCTTGCTGGCCAGGATAGTTGACTTACACCTTCTAGAGCACGTTGGGTGGCACGGGATACATGCGGACGTGCATTGTCCTGTTGGAACAGGAAGTTCCCTTGCCGGTCTAGGAATGGTAGAACGATGGGTTCGATGACGGTTTGGATGTACCGTGCACTATTCAGTGTCCCCTCGACGATCACCAGTGGTGTACGGCCAGTGTAGGAGATCGCTCCCCACACCATGATGCCGGGTGTTGGCCCTGTGTGCCTCGGTCGTATGCAGTCCTGATTGTGGCGCTCACCTGCACGGCGCCAAACACGCATACGACCATCATTGGCACCAAGGCAGAAGCGACTCTCATCGCTGAAGACGACACGTCTCCATTCGTCCCTCCATTCACGCCTGTCGCGACACCACTGGAGGCGGGCTGCACGATGTTGGGGCGTGAGCGGAAGACGGCCTAACGGTGTGCGGGACCGTAGCCCAGCTTCATGGAGACGGTTGCGAATGGTCCTCGCCGATACCCCAGGAGCAACAGTGTCCCTAATTTGCTGGGAAGTTCTAAGGTCCCCTACGGCACTGCGTAGGATCCTACGGTCTTGGCGTGCATCCGTGCGTCGCTGCGGTCCGGTCCCAGGTCGACGGGCACGTGCGCCTTCCTCCGACCACTGGCGACAACATCGATGTACTGTGGAGACCTCACGCCCCACGTGTTGAGCAATTCGGCGGTACGTCCACCCGGCCTCCCGCATGCCCACTATACGCACTCGCTCAAAGTCCGTCAACTGCACATACGGTTCACGTCCACGCTGTCGCGGCATGCTACCAGTGTTAAAGACTGCGATGGAGCTCCGTATGCCACGGCAAACTGGCTGACACTGACGGCGGCGGTGCACAAATGCTGCGCAGCTAGCGCCATTCGACGGCCAACACCGCGGTTCCTGGTGTGTCCGCTGTGCCGTGCGTGTGATCATTGCTTGTACAGCCCTCTCGCAGAGTCCGGAGCAAGTATGGTGGGTCTGACACACCGGTGTCAATGTGTTCTTCTTTCCATTTCCAGGAGTGTACGTATACAAACTGAGTAGTCCATGCGTAAGATATGCAACATCAAGGATGGTTTGTGCGCAGTAGCGCCGTGGTACTGTGGTTAGCGTGAGCAGCTGCCGAGCGAGAGGTCGCTGGTTCAAGTCTTCCCTCGAGTGGAAAGATCAATTTTTTATTTTCAGACAATTATCAAAGTTCAGGCACTCACACATAATCAACTTCGCTCTCCAAAATTCCAGGACATGTTCAGAGTTGCTTGGACATATGCAGGATTTGACGGTCTACACACGGAAAAAATTTGAAATCGTTAAAAACATATGTTTTGACAGAGCACAGGGAAAACTGTGCGACTGTGAAACTGTCTTATTCATTTGTTGCAGTTTATGTGACAAACTCTTATGTTTTCATCACTTTTTCGGGAGTGATTATCACATCCCCAAGAAAACCTAAATCGAGCAAGGTAGAAGAATCTTTTTACCCATTTGCCAAGTGTACAAGTTAGGTGGGTCGACAACATATTCCTGTCATGTGACGCACATGCCGTCACCAGTGTCGTATAGAATATATCAGACGTGTTTTCCTATGGAGGAATCGGTTGACCTATTGCGATCAAATGTTTTCGGTTCCGATTGGAGAGGCACGTCCTTTCGTCTACTAATCGCACGGTTTTGCGGTGTGGTCGCAAAACACAGACACTAAACTTATTACAGTGAACAGAGACGTCAATGAACGAACGGACAGATCATAACTTTGCGAAAGCAAAGAAAGTAAACTTTTCACTCGAGGGAAGACTAGAATCAAGGATCTCTCGTTCCGCAGCTGCTCACGCTAACCTCGGGACCACGGCGCTCCTGAGCTCAAACCATCCTTGATGTTGCCTATCTTGCGCATGGACTACTGAGTTTGTATGTTTTGCTTATTTTTTTCATAGTTCCACACAACTTCTTCCTGTTTTCTCGATTGATCTGTGTTCAGTTTTTCAAGGCCTATTCACTGTGCCAACTTATAACTAAATCTTGGGGGGGGGGGGGGGTGCGATGGGGAGGTCCCCTTGTTAGCTGTTTGTGGCACGATGCAGTTGGCCGTGTGCAGGAAAAGCACAACTGCAATACGATTCTTCACTGTCCTGTCACGTTAGTATGACCACCTGCCAAAAGACTGAATAGCCACCTTTTTGAGCGCGGACCGCTGCTAGACGTGTATGAACAGAGTGAATGAGGTTCTGGAAAGTCCTACAGCGATATGGAGCCATGCTGGGTCCAGAGCGGTGGCCAGCTGCGTTACGATTTTCGGTTGAGTATTCATAGCATGTACAGCCCGAACGAGGCAGCCCCAAGATACTGGATTGGGTTCAGATGTCGGGAATTTGGTGGCTAGGTGAGTAATGTCTACTTATCCTGGTGCTCTTCGAACGACACAAGTACTCGGCGAGCTGTTTGACAAATTGCATTGTCCTCCTGGTAGATGCCATCGCACCAAAGGAAAAACAAACTGCGTGTAGCGGTGGACGTAATCTCGTAGAATATATGCATACTTGTGCTGTCGACTGAGCCTTCCAGAATGACGAGATCAGTCCGGGGGCGCCCTGAAAACATTCCTCAGATCACTAAGTGTTCTGGTCCAGACTGTATACCAATAAGTTCCGTTACAGAGTATGCTGATGCATTAGCTCCATACTTGACAATTATATACAACCGTTCGCTCTACGAAAGATCCGTACCCAAAGACTGGAAAATTGCACAGGTCACACCAATATTCAAGAAAGGTAGTAGGAGTAATCCACTAAATTACAGGCCCATATCGTTAACGTCGATATACAGCAGGATTTTGGAACACATATTGCATTCGAATATCATGAATTACCTCGATGAAAACGGTCTATTGACACACAGTCAACATGGATTTAGCAAACATCGTTCTTGTGAAACACAACTATCTCTTTATTCACATGAAGTGTTGAGTGATACTGACAAAGGGTTTCAGATCGACTCCGTATTTCTGGATCCCCGGAAGGCTTTTGACACGGTACTACACAAGCGGCTCGTAGTGGAATTGCGTGCTTATGGAATATCGTCTCAGTTATGTCACTGTATTTGTGATTTCCTGTCACAGAGGTTACAGTTCATAGCAACTAACGGAAAGTCGTCGAGTAAAACAGAAGTGATTTCTGGCGTTCCACAAGGTAGTGTTATAGGCCCTTTGCTCCTCCTTATCTACACTCCTGGAAATGGAAAAAAGAACACATTGACACCGGTGTGTCAGACCCACCATACCTGCTCCGGACACTGCGAGAGGGCTGTACAAGCAATGATCACACGCACGGCACAGCGGACACACCAGGAACCGCGGTGTTGGCCGTCGAATGGCGCTAGCTGCGCAGCATTTGTGCACCGCCGCCGTCGGTGTCAGCCAGTTTGCCGTGGCATACGGAGCTCCATCGCAGTCTTTAACACTGGTAGCATGCCGCGACAGCGTGAACGTGAACCGTATGTGCAGTTGACGGACTTTGAGCGAGGGCGTATAGTGGGCATGCGGGAGGCCGGGTGGACGTACCGCCGAATTGCTCAACACGTGGGGCGTGAGGTCTCCACAGTACCTCGATGTTGTCGCCAGTGGTCGGCGGAAGGTGCACGTGCCCGTCGACCTGGGACCGGACCGCAGCGACGCACGGATGCACGCCAAGACCGTAGGATCCTACGCAGTGCCGTAGGGGACCGCACCGCCACTTCCCAGCAAATTAGGGACACTGTTGCTCCTGGGGTATCGGCGAGGACCATTCGCAACCGTCTCCATGAAGCTGGGCTACGGTCCCGCACACCGTTAGGCCGTCTTCCGCTCACGCCCCAACATCGTGCAGCCCGCCTCCAGTGGTGTCGCGACAGGCGTGAATGGAGGGACGAATGGAGACGTGTCGTCTTCAGCGATGAGAGTCGCTTCTGCCTTGGTGCCAATGATGGTCGTATGCGTGTTTGGCGTCGTGCAGGTGAGCGCCACAATCAGGACTGCATACGACCGATGCACACAGGGCCAACACCCGGCATCATGGTGTGGGGAGCGATCTCCTACACTGGCCGTACACCACTGGTGATCGTCGAGGGGACACTGAATAGTGCACGGTACATCCAAACAGTCATCGAACCCATCGTTCTACCATTCCTAGACCGGCAAGGGAACTTGCTGTTCCAACAGGAGAATGCACGTCCGCATGTATCCCGTGCCACCCAACGTGCTGTAGAAGGTGTAAGTCAACTACCCTGGCCAGCAAGATCTCCGGATCTGTCCCCCATTGAGCATGTTTGGGACTGGATGAAGCGTCGTCTCACGCGGTCTGCACGTCCAGCACGAACGCTGGTCCAACTGAGGCGCCAGGTGGAAATGGCATGGCAAGCCGTTCCACAGGACTACATCCAGCATCTCTACGATCGTCTCCATGGGAGAATAGCAGCCTGCATTGCTGCGAAAGGTGTATATACACTGTACTAGTGCCGACATTGTGCATGCTCTGTTGCCTGTGTCTATGTGCCTGTGGTTCTGTCAGTGTGATCATGTGATGTATCTGACCCCAGGAATGTGTCAATAAAGTTTCCCCTTCCTGGGACAATGAATTCACGGTGTTCTTATTTCAATTTCCAGGAGTGTATATGACCGATTTGGGAGACAATCTGAGAAGCCGTCTTCGGTTGTTTGCAGATGAAGGTGTCGTTTATCGAGTAATAAAGTCATCAGAAGATCAAAACAAAGTGCAAAACGATTTATAAGAAATGTCGGAATGGTTCGAAAAGTGGCAGTTGACCCCAAATAACGAAAAGTGTGAGGTCATCCACATGAGTGCTAAAAGGAAATCGTTAAACTTCGGTTACACGATGAATCAGTCTAATCGAAAAGCCGTAAATTCAACTAACTACCTAGGTATTACAATTACGAACAATTTAAATTGGAAGGAACACATAGAAAATGTTTTGGGGAAGGCTAACCAAAGACTGCATTTTATTGGCAGGACACTTAGGAAATGTAACAGATCTACTAAGGAGACTGCCTACACTACGCTTGTCCGTCCTCTTTTAGTATACTGCTGCGCAGTGTGGGATTCTTACCAGATAGGACTGACGGAGTAGATCGACAAAGTTCCAAGAAAGCCAGCACGATTTGTATTATCGCGAAATATGGGGGAGAGTGTCACAGAAATGATACAGGATTTGGGCTGGAAATCATTAAAAGGAGGGCGTTTTTCGTTGCGACGAAATCTTCTCACGAAATTCCGATCACCATCTTTCTCCTCCGAATGGGAAAATATTTTGTTGACACCTACCTACATAGGGAGGAAGGATCACCACGATAAAATAAAAGAAATCTGAGCTCGTACGGAATGATATAGGTGTTCATTCTTTCCGCGCGCTATACGAGATTGGAATAATAGAGAATTGTGAAGGTGGTTCGACGAACCCTCTGCCAGGCACTTAAATGTGATTTTCACAGTATGCATATAGATGTAGATGTAGACTGTGCTCCCCCCTCCGTCCTGAACCCTTCCGACAGTTGTTACAGGGTGTTGCTTTCATACGTTTCACGCCGTACACGCCAACGGCAGTCTGTCAGATGGAGCATAAAACGTTGTCCTGCTGAAGAGGTCACCTGTCGCCACTCAGTGGACGTCCAGTTGCGGTGTTGGCGTGCAAATTGCAGCCTTTGTCGCCGATGAACATGGGTGCATGAACCAGGCGCCTATAGCGGATGACCACATGCAGCAACGTTCGGTGAACGGTCGTTGAGGAGACACTGCTGATAGCCCTTGGTCCATCTGGGTGGTCAGTTGCTCAAGAGTTGCATGTCAATTCGACCGTACTCGTCTTTGCAGCTATTGTTCTCCTCTGTCATCTAAGGCTTGTGGTGCACAACAGTTGTTTAGGCACAGGTTTTGGACAGCGCCATTTTGCCATGCGTGAGCTGTTTACAAACTTAGCCGTTTCGGAAATGCTTCCACCCTTGATCGGAGAGCCAATGATCATGCTCTTTCGGTCGTCAGAGAAAGCGCTGCGTTCCCGCATTACAACAACGGCTGCACTCTCTTCCTCTCCCCCCCTCCCCCCTCCTCCCCCACAAATCCCCCCACACTCTTAATACAGTTCTACCAGCTGCCGTCTGTGAGTGATGTCGAACATATGCGGTGGGGAAAGTAATGTGACTGAACCGTGTATTCATTCACAGCGAACGTGTACGAGGTGCATTCAAGTTCTAAGGCCTGCAATTTTTTTTCTAATTAACTACTCACCCGAAATCGATGAAACTGGCGTTACTTCTCGACGTAATCGCCCTGCAGACGTAGAAAATTTTCACAACGCTGACGCCATGATTCCATGGCAGCGGCGAAGGCTTCTTTAGGAGTCTGTTTTGACCACTGGAAAATCACTGAGGCAATAGCAGCACGGCTGGTGAATGTGCGGCCACGGAGAGTGTCTTTCATTGTTGGAAAAAGCCAAAAGTCACTAGGAGTCAGGTCAGGTGAGTAGGGAGCATGAGGAATCACTTCAAAGTTGTTATCACGAAGAAACTGTTGCGTAACGTTAGCTCGATGTGCGGGTGCGTTGTCTTGGTGAAACAGCACACGCGCAGCCCTTCCCGACGTTTTTGTTGCAGTGCAGGAAGGAATTTGTTTTTAAAAACATTTTCGTAGGATGCACCTGTTACCGTAGTGCCCTTTGGAACGCAATGGGTAAGGATAAGCCCTCGCTGTCCCAGAACATAGACACCATCATTTTTTCAGCACTGGCGGTTAACCGAAATTTTTTTGGTGGCGGTGAATCTGTGTGCTTCCATTGAGCTGACTGGCGTTTTGTTTCTGGATTGAATTTGGCATCCACGTCTCATCCATTGTCACAACCGACGAAAAGAAAGTCCTATTCATGCTGTCGTTGCGCGTCAACATTGCTTGGCATCATGCCATACGGGCAGCCATGTGGTCGTCCGTCAGCATTTGTGGCACCCACCTGGATGACACTTTTCGCATTTTCAGGTCGTCGTGCAGGATTGTGTGCACAGAACCCACAGAAATGCCAACTCTGGAGGCAATCTGTTCAACAGTCATTCGGCGATCCCCCAAAACAATTCTCTCCACTTTCTCGATCGTGTCGTCAGACCGGCTTGCGCGAGCCCGAGGTTGTTTCGGTTTCTTGTCACACAATGTTCTGCCTTCATTAAACTGTCACACCCACGAACGCACTTTCGACACATCCATAACTCCATCACCACATGTCTCTTTCAACTGTCGATGAATTTCAATTGGTTTCACACCATGCAAATTCAGAAAACGAATGATTGCACGCTGTTCAAGTAAGGAAAACGTCGCCATTTTAAGTATTTAAAACAGTTCTCATTCTCGCCGCTGGCGGTAAAATTCCATCTGCCGTACGGTGCTGCCATCTCTGGGACGTATTGACAACGAATGCGGCCTCATTTTAAAACAATGCGCATGTTTCTATCTCTTTCCAGTCCGGAGAAAAAAAATCGGAGGCCTTAGAACTTGAATGCACCTCGTAGTTTGCAACTATTTTCTTTAGCATCGCGAGGTTTGAGGTGTCAGATTCCACTTGAAACTAGGCGATTTGGGAGCGTGTCAGGATATGAATATCTGGTCGTTGTTCCTTTCTACAGAGAGTAGCTTTCGATATTCGGTACACAATCTGTTTGTTACCAATCCGTGTAAATGATATAGCATTAAATTTTGTGACACTTCCTTGAAATCTTTGTCAATGTTTAGCGGCTGGTATTGATTTTCTTTTGTCTGGTTTTTTTCCATGTTGAATCTTTTTGTGTCACGTGACTTCTGAGCATCAATGTTGGACGTAGTATCGTGACTTAACTTTTTTATATTCAAACATTCTTTTAACTCAATATTTCCTTACCATCACTTTCTTCTGTTGACGAATTTACACCGACTTGCATTTAGTACTCAGCATATGATCATTCGATGTGAAACGTACTATTTGCGCCCAGCAATTGGCAGAGATTCTATAGAACGCGTACTGGAATTGATATCAAAACTACAGTGAACATTATACTTCACGTTTCTATACATGATTTTTCAGCACGGTATAAAGATGTTGCAGTCGACACCAAAATGTTCAAATGTGTGTGAATTCCTGAGGGACCAAACTGCTGAGTCATCGATCCCTACAGCACACTGGACTCGCATTCGGGAGGATGACGGTTCAATCCCGCGTCCGGCCATCCTGATTTAGGTTTTCCGGGATTTCTCTAAATCGCTCCAGACAAATGCCGGGATGGTTTCTTTGAAAGGCACTGCCGACTTCCTTCCCCGTCCTTCCCTAATCCGATGAGACCGACGACCTCGCAGTTAGGTCTCTTCCCCCATACAACCCAACCCAACCTCATCGGTCCCTAGACTTACGCACTACTGAAACCAAACCCATGCCCGAGAAAGGACTCGAACCTCCACCGGAAGGGGGTCTCGCAATCCGTGACATTGCGCCTCAAACCGCACGGCCACTCCGCGCGGCGTGTTGACACATCTGGCGAAGTCGGAGTCCTTCATTCTATAGAAAATCTGATTATTTGTTCTCTCGTGTTTGTGAGCTTTCGAAACAGACAGGATCCAGATGTCCATCGCATTTTCATGCATGGTGAGATATTTGTGACGATTACTCGGGATTTAGTAAACTCAGTTTCCTTTTTTGCTATGCCCATTGTAGGTCGTTGTAGACGGTTAAGCTTTCCCTGCCTAGTTAATATCAATGGCTTGCGAGCTGACGGGTTTTATTTAAGTAATATTCAGGTGAATCTAGAACTTCCCAAGAAACCTACCTACAAAGCCAAACTACCCATTAACACGTTAGAAACGAATGATGTTAAATAAAGTTTAACTTACAATCTGACAGAAAGAACGCAATTTTTGAACGAAATTTTGTCATATCTGACATCAAATGGAGATGAAAATCGAAAAGAATGTTTTAAGTCCATGAAATTATTTGAAAGCAATGTTAGTGACCTATACGCAACTTGTGTTGCATTTTTGTATGCTGTTCAAGAATAAAGACATGCTGAAGATAAATCACAGCACTCATAAGTACGGTATGTCTGTTCGCACTCTGTCTTAGAAGGGGTACTAAGAAATTTTTACGAAAGTGCTTCTTGTAACAAATTAAAGAGCTATTTTGAATATATTACATCTGATTAAGCTCTTTTACTACAATATCAATTTTTTCAATGTGTCCCGAATGTGGATCTAGCAAATATGGTGGTCTTAATTGTTCAGCTGCTCTTTTGCCAACGGATTTCATCGGAGACTACTCAGTTGATTCACTGATGACGGCACACTTTTCCCCTCGCATTTTCTGACGTCCACTACTCGTCTCTTACGTGTCTGAACCAAACGCACGTTTCCCTGATTCATGCAGGGTTACTTTGTGAGGTAGGGCGTTGCCAAAGCAATTCCTAAACACATTCACTATCCCTGCTATTGTTTGCTCTGCCTGTGGACTTTCACTCATCCAAATACACGTTTCATATTTTGGTAAGTATAAAGCATCTATGGTGCGAACTGTCAAAAAATTATAGGAAATATCTACTGTATTATATCAAAATATTAGCCAAACTCTATAAAACAGCCCAAAATCGACGTGAAATCAATATTTTAGAATTTCACGCGAAGTATAACAACAGTCACCAGATACAGCCACACCCGATGGTATATACACGTCAGGACAACGTAGACGTACTTGAAAATGGAAATCTTCCGACACAGCTGTCGTAATAATCAATAAGTGTTTTAAGCAGTGATACTGGAACCTTACTTACAATGTCCTTTCAAGACATATATTTCACTGCAGCCCCAATCATCAAGAAAAAGCTTTTAGTTCAGCAGTTTCCAGTGCTCGTTCATCCAAGCACTCCATGAACGGATTTGCTACAACTGGCGAGAGAGGGCTGCCCATAGCTACGCCTTCGATCTGCTCGTATTATTTTTCATTGAAAAGAAAATAACTCGATGATAGAAAGGCTGTCCGCCGAAATATCGTGGAATTTCGACGATCGGATCCGACAGTACACCCGACAACCATGGAATCAACATATACAACAGAAAAGCCTCAAATTACATAATATTTATATTTCAACTGTAGAAAGTCAAGACGAGAGCGGGGACTTTCTCACCTCCCTTGTAGTAGGGGGCTGATCACTGTTAATAACAATTTTTAACGTGTTACCAAAATTCTTATAGTGGTCTTTTCTGTCATTCCTAGGACTCCAATAGGATAAAATCACATACGAAGCAGTTACTTACACCGAATAATGCATCTCCCAAGGTCTTCTATAAAAATTACTTGTGCGAATCCATACAGAAACATATTACTTGCAAGTCATGCCGCAGTATACTATAACAGACATTCCCGCTGAGTGGCGGCTGCCTTTAATTGCTACAATATCATTAACTTCGCTATGTCGGAAGACATTCCCCACCATATCTACTTTCCCAGGCGTTATAGTCCGCGAAGATATTCAGGATAATTCTAGGTAAGTTTCTAAGTTTTCCTCTATCTTTTTGAAAGCTAACTGCTTCTTTCTATTCGATATAAATATTCTCAAAAAACCGCCTTTTCTCGTGTAACTAACTTGTCTGCTAATGTTTTCAACCGAAGGGCTTCAACACCTGCTTTGTACTGACTGACTGATCCGTCGGTTCTTGATAGCATATTTTATACATTATAAATGAATCTCACACAACTCACACAACAAATTTTATTATTTGTTACTTGAACCGGTTTTTGGCTGTTACGCCATCGTCAGGTACAAACATAAGCATATGGTGCAATGAAATTTTATTAGATCAAACATTTTAAACTAGTGAATCTACAGAGTATCTCCATTTCCAGAGATGAAAAATGTTAATGTTAGACTTAGGAATAAAACGAAAGGGTTTATTTAAATGAAAATGCAATATAAGATTATTTAACTAAGGTAAAAAAAGTGTCACGTTAACTAACGAACAAGAGACAAATTACAACAGCTGTACATAGAAGAAAATAGCTGAACAATAAACTTTGGCGCCACATTCCAAATACGTGGCTGAAAGAAATAATCTTGTCTTTAATAGGTCCTAAATTACAAAGAGATAAGATATAATAGTGATGTTAAGCAGGGAGAGAAACAGCTGTCATTATACAAAGTAAATTTTTTTAACACAACGAGAGAAAGTGTAGTAACTGAAATAATATGGGGTATGTGAGCAAGAGGAATAATGAGTAGTATTTGCAGTTCGAAGTGGCGAGTAAGGAAACTGTGTCTGGTCGTTCAGTATTAAGTTGGGATTAATGAACCTGTGTTTATTAATGTTCATTATTTCAAGACAGTTCATGTTCCTTCCTATATGGGCGTGATGTAATACTTCTTGATTCACCTTGTAACTAAGACCTTCTTTAAGCAGGTGATCTACAAAAGTAGAGTCTCCTTTTCTAAGTTTTCAACTTCTGTGGTGTTCCTTCAAGCGGTACAATTGCTCTCCCAGACTTATCTATATAGAATTTGCCGCAGTTACAAGTAATTTTAAGTATTCCACTCTTTTCCAAAGCTGAAGTCCGCAGAAAACTAAATTCTACATACAACAGCGTGAAATTCACAGTGGAGTTGGGGGTATTTTACGTTTTATAATCACAGCTGCTACACTCACCTGCTTAATATCACTGCTATAACTTATCTATTTGTAATTTATGACCTATTAACAACAAGATCATTTTGCTCAGCCACGTCTTTGGAATATGTCATCAAAGTTCATTGTTCAATTTGTTTTCTTCTAAGAACGATTGTTGTAAGTTGTTATACAGGTCATTTGTTAATGTGTCACATTTCTCAGTTAAATAATTTACATTGCATTTTCACTGAAATAAATTCTCTCGTTTTAGTCTTTAATCATACATCAACAATATTCAGCTTTGGAAACCAAGATTCTTTGTAGATG
The DNA here is from genome assembly GCF_023864275.1 of Schistocerca cancellata. Lineage (NCBI taxonomy): Eukaryota > Metazoa > Arthropoda > Insecta > Orthoptera > Acrididae > Schistocerca > Schistocerca cancellata. Next base: position 389,605,800 of record NC_064627.1, read on the forward strand.
CACTCGTTTAAAATCACTGATGCAAAAAAATTTCACTGCACCTGATGATGGCGTAACAGCTGAAAACCGTTTCGTATAACATATAATAAATATTGTAGAACACTACACAAGTGCTCTGTGTGTTTCATTCAACACACTTGATTTATTTATTCTATTCAAAATTAGTGTTAGAAAGACAGAGACGTCGATAAATAGGTCGTGTTCAACGGATGGTTAAACGCCTGTTTGCTGTGTGTGACAGAAGTAGCGAGCTGATTATGTTGAAGCGCTGAGAGAGAGCACGATTGGCACCTGCGATCGGGGCAGCTAGTTGTTTGTTTTCATACCAGGGCAATTAATCTGGGCTTACCTGAGCCGGGATGGTCCCCAAACACCGGCCGCAGCTGCTTCCAGTTGACTCAGGCTGTTGTTTGTGTTATCCTCGCCTTGTTTGCTGGAGAATAGGTGATTCACTTGGAATTGCTTTCTCGTTTACTACGAGATTTTGTTACACTCCCATTTAGAAAATACCGAATGAGCTGGAAACTGGTTTTGTACTTGTTTCGTTACTGTTGAATAATAGTTAGCTGCCGCGTAGCAGATACTGTTTTGCACTCTTTTCGAAAAGTAGTAGTTGCAGATAATGAATTCCGTATGAAGGTCTTCAATAGATAAATTTGTTCTTTTCTTGTTTTCATTTATAGCGTAAAATCACTTTGTTATCAAATACGTATCGAAATAGTTACCCGATGACATTTAATTCCCTCTGCGTCTCGAGCTGCCATGCGTGACCAGTGATAACATACTGTGTGGCACTTTGGAAGATGAAGTTTCGATTTGAGTTGGTTTATTATGACTCCCACTTGACTTTTCACTTCCAGGATCGTTCCCTCGAACATACAAATGCTGATCTCGTATCATATATGAACCCTCGCTTCGGTGCAAACACAAGTGCAACACTTATGGAAAATAGAAAGATTCATCCACTACTTCTTGAGGAACTGAATTAGGGTAATGTAGTACAATTACTAGGTAACAATTCGAAAGGAAACGTAATGAAACATCCATATATCACTTAAGCACATTTGTTTGAATTAACAGTTAAATGTTACATGTTTACATTACCCCACAACAAGAAAGAACCTACCATACTTTACGTACAGAAAAGTAATGATGCATTACAACAGCGGCTCAAAGTGGCGACCACCAACGTTATTACAGACATTGTACCAACGAAGCACCTTCTGGCATACATTGTCCACCCCACCTATTCTGCATTTCTAGTGCAGCAGATGTGGACGGGTGACACATCTGAATTGACAGACATGGATTGCAGTTCAAAATATTTTGTATTGACTCCCCTCTCTAAGTCTCAGAAGTTTGAAACGGGAATATCCGAACATCCTGTATGTCTACCATACAATTAGAATAAATGGGCATTTCTTAAATTTGAGTTACAGTATCTGCACTGAAATTGAAACCGCGTTGCAATGAACACATTGTCTTTTTTCAGATCATTGCCAATTATAGCAATGCTATTACAAGATATGTGAAATATATTATTTTCTGTTGAAATTGAGAGGTTGGTGTTCTGTTTATTACGAAACCTGCAGTCCATATTCGCATTAATTTCAACAGGTGCATGGGGGCTAAATTAAAATTAAATATGAATGCAAATATTTTTAGTAGCTGTATGTCCGATTACGCAAGTCTCGTAAACGGCTGGCCCTGACAACTAATTGTTACGCTATCTGACTGCATAGAATGACAACAAAGAATGTAAGAAAATTTCTGTTAACACAATTAACTAATTAAGTCCCCAGCAACTATAAAATCTACGAATCCAACAAAGCACAAGTGTAGCTGTTCTGTATGTGGTAGTATGACTCAACGCACATCTGGCACGGTTCTTCTTCAACAAGACAAGAATTTTTAAATATCATTTATACTGACGTGATAAAAGAAAATTAGAAATACTATAATTGTGCAAGAAACCCAGAATTACACTCTAATACAAGAACACAAGCCAGATGCTTTGTTGACTGAACCTGTAATGACACATTATTCAGGACACACAAATAAATAGACAACATAATATTTATTACCTTCATATATATTGACGAAAAGCACTCTGACCATTACAATATCTCCATTGGAATAACATCTGCTATCTCTCCCATCACATAGCTGCATAAAACATCGAACAAACACTCACTACTACCCCATCTCATTCCAACTTCAGCTACAAGCAGTGTCCACCACAACTTCTCGGCAAGAACTGCCTGTCGCTGCGTCTCAATAATCACTGCCAGTGGAGGCGGCGGAACAATACTCTCTGGCGCGATTTCTGGCGCTGTGGCTCAGTGTAGCCACCTTTCATATGCCCTTCCTCCACGGGCTAGAATTTGATGGTATTTTTGCCAGCATTGGTGGTGAAAATACCACCAAATTCGTCAAAAAAAATACAGACAAAAATAAAAGATAATATTAATACGTAAGTATCATATAACTAGATAAAATTTTGGCTTTGCACTGACCTTACAATAGCCTAATATATAAAATACAGTAAGGAATACAAATTCTTTCATACATATGACTTTACATAATAGTTTACACAAATATCATGTGGTTAAACAATTCAATCGATAGCGTCAGCAATGACGAATATGAGCAGGTAAGAGTCTTATAACTTTTCACAAACAGTAATACACAAAAAATCAGTTTATACAAATATTCACATAAAATGTTTACACAACAAGTGGTTGACAGTTCCAGCAGTAGCACCCAGCAATGTTGAGTAGGTGCAGACTCCAACAGGTGACATCATTTCAGTAGAAGCAGTCCATCAGTGGCACCCAGCATTGTGGAATAGGTGCAGACTCCAACAGGTGACATCATTTCAGTAGAAGCAGTCCCTCAGTGGCACCCAGCATTGTGGAACAGGTGCAGACTCCAACAGGTGACATCATTTCAGTAGAAGCAGTCCATCAGTGGCACCCAGCAATGTTGAAGAGGTACAGACAGCAAGAAGTAACATCATTTCAGTAGAAGCAGTTCCATTTGTGGTACCCAGCAATGTTGAAGAGGTACACACAGCAACAAGTCACATTTCTCAGTAGAAGCAGTTCATTAATGGCACCCAGCAATGTTGAGTAGGTGCAAACAGCAACAGGTGACATCATCTCAGTAGAATCAGTCCATCAGTGGCACCCAGCAATGTTGAGTAGGTGCAGACAGCAAGAAGTAACATCATTTCAGTAGAAGCAGTTCCATCTGTGGTACCCAGCAATGTTGAAGAGGTACAGACAGCAAGAAGTAACATCATTTCAGTAGAAGCAGTCCATCAGTGGCACCCAGCAATGTTGAACAGGTGCAGACACCAACAAGTGACATTATTTCAATAGATGCAGTCCATCAGTGGCACCCAGTAATGTTGAACAGGTGCAGACACCAACAAGTGACATCATCTCAGTAGAAACAGTCCATCAGTGGCACCCAACAATGTAGAACAGGTGCTACAGCAACAAGTGACATTATTTCAATAGATGCAGTCATCAGTGGCACCCAGCAATGTTGAGCAGGTGCAGACATCAGTCCATAATATTCACTATCACTAATCACACTGTTGATCAGAGTTTATCAGCAGAAATGAAACATGTCCTAGTGGCACCAATCACGTAGAAAAAGTGCAAGTAACAGTCCATAATATTCACTATCACTAATTAGACAGTTCATCAGCAGTAATTAAACATTTCTAAGTGTCACACATCAATTTGAACACGTGCAGGTGTGAACAACAGTTTGAATGCACACACAATTGCTTTTACAAAATTATTATCAATGCTCTTACACTAAACATACAAATCATAACAAACACACAAATGATGTCAGATAATTGTCATATTAACTATTACAAGTACACAAACATCAGTAACCTATAATATTTATGGGTGTCAGTGCAAGCCACTACAAACAAATAAAATAATATTTAGGAGATAAGTGGGTAGGATTAGGAAAGGAAAACACACAAAACACATTCACTCATCTTTCATCCACATTAAGTACTACTGTGTAATTGAACAGTGTTAACTGTGTACATGCACTTCTGTCAAAATTTCATGTTCCTCATGTGTATCAACTAATAGTGGCAGCAATGTATAACAGTCAATAATAGTTAAGTCAACGTCATAGTCATCATGTCAAGACCAATGTTTGCCGAGCCAGATCAAAATGTACGGTTGCTGAACAACTGTCAGTGTGCCAAGATATGCAACTTCCTCTCTCCAAAAAAAAAAAAGTACATACTGCTTAGTGATTTAACAAAGTGTGTGTAGACAATCTTCCTTCCATTTTAGTGTTCTAGTCTGCTATCTTCATCCTCCTTGTTCCATATAGACCAACAACAAAAAAAAATATGCACCTCACTTATTTTACCTCTTATACACCATAACTCCAATCAACTTCATATAATCTCAATACCTCCATAATACCTCTTCAATACGTCGATACATATAAACCTTATTGCCAGTATCATTTCACTTCCATAACAACTCTTTCCTCTAGTCAGTCTCCTCGATCGAGTACAGATAAAATCCTAATGCAAACCTCCTCATCCCATACAATCCGAAGACACACTGTCAACACACAACCTCTGTGTAATCCATCTGACCAAAATCTTCTACTCATTATGAATTATAAACAAAGAATGCATACATGACCTCTAACAGACTTAGTTCGAATAACTCTCAGTAATTAAGTACGATTACGGAGTGAGAATGATCCTAATATTTCACAGTGTGTACACCACTTCAAGAATTATGGCAAACAGAAGCAAACATGTGGAGTATTTCTTGTGTCAAGTGTCACTTCCTATTTCAATTGCTCACGAAAAATGCAGTGTAATAACTGTGTTGGTATGTCATGTCGTTAGCTTCCTTCCTATTGGCATACATTTATACAGCTTTCATAAAACCTCCAGCTCATGCGACTTCTATGAAGTTTCTTGTACTAATGTCGTTCGTCGAATTATAGCAGTTCATTTTCTTATCTTAAAAATATAAGGCACTGAGCGTAAGCAAGGCAAGCATAATACCTCTTCAATACGTCGATACATATAAACCTTATTGCCAGTATCATTTCATCTATACTAGCAAGCTTTAATAACAAAATTATACATTTGGCCTATTCTCTGAAAATCTATTGTAATTACTGTTACTGAAAAAGTTACAAGAAGTCCCGTCGTCGTTGTCATACTCAAGTTCTTGCAACAAAGTCTTAAAAGTCTCGATGTCGTCTTTACATCTTCCAGCTAAAGCAATTTGTCTTATGGATTGTGGCAGCTTAGTTAAACAAATGCGAATTAATTCAGTCGGGCTATAAGGGTTGGAAAGGAACTGATTCTTTCGAATCATGTCTTCAAAATATTCTGCTGGCGTGCGGAACTCAGACTGTTTGAAATTACGCTGCATAATAAGACTGTGTTTGACTCTGTCTTGCGTGTTTTCGGACCAATATGCCGATAGAAATGCATGATAAAAATCATTTAGGCTATTACAATCTCTAATGAGTGCGCGCATCCGCGTCGCCGGTTCGTTTTCTAAATATCCACACATAAATTCCAGTTTGTGACTTAGTGGCCAATTTGGTGGGAGTGCGTACATAAATTGATCTAACCATGAACATGGATGTATGTCATTCTTAGAATTGCGGAAGATCTTAAATTTCCGAACAGTCAAAAAGTGTTTATAGTCAAAGTTTTCGCCTCGTGGCGACAAAGACCTACCGCGTCTGTTCCAGTCCGAATGTCGATTACTGTCTAGTTCGCGCGCCTGGCGCTCTCTTGTTGCATCCCGTAAATGAAATAAATTACTTTCTTCAAAGCCCTCTGCTACCTGTGATTCTAAATTTCTTCTGCTATATTTTCCTACGATTTCGCCTTCAATTTGCTTGACTTGCTTTCGTAATGCCTCAACTTCCCTTTTAACGCGTTCATTAAATTTTCCCTGATTTTCAACGTGCTTATTTATGTTCTGGTACTCTTCGGTTTCTGAAAATGGCAATGGAGCTGTGTCATCTGAATCTCTGTCCCCATTTAAACTAAGATTTGTCAATTTATCTGAAATCTACTCCACTCTTTCCAATAAGTCACCAATTTGTTCTTTCTGTTTATTTACGTCTTCCGTAAGTGTCGCGACTCGCGTTTCAGTATTAACGCATTTAGTAGTTAACTGTTCATACTGTTGTGTTAGGTTATTTAGTCTGTCATTTGGTACGGATTCCTCGATTCTTTCAAATATTTCTTCCTTATCTTTTGCACGTTGTAAATTTAACTCTGAAAATTTCTGTACTATCACGCGATCTCTTTCTTCCTGTTCTCTATCCTGTTCCCTTTGTCTAATCTCTACTGCAACTAATCTATTATTGTGAGCATTCAAAATCGGTTGTACTTCTTCTCAAATTTCTTTCTTTAATTCATCTTTCATGTTTTTGAAACATGTCCCTATTCGTGAGTCTAACCGTGTTTCCAAAGTTCCAATCTCTGTTTTAAATTCAGATCCTAACTGTGATCCCAATGAGTCTAACCGTGTTTCCATTGTTTCCCTATCTGTTTTTAATTCAGATCGTAACTGTGATCCCATTGTTCCCATCTCAGTATTAATTGTTACTATTTGTGAGTCTAACCGTGTTGCCACTGTTTTTAATTCAGATCCCAAATTGAATATTGCACTCATCAACTGCTCCGTGTTAAGTTGTTCGAAATTCTTTTCGCCCCTAACATTTCCCACAAAACTAACTTCCTTCTGCATAGCCATAAAGCTATCTGTATTCGATACTATTCCAGAATCTTCTGACGTTAATCTCGGGTTCTGTGAATTTTCTGATTGAGAAAAATTTTGAAATGGTTCCGGACTATTTTCCCGACTTATTACATTGTTTTCCATTTCATTATCCATCATACTGTTTTCCTCTGTTGGCGAGTTCGCCATGTTAACAATTTCGTCATTCTCACTATTCATCATTTTTGCCTTTTTCATCGATCGCGTAATCATTTACAAAACATACAAAGCTCGTCACTATATGAAAATTACACACAATGACACTTTATCACCAACAATACCAATCACACGAAATGCTTCCTTCAAACACGATTAACGAACAAAAGAAGAATGACAATTACCAATCTACACATGCAAAATAGACTACAATTACTAAACTACAAATTACTACTACAATACTACTGTCTACTATTTTTACAATCAGAAGATTCCAAGGGACGATCCGAAGCAGCGGTCGCCACGTGCATGGGGGCTAAATTAAAATTAAATATGAATGCAAATATTTTTAGTAGCTGTATGTCCGATTACGCAAGTCTCGTAAACGGCTGGCCCTGACAACTAATTGTTACGCTATCTGACTGCATAGAATGACAACAAAGAATGTAAGAAAATTTCTGTTAACACAATTAACTAATTAAGTCCCCAGCAACTATAAAATCTACGAATCCAACAAAGCACAAGTGTAGCTGTTCTGTATGTGGTAGTATGACTCAACGCACATCTGGCACGGTTCTTCTTCAACAAGACAAGAATTTTTAAATATCATTTATACTGACGTGATAAAAGAAAATTAGAAATACTATAATTGTGCAAGAAACCCAGAATTACACTCTAATACAAGAACACAAGCCAGATGCTTTGTTGACTGAACCTGTAATGACACATTATTCAGGACACACAAATAAATAGACAACATAATATTTATTACCTTCATATATATTGACGAAAAGCACTCTGACCATTACAATATCTCCATTGGAATAACATCTGCTATCTCTCCCATCACATAGCTGCATAAAACATCGAACAAACACTCACTACTACCCCATCTCATTCCAACTTCAGCTACAAGCAGTGTCCACCACAACTTCTCGGCAAGAACTGCCTGTCGCTGCGTCTCAATAATCACTGCCAGTGGAGGCGGCGGAACAATACTCTCTGGCGCGATTTCTGGCGCTGTGGCTCAGTGTAGCCACCTTTCACAGGACTAACTCGAACAGATAGTACCACCTGTAAACACATTTGTACTTTTTTCTGAAGTTATTGGAGATATTCCTGATTAATTTCATTTCCTTTAGAGGCACAATTCTAGTACAGATTGAGCCACTTAGCTGATCAAGGGTCATAAAAAGCAGATAGCATATGAAATTTTCTTGGATTTTCAACCGATGCCTCACACGATGCCAATGTTTCGCCGGAATATGATGGGCAGAAAACAAGTTGAGGCGTTGCCTCTGTTACTCACCTGATAACCAGAGAATATGCTATTAGTGAAATCACGAAAACTGAAATTAATATACAACAGCTAGGTTATGGTACATAGTGCTATAGTATTGTAGAAAAAAAGAAAAATTAAAGTAAGATTCAAATTATTCACCTTAAGCCAAGCAGACTGCCATAGCCGTCGTACAGATTCGGTGTCCAGAATAGAACTGTTTACTAGTGTGTATCGGTATTGGGCTGAAAAACTGTTATGGATATTGATGATGACGTTTGAGATCGGGTGAAACTGTTTAACCTTGACACGGGTGATGATGCTTCTATATGGGTATGAAACTAAAAATCTCGACAAATACTGAAGTAAAGGAAAATTATACAAGAATAAGAAATCAGTTACATTTCATTAACTCCTACTCCCTTCGTCATACCTTTTTCATTGTCACTAATTCCTGGTGATAGATATTCCTTTAATACATCCATCTTCACCCATAAAGTGTTAGCTTGCTCAACGAAATGTTTTATTGAAAGACATCAGCTTCGTGTTTGACCGTTAAAACGTCCACTACTGAAACATTGGTTCGGTTTAATAAAATGGAGTCCAGCACATGTCAAAAATTTTAAATATATCTGACATGTATATTCTTCATCAGATGCATAGGCTCAGTATTTAATGTTGCTGGCATCTCTTACCAAATAACATTGAACCACACACACGTTTATTCTTTGCTAGCAACTGAGGATGTCGACAGCTAAGCAGTCGACATGACAAGTAGATTTTACCAACAGATAAACAGTTAAAGATGACGCTCATGTCTTTCAAAAGTGTTATGTGATTGTGAACATAAATATATACATTGTGTAACGGTTCGAAGTGCATATATTTTTTGTGGTGTCACCGCCAGACACCACACTTGCTAGGTAGTAACCTTTAAATCGGCCGCGGTCCGTTAGTATACGTCGGACCCGCGTGTCGCCACTATCAGTGATTGCAGACCGAACGCCGCCACACGGCAGGTCTAGTCTAGAGACTCCCAAGCACTCACCCAGTTGTACAGCCGACTTTGCTAGCGATGGTTCACTGGCTACATACGCTCTCATTTGCAGAGACGACAGTTTAGCATAGCCTTCAGCTATGTCATTTGCTACGATGTAGCAAGGCGCCATATTCAGTTAATATATGTCTTCTGAACAGATAATATTGTGAATCATGTACCGTCAAGAGCGACGTTCCTCGTTAATGGATTAAAATTAAGTATCAAAATAATTACATCCGCTTTCTGAATTCTAATTCCTTGTCATGTTCCAGACCTCACGTCAGTATAGTTCTTCCCTCCTCACGCCAGCCTGCGTGAGCCTCCTCTAGTAACGCGGTGTTGGCTCTTCTGCCAACACAACATTTTTAGTGGTAACTGAGGACAGTGATGTGATCAGCTTTACGACAGTATTTACTTTCTTTACAGACTAATAATTATTTAATTAAGAATAGGATGTTTTTAGGTTGGTTAGTACGTCCAAGTATATGTGGCAAGAGCAAGCCCCTAATCCTTATCTTCCCTTGGGCAGCAGGTCAGGTGTTAAAATGCGGACACATGGAACAAAGCGATTAGTCTATACTGACAGGCATGGTCCACTTAGTGGTGCTGTTGAGGCCATGCAGAAACCAACAGGTCGTCAATTCCGTGACGTGTTTGTGAGAAGACTCCTCGACGCAGAGCAAAAACAGCCAAGCATGTTGAGGTAACACATATAAAAATGTTTACACTTATGCCCGTTATACCGTGTATATGGCCTCTTCTTCATCTTCGATACTATGAAGTATATCTCTTCTACTGCAAGATCTTTGTTTGAGAGAAAGTAGTAAGGAGTAGAACATGCTACACAAGCGCTCATAGTCCTAAACATATGATTTTTAGAGCACAAGATTAGTGGGCATTTTTCCTTGTTGTTTTGATCCATGCTACCACCCCTGAAAGTTTATCGGTGGTGTTCTGGTTTACCCTGTATAAACCTACCAATTTATTGGCCAATCGAAGAAAGATATGACAATGCACAGCTTAGAAACTTCGACCCCTCAGGACAGGGCGGGAGCGATGAAAATACAACTTTTTTTGCATTCAGTGAGGGAACTACCTTTCCCTGCTATTTCTTTATTTCTATCATTTTACATTAATATACAATGAAAGTAGACAACAAAGTACAATGTATAGCATCCAGTTCTATAAGAACTAAATAGAAAGAGTGATTCTTATTTTTAATCTAAGTTATTTTTCGGTTATAACATCGTAATACATACAGTTTACTTTTCTGTACAATATTAAACAAAAGGAGATGATATTGCTTCTTACTCTGCACTGTATAACGTTTCACTGATAGATTGTTGAATCATGAATACTAAGAAAATTAGCAATTAGAAAATGCAAAGTTTCACAAAAGACTTGATTTGGTTTCAGTTATACATGATGCAATATAATATACCATACACAACAAAGAAGATATCTGAATTTGATGAAGAGATTCTTACTAGAACAAAGAGGAGCCATGGCTAAAGAAATGACTTCGTTCACGGTTTTATTACGCAGTATATGCGTTAAAATACCATCGTTTGCAGTAGGAAACAAGAATTTATGCTCTTAATTGGAAAACTAAGGTTTTTTACAGCGAATATAAATATCTCGTTTCCTTGAGAAAGAAAGGAGTTATGATATAAAAATAATGAGAGTTCCAAGTGAAATTATCTCCCACTTTTGTAGATCTAGTACAGTTGTTAAAAAATAAACCACATACGTAAGACTGAATAATTTTAAAATAGCAAATTCTGATGGCTCTGAACTAAAAATGAACGCAGGTACACGCTTAGCGCTTCCACGTCGAGTTATTCGATAGTGCAGTGGAAATATGATTGAAACATGTAAACAAGTCATGCAGTATTTACAGGTGTTGGAGCTAAAAGCTCCACTTGGGGAGAAAAGTAAATTTTGTGCTTTTGTCAGGCAGACTGCCTGTCGTTTTCCGAAATTCCCAGCGTTTCGGTGCACAGTACCGGAAATGGGCTCACGGGTGGCCAATCGTCTCACAAGGGCCCGGCTGTCGAAAAATATCGCCGGTAACCTTACATCTCCACTTTACTTTCCATGTTAATCACTGCGATTACTGTCCCTGCGCTTCGGACAGCTAGGGATGAGCGATTAGCATCGAGAATTAGCAGTCATTTTATGCGTTTGATGATATCATCAAACATCGACCTTGCTTGTCGCTGCTGAAAGAATGTACTTTTGTGGTCGTGAAGTTTCTGAAGGGATTCTGCTATTATTTTATGAAGTGAGATCGAGAGGACGAAATTTGGTTCGACTTTTTCTCCAGAATATGAAATGAATATTTGAAACGCATATGCGAGATTTTCATTGCAACATCAGGAAAAATTATATTTATGATACAAGTTTGTGATGTTGTAGATGTCCTCTGTGTTTAAGGCAACAACGCAATAATCTGGCGATGCAATAATTTAATGGAAGTTAATGAAACGTTACAATAACTTTTTAAAAGTGTCATGCTACAACATGTAGTTATCACAAAGGATCACCAAATAGTAACGCAGTGGTGGTGACGATAGCAGTTGAAATAATGGAGAAAATTTAGGCAAGATGATGATGGTGGTGGTAGGGGTGGTGGTGGTGGTGGTGGTGGTGGTGGTGGTGGTTGTGGTGGTGGTTGTGGTAATGTAGATGCTGAAGGAAGTATTTGGAGGTTATTTGTGTAAGTATATCTGTCTACTACATGCCTGTAGATGCTATGTAACGATAAATAGTGTTTCTTGCCTATTAGTAACAACAATAAAATATATTAGTAGAATTGATGACGACAATTCGTGGCACAAATCATAATCATTGATCGTAATATTGTCCACTAAAGCGAAAATGGAGATTTTGATGGATTAAGTAATAAATAGAATAATGCGAGTACAAAGGATATATTGATGCCTAAATAAAAAAACAAAATGTATTTAACTCTTTAAGTTTCTCTTACCGTAATGCTTCAATTGTGTTTTTGGATAAAGGAGAAAGGGGCGGTTTTTTAATAACTCATAATGTACAGTAAGATAACTGTACTGACTTGGTTGGTTTAGAAACAATTCCAACCATTTACATTAAAACATTGGGACATTACTCTTCTCCAAGAGTTATTTAAGTCATTTTCTTGCAAAAATATGGAGCATTTTCCTATTCTTATCAGTTTATAGTTCTGCTGTACTTTCATTTGGAGTATCTTGTGCTCGGTATTTCGATATCTTTCCTCCTTGAGGGTTTGTTTGACAGGAACTGGTCCGTGACACGATCGGCGAAGAAAGTGTCCCACTTTGTTCATTTGCAACATTTTATTATGAAGTATGCTACTAATCTATGTTTCATGCCAGTTATTTTCAATTCATCTTCTCTCACAGGCCATTTTCAGATCTCACGAGTTTCGACAGCGAATTTCCATTTGTGTAGGATTTTGATCGACGTCAACATTCTGAGTCACTCAACAGATTAGTCTCTATCAGTATTTTATAAAAAAAATTCCTTGCTTCACTTCCCGACCTTTTCTTTTAAGCTTTCCTGTCACTGTGCCACACCGCTTAGAGATTAGTCGAAATTAACGCTTTACGCCTTAATGCGTCTTTACGTTTATGTATACCTCAATTAAGTGTAAACATGGAACTTAATACATTATCTTTAGCCGTTAGCACGTTTGTTTTATGAATTATGTAGCTGCTGAGGAAAACCGTAATGTAATAATTCTCGATTCCTAACAGTAGTATTCTGACAATGCCACGGGGCGGATACTTTACACCTACCTTTTCACAATATTGTTATCTGGTTATGTACCTTATATTTTATAATTTTTAAATAAATTGTTATTGTTTATAGTGATGTGTTATACCATATTCCGGAATTGTTTTGAATTTTTCAGTAAAACTTAACCCAAATATTTAGGTCTTATTGGAGGTGACTTTTCACAATAAAATTCATATTCATATTTTCACTTTCAGGACCCTTTTAGACACCAACACATCTATAAAATGTATATTGAGAATAAAAGTCAACAACAACTAGGGATTTTGTTTCTTTAAAGCTTTTCGTGGTGGACATAAAGCATCGCACCTTGGTTATGGAAAATGGTGAGATTGTTCTAAATAAAGTTTCAGGTCCTGAACCCTACTTACACATCAGCGTCTATTTAAAAAGTGTGTTGTTAATAAAGATTAACAACAATTAACGAAATTTGTTTTTTAACCTCTTTGTGGTGGACATGAAGTACCCCGCCCCTTGGGTATACACGCCATGGAAAATACGTTGGTACTGCTAGGGTTAAAAGTTGAGCTTTCGTACTTGACAACTGCTGTTCACTATTTTTTCTTTTCATACACTTAGGAAGTAATAATGCAACGAAGTAGCTGTGCCAATTTTTTTTCAGTTAATACATAGTTGTTATCTAACATATACGACAATTACAATTTCTAAAAAATATGAATGGGTGACCCTGATCAGGTCTTCTCCGAAATTTTCTTTTTCGATTTTTCTTGTGATATATTATTTTTGATTAGATGTATGGAAGTGATCGAAAGCCCTAATATGGGCAGGCTCGATGACAAGTAATAACAGGCATATAAAACAGTGGGCGAAACGTTATCAACAACTTGTACAGAAACCAGACTGCAGCTCTAAGAGCAGAAGGACAGGAAAGGGATATAGTAAATGATACGGGAGTGAGACAGCGTTTCATACTATACCCCATGGTATTCAATTTGAACGTAAAGGAAGCAATAAAATCAAATAAAGATTAATATTTGTCGGTGACACTGTAATTCTCTCATGTTTTGTCGGAGTGACTGATGAATAGTTTATTTTCGAGTGTTTTGTCATTGCCGAAGTAAACAACTCGGTTGAACACTCGAATCCATATCATTAAACCTCCTCGCAGTTCCAGAGGGGAGCGCGGAGGGGGGGGGGGGCGGGGGGTGCCCACCTTTCGAAAATTTTGTTGTGTAGTCAGATACTTAATACTTTAAAATTTTGAAAAAAAGTATTTATTATTTTTAATGTAGTCTTCTGGAGATGCAATTACTGTTTTAAGTTTTGCTGTTACACTGAACACATCTGTATAGTAGATGCGACTTTTCTCAGTGAATGTCATAGTATTTTCTGGTTTAGGTTTCCTACTTACACACCAGTACCTGTTTGGAAATCATGTCGTGAATAAAAGTAAACAATAATTAAGGAAATTTGTATTTTTCAATGTTTTTTGTGATGGTCACAAAGTATCCCCCGGTCACACTCTTAGTAATTCACGTTATTGTAAGTGCGTAGGTATTTCTAAGGATTTTCTAAAAGATGTTTTCAATATCTGGACCCTACTTAAGAATAAGTACTTCTTTAAAAAATCAGTTGATACTGTATGTCAACAAGACTTAGTGTAGCCCCCCCCCCCCCTCCCTGGTAAATAACGTTACTGCAAATGCGTTGGTATCCCGAGGGCTAATTATAATTCTGCAGTTCTGCCAAAGACGGAAAAGAACGCGGAAGATCAGTCGACTGTAGTCTTGAAAAGATGTTACAAGGTGAACTTCAGTGAAAGTTAAACTGGATTCATGGTGTTTAGTACAGTTAGGCTTAGAGACGCTGAGAGATTTAGAAAATGAGCCACTGAAAGTAGTTTTGAATATTTTTGGACATTGGAATTACTGACTACGATGGAAGGAAACAGGATGTCATATTTAGACTCGCAATAACAATAAAAGCTTTTCTGACGAAGAGAAATATATTAACATCAAACATAAATTTAGGTGGAGGAGTTATTTTTAAAGTATTTTCTTGGGTGTGGTCTTATACGTCAATTAAACGTGAACGATTCCTTTTTGTTTTTCTGAAATGCGGTGCTACATGAGAACGCTGAAAGTTAGGCGCATATATCGAATAAGTAGTGACGAGGTACTGAATAGAGTCGGAGAGAAAAGGAACTCGTAAAAGAACTTTCCAAAATAAAGATTACTTTGATCGGGTACAACCTTATATAGCAATTAATAGTGAATTTGGCAATGGAGGGAAGTGTAAGGGTAAAAAATTATAGAGGGAGACCAAATAATGAAAAGAGTAATCCGGTTCAAATTGGTGTAGGGTATTAAAATAACCGCACAAGATTCATTAATGCACAGAGCAGCATCAGACCAGTGTTCGGGCTTAATGATTGCAACAAGAAAAGTAACAAAATAAATCAGATTGGAAATATCGATATACGAATGTGTGCTCTTGGTTTTTTTTGGTAGCCTTTTAGCCCTTTGAAGGTTCCTTCATAACCATGCAACACATGTTTCGTGTACCAGAAGTGTATCTCTGGCGTCCGGGCAACGCTTGCTTCAAACCGTGTTCTGCGAAACACGAAGGAGCGAAGGAACTTCTAGACCTTATTGGATGCGGTACATGGGCAGTAGGCACAATTGGCTCATTTGAAACTCTGAATGTCTGTTTGGCTATGAAAACGTCAGTTGCACTATACACGTACGGTTCATTAAATCGTCGAGTCGTCAGGCGTGAAACACGGGTGTTCATACGAAAGGGAGAATCTTGTGCGGAAAGATCTTGTTCGTTATTTCTTTGGTTTATGACAAATTCGGCTGTAGGTCAGTCGAACATATGGGTAGCCCGCACGAGTGACGCCCATTTCCGGATACACTGTGCTTACCAGCTTTCGGATACATTACACCGTCCAACATGAACGAGTAGAGGAAGTAACTGGAAAAATCAAGAGCTATACATGGATATACGTGTATATACACATTCCCCCCCCCCCTCTCTCTCTCTGACACACACACACACACACACACACACACACACACACACACACATACACATACACCCACATACGCGCAAACACCCACACGTAGAGATTGAGAAGTGCAGAAACATTACACACAAGAGTTTAGGTTGATAGATTGAAGGCAAGAAGCCATCGCTGTGGCCCTGTTTATTGCTATAGTGACAGGATCTGTTGCGAATTGCGCGTGACTACCTTTCGCACGCGGTAGAAACACAGGATTCATTTGTGATTGACAGTCTCCAGAGATACAGGATCAGGTACGGTCTTTTCGCTATTGTATGTACACAAAAAGTAGCACTCTTTGTAATTTCCAAGACAAAGGACCTTTGCCTCGTAGTATAATTTTTTTGCTTCGATTATCATCATTGTCCATGCCAGATATCTTGTGACACACGCAATCTTTTAGCGTAGTCTACGTTACAAGAGAAGTCCAACAAATTCCTCATCAATACAAATAGCTTACTGTATTATATTCGCATGTGTCGATTTCAGTTTGTGATAACTTCCGTTGCCTTAATCGTCGGACATAGCTAATCTATTTAATTGGATAATATTGTAAGAGCACTACCACTTAAAAATATCGTCCTTTATCACACATAATATACATTGTTAACTATATATGTTGCTAAGTTTACACTTTTCTCATTAGAGATAGAGTGAAGTACGACAACAAGAGTAATACTGAAAAATACTGGTTTTGTTCTTAATTAGGCCGATTTCTGTTACAAACTTATATACTTCTTCCGATATTCCATCCACTTTAACTTATACCAGTATAAAAAAGGTCAGTGTAAAAATATTTACAAGCGTTTTTTATTACTCATTGTCGAAATATCGATACTTTTTTTTTGAAGATTGCAACGTACGCTCATTCAAAAAACTATTTTGCGCTTTCATTTTCCATCTGTTACAGATTTTTTTACATACTATTTTTACTACAAATACCGATTATAAAAGACAAACGACTGTTGTCTAATTACGTTCTAAAACGATCTCATACCTTCCGAGAGAAACTTTGATTTGGAAAGCAGTTATTGTCAGAGATACCCTAAATTTTTCGAATTCACAAGTGGTACGTTAACTGTGTAAAACTGCGAAGAGAAGAAAAACTACAATTCCGGACAAAATAATTTTCTGAATGAAAAGTGCAATGTTGCCGATGTACAATGAAGTTTTCTCATTTAGTGTTATAAAACTGACGTCGTGGAGCTAGAAGCTCTCAGCATAATCTGTTGTAATGACACCTGTCTTAACAGGAGTGGTATAACTCAGAAAGTCACACTTATTGAGGAGATTTGTTGACGTCTTCCTCGATGATAGTGACATTCATTGGAAAACCCTTACGCCTTTGTAACTACTGGAAATCACACACCTTTGGGACCTGTGCGTATCTGAAGAGTTTTTATAGAGTTCCATTGTTGGCGTGTAATGGTGTTCGAAAGAACACTTGCTCCGGATGGGTGAAGATGTTCAGCGTAACTTTCTATAGCCTTGTGTGACTAGTCTGTATCACTGGTGCTCCTCAACAGGTAAGTGGCGTTGTCGAACCGTTTTGTTGGTACTGACTGAAAAGTCATCTTGTATGTGTCATATCCTTGATAGTTGCTAGCACCAATTATTCGTCAACGATAATATTTCTAACTGAACACTATTTACATTCTTAACACGCGAAGTAAACAGTAATTCGGCAGTACGCAGTAACTATGATGTTCCACACCGCGGCACGGGATTTCTTCCTCTTTTCTTCCATCTGCAGCTCGTTCAGTTAGTTCACATTGCTACCATGGCACCGATTCATCTGACGTACTGTCAATAACTGGATCTTGCATTGACGTGAACAAGGATAATAAGAAGAGAGCAAAGTGCCAACAATACCACATGGAAGGCACGCATAAGCATTGGGTATTCTAGTACTGCCTTGATTTTAAGAGCGATTTACGTCTCGTATGTCCGTTTTTGATAGTTTTGTCATCTGAAAATACTGTAAATTACATAGACGTGGTGAGTTCGAGTTGCATACCTTTAGTAGACTGTCTTCCACCATCAGCTACTGTACATGTAGGCGGCTGAAAAACAACTTTTTATGCTTGCCTAGCTTCATTCGTTCGCAATTATTTTTGGCACATGCTGCAATTATGAACAAACAATTTATTATTTGTTCGTTTCATTAACAGCTGCAGCAATCCTTGTGATGTTCTAGTCACGTAATATAGAACATAGACTTCCATAGGAAAGTTTTCCTACGATGTGTAGTTGAATGTCTCTTGGAGCGATGAGAAGACAGAGACTGAAGCGTCCAAAAAACAATACTACTTGTAAATTTTTGAGATAATGTAATATTGGCAATAAAGTAGTCATTATATCATCGTTAAGAAAAAGTTTCATCAAATTCAGTTGCTGACGACCACAAACTTGTGACGTAAGCAGTTATTCTAATCTCCTAAATGCAATTTTATAAAGAATTTGTTGTACTAAACACATAACATCTCTACGATGAGCAGAGTCAGAAAAATATCTGGTCAAAATCATCGTAGGAGTGCATTTATAGGCAGAGAGCGAGGGCATTTTGTTTGCAGTATTCCATTTCTAATTTCTGATCAAGGAAGCTGAAATTTCTTTCCGGCTGTGCATCACGATTGTCAGAAAAAGAGCCAACACGCAAATAGGAAGGAAGGAACGATGGACGTAACTTTATGGTTTCGCATACCGTCGACTGGTGATTAGAGGCAGGGCAAAAGCTCTGGACGGGCAAGAATGGGGAAGGAATTCGGTTGAGTACTTGCCAAACGATGCATCCCGGGGTTAAATTGAAAGATGGCGGAAAACCACGGAAATCCGATGTAGGATTGGATTAACGGGTATTTGATACATGGTGCTCTCGAATACGAGTCCAGTATACCACACACTGTGGGTGGCATCTCGTTCGGTTTCTAACAGGATGAAAACTACGAAAAAGCACTGAAATTATGCCAGTGTTGGGTGCAGAAATAAGAATCGCGTAACATGGAGAAGATATCGGGAACAAGGTGCAAATGTGAAACGTCAACCTGAAAAAAAAGCAATTATTGTGACTGCCGCATCCGCAATACTCGTATCACATAAGTCCACAAAATGGGACGGCATTTGTATTCATACAAACGGGACTTCCAGAAAACCTTGTTTGAAACTCAGAAGAGTAGAACATAGCTTTACGTCACTAATGGGACTCCAGCACCACGCGACAATGACATCATTGTTGACGAATGCTAGTTGAAATAACAGCTAACGATACAATAAGGTAACGCATGTGGTTGCCTGACAACAAAGCAACTCGCGGTCGGCTTATCGCAGTCAACAGATCGATCTATCGTTGTTACAGATTTCATCGTGAGTCTTCACAGAAATTGAGGGCAAACAGTTGTGAAAACTATTTTCTTGTGCTCGTGCTTTACTCTTGGAGTAAAATGCTAGAGTGACCCACGACCCATGTGAACAAAGCGTCGTGGTAAATCGTATGTCATCGCAGGTGTGAGGGATCAGATCTCAAATCAAACCTGTTTGATTTACAGTCGTGAATTTGTCCGTGCCGTGTCAACAACAGGTCGGGTGATACAATTATAAGAGTGTGAAAAGGTGCGACTTCTGAAATTGTATGCAAGTGAAGCAGTGTTGTACGGTGTAAGCTTGGAACATGCGGAGACGTAAGAATGGTGGCAGCAAAGGGTATTTCCAGTGCAATTCCTTGCTTCGGACCAAAAGAGCTGGTTTCAAAATTATAAACTTGACGAGTAGTTACTGTCAAAGGTTGAAGAAGATATCTGATAGAGAGCGGTCATGATCCTTCACTGATGATATTTGCGTACAGAAAGTCTCCTGCTCCCACCATTCGTCAATTTCTTCAGGAACGACCCACACAATCGAATTTAATAACTAAAAAACAATAATACGAATTGTTTAAGTAAGGATGTGGAAAACTTAGCAGATGGTTGGCTTCTTGGGGGGTGGGAGGAGGAAGGGGGAGAGGGTATCAAACACCTAAGTCATCGGTCCCATCGGATTAGCGAAGGATGGGGACGGAAATCGGCCGTGGCCTTTCAAAGGGACCATCCCGGGATTTACCTGAAACGATTTAGGGACTCACGGAAAACCTAAATCGGGATGGCCGAACGCGGTTTCGAACCGACGTCCTCCCGAATGCGAGTCCAGTGTTCCCATCACTGCGCACCTCGCTCGACTTACCAGATATCGGACATGAATTTACTAACTGAATTTTTTGTGTTACGGAATACAGTCGAATTAAGTCAGACATGCTGAAAAAATAACATTCGGAAATGCGTCACTGAGAGTCGTATGTGCTATCTGAGCAGGAAAGTAAATTTTGATGGCTGAAGTAGAGAGGATATAAAATGTAGAGTACGTACAGCACGAAAAGCATAAAGCATTTCGAAAAAAGAAGGATTTGTTAATATCCAGTACAAACTTAAGCGTAAGGAAGTATTTTCTAAACGTATTTGTCTGAAGTGTATACTTGTGCTGGAACTAAACATGGAATACAAGCGCCTCAGACAAGATGTAAATAGAAGCTTCTGAAATGTGGTGCTACATGGAAAATCCTAAAGATTAGATGGGTAGACCGAATATGTAATGAAGAGGTCCGGAATTGAATTGAGGGGAAAAATAAATTTATGGCATAAGTTGACTAAAACAAGGGATTGCTTGAGAGGACACAGCATGAGGCATCAGAGAATAGTCCCTTTGATACTGGAAGTAACTGGGGTGGGGGGTCAAAACTGTAGAATGAGTCCTGCGCATAAATATAGTGAGCAGGATCAAATGAATGTAGGTCGCAGTAGGTACACAGAGATGAAGACCCTTGCACAGGGTAGACTAGCATGGAGAGCTGCGTCAACCTAAGACGGTCATTCTATCAATCAAGCCCTGTATTTGACAGCTGAGGCCATCAGTTGCAGCAGACGAACAGCTAACGACATATGTACTGTGATACGAACAACAACGACACCGTAATGGAAGGGCTGCCGTGGGCCGTGCCTCGCCACCCATGGAACTAGGAACGGGTTGATGTGGGCCGGCTTGCAGTTGTTCTCGTCGCCGGCAGCAACGACTGCAGTAGTGGAGTCGCCTCCTGCAACTAAGGGGAGAAGTGTCGTCCGTTGTTCATAATCACCGAGCGAGGTGGCGCAGTGGTTAGCACGCTGGACTCGCATACGGGACGGCGACGGCTCAAATCCACGCCCGGTCATCCTGATATACGATTTTCGCACATTGCTTGAATCGCTTAAGGCAAATGGCGGGATGGTTCCTTTGAAAACGGCACAGCTGATTTGCTTCCCCACCTTCGGAGCAAACCGAGCTTGTGCTCCGTCTCTAATGACCTCGATGTCAACAGGGCATCAAACCAAATACCATTCCTCCAAAGCATATCGACGCAACTCGCAAAAACTCTCGAGAAATGAACTTTGGAGTTTCCCGACCATCTTAAATAAACTTAAATATGGGCAATGTTTCGACAAGCAACATGGCTCTTTGGCAGACTGCTCGCCCACTGTGTGGGAGCCTCGGTTTGACTCCCGTTCGATTCAGATTTTTCAAACAAAGGTGCATGTTCCACGAGCTTTTCCGTGTAGCGTAAAACACAAAGGTGGGCAAAAATATCGATAGCGCTCGAAAGTTGTAATCGCTGGATCGAGTCTCGTTTCGCTCATTAGTTTTTTCGTTTTTTTCTGTTCAATTCGAAACTTACGTCATTTAAACAGAAAATCTATGAAGTATATGCTGATTAACACATATCTGTCAATTTTATCAGAAATGGACGTTTTCTTATTTATAAATGAATAAGCACACAAAATTCCATTTTTCATAGCGAATATGAATTGTTAATTACCAATATTTTATGAAAGATTGTTAATGAAGAATGATTAAATTTTTAAAAAATTCCAAATTTTTATTCCATATTTATCTACGTTAAACTTCACGGAAATGCTCGTCGAGGATGTAGTTTAGCTTAAAAAACTGAATGCAACAAGAATCCAACCCTGCCCACTCGCAAGCCAGGCAAATAATGTGCTGGGTGCACTCAGCCTCGTGATGCCCATTGAGGAGGTACTCGACCGAATAGTAGCGGCTTCGGTCAAGAATGCCATCTTACGACCGGTAGTGCGGTGTGCTGACCCCACGCCCCTCCTATCCGCATCCTCCGCCGAGGACGACACGGCGGTGGGATGGTCCCGGTAGGCCACTCGTGGCCTGAAGACGGAGTGTGAGTGCCTCAGAGGCACACTGCACGTCGAAAACATGACCTCATTTAAGCACATTAAAAACGAGACGAAAACTTCAAACTCCATTTTCCCGAGGATCTGTGAGAGCTGTGTCGTTCTGCTTTTGGTGATTCATATTATACTTCTGTACTTCACGTACCATAATTTATAAAAAATTACAAAAATCCTACTGCTTTGTGGTGTTGTTGTCAGCTTCCTTCCTTCCTTTTTTGTTCCTAATCTATTTCAGTTAGTCACAGTGTGTACTAGTTACAGACAGGAAGAAAACACGTTGCGCGACAATAGTTATGGTAGGCCTTGTTAGGTATGGTAGAACCTAAAGTCGTCATTAACAGCCGACAAAGTTATGGTGAAGGGAAGTGCTATGGTGTTACCTTCAATAACGCATTTTGCATCATTAGCTGCGAACGCATAGGGAAGAAAATTCGACTGTTGCAAGTAAAAACTTGAGTACGAATGAGTACAGCCTATATTTAAATGACGTGTGACAGGTGACAGTGTAATAAATAAATGAATATATAAATAAACGCGAGGAATCGTTCACGGTCGGCTTTCCACATTCAATCGAATAACGCCTTCGTAGATACTTCAGCAAGTGGGAACTACCCTCGACCACCGACTGGTGGGCGTCACATCCGAAAATGCCCGGAATCTAGTACGGAGGCTCGGGACGCTTTCGTATCCACGGCCCGTGAGATCGTAGCTTTGCCGTGATGTCGTGTAGGCGGCTCAGTTGAGGGACTCCGCGGAGACGGAGATGGAGGCGAAGGCGGGCAGGCGCGAGTGGTGCCTGGCGGCGCCCAGCGGGATCTCCTCGATGCGCTCGAGGTCGGGGGCGGCGCCGGCGCTGTTCTGCTTGCAGAGGCGGCCGGTGGAGGCGGCGCGCTGCTCGTGGTGGGCGGCGTGCGCCGCCGGCTCGTCGCCGCGGTCCAGGCTGAACTGGCGCCGCAGGAAGCGCGACCCCGCCCCCGCAGAGCGGCCCGCCGGCACGTTCAGGTGCTGCTCGCTGGGCGACAGGCAGCGGTAGTGGTTGTAGTTGGCGCTCAGGTCGCGCCGCTGGTGCGCGTGCGCAGCCGCCGCCGCCGCCGCTGCCGCCGCCGCCGCCGACCGGCAGTTGAGCGACGACGCCGACACCCCCAGCAGCGCCGCCGCCACCTCCGACGCCGCCAGGCCCGAGCTCTGCCACGGGCACACACAACAGTCGGCACTTGTTGACTTGTGGATTCCCCAACCATCTACTAAAGGGCATGTTCACAATACTGGGTGTACCAGCCGTCGGCACACGCACCGTGCATGCGAACGTTGAGTGGGCCGAGTTTCTGACGTCATAGCGTGGAATAGCACGTTCGGGAGTCGTTTCGAACGTGCAGAGCAATATCTGGCATGGCAGATATCCTGAGCGTGCGTCTGAGCGTTGACCAATCAGATGGCACAACGCCACCTACGTCACGTGCACCCCACCTCCCTTCAGCATTGAGCTGTCATGCGCCATATTGGCATTCAGTTCAAGCCTACACGTATATATGTTGCTTCTGAGCACCAGCAAACTGAGAATCATTCGAAAACCTGTTGTTAACTGCGTGATTCGTTGCAATAAAATAATGAGAGACACCATATTCGTGGCAAAAGAATTATTGTAACTTGCGTATTATGTGAGTATATCATTTGAAAGTAGCGACACACTGAGGATCCACGAAAAACACATTGTTCTTGGTACAATTTGTTATAATTAAATTTTAGTTAGTAACATAGCTACGATTAAAGCTTTTAGCATGTCGTAAGGCCTTGTAAGAAGACCCCAACTAAGTAGTGATGACTTTAGCGTAGTGAGTAGTGTTACTGAATCAAGATTAGCTATAGGATCTGAAGATGGTTTACATCACGCTAAGTCTAAATACTTTTTTCATAATATTCGCGTATATAATAGGTTATGATGCTTTATTGTTAGTTTAATGTTAGTATATACTATAATTTTTGATGTTATGTAAATATAAGTTCACCTTTTTTTGAGGAGTGAGTTTGTTCGATTGGCTTAATCTACAGGACAGCTTGCGCTCCTTGTATAAAGATATTTTGTTCCTTTTTCTTTTGAGTTTCGTGATTAACATGTTGTAAAGTTTCAGCTACTCGGTAGAAACAGTGATCAAGTAAGAATGACTTTAGGGTTTTACTAAAATGTGGGGAAGATAAAATAGTGTTTATCTTCTGTGGAGAACTATAGCAAATTTGTGTCCCACTGTTTGTAATGGAGCTTGTATTATAAGCCTGTGTCCTTATTGATTGCACATGGTACTTTCCTTTTTGTCTTAAAACATGTGCATCGATACAGAAGTTTTTGTATGTGTGTATTACATATAAAACAACGTGACTAGGATATGAACAATGGAGGAAATGTGCCTTTTAACAGAGCTAACGTGGGAATTTTACGCAGCCTGTTGAGGAAACAGTGTGATTTACGAACTAGAAACATCCCACAACTGCCGCTGGAGTGCGTTGCAATCGCGTATACCATGTTGGGGCCCACGTATCGTATGCACAAGTCGCATCGTTCCTGAGCGTTCAGCAGCACGTTGAACTTGGCACGCTCAACGTTAACGTTCCACAGCACGGTCCGTGTGCCGACGGCTTAAGGCCCATCACGCGCACGATCATTTGAAACTAATAACTTCATATGCCTTGTTCCGAATGGTTTCCGGCACAGAACACGGTTAGCTTACGGTAGGAATACGCTGCACCATGTCAACAACGTGTGGCTGTTCCTGCACAAGTTGTTGAGTCACCCTTTCCGAAAAGAAATGGGAACTTTGAATAGTACCTCTTTCACAAAATGAACTGGAAACTCTGGTAAACTCTCTATGATGAGGAATTCGACGTGCTTGAAAGCACCGACTATATTCTCCGACAGCGGCAGAAGCACTTCAGTCCCAGAATCCTCATCTGCACTTTCTTCATTAGTGTAGATGTGTGGTATTTTAGCAAGCGCGTGCACGAAAACAACTGATGCTTTTCTCTGATATACTTTCAGTCCCTTTCACTACTTCACACACAACACTGCATGGACAACTCTGCGTTCAATGGGCCATTTGATAGCAGAAAGGCATCCTGAGCAAAGAGAGTGAAAAGCTACGAGGTAGGTTGGGCTAGAATAAAAAGTTAAAGAGGTTAGGTGGGTAAGCCATATACGTCAGGTGGCTTTAGGAGTATTGATGTTGACGTGCTCGCTCTAGCCCAAAAACAAAAGAACATTAAATTTGTTCTATCTGGAGAACCCTTCGGGATAGGGCATACGTCCACATGAAGTTTTTTGCTTGAAATAAGCTTTCCTGTCATATACGTGAATAAACCTGATGGCTGTAATTAAAATTTCGCTATTTAACACGTTATAACACGGAAACTAATTACCGTACGAGTACCAAGCTCGCTAGCATTAACGTCCAGAGTATGGGGTGCATGATTTCCGTGCGTCACAGCGCCACCGTCCAGTTCCAACTCTGGCCACCACGTGCCGTGAGCAGTCATCGTGATTCATAGTCCCACACACCTGACCAATCGCACTATACTTGTTAATATGTCGACATGAGCTTGAATAGAAGGAGCAGGGCATTATTGGTGAAGCTCTATTATCAAAATAACAGTAATGCTGGAGATGCGCTTCAAGAATACCGCCGGCTCAAAGGATCACAGAAGGGTCCTCTTTCTCCACCTGCTCTGCGGAGCATGATGAAGAAGTTCGAATCAACTGAAGAACTGGGCATCGCTCCAGGAAGAGGCCGACGGCCGTTGCACCACAGGTGGTTTAAGAAATCGCTGTTGCTATGGGAGACAACGGCGCGCGTTATTCCCGATCGACAGCCAGTGCGCGTGCTTTCACGACAGTACTGACAGTACTGTACTGAAGGTGCTTTGAACCATCCTCAAATTGTATCCATGCAAAATCCATATCGCACAGCAGCTTGCACCACAGGATGCACAACGACGTGTTGACTTCGCTCTCTACCTTTCTTACAAGGACTGAAGTTGACGACGGCTTGCACTGGACCATCCTATGGATAGACGAAGTTCAGTGTTCTCTGACGGGTGAGTTGAACACACAGAATTGCGAAGTGTGGGGATCTTCATCTCCTATCACTGCCCATGACGGTTCTTTGTATGGTGAACGTGTCACCGTATGGTGACCTACGTTCATCATTGGTCCATTTTTTTTTTTTGAAAAGGTTGGCGCTCAAGGACCAAAGACGTGCAGTGTGATGGGACAGCGTTACTGCGATATGCTTCGCCAGCGTGTCATACCCGCCCTACAAGAGAGAGGCGCATTGAACTCAACAGTTTTCATGCAGGATGGGGCCCCACCGCACATCGCTTGTGAAGTTCACCTGCTTCCTCGAAACACATCGGATTATCGGCCGATCGTTTCCAAATGCTTGGCCGGCACGATCACCTGATCTCACTCCCTGTGATTTCTGGTTGTGGGACTACCTGAAGGACAGGGTTTACCAGGGAAACATTTACACATCTTGTGATCTGAAGCGCAACATATCAAGAGAGGTAGCCAGCATACCTACGGACGTGCTTCGTCCTGCTGAGCAGAATGCAGTCCTGCGCTTTGAGACTCTTCCGGACACTGACGGGCGTCATATTGAGCCCATTTTTTAGCAGTAATGGTACCGCTATATCATGGTATGCTGTACTGTGGCAGCGCATTAAAAGTGTTACAATTGAACTGATTCTACGTTATTTCTCTTCCCCATATCCTTGAACATTAATGCTACCAAATTTGGTCCTCGTACAGTAATTATTTTCCGTGTTATAACGCGTTAAATACGGGAAATTTAATTACAACCACCTGGCAGGTCATTTCTCCCCGGACACCCTTTATATGTAAAATGACAACATTTCCGCCATCGTTTCTACATCGTCAAACGACAGTTGTATTTGAGGACAAGCTACCACCTGTCAAGCCACCAGCGGGCTGGCAGACATGAAACTTATCACACGTAATCATGTGTGAATTTGATATAAAAACTGCTCAAACGCATATTTGCTGTTTTCTGTTACAGGTATTACGCAGTGATCTAAGGCATGTTTGTGAACCAAACATTCCGTCTCCTAATGTTTCCACTTAACAGTGACGTAATAGCCGAAATCTTCCAACAGCGGAAAATAAGCAGTTACTGCAGTCGTTGGCGGAAATGTCATCATTCGAAATATATTGTACAATTGTGTTGCCTGCCGAAGAAAAGTTCGCAAGACAAACACTCGGACAAAAAATTTAGTCACCCTCAAGAGACGTGACGCTATCACCATCTCTAGTCTTAATAGTAGTCTCATATCGACGATGAAGGAAGTCCACGATATCCTTGAGGCTTGCCATAACTAGCTGAAGACAACTCATTGATGCTTAAATTCTATTGAACTGCCAAAATCCGGAGACTTTGAACGCTATGTTTCACTTGATGTTCCAAATAGTATCAAACGTTTTCAGCAGGTACAGTTTGGTGGGCTTGTCGAGGTGCGAGACAGTGCCTGACTGTTCGTCAAACCATGAGCGTATGCGTCCAGCTCTGCGAACACCGCTGTTGTCATCTTGGACGCTGGTATTCCACAGAATACTAACTATGAAATGAAACAATGATAATGTTGAAACAAACATCTTGGTTCATGTTCATGATAACCTGCTCGTAGTACGAAAAGCAGCCTCAGAACATTATGGGGCACATCCTGTCACAATTATATTTACTGATTTCAGTGCGTCTGGTGCAGTGAGATGAAAATCGTAGTACTGTCACTGGCGTTTAACAATTACAAAGCGTCGATCGAAACCTTTTTTATGGAGTACTATTACTACAAACTACAGAAACGTCTGTCACATCGCCCTTAACCATGGCGTTTACAGGCTGCTCACAGGATTAGTTTTCGATAGGGCCCCAAATCGGAAAGCTAATTCCATCTAGTGTGACTTTTTATATCGTAGTATAAATACAGATTCGATTAAATCTTTTAAAAGATCAAAAAGGCGGACAAGTGACTAATACCTCAGTAACACTCTTATACGTTAAAGAAATATTTATCTAGTAGTTTTGCGGAAATTTGAGCAATTAACACGTTTGGGGATTATTTAAGGCGAATGAAAACAGCAAATCATTTCTTACTTAGATTACTTTGAAGTTAATGGACAGGAACTTCAAGACCACTCTCACTACGATAGATATGTTTCACTTCACGTGACCCTTCCTGCTTAAATCATTTGCTATTTTCTACGTGAAAGGAGCCTATTTACTTTACGTAAGCTTTCGGACGAAGATACTAAACCCCGAGTCTATTCCGTTCTGTTTCGAAATAGACTAGAGGAAGCCATGTTACACCCAAATTTTTCAGTGTGTGGCGAAGTGTGGCGCTGAGACTGGAGACAAAGGAAGCTAATTAGCTTTCCTTGAGTGAACTGTTTTTAACTACGCGGAAATCTATATGTGTATACAGATTTAGTAATGTTATGAAGCTGTTTACCATCATCTCTGCTTTACGAGAGGTGAAGCCTCATATAGTTTCAGCGATCTTCCTCTGCTGTTCTTCATCAACTTCTTTAGATCTGAAACTCGTTTAATTTGACTTTCAGTGACAATCAAGAACGAGTAAAATTAAGAAAGCGTTTTGTTACCACAAAATTTCCAATGTATCTAGTATAAACCGAAAGGCGCCGGGGAGGGGCATGGAACTCACCCTGCGAGCAGGCCTGGGCGTTTGTTTAAATTAGCATGATTTATTGATAACTACAGGTCTGCGCGAATGCGGAAGTAAAAAAAAGTACGAAAGTCTAAGTCACCCTCTGCCAATGGGCACCATTCGGATGCGGCCGTTGTAGGCTTTCTAGACGTGCAGCCGCTACTTCTTCCTCATCCAGCTGCTCTGCGTGGGAGTCGGACACACCGACCACTGAGCTACGAAGGCAGTGTGGAGAAAACCCTGCTCTGATGCGGATATCTCAGACATAACTGCGAACATGTCCGACAGTGATGACTTTGAGCAGTAGTGCAAAAGGCCAGTGCCATCATAACGATTTTCGTCTGTTTGCGTAATTCTTCTTCATCACCTGCTCCCATTTCACTACGAAACAGTGGCAGTTATTGGCCAAATGCCTTTCATATGTGAGTGACGTGGCCAGCTTGGATGTAGATTTAGGCGCTTTCCCACATCCAACAAGGTAAACACCAACCTGGTGCCCATGTCCTGCTTCAGATACACCCTACACAAACATTAAGAAAAGTTAATCAAAGGTGAACTGTAGATGCAGACAGATGGCGTACATAGATTCCCTCCTGGGTTGAGTGGTGTTGTCAGGAAGGACATACGTCTACCAACTGTCACTAAAATTGCCGAAACCCATCTAACAATGCTGACGCCAAAGAGAAACGGGAAATGGCAAGGAGGAGGAGGAGGAGGAGGAGGAGGAGGAAGAAGAAGAAGAAGAAGAAGAAGACATTAGCGACGGAATGCTGAGATAGTCAACTATTGGTCATACACTACCGGCCATTAAAATTGCAACACCAAGAAGAAATACAGACCATAAACGGGTATTCATTGGACAAATATATTATAGTAGAACTGACATGTGAGAAACAGAGCTTGGATGGCGTGTACAGGTACAGCTGCCCATGTAGCTTCAACACGATACCACAGTTCATCAAGAGTAGTGACTGGCGTAGTGTGACTAGCCAGTTGCTCGGCCACCATTGACCAGAAGTTTTCAGTTGGTGCGAATGTGCTGGCCAGGGCAGTAGTCGAACATTTTCTGTATCCAGAAAGGCCCGTACAGGACCTGCAACATGGGGTCGTGCATTATCCTGCTGAAATGTAGGGTTTCGCAGGGATCGAATGAAGGGTAGAGCCACGGGTCGTAACACAGCTGAAATGTAACGTCCACTGTTCAAACTGCCGTCAATGCGAACAAGAGGTGACCGAGACGTGTAACCAATGGCACCCCATACCATCACTTCCGGGTGATGCGCCAGTATGGCGATGACGAATTCACTTTTCCAATGAACGTTCACCGCGATGTCACCAAACACGGATGCGACCATTATGATGCTGTAAAGAGAACCTGGATTCATCCGAAAAACTGACGTTTTGCCATTCGTGCACCCAGGTTCGTCGTTGAGTACACCATCACAGGCGCTCCTGTCTGTGATGCATTGTCAACGGTAACCGCAGCCACGGTCTCCGAGCTGATAGTCCATGCTGCTGTAAACGTCGGCGAAATGTTCGTGCAGATGGTTGTTGTCTTGCAAACGTCCCTATCTGTTGACTCAGGGATCGAGACGTGGCTGCACGAACCGTTACAGCCATGCGGATAAGATGCCTGTCATCTCGACAGCTAATGATACGAGGCCGTTGGGATCGAGCACGGCGTTCCGTATTGCCCTCCTGAACCCATTGATTCCATATTCTGCTAACAGTTACTGGATTTCTACCAACGCGAGCAGCAATGTCGCGATACGATAAACCGCAATCGCGATAGGCTACAATCAGACCTTTATCAATGTCGGAAACGTGATGGTACGCATTTCTTCTCCTTACACGAGGCATCACAACAACATTTCACCAGGCAACGCCGATCAACTGCTGTTTGTGTATGAGAAATCGGTTGGAAACTTTCCTCATGTCAGCACGTTGCAGGTGTCACCACCGGCGCCAACCTTGTGTGAATGCTCCGAAAAGCGCTAATCATTTGCATATTACAGCATCTTCTTCCTGTCGGTTAAATTTCGCGTCTGTAGCACGTCATCTTCGTGGTGTAGCAATTTTAATGGCCAGTAGTGTATAAGTGTAACCCCTTAATACGAAGTTTCGTAGTCTCACTAGCCGTAGCCTGCAAGTTTCTGCATGCGAGCAGGCTTGTGCAGCACCTCCCCAACGGCGCGGTGACTGCTGGCAACGAGGACCCCACCACTACGATTGGCCCCTCCCCAACAACACCACATGCGCAGTTACGTAGTGCGGACCTACACTACCGTACACAATAGCCACAGGACGATACGTTACACCCGCTGCTGACCTGCTCCGCCGAGGCGGACTTGACGGGGTGGTCGAGCGGCGCCGAGTTGGCGGCGCCGGCGCCGGCGCTGCTGTGCACGGAGGCGCGCACCTTGAGGTCGCACGTGGAGACGCTCTTGGCGGGCAGCGGGCTGGCGTGCCCGGACGAGCCGCCGTCCTCTGACCTGGCGTGCTGCTGCTGCTGCGGCTGCGACTGCGGCTGCTGGGGCAGAGGCTGCGACTGCTGCGACTGCGGCGAGCGCTCCCTCTCCCTGTCCGCGCTGGAGCCTCCAGAGCCCGCCCCGCCGCCACCGCCCGCGCGGTACCGGCTGGCGCGGATCAGCCGCTCGTCCAGCCTGCGGAACACACACCGCTGGAGCCACCGACGTTTCGCCAATGTACCAGTTCCATCCAGAAACTAACTGGAGGAAATGGACAGTGTTTTACAAAAATCGTGACACAAAGCTCTGGTGGGTTCTTTTATTGTACTACCGGTTTCGGTTACCTGTACCATCGTAACTGGAGCATGAGCCATAAATGTACACATCTACATCTACGTGATTACTCTGCTATTCACAATAAAGTGCCTGGCAGAGGGTTCAATGAACCACCTTCATGCTGTCTCTCTACCGTTCCACTCTCGAACGGCACGCGGGAAAAACGAGCACTTAAATTTTCCCGTACGAGCCCTGATTTCTCTTATTTTATCGTGATGATCATTTCTCCCTATGTAGGTGGGTGCTAACAGAATGTTTTCGCAATCGGAGGAGAAAACTGGTGATTGAAATTTCATGAGAAGATCCCTTCGCAACGAAAAACGCCTTTGTTTTAATGATTGCCACTCCAATTCACGTATCATGTCTGTTACACTATCTCCCCAATTTCACGATAATACAAAACGAGCTGCCCTTCTTTGTACTTTTTCGATGTCATCCGTCAGGCCCACCTGATGCGCACAGCAATACTCCAAAATAGGGCGGACAAGCGTGGTGTAAGCAGTCTCTTTAAGTAGACCTGTTGCACCTTCTAAGTGTTTTGCCAATGAATCGCAGTCTTTGGTTTGCTGTACCCACAATATTATCTATGTGATCGTTCCAATTTAGGTTATTTGTAATTGTAATCCCTAAGTATTTAGTTGAATTTACACCCCTTAGATTGTGTAACTTATCGCGTAAGTAACTACAAGCATAAAAATAAAACGTTACTTACAAGAGCTACACGCTGCATCACTTCCGAAACTCGACCATAAACGCCTTGCATATTACGAAAATGGAAATACAGGAATGCAACTGTTGACACATTCATAGACAAAAATATGTCAATCCGGTCACAGCTGAAAAATTGCATTGCTTGCTATTAGACACCGACAATATGAACCGTGTACGTATGGGTGACGTACAAATAGGTCAACTGCGTAGCAGAGTGAGTAAAGCACAACGAATACAAAGAGAAATCAGTGGACTGCAGAAATAGATACCAACAAGACATTTCAACCAGAGTACAGTACAAAACAGTATCACCATACCGATGGACAAGTCAAGATTTGGTAAAAATGGTACGTCACAGAGGATAATTATATATACTGAAGAGCCAAAGAAACTGGTACAGAGGCCTAATATAGTGCAGGGCTCCCGCGAGCACGCAGAAGTGCCGCAACACGACGTGGCATGGACTCGACTAATGCCTGAAGTAGCACTGTACGTAACTGACACAATGAATCCTGCAAGGCTGTCCATAAATCAGTGAAGAGTACCATGGGGTGGAGATCTCTTCTGAACAGCACATTGCAAGGCATCCCAGATATGCTCAATAATGCTCATCTCTGGGAAGTTTGGTGGCCGCGGAACTGTTTAAACTCAGAAGAGTGTTCCTAGAGCCAGTCTGTACCAATTCTGTTTCGCATGGCCCTGATGGAATTGCCCACGTCCATCGGAAAGCACAATGAATATGGATGGATGCAGGTGATCAGACAGGATGCTTACGTACGTTCACCTGTCAGAGTCGTATCTGGACATATGAGGGGACCCATATCACATGCACATGCACATGCCTCCACCAACTTGAACAGTCCCCTGCTGTCATGCAGGGTCCGTGGAATCAAGACGTTGTCTCCACACCCGTACACGTCCATCCACTAGATACAATTTGAAACGAGACTCATCCGACCAGGCAACATGTTTCCAGTCATCAACAGTCCAATGTCGGTGTTGACGTGCCCAGGCGAGGCGTAAACTTTATGTCGTGCAGTCACCAAGGGTATATGAGTGTGCCTTCGGCTCCGAAAGCCCATATCGATGATGTTTCGTTGAATGGTTCGTAAGTTGACACTTGTTGATGACACAGCATTGCAATCTGCAGCAATTTGCGTAAGAGTTGCACTTCTGTCATGCTCAACGATTCTCTTCAGTCACTATTGGTCCCATTCTTGCAGGATTTTTTTCCGGTCGCAGCGATGTCGGAGATTTGATGTTTTACCAGATGCCTGATATTCACGATATACTAGTGAAATGGTCGTACGCGAAAATCCCCACTTCATCGCTACGTCGGAGATGCTGTGTCCCATCACTCGTGCGCCGTCAATAGCACCACGTTCAAACTCACTTAAATCTTGATAACCTGCCATTGCAGCAGCAGTAATCGATCTAAGAACTGCGTCGGATACTTGTTGGCGTTGCCGAACGTTGCGCCATATTCTGCCTATTTACAGATCTCTGTATTTTGATACACGTGTCTATACCAGTTTCTTTGGCGCATCAGTGTATAGTGTAAAACAAATTCTTTTAATATACCATTAGCGTTCGAAATCAATAGCATTAACCTGTCAGCACGTATGTATTCCACACCAACATAATTATTGAACTGTCAGAATGGGTTCTTAGTGAAAGTAATAAAATTTTATTGATGAAGAGAAGTAACATTTTCTGTTGTCAACTTAGATGAGTCCATCGTGACACTTCGCGATGTCTCAAATACGAGAGACGTGGAACAAAAATAAAGATGTTGGTACAATGCTTGTCTATTAGTGGTCATACCAGTTGAGTGGAAAATGAATAGCAGCAGACATGTTAAGATTGCAGAAAATTCACAAGCCGAAATGAAATGCAGAATATATTATCCTAAGATAGCTTATGTCAGTCTGTTGAAAGTAACATGTAGTCAAATGCTATGAGGATGATAAATACAACATTGTATAATATTAATTAACAGGTACAAATCGATGATAATTCATTACCGCAGAAGTAATGTTAAAATAGAATTATATGAAGGTAACACAGTACTTACCAATAAAGCCATAAGGAAACAGAACACACATGTCATGGTACTAATATACTGACTGTACGGGTACCCTGTGTCACCTTTTTTTTCCTGTCGACCTGCTTATAAATCATCTATGTGTTGCAACTCTTCTTCTCGATTTCTAGTGGAGTATAATGCTATTTTTTAACTTGAACCTGACTGCTGTATTTTTATCAGTGAATATGCCAATTGCTACATTCTGTCTCTCCAATTTTGTAATACGTAAGGTGGAAAATTGGAAATGTGTGGAAAGGTCTTTTGGGACCAAACGGCTGAGGTCATCGGTCCCTAAGCCTACGCACTACTTAATCTGACTTAAACTAACTTACGCTACACCCACACCCATGCCCGAGGGAGGACTCGAACCTCCGACGGCAGGAGCCGCACGGTACGTAAGGTGTTTTTGTTAGAGATTCGTTACTACTACAGTGTACTGCTCTTGCCATTTACATTTTATTTATGTGATTTTAGTTACATTTGTGACTCATGCTACACTTACGAAGAAGATATATGTACCGGATAAGGGTCTGTAAGCGAAATCGGCAGTACTATGAATTGTGCTACGAGTTTTGTGAAATATATTTGCGCAATTAACAACTGACCGAAGAAAATGTTCGAAATGGACAGTGCTACACTATGCAGAACTTGATCGAACGCTACCCAACTGATACTCAGTATTTCCAAGCTTTAGATATGATGATTATAATTTCGCCCGTATCCGAGTTTCTTTTAAGGTTTTCAGTACAGAAAGGACCCATTGCGACAGATGGAAAATTGTCTGATTACATGGTGGTCAGTGTGTGTGTCTAACGTTGCCAGTAATCTTCATTGGTGACAGCAACACAGCATGGCCATAGGACATACACGGACACCCAGTCGCCATATTTCGGACTCTGTGAAAAGTCCAGTCATTTTTTTCAGGGACTTGGAGCGGTTTGCTGCTTGTTTGAGCCGATGTGGACAATAAGAAAATAAAATAATCACCACCAGCTACGTCCCCAGTATGCCCCAACATCCTTGCACGAAATTATCACGAAATACGTGTTGTTCCCGCTTGCTACCAAATAGCTATGGAGGAACCAGACTAGTGGACACTAAAGAAACTGCATAGAAGCACTGGTGACATTTCTGCAACGGCACCGCCACAATGTTAACGAGTTTTCGGACATGGTTAGCTCAACTGGTTCCAGAAATATCAAAAGACGATCCCATTGGTATCACATCACAGCTTGGTAGATCAATTTCGAGTACTTAAAGAAATAATCCAACTATTGCTTACTTTCTCGAAGATTATAATATATCTATTAGATATATACCATGTTGCGTATTATGTTTGTTAAGTGCCGATATATGAATAGACTAACACGATACTATGACGATGACTGTTTTATGAGCGGCTTAAAACACTTCCGATTCGACAAAGGAAATAATGAAGACTGTCTGCTTTCACGGCTTTTCTTTCATTAGAACCGGGTTCGTTTCGTTGTTTGTATCAAAGCGTTACAAAAGGACGAATTTCATAGTTGCATATTAGTAAACTGTGTTCAGTTTATGTTTTGTTGGTCGTCTGTTAACACAAAAGTATGAAATGGTTCCTTTCGGAAAGATTTACAAAAGAACAGTGCTTACGAAATGTATATACTGAAACTGAAAGATATCTGGAGGAGTTATACGCAAACATTTTTCTTAATTTCATTCTTTTAATGAATAGCTGCGAAGCCTGTATTGCAAACGAAGCTCTTCTGCAGATGATATAACACAGTGACAGTGCGAAGGAGTAAGTCAGAAAAGCTCGAGAAATAAGTATTTGTATCCTAGTGTCAATGTTTTTCTCCCAGCTAATGTTCCTTACGCGCCATCTTCTGACCAAAGCGTTGTAAATCACACAACAATGTAATAAGAATCTCTAAATCATCTTTAATGTTCGTTCTGGAGAATTTTTCCCGTTAACCAAGTCTGCATGCTCGATTGGTGTGAGCTCAGTTAAACTTCTATGGAGACTGGTGGTATTGAGAGAGATATCTGTTTATATCAACGAGGAACGGCTAGCTATATGAAGAAAAGAATACGATCGGTATGTCTTTTATTTAATTATTTATTAATTGTATTAAAACAGGTTCATTCTCTACTCCAGTGGGCAAAATGGGCTGCCCAATATTCGAGCCATGGTAGAACCCGGTTATTTTTTTCCAAATATCAGGTGAACTGAAAGTGGGGCACGGAAGGGCCGAACTGGGAATATCTGAGAGATTTCCACTTCCGTCATTTTCGTTAAAACCTACGAAAGCTCCCAAAAGTCTTGGTGGGGTTCGGGGGGGGGGGGGGAGGGGGGGGTGTGGAGCTATTTTTACGAGGAACATTCAATCTGTAATGCAACACTTTTTTTTCTCAGCCGATTTGGTTGACAAAATGCGGCATTTGTTGTGAGACGTCGAAGAATATTCCCGCTTCAGCCCCTATAGTTTCACGAAATTCTGGTAAGTGGCGACGCTATACGTAACATTCAAAATGGCGTCTGTAGAGGAGGTACGTTCCAGGCAGAGAGCTGTCATTAAGTTCCTTTTGTCGGAAAACCAGAGTATCACAGATATTCATAGGCACTTGCAGAATGTCTGCGGAAACCTAGCACTGAACAAAAGCACGGTGACTCGTTGGGTGAGACGTCTGTCATCATCGCAACAAAGTCGCGCAAACTTGTCCGATCTCCCGCACGATGGCCTGCCATACACAGCAGAGCTTCTGCAATATTGGAACGTGCGGACACTCTTATCCGAGGTGATCGACGGAACACAATCGAATACCTCTCTCCTCAAATGGTTCAAATGGCTCTGAGCACTATGGGACTTAACAGCTCAGGTCATCAGTCCCCTAGAATTTAGAACTACTTAAACCTAACTAACCTAAGGACATCACACACATCCATGCCCGAGGCAGGATTCGACCCTGCTACCGTACCGGTCACGCGGCTCCAGACTGAAGTGCCTAGAACCGATCGGCCACCACCGGCCGGCCCTCTCTCCTCAACTAGACGTCACTGTTGGTAGTTCTGACACACACGTCTTATTCTTCCTCAACCATCTTAAAGCCCGAAACTCGCACCTTCCGACTTCCATGAAGCAAGCACTCCGCGAGAAGCAGTATGTGGACGATGGGAAGGGTAGTATGTGGGGACAAAGGGCCCTTCCAGTAAGGTTGCGTAAGACCGTCGCTTTGAACGGAGATTGAAAATAGGTTTTTGTAGCCAAAAGAGTAGGGAGTGTTGTGGCGTATTGGAATCCTGAATAAAACTAACTTGCTTTCAGAAAAAAAGTGTTGCATTACTTACTGCACGTCCCTCTGAATTTAATTCTGAGACAACACTCTATGTTTGGTATGTATACTACATTTTGTGTCATATCAGATACGACTTTACCGACAAAGTTTGAGTGATGTCCAAAAATGTTTGCCAGGCAGTTTGGCTTTTTACCAGTTCACGTAACGCATGGGTTAGGAGATCTCCATCTGATCATTTTGATTTTAGTAATAAGCTGTTGAATATAGTCGATCCCTTACAAACGGCTTAGCAAACAGCCACGAACCTTCGGAAGCTCATCGGGAGACTGAACATGCAACCTGCATATTAGCTTTCGCCAAATATATTCATGCATCCTTCGTAATATAACGCAGGCTGTTGGCGAACTACGCTAGCTACGACAACTGGAAACGAAAATTTGTTCTTAAACAAGGATAAAAGAATAAACTATCAACAACTACACAATAAGGAGACCAACACTTAATTATGTTCGATCAAGCAGAGACAAATAAAAAGAAGAGATAATGGTTAGGCTTACCCGTGGCTTTCCCTGCAGCGAGAAAAGACAAAAAAGAAGGATCACATTATAACTTTTTGTTTGATTTTGCACAGGTATGAAGAGTTCTGCATGTTACTACGTGAAAATACACTGGAAAACAATTATTTTTTTCATGTGGGGTACCACAGCCGCATATTTGCTGAAAGACATTGCAAAGTTTCCCCCTCAGTTGGAGTTTACACTTATTTACTTTATTTAATTGCGCACTATCGGCCAGTTTCGGCCTTACAGGACTTTCTCAAACTCTGTATTGGTCAACATTCTGGTTTCAATAATATGCTTGCTCGTATATGAGTTCGCTTTCAAAACTGCCATATTTGCTGTTAAATAACCGGATGTGTAACTTGTTGACACCTACAGAACTTGAGAATGGCCAGTAAGGTCGAAACTGGACAATTATTCTTAATTAAATAAAGTAAACAAGTGTAAACAACAGCCGAAGTGGTACATTTACAATGACTTTCAACCTGAAAACAATTTTATATTAAAATTTGTATTGTTTAATGTTAATCAACAATATATATGACACGTCATCCAGTAATCTTTGATTTAATAGAGTTCTTAAATTTGATTAGCTCTACCATTACACCACCGCTGTTACTTGCAGAATCTGTGCCATGTGTAGACGTGTAAGCTACGTCGGATGACACCATCTTCAGTCCAGTCCTACAATGAAATTATTAAGAATCGATGTTTCAATGACACCGTGTTCGTATGTCGCGCCATAACGTTATAAACAATCGCACTGTGGTCGTAACTTTGTGAATCTATGTCCGTAGGAACATCGCCGTCGAAAGCAAAAGTCCAATCTGAATCCCGTTCCGACACACGGTTCTAATCTGTCAGATATTTTCACAACAGTGTACATTTCTCCGTAGAGAACAATGATCCGGTCTGTTACATAGGTAAAGCGCGTTTTTGGAAACCGAACGGTCACGAGGTCGAATCCCGGTCGGATGACACAATCTTTCAGTCTGCCTTTAACCCAGCCTGCAGTTTCAGTGATGCGAAGGCTCGCCAGGAAAGACACGTTGTTCGGATTCCACGTTAAATTGTAGACCACCCTTCCCAGACAGATCAAAAATTTTGAAAATTTGTGGTAAGTTCGTATGGGACCAAACTGCTGAGGTCATCGGCCCTAGGCTTAGACACTACTAAATCTAACTTACGTTAAGGACAACAAACACACCCATGCCAGAGGGAGGACTCGATCCTGCGCCGATGTGACGTTCATTTGAATGACGTACACCAGTCTGTAGAGCCACACGGAATTATCATCATACAGGCGAATGGAGTTTCCCCTTCGAAGCAAATTATGTGAATCAATCGAATTAAGCGTAGTAGCCTAAACTTAAGTACGCTTCTGGGGCTGTCAAATATTTCCCAAAATTCCCCTCCTGCCGTTCAAAATGAACCATGTGCAGCCCACTTTTCTGCTCAGTGAGATTGCCTGTTTTAAGGAAATAAAACTGTCATGCGCTGAATCGTCGACTACCGAAATGAAATTGAAGCTTATGATGCAATCACAGTGTTCCAGAAGCGGCGTTTCCACAGCTATAACAAGCGGCAGGAGGAGCATATGATATCAGTTAGCACTTTTGTAGCAAATTAAGACATTAGAGTTGGAGGACACTTCTAACTGGACAAGGGTGGGGAAATAAATCGGCTGTGTCTATTTGAAAGGGACCATTCTCACATTCCCTTAAGTGTTTTACGGAAAACTTGGTAAACATAAATCTGCTTCGTCGGACGGGGATTTGAGCGTCACACCTTTTTTTCGGAAGGCATCCTCACATCCTAGAGAAACGTCGCAGTGTTTAAAGCAGTAATCTATCATTCGAGAGAAGAGGGCATTTACCGTCCACTATAGCGCTGTTGCCACCTTTCAGCATCGTAGCGCTAATGGCTGCAGCTGACAACAATAGTTGAGCCGCGACAGTCGTGAGGCATTGAAAAGGAACTTTTACAAAACAGCTTTACGTGATTGGCAGATGTGGGTGCGCGAATTGCCGTGCTCGTTCCTCTGTCAATTGTTGGTGTTATTACCCCGACTCGACTATAGGCGACAGTGCTTCTGGTTTTCCGACACTGTCGTGAGTAGCAGGTAGAAGTAGTAGTTGTTCTTTCATTCAGCCGCCAATTCGTGGATAACATTTACAACGATGCTGGACATGTCTTGGTATTACAGATTAGGAGTAAACGTATTTCACATATACCGGTATTTACATACTTACAGATTTAATGTGACAAGGCTGGGGCAGATAACTCAGCTGTGGCCTTGTTGTACGAACGATACCGGAATTTGCCTGAAGTAATTTAGAGAAACCACGGGGTACCTGAACCAGGATGTCTGGATGGGGATTACAGCCTCCCTTCTTCTGAGTATAAGGCGTCTCTAGACATTTGTTTCACAGTAACGAGGATGAACTAGTGCTCTTAGCTCTTCCGGTATGTTTTAGATCCCTTGTTTACAGACACTCTCTGGCTTCTAGCATCGTGTACTTCCAAGTGTACGCGTATACGCCATTAATTATGATTCGCGTGTTGTTACATTAGCCAGTCACTACTACTCTTACTAAATAAACATAATAATAACAGCACTCAATACATTCGTGCTAAGTTATTTCAATTTTTCAGCCATACAGACGATTAAACTAAAAACTTTAGTTTCAGAAACGTAATTCAAATGTAACTTAACTACAAACCTAATTTTCTGATTTGAAAAAAGGTGTCAGTCACCAAGATGGCGGATGCTACACTGCCTTGTGCGTCAAGAAAATAAATAAGCGTTTGTGCCACGATTATAAATGCGAAAATCGGAAGAGCAACAAGCAGAGAGAAAGTAAGTACATCTAAGGAGTAATTTATCGTAAATACTCAATTTGAGAAGTATAGTAGCTAAACAAAATTGTTATTTTGCACAAGCCAGCTACAGCATCCCAACTGCAGCCGATGCTTTTAACGATGTACGAACTGAAGTCTGAATTACGCCCACTGAAGATGGATGAAAGCCCGAAACCCGTATCGGCGTGAATGTAAATACATAAAGAAGTGGCGGGTTGCCGGATTGCTTAAAATAATATAATCCACATTCACGTAGCTCAACAACCAATAAAATTGATAAATAATTGTGAAATCTTGTACTCCTTTTTCAGAGAATGAGGAAAGTACTAACAAATTCCTGTTTAGATCTATATGTCTGCGTGGTTGGCTCTTTCATTTTATAAATTTTATATAAACAGCAAAGAATAGGTTACAGGAAACTTCCTTGTCGAACACCCTGGCAATATTTAATCGATATTTTTTCTTGTCATCGTCGATTAACATTAAATGTCGATCTACTTGTAAAAATTTTTGACGTCGTTTCGATATTCGTTTTTTACTGTTATATTTCTATAGATGTTCCATTTAAGTTGTTTGAAGTGAATTTCTTCATCAAAGACCTTGGTCTGTCCTATAGATTCACAGCGTGATTATTTACGATTTGTCTAATTGTAAGGCATTAATTATTTTATATTAATGTCGAATCTCTCCTCGAATTTAGATGCATAGATGTATAGAAGAAGATGTGCACGCTTGGGTACAATCATGGTTGCATAACTATCAGCAAACTATTTCCATGAAGGCTCTGACTGTGTTGTCTCACAATGGGATAAATGTATTAACACTTATTGTGATTACTTTTGAAATAATAAGCAGTTTACTTACTTTTTTCGCATCTACTGTATTTTTCAGATGCTGCAGTGGGAAATACTTTTAGCTCTCTATCCATGTGAACACGTTTAGCCCTTTGTTCGGGTCGCGTCTTTGTTGAATGCGAGAATCAAGAACTATTTTTCTGTGAATTATCCGAAAATATATGTCGCCTTTTACGTCACTTTCCGTCGCTCTAAATAGCATTGCGGTGATTGTAAGGCATACGAAATTATTTTTTTGCTTTTTGTGAATGTGTGACATTGTACAACCATTGTGGTCCATTGGGGGACATTTGTATATACTTTTCCTGACTTTTTGTGTCTGAATAAATTAAAAATTTATGACGAATAATTTTGCTCTCGATGCCATTTTTCAATTCTACGGTCTTTTAAACTCATATGCAGACGTCCTCACTTATCTACGATCATGTAGGTGTCATGTGCATGTAAAACATAGTTAAAATATTTCTTCAGCACGAATAATACTACGTTACACTGCCTTCTTTGTTTGAATATGCGAGAATCAATATCTATTTTTCAGTGTCAACCGAAAACATATATCGTCTTTCCCACGCTCTAAATAGTATTACGGGGTCTGCACACCATATGAAATTATTTTTTTGCTTTTTGAGAATCTGCGGCATTGTGCATCCATTGGAGGACATTTGTATACACTATTCCTGAATTCTTGTGTCTGGTTTTTGAATAATAAATGAAGTTAATTTAAAATCTGTCACGAATCCTTCCCCCATCGATGTCAATTTTTTTATATTCTACGATATATTATGCTCATTTGCTGACGTGCCCACTTATCTTTGAATGAATAATGCTTTACACTGCCTTCAGCAGCATAAATTTTCAGCGATAAAGATAGGTAGGAGTTGTAGAGAACTTCTATAGTCACGTGTTGCAGCAATGAATACTGTGAGAATTTACATTGCCATGGACCATTTTCTTTCCGTTAGGTTCTAGGTCATAATGTGTGCAGTTACATCTGCATAACACGCGTCTCCTCTGCGAGGAGAGAGGCATTTACAGCGATAGATTCAAAGCCATGTGCCAAGCTGTCTTCCTTTAATCAATGCTAAAGTCCCCTTTTTATATGTCCTACTGCACGACGAAAGTTTCCTTAACACTTAATTCTCAATAACACTAGTCAGATCACTGCGTTGTTTGTTCATATGTAAAATTTCATAGAAAGGCGAATAATTTCAGGGCATTAATACTGGAGTCATAACTTCGCTATACACTCAGGTTAAATTATAACAGGTAGTAGCGGCTTTCAAGTTTCAATGCCAACATTAACCAGCAGTAAATCACTGTACTTGTCTTTGCAATTGCGTTCCAACGCCGTTAAACAGGTATAGCGTTCATTAAAAAAAATTTGCCGGAATATCGTGGAGAGAAATTTGGTGCTCGTGTGTAAGCTGCCATTTGCCGGAAACCTAGTTTCGTTGTCTCAAACCATTCACGAAATAAAAGGAGAGTTATATCTTACACAGCTCACCGTGCGTAATATCTGCACCAGCTGCTGGTTTCGGTAGTGAATACATCACCGTGATGAATAGTTGGTTCTATGAACAACAGGACGGCGTGGGGACATAACCAGATATGCTTTATTGAGAAACTAGCGACCTGTCCCAGATTTGCATGGGTAGCACTAAGTACCTTCACTCAGACGACTTGTCTAGGATGGTGGGAATTTCTTTTATGGGTCACTACTGAATTAGGATTAAAATTCAGAGAACAGTGTTATGTCACTCAACATCATTACTTTCATGTAATGCCCTCCAATGAGCTCTCGCTTGACATCACTGAAGTCGCAAATGGCGATGCTTTGGTGTCAGTGGAACGCAAGCTACAGGGCGTGTGGCTCGGAGCTGTCCTTGAAGTAAACGATTTGTATCAGTTCT
The DNA here is from genome assembly GCF_023864275.1 of Schistocerca cancellata. Lineage (NCBI taxonomy): Eukaryota > Metazoa > Arthropoda > Insecta > Orthoptera > Acrididae > Schistocerca > Schistocerca cancellata. The sequence goes on from NC_064627.1 coordinate 389,649,967, forward strand.
TTGAAACACTGTGGTGCAAACTTGCTGCTGAAGATGCAGTAGGATGCGCCAGAGCCATATGTCGTGCACGATGGCCTTCCCTCTCGGTAGTGCCACGTCGCCGTCCGGAGCCCGGCATCTGCATCTACATTTATACTCCGCAAGCCACCCAACGGTGTGTGCCGGAGGGCACTTTACGTGCCACTGTCATTACCTCCCTTCCCTGCTCCAGTCGCTCATGGTTCGCGGGAAGAACGACTGCCGGAAAGCCTCCGTGCGCACTCGAATCTCTCTAATTTTACATTCGTGATCTCCTCGGGGGGTATAAGTAGGGGGAAGCAATATATTGGATGCCTCATCCAGAAACGCACCCTCTCGAAACCTGGACAGCAAGCTACACCGCGATGCAGAGCGCCTCTCTTGCTGAGTCTGCCACTCGAGTTTGCTAAACATCTCCGTAACGCTATCACGCTTACCAAATAACCCTGTGACGAAACGCGCCGCTCTTCTTTGGATCTTCTCTATCTCCTCTGTCAACCCGACCTGGTACCGATCCCACACTGATCAGCAATACTCAAGTATAGGTCGAATGAGTGTTCTGTAAGCCACCTCCTTTGATGATGGACTCTCCCAATGAATCTCAACCTGGCATCCGTCTTACCAACAATTAATTTTATATGATCATTCCACTTCAAATCGTTCCGTACGCATACTCCCATGTATTTTACAGAAGTAACTGCTACCAGTGTTTGTTCCGCTATCATATAATCATACAATAAAGGATCCTTCTTTTTATGTTTTCGCAATACATTACATGTGTCTATGTTAAGGGTCAGTTGCCACTCCCCGCACCAAGTGCCTATCCGCTGCAAATCTTCCTGCATTTCGCTGCAGTTTTCTAATGTTGCAACTACTCTGCATACTACAGCATCAGCCTCGAAAAGCCGCATGGAACTTCCGACACTATCTACTAGGTCATTTATATATATATATATATATATATATATATATATATATATATATATAAGGAGGGGTCCTAATTTTCGCCACCTTAGTGCGTTAGGATCTGCATTAGTCCTGAAATGTTACGGAAAAGGCTACAAATGTTATATATACAGGGTGAGTCACCTAACGTTACCGCTGGATGTATTTCGTAAACCACATCAAATACTGACGAATCGATTCCACAGGCCGAACGTGAGGAGAGGGGCTAGTGTAATTGGTTAATACAAACCATAAAAAAAATGCACGGAAGTATGTTTTTTAACACAAACCTACGTTTTTTTAAATGGAACCCCGTTAGTTTTGCTAGCACATCTGAACATATAAACAAATACGTAATCAGTGCCGTTTGTTGCATTGTAAAATGTTAATTACATCCGGAGATATTGTAACCTAAAGTAATGTAATGTAATTAACATTTTACAATGCAACAAACGGCCCTGATTACGTATTTGTTTATATGTTCAGATGTGCTAACAAAACTAACGTGGTTCCATTTAAAAAACGTAGGTTTGTGTTAAAAAACATACTTCTGCGCATTTTTGTATGGTTTGTGTTAAACAATTGCACTAGCCCCTCTCCTCACGTTCGGTCTGTGGACTAGGTTCGTCAGTATTTGATGTGGTTTACGAAATATATCCAGCGGTAACGTTAGGTGACTCACCCTGTATATATATTCCTGAATTTATGCTCCACATGAAGGCAAGTTAATATTAAATTGCGGTAACACACTAAAGCCAGTGTTTGACCATAAACGTTAACACTGCAAAAACAGAAACAGAAAATAAAAGTGTTTGTAATTTCGTCCCCCACAAAAATTATCTGAAGTACAATTAATCTGAATGTATTTTTCCTTTCTAACATTGACCCCTGGAATGTCATGAATGAACAATCTTGTCATGTTTTTTTCAGCCTTCCAAAGACGTGTACCATATGAATTTGTATGTCTGTGTAGATAAACAGCATGTTTCGTGATAACAAATTAAGCATTTCGTGCAACGTATCCATTTCTCTCGCCTTGCGTTTTCCCATATCAAAAAAGTAAAGTAACCTTTATATATAGGAAATAAAATCAGTGTTTAATAAACAGACAAAAATAGGTGTTGTACGTGGGACGAAATTATGAACATCCCCAGATTAATTACATTGGCCGCTACATAACGTTGGCCAAAACCTTTACTATAACGATTACACACTAGAAACTAAAACACACGACTGAAATACAGCCGAACATTTGAACACAATTCAGGACTCACACTACAAACTGTAGGCTGCTAATTTGACTGCTACACTAACTCCACTCAGCATAAAAAATGAATTCCTTTGTACGCAGAAGCTACACGTGCTCCACACAACAAACTCTCTCAGCAGTACAATGGGCAGAGGTCACGCGTGCACGCGAAGCTAAAAATTTGTTACCAACTGTGGAAACCGAAAATTCCTAGGGGGAGGAAATTAGAAGCGCTGACGTTATTAGGGCCCCTTACCGTAAACGTTCCTGAGATTAGCCTTCACATTTAGACAGAAAATGCGTTGGGGAAGTATAGATAGAAGAAGATATATAGACAGATACACGTATTTCCAAGAATGAATGCCTATCGAAGTCGCTGGGACCAAACGAAACATATCGAACGTGCGATGGTAAATCGATCATGCGACTCTGGCGGGCGTTGTATATTGACGTTGGTCACTACAGCAACGACAAAAGAAGAGCGTTACAAAAATTCCTTTAATTGCAAAGGCGACGACTTACCTTACTCGACGTCGGTGTTGTCATGTGGTTCAAATGTTTCAAATGGCTCTGAGCACTATGGGACTGAACATCTGAGGTCATCAGTCCCCTAAAACTTAGAGCTACTTAAACCTATCTAACCTAAGGACATCACACATACCCATGCCCGAGGCAGGATTCGAACCTGCGACCGTAGCGGTCGCGCGGTTCCAGACTGAAGCGCCTAGAACCGCTCGGCCACACAGGGCGGCTGTTGTCATGTGAAAGTCCATAATGGTGATCTGGATGGATAATTTGGAAGAGTCGGACCATGTATTCTTCTTGATACTCGTTCGTTTTCCGCACTGTCCGCAATAAAATTGTAACGGTATTTCAGCATCGAAACTGTTCTTACGGAGTTTTACACACTTCGCACCACCACAGTCTACACAGTCCCTTCTTTCCTTGTCTGGTAGTACTCCATATTTGCTACAAAAAGTCGAACAATTTTCTACGCTCCATAAACATGGAATTAGATTCTTCCATGTGAGAGAATCCGCCGAAGAAACGTGAAGAACACCAGACATCCCACTCAGTAACGACATAAATCATCTGGGTTTCCCTAGCAACTCACAAATAATTCGTGGAGGCTCTGAGCACTAAGGGACTCAACTGCTGTGGTCATAAGTCCCCTAGAACTTAGAACTACTTAAACCTAACTAACCTAAGGACATCACACACATCCATGCCCGAGGCAGGATTCGAACCTGCGACCGTAGCGGTCGTGCGGTTCCAGACTGTAGCGCCTTTAACCGCTCGGCCACTCCGGCCAGCCAATTCGTGGAGGTATGTAATTTAGAGCAAGTAAGGGAACGACGGAAAACAGATAATAATGACGATCACAAATAATTGATCACAACGTCCGCCACCGGCGTCGCATGATCGATTTACGATGGCACGTTCGATATGTTTCGTTTGGACCCAGCGACTTCGATAGGCAATCATTCTTGGAAATTACCCAGATAAAAGACAGAAGATGTGAGATACTTCTAAGAGCAAAAAATGATACTAAATAACGAGAGAAGTACAGAAACAAAACACAATTCTGTTGTCGATCTATTGTATGAAATAGATAAAAGTGCAGATAAAAGCGTGTAAGAGATAACTATTATTTTGCCGAGTCAACGTCAGCAGCTTCTGGAGACGGTAGACACGGTGCTGGTGGCAGCGACAGCCACTGCGCATGCAAACTGCGCAGGGCTGGGTCCAAAGGCAGCCGGAAGGTCCGGGCTTGCAGACGAGCCAGCGAATCCAGCGCGTCCTTCGCTCGCGTGCGGGCCACGTACGCCCACGGCTCGTACAACGTCTGCACCAGCGCCCTGCAGCGGACGACGCGCCGTAGCCACGCCGCTAGGCGCCGCATGTTGAGCGCCGCGCACACGAAAGCTCGGAAGACGGAGTCCGCGTTGCGGCCACACGCCTTCCTCGTCGCCTCTAGCTCCTCGACGACCGCCAGCAACCTCTCCTTGCCCGACGGCGCTTCGGATCCGATGCAAAGCCCGTAGCTGCGCGAAAGACTCCTCCTGGGGCAGGCACTGAAGTGGTGTCCACTGCTGGCTCGGTAGTAGCCTAGCAAAAGGTCCCAGGCGTGGCCTTCGTCCACCACGTCACAAGATCCCAGCTGCCGCAAGAAGAAGCGGCAGAACCCGCGCCTCTTAGCTTTAAACCCGTGCTCGAGCAGGTCCCGCAGATTGTCGGCTAGGTCCTTGCGCACCAGACGCCGAATACACGACCAGTCTTCATCTCCGTCGCTAGCTGACAGAGTCTCTAAGATGTTCCATACCGCCACTTCCATCCGCGCTCTCGCGTCGCCCCAGTGACAAATAATTTTCATTTCTTTCAAGTAATTTACTCTAAATTTCCGACGTCCGTATTTCGCTCTGACGTAGTTCAATAGTCGCTTTGCAATACTTTCACCGGCAGCCAGATTCGTCTGTGAACCGCATGTTTCGGCGCACCTTACCGCATCGTGCTTTGACAAACCACCAGACCTTGAAATCTGCTTCTGACCACCTGGACGGACGACCACGCATTCTTCCGAGATCGATGTTCGACTTCTGTGGTACCTGGTCGTATTTCCCAAGGTGTCCTCATCACAACAACGGCGTAAAAGCTGCGAGGTATTCTTCTTGTTTATTCCACTGAAGGCGAAATCCTCCAGTTCTTGCAGGAAACTCTGTTGTTTCTCTCCAGGTTCGGCGTTAGCGGCCTGGCAAATTCGGAACTGGACTTGGGCGAAGTAAAAACTCAACGACGTAAGCGCAGATCTGAGGTATTCTACTTCTTGCTCGAGTTCGTGTATCCTTGTCGTAGGATTCAGGTTGAGATTCTCTTCATCAGCACAAGAACGGCATATATTCTGAGAACAATGACACATCTTCGAAGAAGTAAATTTTTAGTTAATTTATCACTGCATCCACCAACATACTGCAACAATAATTTCTGTGTCAAATAACATTTTTAAATAGTCTTGAAAATAACTGTAAATTATTTGTCAAAATGTGTTTCACACGGACAGTGCACGAATCATTATCTTATTTCAGCATGATCTGTCATATATACGCAAGGAAAATCGGCGAATTGTTTACAAGACTTAGTTTTAAAAATAAATCCCACACGAAAGCGAAGTATATTTAAGTGCCTGCACAGCGAATCAACCTGTTGCATGTATACGTTGCAACTTAAAAAATGCGTTGCAATGAAGGTTTCGCCTCAATAACTGTCAGGTGTTCATCGATAATCTCTGCCAAGTGAGTTAAATTTCAGTGGCTGTTGCTAGGAAGTTAAATAAAACACTGAAAATGAGCGACATCTTTTTCACAGAAATGAAAGTTCATCCATTCAAGATTAATTGCCTGCTGTTCTTAATAAAATATCTTCAAAGTAAATTATGTACGAATAAATATCAAAACTAACTGGGAGAGAAAAATATTTTCGGCGGCCGGAGCTACAGTACACATTATAGCCGGTGTGGAGTTTCTGTGCCTCCTGCTATCTCTGAAACAGTTTACAGTCATTGACATGTTGACATACAAATGAAGTGATGCATATCTGTATATTTACAGCAAATATTTGAAAAAGGGTGAGATATTACAAACGGTTTTGGCCGATGAACGTATTAATATATGCAGATAGCTTCTCATTCAACAATTTCGTTCCGCAGATTATCTTGTTGTCAGAGAGGATTGTTACAGGAGATTCCAACTTCTGACAGTTTTGGGATACAAAAGTAAGGGTGCGCGCAAATGAAAATTTCGCTCATGCGAAGCCGTCAGTTATTATTGATTTACACGCACACTTTGGTCAATGGTAGTGATTACATCGTTGATTTACATAACGGACTATGTTACTCCGTTACAGCTGCAATGTTAACTTTCATCAGAGGTGTGGCGACTTTACAGCATTTTATCAGAGATTATCGGATGATTCGGTAGTTCAGGATGCCTCTTACTTTCGTGGTAAGTGAACGTTCTTTGTGCTGATGTTTCAAATTACGACCTAAATGAGAAAAGGTTAGAATTGTGGTATAAATCCGGCATGCGTATTGAAATTACGCAATTATCTTATCTTAATTGTGTGATTTGGAAATCTAGAAACCGAAGAATAATTTGTACTAAAAGGTACACTAGCTTAGTTATGAAAGCGAACGTAATTACAATTATTTGTGACCGTCATTTTATCTGTTTTCCCTCGTTTCTTTAGTTACTCTAAGTTACATACCTCCGCGAATTAATGACAAAAATGGAATTGTTCCCGTAGCGTACACATCACATGGACTTTCACATGACGACAACACCGACGACGAGTAAGGTAAGTCATTTCCTTTGTAATTACAAGTATTTTTGTAACGGTCTTCTTTTGTCATTGTTGTAGTGGCCACCGTAAACATAACGTCCGCCACCAGAGACGCGTGATCGATTTAGAATCACACGTTCCATATGTATCGTTTGGACCCCGCGACTTCGATAGGCAATCATTCTTGTAAATTACCGAAGTTACTATACGAGTACGCTGTAACAACTTACCAATAGTACAGCGTTGCTATGTATACAGAAAATGTGGACCAGCAAGGGATTATATCTGTCCCACGGAACGTCATCTGTAGCTGAAATATCTATGAAAATCCAACGTTTGTTTCTTATGTACTACATACATCATTTCGAAGAATGATGTAACAAAATATACCATCAAGGAAACTAGGGATACTATTTGCCATTATATTTAAATACATCCCTTCTCTTCTCAAACAAGAACTTACGCTGATTTTAGGAAAACAAAATAAACATGTTTCTGTTAACTTTTATGGTACCCATTTCTCTGGTTATTGGCTGGCGGCTCTAGGAAGAAAATTAAGCGACTGAGGAGAACAAAATAATTATAATTTCCTCATTAGTAGTTACAAAATATCGCTTTCAGAAAAAAACTATAAACCTATTAATGTTGCAGTTTACTATGTAATCACATATTATTTTTATTACAGACTAAACCAGTTTGGTTTTTACAGCATTACTACGCATCATCAACCAATATTGGTTTGTAAACATTGCTTAAGAGTGAGAGTTGCCTTTAAGTCAACAGAGAGGTGCATGCTGTAGCAGATAATAATGCAGTTGCGGTAAAAACGGTATATAGAAGTCCTTTAGGGAAGAGCAGAAAATGCGACAGTAAATGGGAAAGGAAAACGGAATCGAGTTCTAATGTTGTGACTATATTTACGTTGATTTTCTTAAAACAAATACCGTTCTGCAGAGCCAAATTAAGGGCTTTACTGATCCTATAAATAGAAAAATACGCAGCAGAATGGTTACTTTCTCAGAGTATTTGTGCAACTTATCTTGAACTCTCATCTTACTCGTGACGCGGGATTTTAATCTGGTGTGCGAAAATTAATGAAGAAGGTATCTTTCGCATGATGAGTAACTGCCACGAAACACAACTCGATGAAACTTGGACCATTCATAGAAAAAACTGCTACAATACAAAAGCTAAATGAAAGAAGCACTCAATGAGGCGAACAGAAAAGACACTTTTATTCAAAGACCATAAGTACACCGAATCCTGGTGGTCCCCTGGACCTTACAAAAGGGCGTGACAAGTTTCTTAATAGGGTGTGTGATCACCAGGGACGGCAGTGTATGCTCTGCAATGTACTCCCATGCTGGCCACAATGTTGGTAAGGAGCATTTGCGGTAGGGAGTTCCATTCCTGCTGGGTGCGCGTTGCTCCATGTGGACGTGCTGCAGTGCGTCGGTTGAACGGGCAGGCCAATCCATTCATCGAATATCCCCTCATTCCAAGATCTCGCTCGCGCATAACCATCCATAAAATAACCAGAGAAATCAGAAAAGAACCCGCGCTCTGACGGTTCCGCACGAACTTAATTATGAATACAGGTAATAGTAATAACAATTTCTTGTGGTTCAATGGCCTAGTGTAGGTCTTTGTATTGGATGCCACTTCGGTGACTTGCGTGTCCCTAAACCACCCCAGTTATCCAACTGGGTGAAGAAAGCTTACAGTTTAACGAGCAAACCGAACCATGTGTTGTTTCTGACGACTCCTCACATCGTTGAGAGGTATAGGGTAGGTTAAAAAGAGACTGAAAAATCCATGACCCGCCCGAGATTCGATACCGCGACTCTCGGTTTCCATACACGCCATGTAAGTACATAGTTCACAGGTTTTGACGAGTGAGTTTGCGAGTATCAAATTATGTGACATGCATGGCTGTATCTTTTGACTACGATGACTTTGAAACTTAAACTATTTACACTGCCATGGGACAACAGACCTTAGTAGTTTCCATAGACTGCAGACTTCAATATTTTACATAAATTTCAACTTGATACCTCTGCCCGTTCCTGGGATAAAGAGGTTTAACCAACTGACAGAAATGCAGACGGACAAAAAATGCCAAAAAACAAAAACGTATGTGATATAGGCCTAATTAAAAAGTAACAATTTTCGGATCGTTTTCTTTACTTGTACTGTGAAGCTTTGCTTCTTACCAAATGTAATGATTGTGGTTCAAATGGGTCTAAGCACTATGGGACTTAAACATCTGATGTCATCAGTCCCCTAGACTTAGAACTACTTAAACCTAACTAACCTAAGGACATCACACACATCCAAGCCCGAGGCAGGATTCGAACCTGCGATCGTAGCAGCAGCGCGGTTCCTGACTGAAGCGCCTAGAACCGCTCGGCCACAACGGCCGGCGTGGTTCAAAGGGAGGTGCCCTACGCGTTTTGATGAGTGAGTTTGCTAGTATCGAAATATGTAATACGAATGGCCGTAGTTTTTGACTGCATAGATTTAGAAGTTTAAATGTTCCATCCCGGCAAGGAAGTGTAGAGTTAGTAGGTGATACATATTTCATCTTCAAACTGCTGTTCTATCCTAATAAAGAGGGTCTTAACCGCCGGTCAGACAGACAGATGGAGAACAAAGTGATCCAATAAGGGTTCCGTTTTCACCGACTGAGGTACGGAACCCTGAAAATGAAGTCAGGATCGCATGTACCTCTGAAAATACGCACATGAGGAAGGAGTACTGTGTCACAATAACATTGACCGGTGAGTGAACAGTATTCAAAGATTTGTAGGTCAGTATACACGTGCAACATTCACGTCCTTCCACATCATAACACGTCAACCACGAAAATGATCCTGTTCGCCAATGTGGAGGTACTCTCATGTAAAGAGAGGGAAGAATACGTAATTCACCAGGAACAATAACGAACATGATAGTTTTTGTGGTCCAGATGTTATGGTGTGAGGACGTATAATGTTGCGTGGGTGTACTGACCTCCAAATCTGTGAACACGGTATACTCACCGGTCTATCTTATTGTGATACTGTAATCCTTCCTCACGTGCGTCTTCTCAGGGGTGCGTTCGGCCGAATTTGATTTTTATGGATGAATGTGCGTGAGTGTATTGGGCTGCGCCGGTGGAGAAGCTGTTGGGACGAGAGGATATGCGGCGAATGAACTGGCCTGTCGGTTCCTCCGACTTAAATACCATCGAGTACGTGTGTGACGCATTGGGGAGACGGGTTTCAGGACGTCCACGTGCACGAACGACCATCCAACAGTTGTCAACCGCCCTGGTGGAGGACTGAAACGCCATATCACAAGAACTTCTTACCAACTCGTGGCGAGCATGGAAACAGGTTGCAGAGCATTCAGGGGCGTCCATTGTAATCAAACACAATATTAAGAACCATTATTTAATATCCAGGTAATCTGCGTAATTGTTGTGCCTACAGCGAAATTATTGTCATTGTATAAAATTGCCATTTCTGTACATCGGAGTGCGCATTTATTTCCGTTACCATCTGTACTGTTCTGTACTATACTATAGCAGCTTTTTATGTGTGGTCCAAGTTTCATCAGTTGTGTTGCTTGGTAGTTGACAAGTCATGCGAAAGTTACTTTCGTCCTTAAGTTCTGCGCACCAGTCTATTTTTATTGTTGCCACGGTAAAACTGATGCCAAATTGGCTGCTGTAGTAATTTTGTTTCTTGATGATGATTCGATCGAAACTAATAGCGCGTAGATGTTTATTTCATCAGCAGCTCCTTGTGGTAGACGAGTACTACTTTCCTTAAAGATTTACGAGATGTGAGAAGCATCTGTACAAAATATGCTGATGGCCATTAAAAACGCAACAACGTGACCGATAGCAAATACTAAAATTTTCCTTATTGTGTGTCTATTTCCTGACTCAAATCACGTGACGTGACTGAACGCTTCTGAACTATCGAACGAGCAATAGGTGTGTCCTCTCGTGCACTAGCTACTCGAGACCGTCTTGAACACATTGCTTCTATATTACATGTAGTATGACTGTCATGGGATTCCGACCACCCCGAGCAGGAATACCACGTACTGAATGTTTATTGCATGCCGTCTTGTAGGTACTGTGGATTTAATCGCCAGTAGTGTATATGTACCCAGTTGATTTAAAAATGCACGGGTGTTCGAACAAAAAGTCCACATTGCCAAAGCTATATGCCCATTGAATGTCTCTTTGGGTACCAAAGAACTGGGCCCTGTAGGTATGGTACGATTACAATGAAACAGGGGAAACAGTAATATGGCACAATAAAAAGTAGTCTCTTCCACAAACTTCACAATAATTTGGACAGTGCTGATGCATATGTCAGTGTAGATGTAGGTGTGCAGAGAAAGAGTGCTGGTGGTTCGGAGCTCACCCTATGGGCGGCGGCACTGGGAGCTCCTTGTTGAAGCCGGCCTTGGACAGAAGCCAGTAGGTGTGCATCTTGCCCTTGCCCTTGATGTCGGTCTCGCCACGGTACTCCAGCTGGTAGCCGCCGACCTTGTCCAGCTGCTCCTTGGTCGCTTGCGAGAGGTGGATGCGCCACGCCGAACCTGCAGACAAGTGTGGAGACTTGCTGATCTACAGTAATAATAGTGAACACAAAACAATTAAGTGCAAAGTAATTGTACATGAAACCGCATGCAAGACTCCGGTGCTACTGGTTCTAGAGCGCCAACCGCGCCAGCGTTTTGAGTTGTTCTACACTTAAGCTTTTCACCTGAATGACAACAGTGTGGGATTCGTCCACTCTGATGCAAACATTTTGTTAGATACCCCAAACTTAGTTCACTGGATGAAATATTCGTCAGCCACCCAAAGGAAAGAGCACACTAGTCGGTTTGGAGCCCTGTAGATAGTGTAGAAGAGGTAGCTATGAGGTGCGCATGTGACCCGTCACTTCCAACGTAAGTAATGACCCTGAAGTTGCGTGTATGTGTCATTTGGTCGTGTCTATGATCACGACGTCCATGAAGTTGTTCTTTTGATTGGTGTTTCAACACATGCCTGTAAGGCAAGGTGTAACAGTCGCAGTTATGTAATATAACGAAAGATCAGTGGTCGTAAGAAAAGCCTAACCAGTGGGGACTGGAGACGAGTGTCATGCCTCATCAATGGTAGTCGCGGACACGGGCTTTCCATTGTGTCTACAAGGCATGGGGTACCACTCGCAATTATGTAGGCCAGCGTAAGAACAATGGCCATAAAAAATTCTAACTGACGAGTACTTGAGATGAGTGTAACACCTTGCCAGTGGCAGCCACGAAAACAGGCTCTCTATCATGTCTCATGTCTACAAGGCATGAAGTACCACTCGCAGTTATGTAGCATAGCGTAAGAACAGTGGTCTAAAAAATTCGGACTGTCGCGGACTAGAGAGGAGTGTCTCACCTTGCCAGTGACAGTCAACCAAACGGGCTCTTCAGCGTGTCTACAAGGCATGATGCACCACTCGGTTATATAACATAGCGCAAAAACAGTGGTCGGAAAAAGTTCTGGCTGACAGGGACTTGAGAGTGTCATGATTCGGAAACGGGTTCTCCGATGTGTCTACAGGGCATGGTGCAGCCCTCGCAATTATGTAATAAGGCATAAGAACAATGGTCGTAAAAGAATCCTAACAAGCGAGAACTGGAGACAAATGTCATCCCTCGTCAACGACAGTCGCAAACGCGAGCACTCCATCGTGTCTGCAATGCATGGTGTGCCGCGCGGGATTAGCCGAGCGGTCTCATGGCGTACCACTCGCATTTATCTAAACAGCATAAGAACAGTGATCATAAAAGACTGAAACTGACCTGGGATGGAGACTGGTGTCACACCTCGTCGGTGGCAGTCTTGGACACGTTTTGTCCAAAGTGCCTACAAGGAATGATGTAGCACTCGCAATTGTGTAATATGGCGTATGAAGAGTGGTCGTGAAAAATTCTTACTATAGTGACCTGAGACGGGCGTCATGTCTCCTCAATGGGAGCCACTGACAATGGCTCTCCAACGTGTGTAGAACGCACGACGTACCACTTGCAACTATGGAATGTGACGTGAGGGCAGAGGTCTTAAAAATTCAGGCTGACGAGGACCTGAGACGAGTGTCATGCTTCGTCAGTGGCATTCATTGACACGGGCTCTTCAATGTGTCTACAAGGTATGGTGGACTCCTCGCAGTTATACAGTAAGGAGTAAAACAATGGTCGTAAAATATTCCTAACAAACGAGGACAGCAGACAAATGTGATGCCGGTGTGGCCGAGCGGTTCTAGGTGCTTCAGTCTGCAACCGCGCGACCGCTACGGTCGCAGGTTCGAATCCTGCCTCGGGCATGGATGTGTATGATGTCCTTAGGTTAGTTAGGTTTAAGTGGTTCTAAGTTCTAGGGGACTGATGACCTCAGATGTTAAGTCCCATAGTGCTCAGAGCCATTTGAACCAGCCTTGTCAAAGACTGTTGCAAAAGCGGACTCTCCATTGTATCTACAAGCCGAGGTGTACCACTTGCAATTATGTAATACGACGTATGAAAAGTGTTCGTAAAAGATTATAACCAACGGGGTCTGGAGATCAGTTTCACGCCTCATCAATGGCAGCCACGGGCAAGGGGTCTCCAACATGTCTAAAGGCATGATGTACCAGTTCAAATGGTTCAAATGGCTCTGAGCACTATGGGACTCAACTGCTGAGGTCATAAGTCCCCTAGAACTTAGAACTACTTGTAACTAACCTAAGGACATCACACACATACATGCCCGAGGCAGGATTCGAACCTGCGACCGTAGCGGTCGCGCGGTTCCAGACTGTAGCGCGTAGAACCGCTCGGCCACTCCGGCCTGCGATGTACCAGTCACAGTGACGTAAAATAGCCTAAGAACAGTGGTCATAAATAATTCTAACTGACGATTACTGCAGACGAGTGTCATGCCTTATCAATGGGCTCTCCAACGTGTCTACAAAGCATGACGTAACACTCACTACTACGTAATGCGGCGTAAGAACAGTGGTCTTGAGAAAATACTAACTGATGGAGACTGGAGACAAGTGTCGTGCCTGGTCAATGGCAGTCGCGGACGCAGACTGTTGCCTGTGTCTACAAGGCAGGCAGCAGCTACTGGCCGAGCATCAGCTGCAACAGGGAAGTAACTGACTCTGTGACATTTTACGGGTTTCTAACTAGGAGCGAATTATTTTGTTTCATCTGTGTGCCTTGGTAATTTAGTTTTTGTATTTCAGCGTGTTAATTTAACATTAACTAGTCACAGTTCTCGCCTTTTCGTTTGTGTCGGAACGTAACATTTTTGTGAAATTTTACAAGTTCCTAACCAGGAGTGAATTATTTTGTCTCGTGTGGGCGATTTGGTGGTTTAGTTTTCGAATCTAAGCGCGTTAATCTACTTTACTAGACACAGTTCTTATGTTTTCGTCAATGTCTACAGTAGAGTTTCGTAGTGCGCGATGATAATCATTTGTCGGTCTGTGTAGGTGTTGTTTTCCACCGTCTTTAGTATGGCTAGGGATTGCTGTGTGCTGATGCGAGCTGAGTTGGTGACGCTTTGCACTCAGCTCTAGGCTGTGATGGCTTCAGTTACACAGCTTGAGGCTGCAGTGGATGGGCATCACTGCTGTGTCCCGACTATGGGGATCCAACAGACATCCTGCACGAACCACGAATCAGTCAATCGGTCCACACTTATGGCCAGCCCAGTCACTGTTCGCGTTGAAGTTAACCCATCACCTGTGGTCGAGTGGGATGTCGTTTCGGGGCGTGGCACGCTGCGAAAGACTTCCTGGGGAACTGAAAGTAAGGCCTCCTCTGTTAGTCTGACAAACAGGTACCATGTGTTATCTGTGGCTGACAATGCCCATCAGCCAGGTGCAATCGCTTGTCCTGTTTCAGAGGAAACCTCTCAGCCTGCAAGATCCGGGCAGTCACACAGGGTGGGATTACTGGTAGTTGGGAGTTCCAATGTGGAATACTAAAGAATGGAATACAACCCATCGGCTTTGACCAATGACGTCAGACGTTACCAGAGATGAAGTATTGCATGGATTAAACAGCGGAGACGAATGCTGAGAAACGAAGGAATGCAGGACAGAGAAAATAGATGGTAGACATATATCACATACATCCGTATTTCGAACTTAAAGTTAGGTTTATCGCTTCTTTGTCCGTATTTCGAACTTAAAGTTAGGTTTATCGCTTCTTTGAGTTCTAACAGTCTAAGGCGCTGCAGTCATGGACTGTGCGGCTTGTCCTGGTGGAGGTTCGAGTCCTCCCTCGGGCATGGGTGTGTGTGTTTGCCCTTAGGATAATTTAGGTTAAGTAGTGTGTAAGCTTAAGGACTGATGATCTTAGCAGTTAAGTCCCACAAGATTTCAGACACTTTGTTTTGAGTCCTAACATCTTATTCTTCTGTAGACCTCTATAACGCAACTGAAGAATGGGATAAGAGTGCAAAAAAGAAAGAAAAAAAGGGACATGCGTAAAGTTAGCATGGATTATCTCAGTTGACATGTATGAGTTGTATCCCGAACTTCAGTTGATCTGTGTAGGATTAACTGCAGTATGGAATACAAATTTAATTTATGTAGATTTCTTCGGCTTCGCTAGCACTAGTATCCTATTATTCAGGTGACCTATGTAGGTCAACTGCAGTACAGGACACACTTTATTCGTATGTCGATCTTTTCGCCTTTGATAGTACTAGTATCGACTGAAAAATATCGTCGTAATGCTGGGGCCAGTGTCCCGTACTACAGTTGACGAACCGTGAGACAACGGAGAACAGTATGATACTACAAAGAAATACGTGACATAAGACAAATTCAACACAACATAAAAATAATACACTAAATTTCCCATATACAAATTCTTCCGGAGAAAAACAAATGCTGCCATTGAGAGCCGTCAACAAAAATCACATATCCACACTGAAATACACAAGAACCACATCACAAAAAAAGAAACACACATACGTACAAACATATATACCCAGAAGCCCACATCAACAACATGAACGAAAAAAATAAAACAGTAAACCACAGACAAAACATTACCTAACATAAAAAAATGAAGAATGATGCACCAACACCAAAAACTCCAAATCAGTACCTTAACTATCCCGACCAAACCCATCATTTTCCTGAATTATCATCTACCCTCCATACCCCCCCCCCCTCCCCCCGAACACAACATTAAATCAGGTAACAAATTTTGGTGGATACATTTGCCCAACACGTTTAAGAAAACACTTGAACGGGCAGCATGTACACTATGCCTCCAAGAACATTCATCTAAATGGCTCTGTAGTGTCCAAATGTGTAGTTTCCCCCTGTCTATAACAGATTTTATGGCTCGCCAATAACCCCCTATACTACTGGTACAAGACCCAGTAGCTGAACTTCTGAATTTGATGTTATGATTCACCACAAGGTGCTGAAGGCCCTTGTTCCACAAATCCCTATTTGAAGAAAACCCATCGGAAATAACTACAGAACCTTCGCTCACATGATCATCAATTAATTTAACCAAAACTTTCTATTTTATATTAGGAACCACTTTAAAAAACTATATCATTACACTCTTTGCCTAAAATTACAGCCCACCAAACCCGTAATCCCATTGCAGGTGTCCCCCCCCCCCTTTTTTTAACTTGGTTTTGTCAAAAGCGGACACATCAATTTCGACAACAGCACTCGACCACCTCCCCCCCCCTCCCCCCTCCCAAAGGTCCACTGTACTTTACGTATTTCCCTACAAAAAGAATACCAATATAGAACGGTATGCTCACTCACACGACATTCATGTACACACAGGGTACCTCAGACACCGACAGTATGTGATTTTTACTATATCTCTCAAGGCCAGCTTCAATTTCTCAAAACCGTGTTCCTCTTCCAACTGAACGCCATACTCGATCTTTGGTACTCCTGCATATCAATAAATCATGAGTACGACCCGCTGACACACTTATCAGGGGCATACGTTCGCCGCACTCACGACATCGAACATAATCAGCTACAAAAACCGAATGGTTGTCAACATACTACACCCAAAGCCTGCTTCAAGCAGCTTCCATGTTCATAACAAATTGATAAATCCATACCTACAAACGAAAATCAAAACGTGAAAATTTTCCAGAATGAAAACAGAATTCTTTAAAATATCTCAAGGTCACTAGGAATGAAAATAAGAACCGAATGAATTGGAACGAACAAATGACTTAAATTAAGACAAGCGACAAAAATCGTACACAATATCTAGCCCTGTCTTTTAAAAACACATTCATTTATTCCAGTATACAATGAAATCAGCTAACAAATTTTGGTGGATACATTTGCCCAACACGTTTAAAAAAACACTTGAACGGGCAGATGTGCGGGGTACACTATGCCTCCAAGAACAGTCATCTAAATGGCTCTGTAGTGTCCATTAATATCTGTGCTAAGAACACAGATGGAGACAGGATTCGAACCTGCGACCGTAGCGGTCACGCGGTTCCGGCTGAAGCGCCTAGAACCGCTCGGCCACACCGGCCGGCATCAAAGCAGGCGGCACTGAGTTTGTTTCCCGCTAGTCCGGAGGGCGCCGCCGCTTTCGCACTGACCAAACTCGAGTTTCTCTGCTGGTCCATCATGGACCGGGGACATCAGTTAGCTGTGCAACTAAGATGTTATTTTATTTTGGCGACAACCAGTTTCGGCATATCACTATGCCACCTTCAGGCCCCATATGCATCTCTCAAAGTAAACGATAATTCCATACAGTGCCATATATCCCTGGGTTTCGTGAATTCAAACCGTTTCTCAAGTGCTTAACTCGAAGCGTTTATCTGAGTCAGATGTCTTTTCCTTAAGTAAAGCGCGTGAACTGAACGTCACTGATTTTTCAAAGTGCAGTTACATCTGATGAGATATTTTATTTGCTGTAAGTTCGTGAAGTGTTTTATAAGCGTTATTTATTATACTGTTTTACTTTTATTGTGTATGACTGAGCAATGCCAGGGCCCATAAAAAACTTTCCCAGTTCGGGAAATTTTTGATTCACCTATAGAAAGGAAAGTGAAGCGCAAAAAGTGTTCAGACACTTACACATATTCTGGAAACATATACGCATTGATGAATCATATTTAAAAAAAGCATCATATTGAATATTGCCGACTCTCAAAGTTAGACAGTAATACTTCGGTGTCTACAAGTACTGGGAGCCGTTCCTCGATCACGACTTCGCTACCACCGCCATCTTCATCTGTTGATGTTGAACCTTCAACAAAACGATTCAGGTAAAGTCGTTTGGCCGTGTCACAAAAATTTTTGCAGAAATATATAGATGTGCGCTGATTCATACGATAGTTAAGGATTAACAGCCATTGCAAATTGTCGAGAATGAAGTTTTGTGCAAACACTCCAAAATATTAAATGCTGATAACGCAAAAAAAAAACTGAAGCCTATAAGAAAAATTTGCAGAAGATTGTACATGTTGCTTTAAAATCTGATACCTGGACTTAGAAAGTAACAAATGTTTTATTAATGTAATAGCCCGTATTATAAAAGGAACAATATTGCATTCAACACCGATTTCTACTTCGTAAATGTTGAATGTTATCTCTGTGTTTTCGCTCCATCTCGGTTTGAACCCGGCTTACGCAAACTTGCAACTCGGTGAACTCGGTTTGGCGTAAACCCGAGTTGTCCCATTGCTATCTACAACACGACGTTATTGTTCAAAGCCGACGGGTTGTATCGCATTGCACAATTGACCCACTCCAATGTTAGGCGCATTCAAAAATGGTTCAAATTGCTCTAAGCACTATGGGAGATAACATCTGAGGTCATCAGTCCCCTAGACTTAGAACTACTTAACCCTAACTAACCTAAGGACATCACACACATCCATGCCCGAGGCAGGATTCGAACCTGCGACCGTAGCAGCAGCGCGGTTCCGGACTGAAGCGCCTAGAATCGCTCGGTCACAGAGGCCGACTCGTTAGGCGCATTACTGAGCTCATTAGGAACTTGGCTGCCAAGGAGGGGAGGAAGGCAGTGGGCGCTCCGTGTGCATACCACATGCCTCGAACATCAGGTGCCAACTAATTTAAATCAGTATATAGTGTAGGGATAACAAACGAAGTGTTTGCATCGAGGTGGTCCAAGAAATCCCATATTGTTTGGAGTACTTATCAAGTGGGGCTGACAGCAGACATCTAATTCAGGGACGTACTGCCAGGATCGTAACAAGCTTGTATAGCTCATACGAAAGTGTAACAGCGATATGCAGAGAACTTGAGTATGAATCTCTGACATAAAGGACTCGCAGATTTCGGGAAATCGTGTAGGGTAAATTCAGAGAACAGAATTCAACAAAGATTGTGCGGCATTCCTGCAGGCACCATCCTACATATCCTGTAGTGATAGTGAAAAGGGAGGGTAAGGGGCACATATGAAGTGAATATAAAAAAAACCAATCACATAATGGATCTTCCAAAATGACTGGGTGCAGCAACTTTTATTGTAAGGATAACTTCCATCTACGACTACACAGAAATCAGTCTTCTCGTATTCCGTATATTCGCAGTCACCCATGTTCTCCTTGTACCACTGCCGTTTCTACCGTCATTTCTGCTATAGTATGCGATGTTTGAGTGCTAGATATTTCTCCAAAAGTGTGCCTCGGTTGTGATTTTAGAATGAAGCCTCCTAGAGTTACGGTGCCAGACAGTACCCTGTCAGAAGTAACAGACTGCCGTATGTTGCGACTAACTGATAAGTGCTAGGTAGAATGCGACAGCTCTTGTATATGACGTCATGTTACCCTCAAGTAAAATTACATAGAAGATTATAAGTAACCATACCTTCCTGCAACATTTGAGTGACCGTATAATATAAACCTGGTCAAATAAAAACCCGAAACAATGCAATATAACATAATAAATTTCGTAATTTGAAATTATTTTGAAATGAAAAATGGTGATGTGAAAACTCTAATGGAATGAAATAGTAAGAAAAATTAATATTTCTGTTAATTTCTAATCATGTTTTTACATTATCATCAATTCTAATGTTTTATCACTGACACGGCATTAGTATTTACGAGAGAAGTTGGTCCACTGCGTTACATCTGCTGTTAATATATGTAGGGTAGCTTTTTACGTAATTAAATGGCTCTAAAATACTGTTTTTTGATAATGCCCCAGGCTGTTCTAATGCAAACCCCGGTTTCTGGTTCGGTTACAGCTGCCATCAGGATGTGTGCAAGTTCCTAGCACGGCACAAAATCATCCGCAAACTCTGAACAACCGTCGCCCAGAGAACCTTGAACGTACACCAGCAAGCTGGATGATAGGGATGATCGAGTTGTTTCTGAGCCGCTTGATAGACTTCCTATTTCACAGTGTGCAGCCCTGTTGAAAATTCACCGAGTCCCGAGTGAACGGAAACAAGCGCGGGAGACAAAAGTATATAGAAAGCGTAAAAGAACGGACCAGCCAAATTACAGATCAACATCCTTAATGTCCGTTTTCTAGTAAATTCTTGATCGTATTTTAAGCTCGGATATAATAAATTTACTTGAAATAGAAAAACTATTGTCCACATATCAACACAGGTTTAAGGAGCATCGCTCTTTGCCCATATCTCGCACGATATCCTGTGAAACACGGATGAAGGGCGATAGACTCCGTATTCCTAGATTTCCGGAAAGCGTTTGAAACAATGCCCTTCTGCAGACTTTCAACGGAAGTTCGAACATAGGGTGTAAATGTTTTCCTGAACTGTGGCAGCGAAGGTACTCTCAGGGGTTCACCAGTGAAACATGACAGACATGACAGGACCGCTTTTATTCTCTGTATACATAAATGTTCCGACTAATGGGCGAGGAGCAATCTGCGAGCACTTGCTAAAGATTGTGTAGTGTTGGCGAAAGTGTCATTGTTAACTGGTCTGTAGGCGAAAACATGATTACTTGGTTACCATTTCTGTTCGGTGTGATGAACAGCAGCTTGCTCTAGATATGGAAAAATGTAAGTTAAAGCAAATGAGGGGGACAATCCATTCTGCAGTATTCAAATACAGTGTAAGTGGTGTGCTACTGACACAGTCATGTCGATTAAATATCTAGACGGAATGCTGCAAAGTGAAATGAAATGAATAAGCTCTAAAGTTGGTTGTTTCCGTTTGTTGGGAGAAGTATAGGGACCTTCAGCTCATCTATGACGGACTCTGCATACAGAACACCAACGCGACCCATTTTTGAGTACTGCCCGAGAGTTTGGCATCATCACCAGGTCAAATGAAAGGATGACATCGGTGTAACTCAGAGAAAAGCTATTTGTTACCTGTAGGTTCGATTGACACTAAAGTATTAGGGAAATATTCAATGAAATGAAATGCGAATCCATGGAAGGAAGGAGACATTATTTTCGTGGAAAACTATTGAGAAAATTTAGGGAACCGGCATTAGCGGCTGACTGCACAACGATTCTACCACTGCCAATGCATATTTCGCGAAGACAAGACAAGAGAAATTAAGGCTCTTACAGTAGCATAGAGACAGTCGTTTTCCCTCAGTTCACTTACAAGTGGAACAGGAAAGGGTGTGACTACGAATTGTACGTGGTACCGTCCAACGCGAACCTCATAGTGGTTTATGGAGAATGTATGTTGATGTAGATTTAAATGTAGTATAGATATTAAGTAATTGCGTGCGTAAAATTTTAATTGTTAGCTAGGCTAGACGCGGAAGAACACACTTTCAATCACCATATGAGTCATAATATTGTTGTCGTATATTTCTATTTCAATATATAAAGGAAGAAAGGTATGAAAAGTCTAAATCATCAAAATATTACTCACAGGAAGACTAAATAACAATGACTAATAGGAAAAGCGCCACATTTCAGTTTCTTAAAAAATGTATTTCAAATGTTTATTTTACATTCGTCACTTTTATAATACTAATATACTGTTTCATGATAAAACACTGTGGTGTAGTCCCTCTAGGTATCTAAGAATGAAATAAATAGACAACAAATTAAGCCAGAGATGTGGAAGTAACATGAATTAATTCACACTTGAAGCAAAGTTTGACCAATCTCATGGAGATATTGCATCACTCCTTTGGTTTTCTACACTTCACAGATATGTCTTTGCATCTTTTGAAGCGTGTGTCAGCTCCTCTTGCACAAATCACGACATCCAGCCTTTCAGACATGCTCCTGATTAATGCTATACTGTACTATTGAGGAATCGTCTGCTATTGTTTTAGGGGAGGAGGGGCGGGGTTCCTGCAAATCCTGTAGGGTCTCTGAATATTGCTCATGGACCCTTCCTCAATAGGATTCAAATCAGAGCTTCGAGCTGGCCAAGGCATAGCATGAATCTCTACTTCGACCAGTTTAGCTCGGATAAGAGATAAAACGGACCCCAAAAATACCAGTTTAGCGTTTTTGGATGAGTTTTCTCTTTTAAAACTGATATTGGGCACAAACAAAAAGGTAACTACTACATTATTTTGACATTTTTATTTGATATATTTATTTTCAAATAAAAGTTGAAATGTAATTAACTTTATTGAAAACAGTATAATCAAGGTCTGTAACAATCCAAAATTTTGCAAAATGTCCCACCACCATTAATTAATTTGGAAAAAAAACCTCTCTTTCAGCATAAATTAATTAAGCTTTCACGCCACATCCATCCGTGTGCAATAAATCTGGTTTCTGAAATGCCATTTTTGGGCAATAAGCTGCATACAGTGCACTGTTGGATTATTTTGAACATGCCTAATTAACATATATAAACGTTCATTATTATCCTAATTATTTATTTTACTTAATTTTCTTTTATATTTTAAACTGTTATTTTACGTTTTAAATTCATGATTTTTTTGTATTTTAGTTTACCATTTCACATGAGTGTATTTTCTGAATTGAGAATAATCAATAACTCACTATTATGATCCAAAATCATTAAAATAATCATTATTCGTAAAGAAATCGTTAAAACATAACTTTTTTACACCATGCACATAAAATGAATGAAATTTCTTCACATAATATCCACGACGGACGACACAGTATAAAACGGAATTCAACTGGTTTCGCACATTTTTGCGGGCGATCCTCTAAATACCCTGATTTGTATCAGGCTTGTTTCAGTACACTGGAAAACTGCAGTGAAGAGAACTGATAAAGCGCTAATGACATCAGCTCGATTATACTGTTTCTCAAGCAGAGATTGACATCATAATCTTCCAGCAAACTAGATCTGAAAATTTTTTCACAAAATTCTTCCAACACCAGTGCCATATACGACCAGTTTTCTACTTGCCAACTTCTTTTATTCCATAGAAGAATTTATATTTACGTAACGTATAAAAGCTGGTGGGCAAGAATTACTAATTCACATCTTTACTGGCGTGTAGCCATATTTACAAAAGGTGTTCATAAATTAATTATACAAAAGTAACGTTTAATTTTGAAAGCGGTAAATAACTTCAGAAATGTTTCACACAGCACTGAATGCAATATATCTTCAAGTTATATTTACAAATGTTTAGTGTGGCTACCTTTTGTAACACGACAAATGTCCCAAATCCTGCCAAATCCTGTGAAGAAAATCTTGATGTATGGTGGCAGCTGCTTGTGTCGCCATCCGTTGCAGCAATACGTAGATGTTTCCCGGGAGCGGAGGAACAAACGTTCTAAGCTGCCACATCTCTTTGATTTAAATGGACTGCGAATGTAAGACTGCCAAACTTGTTCCATTTCTACGTCAGAAACTGCTTTCCAACCCAGACCCGGCGTCCTGTGTGACACACGGTCGGTTTCGGTGAAACAAAACTAATAATAGTTTGTCTTTGAAGTGACGGCTTTCGAGATTTAGTCCTAAATTGTCTCTGAACTGTAGTAGCGCATTTGGATTCATGAAACCGTAAACAACTCTGTGCACACTCTGCACTTTTATATGTTCTTACGATGATTGTTTGAAAACTCATTTGTACAAGGCACCTAGCGGAAACGTCAGCTACTGACAGTGTTAGGCGGGAATAATACTTGAAGATATATTGCATTCAGTGCTGTATCAATCATTTCCATAAGATGGTCACTCTTTTCACAATTAAAGGTTACTTTTGTATAACCAAATTATAAATGTCCTGTGTATGAAGGCGTAATTTCAATGTAAAATGACTCGATCAACATTATCACGATTTACTGTACAAATCATCAATGGGACATGTAACTAACGAAACAAGCCATAGCGAGGGTTGGTGAATCATGGTGGCTGGAAGAACAGGGCTTGGCCAGGTGCGTTTAGGATTGTTAATATAAAATCAGATAGGGCTAACGCAGGACAATGTCTAATAATGAATAGGAAACTAGGCATGTGGGTAAACTACTATGAATAGCATAGTAAACAATTTATCATAGCCAAGATAGATAGGAAGTCAAAATCCAACCATAGTAGTACAAGTTTGTGTCACAGCTAGCTCCGCAGATGACGAAACTGAAAGGCTGCTCATAGCACAAGTGACATTATTCACCTGGTTAAGGGAGACGAAAAATTAATTCGACAGTAGGAAAAATAGTAGGAGAATTTGGACTGGGTGGAAATGATTCAGAGATTAAGCCGCATGGTATAATTTTGCACAGAGCATAATTTAATCAACGCTAACACCTGGTTTAAGACTCATGTTTGAAGGTTGTATATTTGGAAGAGACCTGGAAACACCGAAAGTTTCGAGATTCATTATATAAGGGTAAGACAGATATTTCTAAACAAAATTTTAAATTGTAATACATTTCCAGGGACAGATTAGACTCTGGCCATAATTCACTAGTTATAAACTACAGATGAAAACTATAAAATTGCAAAAAGGTAGGAAATTACGGAGGTCGCACCTGGATGAACTGAAAAATCGAGAGGTTTGGGGAGAGTTTCAGAGGGTGCACTACGCAAAGACTGACTAACAAGTTAAACGGACGCAATAGAAAACGAATGGGCAACTTCCAGAAATGAAATAGTGAAGGCAGCAGATAATCAAATAGATAAAAAGACAAGGTGTAATAAAATCCTTGGATATCGCAGGAGATAGCTGAATTTAATTGGCGAAAGATGACAATATACAAATGTAGCAAATAAAGCAGGTGAAAGGGAATAGAGCAGGGTACAAGCTAGATTGACAGAAAGTGCAAACTGACTGTATAAGAATCGCAAGAGCATAAATGCAAGATTGTAGAAGTGTATATTGTTGTTGTTGTTGTGGTTTTCAGTCCTGAGACTGGTTTGATGCAGCTCTCCATCCTACCCTATCCTGTGCAAGCTTCTTCAACTCCCAGTACTTACTGCAATCCACATCCTTCTGAATCTGCTTAGTGTATTCATCTCTTGGTCTCCCTCTACGATTTTTACCCTCCACACTGCCCTCCAACGCTAAATTTGTGATCCCTTGATGCCTCAGAGCGGGGGGAAAAAAACATCCCACCAATAGGAAAATTAGAGACCTTTGGAGTAAACAGAAGGACTTCTGTCATGCTCCCAGATGAGAAGCCAGTACTAAGCAAAGAAGGGAAAGCTCAGAGGTGGAGTAAACGTGTAGAATGGCTATTCAGGAAATATGAAGTTGAGGGCGGTATTATAGGTAGGGAAGAAACAAAGTCCCTGGAGTAGACGGCATTCCCTCAAAATTACTGAGATGCTTGCGAGAGCCAGCCATGACAAAAGTATTCCACCTTGTGTGCGAGATAGACAGGCGTAATATCCTCAGACTTCAAAATAATTTCAGTTACAAAGACCACAGGCGTGGATATTACCGAACTAACAGTTTAATGAGTCGTGGTTGCAAATGGCAGAATAACGGGAAACCTAGTGGGAGCTGATCTCGCAGAAGATTCGTTTGGATTCTGGAAAATTGTAGGTACACGCAGGCAGTTTTAAGCCTACAACTTATATCAGATAGATTGAGGAAAAGCAAACCTACATTTATAGCATTTGTAGGCTTATAGAAATATTCTGACAATGTTGACTGTAATACTTCCATAAATTCTAAATTCTAAAATTAGCTGGGGTGTAATACAAGGAGCGAAGTACTATTTACAGCATGTACAAAAGCCAGACAGCAATTATACGAGTCGAGAACCATGAAAGGGAAGTAGTAGTTGAGAAGGGATTGAGACAGGATTGTAACCTATCCCCAACGTTATTCAGTGTGTACATTCAAAAGATTGTAAACGAAACGCTGGAGAAATTTTAAAAGGGGGAGAAGAAGTAAAAACTTTGATGTCTGCCGATGACATTTTAATTCTGACAAGGATACCAAAGGAATTGGAGGAGGAGCTGAACTGAATGTTTAGCGTCTTGAAAAGAAATTATAAGATGAACATCAACAAAAGTAAATCAAGAGATATGAAACGTAGTCGAATTAAATCAAGTGATGCCGAGGGAACTATATTACAAAGTGAGACGCTAAAAGCAGTAAATGAGTTTTGCTATTGGGGCATTAAAATAGCGGATGATTGCCGTAGTAGGCAGGATATGAAATGCAGGCTACCTACAACAAGTAGGGCATTTCTATAAAAGAGGAATTTGTAACCATCTACTATGAATTTATATGTTAGAAAGTATTTTCTGACAGCAGTTTTCTGGAATGTAGCCTTCAACGGATTTCAGATGTATATCATAAGTTATTCAGTGAAGAACAGAATAGAATAGAAGCTTTTAAAATGTGGTGCAACCGACGAATATAGAAGATTAGATGGGTAGATCGAATAAATAACGCGGCGGTACTGAATCAGATTTGGGAAAATTTTTTTTTTGGCACAGCTTGATCAAAAGAAGGGATCGCCTGATAGGACAAATTCTGAGATATTAAGGAATCGTCAATTCGGTAGTGAAGGGAAGTGTGGAGAGTAAAATTATAGAAAGAGGTGAGGGAATGGTTACTGTTCAATGTACTGGTTCAAAGATACATAGGTTGCAGTAATTATTTGAAATAAAGCCCTCCTCCATGGATGAGTGGTCAGCGCGGTCTTGGTTCGATTCCCTGCAGGGTTGGATATTTTCTCGTCTCAGGGACCTGGTGTTGTGTTGCCTGCATCATTATTTCATCCTCATCGACACGCAAGTCGCAGAAAAGACTTGCACCAGGCGACTAGTTCCCAGCGGGTGGAGCTCCTGGCGTAGCCACGCGCATTATTATTGGAAATGAAGGAGACTAGCACAGAGAGCTGTGTCGGACTAAAGTCCACAACAACAACAACAACAGTAACAACAACAGCCACACAATCCCGAAGAGGGCAAGTGCCGATGTGTGAGACAGTTATCACACAATCAGCGTAACAGTTCATGCTTCCAGACTGCTGACAAGAATAATACATAGAACAATGGAAAAGAAAATTGAGGATTTCTAAGAGAACGATCAGTTTGGCTTTACAGATGTACCTCAGGGGTAGTTCTGACATTACGCTTGACGATGGAAGCAAGACTTAAGAAAAATCGAGAAAGAGAATATGTTAACCCAGAAGAAGCATTCGACGATGTAAAACAGGGACGAGCTACAGGGGAAGACGGGCAATATATAATACGTACACGATCAAACAGGTAAAAATAAGAATGGAAGTCAAAGAACAAAGTGCTGATTAAAAACTGTTTAAGAAAGGGAAGCAGCTTTTCGGTCCTACTGTTGAGTCTGCGAGAACGTTCTGAAAAATAATGCTTCCGAATTTTTTGTGTGAAAACTCTGAAACTTTGTAAATAAAACAAACATTCTTAACATTCTACACCTTTATTCTTCATGTGTCCATATTTACTTCTCATGGTAGTCACACTGGCGACGAACACATTTCTCCCAACGAGAGACCAGTTTGTTGATACCGTCACTGTAGAATGTTGGACTTCGATGGGACAATTGGCGTCTATCTTCAAGTGGCTGACAGTTGAAGTTTGTCAGCATCTCCGTGAGTCAAACAAACCTGTGACCATTCATGCTGTCCTTCTTTGTAAACGTCTAATATCCACTGTTAGTCCAATTTGATACGGATCCCACATAGTTCAGAAATATTTTACGATTAGCCGCACAAATGTTTTGAAAGCAGTCTCCTTTATAGATTGATTTCACTTATCAAGTATCTTATCAATGAATCCAGGTCAGCCACTTACCTATGTGATCCGTTCCATTCCCTACACCCATGTATTCGTAAGAGTTGAGTAACTCCATTAGTGACCAGTTGACATTAAGTCAACAAGAATTTTATATTTCTATCATTCAAAGCAAGTTGTCAAACTGTTTACCGCTTTGAAATCTTATCAAGATCTGACTGAATATTTGCGCAGTTTTCTTAGACAGTCCTACTTTGTAGGTAACTGGATCATCTATGAAAATTCTAAGGCTACCATTAATATTATCTGCGAGTTCATAAATGTACAACATGATTTATAAGAGGATCCCAACATTCTCCCTGAAGTCACTTCCACGTCTGTCGATAGCTCTCCATCCAAGATTAAATGACACAACTATGTGGAATGCTCGTAAAACGAGCAGAGGGCCACGACAAGTGACGTCAACAGCCGATGTCAGATACCTCATCCACGCGGCGGTGGCTGAATGTCAGACTTCATCTAGATCGTTGGCTCAAAGCTGGAGCTTTCCTAGTATTATTCTTCTACAGCGTTATAGTATGAGATATTGTGTTTGCTTAGTACAGCTCTGGTCCGCAGCTCGTGGTCCTGCGGTAGCGTTCTCGCTTCCCGCGCACGGGGTCCCGGGTTCGATTCCTGGCGGGGGTCAGGGATTTTCCCTGCCTCGAGATGACTGGGTGTTGTTGTGACGTCTTCATCATCATCATTCATCCCCAATCCGGTCGGAGGAAGGCAATGGCAAACCACCTCCGCTAGGATCTTGCTTAGTCGGCGGTGCGTGCCTCCCGCATCGTCCCCTACACTCCTCAGAGTATGGGACATCATCATCATCAGTACCACTCTGACGTCAAAGCAATAAGGCTCCCGAATACAACTAGTTTGCCACCAGGTTGTTTCCTTCGAATGCCAATGATGGTGACAGTATTGGATATTCTACATTGTTGTATTAGTAAGGCTCTTGTGGCGATTCTACCTGTTTGCATTCTTCCAATGTGTCAGATGGTTTCGCGATTAGTTGTGCAGTGTAATGTGTGGTGTGGTGTGTGTGTGTGTGTGTGTGTGTGTTGTTGTTGTTGTTGTTTCGTGGATGAATTTATTGGTAGAAGTAAAAGAGTGAGTGAAACGTGATGCCAGTACTTACAAGGGAAATTCCCCAGCCCCCCCCCCCCCCTTTCCCTTCAGATTTAGTGGTAAGAGGGCCCACTGGCCAGTCCCTCACAACTGATCACAGATCAAGCACATGAAAACAGGAAGAAGGTAAACTAAACCGAGAGAAAAAAAAAGCAAACTAGAAACAGTGAACGGTCCAACCTCAAAAAGTACAATATCGAGCAAAATCAGAGCCTTATTGTTGTGGCTAACTGGTCACGGTGTCGGACTTCAAAGTTGGCGAGGTGTGTTCAGAGCTCCCTTTTCCAAATTTTTTTCACAAAATTATGAACTGTCCATCCGATCATTGACATGTCTGTTCGCTGTATTCAACTTTATGTCTGTGTCGTGGTGTAACATCCGTTTGCAGCAGCGAAGTGTACGGAAAGGACCTATAATGAAAGTTGGTTCCACACAACTACTCTATTAGTAGCTGCAAAGGAAGTGGCTTTCGAATGGGTACCGCAAACGTTTTATGACAAGGCGAAAAGTCAGCCGAATTTTCCATCAAAAACGACGTCTGGTATGTCATCAACGGTATTAGTGACAGTACGTGTGTCACATGTTAGGAATCTCCTATCGACACACCTAACTTGTACACCTGATGAGTGAACGAGATATGCCTCCGTGCCCGATTTAGATGTTTGTATGAATGTGAATGTGATCACTCCCAAGGAAACGATGAAAACATAATACACTACTGGCCATTAAAATTGCTACACCACGAAGATGTGCTATAGGCGCGAAATTTAACCGACAGGAAGAAGATGCTGTGATATGCAAATGATAAGCTTTTCAGAGCATTCACACAAGGTTGGCGCCGGTGGCGGCACCTACAACGTGCTGACATGAGGGAAGTTTCCAACCGATTTCTCATACACAAACAGCAGTTGACGGGCGTTGCCTGATGAAACATTGTTGAGAAGCCTCGTGTAAGGAGGAGAAATGCGTACCATCACGTTTCCGACTTTGATAAAGGTCGGATTGTAGCCTATCGCGATTGCGGTTCATCGTATCGAGACGTTGCTGCTAGCGTTGGGCGAGACCCAATGACTGTTAGCAGAATATGGAATCGGTGGGTTCAGGAGGGTAATACGGAACGCCATGCTGGATCCCAACGGCCTCGTATCACTAGCAGTCGAGATGACAGGCATCTTATCCGCATGGCTGTAATGGATCGTGCAGCCACGTCTCGATCCCTGAGTCAAAAGATGGGGACGTTTGCAAGACAACAACCATCTGCACGAACATTTCGACGACGTTTGCAGCAGCATGGACTATCAGCTCGGAGACCATGGCTGCGGTTACCGTTGACACTGCATCACAGACAGGAGCGCCTGCGGTGGTGTACTCAACGACCAACCTGGGTGCACGAATGTCAAAACGTCATTTTTTCGGATGAATCCAGGTTCTCTTTACAGCATCATGATGATCGCATCCTTGTTTGGCGACATCGCAGTGAACCCACATTGGAAGCGCGTATTCGTCATCTCCATACTGGCGTATCACCCTGCGTGATGGTATGGGGTGCCATTGGTTACACGTCTCTGTCACCTCTTGTTCGCATTGACGGCACTTTGAAATGTGGACGTTACATTTCAGATGTGTTATGACCCGTGGATCTACTCTTAATTCGATCCCTATATTTCAGCAGGATAATACACGACCGCATGTTACAGGTCCTGTACGGGCCTTTCTGGATACAGAAAATGTTCGACTGCTGCTCTGGCCAGCATATTCTCCAGATCTCTCACCAATTGAAAACGTCTGGTCAATTGTGGCCGAGCAACTAGTTCGTCACAATATGCCAGTCACTACTCTTGATGAACTGTGGTATCGTGTTGAAGCTGCATGGGCAATTGTACCTGTACACGCCATCCAAGCTCTGTTTGACTCAATGCCCAGGTGTATCAAGGCCGTTATTACGTCCAGAGGTGGTTGTTCTGGGTACTGATTTCTCAGGATCTGTGCACCCAAATTGCGTGAAAATGTAATCACATGTCAGTTCTAGTATAATATATTTGTCCAATGACTACCCGTTTATCATCTGCATTTCTTCTTGGTGTAGCAATTTTAATGGTCAGTAGTGTAATTTATTACATAAGTTGCAACAAATGACCGGAACAATTCCGCAATCACACGGTTTTCTCTGTACTCTGTCAAAACATATGTTTTAACGTTTTTGAAGTTGCATTCTGTTTTGGAAGTTTTGACTCCTGAATTCCTTCATTGTAGCGTAGTTCACACCCGTTTATTTGTTGTTTTAATCTCTGTGAGATGTCTTTGTGGTATCTCCCCTGCTATCACTGCTCATCACATTTACCTGCTGCGGTAATGTATTCTTACCACATGACTCATATTCTATAACCAATATATAGTATGACAGTTGCCAAGATTACACAAAGAAAACAAACATTTCAGTGACCGGACGGACAGTTCAAAATTTTGTCAGGAAAAAAATTTTGAGAGGAAGGTTTGAACATAGCCGTTCGTTTTGCAGACGACCACTGTAGCCACGCAACCACGCAGAGCGCAGAGGACGTATCGGAAGAAACTTTCCAAACAGTACTGTAGATACGATCAAGTCCGTCCGTAGTTAAAGTTGACGTAGAGCGCTAGTACTTTCAGTATACATTTCACCCCGTCCACCCCTAGTAGCTGAGTGGTCAGCGCAACGGAATGTCATACCTGACGGCCCGGGTTCGATTCTCGACTGGGTCGGAGATTTTCTCCGCTCAGGGACTGGATGTTGCGTTGTCCTTATCATCATCATTTGATCCTCATAGACGCGCAAGTCGCCGAAGTGGCGTAAACTTGAAAGACTTGCACCAGGCGAACGGTCTGCCCGACGGGATGCCCTAGCCACACGGCATTACACCCCAAGTAAGCTCGACATTCCTAATATTCCAACACACCGGATCATGGGGAAACGGGGTTTGCTGTATGATTGATATTCATAACGTTTTCTCACAACAGGTGTTTTTTCTAATGGAATTTGAACTTTTTAATGCGTCTAAGAGATTATGGAAAGAAGAACGCAGCGATATGAGAAGGCACTTGTTAATATATGAAGTGCTACCTTACGCTTAAGAATGCAATGAGCATCGTAATGCACCACTGTCCGCCAGGACAGCACAGTTTCTTCAGCTTCACCATCTCTCAGTGGATAATAATGAGCAAATCGCCCCAAAGCCGTAGAGTGTCTCTTCATAAGAACGCCTGCTGAATAGAAATGTCTCCGAATTTTTTCACGCGAAAAGTCTTAAAGTTTTCCGAACAAAACACAGTTAAAATTGTACATCTTCGTTCTTCGGGTCTACGTTATTTATTTCTAAACATAATCACCCTGGCGACGAACACATATCTCCCAACGAGAGATGAGTTTGTTGATAGCACCACTGTAGATTGTCTGACTTGGTTGTCGGAGGCAGAACTTCACCTCCGCTTGCACCGCTCCAGAAGTCATCAAACGTGTTCTTTAAGTTTTGGAAACAGATGAAAATCGGATGGGGGCAAGTCGGGACTGTAAGGAGGACAGTGAAGCCAAAGCGTCGGACTGACGCAGGTGTCGGAATGCTCATGTGTGGCCTGGAACTGTCATTCTGAAGGAGAGAGCGCCGTCCCTCACACACCGCCACGTTACACGCTACAATTCGGAGCCCTCTAGCGGCAGACGATTGCAAATGTGTAGACATGAAGAATAAAGACGTAGAATGTTAATAAATTTTGTGTTATTTAAAAACCTTTAAGAGCTCTTACATAAAAAATGGGAGGCTTTACTTTTCTGCGCTCCCTCATATTCACCATCTGACACCCTGTACCAACAAAACCTTTTTTTTTTTTGTAAGTACTAGACAGAATTATGTGTATAGCTGTGTTCTTCTTTGAAGACATGTTCAATTCTGTTAAAATTACCATAGTTCAATATCAAAAATATTTTCCTGCTAAATAGACTAAAATTCTAGTTGTCCTATGTTCCACTGAAGAATAAATGTAAATTATGATATTTTCTTGTAAAAGCTTGTATTAGCTGTAGAGCAAAGTCGTTGCTGAGTTTCATGTTATCCTTCCTCGAAAATCTATTTTTCCATGTCTCGAAAAGTTTATGAAAATTGTTAACTTCTGAAGTACTGCACTGCAGTACACAGAGCTACACATGGACCTAGCTACACGGAAGAACAACAAGCATAAGACTGGCTAAAACTGGTCCCACTTTCATAATTGGAACTGTTTTCGGCGTGACAATAAAACCACTCAAGAGGTAAGAGATCGCGTATATTTGCAGA
Source organism: Schistocerca cancellata (assembly GCF_023864275.1). Lineage (NCBI taxonomy): Eukaryota > Metazoa > Arthropoda > Insecta > Orthoptera > Acrididae > Schistocerca > Schistocerca cancellata. The sequence continues at coordinate 389,683,117 of NC_064627.1, forward strand.
AAAGTCTTGTGCAGAAGATAATGGATCAGATCCAAACTCTCTGAAAGAGAAAAACTGCTTTGCTTGTGACTTACGAGGATAACTAAGTTTAAATTACACTGACTGATAGCAAGACTGAGGCACACAGAAGACACGGTCAGATGACGATGTACTTTCGTATTTGTATACAGCGTTGTACACTATGTAAATGGTAGGACTTCCAATTCTCTGTCCAGATAAAACGGCCAACAGACTGTATTAGTTTGGTACTGTACTGTTACGCGTATGTAGGTGAGCTAGTAGGCCGCCTAGAATTGATACAAGGTAACGTGAATTCGTATGTGAAGCCGCTCGACGCGAACCAAAGTGTAGAGAGAAGCAAAGCGCCGAATGTGGGGAAAATCACGGTATGCGGAATTTGAAAGACGAGTCGATTGCTTAAGAAGGCTGGCCATCCTCCCAGCAATGGCAGGCTTGGAGACAAACTGAAAAATGGCTTCTTACAGCTCTGAGAGCCTATAAAAATTTACAATCAAATATCAGTGCAAATCCGAATACATCGGCAAGCCCAGAAAAATGAGGCATATCCAATGACACAACACTGATTTCACGAACTTTAGAAAAGTAAAAGTTAATAATTTACGGTGACTAAGTATTTTCAACATCAATCTCTAATTAACAGCTTTTAAATGTTTCATTCGATTTCAACAAATGAAATCTCAGATGATAGCATTGCAAGATAGCTATTATCCATGAAAGTCACTCATATGTATCTATTTTATTTATTGACTTACGACTTCTTTTATATTTATATACAGCTTACTATTTTGCGAGTAACTTTATTCAAATGTTGATTGCAAGTGCTATTAAAAACTGCGAACTTAAAAGTGCCCAATTGTATGTGTTAGTGGACACTAAGATAGAAAATAGAACCAAAAGGTATTATTGCAAAGAAGGCACCAATAACTGTTTAAACAATATTTGAGGACAATCTGCCGCGCGGAATTAGCCGAGCGGTCTCGGGCGCTGTAGTCATGGACTGTGCGGCTGGTCCCAGAGGAGGTTCGAGTCCTCCCTCGGGCAGGGGTGTGTGTGTTTCTCCATAGGATATTTTAGGTTAACTAGTGTGTAAGCTGAGGGACTGATGACCTTAGCAGTTAAGTCCATAAGATTTCACACACATTTGAACATTTTGAAGACAATCTGTTCTCATTCATCATCAGCAAACTTGCGCAGGAATGATGGCTTATTTATTTATGAACCTACTATTACTTACATTTATTGTAAATGCTTTGAGTGTAACCAAATGTTTATGACATTTCTTTATTTAATTATTGTCGTAATATATTAGTTTAGTCTGGGAAGTGGTCAGGTATAATCAAATGATGCCTGTAGAACATAAGAAGGATGTGAAAAGGTGGGGACTGCCTTCAGCCAATGGAAAAGCAGACAGTTGTGAAACGCCACAGGAGTCAAGTGGAGACTGCGTCTTTTCGAGTGAAGAGCTGTAGGAAGGCTTGCTGGACACTTTTACGTTTGTTCTCAGAGAAGGCATACCTGCCTTTGATATCGTCCTTTACTTAGTTATGTGGCTGACAGATTCTGGGCATGAACCGCCGCTACAATATTTTAACTTTTGAAGGGGCTTCATATTTCGAGAGGTCTGAAAGGGCTCCAAAGTAGGACCCTAACTTTTGCCGCTCGATTTACGGAACTGACAACAGACAGAGAATTTGTTACTACTCTTCACATCATATGTGTTAATTTGTGAATCATCATGTTGAACTGTGAACTATTTTGAGTTAGTAAATATCACGTGTTGTGATTACAAAATGGACTTCATTTTCGCGCATATTTGATTACTATTTAGTTTGGGGATTTCGCTACTATTCTTGTAACGCTCTCAACATTAGTTTATCTGATAAGGGTATTTTCTGTCTGTATTTTAACTGAATATTGGAGCACCACTTCTTATTTATTTGAGGTTTCCTTTCTTAAATAAACATTATTCAATATAATTCTCTGTCGTCTGCACCAATTACAGACGTTATAATAGAACCCTTGGTACTAAATTTCTCATTTGACTTGTATTTTGTATTTCTGTGTATTTTATTAACTCGCAATTCTAGGCAATGCACTGACTATTTGTCTTCAGGATTGCAGCTACAGGCTATTATTTGCAGCGAATTAACTGTGAGACATAAAAGCAGATGTGCCTGGCTCGACCCTATGACTACACGGAGCTATTATTTTTAAACAGAGCCGCGCAAACAGTTCGAAAACGTGCTCACACATTCACATGGAATAACACTAGACAGAGAGAGATGTGGTACACAAAATCCATCACGGAGACAGGGGGGCGGGGAAGGGGGGGGGTGGAGGGAGGGTGGTATCGCAAGGGCACCCGGCATCCCTCTACCACTAACATTGCCATATACAGAATAACATGCCGGTCCTATTTGGATGCGGGATAAGGCCAGGAAAAAAGAAGGAGGAGAAGTAGTAAAAAGTACATCCACATCTACATGACTACTCTGCCGATCACAGTTAAGTGCCGGGCAGAGGGTTCATCGAACCAGTTTCATGCTACAGGGTGTCCTAAGGTAATACATACAATCTTTTACAGCTCGTTGCTACAACACTTTCTTTCCCTTTTTCAGGTGTGACGATTTCAAAACTGGCTGAAGGCAGGCTGGATTTTGAGCACAGAAAGTTCATTCAGAAGTGCTACTGAGTGACTGAGAACGTAACTAAAGCGTAAAGACAGTCCTGAATGAAGTTTCAGCGAGTGCACCAAAGCGCCTCACAATTATTCGTCTACGAGATAAGTTTAAGGAAGAAGGAACTGTTCAGAATGCCTACAAGAACCATTCTAGAAGACCACGATCATTCATCGGCCCCACAAGAGGAAGAGAAATGATCCAAAGGTTTCAGCAATATCCGAGAAAGCCTGTGCAGATGGGGTCTCCTGAGACAGGCGTCCATCGCGTTTTGAAGCGCGTCCAATGGATATGTTTCATTCGTAGATTACTTCACGCTCTGAATGAGCATGTTCATGAATGTCGAATTGAATTTTGTGAGTAGTACCAAGCAACATGCGCACACGCTAAACAATTCCCATGCAAGGTTGTTTGGAGTGATAAAACGATTTTTAAATTAAATGATTCAGTTAATCATCAGAACTGTAACTACTGGGTAGCTGAGAATCCTGACGTGAGAGTGGAACACCGTGTGTACGTGCCAAGAGTTACAGTGTGGTATGATTTATCAGCATTTCGTTTGAGTAGACATTTGTTTTTGGAGCATGGAGTGTCGATGAACAAAACCTGCACTTACTACAGGAATACGCAGTTCCACGCATAGAAGAGATGTTTTGGTATGGAGAATGGTATTTCTAGCAGCAAGGAACATCTCCCGCTAATGTCGCAACGTAAGGGCCTACCTTGACGAACACCTACCGGACAGATGGAGAGGACGAAAAGGCAAAACCGAGTTTCCCTCCACGCTCACTACATTTGACACCTATGTACAGGGTGTTTATAAATGAATATCGGGGTTTTAACGCTTTATAATATTTATTTTATTAAACTTACAGTTATAAATGATATGTCAAATGAAAGAGCAACTCAAACAGTTTTACCAAGAACCTTATAAACGTTCAAAGTGAGCACCATTTGTCACGCGGCACACATCAAGTCTATAGTCGAGTTCTTCCCAAACTGTGACAAGTGTATCTTCAGTGATTGTAGCAACAAGTGCTTCGGTCTGGTTTCTTAATTCAGGGAGGTCTGTTGGTAGCGGAGGCACGTACACACGATCCTTGATGAAGCCCCCAAAGGAAAAAAAATCGCCTGGCGTTAGGTCGGGTGAACGTGGAGGCCGTGCAATGCAAGCCCTGTCATCGGGCCCCTTGCATTTGGGAAGAATTCGGCTATAGACTTGACGTGTGCCGTGTGACAGATGGTGCTCACATTGAACATTAATAAGGTTCTTGGTAAAACTGTCTGAGTTGCTCTTTCATTTGACATATCATTTATAACTGTAAGTTTAATGTAATAAATATTATAAAGCGTAAAAATCCAGATATTCATTCTTTTTTCTATGGGACCTTGAGAAGCTCAATGTTTGTAGCACACGACCAGCTACAATCAATGACCCTGAAAGCAGCCACTGAAAATGAATGTGCCGAAGTACTATATGCAACGATTTGTAAGTTCTTGGGTTCCATCGGTCAACGTTGTGTGTCTGGACCACAATGGCCAACAATTTGAACACTTTCGGTAAATGGTCCATTATCATCAGACTCTGCCCTAGGGCAAGTCTTCACATGTAGCTCTGCATGGAGTCCGGTCATTTGCTATCCTCTTCGTTCTACCATAATTGTGTTCTACCCTTGAACTCTCCACCACCTGGAACCTTCCAATAAATGACTGTTTCATACACTTATTCACACTATTCTGGATTTTCAAATTTTCCCGTATCTTTTTAAATACTAGTGTTACAGTCATAAAAGAGTGTATAAATTTTTTGGGACAACATGTCTTTCCCTACAGTTTCACTCACAAACAGCGCGCGAGAAAATGAACAGTTAAATATCTCCGTGTGAGCTTTGGGTTCTCTTATTTTATTAAAGTGATCGTTTCTCTCTATGCAGGCCGGTGTTAACAAAACATTTTCGCATTCGGAGGAGAACTTTGGAAATTGAGATCTCGTGAAAAGATCTCGCCATAACGAAAACTGCCTTTGTTTTAATGACTGCCGCACAATCTCGCGTATCATTTCCGTGACACTCTGTCCATTATTTCGCCATCAGCTGCCCTTCTTTGAGCTTTTTCGATATCCTCAGCAGTACTCTAGAAGAGAATCGGAAAAGTACAGTGGCCACCATGTCGAAGCTTTGCTTGAGCAGCACAGTGCTTTACTTGACGTGATCCAGTTGGAAGTGGTACGGTTTACTGTTACCTCCCTTCGACCTTTGAACTGAATCATACAGTCAGATACGGGGGAACCAAAAACTGTATGTGGACTCCCAATCACGATGCAGTTCGGAATTTTTCAGGTCAACAAACACTGCCACGGGTGAGCGAAGTGATAATTGACAGATAAAAATCCTAGGACTGACTGAGGATCGAACCCTAAATAATCGGATATGGGACAGCATCATCGTTCAACTGAACGATAGGTCGAATGTACAAGTGGAGAGTCAGAGACACAGTAATAGATTGCGATCGAGAAGATGAAAGTAAGTGATGGGATAGTAGTGACTTTAGCGAACAGTTGCTTCCATACTGGTGTGGGTAAATTTAGTGAAGGGGGAACAACATAGATATTCATGGAAGCTTTGCTCTGGAAGGGATTTTTATGTTTTTGAACACTTCATAAAGCTGTGATATCTGTAAACTGAGGGGAAGGAGGCATCGTTTGGCTTCTGTGATGAGATGCTGACTCGGCAGTCAGCGTTCGCTACCGGCTTCGTCGAGATTGAGATGAGAACGGCGGACAGAGTTAAGGAACGGTAAGTAAGTTGATCTATGTAATTCAAAGAAAAGAAAAATGCTTAATCGGTGACCATGAACGTATCCACCAACAGTTTCACAACTAATAGGCTTAGTTATGCCTCTCTTTAAATCTCTCACTCTTTCTGCTGTTTTTCAGAGGTGACGAGTTTTCTTAGGTACTGCTTTCGCTGAACTCCACAATAGTTATTAGATCGGTGTGCTGGCCGGAGTGGCCGTGCGGTTCTAGGCGCTACAGTCTGGAACCGAACGACCGCTACGGTCGCAAGTTCGAATCCTGCCTCGGGCATGAATGTATGTGATGTCCTTAGGTTAGTTAGGTTTAATTAGTTCTAAGTTCTAGGCGACTGATGACCTCAGAAGTTAAGTCGCATAGTGCTCAGAGCCATTTGAACCATTTTAGATCGGTATGTAAGCGAGAAGAAAGGCTGCACCGATAGAAAATGTCACATTTTGTTGACGCAGTTATCGTTGTGGTCGAGGCGTTGGCAAGCAATGTCAGTGTAGGTAAGAAAAGAACTTCTTAAAGTAATTGATACCACTCCATAATGAGAAGGTAGGAGACGAGATACTGGCAGAAGTAAAGCTGTGAGGACGGGGCGTGAGTCGTGCTTGGGTAGCTCAGTTGGTAGAGCACTTGCCCGCGAAAGGCAAAGGTCCCGAGTTCGAGTCTCGGTCCGGCACACAGTTTTAATCTGCCAAGAAGTTTAATTGATACCAGTTCAATTATAAAAAACCTCAAAAACTGAAAGACTCTCGGAGGCTGTATTGTGTTATAAGACTATTTGGTTGCGGAATTTATGTACTGTGGTACAACGATATCACAAACTAATCGTTTAACATTTGTACGAAGTAGAGCACATATCTGATAGGCTGCAACCGCAACAAGATACATACAGACCGAATTGTTTTCCTGCATGAACATAATTATCTGCCGCGACGATGCCACAAGTACCAGAAAGAGCTCTATTCGATAGCTGCATGTTTGCCTTTACTATACATAGTGCGAAGACGGTGAGTAGCGATTGGCTCAAAATGGTTTAAATGGCTCTGAGCACTATGGGACTTAACATCTGTGGTCATCAGTTCCCTAGAACTTAGAACTACTTAAACCTAACTAACCTAAGAACATCACACACATCCATGCCCTAAGCAGGATTCGAACCTGCGACCGTAGCGGTCACGCGGTTCCAGACTGAAGCGCCTATAACCGCACGGCCACACCGGCCGGCTGGTGAGTAGTGAATACAGAGTTCGCTTACAAAATAAGAAAAGTGTAGCAATGGCTGCTTAGTCGGTATTTTCGAACCAACAAGGGGTCTAAGGTCACGTCCGTAACTGGTTTCTTTCCTTGGCGACATTATCCTTTGAGAACCGGATAGTAAGAGTCGACGCAAGCTCCGAAATGTATTTAGTCCACTTGTCGACTTTAAAGAAGTAGGAAGATTGCAAATGTACCGACAACACTGAGGTCTCTAAAGACAGAACACCAGTTTGGCTGTTCGGAGACTACGAAGGAAATCACTTCTGTCTCTGTTAGGAGAACCATCCCAGCGCTGGATTCCGATGAATTAGAATACCTAAATCTGAGACGTCATGCCCGAAATTTGAACTATACTGTTCCCCTGGAAATGGAAACGAGCGTTTGGCGTCATTGGCCGGGAGGCCCCTTGCTGGACAGGTCCGGCCGCCTTGATGCAGGTCTTATTACATTCGACGCCACATTGGGCGACCTGCGCGCCGGATGGTGATGAAAGGATGATGAAGACAGCACCACACCCAGTCCCTGTCCGCCGCTCGTGGTCTCGCGGTAGCGTTCTCGCTTCCCGAGCACGGGGTCCCGGGTTCGATTCCCGGCGGGGTCAGGGATTTTCACCTGCCTCGAGATGACTGGGTGTTTGTGTTGTCCTCATCATTTCATCATCATCCAGGAAAGTGGCGAAATTGGACTGAGCAAAGATTGGGTAATTGTACGGGCGCTGATAACCACGTAGTTGAGCGCCCCACAAACCAAACATCATCATCGTCCACCCAGTCCCTGAGCGGAGAAAATCTCCGACGCAGCCGGGAATCGAACCCGGGCCCGTAGGACTGCAATTCGTCACGCTGACCACTCAGCTATCGCGGCGGACACTGTTCCCCTTATACATGTGTTATAAATTCAGGTAGCAGATTCCCTACATTTCGAAGTAAAAATGTGCATCAATCGGTTAGATTTTAGACATCAGCCTGTTAACTTCACGAACAAATATTAATTCCCTGACAACATGAAATGTCTGTAAGTTCAAAGTGATTCATCTTTTACGGCTGTTCGAGGAGAAGAATGTGGGATGCGTGTTTCTAACACAGGAATTTGTGTGTGTTGTGTTTCGGAGGGATAAAGCCGGAATTAATCACGTTGTCAGGTTAGATGAAGAACCACACGATAATTACAACAATTTAAGGCTTTTATTTATGTGTATTACTTGATTTTCTTTGTGAAAAGAATGGACTCGTGTTCTGAAAAAGTAGCGTCGAAATCCTAAACTGGCCATCCACGTCCACGATTTGTGACGTCTCCTGGCAAGACATTCACAAAATCGTTGTAATACAAGTGGTAAAAAAAGAAACATTTCTCTGTATTATTATTATTATTATTATTTCATTTCCGTATGAACGGTTGTTGATTATGTAGACTGTGTAAAAAAAAACCCTTTTCCATTTTTATGTTTCTGCAATCATTATGGATCTATATTTCGTAAATAACGTCTGTGGTCGGTGAGTGTAGTAATCGAAACAGACAATGATGATTAAAAAAGATAACAAAGATGCATTTTAAATTGCCTATAAATTGTGGAGGTTAAAATATTACTCTCTCTGTCTTCTTGTAGCCGTCAAAGTTGTAAGAACCAGTAACGCTCGATTGAGCGCTTGGTTAGCTTTCTTTTGTTCCTTATTCGAGAAAGACGCCATTGGAGGTTGATAAATGTAAAAGGTGTGTTCTTCAAATTTATGTCGATTTTTGAATAAAGAGATTGTTAAAAATACTTGTAACAGTTTATTGCTAGCTTGCCCAGTATTTCATTCCACATTTTTAGCCGTTTTCAGCATATTTAGAATTTTTCATGAGGCATAGCTGTGCAGCCATCGCGGGAGAAGTTGCCGCGGCAAATTCAAATTGAATTGAATGAAAGCTGTTTTCCCGCAGTTAAGCGGGCAGGTAACGGTACATTAAAATTATTTCCTTCAACTTCCTGGAGACCTCAGAGGTGAATGGTGGATTTTATTATGTCATTTTCAGGTGGGCATGGGCAACTGCTATTACAATATCTGTGACGTAAATAATTTAAGTAAATCAGTGCAATAAAATTTTACTTGTGTGATATCAAAGACTGCTGTGATGAAACCTGTTCTGGCTAATAATACAAAAACCAAATGCCATTTTTAGTCTCATGCTCTTGTGTTAGTCGTGGCAATCGATAGTGTTCATATACTAAAAAATCTTTTACGTTTAGCGAACATAGCATACTGTACCTTCTGTATGTATAATACGAGTAATTTTCAGTGGATTTCTGAGTTGAAAGTAGCGAAGGATATGTTTAATTTCATAATTAGTTACACTAATAATATCGTGTTCCATTTATAACAAGCCAGATCAGGGTTACATAAAAAAGTTTGCAAATTAAAGATCATACATGCACAACAGGAAATCTTTTAGTGTTGTGGGAATCCCCACATAATAGCTCAAGGAGCACAAAGTTAAAATATTTTCAACTGCAGAAACTAATAGTGAGAATCGCATTCTATCTGTTGTGCTCGCAACAATAAGCAGTATACAGTTAATTAAAACATCATATCATATAAACTGCATATAAAGTCAAACGCGGTGGGGATAACGCGACAGGTTTTAGTTGTTTCCCTTAATCACTTAACGTGAAATTCTGGATGGTTCCCTTCAAACCGCCTCTATAGATTTTCTGCAAGATTTTTGCCTATTTTGTGCGTGTTTTCCGTCTCAGGAATGACCTTATAATCAACCAGACGTAAAGTAAGCTTTTTAATCACTTATATCTCAAAAAAGAATGAAGTGTCGTTGTTATCTGTTCGTTAAATAAATTAGCTGACACACATAGTGTGCACTGGTATAAGGGGCTATCAAAAAGTTTCCGTTTGAGGGCGTTGCTGCAGCGTATATGGAACGTAGCGCGACCCCAGTGCAGGTATATAAGGAGCGACGCGTAGCCAAGAGGTTGTTGTGGCATCCGTGTCTTCCCATCGTGTGTGCGGCAAATGTGGAAACGTGAACTACGGCGACGTTATTACCAAATGCGTCCAACGCTTGTTGGCTACCGAAGAGCAAACACCGGTAGACATCCATAGGAGAATTGATGATGTTCATGGGGCAGCATGTCCGTGGAAAACTATCCTTGTCGAATGGTGCGCCAAGTTCCATGCTGCTGCTTCATGATAACGCGCGTCCCCCTATCGCGAATCTCATTAAGCAGAAGTTATGCCAACTCAAGTGGAAGATACTCGAACATCCGTCCTATAGTTCTGATGTCTCGCCATGCGATTATCACGACTTCTGCCCCTTAAAATTCATCCTTAACGGTCGACGATTCGTGTCGGACGAGGATGTGCAGCAGTCAGTTACAGACTTCTTCACGCAGCAGGACACGGTGCTTTACCAGACGGGTATCTTCAACCAGGTGCGTCCGTGGGATGATTACCTCAACGCTCACAGCGATTTTCTCTGACTGGCATACCGGTTCTGGACTGTATGGCCTTCGAAAGGAAACTCTTTGGTCGCTTATTATGCATAGCTGCACACGACTTGGTTCAGAGAATGCCATTCGCCGATGCTAGGAGTAGGAGAGTAGCGAGCGCGTGGCTTACCTGTGGACTCCATCCGTGAGGCGGTGTTGACGGTGTCACCGAACAGGCAGTAGCGAGGCATCGTCAGGCCGACGACTCCAGCGCAGCACGGACCTGCGGCATCAGGAAAAGACGTTAACAGTGAACCCGTCAAGCATCAGTTACACCCAGGAACGGTTCAAAATGGCTCTGAGCACTATGGGACTCAACTGCTGTGGTCATCAGTCCCCTAGAACTTAGAACTACTTAAACCTAACTAACCTAAGGACATCACACACATCCATGCCCGAGACAGGATTTGAACCTGCGACCGTAGCAGCAGCGCGGCTCCGGACTGGAGCGCCTAGAACCGCACGGCCACCACGGCCGGCCCCAGGAACGGCAATAGGTACTTTCAAAGATCAAGAAGAGCAGTTATTTCATTCACAAGAACATTTATTATATCCATGCTGGTTCTTCTTGAACTCATAACTGTCCAGCTACACTCATGCTCATAAATGAAGGATAATGCTCATACATAGTGAAACAACGCTCTGGTGGGCGGTTTGCGGGTTTAAATCACCTCGGGGTATTACAATTCGGTGCATTTGACCTGTGGTCGTCGCACGGTGGCGCTGGCAGCAGTCCATATGTGTTAGTGCATGTCAGAGAACAGTGCAGAGAGTAAGTGCGCAGATATTTTCAGATGTGCTAATGGTGACTGTGCGTTGAAAATGGCTCAAAGAACACATATTGATGACGTTATGAGGGGTGGAATACTAGGGTGACTGGGGGCTGGTCAAACACAGCAGGTCGTAGCACGGGCCCTCCGTGTGCCACAAAGTGTGATCTCAAGATTATGGCAAAGATTCCAACAGACAGGAAATGTGTCCAGGCGCTACAGTACGGGACGTCCACAGTGTACAACACCACAAGAAGATCGATATATCACCCTCAGTGCCCGCAGACGGCCACGGAGTACTGCAGGTAGCCTTGCTCGAGACCTTACCGCAGCCACTGGGACAGTTGGCTCCAGACACACAGTCTACAGAAGACTGAAAAGACATGGTTTATTCGCCCGGAGACCTGCAAGGTGCACTCCACTGACCCCTGGTCACAGGAGAGCCCGTAAAGCCTGGTGTCAAGAACACATACATGGTCATTGGAACAGTGGTCCCAGATTATGTTCACGGACGACTCCAAGTATAGTCTGAACACTGATTCTCGCCGGGTTTCATGTGGCGTGAACTAGGAACCAGATACAATCCACTTAATGTCCTTGAAAGGGACCTGTATAGAGGTCGTAATTTGATGGTGTGGGGTGGGATTATGACTGGTGCACGTACACCCCTGCATGTCTCTGACAGAGGAACTGTAACAAGTCAGATGTATCGGGACGTCATTTTGCACCAGTACGTCCACCTTTTCATGGATGCAGTGGGTCCCACCTTCCTCCTGATGGATGAGAACGCACGGCCCCACCGAGCTACCATCGTGGAGGAGTACCTTGAAACAGAAGAAATCAGGCGAATGGAGTGGCCTGCCTGTTCTCCAGACCTAAACCCCATCCAGCACGTCTGGGATGCTCTCGGTAGACGTGTCGATACTCAGGAGCTCCTACAGGCACTGGTGCAAGAATGGGAGGCTATTCCCCAGCAGCTGCTCGACCACCTGATCCTGAGTATGCCAACCCGTTGTGCGCCCTGTGTACGTGTGCATGGTGATCATATCCCATACTGATGTCGGAGTACATGCGCAGGAAACAGTTACATTTTGTAGCACATATGCTTCGGGACGGTTTTCTCAGGTTATCACCAATACCGTGGACTTACAGATTAGCGTCGTGTGTGTTCCCTATGTGCCTATGCTATTAGCGCCAGTTTTGTGTAGTGCCACAGTGTGTGGCACCACATTCTGCAATTATCCTTAATTTGTGAGCATGAGTGTAGGTCATCCATCCACGCGCTTTTTTTATTTCCAGATTTTAAAGTAGCAACATTATAGTCCAAGAGTTATTTCATTCACAAGAACAGTTATTTTATCCATGATGGTTCTTCTCGAATTGATAACGGTCCAACCAGATCGGCTGTCCACGCTGTTTTTTATTTCCCCCTTTTAAAGTAGTAACACTATAGTCTAGTCTACGTGAGTAGCTTCCTGAGAGCTCGCAGCTGCGAAGCACTAACGGCTGCAGGCGAAAACAGTAGCCGTGTACAGAACTGTGACAACATTGAGACATTGCTATGGAGACGTTTACAAAATCGCTTTATGTTATTGGTTGAGATAGGCCCACAGAGGAACAGTGCCCGGCTCACTGCAACTGTCAGGGATCAACTAACGTCGACTCAGCTGTAGGTAATTGAATTGAAAACGTTTGCTCAGCGATGGAAGAGGGGTGGAATTGTTATTCGCTCGGAGCTATGAAATTTTGTTTATTGTAGTAATTATGTGTGTTTAGACAGTCAGGGAAAAATTTAGGGCCTCAGTAAGACTTCAAGTACCGGACTTTTGTGCTGACCGATTCTAGTGGACGATTCATCTGATTCAGAACAGCAGAACTAATATTACGTAGGAAGTGAGCGCTGGGAAACTGGGTGTTAGACTTTTGTACGTTGTAACTAATTATTCAGGCCATTAAAATATGAAGATCGCCACGAACTCTGTGGGCGTTATCCAGTCAAGGATTATCAAAGTAAGAGACTACCAGCCAAAATAATCTAACAAGCTTCTTTTTACTGTCATGATTGCTTTCGGACTACGCATGATGCCCATCTTCAGATGGCCACACTTGTTTCATTACAATACTACGAGTATTTCCGTCAGCAGCTTTCGTTTGCATCTGTGCTGCATAATACATACATAAAAAAAAGGTTTGCATCACCTCGGTTCCGAGAGTTCCAGAACCTGTACAGAAAATTGGAACAGAGATCAACATAAACATCATTTCCGCCCTTTTTATTGCTCATAAAAACCACACATTGCATTTTGTACCACCATACAGCGAAATATTCAGAAGTAGTGGTCCAGATTGCTGTTCACATCGGTACCTCTAATACCCAGTAGCACGTCCTCTTGCGTTGATACTTGCCTGTATTCGTCGTGGCATACCATCCACAAGTTCATCAAAGCACTATTGGTCCAGATTGTCCCACTCCTCAACGGCGATTCGGCGTAGATCCCTCAGAGTGGTTGGTGGATCATGTCGTCCATAAACAGTCATTTTCAACCTATCCCAGGCATGTTCGATAGAGTTCATGTTTGGAGAACATGCTGGCCACTCTAGTTGAGCATTGTCGTTATTCTGAATGAAGTCATTCACAAGATGTGCACGATGGGCGGCCTGAGCAAGGCATGTCATCGACAGTTCTTGTCTGCCTGTATCTCCTCCATGTCCGAGCAACATCGCTTTGGTGCACTTCTATACGCCTGGACCCTTCCCTTGTTGAGACCCCTTCCTGGCACAAAGTAACAACGCGGACGCGATCGAACCGCGGTGTTGACCGTCTAGGCACGGTTGAACTACAGACAACACGAGCCGTGTACCTCCTTCCTGGTGGAATGAGTGGAACTGATCGGCTGTCGGACCCCCTCCGTCTAATAGGCGGTGCTCATGCAAAGTTGTTTACATCATTGGGCGGGTTTAGTGACATCTCTGAACAGTCAAAGGGACTGTGTCTGTGATAAAATATCCACAGTCAACGTTTATCGTCAGGTGTTCTGGGAACCGGGATGATGCAAAATTTTTTTTTTATGTGTATACTATTCAACCCTGTTTCGCGATGTTTTCAGAAGTCCTTAAACTAGTGCGGCGACAAGCGTAATCGTGTCGAAACAAAACATCCCGTGGGTTGCTATGACGCTAAAGTCGCTGGAAAAGCTTTTTGAGTGTGGTTAATTTGTTCACATGCGCCTACGAATTAATGGTACTGTCTCTTGGCATCAGATTGATGAGAATCAAACCCTCACAGCGCCAAAATACAGTCATCATGGCCTTACAAGCGGAACTAGTTGATTTGAATTTTTTCTTCTGCGGAGACTGAGGATACTGCCATTCCATAGACTGTCTTTTTGTTTCGGTCTCACCGGTCATAGTCCGGGACAAGACGACTCCCTCCTCAGCTTCAGAATGTGGCAGCAGCAAACATGTTTCTTCTGTGGAGTTGTGTTCCACCGTCAGACAGCGCTGAAACCATCTTGCACGCGTAATAGACACGAAAACCACCGTTTCAGTTGTAAGGCTTTTGTCAGTCACGACCGGTTTCGGGCTAACAACTGCCCATCATCAGGCGCAGTTACTGAAGCCATCAACAGAAGTGTGCTAATAATAATTTTTACATTCGCTAGTATGCACAAATAATGAAAACTAATGAGAAATATCATATATACAATTCTAACAACGGTCGGGCTAAATGCGGTAACTCAATCCGCTCGGCGGATTAGTGTCGAGGTTTGGTGTGCCGGCCAGCCTGTGAATGGTTTTTAAGGCGGTTTTCCATCTGCCTCGGCGAATGCGGGCTGGTTCCCCTTATTCCGCATCAGTTACACTGTGTCGGCGATTGCTCCGCAAACATTGTCTCTACGTCCGCGTACACCATAGTTACTATACCACGCAAACATTTGGGGTTACACTCGTCTGGTAAGAGACGTCCACCGGGGGCCGAACCACACAGTAATCCTAGGTTCGGTGTGGGGCGGCGGTGGGGTGGGTGGCCTGTTACGGGGTTGTGAACCGCTGAGGGCTACGGCGGGGCGAAGCCTCTCCGTCGTTTCTAGGTCCCCGCTTCAATACACAAACATCCTAGAGTGAGCGCAGAACGCCGACCTGCGCGCATGAAGGAGGGAGCTAAGTTGGTTAACCTTGGTGTGACGATACTGGCCATCTGTTAGGACCACTGGAAGTGAATCACATGAGACCGACCAGCCTGGCCGTTCACATTTAAGTTTACAATTTTAAATGCAGGACTGGAGAGAAGCGTGATAAACTGATGTGAACTACGCGAGGGCTGTTTGGAAAGTAAGGCCCGATCAGTCGCGAAATGGAAACCACAGTGATAATTTGAAATTTTTTATTCGCAACAGTTAACCACACTTTTTAGCTACCTCTCTAAATAGTCGCCGCCCCGACTTCGACACTTGTCGTAGCGTCGTACAAACTTTCCAGTACCCTCGTCACAGAAAGCAGCCACCTGTGCTTTCCGTCAGTTGCCTACGTCAGTTCCCTCTGTCGTTCGTTGTTTGTGCCAAAATGTTGTCTTCGTAGCCAGCGGTTCATGTGAGCAGAGATAAACATTGGAGGCAGCCAGTTAAGGGTTGTATTGTGGGTGATCAAACACTTCCCATCGAAAACGCTGCAGGAGCGTCACTGCCCAACACATCTGTGCAAAGAATCATCGGATTTTCACAGATCAAGCATGAAAATAGGAAGACGGTTTAATGAACTGTGAAAGAAGAATCAATATAGAAAGAGTGAACTGTCCAAGGTCAAGAGGTGCAAAACAAGTCGGCACGGTAGCTCAGCGTGTTCGGTCAGAGGGTTAGCTGCCCTCTGTATATATATATATATATATATATATATATATATATATATATATATATATATATATATATATATATATATAACTGAGTTAATCGATCAACAACGAACTTACACGGGTGTCTTACGACGTCCGCCCCGAGCAGGTCAACGAACGAAAGCGAACAAAATGAGATTAAAAAAAAAATGTGGTCAAGGTGTTGGACTGCAAAGCGGGAGATCCGTGTTCAAGTCTCCGAAGGACCCTATTTTTTCACAACATTTGAATTGTCCAGCCGGTCATTGACGTGTCTGTTCCCTTTCTGTACTCCTGGAAACTGTCACACAATACATTGGTTACAGAATGTGTGTCAAGTGGTAAGAATGACATAAGTGACGCAAGTAAAATATGTTAATACCGATAGCAGGTAATATGCCGCATAGACCTCTCATAGAAACGAAAAAAACAAATAAATGGGTGTGAACTATGTTAAACAAAGGAATTCAAGAGACAAAACTTTCAAAACGCAACGCAAGAGTCACAACATGTGGTACTTGAGTAGAACAAGTAGGAGATACGTACGTCTGGAGGCTCATTGCCTTGTAATCACGGGATCCCTGGTCGAGTACCGGTGCAAACACACAAGATCTCGGATACAAACCTGCTAGTGGTTCGGACCCCACTGTAAACAATAGTTCCGATGCGAGATAACAGCGCTGTGCTATGAGGATGCTACGTCGAAGCAAACAAACATCGGAAACGAAACAAACACAGGACGAACGTCAGTTGACTACAGTGCACGGCGGAGAGAGGATTCCTGCTGACGAAGCTGCTTGGCTAGCAGTGGATAGTTTGTGCCTTTGGACGTGGGCGTGTTAAGTACACGTATGGCATTCCGTGGGCAAAACGAATAAAGCAAATATAGCTCGTGACTTGCGTAACAACATCCATGAATATTTTCCGAACATTACGATATGTACAAGTTCTTTAAGGGATAGGATGACTGTGCAATATTTTTATGATTAGTTCCTTCATTTTTTGATAAATAGTAGGTGTGGTGCTGAAGAAACGTTGCTGATTGCTACTGGGCTATATGTACCAGAAGATGAGAATATCGATGATCCATAAAAATGGATTAGGCATATGGCATCATTGGCCGGGAGGCCCCTATTCGGGTAAGTTCGGCCGTCAAGTGCAAGTATTATTTCATTCGACGCCACGTTGAGCGACTCGCGCGCCGGTAATGAGGATGAAATGATGGTGAAGACAACACAACATCCAGTCCATGAGC
Organism: Schistocerca cancellata; assembly: GCF_023864275.1. Lineage (NCBI taxonomy): Eukaryota > Metazoa > Arthropoda > Insecta > Orthoptera > Acrididae > Schistocerca > Schistocerca cancellata. The sequence goes on from NC_064627.1 coordinate 389,700,249, forward strand.
GGAGAAAATCTCCAAGCCGGCCAGGAATCGAACCCGGGCAGCTAAGCAGGCGGACTATGATCCATAAGAATAACACGAAGAAGTGATCGTGTGACGTTAATCTGACGGCATTTAGTTGAGATACATGAAGGAAATGCTTCAGTTCCGAGTATTGTCGAAACCAGTTAAGAGACGCAAACATAGATTGTGGAATGAAGTTACAAATAAATTCAAGAAGTTTAAAGGATAGACGCAAAAATCAAAGTTAAATAGTGTAAAGAATTCGTGGAACGAGGTGAAACCATGTATACCAACAATTTATTCAACCAGTAAATGAATGAAGTGCATTGCATGGTACAGACTGACAAATTTTGGAATTGCATTATACTAAACGAATCGGTCTGGACTTCAAGGTGTCACCTGATTTGTTATTCACTTTCAAAAAGGAATACGGAACTAACAGTAGAAAGATTACCGAATATGTAAGCGAAAAGCTATGCCAACAATCTGGAAGAACTTCTTGTATTGCAAAAAGTTTGTTACAGCAACTAACGTCAGATTCCAGCATCATGAAGACGCATATGTCGTCAGTACAAGGCCAGTCCGGTTTTAACTATGAAGTGAAATCGACCAGCATATTATCGTTAGCTGCAGAAGACGACACTTCCTACAATTGACGCTTCCTACAATTACACCATACAATATGTTCTTAACAAAGCATAATTTCTTTCACCTACATTTTACTAATGTTTGCAGGAAAAAATAGTGTATTTGGACCGCAAGTTCAGCAACAGGTGAATAGGGTACTTGCGCAAACCCCCAATGTCAGTGTGAATTGTAGTGCGTCAGGCAAAACGGAGGAAAGACTAGTGAAAGATTTTAATGAACTTGTGATTGGTCCTTACGCCAACAAAGATTTTGCTTTACTCCTTGACAGCTATACAGGAGAGGGGGATCACGCCTTGTAAAATTTTAATATGGGAGTAGACGTGATTACCATTTCTATAGGTCGCACATTTCCTATGCAACCGTCAGATGTGTTTGACTTTACAGAAGTGAAATACTTAGTGAAAAGACTCAACGATTTTGCAAAGCTGCACAGGTATACAGAACAGTATTGTTTACGATATCGTGTGTCTATTATCAAAGTCCGAGCTGTCACATATAATCGACTTGGCTCTCCGAAATTCCAGGACATGTTCAGATTTGCTTCGAAGTATGCAGGATTTGATGGTGTACATGCTGAAAGCTTAAAAACCTTTAAAAACATATATTTTGGTAGAGCAAAGGGAAAACTGTGGGATTATGAATCTTCTGCGTTCATTTGTTACAGCTTATGCGACATACTTTTATGCTTTCATCATTTCTTTGGGCGTGATCACATACACAGGAACACACCTCACTCACTCAACAGGCGTACAAGTTAGGTGCGTCGATAAGAGACTTCTATCGTATGACACACGTACTGTGAGCGATGTCGTGTAGGAGACATGAGACGTGTCTTACGGTGGAGGATTTGGTTGACTTGTCGCCTTATCATCAAAGGTTTGCTGTTCCCATTCGAGAGCCACTTCATTTCGGCTGCTAATGACATATTGTGCGGAATCAGTTTTCATTATAGGTCCCTACCTTACATCTTGCTGTTGCAAACGGCCGTTACACGACGACAAAGACAGAAAATTGAATACAGCAAATAGACGCGTGAATGACCAGATAGTCAGTTCACAATTTTGTGCAAAAAGATGGGGCACGAGGGAGATTTGAACCAGGATGTCCCCCTTTGCAGTCTAGCACCGTGACCACATAAACCGACGCCTTGACGCTTCCAGTTCCCTCGATGTCGCACATGTTAAGCCTGGGCCGACCACTGTTTCTATTTTGCCTCTTTTTTCATAGTTCTGTACCCTTTCTCCCTGTTTTCATGCTTGATCTGCGTTCAGTTTCTGACCAGCTATCCACTGGGCCATCTTACCACTTAATATGACGAGGGTTTGATGGGCAGCGTCCCTTGTCAGAATTCATATGTAGCGTTTCTCACTCACGACATTGTTTTAGGCTGAGGGCGACCCTCGTACTTTCCGATTCTTTTCAGCTCTGTTCACACAGCGTTTGATTTTCTGAGCACGTTAAAGGATCCATCTTTTTTCCTTTTCTACATCATTTGTTCATGTTGCAACAGAACAATATGGAACTTGAACCATTTACGAATACCTGATGATGAGGCATTACGGACGCTACAGTAAACAGTCTCTGAAACAGATTTAATAGTGACAGTTGTGGGATACAAACACGAGTAAAAGTGGGGCAAAGACCAGTATATTATTGGAGCCTGTGTGGAAGATTTCCCTCTCGGTAATGCTGCTGCTAGCTGTACAGCTGTGTGTTCTGATACTCGCTTTCGCTTTCATTTTTATTTATTTGTAGTTAAGACCGCGTACATGACAAACTTACTGGAAAACTCGCTCTTATCTATCACTGATTTGTGAAACAAGCCCGTACACGATCCAACAAGTTTTTCCGTTTAACCTCACTTTATAATCAAAACGCTGTTCATGTATGCTATATTTTGACACTAATGGAAACGGCTAGAAACGCTATTAAAGGATTTGTAACACTGACTTGGGCACTGTGGATAAGAAGAAGAAAAAAAGATGATGATGGTCAAAGGAATGGTTTAAAATGGAAGAGAAATATAAATAAGAAAACCTGTTAAAGGAAATGTTACATTCGGAACCCGATGATTACATCAACTTTTTCCAAACGAACAGTGAAATTTTTGATAATTTGTTTATAGTTACCGTGCCCTCACACTGGAAAAGAAGACAAAAGTATGCAAAAATTTATTCTCTTTCTGCTGACAGTTCATTAAAATACCTAACGTGGAAACATAGAGCCTACATCGTCCGTGGAAGAACCGGAAAACTTTGATTTTTTTATTGTACTGCCCTCCAGCTTGTTTGTTGCGCGTAGAATATTTCTTCTTAACCTCTTCCCGCGTAATATACGGCTGTAAAAAATGCAACATCTCTGCCATTTTGGCAACTGCCAGCGATAGCCATTTTGTTTTTATCCTTGATCGTAGTTTACATAGTCCTGAAACCTCATGATACAATGATATAAACTGTAATAAAACTCATTTTCATTAAACGTATGCAGCGAAACATCAATACGAAAAACGTCCGCAGTCTTGTCGAATTATCCGTCATCAAAATTTGTCTTAGACACGTCATTCACGCTCTATACTTGACAAGTAACTCAAAGAGCACCGTACACAGTCATCTATTTGGCAGACATAGTGAAGTTTGACGAACTGTTTGATCGGGTGTACGGGCCTTAAATAATAACACCGAGAACAAAATCTGTAACACAATGGCACATTGGGAATAAAAGTTTTGTCGGTGTAATGATGGTGTTAACCAATTATTATTACTTCCTCAGTCTTAAGCTTACTGCAGGTAATTAAAGTGAATTTTACGCCAGATGCACTTCGTTTTTATTACGAAGTATCTTCTGTGGTCATTCTGGAAGTATGGATACATATGATTGTACGTTTTGGTTGCTATAGAGTAAAAATAGTATTTGTTAATAAAATTAGTGTGACAGATAATTACGGTGTTTCTGCCTCTTGTTCAAATATTCTGCAAACCACAGCTTATTTCATTGTTAGCGGAGTCTGAGTTCGAAAGAAACTTCGTTGTTTATATGAACCTGGTAGTTTTTTCTGGGTTTTTTGATAGCACTTTCTCTTATGCTGCATTGGCATATTTGCTCCTCACCTCGCTTTAGAAACACAACTGCAGTTCCATGTGTTTGCTCTCAGCACCATATTACAGTATTTATGATTGTTCATTTGTTTTTTCTGTAAGGTGTGAGCGTTGTCAATCTGTGATTTTTTTAAAAATAAAAAAATATAATCCATCTCTCTCTGTCTCTCAGAGAGAGAGAGGGAGGAGAGAGAGAGGGAGGAGAGAGAGAGAGAGAGTGTATCTCTGAATACTGCAAGATCCCACCAGCCAGCCAAATTAAGACCGACGATGCACCCCCTTTCAACTCTGTGAAGTGCTGATAATGCTGTCTCACACGAGTACAGAGCCCCTACATGTCCTTCAAAGTAATCACTCAACATCTGACGCTGTTCACCCTGCTTGTATACTCTACCAGACATGGTAGCAACACTAAACATGAACACTAATGCTCTCCGGCGACCATTCTGCCTGTCACGGAGAATTCTACATCTACATCTACATCCATACTATGCAAGCCACCTGACGGTGTGTGGTGGAGGGTACTTTGAGTACCTCTATTGGTTCTCCCTTCTATTCCACTCTAGTGTTGTTCGTGGAAAGAAGATTGTCGGTATGCCTCTGTGTGGGCTCTAATCTCTCTGATTTGATCCTCATGGTCTCTTCGCGAGATATACGTAGGAGGGAGCAATATACTGCTTCACTCCTCGGTGAAGGTATGATCTCGAAACTTCAACAAAAGCCCGTACCGAGCTACTGAGCGCCTCTCCTGCAGAGTCTTCCACTGGAGTTTATGAATCATCTCCGTAACGCTTTCGCGATTACTAAATGATCCGGTAACGAAGCGCGCTCCTCTCCGTTGGATCTTCTCTATCTCTTCTATCAACCCTATCTGGTACGGATCCCACACTGGTGAGCAATATCTAAGCAGTGGGCGAACAAGTGTACTGTAACCTACTTCCTTTGTTTTCGGAATTGCAACTGCAGTCATTAACATATCGGGTCATGACGTGTATGTGTACGAACTACATTGGCATCCGACCGTGTCTTCTGAATGTTGCACTCTTTTTGTGAGACAGTGTATGTTTAAGCTGAATGAGGATCAGTAACGTACTTTGACGTACCATTATAACAGCAAGGACCCTACCTGCATTAGGTGCTGAACTACAGTCTCAATGTGAAAGCTGGCGTCGCGTTATGCTAGGCTGTGTGCCTGACCTGTGTGGAGGCCGATGCGCAGGCGCAGAGGAGTGCCGGGCAGGTGCCTGATGCGGAAGCGGCCGCTCTGGTGCAGCAGGTCCAGCGCCATGGTGGCCACCTGGTCCGCGTGGTCCGTGATGCGCACCGGCAGGCCGCCCACCACCATGTACGCGTCGCCGATCGTCTCCACCTGCGCACCAACCACCACATCGGCACTCGCGACCAACACACTTCTACACTGAAGTGCCAAAGAAACTGGTATAACCATGCGTATTCAAATACAGAGATATGTAAACAGGCAAAACACGGCGCTGCGGTCGGCAACGCCTATATACGACAAGTGTCTGGAGCAGTTGTTAGAAGGGTTACTGCTGCTACAATGGTAGGTGTTCAAGATTTAAGTGAGTTTGAATGTGGTGTTACAGTCGGCGCACGAGCGATGGGACACACCATCTTCGTGGTAGCGATAAAGTGGGGATTTTCACGTACGACCATTTCACGAGTGTACCGTTAACATCAGGAATCTTGTAAAACATAAATCTCCAAGATCCTGCAAGAACGGAACCAACGGCGACTGAAGAGAATTGTTCAACATGACAGAAGTGCAGCCCTTCCGCAAACTGCTGCGGATTTCAATGCTGGGCCATCAACAAGTGTCAGCGTGCGAACCATTCAACGAAACATCATCGATATGGGCTTTCGGAGCCGGAGACCCACTCGCGTACCCTTGATGACTGCACGACACAAAGCCTTATGGCTCGCCTGGGCCCGTCAACACCGACATTGGACTGTTGATGACTCGAAGCCTGCTGTCTGGTCAGACGAGTCTCTTTTCAAATTGTATCGAGCAGACGCACGTGTACGAATATGCAGACAAGCTCATGAATCCATGGACCCTTCGCCGCGCGGGATTAGCCGAGCGGTCTTGGGCGCTGCAGTCATGGACTTGCGGCTGGTCCCGGCGGAGGTTCGAGTCCTCCCTCGGGCATGGGTGTGTGTGTTTGTCCTTAGGATAATTTACGTTAAGTAGTGTGTAAGCTTAGGGACTGATGACCTTAGCAGTTAAGTCCCATAAGATTTCACACACATTTGACCAGTTTTTTTGAACATGGACCTTTCATGTCAGCAGGGAACTGTTCCAGCTGGTGCAGGCACTGTAATTGTGTGGGGCGTGTGCAGTTGGAGTGATACAGGACCCCTGATACGCCTAGATACGACTGTGACACGTCACACGAACGTAAGCATCCTGTCTGATCACCTGCATCCATTCATGAGCATTGTGCATTCCGATGCACTTGAACAGTTCCAGCAAGCAGTGTGACACCCCACACGTCCACAGTTTAGAGCATATCTGGGATGCCTTGCAACGTTCTGTTCGGAAGAGATATCTACTCCCTCGTACTCTTACGGATTTATGGGAAGCTCTGTAGGATTCATGCTGTCAATTCCCTCCAGCACTACTTCAGACATTAGTCAAGTCCATGCCACGTCGTTTCGCGGCACTTCTGCGTGCTCGCGGGGGCCCTACACGATATTAGACATGCGTACCAGTTTCTTTGCCTCTTCAGTGTATCTATTAGCGAGCAGCGTGATTAGTACACAAAGCAGGCTCAGTTTTACCACCTCCATGCTTGTGTTTCACACCAACATTCACTTCGCAGCCATCATCACAGTACCACTGTGAATAGCATGAACGAGGGTATGTCAATTAGTATTTGCATTTTCGGTGTAATGGTCTTTACGTTAACAATAAAGGTTAGCGCACGTATCAGCAGTTATGTGGCACCTTCGTCTTCGCTTGTGGCAGCACAAGGTTAGCTCAAGCAGCTGCCAGAGAGCTACCTTAAAGCGCTAAAAAACAGGCGTTACTGTGCATGCACAGCTACGGGGAAGTAGCAACCCATGTTTGGTGTTTTTCTCTGCTTGAACGCTTCTCCTTCCATTTCTGGCTGTATTCCCCCGAATAGTGGTACAGCACCTGATGATATGTGTAGCAGCAACTCTTAAATGTTGTAAAACTATCTACGAAATAGTAATATAGTTATTGCAATATGTACCTTCGTTTTCTTCGAATTATAGATTATCTTCCAATGCGAGATTTTGAAGGACACAGTAGGCTCGAATGAAGTGAGTTAAGTCTTCAGTTTACCTCAATTTTAGATGGTCCGACTGTTTAAAACACTCATCTTGAGGTTAAAGCACTTTTTTCCGTGTTTGCTTTAACAATACAAATGTTTTTGGATAAGGTCCGCCTTTAGCAAAACACAATTTTGTTTCTTAACCGAAACTTGTTTCACTGCAGTTGCAGCATCTTCACCGGGCTGTTATTTTATGGCTGTTAAAGAATTTTCTTTACTATTTGTATACATGTAACTATTATTTTTTAAATCGTAATTAGAGATATTTGAAAAAACACATAAAATTATGAATTCATACCTTTTTACCACATGGTGTGGTTTTTCTGATGTACTGTGTTTCTACAATGACTATTTTGTATCACAGTTTCTCATCTGCAACCACTTAGACATTAAAGTAGTTAAAATCTTTAAGCCAAAATTACGATTTGAAAATTGTTATTTCTATACCAGAAATTAATAAATTCTGTCTGTCTCTCTCTCTCTCTCTGTGTGTGTGTGTGTATTTACATTATGTTTCACTTGCATTCTATTTTTCCTCATCTCCATCAAACACTATATATTGAGCTGTCACTGTCACTGTTTAACAGCTGTAAAAACAGACATGGCGGACAGTGGAACGTATGAAGATGTAAAAACAAGATGGCTGACTGTGGAACAGTTGAAGGTGTTCCTGGCAGTTGAAGTTTTCAGTGGTGTCTGTGCAATATTCGTATTTGTGCGTGTGTGTGTGTGTGTGTGTGTGTGTGAGAGAGAGAGAGAGAGAGAGAGACAGACAGAGAGAGAAATAGTGAGTGTGACAGTAGGTTTGAGGATTTTTTTGTGTGTGTATGTATGTGTCAGGTGAGTGGTGGAGGGGGGGAGGGGGGTGGAGAGCTCTGTAGGTTAATGCTGTCTAATATTCTTTGAGGGCACACACAAGACACTGGAGAATCTTATCACAGAATGTTAGTAAATCATAAAACAAGAAGAAAGAAACAATAACCCAAACTTCAATGCAGGTCTGATAAGAGAATTAGTTACAGAAGAAATAAGATGAATAATAAAGGAAAACAAAAACAACATATTGACAGGAACAAAAACTGAAGAAGAAAAACCTTGAGAAAAATAAAGGACAAACTTAAAAACAATGAGGCACTCATTACGAGATCAGACAAGGGCAGCACCATGATAATAATAAAACAGGATGAATACAAGAAATAAACCTTAAAATTTCTGGAAGACAACAACATAACAAAGCTAACCAGTGACCCAACACAAAGCTACCATAAAAACACACAAACAATCCTAAAAAATATTTCACACATATTGTCAAATCAGAAAGTAAAATGGCTCAAACAAAAGAACCCTCAAGCACCCACACTGAACAGCCTACTAAAGCTCCACAAGGATGGCATTCCGATACGTCCCGTTGTCAATTTCAGAAGTGCACCCACATATCATTTAGCCAGAGAAATGCACACATACTTACAGAAACATTACATATACACAAATAACAGAAGTGTATACAAAACTGAAGAGCTGATGTAACAAATCAAAGACTTCAACAAATCCTACAACAGCCACATGCACATCATTTGACATCACATCCATGCACACCAATGTCCCCTCCACACAAACCATCAACATCATCAAACGATAATTAGAAGAACAAGCCAAAATTCTCAAACCCCACATGAAAGAAATAGCTAGCATTCTAAAATTAATCACAGAGCAAAATTGTTTCTCATTTGACAATCAGTTCTATTCACAAGAAGACGGGCTTCCAATGGGGTCACCAGTCAGTGGACTCCTAGCCAACATTTTTCTCAATCACATTGAAATTAAAATATTTTAAACACTAGTATGACCCAAGCAATACCAGATAATATACTGGTACCGTTATGTAGATGACATCATATGCCTTCTAGATGAAACATCAAGACGCATCCAACAACTCCACAGTGATATAAACAAAGTACACCCAAAAATAAAATTCACTGTAGAAACAGAGCATGACACAAGTTAAACTTCCTTGACCTCACAATATAGAGACACAACAACAAACACCAGTTCTCTATATTCAGGAAAGTGACCACCACCAGCACAGCCATTCACAACAACTACAAGAATGAATTACAGACCATCAGACAAATAGCAGAAGTGAATGGATATGACGGAAACACTATAAATAAACTGAAAACAGAATTAAAAACAGAATTAAAAAGGATACCCAACACACAAAAACAAAAGCTTCCTCATCAACTTACGAACACACAGAATACACATATAAGCACACATGAACTAGAAACACCCACAATGACAAACAAGTGGTTCACTCTCACCTACAACAACAAAGCAGTCCACAAACTAGGCAACATACTCAAAAAATAAGGGGCAAAAATAGCTTACAGTACAGACATCGCAACACAGAAAAAACTAAGGACAACCAACACAAGCTCAGACAAACACAACACATCTGGTATTTACCAACTAACTTGTCAGGACTGCAAATCAGTTTATACAGGGCAAGCAGAAACTTTAATATCACATACACAGAACACAGAAGAGCATTAAAAAGTAACAGCTGTCATTCCACATTTGCTGAACACCTTATGGACAAGAAACATAGCCCAACAAACATCAATAATGAATTGAAAATTCTCAAAAGCAGCAACATCCCCTCACAAAAACTAATAATTCAAGAAAATTATCAGATACAAAAGACCACAGTGGAAGGAAAACAAGTGATAAATGAATACACAGCTCTATGCAATGGAACTCTGTTCTCTGCCCTCAAAGAATTATTAGACAAGATCAAACTATAGAGCTCTCGCCCCCCCCCCCCCCACATCCCACCCCTCACCCCACATGCGCATACACACACACACACACAAAAATCCTCAAACCTATTGTCACACTCTCTCTTTCTCTCTCTCTCTGCCTCTCCATTTTCACATGCAACACACACACACACACACACACACACACACAAATAAAAAAACTGCACAGACACCTCTGAAAGACTCAGAACAACTGCCAGGAACACTTTCAACTGTTCCACTGTCAGCCATCTTGTTTTTACACCTTCAACTGTTCCACTGACCGCCATGTTTGTTTTTACAGCTGGTAAACAGTGACAGTGACAGCTCAATATATAGTGTTTGGCAGTGACGAAGATGAGGAAAAATAGAATGCAAGTGAAACATGATGTAAACACAAACACACACACACACACACACACACATACACATACACACATACACATACACACACAGAATTAATTAATTTCTGGCACAGAAATAACAATTTTCAAATCGTAATTTTGGTTTGAACAATTTATCTACTTTGAGGTGTAAGTGGTTGCAGATGACAAACTGTGGAACAAAACAGTCACTGTAGAAACACAATACATCAGAAATACCACGCCATGTGGTAAAAAGGTATGAATTCATAATTTTATATGTTTTTTTCAAATATCTGTAATTACGATTTAAAAACTAGTAGTTACATGTATACAAACAGTAAAGAACATTCTTTATCTTCAACAGCCATAAAGTAACAGCCCACTGAAGATGCTGCAACTGCAGTGAAACATGTTTGGGTTTTGCTAAAGGCGGACCTTATCCAAAAATATATGTATAGTCTAAAACACTATTTTAAGAATCTAAAACAGTGTTCAACAACACACCTATTTTTCGAGATTGTCATGTTAAAATAATTTTATACTCTAGAAAAATGCCATGTATTTCTAAACGGAGTTAATAAAGTTCCTAACTTTTGGCTAGGCACAGTCACTCAGAGTATGAAAACCCTGCACTTGTCCTCGTAGTTTCGGTAAAGCATTGAAGTTCTGAACGCTCACCTGTGGTGGACAGAATCCACATTGCCGAGTCCTGAATCCGTCGGTTGTGAACACAGACTATTGGTAGATGGACGGAAAATAGCTTTTCCGCTTCAAATAAGATTGTGGATCTCTTCGAGGACTGTCTATTCTAATGTGTATCATGTCAATTGCCCCAGGCGCGCCAGGAATCCTGTTTCCTGAGAAACTGGCCTCAATTTGTGCCCTTTCTACGGCAGACGGCCACTTTATAACGTCGACTCCTAAACCACTAACAAACTCACTCTTTCTATGACACGTTATAAAGAACCAATATAGATATTAAATTTGTCTGCCACTCCTGTAAGACTCGCCGCTTCGTGGCTAGCAAACCACAAAATAATCAGAAAATGCTGCAGTGGAAGCAGCTTCCCATTTCCCCCTTCCGGATACTTAGAATGGCTAGACTTCCTAAATTTTGCAAGTGACTCCACTGTCACATGACGCCGCAATCGAAAATGTTTCGTAAGTTCAGTGTTTCTATACTGCGTCACCACATTCTCGCTGTAGTTTTCGTGTTTCTGTCTTTTGGTACGACGTTAACACCTCCAACCCCTGGTAAATTGACAGAAAATCCGATTTCGATCCGTGAGACGTCTGTAATAAATGGCAGTTTCTTGATTCATCCAATTGGAGTTCTTTTGGAGTTCCACAAGTAAAGGTCATTTTATACCTACACGTAAAATGTTTACCTTACGGTTAACGATGAACCGTGCACACGAAATAGTCGATCACCGTAACTGTCACAGTTTCCAGAAGAACTCCCCACAAACAAATTACGTGTTACCTGGAGTCTATCCACAGTCTCAGACAGCACTGCGCATGCGCTAATGGGGCGGCTTAGGAGCTCCAGAAAAATTTTCCTGGTAGGCTCTGGCTGCCTGCTCTTATTGGTTATACAGAAAAAGCCACAGTACAACTATTGAGAAACGGGAGAAGCACTGCTTATATGCGATTTTAGCTCTGTGTATGGCAGCTGTTTGAGCAAACCTATTACCACACCAGGTCACTTTGCGCTCTTGTAATGTAAACATAGCTGCGACCAAGGAGATTAGAAGCTGTGGTGATGCCCTTGACGCAGTAATCGCGAAGTCAATGATTAATGCTCCGTTATATTAGGGTACCCGCAACAATGTGAGTTGAAAGTCTGTATCGTAGTTTCGAAATGGAGACGTAATTCTGTGTAACAATGGTTACTCGCGTTACCTACGGAATCACAAACAGAAGTGGAAAGTCAGCTGTTACGTTCTACAGGTAAACACTTTGTCTAAAATAATACTTTTGGTTTAAATATATTCTTATCCGCGTTTTCACTTACTGGCTTCAAACTTTTAAGATTGCAATATGGAGGTTCACAAGAAAAAGCTTCTGGATTAAGGCATTGCAACGAAATAAGAACACCAGTCAAATATAGCACAATATAGTCGGAACGTTTCTGTAAAGTTCATACTGACTGAACTTTAACGTTATGCTTTGGCATTAGAGCCTTGCTGTTATCATTGGTTCTCTCAAAAACACAGACTGTAAGTTGTGCTGAATGTTTCATAAATTACTGTAATGTTTCAGTGTATTTATTTGACAGAATCTATTTTTAAATTTTCTTTCCTTTGCTGTTGACAGCTGCTGTCACAGCAGTTGCACATGCATTTGCGTTTGAGATATTACAGTGAATGACTAATGCCATTAGGCAACAAATTATTCGTTTAAATTTTCGCAGTAATAATTATTTTTTCGGTGGCTACATGATTATTTTTCTCTGTGCTGTTATGTTGGGAGATTTTTCTTTATATCATGAACTTTTGTCACTTTACGCATTCGTTTGTTTTCTAATGTTGCCAAAAGGATGTGTGTCCCTCAGTCTGGATTCACCATCTCATGACAGTGTTGTTCGTATCAAGAGAAAGTTGTACGTTCTCTGTGAAGTAAACATGCAATACAAGAAGAGTATCAAGCTTCAACAGCCAAACTGTCATCTAATGCAGCAAAAAACTTCTTTGAACGACGTGGCAAGGTGCTTGGAGAAGAATAACTATGTAACTGAAGAGAGTATTTCAGTGCTTGGCAGAATATCTGGTGTAAAGGAAGAGTTTGCGTCTCAGTTTGCCTAGACGACAGGTTCTGTCGTTTTTTTACACAATATGGCTCAACTTTGAGTCTTTTGCATTAACGCTTAGTTCTTATTCTACAGGAGCATATGGTCATGTCAGAGTTATATTTGATACTTGCTTCCACAACTTAGAACAATAACTATGTGGTAGAAAAGTGGGGCCAGGACACCTGGTTTCACGACTGGTGCAATATGTAGGTCCACATATTTTCATCTATTTAATGCTAAGTGAAGTTACAAGTAAAGGTTTAAACGAAACCTTATTTTTGTACGTGAGCGCCCACGTGAGATGTTAATGGTCACTTGATAAACACTTGGTATTACAGTCTAATACAGCTCACGTAGTGAGTGAGCTGAATGTCCTTGTTCACAGAAACAAAAGTAAATGCAACTATAATAGTCGGCCGGTGTGGCCGAGCGGTTCTAGGCGCTTCAGTCTGGAACCACGCGACCGCTACGTCGCAGGTTCGAATCCTGCATCGGGTATGGATGTGTGTAATGTCCTTAGGTTAGTTAGGTTTAAGTAGTTCTAAGTTCTACGGGACTGATGACATCAGATGTTAAGTCCCATAGCGCTTTGAAATACAGTAACGCAGTTACAAGGGTCTTTCAGTAAGACAATGGATTTTTTGAAGAATTTATTACGACAATAGAATATAAGTTATTTTTCAGCGAAATCGTCCTCAAATTCTATGCACTTATGCAAGCGCTGGACAAGCTTCTCAACTGCACATGCAAGGAATTCTTGGCGCTGAGTCGGAGCGAGCGGGGAAGGGGGGGGGGGAGGGGAGGGTGGTTGCCTAACCGATGCGCTGTTCTGTTGCCTGGACTTCCACGTCGTCCGCCACCTTGAGACCTTGAACCACACTAGGAGCTTCTTTCAATGGGTTAAAAATGTGATAATGTGAAGGTGCCAAATATGGGAAATAAGAGGTGTGGGGCAAGCAGACGAACTTCAGGACTCCCTACACACATCCACACACCTTTGTTTCATTTCTGATGGTCAAATGTTTTGGAAACCACCTCACACACATAATTTCGCGAACATCAGCACTTTATAAACAATATGGTGGGCTGATTCGACACTAATTTTCATCGTTGTTCCTATATCATTCAACGTAATACGTCTGTTTTCCCGTATCAACTCCCACAATGTTGGTCTGCGTGACCGCAAAGACAGAGCGTCCTGGGCTTAGAGAATCTTCAGCAATTGTTACAACCCGTTTGAATTTGTCTGCTTGCTCGTAAATTTGTCTTCGACTCAAACAACTTTCACCGTACTGCATTGTCATCCGATGGTGAATTTCGAATGATTTCAACTCTTCGGCTAACAGAAATCTAATGACACACCACTGATCCACGTTGGTGCAAAACTGCCGGGATGCTGCCATCTTATTTCACTGGTGCCCAGCTTTCCGTTCGCGAGGCAGACGTGCCAGGCCCAAATGATAATAATTCTAAGACACCACAAAAACATATCAAAGAAGCACAAACTATGTCGAAGTTTTGTATTTTTATACAACTTTTCGTGTTATTTATTGAAGGGACCTAGGATTTTTAATTATGGTTTATCATACAGATAAGACGAATTCCGTCTTTTCCAACAAACGTTACTTGTGTGTGACGAACATGTTCCACCTACTCATGCTAAGCATCTTCATGGTATTAATTTTTATGTCCTGTTTATGTATACGTTTGTTTTTCTACATTGAAGAGTCAAAGAAACTGCTACACCTGCCTAATATCGTGTACGGCCGTCGTGAACACACAGAAGTGCCGCAGGATGACCTGACATGGACTCGACTAACGCCTGAAGTACTGCTGGAGGCAACTGACACCATGAATCCTGTAGGACTGTCCATAAATGCTTAAGAGTAAGAAGGGTGGAGATCTCTTCTGAACAGCACGTTGCAAGGCATCCCAGATATGCTCAATAATGTGGACGAGTTGGGTGTCGCACTGCTTGCTGTAACTGCTCAAGTCCGTCGGAATGCTCAATGGACATGAATGGATGCAGGGGATCAGACAGGATGCTTACGTTCGTATCACCTGTCACAGTCGTATTTAGACGTATCAGGGGTCCCATATCAGTCCAATAGCACACGCCCCACACGATTATAGTGCCTACACCAGCTGGAACAGTTCCCTGCTGACAAGAAGCGTCCATGGATTCATGAGGTTGTTTCCATACTCGTACACGTGCATCCGCTCGATACAATTTGAAGCGAGACTCATCCGACCAGGTAACATGTTTCCAGTCATCAACAGTCCAATGTCGGTGTTGACGGGCCTAGGCGAGGCGTAAAGCTTTGTCTTCTGCAGTCACCAAGGGTACACGAGTAGGTCTTCGGCTCCGAAAGCCCATATTGTTGATGTTTTCTTGAGTGGTTCGCACGCTGACACTTGTTGTAGACCCAGAACTGAATTCAGCAGAAATTTGCGGAAGGGTGCATTTCTCTCACGTTGAACGATTCTCTTCAGTCGCCGTTAGTCCCGTTCTTGCAGGATCTTTTTCCAGCCGCAGCGATGTAGGTAGATTTGGTGTTTTATCGGATTCCTGATATTGACGGTGTACTCGTGAAATGGTCGTTCGGGAAAATCTCCACTTCAACGCTATCTCTGTGCCAATCGTTCGCGCGCCGACTTCAACACAACATTTAAACTCATTTAAATCTGGATAACCTGCCATTGTAGCAGCGGAAACGATTTAACAACTGCGCCAGACACTTGTCTTATATAGGCGTTGCCGACGGCAGCGCCGTATTGTGCCCTTTTACTTTTCTATGTATTTGAATATGCATCCCTTACCAGATTATTTGGCGGTTCAGTGTATATGTGGTAAATGCGCATAGTACAAGTTTGTTTACCAGCTGATATGTCACGCTTAAACTTTTCTTTGCATATAACCTATACTGTAGCACACTGCACATGTTCTTGTCTACATGCTTTAGTGTCACTGATAAACTTAGTAGCTATATTTATAAGTCTGTGTCACAGTCAGTACATATGAAAGAAAATGTTATAGTACTACGTATGCGTTTATAACATACTTCATTCATCAAAACAAGGTATTTATTTTTGAATACGTATTGTCAATCACTGGACAAAAATGTGTCACTTTAAGCCCAGTTACGCACTGTGTGTGATCCTACCGTCCTCGTAAAGATCGTCGAAATGCTTCTCTACCAATTTAATTCCTTTGAAAGGAAATTTACATTCAGAGCATATGTTTCTAAGGTTTGGACGTTTTATGTAGTAGTATGTCGCTACCTATTTCTGACAGCAACATAGAGCTATATGTCGCAGTGGTACGACGCTATACTAGCATTCGGGAAGATGGTGATTCAAATTCAAACCTCGTCCGCTCATCTGGATTGAGGTTTTCTGTCATTTTCCTTGTACTGCCCCCCCCCCCCCCCCTCCAGCCCATCCCAGCAATATCGCGTGAGACACATGGGATGGTTCCGCTGAAAAGGATACAGCCGATTTCCTTACCCAACCTTCGTCTACCTCAGCTTGCCCCCCGTCTCTAATGATAGAGTGATATCATTGCTGACCGCTCGTTAAATACTTTAAACTGTAATGTTTTATGTTTGTTTCTGGCAGTGCCGTGCCTAAGCAGTCGTATGCAGGTATAGCATCCATATTCTTAGGCTGCAAAGCCCTGCGTGGAGTATTAATTTCTTTTAGTTGTTTATAGTGAATCTGAAAAGAATAAGATTGTATTTTTAAGATATATTCCTACACTTCGTTCGTCACATTATATTTATAAATTATATATCATATAGTATCATAATTACTGCGAATGATGTTTGCCCACCTCTGAAGTACGCCAATGAATCTCTAATCTAACTGCCATCCAACGCGTTGGATTTGATGTCTTTAGGGTAACCTTGGATGTACTTACGCAACAACTTTGAAAGTCCTACCGTTCAATCATGATGTGACCAAAAAATTCGCATATTTTCTCAATTACTTTTAAATGCAGGGCTGTTTCTAGATTAGCATTTTCGTCTCTCCAACGCCTTAAAGGACTAATTAGAAATTATGTCTTGCTTCTTTTTTTCGCACCACTGTATACGGCACACAAGACAGATGATCCGTCATAGCCTTGCTCGAAACACGTGCTCATCTCTAGTCTCTTTAGCCCTATATACTCAATTAACTGATGTCATAACGTAGGTTCATCTTTGATCTGAGCAAAGAAGATAAATTATTCGCAAATCCTTACGTCAGGATTATTTACAAAACGATATTTCATTATTTCAGCGAAGCGAAACATTTCACTAGACTGATCGATTTTACCAAATTTTGCACTTTTCCCCGTTCTTCAACTTTTCTTCATTTTTAGCGTTGCGTATATCAGTTGGTAAAAGTGGAACCATTATATGATCACTTTGTTGTACGTCTGTCTGTTGGTCTGTCCGGCTGTTAATAAACCTTTTTTTCAGTAACGGGAAACGTGTCAAGTCCAAATTTATGGGACATATTATGGTCTACGTTCCATTGGCGATATAAAAAATAAATATAAAATTCTAAGTCAATGAAATAAAAACACACTGCTGGTGATGTCACATATTTTGACACTCGCGAACTCACTCATCAAAACCTATAAGGCACTTCCCATTGATCTAGAATCATTAAATGTGGCAAGAAGGGAGGTTTTTCAGTACAAGTAGAGGGAAAAATCCGAAAACTTTTAATTTGTAATTATCTTACACGAAAGTCTTAGAATCCCGGGGTCATTGTCGTGCCAGTATCGATTAAGTCATACTCGCGCTCGGCCAGTTTTTAACGTAAAAAAAAGAAACAAAATTCCACCGTCACATTATCCTCAGGGACATTACCAAAGTCGTCCCAGGCTAGCTACTCTCCTGCTAGTATCGGTGGATAGTTTCCTTAATTGTGCGGTGATTATTTTTCAATATCGCGACGTGACGCATTTGTCAACAATCCGCGTGTCGCAGCGGCGGCCCAGGCCGTTGCTCAGCAACAGTTTCAGGCGAGTCGAAAGGCGAGCAACACGAGTGCTACCGCCTCGTGAAAAGCAGTAAGAGAATGGAGCCAGAAGGTAATCCACAAACAGACACCTGAGTTCTGGTAATTCCTGGTATACAAAACACAGATGTCAAATCGATTGCACCTTTCTGTGAACGCATAATATAAATTCTCGCAGTGGTGTATATTTTAATGAACATGGAGTTCCTGGACACTGCAATTATACAGGTTATTCAGAAACAGTCTGACAAGCTTGTAATGATTTTGCAGGGGAGGTTGTGTTGAGAAATAATTGTTGGGTTGAATTTTCTCATTTTGAGACTACTGAAGGTCCGATCTGTTTTACTTGCTGTCATACATACCCATATATTTTCTACGTTGTAGTAACACCTATGTACACGCCGCACAACATACCAGAGTATGACTTGCACCTATCCACAGCAAGTTTTTGAAGTAAGACTAAAGTACTAAAGAACTAAAGTACAGTTCTCTACGTGTCAGGCTTGAACTGCGGTTGTTTCTTGTCTCACCAGGCTCACTATATAATATTTTCATTCTAAGCTATTTTTTGTGAATAATTATACTCAAGGCGTTAATAATCTACTGGAGAAAATCTGTAAATACATTTTAGTTTGATGCTATTTACTGAAACAGTGCATTGCAAGTCCTCCCTGGTGACTGTCCGGGTAGGATCAAAGGATCATGTGACAAACTACTAGACAAAACTTACAAAACGTTCCCAGTCGCCCCGACCCCATTCTCCCCCTATACAGCAATGGACGTGTGCGCTTATGAGCTTGTGTGCCAGTTGCGTTTACGGCATGTACGCGCCACAACAACGAAATAAACTATTCCAGAGTAAATGCCTTAATTTTCCTACCATGCATGCAGTAATAAGAACGTGCAAAGGTGACAATGAGAGTAAAAAATGTGTTTCAGTTGAAAGTAAAGTACAGTTTTGTAATTGTTACTACTATTAAAGGCCACTCACCAAAGTAGTTAATTTTAAATGTGAAAAGTGAATTATTTACAGTCTATTACACGGTTACGATGTAAGAGCCATATTGTGCCTGTAAAACGCTATAAAAATGTTATCTTTGCAATTCTAGCTGTCAATTGTACCCTATTCGTCATTTAAAATGGATTTTCACTGTTCAGAATATGTCCAGCTTATGTAAACAGACGTCCTACTGCGTACTGTGTTTTTCTGATGTAACAAGCATTTGTAAGCGATATATATAATTGGGTATGGCATTTTGCAGAAGCTACTTTATATTTGTAAATATTTTAATTACGGTAAACCAATTATAATGTGCTGATTTTTATCCACATGACAACTTCGCGAGAGGTTCAACGTAAAATGAGCACGTTTTCACAACAAAAAGACTTTCAAGGTAAGAAACTGTACTGTACACTTCCGGTTTTTGTAATGTCAAACTAAAACTTTTTATCTCAAATATTACGTCTTAACATCCAAGTATGTGCACTTTATTACAAACCTAAAGATGATAGAAAAGTCTGTCGAAACCAGCTGTCTTAAAAAAAAGAAATATTTTATGCGATCTAGCCTGTTGAGTGTTTTTTTAGCAGGTAACGTTAAGAAAACAATTCGATAAGTCGCTCTGTTTTCGAGTTATTTCCCACTGAAGATACGCAACCACGACGTCGCGTGCCAAAATTAAAGCATTTGCGCGCGTTAAAAATCACTAATGCACAGACATCTGTGTGTCGGTGAGTTATCATTCGTTCAGATGCTCATTACCAGTTATAATTTCCCTTTCTCAGATGATAAACTTAAGCTAGGTTGTAAGTAGGCTGTTTATGTTTTCTTATTGGCAACGTTACGTAGCGCTCTGTATGAAAATCACTGGCTGTGCTGTGTGCAGTCTGTGGCTAGTTAGCATTGTTGTCTGCCATTGTAGTGTTGGGCAGCTGGATGTTAACAGCAGCGCGTAGCGTTGCGCAGTTGGAGGTGAGCCGCCAGCAGTGCTGGATGTGGGGAGAAAGACGGCGGAATTTTGAAATTTGTAAGACTGGATGTCATAAACTGCTATGTATATTATGCTTTTTCAACACTATTAAGGTAAATACATTCTTTGTTCTCTATTAAAATCTTTCATTTGCTAACTATGCCTATCAGTAGTTAGTGCCTTCTGTAGTTTGAATCTTTTATTTAGCTGGCAGTAGTGGCGCTCGCTGTATTGCAGTAGCTTGAGTAGCGAAGATTTTTGTGAGGTAAGTGATTTGTGAAAGGTATAGGTTAATGTTAGTCAGGGCCATTCCTTTGTAGGGATTTCTGAAAGTCAGATTGCATTGCGCTAAAAAATATTGTGTGTCAGTTTAAGCACAGTCGTGTATAATTTTTCTAAGGTGACGTTTCATATGTCGACCCTTAGCCGAGGATACCTCACTGGAATCTTCTGATTTTTTCTTGTAGTTTGTGTAACTAGTGTAGCTATTGTTTATTGCTAGTGCGTAAATGTAGAGAGAATCTCCTTTGTAGTTGCAGTCTTTCATTGTTGTACAGTAAAAGAGTTGTAGCATGCACGTAGATTTGCAACAAGTATTTCGCAGCTGCGCTTGCAATTAACGAGATATTATTTTCAGCGCTATGTTAATGTGTTCTCTTATTGTTGTTCTTCAAATTGTGCATTTCTGTGTTATCGTGTGAAATATTGTGACAATAATGGCATGTGAAAAACGTAATACTAGGCTCCAAAGTAAACTGAGACATGACAGTGAAGACGAAAGCAGTGTGTTAGCGCCACCGTGTAATGAATTAACTAATGTTCAAAGTAGTAATTTGGTAATTGTGCATAGGGAAATGGAGCGGGCTGCAAATAATGGTGTAGGCAGTGAAACAATTAGTGAACAGGGAAGCATTATCGATCCATCGGTCGGCAACAGCTCGCCTCAGGAATCCGAAATGACAGAACACAATATTGCAAATACTGTAGATTCAGGTTTTGAGGCCTCACCGTTTTCTCAAACAAGTCAAAACACATTTTCTGCTTGTCAAAATGTGAATGCTGCCGGTGCAAATGCACTGCCGAAATGCATAGAGGAACGGATTCCAGACACTAATACATTATTACTGCAATTAAAGCAGCAAATGAAACAAAATCAGAGACAAACACAGCAACAGTTAGACACAATGGAACAAAATCTTCAAAAGTTAGACACAGTGGAACAAAATCAGAGACAAACACAGCAAAAGCTTCAAAAGTTAGACACAATGGAACAAAATCTTCGGAAGTTAGACACCACGCTTGAACAAACACGTGAAGATTTAACTACTGAGTTACATAACATTGAATCGAAATGTCAAAAAGTCTGTAATGACGTAAAAACACAAATTTGTGAGCATCTTCAACCTATTTTTTCGCGGCATGAAAATGCATTACAGAATCACGAAGCAGCCATAAAAGAACTGCAAACCATTGTCCATGAAAATCATGAGACCTTATGGGCTAAAATTGACTCAGTTGCATCTACCGATTCGGTTACGCAACTTGCAAAAACTCAGGAAAACTTAAAGGACACAGTAGATTCGATTTCAACACAAATGGACACTCTGAAACTTGGTTCAGAAAAACACACTGAGGAAATGTGTTCACTATCGGAGAAAGTAGCCGAACTTTAGGATCAGGTCACTAACTTATCTACAAAGGTAGATGATGATCTGAATGACACAAGACCTGTAGCCTTCACTGACACAGAAGAGTATGAACAAAATAGAAAATTCAAACAAAATCAAAATCAAATCAATACACAGTACAAAAGAGAAATACGGGAAGTACAAGATCAGTTGACGCAGGTACTACAAGACTTACATATTTCAGAGGACACTCGTGCTCCAGTACGGGAAGAGGGACATAGAAATACAGAACAACCACAAAATAATAACACAGGACACTTCGGAAATTATGAAATAAATTGGCAAGGCGCATTGGTTTTTGAGATGGAACCGCCGAAACGAAGTAACAATGAGCGATGTGCGACTCGCTGACACGATGATTTCGACTATGAGCTGTTCATTACTACACGTAAATTCAAAACATTTAAGAATTCCGGCAACGACATTATCCACAAGCGTGGCTTCATCAATTCTATCATTGTTTTCCTCCCAACTGGTCATTGGAGCACAGGTTAGAATTTATGTGTGGCTACTTGGAGAATGAACCAGCTGTAAGAATGCGATCGGTCATTCACGATTGCCACAGTGAAGGAGAATTTTACCATGCCTTCCTCTCAGCATATTGGTCTCAAGCCACACAAGACCGAGTAAAACATAGCATCATGATGATGAAACACTTCGAACAATCTGAATTTTCCAGTCTTGTCAAATATTTTGAAGACATGTTGCACAAGAATCAGTATCTTTCAAACCCATACAGCCCCTCAGAACTCATCCGCATTTGCTTAATCAAACTGCCTGAACATTTACGACATATTATTTTAGCAGGGCGTTGTAAAGACGACATTGGTGCTTTTCAGGGACTCTTACAAGAATTAGAAATTGACACAGACAGTCGTGGGATGCGAAAACGGGAAAACAATCACTACAGGTCACATCCGTCACAATTCCGTGACGACAGAAACAATAACTGGACACGACAAGTCTATTCTTACAACGCAAATCGTGACCAAAACAGACACCACCCATATGACAACCACTGGCGGTTAATAATAGTTACAGAGAAAGATCGCATTTCCGTAGTAATGAATATGACAGAGATTACCATAGAAACAGATGATATGGTAACCAGAACTATCATTATTACGGGAGACAGAATAATGTCAGACGCAACAGTGCAGCACGCAGTTACGATTCCGGGAGAAATTCTCCACCACATGACTGACAAACAAGAAACTATGTCAACTACCGACATAACGACAGACCTGAATTTCATCAGAACTGGCGGGATTTAAACAGGGCTGGACCCTCTGGGCAAGGTGAATTTGTAGAAGCTAGGTCTCCTAATCCCAATAACGACGCACGCCAACAAAGGAACAGACAATGACTCGCACTGCAGGCAGCTGCGTGCGCCAGCTGGCTCAGAGAAAAATAACATAGACGCTAACCTTGAGAAAAATTTTAGCACTCCTCACCAACGTATACCACATGATAATTGCGTTGAAGTTGAAACTCTGCGTACTAGGAAGAGTAAAGATTTACACCACATTTCACATGTAAAACCGTTTATTGAAAGATAATCTGCTTTTTAACTTTGTCTTTGCCATAAAACGTTTCACTTCATGTTACTAGTATACTTAAGAAACTGTTAACATGCAACAATGCTTGAAGTTAAATATCCAGTCAAGAACCAAGAGAACTTATTTCAACAGAAATTATGAATGCATTGTTATAGTGAACAGACGGCACAATGTTGTTATTTGTACATTCTTGCTTGTTAGTTGCACGATTACGTAACGACTATAAGACTCACATACTTAGAACATTTACCAGTACTGCTAATGAGATTCTAATGCAACATTTTGGTTTACTTGAAAATACATTCTGGATTTAAGGTACTTTCTGTGAGATACCAGATGAGACAGTGGTTAGTTTATGTGACAGCTACACGATTTTATCACGACACTACTAATGAGTGACAATTTACAATGTTGCTTTTGCCGTGTTTCTGTTACATATCTGCACAGTTTTTCTGTATTATTCTGGAAAGTAAAACATGTTTTAGTAGTAACTTTTGTGGTATAGCTACAATGAGACAGCCTTTTCCGTAGCACAACAATACGTTACAGCACAGTAATTTCTTCATCACAACAATAAGCGTAATAACTAAGATATCTATACGCAAAGCATTTCACTTTTGTTTATCATGAGGTAAGTACAATGACTTCAGCAGAACTTAGCTTTCGGAGGACAATAACTACGACACTTCCACAGAGATTATCTTACAGCAAGACGTACATTTAGCACTAAAGGACACGTATTTGAGTGATTAATTTTGTACTTAAATCATTTATTTTTAAAGATATTTGAAGTACAATGATACAAAGGTTTTCCGTAATACATTTCATTCCATTGCTGTAACCTGTAACACCTGAGGGTATAATTACATTAATCCTCAGGGGGTACACGCCTACTTTGTGTACCATGTGTTTGGCAAGCACAAGGAGCCCTAGCTAATATGGTATTTGCTTATACAACTTTACACATCGGTACCATATTTCTCTAACACAAATTACACAGCTATCTGATCATTTAACTGAGAGAGACAAACATTTCTTTTTACTACATCAGTGACATGTTTACATAATTTCACCGTTGGATAACTTCACACTTACAAAATTGTATTTTGTTTGTACTTTGTGAACTGTTCATATTTTTTCAGACCCATTGTGATATTAAGAAAGCTTTGAATGATATATTTGATAAGGGAGCATGATTTTAAAGTACGTTTGAGGTAGATGACAGTTTTGAAATGAGCAGAGAATTTTTTTAAGGTTTTGACATTATTGCAGAAAGCTACGACGTTTTTGAGATTTGACTGAGGTGTTATGATGTTATTTTTACGACGACGATGTGTATTATGCTGTTGCGGTATGTTTATGATCAATAAGCTGATGTTATATGAGTTATTTGAGTATGCTATGTATCTGTTATGATGAAATATTGAAGAAGTGTTGACGAATAAGGCAAGGAATAATGAGTAGTGGTTAGGGACTCTGATTTGTGAAAAAGGATGTTGGAAACCAAGAATCGTACTTTAAGAGTCATGAAATGTATGTAAATGCGGAAATGTATCACAATGCCGGCGAAAATTTTTTGGACACTGTTATATTTACAGGATTTTGTTTCTACAGATTTGCAACGCAAAGTCTCGACCTGTGAAATTTTTTATATGAGACTGTCACTGTAGCGTAAACTGCTGTCATAAATATTTCCGTAAAAAAAAGTTAAGTGACCACCTGCACGTAATGTGTCGTGGGCACCCAGATGTGTCAGACGCCTGGAGAAAAAGCCATTAGGGTGTGCCTTTTCAGAGGCACAGGTAGAAAAAAAAAGGGGAGGCCATTGTCCTCGCTATTGACGTTTCCTTGTTGAAAGCATACTGTGGAGCTCGTAATTTATGATATTTATTAAAATGCCTAATGAAATGATGAGAAACATTTTACATCTATTGTCTTTGTAGTTGAGAGATTGCTCATTTTGTTTAATATCTGGTTTCCAGCTGTGTTGCAGCAGTAGTTTTGTAAAATAAACTTAGATGCATTTGCTAATGTGGACACTTTCTGTCAACAGATCTATTAAATAATTATTTTATGATCCACATTCTTCGAAAAAGGAGCTCTTGGAATGGAAAGAACAATAAGAAGGGACTGATAACAATAACTGCATATATAATTTTCTTTTCAAGTACTTGGTAATTTTTTTTTGAATAACTTCTTGTGGTGCACCACTTTAATTACATAGACATTAAGATGTGATTATACATTTCCTTTATCTGCATTGTTGTCTTAAGTGTACTATTTTTTCTGCTTGAGCTATGTCATGTTTAGATATAAGTTCTTTCATTTGCTGCTGCTGTTTGCCAGGCATAGTGTTACTGAATTTGACTTTGTGTTACTCTGCTAAGCCAGTTTACTACTGATTTATTTTTCTTGTTTGCTGCTCATTGCCTTATATTAGTTGTAATATTGTTGCTTACTTTGCCAATTTGAATTTCTTTGTCATTGCTGTTCGTGTTAATTGTTTTGTGCTGCTGCATTGCCTCGTCCCTTAGTTTAGCATCTGAGCTCAGTAGATTTAAGTTAGCTTAAGAGGGAGTAGCCTATAAGAGAATGAGTTGGAATGAATTTGAAGAAATTCACTGAGAAGTTATATGAACAAACTACAGGTATAGGTAGGATTTTCGTGGAAATAAATAATGAGGTAAGAAATATGTGAAATAAATACAGAAAGCATGCTTGGATAGGATTTTTTTGGTGGAAACAAATGTTGAAATAAGACGAAAGATCTATCGAATGAAGTTTTGGGTTGGACTGCAGTAGCAAATGTTGCACTGAAAACAAACCCTGTCCTTTCCTTTTGTATTATTCCGCTATATGTTTGTGTACCCTTGTGCATTTATGTTTTTCCTGTATTTATATGTTTATCTGATAAGACTTATGTTGTAGAGTTTTTCTAATACTCAGCTACATGAACTATGATGAGGAATACTGTTATCCTCAAATATAATTTGCATTAATAATATGTTATTTACTTTGTAAAGATGTTAGACATTATTAATTCTGTTCTGTTTTAATGCTCATGTGTAAAGTTGATGTTTCAAAAGTTATTGTGCTCTTTTATGTATTTACTCATGTCATAATTCCTGTAACTCTGATGTACATGTTACTTCGATTCTTTTGTAAAGCCTGTACTGCAAATGTTATCTGTATTGTTATGTTCTTTAATCATGTATTTTGTACCTTTGTTATTGTATTTTTATGTTATAAAATTGTAATTGACACCAGTTCGTCAAATTAAGTATCATACCACTACACACGTTTCTGTTGGTCATAGTATATTATGCTTTTTCAACACTATTAAGGTAAAACATTGTTTGTTCTCTATTAAAATCTTTCATTTGCTAACTATGCCTATCAGTAGTTAGTGCCTTCTGTAGTTTGAATCTTTTATTTAGCTGGCAGTAGTGGCGCTCGCTGTATTGCAGTAGCTTGAGTAACGAAGATTTTTGTGAGGTAAGTGATTTGTGAAAGGTATAGGTTAATGTTAGTCAGGGCCATTCCTTTGTAGGGATTTCTGAAAGTCAGATTGCGTTGCGCTAAAAAATATTGTGTGTCAGTTTAAGCATAGTCTTGTATAATTTTCCTAGGGGGTGGTTTTAAGGTGAACAAAAGCTACGTTGCTGGGTTTGAGGAAACCAAACGAAGAACACATTTGACGACACTCTCTGGCAGGCTGCTTGAATTTTCGCGCGCGACTAACTGATAGGCTAAGCAACTCGGAAACGGCACAGCGTATCGAATTTTATTCTTAACAATTATTTCTCACTACAAACTCGCGTGCAACACCCTTCCAAACGTTTCAGACTGTTTCTGACCACCTGTGTTTAGGAGAATTGGATTGTCATCCATAGTATTTAGCAAGGTTTGTCTGAGTCAGTCTGTGTTGGAAAAGTACGAATTTTTTAAATCTTATACTAACAGGGAGACTGGGATACTAAAAACTATACATTCTCCTACAAAGTTCCGTATTACGTGTTCTCTGTATTCGATCATGTAGATATTGTTTGAAAAGTCGAGTGTGTAATAGTGGTGTCATAAGAGTTTCTAACGAAAATTAATAAGAATTTTCAACGAACTTGCTGACAAATCTAGCATCGACCAGGTATTCGTTTTGCAAATTCCTATTAGGAACGGAAACAAAAAAAAAATGAACTATCTTTGCAGTGTAATATCGAAAAAATGGCATTTTTATGTGTTTCTGAAGACACCTCTGAAATTATGAAACAGACGTACAAAGAAATATACATAATGTACAAATGAATAAGTACAGCTGCTTCACGTGTCAACAACCTCCGTCCCCGGTAGCTGAGTGGTCAGCGCGACAGAATGTCAATCCTAAGTGCCCGGGTTCGTTTCCCGGCTGGGTCGGAGATTTTCTCCGTTCAGGGACTGGGTGTTGTGTTGTCCTAATCATCATCATTTCATCCCCATCGACGCGCAAGTCGCCGAAGTGGCGTCAAATCGAAAGACTTGCACACGGCGAACGGTCTACCCGACGGAAGGCCCTAGTCATACGACGTGTAAACAACGCAGTTTTGTAAACGTCTCTATGGCAACGCTACCTCACAGCTCTATGGACGGCTATTGTTTTTGCTGATAGCCGTTTGCTCTTCGCACGTGAAGGCTGTCGTAAGCGCTGAGAGGTGCCCGAGATTTCCTTATGATTCGACTGAGAGACTGTCTTAATAGTAAAGAACAAATTATTAAATCTTCATCCATGATGCGGCATTTTTCACGCGTCTCATTGTTTTTATGACGTCATATCTCGTGAACTGTAATAGGGATCTGGTTCTTATCCCGACAGCAATTGGTACGTGGCTGTAAGAGATATATGTACAAAGTGGTACCAGTGGTTTAGGAGGAGATGTGGAACATACTTTTTGCCAGAAAATTAATTTGCCTTGTAAATCATAGGTGTCTAATAAAGGCAATGAATTGCATTTGAACTGTTTGTTGCTTCTTACGTATAATAAATAAGGTTGGTCACCTGTGTCACCTTTGTGTCAATGCAGTTCATATCCTCAGTCACAGTATAGCGCTCTGACATTTTCTTGGTCTCCCCTCTGCCTAGTGCTGCATCACAGAGGTCGATGGAATTCGAGCTGCTGGTATGTTGAATTCTCTCGCTGGCAACTTTGGCGACCAAAAGGTACCGTGGAGCGCAATTACGCCATTGTGACCCCCGCCCCCTCGATTTAACACAAGTATTAATCTTTGACCCTAAGGTGTATCTTCCAGCAGTACCTCACAGTTCGGACAGAAATATAAAGGCTGTGAGTGACTTGGGACTAATATTGTTCTCGGTCGCTACCAAACTTAGCTTTCAATATGGTGTGTAAAAATTACCTTCATTGAACGTATCAATAAATTTAAACATTTCAGATTCAATTACATGTATCATTTCTGTGCTCTTTAACTCCACGTGTTACGCCTTTCATTTACGAATAGCCTACATAGAACGAAGCGTTGTCTGCTAGCTAAAGTTGACTGAATTATTTGCATATCCTTACGTCACAATAATTTCCTAAACCTACTTAGATTATTTTTAAATAAGGAAAGACTTCAGTTGATTGATCGATTTTACTAATTTTTCTGTTTTTATTTTTCCGCGTTTTTTTCGCTTCTTTCTCTCTGACGCCTGTAGTATCTTATAATCTGGGCTTCTGGGGCAATGACCTGTTCTCCCAGCCTAGTTGAAAAATGCCCATCGGTTCGTTTCATGTAAATTGGCTTAGTTTGTCACTAGCGCGTCATATTTGTTGTTGCGTTATCGAGTCTACCACGTTAAATTTTACCCTGACAACCCTGCACTAAACTTCCGGAAAGAAGAGGGACCAAGCAAGGTGTTTTATTCTATTTATTCCTATATAAGCTACTTTAATTTCCTTTATACTGTATTTCTGGAGTGATTGTCGTTAAATGATTGTGTTGGTATTTGGAAATTAACGTAGCGCTATGCATAATAGACGCAGAGTGACGGTGTTGGTTGGACATTTCAGATCCATCGAATCTCTTCACCCGCTACTCTTTCAAACAAGGGACCGTTCACTTGTTAACATCTTTTAGACCCGGCAGAGAAAGGAGCAGAGAATGAGAAGGATCCAAAAACGCGAACCCTGGAACGAGAGAGTGGTTGGACGTTTCCAGTCCAACGAATCTCCCCCTTCTACATTTTGAACAGATGAACCGTTCTCTGGGTAGTATGAGACACATGACGGAGAAGGGGACGGATTCGTACAAGGATGAAAAAGTTACAAACGGAGTGGGGTGTTGGTTGGTCACTTCATACACTAATCACCTAGAACACTATAATCACCTGCTAATAGCTGGTATGTCCCCTTTGGCACAGATAGCACGGAAGCAATGAGGCCTTAGTAGGTCACTGGAGGACGTTGGCACCACATGTGCACACACAGATCACCCAATCCCCTTAAATTCTGGGGAGGGGTCGTTGAGCTCTGACGCCACGTTCAATCACATCCCAGATGTGTTCGATCGGGTTCAGATCTGGCAAATCAGGGGGCCAGCAATTCATCTGAAACGCGCCACTGTGTTCCTCGAACCACTCCATCACAAACCTGTCTTTGTGACATGGCGCGTTGTCTTGCCTAAAAATGCCACTGCTGCCGGGAAACATTATCGTCATGAAGGAGTGTACGTGGTCTGCAGCCAGTGCACGATACTCTGTGGCCGTCATGGTGCATTACACGAGCTCCATCAGAGCCAGGGATGCCTAGATGAATGTTTCCCAGAGCATAATGGAGCCGTCGCCAGCTTGTCTTCATCCCACAGTACCGGTTACAAGCAGTTGTTCCCCTGGAAGATGACGGATTCGCGCCCTTCCATCAATATGATGAAGATGTTGGGATTCATCAGACCACGCAACGCTCTGCCAATCAGCCAACGTCCAGTGCCCACAGTCACGTGCCTATTTCAGTCGTAGTTGCCGGTGTCGTGCTGTTAACATTGGCACATGCGTGGGTCTTCGGCTGTCGAGGCCCGTGGTTAGGAGTGTCGGTGCACTGTGTGTTCAGACACACTTGTACTCTGACCAGCTTTTAAGTCCGATGTTAGTTCTGCCACAGTTTGCCGGCTGTCCTGTTTTACCAGTCTGCCCAGCCCACGACGCCTGATATCTGTAATGAGGGATGGCTGCACAACCCCACTACGTCTGGACGTGGTTCCAGCTGGGCTTCGCCACGTGATGAAGACAATCACCACAGCACTCCCCGAACAGCCGACACGTCGTGCAGTTTCCGAAATGCTCGCTCCGAGCCTCCAGGCCCTCAAAAATGGGTCAAATGGCTCTGAGCACTATGAGCCTTAACTGCTGAGGTCATCAGTCTCCTAGAACTTAGAACTACTTAAACCTAACTAACCTAAAAGGACAACACACACATCCATGCCCGAGGCAGGATTCGAACCTGCGACCGTAGTGGTCGCGCGGCTCCAGACTGTAGCGCTTAGAACCGCTCGGCCATCCGGGCCTATCGGTCAAACTTAGATGGATCGCACGCCTTCTCCATTCCGCACACGGACAGCACGCTTACCGATACGATATGCACCTTGCATGTGTCTGACTAGCAGTCATTCCTCGCCAGGATACGCTGCTATTGCCTGGGCGGGTTTATATCGATAGTAGGTCAGTGGTCATAATGTTCTGGCTGATCAGTGTACTTAAATAATCTCCCGCCCTTTGCCCGCACTCTTAATGACTCCCGATCCCCACCCCTCACTCTTAAAGGCAGAGGTGCCGTTTCGCTAGCGAGGGTGTTTTCGCATCACTTCTGGCTGAACTTGGTTAATGTGTGTACTTGCTCGTCAGAGCACTTTTCCCAGGCCCTGTGAGAAAGGTCAATTCTGTGATTTCTCGTTATGAAAGTGCTGTGGACATTCCCTTTAATAGTGATTCTCAATTAAATAAGAGTTTCGTAGCGTGTTTCGTTCTATGCTGTTTTCTTCCTCTGTCAACATCGTTCCTCTGTAGTGAACAGTAATAAATACGGAGGAAAGTTTTTCATGTGTGCCTATGATGAATGGGAGGGAGTAAAATTGTGCCTTTGTTAGAGCCTTTGGACCCTTACAGTCGTAGGATGGCAAAGCGTTGAAAATACTGTACAATTGTGAAGGTGCTCTATGTGCTAATGAAATAGCATTAACAAGACATACATTTATTCGGTTAAGTATTATTAAGAGTCGAGGGGCATGAAAGGGAAGCAGTGGTTGGGAAAGGAGTAAGACAGGGTTGTAGCCTCTCCCCGATGTTATTCAATCTGTATATTGAGCAAGCAGTAAAGGAAACAAAAGAAAAATTCGGAATATGTATTAAAATTCATGGAGAAGAAATAAAAACTTTGAGGTTCGCCGATGACATAGTAATTCTGTCAGAGACAGCAAAGGACTTGGAAGAGCAGTTGAACGGAATGGACAGTGTCTTGAAAGGAGGATATAAGATGAACATCAATAAAAGCAAAACGAGGATAATGGAATGTAGTCAAATTAAGTCGGGTGATGCTGAGGGAATTAGATTAGGAAATGAGACACTTAAAGTAGTAAAGGAGTTTTGCTATTTAGGGAGTAAAATAACCGATGATGGTCGAAGTAGAGAGGATATAAAATGTAGACTGGCAATGGGAAGGAAAGCGTTTCTCAAGAAGAGGAATTTGTTAACATCGAGTATAGATTTAAGTGTCAGGAAGTCGTTTCTGAAAGTATTTGTATGGAGTGTAGCCATGTATGGAAGTGAAACATGGACGATAACTAGTTTGGACAAGAAGAGAATAGAAGCTTTCGAAATGTGGTGCTACAGAAGAATGCTGAAGATAAGGTGGGTAGATCACGTAACTAATGAGGTGGTATTGAATAGGATTGGGGAGAAGAGAAGTTTGTGGCACAACTTGACTAGAAGAAGGGATCGGTTGGTAGGACATGTTTTGAGGCATCAAGGGATCACAAATTTAGCATTGGAGGGCAGTGTGGAGGGTAAAAATCGTAGAGGGAGACCAAGAGATGAATACACTAAGCAGATTCAGAAGGATGTAGGTTGCAGTAGATACTGGGAGATGAAGAAGCTTGGACAGGATAGAGTAGCATGGAGAGCTGCATCAAACCAGTCTCAGGACTGATGACCACAACAACAACAACAAGTATTACAACTGAATCATCATCTCTGTGGCAGCAGCGAGGATGGCCACGAACACAGCACGCCGAGTAGAGCGTGCTGTCGTGTGTGCTCGGCCATCTCTTGAGGCTATTGTCTCTGTTGCGGCTGTTCACATAATACTGCGATGTCATCAAGGGAAGTGGGCGGCAGGTGTGGCTCATATGGTGGCGTCGTCCAGCAGATCGTAGACTGCATGTTACTAGGACACTCTCCTGGACATCGAAAGTGTGTGCCTGAGCAACTCCAGCAGCTCTGTATGCGATGCAGATGGTAATCAAGAGTTATGCCACGCCTCTCCATTAGAAATATGCCGTGGGTGTGCCTCTCGGATACAAGAACAGGTTGATAGTGCACCAAACACCATCAGTTTGGCTCTCAGCAAGCCAGAGATAGAAGTCCCAAGGAATTCATATCATTGGATGTCAGCAGCTTACAGTGACTAGGTTTGGCAGGCCAAGCAGGCAGCAGTTTCGAAGGTAGAAGTCATGTAAGAGGCGAACGGCAGGCAGCATGTCACAGGATCAGCATTGACTGTAACTGAACAGCGTATGGGCCTAGATTGGAAGCCTGAGTATTTATTACTGTCTTTCTGAGGCACTGATATCGTGTATGGCCGACTGCATTTGTCCTCCTTTTCCTGGCTCATCAGCACTCCTCGCCACATCTCGTCGTCCGAACTGTGCTTTTCAGGACTTCAGCACGCTGCTTTTCCGTCATGTCAACGGGCTGAAGGTTTTCGTGTGGAACATCTATCCGCTCTTGCAGCATGGTTCTGTGGTGTCAGAATGATGTTATGATCCTCTCTAAGTAAGGACATGTTGCTGAGTTAATGATTCAGACTTGTCGCTTGAGCGAGGTAAAGCAATAGCTTCCGTTGTGCCCCATATCATTTGCAGTACCCGCTCTCTGCCTGTTTGCCAGTCTGATTGCAACACGGTGCTCCGGCGTGGTTTAACTTGGCTTTGCCAGTTATATACTTTTGTGGCACAACATGCTTACGACTAATGGTTACCTTACATCCAACACCGTTTTAACTGAATCTTAAACTACCTCATGTTAGGGGATCTATTTTCGTGGTTGTTGGAAATGTGAGGCATTGTAATTGCAAAATGCGTACGGAACCATTTGTCTTTATCGTACACATTGCACGATGTATCATTTGACTTTGTCTGAAGAAATAAAAGATTATCAATGTAAATCATGGAAGCGTTTCATCGATTATGCAAAAGTATCCGGAACATTCCCGAAATATTTCCCACACCACAGATTGCCTTTGAGAAAGAGCAGGAGAGGTTATATAGTACCCACTGTAAGTAATTAATCACTTCAAAACTGAATCGTGTGAGAGGTATCCACAAAGTCACTTCCCAACACCTGTTTGCTTACAAGCTGTTATTCAAATGCTCAAAATTAGGTTGTTTCATTGGGCCTTGATTTACTTTTTCATCCTAATCACTAGGGCAACAGGCAAGAAATCTAGTATGAGGGAGTAAAGTAAAAACGAAGACACATTTCCAAGTTAACGGAAGTGTTTCATTTAGTGATTTCCTTCCTGGACGGTAGTTCAAAAGGTTCAAATGGCTCTGAGGACTATGGGACTTAACATCTGAGGTCATCAGTCTCCTAGAACTTAGAACTACTTAAACCTAACTAACCTAAGGACGTCACACACATCCATGCCCGAGGCAGTATTCGAACCTGCGCCCGTAGCGGTCGCACGGTTCCAGACTGAAGAGTCTAGAACCGCTCGGCCACATCGGCCGGCCGGATGGTAGTAATAATGATTAATTTAACAAAAGTATTTTACAGTTACGTCTCTAATTTTGCGTGCAAACGTTTACTTTCTCACGACCACTGTTCAATTCATCGAGCTGTTATCGTAACATTTATTGATCTGAATTTGACGGTTCATTAACCCCAAAAAATAATCCTTTTTTCTAATAAATTGCCGTGATCCAAATGTTTTTATTTATTTTCCTTCGTTTCCCTAATGAAAACCTGGCCATTACATACATATTCTCTAAATGTAGGAACATATAAAACAGCAAGCGAAAGCTGGTAAATGCATGATCGGAGAGCTAACTGTCATTGGAGTCTGTTTTACTGAACTGGAGTCGTGAACTACGCATCGATTGCACGTACACATCAAAGGCAGGTTGTGCGTTACTACTGCAGTGTAGAGATGAAATAACGAGTAGAAAAAACAGCAGAGATGAAGCAGTTAGGGAGGGAGCACAATTCTCTTCACTTCACACTGCTGAACAGCCAGTGCGAGAGTGCTCGTGCAATGAGTATAAGCAATAAAACTAGGTATCAGGCAACATCCGTCTGTTGGACAGCAGAGGCGTGCATTTGGGAAATTGGCGCGGATAGGCTGATGCCAAAGGATGCTTCACTGTTTGGTATCTACAGGTTGAGATAAACGTCCCACTTAGCTTAAAACGCTTCGGCGGATTGGAGTGGGAGCTGAAGGTGCTACCATTGTCGACTGACGAGAGATACAGTTGGGTGACTGTGCAGCTATGTGCTGACGTTTCACGGATATTGAAAGTCCGGTGGTGGGAAGTTCGTTTCTCAGACGTTTTTATGAACGTGGCTCACTTGCTACGGCCGCACTGAAGTGTGCGCCACTTACATGTCATCACAGAAAAGAGTGTTTATAACGAGACAGAGCACTAATGACATATACCAAACATTACTATTGCGGGTTTTATCCAGACAGAGAAACACTGCTACATTTTAAGGATCAGAAAGTGTTGTGAAAGCTTTCATTGTATCTCTAGGAATCACCATAGTGTTTTTGACCATAAATGCTAGTTTTTCAGAAGTATCTCAGACTTGGTGACCGCAAAAGGCAAAGATACGGGTTCGAATCCCAAATAAGAATATGTGATCACACTGAAAGACAAAGGGAGACTAGCAAATGACGACAGGAATTTCGTATTCCAGCACTGTGTTGTCTCCATCAAATGCGACGTAAGGACTCTGGAGATTTAGGACGACTCGTTGTTTCCCCTTATACAGGGATCTTATGAAAGAGTCTTCGAACTGATAAAAGATTTGTCGCTTCCTATACGCTGGTGTGCAAACATTAATAACGAAAGTAATTTCCGTATGATGTGTCACTGCCAAGGAACATAGTTCGATCGGACTTAAGCCATACGTAGAAAGAACTACTACAGCACAGTACAGAAGGTAAGTGGAGGATGTACGCAATGATAAGAACGGAAACGACACTTTTATTCAAAGACGAATAAATACATTGAAGTCACCGCGATTCGTGTTGCTTCCTGGACATACAAAAGGCAAGACGTGGTTCTTAATAAGACGTTTTACCACCACTCACGGCAGTGCATGTTTTACAACGTGCTCCCATGGCGGTCACACGTATGGTAAGCAGTGTTCCCACCTCTCGCCATATGAGGATAAATATTGCAGACAAGAACATTATTGAAGATTATAGTTTTAGTGGTCGAGGTGTTATTGTTTGGGGAGGCATAATGTTGCACGGGCGTATGACCAAATCTTTGAACACGGTACAGTCACTTGTCAATGTTATTGTGACACCGTACTTTTTCCTCATGCGCATCTTTCCAGGGATGCTTTCGGACTTTTCATTTTTATGGATGACAATGTGCAACCGCATCGAACAGCGCAGGTGGAGGAACTCTTGGAGTGAGGGGATGTTCGGCGAATTGACTGGCCTCTTCGTTCCCCCGACTTAAATCCCATCATTCAATTGTGAGATGCGTTTGGGGCACGCATTACAGTAGGTCCACACGCACCGACGACCATCCAGCGTTAGTCAGCCGCCCTGGTGGGGGAATGAAACTGAACCGTGGTAAAAATTGCTGTTTTGAAAAGCGCGCCGCAGCGCGTAGTGTGAAGCAATCGCCTCCGTTTCTTGTGGTGGCGCCGCTGTGGCAATCGCAGCTTTGGTGTCTCCCTCTGGTGGGAAAGGGGAAAGGTTGCCTTTTCACGTGCATTTAAGGGGTGCTATGAGCTCGCCAGTCGGTCAGTCTGAGTCAGTCTCTTGTCCCCAGCTTGCTAGTCTGTCTCTCGTCCGCATTTGTTAGGCAGTTAATGTCTGTCTGTCGTTCGGATCAACCTTAAATCCGGCAAATGAGAGTCTTTCCACTCCGCCAGTAGGAGAACTCAGCGAGTGGTCGCCCGGTCGGGGCTTAGTTCCTGCATCTGACTCTGCTCGTTAGGCCGCCAGTCTGCTCGAGTTTGCTCAGGCAATGGTCATTGGCGGTTGGATCGATCGGTTGATCGGTCGCGCAGAGACACAAGATGACTGGTCCGTCTTGAGTGTCGGCGCATGTGAGGTCGCCACGTGAATCCAGTGGGCCGCGGCGTATAGCGAGGGGCAGTGAATTCGCAGTCGACACGAGAGCAACAGGAGTCAACCCACGACATCAGTCTGGCCGGTGCGAGCTGCGACGCCGTGAGACGGGAGATCGACGCGCCTTTCTGCGTCCGTTGAAGCGGCTGGCAGCGGTCGGTTCGGGAAAGCGATTTGGGGGTGCTCCGCCAAGTCTTCTCGAGAAATCGTAGTTTATTAGAAGTGTGATTGGTGATATGTTGTTTGATTTACACTTGTTAAATTCTACTTGTTTTCTTGGTGAGGTCACAGGCCGTTTTGCTTTGGGGTCGTCCCACCATCCTTCTCCATTTGCTCACCCGCGGGAAGGTGTTTGTTTATAAATTGGGTGGTCCGTTTTTTCCTTGTGGAGTAGGGGCGGGTTAGAGCAGCCTGCGGTTCGGGTTGTTCGGTAATCTCCCTATCAATCTACCGTACGTTAGTAGCTGCCTCTGTCATGTTTGTCGGATTTGGTGTGTTAACGAATTTATTGCTTGGAGTGTAACGGCCTAATACCTGAAATATGTTTTGATCTTTGGAAACTTTGATATTATTGCCTATGATCTTGAGAGGCGGTATCTGTGTACTGTAGAGCATCTTACCTATTGTTTGGCCAACCTTATAGAATTTTATATAAGATTGCATTTCATGGGCTTTTATTTAAATGATCAGTTTAGTATATAAAGTTGCCACCCTTTCTCTGTAAGACTTTTCTTAGAAGTTAAAATTAAGTTGCACCTTCGGTGGCAAGGTTAATATTTTAATTGTTAGTGTTTTGTACCGTTTCCATCCCTCCTACAGGGGGTGCATAGTTTGTGTGCTTGTGTAAATTGTTAAAACTGTTAGTTTAAAGTTATCTGGTGTGTTGCAGATTTTCACCAGTGTAGTCTTTCAGAGGCTGTCGTTAGCAGTCGTAACTACGGCCGTCTCAAAAGGGAGCGGCAAGGTTCTCTGCCCGAAAGCTCATACAGTCAAAACTTGTTTCTTTCTGCCTCTGAATAAATTGTAACTTTGATATTTAGAGGGTGCTTTCTGATTATAATTTTAAATCTGTTTCTTTTAAAAAATGCTTTTAGGCACTATTAAAGTGAATAAAATTCCCATTTGTTAAAAGGAATTTGGTTATGATTTCATCAGTTACTCCCTGGCAACTACTTCCATGCTTACATAGTGTGATTAAATGTGTTAATGTTCTTGATGGATCGTAACTATTGTCTTTGAATAAAAGAATTTCTGTTCGTCTCATTGCGTGTTACTCTCAGGTACCTTCTGTACTATACTTTAGCTGTTCTTTCCACGTATGGTCGAAGTTTCATTGAGCTATGTTACTTGGCAGTGACACATTATGCGAAAGTTACTTTCGTCCTTAAGTTTGGCACACCAGTGTATTATGGATTTTGAAAATGTTTTCATATGGGAATTCGTACAAAGCATTATCGAATGCTGCAGCGGAGACACTGTCATGTGACGGGTGCCCCATCATTTCCATGTTGTTTAGGTTCAAAAATACTGGCCTAATTCTTTGAATTCATATGCATACTAATATTATAAATGCGAAAGTAGCTCTCTGTGTTATGCTTTCACAACTAAACCGCTGAACCAATTTTGATGAAACTTGGTGTGGGGATAGCTTTAACACTGAGGAAGAATATATATAGGCTATAGAAACTGTGTAGTACGAAGAATACAATGCGAAATATAGAACGATAACTACTCGTTGAAACAATTTACTCTCTGGCTTTTTAACTTCATCGTATTTGTGAAAATGTTTTTATTGTTTGATATGTTTTACGTCATACGATTCAACGCAACAAATACAATGCTTATACAGCCTTCAAAGTGTTTGGTCCATACTGCCATGCTAATATCCGTCACGATCCCATCGCATTTTAGCCGTTGAGCGTCATGCATCTCTTATAACTTCCGAGACAATTTAAGAGTCTCAACGACGGCGTCAAATGGTTCAAATGGCTCTGAGCACTATGGGACTTAACATCTGAGGTCATCAGTCCCCTAGAACATAGAACTACTTAAACATCACACACATCCATGCCCGAGGCAAGATTCGAACCTGCGACCGTAACAGCAGCGCGGTTCCGGACGACGGTGTCATTTAAATGCTATACGACAGACAGACATGTAGAACGTGGGAAGATTTCAGTGAGGCTGAATCTGATTATGACAGGCGAGCGTGGCCATGGGTAACACCGCAGACACATGAGAGCAACTGACGCATCGCATTTAGAAATATAAAGTTTGTGCTGCACCGAAATATAAATGTTTTATTTTCTTTCTTCGTCAGTTTTACGTTCTTTAATAATTTTAGAACGTTTACATTGTATTTGAGTACCGTCATCATCACTCATCTAACAAAACAACTGATAAGCCTTAACAGTTTGTGGTCTTGTGGCTAGCCCTGCTGACACTCGATCACGAAGTCCAGGGCTCGATCTCTGGCCGGGTCGGAATTTCTCCGCTCGGCACTGGGTATGTGTCGCCCTCATCATCATCATTTTACCGTCATCGACGCGCAAGTCACATAAATGACTACTACTACTACTACTACTACTACTACTACTACTACGTGGTCATGCCCAGTGGACCGCACGCATCTACAAGTTTCCTCCTCCACTGTATTCTGTCCATTGCTGCTATCCGCCATCCGTTCACATCTATTGACAATTGGTTTAAATCTTCATGGAGTCCATCCCTCCAACGCTTCTTGGGTCTCCCTGGTGCTCTCTTTCCTGTAGGTGTGAAATCCAGGAGCTTCCGAGGCCATCTGTGATCCTCCATCCGGGCCACATGTCCGGCCCACTGCATTCGTTTGACTTTGACAGTTCCTGCTATGTTGGGCTGCTGGTATAGTTCCTCAAGCTCTTGGTTGTATCTGATCCTCCATTTCCCTGTATCTGCATCCAGAAACGGACCGAAGATCCTCCGAAGCACTTTTATCTCACAAACAAGGCACACTTCATTTCATTTTACTAGTATACGAAGGCAGCCGCGGGTAAGAGCTAGAATTGAGTGCTCATACAATTCTTAATGTGTTTAATCCATACTTTCACACTAATATTGCTAAATATGAAAGCAACACTGTCCGCTATGTTTTCACAACTAAACAGCTGAAACGATTTCCATGAAATTTGGTGTGGAGATAGCTCGAACTCTGAGGAAGAGCAACCGGTACTTTAGAAACAAGACGAAAAGGAAAAATCAACCTCTAAGAGGGTGAACTAAGGAATGGAAAATTTTTTTCACGCCAGTGAACATAATCATGTTACAAAATCATCAAATTTGTTGAAAAATGTACATGTTGTGTAAAGTACAGATGCCCACGATCTCCGCAAGTATCGCATGCCACGTCATCCCACATTAGGGCGTTAAGGGAAGGGCGCACACTATGTGCTATACTTAGCTGAAAAGGCACACATGTGAGGGTGGCTGACTTTATTTCATGCACAGTAGCTTACTTACTCACCATCACTCATCATAACAAAACTACTGACATGCGAGCGCAGCGTTGGGTAACATCTAGTATTTTATATTTTTCGAGGGACATCTTAATTTTCCACAGTAGTTTAAATTTCAAGTAGAGTTTATTGTTCCACCAAGAAATATTAGCTCCTAGAAAGCTTCAGCTTTTTATAGGACTTCCACTTCATGAGACGACAACTTAGCCATGTGCTAACGCCGACGCAGGGCTGTGAAACGTGAGCTTATCGTGGGAAACTGAGCCTTACAAGAGGTAAATGGCAGACATCAAAATATAAAGTCGAATTTAGGCGTTTATTTGTTAACGTGGAAAATGCAGGGCTCTACTGTGGTTCGGAGTCATTGTCAAGTTGCAGGTCTTCCTACAATGTTAACCTGAATTTCGTCGGTAAAATGTCGGAATGTGTTCAGGAATATTTTCAGAGTACTTTCGTTTAAAGAACCAATCGGTTCCGTTGGTTCCTCACAGTTACTTGCAGTTTGTTTGATTTCTTACTCCCATTTCTTTTTGTACTCGCATTGCCCTTAAAATATCTTCACTGCAGTGTACATTTCGACGGTATGTGTTGGGTATTGTTTAGAAACTAATTTGTTTCATTCATTCACAGTATTTATCGCCGGTGACAGTAACACGCACTTTACTCTTCGTCTTCAGGTTTGCATTCAGAAACTTCTGTTTCGGATATGTTTTCCTGACACTGTCAGTTGCATGTCAACAGTGGTACGCAGCGGTACTATGGACAGCTCTACTGATGTAGAGCTGGCCGATATGCACCTTGTGTGGGTTCACTGTATCCAATGGAAGAGCGGCACAACGCCACTACGTTGAGCTGATGCTGCAGCAACGACGTAGTTGTCCATCTGACGGTTGTTGCATCACTGTTGAGTTTTAGGTTGTAAGCTCTGTTGACTGCACGTTAACAGGCTTTTCCGCTGTTTCGTTGGGATTTGCTCAGAAATAAAGGCGATTGGGGAAACAAATCGTATAAATCACTAGCTCAGCGCCCGATGCTTCGCTCGCTTAGGCTGTATGGCCTGCAGTGATTATTCTTCACAAACTGCAACATCTTCTAAGCTTTTCACGCTAATTAAGGCCACACAGGCATATTCTCTTCCGAATGTACTTCTGACCAAAAAGCGAGTCTGGTAGCAGGAGATATTTTCCATAGCAACTTTTATCCCCAAACAAATATTTCTTTACATCTGACCGAGAAGTGGAATACAGATTTTCATAAATTTTGGTTTAAAATTTTTTAATGTAACTAAATATTTTCTTAAAAATTTTCATCCCCTGTTGCATTCCCTTAGGGGTCGAATTTCCGGAAAAAATGGAAAAGGTGTTTTTTAAATTTCTAATTGAGAAGTTAAACACCAGTTCTCAAAGATTTAGATTTAAAAATGCTTTGAAAATGAAAAATTTTCATAAAACGTTTTACACCCTATTTCACCCTCCTAGGGACGGAATTTCCAAAAAAGTGACGTGTTATGTTTTATTTCTAATAGAGAATCCAGATACAAATTTTTATAGGTTTAGCTTCAGAAATGTTTGCACAATGAAATATTTCCATTTAAACTTTCATCCTCCGTTTCACCCTCACAGCGACTGAATTTCCAAAAACAGTGAAACACTTATATTTTATTTATTTCTGAGAAGGCAAATTTAGATTTTCGTAGATTTAGCATTGAAAATGCTTTCATAATAATATATTTTCGTAAGAAATCTCACCTCCTATTTCATTCCTTTAGGGGTTCAGTTTACAAAAACTCTGAAACACGTGTTTTCTTATTTGTAACTAAGACGTCAAATTCCAATGTTCATGGCTGTAACCTTAAAAATACCTTAGTAGTTCTTTAATAATTACAGTCTTCCAAGCTTTCACTCATTATTTCATCACAATAAGGTTAAATTTCCAAAAATGAAGAAACACTTATTTCTTTATTTGTGACCGAGGAACCATTATCAATTTTCGGAAGTCTAGCTTCAAAATTGCCTTAATAACGACATTAAAAAACCGGCCATTCCTATTTCACTCCCTTAGGGTTGGAATTTCGAAATATACCTTCTGAAACGACGCTTACTGTAGAAGATCTACACCTCCAAATTTCAAGTTTCTATCTTTAGCGGTTTGGGCTGGCCGATGATGAGTTAGTCAGACACTCAAGCAGTCAGTCGGTCAGTCAGGCCACTGCGTTTCATATAGAGGTTATTACATTATTACTCTTTATGGAGTCATGAGGGACCATCATAACTTACACCGAAACACTCAAAAAATATCGCCAAACAGTGTCCGAAAATTTGTCGGTGGCGTTCGGGTTCAACCCGTATAACTGGCTCGGTAAGTCAATTCGAAGTTCGTAAGAAGGTAAATCCTTAGTACTTCCAGATGGACCATGCGTAGCGAAACGGTACGGTGTTAAACCGAACATTGGGCTGAGGATAGCTTTATTTACTCGTTTTACTGTCGTTCGTTTTACCTCTGTTTCATTATGTGAACCGATAAGCGCTAATCCCCTCATTTCAGTCAAGTTGAAACCATGTGCCAAAACCGAACTAAATTGTGTGTCCTCTGGTGTTATTTCGTGGAACAGGCCATAAACTGGAACCAGGTTTTCTCCTCCTAGCATAAACAACACATGAGCGCACAACACCACGCTCTATGTACACTCAAGATAGTCATTTCTTCCAAACATATATACATGAAAATGCTGTATGATCCCTTCTCTCTCTTTTATTTTCGTCACTGCTCAAAAAAGTATATATGTTATTGCTCCCTCCATTGGAAAAGCAATTAGTCCTGAACGTATTACCAGATGACCTATTAATGGCCATGTCAAGAGCTCCTTACTCTTGCAGAACCTTTAAAATTTTCTTATTTTTGTATTTTGTTCCAGTTAATATCTTACATTAAGAGCAGAAGAACTGCAGCGTCAAAAATAAATCCTATTTCAGGTATTTGACTTACACTATGTAACTTATTGGTGGTAGACGCACAAATAAATTTTCAATCCAGTACATCCAATTTATTTGCACAAGCAGCGGCTTCAGTCAACCACAGTGTTGCTATATAAAGTTTTGTTGGACGTTCTTCGTGCGTTCCTCAGCACTGTGACCTGACTTAACCAACCATTCACTGAGAAACCTGCCTTCTAACGTGGACATCGAACCATGGTGCATCTAGACATTTTCGCTGTCACCCAAGTGTCGCCCGAGAGTCAACCAAAAAACAAAGCCCGGACCATTTACTTTGTCGCCAGTAAACCCACCAGCCCCTCACACACACACACACGCACACACACACACACACACACACACACACACACACACAAATCTTTAAAGTTTCGAACTTCCATGTTTATGACGTCGTATCTCCTGATCTATATGTCGTTAATGATAGATTTTTGCGTTTACATTCAGCGGTATTTGTGGATATTGTCTCCAAGATGTGTTGCAAATAGAGATAGTAATAAAGACGCAATAAATTTTCATACCTGATGATGGAGTTTTACTGCATGAATAATGAAAATGTCGTAAGCAGTAAATTTCTTCCCTTTCAGTATTTTGTGGGTGGTGTCAACGAGAAAAAGTTTGAAATTACGTTTAAAGTTTGTTGGAAGTTGCTAAGTGCTCTCATTTTCAAATAGTAGATGAATATAGTGTGGGTAATTTGCGCGTCGTCATTTATGCTGCCTCAAAAAATATACATAGTTTTTAACTTAATACTCGACGAACTTCCAGCGTGCTTTAGGAGCTTGGGCAGCAACTTCTGTTAATCAGCAGAACGAAAAACCAGTCCAAGTTGCAAATTTTTACTTTTTACTCAGTCGATGAATAATTTTGG
Organism: Schistocerca cancellata; assembly: GCF_023864275.1. Taxonomy (NCBI): domain Eukaryota; kingdom Metazoa; phylum Arthropoda; class Insecta; order Orthoptera; family Acrididae; genus Schistocerca; species Schistocerca cancellata. The sequence continues at coordinate 389,744,392 of NC_064627.1, forward strand.
ACGAGGCCCATTTTCAAATGATCATAAAATAAACGAAAATGGCATTTCCGAAAATGTCAAAAATGTGCAATGAACATTTACAGCGCCTACAGAGAACTGTATATCTTTATGCAGTGTAAATGTTCATTGCACGTTTTTGACATCTTCGGAAATTCGATTTTCGTTTATTTTATCATCATCTGAAAATTGGCTTCGGTCCAAAATTAGTCATCGAATGAGTAAAAAGTAAAACTTTGCAACTTGGACTGGTTTTTCGTTCTACTGATTATTACTTTTAAGGTAAGAGTATAACTCCAGATTAGACACCATTTCAGACTTTTAAATTAAGTCAGCAGTTATATGAAAGACAGAAAATCAAATGTTTGTTGCCGTTGGAAGCTGCTTGGCAAACAATCTGCAACTGGGACAACGTACCATTTTAGACGTTTAGTAATATGGATGTGACTGACATGACTTGTTGAATAAGCGTTATCTGATTTCTTACATGAAAAGATTTCCGCCAGGAACTGCACTATTTGCTATAATTTGTAGTTGCAAAATTCGACTTTAAGTCATTTTCAAGCGGATAAGGTGCTGAAACTACAGCAGTTTTCAACAATAGTAAAACAAGTGAAAAGGGTGTGAGCTTATGTAGTTCTTAGTAAATTTACTGATACCGACAACTGCTGTTTATTAGCAACTTAACCATTTAAAAATGACCTAAGCGTGAAATTGCAGTTGCGGAAATTGTAATAAACAGTGCAGTGAATGGTGAAAATGAAGTCATTAAAAAAATTCAACGATAATGCAACACAACTGTGACTGTTATCTGCGCTAGAGCCTATCTGATTATTAGTAATTAGTGGCAAATTTCCACACGATAGTGTCATTGTTATCGTAGCAATAGTTTAATTTGAATCGTAAAGTCGGTGATTCATGCCTTAGCCGTAGCTTTACTTTTCCACCTCCTTCTTGTCCCCGCGTAAATTGAACGCAGCTGGTCTCGACAGCGTATTTAAAAGAATATTTACAGATAGGCAGAATGGTGGCGAAGTGTCACAATATAGTTTACAGTATAAACGTTGCCCGTCAAAGCAGTGACAATGTAAACATTTACGCTCAGTGCAGTGAAACAGCCCGTACAACCAGCGCCAGCTTGCGAAAATAAACAGCGCCGCTGTGCGAGTTAATTCGCGAGGACATGTGTTTTACTACCTCTGTAATTCAAAAACAGAACGCAGTTTCACCGCGGGTCGTTCGGAATTCAACGAAAACCTTTGAATAGTCACGTTGTAATAAATAAGTAAATTACATCCCCAAGCCTCATCCTCAGATAACCTTTCTTGTTTTCTAAACTATGTTTTGGATGTTGAAATCGTTTGTACGGGTAATGTTCAAAGGTGCGTTTAAGGCAGCAGCATCCTAACATAAAGAGAAGATTTGATTCTAATCCGCTCCAGTTGGTGATAAGAATTTCATCAAGTCCACGACCGGTTTCAGTCTTTATAAATCATTTTCACGTCGATCTGAAACTGTCATTGTTAATGTGAAATAAGGTGGATCTATAAATAATTTACATAATATTTGAGATATCAGATATGTGTGAATATAGCTGTTCTTAAAGTTGAAGCATGCGAATACCCTTAATCTATAGGATCTTAGAGGTTTTTTATAATCGTGACTCGTCTATTTTTCTCAAGATATCAGTGGGTACATAATTTTTTATTTCCACCTAACTTTTATTTTTTGTATTATGTGACGTTGCTTCTCTACAGCACAATGTAAGCAGTGTACTTACAATGTACATATCTAAGCTTTATCATCTTTTATTGTGTGAAATATTGTTTTGCACCAACGATGGCAGCTTCAGCGCCACTCGAAAATGGCCTGATGTAAAGGCTGAAACTGAGAGGTATCTGACAGAATTAACAATCACAAAAGTTTTTTTGAAGGAACAAGTGTGTTCGAATTGCTATATGTAGAATGATATCTATGTGAAAACACACTTAAGAGCTACTACTGCAATAGATACTAATGATTAAATAATTCTTAGGTAGGGTTCACCGAGCTATATATTGGTATGTATACGAGTAACCTTTAGTTAAGTTTGTTAATGTAATGTAATATATATTACATTTATGCAACTTGTAATGAGGATATAAAAGATTATTTTATAGATTACTTTTTTCTTCATATTATCTTTTGTGCCCTCACTACAAGTTGTGAAATGTGGTGCGCAGGTTGAAATTTAATAAAACCGGCAAACTGCAGAGACGGATTCCTCACCGGAAGTGGAGGAGAGAAGGTCCTACGTATAGCTGTCCGTAAATGCTTCGTTGCTACGGTAGATGGCGCTCACGAACGAAAGTTCCACTGATCACGTGCGTTGTATTCCTTGTGTGTTGCAGGCTGTGTGATTAACGCAGCGTATTGTAAGCAGCAGAGTGGTCCGGTATTCATGTCGGAAACAAGCCGAGATGGTGTTTGTGTACGGCCAAGCAGACGCGAATTGTCGAGAGGTAGCAAGGCTGTACCATAACGAGTACGCTCACAGACACAAACCGCATCACACAACATTTCAAGCCGTCTTTGGGCGTTTGTCTGATTATCGGTCCTTTCAGACACACAGCGTGCAGGGAGGCGGCGGATGTGTACAACAGATTTGGAGGACCGGGTTCTGCCTCCCGACCGTTTCCATCTGCTTGGCCACACAAAAACACCATCTGGGCTTGTTCCCAACATGAATACCGGACCATTCTGCTGCTTACAGTACGCTGCGTCAATCACACAGCCTGGAACACACGGCACATGGTCAGAGGAACTTCCATTCGTCAGCGCCATGTACCGTGGCAAAGACGCATTTCCGGGCACATATGCGTAGGACCTCTTCTCCTTCATTTCCAGTCAGGAATTCGTTCTAGCAGTTTGTCGGTTTTATTAATGTTCAACCTGTTTATTACATTACAGTCAACCGACTGTTACACGAGTACTACAAAAAGGTATACCTTTTTTGAATACCTCCTGAGAATACCACTAGTTTCTTTTGTAGGAACAGCTCTTCAGTACACGTTCGCGTAGACGTCATTCTACATGTTATCTTTCGAATAAACTTATTTCTTGGAAAAAAACTTCTGTGACGGTTAATATTGTTGAATACCTCTATGAATTTCAATTTAAAAACCAATACTTAGATGATACATGGCACTATCAGCCATAACACAGACGCCATTTATTTGGAACACATTAAGGTAAAATCAAATATACATTTAGACCCAACTATACTTAATAATGAAATCTGTTCCCTCTTAAGAACGTTCATAAACTGTATACCATTAGATAATTAACTATAGCAATTTTTACCTCGTATCTATTATTACTCTCATAACCTAAGCATATAGCATTAATTAAGGCATTGACTACTGACTCAAACGATGAATGACTATTGGATATTGTCTAAACTCACATTGCCATGTCATCCAGCATGATGCTATTCCATGTCTACAAATACACATTAACACTGACATCGCGTCATGATTTACAACGTGCTCAAGCCTATACCATAGATATATGTTTACATATAATGCACTCCATTAACCAATATGCACTTTGTTTTGAACCTAGGCATTTAGCATAAATATAAGCTTTACAATATTTTCACTAAGTCCATGGGCGACTGCGGATACTACCTGAGCTCACGTCACCATGTCGTTTATCTATGGCTGACATACATAATAATGCTGACTTTGCATTACAGTCTAGCATTTAGTCAAATTTGCAATGTATCATATATTCCAGTAACCATAAGTCTAAATTAATTATTATGTCTACTTATAATCTTATATACACTACAAGTTGTACAAATATTGTATATGTTACATAACACTATATTTTGTTTTACAACAATATTAGTTCCAGGACAACTGTCTTGTATTTACGAAGCCACTATCTTCACTTACAAGTCTGTTTGCTGTTTTCCAAATTGTATATCGTGTTGGGCAAGAGTTTGCTTCTGAGCACGTATGTTATTGTGCCTTTTATAAATTTAATGTTATGTAATATTTATGTATGCTTTTGTAACTGGTCTGTTATATGCTATCTAAGTCGATTGCACTTGAGGGTCATTCACACTATTTCTTTTCCTGCATTGATTGTTATTTATTCTATGTATCATAACATAGTTAAATTCTCCATATAATTAATAGTGAAAGAAACAAGCATGATGTATCCTGAACATGAGTTAATGTTTCATGTATACATTGGGCCATGGATTACTTCCACTACCAGCCAATTATTCCGATTATTTTGTTTCTTACTACAAGTTGTAGTTGAATGTTATATGTATTGTATAGTATTTTATATCACTATTACAACATTTATTCAATAGTATTGTCTTAGTTTTAAGACTGATATTAGATGTAGGGGCTGTTTCTCCTGGATTTCATATTGTAGAGTGAGGTCCAATGTAATTTCTTTTAGCCTCTGGATATATAATAGTATTTTTGTAAAGAATAAAATATTACTAATGTAAATTCTCTCTTTGTGATACTATTAGCTTTTCATAATATTACGCCATCTCTAGGCGTCTTCTATATGTGCAGCTTCAGCTTTATTAAAGAAAAAATTTTAATATATTTTCATAGCTATAACTAGTGGTTTTATAAGTTGTTGTTTAAACTAATATTTTAATATTTCCCCATTTTTATCTTAGAATGTATTTTCTCCGGAGAGCAAGTTATTACCATAGTTCTATTCTCGCGCCTTTCTGTCCTGGGCTCCACTGCCTAGTAACAGCTCGCAAGTGGACGAGCCAACCACATCGCTCCCTGAATCTCCACCGTCCCCTCCCACACTTATCGTCTGCGTTGGAAGCTGATCGTCATTCATAAGTCATCCTTCTACTAGTCACCAGCCACATCACCGTCGCCTGTGTTTCATCCAAGAATTTCATCAATGTGAGTAGTGTTTCTCGTATTTTAAACTTATCCTTATTACTCGATTTAATTGTTAAAATGCATTTTTCTATTATGAACGATGATTGCTGCGCGCAGCATGGTTACTGCTCCCACCACCACCCATGGAAAATGAATTTTGTCAATACAGAAAACAAATCTAGCTCGGAGAAGCGTGGGTAGCACAACGATCAAAGGCATGTGTCTAGCGCACGACGCCCACGGTGCTTCGCTTTAGATGAGAGGGGAGAAAACTTCCGTTGGCTTGTAAACTGAGCCAAGTGCTGCAAGAAGTGGGTATAAGTGAAGTGTACGGCTTCCGCGCCAAAGTCGGCATTTATCTGCATCTCATTCATATTTATGCTGCCGCCTGGCTGGGATGATGTAACAAGTTCTGAGGCTTCGGTTCCGACGGGAAAAGCGGCGGCTAGGTAGCTTGTTGAAGGCTTGGCATTAATAACATTTGGGGGGAGGGGCTGAACGGGTCGTGGAGCGGACGAGAACCGTGTGGCCGCCAAGTGGCTGCCAGGCGGGAGCACAAAAAACTGAGATACGAAAGAACGGCGGCTGCTTGTAGGCCGGAAAAACCAGACCGCAATGGAAATGAGTGAACAGAGAATGAACTTGAATGACCAAGTAAAAAGCGCAAAAGGAAAATGTTCTAAGTGCCATGACTGACGTTTGTCAGGACAATGAAGAAAGCATGTGTCTCTCATTTTTAGAACTGATTTGTATCCAAAATGAGAAGGTATGCTGGCACCACAGAATTATGCTGCTCACTGCATCACCGCAAATGTAATGAGACAAATCAGAAAATAAATACTTTATTAAGAACGTTCTAAGTGACATACAAGGACACTTACTTTTTCTGTGTGCCAGTATGAAAGATTTTACAAGCTGGTTCTTGGTAAGAAAAAAAATAGCAAACAGCCGCTGTTGATAATGCTATTTATTTATACAGACAGCGCCGTAACCGATTTCGAACGGAAAGGTTCATATTCAGGCTTCTGTTCACTTTTGCATTACATCTATAAGTAGAGAAATCCTAATCGCTACTATGTTTAAATTATTTAGTGCTTCATTATTTGGTTTGCGATAGGTCTATTTCGACTACAGTGCCATTTTCTAGCTGCCTGCGAACAATACATGATTTCATTAACCTTCGTTTCTATTCTTATGATACGTATTGACAATATTGGGTAATTATACAACTTCTTACGTCTAGCTCTTGTAACGCCCATAAAATGTCAATTGGTGCTGTCGCTGACTAATGGCTTGATTCTTATGTGTTATAGGTGACGTGATTATATGATTATGGCAGCTATAGTGCCACATCTCGATCGTTAATGATTTGGCTGTGTTTTTACAAGCACTTAGGTCTGTGGTTACAAACACTGAGTAGTCACAAACAAAGATAAAATTAACAGCAAATATCAATTCACTAATACATAGAGTTCGAGTCTCGGTCAGCAATACAGTTTTAACCTGCCAGGAAGTTTCCCATAGAAACCATGTTAAAACAAAATTGTAACCGTATAGCTGTTCTGTGAGATATAGCTGACAAGAGTACCAAAACTAACGAACACTACAAAACGGCCATAGCCAACAAGAAATCTAGTCTACAACCACATTAACGATCCATATATGACAGTATAGCTGCCACAATCATATAATCACTTCACCTATAAGACATAACAATGAAATCATGTGACAGTGACAGCATCAATCGATGTTTTATGGACGTCAAGACAGTTAGGCGTAAGCGCTATTGCATAATCAGTCAATATTGTCAATAGTAACACATAAAAATAGAAACAAAAGTTAACGAAGTTATGTACTCCTGTCAAGCAGCTAGAAAATGGCGCTGTAGCCGAAATAGGCTTATCGCGAACCAAACAAAAGAGCACTAAATACTTTAAACATAGCAGCGATTTGGATTTCATATTCATAATGTAACTGCAAGATATATATCATGCTGTGGATCCTCAAGAACACAAACCAAATTACATACTTTGTTAACAATAAATGTATTATAAACGCAAACAGGCGTCTAAAGACAAGCCTGTCGGTCTTAAACCGGTAGCGGAGCTATTTGTGCAAATAAATGTCATTATTAATTCTGGCTATTTGCTGTTTCCTTTTTAGGAAAATTTAAATATCATTCTGTGCACAGCCAGTCTGAAATATGTCAGTTTTTGACAGAACAGCAGGATCAAAGTTCTTGTTCCGAGTGCCCTAAATGCTCAAGCACTACGATTTATTTGTTATAATGTAAGAACAGAAATACAAAATTAGGGTTGCAGCTAGTTGAACTGTAGTTGAGAGTGTAAGTAGATATTTTCTTATTGGCAATGTTACGTAGCGCTCTGTATGAAAATCACTGGCTGTGCTGTGTGCAGTCTGTGGCTAGTTAGCATTGTTGTCTGCCATTGTAGTGTTGGGCAGCTGGATGTTAACAGCGCGTAGCGTTGCGCAGTTGGAGGTGAGCCACCAGCAGTGGTGGATGTGGGGAGAGAGATGGCGGAGTTTTGAAATTTGTAACACTGGATGGCATGAACTGCTATATATATTATGATTATTAAGGTAAATACATTGTTTGTTCTCTATTAAAATCTTTCATTTGCTAACTATGCCTATCAGTAGTTAGTGCCTTCTGTAGTTTGAATCTTTTATTTAGCTGGCAGTAGTGGCGCTCGCTGTATTGCAGTAGCTTGAGTAACGAAGATTTTTGTGAGGTAAGTGATTTGTGAAAGGTACAGGTTAATGTTAGTCAGGGCTATTCCTTTGTAGGGATTTCTGAAAGTCAGACTGCGTTGCGCTAAAAAATATTGTGTGTCAGTTTAAGCTCAGTCTTGTACAATTTTTCTAAGGGGACGTTTCATATGGCGACCCTGCCAGGATACCTCACTGGAATCTTCTGATTTTTTCTTGTAGTTTGTGTAATTAGTGTAGCTATTGTTTATTGCTAGTGCGTAATTGTAGACAGAATCTCCTTTGTAGTTGCAGTCTTTCATTGTTGTACAGTAAAACAGTTGTGGCATGCATGTAGATTTGCACCAAGTATTTCGCAGCTGCGCTTGCAATTAACTAAATATTATTTTCAGTGCTATGTTAATGTGTTCTCTTATTTTTGCTCTTCAAATTGTGCTTTTCTGTGTTATCGTGTGAAATATTGTGACAATAATGGCGTGTGAAAAACGTAACACTAGGCTTCAAAGTAAACTGAGAAATAATAGTAACGACGAGCATAGCTTATCAGCACCACTGTGTAGTGAATTAACAGACATTCAAAGTAGTAATTTGGTAACTGTGCATAGGGAAATGGAGCGGGCGGCAAATAATGGTGTAGACAGTGAAACAGGTAGTGAACAAGGAAGCATTATCGATCGATCGGTCGGCAACAGCTCGCCTCAGGAATTCGAAATGACAGAACACAATATTGCAAATACTGTAGACTTAGGTCTTGGGTCCTCACCGTTTTCTCAAATGAGTCAAGACACTTTTCTGCTTGTCAAAATGTGAATGTTGCCGGTGAAAATGCACTGCCAAAAAGCATAGAGAAACAGATTCCAGACACTAATACATTATTATTGCAATTAATGCAACAAATGGAACAAAATCAGAGACAAATGGGACAAAGGCTTCAAAAGTTAGACACAATGGAACAACACCAGAAACAAACACAGCAACAGTTAGACACAATGGAACAAAATCTTCAAAAGTGAGACACAATGGAACAAAATCAGAGACAAACACAGCAAAAGCTTCAAAAGTTAGACACAATGGAACAACACCAGAGACAAACACAGCAACAGTTAGACACAATGGAACAAAATCTTCGGAAGTTAGACACCACACTTGAACAAACACATGAAGATTTAACTACTGAGTCACATAACATTGAATTGAAATGTCAAAAAGTCTGTAATGATGTAAAAACACAAATTTGTGAGCATTTTCAACCTATTTTTTTGCGGCATGAAAATGCATTACAGAATCACGAAGCAGCCATAAAAGAACTGCAAACCATTGTTCATGAAAATCATGAGACCTTGTGGGCTAAAATTGACTCAGTTGCATCTACCGATTTGGTTACGCAACTTGCAAAAACTCAGGAAAACTTAAAGGACACAGTAGATTCGATTTCAACACAAATGGACACTCTGAAACTTGGTTCAGAAAAACACACTGAGGAAATGTGTTCACTATCGGAGAAAGTAGCCGAACTTTCGGATCAGGTCACTAACTTATCTACAAAGGTAGATGATGATCTGAATGACACAAGACCCGTAGCCTTCACTGACACAGAAGAGTATGAACAAATTAGAAAATTCAAACAAAATCAAAATCAAATCAATACACAGTACAAAAGAGAAATCCGGGAAGTACAAGATCAGTTGACGCAGGTAACACAAGAATTACATATTTCAGAGGACACTCGCGCTCCAGTACGGGAAGAGGGACATAGAAATACGGAACAACCACAAAATAATATCACAGGACACTTCGGAAATTATGAACGAAATTGGCAAGGCGCATTGGATTTTGAGATGGAACCGCCGAAACGAAGTAACAATGAGCGATGTGCGACTCGCCGACACGATGATTTCGACTATAAGCTGTTCATTACTACACGTAAATTCAAAACATTTCAGAATTCTGACAACGACATTCATCCACAAGCATGGCTTCATCAATTTTCTCATTGTTTTCCTCCCAACTGGTCATTGGAGCACATGTTAGAATTTATGTGTGGCTACTTGGAGAATGAACCAGCTGTAAGAATGCGATCGGTCATTCACGATTGTCACAGTGAAGGAGAATTTTATCATGCCTTCCTCTCAGCGTATTGGTCTCAAGCTACACAAGACCGAGCTAAAACATAGCATCATAATGATGAAACGTTTCGAACAATCTGAATTTTCCAGTCTTATGAAATATTTTGAGGACATGTTGCTTAAGAATCAGTATCTTTCAAACCCATACAGCCCCTCAGAACTCTTCCGCATTTGCTTAATCAAACTGCCTGAACATTTACGACATATTATTTTAGCAGGACGTTGCAAAGACGACACTGAAGCTTTTCAGGGACTGTTACAAGAATTGGAAATTGACACTGACAATCGCAGAACGCGAAAACAGGAGTACAACAATTACAGGTCACATCTGTCACAATTCCGTGATGACAGAAATAGTAAATGGACACGACAAGGCTATTCTTACAACGTAAATCGTGACCAAAACAGACACCACTCGTATGACAACCGTTGGCAGAGTAGTAATAATTACAGGGAAAGATCACCTCTCCGCGGTAATGACTATCACAGAGACAATCAGAGAAACAGACAATATGGGAACCAAAATAATTATTATCAAGGGAGACAGAATAACTTTAGACGCAACGGTCCAGCGCGCAGTTACGACTCAGGGAGAAATTCTCCACCACGTGACCAACAAGAAAGAAACTATGGAATCTACCGACATGACGACAGACGGTATGATCGTAACGACAGACCTGAACTGCATCAGAACTGGCAGGATTTAAACAGGGCAGGGCCCTCTCGTCACGGTGAATTTGTAGAAGCTAGGTGTCCTAATCCCAATAACGACGCGCACCAACAAAGGAACAGACAATGACTCACACTGCAGGCAGCCACGTGCGCCCGCTGGCTCAGGGAAAAATAACACAGACGCTAACCTTGAGAAAAATTCCAGTATCCTTTACCGACGTATACCACATGATAATTGCGTTAAAGTTGAAACTCTGCGTACTAAGAAGAGCAAAGGGTTACACCACATTTCACATGTAAAAACGTTTATTGAGAGATAATCTGCTTTTTAACTTTGTCTTTGCGATATAACTTTTCACTTTACATTGCTAGTATGCTTTGTCAGACTTAGAAACTGTTAACATGCAACAATGTTTGAAGTTAAATATCCAGTCAAGAACCAAAAGAACTTATTTCAACAGAAATCATGAATGCATTGTTACAGTGAACAGACGACACAATGTTGTTATTTCTACATTCTTGCTTCTTAGTTGCATGATTACGTAACGACTATAAGGCTCACATACTTAGAACATATACTGCTCATGAGATTTTAATGCAACATTTTGGTTTACTTGAAAAGATACTCTTCATTTGAAGTACCTTCGGTGAGATTAAAGATGACTTAGCATTTGGTTCCTTTGATAGCTACACGATTATATCACGACACTACTAATATGTGACACAATTTGCATTGTTGCTTTTGCTGTGTTTCTGTTTTGTATCTGCACAGTTTTTCTGTATTATTCTGGAAAGTAAAACATGTTTTAGTAATAACTTTTGTGGTATAGCTACAATGAGACAGCCTTTTCCATAGCACAACAATACGTTACAGCACAGTAATTTCTTCATCACAACAATAAGCGTAATAACTAAGATATCTATACGCAAAGCATTTCACTTTTGTTTATCATGAGGTAAGTACATTGACTTCTGCAGAACTTAGCTTTCGGAGGACACTTCCACAGAGATTATCTTACAGCAAGACGCACATCTAGGGCTACAGGACACGTATTTGAGTGATTAATTTTGTACTTAAATCATTTATTTTTAAAGATATTTGAAGTACAATGATACAAAGGTTTTCCGTAACACATTTCATTCCATTCTTGTAATCTGTAACACCTGAGGGTATAATTACATTAACCCTCAGGGGGTACACACTTACTTTGTGTATCATGTGTTTGGCAAGCACAAGGAGCCCTAGCTAATATGATATTTGCTTACACAACTTTACACATCGGTACCATATTTCTCTAACATATAAATTACACAGCTATCTGATCATTTAACTGAGAGATAAACATTTTTTTTACTACATCAGTGACACATGTTTACGCAATTACACAGTTGGGTAACTTCACACTTATGAAATGGTATTTTGTCTGTACTTTGTGTACTGTTCATATTTTTTCAGAACCATTGTGATACTATGAGAGCTTTGAATGATGTATTTGGTATGAGATCATGATTTTTAAAGTATGTTTGAGGTAGATGACACTACTGAAATGAGCAGAGAATTTTCTTTAGGTTTTGAAATTATTGCAGAAAGCTACGACGTTTTTGAGATTTGACTGAGGTGTTATGATGTTATTATTACGACGATGATGTGTATTATGCTGCTGAGGTATGTTTATGATTAATAGGCTGAGGCTATATGAGTTATTTAATTATGCTATGTATCTGTTATGATGAAATATTGAAGAAGTGTCGACGAATAAGGTAAGGAATAATGAGTAGTGTTTAGGGACTCTGGTTTGTGAAAAAGGATGTTGGAAACAAAGAATCGTACTTTAAGAGTTATGAAATGTGTGTAAATGTGTATTATGCTGCTGAGGTATGTTTATGATTAATAGGCTGAGGCTATATGAGTTATTTGATTATGCTACGTATCTGTTATGATGAAATATTGAAGAAGTGTCGACGAATAAGGTAAGGAATAATGAGTAGTGTTTAGGGACTCTGGTTTGTGAAAAAGGATGTTGGAAACAAAGAATCGTACTTTAAGAGTTATGAAATGTGTGTAAATGCGTGAATGTATCACAATGTCGGCGAAAATTTTTTGGACACTGTTATATTCATAAGATTTTGTTTCTACACATTTGCAACGCAAATTCTCGACCCGTGAAATTTTGTATATGAGACTGTCACTGTAGCGGAAAGTGCTGTCGTAAATATTTCCGTAAGAAACTTAAGTGACCACCTGCACGTAATGCGTCGTGGGCACCCAGCTGCGTCAGACGCCTGGAGAAAAAGTCATTAGTGTGTGCGTTTTCAGAGGCACGGGTAGAAAAAAAAGGGAGGCCCTTATCCTCACTATTGACATTCCTTTCTAGAAAGAATCCCAAATACACGCTCAAACTTGAAAACATGATTACACTGTGGAGCTCTTAATTTATGATTTACTGATATGCCTAATGAAATGACAAGAAATATGATTATGACTACTGTCTTTATAGTTGAGAGATTTTTTTACTACCTTATGAAATGCCATATGGCTAATGAATGATGTTTCATGCCTTCCTTTGTACATATTTTCATTTTTTTTAATATCTAGTTTCTAGCTGCACTGCAGCATTGGTTAAAATAGAATTTTATTGATGTACTAATATAAATATTTTGTGTCTACAGATCCAGTAAATACTAATTTTGTAATACATTTCCCAAAAATGGGGGAGCACAAAGACATTTCCCTTCACAGGAATTGCATACGGAATTTTCTTTTCAACTACTTGGTAATTTTTTTTGTAGAATAACTTCTTGTGGTGCACCACTTTAATTACATACACATTAAGATGTGAATATACATTTCCCTTGTCTGCATTGTTGTCTTTAGTGTAATGTTTTTCTGCTTAAGCTATGTCATGTTTAGATATAAGTTATTTCATTTGCTGCTGCTGTTTGCCAGGCATAGTGTTACTGAATTTGACTTTGTGTTACTCTGCTAAGCCAGTTTACTACTGATTTATTTTTCTTGTTTGTGCTCATTGCCTTATATTAGTTATAATATTGTTGCTTACATTGCCAATTTGAATTTTTTTGTCATTGCTGTTCCTGTTAATTGTTTCATGCTGCTGCATTGCCTCGTCCCTTAGTTTAGCATCTGAGCTCAGTAGATTTAAGTTAGCTTAAGAGGGGTTAGCCTATAAGAGAATGAGTTGCGATGAATTTGAAGAAATGCTCTGAGAGGTTATACGAGAAAAATACAGAAAGCATGCTTGGATAGGATTTTTTTGGCTGGAGCAAATATCGAAGTAAGACGAAAGATCTATGGAATGAAGTTTTGGGTTGGACTGCAGTACCAAATGTTACACTGAAAACGAACCCTGTCCTTTCCTTTTGTGTTATCCCACTATGTGTTTGTGTACCCTTGTGTATTTGTTTTCTTCCTGTCTCTGTGTAGTTTCATAGAATTTTTTCTTCTTCTGATACTAAGCTACATTCACTATGATGAGGAATACTGTTATCCTCAAATATAATTGGCATTAATAATATGTTATTTACCTTGTAAATATGCTTAGACATTATTTATTCTGTTTTGTTTTAATGCTCATGTGTAAAGTTGATGTTTCAGAAGTTATTCTGATCTTTTATGTATTTACTTATGTCATAATTCCTGTAACACTGATGTATATGTTGGTTCGATTCTTTTGTAAAGCCTGTACCACAAATGTTATCTGTATTGTTACGTTCTTTAATGATGTATTTTGTACCTTTGTTATTGTATTTTTATGTTATAAAATTGTAATTGACATCAGTTCATCAAATTAAGTAACTTGTAAGTCACATTTCACTGCACACGTTTCTGTTGGTCATAGTATATGGACAATACGTGAGAAGTAGGGACTGATAGTGTTTGCACGTGTGTTAATAATTCAGCAAGGGACTGGATAACAGCATTGCTGGTTCTAAGGACATTTCAAAAATAATTTTGTGAGTGCACAAGTGGTGGTTCATGGACTTGCTATATTATCTGCAAGACTCTTCAATGGTGATTGTGCACCCGCACAGTCACAGCAGATGGCTGCTGGCCATCTTTACAAGGACTACAGTGGGTCGGCATCTTTGATGACCCACCAATACCATTATTTCTACAAGGACTGCAGTGGGTCTGCACCTCTAGTGGCCCACCAATACCACAATCTCTACAAGGACTACAGTGGGTCTACTCTGTGATGACCTACCTACCAATATTCTTCAAAACTTCGAATGACTCTGCTGTGGGTTTGCTCTGTTGTGGCCCATTACCTGTCAGCATGTCAAGAGTCAGCACTGTCTTTCCGTTGGAAGGACAACACTACTTCTTCAAGACTGCATGGACATCCACTACTTCCATGTGCATTGTCTTTTACTGCTCACACTTTGATAAAAGAAACGGCAGTTTTACTGTGATGAATGATCAGGACTGTCTTTATGGACTGTGAGAAAATTTTAGCTTGTGACCAACATTGTATTAATAAGTGTGTGCATTAGATATCTTTGTTATTGTAATTATGAAAAATTTTATCAAATCATTATTGGCCACTGCCCAAAACAATTTGTAAAATTTTTTTGTGGGGAGCATGGGGGCTATGTAAGTAGGCTGTTTATATTTTCTTATTGGCAACGTTACGTAGCGCTCTGTATGAAAATCACTGGCTGTGCTGTGTGCAGTCTGTGGCTAGTTAGCATTGTTGTCTGCCATTGTTGTGTTGGGCAGCTGGATGTTAACAGCGCGTAGCGTTGCGCAGTTGGAGGTGAGCCGCCAGCAGTGGTGGATGTGGGGAGAGAGATGGCGGAGTTTTGAAATTTGTAACACTGGATGGCATGAACTGCTATATATATTATGATTATTAAGGTAAATACATTGTTTGTTCTCTATTAAAATCTTTCATTTGCTAACTACGCCTATCAGTAGTTAGTGCCTTCTGTAGTTTGAATCTTTTATTTAGCTGGCAGTAGTGGCGCTCGCTGTATTGCAGTAGCTTGAGTAACGAAGATTTTTGTGAGATAAAGTGATTTGTGAAAGGTACACGTTAATGTTAGTCAGGGCCATTCCTTTGTAGGGATTTCTGAAAGTCAGATTGCGTTGCGCTAAAAAATATTGTGTGTCAGTTTAAGCTCAGTCTTGTACAATTTTTCTAAGGGGACGTTTCAAGAGTAATCACTCTTCATATCTTTGAAATTTTGGAACTCCTGAAGGGAACACGGCTTGACACAAAGACCCTGCCCCATCTATTAATGCATGTTTGAAAGGTCTTTCTCCATGGTTTGACATCTGGATCGAGTCTAGGAACATGCAACAGAGCAGCGGGAAAACAAATGCATTGAAAATGAGTTTTTGTAAAAAAAATGGCAGTTAGAACGTTTTCCATTTCCTGTCTTCAAGTGAATTGCGCCTGTAATGTCAGATAGTTTAAATCAAAAACTTTGTTTCATCCACAACTGTAACTGCGACAAATAAATTAACTGTGTATTGCAGCTCCGCCACCAGTCCGTTTTGGGTCTTATTACTTTCACATCGAGTTTCAGAACACCTTCATATCTCTCTGAACAACCTAATCTTTGTCATGGGGTTTTCATAGGTAACTTGGGCATAGCTTGAGCCGCCATACAGGCTTTATTTCATCAAAATCGGATAATGGAAAAAAAGAAAATGAGACTGAAAGTTTTACACATACTAATATTACACGCAATTGCGAAAGTAACTCTGTTATATTTTCACGACTAACCTGCTTAACCGATATCAATAAAATTTGATTTGGAAATGGCTTGAATCCTGAGAAAAAACGCAGGCTACTTTACGAATGTGTAGTGCAAGTCACTTATTCTTGTGAAAATGCTGTTGTTTGTTGACGTGCCCTACATGATACAATTCACAGTAATGAATACAATGGTTACCAATGCTTTTAATCTATACTTCCACAATATTTGTTGCATAATGTACACGTTGTATAATGTACAGCTACTTCAGTAGCACGATGGAGATGTATAGATACGCGTTCGTGCTCATGACCCTCTCTATGCACTGCAACATGCTGAAGCATTGTGTGTCGTGACAGCTTGGCAGAGGGGAGAGGTGCACATCGTGAGCTCCGCTTACGCGAACAGGCAAACACATGAGGGCAGCTGACGTTACTGCATGCACAGTAGCTTGCTTACTCAGCATCACTCATCGTAACAGAACTGCTGATATGTGAGCACAGCTGAGGTAACAGTTTGTCATTAATAACTAACCAGTAGGGCAAGCTTATTTTTGGAATTCCATTCTCCATATATGACAATGAAACAGCATTTCAAAAGTGGCAGAAGAAATACATTACTTTAATCTTACAGCCTGAGGAGAACCAACTTCGTAACAAGATCAAAGCAGGGTAGAGGATGTCGAATAAATCCGATTTTTCTATGCAACTATAGGTCGGAACTGCACCATTGTGAAGCTGGGGCCATAAAACGGCGGCAAATCAACTGCGAGCACATAGAAGTTTGTGAATTTCGTCTGACTTACACCCCCTTATATACGTTATGCTAAAGAGCGCAGTTCCTAATTAAATCAGCTAAAGATAACTGTTTCATTTGAAACGTCAGCGCTAGGTCATCAAAAATACCAGTCCATCATTGGTAACGTTAGATGCGAGTCTTCTTTGACGTGTGTGTCTCTCTCTCTCTCTCTCTCTGTGTGTGTGTGTGTGTGTGTGTGTGTGTGTGTGTGTGTGTGTGTGTGAGTGAGTGAGTGAGTGAGTGTGTGTGAGTGAGTGAGTGAGTGAGTGAGTGTGTGTGAGTGAGTGTGTGTGAGTGAGTGTGTATATGTGTGTGTGTGTGTGTGTGTGTGTGTGTGTGTGTGTGTGTGTTTGCGTTTGCTGAATTAGGGTGCTAAATGGCGAAGTAACTACTGTCCTTGCTAAAATAGACAATTAAAACTAAAAATGGATAAAATATAATTTCAGTAAATTGGAGTCACTATCTCCTTTTTTCCCTCACGTTTACCTAGCATGTCAAACATAATCATGAGGAATACACATAATTTTTAACTTTGGCAAAGTTAAAGGCCGCTATTAAGATTCTAAATGAATTCTGCAATAAAGGCTAGAAAGAACTCCAAAAACTGTGGCTGGTTTTTCACTTACAAAAAACGAGAATGATTCAGTTCATCCCAATAACACACTAAAACCTTCTCCCTAATACGAGGGCACTTCAGAAAGTAAGTTACACATGTCGTCTCTAGCTAAGACCATTGCGTAACAAGGGTGCCACAATGTTTCCTACAAACACTTCTCATGCTGCACAGGTAACGGGGGCGTCAGAGTGTGGGAGAGAAAGGCGCGCTAACTGGAGAATTACTCCAAAGACGATGTGCACAGGACAGTACGATTCTTGTGGACAAAATGTATGAATTGCATACATGTCGTGACATTCTGGCAGTATATGGACCAAATTTATTTATTTATTTCATGGTTCATGGTGTGGGTTCCTGTTGTCATGTCCTAGTTCATGAACCACGGGCAACGTATGAGTGGCCAAGTAAGTGGTCCCGACAGTCGGGATACCAGTTACTTTGGAATAAGGCTGGGCATCTCGGACATATTCTGAGTCGTGGTCACCTTTGTGCTCATACGGCAAATCTACCAAATCCACCGGTTAGTCCCTCAGCCGTTAGGGGTAAAACCCAATGGGACTCGGGGCAAGTAAGGCTAGCAACCTGCTTGCCTGGTACTTTAAATATGATGCTGGCAACAATCAGAGCAAAATGCCTCGGACCTTTGGAGGTGACGGAGTCCCACCTCTAACTGACAAACCAGGGACTCCTAAGATACGACTTGGCAAACAAATGGTAATGAGATGGGGAGCTATTAATATCAATGGGGGCTACTCTGGGAAGAAGGTAGAGCTGGCAGAGGCTGCAAGTAAGATGGGGCTGGACGTTTTAGCTGTTAGTGACATTCGGGTAAGGGGTGAGAAAGAAGAGGAAGTGGGAGAATACAAGGTCTACCTGTCAGGAGTCAAAGCAGGAATAGCACAATGGGGTGTAGGGCTTTACATCAGGAAAGAAATGGAACCAGAGTAGTTGCAATAAGGTATGTAAACGAACGACTGATGTGGATAGATTTGACAGTGTCTAGCAAGAAAATTAGGATTGTGTTAGTATATTCGCATTGTGAAGGGACAGATCAAGATAAGATGGATAGTTTTTATGAGGCACTCAGTGATGTAGTTGTTAGAGTAAAGGACAAGGACAGTGTTCTGCTCATGGGTGATTTTAACGCCAGGATTGGAAATCGAACAGAAGGCTATCAAAAGGTTATGGGTAAATTTGGAGAGGATATGGAGGCCAACAGGAACGGGAAACAACTCTTGGATTTCTGTGCCAGTATGGGCTTAGTAATCACAAACTCCTTTTTTAAACATAAGAGCATTCACCGGTATACTTGGGAAGGCAGGGGAACCAGATCTGTCATTGACTATATAATAACAGATCAGGAATTCAGGAAGGCTGTGAGGGACACACGTGTATTCAGGGGATTCTTTGATGACACTGATCATTATTTAATCTGCAGTGAAATTGGGCTTGTGAGGCCGGAAGTGCAGGAGGTCAGGTCCATATGTAGGAGGATAAGAGTGGAGAAACTTCAGGATAAGGAAATCAGGCACAAGTACATAACAGCGATGTCAGAAAGGTACCAGTTAGTTGAATTTAGTCAATTACAGTCATTGGAAAAGGAATGGACAAGGTACAGGGGCACAGTACTAGAAGTGGCTAAAGAATGTCTTGGAACAGTAGTGTGTAAAAGTAGGATGAAGCAAACAGCTTGGTGGAATGATACAGTCAAGGCAGCCTGTAAAAGGAAAAAGAAGGCGTATCAAAAATGGCTGCATACCAGAACCCAGGTAGACAGAGAAAGTTATGTTGAAGAAAGAAACAAAGCCAAACAGATAATTGCGGCATCCAAGAAGAAATCGTGGGAAGACTCTGGAAACAGGTTGGAGACTATGGGTCAAGCTGCTGGAAAACCATTCTGGAGTGTAATTAGCAGTCTTCGAAAGGGAGGTAAGAAGGAAATGACAAGTATTTTGGACAGGTCAGGAAAACTGCTGGTGAATCCTGTGGATGCCTTGGGCAGATGGAGGGAATATTTTGAAGAGTTGCTCAATGTAGGTGAAAATGCGATCAGTAATGTTTCAGATTTCGAGGTAGAATGGGATAGGAATGATGATGGAAATAGGATCACATTTGAGGAAGTGGAAAAAATGGTCAATAGATTGCAGTGCAATAAAGCGGCTGGGGTGGATGAAATTAAGTCGGAACTCATCAAATACAGTGGAATGTCAGGTCTTAAATGGCTACACAGGATAATTAAAATGGCCTGGGAGTCGGGACAGGTTCCATCAGACTGGACAAAAGCAGTAATCACACCAATCTTTAAACATGGAAACAGAAAAGATTGTAACAACTACAGAGGTATCTCTTTAATCAGCGTTGTGGGTAAAATCTTCTCAGGTATTGTTGAAAGGAAAGTGCGAGTATTAGTTGAGGACCAATTGGATGAAAATCAGTGTGGGTTTAGGCCTCTTAGAGGTTGTCAGGACCAGATCTTTAGCTTACGGCAAATAATGGAGAAGTGTTATGAGTGGAACAGGGAATTGTATCTATGCTTTATAGATCTAGAAAAGGCATATGACCGGGTTCCTAGGAGGAAGTTATTGTCTGTTCTACAAGATTATGGAATAGGAGGCAAACTTTTGCAAGCAATTAAAGGTCTTTACATGGATAGTCAGGCAGCAGTTAGAGTTGACGGTAAATTGAGTTCATGGTTCAGAGTAGTTTCAGAGGTAAGACAAGGCTGCAACCTGTCTCCACTGTTGTTCATATTATTTATGGATCATATGTTGAAAACAATAGACTGGCTGGTGAGATTAAGATATGTGAACACAAAATAAGCAGTCTTGCATATGCGGATGACTTAGTTGTGATGGCAGATTCGATTGAAAGTTTGCAAAGTAATATTTCAGAGCTAGATCAGAAATGTAAGGACTATGGTATGAAGATTAGCATCTCCAAAACGAAAATAATGTCAGTGGGAAAGAAATATAAACGGATTGAGTGCCAAATAGGAGGAACAAAGTTAGAACAGGTGGACGGTTTCAAGTACTTAGGATGCATATTCTCACAGGATGGCAACATAGTGAAAGAACTGGAAGCGAGGTGTAGCAAAGCTAATGCAGTGAGCGCTCAGCTACGATCTACTCTCTTCTGCAAGAAGGAAGTCAGTACCAAGACTAAGTTATCTGTGCACCGTTCAATCTTTCGACCAACTTTGTTGTATGGGAGCGAAAGCTGGGTGGATTCAGGTTACCTTGTCAACAAGGTTGAGGTTACGGATATGAAAGTAGCTAGGATGATTGCAGGTACTAGTAGATGGGAACAATGGCAGGAGGGCGTCCACAATGAGGAAATCAAAGAAAAACTGGGAATGAACTCTATAGATGTAGCAGTTAGGGCGAACAGGCTTAGATGGTGGGGTCATGTTACACGCATGGGAGAAGCAAGGTTACCCAAGAGACTCATGGATTCAGCAGTAGAGGGTAGGAGGAGTCGGGGCAGACCGAAGAGAAGGTTCCTGGATTCGGTTAAGAATGATTTTGAAGTAATAGGTTTAACATCAGAAGAGGCACCAATGTTAGCACTGAATAGGGGATCATGGAGGAACTGTATAAGGGGGGCTATGCTCCAGACTGAACGCTGAAAGGCATAATCAGTCTTAAATGATGATGATGATCATGATTTATTTATATCCACTCCAAGATGGCCACCATATCGGTAGTGGGTTAATGTCCGTACCGGTCTTATTACGCGTTTAGGCTGGGGCGACAAGAGCGGAGTGTCTCCCAAATGGAAGACGTACTGCCGCGAGTTGCATAGTCCTGTTGCCATGCGGCTAGCTGTGGAACGAAATGCAGACAGCCAAATATAGAGTCATGTATATGAAGGAAAGCTACATCTCTCTATGTAGTTAGTCTCTGATTAGGACTCTTACTTTTCGCATAAAAAATTAAAAACCACGATTGGATTGAAGAGTTTCTAGATAACACAAAGCAGCATGTCATTCTCAATGGAGAGAAGTCTTCCGAAGTAAGAGTGATTTCAGGTGTGCCGCAGGGGAGTGTCGCAGGACCGTTGCTATTCACAATATACATAAATGACATTGTGGATAACATCGGAAGTTCACTGAGGCTTTTTTCGGATGATGCTGTAGTATACCGAGAGGCTGTAACAAAGGAAAACTGTACTGAAATTCAGGAGGATCTGCAACGAATTGACGCATGGTGCAGGGAATGGCAATTGAATCTCAATGTAGACAAGTGTAATGTGCTGCGAATCCATAGAAAGAAAGATCCTTTATCATTTAGCTACAGTATAGCACGTCAGCAACTGGAAGCACTTAATTCCATAAATTATCTGGGAGTAGGCATTAGGAGTGATTTAAAATGGAATGATCATATAAAGTTGATCGTCGGTAAAGCAGATGCCAGACTTAGATTCATTGGAAGAATTCTAAGGAAATGTAATCCGAAAACAAAGGAAGTAGGTTACAGTACACTTGTTCGCCCACTGCTTGAATATTGCTCACCAGTGTGGGATCCGTACCAGATAGGGTTGATAGAAAAGATAGAGAAGATCCAACGGAGAGCAGCGCGTTTCGTTACAGAATCATTTAGTAATCGCGAAAGCGTTACGGAGATGATAGATAAACTCCAGTGGAAGACATTACAGGAGAGATACTCAGTAGCACGGTACGGGCTTTTGTTGAAGTTTCGAGAACATACCTTCACGGAGGAGTCAAGCAGTATATTGCTCCCTCCTACGTATATCTCGCGAAGAGACCATGAGGATAAAATCAGAGAGTTTAGAACCCAGACAGAGGCATACCGACAATCTTTCTTTCCACGAACAATACGAGACTGGAATAGAAGGGAGAACCGATAGAGATACTCAAAGTACCCTCCGCCAGACACCGTCAGGTGGCTTGCGGAGTATGGATGTAGATTTAGATGTTTTGGGATTCCGTGTGTTCTACGCTACACAGTCTTTTTCATTCGATTCTGAGAAAAGTATTTGATAAAAAAAATTTTGTTCCTTAATCTTATAATCGTATATAGAAGGCTGATAATAAACTTGCCATCTTTTCTTAAGCTCTCATAGGGTTCATGCTACTCCGAAAATAAGTATAACATCGCGAGTCTTTCGAAAAGTTTACAGTGAAAAATGTCGTCGCTGGCCGGTTTACGTTTTATGCATTTTAGAACACATAGTGCTGCGTACCAATTGTAGCTAATATATCGAAATTGTTTTTAACGCTTGCCAGACCCCAGCAAATGAGCGATATGTATTGGCGTTTGGTAGCAGCGGGCTACGACGCGCCAAACTCGAGGCTATGGCCTATGAAAGGTTTTTCAACGGGCAATGCTATATATACTTCCACTAATGAAATATTAAATGCTCTGAGTAACCGGAAGTCACCCGTTGGGATTTTTTGTGATCTCTCAAAGGCTTTTGATTGAGTAAATCATGGAATACTTCTAAATAAGCTCAAGTACTGTGGTATGAATGAGACAGCACTCAAATGGTTTAAATCATACCTAACTGGAAGAATGCAGAAAGTTGAAATAAGCAGTTCACATAATATGCAAAAAACTGGTGATTTCTCAAACTGGGGAACAATCAAGAATGGGGTGCCGCAAGGTTCGGTCTTGTGTTCTCTGCTGTTCTTAATATATATTAATGACTTGCCATTCTATATTCAAGAAGATGCAAAGCCGGTACTTTCTGTCGATGATACAAGTATAGCTATCACACCCAACAGACAAGAATTAACTGATGAAATTGTATACGATGTTTTTTAGAAAATCATTAAGTGGTTGTCTGCAAATGGGCTCTCATTAAACTTTGACAAAACACAGTATATACAGTTCCACACAGTAAATGGAATGACACCATTAATAAATATATACTTAGATCAGACATCTGTAGCTAAGGTAGAATATTCAAAATGTCTACGTGTATGCATTGATGAGGGGTTGAACTGGAAAAAACACACTGAAAATCTGCTGAAACGTTTGAGTTCAGCTACTTATGCTATTAGGGTCATTGCAAACTTTGGCGATATACATCTCAGTAAATTAGCTTACCACGCCTATTTTCATTCTCTGCTTTCATATGACATCATATTTTGGGGTAACTCATCATTGAGTAAAAGAGTGTTCATTGCACAAAAGCGTGTAATCAGGATAATTGCTGGAACTCATCCAAGATCATCCTGCAGACACTTATTTAAAGAGCTAGGGATCTTCACTGTAGCCTCACAATATACACTCCTGGAAATGGAAAAAAGAACACATTGACACCGGTGTGTCAGACCCACCATACTTGATCCGGACACTGCGAGAGGGCTGTACAAGCAATGATCACACTCACGGCACAGCGGACACACCAGCAACCGCGGTGTTGGCCGTCGAATGGCGCTAGCTGCGCAGCATTTGTGCACTGCCGCCGTCAGTGTCAGCCAGTTTGCCGTGGCATACGGAGCTCCATCGCAGTCTTTAACACTGGTAGCATGCCGCGACAGCGTGGACGTGAACCGTATGTGCAGTTGACGGACTTTGAGCGAGGGCGTATAGTGGGCATGCGGGAGGACGGGTGGACGTACCGCCGAATTGCTCAACACGTGGGGCGTGAGGTCTCCACAGTACATCGATGTTGTCGCCAGTGGTCGGCGGAAGGTGCACGTGCCCGTCGACCTGGGACCGGACCGCAGCGACGCACGGATGCACGCCAAGACCGTAGGATCCTACGCAGTGCCGTAGGGGACCGCACCGCCACTTCCCAGCAAATTAGGGACACTGTTGCTCCTGGGGTATCGGCGAGGACCATTCGCAACCGTCTCCATGAAGCTGGGCTACGGTCCCGCATACCGTTAGGCCGTCTTCCGCTCACGCCCCCAACATCGTGCAGCCCGCCTCCAGTGGTGTCGCGACAGGCGTGAATGGAGGGACGAATGGAGACGTGTCGTCTTCAGCGATGAGAGTCGCTTCTGCCTTGATGCCAATGATGGTCGTATGCGTGTTTGGCGCCGTGCAGGTGAGCGCCACAATCAGGACTGCATACGACCGAGGCACACAGGGCCAACACCCGGCATCATGGTGTGGGGAGCGATCTCCTACACTGGCCGTACACCACTGGTGATCGTCGAGGGGACACTGAATAGTGCCCAGTACATCCAAACCGTCATCGAACCCATCGTTCTACCATTCCTAGACCGGCAAGGGAACTTGCTGTTCCAACAGGACAATGCACGTCCGCATGTATCCCGTGCCACCCAACGTGCTCTAGAAGGTGTAAGTCAACTACCCTGGGCAGCAAGATCTCCGGATCTGTCCCCCATTGAGCATGTTTGGGACTGGATGAAGCGTCGTCTCACGCGGTCTGCACGTCCAGCACGAACGCTGGTCCAACTGAGGCGCCAGGTGGAAATGGCATGGCAAGCCGTTCCACAGGACTACATCCAGTATCTCTACGATCGTCTCCATGGGAGAATAGCAGCCTGCATTGCTGCGAAAGGTGGATATACACTGTACTAGTGCCGACATTGTGCATGCTCTGTTGCCTGTGTCTATGTGCCTGTGGTTCTGTCAGTGTGATCATGTGATCTATCTGACCCCAGGAATGTGTCAATAAAGTTTCCCCTTCCTGGGACAATGAATTCACGGTGTTCTTATTTCAATTTCCAGGAGTGTATATATTCACTTATGAAATTCGTTATTAACAATCCGAACGAATTCAAAAGTAATAGCAGTGTACATGGCTACAACACTAGGAGAAAGGATGATCTTCACAACTCAAGGTTAAATATAACTTTGGCTCAGAAGGGAGCAAATTATGCTGCCACAGAAGTCTTTGGTCACTTACCTAATAGCGTCAAAAGTCTGAGAGATAGCCATATAGCATTTAAATGGAAAAAAAGAATTTCTGAATGGCAACTCCTTCTACTCATTAGATGAATTTATGGATATAGTAAGTGGGTAATTTCCCCACCCCCACCAAAACAAAATTAATAATATTAAGTGTCATGTAATATTTTGCGTAATGTAATATCTTGTATAGACACCTTTTATTAACCTGACACGTTCCACATCATTACGAAGTGTCGTATTCATGATCTACGGAACAAGTACTAATCTAATCTAATCTTATCACTATGCAGAGCTGCTTACCGCGTTTCTGTTTTGAATGTTGGTTACAGTTACCGTTCCACTTCATGCTAACATTGCATTAAGAGGTTTTTCATTTTTAAAGTAAGGATAGACATTCGCAGATCCAGGGGTAGAATTAGCTACATACTGTGTCACTTTTCATGCCAGCACTAACAGTTCTATTAACGAAATATCCAATAACTGTTATTGTTAATGAAGTTTAAAACACGTAAAGCCGACTTGATAATTCATCTTGTGACTAAATACAAACAGAAGTTCAAGACATGCGGGAAAAATACACTGTTCATTCGAGTACAGCAAGAATCGCGTTTCGCTTCGTAGTTGTGAGGAGTCCATTTAACCAGACTATTCACGTTACCTTCCATGCACTCAACGACGATAATGATAGAGCACAGCAACCAGTCGTCCTTTTCTTGCGGTTTTTATCAGGCAAATTTACATTTCAGCCAGTGCCTAGCCATTATCAATGCACTATTTCATAGTATCAATGCATGTTCTAGTACGTCAGTGCTCTGTTGTACGGGCTTCTGTCACAGTTCGTTCATGGCTAAATTTGCTTTTTGCTTTCCTTTTAGATGGTAGTCGAGATACATGCTCGACACTGTGCAGTAATGGCGTCCGTAGGGCTGAATTCCCTTTAAAAAAGAAAGAAAGAAAGAAAGCAGCGAATGTAATGGCTGAATATAATAGTGAATTGTTTTGAGGTCTTAAAATAAGGCAGAATACTAGCTGTTATATGTTTTTTGTTCCTTTACAAGTATCATTTTGGTATTTACGTTGTTCTATAGTGGTTGTTGTTTCCGGTTGCTGTACCTATGAACTCGTCTCAAACATAAAACAGACTAATCCTATGCTGTTTACACCCTCACACTACCGAGAAACCTTTTTAGAGCGCTGCGCGGAGTGGCCGCGCGGTTAGAGGCGCCATGTCAAGGATTGCGCGGCCCCTCCCGCCTGAGATTCGAGTTCTCTATCGGGAATGGATGTGTGTGGTGTTGTTAGAATAAGATAGTTTAAGTAGTGTGTAAGTCTAGGACCGATGACCTCAGCAGTTTGGTCCCTTAGGAATTCACAAACATTTGACATTCCTTTTAGCACTACTGACTAAATGGGGTTTGTTTAATGTTCTGTTTTTAATCATGTATCACTCTATACAATAATGTAGTTGTCCAAGGCCATCATGTTTAATTCATGTGATGCAAAAGAAGTGATACATTTACTGCCGAAAACGAGTGTGGGAAAAGTATCCTTTGCCACACCTTGTGAGTAATTAAAACGCTACTGCCACCGATGTTTCATTCTAATTGGTCATTGACTATGTATGTACGTAATTGGATTTTATGTTAAAATTTCGTAGCTTATATTGTAACGGTGCATGCAGACTAATGTACTTTGTTGAGTCCTTGTATCTTTTAATTATGTTCTATACAGGGTGTTACAAAAAGGTACGGCCAAACTTTCAGGAAACATTCCTCACACACAAAGAAAGAAAATATGATATGTGGACATGTATCCGGAAACGCTTACTTTCCATGTTAGAGCTCATTTTATTACTTCTCTTCAAATCACATTAATCATGGAATGGAAACACACAGCAACAGAACGTACCAGGGTGACTTCAAACACTTTGTTACAGGAAATGTTCAAAATGTCCTCCGTTATCGAGGATACATGCATCCACACTCCGTCGCATGTGATCCCTGATGCGCTGATGCAGCCCTGGAGAATGGCGTATTGTATCACAGCCGTCCACAATACGAGCACGAAGAGTCTCAACATTTGGTACCGGGACTGCGTAGACAAGAGCATTCAAATGCCCCGATAAATGAAAGTTAAGAGGGTTGAGGTCAGGAGAGCGTGGAGGCCATGGAATTGGTCTGCCTCTACCAATCCATCGGTCACCGAATCTGTTGTTAAGAAGCGTACGAACACTTCGACTGAAATGTGCAGGAGCTCCATCGTGCATGAACCACATGTAGTGTCGTACTTGTAAAGGCACATGTACTAGCGGCACAGGTAGAGAATCCCGCATGAAATCATGATAACGTGCTCCATTGAACGTAGGTGGAAGAACGTACTGACCAAACTAAAATGAGCTCTAACATGGAAATTAAGCGTTTCCGGATACATGTCCACATAACATCTTTTCTTTATTTGTGTGTGAGGAATGTTTCCTGAAAGTTTAGCCCTATCTTTTTGTAACACCCTGTATTTCGTAATAAAATCGGGTCAATGACCTGTTTGTATCATTATGCGCAGTATCTAGCGAAATAGGATCTATCTCGAACCAAATAAAATAAGACAAATAAAATACAAAGTAAGCAAGATGTAAAATTTCAACAATAAGAGGAAAGTAGGAGTTTATCAAAGGTTATCGCTGTTGACGAATATCTGAATAAAAATTCGTCACTCGGTTGGGGAAACTAAATCCCTAATTCTGTTGCAACTCTAACTGATCCTTTAACCCAAAGTATTACACTGAAGCTGCAAAGAAACTGGTATAGGCACACGTATTCAAATACAGAGATAAGTAAACAAGCAGAATACGGCGTTGCGTTCGGCAACGCCTATGTAAGTATCTGATGCAGTTGTTAGATCGGTTACTGCTGTTACAATGGTAAGTTATCAAGATGTAAGTGAATTTGAATGTGGTGTTGTAGTCGGCGCACGAGCGATGGGACAAAGCATCTCTGAGGTAGCGATGAAATGGGGATTTTCCCGTACGACCAAGTCACAAATGTACCGTGAATATCAGAATCCGGTAAAACGTCAAATCTCTGACATCGCTGCGGCCGATAAAGGATCATGCAAGAATGGGACCAACGACGACTGTAGAGAATCGTTCAACGTGACTGAAGTGCAACCCTTCCGCAAATTGTCGCACATTTCAGTGCTGAACCATCAACAAGTGTCAGCGTGCGAACCATTCAACTAAACATCATCGATATGGGCTTTCAGGGCCGAAGGCCTAATCATGTACCGTTGATGAGACAATGCTTTACGCCTTGCCTGGGCCCTTCAACACAAACATTGGACTGCTGATGGCTGGAAACACGTTGCCTGGTCGGACGAGTCTCGTTTCAAATTGTATGGAGAGGATGGACGTGTACGGGTATGGCGACAATCTCATGAATCCATGGACCCTGCATATCGGCAGGGGACTGTTCAAGCTGGTGGAGGCTCTGTAATGGTGTGGGGCGCGTGAAGTTCGAGTGATGTGGGTCTCCTGATACGTCTAGATACGACTATCAGATGACACGTACATAAGCGTCCTGTCTGATCACCTGCATCCATCCCTGTCCATTCTGCTTTCACACGTCAAGAATTGCCACTGAGTGGCTCCAGGAACTCTCCTGAGTTTAAACACTTCTGCTGGAAACCAAACTCCACAGAGATGAATATTATGGGATGCCTTGCAACGTGCTGTTCAGATGAGATCCCCACCCCGTCGTACTGTCACGGATTTATGGACAGCCCTGCAGGATTCATGGTGTCAGTTCCCTCCAGCACTACTTCAGACGTTAGTCGAGTCTATGCCACGTCGTGTTGCGGCTCCTGTGCGTGGTCGCGGGGGCCCTACACGATATTAGGCAGGTGTACTAGATTCTTTGTTTCTTCCGGGTACAATGTTGAAGAAGTGAAAAGAAAACCTGCCAGCAGATTTTTCTCTCTACCATAATGCTCTGTGACACCAAGAAATAATTAAAACAGACGCCATGCTGTATCGATCTTCTTTCTGTCCTTGTAATCATACGTCCTAAAGTCCAAAATACAAGCCCTCTTCTCTACCTCTACTGTTAAAAATCTCCGTGTCCATTTTCTCTGCGTCCAGACAACACATTGTGGAAGAAACACACAAACGCCATGGAGAACGCAGCACTCCCTGTTGTCAGCTGGCCACTCTGCTCCGGTCCCGTCACTGGCTGCCTGTTGTATGTCTGCTGGCTCCTCTCGGTTTCGCACACCTGCCGCACCGTCCGTGTGAGTTGGCCAACTGATTCTCACTGTGGGTGATGCGGCTGGCAAGCGGCGAAATTCTGACGTTCCGCCCAATGTGGACATCATAAGATGTAAGCTTTCACGCCTGGTACTGACATCAGTTGAAAGTTCCAGGCCAACAGGCCGTGGTCGAAGTATAAAACTTTCTCTTAAAGTTTCCTCTCCGACTACGGGAGACATGTTTAAGGGTAAAGTTGCGAACTGCAACCAAAACCCAAGGAACAGCCGATTATATGAGCAATGTAGAGGGCATCACAGTCCATCACGTGACGTAGGCTGCGAGGTTTAAGGTAAAGTTTTCCTTCCGTTCATCAGTACGATTATCGATCGCATTGTGAAAGTGTTGGGCGAGTATGGTGTGGAAACTACCTCCACACACACCAGGAAGATAAAGGAATGTTGAACATCGGCAAAATATATACTCCATTTTTTGGCTATATCGGGTGTATATACACTGAAGAGCCAAAGAAACTGGTAGACCCGCCTAAGGTCGTGAGGAGCACCCGCGAGCACGCAGAAGTGCCGCAACACGACGTGGCATGTACTCGACTAATGCCAGAAGTAGTGCTGGAGGTAACTGACACCATGAATCCTGCAGGGCTGTCCATAAATCCGTAAGAGTACGAGGGAATGGGGATCTATTCTGAACAGCACTTTGCAAGGCATCCCAGATATGCTCAGTAATGTTCATGTATGGGGAGTTTGGTGGCCAGCGGAAGTGTTTAAACTCAGAAGAGTGTTCCTGGAGCCAGTTTGTAGTACTTCTGTAGGTGGGGATCTCACATTATCCTGCTGGAATTGCTCAAATGCGTCAAAATCCACAATTGACATGAACGGATGCAGTTGATCAGACAGGATGCTTACGTACGTGTCACCTGTCAGAATCGTATGTAGATGTATCAGGGGTCCCATATCACTCCAACTGCACACACCTCACACCATTCAGAGCCTCCACCAGCTTGAACAGACCCCTGCTGATATGCAGGGTCCATTGGTTCATGAGGTTGTCTCCATACTTGCACACGTCCATCCGCTCGATACAGTTTGAAACGAGACTCGTCCGACAAGGCAACATGTTTCCAGTCATCAACAGTCTAATGTCGGTGTTGAGTGGCCCAGGCGAGGAGTAAAGCTTTGTGTTGTGCAGTCATCAAGGGTACACTAGTGAGCCTTCGGCTCCGAAAGCCCATATCGATGATGTTTCCTTGAATGGTTCGCACTCTGACACTTGTTGATGGCCCAGCATTGAAATCTGCAGCAATTTTCGGAAGGGTTGCGCTTTTGTACGTTGAACGATTCTCTTCAGTCGCCGTTGGTTCCGTTCTTGCAGGATCTTTTTCCGGCCGTAGCGATGCCGGAGATTTGATGTTTTACCGGATTCCTGATATTGACAGTACACTCGTGAAATGGTCGTACGGGAAAATCCCCACTTCATCGCTATCTCGGAGATACTGTGTCCCGTCTCCTCTGAACAGCACGTTGCAAGGCATCCCAGATATGCTCAGTAAGTTCATGTATGGGGAGTTTGGTGGCCAGTCGTGCGCCGACTGTAACACCACGTTCAAACTCACTAAAATCTAGAATACCTGCCATTGTAGCAGCAGTAACCGTTCTAACAACTGCACCAGACACTTACATAGGCGTTGCCGACCGCAGCACCATATTCTGCCTGTTTACCTATACCTGTACTTGAATACGAATGCCTATACTAGTTTCTTTGGCGCTCCAATGTAAAATTCCTTGTAGTTGTGGAGTAGTTTATACTGGTATCACAAAGAGAACTGTTAACACGCGGTGGATTGAACACAAGAGAGACTGCGGCCTGGGACACACGGGTAAATCGGCCGTAGCGGAACATCTTTACCGAAAGGGTGACCACGGAATAAAATTCAGTGAGACGAGTATCATGTCGAAAACATCGCATTATCATGCGCTTATATGTAGAGAGGCTATTGAGATTTACAAGCACCGTAATAATTTGAACAGAAAAGAGGAAGGTGTTAAATTAGACAAAATTTGGATGCCAACATTGCAATGTAAGAATGATGATCGATTACTTTCGATTGAGAGCTAATCTCGTAGGCGACGTCACGCGATGGATTGTGGTACCCTCTACACTGACCATATATTCGGCGCTCCCTAGAGTTCTGGTTGGAATTCGCCACTTTACCTCTGAAGATGTCTCCCGCCGTCGGAGAGGGAACATTAGGAGAAAGTTTTATACTTCGACCACGGTTTATTAACCCGAAAGTTTTAAGTGACTCTTCGTGGATTCTCCTGCGTGGAACAGTCGTTCTCCGTGGCGCGCAGCGTCTGTCTGCGAAACGTCAGCGCGTCTCACATCAGCAGCAGCGGCAGCTGACCCACCACCGGCCACCGGGAACACCGGCTCCAGCAGCGGAGGCGGCGTGTGGCGTCGGCGTCGCCGACGACGGTTACTTCAGAAGAACAACAGCACACCGAGCGGCAGAAAAACAGGAGCTGTGAAGTGAAGTCCCTCTGCCGAAATGACATCGTCAGTAACGGTCTCTAGAAGAGCGTAGCGTTCCAAAGGATTGGAAAAGGGCACAGGTCATCCCCGTTTTCAAGAAGGGACGTCGAACAGATGTGCAGAACTATAGACCTATATCTCTAACGTCGATCAGTTGTAGAATTTTGGAACACGTATTGTGTTCGAGTATAATGACTTTTCTGGAGACTAGAAATCTACTCTGTAGGAATCAGCATGGGTTTCGAAAAAGACGGTCATGTGAAACCCAGCTCGCGCTATTCGTCCACGAGACTCAGAGGGCCATAGACACGGGTTCACAGGTAGATGCCGTGTTTCTTGACTTCCGCAAGGCGTTCGATACAGTTCCCCACAGTCGTTTATTGAACAAAGTAAGAGCATATGGACTATCATACCAATTGTGTGATTGGATTGAGGAGTTCCTAGATAACAGGACGCAGCATGTTATTCTCAATGGAGAGAAGTCTTCCGAAGTAAGAGTAATTTCTGGTGTGCCGCAGGGGAGTGTCATAGGACCGTTGCTGTTCACAATATACATAAATGACCTGGTGGATGACATCGGAAGTTCACTGAGGCTTTTTGCAGATGATGCTGTGGTGTATCGAGAGGTTGTAACAATGGAAAATTGTACTGAAATGCAGGAGGATCTGCAGCGAATTGACGCATGGTGCAGGGAATGGCAACTGAATCTCAATGTAGACAAGTGTAATGTGCTGCGAATACACAGAAAGATAGATCCTTTATCATTTAGCTACAAAATAGCAGGTCAGCAACTGGAAGCAGTTAATACCATAAATTATCTGGGAGTACGCATTAGGAGTGATTTAAAATGGAATGATCATATAATGTTGATCGTCGGTAAAGCAGATGCCAGACTGAGATTCATTGGAAGAATCCTAAGAAAATGCAATCCGAAAACAAAGGAAGTAGGTTACAGTACGCTTGTTCGCCCACTGCTTGAATACTGCTCAGCAGTGTGGGATCCGTACCAGATAGGTTTGATACAAGACATAGAGAAGATCCAACGGAGAGCAGCGCGCTTCGTTACAGGATCATTTAGTAATCGCGAAAGCGTTACGGAGATGATAGATAAACTCCAGTGGAAGACTCTGCAGGAGAGACGCTCAGTAGCTCGGTACGGGCTTTTATTGAAGTTTCGAGAACATACCTTCACCGAAGAGTCAAGCAGTATATTGCTCCCTCCTACGTATATCTCGCGAAGAGACCATGAGGATAAAATCAGAGAGATTAGAGCCCACACAGAGGCATACCGACAATCCTTCTTTCCACGAACAATACGAGACTGGAATAGAAGGGAGAACCGATAGAGGTACTGAAGGTACCCTCCGCCACACACCGTCAGGTGGCTTGCGGAGTATGGATGTAGATGTAGATGTAGATGTAGATGCGTCGGCTGTGGAAACGATCGCCGTAATCGACGATATTCTGACGAACTTCAAAACGGACTGGGGCATAAGAGAAACTTTAACAGTCATATCAGGAACAGTGAAAAAGAAAATCTGTGCGCTTCTCATCTCTAATGCAAAATCAGAATGGCAGAATGAGGAGATGAGTAAATAAAATCAGAGTTTACATAGAGAACTAACTAACGCTAGTGTATTATAAATCAAAGGTTTTGTGGGTGTTCAGAAATGCTTAAATTGCTGGTACCTAGGTCATTCGTCAAAACGTTGCAATAAAAAACCAGTCTGTGGTAAATGTGTGAGCAGGCCACAAGAAGTCAGAATGCCGAGAAGGAGTCACATTTGTACGTATAACTTGGTAAAGCAGGGGGACCTGATTGCTCTACCTGCAGGCAGTTGTACGAAAGGCAAATAGAACGCAACGAATATGACGTTACCGACAACGTTCGCAAACGCGGATTACACCAACAGCGGTCAGACATTAACCCCCTCCTATATGAAAAGAAACAATACATGCAGATGCAAGCATAAACCTGCATCAACTAAAACGAGAGGTGTGGGTATAACACGGTTAAGAGACCTAAAAACGAAAGATCTTCCATCGCTGCAGACGTGTGACATAATACAACAAAGATATTTTGACATCACTCATTACGTAGTCGACATGTGCGTGCAGGGAGTCAAGGACTATCACGTGGCAAGGCAATTAAAACACGAAATGTTCCAGTGGGCGATCTTCCAGACCGGACTTCTGCTACGAGTGGAGGAGCTGGAAGAAGACATTTTCCACCAATTTAGCGGGGAATGTAGCAAAACACTAAAAAAAAAATACACGAGAGGATGCCCTATGGCACCTCAGTGATACCCACACACATTCATCTCGTGGATCCAAAAAATAGGGAACACACAGACATATTGACACACCAGTATAAGAAACACAAAAAGAGACAACACCTGTAGGCAGTTCACTAGGTCAAAACGTATCATTAAAATTACACTCAGAATATGACTCTAGTAAATGCAGACCGTACATAAAGCCTGTACGGTTTCTATATAGTGGCAGTACGCACAACAGAGACAGACAAGGAAATAGCCACACAGAAAACAATCAGTTGCCTAATAACTCCGGAGTAGGTGCTCAGTATTCCAGCAACACAGATAGAGGAATCCTAACGCAAATGCTTAATAACACTGTTACAAATACGTCACCCACACGCCGGCCGCCGTGGTCTAGCGGTTCAGGCGCTCAGTCCGGAACCGCGCGACTGCTACAGTCGCAGGTTCGAATCCTGCCTCGGGCATGGATGTGTGTGATGTCCTGAGGTTAGTTAGGTTTAAGTAGTTCTAAGTTCTAGGGGACTGATGACCACAGAGGTTAAGTCCCATAGTGCTCAGAGCCATTTGAACCACGTCACCCACACACAATTCGCAGTATACACAAACAACAGAGGAAGACTTACGTCGGGGTGTATCACAGGACACAGACAGAAAACACAAGAACAGTGTGATTATGATGATCTTGAGAGTCAATTACACATAAGTAGGTTAGAAAATAGGGGAAATTTTTCAGACTGCTCTGCGTCTGGTGATACGCCTCAGTCACCCGGAAGGGGAAAACGGTGCGGAGAGACAGAATGATACTTAGGTCAGAGAACCTGCCAACCGATCATCGCGAGCTCTGCAAACTTTTAAGGCGAGTTTGCACACGAAGGTTCAAATGGCTCTGAGCACTATGGGACTGAACATCTAAGGTCATCAGTCCCCTAGAACTTAGAACTACTTAAACCTAACTAACCTAGGGACATCATACGCACCCATTCCCGAGGCAGGATTCGAACCTGCGACCGTAGCGGTCGCACACGAAGGGGTGAGGTTTCAAAAACGGATACAGTTTATAATAATTTCTTGAGGGCGCATAGATGCGTTTATTACGACCCTAAAGAGACAACTCGTAAGTGCTATGCCTTCACTAGATACCCCCCGTTGTGAAGATTTTACAACTAAGCTGCAATAGGAACACTTTGCTTGAAGTAGAACTCAACAGACTTCTCAAAGAAGTACAGGAAGATATAATGTGTTCCCAAGAGCCGTATAAAACTTAACTCCTCCCAAACAGGCCATGAAGGTCCAACGGTACCCACCGGCCGCCGTGTCATCCTAAGCTCATAGGCGTCACTGAATGGGGATATGGGTCCGCAGCTCGTGGTCGTGCGGTAGCGTTCTCGCTTCCCGCGCCCGGGTTCCCGGGTTCGATTCCCGGCGGGGTCAGGGATTTTCTCTGCCTCGTGATGACTGGGTGTTGTGTGATGTCCTTAGGTTAGTTAGGTTTAAGTAGTTCTAAGTTCTAGGGGACTGATGACCATAGAAGTTAAGTCCCATAGTGCTCAGAGCCATTTGAACCATTTTTTTGGGGATATGGAGAGGCATGTGGTCAGCAAATCGCTCTCCCGGCCGTATCTCAGTTTCCGAGTAACTTCGGTCCTTCCCAAACACAACTTTGTTCTGAACATGTAGCCACGCCCGCATCTCGTGGTCGTGCGGTAGCGTTCTCGCTTCCCACGCCCGGGTTCCCGGGTTCGATTCCCGGCGGGGTCAGGGATTTTCGCTGCCTCGTGATGGCTGGGTGTTGTGTGATGTCCTTAGGTTAGTTAGGTTTAAGTAGTTCTAAGTTCTAGGGGACTGATGCCCATAGATGTTAAGTCCCATAGTGCTCAGAGCCATTTGAACCATTTGAACCATGTAGCCACAGCTGAAATTACGCAAGGACGAGAATCTTGGATTCTGACATCCACGTGCGCACAGTATTCCTGTGACACAGAGCCTCCTGCTCATCAAATAAGAGATGCAGCAAAATTTTCTAGGGATAAAAGACTATTCGTATCTAGTGACATCAATGCACGATCGACGCTATGGCTTGCAAACAAAACAGAAGATAGGGGAAAAATCGCAGTTGACACAATAAATCAATGCAGTATCTTCGTTCTAAACAAAGATCTCCGTCACACAAGCGCAGGGGTTAGATGTGGGTAAGGGAAGGAATGACGAGCTGGTGTGGCACTCAAACGGCGGCGTTGGGTAGAATTATGAAGCAATTTGGATGTTACATCTTTAATCCATCTAACACCTCACATGAAGATCTGAGCTCTGCTTTTTTTCTTTTTTTTGCGAGTGTCGACATCACAGATAAAAATCGGGTTACTCCCCGCCACCCACGCGTGCGAGTGTGGCGTCGTTGGATGTCCCGTTCCGAGACAAACAAATTTGAACTATAAATTTTTTTGATCCGATGTGTAGTTTTCGAGATATTTCAATGTCTTCAGTTAAGATTAACATTCTATATACAGTCATTTTACCCTCATTGTACTGTACCTTCATTTTTGAGTTGAACAGGGAAAGGAATGACTGCCAGTGGTACAAGGTACCCTTCACCATGCACCCAATGGTGGCTTTCGGTGTATGTACACTGCACAACAAAATTAAAAGCTGACTTTTTTGAAACTCCGTCCTTTACTTCCACTGAGACGAAGAAGTTCGCGTTGGTGCCATTACAAAGGACCGTTGTAGGCATCTTCGAGCCAAATTCATAGCTTATTCGTGGAAATGGGAGAAAATGTTGTGGTTTCAAAAAACTGACCATTTAATTTTATCGCGCAATGTACAGTGGTTTGTGGAAGATATATAACTTAGGACCAGCTCGTTGCCATGCTGTTCAGAAAGCTATGAACCTCTTCTTTCACCTCGTCATCGGAGTTGTATAGATGGGACCACAATTAACACTGACAGGTACTGTGAGACTCTGAAAAAACTCAAACGGGAAATTCAGAACCGGAGAAGAGGAATGTTGAGCAAGGGCGTACACATTCCCCATGACAACGCTCGCCTACACATCGCTCAGCAAACCGTTGCTCTCCTGCAACAGTTTCAGTGGAACGTAATCACCCACCCACCCACCCTATAGTCCTGACTTGGCGCCCAATGATTATCACCTGTTCCCTAGGTTAAAAGAACATTTGACCGGAAAGCGATTCAGCTCCGACGACGAGGCGAAAGAAGAGGTTCATAACTTCATGGTGGCGGCGAGCTGGTACGACATGGGCATACAAAAACTGCCACAGCGTCTACAAAAATGCATCGACAGAAATGGTGATTATGTGGAAAAATAGCTAAATGTTCAAGCTGTAAACTGATGTAAACCATTGTAGAAATAAACAGGTCTATGTAATTATAAAAAAATAGGAGACCTTAGTTTTGGGATTACCCTCGTACATCTGCATCACTGCTCGGCAGCTCACACTTAAATCCCTGGCAGAGGGTTTTCCGCAACACCTTCAGACTATTTCAATAACGGTTCCACTCTCTAACAGCGCGTGCGAAAAATGAACAATTAAGTCTCTCTGCACCAGCTACGATTTCTCTTCTTTTATTACTTTGATCATTTCTCCCTACATAGCCTGGAGTCTAGAAAATATTTTCACACTCGGAGGAGAAAGTCGGTGACCGCAATTTTGTGAAAATATCTCGCTGCAACATAAAACGCCAACTGAACTCATTTATTATATCCGTGATACTGTCTCCTCTACTCTGCGGCACTACAAAACGAGCTGGTCTTCTCTGGACATTTTGATGTACCCGGTCGATACTATCTGGTAATGATTTCATACGACACACAGCAATAGGGTAAAGGGACGAACAATCGCTGTGTACACGGTCTCTTTATTCAAAGCGTTAAAAAATGGCTCCGAGCACTATGGGACTTAACATATGAGGTCATCATTCCCCTAGAACCTCGAACCACTTAAACCTAAGTAACCTAAGGACATCACACACATCCATTCGAACCTGCGACCGTAGCGGTCGCTCGGTTCCAGACTGTAGCGCCTAGAACCGTTCGGCCACTCTGACCGGCAGTCTCTTTATTCATACAGCGCTCTTTATTCATACAGCGCTTTATTTGCAATTCTAGTACCGTAAAAATTGGAAATAGTAAATATAAAAAAAACGTTCCTGCATAGAGATTCGACCCCGCAAACCTCGGATAACCGTTCTGTACTATTTGGAAAAACTGGTAGAAGCCGACCTCGGGGAAGATCAGTTTGGATTCCGTAGAAATGTTGGAACACGTGAGGCAATACTGACCTTACGACTTATCTTAGAAGAAAGATTAAGGAAAGGCAAACCTACGTTTCTAGCATTTGTAGACTTAGAGAAAGCTTTTGACAATGTTAACTGGAATACTCTCTTTCAAATTCTGAAGGTGGCAGGGGTAAAATACAGGGAACGAAAGACTATTTACAGTTTGTACAGAAACCAGATGGCAGAAATAAGAGTCGAGGGGCATGAAAGGGAAGCAGTGGTTGGGAAAGGAGTAAGACAGGGTTGTAGCCTCTCCCCGATGTTATTCAATCTGTATATTGAGCAAGCAGTAAAGGAAACAAAAGAAAAATTCGGAGTAGGTATTAAAATTCATGGAGAAGAAGTAAAAACTTTGAGGTTCGCCGATGACATTGTAATTCTGTCAGAGACAGCAAAGGACTTGGAAGAGCAGTTGAACGGAATGGACAGTGTCTTGAAAGGAGGATATAAGATGAACATCAACAAAAGCAAAACGAGGATAATGGAATGTAGTCAAATTAAGTCGGGTGATGCTGAGGGAATTAGATTAGGAAATGAGACACTTAAAGTAGTAAAGGAGTTTTGCTATTTAGGGAGTAAAATAACCGATGATGGTCGAAGTAGAGAGGATATAAAATGTAGACTGGCAATGGCAAGGAAAGCGTTTCTCAAGAAGAGGAATTTGTTAACATCGAGTATAGATTTAAGTGTCAGGAAGTCGTTTCTGAAAGTATTTGTATGGAGTGTAGCCATGTATGGAAGTGAAACATGGACGATAACTAGTTTGGACAAGAAGAGAATAGAAGCTTTCGAAATGTGGTGCTACAGAAGAATGCTGAAGATAAGGTGGGTAGATCACGTAACTAATGAGGAGGTATTGAATAGGATTGGGGAGAAGAGAAGTTTGTGGCACAACTTGACTAGAAGAAGGGATCGGTTGGTAGGACATGTTTTGAGGCATCAAGGTATCACAAATTTAGCATTGGAGGGCAGTGTGGAGGGTAAAAATCGTAGAGGGAGACCAAGAGATGAATACACTAAGCAGATTCAGAAGGATGTAGGTTGCAGTAGATACTGGGAGATGAAGAAGCTTGCACAGGATAGAGTAGCATGGAGAGCTGCATCAAACCAGTCTCAGGACTGAAGACCACAACAACAACACTATTTCCGTTGCACCAACCACTGGCTCGTTACAATGCTCACACAAATCACTCATGCCTTGCTCGACCATCGCCAAAAGTATATTTATTGTGAACGCTTGGTCATCTGAAGTTCTAACATCTGCTACATTCATTTCTGGCCAAATACTCCACATACCATAAATCTGAACAAAATCGGTGACGACGAGTAAGCGGAGTCCCTTTGTTAAAGAAAATCTAAAATAATTTAAAATATATATATATATATATATATATATATATATATATATATATATAAGAATATAAGAATTTAAAAAGATTGTAACACTTGATAACGCCGTACACACACGAATGTGTCCTACAATTATTGTTGAACACTTATTGTGGAACCCAGTTGTAATGTCACAATTAATACAAAAGCCCTTGTATCACTGTGGATACTTGTGACATTGCAAAGAAGCGCAGTTCCTAATTCAAGTTTCGTTTCTGATTGTACGATTCTGCACAGTTGAGCGAATAACATGCCTGTCCTATCGGGCGCTAATCGCGTGTATCCGTCGAGATCCTGCATGGCGTAATTGGGACCCCTACCTACGTGAGCATCAATATCAAGGAGCGAAAAACTGCATTGTCGATAGACTACGATTCTGATGCTCGCGAATTCCGACACGGAATATTTCTCTTTTTTATGCAAACGAACAACATTCAAATGCAATGTTCCGCAATGTAGACTTTTCTTATATTTAGAATGCAGATTTTTAGAGGGTGTATCGACATGCTAATGATTTTGCATGCTGTTGTTGTTGTTGTGGCCTTCAGTCCTAAGACTGCTTTGATGCAGCTCTCCATGCTACTCTATCCTGTGCAAGCTTCTTCTTCTCCCAGTACCTACTGCAACCTACATCCTTCTGATTCTGCTTAGTGTATTTATCGCTTGGTCTCCCTCTACGATTTTTACCCTCCACACTGCCCTCCAATACTAAATTGGTGATCCCTTGATGCCTCAGAACATGTTCTGCCAACCGATCCCTGCTTTTAGTCAAGTTGTGCCACAAACTCCTCTTCTCCCCAATTCTATTCAATACCTCCTCATTAGTTATGTCATCTACCCATCTAATCTTCAGCATTCTTCTGTAGTACCACATTTCGAAAGCTTCTGTTCTCTTCTTGTCCAAACTATTTGTCGTCCATGTTTCACTTCCATACATGGCTACACTCTATACAAATACTTTCAGAAACGACTTCCTGACACTTAAATCTATACTCGATGTTAACAAATTTCTCTTCTTCAGAAACTCTTTCCTTGCCATTGCGAGTCTACATTTTATATCCTCTCTACTTCGACCATCATCAGTTATTTTGCTCCCCAAATAGCAAAACTCCTTTACTACTTTAAGTGTCTCATTTCCTAATCTAATTCCCTCAACATCACCCGAGTTAATTCGACTACATTCCATTATCCTTTTTTGCTTTTGTTGATGTTCATCTTATATCCTCCCTTCAATATACTGTCCATTCCGTTCAACTGCTCTTCCAGGTCCTTTTCAGTCTCTGACAGAATTACAATGTCATCTGCGAACCTCAAAGTTTTTATTTCTTCTCCGTGGATTTCAAAACCTACTCCGCATTTTTCTTTTGTTTCCTTTTCTGCTTGCTCAATATACAGATTGAATAACATCGGGGAGAGGCTACAATCCTGTCTCACTCGCTTCCCAACCACTGCTTCCCTTTCATGTCCCTCGACTCTTATAACTGCCATCTGCTTTCTGTACAAATTGTAAATAGCCTTTCGCTCTCTGTATTTTACCCCTGTCACCTTCAGAATTTGAAAGAGGGTATTCCAGTCAACATTGTCAAAAGCTTTCTCTAAGTCTACAAATGCTAGAAACGTAGGATTGTCTTTCCTTAATCTTTCTTCTAAGATAAGTCGTAAGGTCAGTATTGCCTCACGTATTCCAACATTTCTAAGGAATCCAAACTGATTGCCCCGAGGTCGGCTTCCACCAGTTTTTCCATTCGTCTGTAAAAAATTCGCGTTAGTATTATTTTGCAGCTGTGGCTTATTAAACTGATAGTTCGGTAATTTTGACATCTGTCAACACCTGCTTTCTTTGGGATTGGAATAATTATATTCTTCTTGACGTCTGAGGGTATTTCGACTGCCTCATGCATTTTGCTCACCAGATGGTAGAGGTTTGTCAAGACTGGCTCTCCCAAGGCTGTCAGTAGCTCTAATGGAATGTTGTCTACTCCCGGGGTCTTGTTTCGACTTAGGTAGAGAATATGAGAATTTAAAGAGATTGTAACACTTGAAAACGCCGTACACACACGAATGTGTCATAGAATTATTGTTGAAGACTTATTGTGGAACCTAGTTGTAATGTTACAATTAATACAACGCCCTTGTATCTCTGTGGATACTTGTGTCATTGCAAAGAAGTGCAGTTCCTAATTCAAGTTTCGTTTCCGATTGTACGATTCTGCACAGCCGAGCGAATAACATGCCTGTCCTATCGGGCGCTAATCGTGTGTATCCGTCGAGATCCTGCATGGCGTAGAGTATGTTCCTCCTGAACCCATAAATTGTGTATTACATGGTAATACCGCGCGAGAGGCGTTCCATGAATTCGAAAGTAAAGTTCTATGTACTGACTTGGCAGAAAATCCTAAGAAATTTTGGTCTTATGTCAAAGCGGTAGGTGGATCAAAACAAAATGTCCAGACACTCTGTGACCAAAATGGTACTGAAACAGAGGATGATAGACTAAAGGCCGAAATACTAAATGTCTTTTTCCAAAGTTGTTTCACAGAGGAAGACTGCACTGTAGTTCCTTCTCTAGATTGTCGCACAGATGACAAAATGGTAGATATCGAAATAGACGACAGAGGGATAGAGAAACAATTAAAATCGCTCAAAAGAGGAAAGGCCTCTGGACCTGATGGGATACCAGTTCGATTTTACACAGAGTACGCGAAGAAACTTGCCCCCCTTCTTGCAGCGGTGTTCCATAGGTGTCTAGAAGAGCGTAGCGTTCCAAAGGATTGGAAAAGGGCACAGGTCATCCCCGTTTTTAAGAAGGGACGTCGAACAGATGTGCAGAACTATAGACCTATATCTATAACGTCGATCAGTTGCAGAATTTTGGAACACGTATTGTGCTCGAGTATAATGACTTTTCTGGAGACTAGAAATCTACTCTGTAGGAATCAGCATGGGTTTCGAAAAAGACGGTCATGTGAAACCTAGCTCGCGCTATTCGTCCACGAGACTCAGAGGACCATAGACACGTGTTCACAGGTAGATGCCGTGTTTCTTGCCTTACGCAAGGCGTTCGATACAGTTCCTCACAGTCGTTTATTGAACAAAGTAAGAGCATATGGACTATCAGACCAATTGTGTGATTGGATTGAGGAGTTCCTAGATAACAGGACGCAGCATGTTATTCTCAATGGAGAGAAGTCTTCCAAAGTAAGAGTGATTTCAGGTGTGCCGCAGGGGAGTGTCATAGGACCGTTGCTATTCACAATATACATAAATGACCTGGTGGATGACATCGGAAGTTCACTGAGGCTTTTTGCAGATGATGCTGTGGTGTATCGAGAGGTTGTAACAATGGAAAATTGTACTGAAATGCAGGAGGATCTGCAGCGAATTGATGCATGGTGCAGGGAATGGCAATTGAATCTCAATGTGGACAAGTGTAATGTGCTGCGAATACACAGAAAGATAGATCCTTTATCATTTAGGTACAAAATAGCAGGTCAGCAACTGGAAGCAGTTAATACCATAAATTATCTGGGAGTACGCATTAGGAGTGATTTAAAATGGAATGATCATATAATGTTGATCGTCGGTAAAGCAGATGCCAGACTGAGATTCATTGGAAGAATCCTAAGGAAATGCAATCCGAAAACGAAGGAAGTAGGTTACAGTACGCTTGTTCGCCCACTGCTTGAATACTGCTCAGTAGTGTGGGATCCGTACCAGATATGGTTGATGGAAGATATAAAGAAGATCCAACGGAGAGCAGCGCGCTTCGTTACAGGATCATTTAGTAATCGCGAAAGCGTTATGGAGATGATAGATAAATTCCAGTGGAAGACTCTGCAGGAGAGACTTTCAGTAGCTCGGTACGGGCTTTTGTCAAAGTTTCGAGAACATACCTTCACCGAAGAGTCAAGCAGTATATCGCTCCCTCCTACGTATATCTCGCGAAGAGACCATGAGGATAAAATCAGAGAGATTAGAGCCCACACAGAGGCATACCGACAATCCTTCTTTCCACGAACAATACGAGACTGGAATAGAAGGGATAACCGATAGAGGTAC
This sequence comes from Schistocerca cancellata, assembly GCF_023864275.1. NCBI lineage: Eukaryota > Metazoa > Arthropoda > Insecta > Orthoptera > Acrididae > Schistocerca > Schistocerca cancellata. The sequence goes on from NC_064627.1 coordinate 389,788,628, forward strand.
TGAAGGTACCCTCCGCCACACACCGTCAGGTGGCTTGCGGAGTATGGATGTAGATGTAGATGTAGGTGTAATTGGGACCCCTACCTACGTGAGCATCAATATCAAGGAACGACAAACTGCATTTACGATTGACTACTATTCTGCCGCTCGCGAATTCCGACACGGACTATTTCTCCTCTTTACGCAAACGAACAACATTCAAATGCAATGTTTCGCAAGGCAGACTTTTCTTACATTCAGAATGCTGATTTTTAGAGGGTGTATCGACATGCTAATGACTTTGCATGTTGTTGTTGTTTTTGTTGTGGTCGTCATTCTTAAGACTGCTATGATGCAGCTCTCCATGCTACTCTATCCTGTGCAAACTTCATCTCCCAGTACCTACTGCAACCTACATCCTTCTGATTCTGCTTAATGTATTTATCTCTTGGTCTCCCTCTACGATTTTTACCCTCCACGCTGCCCTCCAATACTAAATTGGTGATGCCTTGATGCCTCAGAACATGTCCTACCAACCGATCCCTTCTTCTAGTCAAGTTGTTCCACAAACTCCTCTTTTCCCCAATTCTATTCAATACCTCCTCATTACTTATGTGATCTACCCATCTAATCTTCAGATTTCTTCTGTAGCACCACATTTCGAAAGCTTCTATTCTCTTCTTGTCCAAACTATTTATCGTCCATGTTTCACTTCCATACATGGCTACATTGCATGCAAATACTTTCAGAAACGACTTCCTGACACTTAATTCTATACTCGATGTTAACAAATTTCTCTTCTTCAGAAACGCTTTCCTTGCTATTGCCAGTCTACATTTTATATCCTCTCTACTTCGACCATTGTCAGTTATTTTAGTCCCCAAATAGCAAAACTCCTTTACTACTTTAAGTGTCTCGTTTCCTAATCTAATTCTCTCAGCATCACCCGACTTAATTCGACTACATTCCATTATCCCCGTTTTGCTTTTGTTGATGTTCATCTCATATCTTCCTTTGAAGACACTGTGCGTTCCGTTCAACTACTCTTCCAAGTCCTTTGGTGTCTCTGACAGAATTACAATGTCATCGGCGAACGTCAAAGTTTTTATTTCTTCCCCGTGGACTTTAATACCTACTCCGAATTTTTCTTTTGTTTCCTTTACTGATTGCTGAATATACAGATTGAGTAACATGGGGGAGGGGCTACAACCCTGTCTCACTCCCTTCCCAACCACTGCTTCCCTTTCATGCCCCTCGACTCTTATAACTGCGATCTGGTTTCTGTACAGATTATAAATAGCCTTTCGCTCCCTTTATTTTACCCCTGCCACCTTTAGAATTTGAAAGAGAGTATTCCAGTTAACATTGTCAAAAGCTTTCTCTAAGTCTACAAATGCTAGAAACGTAGCTTTGCCTTTCATTAATGTATCTTCTAAGATAAGTCGTAAGGTCAGTATTGCCTAACGTGTTCCAGCATTTCTACGGAATCCAAATTGATCTTCCCCGAGATCGGCTTCTCCCAGTCTTTCCATTCGTTTGTAAAAAATTCGCGTTAGTATTTTGCGGCCGTGACTTATTAAACTGATAGTTCGGTGATTTTCACATCTGTCAACACCTGATTTCTTTGGGATTGGAATTATTATTTTCTTCTTGAAGTCCGAGGGTATTTCGCCTGTCTCATACGAGTTTGCATATCCCCATGCAATTCTGACACTGGTTGCACGACGCCTTCGTGGTGTTGTGATTTCAAGGGCCAGAAGTGCAGTGGATTAGGAAACCCCGCGTGTGTTTTGCGCTGCGCGGGATGGCGACGTGACCTGACGGGCAGTGTGCGGTCTTCGCGGTCGCGCCGCTGATGCGTCCCCACCGCAGCAGCCGTGCCGTGCCGAGCCCCGCCTGAACAGCCGCGCGCCGATTACCGTCCCCCACTCTGCACGCTGCTCAGTCTGTATCGACTCCAGCAACGTGTGCCGTATAGGGAACGACGGCCAATATACGGGGTGTTCCAAAAATATTCGCCCCACTTCACGAGACTATTATCTTCTACATCAATGAAGACAGAAGAAACTTGAGATGAATTTAACTTACGGTAGGAACACGGCAAGTGCCATAACCCAATTTCCTTAAAGTTTCGCTCAGTGGAAGAGCGATCAAAATAAGCGAACACGTGCCTCCGCCTGTCCGTAGGCGCTCGACCATTTCTCAGAAAATGACGGTGAAAGTTTTCGAGGTAACATATGTGCCTTTTAGCGAGCACATAGCTGAACCACAGTGGTTAGCGTCGTGGCTTCACAGTTTTGCGCCCATCTTTCGAAACCCGATTTTTATTTTTATTTTAGCTTTTCATTTCTCCCCCGACGTGCGTAATAAATTACTGCGCTAATGTTTTCAATGTACAGGGTGTACACAAAGTCCGGGAACACTTTCAATTATTTATTGCACAAGAACCAAACGTTGTACAGATATCATACATATGTCATTTTGAAGAGAAACCCTGAACGTTTTTTTTTCGTGTATATCGCCACAGCGTAGTTTGGTAATCTGTCGATAGTCAGCGCTAGTCGCAAACGTAGCGAGTTCAGGTGCGGAGCGAGCTGTTTCATGGAATGGCCCCCAAGATCAGATCACACTCCGTGCGACTTTTTTCTGTGGGGGCACATGAAAGACCTGGTGTATGTACCGCCCCTACCACGTGATGTAGCACAGCTCCGGGAGAGAATACGGGGAGTGACTGCCACAGTAGACGGTGCCATACTGGGACGGTTATGGCCAGAATTCGATTTCCGTATTGACGTCTGCCAGGTCACTCGTGGTTCGCATATCGAATGTTTGTAAAAAAAGCTTCCAGAGTTTCTTTTCAAAATGTAATATGTATGACATCTGTACAATGTTTAGTTCTTCTGCAATAAATAAATGAAAGTTTTCCCGGGCTTTATGTGCACCCTGAATATTGAAACAACGTGTCCTTATTCGTCTAGTATTGTATGTCTGGCGAATGAATTAAAAAAAGAAACGGTAAATGAATGAGAAAATTATTTGAAATTGTTTTCGATGAAATTCCTGTAGTGTATCTTGATTCATAAGCGCCGCGAAATTATTGCCAACACAGTCAGTTTTCAGTAATGTTAACGACGTTTCTCTCTAGAGTGGTACGACATTGCAGAGCCTGTTTTATTCCGAATTACGATGCAAAGTTCCTTCGAATATTTTCACTGTCGTCATTCCTTTCTACAGCCAATGTTTGTCCATATTCGCAATTACGAATATATTTAATAAATTTCCCGAGTGAGGTTCATACGAACGTGCTCGTGGTGCTCGGAATTTCTATGTTCCGAACGTTTCAACGGTTGGTACAATCTAAGGGAATGCATCATATCTTATGAAGAATAAACATACGAGGTGAGTGTTGTCTTCGAAAGCTTTCAATTTTTTCAAGCAACGTTATTGTCCACTTGAAAGTACAGTAGAGCGTCGATTTATCCGAAGTAATTGGGGGACATGGGTGTTCGGAAAACTGGTTTGTTCGGATAATCGGACTGTACATGTTTATTTGCCAAAAAGAAGTACTGTACAGTAAATTTATTCATAAAATCAGTGGTTGCAGATTCACCTTCTTCTAACCTTTTAATAATCTCGTACCTGTCCCTTATAGAAAGGACAACACGTTTACGTTTAAGCATTTTGTATCGTCAAGTTCACTTCTTCACGCAGCATCACATAAGTGGTCTAACAGAGGACAGAAGGTGACTTTTGCACCGTGAGAAGCTCTTCTTGGGGGCGCGCAATCCTTCAAACTGCGCGGAGCGGCACGTCTCAATTCTAAGTTTGCGCAGCTGTTGCTGTGAACAGCTTTGATGCTGTCGCTACTTCTACTGCCAGTGCCAAGCCGACAGATGTGTGCTGATTGTTGAAACACAGCGACTGGCGGCTTGGCCGGTCAGCAGCGCCTTGTGAAGGCCCCATTAGAAGCAATGTTCCGCCAGCAGTGGCCCAGTGCGGCGACTACTGTGTGAAACTTGGTTTGGGAGTGAGGGGGATGGTGGATGGTAGGGTGGGAGAGTAAAGGGTGCGAGCGAGTACACAGTTCGGTTAAGCGGTCGTTCGGTTGACCGACGTTCGGATAATCGACGCTCTACTGTAGATCCCTTCGGCAGCTGCACACAGGCACAATCGTTGTTTCCAGTCTTGGTAGCAGCGCTGAAAGGCTTCAAGTGGTGCGGCTTTAGTAAGTCGGTCACAATCTTTTCAATGTTCTTCAGAGTCCCGAAATGATGTTTTTAAGATTTTTTCAATTTCGGAAAAAGGAAAAATCACGACGACTCAGGTCAGGTGAATAGGGGGGGGGGGGGGGGGACTGTGGAACAACAGGAATGATTTTTGGGATCAAAAATTCCGTGATGGAAGTGGCCGTGTGGCATGGAGTGTTGTCCACTTGTTTGTAATGTCCGGTCTCAGTCGATTCACTCTTTTGCTGAGCCTTCAAGGACATCCTTGTAAAACAGATTGTCGTGGAGGAACAATCTCACAACAGCACGAGCACATTCTACATTTTCGTCGTTTTTCGAAGTAGAAGGTCTCCTTAAGCGAGGATCATCTTCAACTTGTTCTCGGTTTCCCAAAATGATTTGTGCGAACGAAAAACTTGAGCTCTTGATAAGGAATGTTCCCCATAGGCCTGATTCAACTTTTCAGAGGTCACACTCGTACATTTCCAAGTTTAACACAAAACTTGATGGCATAACGTTCCACTAAATACCTGTGTTCAATTTTTGTAGAACACAACAATAACAACTTCAATGACAGTGCTCTCAAAAATCATGTGATGGCTGTATGTAGCTAAAAATCAGCCTGAGCATCTGGAAGAGATGAACGCACTGATCCACACCAGTAGGACAACACATCGTTTCCAGCTCGCTTTCTGTGTCGCCAGTCTCATTACTTTTCCCACACGACTCGTACGAATAAAATATAAGAATTGATACGACAAAGAAATGTAAAAATATGAGAATTTAAAAAGATTGTAACACTTAAAAATACCACACAAACACACGTATTGTATAATAAATGTTGACACTTACTGTGGAACCCAGTTGTAATTTCATAATTAATAGCTGTTTCTCCTAATTTGATAAGAAACATTTGTGTAGTAACCTTCTATGGATATGGGTGGATAAATGAAACAGCAAATAGAAACAGTAATCGGGTTTCGAACACAGGGCTCAAAACTGAGAGACCGCAACCCTAGCCAATACGGCACCATTTCGGCCGATACGATGCGCGCTAAAATTATCTAAATTACGCCTACAACTTTGACCGTAGTGACCGTGGTTTTCTCAGAAACGGCAGAGTTATCTATGGATAAACCGAGACACGAGTTCGCTTATTTTCAATCCTCTTCCACTGAGCGACGTGATGACTGGGTGTTGTGTGCTGTCCTTAGGTTAGTTAGGTTTAAGTAGTTCTAAGTTCTAGGAGACTGATGACTATAGATGTTAAGTCCCATAGTGCTCAGCGCCATTTGAACCATTTTTCTACTGAGCGAAATTTCTGAGGAATGGGGCAAAGACACTTGCCGTGTTCTGCTTGCTACCGATTGAACGTAAAAGTTTATCTCAGTGCCCTTCACGCACGTTTTACGGTGACATTTTACGTTTCAGATCATGCACGGTTCAGTTGATACAAGCCTTCATGAAGGTGTGAGGTGACTGTATCCCTGGACACATCACGTTTTTTTAAAAAAAATCTATACGTAAATTAACACCTTAATTTGTCTTTGATTTGACTGATTGATTACAAAACTACCTGGAAAAATTAAATCCTCTGGAAAAGTGTTCTACTCGTCAGACTGTCAAGAGAGAAAGCATTTTTTCCTGTTAACCTTTTTGCGGTGTTTTCGTGATCAGAAAGTGACAGGCAAGTTGAGGCAAAGGTTCCGTGTTCGAGTCCCGATTTGTCATATTGTTTTAATCTGCCAGGAAGTTTTCATCGCGGAAAAAGTTCTATGTAACTAGAGGAAGCCGGAGGGACCAAAACCCGTAGTGGAAGACAAACACTGTGTGGTATTGTCCAAAAATCGCGGTGCCACACGAAAGTTGGTAACGCGAATCGATGCCACAGGTAATTTTAAAATTGGGGAACAGACATGACTTTCATCATTGACGATGGTCTTTTCAGCAATTGACGATGGTTTTTTATCAACTGAGGAGGGCTGAAAACTTTACCTAGCTACGCCACTTGTTACTCTGCAGCATTCTGTAAGCTATGGCACAGCTTTTATATTTGTACCATAAGACGCAGCTCAAAAGTTGCGAAACCGGTTGTGCTGGTTTATAAGTGACCTGACCACGTACAGCTAAGCGGATGATTGGACATTTGATTCAGGTTAATTTTAATAGTTTTGACGCCTGCATTTTTAAAAAAACTGTCCACGTATGAAGTGTCAAGCAGTAATTTACGATATCATAAACATGATGGTGGGCCCAATGCAATCCGCAACGAGGTATGGGAGGCGCTCCTGGAGCCCACGCCATCCCTGTCAGCGTTGCAGCGCCTTCTAACTGAGGTCATTCACTGCCATTAATTCAACAGACACTACTACCGAAGGTTCCCTGTAACCCAGAATGCAACTGTGAGCATAAAAGTGGATGACGCGATTTTCATTATGTAACCAGCTCTGAAAATGGCACTCTTCCAGAAGATATTAACTATGCCATAACTAACTGGGAATTTAAGGAGATGGGATCTGGACAAACTGATTAAACCAGAGGTTGTACAGAGTTTCAGGGAGAGCATAAGGGGACAATTGTCACAAATGGGGGAAAGAAATACAGTAGAAGATGAATGGGTAGCTCTGAGGGATGAAGTAGTGAAGGCAGCAGAGCATCAAGTAGGTAAAAAGACGAGGGCTAGTAGAAATCCTTGGGTAACAGAAGAAATATTGAATTTAATTGATGAAAGGAGAAAATATAAAAATGCAGTAAATGAAACAGGCAAAAAGGAATACAAACGTCTCAAAAATGAGATCGACAGGAAGTGCAAACTGGCTAAGCAGGGAGGACAAATGTAAGGATGTAGAGGCTTATCTCACTAGGGGTAAGATAGATACTGCCTACAGGAAAATTAAAGAGACCTTTGGAGAAAAGAGAACCACTCATATGAATATCAAGAGCTCAAGTGGAAACCCAGTTCTAAGCAAAGAAGGGAAAGCAGAAAGGTGGAAGGAGTATATAGAGGGTTTATACAAGGGCAACGTACTTGAGGACAATATTCTGGAAATGGAAGAGAATGTAGATGAAGACGAAATGGGAGATACAATACTGCGTGAAGAGTTTGACAGAGCACTGAAAGACCTGAGTCGAAGCAAGGCCCCGGGAGTAGACAACATTCCATTAGAACTACTGACGGCATTTGGAGAGCCAGTCCTGACAAAACTCTACCATCTGGTGAGCAAGATGTATGAGACAGGCGAAATACCCTCAGACTTCAAGAAGAATATAATTATTCCAATACCAAAGAAAGCAGGTGTTGACAGATGTGAAAATTACCGAACAATCAGTTTACTAAGCCACAGCTGCAAAATACTAACGCGGATTCTTTACAGACGAATGGAAAAACTAGTAGAAGCCAAACTTGGGCAAGATCAGTTTGGATTCCGCAGAAATATTGGAACACGTGAGGCAATACTGACCTTACGACTTATCTTAGAAGAAAGATTAAGGCAAACCTACGTTTCTAGCAGTTGTAGACTTAGAGAAAGCTTTTGACAATGTTGACTGGAATACTCTCCTTCAAATTCTAAAGATGGCAGGGGTAAAATACAGGGAGCGAAAGGCTATTTACAATTTGTACAGAAGCCAGATGGCAGTTATAAGAGTCGAGGGGCATGAAAGGGAAGCAGTGGTTGGGAAGGGAGTGAGACAGGGTTGTAGCCACTCCCCGATGTTATTTAATCTGTATATTGAGCAAGCAGTAAAGGAAACAAAAGAAAAATTCGGAGTAGGTATTAAAATCCATGGAGAAGAAATAAAAACTGTGAGGTTCGCCGATGACATTGTAATTCTGTCAGACACAGCAAAGGACTTGGAACAGCAGTTGAATGGAATGGACAGTGTCTTGAAAGGAGGATAGAAGATGAACATCAACAAAAGCAAAACGAGGATAATGGAATGTAGTCGAATTAAGTCGTGTGATGCTGAGGGAATTAGATTAGGAAATGAGACACTTAAAGTAGTAAATGAGTTTTGCTATTTGGGGAGCAAAATAACTGATGATGGTCGAAGTAGAGAGGATGTAAAATGTAGACTGGCAATGGCAAGGAAAGCGTTTCTGAAGAAGAGAAATTTGTTAACATCGAGTATAGATTTAAGTGTCAGGAAGTCGTTTCTGAAAGTATTTGTATGGAGTGTACGGAAGTGAAACATGGACGATAAATAGTTTGGACAAGAAGAGAATAGAAGCTTTCGAAATGTGGTGCTACAGAAGAATGCCGAAGATTAGATGGGTAGATGACATAACTAATGAGGAGGTATTGAACAGAATTGGGGAGAATAGGAGTTTGTGGCACAACTTGACAAGAAGATGGGACCGGTTGGTAAGACATGTTCTGAGGCATCAAGGGATCACCAATTTAGCATTGGAGGGCGGTGTGGAGGGTAAAAATCATAGAGGGAGACCAAGAGATGAATACACTGAGCAAATTCAGAAGGACGTAGGTTGCAGTAAGTACTGGGAAATGAACAAGCTTGCACAGGATAGAGTATCATGGAGAGCTGCATCAAACCAGTCACAGGACTGAAGACCACAACAACAACAACAACAACAACAACAACATAACTAACTAATCTGCTAAAGCCAGCCGTTGTGGCCGAGCGCTTCTAGGCGCTTCAGTCTGGAACCGCGCTACCGCTACGGTCGCAGGTTCGAATCCCGCCTCGGGCATGGATGTGTGTGATGTCCTTAGGTTGGTTAGGTTTAAGTAGTTCTAAGTTCTAGGGGACTGATGTCCTCAGATGTTAAGTCCCACAGTGCTCAGAGCCATTTGAACCACTAATCTGCTAAATATGTAACGCGGAGACTTTTATGAGACGTATAAAGCTCGGGGAGAAACCTCACCAACTGACGAGTCCAAGCCCCTTACAGAGAAATCACGAACCAACCGCAGTTTTGTATTGCGTGACAATTACGAGTTCAGTCATGTTAGTAATGGGCCTATAAATCAATTAATTAAAAATCGATTATATTATTAAGTCTATTAATGCATTAAAATTAAATTTCCTCATCCAATAGGAACCGCAGTTCGCTCATCTGAGTAAAGGCCCATTAAACGGTGGGGGTGGTGCAATTCGGCAATCGATTAATTCAGAAAATCCACAAAACAGAGAAAATTTATAGAAAACCGAGGGCGTTGCTTTTCAATTCACACTGCAGCCAAGCCGATGTGCGAGAACACTGGTCCGCATTTGAACAGCGTTATCAACTTGAGCGCCAGGAGACTAAGCTGCCTCTCTGGCCGAAAGCAAGAGGAACAATTTTCATTGCCGCCCCCTGCCACGTTACCGACAGGGACAATTTTTTATTGAGAGACGGACTGTGCAGTGATACACCCGATGTTACAAAACCACGGGGGAAACTCCACCACTCCCATATCGTTGCGGTTCTTGATCGGCTTAATTTCATTATTACTAGTAGCGCGCGAGTTGCCCCCCATTTGATTGTACACGAGTTGGTGTCCATCGCTCTGGGAGTAGCCACGTGTAGATTCAATCAGCTTTGGTGATGATTTTTCGCAGTGGAACGCTCGTGGCAACTTCAGCTGTGATTAAGATGCAAATATGCTATTTGCACCACTAGCAACGGGCATTACGATTCCATCGATCATAAAGCAATAAGCTTAGTCGCATTGCCCCTGTCTGTGTGTTCGTATTACGTGACTCCTCGTGGCTAACTAATTCCTTTCATGAATCTCCCTTCTCTAATGTTATCGATGTCGACGGGACGTTAAACCTTAATCTTCCTTTTCGTTTCGTGATTCTCGAGTCCTGAAATTCATGTGATTTTTCCGGTTTCGTTCTCTTTAGGGACTGGACGAGTTACTGTTGTTTCTCGTTTGAACCTCAATGATTTTCTTTTATGTACAGGGTGGGTGAGAAGTCCCTGTATCCCCGGTATCGATTGGTAATTGATATGATTTGTTTTAGCACAAGCACTTACTCCTACTTACATATTAAGTGCCCAGTATATCAATATGTTCCCTATCATGCTGTAAATACATTTCCATATGACTCCATGTTCTTCTTGACATACTTTTGAGCATGTCCGGTGCTATAGTGCGAAATGCATCTCCAAGTTTTTAGTTTGTGACATAATGATGGCAGATAAATGCGCCTTAATGACTCCCCACAACGAGTAGTCGGGTGTGATGAGATCGGGACTTCTTGGTGGTCATTTCAAGGGAGCTGGTGTTGCTGGTGAAACCACAACCTGTCCGCCGTCCTGGGAAGTGTACATTTAGGAACTCGCACACTGTAAGAACGTAGTAAGGACACGGTCCGTCTCGTTGCAACCGTATGCGTTCTGTGAGGCTCCTTTGCTCAAGGTGGTATTTTAACTATGATTGTGAGATATATAAATAATTTGCGCCATTCACCGAAGCAGATGATATGATATCTTCGCTGCCCGTATCATTGCGTGAGGCGAGTCCTTTCTATCTCGACTGTGTAAAGAGAATTCTCTTTGGCCCGAACGATAATATTTCTAGCACGTCAGCTGCGATAAATGGCACATTCATCTGAAAAATAAACTCGCCACGGTTCGCTGCGTTTGGAAACCGAGCTAACAAAGCACGGCATGCTAAAACGCGCTCATTCAGGTCTGTATGCGATAACTCGTTTGACATCGTTCGTAAAGGTCTGACCTTAAGCTCTTTTTTTATGTGATCTTGCATTGTTTTCCTCGGTGTACTGAGCTCTAAAGCACGTTGACGTATGGACTTCATAGGAGATTGTTCAAACGAAGCAGAGACTCCGGCACATTTTTCTCCTCGTGGCTTCATTTTTCCATTCAGCGGCCTGTCTCAACACTACCAAAAGCAAAATCACGTCTTTCCCAATCCATAAGTGCTGCCTATTGCAATGGAACCTTATTAAATCTTTCCTGCAATGCTCCCATAATCTGGCTCATTGTCTACCCTGTGTGTTGTCGTTCGTGGTCCCACACACCTGTGACCAAGAGCTGCTCAATATTGTACCTAAGAACGCTCACATCTGGCATGCCTACAAATTGAAACTCGACTGCGACAGCGAAAGCATGTAAACATGAAATCCAAAAGATGATTCCAAAAACTGATAAGAAGTAACATAGGTACCAACCCGCATATAAACATTTGATACTAAACAGGGGTTGTAGGAGAACGGAGAATTCCCGCTCATCTTAAATATTTACCTTGTCCTACAGCAAGTCGGCAATTAGCCATATATCCCATAATTGTGGCTTTGCTAAATTCCATTACTTGTGCCAAGACTACCTCACATTTACGTGTTTTTAATTGTGAATATACACTGAAGAGCCAAAGAAACTGGTACACCTGCCTAAGCCGGCCGGAGTGGCCGGCAAACGTGAATCTGACCATTTCTCAAGCTTTCGGTCGTCCCGCGATATAGTGACGTCTCCAAGACGGGTTTTGCCACTGCAATGCATTCTCACGATACAAATACAGTCACTTCATTCGGCAGTCACATTGTTCGGCATTTCATTCTTCATTAATTCTCTTGACAGTTTCAGCTGAAAGTTACCGTCTTCAAACTGATTAAAATCTGATAATATTTATATTTGTTATTACGTGAACAGGCATTGAATTGCAGCCGGCCGGGGTGGGCGAGCGTTCTAGGCGCTACAGTCTGGAACCACGCGACCGCTACGGTCGCAGGTTCGAATCCTGCCTCGGGCATGGATGTGTGTGATGTCCTTAGGTTAGTTAGATTTAAGTAGTTCTAAGTTCTAGGGGACTAATGACCTTCGAAGTTAAGTCCCATAGTGCTCAGAGCCATTTGAACCATTTTGAACACCTGCCTAATAACGGGTAGGACCGCCGCGAGGACGCAGGAGTACCGCAACACGACGTGGCAAGGACTCGACTAATGTGTGAAGTAGTGCTGGAGGGAACTGACACCATGAAGAATCCTGCAGAGCTGTCTATAAATCGGTAAGAGTAAGCCGGGGGGAGGGGGAGAGGGGGACGTGTGGGGTGTCACATTGTCCTGCTGGAATTCCTCATGCACGTCGGAATGGACAATGGACATGAATGTGGTTGCAGGTGATCAGACAGGATGCTTACGTACGTGTCACCTGTCAGTGTCGCATGTAGACGTATCGGGGGTCCATATCACTCCAACTGCCATCACCCCACACCATTACAGAGCCTCCACCAACTTCAACAGTCGCCTGCTAATATGCAAGATCCATGGATTCATGAGATTGTCTCCATACCCGTAAGCGTCCATCCGCACGATACAATTTGAAACGAGACTCGTCCGGCCAGGCAACATGTTTCCATTCATCAACAGTCAAATGTCGGTGATGACGGGTTCAGGCGAGGCGTAAAGCTTTACCATCCTGTCATCAAGGGTACACGGTTGGGCCTTCGGCTCCGTAAGCCCATATCGATGATGTTTCATTGAATGATTCGCACGCTTACACTTGTTGATGGCCCAGTATTGAAATCTTCAGCAGTTTGGGGAGTGGTTGGACTTTTGTCACGTTGAACGATTCTCTTCAGTCATCGTTGGTCCCGTTCTTGCAGAATCTTTTTCCGCCCGCAGCGAAGTCGGAGATCTGATGTTTTAGCGAATTCCTTATATTCACGGCACCCAGGAAATGTTCGTACGGGAAAATCTCGACATCATCGCTACCTCGGAGATGCTGTGTCCCATAGCTCGTGCGCCGACTATAATACCACGTTCAAACTCACTTACATCTTAATAAGCTGCCATTTTAGCAGCAGTAACCAATCTAAGAACTGCGCCAGACACTTGTATTTTATGTAGGCGTTGCCGACCGCAGCGCAGTATTCTGTCTGTTTACGTATCTGCATGCGTACACCAGTTTCTTCGGCCTTCAGTGTATCTGATTAATTTCAATTCTGTGTCTGTTACTGGTCTTTATTTTTCCTCCTGTCCAGTTCAGTATGTAAGTCATTTATCACCTGCTGTAGGTTTTGAACAGTACATCTCATTTCCGTCCGATAAACCAACAGCCCCAAAGCCAGCCAAACGGCAGATCTCCGATGAGTCTTCAGACATCGAGACAGAATGCACAGCTGAGTGCGAGCCCCTATGAACAATTTGTCGTTACGGACTACACAACATCCTGTTAGAAGATGTGGCAGTGTTGCTGACGACATAGTGGTTTTGAGAAACAGCTTGCTGCGAACACTCTTACGTCATCATCTGAACCAGTTGTTGTTTAAAACTGTTTGAGATGCTACATGTGGCCATACTGAAAAAAAATGGAAAACATCTTTAGCTGCATGAAATGCAGCAAGGCATTTTACCTTCAACATTGTCCTAAGAGGTGGAAAATTAGTCGAAATAAAGAATAAACTGTTTTCGGCAGTAATATTGACTACTATCACTTAACACTCTCATGGTTATTTTTTTAAATTAAAATAATTTTCTTACATATCGTTTGCCGTATGATGGCGTTAAAATGACTTACCAAAATTTGAATGAAATTAATATGTGTCACAATGAACCAGGTGTGCTTTTGATGTTACTGTTTCATAGCTATTGCAGTGATATGATTAACGCTGGGAACATGTGATGCATCCTGTGATTATTTGCGACTTAGACAAGTTCTATGAACAATTAGTCCGTCCCGATAGCTGAATGGTCAGCGTAATGGACTGCCGTCCTTAGGGGCCCGGGTTCGATCCCCGAGGAATTTCTCCGCTCAGAGACTGGTTGTTGTGCTGTCTTCATCATCATTTCATCCCCATCCGGCGCGCAGGTCGCCCAATGTGGCATCGAATGTAATAAGACCTGCACCAAGGCGGCCGGACTTGCCCCGTAAGGGGCCTCCCGGCCAATGGCGCCAAACGCTCATTTCAATTTTATGAATAATTAGATCTATAAAATCGATCTTTTGCCTTTACGTAACCTCTAAGTATCAAGTAAAAGTGAAATTAATCAAACGGAATTATCTGTCGATGTTTCTTTCATTGTCACACGAAGAGAAGTCTTCTGTAATATGTCATGTAACTCATGTACTGCCCATAAGGCTCAGAACCTCATCAGCAGTTAGCACTCTCTTTCTTCAAGCCTATTCCTTTGCACACTACATTCTAGAATAGCGAATGAGAAATTCCACACTGTCACAATTAAGCCCAAGATAAGATGATAGCAGTGTAAAAAAAAATTAATACTCAATACTCAAGCAAAGAAATTTCGAATGTGAATAATTATCATCTTCCTTCACTATTGCTAATTTGATCACCGCTAGTTTCCTTATTGATTTTTAGCTGATTGCCTTTTTCTGTTTGATTACGTTTTCTCTCTTACGTCTTCGTAGCAATTGGATTTATTTATAGAAACAATTAGTGGGAGGTATTATCTATAAGTGCTTATGAACAGTGTGCTTGAACTGATGGAGTTATTACCATTGGACACGTTATGAAAGGACTTCCAGTTCAAGTAATGTTTCGTAGGGATGAACTAATAACTAGTCGGTGTGAAATAAATAGTTCTGAATGACAATAGTCAGATCCTTACATTCTACTTTGATCAAAAGAGTAGCCTTCTCAGAACGGGTGCATCATCACGCTTATGTCAGTTAGTCGTCCGACTTGTGGGTTGTACGGGCTGTGGAGCTTCTAGAGACGTTTCTTCTAGAAGAGAAGCGCTGCAGCTGTTCTATAACCGGTAGCCCTGTTTCTCTCAACCACGGTGTGTCACTGACTCTTCCTTCAGCTTGCTCATCCATCATTGCCGCCGCCGCTAGATTTTCACTCTTGCAAGGGTTGCATGCACGGATCGGCTCCCGGATTTTTCTCATCTTTCGCACGACTGTAGAACATATAATATCTGATCGAAAGTACTCATACACCTCTACATTATACGTAATCGACTACTAGCTGTCACGAGAGGTGGGTCCAATAGTGTGAAGGGAGGCGGGGAGTGTTGTGTTGTCAGCAGAGATGCAGTAGCAACAGCAGAAGGGGTCTGTCAGCGGATTTCATCGACTTCGATTGTGGACTAGTCAAAAGATATCGCCTGAGTAACAGATCCATTAGGAACATTTCAATCCTTCTAAAGCTGCGCAAGTCGACTGTCGGTGACACATGGTGGAGCGCGGTAAATTGCTGATTCAGGAATGAAATAAAAACATAATTAACACCTATAAACTTAGATTTTTATTTTTCTCATATTGAACAATAAAGAAAGTTTCTGCACTCATGCTCATAAATTAAGGATAATGCTGATACATGGTGAAACAACGCTCTGGTTGGCGGTTTGCGGATTTAAATCACCTCGGGGTATGACCATGCGGTGCATTTGACCTGTGGTCGTCGCACGGTGTCACTGGCAGCAGTCCAAATGGTTCAAATGGCTCTGAGCACTATGGGACTTAACATCCATGGTCATCCGTTCCCTAGAACTTAGACCTACTTAAACCTAACTAACCTAAGGACATTTCACAACACCCAGTCATCACGAGGCAGAGAAAATCCCTGACCCCGCCGGGAATCGAACCCGGGAACCCGGGCGAGGGAAGCGAGAACGCTACCGCGCGGCAGCAGTCCACATACGCAGAGGTGTGTTGGTGCATGTCAGAGTAAGGTGCAGCGAGCAAGTGTGCAGACGTTTTCAAACGTGCTAATGGTGACTATGTGTTGAAAATGGCTCAAAGTACCCATATTGATGACGTTATGAGGGGTAGAACACTAGGGCGACAGGAGGCTGGTCAAACACAGCAGGTCGTAGCACGGGCCCTCCGTGTGCCACAAAGTGTGATCTCAAGATTATGGCAACGATTCCAGCAGACAGGAAACGTGTCCAGGCGCTACAGTACGGGACGTCCACAGTGTACAACACCACAAGAAGACCGATATCTCACCATCAGTGCCCGCAGACGGCCACAGAGTACTGCAGGTAGCCTTGCTCGGGACCTTACCGCAGCCATTGGAACAGTTGTCTCCAGACACACAGTCTACAAACGACTGAACAGACGTGGTTTATTCGCCCGGAGACCTGCAAGGTACATTCCATTGATCCCTGGTCACAGGAGAGCCCGTAAAGCCTGGTGTCAAAAACACAGTACATGGTCATTGGAACAGTGGTCCCAGGTTATGTTCACGGACGAGTCCAGGTATAGTCTGAATAGTGATTATCGCCGGGTTTTCATCTAGCGTGAACCAGGAACCAGATACCAACCTCTTAATGTCCTTGAAAGGGACCTGTATGGAGGTCGTGGTTTGATGGTGTGGCGTGGGATTATGATTGGTGCACGTAAACCCCTGCATGTCTTTGACAGAGGATCTGTAAGAGGTCAGGTGTATCGGGACGTAATTTTGCACCAGTATGTCTGCCTTTTCAGGGTTGCAATGGGTCCCACCTTCCTCCTGATGGATGATAAAGCACGGCCCCACCGAGCTGCCATCGTGGAGGAGTACCTCGAAACAGAAGATATCAGGCGAATGGAATCGCCTGCCTGTTCTCCAGATCGAAACCCCATCGAGCACGTCTGGGATGCTCTCGGTCGACGTATCGCTGCACGTCTTTAAACCCCTACGACACTTCAGGAGCTCCGACAGGCACTGGTGCAAGAATGGGAGGCTCTATCCCAGCAGCTGCTCGGCCACCTGATCCGGAGTATGCCAGCCCATTGTGCGGCCTGTGTACGTGTGCATGGTGATCACATTCTATACTGATGTCGGGGTACATGCGCAGGAGACAGTGGCGTTTCGCAGCACATGTGTTTCGTGACGGTTTTCTCAACTTATCACTAATACCGTGGACTTACTGATCTGTGTCGTGTGTGTTCCCTATGTGCCTATGCTCTTAGTGCCAGTTTTGTGTGTGATACCACATTCTGTAATTATCCTTAATTTATGAGCATGAGTGTAACTACATGGTTTAAACCATATATCTGAAAAATTTCTACTTCACAATCCACACACTGCCGCGGTCGTTTTCTGAAATTCTCATGCACACTTTCACGCATAACGTCTGATATTCTAGCAATGTCAGCCTCAATATTGTTCTGTAGGCCTTTCAGGATGTTGGGACGTCTGCAGTACATCTTTGACTTCAGGTAACCCCAAAGAAAAAATTCGCATGTGGCTAAGGACGGTGTTTGATAGGGGCAGTTGCCTCAAAAAATTCATGGCAACGCCCGCTGCGTGTGCAGTGGCATCGTCTTGTTGAAACTACGTTTCCTATAACTGCATTGCCTCGAAATCTGGCTGGAAAAACTCTTGCAGCATAGTTAAGTAACGATCCGAATTCACAGTTACCGCACGACGATTTTCCTGGAATAAGTAAGGGTCAGTGATGCCTACTCGTGATATGGCGCACCATACAGTGACGCGGTCTGAGTGCAGGGGTCTCTGGTGAATTTGCCTGGGGTTCATGTCGCTCCATTACCGCAAATTCTGATTGTTTACACGCCAGTAAGGTGAAAATGGGCCTAATCAGAAAAGAACACATTTGCGTCACGCGGTATGGTTGCAAGCATGTCTTCACAAGATGTTCTTCGAGTTACATAATCCCATATTGCCAATTGCTGGACCACGCACATTTTATACGGGTGAAAATTCAGTTCATTATGAAGAATCCGGTAGAGAGAATGTCTTGAAATGCCAAGAGCAAGTGCGTGTTTCCGAGCTGAGCGTTTCGGATATTGTAGTAGTGCTGCTCTAACTCGTTCGACATTTTGTCGTGTTGTAACGCTTCTCTGAGGTCCTTTTCGTACCGATGACACATCCCCTGTTGTTCTGAGGTCACTTACGCAATTTAAAATTGATTGCCGTCCAGGAACACGTCGACGTGGGGGTATTACAAATCACAAACGAAAAGCACGCTGCACTGCAATGATCGTGCGGGAATTCGAGAAATACACTTCAATACAAAATGAGCGCTCCTCACGTGTCCACTGCATTATCGCAACTGCCCAACAACTGAATACAAACATCTCGTCGGTCACTGTAAACAACGCTGACTCCCCTCTCTATTCGACCAACAGTGCCGCCACAACGTGAATTCTAAAAAAGCAATTCACCGCATTCCACCCTGCAGGATTGTGACGTGGAAACACGAATGACCAGGCACACTACCTGTAAAGACAGGCAGGGACGGTCGAGCATTGCGGAGGGTGGTAGTAGTAAGGAGTTGGGGTTATGACTCCACTTTTGATATCATATTGATATGCAAATTAATTAAACTGATCAATTAATCACACCAGCCCCTGCCCACCCCCGACCTCGACCACGCCCATGCCCACCTCCAGATGACATCACGTGTTTTCTCAGCTACATACGTGCCCCAGCCCCTCTCCCCCCTCCCCCGCCGGCTGCGTGGCCATGCGGTTCTAGGCGCTGTAGTCCGGAACCGCGCGACTGCTACGGTCGCAGGTTCGAATCCTGCCTTGGGCATGGATGTGTGTGATGTCCTTAGGTTAGTTAGGTTTAAGTAGTTCTAAGTTCTAGGGGACTGATGACCTCACATATTACGTCCCATTGTGCTCAGAGCCATTTGAACCCCCTCCCCCACCCTCCCTCACACCAACCTACCCTATTGGTGGGAATTTCAAATTTTAGCGAGAATTTCGAATTTTGGTTGGAATTTCGAATTTTGGCGGGAATTTCTTTGTCCCAGGTCTCTGTTGACATCCCACCTCACCCCCCACCCTGGAATTGACGGGAAATTAAAGTTCCCAATACCCTTTCCAGGACACAAAACCTGGTCCTCCTGGCTGGAAAGCTTAGGTGTACCCCCATACCAAAATTAAAACACCAATGGCGCTTGGAATTGACGGGAAATTAAAATGGCTGTGCCCTTTCTGGGACTCGGACCCTGATTCTACTGGATGGAAAGCTCAAGTGCACCCCGTAACACATGGAAACTGTCCAGATGCGGGAGAGGGAGGTTAGGTTAGTGTACTTTATTTATTTTTGGTAGGGAAAATGACGCAAAGATCGATACTAATTACGTAATTAATCACAAAGATCGAGCCTAATTACACAACCATATGCATAGCGCTACACAAGGACGGCATAAAAGCTCAATACAGCTCAAAAACTGACGATACCATACAACTGGTGTTATCCTGCTTGGAAAAAATTTCGCAATAACACTCGAAACTAGCGACAGACACACTCAAAACTATACTGGGAAAAAGGCAGGGGTATAATGTACTACTTTTATTCTTTTTGGTTGGAAATATGTTCAAGTGACGAAATGCTGGTGTTGGACAGAGACGAGTTTAAAAAGCGTATTACCTGTTTCAAATTGTAAGACGTTTCCAGGGGCAGATGTGAACTCTGACCACAATCTATTGGTTATGAACTGTAGATTAAAACTGAAGAAACTGCAAAAAGGTGGGAATTTAAGGAGATGGGACCTGGATAAACTGACTAAACCAGAGGTTGTAGAGAGTTTCAGGGAGAGCATAAGGGAACAATTGACAGGAATGGGGGACAGAAGTACAGTAGTAGAAGAATGGGTAGTTCTGAGGGATGAAGTAGTGAAGGCAGCAGAGGATCAAGTAGGTAAAAAGACGAGGGCTAGTAGAAATCCTTGGGTAACAGAAGAAATATTGAATTTAATTGATGAAAGGAGAAAATATAAAAATGCAGTAAATGAAGCAGGCAAAAAGGAATACAAACGTCTCAAAAATGAGATCGACAGGAAGTGAAAAACTGCTAAGCAGGGATGGCTAGAGGACAAATGTAAGGATGTAGAGGCTTATCTTACTTGGGGTAAGACAGATACTGCCTACAGGAAAATTAAAGAGACCTTTGGAGAAAAGAGAACCACTTGTATGAATATCAAGAGCTCAGGTGGAAACCCAGTTATAAGCAAAGAAGGCAGAGCAGAAAGGTGGGAGTATATAGAGGGTCTATACAAGGGCGATGTACTTGAGGACAATATTATGGAAATGGAAGAGGATGTAGATGAAGATGAAATGGTAGATACGATACTGCGTGAAGAGTTTGACAGAGCACTGAAAGACCTGAGTCGAAACAAGGCCCTGGGAGTAGACACATTCCATTAGAACTACTGACGGCCTTGGGAGATCCAGTCCTGACAAAACTCTACCATCTGGTGAGCAAGATGTATGAGACAGGCGAAATACCCTCAGAAGAATATAATAATTCCAATCCCAAAGAAACCAGGTGTTGACAGATGTGAAAATTACCAAACTATCACAGCTGCAAATTATTAGCGCGAATTATTTAAAGACGAATGGAACAACTGGTAGACGCCGACCTCGGGGAAGATCAGTTTGGATTCCGTAGAGATAGTGGAAAACGTGCGGCAATACTACCTTACGACTTATCTTATAAGAAATTCTGAAGGTGGCAGGGGTAAAATATAGGGAGCGAAAGGTTATTTACAATTTGTATAGAAACCAAATGGCAGTTATAAGAGTTGGGGGGCATGAAAGGGAAGCAGTGGTTGGGAAGGGAGTGAAACAGGGTTGTAGCCTCTCCCCGATGTTATTTAATCTGTACATTGTGCAAGCAATAAAGGAAACAAAAGAAAAGTTCGGAGTAGGTGTTAAAATCCGTGGAGAAGAAATTAAAACTGTGAGGTTCGCCGATGACATTGTAATTCTATCAGAGACAGCAAAGAACTTGGAAGAGCAGTTGAACGAATGGACAGTGTCTTGAAAGGAGGATATAAGATGAACATCAACAAAAGCAAAACGAGGATAATGGAATGTAGTCGAATTAAGTCGGGTGATGCTGAGGGAATTAGATTAGGAAATGAGACACTTAAAGAAGTAAATGAGTTTTGCTATTTGGGGAGCAAAATAACTGATGATGGTCGAAGTAGAGAGGATATAAAATGTAGAATGGCAATGGCAAGGAAAGTTTTTCTAAAGAAGAGAAATTTGTTAAGATCGAGTATAGATTTAAGTGTCAGGAAGTCGTTTCTGAAAGTATTTTTATGGAGTGTAGCTATGTATGTAAGTGAAACATGGACGATAAATAGTTTGGACAAGAAGAGAATAGAAGCTTTCGAAATGTGGTGCTACAGAAGAATGCTGAAGATTGGATAGGTAGATCACATAACTAATGATGAAGTATTGAATAGAATTGGGGAGAAGAGGAGTTTGTGGCACAACTTGACAAAAAGAAGGGACCGGTTAGTAGGACATGTTCTGAGGCACCAAGGGATCACAAATTTAGCATTGGAGGGCAGCGTGGAGGGTAAAAATCGTAGAGGGAGACCATGAGATGAATACACTAAGCAGATTCAGAAGGATGTAGGCTGCAGTAAGTACTGGGAGATGAAGAAGCTTGCACAGGATAGAGTAGCATGGAGAGCTGCATCAAACCAGTCTCAGGACTGAAGACCACAACAACAACATTACCTGTAAGCATACAGTATCTAACGCTGTTCGACGTCAGAGTTCGCTACAGATGCCGGCTCAAAAACCATCGTGCAGCCGAGGTAATCGAAGCCAATATATGCTACCATAACTGATGGAAAAAAATGCGTCACAGTTGTAATTACACTTCGAAATTGTTGTTAAAAAACCAGCACTCGTAATGAATGGGTCACAATGCAGCACATGTACGAGTACTGGGTGGGAAATCGTCATCCTGAAAGACTGCAGAGTGCAGAGGGGTTGTTGCTGAACGTGCATTCTTCTCAATGTACAATGACAACCTGCCAAAAACCAAGGCCTTCTCACTTCCCTCGCACCTCTCCCTCCCCTTTTCTGCAATGCTCTGTTGGGCGTCTCATACGCCCACTACCACCCTATAAGTCCGCGGCCCGCACTCAGCTTTCAACCATGAGCCGGCCGCCTTAGAGATGAAAGAACGGCCGCCTCAAGTGCAACTTGTTCGTCTACAATATGGCGACAGAGTTAACACACGCCGTCCGACCCCCCCCCCCCTCCTCCGGACAGAGAGTGGCTGTGTCCAGCGACCGACACAATACACATGCCACTTCCCCCTTCCCCATCTCTTCGCCTCAACAGCACTCCCTTCGGGAATGGAGAACAACTGCATTTGATGTCAACGCATCTACAACATCGCGACCGTAACAAATGTCCTCTTTGCACGAAAATAGGTAAAGTCCATTTTCTTTTAGTTTTATGAGAAACATCGGTTTAGTTTTTATGTTTGACTGCAGTCGTGTCTCATCATTTTGTGAGGTCCAGCGAAATGCACCGCCACCGATCACAACTGATCAGCAGAGACATGCCAGCCTGCATAAAATCAGGAAAAAGAAAACTTCCACTATTTTGATGTGAGAACTACCGATCACCACAGAATGTCCTCGTTATTTATAAACCGTTATCAGAGTAAAGAAAAACGAGAATTTAGGCTCCAAAGAAAAAAATTCTCTATCAAGCAATTTCTTCCAGCTTGTTGAACAAATCACATGACCTGAGAGCGTCACTCGCGTTCAGTGTCTGTAAATAAACTATCATGCACGTATGCTTTACAAACAATTCAGACAATCATTCACGTCATTGACACGGATGTTGGAAAAAAAAACATTCATTTTACGTTTGACAACAAGAAGCTATAATTCAAGAGAACGTAGCTGTTTTGTACACTATGGTTCAAATGGCTCTGAGCGCTATGGGACTTAACATCTGAGGTCATCAGTCCCCTAGAACTTAGAACTACTTAAATCTAACTAACCTAAGGACATCACACACATCCATGCCCGAGGCAGGATTCGAACCTGCGACCGTAGCGGTTGCTCGGTCTCAGATAGAAGCGTCTAGAACCGCTCGGCCACACTGGCCGGCTGTACACTATGATAGGGCTCCTTTCACCACTGCGATGCTATATCATGCTAGCATTTATAAAACAAATGGTGAGAGCCTGTCCTTCCCTCTGTAGGGGGAAAATTGAAAATTCATTAAAAGATATCACCAAAGCGAACAAAAAAAAAAAAAAAGTCTGCGAAGAACCATTTCGTGGTGCCCTACCCATCTCTTCCATCCACCAGGTGGCATGTGATTGATATCAATTTGATAAGCTAATTAATTACATTGATCATGAGCGCTACTTTGTATGGCGTGTATTTTTTTTTCAACACTCACCAAGTAGGACAACTGGGAATCCATGGAAAGAACACGATGTTCTTTTGGAGGAACACTACTGAGAAATGACATCTGAAGCTGACCACAGAGGAATTCTACAACTCATAACATACATTTCGCGTGAGGACCGCGCTGTTTAATAACACGATCATAACGCCTATGTTACCATCACCCTGCATAAAAAGCGGTCTGGAGTCTACAGGCACACACGGTCGCTGATAGTATTACGCCTTCAGGCAGAAATGCTGTCTGAAATGCTGTCAGCAATTTGGAATCAAGTCTATCCACTCAACCACATATTTGCATTGGATCCTGTAGAGACGTCTTTTAATTATTACAGCCATCGGTGAATCATATTTATGCCACTCTCGTATCTCGAAACGAGTCACCTTTTTTTTTCAGACCTATCTGCTATGGATCCCATGCACCAAGAACTCCAGCACTGTTTTTGGACAGACCCTCTGCATCTTGTAACTGCTCCTAAGCCTCTCCCCCGTCCTCCCTGCAGCTTAGTCCATATGATTGTCGCAATTTAAGTCTGACCTGTCTGGAAGTCGGAGAGCGCTATATCTAAGACCTTCTGCATCCTGTGGGGAAACAGGACGAGCTGAGCTAATGCGACAGGAGCGCGTTTTGACCACTCGGTGGAAATGGGAACACGTTGTCATAGCTCCACCAACCGTGTACAGTGTGTAAGGTCAGTGGCAAAGGAAGCTTTGCCTTGCAACACGTGATATAGTACGAGAGATAGTATGAGCAGTTACAGTGGCATTTCTTGTTAGGAATAGACTACACATCTTGCGTCACATGGAGGAAGGATGAAGATTTTGCGACACATCTCCAAGCTGCATACAGGTAGTCCAAAGGAGTGTCTCTAGGGGGGCAATTCATGACTATCACCCAAACATATGTGACGATCCTATTAAATATGCAGGTATTGGTTCATTGCAGCAGGTTGTTCGTGACCGAAGTCACTTCCACAGTTGCTAAAGTCTCATCACATGTACTGTAGGATTACCATATCCAACAGACTCTCAATCACACGAGAGGGTTCCTGTATTGCTCCTTCATAAGCAGTATGAAACATTGTTTTTTCGGTTGTAACACATCCAATCAGTGTAATACTTTGTTTTTTCTACCAAACCTTAGAGAGCAACATTAACAGACTTTGATCCTCTGGCTCTCACTGAAAACTTAACATCGCATGGCATTAACTATACATCTACCACATCACAGGCTGGTAGAAATAAAACACCAGCCGCGATGTTTCTCATTGACAAAAATGTGGAAGACAACGCACAATATGGAAACTGGAAGAGTTTGCAGTGTTGTAGAGCGCTACCAACAACTATTCGAAGGTGTTAAGTTAACCTGTACAGTTAATCTCATTTTCGCATCAAAAGGGTAGCGGATGTCTCGGTGCTTCATTTCAAAACGTTCTTCAAAACATGATTACTGTTCTGGTGTTGACCATCGTCAGAAAGTG
Organism: Schistocerca cancellata; assembly: GCF_023864275.1. Classification (NCBI taxonomy): domain Eukaryota; kingdom Metazoa; phylum Arthropoda; class Insecta; order Orthoptera; family Acrididae; genus Schistocerca; species Schistocerca cancellata. The sequence continues at coordinate 389,813,379 of NC_064627.1, forward strand.
CTGTTCACAACACGTGTGACGTAGCACAAATAAAAAGAGGTATTGTTATGTTACTGGTGGGAAAAAATAAAGAAATAAAAATAAAAACATGTGTCGGGTATCGCAGCATATGTATATAGGAGGAGTCCGAGCAAAGAGGAACGCTTCAAAACAACTGTATTAAGGTGATGACCTCCACATTTAATCCAATGTTCTGCAGTGACAAGTAACAGATATCCAGTGTTCCGTTAACGTTCTCTCCATCTCAACGGGGAGGTGTCAGTCAGTCATTATGCTGTAATCAACAGCATACTGGACTGACTTGCCCAGAGCCGCGGCCTGAAGCCAATGGAACATCTTTCGGATGAATTAGAACGTTGACTTCGCTCGGGACGCAAGCGTCGAACATTACTACCTTCTCTGGTCAGGGGTGAAGCCGTCATAAAGTCATCAGAAGATCAAAACAAATTGCAAAACGATTTAGGAAAGATATGTGTATGGTGCAAAAATTGGCAATTGACCCTAAATAATGAAAAGTGTGAGGTCATCCACACGAGTGCTGAAAGGAATCCGTTAAACTTCGGCTACACGATAAATCAGTCAAATCTAAAGGCCGTAAATTCGAATATATATGTAGGAACTACAATTAGGAACAACTTGAAGCAGGGGGAATACACAGAAAATGTTGTGGGGAAGGCTAACTAAGGGCGACGTTTTATTGGCAGGACACTTAGTAAATGTAACAGATGTACTAAGGAGACTGCCTATACTACGCCTGTCCGTCCTCTTTTAGAATACTGCTGCGTGGTGTGGGATCCTTACCACATAGGATTGACGGAGTACATCGAAAAAGTTCAAAGAAGGGCAGCACGGTGTCATTGAAATGATAGAGGATTTGAGGGGGATATCATTAAAACAAAGGCGTATTTCGTTGCGGAGGAATCGCGTCACGAAATTGCAATGACAAGCTTTCTCCTCCGAATGCGAAAACATTTTGTTAACGACGACCTACAGAGGGAAAAACGATCACCATAATGAAATAAGGGAAATCAGAGCTCGCACCGGAAGATATAGGTGTTCGTATTTTCTGCGCGCTGTACGAGATTAGAATAACAGAGAATTATATTGGGAGTGCCAGGCACTTAAATGTGTCAGGCACTTAAATGTGATCCGCAGGTTATTCGTGTAGATGTAGATAAAGGGTGGACCATCCGATATCGATGTCCTTTACTATGTTTCCAGATACGTCTTATTATGTACTGTACTCAACTGTATATAAAGCACTACACCAGTATGAATCGATCTCTACAACGGTTGTAAACGTGATAATAACGCCTATATCGTGTGAAACGGAAATTTGTTGCACGCCGATAGTCAGACACTGATCTCACGCTTATTACTGGCATCTGCTGTTAACTACTTAAGCCGTGTTAAATCTCCTACAGAATTGAGTTAGTTCTTCATTGCTATTTATGTTTTCCTTCAGCTTTTCCTATCAAACACCCTAGGGACAGATATGATCGGAGGCTGTATCGTATCCTACCAAAGTCGTATACAACAACTGAATTTAATTGACTGGAGGAAACGCAGTCAGTATGGATGAAATGAACGAAATCCTCTGTAAGCGTAGAAGCTGAAGTAATGAATTAAAATTTGTACAAAGGGAGGCACTTGACCCGTGGTCTTCTGCTTACAATGCAGATGTCCTATCCGCTACACCATTTTGTTGTTGTTGCTGAAGTCACATGACATCCGTCAAGTAGATCTTTGATTCCTTTTCTCAGTTTCTTTATTACCGAAGACAACCAGCCCTCTGACCGAACACGCTGAGCTACCGTGCCGGCGGCCATCTTGGCATTATGGCTGACACCGCTGCATGCACTACTCTGGTACGATGGCGTCCCTAACATAAACTTCAATTCACGCCTCAGCCCATTTTCCCCTTCTTAAATCGGCAGTATTGCTGAGGCTTTCTGAGACTGTAACACTACCCCAGATAATTTTTAATTCATTAATTCAGCTTCTATATTTATAGAAGATAAACTGGAGACTCATTATGTCTCCAGGAAAGTATAATTACCTGAATGAAATCCGTTAGGAGATGCTGAAGTTGCAATGCAAAGAATGCGTCATGACACATGACAGTTTATACATAACCTGAATTCGAAGGCGTATCTCCTGCTAAGAGCTATTAGCCGTCTGCTATTACTACCTGAATCGCCGAAATAAATTCAGCGTCTTTCAACAGAGACTCTCATTCGGATAACCTTAGTATCTGCCTAATCTTTCCAGAACTTTATTCGCGATTTGCAAAAATATTTTATCATGATGAGTGCCACCTGGACACTATAATTTTAATATTAGCCGCTGACTGAATTTAGTTCAGTACTAAGATCACAGGTTGCATTGTCTGTTTCGTGAAGCTGTCAGTAAAAGGAGCACTGATAATCACTATGGACATTTTTAATTTGTTAGTAACATTTAATGAGAACTTTAAACCTGCCCTAGTTTTCTACGTGGAAGACTTTAACAGAGCAGCCTTGGCTTCTGTTTGTTTTCCGTGAAAGCGAGTTTCCATGTAACTCTTCATTTCCATGAGGTGCTGTGGTCTCTAAATACAGTTTCGCGAACTCGCTGCTAACAACCTTTTCCCCTTTGCCACTGATTTTCAGCAGAGTAAATATGGTGTAACACAAAAAAGTTTGTCGGAATTTAATTACAACCAGCACTTCTCTCTGGGGAATGTGTTGTTTCCTACTAAAAGTAAGACAACATACAACTTAACCTTGGATAGGAGGTCGTATTTTTTAAAAAATTAATTCCTGGCAGCAGACCTCTGTTGTTGCAAACATTGGTTCCACACTTGGAATTTAACTGAATTTTTCTCCAGAAGGTGACGAATTGCAATTCCCCTAACACAGCACCAACTGCTGAACAGAGAAGATTTAGTCACCTCAGGCTTCGAAGGCAATGAGCTCGCAGTTGAATGAAGCTGTATGATGTGGTCCTCCATAATGAGGAAGAATCTCGGGAACAGAGCTCCTATACCCTTTTCATTGTATGTTTAGCACGGAAGTAAACATTACGCTGTGCTTTCCTGCAGAACGTGAATCGCGCGCTGGCGAGAACAGTCGCGCACAGGCGATTTTTGGGGTACTTTTGTCCTGCAGCTATGCTGGGATTCATGCCAGCCGACGATCCCGGCACACCCTGTAGCACTAACGCAGGGACGGCCAAGAAATCGGCTCTCGAGCAGTTCCCTTGCTCACGTGCCACAGATATCACGCGGCTGCACACTTCCCCCACCGCCACGCTGTCTGATCTTGAATAGGGAGAAGAGGAGAGGAAATTACAAAAGCGATGCATTTCAATGGAAATGCAGTCACATTTCATATGACTTCGTTTCGTATTTCTCAACAACATAGATAACGAACAAAACAAATTTTCAGTCTATTTTAACTATTTTTGACATGCTGAAGACATAATATATTTTTTCCTGGTACAAACTGTCTGCTTACGGACAGACGTGGACAATTTCACAGATGTACACACTCTTCGTGCCACGTCATCATGACCTATTTACACTGAAGCACTAAAGAAACTGGTACAAGCAAGCGTACTCAAATACATAGATATGTGAACAGGCAAAATACGGCGTTACGGTCGACAACGCCTATATAAGACAATAATTGTTTCGCGCAGTTGTTACACCGGTCACTGCTGTTACAATGATAGGTTATCAATATTTAAGCGAGTTTGATCGTGGTGTTATAGTCGGCGCACGAGCGATGGGACACATCATCTCCGACGTAGCGATGAAGTGGCGATTTTCCCGCACGACCATTTCACGAGTGTACCTTGAGTATCAGAAACCTAATAAAACATCAAATCTCCGACATCGTTGCGGCCGGAAAAAGTTTCTGAAAGAACAGGGCCAACGACGACTGAAGAGAATCGTTCAGTGTGACTGAAATGCAACCCTTCGGCAAATTGTTGCAGATTTCAATGCTGGGCTATCAACAAGTGTCAGCGTGCGAACCATTCAATGAAACATCATCGATATGGGTTTCGGAGCCGAAGGCCCACTCGCGTGCCCTTGATGACTGCACAATACAAAGGTTTACGCCTCGCCTGGGCCCATCAGCACCGATATTTGACTGTTGACTGGAAACATGTTGACTGGTCGGACGAGTCTCGTTTCAGATTGTATCGAGAGGATGGATGTATACGTGTATGAAGACAACCCTCCGTGTCAGCAGGGAACTGTTCAAATTGGTGGAGGGTCTGTAAAGGTGTGGGGCGTGTGCAGTTGGAGTGATCTGGGACCCATGATACGTCCAGGTACGACACTGGCAGGTGACACGGACGTAAGCATCCTGACGATCACCTGCATCCATTCTTGTCCATTGTACATTCCGATGGACTTGGGCAATTCCAGCAGAACAACACGACACCCCACACGTCCAGAATTGATACAGAGTGGCTCCAGAAACACTCTTCTGAGTTTAAACATTTCCGCTGGACACCAAACTCCCCAGACATGAACATTATTGAGCATGTCTAGGATACGTTGCAACGTGCTGTTGAAAAGAGATCTCCATGCCCTCGTTCTCTTACAGATTAATGGACAGCCGTCCAGGATTCGTTGTGTCTGTTCCCTCCAACACTACTTCAGACATTAGTCGAGTCCATGCCACGTCGTGTAGTGGCACATCTGCGTGCTCGCGGGGGGCCCTAGACGATATTAGGCATGCGTACCATTTTCTTTGGCTCTTCAGAGTAGTTTCATAGCCGGAAATACCTTATCACACGGAATATCTTATCACGTTTGCAATGTCATTATGGAGACAGGGAAAATCCTCCCGAAGAAAAGAACATAGGTCTCGTGGACTGTTTTAACGTAAAAGAATATGTCTTTCGAAAGGGAATTACAGCGCAAACCAGTCAGGTGCATCTGCACATGTAGAGGGGCGCTTTCAAATGAAATGGCAAACGATGTCAACAACAGCTCAAAAAGATATGTAAGATCGGCATTGTTCTCTAAACGCTTAGGAAATTATCTCTGAAATTCTTTTAAGGTTCAAATGGTTCAAATGGCTCTGAGCACTATGGGACTTAACTTCTGAGGTCATCAGTCCCCTAGAACTTAGAACTACTTATACCTAACTAACCTAAGGACATCACACACATCCATGCCCGAGGCAGGATTCGAACCTGCGATCGTAGCGGTCGTGCGGTTCCAGACTGCAGCGCTTAGAACCGCTCGGCCACTCCGGCCGGCTCTTTTAAGGCCGCAATGAGTTCGTCAGATCTCGTGTTTTCTTTAGCATCGGTACACTTATGGAAATGGATGGTGTTTTTTGCCAGACTTTGTCCATCTACAATGCGATTTTCTTTCTTAATGCATTCCAATCAAATCAGAAATAAATTTTTTCTCGTCTTGCAGTGTCTTACTGTGGGTAGCGAGCAGTCAAGTCCACTTAAAATGCGCGTTCTGCAATCCATTCCGGAGATTCTAATTATGGTCCCTATCCTCTTTCTTCTTCGTAAATTCAACAATAGCGGGTTTTAAATCGAAAAATCGTTGCAGGCATACCGCTTGAGTTATCCAACGTACTTTACTTTACAAATGCATCGAGAACTGTTGCAGCTGTCAGTGGAATAATGCACGCCACTTAAGAAAATTTACTATTCTTACTGCGAATTCCATCACGTGCTCCATGCAAGCAAATGTAGCTCAAGGTGCTTCCCGATGTGCAGAAAAATCGATCCCGACAATCGATCGTTGTAATTTTTTGCTTTTGCATCTTCGATTAAATAGTTAAATACTTTCTGCGCTGCGTTGTAACGTTGTTTCATAGCAAATTTGCCCGTGTATATTGACTAACAGATACTGAGAAGTCTTATCCTTCTCTCTTGTCATTCCCATTCATTTTTAAAGACTCGTGAAGAGAGATCGCTAGACTGTCTCTTTCTGTGTAAAACAGCCACTGGACCTATGAACTTCTTTCATACCGCGAACAAACAGCGAGCGATGGGTAAAAAACAGGCGCTGACATCATGATTTTGCCGAAGTGAAGAAGTGGTGCCGACCGAAAAATACCTCATCGCAATGCTTAATGAAATGTCGCCCTGTACCGAGTTCTTCCGAGAAGTAACGAACTAAGCCTCGACAGGGCGAGCCTCGGCCCGAACAGTGTCCACATATCGTGCTCGTGTGCAGTTTGCCACGCCTTGGGCGACCCTGCACTAACGTACCGTAACAGTCGAACAAAAAAACGTCGAGTTTCTTGTATACGTGACGTGTAAAAACGACGAACAGGCCAAGAGTATAACTTTAAATTTAGTTTAGTAAAATTTGTAAGAACGATGAAATAATTTACGGAACGCCGGTTATAGGCTTCATGTGGGTCCAGGCGGGAAGCGAGTTACGAGACAGAACGAGCAGCAGGAAAACTTGTCGTAAACATAGGATATTTTATTTGCGCGAGGTGTGTGTTACATGAAAGCATTTTCTCGAGGTCTCATCGTATAACTAAATACTGAAGCCAAAGAAGAGAACACTTACGCTTTAGCACCTGGTAACCACTCAGATCCTTCCTCATCATTGTTTAACGAATCTCGGTCAAAATGCAGTTCCCACGCACGCGCCTTCTACAGCATATAACGTGTCACAAAATCGTCACATTATCCCCGCGAACACGACTGACGTCTCCTCATCAAGCCAGGAGTAGACACTTAAGCTATGTTCTGTTTTTCTCTTGGCCCATAGTACATTCCACACAGAAACACCGGTAAACTCAAATGTTGTTTCTTGAATATATCGTATTGACAGCGACGAATTTTTTCAAAGACTCGAAAATATTAAGTATAATTTGTTTCCCTTTATTTGAATGGTATACTGCGACTTTTTTTTCACTGCATAACACGAACAGCGGGAACTAACGACAGGACTGCATGAGCACGATTAGCAGGACAGAGAAAGCGACTGGCAATGTGATCTGAAACAGGAACTACGCGAGTTAAAATGTCCAGCTACTGGATACATCCACTGCCACAAACAGTGAAAACTTTCAATACTATAGCGTGTCCCACTGTGTCACACACATCAGAATAACAATGAAACAACTGAAATAAGTTCAAATGGCTCTGAGCACTATGGGACTTAACATCTGTGGTCATCAGTCCCCTAGAACTTAGAACTACTTAAATCTAACTAACCTAAGGACATCACGCACATCCATGCCCGAGGCAGGATTCGAACCTGCGACCGTAGCAGTCGCGCTGTTCCGGACTGAGCGCCTAGAACCGCTAGACCACCGCGGCCGGCCTGAAATAAGTGGGGCGTATTACCTGCGACGTCGCATTTGGCGTAGGTGCACTTAGCCCAACGACCAATCGCTGAGCGAGTGTTTGTTTACCTTATGGTTAAACTTACACCAACCATTAGTAATTTTACTCTCTACCTTCCACCGTGTACTGAATAATGGCTTTCGGAGTACAAAACTTATGGAGGTGCAAGATCATATAATGAGAAAATTTACGAAGTTCATTCTGTAACAGAGAAAATGTATCGCCCGGTCTTACAAAAAAAATACTATACACCCATAATTTAGTCGAATGTAGACATATGGTACACTGAAGTGACAGTTTCACGAGTGTACCGTGAATGTCAAAAATCCAGTAAAACATCAAAATCTCCGACATCGCTGCGTCCGGAGAAAGATCCTGCAAGAACAGGACCAACGACAACGGAAGATAATTGTTCAGCGTGACAGAAGTGCAGCCCTTAGCAAATTGCTGTAGATTTCTGTGCTCGGCCATCAACAAGTATCAGCGTGTGAACCATTCAACGAAACATCATCGATATGGGCTTTCGGAGCCGAAGGCCCACTAGATGACTGCACGACACAAAGCTTTACGCCTCCCCTAAGCCCGTCAACACCGACATTGGACTGTTGATGACTGGAAACATGTTGCCCTCTCAAATTGTATTGAGCGGATGGACTGCATCTCAGCAGGGGACTGTTCAAGCTGGTGGAGGTACTGTAATTGTGTGGAGCGTGAGCAGTTGGAGTGACATGGGACCCCTGATACGTATACATAGAACTCTGACAGGTGACATGTACGTAAGTGTTCTGTCTGATCACCTGCATCCATTCATGTCCGTTGTGCATTCCGAAAGGCTCACTGAATTCCAGCAGGACAATGTGACACCCCACACGTCCAGAATTGCTACAGAGTGGCTCCAGGAACACTCTTCTGAGTTTAAATACTTCCGCTGGCCACCAAACTCCTCGGACATGAACATTATTGAGCACGTCTGGGATGCCTTGCAACGAGCTGTTCACAAGTTATCTTCACCCCGTCGTACTGTCATGGATTTATGGACAGTCCTGCAGGGCTCATGGTGTCAATTCTCTCCAGCACTACTTCAGACATTAATCGAGTCCTTGCCACGTCGTGTTGCGCACTTCTGCGTGCTCCCGGGGCCCTACACGATATGAGGCAGCTGTACTAGTTTCTTTGGCTCTTCAGTGTATAACCCCCCGAGCTCAGGGGTTGTAATATGTCAGAACGACGAAGAGGTATGGTTTGGGAGAGAGGGATGAGTCGCGTCGAAGCATGTGGGAAACGCAGGTAAGTTTGTCATTGACTTTATTCCATCGAAGGAACACAGCGTCATTGACTTTATTCCATCGAAGGAACACAACGTCATTGACTTTATTCCATCGAAGGAACACAGCGGGCCTTGCGCTAAACTCGGCGATGGCGATGGCGCTGCGCGGCGTCCGGGCGTTCGCGCCACCGCGAACGTGAAATCTGCGACGTCGACGTCCGACTGGCCAGCCCTGCGGACGTAGCGATCCACTCGCGCCACGGCTAAGTGGCCACCACGTGCATTAACTGTGCTCGTGTCTGGAAACATGACAAACTGATCCTTGGAGCGCGACCCGTGGACCCCAAGCAGAGCGCCCAAGTTAAGCAGATGACTGCCGTTCTAGTGAGCCTTAGCAGCTCTGGCCGTCCGCCCGGGAGGTCGCCAGTTCGCGCCCCGGCCTCGTCCCTGCGGACGGCAGCTTGCTGTCCGCCGGACGATGCCGCCCAGCAGCCCTCTCGCTCCCCGCGCCGGTGTAGCTCCAAGGTGCGACGTGATCTGCCACAGCAATGACGCGTCCGAGAAGCGGAGGTTAGAGGTAGCTTCAGCCGCCGATATCCATCACAAGAAGGTCGTCGTGGCCTGCAGCTTAAACAGTCGTCGTTCTCTCCAGTTCTGCAAGTACTGCGACGTTCTCCGTCGGCTGCGGCTAGCAATCCAGAATAAACGCTGCGGTAACCTCACAAAGTTCATCATCTTATCGCACGACACTGCCTGACCTCATGCTGCCAAACAAGCACAGGATCTTTTGGGGTCGTGGAAGTGGGAAGTGCTAGTTCACCTTGCGTATAGTCCTAGCTTGAGTCTCCGTGATTTCCACGTTTGTGGGCCATTCAAGGAACACCTCCGGGGGTACCACTACGGAACAGATGACGAAGTGCAGCAAGCCGTGACAGAACGGTTCCAGACTCAGCCCGAGGAGCTCTTCCAGGGCATTCATCAAGGTGGGATAAGTGTCTCAACAGCCATGGTCATTATATATAGTCTGTATGTGGATATGGACCTTTGGTCCACATTTGGCACGCAACGCGGCAGCGATACTGCAAGGCATGGGTCAACAAGTCCTTCTTAGGTTTCCGGAAGTATGTGGCAGCAGATGACTACGCACAGGTCACGCATCTCCCGTAAATTACGGGCCGTGGTTTGTGGGCACGGAGCTGCTACACGACGGCGTCCCACATGTGTTCTACCGGTTCAGTTCAGGTGAAATTGACGACTGAGTCATCAACATGAGCTAACTATCATGATAACTGTAACCGCACTTTAGAGAGTGGGTATTCAGAAACGAATATTAGATTAAATTCTGTAATACGAAATGACCCAAGAGCCAAAACACGGTAGTTGTATTTCGAAGTAATAGTTAGTTAAAATTCTACAAAGAGTAGATATTTGAAATAGAGTAACGCAGAGTAGTACAAAGGGAATCCAAGGAAGACGTAACAGAGCTGCGTTTTGTTTTGAATATAATATGTATACCAATGCGTAGCATTGTTAGCTCTCTTGAGTCTTTGTTTTCAATGGTGCATGTTCGCAGTGTTCCGTGGTAGTCGGAAGTTAGGGATTATAAGCCTAATTAAATATCAGTCTGATAAATGGATTAGACACTGCAGTGGTGGATAATAGATTATTTTGAGATATCGGGACAGAAAATAGTTGGACCTTGTCATACTAATATCTTTGCCGATGGTTGTCAAGGCAATTCTGCATGTAAACGAGACGTGAGATATAGTGCCCGTGAAAAGACTAAATTTGTGCTGAACAGATATTGAAAGAACTCGAACTTATAATTAATATCGTATCGTGAGAATTAAGAAGCTTAGACACTGTAAAGCCAGAGACATATTTATGATTTATCAGATATTAATGGTAAAGGACAGTTTCATGGGAAATCACATCTCTGATGATAGGAGCACGAAGGAATGTCGTACGCACTGACTGTTATTATACCGAAACGATACACACTAGGGTCAACTCCTTCTTTATTGATTCCCCAGTGCCGTCTCTCATTAGTTTAAGAAGTGAATTGTGTCAATAAAACAGAATATATACGAGACTTTCTCCGTGTTTTCTAAATCCCAAATATCAGCAAGTACATAGACAATTACATCTGTGAACATTCAAGGGTTATTGAGAAAAGCTGATCAACCTGTTACAAACAGATAATAGAATTTAACGAAGGCTTATTGACTAAGAAGGTAACTAAATCAACTTATTTGGGGAAAAAAACTAGAAAAAAATATGAAACTTCCTGGCAGATTAAGACTGTGTGCCGGACCGAGACTCGAACTCGGGACCTTTGCCTTTCGCGGGCAAGTGCTCTACCAACTGAGCTACCCAAGCACGACTAACGCTCCGTCCTCACAGCTTTATTTCTGCCAGTACCTCGTCTCCTACCTTCCAAACTTTACAGAAACTCTCCTGCGAAGCATGCAGAACTTGCACACCTGAAAGAAGGGATATTGCAGAGACATGGCTTAGCCACAGCCTGGGGGGTGTTTCCAGAATGGTACTGCCAGAAGTAAAACTGTGAGGACGGGGCGTGAGTCGTGCTTGGATAGCTCAGATGGTAGAGCACTTGCCCGCGAAAGGCAAAGGTCCCGAGTTCGAGTCTCGGTCCGGCACGCAGTTTTAATCTGCCAGAAAGTTTCATATCAGCGCACACTCCGCTGCAGAGTGGAAATCTCATTCTGGAAACATCCCCCAGGCTGTGGCTAAGCCATGTCTTCGCAATATCCCTTTTTCAGGAGTGTTAGTTCTGCATGGTTCGCAGGAGAGCTTCTGTAAAGTTTGGAAGGTAGGAGACGAGGTACTGCCAGAAGTATAGCTGTGAGGACGGGGCGTGAGTCGTGCTTGGATAGCTCAGTTGGTAGAGCACTTGCCGGCGAAAGGCAAAGGTCCCGAGTTCGAGTCTCGGTCCGGCACACAGTTTTAATCTGCCAGGAAGTTTCATATCAGCGCAGAGTGGAAATCTCATTCTAGAAAAAATAGACTGGAACCCGATTGCTATGTTATTCCCGAGTAGTAAATAAAATCACTTTCTTTGGATACGTTGTGGTTGAAAGTGTATGAAATATCTCGGGAGATAGAAAATGAGATCAATTTTCAACTGCTAGTGTACACAATTAGATACACAACGTGATTCAAAGATGTTTAATGCCCGACCCACACGGCAGGGAATGGTTCTTAACTAGCCGGGACAATAATACAAAAACTTTGGAGATCAGCTCCGCTGCCGAAGGGAGGGGGGCGGGGGGTGACGTCGAAGCGAAATCACTGCACCGTCAGACGACGCTGGGTGAGCGGGCATATAATCAAACCACTGTACCACAATTTTGACCTCTTGACACGGATGATTATCCTGCTGGAAGCTGCCATCGCTATCGGGTAAGACATCAAGGATGAAGGAATGTAGGTGGTGCACAATAACGTTCACGTAGTCCACAACTGTCATGGTGCCTTTAATTACTACTATAGTTCCACTGGAGCCGAATGTTAATGTCTGCTCCCAGAGATCTGCGTCTGTGTGACGCAGTGCTTGTTTCAGAAGCCGTTCACCCGGCAAGGGAGTATCCGGTCACGACCATCGATTTGGTGTAACAAGAAACGTGGTTTAATCGATCAGGCGATATGTTTACATTGAGACACAGTCCAATCTCGATGACCCCGTTCGCACTGCAGTCGGAAGTGACGATGTCGTTGGTCAACAAGGACACTCGCAGGGGTCATCTTCCGCAGAGCGCGATGTCCAACAGTGTGAGCTGATAAGTGTGCTCTGAAACACTTGGGCCTGCTACAACACTGTACTCTGTGGTCATATCTGGCATACATCAGCGCCCATGCTCCCTTTACACGGCGGGCAAGCCTCCTAACTTCTCTTTCTGTAATGAGACGTGGCACCCACTCCTTGTGGCCTACTCGTCGTTTCACCGTCCTTCAGCAACTTTCCACAGACGCACACAACACTTGCACGCGAAAAGCCGATAGTCTTCGCCGTAGCCGAGACGGCTCTTTCCCTGACGCCCGTCACAAGTCTCTGCGCTTATTTATGTGTGTGTATGTGTATTGCGGCCTATATCGTCGCCAGAATGGTTCCCCAATCGTCTCTGCTGCACTTCTGTACTCTCCTTAGTGCGTTTCATGCGGTCAGTACCACCAGTTATCATTCAAAATCCTGGTGGGCGGTAGCAATAATGTTTTGGCTAATCAGAGTAGGTTCCACAGATCACATTGCACCAAACATAGTACTGACGTGTAACTAATTTACATATTATTATTTTAAATCATATTTAAGTATGGTTGCATGTTGCTCATTTACCGTACCTGGTAAAAGCTTTGAAGTCAAATCTCAAACTCATTTACAATTTTCATTTACAATTTTCTACTCGAGGTTACACATATTTCACCAACTTTCTTATCGTTTCATTATTAACAACTGAAGTCACTCTGGGCATCGATTTCTTAAACAGACATAAAGCAGTGCTGGATTTTAACAACTCTTGTATTACGTTACAAACCGACGACAATATATCTCTAAATTTTGAACAGAGACTCTAGAGAGGAACAAGATATCAACCGCCAGCATTTTCTTTCTTCAAAGAGAAATATCGACTGGTACACCATATTAATGATGTCAAAGAATTTCACGAATAGGACACATTGACACAGCTATACAGACAACTTACCTACACCGAGAATTTGTTTACTATCGGATTGGTATGACCACAATCTATTTTGTTATTTATTGTTTTATAATGTTCGGTTTTCTCTGATTTTGTGACGTGTCACAGAGTTCTATGAATAGGACACACATACACAGCTTTACAAACAACACGCTTACAATGTGATATGGATTTCTACCGGCTGATATCACCACAGCGTTTTTGTCTTTTCTTATCTTATAATGTTGGTCTGGCACTTTTATTTGGATTTACAATGCTGTTACTCAGGAGAATTTTTTTCCCATTTAACTGATGCTATATACAGCCTGTTGCTTTCATACATTTTTGCCTACTGTCAGAAGGAATATTTGCTCAGAGCTACAATTTCTGTTTCTCAGGATCTATTGTAATTGCAAGAGTTTTGTGTACAGCATTGGATGTTTTATGTTATGGCTATAGAGTGTTTTTCGTGTGGGAGACAACTGATGTAGAAGGAACAGCGAAGTTTATTTTGGTGTATTTCAGATGAGTTGTATTATGAAGTTTATTACATAGTTGTGTATTTGATGATGATGATTACTGATGATATTTAGTAAGGTATATGATTATGATTTATGTGGCTTATGTATATGATGTGCTATATGAAGTTACTGATGAGATGATGATAATCAATAATATTGAAGTAATGGTTACGGCTCAGGGACCCTGTTTTCGTTGAAGTCGATTTTTATTCCACGTGATGATATTTCTGGTTTATAAAATAAAAGATGAGTTTGCATCAGTCATGGCAGGTTGACAATAGTAACTGTTCTACAGCTTGTTTGCTACTAAACTGAAGTTCTATATTACGACATGCAGTTGACACTTTTTTTGAGATTTCTTGTGCAACCCTGAATATACTTGGTAATTTTCTTTTGTGTCTATGAGAGAAACACAACGGGCTAAAACCACGCTACATCTTACAGCAATGTGCGTTTCTGGTCTAATTACTTCTATATACTGTGACTTCTTAAGAAAGAATATCAGTTAAGATTCCAGACAAATGTAGCAACACGTGAGGCAATACTGACCCTACTTCTTCTTTTAGAAGATAGGTTAAGGAAAGATAAACCTACGATTGTATCATTTGTAGATATAAAAAAAGTTTTGACAGTGTTGACTGGAGTAACCTCTTTGAAATTTTGAAGGTAGCAGGGGTAAAATACAGGGAGCGAAAAGGTATTTACAACTTGTGCAGAAGCGAGATGGAAGTTATAAGAGTTGAGGGACATGAAAGGCAAGCAATAGTTGAGAAGGGAATGAGGCAGGTTTGTAGCTTATTACCGATATTACTCAATCTGTAACTGAGCTCGCAGTGAAGGAAACCAAAGAGAAATTTGGAGTAGGAATTAATGTTCAGGGATAAGAAATAAAAATTTGAGGTTTGCTGATGACATTGTAATTCTATCAGAGACAGCAAAAGACAGAAGAACAGTTGAACGGAATGGACAGTGTCTTGAAAGGGGGACATAAGATGAACTCCAATGAAAGCGAAACAAGATAATGGAATGCAGTAGTATCAAATCAGGTGATGCTGAGAGAATAAGATTAGCAAACGAGAGAGTAGTAGGCCAGATAGGTTTGCTGTTTGGACGGCACAGCAACTGCTGCTGGCTGAAGTAGAGATGATATAAAATGTGGACTGACAATGGCAAGAAAAGCGTTTCTTAAGAAGAGAAATTTGTTAACATCGAATATAGAATTAAGAGTTAGGAAGTCTTTTCTGAAAGTATTTGTAAGGACTGTAGCCATATGTGGACGAGAATCATGGACGATAAATACAGGGTGATTCAAAAAGAATACCACAACTTTAGGAATTTAAAACTCTGCAACGACAAAAGGCAGAGCTAAGCACTATCTGTCGGCGAATTAAGGGAGCTATAAAGTTTCATTTAGTTGTACATTTGTTCGCTTGAGGCGCTGTTGACTAGGCGTCAGCGTCAGTTGATGCTAAGATGGCGACCGCTCAACAGAAAGCTTTTTGTGTTATTGATTACGGCAGAAGTGAATCGACGACAGTTGTTCAGCGTGCATTTCGAACGAAGTATGGTGTTAAACCTCCTGATAGGTGGTGTATTAAACGTGGGTATAAACAGTTTACAGAGAATGGGTGTTTGTGCAAAGGGAAAAGTTCTGGACGGCCGAGAACGAGTGATGAAAATGTAGCACGCATCCAGCAAGCATTTGTTCGCAGCCCATGAAAATCGACTCGCAGAGCTAGCAGAGAGCTGCAAATTCCACAATCAACTGTATGGAGAGTCCTACGAAAAAGGTTAGTTATGAAACCTGAACGTCAACTACCCGAGGCGATGGATCGGCCGTCAGGCAGCCCGTGACAGAGCACTTCATCACTGGCCTCCAAGAAGCCCTGATCTTACCCCCTGCGATTTTTTCTTATGGGGGTATGTTAAGGATATGGTGTTTCGGCCACCTCTCCCAGCCACCATTGATGATTTGAAACGAGAAATAACAGCAGCTATCCAAACTGTTACGCCTGATATGCTACAGAGAGTGTGGAACGAGTTGGAGTATCGGGTTGATATTGCTCGAGTGTCTGGAGGGGATCATATTGAACATCTCTGAACTTGTTTTTGAGTGAAAAAAAACCTTTTTAAATACTCTTTGTAATGATGTATAACAGAAGGCTATATTATGTTTCTTTCATTAAATACACATTTTTAAAGTTGTGGTATTCTTTTTGAATCACCCTGTATTTTGCCCAAGGCTAGAATAGAGACTTTTGAATCGTGGTTCTACAGACGAATGCTGGAGATGAGATAGATAGAGCGCTTAACTAATGAGAAGGTACTGAATAGAATTGGGAGGAAAAGGAATTTGTGGCACAACCAGACTAGAAGAAGGAATCGGTTTATAGGACACATTCTGAAACATCAAAGGTTCACTAATTTAATAGTGGTGGGAAGTGAGAGGGGTAAAAATTGTAGAGGTAGACCAAGAGATGAATATAGTACACAGATTCAGAAGGATGTAGGGTGCAGTAGTTATTCGAAGATGAAGAGGCTTGCACAGGACAGAGCAGCATGGAGAGCTTCATCAAACCAGTCTTCAGACTGAAGGCCACAACAATACCAAAACAATATGCAGCTAATATAAGAACTTAGTGTGAAAAATTTTTTGAATGTGTGTGAAATCACATGGGACTTAACTGCTAAGGTCATCAGTCCCTAAGCTTACACACTACTTAACCTAAATTATCCTGAGGACAAACACACACACCCATGCCCGAGGGAGGACTCGAACCTCCGCCGGGATCAGCCGCTCAGTCCATGACTGCAGCGCCTTAGGCCGCTCTGCTGATCGCGCGCGGCTAAGAACTTAGTGAAAAGTAAACAACCAGTTGTTTTAAGGAGGTGGCGTCACTTCTAAACGACTGCTACATATAGTTTTCAGCCACCCATCATTTCCTGAGATATATTTGAAAGCAGTATCGCATTTTTCCTAGATGGAAACCCGCATTTCGAAACTTCGGTGAACTCATAATGTCTAAAACAAATTATAGTACAAAACAAGTAGCAAAAATGTGTCTAAAGTTTAATAAATCTATATAAAAGTATGTGCTGCTCCATCCGCTCATAAAAGCAGTACAAACTCAGATTTACAATACAATAACTTTAGATATACTTACATACTTACTTTCACTTCCAGTGATCTCCTCAACATTATCACTATAAAAACCAGACGCCACTTTCTCCTACAGTCACGTAGCATTATGTCCACGCTGACTGTTGCTTTGAACGCTGTGACTGCTAAAATGCACTACATCGGTAAAAGTAAGTCAGTAAACCACTAGAGGCCTGTGGCCTGCAGTGACGTCGGTGGTTTCTTGAGTGAGGCGCTGATACTTACAAAATCTAATAAAATGGTGGCTTCAGGGAGAAACCAATGGGGCTAAAGGACTAATGGACAGCGCGCTTGTTTCCGAGACAGGGGACTGAGCCAACACCGATCGAATCTGCGCGTCGTATTAACGGCTATTGGTCTGGTACAACGACCATCCTGAGTGTTTCACCCTCCGTCAGGCAACCTCCATCTCCGCCTTACAAAACAACGATACGCGAACAGGTAAAGTATGATAAGGTACGGAGAAAATGGCGCATGATTCACATATAGATGGCGCACACGATTTCTCTCCCTTTTGAAAACAACGGTCCCCGTATGACGGGATGAGCGCTGGGAAAGAGCGAGGGTAGGTTATCAAAGGTTGTCATGAGCATTACTCACTTCATCCAGACAGAAGGACCATTTTAATGAATAAATTGTCATATTTTTATGTTTATCGTTGTTCCTTAGTTGCTCCTATATTCGTGGAGATGTGTTTCGTCTAATGTAACTAACTGGAAGGTGTTTATATTGTGCCATGCGCCTTTCGCATCGTTATTTGTGAAGCCTCTTCAGTGGTATGCTTGTTTTTGTATATATAACCGGGAAACCTCGGCGCCCCAAGATCACCAATAAGGATTTTAGTGAAAGAACTGGTGGATCCCAGGAGTTGGCTCATCATCCACCATTTATTGCAAACAACTTGATTTATTTATAAAAGATTTCAGAACTAAGCAATATACTTTACTGAAAATATAAGGGTTCTTTAAACTCAGACAGAGTTTGCGCTTTTAAAACAACAATTCACAATATAAAGCTTTCAGACAGAACAACAATAATTTAATTTAAAAGAGCTTCAAAATTTATTTGGATGACGTTAACAACAACGACTCAGAGGGCAAAAGATCAGTAAGTAACACTTCATTTCACGTGAACCAATTAATAACAGTTCTAGCAGTTGACAAAGGGTCGAACGAATAATGACAATGCCCAAAATTTATTTAGAACAGATAACAACGGCAAGGGGCGCAATCGTACTAATAATAATACGCTAGTAGAAGTAACAATGTGATGACAATAAATGGCAAGAACTCGATCTATGGAGACGAACGGATCATGACCTCTGCATATGAAAATAATTTTGAACAATATGTGAAAATCGCTATTAGCGGGGGCAAGAGACACCAGTACCGTTAGTGAACACCTCGGGTGAAATTCGTCATGCCCACCACCAGTTTTACGAAAGTATTAACGAACGTTTTCTATTTTACGAATATAAAAATACAACAGTAAAAAAATGTGTCAGTCTCAGTATACAACTCAAAGGAATGGTAATTTATAAAATTAAAATCCTTTTCTTTAACACACTGTTTAGTGACCGTTTGGAGAGCACAAGCTACTAAAGGAAACACTCCAAAATTGTGTCAGAGACTCTGGTGGGTAGTACGAAACAAATAAAGCTTATCTTGTATACGAATTCTGTGCACGGAGTGGGCTCCGATAACATCGACGCACACAACGGTAGGCACAGTTAGTGCCGCGACAGCCCGACCGCTCGACAGCCGGCGGAGGGACAGACAGTGTACCGCTAGACTACGGGCGTGCGAAACAAGGATCACAAGCCCCAACCAGGCTCGCACACTCACGCCCCGCATGGCAGAACAAGGTCCACAAGTAAGCAAGTTTAGCGTAGACACCTGGAGTACAGAGCATACATTTAGTAATTATTAAATTACGGAGCCGCCAATCACGTGCACACAAAATCAAACTGACGCAACTAAGCCCAGAGCGTCCCAGTGCGGTGAGACAATTTCAACTGAGTGTACCAGGTATAAATTACAAACACATGGGGGGGGGGGGAGGGGGGAGGACTACAGTCAAATCAAGTGAACATCCCAAGGAAATTTAAATCTTAAAACGTTTGGGTCAAAACCATAGCCAATAATAATTGTCTTGCAGTCATTGTTTGTCCGGTGCAGAGCAACACCCGAACTCCCCGGAAAATATCTGGGGGAATAACAAAGCTTTCGAATACGACCTCTGCTCGGCAATATACAGTGCTGCCTGGAAGAGACTAAATGCCTCTACTCACAGAGTGTAAAACAACACACGCTCTAGAAGACCACAGATGTTCAAGGTAACAAAGTCAGAGAAACAACTCAAAACTCTGGTGCGGATAGCTAAGATTACTATTCAGCTCCACTACGAACTTAACAGATTGTAACGCCAACCCGCGCAATATATCGTGAATATGAATTCAGAGTTCAGGAACAAACAGCAAACTGCACTTAAATCCTTGTCACGGCAAACACACTTGCAGATATAGAGGCCAGAAAACATGTTCACACAAAATGACGTAAGCACAGTAAAACCACATTAAAATATTTCGTAGAGTCCACACTGACAGCATAAACTCTCCAATTGGAGGGAATCTGAACCAAGTCCATTTAAGAACAGCCGCCAACGGTCCCCGAGTGCCTGGCCTCTTCGACGACCAACCGGTGAGACACTTGCTAGGCTCGTACTGCCCTCACCTCCCTCCAGCGACCCCTTCACTTTTCGCAAGAGCGCGCCACATTGCGCTCGAGTCGCAACAGACGACCATAGATCAAAACAGAAGGCGAGGGTCGATGTCCAGAGAGCCACCACGGTCCAGTATACAGGGTATTCATTTTAACTGTTTACGTAAGGCCTTTGGCATTTTTAAAATTAATGTTATTGAGTCTTAAGTGTTGGGCCTTCAGCCGATTTTGAATTTAAGTTGTTTGCTCTTAGCCGGCCGGTGTGGCCTTGCGGTTCTAGGCGCTTCAGTCTGGAACCGCGGGACCGCTACGGTCGCAGGTTCGAATCCTGCCTCGGGCATGGATGTGTGTAATGTCCTTAGGTTAGTTACGTTTAATTAGTTCTGAGTTCTAGGCTACTGATGACCTCAGAAGTTAAGTCCCATAGTGCTCAGAGCCATTTGAACCATTTTTGTGAATGGACACGTCAACAAATGCAGACGACCCCACATTCCGACGAGTCTACATTCACAAATCGCGGTAGCCAAAAGCGGCGTAAAATGCATTACTGGAGTTGAGACAATCGCCACTGGTTGCGGAAAGTTGACCATCAAGGTCCATGGTCGGTTAACGTATGGTGTGGCACCATGGGGAACAAACTCATCGGTCTGTATTTTATCGACGGCACGTTGAATGGACGCAAATATTGAACGTTTTTGGAACAGGAACTACCAATACTACTGTAGGATATTAAACTGGACGTTCGACAACGAATGTGGGTTCAGCATGACGGTTACCCAGCGCTTTACGCAATTGCAGCACGGGAGGTATTAGACAGTGTTTACGAAAAAATGGTTCAAATGGCTCTGAGCACTATGGGACTTAACTTCTGAGGTCATCAGTCCCCTAGAACTTAAAACTACTTAAACCTAACTAAGCTAAGGACTTCACACACATCCATGCCCGAGGCAGGATTCGAACGTGCGACCGTAGCGGTTGCGCGGTTCCAGACTGTAGCGCCTAGAACCGCTCGGCTACACTGGCCGGCGACAGTGTTTACACTGGTCGGTGGATCGGCAGAGGTGGCCCTATTAATAGGCTCGCTATGTCGCCGAATTTGACGTCGCTCGATTTCTTTCTGTGGAGATATTTAAGAGATAAGGTGTACCATCAAGTGCCAACAGGTCGTGAAGACATGGCGACCGCATCAGAAATGCCTGTGCTCACATTCCCGCAGAGATGCCTCTGTCCTGTGTACGGACATTTGAAAAGCATTCACTAAGCGTAATGAAGTTGCGGGTACTACATTTGAGCGTTTACTCTCATTGGAAAAGTAGAGTAGCGCTCACCTATAGTCACGGCCACAGTGATCCGTCGAATAGTCCCTTGTTCGATATGTCCGAGGAATACAACGTTGCGAATGGGGTTTTCAATGGCCTGTCCTACCCTCGCAGCACGGAGGTGGGGTCCCGCGGGACACTGGATGTTCGAGAGCCTTTGAGTGGCATGTTGTAAATTAAGAATGTGTATCTACTTCTATTCCTCCAGTTACGGTGCCATCTGTGGCGAAACGAAGAAAATGCTTCCGACTAAACGTATGTAAATTTTGCCATAGAATCCTAATCTGCAGTAGAAAATAGGGGTTCTTCTGAAGATTTCCAAGTTGCCCCCCGCCCTCTACGCATGGGCTGGGGTGGCGAGGCTAGTGTGGTGTCATTGGATGTCCTTGAACGCCCTGTATAATAACTGAGTTATATTATAATTACTGATTCGTTGCTACGTTACAGTTTTTTGTTTTTCTCTATTTGTTACGCGAGAAGCAACATTCTGTAGCCCAAGTTCTATGAGATTAAATACTATTTGTTTCTACTTTCTATTTGTGATTTTAGTAGCGTACGCGTGCCGTCCTGAAGTCGTACTTAATTGGGCTGCGTACGTCAGAATGCATAAATAACAGATTAGCACCCGTAGGTATTTAGTGACACCTATCCAAGAGACTACGCTATGTAAGTCACAACATTTTGTAATGAAACCTGAGATTTATTGGAATTAAGCGTACAGCTAACGACTGGCTCGCGTCGTACACAACAAAAAGAATGCAGAAACTTGAACTTGTCTGTGTTTTGGTTTTGTCTGTTTAGTATGTGTAGTGTTTCCATCTATCACTCTGTGTTTTTCATTCATCTTTTGTTTGTGTTGTGGTGTCTGTACGTACTTCAATATTCCTTTGTTTGCTGCTTGTGTGTGCGCGCGCTTGTGCGTGTGTGTGTTTTTTATTTTTTAAGCAGAGGATACAAGAAGGGAATGTATAGACAGAATGAATTGAGCAACCTTTTTGAAATCCAAATTGTGATTCGCTAAGTATATCTTTATTATCGAATCTGGCAATTATTCGAAATCGCTCAATATGGATGGGAACTGGATATACATTCTCATATACGGTAGGGTATCTCTGGGAATTTTTTGAGGACCCAAATTTCGACTCCTCGTTGTGACTTCGCCCAATCTGAAGGTATGGAACTCGAAACTATAATACATAACATATAATACGAAGGGGAAAGACTACTCTGTGTTCGTTTTTGGTTTCTATTACTTTTAAGGTTTTTTAAGCAATTTTTACACAATACGATTACAGAACTTCAAAATGTAGAACATTTTACGCTTTTTGGTACTATGTGGTACGAGCTGGTTTTATGATCTACCAATTGGCGAAGGGGCTACATACAAGTGACCTTGCGAAAAACACTCTGATCGTGAATCAGCTCCAACGTATTCGAAGGTCTGACCTTGAGTCTTGTTTATAGTTATTACGCACTAAACCTGAATGAGAATTGAAGTTGCTTAAAATGAATGGGTAAGCTGGTTAGGATCATTTCTATACGGAATATGAGAGTGACGTTTCGAGTTGCTGAATCTATAAGGATAGTAGCTTTGGTAACAGTATTTCTCGTAATGTTAATTGGCAAACGGGTACCATTACAAAGATTCGTATGATTGACATTGCATGGCAGCATTACAGGAGCGCCGACTTTAAGCCTCAGACTGTGTAGCGGAAAGCTATCTCGATTCAGTGAATTTAGAAATTTTTGTGGATACTGGGCGGTATTTTCAGAGGTGATTACAGTATCGATTGATTTCGGGCGATTAAGTTGTTGTGTAGCAGTATAATCGTAAGCGGATAAGTCTTAAATACAATTTAGCTAATGCACAGGTTTTTCTGCTAAACACCTTGACAGTATTGAGACTACATTCAAAAAACGGTTATTGAGTATACCTGGTACCCGTGAATTATTGTACACCAATTTCCGATTAAGAAAAGAGAAATGTCACTTACCTTGTAGACGTTGTAAGCGTTTATTGTAGCATCGAAACACGTGTAGAGGTCATTGAGCAGGTCGACGACTTGGAACGGTGTCGAGTAGGCGGATATGGTGGTGAAGCCCACGATGTCCGAGAAGTATATCGTCACCTCGCGGAAGTCCTCCGGGTCCACCGGCATGCCCAGCTTCAGCTTGTCCGCCACTGAGCTGCAGAACACCCACTCACTGTTACCGCACAGCATTTTCGGAACGGTTCCTGCACTCTAACAGCTTGGAAATCACTACATCTCACACAGAAGTCATCCCCGTCCAACATTCAGATTTTTAATTAATTAAAATTTCAGAGTCGAATCCAGGATTTTGGTCTTTGGAGGGAGTGAGGGCGGATTTTCGAAACTGTGAATGTAAACCTGTGATGCAAAGAATTTTTTTTGAAGAAACAGTGTAGTTTTGGGCGGGGAAGGGGAAGTTTTTTGTGAAACCCCATAGTGACTCCCCCGCCCTCTATATTCGCCTCTGCCTCAAGAGAATGAGTGGGTCTGTTTTTAGACCTTCTCACTGCAGTCAGTTTCTCAGTAGTTATGTTAACATGATGTCTCTTCTGCCGAAAACTCTGTAACGTTACAAGCAGAACAACAGCTTTGGTAGTAGTACAGCAAAATCACATGCAGAGAAATGTCAGCACACCCACCCACTGAATGTAGGTTGATTGGTTGATTTGGGGGAAGGGACCAAACATCGAGGTCGTCGGTCCCATTGGATTAGGGAAGGATGGGGAAGGTAGCCAGCCTTGCCCTTTCAAAGGAGCCATAACGACATTTGCCTGAAGCGATTTAGGGAAATCACGGAAAACCTAAATCAAGGTGGCCGGACGCGGCTTTGAACCGTCGTCCTCCCGAATGCCAGTCCAGTGTGCTAACGACTGCGCCACCTCGCTTGGTCCCACTCACTGAAGATGCCTGAATAAAGAAGCAAAACACGTCTGGCAAAACAAATTATGCCTTCATTCAGTTGCATACAGAGGTTCCTAGCCGAAAAATCATCAATATAATAATAATAGATTGTCAGATCAACATCGTTAAATATACAGCGGGGTAAAAAAAAATGTATCCACTGCTTAAAGAGTCCATAACTTGCAAACTAATTGACGGAGTTGTCTCATTATTGGTGAAAGTGTAGCTTAAAGTTCAACTTAAAGATACCACTGTAGGTGTTCGAAATGGTCACCATTAATATCCACACACAAACTATGCCGCCGAACTGCAGCACGAACTACTGACTGCAACGTGTTCAGTTGGATATTTTTACTTGAATGTACGATGGATTCTCTAGATTCATCCAATGTGCGCGGCTTTTGTCGATAAACGGCGTCCTTTAGTGTTCCCCACAGACAAAAGTCCAGAGGAGTTAGGTCTGGGGAACGTGGTGGATACTCTACAGCACCTCTAAAGCCTATCCATTTTGCTGGTAGATTTTTGTGGAGATACGCCCTAACACGGTTTTGGTAGTGGGCTGGGGCACCATCTTGTTGAAAGTCAATTCTTTCGTCTCCATACAAGTCTCGGATGGCAGGTAAAATGGATGTCTGAAGCTTCTGAAGGTACACCTCACCGGTAACTGTGCCGTCAAAGAAGAATCAAGCCCCGGTAAGACAACCCACACCACACATTTACTTCTGGCAAATTCACGGCTTTGTCTACATGGACGTTCGGAATTTTGGTGGCCCAGTAGATGCAATTGTGGCGATTTACTGTACCACTGAGTTTGAACTGTTCCTCATGAGACCACACAATCATCTCTGCAAACTCTTCATCGTTGCGGACCATGTTAGAAAACCACTCGCAGTACTCCATTCTACGATCTGGGTCGTCCTCGTTCATTGCGTGTAGCAATCGTGGGATGAAGCACTTCCACTTTGCTGTCTTCAAAATTCGATGAACACTTGAGCGACTCACTCCAGTTTCACGGGCACACTCTCTCACAGACTTCTGTGGTGAGCGAGTGAATTGTTGTAACACACGACGGGAGTTAGCTCGACTTGTTACTGTTACAGGTCGTCCAGATCGTTGTTTGTGTACATCTTTACACAGCCTTCGGCTTTAAATTTATCTCGAATGCGACGAATCGTTAAACGTGTCTGTGGCTCTGTTTGATACTCATTTCGCTATTGCCGTTTAACCTCATTAATGTTTACGTACTTAAAATACCATTTCAAAACTGACTTCCTTTCATCGAATGTAAGCCTTGCACCAGCCATGTTTACTCGAGTAACTAGGTGCAACTAAGAACAAAACACTGATTATCTGCCGGCCGCGGTGGTCTAGCGGTTCTGGCGCTGCAGCAGACTAATAGATGCACATGCGGGGAAGAAGGTTCCCCTGAACATACTGTCTTCTTCTGCGGACAACGCACGAACATAAGACACACAGTACACATAAATCGCCTGAACACACAGAACGAACTACATGCCATAATACGCGACCCGGAAAGGTGGACTGAACTCAACAAACTAACGGACGAAATCTCGAAGATCCAACAAATAGAATACTTGCGCAACAGACCCTACCGAAGGCAAGTCGGTCCAAACAGACGTCACGATGCCCAGGGGGACACAGATATGATTAGCACCACGAGTGATTAAGAAGAAACAGATACAGACCAGGACACCAACACAGATATTGAAGCGTCCAGCGCGGATGATCCATAGTGTCAACCAAGTTAAATTCAAAGAATAGAGTGGAACAACCGACAAGAGGTGCACAAGTCACACACAATCCTAAAAACAGATTGCACCTTATATATAAACAGTTAACAGCATCTCCATGTTCAATAAGAGCTTAAAGCTAGGTACCTCTTCAAGGGACCTACGCCTTCCGCTAAGAGGCAGCGCACAGTCTGTATGGAAGGATCTTAATTGTGGTCCCTCTCTTTTGAGCCCAACCCGACGGATACCTATGGTAGATCGGGGAAAACCACCGCTCAGGCTGTGTTGCTGGCGGGGCCGGAAGGTGCTAACTGCCACACCACGTATCATTGTAAGTCTCATTGGCTCAGTGTGAACTGGTTGTACAACTAACCTACACAGCCTATACCTCAACCTCCACTATACTAAGAACTTCTCATCTGAAGCTTAAAGTTGGGCACCTCTTCAAGGGACCCACGCCCCCCTGGTAAGAGGCGGCGCACGTCCTGGATGGAAGGATCTTAATTGTGGTTCCTCTCTTTTGAGCCCAACCCGACGGATACCTATGGTAGATCGGGGAAAACCACCGTTCAGGTCGTGTTGTCGGCGGGGCCGGGAGGTGCTTGCGCCTGATGTACTCTACTATGAGCCTTGTAGGCTCAACACAAACCGTTAGCGTCAGTACCTTATTACTTTTACTACGAGTACCCTTTCATTAGCAACTTTGAGCCAAGCACAAAATCAGTTACCTCTCTATTGTATATCGTAAATAGTTTAGTAGGCTGGACATGGAGGTCTTAGTCTTAGTTTCTAGCTTTAACGTATCGTAATCTCTTCTAGTTAAGATAGTTTTTAGGATAGTAGATGTTAAAGGCATGGTGAGCAACGGCCAGCGTCTTGAGGTTCATTCCAAGACCCGGGCCGCCGCCCACAACCAGGTGACGGGCAATATTATACCTATAACTTCTCTATTCAGTTCTCTTCCTTCCTTCTTTCTAAATATTTAATTTCGTTTTGTTTATTAATTTCTTACTTGATTTTGTATTAGTTATACGTTTTTCTAATGCTGCACAAAAAAAAAGATATCAAATGGATCTAAACAGAGCCCGTCTCCACGTGGCGGGACACGGGCAACGGTGTGAGTGGGGACGGGAGCCGGTGTGGTGTTACTATCAGTCACTGCGGACCCCGGACCCAGTCACAGCGGCTAAGTGGCAATATACGACCCACCATAAGAAATTAGACGGTGGGTCATAAAATATAAGCAGCTAGTGAAAAAAAAAAAGTCTGGAACCGCGGGACTGCTACGGTCGCAGGTTCGAATCCTGCCTCGAGCATGGGTGTGTGTTAGTTAGTTAGTTAGTTAGGTTTAAGTAGTTCTAAGTTCTAGGGGACTTATGACCTAAGATGTTGAGTCCCATAGTGCTCAGAGCCATTTGTACCATTTTTTGAACACTGAATATCTGGTGCTGTCATCTGACAAAACAAAACAACGCAGTACACCGCTTGTGTGGCGATTGCCGGAACTACAAACTATTGCACTACCAAAGATGAGACAACGCCGTCAATAAATTTGCCAGTTATGGGCTTTTAAACAGTGGATACATTTTTTTGGACCCCTCTGTATTATCCTGTTTTGCTTACGAAGAGGTAATAGTCGGGAGCTGCTAGCAGAAATTGGAGATGGCGTTGTAACTGTTAACGGCGTTTGTTTTCCAATCTATCGGTGTGATATGTCTTTTTTTAAAAGGAGCTAAATTGCTACAAAAAAATTGTTCAAATGGCTCTGAGCACTATGGGACTTAACATCTGAGGTCATCAGTCCCCTAGAACTTAGAACTACTTAAACCTAACTAACCAAAGAACAGACATTACACACATCCATGCCCGAGGCAGGATTCGAACCTGCGACAGTAGCAGTCGCGCGATTTCGGACTGAAGCGCCTAGAAGCGCTCGGTCACACTGGCCGGCTAAATTACTACAGGGCATTTATTTGTGGCATGGGAGCAGTGACAATTTTGACGCTGTCTCGCTGGTTAGAACGAGGCTGGCGAGGCTGTTCTCAGACTGACTTGACAGTGCAGCCGTGCAGAGGAGTTAAGCAGACTCGCCGAGGAACGTTTGCCAGTGAATCTGGGGAGCGATACGTCGTGTAGTCTTGTCTCGCGTACCACACAGCGCACTCTCGTTCGGCCACCCTCACAGCCAGACTTGCTGCCGGTCGGACGTGGCCAAGCTTACAAGGAAAGCGAGCACGCAACGCACACGCAGCCCCGTGCAGTCAGCATTCTGCCGAGCGACCGGGTTTCAGCACAGTGAGCCGCTGCGGCCAAAGTTGTATGGAGCCGCATGGGACAGCGAGGACGCTAGACTCACAGTGTGCGGCCGACCACTGACACGCTTCCAGCTACGTAGACGCTTTGCATATGATTATTTGTTTGTAGCTGCGCTTCTGCGAAATAGTCGTCGGATCATCATAGTTTTCGATACAGAAAAATTTATTGCGAAAACTAGATTACAAACCAGGCGTTGCCTGGCTACTCATTTTGCCAACTTTACGAAGTATGTCCACAAAGTAAGTTCCGTTTGGTTATATAAAACAAACGTGTACAGATAGAGAAAAAATATTTATTGTACAAAAATTTACAACTGTTAAACTACTTTTCTATATAGCTTCCGAAATTTTGTAGGCACTTGTCATAGTGTTGCAGAAGTTTTTGTATGCCTTCTTCATAGAAGATTGCCGCCCGTGTATTCAACCATGTGGTAACATTTTATTTCAGCTTGTCATCATTGTTGAAGTGTTGACTACCAAGGACAGATTTTAGGTGTAAGAAGAGATGAAAGTCGGTAGGAGCGAGGTCCGGGCTGTACGGAGGATTGTAAAACGCGTCGCAGTGAAATTCTCGTAAGCGTTGTTTGATCACAATCGCCGTGTGAGGTCGGGCATAATCGTGGGAAAAAACAACACCTTTTGACAGTAATCCTCGGCGCTTGTTCTGTATTGCGCGGCTCTATTTCTTAACGGTCTCGCAGTAACCATGTGCATCGATTGTTTGGCCTCGTGGTAAGAAATAAATCAGCAAAATGCCTTTTCTGTCCCAAAAAACGGTGCACATGACTTTTCGAGGTGTCAAGATTTGCTTAGGCTTAACCTTCGTTGGGGATGAAGTGTACCTCCATTCCATTGAAGGCCGTTTTGTTTCAGGGGTGTCGTACGATACCCAAGTTTCACTCCCCGTGACTATCCGAGAAAGAAAACCATCACCTTCTTCATTGTAGCGTGTCCAAAACTGAAGTGCACTGTCCATCCATTGTTTTTGTGTTGTTCAGTAAGAATTTTGGGTACCCAAAGTGAGCAGAGTTTTCGAAATTTCAGTTTTTCAGTAACAATTTCATGGATTAGTAATCGTGAGAACTGCAGAATTTCCATAGCAGTGGCACTAAGTGTAAACTTACGGTTGTGCTTAATCTTCTCTTCAATTGTGTGAACCAGTTCATCAGTAACCACAGACGGGCGTCCACTTCGTTCTTCATCGTGCTCTTGATCACGTTCTTCATTGAACAGTCTGACCCATCTTCTAACCACTGAATCACTCAAAAATGGTTCAAATGGCTCCGAGCACTATGGTACTTAACTTCTGAGGTCAGCAGTCCCCTAGAACTTAGAACTGTTTAAACCTAACAAACGTAAGGACATCACATACATCCATGCCCGAGGCAGGATTCGAACCTGCGACCGTAGCGGTCACGCGGTTCCAGACTGTAGCGCCTAGAACCGCTCGGCCACCATGGCCGGCATTGAATCACACATAGCATTTTCTCCGTAAGCCTCGCAGATTTGCCAATGAATTTCCTTTGGTTTAACTTTCTTTGCATTTACAAAACGAATCACAGATCTGATTTCACACGCGGTGGCATTTTCAAATACTGATGACATTATAAAGAAGCACACGTCGGCAGCAGCGATCTGAAAATGGTGTTCATGTCTTCTCCTTGAGTCAGAGTAACTGCTGCACATGTTCGGAACTATGATCGTAGCGCTGCCGCGGGTAGAAATAAAAACTGAACGTACTTTGTGGACGGCCCTTGTATATAAAAAATGAAAACAAAACATTAACTATGCTTGCAGTGAAGTATCGTAAAAATTTCTTTTCCCTGTATTCGTGAAAACACTTATGAAATTATGAAACAGTCATACAAACAAATGTGCACAATGTACAAATATATGTCCCGTATCAAAATTAAAAAGCATGATCCCGGATAGTTTCTGTACGCTGCGCACAGCTGCTTCGCGTCTCTAGAACGCTGCTTCGCGTCTCTAGAACGCGATTTTGTAAACGCCTCTTGGCAGCTGATAGACGGCTTATCAAAATGGTTCTGAGCACTACGGGACTTAATATCTGAGGTCATCAGTCCCCTAGAACTTAGAACCACTTACACCTAACTAACCTAAGGACATCACACACATCCATGCCCGAGGCAGGATTCGAACCTGCGACCGTAGAGGTCGCGTGGTTCCAGACTGAAGCGCCTAGTACCGCTCGACCACTGCGGCCGGCTCCGGAGCTGAGAGGCATGATCATTAACTTACAGAGATCCGCTTCAGTTATACTAATATTTATTTAAATCACGACCGACTCGTGGTTTAAGTAGATGTTGTATGTTAACCATGGACCTAGAAACGCCGGAGAGGGTCCGTCCACGCCGCAGCCGCAGTGGTCCACAACCCCACGTCGACTACCGCAGTCCACTTCACCCCTCCGCCGCCCCACACCGAACCCAGAGTTACTGTGCGTTTCGGCCCCCGGTGGAACGCCCCAAATGGAACGTCTCACGCCAGACGAGTGTAGCCCCTATGTTTCCGTAGTACAGTAATGGTGGTGTACGCGTACGTGGAGAACTTGTTTGCACAGCAATCGCCGATATTGTGTAACTCAGTCGGAATAAGGGGAACCAGCCCGCATTCGCCGAGGCAGATAGAAAACCGCCAAAAAGCATCCACAGACTGGCCGGCTCTCCGGACCGCGACACAAGTCCGCCGAGCGGATTCGTACGGGGACCAGGCGCTCCTTCCCGCTCCGGAAAGCTGTGCGTTAGACCAATCGGTTAACCGGGCGGGCTTAAATAACCGTTAGTACAACTGAAGCGGGTTTATCTACATTAATTAGGATAGTACTGCACGTGTTGTCCACTAACAAAAGGTTGGGAAAACTTACTATCTGGCTTGTCTTTCATAGTGAACATTGAAACAAATTTAATAATACCGAGCGAGGTGGCGCAGTGGTTAACGCACTGGAGCAGCAGTTGGGAGGATAATGGTTCAGACCTCCGTCTGGCCAGCTTTCCGTGATTTCCCTAAATCGCTCCAGGCAAATGCCAGGATGGGTCCTTTGAAAAGGCACGGCCGATTTCCTTCCCCATCCTTCCCTAATCCTGGCTTGTGCTCCGTCTCTAAAGACCTCGTTGTCAAAATGGTTCAAATGGCTCTGAGCACTATGGGACTCAACATCTTAGGTCATAAGTCCCCTAGAACTTAGAACTACTTAAACCTAACTAACCTAAGGACATCACACACACCCACGCCCGAGGCAGGATTCGAACCTGCGACCATAGCAGTCCCGCGGTTCCGGACTGCAGCGCCAGAACCGCTAGACCACCGCGGCCGGCAGACCTCGTTGTCGACGGGACGTTAAACACTAACTTCCTCCTCCCTGTGAAACGAAGCAAGTTGAGTATCCAATCTTGTCTGCTATATTTTGCTGCCCCCCAAGATTTTCTAAGTTTTTTCCTATACTATGATAATGACATTATAATAGTGTACCTAATACCCAATACCATAAGTTTAGTCCCATTGAATTTCATTGCTCATTATATACCACTTGCTAATCTAGTGGCAATGATCTAATTAGTTAACTAAGAAACTTTGTTAATTTTGAAATATTGTTAATTGAAAATGGTCATACAGTACGACCTTACATATTGAGTGGGCGGTAGGAAACATATTTCAGCATATTAACGCCTATCATTTGAAAGAAGATACTTCCAACTTTTCTGTAGAGTATCTAAAAGTGTCTGGAACTAATTATCTTCCGAATTAATGAACATTAAAGCTTTAGACCATAACTGACTTCAGTTACAAATTATATCAAAATTATAGTTAGATTCTGAACTTTGGCATTATAATTTTGTTGATATATTTTTTGTGTTTCATGTGACGTGCAGAATTTGTTAATTAACTCACTAATTAGATAGATAAGTATTTTGAGGTTCACAAAGTATTGTATTTAAGTTGGCTTCTGTTAATAATGAGTAGTGTAAAACATATTGTTCATAGGCGAAACATTATATAGACCTAGTACATCTCTCAGACTGCTTACGGCCGAGAATAAAGTCAGCAACGACTATGTCTGTTGTCGTGATAGTGTGCCATATAGTCCGATAATTAATATTCTGAAATATTCGCTTATATTGCGTACAGTTCGTTTTCTTCAGCCACAGGTTTAATCTATGACTTCTGTACAGTAATTACTAATTAATTCCCAGTGAGAAGTTATTAGAGGAACAGTGATTATTGACTCCTAAGAACCATAACTCGTTTGCAGGACAGTGTTGACGGACTAATGACTATTTTTGTGCACTATCTTAAGAGTTCCTGAAATGTGTATGAGGACACTGATTGGTGAATTGATGCGTTAAATTTTAGTCAGGTGTGGATAGTGTAGAATGACTAGACTGTGTAGTGTGATTATTGCACTAAACAATTTAACGATCTATGAACAAGTGTTGTAGGTAACAGTCTGCATTCCTTTAATGCGAACTATAAGTTGGATCCGAAGCTGGCCATATCAATGAATATTTCAAATGGTTCAAATGGCTTTGAGCACTATGGGACTTAACATCTGAGGTCATCAGGCACCTAGACTTAGAACTACTTAAACCTAAGTAACCTAAGGACATCACACACATCCATGCCCGAGGCAGGATTCGAACCTGCGACCGTAGCAGCAGCGCTGTTCTGGACTGAAGCGCCTAGAACAGCTCGGTCACAGCGGCCGGTAGTGAAAATTTACATCAAGAGTTTAATGAAGGTCTTTTAAATCTACCTCTGGTGTCGACCACAGTTTTGCTATAGACTATTATCAGAAATAATATATTTCAGCTAGTTTTGGACCAAGTTCAGGTACCGAGAAGAACAGAAGAAGCTTATGCAGAAGAAAGCAGGTTTGTTCCACCAGGAAGCCAACATCGGGGAAATTTGAGGCTGCAGATAATCTATGGAACTGCCTGCAGCACAGTCGCTCTACAGAGTTTCCGCTATACGAGCTCCATAAACTACTACCTAGGCTGAAAATGTATCAAAAGTACCAGTACAACTATTAGCAGACACCTGAATTGGGTGTTTCCACGCTTCGTCTTTATGACGGCTTGGACACTGCTGTGGACACTTCAATGAGGTGTGTAAATGTCTGTGGAAGAAAGGCACCCTGTTCTTAGTCAAGAGCCGAAACCAGAGAAGGTACTTAGGTTCGTCGCTGGGGCCTGGAGAAAGTCGACGCTCTAACTCAATCCAGAGATGTTCCATTAGGTTCAGGTCGGGTCTCTCTATAACACAGTCCATATCAGGAAAGTCTTTGTTCACAAGACATTGTCTCACAGATGCTGCTTTATGACAGGAAAATTATGCTGGTAGAAACAGTCATCGTCTCCGAACTGTTGCCCTACTGTACACGATAAACAATGCTGTAAAAGGCGCTCCATATCTTTTCGCTTCTAGCGTTTTCTTAAGCGCAGTAAGGGGACCAGACGCTAACGATGAAGAACACTTCCATGCCGTAACACTACCTTCTCTGTACTTCACCGTTGGCTCTACGCATGATGGTAGGTTACGTTCTCCACGCATTCGACAAACCCAAAGCTTTCCATCGGACTTCTTCAAGTTATAAGGCGATTTATCACTCCGCATCACTCGTTTCGTCATGGGCCGCCCAGTGCCGTCGCTTTTTGCACCACTTCAAGTGTGTAGCTTCTGAGGAGCTGCTCCACCACTAAAGCACATGCTTTTTTATCTCCCTACGGACAGTCATTGTACTAACTGGACTGCTGGTAGCGTTACGAACTTAACGAGTGATTCCCTTCGCTGATGTCATGCGTTTTTTTACAGCCACCGTCCCCAATGTTGTAAAACGAAAAATATACCTATTCAAAAAAGCAGGTAAAATTTCACTTGACACCTTCTTGAGAGACAATCTCCACTCATTCCAAACTAAAAATAAAGTGTAGACGACATGTCGTTTGAATTCAGAGAAATAGTATCGGCAGAAATTTGAGAGGTTCATACAAAAAAAATTAACAAACAACGGAGCTGATCCTCATTGGTACATAAAACGGGTTAGAACACTGTAGCAGAAACAACGTAAAAAAGCTTCTCAAATTTAAACGGACGCTAAATCTCAACATTGGCTATCTTTTACAGAAGCTCGAAATTTCGTGCAGATTTCAGTGCGAGATGCTTACAATAGTTTCCAGAACGACACTTTATCTCGAAACATGGCAGAAAATCCAAAGAGATTCTGGTCGTATGTGAAGTATGCTAGCGGCAAGACATAATGCCTTCTCTGCACGAAGGCAATAGAAATACTATCGACGACAGTGCTGACAAAGCAGAGTTACTAAACACGGTCTTCCGAAATGCCTTCACAAAAGAAGACGAAGTAAATATTCCAGAATTCGAATCAAGAACAGCTGCCAACATGAGTACCGTAGAAGTAGATATCCTCGGAGTAGTGAAGCAACTTAAATCACTTAACGGAAGCAACTCTTCCGGTCAAAATTTTATACCAGTCAGGTTCCTTTCAGAGTATGATGATACTATAGCTCCATACTTAACAATCATATGCAACGGTTCGCTCGACGAAAGATCTGTATCCAAAGACTGCAAAGTTGCACAGGTCACACCAATATTCAAGAAAGGTAGTAGGAGTAATCCACTAAATTACAGGCCCATATCATTTACGTAGATATGGAGCAGCCTGCTGGAGTGGCCGAGCGGTTCTAGGCGCTACACTCTGCAATTGCGCTACCGCTACGGTCGCACGTTCGAATCCTGCCTCGTGCATGGATGTGTGCGATGTCCTTAGTTAGTTAGGTTTAAGTAGTTCTAAGTTCTAGCGGACTGATGACCTCAGAAGTTAAGTCCCATAGTGCTCAGAGCCATTTGAACCATTTTTTTGATATGCAGCAAAATTCTGGAACATATATTGACTTCGAACATTATGAATTATCTCTAAGAAAACGGTCTATTGACACACAGTCAACGCGGATTTAGAAAACATCGTTCTTGTGGAACACAACTAGCTTTTTAGTCGCGCGAAGTGTTGAGTGCTATCGACAAGGGATTTCAAATTGATTCCGTATTTCTAGATGTCCAGAAGGCTTTTGACACTGTACCACACAAGCGGCTTGCAGTGAAATTGCGTTCTTGTGGAATATCGTCTCAGTTATGTGACAATTCATGATTTCCTGTCAGAGAGCTCACATTTCGCAGTCAGAGAGCTCACATTTCGCAGTAATTGACGGGAAGTCATCGACTAAAACAGAAGTGATTTCTGGCGTTTCCCAATGTAGTGTTACAGGCCCTTTGAGGTTGCTCATGTATATAAATGATTTATGACACAATTTGATCAGCCGTCTTAGGATGTTTGCAGATCACGCTGTCGTTTATCGACTAGTAAAGTCAAACGAATTGCAAAACGATTTAGAAAAGATATCCGTATGGTGCGAAAATTGGCAGTTGACCCTAAATAATGAGAAGCTTGAGGTTATCCGCATGAGTGCTAAAAGTAACTCGTTAAACTTCGGTTACATGATAAATCAGTCGAATCTAAGAGCCGGAAATACAACGAAATGCTTAGGAATTTCAGTTACGAATAGCTTAAATTAGAAGGAACACATAGAAAATGTCGTGGGGAAGGCTAACCATAGACTGCGTTCCATTGGCAGATCACTTAGAAGATGTAACAGAACTACTAGACAGTCTACACAACGCCTGTCCGTCGCCTTTTAGAATACTGCTGCGTTGTGTGCGACCCTTACCAGATAGGATTGACGGATTATATCGAAAAAGTTCAGAGAAGGGCAGCACGTATTGTATCATCGTAAAATAGGGGAGGAATGTCACTGAAATGATACAGGATTTGGGGTGGACATCATTAAAACAAAGGCGTTTTTCGTTGTGGCGGAATATTCTCACGCAATTTAAATCACCAGCCTTCTCCTCCGAATGCGAAAATATTTTGTTGACACCGACCTACGTCGGGAGAAACGATCACCACGATAAAATAAGGGAAATCAGAGCTCGCACGGAAAGATATAGGTTTCATTCTTCCTGCGCTATACGAGATGGGAATAACAGAGATTTATTATGAAAGTGGTTCGATGAACCCTACGCCAGGCACTTAAATGTGATTTGTAGAGTATCCACGTATATGCAGGGTGTTCGACAGTCACTGTGCTGGTCTTGATTTAGCAGTTGTTGCTTCTGCGTATTTTCACTTCACAATCACATGACCGACAGGCTACTTGGGCAGGTTTAGAATGGTTGATGTGTCCCTGATAGATTTGTTACTAATGCAACATCCGATGACTAGTCCACGTTACAATTCATTGAGCTTTCCTCACCGACCCGCTCTGCTATTACAGCTGTTCTGCTGACAACAGCCTCACCTTCTTTTCATATTTGCGGAACAGCCTCTCGCGACAGCTAGTGGTAACTTCCGCACTGCATACGGGTGTCCGGACACTAAGGATTAGCTAGCGTATGTTGAGCTATTAATGCTTTATGCAGTTAGCGAATCTTAAGCTAACCGTTGTCGTGAAACACGGCAGACATCTGAATATCAAACTGTCGGTCCTATTTGTGCAACTGAAATGTCTAAAGTCAAAATGAGAGACCACTGATGTTGAAGTGGCATGAATGCCCTTATTCGATGTTTTTTTTTCCAAAACCTGGAGGGTAGAAACTCCTGATATGCAACGGACCTCAGTTTTCAGAGCTTAACAACACGCTCCGTACACAGGGAGCTCGTTGGCTAGAGGCCGCGTTCCCACTGGCCCGTCCTTGCGTCTGCCTCCCACTGAAAACGCCTCTGGTCTTGTCCGGACCTATTGGAACACGGCGGGCTGTGCGCCACGAGTCTAAGCTGCCGACGCGGGCTGCATTCCGAGTGGCGGCCGCCCTTTGAACTCTCTTTTCCTTCGGCTCGCGCTTCTCTTTAATATTCATTCCGGGTGAAACGCGAAATGAAAACGTTGGACGGCCGTGAGAAATTAGGCACGGGTCACGACTCGCGCTTAATAACGGGGAAGGAAGAGAGGCGAGGCGAAAGTGAGAGAGAGGACGGAGAGAGAGAGGGACGGAGAGAGAGAGAGAGAGGGAGGGACGGAGAGAGAGAGAGAGAAGTGGGAAGGCACAGACTAAGGCAAGCAGGATAAGGCGGAGCTCTGTGCGGCACGCGCTTTCAATTAACTACAAATTATTCGCGGGGCAAACACGCAGAGCAGCAAAGCGGTTCCTCAAACGCTCCGCTCGCTATGCTGGAAAAAAAAATTCATGCATTATACAGGCACCTTAATTATTCCCAGTGTGATCTGCACAGCATAGGGCGCTCCAACTGCTGGGTGCCAACAGCCGGCCAGAAATACTGGCGGAAGACGTGTGGAACGCCTCCAAACTCTGCTTCGTTATCTGCTCGCCCGCTTTCATTGACGTCCCCCCTCTCTCTCTCTCTATCTCTTCCTCCTTCTCCTTCTCCCTCTCCCTCTCTATCTATCTCTATATGCCGTAGTAGCCTTTTCTCTCATCATTATCCACTGCTCAAATTATATCTCCGAATTTTTTACATTTCACCAGAAAGCAGTTCACACACCTGTTGTTCTTTAGTTAAGTCCCATAGTGCTCAGAGCCATTTGTTGTTATTTACTGTTTTTATTAAAGTAAAACTGTATCACAACTGAGAATGAGGCTTTTGAGGTATTATACGCTTTCTCACATTTTAAACTGAGCGCTTAATTAACATATGACCATACTTCAAACAGACCGTACGGTTTACCAAAGAACCCTGTGGAAATGAAATATTGTCCACGGAGATTAAGGGGACCTGCTCGTAAAATTTTCATCCCCTACTTTTAGAGTGCATTACTCTTCATCTAGAACACTTAAGAAATTTCCGGTTTATTCCAACACCGAATGGCATTACGTTAAGCAGCAGTATAAGCAGTATTTATTTATCGTGTTCAAGTGCACTGATTAAAAAGGGTGTCGCACAGGGATGTAGTCTTTCGCCTCTACTGTTCGATCTGTACATCGAAGAAGCAATGACGGAAATTAAAGAAAGGTTCAAGAATGGAATTAAAATCCAAGGCGATAAGATTCGCTGATGACATTGCTATCCTCACTCAAACTGAAGAAGAATTATAGGATCTTCTGAATGGAATGAACAGTCTAATGAGTGCAGAATATGGATTGAGAGTCAATCGAAAAAAATACGAAAGTAATGAGAAGTAGCAGAAATGACAACAGCGAGAAACTTAACATCAGGATTCATGATCACGAACTAGATGAAGTTAAGGAATTCTCCTACCTAGGCAGCAAAATAACAAATGAGGGACGGAGCAAGGAAGACATAAAAAGCAACCTAGCACTGATAAAAAGGGCACTGGCAAAGGTTTTAATATGAGGATGGAATTTCTGAGAGAGTACATTTGGAGCACCCATTACATGGTAGTGAAACAATGGCTGTGGGAAAACCGGAAGAGAAGAGAATCGAAGCATGGTGC
Organism: Schistocerca cancellata; assembly: GCF_023864275.1. Classification (NCBI taxonomy): domain Eukaryota; kingdom Metazoa; phylum Arthropoda; class Insecta; order Orthoptera; family Acrididae; genus Schistocerca; species Schistocerca cancellata. Next base: position 389,851,896 of record NC_064627.1, read on the forward strand.
TACAGAAGAATGTTGAAAATTAGGTGGACCGACAAGATACGAAATGAGGTGGTTCTGCGCAGAATCGGAGAGGAAAGGAATATGTGGAAAACATTGACAAGAAGAAGGCACAGGATGTAGGACATCTGTTAAGGCATCAGGGAATAACTCTATGGTACTAGAAGTAGCTTTAGAAGGCAAAAACTGTAGGGGAAGAAGGAGACTGGAACGTTCAGCAAATAATTGAAGACGTAGGTTGCCAGTACTAATCTGAAATGAAAAGGTGGCACAGAACAGGAATTCGTGGTGGGCCACATCAAACCAGAGAAGACGGCTGATTCAAACAAAAATAGTTGTTTCTACAACAATTTGTTCCATCAATGAATTTTGAATACTCATATACACACGTCAAAGAAAGTCTTGCATTACGCCGGTTCCCAGAACTCCTGAAGATAGACGTCGACTGTGGACATTGTATCACAGACACAGTCCCTTTCACTGTTCAGAGATGTCACTGCACCCGCCCAAAGATGTAAACAACTTTGCATGAGCACCCCCTTTTAGACGGAGGGGGTCCGACAGCCGATCAGTACCAGTCATTCCACCAGGAAGGAGATACACGGCTCGTGTTGTCTGTAGTTCAACCATGCCTAGACGGTCAATACCGCGGTTCGATGGCGTCCGCATTGTTACTTTGTGCAAGGAAGGGCTCTCGACAAGGGAAGTGTCCAGGCGTTTCGGAGTGAACCAAAGCGATGTTTTTCGGACATGGAGGATATACAGAGAGACACGAACTGCCGATGACGTGCCCCGCTCAGGACGCCCAAGGGCTACTACTGCAGTGGATGACCGCTACCTACGGATTACGGCTCGTAGGAAACCTGGCAGCAAAGCCACCATGTTGAATAATACTTTTCGTGCAGCCACAGTACATCGTGTTACGACTCAAACTGTACGCAATAGGCTGCATTATACGAAGCTTCACTCCCGACGTCCATGGCAAGGTCCATCTTTGCAACCATGCGGCGCGGTACAGATGGGCTCAGAAACGTGCCGAATGGACCGCACAGGATTTGCATCACGTTCTCTTCACCGATGAGTGTCGCATATGCTTTCAACCAGACAATCGTCGGAGACGTGTTTGGAGGCAGTCCGCTCAGGCTGAACGCCTTAGACACGCTGTCCAGCGGGTGCAGTAAGATGGAGGTTGCCTAATGTTTTGGGGTGGCATTATGTGGGGCCGACATATGCCGCCGGTGGTCATGGAAGGTGCCGCAACGGCTGTACGATACGTGAATGCCATCCTCCGGCCGCTAGAGCAACCATATCGACAGCATATTAGCGATGCATTCGTCTTCATGGATGACAATTCGCGCCCCCATCGTGCACATCTTGTGAATGACTTCCTTCAGGATAACGACACTGCTCGACTAGAATGGCCAGCATGTTCTGCAGACATGAACCCTATCGAACATGCCAGGGATAGATTGAAAAGGGCTGTTTACGGAAGACGTGACCCACCAACCACTCAGAGGGATCTACGCCGGATCGCAGTTGAAGAGTGGGACAAATCTGGAGCAACAGTGCCTTGATGAATTTGTGGATAGTATGCCACGACGGATACAGGCATGCATCAATGCAAGAGATCGTCTTACTGGGTATTAGAGGTACCGGTGTGTACTGCAATCTGGACCACCACCACTGAAGATCTCGCTGTATGGTGGTACAGCATGAAATGCGTGGTTTTCATGAGCAATAAAAAGGGCGGGAATGATGTTTATGTTGATCTCTACTCCAATTTTCTATACAGGTTCCGGAACTCTCGAAACCGAGCTGATGCAAAACTTTTTTTGATGTGTGTATATAAAGAGTAATGCACTATGAAAGTGTGGTATGAAGATGCTAGCTGTTCGCAAGCAGGACAGCTTAAGTAAATGCTAATGTTCTTTCACTTTCGCGACACCATCACAAGAGCATTTCAGACTGCCGTCACCTGTTTCGACGGCCTTTGATACGATTTTACTCTTTTTTTCTTATTTCGACTTTGGTGAGATGCATCATCCGAATGGCATCGCAGGACGTATCCGCGTCCTCCTCGGCTCTGGTACCTATCAGGGGTGACGGTCCGTCGTCTTTTATTACGGGATGGGCTACGTGCGCGTCGTTCACTTCTCCGTCTACCTTTGATGAACGTGCAGAAACATGCTGGTCGGCACTCGTGTACAGAACGTCGTTTCTGGTGGTAGGAATGGCATCAGACAGTATTTTCGGACGAATCCAGGTTCTGTTTGTTTGAAAATGATAGCCGGATTTTGATTTGCTGCAGACAGGGGGAGCGGCATCACAATGTTTGCATTCGCACAATACCCACAGCGCCAACTCGAGTCCTCATGGAGTGTGTTGCTGTTGGGTACAACCACAAATCACAGATGGTGCGTGTACAGAACACTGTGGCCAGTGTGACCTACGTGAATAACGTTCTGCTACCCTTTGTGCACTGCATCCCGGACGCCATTTTTCAGCAATAAAAACCGCGACCATACGTTGCTGCCCGAACACGTGCCTTCTTGGCGTCACAGCGTGTCAGCCTTTTGCCCTGGTCCGCCAGATCACCACACTTGCCGCCAGTCGAAAATATGTGGGATATGGAGAAACGACAAGTGCACCGCTGTGACCCAATGCCAACCAACACAGATGACAGAGGTTGAAAATAACGCTTCAGTTGTAAATTACAGGGTTATTACAAATGATTGAAGCGATTTCACAGCTCTACAATAACTTTATTATTTGAGATATTTTCACAATGCTTTGCACACACATACAAAAACTCAAAAAGTTTTTTTAGGCATTCACAAATGTTTGATATGTGCCCCTTTAGTGATTCGGCAGACATCAAGCCGATAATCAAGTTCCTCCCACACTCGGCGCAGCATGTCCCCATCAATGAGTTCGAAAGCATCGTTGATGCGAGCTCGCAGTTCTGGCACGTTTCTTGGTAGAGGTGGTTTAAACACTGAATCTTTCACATAACCCCACAGTAAGAAATCGCATGGGGTTAAGTCGGGAGACATGACATGAATTGCTGATCATGATCTCCACCACGACCGATCCATCGGTTTTCCAATCTCCTGTTTAAGAAATGCCGAACATCATGATGGAAGTGCGGTGCGGCACCATCCTGTTGAAAGATGAAGTCGGCGCTGTCGGTCTCCAGTTGTGGCATGAGCCAATTTTCCGCGGGCTACGCGTGAAACTTGCCCGCACGCGTTCAACCGTTTCTTCGCTCACTGCAGGCCGACCCGTTGATTTCCCCTTACAGAGGCATCCAGAAGCTTTAAACTGCGCATACCATCGCCGAATGGAGTTAGCAGTTGGTGGATCTTTGTTGAACTTCGTCCTGAAGTGTCGTTGCACTGTTATGACTGACTGATGTGAGTGCATTTCAAGCACGACATACGCGTTCTCGGCTCCTGTCGCCATTTTGTCTCACTGCGCTCTCGAGCGCTCTGGCGGCAGAAACCTGAAGTGCGGCTTCAGCCGAACAAAACTTTGAGTTTTTCTACGTATCTGTAGTGTGTCGTGACCATATGTCAATGAATGGAGCTACAGTGAATTTATGAAATCGCTTCAATCATTTGTAATAGCCCTGTACTTTATTTTCACACGACCGGTTTCGGACTGTTATAAACCCATCCTCAAGTGTCGTAGCTGTGCTGTGGTCCTGGAGCGCCGCGTGTACCAGGAGAGGTGTGCTGCCTATGAGCGCAGAACAGGTTTCTGCTTTGCAGAGACGCATGCCTTCGACAGAAGAATGCAGACGAGTGAGCGCCGCCGAAAATCCCGATCAGACAGGAGGTTACTCCAAGAAATCGTTAAACCGAAACAGCTCCCGCCATAACCCGTCACGCAAGTTACTCGCACATATACTACCATGGACACAATCGCAAGGGTATACTGTTAAATTTTGTAATGGAAATACAAACTCGATAACCAATTACGTCACTACGTATAAGAGATGGGTCTGACTTGCAAGATATGTTAGTAATGCTGGGTATAATTTCTAGAATGTAAACCAGATACGAGAGCTTGAATCACACGGAGGAATCGGATGAAAATACATGTGAATGAAAATATCAACTTGGAAAGAGACGGAAAATTTCAAGAAATAGGACGTAGTAGCACAAAAGTCTGTTATATTATATCCAAATCAATTTATATTCGGCGAAAATGTAGCTTATAACGGACAAAGGGTTCTCCATCTGAAACAATCGATTATGTACAGTTCGAGCACTTGCAGTCGATCTTTGATTTTCGAAGAGAACGAAAAATTGAACAAAATTGTTGTTATGATACCGTGGACTGTACAATGTAGAGTCATGGGCAGGTTTGAGGAAACCCACCTGGGCAGCATGCGGTTCAGCAGCTGCTCCGTCTTCTTCTTCTCCATGTCCAGCTGCTCAGTGCGTTCGCGTATCAGCTCCTCCAGGTTGTTGCTGTACTTCTCCAGCATTTGGAACATCGTGTCCACGAAGTTCACCTTCCTGAAGCAGATTTCGTGGATGACAGTTAATGTTTATCTTTATTTCATTTATTCGGTTATTTGCTCTTATGTCATCTCTTATACAGGGTGATTCCGTGATGATGTAAACTTTCAGAGATGATGGAGAAGGGTATATGTGTCTATCTGAGGTAGAGGACCATGGTCCAGGAATGACCGAGGCGAAATTTATAAGCGAGAATCGTTCTGATACCTGTGACAGTGGAATACACGTACCGGCACTGTTGTTGCTAAGACTGTAAGGTAGACAGCTTTCAGAATTGGTAGTATCGACCAAAGGAAGAAAAAACATTTACAGTAAATTTTGTTGTTGTGGTCTTCAGTACAAAGACTGGTTTGATGCATCCCTCCATGCTACTCTATCCTGTGCAAGCTTCTTCATCTCAAAGTAACTACTGCAATCCACATCCTTAGTGTATTCATCTCTTGGTCTCTTTCTACCATTTTTACCCTCCACGCTGCCCTACAATAGTAAATTGGTGATCCCTTGATGGCTCAGAACATGTCCTACGAACCGACCCCTTCTTCTCGTCAAGTTCTGCCAGAAAAATCTCTTCTCCCCTATTCATTTTCTCCTCATTAGTTATTGATTTACCCATCTAATCTTCACCATTCTTATGTAGCACCACATTTCGAGAGCTTCTGTTCTCTTCTTGTCTAAACTATTTATCGTCCATGTTTCACTTCCGTACATGGCTAAACTCCATACAAATACTTTCAGAAAAGGCTTCCTGACACTTGAATCTGTACTCAATGTTAACAAATTTTTCTTCTTCAGAAACGCTTTCCTTGCCATTGCCCGTCTACATTTTATATCCTCTCTACTTCGACCATCATCAGTTATTTTGCTCCCCAAATAGCAAAAATCATCTACTACTAAAGTGTCTCATTTCCTAATCTAAGCCGGCCGGTGTGGCCGAGCTGTTCTAGGCGCTTCATTCTGGAACCGCGCGACCGCTACGGTCGCAGGTTCGAATCCTGCCTCGGGCATGGGTGTGTGTGATGTCCTTAGGTTAGTTAGGTTTAATTAGTTCTAAGTTCTAGGGGACTGATGACCACAGATGTTAAGTCCCACAGTGCTCAGAGCCATTTGAACCATTTTTCCGAATCTAATTCTCTCAGCATCACCTGATTTAATTCAACTGCATTCCATTATCGTTTTGCTTTTGTTGATTTCATCTTATATCCTCATTTCAAGACACTGTCCATTCCGTTCAACTGTTCTTCCAGGTTCTTTGCTGACTCTGACACAATTACAATGTCATCGGCAAACGTCAAAGACTGTATTTCTTCTCCATGGATTTTAATTCCTGCTCCAATTTTTTCTTTTGTTTCCTTTACTGCTGCTCAATATACAGACTCAACAACATCGGGGATAGGCTACAACCCCGTCTCACTCCCTTCCCAACCCCTGCTTCCCTTTCATGCCCCTCGACTCCTATAACTGCCATCTGGTTTCTGTAGAAATTGTAAATAGCCTTTCGCTCCCTGTATTTTACCCTTGCCACCTTCAAACCTTGAAAGGGAGTGTTCCAGTCAACATTGTCAAAAGCTTTCTCTAAATCTACAAATGCTAGATACGTAGGTTTGCCTTTCCTTAATATACCTTCTACGATAAATCGTAGGGTCAGTATTGCCTCACATGTTCGAACATTTCCACGGCATCCCAACTGATCTTCCCCGAGGTCGGCTTCTACCAGTTTTTCCATTCGTCTGTAAAGAATTCGTGTTAGTATTTTACAGCAGTGACTTATTAAACTGATAGTTCGGTAATCTTCACACCTGTGAACTCTTGCTTTCTTTTGAATTGGAATTATTATATTCGTCTTGAAGTCTGAGGATATTTCGCCTGTTTCATACATCTTGCTCACCAGATGGTAGAGTTTTGTTAGGGATGGCTCTCCCAAGACTAACAGTAGCTATAATGGAAAGTTATCTCTTCTCGGGAACTTGTTTCGACTTTGGTCATTCAGTGCTCTGTCAATTTCTTCACGCAGTATCATATCTCCCATTTCATCTTCATCTACATCTTCTTCCATTTCCATAATATTGTCCTCAAGTACATCGCCCTTGTATAGACCCTCTATATACTCCTTCCATCTTTCTACTTTCCCTTCTTTGCCCAGAACTGGTTTTCCACCTGAGATCTTGATGTTCATACAAGTGGTTCTCTTTTCTCCAAAGGTCGCTTTAATTTTCCTATAGGTAGTCCCTATCTTTTTCCTCGTCATATATGCTTCTGCATCCTTACATTTGTCCTCTAGCCATTCCCGCTTAGCCGTTTTGCACTTCCTGTCGATCTCATTTCATCAATTAAATCTCCTTTCATCAATTAAATTCAATACCTCTTTGTTACCCAAGAATTTCTACTAGCCCTCGTCTTTTTACTTACTTGATCCTCTGCTGCCTTCACCATTTCATCTTTCAAAGTTACCTGTACTTCTTCTACTGTATTTCTTTCCCCCGTTCTTGTCAGTCGTTCCCCAATGCTCTGTCTGAAACTCTCTACAACCTCTGGTTCTTTCAGTTTATCCAGGTCCCATCTCCTTAAATTCCCACCTTTCTGCAGTTTCTTCAGTCTTAGTCTACAGTACATAATCAATAGATTGTGGTCAGAGTCCAGATCTTCCCCTGAAAGTGTCTTACAATTTAAAACTTGGTTCCTAAATCTCTATCTTACCATTATATAATCTATCTGACACCTTCCAGTTTCTCCAGGCGTCTTCCACGTGTACAACCTTCTTTCATGATTCATAAACCAAGTATTAGCTATGATTAAGTTATGCTCGGTACACAATTCTACCAGGCGGCTTCCTCTTTCATTCCTTACCCTCCGTCCATCTTCACCTCCTTCTTCTCCTCTTTCTTTTCCTACTATCGAATTCCAATCCCCCGTGACTATTAAATTTTCGTTTCCATTCACTATTTGAATAATTTCTTGTATCGGATTATACATTTCTTTAATGTCCTCAGCCTCTGCAGAGCTAGTTGACATATAAACTTGTACTACTGTGGTAGGCGTGGGCTTCGTGTCTGTCTTGGCTACAATAATGCGTTCACTACGGTGTTCGCAGTAGCTTACCCGCTTTTTTTTTATTCATTATGAAAGCTGCTCCTGCATTACCCTATTTGATTTTGTATTTATAACCCTGTATTCAACTGGCCACAAGTCTTGCTCCTCCTGCCACCGAACTTAACTAATTCCCATTATATCTAACTTTAACCTATCCATTTGCCTTTTTAAATTTTCTAACCTACCTACCCGATTAAGGGATCTGACATTCCACGCTCCGATCCGTAGAATACCAGTTTTGTTTCTCCTGATAACGAAATATGGGCTCTCAAATGCATATCTTAAGAACTATGGGCACTTGTTTAGTTGAAGAGATGTCTTTCACGGTGGCGAGTGTGAACAAGTGCTCATACCTCTTCAGGTATGCATTTTAGAGTCAGTGTTACTAGGCACTTTTTCTTCTTTTGATCTATACTGTCTCCGAAAGTTGTTTAACCGACAATGTTACCAATAACAGTACCGGTACATTTATTCGTCTGTCAGATGTATCAGACTTATTTTAGTTTATGACTTTCGATTCGAACATTTCCGGACCAGAATTTCTTACCTCAAATACACACATTTACCCTTTTCCACCATCCCCGAAAGTCTGCAACATCATCACGGAATCATCTTGTATAAAACACACTTTGCATTTCGGGACACAGGCGTATACACTTCTACGCAGTCATTAATAACATAAAATGAAAATATGTTACCCGTTTATATTGTACCATCTTTAATATACAACCAAAATAAACGATGGACGAAAGAAGAAAAGAAGAAAATGAAAAGGTAGCAGATAGAAAGAAAGATGCTAACAAATCAAAACATTCCTTCTTGAGACTACAGATTGAGGTTTATAGGAACTCGGTAAGTAGTAAATATAGAGTTACCGTTATTTAAAGGAATGATTCTTATGTTCACTGCTAAAGCTGAGAAAAATCAGCGCTATGGCTAGGTGAAAGCTTCTTGAACAGACAGAGAAATGGCGTTGATAGTATCACCACATCTGGATTAAGGTAATTACAGTCTAATCAGCATTTGAAGCTATCAAAAATATTTCAATGTAAAGTAATTACGTTAACTACAATTTACTTGTGATTTTATGTTTATTGAGAAGGAGGTCGAGAGATACCAAAGTGACAGTGGTGATGCCACGGTGTACGAGTATTGTCCATAAATTTTGCTGGTTGTGATTGCCTTTAGTTCAGAGGTTGTCAGTTTTCGCCAAGATAATACTTCCCATTGTAAGGGAGCCCTTTACGCCTAGTTTGAACGGTCCTTCGTGTACGGATGCGCAGAGGGGCGCCAGAGAAGCGTTCCCGACCGTTAGAGGATGGCAGTGTTAGCCAGCCTAACTTAACGTGTGCCCTACCCAAAACTATGAAAATGAGGACAGTTAAGTTGGCTGCGAAAATTGGAGCTTTTAGCACAGTCAGACGTTTTCTCCGAAAAGCGAGGTGTTAAGTAACTCCGACAGCGGGAACTTTGCCTCACTGGGACCCGACCTCTTCTGCAGTCTACGTGCGTTTCCGTGGCTGCCACAGTCTAAAGACCGCATGGTCATACCGTTTACGTGCAGTTTCTAACGACTATCCCGGGTCTGCAATCACTGTCTGCATCCAGTAGTTGTGGTCTTTTCTTTTGAAATTATATCTGTTTAAAATAGTCTGTAGTCGCTGTTATTTAAGTAGAGTAGTGCAACAGTCTTCTGCGTTTAATCTATCATCACGCTGGATCTGCTCTCTAATGATTGCGTACACAGGTCGAATCACGCTGTAGCAAGAAATGACATCGATGCCAAAGGCCCGGTCACGACAGAGAGGAAGGTGGTTGGTGCTTATTTCCAAGCCACACAGACGGGGAGCGAACCACAATAGCATTCGGCCTACATCATAACAAAAATCTATGTCTTATACGGTTCACTATGAACAGTTCATCTACAGTAGATGAAAATTTGTTAATATTTTGCTCATTCGTTGTAAGTAGTAAAGAAATGGGCGTCAGCGTTCAAACGAGCAGTGCTATTTCTTACGGATCACCCTAATCGGCGCATGTTTTTATGTATCCAGATTCATACGCAAACGAGACAATATTGTCTGTCAGTGCTGTGCTGCGTATTAAAAATCGAACGCTTGTGTATAAAAGAAAGCATGAAAATAATGTAGGACTTGGAAAAGAAAAGATCCATATAAGGCTTTGTATAGTTGCAAAAAGATGCACTGACCCAGCAGGGAATTACGTACAAAAGTACATTTATTTTTGATCACAGAAATAATCCTTCACTACGAGTCCGAATACGTTTTTCCTCGCCGTCGTAACTTCTTCGATACTATCAGGCAGATTATAATATAGCTGAGTGCTTCGAACACATAATAACCTCGCATAATCGCCTATGATACTCTGTAGTGAAAATAATGTAGAATGTAAGGAGCTGTTCTTGATGTAAGAACGTTGCATTTCAGTACAGAAGTTCGGTAGTCATAGGGTAAAAATTGCGTGTGACAGTCGCACCTTCAAAGAGGATACAGTTGTGGATAATTGTCTGTTAGTAGGAGTTACGTAAATATGTGGTTCTCCCCTGTCGAAAATTAAATAAACAGATTTTAAAGTGATGGTCTGGCAGGAAAAAATAGGGCAAAGGCAAGATAATCATCTGGAATTTTTTCAACAAGAAATTCCTTTCCACCAGAACCAATGTACATCACTACCAGATGGTCGTTCTCCCAAAATCAGTCTAAAGAGCTGAGACATCACCAAAACAACCCGTGTCAGTGTCATCAAGAAAATGGAACGACAGCTACTGCGAAAAATTTGGACCCAGAATTCAAGATGATATCTGTGTGCGCAAAAGTTAACAGGAAATGGCCGATATAGTAGTACCACTGCATGGAAAAGATGTCTGAAATGTTATGGACATATAATACGAATCGACGGCTCACGATTGACCAAGAAAACCTTTCACATAGTAAGCTGGACCCAAGAAACCGACCGTAGTACGATGGCTAGCGGACGCTCAGTGGGAGTTAGAACGAATTTTTTTTTAATTTTCCGATTTTTATACTATTATAAAATGTGCAATTATCTTAACAACAAATACGTAATTCAGTTGTAATGCCGCATGGGAAGCATTTTTAAAAATATTCTCTGCAATGTTAATTGCAGGGGGTATATTTCTGCTTTTTGGATATGTGATGACTGTCACTTACATACAGGGTGATTCCGTGACGATGTTACCAACTTCAGGGATGATGGAGAGTGATAAGGGACCACGGTTCGGAAACGACCGAGTCGAAAGTCATTAGCGAATATCTGAGGACCTCTGATAGTCGAATACATGTACCGGCGCTGTTGTTGCAAAGGTTGTCGGATAGGCAACTTTCGGATGTGGTAGTATAGACCAGAACAAATAATGAAGGTCCGGACCCTAAAATGCGTAGCGTAAGAGCAATGGGCAACTGTTCAGTGAAAGCCGGCCGCGCTAGCCGAGCGGTTCTATTCGCTTCAGTCCGGAACCGCGCGACTGCTACTGTCGCAGGTTCGAATCCTCCCTCGGGCACGGATGTGTGTGATGTCCTTAGGTTAGTTAGGTTTAAGTAGTTCTAGGTTCTATGGGACTTATGGCCTCAGAAGTTAAGTCCCATAGTGCTCAGAGCCACTTGAACCATTTGTTCAGTAAAGAGATGTGTTTCACAGTAGCGACGATCAATAAATGCTCGTAGCTCTTAAGTTATGCGTTTTGGAGCCCATGTTTACTGGGCATTTTTTCTTGTTTTGGTCCATACTATCACCTCTGAAAGTTGTTTACCATACAATGATAGCAACAAGAATGCCAGTACATGTATTCCACTGTCAAAGGTGCCCAAACGAACGCTTGTATCTTTCGACTCTGTTGTTTTTGGACTAGGATCCCTTTCCTCTTATTGATAAACTTACCCTTCACCACCACCCCTTGAAGTTTGTAACTTCATCACGGAGGTGTATAATAAGTACAAGAGCAGACCCATTATCGGTGGCTGTGGTATGCCTGCCGTGATTCTTCCTTATTCTGAATATGCGGCACCGTTGTGTACACTACATTCGTTTTGTGTGAATGCAAAGTCTCGAGGGGATAACACTGATGTTTCCAACCGCGTCAATTGCTTAAAACTACACGAGCTTTCGACCAAGCACTCCATTCACCACATAAAATTTGACGATACCTCTGTCATGGCTCGCACTAACGCCTTCTGGGACAGTTTAATAAAGGAAGCTATTGAAATAAAAACTACCGCAAACATCCTGAACAGAGACGGTGGCTTGGAGCCCAGCGCTGCGTGGGATCCAGCGATCGCGCGGTTGAAGAGGGCATATCGAACGGCTACTCAAAACATGCCCATATATTGCAATGTCACAGGCACCAGTGACGTCACAGCCGGCAGCTACCGTATATAAGGGCGCACCAACAGCCCACTGGCAGTCATACCACTTGACAATGGCCAAGGAGTGCTTGGCCGATGGCTCGTGTAGTTTTAAGCAATTGACGCGGTTGGAAAGCCGATAACATTTTATTCACTACATTCGTTTATTAGTGCTACACTCTACATCTTTTTAGTTAGGCAGGACAAAAACCCGTTACCAGAAAAATCTCTGACACCTTCTCCAGAAGGAGTTCCGGTATGCTAGGAAGAAGACTAAAGCTTAATAATAATGACAATAATAATAATAATAATAACAATAGTACTAGTAATGAGCGGCGGCGTAGCAGGCAGGCCTCGTGCAGGCGGCACAGTAGAGGAGCGAGAGGGCCGGGCGCTCACCTGCCGTGGTTGAGCTTCTTGAAGAGGTCGTGCACGGCGCCGAAGTCTGGCCGCATGTCGGGCTGCTCGGCCCAGCACTGGCGCATGATGTTGATGGCCTCCGGCGGCGCGGCGCCCTTCGACACCGACGGCCGGATCAGCGGCGGCGGGCGCTTCACCTTCTCCAGGATCTCTGCGCACGCAGGGAGGACATCGGCTTACTCGTGGCCGCTACTAGTCTGCGCCCAGTAGCAGCTGCTGTTATCGCGCAGGTCGTTCAAAACTATTACCGCCTGTTCATTTTCACTGAAATCGCAACAGCTGCAGAAAGTACATCAGCACAAACAGAGCAAGATTTCAGCTGCATATCACCACATTTCCACATAACGTCCTCAACCCTGAAGTAGCATATGCGCTACGTTAGCCGATTACTTGTGCAGTAAACTGACCTTGTTGTGTATGGTCATATCAAAAATGGTTCAAATGGCTCTGAGCACTACTATGGGACTTAACTGCTGTCGTCATCAGTCCCCTAGAACTTTGAACTACTTAAACCTAACAACCTAAGGACAAAAAAAAAAAATGGTTCAAATGGCTCTGAGGACTATGGGACTCAACATCTTAGGTCATAAGTCCCCTAGAACTTAGAACTACTTAAACCTAACTAACCTAAGGACATCACACACACCCATGCCCGAGGCAGGATTCGAACCTGCGACCGTAGCGGTCACGCGGTTGCAGATGTAGCGCCTAGAACCGCACGGCCACCCAGGCCGGCATGGTCATATCTGTAGCGTATACTTTACACCATGTGTTTTCTAAACATTACTTGTGTGGGCAGCGTCTGCTAGAATGAATCTGTTTATCAAGTTATCACCATAGCTTCGACAAATAGATGTAATTACCATAAATTTTCAGTAATTTTAAAATATGGCCGAGTACTCGGTATTAGACGGCCGTTGTGACCGAGCGGTTATAGGCGCTTCAGTCTGGAACCGCGCGACTTCTACTGTCGCATGTTCGAATCCTGCCCCGGGCATGGATGTGAGTGATGTCCTTACGTTAGTTAGGTTTAAGTAGTTCTAAGTTCTAGGGGACTGATGACCTCAGAAGTTAAGTCCCATACTGCTCAGAGCCATTTTTTTAGAACTCGGTATTGCCCAGTTATGCACTTCCTGCAATCTTCTATTAGTCCATCTCCTCGCTCTACATCTACATGGATACTCTGCAAATCACATTTAAGTGCCTAGCAGAGGGTTCATCGAACCACCTTCACAATTCTCTATTATTCCAATCTCGTATAGCGGACGGAAAGAATGAACACCTATATCTTTCCGTGCGCGCTCTGATTTGCCTCATTTTATCGTGGTGATCGTTCCTCCCTATGTAGGTCGGTGTCAACAAAATATTTTCCCATTCGGAGGAGAAAGTTGGTGATTGGAATTTCCTGGTAAGATTCCGTCGCAACGAAAAATGCCTTTCTTTTAATGATGTCCATCCCAAATCCTGTATCATTTCAGTGACACTCTCTCCAATATTTCGCGATAATACAAAACGTGCTGCCTTTCTTTAAGCTTTTTCGATGTACTCCGTCAGTTCTATCTGTTAAGAATCCCACACCGCGCAGCAGTATTCTAAGAGAGGACGGACAAGCGTAGTGTCGGTAGTCTCCTTAGTAGGTCTGTTACATTTTCCAAGTGTCCTGCGAGTAAAACGCAGTCTTTCGTTAGACTTCCACACAACATTTTCTGTGTGTTCCTACCAATTTAAGTTGTTCGTAATTGTAATACCTAGGTTTTAGTTGTATTTACGGCTTTTAGATTAGACTGATTTATCGTGTTACCGAAGTTTAACGAGTTCCCTTTAGCACTGATGTAGATGATCTCACACTTTTCGTTATTTAGGGTCAACTGCCACTTTTCGCACCATTCAGATATTTTTTCTAAATCGTTTTTCAGTTTGTTTTGATCTTCTGAAGACTTTATTAGTCGATAAACGACAGCATCATCTGCAAACAACCGAAGACGGCTGCTCAGATTGTCTCCCAAATCGTTTATATGGATAAGGAACAGCAAAGGGCCTATAACACTACCTTGGGGAACGCCAGAAATCACTTCTGTTTTACTCGATGACTTTCCGTCAGTTACTACGAACTGTGACCTCTCTGACAGGAAATCGCAAATCCAGTCACATAAGTGAGACGATATTTCATAAGCACGCAATTTCACTACGAACCGCTTGTGTGGTGCAGTGTCCTTCCGGAAAACCAGTAATACGGAATCTATCTGAAATCCCTTGTCAATAGTACTCAACACTTCATGTGAGTAAAGAGCTAGTTGTGTTTCACAGGAACGATGTTTTCTAAACTCATGTTGACTGTGTGTCAATAGACAGTTTTCTTCGAGGTAATTCATAATGTTCGAACACAATATATGTTCTAAAATCCTGGAACATATCGACGTTAACGATATGGGTCTGTAATTTAGTGGATTACTCATACTACTAAATTACAGGCCCTCTCTCTGTCCACCGCCTCCTTCATCCCATCTCTATCCATTTCCTCCACCCCCTCCGTCCACTCTCTCTGTCTATTTTCTCCTCCCCTCTCTGTGTCCATCTAGATGTCGATCTGCATACATATTCCGCGAGCCATCGTACCGTGCGTGGCGTAGGGTGCCCTTTAGCACAACCAGTCATTTCCTTTCCTGTTCCACTCGCAGATAGAGCGAAGGAAAACGACTGTCTTTATGCCTCCGTATGAGCCCCAGTTTCTCGTTTCTTACCTTCGCGGTCCCTAAGCGAAATGTATGTTGATGGCAGTAGGATCATTCTGCAGTTAGCTTCAAATGCCGGCGTTGGTGATTCTGATGTTCATTGGTTGACGAGACTCTGAGTGGACAGCTTTGTTTCTGCTCACGACGGCATTGGAACCATGGATAGCTTTTTTAAAAATTTTTTGGCTGAGCAAAATTTCAGTCCATGAAAAAATGGTGCAAATGGCTCTGAGCACTATGCGACTTAACTTCTGAGGTCATCAGTCGCCTAGAACTTAGAACTAATTAAATCTAACTAACCTAAGGACCACACTCACATCCATGCCCGAGGCAGGATTCGAACCTGCGACCGTAGCGGTCGCTCGGTTCCAGACTGTAGCGCCTACAACCGCACGGCCACTCCGGCCGGCTCAGTCCATGAACTGTGGTAACAACGTGATTTAACGTATTTCTGCCTCTTGTTGTCTCATTCGAAATTCTCGTCAGCTACTTCAATCTGTGCTATAGCCATTGCCAACTGCCACTGCTGAACGATTTCCTTAAGTAGTGAAATGCCCGTGTTTTGATGGTTTATCAAGTGTGGTTAATTTTTTATTTTATTTACTGGATCAATTGGTTGTTTGAAGTTTTCCAGGCCATAGTTTAAATTGTCATTGTGGTCTGGCCTGTGTACCTTGAAGCACGTATGAACATGTTTTTGAGGCTTGTTGAATTTAAACCATCTGTTTGCGTGTTTCAAAAGCTTGTCTTGTTACTGTATGTTCTCTCCCGTGTGTACGGTGGCCTGCCTGAGCAGACGGGCGAGCTGGGCCTGTTGATTGTTGGAGAGTAAAAGGGCTCGTACCAAGAGCGGCAGTTCATGTGTAATGAAGGGAAAGCTGTGTAATCTTGCTTTAAGTATAAGCCTCCAATTGTAACCAATATCTATTGATGCATTTGTAGTTGGGTGAGTGGTGGCTTAATTTTAAAACCACGAGTTTGTTTCATGTTGTTTAATGATATTGTGCTGAACTATTGCAGAATTTAACTCTAAAGTCATTTACTTGTCAGCTTGAATTCGTTTTAGGGATTTCACTATTTAATTAGTGTAATGTTTTTATGAGAAATTTTGTCTTAAAATTTTATGCTCTGTGCTTTTTTTTAATCGTGAGCTCATAGATAGATGCCGGCTTAGAGTAAGACCAAAGGTTATATTCTGAACTAGTTATTTTTCTAGTTGAAGTACCAGGCTTATTGGATTCTGATTGCTTTGGTAATGGTTGTTTAAATATTAATGCTTGGTAAAATATGTTTTAGTCTTTTATTATTTTAATAGCTTGCCTAAAAGTTTAATGCTAAATAAGCTGACGTTTGTCAACCCTTGCTTAAGATCAAATCTGGAAGCGCAATGATTCTGTATTAAAGTACCAAGGAGTGAAACTTGCTCAGAGAGTTATACTGTAATAAAGTCAATCATGTTTGAGAATTGAGAATTTCATTAACTGAACCTTTCCTGTGCTTGCGTGAAGATGCGCTACAGAACCGAAGTCGACCATTTACTTCCCTACCACAATCCTTGCACGCTCGTTCCATTTCATATCGCTTCGCAACGTTACGCCCAGATAGTTAAACGACGTGACTGTCAAGCAGGGCACTGATAATGCTGAATCCGAACATTACGGGTTTGTTTTCCCTACTCATCGACATTAACTTACATTTTTCTAGATTAAGTGCCAGCTGCCATTCATCGCACCAACTACCAATTTTGTCTGGGTCACCTTGTATCAACCTTATCTTCGACACATACCTGTAAACTGCAGCATCTTCAGCGAACAACCGCAGAATACTGCCCACCTAGTCTGCCAGATCGTTTATATACATAGAACATAGGAACGTTTCTATCACACATTACTGGGGCACTCCTGATGTTACCCCCTGTCTCCGATGAACGCTCGCCGTCGAGGACAACATATTGGGTTCTATTACTTAAGAAGTCTTCGAGACAGTCAGATATCTGGAAATCTATTCCGTACGCGCGTGCCTTCGTTAACATTCTGCAGCGGGATACCTTGTAGAATGCTTTTAGGAAATCTAGAAATATGGACTCTGCATGTTGTCCTTCATCCCCAGTTCGCAGTATACCATGTGAGAAAAGAGCAAGCGGGGCCTCGCACGAGCGATGCTTTCTAAAGCCGTGCTGATTCGTGGACATGAGCTTTTCGGTCTCTAGGAAATATATTACATTCGATTTCAGAACGTGCTTTAGAATTCTGCAGCAAACCGATGCTAAGGATATTGATCTGTAATTTTGTAGGTGTGTTCTTTTACCTATCTTCTATACAAAAGGCACCTGCGCTTTTTTGCAGTCACTTGGCGCTTTGCGCTGGTCGAGAAATTCGCAATAAATGCAAACTAAGTAAGGGGCCAAGGACTTGGAGTTTTCTTTGCGAAATCGAATTGGGATTTCATTCGGATCTGGCGAATTACTTGTTTTCAAGGCTTTCAGTTGTTTCTCTATGTCAGGGATGATTATTACTATGTCATTCATACTGGATGGTCAAACGACGGTATATTTGTACGATGCTCCTGTTTGACCGATTTCTTAAATGTGGAATTTAAAACTTTGGCCTTCCTTTTCATATTTTCTACTGCCAAACCAGAATAGTCCAAGTGTGACTGGATGGAAGCCTTAGATCCACTTAGCGATTTTACACAGGACCAGAATTTTTTCGGCTTCTCCGCCAGATCTTTAGCCACGCTACGACGGTGGTAGCTGTTGTTGCTTCGATCATAGATCTTTGAACAGACGCACGAATTTCTACTAATCTTTGCCTGTCGTCATTTGCGCATCCTCTTTTGAACGGAGAGTGCAACAGCATTTGCTTCCTCACCATTTTCCGAATATCGTTATTTAAACACGGTGGGTACTTTCCATCCTTAATACACTTATTAGGCACATGCTTGTCACTTGTCCAGAGCACGGTTTACAATCTGTTTAAACCTTACCCATAATTCCTCTATGGCCATCATTCTGGAACTAAATTATTGCAGTTCATTGCCCAAGTGAGATGCTAACAACTGCTTATCTGCTCTTTCTTGCAGAAACACTCTCCTAGTCTTCTTGAGCCATTTATTAATTTTCGACACCACAGTCGCTATGATGACATCACGATCACTAATTCCCTTGTCTACACTGACGCCATCGATAAGGTCCGGCCAGTTTATAGTTACAAGGTCCAAGATACTTCCATTGCGTGTGGGCTGCCGAACTAGCTGCTCAAGAAAGAAGACCGTGTCTGTACCGTCTGCGATGAACCCATACATTTCCCAGAATCTACTCGGCAAGTTAAAGTCACCACCAACTAGTATTGCATGATTTGGGTATTTACACACAACTAACGATAGTCTTCCTTTGAATGAGTCTAGAACTGTCACAGCAGAGTCGGGAGGTCGCTAAAAACATCCAACGATTAACTTGGTTTCACCTAGCCAGCTCCTACCGCCTCCGTCCGTCTGCTCCTTCTCCTTCTGTCCATCTGCTCCTCCCCTCCAATCTCATCTCCTCCTCCCCCACTTTGTCCATCTCCTCCCTCCCTTCTCTCTGTCCATCTCCTCCGTCCCCTCTCCCCGTTCATCTCCTCCTCTTTCCTTTCCCCGTCCATCGCCTTCTAGCCCCTTACTCTGTCCGTTTCCTCTCTTCCCTCTCTCTGCTCATTTCCTCCTCCCACTCTATCCATTCATCTCCTTTTACGCCCTCTGCTGATCTTTTTCTCCCCTTCTCTCTGTCCATCTCGTCCTCTTTCCTTGCTATTTCCGCCTCCTCCTCTTTCCTCTTCTGTCTACTTACCTCTCCCCCTCTCTCTGTCCATCTCCTCCTCCCCTATCTGTGTATCAGAGATGGGCAACGTCGTTCATCCTTGGGAACTAGTTCACTGGTGATCGTTCTTTTTTTGGGAACCGTTCATTTTTACTCGTTCACCGTTCATTTGTACTTGGTATACGGTTCTTATGAAAAACTGAAAATTAGTAGCATAGGTGACTGAAGATGGAAGGCGCCAAGAGGGGCACTAGCCTCCCCCCTGGAGTACAGAGTTTTTATTCGTAACAGAATTCTCAAACACTTGTGATTTTCGTTATTCTGCAAAACATCTCGTTTAGCCAACTGCACGTTATATGGCTGATCGCAGTGAAATAATATAAGGTGGCGCACGAAAAACCGGCGCCAAGTACAGACTGCTTACCAGTTACGCTACGAGCAAAATAGATAAACATGCAATAATTAGACGTGCAGTCGGCAGTGGAACTGCGACGAGTCCGGCCGAGCGAGGTCGAGACAGACGGGAACGGGACCGAGGCTGGAACGAGACCGGCCGACGTGCCGTTGCGGGAACGAGACCCACCGTTTCCCGTTCCCGGGAACTATAAGTAGAAAGCCGCGACCGAAGTGAAATATGAAAGACCGTTCCTTAGAATTCGTTGCTCGCTCGTTCCTTTCATCTTGGACCCGTTAGTTCGCTAACGACCCCTCTATACTGTGTATATCTCCTCTTTGCCTCTCGTTGTCTGTCGATATCTTCCTCCCCCTCTTCTCTCCACGTTATCACGCTCACTCCAATAGGAGGCTAGGGGTTCTTACCTCCCACAGAATTTCTCTCCAGATCATAACTGATACGTGTACCAAATTGAATGAAATCGTTCCAGGCTTTAGGATAAACGTTTTATCGTTGGTTTCGCTATTTTTCATAATATGTTTAACGTATTTCACACTTATTTGTACAGAAGTTTCATCTGCATCTCTAGCGAATTTCGGTTTGAAGTTTCATTTTTCATTAGGTCAATGTTTATGACGTCTGTCTCCTGAACGAAGTGCTGCACAATGATATAATTTTTCAGGTGCAGTCAGAGGTATATGTGCTTACTGTCTGCTAAACGTGTTGTGAATAGAAATGGTAACAACCAGGTAATAAATTCTAACGTCTTGCATGATGCAGCAATTTTTCACGCATCTCAGCGTTTATGACATCTTATGTCCTGAACTATGCGTCGTACAATGATATAATTTTACCGGTAAATTCACTGGCACATACGAATACTGTTTGCATCATCTGTCGCAAATGTGCGTTAGTAGCAAACAAGTTTTAAAATAAAACGTCATGCTGCATGAACAGCGAAAATGTAGTAACCGATAAACTTTCTTCCTTTCATCACTTTTGTGGGGGTCGTCAGCGAGAAAAAGTTTCAGAAAAGTTTGAAATTATGTGTAAACTTTGTTGCAAGTCTCTAAGTTCTCTCATTCTCTAATATTGGATGACTCAAGTATGTCAGCCACAATGCATTACTCCCCTACCCCTTTGACAAATTGGTGATTCTTACCCCTACAACGATTATTTCCAGACAGTAAATGACATGTGTACCAAGTCTGGTTGAAATCGGTGCACTGCTTTGGAAGAATATGTGGAACATACATACATATATATGTACATCCAGTTTTGTAAAATATATGGATCTGGATAAACTATAATATGCTAAAGTGCACTATAATACAGCGGTAAAATGCTCCTATCGGGGCACAAAAAATACGACTTTGTTTCTGTTTATTTAAAAGATTCTGACTGAACAGTGAGGTACCAGCTGCCTCAGTCTACCTTCCTCGGCACTTTTACAAACTTTCTCAAAAATTTTTCCATGCTTTTTTAACGTGCAACTCATCTCACACTTCCACAAGCTACCCTGACGGTACCTCGCACCCACTAGTCCACTGCTGTTAAGTTGCTCATAACCAACCACTCCCAGTCGCTCTTTCTCTATCACTCATTCAATCCAACTCATTGTCATCGTCTCCTTGCGTCTCTCTGTCATCGTCTCCTGTGTCACCGGTACAGTCCCCTTCGTTCTGTCCCACTACTACGGTCTCCTATCAGTGTCACTACCTCCCTCCTCCTTGTTTTCATTACTCTTCTTATTGCTAATATCTCATTCCTTCCTCCCTACTGCTACTCTCTCTTCTCACTATCACTATCTCTCTTCCTCGTTGTCATTCTCATATACTTTGTCTCTCATTATCACTGGCTCTCTCCTCTTCCACTTCTCTTTCTCTTTATTCCTCCCCCCCCCCTCCCAGCACTACCTCCATCACTCTTTTTCTAGCACTGTTTTGTTACTGTCAACTTCGTTCCTTTGCCACTTGGTCCCTGTCTTTCCGAAACACTACCATTGTATCGTTTGCTCATTCTTTAACACAACCACTGTCTGCTATCTTCCAGAATTTATTATTTTTGCGCCTCTTTGCCACTGCCGCTGTCTTCTTCTCTCTCAGTACAAAAAAAAAAAAAAATAAAAATAAAAATAAAAATAAAAAAATAAAAAAAAACGCGAATTGTTTGCATGCCAACATTTTTGGAAATTTTTTTAAAGATGATGAGGAAGGTTGAGTGAGGCAACTGGTACCCTACTTCTCAGTCAATCTTTTCAATAAACGGTTATATACTCGCATTTTTTGTACTCCGATAGGATCATTAGGATCATTTTTCCGTTGATTATCTTCTTTTCCCTGCTTCGGCAAGACATTTTACTCACAGGTGTGAATTCTTAATGGACCAAACTGCTGAGGTCATCGCTCCCTAGACTTACACACCACTTAAACTAACTTATGCTAAGAACAACACACACTCCCATGCCCGAGGGAGGACTCGAACCTACGGTGGGAGGGGCCGCGCAATCCGTGACATGGCGCCTCAAACTACGTGGCCGCTCCGCGCAGCTTTACTCAGTGGAAAACAAAAGTAATGGTAAGCAAAATTTAAATAACAATTTTGTTTGTGTGGTCATCCTCCGCAGTAAGCACATAAATACTAGTTTTGTAAATAAAATCGTCGTTTCTCGCTGCAACTTAATTTATTTTTTTCCAGACGTATTTCACATTTTTCTTGCTCTAAGGCATCTTCTGTGGAATCTATAACGATACGGTTTTGTTATTTTTAGATTATCAAACGGTTTACGTCGCGTTTTTTGTGTAAATAAGTAATTACATTCAGTTTTCTCTGATCTGCGCTTCCTCTCATCTGGTCTGGAGGTCGCATAACCCTTTATTTCCGAAACATAAGCACAATTTTGTATTCCGAACTTTTTCACACTGTTCACCATGTTTCTCCTTCCTTTTTGTGGTGTACTATTACTCTTTTGCCACTATATGTTTTTTCCTTTTTTTTGTATGTGTGTGTACGGCGGAGGGGTTGATGTTCTGAGTTGTAGAGTGTTGAATATGAATGTAATAGCTGCTATAGAGTGGTTGAAAGCTTTGGTGACAGCTGATTTGACTTTTGGTTTCAGTGTTCTGTGGAGGGGGGTTTAAGGATGGATAAGAGAGTGAAAATTTGTTGGGTGGTATTATTATTATATTGGGTGGTATTATTATTATTATTATTATTATCAATATTATATTATTTATATTGGGTGGTATTATTATTATTATTATTATTATTATCAAAATTGTATTATTTATATTGGGTGGTATTATTATTATTATTATTATTATTATTATCAATATTATATTATTCCTCTTTGGGAGCATTATTCCATTATTTTATCTATTAGTGTAAACAATGAATTGTTGGGCATGTGTGCTTGATCATTCAGCAGAAAGGAAAACTCTGTTAAATGATCAAGTACACGTGTCAAACAATTCATTGTATACACTAATAGATAAAATAATGGATTAACGCTCCCACAGAGAACTAATATAATAATAATAATAATACCACCCAATATAATAATAATACCACCCAACACCTTTTCACTCACCTATCCATGAACACCCTCTATAGAACACTGAAACTAAAAGTCAAATCAGATGTCACCAAAGCTATCAACTACTCTCTAACAGTTATTAAATTGATATTCAACACTCAACAACTCACACCGCCAACACCTCCTCCGCGCACACACACTAGAAAAAAAAACAACATACAAACGCCCCCCCACCTACACACTACTAAAAAAAAAGAAAAATAACATATACACACTTTTCAACTCTCTCTCTCTCTCTCTCTCTCTCTCTCTCTCTCTCACACACACACACACACACACACACACACACACACAGATATAGACATCATGAATGTTGCACGCGTTACTACCGCTATCTGTATATGTGATGTCGCTGTCCTGATTTTTGTCACTGCAGGTGTAGCTACAAATACATGTTTATATAGTGACACATCATTCGTCGTAAGTACAGTCTTTATTCTGGGGAAAGCTGTAATTCACGAAGCGCTGTGTAGTGACTCGGCTGTTGCGTGGTATCGCTGTGGGCAGCCGAAAATGTTGTTGTCGATGACCTCCGCTTCAACACCCACATGCGGATTACAGTCAATCAGTTGTAGCCGGCGGGGGAGTAGTCAGAACCGTCCGTGGTTAAAGCGGAAGCGGAACGTGGTGACGAGAAACCTTCTGTGGCACATACCAAGGGAGTACCATGGTCGTGCACGGATGCTTGGTACTACAGTGCATAACTTCCCCTATGTCGGTACGGTAGGCGCCACTTATTGTTCCACAAGGGCCTGATATGCCCCCACACATCTTTGAGAAGTTCTGTGTAAGGAAAATTTTCAAAATACTGTACGTCTCTATCGCAGGTGGCTGGCGCTCTCAGCGACGGCATCAGTTATTTCATTGATTCCGGTATCATTGCGCCCCTTTACCCATAACATGGTGATTTTCTTGTTACGGCGCTGTATTTCTGCAATACAGTCTATAATCCGTTACACCAAGGAAGTGTTCGTATTGTTGACAACATGATACCGTATGAACAGCGGTGCTTATTTCGAGTCTGTCAGGCTAATGACCGTGTCTTTATCTAAGCCATCTGCTTACATAAGTACTTCTCGCACTGCAGTGACTCCATTGTAAGTATCGAGGCTTTCAGAGTGAATTGGAACTGACCAAGGTGGTGAATCTGTTCGTTATAATATGCACTGCTAACGCCATCTGAAGTATGTTCTCCATCTGCGTAGAGACTATGACCATGTTTCCATCAACTTTCCATCTTTCGACGGCCCCATGCTCATATTAGTTCCATGTATCGTTATCCGTGTGAATGTCTAAATCTGTTGTTTTATTCCTGTAATTTTTGAACTGTAATAGTAAGGAGCTTACAAATGTTTATTCGAGATATTTTTATATAATGGTGTGTTTATGCGACAGCTACTCACAAATAAATTAATAAATAGATAAAATATGTATCTATAAGTTACAATCTGTACTTATATGTTGGCATCACTTCTCCACATAGTTGTCACCCAAATTAAAATATTTGTCGTACTCTGACACATCAGCTTCTTTATCCCTTCATCAAAAATGATGCTCTCTGATGGTTGACCCAGCTGAGCTCATCGTTAGGTCATAATGTGCCGAGTACCCTCCCAGGGCTTCACACTGAGAAGAGGTGAAAGTCGCTTGGTGCCAAGACCAGACTATAAAGCAGATATTGAATAATATCACCGTCTCTAATGACCTCGTTGTCGACGGGACGTTACACACTAATATCCTCCTCTTCCCTGAATAATATCCCACCCAAAAAGTCTGAGTTTTTGCTTAATTCGATTCGCAGAATTCTGTCACGCATTGTCGTGAAGGATAATGATTCGTTTGGTAACCATATCACACCAGCTTGTTTAGGATTGATTCAGGAGATCGGTGAGAGCCTCATAACAAACCTGTGATGTCACAGCATTCTCTCTTGTTACTCCTATGAAACCCCTTGTCAAAATTCCTTTTCAATCTCAAAAAACAATAATTATCATTTTGCAGTTCGACAGCGTCTGCTTGAATTTTTTGGACTTATTGTTGGAGTAACACATATTGCAGTCCCGAGAGTGTTAAGAAATTCCTACCCTTCTTTATGGCAGCATTGAAGCAATGTCGCCGGCCGCTGTGGCCGATCGATTCTAGGCGCCTCAGTCCGGAACCGCGCTGCTGCTACGGTCGCAGGTTCGAATCCTGCCTCGAGCGTGGTTGTGTGTGATGTCCTTAGGTTAGTTAGGTTTAAGCAGCTCTAAGTCTAGGAGACTGATGACCTCAGATGTTAAGTCCCATAGTGCTTACAGCCATTTGAACCACTTTTGAAGGAATGTCAACGGTGGACCCATTCTCCCCATTGTGTGTATATCGGTTAGACATTTTGGTACCCACTGTGTGCAAAACTTATGGTGACGTAAACTCTCTGTTACAATGTTAAAGACAGTTGTCCTTGAAATGTGAGGCACGTCTTCAGAAAGTTCGTCTCGTACGCATAATTTCGTCAACATGTTGCACAAATTCATCAGTCACATCTGAATGTCTTCCTTTCGTCGTGCACATCTCCGCGACTAATCTTGAATTTTCTACATTATTTCCTTACAACATCGTTACTCATAACCGCATCCACACACACAAGATAAGATCGCAATGGATCTCTACAGCATTGCCTCCTCTTGCTTGAAGGAAGTAAGTGATAGAACGTACTTCGCAACTGGTGGCAGACGCAAGAACACTGTCCATTACAATTGTTTGCTACTTAGACACTGGCGAATGCAGCAGAGAGCTGACTGATGCAACGTGACGTTCAAAGCCTCCATTTTAAAACACACAAGCGCCCGTGAAGCTAGGGTACGGCAAAATAACGTCATCGGTAGATGTGTAGTCGGAAGGGAAAACGTGGGAAGAGCGATAACAGTGGGGTGAGAACTGCGGACAGATGCTGTGGGGGAAAAACCGGGTGCTGGAGGGGAAGTGCAGTTCTAAACTGAAGCCTACGCAAACGTTTTTGTAAATATTTTGTGGAGGCCCTCCACGCCAAGAAGATCTACTGCCACCTCTGCTTTAGTTTAAATCTAAAAAGAAATCCGCTGAAAGTGCAACAAAAGAAGCGATTTATTTTCCCCGGACTTATTAACGATTTGTAAATTTCAAAGAAGCATCATGAGTGGCGAAATTTGAGTAAAACCTACATTTCTCTAGTTTGCTTCTTTTGCCAAGACACAGTGCAGTTTACGGAATGTCACCTCACCACCATGTTGTGCTGTCGCAACTGCAAGAAAATTCTGAAACAGTGGTTCATTAAGTGAGGAACTGAGGACAAGGAAGATCAATAGGTTATGAAACAGCACATCCTCGGTACATGAATCAACATGTGATGACTTCACTTAAGTAATTCTAAAACCCACACTGCTTACCGATGGCCCTTAAAAATTACATTTTTTCATCGAAAATGTCTTTAGTCAGTGGAATAACACGGCAGATAATGAAGGATCACATAATAACCATAAGGCAAAATACTCTACTCTTTGGGTGCAATCATTTGCCACAATTTCAAACCGTTTAAGAGACATGCGGCATGTTACGGAAATCTCAATATGGTTTATCGCGATCGCAAATGCGAGCTATATAAGATCAGCTTTCCCGAGATGGGTGACAGATAGAGATCTCTAACCAAGGAAAAAAAACCGATATGTTAGCAAAATATTGAGTAACATGCACCAAACACAAAATGATAGCGACCCCTATTTTTCATTGCAAACGTTTTAGAATTTCGCACAAAGTCTTACTTAAATGTAAATATCACAACAATAATTATGGCCATTAACGAAATGATGGCAGTTATAAGAGTCGAGGGACATGAAAGGGAAGCAGTGGTTGGGAAGAGAGTGAGACAGGGTTGTAGCCTATCCCCGATGTTGTTCAATCTGTATATTGAGCAAGCAGTAATGGAAACAAAAGAAAAATTCGGAGAAGGTATTAAAATCCAAGGAGAAGAAATAAAAACTTTGAGGTTCGCCGATGACATTGTAATTCTGTCGGAGACAGCAAAGGACTTGGAAGAGCAGTTGAACGGAATGGACAGTGTCTTGAAAAGAGGATATAAGATGAACATCAACAAAAGCAAAACGAGGATAATGGAATGTAGTCGAATTAAGTCGGGTGATGTTGAGGGAATTAGATTAGAAAATGAGACACTTAAAGTAGTAAAGGAGTTTTGCTATTTGGGGAGCAAAATAACTGATGATGGTCGAAGTAGAGAGGATATAAAATGTAGACTGGCAATGGCTAGGAAAGCGTTTCTGAAGAAGAGAAATTTGTTAACATCGAGTATAGATTTAAGTGTCAGGAAGTCGTTTCTGAAAGTATATGTATGGAGTGTAGCCATGTATGGAAGTGAAACATGGACGATAACTAGTTTGGACAAGAAGAGAATAGAAGCTTTTGAAATGTGGTGCTACAGAAGAATGCTGAAGATTAGATGGGTAGATCACATAACTAATGAGGAGGTACTGAGTAGGATTGGGGAGAAGAGGAGTTAGTGGCACAACTTGAGTAGAAGAAGGAACCGGTTGGTAGGACATGTTCTGCGGCATCAAGGGATCACAAATTTAGCATTGGAAGGCAGCGTGGAGGGTAAAAATCGTAGAGGGAGACCAAGGGATGAATACACTAAGCAGATTCAGAGGGATGTAGGCTGCAGTACGTACTGGGAGATGAAGAAGCTTGCACAGGATAGAGTAGCGTGGAGAGCTGCATCAAACCAGTCTCAGGACTGAAGACCATAACAAAAACAACGAAATGATGAGCACCTCATCATGAAGCTGGCGTGCGAAGCTGTAAGTAACGCAATACTGACATTTTTTTACCTAATAGTTTGAGTACAGAAAAGACTACAGGGCGTGCACATCGATTCAGTCAACGCAGCAGGCCGAAAGCAGACAAATAATGTCGGCATCCCCTTCCAAAAAAAGAATGTACTAGCCCACCACTTCGGACTAAAATCGGCAACTACGCACTGGTCACCGTATCATGCGCAGACTCTACAAGCATTTGTTTATTTTTAATAGATAATCGGAGTTAATTTATGAATATCACTCGCATTTACGCACCCTGTACGCTGCATAACTTTCGAAGCCACTGGCACGCAGTTACATTGCTGCTCTGAAGTGTCACGCCGCTCTTTTCGCCTTCTTCTGCCTCCCACACACACACACACACACACACACACACACACACACACGCACACACACTGGTACGCACCTTCAGGGCTGAGCGCGAGCATGCAGAAGGGCTCCCCGCGGACCACCACCTCCTGCATGACGATGCCGAAGCTGTACACGTCGCCCGGTTGGCTGCCCTGCTTGCGGAGCGCCGGGTTCCGCAGTAGCTCCGGGGCCGTCCACAGCAGATCTGCAACGACACACAAACGGGCCGTCTGCACTGAAGAGGAGCCGTTGTGCTGGCCTACAGAACAGTTACCACAAACACTAGAGCTTGTTTCGACGAATGGACCGGAAACTGCGCAGGGGCCAGATTTAAGCTTATGTGCTAGGAAGCCTACGGCTGCCAACAGACAATCCACGGCTCAAGTGTTGCGCATAGGAACGGACGAGACGGCAGTACTATCTCTATAATGAAGGCCGCCAAATACACAAAGCCCTAATGGTCAAATGTTTGAGCGGGTCAACAATGACGACTCCCTTGAAATTACACAACGGGTGCTTGTTTGAATTTTCACCAAGAGTGGAAAATGCACAAATGAGGCATCAAATTGACTAGTGCGAGGTCTAGTTTTCTAAAAGAATTCTTGAAACTAATCGTAGTAAACAAAAAATACGCAATTAGTGATTTGAGGGAAAAGTTAAATATTTCACGAACAGCTGCTGCTACTCATGTAAACGAAATGTCAAAAAATACCAAATCACAGCATAAATTGAAACTTCTCTCTTTTCTCTATATAGTCTTAATAATAATAGAGTGCCGATCAATATTTACATATTTTATATTTTATGCACAGTGAACAAAACTTGAAAATAAAGGAAAGGGGGCAAATATTTTGCGAAATGATTTGCTTAAAAGTAAGAATGTATGTACTGCCGTCCAGCTCATCATCCAGGATTTGAAATGGCTTCCTCCTTCGCCTCCCCTTTCGTTCTGTATGGCCCTCTCACGCATGAAATGTATTCGCAGTTCCAAGTATGAACAACCACCAGCTGTATAAGGGAATGACGACAGCGAAAATTTGGTCTTTGTTGATACACTGTGGACGCGGTACAGCGGCTATTCAAATATTTAGCAAATAAATTCTCCAAACAGCCATGCAAATTGAGATGTTATTTTAATTTCGCTACCAGTTTCGGCAATTTAATGTGCCATCTTCAGGCCCCATATGCACCTCTCAAAAATTATCGATACTGTTACATATGCCCCGCTATGCCAAATCGGTAATTTTTGAGTGGTGCTAATGGGTCCTGAAGATGGCATATTGAATTGCCGAAATTTGTTTTTGTTTGTTCTGTTGTAGGGCGTAAAAACAACTAGGGTCCACGCTTCCTTATCAGAACCGTAGAACAAGAACATGAAAAAGGAGTTAAAACAAACAAACAAAAAAAAAACCAAATCGATGGAAGGAAACTGGGAGCGAAAATAAAATGAGCTAACTTTTCGATCTGCACAGCTGTTTGGCGAATTACCTTGTTAAATAAACGAAAATCTGTGTCAGGCGAGAACTCGAACCCAGATTGGCCGTTTTACGCGAATGGTCGCCTTAATCCTGTGGCTATCTGTGCACGATTCACAGCTAAACACAAACTTCCATACGTCGTCGCTCCTGCGTCACAAACTGCACTCGTACACACATTATGTAATTTCCGTACAGGGGAGAACATTTTAATTGAAAGTCACTGCCTGGTATCGGCGGATAAATACGATATTGCTGTGCCTGCGTTGTTAATAAGAAGGATGTGAAGTTCCTTCGGACATGCATGCGTGTCTATGAGTGGTTATTGAAGGATGACGTCGAACATAGCAGGAAAGGTGCAGTATTCTCGTAATTGGCATCTGCGAAGACGTGGCCCTACATGTTATTGCTAATCTTTTCTTAACCATTGGGCTACTTAAGCTTGACTTGAAGTTTCATGGTCAAATATGTTTCCACCTACGATTTCCGTGCGCTATGTAACACGCTCTTCTGGGATGATAAATTAAGATGATGATGTCTCTCAGCGTTCGAAAGAGCTGGTGATATATTCAATCTTTTTCAGGAAGCTGATAATTACGGTTTGAGTTGAGAACAGTTATTAGGGAATCACAAACTATACAGAATATCACCGAAATTACTGCTCTTTTTAAGCATTTTGAATACACTCAGCTTTATCAACACAGTACATGCCAACATACGTCATTAATCATCTCACACTGAGACTACGACGATCACAAAATGACGCGGATAATTTTATCGAACATATGATAGCAACCAATGCCGGCTCACGCACACAGGCTGAACTTAACAGACTGCCATGCCAAGCACTTCCACCAAGCAGCAGCAATCACTGCTACGGAATACATTGTCAGCGGTCGAATGCTGGAATCAGCTAAACCAGCGAGCGGTAGCTGCAGTAACATACTATACAATGTCCAGACACATCAATGTGACAACCCGTCAAAATCCTGAATAACCATCTTTTGCAGCGCGGGCAGCTGCGAGACTTGAAGGGAGAGAGTGAATGAGGTTCTGGAAGGTACCGACAGGTATTTGGAGCCATGCTGACAACAGTGCCGTGGTCAGCTGCGCCAGGTTTCTTTGTTTAAGATCCATGGCGCGACCAACCCGATCGAGACGGTTCCGCAGACTCTGGATTGGGTTTAAATCCGGTGAGTGTGGTACCGAAGGGAGTACAGTAAACTCAGCCTCGTGCTCTTCGAACGACACACGTACACTGCGAGCTGTATGAGACATAGCATTGCCCTGCCTTTAGATGGCATCGTGCTGAGGAAAAACAAACTACGTATATCGGTGGGCACTGTCGCCAAGCATTGATGAACACCAGTGTCGGTCCACTATGCCTGCCTGAATAACGAGATCACGCAGTAACATTCTCCAGAACGTACCGCTCCCCCCTCCGACCGGGAGCCTTTACTTTCAGACTTTTCACTCCGTAAATGTCAAAGGCCATCTGTCCGATGGAGCATAGAACACGTTTCATCGGAAATGGCTAACTGTCGCCACTAAGTGAAAGTCCAATTGTGGTACTGGCGTGCAAATTCCAGCCTTCGTCGTCAGTGAGCAGCAGTCAACTTGGGTGCATGAACCACGCGCCTGTTGTGAAGGCCCATTCCTAGCAACGTTCTCCGAACGGTCGTTGAGGACACACTGTTGGTAGCCCCTTGGTTCATCTGGGCGGTCAGCTGCTCAGTAATTACACATCTCTGCAATCGTCGTTCACACATGTCATCAAAGGCCCCTGGTGTACCAATGTTACCTTAGGGTCAGTGTTAGGTAGTGCCACTTTGCCATGCACCGTATAAATTAACCGCAGAGGCACTCGAACGGTTTAGAAACCAAGCCGTTTCGGAAATCCTTCACCCTTGGCCCGAAAGCCAATGATCATGCCATTTTGTACATCAGATAAATCGCTCCGTTTCCGCATTATAACTATCTCCAAGTCCCCCTTCCCCCTCCCCCATTGTGCTTTATATACCTTACACTGTCAGTGCTGCCACCTGCATCCGTGAGTGGTTACTGCACGATGATATCGAACACAGGTGGTGTTCACATTAATGGAACTAGACCATGTATAATGTGCGATGAAGCAAAGCCATACGTCTGCCACCAATGTCACAAATTGTATCTTGATGCGGGAGTATGTAGGATCCTCGCAACCACTAAAGAAAAAACTAAACCCCTCCCGAACAGGCCATGAAGGCCCAACGGAACCTACCGGCCGCCGTGCCATGCTCAGCCCTTAGGCGTCACTAGATGCGGATATGGAGGGGCATGTGGTCAGCACACCGCTCTCCCACATTTCGAGACCGGAGCCGTTACTTCTCAATCAAGTAGCTCCTCAGTTTGCCTCACAAGGGCTGAGTGCACTCCACTTGCCAACAGTGCTCGGCAGACCGGATAGTCACCCATGCAAGTGCTAGCCCAGCCCGACAACGCTTAACTTCGGTGATCTGACGGGAGCCGGTGTTACCACTGCGGCAATGCCGTTGGCCCTCACAACCACTGCAATGCATTTCATTCATTTCAAAAATACTTTTAGCATCATTTGGGCAATCTGCGGCCACAAAATTAGCACTGTACGTGAGTGGACTGCCTATGTGTTCATATAAGGTAGAAGAATATTACTGCACACCGGATGATAATATTACTGCGTTGTGATGGCTATACCAGGTTCCCAGTCTGTACGCCGCAAAATTGCACGAAATGAGACGTACTCTGTCGGAAATAATTAACAAAGTGAGCACCATTAGTCGCTCATACGGAAGATAATTTCAGTCGATAGGCTTGTCTATTGTCCTCGATTCCTGATTGTTAGCGCTTTATCCCGGCCCGTTGCTTTAATTTACCTCGCACCGCGTAACGGCTGTTTGAGGACAACACTCTGTGGCTTGTTTGTGGCGTATCAGACATGTCAGTCACACGTGTCGATCACGTGCTAAGCGCCGATGACGGCCGGGTATAATATATTATTATTTGTCCCTATAATTAGGCCTGAATATTCCAGGCACGACAGCTAGTTTGATTCCAGCGGCTGAACATTTAACGTCTGAATGAGTCTGGCAAAGAGCTATCAGAGTCCATTAAATTGGCGAACTCGGAGTGATTGGGACGCAGTGTTATACAGAACGTGTTGTGGATTTCACTTCTACATTCGAGAACAAGCTTCACCTGTCGGATGGATGTGGACTCTAAGCAATTGTGTTACTTTTACGCTATCATACCCGACAGCACGAAGCAAAAGTGAGGAAACATTATGCTAGGTTTGAATCCAGTCCCGGATATGGGTATGAGTTTTAAATGCATTGGTCCTGCATTAATATTATCTAGGAAACGGAAATGAGTTTTAAAAATTAAGTTCAATTTGCGATAAGCGCATCATTTTTCATAAGCTAATATTGTATTTTAAGAGTATATCCGAATACGTCTTCTCAGAATTTAATCTTTACAATTTTTACCACGTTGTTGACCAATTTAGATGTTGCGAATTATAGTATCAAATGTTGTTCATCTCTTAACTATGTCTGCCTAACCACACCAACGAATGGAAAGAGTGTAGAAGATGTTAAAAATAAGACTGGAGGAGGGAAAAGTATTATTAGAAATCTAAACTGAATCATCTGGAGTGATAAGATTACAAACAAAACTATATTCACCTGGGTAATAAATCCATGAAAAACATTTCGATCCTTATAAAGCTGCCCAAGTCGGCTGTTCGGTATGAGATCGTACTATGGAGTGGAAACGCGAAGGAACAGAGACAGCTAAACCAACACCAGGCAAACCGCTTATACTGTTGAACAGGGGCCCTCGAGCATTGAAGAGGGTAGTTGTAAAAACTCGCATGGAATCAGATGAAGGAATCACTCGCGATTTCCAAAGTGCTAGCAGAGAGCTAGCACAATGACTGCACATATGGAGTTAAAAAGAGTGGGGTACAATGGTCGAACTTCCTCATAAGCATACATCTGTGTAGGCAGTGCTAAGCGTCGCTTGAAGTGGTGTAGAGAGCGACGCCACTGTGCAGTGGATGTCTGGAGGTGAGTGATTTGGAGTCATGAATCACGCTACACCCCTGTGGCAATCCGATGGAATGGCTTGAACTTCACTAGTCTGGAGACCGTGGGTATCGCTAACAGTGAGGCGGTATGTTACGGTATGGGGTGTTTTCTCGTCGTTATGTGTTGTACCCATAATCCACTGTAGCGGCACCACCGTTTAGGATAGGGAAAGTTAGTTTTGTGCGATATTTGGAGCACAAGTTACAGCCAGGTGCGGGCCGGATTGCAATAAGTTTCGCATACCAGCAGTTGCGAAGGCAAATAGAGGCCACGAGGGTGTAGAACTGCTGGAGAGGGCGCACACAGCAGTTTCCATGGCGCAAGTCATGGGCAAGAGAGGGTCACTGGCCAACCTAAGTGTTATGCATACGTGACACGAAGCGGTGCATTAGCGAAACAGAGGCGCAGAGCCAAGTATAAATAGTGTCGTTTTCTAACGAGATTCATTCAAGTGTGGCAGCTCTCCCAGACAGCGGGGCGTGTCACGCCACCGGACTACATGCAGCAACTGATGGGGCGACAGCATCCCAGTCTACTGCAGGTCGTTGGTTCGACCCTCTGAGGCCGACGCGGGGTCTGCAGCCAGCCAGGGCAGGGCACTCTCTGGCTCACTACTGCAGACAGTCGTCTCGGCTCCCGAAACATGGTGGAGACTTCCGAGGCGAGGGCCGCAGATACGGACGCCAGATAGTGGGCGCTTGTTGGTCGCTGCGATCTCAGCCACGCCAGCGAGGAGAAGGATGTAGCTGGCCTCCTGCAGCTCGCACCGAGCGGCACTGATGCGGCAGGGACGTGGACCACCGAGTCAACTGTGGCATCTTGACGATGCCACAACTCCACTGGCGTACAAGGCCAGCTTGACACAGCACATTGCACTGGGTCGCTGGGGTGGTGGCCTCAGCATTGCTGGGCCCTGTGACACAGACCAAGGTGGACGGAGCATTGTAATGGAAACAAATAAATCATTTGGAAAGTTCTTGCCGAGTTTTAATATGGCACCTTCTGGCACCCGTCCACTATGTCTGGTGTCTTCACGCCACATTTGGCATCTGATACCGCAACACCGCTAAAGAAAACACTAAATGCAGAAGGATATGAACACAGCTTACAGAACAGCATAATACGTTCAGTAGAGGAACAGTTCAAAGATGACGAATGTTGGTATCAGCATGACAATATTCCCAGACACAAAGCAACATCAGTGAGGCAATGGTTTGTGGAAATAATGTTCCTCAAATACAGTAGCCTGCCCAGACTCCCGACCTGAACCCAATGGCACACCCTTTGGATGAGTTAGAAATAGAATTCGCTCCAGACCTCCACATCCAACATAACTACCTTCTGTGGTTTCGGTTCTTGAGGAAAAATGGGCTGCTATTCCTGCACAGAAATTGAAATATTTGATTGAATCTTCCCCAGCAAAGCTCAAGCCGTTATAAAGGTGAAGGATGAACAAACCGCATATTAATGTCGACTAATAGGTGTGAGGATACTTCTGATCAGATACTGTACGGGTCAGGGCTGCTTCGGAAATAAAAATGTAGGAAAAGATCAAATGTTATCTGTAGCACTCGATTAATGGAGACTAAGTGCTGTAGTCTCAAGATTAGACCAGATCCAAAATAAAGAAATTATAAAAATGGTGGAAGTGGAAAAGAGCATAATGGAAGCTATTGAGGACAAGGTTACTATAGTACAGTCTTTTAGAACAAACTGCTGGTAATAGATGGTCAACAAAAGTATCGCGATGGAACTCAGATGGATAAAGGAAACGTGGTATAGAAGATGGCTGACGGTTGTCATTGAAACTATGGACTCCAGGAGCCTGTAAGAGAGGGACTGGGTAGACGCTGAACTGTGGTGGTTGAGAAGCGAGAAACAATATTAGCTGTAAATTCATGTGTTGGCCTAATAACCAAAAACGATATTTATAATATCCAACGAGACAGATTTTTTTAAAAATTTTGAACTATACTGATCCCCTAGAACATTATGACATACCTAATACCCGGTATGTCCATTTTAGCAACGAATAACAGCAGCGATGCATCGCGGCATGGAAGCAATGAGGGCTTCGTAGGTCGCTGGAGGGAAGCCACCACATCTGCAGACACAAGTCACCTGAATCCCGTAAATTCTGGGAAGGGGGCCAATGAGCTCTGATGTCACGTTCAATCACATCCCAGATGTGTTCCATCGCGTTCAGCTATGCTGAGTTGAGAGGCCAGCACATCAACTGGAACTCGCTACTGTGTTCCTTGAATCACGGCATCACACACCTGGCCTTGTGACGTGGCGCATTATGTTGTTGAAAACTACCACTGTCGTCGGGAAACGTGATCGTCATGAAGGAATGTACGTGGTCTGCAACCAATGGACGATACTCCTTGGCCTAGCACAGGCTCCACTGGACCCATGGATGCCCACGTGAATGCTCCCCGGAGCATAATGTTGCCGCCGCCAGATTGTCTGTACCCCGCAGTACAGGTTCAAGGAGCTGTTCCCTGGAAGACTGATTCGCACCCTCCCGTAGGAATGCTGCCAACGTCCAGTGCCGATAGTCACGTGCCCATTTCACCCGTAGCTGCTGATGTCGTGGTGCTAACATTGGTACACGCATGGGTCGTCGGCTGCCGAGGCCCACCGTTAGGAGTGTTCAGTGCACTGTTTGTTCAGACACACTTGTACTCTGCCTAGCATTTAAAGTCTGATCTTAGTTCTGCCACTGTCAGCCGCCTGTCCTGTTTTACCGGTCTGCACAGCCTACGATGTCTGTAATGAGGTTGGTGGCGTAACCCCACGATGACTGGAAGTGTTTTCACCTCGATTTCGCCACGTGTTGCAGACACTCGCCACAGCACTCCTCGAACACCCGACAAGTCGAGCAGTTTCCGAAATGCTCGTGCCGAGCCTCCGGGACATCACAATCTGCCCTCGGCCAAACTCAGATAGACCGCGCGCCTTCCCCATTCTGCACACGGACAGCACGCTCACTGATACTACATACTCCTTGCGTGTGTCTGACCAGCAGTCATTCCTCGCCAGATGATGCTGCTATCGCCTGGACTGGTTTATACCGGTGGTTGAACGGTATTTAGAATGTTCTGGCTGACCAACGTATGTCCTAATGTTTACAGATTTGGAGAATACTTGAAAATAACAAAGCGATGCAGTGATAATGCGCTTGCTTATTGGTGTTTGCAATCAAACTTTAGAAAAAAAGAGAACAGCTGCCTAATGAACAGAATATGAAAAAAAAAGACTGAGGGGGAAGTGCAGTACCTGCTTCGTTATTTATAACTTACGTGACATCGCAGCAGCATTAGAAATGGTAGATCTACAGGCCATAGTAAATTTCCTTCCTTCTTTTGAGGAAAGCTTCACTTCAAAGAGCTGAAATTTACACATAGTATGTAATATGTACTACACAATGCATCCAGAGCGTTGAGACAGCGGGAAAAAACTATGATTCGAAAGTGAGAATTAAACTTTTCAACAGAACTACTGTAGTCTCGCCGTTTTACTGAGACCGCAGAGTCACTCATTTAATAAGAATAGCGCTGAACAATAAATCAATGTCTTTGGTGATTTTTGTTTTATGGACATTAGGTCTTGGTCCAAGGCAATAATTCTCTGTCTACCATTTCATCTCACAGTGCTGGAGAAATCATCAAGGGCTGTAAAGACTCAGATAACAGATTCAAACTTAAAGAAGCGTAGCAGCCCCAACTGCTTTACACTTATCCATGCAACGGTCAGTTCGTGACGTCATCAAACGCTACTCAAGATCGCTGAGTCGCGCCGGCGAGTATTATGGTGCTGT
The DNA here is from genome assembly GCF_023864275.1 of Schistocerca cancellata. Classification (NCBI taxonomy): domain Eukaryota; kingdom Metazoa; phylum Arthropoda; class Insecta; order Orthoptera; family Acrididae; genus Schistocerca; species Schistocerca cancellata. The sequence goes on from NC_064627.1 coordinate 389,889,421, forward strand.
TTGCTTAATTTAGCACTAAGGCATACGTAACTTCTTTCATTTCACTCCTCCTTCTTTTATGTTAAGTTGTGTTTGGAGTAATTGAATTTCCATGGCCTCCTTGTACGTCATAGTATAGTAATGACTAGATGTTGATAAAACCATACTATCGGAGGAACGAATTTCGTGGTACGTTGGTCCCAGCGCATGTTCGATTACTGCCAAGTTATCTGAGTTAGCCAGATTACAATTATTGTAGTGCTGTTAAGTCGGTTTAGTTCCTATGTTTACTTGACCGCAGTTGGATGGGATTTTATATAGATCTGCTGGCTACTGCCAGTCCCCCATCCCCTAAGATGTTGTGTAGGGGAGCGTGGCAGTAGTCATACTGCTGCTCTTAGGCCTAATGTTATTGAAAATTAATCACTTAGTTTTGCACAGTTAAGCCTCATAAAAGAAAGGAATTAAAATCGAATAAAAGACCATTCCTTTTGGTAATATAGTTGTAAGAAACACAGATGGAGACTGTGTTGATGTAGGTGATCACATTGTTTCTTACAAGTACATGGAGGTCATCTCCTAGCATGTAGTGGTAGGAAAGGAGTATGGAGGCATGAATGGGAATACAAATGGATCATTACGTCTGGAAGGGGGTCGATATTGAGCTAAGAAGTATCTGATCAGTGGGTTGAACAGGAAGAAACAGTGGTCAGATGATTGGTGGGGTGGGTTTTGGAGCTTTAATAGGGGGAAGGGGAGCAATAGCTATAACTGGTAGATGAATAAATGCCAGCACGGAACTCTGGGTTAGGGAGAGGTGACCTGTCACGTTTCTTTGGTGTTGGACATCGACAGTGTGGAGGTGGAAGGAGGGGTTGTGGCATGTTGGTGTAGACCCTGCATCAGTCAGGAATTGGAGAGATAGTGGGGTTTCGATCTTTAAGCTTACAGGACGTACAGGATCTGCGAAAATGTTCAAGGTATTTGAGGATAGGGCAAGCTTTAACTAACTAGTACAGGATGCCTATAGGACAGAGATGATGGATACAAAAGTCGTGGTAGAGTCCATGGTTCTCAAAGAATTATGAAGAGTGATAAAATTTAGTTATCAAGATTTAAGCTACGTTGGTTACGATAAGAATGCACTGGACTGGGCTTTGGTAGGTGTGGAGGACGCGGGAGGAATGTAATCTCCATGCACGGATTCTTAGTGATATTAACTGCTGTCTGTTTCTTGGATGGTTAGTGGATGATGACGCCAGAGGAGTTCGCAGGCGGTGGTTGGTCCAATATATTTTCTTATGTGTTAGTGAGCTGAATGGATGGTGAGATTATGGGTTTGGCGTAAAATTTCTGACAGGGCTGTTGCGTGGAAAGACTACTCGGCAGAGCCATGTTTCTACGAAGTAGTGGACACGCATCACTCCAGTATAGCAACTGACGTGCAGAACCCACCACTGCGTATCAACTGTCGAGCTGTGTAGTTACAGGGCGTGGAAAGATCAGAGAGATGCGAGGCGAGACTGACCCCTTGCGGACTTGCAGGGTGGCGGGATGTTCTGCGCCTCGTAGAAGGCGGGCAGCCCGTAGTCGGTGACCTTGAGCACCCAGCGCGCGTCGATGACGCAGTTCCGCGACGTGAGGTAGCCGTGCACGCGCACCGGCGTCGTGTGTAGGTAGCGCATGCCCTGCAACACAGCACACACACACGTCTGCGTTACCAAATCCTGCTAACATTCGTTGGAGCTATTGTGCATGACGAACTGCATCTGCCATTTAAATTACTGGTTTATGTAAGTATGATGTACAACCAGACACCTTTTGAATTTGATACGACACCTTTTGAATTTGATACGATTATGGTACCTTTAACTAGTTTTCGAACCACTACAGGCTCAACATTAGGAAGGGTGTTACAAGAAGATTACAGTATGGATCATGGGCAACTAGACCTGGTACTGGCGGAAACATGGAAACTGCTGACATAACGACCATTCAGTTTCGTAAACATTTTGTTAACTAAATTCCCGTTGTTTCCGTCACCACTAAGACCCTAACGTCTAACTGCACATGGTTCCAGTAACACCTCAATTTGATGTTGAGCCTGCAGTTGCTTAGTATCTTATTAATAGCACAATAAATCATATCAAATTCGAAAAGCAATTAGTTGCACATTGTACCTACTTAAACCTCCAATGGCAGTAATGTAAACGACACAAAAATTAAACTAGAAATAGCCACAAAAAACTTGAGTAAAAGCTATATTTGCAAGGACACCTCTGTAGAGGTAACCATGAATTTTGAATTATGGGAGCGAGAAAATGAAGTTATGGAATTTACGTTTTGCTCGTTTGCAGCTACATATCAGCAGTCTTGGTGCACACTGACATTTGTGCGCTACAGTACCGTAGCACGTCGCTAGAAGAGCCGGCAGACGAATTTCATTGTGTCCCACTTAGCGTCATCTCTCAATGAGGGTGCCGACTTGAGTCTTCGCGAAATCTCATTTTATTCTACGAAAATTTGTGAAACAAGGTGAGAGTGAAGTGAGGAAGGTCTGAAAAGCAATGTATATAAGTACAACCAGCAAAGAAAAGCAAGAGTCGTCAGGCGCATTTTCTCTAACGTTTGGATAGATATTTGCAATTACGTTTTTGCATTGTGTAGCCGGAGTCAACCTAAATAAATACTACTCATCATATCTTTTCGGCGATGCTCAGTATCAAGAGAAAGCGTCGGATTGTTTCCTATTACACTCTCCGTCTTCAGGCCACGAGTGGCCTACCGGGACCATCCGACCGCCGCGTCATCCTCAAGGCCGCCCGGAGTGGTCGTGCGGTTCTCGCAGATTCGAATCCTGCTTCGGGCATGGATGTGTGTGATGTCCTTAGGTTAGTTCGGTCTAATTAGTTCTAAGTTCTAGGCAACTGATGACCTCAGAAGTTAAGTCGCATAGTGCTCAGAGCCATTTCATGCTCAGAGGAGGATGCGGATAGGAGGGGCGTGGGGTCAGCACACCGCTCTCCCGGCCGTTATGATGGTATTCTTGACCGAAGCCGCTACTATTCGATCGAGTAGCTCCTCAATTGGCATCACGAGACTGAGTGCACCCCGAAAAATGGCAACAGCGCGTGGACAAACAAAATTATTTTTAAATCGGAATTTTGCGTGCTCATTCCATATATCGCTCTCAAATGAGTCTAGCGGGACGTTCGTACTATTGATACATATTAACAGGGAGAGTAAAACACGAATAACAAACAGTAATCCAGCAGCGGCTCTGTAGCACTGCATGCTTAGCGGTAGCAGGCCAGGGCAGTGTTATTGCTGCTGGAGTACTGGTCATTCTTCGAGTTTTACTGCCCCTGCTAATACGCATCAATAGTACGAATGTCGCGCTAGACTCATTTGAGAACGCTATATGGAATGAGCGCGCAAAATTCCGATTTAAAAATCACTTTGCTCATAACGAGAAACAAACCGACGCTTTCAGTCGGCAATGGGCGTCACATGAAACATGTGATGAGCAATTGTTTGGACTAACTCCAGCTAAGCAATACAAAAACGAAATTGTAAATATCTGCTGTAACACCAGAAAAAGTGCATCTGGCGAGTCTTAGGACAGACACCCTCTATAATACAAGGGAAAATATCGGATGCTGTCAAGTCATAGAAACGCATAAAAGCAAACCAACATGTACACATTCATTTTCACAGTTAATGTAGCTTTAGAAATAAAACAAAATCCACTGAAGATGATAGACAAATGGTTCAAATGGCTCTGAGCACTATGGGACTTAACATCTGTGGTCATCAGTCCCCTAGAACTTAGAACTACTTAAACCCAACCAACCCAAGGACATCACACACATCCATGCCCGAGGCAGGATTCGAACCTGCGATCGTAGCAGTCGCGCGGTTCCGGACTTGAGCGCCTAGAACCGCTAGACCGCCGCGGCCGGCGATGATAGACAGATGCCGAAACATGACTGGTCACAAACTACCAAAATGAAGTACATTGTGTTTTGCGGTAGGCGGAGTTTCAGTAACCCAGAACTGCAGTACACGTAAGAATGATAAATTACCGCGAGAACAGTAAGTTCGATGTGGCAGACGAATTGGTGAGTCAATAAGCAGAACAACCGTTTATATCGTAAAGAAATTTCTAAAAAAAAGCTCAGCATACTGTGTGACAAATCCGATTTATGTCGAGAAGTAAAGGGATAGTGTAAATATTTGGTACGTAGTACATCCGCCGCTGAGAGACATGATAATTAACTTAGAAAGATCCGCTTCAGTTGTACTGATGTTGGCCGGTCTTTGTGGCCGAGTGGTTCTAGGCGCTTCAGTCTGGAACCACGAGACCGCTACGGTCGCAAGTTCGAATCCTGCCTCGGGCATGGATCTGTGTGGTGTCCTTAGGTTAGTTACGTTTAAGTAGTTCTCCGTTCTAGGGGACTGATGACCTCAGATGTTAAGTCCTATAGTGCTCAGAGCCATTTGAACCATTTTTGCACTGATATTTATTTCTCTCTGTATTAATTAGGAAAGTATAAACATAAAATAATGACGTCACTTGTCGTCCACTACCGAAAAGTCGGGAAAACTCATTATCTGGCCTGTCTTCCGTAGCGAAAATTGAAACATACTTAATAATATGAGGCTAACAAATGATATGGTATCCGTTTAGCCAAGAAACCTTCAGTGGCAATAGATGTAAGGGGCCTGAGACGTGTCCTGTGGTCACGCAGATGCCAGACAAGTTCAGCAGAGGCGCTGTTCGTATTACGCATTCGCAGCATTAGTACCGTGCACCGATCGTCCTCTAGGAGGCTTATCGATGCACGTGCGTTGCTTATTGTCTTGCAACTTGAAGCAATGCACTCTCATCTGCAAGTAGCTTCACGCGTGATAATCAAAGTATATGTTCAAAAGAAGCAAGTGAAGGGAAAGTACTACACCCAAAAAATTAATGCCCAATTTGAGTAGTGGGTTATCAATGGCGACAAATACTAGAGATGCATGCATTCCCATTGAGGGACACTGGAAAAGCGGCATGTGGCCCCGTCGGGTAGACCGATTATAATCTTGGCGACATATCACAGCAAGCAGTAGCAACCTTAAAATATCTAGAAGTAAACCGTATTCCTCAAATTTTTCCGCCGTGGTCGTTATGTCGCGTGTTTGTTGGAATAGGATGATCCTTCCACTCTGCAGCGGAGTGAGTGCAGTTTTAAAATCTCCAGAGAGGTCAAATCTGTTCTGCAGAGACGAGATCGTATGACCGGCTGCACCGTTTACCCGCGACATCTTTCCTGTCAAGAGCGCTAATCTCGTAATGTGTGAAGTAGCATAGCCGTAGTGACAGAAATGAAGCTGTCGAAGTTAAGTGGAGATACGTATTTCGATCGTCGATAGTTAAAAAATTTTATCGCTCTATCCGTCCGCCCCTCCCCCCCCCCCCCCCCCAACCCTTCCCATCTCACCTCTCTGTATTCGCTTAGAGATGTGCATGATCTACGGACTCCAGTCTGGCAAACATTGAAGAAAGGCAAACCTACATTTTCACCATTTGTAGACTTTGATTTGGAGAACCCTTTTGACAACTTTGAGTCGAATACACTCTTTGAAAATATTAAGGAAGCAGGGATAAAATAAAGGGAGCAAAACGTTATCTACAACTTGAAAAAGACTACAGCTGCAAGAGTCGAAGGACATGAAGGAGTAGTGACACTTGAGAAGAGAATGAAATTAGGTTGTAACCTAACCCCAATGAAATTCAATCTGTATATTGAACAAACAGTAAAGGACAGCCGGCTGGAGTGGCCGAGCGGTTCTAGGCGCTACAGTGTGGAACCGCGCGACCGCTACGGTCGCAGGTTCGAATCCTGCCTCGGGCATGGATATGTGCGATGTCCTTAGGTTAGTTAGGTTTAAGTAGTTCTGCGTTCTATGGGACTGATGACCTCAGTCGTTAAGTCCCATAGTGCTCAGAGCCATGTGAACCATTTTGAAGTGAAGGACACCACGGAGAAATTCAAAAAGTCAAGAAGAAATAAAAACTCTGCGGTTTGCCGATGACGACGTAAGTATGTCAGGGACGGCAAAGGACTTGGATGATCTGTAGAACGTAATGTATAATGTCTTGAAAAAAGGCAATAAGATAGCATCGATGAAACTAAAACAAGAGTAATAAAACATACCAGAATTAAGTCAGCTGATGGTGAGGTAGTTATATCACGGAATGAAAAACGGTAAGCAGCCTACCTACCTGGGTAGTAAGATAACTGACGATAGCCGAAGTAGAGAGGATATAAAAATGCAGACTGGCAATAGCAAGAAAACTGCTTCAGACAAAAAGGAATGTTTAACATCGGATATAAATTTTAGAGTTAGCGAGTCTTTTTCTGTGCGTATTTCTGTGCAGTGCTCACCTGTAAGGAAGTGAAATGTGGACGATTAGGAATTCAGGCAAGACGAGTGGTACTGCAGTAGAATGTTGAAGTTTAGTTGGGTAGATCTGGTATCTTATGTGTAGATACTGAATCAAATTTGGAAACAATAGAAATTTGCGCTACAATTTGACTAAACAAGCGATCGGTTGATAGAACACGTTCTCGGAACCGTCAGTTTGGTAATGGAGGAAATGTAGATAGTAAAAACTGTAGAGGGAGACGAAGGCCTTACTAGAGTAACCAGGTAATAGGTTGAAGTAACAGGACGCAGTAGCGAAACCACCCAACAACGTTCCTCGACTTGTGCTGTATTGAGAATTCCCACAGTGTAGGGGCACTCCTCCACTCCTCCTGGGGATAGACAACGCCCTTCCTGCATTGTCTCCTACTGGTGTTTGTTCACCATTTCAGTGACGGTTTCCTGCCGATTATACACAAACCCCGAGGAGGAAACACGAACAGAAACTGCTGAGGATTTTATTGAAGCGTGACCGAGATCGAACTTCTCTGATAACTGTTATCACTAGTGGTGGTAGCGCGCATACCAATTTGCAATGCACATTTCCACTGACATCTAGAGACGAATAACGTCGATGTTTCGATTCTATCCAATGGGTCACTTCTCTCAAAGTTTCCAGCAGCTAAACAAATGTTGCCAAAGATGGATTTTGATCACTGAAGATAACATCCTAAGTGAATAAGAGCATTTTGTCCATATTTCACCTTTACTCGATATCATTCACGGAAGTTTCGAAATCGTCTTCTACAAAGCGCGTCTCGAGATTTGAATATGAGTGTATATCGTGCCTGGTATGCAGTTGCGCTTGCAGCCTACGTTCATCTCACTGCCTTCGTGGGCTCTTTTCTATCGTGTGAAAATGGCTGAGACTGTTGCACGCCGTGTGTGAATTACGTTCAGTGATCCGATTTCTCGATGCTTACGTCCACAACGACGCTGGCGATGAAAAATAGGCTTCTTCCGTGGGTGTGCAGCCTAAACAGCATTTTATGCAGTGTCGTTATTCAAATAGAGCCAATCTGAAAAAAGTGTAAGTAAACATCAGAAAAAAAAGCAGTAACTGTGTACCGGATTAAAAAAAGGCATGCCGTTGGGTGGATTTCACAGAATGGAACACAACAACTTTAGAGGTGTACGAAGCGTCGTCGCTATTGAGATGGGAGATCTGTGAACAGGCGTGCAGTATGAGTCATGCGCAAGACAGGTCCCATCAGATGGCTCGAGTGCATGTAGTTTCTATGCGATATGACAGAGGTCAGTAACTGACGGACACTGTTTGCGCTGCAGCCAAATACTGTCAACTTTATTTCCGTTTTTTTAGTTTAATTTTCTAATTGTTTATTAATTACTACTCTTACTGTGTTTAGTGAGGGACTGAATGAAGGTGTGAATGTGAAATACTATTTTATGTGAAGTTTTTACACTATACAGTGAAGTAATTGGTTACGTGAGGGATGTTCGAGAATGACGTGTATGTTAGTCGTTTGTACCGGGGAATTTGGTATAAACTACTTTGTCAGTTTATCATACTACGGAAGTGATATTATGATTTCAGTAAAATAGTTTTGTTAAAAGGGAATTAATTTTATATTTGTGGGTTTTCAGAGTTTATTTATGGCAATTTACTGTCCTGATTCAGTGACGAATTTTGATTGGTTCTGTATATATCCGCGGCATTGAGCGGCTTGGGTGCTGCTTTTCGATTGGCTGCGATGTTTCTCTGCCAATTAGAAATTACCATATTCGCCCGGCTTTTGGGAACGGGAAGGTTTTTTTTGTGTAGAGAGTGGAGTTGAGTCTGGGTTTGGGTCTCTTAGTGATCAGATCTGTTGATATGTACTCCATTGAAAATTATTAATATTGTCAGATTTCGGTACTAAAATGTTTGAGAAGAGAATTCGAATTAATGCACAGGATGAAATTCAGTACTTTTCGTGACGTTTAAAATATATAAATACCGTGTGGCGTGTTGCTTACTGGCGAACCTGAACAATTTGTTCCTTGAGACTGATACTAGCAACATTTGAACGAGCAGTTCTGAAAGAAACAATCCATTTGTAAACTTTCTGTGAAGGGTAGTTCATAATTAACGTAAACTGGATACGATTATAAGTGAGGCGTGCGTGTGAACTTTTTAGACTAAGTGCAGTTTACAGTAAGACTTCGTAATGGATTGTGTATGCAAGCTTACAGTAACAGAGTGAAATTTTACGCACGCAAATACTTTCATTTAACTGTTCCTTCCACCGACAAAACAAATTTAGTGTGACTTGGGGCTACGAAGTACAGCTGTTTTCCTATAGCTTTCTCCGGCTGAGAGCTGCATTTCAGTGACTTCAAGGGGGCGTGCATCTGAGAAGTGATTCACCGCAAGGTGAGTGGATCTTTGCAATGCGCTCCAACGCAATGTAGGGGCCTCAAAATATATTTTTCAGTATGTATTACAGAATTTAAAGCAACAGGAAGCGTTTCGGATGTTTTGCACACGGATTTTTATTATGACAGTCAGATTAGGTAGAACTCTTGATATTATTTAACGTTTTTCAAACAAGTAGGAGGTAGTAGCTTGGCTTAAGGCTGCACCTTGAAATGTCGGTTAGCTCCACGTAGCAGAGTTTGGTGACGTGGCTCGTGCTAAGTACGAGCCTCCCATCTGAGGCACAAGGAGTCGTACGAACCTCGATGTGATTCTCACGATTTGGTGCTTACAACGAATAGGATTCAGCAGACAACTAAAGCTTCGCTCTCAAATCCCTGTCGCTGTATCTCTCTATTACGCATTGACGAGTCATTAATCGAGACTTAATGTTTCCATAGTACTAATGTTACTTCTTTGTTTTCGGTTTGGGCAGTTCTATCAACTGTAGTAAAAGCATGCTGGAATGTAAATGTCTCGCTACAATGCATTACAACACAGTAACAGATGCCATTATCTAGTGACGGTTTCACGAACGATTTGATTCCATAAGGGCATGAAAGATGTCATTATTTTCATTGTTTTGCAACTTCTTTGACTGCTAAGACATTTGCTTGATAAAATGCGTTATTTGCAAGTTTATTTTTAGTTCTTGATATGTATTTTGACGGTTTTCGCGACGTCCGTGGCCTGTGCGTGATACAGAACTGCCAAAAATTATATCTCGAGAAATAACTTAAACTGACAGAAATAAAAATCGATAGGTCTCTCGGACAGTCGAGAATCTGACCACGTCGGTAACTGGCCGGTTTTGAGCGCGAGTACTCGCGTCTGCTCAGGCACGTGCTCGCGAGCAGGTGCAAGGTCGCGGAGTAGGGAGGGAGGGGAGGGAGGGAAATGCGCGCGCACGTTTGAATAGGGCCGCAGCGTGCCTATTGAATTCGCGCCGACTGTGTAACGTTTAAAGTACTACGATCAACTCTAACAGTCACTTCGCTGGTTAAGAATCATGTCAAGTCGCCGTTGTGTAACCCCAACCATGCTTTCGCAATTTAACCCCCATTGGGAGGAATTGTATCTGTTTACAGAAAAAGATGGTGTTGCAAAATCTTTAGTATGTCACAAAACGCTGAATTCTTTTAGGAAATCTAATTTGCAGCGACATTATATGTCGTACCACGCGAAAGACTACGGAAGTGGAAAATGTGATGGACCAGATCGTGCACAGGAAGTTATTAAACTTAAAAGGAAGCTATCCGAAGAAGATCTGGACGACGAAGAAAAATCAACTGAGGCAGCTCTCAGAGTGAGTTACAAAATTGCTTTGCTTTTAGCAAAATTCCTGCGCCCCTTCACTGATGGCGATTTAATAAAAGAATGTTTGGTCGTTGCAGCGAAACATTTGTGTCCATCTCAAATTGAACAGTTTCGGATTGTGCCATTATCTAACATGACCATTATGCGTCGCATACAGGACATGGCAGACGATGTCCAGAGCCAGCTTGCAAATATCTGTAAAGATTTTATGGCGTATTCTCTAGCTCTGGACGAAAGTGTTGATATCACTGGAACAGCGCAGCTTGCCATATTTATTACAGGTGTTAATAGAGTTATTCAGGTGAGGGAGAACACTACAACCGGAGGTGATATTTTAAGTAGTGTTGAAGAAAGTGTTGAAAATATAGGATTGTCGTGGAATTCTTTAGTTTCAGTGTCTACAGACGGTGCACCAGCGATGACAGGGGAAAAAATCAGGTTTCGTTGCGCTGTTGAAGGAGAAAATGCAAAAACTGACCGTGCCGAATGAAATAAGGGGCGTTCACTGTGTGATCCACCAGGAAAACCTATGTGCAAAGAGTATCACTCTAAAAAATGTGATGAGAGTTGTTGTTCGTACAACCAATTATAGTCTGCCGAAGTGGCCGTGCGGTTCTAGGGGCTGCAGTCTGGAACCGCGAGACCGCTACGGTCGCAGGTTCGAATCCTGCCTTGGGCATGGATGTGTGTGATGTCCTTAGGTTAGTTAGGTTTAACTAGTTCTAAGTTCTAGGGGACTAATGACCTCAGAAGTTGAGTCCCATAGTACTCAGAGCCATTTGAACCAACCAATTATATAAGGAAGCAAGGGCTACAACACAGGCAATTTAAAAGCTTTCTTGATGATGTAGAAAGCCAGCTGCCTTATTACAGCGAGGTCCGCTGGCTTAAACGTGGCGAATTATTAAATAGATTTTTTTGCCTATTAGATGAGATAAATATGTTCATGGAAATAAATAACATGTGTGTTCCTGAATTGAAAGAGCTTTCATGGAAATGTGATCTCGCGTTCTTAGCATATTTAACTAGCCATCTGAATGCTCTGAACATTTCACTACAAGGTAAAGATCTGCTAATTACTCATTTCATAGATCGAATACGAGCTTTTAAAATGAAATTGACACTTTGGGTGAGTCAGCTGGAAACAGGAAATCTAGCTCATTTTCCTAAATTATCATCCATGCAAGATGTTCACAAAGACTGAACGTTATTCACATAGTTTAGTTGGCCTTAAGGAAGAATTTGATCAACGCTTTCAAGATCTGACAGCTCTAGACAGTGATTTTGATCTGTTCTCCTCTCCATATTCAGCGAATATTGAAGAGATTCGTCCTGAGCTGCAACTAGAAATTATTGACTTGCATTGTGACAGAGAATACAGAGACAAATTTCAGAACACGAAAAACATTTTGGAATTCTAAGACACTTCGCTCAGGATAGATTTCCTCGTTTGCACAAACTGGCGGCTACAATAATATCAGTGTTCGGTTCCACGTATGTTTGTGAACAACTGTTCTCTGCATTGAAATGTAACAAGATGCGCCTGAGAAACGCATTGTCTGATCGAAATTTAAACTGCACGCTGCGCCTACAATGCACAAGAACAGTTACTCCGAACATAGACGCAATTGTAAAGGGCAAAAAGTACAAGATAGCCGAGAATCCCACACCTCAGTGACACCTTTTATTGTGTAACAGTTCACAAATTAATACGAATGTAGAGGCATACTCTAAGCTAATAAAATTATGTGGCACGTGTACATTCTCCTTTATTTGTTTCATTTGTCGCAGTAATAATTCCTGAGTGATATCCCTACAGGTGGCCGCGGATTTACCCTACAGGTGGCCGCGGATTTACATTGACTGGCGGCAGCTGTTGTGTGCCCCACGTGACTCTCCCCACTCTCCGCTCTTGTCCGGCAGTGGGGGTAGCGTGCTCGCGCTGCTCCGTGCTCGCGCCTTGCTGCTCACAGCTTGCTCCGCGAGCACGTATGTTGTGAAGCCATGGTTTACGGATTACCTCACTATGGAAACTACAACCTATGAATGCTGAAACGAATCACTCAGAAACTACGAAGTGAAAAGCTGACGTTCGGAATTGTTTTCAAGCACGTTGACACGCTGCTACTTGGACTGTCCAGCAAATTGGGGACACTGAAACGAAACTTTTCGTACCATGCGGCTCCTTGCAACTCTGATCTTAAACATTTGGCTCAGCCATTTCTAAAATTCAAGAAGTGGCATATATGACAACACTCTGGAGACGGTGAAGTATTGAGAAACATCACTCCTGAAGTGGATGAAATCAATAGCGGCGGAATTTATTGCAAGGCCTTAAAATATCTTGTTGCACGGTATCACAAATGCGTGAAGAATATTGACGTATTCGTCTTTTGCGAGCTACTGCAGCCAATTCACGATTCATTTTAACACTTGTTTGAAAACGTCCTGTTTGTGTTGGAGAATGGTAACCTGATATGGTTGGTGTGCAACATTATTGTTATTGCTTGAAATCTATATGAGCATAACTGCAATCAGTGACACAGTACGTCCTTTACCACATATCTGGCTCAAATGGCTCTGAGCACTATGGGACTCAACTGCTGTGGTCATAAGTCCCCTAGAACTTAGAACTACTTAAACCTAACTAACCTAAGGACATCACACACATCCATGCCCGAGGCAGGATTCGAACCTGCGACCGTAACGGTCGTGCGGTTCCAGACTGTAGCGCCTTTAACCGCTCGGCCACTTTGGCCGGCACATATCTGGGGATTGACATTTAGTTTAACCTGTAGACTCACGTAGTTTTGCTACTGATAACAATGCTACGTGTATCTTGATCATTTCTTTCACATTCACGGTTTTTACATGGTTGAAAATTGTTTTGTATTACAAAAAATATGTAGGCCTGTATGTCAACAACAGCCGAAGGTTGTGGAACCCGCCAGCCACGTAAATTACCCTAAATTTCCCTGAGAACTGCAGCTCGCTAAAAATCTGATGATGACTATTGTAAGACGTGTATATTTCTATTGTTTATTGTCAAATCACAATTTATGAAAGATGTTTATATTTTATTAATAGGATTAAGTAGGAATAATTAATATTTGTCATGTTGGAAATAATTGTGGTAGCGCGGAATGTCTGCATCAAAGTATTGTTGACAAGAGAGACCGCAAATTGATATAATTTTTAAAAAAGGCGGAAGAGACCGCGTATGGATACATTTTAAGAAAAGAGCGGGAAAGGCCGTGCATTGATACATTTTGTAATGGTAGCAGCCTAGCAGGGACTGTCTGCACCAGAAAGCATTGTTGGCAGGAGAGACCGCACTTTAGCGTTCGTAGGAAGTCAGTAGTAGAGATGGGCAAAACTGTTCTTTTCAGAGATTGGATCAGAACTGTTCACTCCCTGAAATGAATTAGCTCTTTTTCATGACTCACCACTCATTTACAATAGAAAATAAATGGAAGGCACATTGCCCTTTAAACTTGGTTTATTCCAGTACTATACCTGTATTTTGATCTTATTTGAACCTATTTTGAAGTAACACAGATAATGAGTAAGAATTTTGTATTGTTTATTGAAATTTCCACGATATGACAAAGTTTTTGATTATTGATTTATTTTGCACTATCATGCATGGGTGATCGGAAAATGTTGTAACTTGAGATTTACATTAACAATATATTTGGCTATAATGTATTAAAATTTCATTAACCTCATACAAATACATCGCAAGCCATATATTTTTAAAGTGAACGTTTCCTTTCGAAGACGCCTAAAATCGCAAAATCCGTACCAGAATAAGAAAAAAATATATAAATTTGACTGTAAAACGAAAGTGCTGCATATAGCCTTACGAAGAATAAAACAAGGAAAATATTGGTGTATCACATTTTGCGATACATTTATCGGTTCGCTCGTAATTAAAGCGTAAATTCGAGTGTCCATAATAAAAATCCTATAGTAAGAGGAGTCATCAGGAACCTAATCTAATCAGTTTAAACAAATAAAAATAAAATAAAAACAATTGATGTATACATAACATAATAATGTAATATACATAGCGGTATTACTACGGAGAACAATATCCAGTGGGGACGAACTCCGATGCAGAGGCGCTGAGTCGAGCAGGTCGAGCCGCGAGCTGTATTACTGCGTGAGCTGAGACCGCAGAGACCAGAGTGACACCTGAGTCGGTTTGCTCGACGCTCTGGCTAGGGTCGAGCCGGTGGGGTGAGCGTTGAGCGGGCGAGTTCCGTGGGTGGGGGGGAGCGGTGAACTCACCCGCTCCGAGACAAATCGTCCGTTCCCTTGCGAGCAGGTTTTTGCAAGTAGTTTCTATGTTATCCGCTAGGTGGCTCTCTGTCCTGTTGCTCGCATCAACTGCCCAGAGGGCAGGACGTGCGACTGAAACGATCGCCGACAGAGTGCGATGCGAAGTTAAGCTGCGCCAGACACTGCACAGTGCACACGGCAGACGTCGCACAGAGACGGCACGGCATATGTGAAACACAAAATCCAATGGGGCACTGCACAACGCAGGCAGCCAAGGTAGAAGCAGGGCAGAGGCCGGCGCTGGCTGTGTTGTGTGGCGTGCACTGTGCTGTGACCAGCAGAGGCACTGCTGATATGCTCCGTCTCTCTCTCTCTCTCTCTCTCTCTCTCTGCTGTGGGAAACGTTTGGAGCTACCGTTCTTTTTTTCTGAATCACTGATTGTTCACTCCTTTGAAAGATTGAACTCTATGAATTAGTTCAAGAGCGGATCCCCCATCTCTAGTCAGTAGTAAGCGAGAAGTGAAGCGAGTCGGTAGCAGGTCGGAAACGAGAGGTTGAGAGAAGCGGTGTACCTGCCAGCCACTAGCTATGATTTACAAGAGATTATAAACGGATGTACAGAGACATCAGCTAACTATTATAATAAGAGGAACTAATATTATTGAATTAATTTTTCGAGAAACTCAAGACTACTGAAGGTATGTTTGCGCATTGCTAGTTTTAAGGTTATTGTAAAAAGTAAGTCCCATTTGAACGTTTATAAAATCATTTCATTCAGAATATAATTAACTTTTGCCAGCAATATTGCATTTCTAATTATAATCCATCCCAAAAACCATCAATGTAAAACTTCGCAAAATTTTATTGTTGTCAAGAAAAAGTTTAACTATGAATTACGTAATTTCAGTCAAATTAATTATAGAATAACGTCAATTTTGCTATTACAGAATAACGTCAGCTTTGGTAATAAATACAGCCACTTATTATGAAAGCCCACCAGCAGCTAATAGAGTAAGCCGGCCGAAGTGGTCGTGCGGTTAAAGGCGCTGCAGTCTGGAACCGCAAGGCCGCTACGGTCGCAGGTTCGAATCCTGCCTCGGGCATGGATGTTTGTGATGTCCTTAGGTTAGTTAGGTTTAACTAGTTCTAAGTTCTAGGGGACTAATGACCTCAGCAGTTGAGTCCCATAGTGCTCAGAGCCATTTGAACCATTTTTTAGCAAAACAGAGTAAGTATATTCATGTCGCAGTTCGATGTAGCGGTCAGATGGCGATCCAGTAACAGTAAAAAAGGTGAGGAACAGTTTTGGGTTATTGCAGATAACGACTGAGGGCCACGACGACGACACATTCTATGTTTCGTCGAAATAATCAGAAAATCACTTTTAATAAGCAGCAATTAAATTTGTTTGCGAAGATAGAGAAAGTGAATAAATATCAAAGGGAAGATTTCATTTGTTATTATTAAGCAAGAGATAGAAACCCTAAGAAAAGGTTACTTAGTTTGTTGTAAAAGGGGAGGTTATCAATAACGAAAGAGGTATAGAGGGGACGGGAAGGTTTCACTATGTGAAAGAACTCCTGATAGACACGCTTACACTCGCTGGTGGTAATAAGGTGTTTTAAGCCCAGTTAATTAGTGAATGTGACAGCGATGAGTCGGAAAAGGAAACTGTGTCTTCCTTGTGATGCTGATAACAGTGAGAGTGAAGGAAAACGTAGAACTTTGACGCCCGCTTCCCTGGAATCGCTCCAAGGCAGTCGCCGAGCACACGCTCCTGTCGGGAGAGCGGATCACCACAAACAAATCACATTGCTCTCGCCTCTGTGGGACACTAACGAGATATCCGAGATTCAAGGTGCGTCATTTTGTGTTGTGTGGTACTCAGGAACGTCTGCCGCTACCCCTTCCACCCCCGCTGCCCGAACACAGATGGTGAAAAATTCTTCCGCTGTCAGGGCACATATGCTACGAGTATCCGATCAGAAGTAGTGGACGTTAACGTGGGGTGTGTACACACTCTCCGGCTTTATGATGAACTCTGCTAGGGACACTTCCAAAGAGGTGTCTGAGAATCAATGGAGAAATAGCAACCCATTCTCCGTCAAGAGTCATAACTGGAGAAGATAGTGATGTTGGACGATGGGGTTTGGAGCGAAGACGACGTTCTTAACGCATCGCAAAGGTGTTCCACCGGGTGTCATAATAACAGCTGAAATAACAGCTGTGATGGTTTTCTTAACGTTCATTCCATGCAACATGTATATCCTAGTGTTTGACATATGATTCTTGATATCGAATCCTGTTGACGAAAAACGGTACTACTCAAACAAGGTCAATAGCGGTAGCTTATTTAGCTATCACGACATTAAACCTACTAAAATTATCTTCAATAAAATTATGTGACAGGAAAATAAAACCAGTTGAAAAACGTGTATAGAGACCTGTTCGCTGATAAAAGTATAGTGGAAAGAAAAATTCGGCGTATGGCCGTCAAACAATTGGTAACGGAATTTTTTGATATTTTACTCTTTTTACTTAACGAGGTGTGTTTTAATGTATCATCGCTTCTTCATTGACCATTTAGGAAATGCCGAGGGCGTGTGAGGACTCCGCTGTTGACGAAATGTTCAGCTCCAACATTCCTTCTTTCTTCTCTTTTAATTCCATCTTTTAAGTAAAACGTAAGATCGTCTCTTTTGCTTGGTAGTAATTTCCATCGTTTACAGCGCTACCGTTGATAGTACGTACTTTAGGAATATTCTCGTAACGTTTGTCCTTTCGTTGGGAGGTTTAATTGAACAGAGCAATGTTTCCATATTTCATCCGAAATTAAACGCGCGACTGCCTGCCTGCGACATTTATGTGCATAAAACGACTGTGAAAGACGTATCTGCAATAAACGTGTTGACGCAGGATGACAGATTTCCTGTCGCAGCCAATATCCTCAAGTGTCGCGTACCCTTCTGATCAAAGTGATCATGCACGGCAACAGGCAAGGAGGTCTTAAATCGGAGTGAAATACGTGGAAGGTTGTGCAACGGTCCTCTGATTTTCGATTTAAGAGGTAATATCGTTTTACCGTAATGGAATAACAAAAATCAAATTCACAAATTTCTCGACAAATGAATGCTAATTGTGAAGGAATTACGACGTTATTCATCCTCAGGCACTTAGGTCCAGCGTCGCTCGAGTCCTAAATCACATTTGCAGCCTGAGCAATAAAGACCACTTTTGAGCCAGCTGCTGTAACTACACGTTCTACAGTAGCTCTTCGGGCATTCCTCACCGCTTTTTCTTCAGTCACACAAATGCCGTCCTCCCGTTACGCTATCATGGCGCTTTTACCTGTATATTCCAATAAGAAGCACGGCCATATCCAATATCTATAGACTTCTACGCTAGACCTGTGATGCGGGCTAACACGCAAAAATAGCATTTTAGAGAAATTTTCAAATCAAAAGAATGTAACACAACATTTAAGGTTTATTATTAATTAGTTCTGTAATATTTGCTATACGATTTACAATTTAATGAACAGATAATATTAAAAAACGAAAAGAATTGAAATTACTAAGACATTAAACACAATTTATCACCATCGCTGTGAACAACATTACTTAAAAAAAAAAAGAACAGAAGTTTAAGATGCACGTCCATGCAAAAAAACTGACAAGTGCGAATAGTACTTTCGCACTGAGGGTTCCGCACAAATTTAATTATGTGTATCCATTCTGGGAATCGAGCATCTCGACTATTTTTGCCTATTATCGACATTGATACTGGCAAGATATCGATCCCAGGAATTCCAAGATTTTAGAGAATGTTCCAATTTCAGTAATGTAAATGTGACATAAAGTCATGAAGGTGGGAGGCGAACATTATTATAACAATCAGCAGTTCTCCATTCAGGATGACTGAGTCGTAGTGGCAAAAGTGAAACATAAGGCAGGGAATGATTTTCTCATATGACGCGTTGTATGTGAAACAAACATTTGCAGACTACTCTTCAAATAGTATTTTAACGCCATATCTATTTGCAGTAATCGCTCGTGGATGTCTGATGAATAATTCCGGAACGCTTTATAGTAGCAATAAAGTCATTCCTTGCCTGATGTTTGACTTTTATCATTGCGACCCTGGCAGCCTTGACTGGGGATATAAAAATTGTTTCATTTTAAGTTTGACGTCGGACAATAAATGACAAAATAAATAATTTTTCCGTGTGATATACTTATAGATTAACAATTTTCGGATTTTTTCCGTTATTTGTACTGTGAAACCGTACTTCTTGCCAAATTTCATCGTTGTAGATCCACGGGAAGTGCCATACAGGTTTAGATGATTCAGTTTGCCAGTATCAAAACTTGTGGCATAAATGGCCGTCCCTTGGGCTGTATTGACATAGAAGCTAAAGTTTATTTTACGGCCAAGGGACTACCGACTTAATAAGTGACACAAATTTTGAACTTGACTGGTACACCCGTTCCTGAGAAACAAGGGGTCTTAACAGACGGACGGTCGGACGGACAGATTGACAATCTGATAATAAACGACAAATTTTTTTAACGTAACTACAGATTTACAGTTTTCGACTTTTTGCCTTTGGTTGTACCATGAAACCTTGCTCCATGCCAAATTTCATGATTGTTGGCCGACAGGAAGTACCCTGTAGATTTTCATAAGTGAGTCTGGGTTCAAAATGGTTCAAATGGCTCTGAGCAATATGGGAATTAACTTCTGAGGTCATCAGTCCCCTAGAACTTAGAACTACTTAAACCTAACTAACCTAAGGACATCACACACATCCATGCCCGAGGCAGGATTCGAACCTGCGACCGTAGTGGTCGCGCGGTTCCAGACTGTAGCGCTAAGAACCGCTCGGTTACCCAGGCCGGCAAGTGAGTCTGGGAGTTTTAAAACATGTGGCATAAATGTTCACATCTTTAGATTGTATTGACTTGGAAGTTCTAGTTTTTTTACATCGACAAGGGTCCATAGATCTGAGAATACTGAGCCGTGGCGCCATTAAGTTAGTAGACTGTTCTGTCTGGCGCCACTAGCTCAAGGGTAGCATCGACTATCCCTCCTGCGGCCCCGTTGCCAATATCTGTGAGGAAGAGTTGGTATCTGTGTGTTGGTCCTCAGAAGCCCTTTGCTTGCCGATATACATATACCGGTTCGCTGGCCCGAGGACAGGAAGCACCTAGTTTGGGCATTGGCGGTAGCGTCGCGACAAGAGGCGGTCACGAGGTCCGAGCGGCCGAAGCCACGAGCTACGCAAGGAGGGCCTGCGCAGGGATAAAGATACAGGAGTACTTCACTGGGGGGAGCGTCGACTACAAGCAGCACGCGTCGGTTGCTTGGCAACGTTTGTGTCGGACGACCGCTCGTGGCCTGGCTGCCCCCTTCTACTTGGCTG
This sequence comes from Schistocerca cancellata, assembly GCF_023864275.1. Classification (NCBI taxonomy): domain Eukaryota; kingdom Metazoa; phylum Arthropoda; class Insecta; order Orthoptera; family Acrididae; genus Schistocerca; species Schistocerca cancellata. Next base: position 389,909,314 of record NC_064627.1, read on the forward strand.
TCTTCGGCACCACTCAGCAACCGCCGCGATGCAAATGGATCCATGGAGCTGCTTGCTGATAAAGGGGAGTGACGTTCTGTAATCCTCGTGGTGATTGGTGTCATTGTCTACCCGACCTCTTAATTATTTCCTGGTTTGTACCTGCCCGTCAGAGTTTTACTCGGGTGGCTCTTTGGTCGTAAATATAGGCCGTAGTATTCTACTAAGACACTGGTTGTCTTTTAAAAATTTGCCCCGTTACTATATTTCCTTTCTTTCTTATTTTCTGGTTTGTACCGTCCCTCAGAGGTTTACTCGGTCGGTTCTTTGGTCGTAAATACAGACCGTAGTATTGTACTAGACACTAGTTGTTTGAAAATTTCTGATATTATATTGTTCTTCCTTTCTAGTTTACACCCTATCATTAATGTTTTAATGAATCAGCTCCTGGTCGTAAATACAGTCGGAACAATTGTACCAAGACACAGGTTGCCGTTAAACAAGATTTAGATATTAATCGGTTTAATTCCTTGACTGCAATTGTATTTGAGATGATTTGAACTACCTGTTGTACTAAGCTGTGCGTTCCTGTCTTTGAAAGACATTGATGTATTTTTAACTGGATCTGGTGGCCGGCAGCTGTGCCCGAGCGGTTCTAGGTGCTTCAGTCCGGAACCGCGCTGCTGCTACGGTCGCATGTTCGAATCCTGCCTCGGGCATGGATGTGTGTGATGTCCTTAGGTTAGTTAGGTTTAAGTAGTTCCAAGTCTAGGGGACTGATGACCTCAGATGTTAAGCCCCATAGTGCTTAGAGCCATTAACTGGATCTTGTGGTTCCGCCGAGTGAGTTCTCTTGTAATAAGTGCTCATACGTAATATTTTAAAACGTTACTTCAGAGCGATCTTCATAACTGAGAGGCAATTTGACTTTTGACATATTAACAGCCAACTGTCATCAGGGTTTTAGTCGGAATGAGGTTGTGAAAAGCGACGGGTTGAGATCCAGACGCACTTTGGTTGCTGATTGAAATGAAAAGGTTCCTCGGTTTGAAAAAAAAATGGTTCAAATGGCTCTGAGCACTATGGGACTCGACATCTTAGGTCTTAAGTCCCCTAGAACTTAGAACTACTTAAACCTAACTAACCTAAGGACATCACACACACCCATGCCCGAGGCAGGATTCGAACCTGCGACCGTAGCAGTCCCGCGGTTCCGGACTGCAGCGCCAGAACCGCTAGACCACCGCGGCCGGCTCCTCGGTTTGAAGCAAGCCTTATCATTGTCATAATTGTTTCCTAATTTGTTTAACCTTTAAGCATAGGCGCGCATCTTAACCCCGAACCTTGCGAAAAAGAAGAAGAAGAAGAAGAGTTACGTCATATGTTTGAGTATCTGAAATACTCTTGTCATCAATATTACTTATATGTTTTCATGTGTTGCAGAAGGGCATTTACTAAGAGAAACCGTGTCCAGCGCGATAGTAAACACAGCTGTTTCACCCGATAACGGGCGGCCTGAAGGTCCGGGCCCTTGTAATTATTGTGATGTTTTTCTTGTTTTGATTTCTCTTGTAAAAGCTTATTCATTTCACAAATTTGTTAATTTGTAAAGAAAACAAATTTATGATTATATATTGTTAAACAAACAGGTTGTGTGAAACGAAAGTTACATTCGTGGCTCCTCCCACGTTTTCCTTAATACCATTAAAAACCATGTCTCAAATACGACATAAATTTGAGCGTTCATACGTCCACCCGTTCCTGAGAAAAGGGGTTTTCAAAAGCTGGACAGACTGACACAGATAGACAGACAGATAGACAAACGGACAACAAAGCGATACTCTAAGGGTTCGGTTGTTACCGACTGTAGCACGGAACCCTAAAAACAGGTAAGCACGTTTGTCAGAGAAATGCAAGACAATTATAGGAATGCAACAATCAAGTTAACTTTTCTTATATTAAATTCAAATACAATGATTTTTCGCAATAGCCCTTTATGGAATATTCCATGTAATTTTGTAATTTTAGACAAATCACCTCAACGTCCTGGCACAATATTTTAGTTGACAACCATTAAGCCATATTGAGGTCAATGTTTCGCATCACGTCCCTTTACGGAATAAAGTTACATGGAAATGGCTTTCCCCAGTTGCAGGAGCTGGAAAATACGCGACTGGAGGCAGAAATTATAAAACATTTTAGGGTCCCTGGTTTTCATGCTATGAGGAATTGAAAAAATCGGATTTAGGACAAATCGAATGCATCTCAAACTTCCAAAATCTGGTTAAACCTTGTTTTCTAAGTCTTAAAGATTTTGCCATCTGAAGTTGCACGTATTTAACTGGACACCACTGGGAATTTGAAGCGAGGGAATGCGGGATCTGGGATGTGGATGATGACTTAGTTCATATCAGCTGTCCACTGAAAAACTCAGCCTAAAAAAAACTCATACAAAATAATTAAGTCTACTGCTCTTTACCACCAAGGGTTAAAATTAAACAAGGAAGAGAAATTTTATTATGATGAATTTTTACGTCGAATTTAAAACTGTGCTTTCTATCGACACTAGTTGTCAGTAAAGCATTATTCACTGAAAGCAGCTTACGGTTGTGATATGAGTTTCTTTTTTCAAGTGCATTAGTTTTGTGGCACACGTTTTCATCATCTTCTGATTGTAATTTATTTCAACGAATGCAGGAGTTTCTGCAAGTACGGTAGATCTTCGTTTGTTTGCTCCTCATTATGGTGGATCTTCGCTTCATCTGTACAGTAACTGTACAATATTTCTGACATTCTGAAAATATTAGTGGCAACAATCGATGATGACAACCATTAAATTTAAATTCAGCCAACCGCCTAAAAAAGATCCTGTAATGGTGTCAGTTATGATTGCGTTGTATAGCATTGTTTAGCCGGTTTGTTGCGAGTGTAGAGGAAGAAAGTGGGTGGTAGTGTCATGCACAAAACGATAGTTACTTTGTTACCAAATCAGCATTTTTATAGTTAACACTGGCTTTGTTTTGTTGTATTTTACGGACTGTAAGACACTATGGACTATAAGATGCACCTTAATTTTTAACCAATTTTTTTTAAAAAACTACTTTGTTATCATTTTCATTATTATAATCCAAAGCCAGACTAAATAATTCTTAGTTTATAAAACAGAAATGACCTTTAAAATACTTGAAAATCTTCATCTGAACTTTCATCTTCTTCTTCTTCGTCGTGATCGTTGCCTCTTCATATTAAGATGGTCTTCACTGCCATGAAGATCGTTACTTATGCCACACTTCTTGAAAGATTCTCTCACTCTAGACCACGACTGTTTTATCCAATGACACACTTGTTTGATTGTACGTCGTTTTAAAGCTCCCTTCGGCGTGAATTCATGTTGGGTTTCGTCCATCAACCATTTGTTCCATTCCTCTTTCATATACGCTTTAAATGGTTTATTTATCGAGACATCAAGAGCTTGAAATTGTGAAGTAAGTCTTCCCGGTATAATAGCAAGCTCTGTATTCCCCTGACTCAATTCCTCTTTCACAGAATTTTTCAAATAGTTACTACACTGATCTAGGTCAAGAAGAGAACTCTTCTTCAATAAAGCACCTTTCCTTCTCTGCCACACACTGTTAATCCATAACTTCATATCAGCTTCGTCCATCCAACCCTTGTCATGTTCGTGAACAACAACAACAGGCGGTATTTCAAAAGATATTGACATTGCTTTGTGCTTCAAAATGATCACTGGATTGTCCGCCCCAGTAGCTGAATGGTCAGCGTGACGGATTGCCGTCCTCCGGGCCCGGGTTCGATTCCCGGCTGGGTCGGAGATTTTCTCCGCTCAGGGACTGGGTGTTGTGTTGTGTACATCATCATTTCATCCCCATCCGGCGTGCAGGTCGCCCAATGTGGCGCCGAATGTAATAAGACCTGCGCCAAGGCGGCCGGACCTGCCCCGCGAGGGGCCTCCCGGCCAATGACGCCGAACGCTCATTTTCCATCACTGGATTAAGTTACTACCTTCAGCACAACATGAAAGGACAACAGTGCATTTTTTCATGTCCACTCCTTTTTATAATTGCCGTTTTAGCACCTTGCGTAGGAACAGTTCCGTTATTCGGCACATCAAATGTCAAAGGAATTTCGTCCATATTCGTAAGGCTTCATTCCACTGTGGTTTCCTTTCGATGTTGGATAGTAAAGAGATGGAAACATAATAGTGTCTTCTTACTGGCGTGGTATTTACTGAGATATTTTGGTTTTGGTTCGCACGCTAAGTCCATGAAGTTTCATAAATCTGTAGCACAAACCAACTCTGTTTTATTATTACTATTAGTATTTGTGGATGTGGTCGAACACAAAGTATTAACAGTTTCACGGCTTCCAATTTCTGCCAGTAAGGAGTGCAGAAATCAGTGAGTAACGAAAAGTGAGTATTGTGCACACACTGAAGCCGCTTATGAGTGTGGAAATCGGCTTGGACCATTGGCTGCTGCATCCATGAGGACAGTAACGTCAGTGATAGTATTTTGAGATGTTTTAAACCGTGTAGGGTTACGAAATTTTGGGCGATTCAGATTCCATTGTAGTATTCTAATCATAAACCAGGAGGCCATGAATATAACTTTCCTGTTTTCTGTTAAAACATACCATGAGGAATGCAACGAACAGCACATTGTTGTGTACATATATTTTGTTTAAAATTATAAATATATGAAGAAACAATATGTGTGTTGGTCTAAATGCCCTGGTGCCGTAGTTAGAACTGACTGCGAGAAAAAAACTAAAATGCACAGTTGCACATTACACCATCAATCAGAATTTTGTTCACGCAGTTGTCCTTAAAAGAGAACTTGTACATTTAAAAAACTGTATAGACTATGTCCGTTTGAAGTAAATCGATCAAGTACCTTTTGAGAATTATGCTAACAACGTTTACCTATTAAATCCTACTTTTACTCATAGGTATTATATGTATTTAAAAGTATATAAGTTATACCGTCAAAATTTTATTAGGGCATTGTGTGATAACTCGAAGTGAAACGATAAAGTACTTTTCGAGATTTGCGCTAAAAAAGTTTCCTCATTATATATTGTATTACATGTTATGTATAATATATATTTAAACAAATATAGCCTATGTCCAGTCGAAAGCATAGTGAAGTATCATGTAGAAATTTAAAGTAAATCTGGCAAGAACTTTTTAAAAATTTTGTAGCAGCATTTTTTAAAAACTGTGTAGCCCTTTCTTGTCCGAATGCTTATTAGAGTAACGTATCAGACATTTAAGTATTTTTTAGTAACAACGTGTTGACGTTATACAGTAGTGTCCATATATTTAGATGTATTAAAAATATATATTCTATGTCCGTCCAACTGTTAATCAGATTTCTCTGCCTCGTGATGACTGGGTGTTGTGTGATGTCCTTAGGTTAGTTAGGTTTAAGTAGTTCTAAGTTCTAGGGGACTGATGACCATAGATGTTAAGTCCCATAGTGATCAGAGCCATTTGAACCATTTTTGTTAATCAGAGTACTATGTAAAAATATGAACTAAATCGTCCAAGAACTTTTAGAGATTTTCACTAAAAACGTTTCGCCTGTTTATAATGGTCTATGTTCGTCCTAATGTTTTTAGAGAGTTGTGTATAAATTTTAAGTGAACTGGTTATCATTTCGAGATTTTTTCCAACAATGGTTGCCCTAATATATAAGACAATGTCGCATATGTCTATGTGCACGTTTATTAGAGTATCGCGTAAAAAATTGAATAAATCGGTTCTAGTTCTTAACTGATTGCGGGACACCGGCACTTCTCGAATACAAATGCTTTGCAACTGACGTATTTTTCTGATCTGCAATTTCTAGCAAGCTATGCTAAAGCGGTGTACTTTAGTGGTACCGATGGAAGCAAATCATACAACATATTTTATTGCATTTATTATTAAATGTTAGGTATCTATGGATCTTTAAAAGTGGGGATGACGGCAGTTTGTCCCGTCGCCACAACGGAACCGAGCACCAGAGCCTGGGGTGAAGGTGGGCATTTCCAACTTTGTGCGAGGTGTTTTGCATCTTCCTTGAAGTGCATAATGTGACAGTTATAACGACAGGTCCTTCAACTGACGTACTATACATGGAAAAAACGCTGAAACTACATATTTCAGAACTCTTGTTAACCCTCTGACGGTAAGGATGGGGTTGGATCAGACCCCGGCGAGTCTGTTTTGTTTATAACTCCACACTCCCTTTTCTGAGAGCGCTGTGGTTCCAGCTACCCTACCAGCCAGTCGTCCCGAGAACGCCGAGGAGGCCACGCCAGTCTGGTGACTGACCTGCAGCTACCCCCCTCTATCCGAAATCTACATTACCCGCGCTCGGGTTGGATCCGACCCCACCTTACTATTTACGTCACACTTATTAATTTTTTTTTTGTGGGGAGGATTCAACCCCATATTGATGTTTATATTACATCTAAGTTTTGTTTTCTCTTCTAGTATCTTACTAAAATGGCGCATCAACTCCTTAGAACTCCTGAAGAGATATACAATGAGTTTCTCCGACAGGAGGCTGAGTCAGAGGATGGCGACAATATCGATGCAGAAAACTGTTCAAAACCGAGGATGATGTATTATCTAATACTGATGACGAGGATGATGTATTTCAATGTGCGGCAGGAGCAGTCGAGTTTGATAATTCTCAGTCACATGTAGATGACGAGAGAAATTTTGAGCTAGGTAAAGACTTAGGGACAATATGGACCAACAAACCCATCCATTCAAAATTTTCTAGGACACCAGCGTCAAATATTATTACTCATCTCCCTGGTTCACGTGGGGAAGCAACGGGGGTCACTAGCGAATTGGAAATATTTTTATTATTTATAGATTCGAAAATTATAAAAAAATTGTTTTGTACACAAATCTTGAAATCTAGAAATCTAGGCAAAATTACAATACGGTCCAGTGGTTTCATTCACCAACAGAGAGCGTTGAAATAAAAGGGTTTATGGACCTTCTCTTCATGAGTGGTGTCCTAAAAAATTCTATGCCCAGTGTATATGAGGTGTTCTCAGCGACCTATGGACCTCTGGTATTCTGTTGGTGCAAGAAAAGGTTTGCATTTCTTCTAGAAAACCTCCGCTTCGATGATAAAGCCACCAGAGAGGCCAGAAAAATCAACGACAAATTTGCGGCTTTCAGAGAAATGTGGGACATGTTTGAATATAACAGTGGAAAAAATTATAGTCCATCTGAATATGTCACAGCAGATGAGACTTTACTGAGTTTTCGGGGTGCCTGTCCATTCAAAACGCATATCCCATCGAAACCCGACAAATATGGGTTGAAAGTAATGTCATTAGGCGACGTAAGGACATTCTATTTTTTGCGTGGCATTCCATACACTGGCAAGGACAACAGAATAAAGAGGGGACCTGGAGATTTTCCTTTACCTGCCCAGTATGTTTTGCGCCTGACGGAATCTATCAGGGGTTCTAATAGAAACATTACAGCGGACAATTGGTTCTCCTCACTGGAGGTGACTGACGCCCTCCTCCAAAAGAAACTCACATTTGTAGGTACATTGAGGAGGAAAAAACTGCAAATACCACCATCAATGCTGCTTTCCGCTCCAGAAGGCTGTTCAACATTTATGTATCAGGACGACAAAACTTTGGTATCACTTACTCCAAAGAAAAATAAAAATGTTTCACTGATATCGTCTATGCACTTCTCTGGAGAGACGAGAAATCAAACAAGCCTGAAATTGTGGAGTTATACAATCTAACTCAAGGAGGTGTCGATGTATTAGATATGCTTTGCCACAGCAGGACCACAAAGAGAAAATCGTGAAGATGGTCCATGCGGTACTTTTATGCTATTTTAGACATCGCTGCTATAAATAGTTTTATCATTTACAAAAGCAATAGCAAAATGGACAGCTTTTCAAATGACGCGAGAATATCATTTCTCAAAAATCTTGCGCTCTCTTTGACAAAACCTCTTATGGAAAAGAAGTTGAATAACACACATCTTCCCCGTGAGCTCCGTTTGTTTATTGGAAAACTTTTAGAAAAAGAACCAATCGAATTAGACAAGCCTACCCAAGCACAGCCACTAAAGAAAAGAAGACGTGATTTTTGTGACAGATCAAAAGATAGGAAGGGGAATGCTTTTTGTAGTAAGTGTAATCGTTCTATATGTGGGGAGTATAAAGTTATTATATGCCCTGGATGTAGAGAAACTGAGATGTGATCAGTTGTGCCAAATATGTATTTTCAGGGCTGTATGTGATCGTTTCCAGGATAACATTATACATTTATTATTTGTTCCTATTACATTATGTGTACAAAGACATTTATTATTCTGAACTTTATATTTCGAAACTGCTGACACTATAATTATTTTCTACAATTAGTAAGAGATGTTTCTCATTTAGCTCCTATCTTTAGAATTTCTAAAGCACTCAAGTTCCTAGTTAATGACTGAATCTATTGATTTTTACTATGTGTTCAACAATTTTATAGAGACTATTTCTATTAAGGTACTTTTTTGTAATCAAGTTCCAATTTTTTTCCAAAGTACTTTATATTCTTACTTATTGACTATAAAAATAAAGAAACTTGTTTTTATAACAAATATTATATGTGTTTAATTGATAATAAAACTTTTTTCCATTATTCATTTTTTATTTTACCCCGAAAAATCGATATTTGGAGGGTGGGGAAACTTCACCTTACTGTTAGAGGGTTAATAAATATTTTCTTCTTGTTTTCAGGTATGGCTTTCACGACATAAACTCTGTGTACACCTAATTGTTGTAGTTCACTTAGTGGTCAAGCAGGAACAAAGGAAACTTTGTCTGAACGTGAGAATTGATGTAATCAAGAGGAATATTTATAACGACTTTACCATTATTATTTGATTACCTCTTACAAATGGGAACATACAAGGGACCATAACTTACGGAAACCATTACACTAACACCAGTAGCATCGGTGGTTCAGTGGTAGAATGCTCGCCTGCCACGCGGGCGGCCCGGGTTCGATTCCCGGCCGATGCATCAATTTTTATATGTGTATTTGTTAATAGTTCGCTGGGACAATAAATAGAAATGCTGTAATACAACATTTCCGATGAACATTACGAGGGCATCTCCCTACAGTTGAAAAGTGGTGGCAGCGAGCGACCTGGCACACCCACGCCATCTGTCTGCCACCCTCCGCTACTACTTCGACTGGCGAGCTTGGCGTGCAGCTCCGCTTGTACACACAGAACGCGTTGATTATTTCGGGCCTAAAGGACGGCATAACGAGGACTGCGACTGTTGATAAATACAAATGAATCGTATTATTACATTCTTGGTGTTGGTGTAGAGCACAGGCGCCCATCCAAATTTGGATAATACAAGATAAAACAATATAGAACTGAATTATGTTGCACAGTAAACTAAATAGGCAAGCCTCAGCTTTCAATTATCTTTGTATTGATTGTAAACACAGCACATCAATAACATGCATAACATCTTTCGGTGAACTGACAAAGTAAATGTAATGTGCAGTGAAGAGAACACGCAACAAGTAGCAGAATGCAGCACTTTTCTATTGTGTTTACCTTGAAAGTACATTTTATTCTTACAATTTCATGTTTTTGACAGTACCTTTTCCGGAAAACCAATTTTATCATCAGCAGAAGACGCAACATAACTTGCTTTGCACTTGGGCTGGTACTGGAAAGAGGTGCTTATGATCTACATAACAACTGGTAATCTAATTGCACAGTTCTTCACCTGCAGCTAGTGTTGTGGACCACTGAAATGTATAGTGGGAAAATGAATAAGTGAGTAGTGCAGTAAAATATTTTATTTTTGCGTGCCAAACTTCACACGTGCACCGTGGACCAAGGCCCATTCTGTTATTTGGCTTTGCTCAGTCCTTTCTCGGAAGGAAGAGCGCAACATTTCATTTAGCATTGAGGTGCGGCATTCTTCGCTCAGCACAAATATCCGAGTTCGGCAGAATCGTGATGGCGCTGTTTCCTCTTCGCTGTTTGTTCGTCGTATGAAGGACGTTCACAGGTCCCGTGGCTGCAAGAAGAGAGCAGTCTACCGATCTATCGTCACAATCATTTAAAATGTAGAATGACAGAAGAGAGGGACGAGAATTCTCAATTAGCATAAGCGACGGGTACTGCATGTTTGCTATGAAAAAGCATTTAGAGTATCATACAGAAAGAATTTAAAGACTTAGTTGACAATGAAAGAGCAAGAAATGACAACGATCAACAGAAGGGATTCATTGTTCTGTACGTCGATAAACACTTTATGCTGAATTTGCGGGCATGGAGCACACGAAGAAACTGGTGGTGCACATAGATTTCTGAAGTCGCACGCGTTATCCCGTTGTCAGTTGCAACAGATTTAAGTGTAACTGAACGAAAAGTTTGGAGACGTCATATACAAGGTGTATCAAAAAGAATCATCCGATTTGGCACGTCTACATTTCTGAAACTATAGACAATGATTTTTTTTATGAACGGAAAACTTAAAAAATTTTTTCATACCTTTTCATCTGTGTTCAATATGCGTCCCATGAGGTGCACGGCATGTGAGTTACAGCTTCCACAGCTGCTGTTAAGCGGTTTCTCAGTTCATTCATTGTTGTTGGTAACGGAGACGCATAAACAGAGTCTTTTATAAACTCCCACAAGAATTAATCACATACATTCAGGTCCGCTGACCATGGAGGCCAGTAATGCAAGGTTGAATCATTTGGTCCAGTGCGACTGATCCATCGTTCAGTAATCCTTTGATTTAAAAATTCCCCATTTCCAGATGCCAATGTGGCGGTGCCCCACCCTGTTGCTAATTAAGTCGTTCGAATCAGCGTCCAACTGTGGAAAAAGAAATTTCTCAAGCATATCGAGATATGTGCTTCCCATAACAGTGTTCTCAGCATAGAAAAATGAACCATACACCTTTTCCCGTGAAACTGCACAAAACACATTAAATTTCGGAGCGTTCCTCTCACTTTGTACAACTTCATGTGGTTGTTCCGTATCCCATACTCTCACATTCTGTTCACCTTTCAATTTAAACGGAATGTTGCCTCGTCACTAAACACGAAGCTCGGAAGAAAACTGCCATCCTCCATCTTGCCAAGAACGAAATTACAGAACTCCACACGTTATTGTTTGTCACCTTCAAGAAAACTTGCAGTAGCTGAATTTTGTATGGTTTCATGTGTAAATGTCGACGCAACACGCGCCAGACGGACATAGACGGTATGTCGAACTGCATGGCGAATGGATTTCTGCGGTCTCCTTGTGCAAGTATGAAGGATGTGTTCGACGTCTGTGTCAGACACTCCGAGACGGCCCGGCGATTTCTCTTGACACACATAACTTATTTCTCCGAATTGTTCAAGCCTTCGTGTAATGTTTTGTGCTGTAGGAGGATCCACACATACCTAGTACGAAAGTCACGCTGAACGGTTATTACTGACCCGCAATGCACAAAACGTAGAACACAAATAGCTTTCTGTTGTTCCGACACCATTTTTACTAGATCTGAAGAGGGCGAATACTGCTGCTACCTAACGGGAACCATGTAGAACTAAAGAGTTTGCTCTTTCCAACAGTACTTTGTTCACGCACATATCTCAAATAATACAATAGTTATGATTTTTTTAAAAATCGGATCATTCTTTTTGATATACGCTGTATTAACGTCAAGTACGTTGGTTAACTCAGGAGACATGCTTGGAACGATTTTTTGATTTAACTCTTTCAGGGGCAGTGGCTATCACCAGGCATTATCTCTTTCAAGGGCGGTGGTTATCAATGTTAATCACCTATTTTACGACACCTGTGACCGAATGGGGGCAGCAGTTGTCACTACGAGCCACACTGTTACATGAGGGAGCTCTTCCTAGATGGCACGGCATCGGATATCACGCATTTTGCTTTCCTATTGCTTGTACAGCACAATTCGTTTGTTGCCTTGCAGCAGTTTTGTGCCATTTAGTTGGTGGACGTTTTGAAGAACAAATCTGGCACATATATACTACTTTCATTTCCAAGTAAGTATTTTAATATGTAAATTTAGTTTATGCTAATGAACTTCAGTGCAATAGTTACGTGAAACAAGTTCATTTATTTCATATTTTTGTTACTTTAATCCAGGTTAGCGCTGCTAACCACCGCGCAACTGGGATACAGCTTTCATTGAGTATGGCTAGCAGGTGTCTTAGTGATGATGAAATACGGAAACTACTTTTCGAGGATCTTCCATCAGACTCAGATAGTGAAATAAGTTTGTTTGAAGATTCTGACATTGATCCTACATATGAACCTGACTGTGATGATATTGTGTTATCATGATCTGAAGAGAGTAGCAATGAAGCAGATGATAATTTACCAGAAAATAATCATCACTTGTGCGATAATAAACAACCTTGCATGGCTAAAATTCCATCAAATGATGATTCTTCAGCCTCTGAATCACTTTCTCTGTCCATGCCTAGACGTTCGAGATCACTACTGGCTAAAGCAACATCATCTGTGACAGTTAGTTCTTCACATATACAGCCAAACATCCCAAATCATTCTGGTACCTCTGGTGAATCTGGAAGTGTACCCATTGTTCAGGATGATCCTCCACAGTGGAGCCAAAATTTCAGAGTTGAAGAACTACCTAATTTTTTGGAAAAAATTGACCTTACAGCTTTTTTTTTACAGAGATGTCAAATCCATCACCACATAAAATATTTTATGAATTTTTTACTGATGGAATGGTAAAACGTATTACATTTCACATTTCACACCAATTTGTACGCCACACAAAAAGGAAAGCCTTTCATCCCAACTACTGAAGATGAGATAAGTGTTTTCTTAGGCATAAATTTATTTATGAGTGTCAAAAAATTACTAAGTTATCGAGTTTATAGGTCTTCATCTCCAGGTTTAAATGAGTGATATATATGTGACTTGATGACTGTAAAACGATTCAGTTTTCTCCTCAGTCGTATCCATACAAATGACAACTCGATGATGCCTAAAAGGGGACAGACCAAATTTTGACATGCTTTTTAAAATAAGGCCTGTTGTTGAAATGTTGAATAAAAGGTTTGCACAATGCTATCAGCCTCATCGAAAAGTAGCAATTGATGAATCAATGGTGAAATTTAAAGGCAGAAGCTCAATGAAGCAATACATGAGAGACAAGCCTGTGAAAAGAGGCTACTAAATATGGATGCTGTGTGATGAATCTGCATATAATTTGAAGTTCCAAATCTATACTGGAAGATTAGCTACGGAGAAGTTTAAACTGATACTGGGTGCACGGGCATATCAGATATATGTGAAGAACTTTATGGCAAAAATCATATTGTTTTTGTGGTGTCACCGCCAGACACCACACTTGCTAGGTGGTAGCTTTAAATCGGCCGCGGTCCATTAGTACATGTCGGACCCGCGTGTCGCCACTGTCAGTAATTGCAGACCGAGCGCCACCACACGGCAGGTCTAGAGAGACGTACTAGCACTCGCCCCAGTTGTACGACGACTTTGCTAGCGACTACACTGACGAAGCCTTTCTCTCATTTGCCGAGAGACAGTTAGAATAGCCTTCAGCTAAGTCCATGGCTACGACCTAGCAAGGCGCCATTAACCATATCTGAGAGTCTCACTTGTATTATCAAGAGCGATGTACCACAAAGATGAATTAAAGTTAAGTATTAAAGAAGCTACGTACTTTTCTTTATAGCATTCATAACGTATCCTGTTTCAGACCTCACGCAAGCCGGCGTGAGTTAACGCGTGCATTTCGGCTACTTCTGAGTGGCGTGGCTGTCTTGCAACGCCACAACAGTTTTCATGGATAATTTCTTCACATCTTATAATCATTTTCTCCTACTAAAAGCGCAGAAAACATTTGCAGTTGGGACTGTGAACCCTACACGTAAATTCCTCCCAAAACTAAAGGAAGATAAAAAGATGAAACGAGGGGACTTTGACAGCAGAGTCAGCAATCATGGTGTAGCATTTTACAAGTGGATGGACAAACGAGCTTTGAATTTGATCTCTACTATGCATGATCCTAGTGACACCACAAGTGTAAATAGGAAGGAAAAAGATGGATCAACTACCGTAGTGGCATGTCCCCGTGTATTAAGTGACTATAACAGGAGCATGAATTTTGTTGACAATTTTGATCGTCTAAAAGGAGACTATGGTTGTGATCGCAAAAGTATGAAATGGTGGCATAGCCTTTTCCACTTTATTGATTTGTGTGTAGTGAATGCGTTTATCATACACAAAGAAATTGATATAGAACAATTCACGAATAAAGACCTCCGAAGGAAAGCGTGCGAAGGACTGCTTGCCAAGGCAATTGTCCATCGCAATGGCCTAAGTCAAAAAGGGAAGAGCGTAACTCTCAGTAAACATAAACCACACATGGAAAAACAAATCAGATTGGAAGGTAGTGCACATCAGCCAAAACAGGCCACATCAAGAAGATGTGCAGTATGCAGCACACGTGCTGTTCCTGTTAGAACGGTGTGGATGTGTTGTGTTCTTCCTGTAACGTGACTCTTTGTCTACGAAAAGTCAAAAATTGCTTTCAAACATTTCATTCTCAATAATGATGTACTTTTCAGTTGTTTGTGTAATTAATTTCCTAAGAAAATTGTTCAAAATTTTACGTCTCAATTTCTCAACAAATAAGTAACTAACGAGTATTATGGGCGGTGGTTAACAGAGGTAACAATAATTTAATTGACTGTAATTAAAAAAGCAAGCAAAATATTGTAAAATAGTATGAAAATAAATTAATTTTTTGTTAAGGAGTTTTAAAATTTTGACAAATCACTTGTTTTAATTTTAAAAAAGATTCCTGCCCCTCAAAGAGTCAAAAAATGTGTGGTTAACATTGATAACCACTGCCCCTGAAAGAGTTAAAACTCGCTATTGTTGAATTCATGAAGGAAAAAGGAGTGCAGGAACGAAAATGAGGACATCCGGAATGACTGCAGACTTAGAATTTTAAGTGGGCTTGACTGCACACTGCCTACAGTAAGAGCCTGAAAGCTTCTTTCCGACTTGATGGGGATGCATTAAAAAATTTTCGACATGAACGAATTACAAGCATACTTTTATAACGGTTTTCAGGACACTGTCAATCTTACATCCGTTTTCGAGCTGTTTGCGGGACCATTTGCCGTTTAAGTTGAAAGGGCCCCCCTGTACACATGCAGATGTAACTGATTGACTTGCAATATAATGCCAGTTATAATGACAAATTTTATACGTTAACACTACACAGGACGTATTTGTGTGAAAGCCCTTTTTTCGATTACGAAACTAAACTTGAGTGCGAAACTCTGTGAAATTGCCCGTGTCTGGTTGTATACCAACAGTTTGTACCAAATGAAAACTGTATTATTCACCAAAAATAATTAGATAATACTGTACCGTAGCAGCAGCGCGGTTCCAGACTGAAGTGCCTAGAACCGCTCGGCCACAGCGGCCGGCGCACTGCCATTAAAATTTGGCGCATTTGCAGTTTTCCCCTCATCCCCCTTCTCGCGCTTAGACGGCGTGACGTGGCCGAGAGGGAAATGTGCAGCGAGGATGAGCACTTTGGCACTCACTGTCGGACATGATCCACAATCCGAAATCTTGGCCACCCCTGATGCAACTGTTGTTTCCTTCCTTCGAGGGGGAAAATACGTAAATGTAACGTATGATAATTTCACTCTGTAACATGTGGAGTACTGTGTTCACAAAGAGAAACGTGAATGGTTCATACATAATATGAAAATGTCGCTAGCTGGAAAGTGTATGATTTAATCGCATATTTGAAGAAGAACATTTCGATTAATATTAATGGAATCATTTATAGAGAATGAAGACATAATGAAGTATCAGATCAACTGGGAGTACTGTGAGATCATGGAAGACGAATCCGTAATGGGACGGCTATCAGTGCACGACTTGACAATATGTTTACCAGTAGCAACCATTTCTGTAATTTTTGTTACTGATATACACTCCTGGAAATGGAAAAAAGAAAACATTGACACCGGTGTGTCAGTCCCACCATACTTGCTCCGGACACTGCGAGAGGGCTGTACAAGCAATGATCACACGCACGGCACAGCGGACACACCAGGAACCGCGGTGTTGGCCGTCGAATGGCGCTAGCTGCGCAGCATTTGTGCACCGCCGCCGTCAGTGTCAGCCAGTTTGCCGTGGCATACGGAGCTCCATCGCAGTCTTTAACACTGGTAGCATGCCGCGACAGCGTGGACGTGAACCGTATGTGCAGTTGACGGACTTTGAGCGAGGGCGTATAGTGGGCATGCGGGAGACCGGGTGGACGTACCGCCGAATTGCTCAACACGTGGGGCGTGAGGTCTCCACAGTACATCGATGTTGTCGCCAGTGGTCGGCGGAAGGTGCACGTGCCCGTCGACCTGGGACCGGACCGCAGCGACGCACGGATGCACGCCAAGACCGTAGGATCCTACGCAGTGCCGTAGGGGACCGCACCGCCACTTCCCAGCAAATTAGGGACACTGTTGCTCCTGGGGTATCGGCGAGGACCATTCGCAACCGTCTCCATGAAGCTGGGCTACGGTCCCGCACACCGTTAGGCCGTCTTCCGCTCACGCCCCAACATCGTGCAGCCCGCCTCCAGTGGTGTCGCGACAGGCGTGAATGGAGGGACGAATGGAGACGTGTCGTCTTCAGCGATGAGAGTCGCTTCTGCCTTGGTGCCAATGATGGTCGTATGCGTGTTTGGCGCCGTGCAGGTGAGCGCCACAATCAGGACTGCATACGACCGAGGCACACAGGGCCAACACCCGGCATCATGGTGTGGGGAGCGATCTCCTACACTGGCTGTACACCACTGGTGATCGTTGAGGGGACACTGAATAGTGCACGGTACATCCAAACCGTCATCGAACCCATCGTTCTACCATTCCTAGACCGGCAAGGGAACTTGCTGTTCCAACAGGACAATGCACGTCCGCATGTATCCCGTGCCACCCAACGTGCTCTAGAAGGTGTAAGTCAACTACCCTGGCCAGCAAGATCTCCGGATCTGTCCTCCATTGAGCATGTTTGGGACTGGATGAAGCGTCGTCTCACGCGGTCTGCACGTCCAGCACGAACGCTGGTCCAACTGAGGCGCCAGGTGGAAATGGCATGGCAAGCCGTTCCACAGGACTACATCCAGCATCTCTACGATCGTCTCCATGGGAGAATAGCAGCCTGCATTGCTGCGAAAGGTGGATATACACTGTACTAGTGCCGACATTGTGCATGCTCTGTTGCCTGTGTCTATGTGCCTGTGGTTCTGTCAGTGTGATCATGTGATGTATCTGACCCCATGAATGTGTCAATAAAGTTTCCCCTTCCTGGGACAATGAATTCACGGTGTTCTTATTTCAATTTCCAGGAGTGTATAAACTTCGGGTAGTTTCGATCAGTCAGCGTTCGTGCCACTATGGATACACCGGTTCCTGTCAGATCACCTTAATTAAGCACCAGGCGCGTTTGGCACTTGGAAGATTGACCACCAGGCCGCGATGCACTGTTGACTTAACGGGTTGCACTCAGCCTCGCGAAACCAACTAAGGAGTACTTGACGGAATAGTAGCGGCTCCAGGTCGCGAAAACTAACAACGGCCAAGAGAGCGGTGTGCTGACCCCACGCCCTTCCAAATCCGCATCCGATGACGCCCAGTCGGGTGAGGACGACACGGCGGTCGGTCTTTAGTGTTGGGCCTTCTTGCGCCAGTTCGGAGACAGAGAGAGTAATTTCGAGTAATATGGCGGCAGGTTATTTGTGATTCTCCTTGCTTTCGAGCTACAGTGCGATCCATATAAACCTGAACTACTTCAGTGAGTCATAACACATAATGGGACACATTGCAAATTTCTGAGATGATAATACTTAATTGGGAGATAACATACATACGTACATGGATACACACAAAGTCCTCACAACAAATGTTGGAAGTGCCCTCCACCACTGGTAACGCGCAAATGTGCTCGTTTCAGCATATTTCGCGACATTCTGTGAAGTGTATCCTCGCCAGTGTTGCTTATTTCGCGGAGTTCTGCAGTTGTCCGTGGTCTGTTCTTGTACCCTCGGCTTCTTAAGATACCCACAAAAGAAAAAAATGTGGAGGGAGGGGGCCTTAGGCCAGATGATCGCGGGATGGGTGCGGTACAAATTTTTTTGTTGTTATTCGGTCACCAAAGAAACTGGTTACTAGTTACATGGAAGCGTTAGATGTGTGATACATTTCTTCATCTTGTTGGAAATACTCTCCTGTAAGTTTGAAATCACCCAGTTGCTCTACAAATGTATTGAAGATCCCCGTATGAACTGTAATATCTACAGTCGTTTCAAAGAAAGCAGGGCCAACAGTCATAGAAGCTGACAACCGCGCACCACACTCCGCCCTTTTGTCACGCAGTGGTGTTTCGTGGGTGACACGGGGGTTTACACCAGTCCACTAACTGCGATTTTGTGTGTTGATGTAGCCTAACAGATGGAACCATGCGTCATCTGTAAACCAAGTTACGGAAAGAATGTGTGCAAGTTGAATAACAAACCCCTGAATCCGTCAATAGTAACGCATTCTTTTCTCCTGATCTGTTTCTTGCAATAATAGCGTCATGTGCGCTCTTTAGGGAAGCAGCTCTCTGACATGTGCCATATGAAATACCTGTCTCCTGGCACAATCGACGCAACGATTTCTTTGGAGAGATCTCTAACCGTCTTCGACCATAATCAATAATCTCTGCACTCGGTGGTGCACCATGTTTACCACCGTCACTGTTTAGCTCACCAGCTGACTGCTGCTTCCTTACAATCGATAAACTGTTGCCTTTGTTGGAACGTGGCTCACACTGAATTCTTTCCGGAATCCCCATTGTGCTGTAGCCATTGAGTCTGTCTCCCAATAAGTTTTCAGAATAAAGACCCTCTCTCGAAGTGTGTATTGTATGTTTCTGCTAGCTAAAGACTGAAAACGAATCACGAATCTGTTCATTATTGTCACGCGGCTCGAACTATACGCTTACAGGCTTCACAAACCGCGATCGACGAACGAACACGAGCCGTACAAGCGCGGCATTATACCGGACACAGGACATTACGCGTAGAAACAACTTGCCAACAAAGGGCATTATTACTGATTCTCCCAGAGCTACTGAGATGATTAAAAGAACTTTCCCGTTTCTACGAGCTTTCGGAGGGAAATTATTACCAATTGGAGTAGTTCAGGTTTATATGGCTCGCCCTGTAGTTGCAAAATGACACATTATGAGGTAACTGAAGATTTTCTTAAGTCTATATCACATTCCAGGCGATTTTCTTCTGAATTGCTAGAGTACCATGAGCTGTTTTCTGTCGATGTTGAGTTCCTAGCTCTTTCAGTTCTTATTTTAGTTTCTAAGGTTCAAATGGCTCTGAGCACTATGGAACTTAATATCTGAGGTCATCAGTCCCCTAGAACTTAGAATTACTTAAACCTAACTAACCTAAGGATATCACACACATCCATGCCCGAGGCAGGATTCGAACCTGCGACCGTAGCAGTCGCGCGGTTCCGGACTGAAGCACCTAGAACCGCTCGGTCACAACAGCCGGCTGTTTCTAAGGACTATCGTGTCCAGTGCTCACCCCTTTATTCTTATGCGTTTAGTAACCCTCTTTTTTCTGTTCTTCTTGCTAGCATAACGTGTATTTCGTTCTTTCCCTGGTACTTTGGATATACATCACATGGTTCTTTTTATTTCTTACTTCACTGTTCACTCAGCACTGTCTCAGGAATGATTTTCACAATGATTAGTACTGGTTTAAGGTATGCGGTCAGGAAATACATCCTAATGGACCAATTTAAATGAAGTATAAATGACACCGCGTCAGTTCTTTAGCGACCCAAATAGTAAATCCCATATACTACCTTTTTGTGTCTCATTTCCTAATACAATTCCTCCAGCATCACCTGATTTGATTGGACTACATTCCATTACCTTTGCTTTACTTTTACTGATTATCATTTCATAACGTCTGATGAAGACAATATCTCTTCCATTCTGTTGCTCTTGCAAGTCCTTTGCGTCTCCGACAGGACTGCAATGTCATCGGCAAACCTCAAAGTTTTTATTACTTCTGCTTGAAACTTAATTCCATTCCCGAATTTGTCCTTTGTTACCTTTACTGCTTGCTCAGTGTGCAGATTACATTCCAACTGGGATAGTCTACGTAAACTATTTAGGAGACAATCTGAGCACTTCTCTCAAATTGTTCGCAGATGATGCTGTCGTTTACAGAATAAAATCATCAGAATATGAAACGAGTTACAGAATCATTTCGATAAGATATCTGCATCGTGCAGGAAGTGGCAATTGATCCTGAGTAATAAAAAGTTGGAGGGCTTCCTAATGCATGATAAAAAATTGCATAAAGTATCTGTTACGCATATTTAAAAGTTGTCGAGTCTTATTATAATGTCGGTAGTTTTTCAATTTCGAACTACTTAAATTGAAACCATCACTAGAAAGCGCTGTAAGGAAGACGAACCAAAGGCTGCGTTTCATTGGAAGAAGAATAATTAGAAGATGCAATAAATCAACTAAAGAGATTGGCTGCAATTTACTTGTCCGCCCTCTCCTGTGGTATTGCTGTGCAGTGTGGAATCCTTACCAGATAGAATTACTGACATCGAAAAAGTTCAAAGGAGGGCAGCTCGTTTTGTATTGTCGCTATATAGGGGAGAGAGTGTCAGGGCCGGCCGGAGTGGCCGAACGGTTCTAGGCGCTACAGACTGGAACCGCGCGACCGCTATGGCCGAAGGTTCGAATCCTGCCTCGGGCATGGATGTGTGTGATGTCCTTAGGTTAGTTAGGTTTAAGTAGTTCTAAGTACTAGGGGACTGATGACCACAGCAATTAAGTCCGATAGTGCTCAGAGCCATTTGAACCATTTTAGAGTGTCAGGGATATGATAAGCGAAAAGGGGTAATAATGATTAAAATAAAGTCCTTTTCGTTGCGCCGAAATCTTTTCACGGAATTACAATCGGTAATTTTCCCCTACGATTGTCACCAACATATGGAGAAATAATCATCGTGACAAAATAACAGAAATTAGAACTCGAACGGAAAAATTTAGGTGTTTCTTTTTCTTACGTGCCGTCCGAGAGTGGAACGGAAGAAAAATAGTCTAAAAGAGGTTCTTTGCACCTTCTGCCACACACTTAACTGTGAACTGGTGATTAATAATCTAGATAAAGGTGTAGATACGATGTGTTTTAATTTTAGCTGGGGCTGTAAGTACTATCTCAAAACTGATTATAAATTATTTCAAGCCATCGCATGCGACGTTCCGCAATTGTCAGTTCCGCTTGCCGACAATTCAAGAGACAGTAAAAACCTGGTGCCACTCACAAGAGAACTGCCTGGCCTCTAACGCTCAGAACCGAATGGAAATGTGCTTAGAATATAAGTCAATCATCTCAAAATCAGTGGTATGAGTTATTTGCATACAAAACTACGAGACTTACCACGAGGGCCATCTGAGTGATCATCTATTCAAGTTCTAAGCGAGGATCTTTCGTAAAGTGAAGAACCAAAATATCTATGTAATAGGACTAAAAACAAACATCTTTCATATTATTTAAACTGAAGGTGGAGGTGGGAGAAAGGAAAGGGAAGGAACTAATGATGTCAGCTGCATCGGGACTTTATGTGGAATCAAGGGAGACCAGTGAAAATGTGTGTGGGACCGAGACTCGAACCCGGGAGGGGTGCGGGCAAAATGGGCTGGGGTCGCAACCCGAGGCCTGGCCACCATGACCCTTTGACCCATTCCCTCTCCCAGGAACCACGGAAAGCGGAGGGAACATGGATGTTCAACACACAGAAATGATTTTTATTTATTTTAATTTATTTTATAGCAACGATCATAGCAAGAAAACGCCGTCGTGACGAGGAGGGAGTGGCAAGTAGCTACACTGGGTGAGACTATCGATGCGTAGTGTCTCGGAGTAGAGGATCCCAACGACCAGAGAAGAACCAGTACTGAGAATGACATTTTCACTCTGCAGCGGAGTGTGCCCTGACATGAAACTTCCTGGCAGATTAAAACTGTGTACCGACAGAGACTCGAACTCGGGACCTTTGCTTTTTGCGGGCATGTGCTCTAGGGCACTTGCCCGCGAAAGGCAAATGCCCCAAGTTCGAGTCTCGGTCGGCACACAGTTTTAATCTGCCAGGAAGTTTCGAACCAGTACTGAGATTGAAAAAGGCGTGGATCAACTCCTCATTGGAGTAACACCCCAACTCTGTAGTTGTTTAAGAAATACACTGTAAAGAAAGTTGGAGAAAAACTGTGTTTGGGATTGCGTACAACTGGGCAATGTCGTTCATTAAGGAAGTGCCAAAAGTCAAGGACATTTTTCTCACCATCAGCAACAAGCAGTGAACTGGATGTCTACAAATCCACTTCAGAGAGTTCGTCTTCGTTTGTGGAAAGTATCTCGAGTACGGAAAGAGGAGCGGGTGAGGAGGTATTTGATGAGGAGTCGTTTGAGTAATTAAGGTCATGTGTTGCACCAAGAACCATACACCTATCGCCGATCCGCACACCAGGCGATGCTCGCCCGAGTTCAGAACATCACAGGTGACACGCAAGAAGGTGTCTGCAAAGTGAATTCCGTTGATGCGTAACCGGCAGACTTGCTTCCCATTGACCGCAAGATATCATACGGATTGGATGTCAGTGGCAAGATAAGCAGCGCACACCGATCGCCAGACGGCGCACCAGTGGACGTGGGGATACTTCCCCTCAATCACAGTCAGTTACCTGTTCCGCTGGAGAAAGCCATGCATCACCTTTGTGGACACCAAGCGCATTGGTAATACCACAGTACGGACATATCTCAGTTCGAGGAAAAAATGACAACATTTGAGGGCCGACGAGAAGAGCTGTTCGAGAGGTCCAGTAACATCAGCACTGCCTTCTGTCGTTATAGAGACATAATCGTTGTTGCTCACACCTGACACAGGCCTAAACCGTTCCTGCTCTGTGGGTGGATGAGGGTCTTGTACATGGTAACATATGAACCCAATGGCACTAGCATGCATTGGGCCGAATGAGGATACGTGATGTCAAATAGAAACATACATATTGTGTCCATTGCAGAGGTTCAACGGCTCGTAAACGATGATCTAGGAGCCCATCTCGTATTTCGGATGGTAGGCACCAGCAGCTGAGGGAAATCGTGCACTGCAGATCATTTACAAAATCGAGTTCTAAGCATCTGATAACAGCAGCTACACGCACTGGAGCAGCACTGTTCGCAGGAAGCCCCCACACCTATAGCCATAGAGCTCAATTTTCACACATTAAGGGTAGCTACCAGAAGCTTTGCCGTAGATGATAACACGTACCAGTGACTCCTGACCTCAACACTGCTACAAGGAATGACAATATCGTCCAAATAAGCAGTGTGATTGAATACATGGCCACCGAAAGATATCCCAGACAGGCATTGACGAAGGCTGCAGAGAAACGGTTCCATGGCGAAAGCGTATAACAGCTCAGAGTGTGGGCATCCCTGACGCACCAAATGACGGATCAAAATGAGAGGAAGGAGATGGCCATTGTAGAGTACACAGGACGTCGCTCATTGAAGAAGAAGCATTAAGACATCGTTGCTGGTATCAGGGTATCCAGTTTTGTGGAACACTTCCACATAGTCATGACCAACACGACCGAATACCTGGCTGAAGTATCAAGAGTGGTCAAAAGTCCAGGAAAATGACAAGTGTGAGCACGGACGATTATGTCTCAATAACGACAGAGGGCAGTGCTGATGTTATTCACTTCCCAGAGAGGTTTGATCAGTGAAAACCATGAAGTAGGTGTTCGTTTAAGCTGTGCAGCCAACAGTGTGGTAAAAATCTTCGTGTCACTGTTGAGCAATGTCAAGAGGCGGTAATCATATATCCATGATGTACCCTGAGGCCTGTGGATGGGTATGAGGAGACCATTGAGGAAATCGTCTGGGATCTGCACGATAGGTGACATAAAGACCCAACAAATTTCCGTCCACACTGGCGACAGCGGGGGTCGAAATGTCAAACAAAACTCTAGTGGGAGTCCATCAGGGTCAGATGATCTGTTCATAGAACCTCCCTGGACAGCATAATGTGCATCGTCCTCCATGACATATCAGGCAGATCCATAATTGCATCCCTAGGCAGCGAGCCAAAGGAGAGTCGGGGGACAGTCGTAATTTGACAGGGTTGTGACATCGTGCAGAGTACAACATAACGTAATGTGCACGGAGAAAACACACTATATCGCGTTGTGCATCTAAGTGCCGTGCCGCCCATCATCAGTCATGAGAAAACGAATCAAAGTCCTCCGATGCTGTCGCCATTCTGCTATCATGTGGTACATAGACAGACACTCCTGCACTAATGTCATGTGTGTGCACCATGACCACAGCTCCTTCAAGGCGACGTCGAAAGAGGATAGTGAACTGTGCCTTGGCAAAATTCACCATCTTCTAAAGCTCTGAGGAATATGGCATCATAGTGTATTTCTGGAGAATGCGTTCATCACTGCGACATCACGACCTCCCTTCTGTATCCAGTCAAGGCCTTGCAGAGGACAGGCTTTGCGCAGAGGACCAACCATAACAAATGGTTCAAATGGTTCTGAGCACTATGGGACTTAACAGCTGAGGTCATCAGTCCCCTAGAACTTAGAACTACTTGAACCTAACCAACCTAAGGACGTCACACAAATCCATGCCCGAGGCAGGATTCGAACCTGGGCCATAGTGGTCTTGCGGTTCCAGACTGTAACGCCTAGAACCGCTCGGCCACTCCAACCGGCGACCAACCATAATAGAGCAGACTGACATGCATCACAGCGTTGATGAAAAACTGTCCAAGTGGTTGCAATGAGTTATCAGCAGTCAGGTGATGTAAGATGAATTGTTTTCAGTTTCCCTGGTCCTTGGCCACTCCACACCCTATGGCGACAGAGACTGAAGGCGCCGTAGTGGTCAGAGAATGTAACAGGCCAGATTAGTTTAGCCTGCACCCTTCGACAATATCACCAGACAGAATCTAGACGACTGGAAGAATGGTTAGCGAAATGTATAAACCTTGGACAGTCACCATGAATATGCTCCCAAGAGCCCCAAAGGCTGAGGTGATAGACAATTGCCGCTAGTACCATGCCTAGAGAGTGACGTGGGAATTGGTCTTTGGGCACTTGGGTGGGGTTGAAGTCGTCTCCCATGATTAAGGTATCATGCCGACCCAGGAAGAGAGGCAAGACTGCCTCAGAGAAGAAAGTGGAAAATTGGCGGCGGCGACCCGAACCAGGTGGCGCAAAGACTTTGATGATCCGGAAGCCACTAAATGTGAGAGCCATACCTCTGGCATCAGGGAGGCAGACGACTGTATCAGCAAGGATACCTTATGACAGAGAATCACCACCCCACTACCAGTAGGGGAAGCACAGGAGACTTGCGCTGTAAAGCGATGGAGGGCACTTTCTGAACGAGGATAACTTCAACGTCTCCAGCGTACAGCTCTTCATGAAGTAATTCCAGTTTATGTGCATGCAAATGGTACTGACTTTGAACTTGGCTATCTGATAAGTTGAAAAGGTGCCATACCAGGACGACGATCATGCAAACACAGAGGAAACGTGGGGAGCTCCCTGTTGGGCTTCCACAGAAGTGCACATAACAGTGATGAGGAGGGGTTGATCCCCCCATGAGGGGAGGTCTGTTACTCTGTACACCTCCAGAACGTCCATCCTCAACATCAACATCATCTCTCCAAGAGATAGATGTCTCATGGGGCCATTTCAGTGGAACAGTGCCAGAGGTGCACCGACAGGTTCCATCAGACTCCAAAAAAGGGAGCAACCGCATCAGATGCATGTGGGGGAAGGTTAGCGTTTATAGGTGGATGGTGACTGGAGACAGAGGCGGGAAAAGACATTGCAGTGTCTGGTGCCAGGGCATCAGAGGACAGCACATAATCAGCAGGAGCGACGTCATCCTGTGCATGCTTCTGATTGACACAATCATAAGAAGGGGTACGGCGTGACAAGCAAAACGTTCATCACGTCATCGAGAGGAGACGACTCCAATGCTGACTGATTCAGAGGGGGTGCACCAGACAGCCTCGCTGCTGATGCGTATGACAGAGGTAAGACAATCAGTGCCACAGGGGGCGGGCCGCCTCTGATTGGCACCTGAACCAGTGTATGCTGGATCTACATCTACATCTACATCCATACCCCGCAAGCCACCTGACATTGTGTGGCGGAGGGTACCTTGAGTACCTCTATCGGTTCTCCCTTCTATTCCAGTCTCGTATTGTTCGTGGAAAGAAGGATTGTCGGTATGCCTCTGTGTGGGCTCTAATCTCTCTGATTTTATCCTCATGGTCTCTTCGCGAGATATACGTAGGAGGGAGCAATATACTGCTTGACTCCTCGATAAAGTTATGTTCTCGAAACTTCAACAAAAGCCCGTACCGAGCTACTGAGCGTCTCTCCTGCAGAGTCTTCCACTGGAGTTTATCTATCATCTCCGTAACGCTTTCGCGATTACTAAATGATCCTGTAACGAAGCGCGCTGTTCTCCGTTGGATCTTCTCTACCTCTTCAATCAACCCTATCCGGTTCGGATCCCACACTGCTGAGCAGTATTCAAGCAGTGGGTGAACAAGCGTACTGTAACCTACGTCCTTTGTTTTCGGATTGCATTTCCTTAGGATTCTTCCAAGGAATCTCAGTCTGGCATCTGCTTTACCGACGATCAACTTTATATGATCATTCCAT
The DNA here is from genome assembly GCF_023864275.1 of Schistocerca cancellata. Lineage (NCBI taxonomy): Eukaryota > Metazoa > Arthropoda > Insecta > Orthoptera > Acrididae > Schistocerca > Schistocerca cancellata. The sequence continues at coordinate 389,936,198 of NC_064627.1, forward strand.
TTTAAATCACTCCTAATGTGTACTCCTAGATAATTTATGGAATTAACTGCTTCCAGTTACTGACCTGTTATATTATAGCTAAATGATAAGGGATCTTTCTTTCTATGTATTCGCAGCACATTACATTGAGATTCAGTTGCCATTCCCTGCACCATGCGTCAATTCGCTGCAGATCCTCCTGCATTTCAGTACAATTTTCCATTGTTACAACCTCTCGATATACCACAGCAACATCCGCAAAAAGCCCCAGTGAACTTCCGATGTCATCCACAAGGTCATTTATATATATTGTGAATAGCAACGGTCCTACGATACTCCCCTGTGGCACACCTGAAATCACTCTTACTTCGGAAGACTTCTTTCCATTGAGAATGACATGCTGCGTTCTGTTATCTAGGAACTGTTCAATCCAATCACACAATTGGTCTGATAGTCCGTATGCTCTTACTTTGTTCATTAAACGACTGTGGGGAACTGTATCGAACGCCTTGCGGAATTCAAGAAACACGGCATCTACCTGGGAACCCGTGTCTATGGTCCTCTGAGTCTCGTGGACGAATAGCGCGAGCTGGGTTTCACACGATCGTATTTTTCGAAACCCATGCTGATTCCTACAGAGTAGATTTCTAGTCTCCAAAAAAGTCATTATACTCGAACATAATACGTGTTCCAAAATTCTACAACTGATCGACGTTAGAGATATAGGTCTATAGTTCTGCACATCTGTTCGACGTCCCTTCTTGAAAACGGGGATGACCTGTGCCCTTTTCCAATCCTTTGGAACGCTACGCTCTTCTAGAGACCTACGGTACAGCGCTGCAAGAATGGGGGGCAAGTTCCTTCTTGTACTCTGTGTAAAATCGAACTGGTAGCCCATCAGGTCCAGCGGCCTTTCCTCTTTTGAGCGATTTTAATTGTTTCTGTGTCCCTCTCTCGTCTATTTCGATATCTACCATTTTGTCATCTGTGCGACAATCTAGAGAAGGAACTACAGTGCAGTCTTCCTCTGTGAAACAGCTCTGGAAAAAGACATTTAGTATTTCGGTCTTTAGTCTGTCATCCTCTGTTTCAGTACCATTTTGGTCACAGAGTGTCTGGACATTTTGTTTTGATCCACCTAACGCTTTGACATAAGACCAAAATTTCTTAGGATTTTCTGCCAAGTCAGTAAATAGAACTTTACATTCGAATTCATTGAACGCCTCTCGCATAGCCCTCCTCACACTACATTTCGCCTGGCGTAATTTTTGTTTGTCTGCAAGGCTTTGGCTATGTTTATGTTTGCTGTGAAGTTCCCTTTGCTTCCGCAGCAGTTTTCTAACTCGGTTGTTGTACCACGGTGGCTCTTTTCCATCTCTTACGATCTTGCTTGGCACATACTCATCTAACGCATATTGTACGATGGTTTTGAACTTTGTCCACTGATCCTCAACACTATCTGTACTTGAGACAAAACTTTTGTGTTGAGCCGTCAGGTACTCTGTAATATGCTTTTTGTCACTTTTGCTAAACAGAAAAATCTTCCTACATTCAGAACGGACACATGACCTTCGTGGCTACAATCTAAACAAGGGCGTGGATGGCCATCGTACATGAAGCAGATAGTAATAACCAAGTAAGAGGGCACATGTTTCCTCAGTTCAATTTTTTTTCTAATGGTCACCATTGAGGACAGAGTAGGTTTTGAATGACTTCCACATTTAAGCAAAGTGACTGACGACGTTGCCGTAAGGTTTAAAGGCGGCCACCACAGCGTTCGACTGCACTTCAAATGAGGCCAAAACCAGCGTGATCAAAAACGGCAGCCCCTATGTGTCCGTCAGATTTCGGTATCATGGCGCCACGCAACGACGGCGCACAGCTCTTCATTCGTCAGTTTTATGTACACAGTGGTGCTAAGGATAGAACATTTTGCAGTGGGATACGCATTTCGCCCTGTATAAACTGTTCTGTTTAATAGGCTTTTGGTCGTTCATGATCCGATGGAAAAGTTAATTTATTTGCGGCTTGGCGATAGGAAAACGCAATGACGGTCGATGAATTTGGACATGAAGACAAGCCGCTACGCGGAAGTAAATGAACGCGCGCTCGCTCGCAAGCAGCACAACAGGCGAGATGCAAACACGGCTAACGTGCCTCGCCACTGCCGAAGACAGACTGTTACTAGGCAGTTGGTTAACCACTGCTCCATCTGGACACAGCGTTTATCGTAAAATACTATCTTGGCACACTCTCCAGCCGACTCTGACTCCCATCTAGCACCACCTATCTACATCTACATCCATATTCCCGCAAACCACCTGACGGTGTGTGGCGGAGGGTAGCTTGAGTACCTATATCGGTTCTCCCTTCTATTCCAGTCTCGTATTGTTCGTGGAAAGAAGGATTGTCGGTATGCCTCTGTGTGGGCTCTAATCTCTCTGATTTTATCCTCATGGTCTCTTCGCGAGATATACGTAGGAGCGAGAAATATACTGCTTGACTCTTCGGTGAAGGTATGTTCTCGAAACTTTGACAAAAGCCCGTACCGAGCTACTAAGCGTCTCTCCTGCAGAGTCTTCCACTGGAGTTTATCTATCATCTCCGTAACGCTTTCTCGATTACTAAATGATCCTGTAACGAAGCGCGCTGCTCTCCGTTGGATCTTCTCTATATCTTCTATCAACCCTATCTGGTACGGATCCCACACTGCTGAGCAGTATTCAAGCAGTGGGCGAACAAGCGTACTGTAACCTACTTCCTTTGTTTTCGGATTGCATTTCCTTAGGATTCTTCCAATGAATCTCAGTCTGGCATCTGCTTTACCGACGATCAACATTATATGATCATTCCATTTTAAATCACTCCTAATGCGTACTCCCAGATAATTTATGGTATTAACTGCTTCCAGTTGCTGACCTGCTATTTTGTAGCTAAATGATAAAGGATCTATCTTTCTGTGTATTCGCAGCAGATTACACTTGTCTACATTGAGATTCAATTGCCATTCCCTGCACCATGCGTCAATTTGCTGCAGATCCTCCTGCATTTCAGTACAATTTTCCATTGTTACAACCTCTCGATACACCACAGCATCATCTGCAAAAAGCCTCAGTGAACTTCCGATGTCATCCACCGGGTCATTTATGTATATTGTGAATAGCAACGGTCCTGTGACACTCATCTGGGGCACACCTGATATCACTCTTGCTTCGGAAGACTTCTCTCCATTGAGAATGACATGCTGCGTCCTGTTATCTAGGAACTCCTCAATCCAATCACACAATTGGTCTGATAGTCCATATGCTCTTACTTTGTTCATTAAACGACTGTGGGGAACTGTATCGAACGCCTTGCAGAAGTCAAGAAACACGGCGTCTACCTGTGAACCCGTGTCTATATGCAGTCCCCGTCCAAGTGCTCCTTGCTCCCTAGTTAGAGATTACCGCTGGAGGTCGAACGTAAATGTGCATCGGCACTCAGGGCTCTAGATTCATTGTGCGTGGCGAATAAATTGTATGAATCCGTGGTCTCCGTTATTTCAGACATGTTCAAAGGAGCAAATACCGTGCATGTGGCGTCGATTGTTACGATGCCACAACGTAGATGCATGCTCTCGTAAGTTGGCACTACGAGAGAAGACTAACTACGGCGACCACATCGCCCTCTGGCAGACGCTGTGGAGCTCAGGGAGTGCCGTCTTGATTTCGGCCCATTTCATGAAGAGCAGACGGCCTGGAAATATCGCATCTACAACCGAGTAGGCTAGCTTGCTATTGAGACTTTGTATTAGTTACATACAGTTGAAGTTTGGACAGCAACGAGTATTTGTTTTGAGATTACACAGAACAGTCATCCTAACTTTACAGGATTAGACATGGACTACGGCTTCACACCTACGTGTTCATCCTAGCCAAAGCTATGAATGCATTTGATATTTACTTGTATTTTTGACTCTATTAAAAGTGTTAAAGTTACGTGCAGTACCGAAGTGCTTCACCCCTCCTGCTCCTACTCGCTTCCTTACGGAAGCAGTTCACAGGACCAGATCCACACGCCGCCTATCCAGGCGGGACACAAAAATACATTCATACGAAACATACACTCCTGGAAATTGAAATAAGAACACCGTGAATTCATTGTCCCAGGAAGGGGAAACTTTATTGACACATTCCTGGGGTCAGATACATCACATGATCACACTGACAGAACCACAGGCACATAGACACAGGCAACAGAGCATGCACAATGTCGGCACTAGTACAGTGTATATCCACCTTTCGCAGCAATGCAGGCTGCTATTCTCCCATGGAGACGATCGTAGAGATGCTGGATGTAGTCCTGTGGAACGGCTTGCCATGCCATTTCCACCTGGCGCCTCAGTTGGACCAGCGTTCGTGCTGGACGTGCAGACCGCGTGAGACGACGCTTCATCCAGTACCAAACATGCTCAATGGGGGACAGATCCGGAGATCTTGCTGGCCAGGGTAGTTGACTTACACCTTCTAGAGCACGTTGGGTGGCACGGGATACATGCGGACGTGCATTGTCCTGTTGGAACAGCAAGTTCCCTTGCCGGTCTAGGAATGGTAGAACGATGGGTTCGATGACGGTTTGGATGTACCGTGCACTATTCAGTGTCCCCTCGACGATCACCAGTGGTGTACGGCCAGTGTAGGAGATCGCTCCCCACGCCATGATGCCGGGTGTTGGGCCTGTGTGCCTCGGTCGTATGCAGTCCTGATTGTGGCGCTCACCTGCACGGCGCCAAACACGCATACGACCATCATTGGCACCAAGGCAGAAGCGACTCTCATCGCTGAAGACGAAACGTCTCCATTCGTCCCTCCATTCACGCCTGTCGCGACACCACTGGAGGCGGGCTGCACGATGTTGGGGCGTGAGCGGAAGACGGCCTAACGGTGTGCGGGACCGTAGCCCAGCTTCATGGAGACGGTTGCGAATGGTCCTCGCCGATACCCCAGGAGCAACAGTGTCCCTAATTTGCTGGGAAGTGGCGGTGCGGTCCCCTACGGCACTGCGTAGGATCCTACGGTCTTGGCGTGCATCCGTGCGTCGCTGCGGTCCAGTCCCAGGTCGACGGGCACGTGCACCTTCCGCCGACCACTGGCGACAACATCGATGTACTGTGGAGACCTCACGCCCCACGTGTTGAGCAATTCGGCGGTACGTCCACCCGGCCTCCCGCATGCCCACTATACGCCCTCGCTCAAAGTCCGTCAGCTGCACATACGGTTCACGTCCACGCTGTCGCGGCATGCTACCAGTGTTAAAGACTGCGATGGAGCTCCGTATGCCACGGCAAACTGGCTGACACTGACGGCGGCGGTGGACAAATGCTGCGCAGCTAGCGCCATTCGACGGCCAACACCGCGGTTCCTGGTGTGTCCGCTGTGCCGTGCGTGTGATCATTGCTTGTACAGCCCCCTCGCAGTGTCCGGAGCAAGTATGGTGGGTCTGACACACCGGTGTCAATGTGTCCTTTTTTCCATTTCCAGGAGTGTATTTCAGTCTCGAGACTTACTGCTATATTGTATTTCACTCTGCTTAAAATAATTACACTAGCTGAACAACAGGCTTTTTCTACTGGCCTGATAGTGTTGCACAACTATTCAACCTTCAAAGTACAGATGTGGAGTGCCATTCGAGTAGTGAAAGTAAAGTCTCCTATTCAATCAACTTTCTGCAGCGAAGTACAAGCCTATGTTACAATATGCTTGGCAAACAACAGGTTGTGACAAACTGACATACCAATATCCTCATCTGAAAATGTAATTAGAGTGGTGTTTGATATTGTACTGCTTGAATGAAGAAGTTCTGTTAAATGTGAAAAACCGTCATTACTCAGATGTTCATATTGTTCTGTTCTAATTTACTTTGATCACTTCCTCGAAGTTCGTCATCTGAAGACTGGGTGGCGCAGTGGTTAGACACTGGACTCGCATTCGGGAGGACGACGGTTCAATCCCGCGTCCGGCCATCCTGATTTAGGTTTTCCGTGACTTCCCTAAATCGCTCCAGGCAAATGCCGGGATGGTTTCTTTGAAAGGGCACGGCCGACTTCCTTCCCTGTCCTTCCCTAATCCACAGAGACCGATGACCTCGCTGTCTGGTCTCCTTCCCCAGACAATCCATCCGCAACCTCTGAAGACTGAATAGCTGTGCAACACTGTCAAATGAGTAGAAAAAGCCTGTTGTTCAGATAATGTAAATATTTTAAGCGGAGTGAAATACGGCAAAAAGTCTCGACACTACAGCGCGATTTTTTGGTCCTGTTATATCGTTATTATGTATCTTCGCGTTACCCAAGTTCCTCTCTTAGATAGTGAACAGGTTATCATTCAGATGTCTCTCGTGGTAAGATGCTCAGTTTTGCATGCGTGTGGCTCATACCATTGTTTCTCAGACGATCGACTTTTATTCTAAGCAGATTTTCGCCCGATTCTCAGCGTTCAAAAAGTCACGGAGTTCAGCTGTTAGTGGAAATATGAGTAAGAACAGCCAATTCACATCGTCAGTTTGAGGGAACAAATGGCGTCAGCACCCAATGTTAAAAATTTTGATTACAGTTTTGCGATAGTGAGATCTGTTATTCGTAATAACAGTAAATTGTAACGAGTAGTTTTAGTGCCTTGAGTAGAGCTGTGCCCTGTCAAAACTACGGTTCGGTAGTTTTGGTACAGTACATAAAAGGGGTAGTAAATGGTAGGATTACCCCTAGTACTGGTAGATGTGGTAGGGAAAGATACGCAGATGAATATGTAAGAGAGGAACTGGGAGCCGGCGACTTCTCTTTTGGCTTTTGTTTTTTAGTTGGTTATTTTACATCTTTCAGTATTAGTCCACTGCGTATTTTGTATCCATACAGAATATATGTTGCATTTTGTAAGTAATAAAAATTAGTTGATCGCGTAACTTCTGCGCCTTTATGTAACAAAAGCAATTACCTTTGACGCAAATATAGTCTAAAAGTACAAAAATAAAAACCTTCGTAGAATTATTTTTGTTATTTTGTACACAATACAACGTTCTTCATCATGATCAAAGGCAACAGTGTCTTATTATCGATAAATTTTGAAGCCGATTATGCATAACAGACACATGTTTTATGTAAGCTGGGCGAAGTATGCAAGTGATGTTTCATGTATTTCTTTTTTTTTTTAGAAATTTTATCATTTTTATGAGGAAATTGCATTTTCTAGCGCTATATGATGAATTTGTATTTCTTTGTATTTTCACAGAATCCCTCACTTTCACGTTATAAATTAACAATTTTCGAATAAAACCTTAATTAAATATAGGCAAGTTCTGTTTTGATATAAATACTGTTTATTTTTAAGTAACGGACAGGAGGATGACTATGTACAACAAAAATGTTCTGTAAGTTACCCAGCCCTGTACGTATCCTCACTCAGTTTCTAGACGGTTCACCGCTTCCGGTTTATAGGCTAATATATCAAAGCACTGATCGCATACGTAAACAAAGCGATCGATGTGAGGTAAAGGCCAATAGGTGTGCAATACATCAACTGTATACGTAAAGTGGGCACGATATTAACTGACCAGTGCTACCAGCAAAATAGTATAGTCTAGGTTTATTTATGATAGCCTACGGTAGTTTTACAGCTATAGTGTGGAGTAACGTTGATTGTATTGCTCAGATAATAGTTCACGAATGTAGGTGCGAAGTGCCTGCCAAAGCTTTAACTAGTGAAATAAAATTTTGTTAGTCGCTACCTGAAGACATTACATGGATGTAAAACAATAATCTCTGTGTGAAAGACGCAAGTGCTTATTGCAAAATAGGTCCCCCACAGTGTCCGAATGGTACTGGTCGCGCACGATCTTAACCCTCCTACTACCATTATTATTTTGTTTCGCTGAGTACCATTGGGATCACAAAGACCCAAGTAATTTACATGGGACATATTGGCAGTATAATAACGAAGTAACATAAAAAACATGTATCAGCAAAACAGTCATTATTCTCTTTTCATTAATGTTATGTTCAAGAAACAAAAAGAAATTTACACTGGAGTCATATTGACGTCAGTGGTACCCAGTGCGAAAAAGATGAATATCTTTTAATTTGTAGTACGTATAAAAGTGAAGGAACGTCACTGGATGCAATTGACTTAGAAGGAGGAAGTCGTATTTTTAAAATAATAGAAAGCAAGGGAGATATACGCTGTCCAGTCTCATTAATGTGACCATCACCTTAGTTGAATGTCAACGTGCAATAACCGCTCACAGACGGGAGATGACAACACTAGCAATAGAGGGAATATAAAGCGTGTCTGAGGGACGGGGCCGGCCGCTGTAGCCGAGCGGTTCTAGGCGCTTCCGTCCGGAACCGCGCTGCTGCTACCGTCGCAGTTTCGAATCCTGCCTCGGGCATGGATGTGTGTGATGTCCTTAGGTTATTTAGGTTTAATTAATTCTAAGTCTAGGGGACTGATGACCTCTGATGTTAAGTCCCATAGAGCTCAGAGCCATTTTTTGAGGGACGGGAAAACAGTGTTTTCACTGCCGTAATGCAGAAACGGAGCATTTATCTGACGTTGAAAAGGGCATGATCATTGGATTTCAGGTCATGGGTGGGAAGAATTCCCGAAACAGCTGAGTTCATAAACCGTTCCTGTGTTGCCGTGTTGAGAGTATACGAAGTATGGCGAACTGAGGCTGTCTAAAACCGTCACTGAGGCAACTGTGGCGCACCATGGGCCATAGATGACAGGTGTGCACGACGTCTGCTTAGATGTGTACAGTTGAGTAGACGAGTGTCTACCAACAGAGTCTGCTCAACGAATGTTCAGCGATGTTGCTTCGTGTGGGCCTCCATATAAGGCTCCTGGTTCATGCAGCCATTTTGACCGCTGTTCATCGACGACGAAGGTTGGAATCTGAACGGAAATACCGCAACTTGACGTCCACTGAGTGACAATAGGTGGCTTTTTCAGCTGAATCACGTTTTATCCTTCATCATACGGCCGGGCCATTGGCGTGTATGGTGTGAAACGTCTGAAAGCAAATGGTGCAGTCTGGAGGAAAGAGCATTATGGTCCGCAGAATGTTTTCCTTGCATTCCCTGAGTGATCTCGTCATTCTGGTTCAAACATGGTCCAAATGGCTCTGAGCACTATGGGACTTAACTTCTGAGGTCGTCAGTCCGCTGGGACTTAGAACAACTTAAACCTAAGCTAAGGACATCACACACATCCATGCCCGAGGCAGGATTCGAACCTGCGACCGTAGCGGTCGCGAGGTTCCAGGCTGTAGCGCCTAGAACCGCTCGGCCACTCCGGCCGGCTCGTCATTCTGGAAGGCACAGTGGGTCAACACAAGTATGCTTCTGTCCTTGGCGACCACATCCACCTCTACATACAGTTAGACCTTTCTTCGGCATGATGATATCTACTAGCAGGAAAATGCAGTGTGTCACACAGCTCACAATGTAAGTGCGTGGTTCAGAGAGCACCAGGATGAGTTTTCAGTACTTCCCAATCGAGAATCACTGGGACCATCTCGATCACGCTGTTTTTGCCATGGATCCTCAACTGACAAATCTAGCGCAGCTGGCCGCGGCATTGGCGTAGGCATGGCTCCACATCGGTACCTTCCAGAACCTCATTGACTCCCTTCCTGAACGTCCACACTGCAAAGGTGGTCTTTTAGGCTTTTGGCAGGTGGTCAAGTTAATGGGGCTGGACAGTGTATATTGCCAATGTGCTTATGCTTGATGCCGGCGGTACCGGGAGAGTTAATCAGCCGCCGAGCAGGCTAGGCGGCTGGCTTTACTTGTCGCAAATGTGCGGCAGCTTCGCAGGTGACGTAAGCTGTACGTGTGGCCGCTCGCTCGGCTGCAGACGGCGCCTGCCTTTGTTCCGCGCCAGCAGTTGCTGCCGCTGCCGCTGCGCGCCTCGCGACTCCGCCCGGCTGACCGCGAGCGAGCGACCGGAGGCCTCCAGTGCGGCTGAGCGCGCCCTTTGTGTCCCCAGCAGACGCAAATAGACCCTCCGCCCCGCGCGCACTCTTTAACCTTCGGCACAGCGCTAAGATGCAGGCTGGTACGTAGCCGTGTAGTGTGGGAGTAAGGCCGCCTTCACAAGGGACGTAACATGCAGTGCACAACGACTGATGTGGCCTCCATTGTGTTACTGAAGCTTCAGAAACGATCCCTCTTGTGTATATGATACATCTACCACGCACACAGTACGCACCAGTGCCAATTGGTGACTGGCGACTACTGGTGATAAGCGGGAACAACAAGCGAGTAACCCAAATGAAGCAGTGCAATCTTACTCTCTACCACCATCCCAGAAAGCAGAACTCGATAATGTGTCACTTCTGGCATTTGGGAAAGAGAGGCTGCTCCACATCGAGTCTGCCTCAAATATTAAGGTGCTGGGGCTGGTGAGATGACCAGCCTGGCTGTGGTTCGTAGGCAGTTTTCCACATCTAACTGGTTCAATAGCGAGCTGGTACCCACATCCTGTCTCAGAGGCACGTTACGCAAACATTTAGGAAATGTTCTCGCATTTTGAAAAGTGATTTATTCTAGATGCAGACAGATGGGATACACAGATTCTGTATCAAGGAATAGTGGTGACGTCAGGAGGGGCATCTGGCCATCAGCTGTCACTAACTTTGCCAAAGCACATGCAAAAGTGGCGACCCCATAGAAAAAGAGGAACAGATGAAGAAGAAGACGTAGAAGAATCTTGAGGCAGCTATTCTCAGCCCCACTGCTTCACCAATCAGCCTGCTGACTTTTCTGGCTGTATGTGGACACCAGCAGCTGTGTGGTGGACTGCACCTGCCTTCACTGACAGATTGTGGGCTGACAGGTAACAGTCAGGGCAGGCAGGTAGAGGTCCACTGGTCAAACCGACGGACCTGGTTGAAGGACTCGAGTGTGGACCCATTGTTCACACAGGTGAATGGGTTGGGCATACCACTCAGCGGTCGGGTTGGAGGATTTGTTAGCCTTCGTATGGGGCTGATGGTTGCGTACACTCTACATCAAGGCGCCACTGTTACGTCAGTGCTATAATGGCTTCCTTCCTTTCTGCTGTAGTTGTGCAAGAATGTTGAGTCGAGAATTGTGTCACAGCAGTCGGTTCCTATTCGTTGACTCATTCTCTCTTACTGATGTATTCTGGAGTGCAGCTTGTCGCCGCACAGGATTAGCTGAGTGGTCTAAGGCGCTGCAGTCATGGGCTGTGCGGCTGGTCCCGGCGGAGGTTCGAGTCCCCCCTCGGGCATGGGTGTGTGTGTTTGTCTTTAGGATAATTTGGGTTAAGTAGTGTGTAAGCTTAGGGACTGATGACCTTAGCAGTTAAGTCCCATAAGATTTCACACACATCTGAACATTTTTTGCAGCTTGTCGTGACCAAGTATAGAAGTTGAGTGCACGATCTTGCTGTTGTAAAGTAGTACTGACATGGCAAAATGACGATTTCGGGCTTAGATGGTCTGTAACGAAGCTGTGGTTTGTGGGACTAAGGTGGGTGGAAGACAAGAATTTAGTGATGCTGTGTATATATCTTCAAGTGTGCTTCATTAGAGAAAGTGATGTTTGGAAAAGTTCTTTCAGCGCAAAAAATTGTTGCATTCTTGTTTATTCCAGCTCTGTCATACGAAAACATATGTGCTCAGTCAAACGAAACCTGGGCACAAACTGTCACTGTTGTGTCCTCGCGACAACATGCGCGCTATTTCTGCTTTGTTTTCAACATAGAAAATTGCCTTTAGGGGCTAATAGCAAGCTGTGTGATTAACCAATCATTTCCCTAACTTTTTCGAAGATTGCTGTAAATTTATTTCAACAATTATTAAAATTATTATTATTCAATGGGACGGAAATTAATAGAGGAGCTGCACATGTACAGACAAGCATATAATTACAATTTCAGAAAAACTGGATGATGTATTCAGGAGAGTGAATTTCACAAACTGAGCTAGTCAATAACACGTTGAACCAACTCTGATTGTTATGTACACAGTTACTCACCTTGGCATTGATTGATAAGAGTTATTGGATGGTCTCCTGTTTTTATATGTCTAAATTTACTGCTGACCAATGAGTCATTGTATCGGTATATAATAAGCGTCATGACCAACGGCTGCGTATGTAGCGGCAATGCCATGAGTCCTCTGTTATACTTGGGAAATCGGGCACTCCGCTCTGCTTTCTACACTGATACAGTCCAGTTGTACCCTACAACCGACTCAAGTGACGAGTTTACAGTGGCGGAGAGTCACAAGTCTGGCCTACGAGCGTACGAAGGCGGCAGGTTCGGAGATGATGTCATAGCCGCCGCTGGGAAGTTTGAACGGAATATACAGAGCTCATTTCTGTTCCCTACAGGAAATCCATGTTTTGGGTCGTATCGAGCAATACGGCAGGTGATTATGAAGAGGCGAAAAGTATATAATTACGGGTCAACTGCAAACGAAAGAAAGAGAAGTGACGTGATGTTATGAGGTACAACAAAGCGAGGAGAGCTGCCTTTATATGTTACTCTGCAGCGTAAAACTATACCGAAGGAACATTCGCCAAGAAAAAGCAACAGATACAACAGGATTAATGATGGGCTGGCTAGCTATTGTTTGGTGTGGCAGACCTGTTCCACTGCACGGTAAAAGGTCTGTGTAGAAAAGTGAGAATAACAATCGGTACAAGCGTTACTGGTCTTTTATTATGGGATGATTAGGCACTTGTCTGATGTCTAAAAACATTTATTTTTGTTAAAAATTTTGAAATATGCGTACGAGCCTACAGAGAAGGTGCAGTCACAATTGTAGTGATTAATTAAGAAAATGTTTCTGAATGATAGCAATTTGCAACTGCCACATTCAAACTAACATAATTGTTTTTATCTTAAAGGCGGTGTGAATGAACGAAGTTGCTTGTAAATATTTTTGGTACAGGAAAATTTAATCACAACTTCTATATTTATACTTCAGGAAGATTTTCATCTTTCTTTTTTGCTGATAGTAATGAAATATTGTTTGTACAATTGGCAGACCTCTGGCCACATGCTCCGGCATTGTCGTCCATTTCCACCGAGTACCCAATATTTTATGTTACTTCATGTAGCTCGTCCTAAACTTTTGCACAGCAGTATAATAATAATAATAATAATAATAATAATGGTAATGGGCTGAAGTGGAACCTCTGTTCCCAAAATAACATCGTGGGAGTTTTTGACGTTTAATTGCGTTCTGTTCCTTTCGGTCAAAAGTTTTAATACTGAGAGTATTCGAGTTTTAATACTGGCTCGACACGGCTACTGAAACCGTTAAGTACCTGCGACGTGTTGTCGCATCATTGTTTAATACCGTGGAGAACGCTGAGTAAATATGCCTGTGTCGCTTGGGGTACGAATGCAGAGAAGACGCTAAACAGGTGGAGCAGCGGCGCCAGTGTTATAGCTGCTAAGCCAGAGAAGGGCGTGACGCGAGTGACTCTGTAATTAGCAGACCTTTAGGCGCAGAGGCGCGCCCTTTCAGCCCGGCGACGGGGGCGGCGCGGGGGCGTGGCGCCGTATTGGGAGCTAAGCCGGATAAAGATGATCCCCAGTGCGGCCGGCGGCTGCCGTGAAAGCCCGCTGTGATTACCCCGGCCTCACCGGTACGGGCCCACACTCAATCACGGCCCCGGCTCTGACCTGCCCGCCGGACCGCTGGAATCCGCCGCCTGCTGCCGCCCAGATTAGAGGCCAGCTGCTGAGACACTCGGCTGCGGTGCGACGGATCGCGGCCGTTTACTACCTGCTGACGGCCAAAGCCGGGGAAAAGTGGGAACTGCCCTGCAACATATTACGTACTGGGACCGTTCTCCTAATCACTTTGTAGTGAAACCCCTTTACTCTGATTAGTAATTCCCTTGGCCGCGTGATAATTTACCTAATGGATTTGGAAGTAAGGCATCAATTCCGAAGTTCCGTAATACAGAGAATATGTAATCATGGACCGAAACGTTATGACCACTGCCGACCGCGAGTCTGAATGCCTTCTAGTGGCGTTTGGGGCACGTGGCACAATAAGGAAAGTACACAATCCAGTCGTATTAATGTGACCACAACCTGTGTTCGACGGCAACGTGTAGTAACCACTCTCAGACGGCGGGTGGCAGCAGTAGCAGGGGAGGGTATATAATGCACATCTTGGGGGATGGGGGAAGGCGCGGAAAACAGTGCAGTCGTGACGCAATGCGGAAACGCAGTGATTGAGTTGACGTCCAGAACGGCATGATCATTGAGTTTCGGACGAAGGGTGAAAGGATTTGCCAAACAGCAGAGTTTGTAGACTCTTCCCCTGCTGCCAGTAGTTGACGTCCAGAAGGGCATGATTATTGAGTTTCGGACCAAGGGTGGAAGGATTTGCCAAACAGCAAAGTTGGTGGACTCTTCACGTGCTGCCAGGAGTTGATGTCCAGAAGGGCATGATTATTGAGTTTCGAACCAAGGGTGGAAGGATTTGCCAAACAGCAAAGTTTGTAGACACTTCCCGTGCTGCCGGGATTTGGCGGACAGAAGGGCATGATCATTGAGTTTCGGGCCAAGGGTGGAAGGATTTGCCAAACAGCAAAGTTTGTAGACTCTTCACTTGCTGCCGGAAGTTGACGTCCAGAAGGGCATGATCATTGAGTTCCGGACCAAGGGCCGGCCGGTGTGGACGTGCGGTTCTAGGCGCTTCAGTCTGGAACCGCGTGACCGCTACTGTCGCAGGTTCAAATCCTGCATCGGGCATGGATGTGTGTGATGTCCTTAGGTTAGTTAGGTTTAAGTAGTTCTACGTTCTAGGGGACTGATGACCACAGATGTTAAGTTCCATAGTGCTCAGAACCATTTGAACCGGACCGAGGGTGGAAGGATTTGCCAAACAGCAAAGTTGGTAGACTCTTCACTTGCTGCTGGGAGTTGACGTCCAGAAGGGCATGATCATTGAGTTTCGGACCAATGTTGGAAGGATTTGCCAAACAGCAAAGTCTGTATCCTCTTCCCGTGCTGCTGGGAGTTGACGTCCAGAAGGGCATGATCATTGAGTTTCGGACCAAGGTTGGAAGGATTTGCCAAACAGCAAAGTTTGTAGACTCTTCACATGGTGCAATGATTAAAGTATACCGTGCATGGTAAAATGGCGCTATCCAAAACCGACACCGAGGCTACTGTGGTGCACGACGGGCCATAGATGACAGGAGTGAAGATGTATACGGGCTAATACACGTGCAGCTATTGAGCGACTGAATGCCTAGATGAACCAAGGTGCTGCAAACAGTGTCTAATTAATGACCGTTCGGCAAACGTTGAGCCTGGTTCATGCACCCTTGCTGACTGCTGTTCATTGGTGACGAAGGCTGGAATTTGCACGCCAATATCGTAATTCGACGACGACTGAATGGCTATAAGTGAGCTCTTCAGATGAATCTCGTTTTATGCTCCACTGGACAGACAACCGTTGGCCCTGCAACAATCATCATAAGGGCCCAGGCTGGAGGAGGGAGCCTTATGGTCTTGGGTATGTTCCCCTGGCTTTCATTCTGGAAGGCACACGGGATCAACACTGGTATGCATATATCCTATGGGACCGTGTCCACCCCTTTATGTTGCTTGTTTTTCCTCAGCATCTACCAGCAGGACAACGCAACGTATCACACAGCTTCCAGTGTACGTGCGTGTTTCGAAGACACCAGGATGAGATTACCATACTCCTCTGGCCATCAAGCTCCGTGGGTTCAAATCCAATGGAGAATCTATGGGATCATTTTGATCGGTCATTCGCGCTGTGGATTCTCAACTGAGACATCTAAAGCAACTGGCCACAGCACTGGAGTCAGCATAGCTCCATATTACTGCCCGTACCTCGCAGAACCTCACTGACTCTCTTCCAGCACGTCTCGCGCTGAAATAGCTGATTAATCAGGCTTTTGACAGGTGGTCACATTAATGTGACTGGACTGTGTATATAAGCAGAGCAGAGTCGAATGAGGAATCATTCTGGCGATGGTACGAGTCTACTGACACAAACTACTTTGACAAAAGACAGATTATATAGTCTGTTGCCTGAGAATGAGAATCTGGAAAACGGCAGAGTTATTTGGTTGTAGTGTGCTATTGTCGTGTGCATTCGTGGAAAATGGTTGAAGGACAGAGACAACACGAGTAGGCGACAAGGGGTTGGGTAGCCACGCCACATCGTAGAAGGCAGAGGTTGGAAGCTTGCCCGGTCTGTCGAATAGGCGGAGATCTGTGATGTATCTGACAACAGAATATAATTGTGGAAGTGTCCTGGAGTACACCATTCACCGCACATTGTTGAACATGCGGCTCCGTAGCAGACGACACCTACACCCTGCGACATCGCGAATAACGATTGCGGTGGACTCCAGCTTGTCGAGATTGTACCATTAATCAATGCGAACGTGTTCACCCGATCAGGCGGATCGAGTGAACCATGTTGCTTGTTAACAAGGCCGATGGTCGTAATCGGATAAGCCGATATCCAGGCGAACTTGATGCTTTAAACCCGCATCGCGTCACGGACGCAGGCTGGTAGTACTATTGTGCTCTGGGCGACATTCACCTGGGCTTCTATGAGACCTGTGGCGGTAATCGAAGGCGCCTTGAGTGCTGTGGATTACGCGAACGTCACTGCGGACAGACTGCATCCTTCCTGACTGCGATGGCATTTTCCAGCACGATAACTGTATGTATCGCAAGACGAGAATCGTGCTACAGTAGTTGCAGCAGCATGACAGTGAACTCACGTTGATGTCTTGGCCACCAAATTCGCCTGAAGTGAACCCAGTGGAACATCTCTGGGACGTATGGGACCCCAGCTCTTCGTCCAGAAAACCACCGGCCCGTAACTTTTGGAAATTGTGTGACCTGTTCGTAGACCTCCAAGGATTTAGCGATTCAATGCCACGCAGAACCGCTGATGTAATACGTTTGATAGTTGAACCAACACGCTAATAAGCCGGTGGTCATAATGTTTGGCTCATCATTGTACAAAGTTATACCTAGGGAATAAAATGGATTCTTTCGAGAATTCGTTCTTAAAATGATTCGGTTTTCTCACTTCTGGAATTAAAGTTAATTTTTTCTCAGTTAATCCAGAAGACTTCGCCAACCGTTGTGTTACTGCTCGTAAGCCGTGGGAAGAATCACTTTTGGAACACCGAAAACACCGTAGGAAGGTTTAGCAACTGAAACGACTTCATCTGTATTGCCTTTTTTGTGTGCGACTCATGTCCAGTCTGTGTTATTCTTTCGATAGAAGAAATTGTTTGTACTGTAACTGGATTTTACTATGTATTGCGCTAATACAACTGCCTGATGGATACCCACTACACTTTTCTAAATTTTTATTGTGTGCAAAAAGGCCCATCATTTGTAGTGTTGGCGATGTATGGGACGCTATTCGTGGATCCCATGCTAGCTTAAGACAGTTGGCCTCTGGGAGTGGCCGAAGTGGCCGTGCGGTTAAAGGCGCTGCAGTCTGGAACCGCAAGACCGCTACGGTCGCAGGTTCGAATCCTGCCTCGGGCATGGATGTTTGTGATGTCCTTAGGTTAGTTAGGTTTAACTAGTTCTAAGTTCTAGGGGACTAATGACCTCAGCAGTTGAGTCCCATAGTGCTCAGAGCCATTTGAACCATTTTTTCGATGGCCGCGGGAAAAGAGATGCTGCTGGAAGCTACACTTAATTTTCTATGTCCACTGTTTTCACAATGTAAACTTGTGAAAAAGTTGTTGTATGAAATGATGTATATTCAGTACTGATTGAGAGTTGTATCGATCAAAATCTGTATGAGATACAAATGCTTCAGTATACTAGGTAATTGATTTCAAGTTTTACATGGCAAAGAGAGTATAATGTTCTGAGTAATAAAACAATTGAAACTGTTTTTGAGCGTATATAAACCTATTCGTGAAGCTATTTTCTGGTAAGCTCACACTAAGAATCCTTTGAGAGTCCAATACCAAAGCGCTCTTAATGTTTAACACGCATATTAAGTCAAATGAATAATTAATGATGATGCTCAAGAACTATCTCTGGTCATATGAAGTTATAATGCACGAAAGTGACGTTGAATTCTTTGAAGTTAGAAAGGATAGCACGAAATCTTACTACAGTACAATCTCGTTTTACGTTTGAACAAATTTACTATAGTTCCCATACAGTACCGATACGTATGGTTCAAATGGCTCTGAGCACTATGGGACTTAACATCTGAGGTCCTCAGTCCCCTAGAACTTAGAACTACTTAAACCTAACTAACCTAAGGACATCACACACATCCATGCCCGAGGAGGATTCGAACCTGCGATCGTTGTGGTCACGCGGTTCCAGACTGAAGCGCCTAGAACCGCTCGGCCACACGGGCCGGCCGATACGTATGAATCAACATTTATGCCGATTTTTCAGTAAAGGTAAAAGATTAAGACGAAAATCTAGTTCTCCAAAAAATATTACTTGACTGAACCCAGAATAATATTTTATCTTTTTGTGAGAGGCGCTAATGATTTACCAAGTAGTTTGCAATTCAAGAATGGTTCAAATGGCTCTGAGCACTATGGGACTTAACATCTGAGGTCATCAGTCCTCTAGAACTTAGAACTACTTAAACCTAACTAACTTAAGGACTTTAGCGCCTAGAACGCTCGCCCACCCAGGCCGGCTGCAATTCAATGCCTGTTCACGTAATAACAGATATAAATATTATCAGATTTTAATCACTTTGAAGACGGTAACTTTCAGCTGAAACTGTCAAGAGAATTAATGAAGAATGAAATGCCGAACAATGTGACTGCCGAATGAAGTGACTGTATTTCTATCGTGAGAATGCATTGCAGTGGCAAAACCCGTCTTGGAGACGTCACTATATCGCGGGACGACCGAAAGCTTGAGAAATGGTCAGATTCACGTTTGCAAATTTATCTATTTATTAGTTGCTGTTGTTACGCATGACCTGCACCTTAGAAGATATTTCGGTCTATGTTTCACAGTTCTTCCAGTATTAAAATCCATAATGTATTAAAAGCGATAATACAAGTGGTGAGAGTACCAGCAAAAGTCACAAGATCGCAAGCTGATCAAAAGATCGAACAAAACCCTAGATTTCCCGAACTGTGACGTAAAGTGTTCGAACAGTTCGAGTCGTATTCAAACTCGGTGGTGGGTTTGACTATCTCTGGTTGTGCTAGTAAAAGAATCAACTGAGCTTATTAATCACCGTATGTTACGTAATCAAACTGAAAACACTTCTCACACTTCTCTACACTTCGACCACTGGAGCTGCTTTAATATATATATAATTAAAACTTTTATCCTGTATGGACGTGGAACATTGCAACAGTGAAATATCTCCAGAAATTACTGTAAAAAGTAGCTCTTTCTTTTGTTCAATTTTTATTTTCCATTATTGGTTTAAAATAGCCTAGCGATTCATCATAAGATGGTAAATATTTAATGTGCGTGTGCAACATTGCGCGGTCCGTGTAGCTGTGGCAGGATATAAAAATGAAATATGTAAGGACTGAATGTGGCGAGAATTATTTCACATTATGAGATAGATTTAGTTGCATTACTGTACTTCCAGTTATTAGCAACTGTTGGTTTGTTCTTGGAACATACATTATTCTAGGATTTCCTAGTACCGTTAATATCACAGCACTTCCCAAACTTAGTAAGTATATATCTTTTTCATTATATTCACTATTACAAAAGTAACAAGTTTTTTACAAAGAAATATAATACAAACTCATTGTTGAATAGATTTTGTAAATAGAACATGTCAATTTTGCCATGAAAATACATCTTATTTTTGCAAAAACGATTATAATATAAACAGACCCATACTTACTGTCGCCAATGTGCAATGCAAGTGCTGAACAAAGAAGCTCTCTGCCCCAACAAAAGCTCTCTGAACACAACTTTAGTCTTGATCTTTGGTTTATTTACGTTTTATATAGCAAGTGGAAATTGTTACCTGTGACTAAGTTTTTGAAGTGCTGTAAAATTAATCTACCTCATAGTGTCACTAATTCTCATCACATTCAATGCTTACATCTTGTTACTACACGAACCCCAGAATGTTGCAAACATGCATTAAACGTGTAACAACTGATGATGAATCGCTAGGCGATTCCAAACAGGCAATGGAAAATAAAAATTTAGGAGCAAAACAAAAGATGACTGGTTGCAGTAATTTATGAAAATCTTCACATTAAGTAATTCATATTTATATAATTAATTCTTCAGAGGTCAGTTAGGTCCAGTATTCGGAACTAAGGAGCGAAATTCAGTCTGGAATCGGCGATAAGAAAGACACATACCACCAAATAATTAAATAAGCTACTGTTCCAAAATAGAAAGTCGCGCCGCTGCAAATCTGCTGAAGCACTGGCATGTGAATGGCCGTGAGGGTGCTTTCATTGCATACCGCGTTTGGCTATTCCTTTGCATTTGAACCTCAGATTTAGCCCGAAGAAAGTAATTACCACAGTCCATATTTTTAATAAAAATTGTCATGCGCTAAACTCCTGATATAATGTGGAGGACACGTTCACACACATCTTTTCGGTTTCTTGTTAGTAACTCACATAAACCAAAAGCTATTGGTATATATTACTTTGTTAGGATGCTGTATCACATTAAACTGCAAAGTATCTTCTGAAACGTCCTGTATCTACAAGCAAGGAGCCCTAGGTATTTAAGTCATGATCTCGCAAGCACTTTTTTGGTATGTAAGATGATTGAAAGCTTGGCCCGTCTTAGTGCAGTACTATTTATTTTCACGATACAAACACAGCAAGGAAAGTTTAAGCATTGACCAATACCCAAAACGTACAGTGAGTCTTGACCAAATGGTGCAATCGACTAATCGTTACGCGTTGTTTCGAATCCCCGACAAACATGCTGATTTGTCTGGAAGATTATGATCAGCGACGAAAAGATCCGTGAACTACAATTTAACCTGTAATTTCTTGTTCTACGACTTTAAGTACCTTTTTTGTATACTTCGTGTGGCATTACTACAGGTCACATTACTGAACATAAAGTAAGAATAGCATTCGCAAAGAAATATCTGGGTTTCAAATGTAGGTAACTGAACTACCAATCGTATTCATACGTCTTCAGATTGTGCCTTGTAGGATCCTAGTGAACATGTCCGCACTATGCAGTCTGCCCATATTGATCCGTTTTATGCAACCCTCAGTATGTCAAGTCAGGAACGGTACCCAGACAGGAGACAGGCACGTAATCGATGTAAGTTCCCTCTAAGAGCTTTGGGCGACTGTTATCCAACGGTATCATGCTGTAAAAAATACAAGTGAGGATGGACCGTGAGTTACACGGTATTTTTTGACCAAGATTAACTCGCTTCTGCCATACGTATCCAAGTGTGTCCAGTCTTTGTTTGTGTAATTAGCGGTGTAGTGACTCACGTTTCGGATATCACTGTGTTTATTCCGGTTATAGTACTTAATCTTTCGCAAATTGTACAGAAACATTGCCTTATAAAGCGTCATTTACCATCGGAATCAACGGAATTTACAGGAGATATCAAAATGGGAAGCGTTTGCGGTAACGACTGTCTGGTATATGACCCATTGGAAAGATCAATATACTGGATGAGTCAGCTACCCCTACCGATGTCGTTTTATGCAAGCTCACATGACAGAACAATGTTGTTGGCCATTTCGCTTTAGATGGGAAGCACAGTCTCGAAATGTCGCAGAATAACTAATAAGTATACGAAGACATCTTAGTCCTATTGTACAAACATTGTTTATTAAACTACTTTAGCGGCAAGTCATATATTAATATTTTTAATCTATTGTTTCTCAGAAAGTGGTTACTTCCATGTTTCCCATTTGGATATCTTCTGTTAATTCGTTGTTACCGATGATGGAACACACTTTACTAGGGAACGTTTTTGAATCATTTGTTAAAGGTTAAGAACTATAAACGGAATAAACTTACACAGACTTCCGAAACCTTTATGACTATACCGGTAATTACACAAAGAAAGACTGTAGACACTTGGATTCCGTTTGGTAACAGTCGCCCAAATGTCTAAGATGGAACTAATATCGATTTCTTGGCTGTCGCCTGTCTGCATACAATTCCTGATACAGACGTAGAATGGGATGCATAAAATACATCGGTAGGGGCAACATCAGAATGATGCTACCGTAGCTCGATATGTGTGAGCAGCCTATAGTGGCTTGCTTTTTATGTTTTATATTTCAAAAATTTTGTGATTTTGTGACTAAAGCTTTATCGCTTGATATTTATTTTATACATGACATGCCAGTTTGAGTTTTTTACTTCTGATGAAGGCACTCATAGTAGTGCTGAAACCTAGGTCAAAAGATTTCTTTTTTCGGACCGAGGGCTGTTATTCAATTAATTTCAATTTAATATTGTTTTGCAAAACTAGACAACGCGCTGGACAATCTCATACCCCATGTGTCCATTTCTCATTCTTCGTTCGCTTATGAAAATTCGGAAAAAAATTTACCTTATGTTACGGATTAAGTTTTTTTTAATTATCCTTATTACTTCTAATCAATTGCACCTGGTTTTCTGCAAAACTAGGCCTCACTCAGACCAATGTGATACCCATTTGTCCATTTCTTTCTCTTCGTTTGTCTATGAAGACTCACACAAAAATCCGTTGTATTATTTCCCTCAAATCGCTAATTCAGTTTTTGTTAATTACCCTTATTACTTTCAAGCAATTAGACCTATCCTTGCAAAACTAGAACTTACGCAGGTGAATTTGGTTCCCCACTTGTCTATTTCCCACTCTTCGTTTGGCTTCGAAAAAACATTGTGAAATTTCTAGGGAGTCTTGTTTTCATTTCGCTCGAACATTTGACCAAAGAGGAAGAGAGAAACAAGGAATGGAGGACATTCAACTTTCAAAAAACCACAGCATCTATGCTTTTGATAAAGATGGCTAGGATTTGGATCATTATACCTGAGGTAAAAAGGTCATTTATCTAGGAAAGCTAATCAAAACTTGCTGCTTCGTCATGCGACATTACGTTAACTAGAGTAATATCTCAAAACTTAATAATTAATATAAGTTAGCTGAAAGTTGGCTGTCATACTTAAAGCGAAATGAGAGGAAGATTAGAGCTAAATTACTGTGGTCTAAGGCCTCTGGCTATGCGCAGCGTCAGGTGGTGCCCCGTGCGAGAGAATTTACGAGTGAGATTTCCGGCAAATTGCTCGCCATTTGTACAAGTAGTTACTTCCCAGCTTGTGCCTGAAGCACACGAACAAGTCTTAGAAACTACCTGAGTGGCTCACGTAAACTGCTCCAAGTAATGTAACGAAGATGTTCATTTTTAAATCGATGCTCATATTCATGTCTACATTCAGAAAACTTTTTATTCTTCTCAAATCCACAGCAGGTAAGGGAAATCATTAATGTATTACGAATGAAAACACTAGAAATTCTTATTGATTTATTTCATGTACTATGTATAATTATTTACATTTTCAAAAATATTATTTCATCTTTTCCTTGGGCACGTCTGTTCGACGTGAAAGTCTATTAACGTCGATGTGACTACTGCTACTTACATTCATTTGAACCACTTTACTTTATTCAAGCGTTTGTCTACTTCCACAATTTTTACTCCCGAAACTCTCGATTAATAAACTGACTATTTCTTGATACCTTACGGCATGTCCTACCACTCTGTCCCTTTCTTTAACTGATTTGTGCAATAACGATATTTCTTCCCAAGTCAGTTCAGTAGGTCTTCGTTACTTAATCGATTTACCCACCTAATCTTCAGCACTCTTCTATAGCACTACATTTCAGAGCTTCTATCCCCCTCTTGTCTGTACCGCTTATATCCACGATTCATCATAGCACTTAAATTGACATTCGTTATTAACAAATTTGTCTTCTTCAGGGAAGCTTCCCTTGCTGTTTCTAGAATGTGTTTTATAACCTCTTTAATTTACTATTTTATTTTTTAGCCCAAACAATAAAATTCGTCTGCTGTTTCGTGTCTCATCTAGTGTCATTCCCTCAGCATCATCTGACTGAATTCGATTACATTTTGTTATTCTTGTTTTACTTTTGTTGGTATTCATTTTATGACAACTTCATAAGACATTTTCCATTTCGCTTTTGGAAGCACTTTGCTGTCTCCGAGAGAGTCACAATGCCATCATCAAACGTTTTTATTTCCGCTCACGGAACTTTAATTCATTTTTCAAATTTCTCCCCGATTATTTTTGGTTTTTGTATTAGGTTGGTGCATAGGTTCGTAGTGTTTTCGTTTTGCATGTTGGTATTCTGGGTGCTATGGGTTTATTTATCGATTGTCATTTTTTATTTTAAGTTCACTGTTGCTACTTGAGTCTATATATTGTCATTTTCGCATTTGGAGACAGTGGGTAGGGCTGTGGAAGCTATAAAATTGAGTGCCAAATGGAGAGATCGGATCATTTCCGAGATATTCTTCTGTATGAGTTCAGTAGAGGAGTGACAACTGGCGGACGCAGCCAGAAACACGTGTATTGGAATAATACCATTGGACAGAGCGTGGAAAGAAAATGATTTGCTAGTTTTAAGGAGGATCATTTTGACATTAGTGACTCTCCACGTTCAGGAAGGCCTTTAGGGGTTTGACGAAGGTAATTTAAACACATTTATACACGATGATCCAAGTCAGTGTACTCGAGAACTATCAAATGTGTAGTCATTCCACAATCATGCAGCATTAGCATGCAATGGGGAAGGTTCAAAAATTGAGTGTTTGGGTACTGCATGCTCTAAGCTAAAATCACAAAAATCAGCACGTGGCCACGTGCGCAACTCTGTTCCTCGTCATCCATTGGCTTCTGAACAACACCGACCATTCCTATCTTGTATCGTTACTGGTGACGATATATGGTGTCTTTATGTTAACATGAGGAAAAGAAGGAATGCTTGAGCCCAAAACAATGCAGCAACTCCCTGTTCAAAGATCTGCGCGCATCCACAAAAGATAATGTTCTGCATGAGCTGGAGCAGGTGTAATCATCAATGCTGACATTTATTGTCCACAACTGAGACGTCTTGTAGACGCAATCCAAGAACAACGACCAGGAAGACTGCGTGAAGTGATGCTACTCCACGATAACGCCCGCCCGCTTTTTCTAGACTGACAAAAAACACTGCACAGCAGTTGGGTTGGGAAGTCATACCACGCCCAAGGAACTTTCTTTCCCGATGAAAATGCGCTACGTACATGGTTCGACAAGTACTCCGCCTGAAAACCACATGACATATACAATCGAAAAGTTACCCCAGCGTTGGCAGACTGTTGTAAATAATGAAGGAGAATATACTATTGATGTATAACGCTTCTGTCATGTGTATCTGTTGCGTTTATTAAGCTTATGGAAAAACGATACGAAATTATGCTCCAACCCTTTACGATGTACAGGGTGAATAATATAGAAGATAGGCTAGAACGTCGTCTCACTCTGGCGTCAACTACTGCAGCTCTTTTATGTCCTCAACTCATATAAAAGGACTCTGATTTCTGGACAACTTGCAGATAGGCTTTCGTGTCCTGTATTTTATTGAAATAATCAGATGTAGTTGAGTGTTCCACACAAAGCGTTAGCCAACAGTTGATCGAAAAATGAGAAAGAGGTATAGAGGTAGAGGAAAGCTCGTACAGGAAAAATGGACAGCTTTGGATGATAAAGTAGTGAAGACCAAATAGGGTAAAAAGACAACGCCTAATAGAAATTTTTGGATAACACAGGAAATACTGAATTTAATTGCCGAAAGGAGAAAATATAAAAATGTAGAAAATAAAGAAGGTGAATTGGAATAGAAATGTCTGAAAAAATGTGATTAACGAGAAGTGTAAAATTGTCTAATCAGGAGTGGCTACGTCGCCTATAGGAAAATGAAAGAGACCGTCGGAGAAGAGAAAAGCACCTGTATGAATATAAAATGCTCATATGGCAAGCTGTACTAAGCAAGACGGGAAAGCTGAAAGGTTGACGAAATGCAAGGGAAATGAAGGAAATACCATAGAAAGGGAAAAGGAAGCAAACGAAGATGAGGTGGGATATATGATTCTGCGAGAAGAATTTGACAAAAATCTCATGGATGTAAGTCAAAACAAAACCCCTGCAGCAGACAACATTCACTCAAAATTATTGAGATCCTAGGGAGAGGCAGTCATGACGAAACTATTCCACCTGCACTCGAAGATATTTGAAAAGCGAAATACCTTCATTCATCAAGAAGAGTGTAATAATTCCATTTACGAACAAGGTAGGTGCTGACAGGAGTGAATAGTACCAAACCTTAGTTTAATAAATTATGGCTCCAAAATACTGATTGGCATAATTTCTAGATGAATGGAAAACTGGTAGACCCATTCTTGAGACTGATCAGTCTTATCCCTTAAAAATGTAAAAACAAGCCAGCCGTTGTGGCCGAGCCGTTCTAGGCGCTTCAGTCTGGAACCGCGCTGCTGCTACGGTCGCAATTTCGAATCCTGCCTCGGACATGGATGTGTGTGATGTCCTTAGGTTAGTTAGGTTTAAGTAGCTCTAACTCTAGGGGACTGATGTCCTCAGATGTTAAGTCCCATAGTGCTCAGAGGCATTTGAACCATTTTGTAAAAACAAGCAAGACACTACTGTGCGTAAGACCCACCTTAGAAGATATTCAAACCTACGTTCATACACTATGTGATCAAAAGTATGTGGACATCCCCAAAAACACACGTTTTTCATATTAGGTGCATTGTGCTGCCACCTACTGCCAGTTACTCTATATCAGCGACCGCAGTAGTCATTAGACATCATGAGAGAGCAGAATGGGGCGCTCCGCGGAACTCACGGACTTCGAACGTCGTCTGGTGACTGGGTGTCACTTGCTTGTGTGATACGTCTGTATGCGATATTTCCACACTCCTAAACACCCCTAGGTCCACTGTTTCCGATGTGATAGTGAAGTGGAAAGGTGAAGGGACACGTACAGCACAAAAGCGTGCAGACCGACATCGTCTGTTGACTGACAGAGACCGCCGACAGTTGAGGAGGGTCGTAATGTGTAATAGGCAGACATCCCAGACCATCACACAGGAATTCCAAACTGCATCAGGATCCACTGAAAGTACTATGACAGTTAGGCGGGAGGTGAGAAAACTTGGATTTAATGGTCGAGCGATTGCTCGTAAGCCGCACATCACGCCAGTAAACGCCAAACGACGCCTCGCCTGGTGTAAGGAGAGTAAACATTGGACGATTGAACAGTGGAAAAGCGTTGTGTGGAGTGACGAATCACGGTACACAGTGTGTCGATCCGATGGCAGGGTGAGTGTATGGCGAATACCCGATGAACGTTATCTGCCAGCGTGTGTAGTGCCAACAGTAAAATTCGGAGGCGGTGGTGTTATGGTGTGGCCGTGTTTTCGTGAAGAGGGCTTGTACCTCTAGTTGTTTACCGTGGAACTATCACAGCACAGGCCTACATTGATGTTTTAAACACCTTCTTGCTTCCCACTATTGGAGAGCAATTCGGGGATGGCGATCGCATCTTTCAACACGATCGAGCACCTGTTTATAATGCACGGCCTGTGGCGGAGTGGTTACACGACAATAACATCCCTGTAATGGACTGGCCCGCACAGAGTCCTGACCTGAATCCTACAGAGCACCTTTGGGATGTTTTGGAACGCCGACTTCGTGCCAGGCTTCACCGACCGACATCGATAACTCTCCTCAGTGCAGCACTCAGTGCAATAGGATGGGCTGTCTTTCCCCAAGGAACCTTCCAGCACCTGATTGAACGTAGGCCTGCGGGAGTGGAAGCTGTCATCAAGGCTAAGGGTGCGCCAACAGAATATTGAATTCCAGCATTACCGATGTAGGTCGCCACGAAGTTGTAAGTCATTTTCAGCCAGGTGTCCGGATACTTTTGATCACACAGCGTAGCAGCTGTAGATTTTGTGAATGTTACTGGAATGTACGCTTTGAAATTCTGAAGGAATCGTGGATGAAATACAGGGAGAGAGAGGTTATTTACAAATTGTCCAGAAGCCATACTGCAGTTATCAGGGCCGAAGGACATGAAAAGCAAACAGTGGTTAAGAAGGGAGTACGATAGTGCTGTAGCCAATCCTCGATGTTGTTCGATCTGTACATTGAGCAAGTAGTGCAAGAAGTCAGGGAGAAGTTCAGAAATGGAATCACAAGTTCGGGGAGAAGAAGTAAAAACATTGAGGTTTGGTGACACTGTAATTATTCCCGAGACCGTAAAATATTTGAAAGAGCGATTGAATGGAAGTAATAACGTGATGGAATGAGAATGTGAGATGAACATCAATGAAAATAGAAGAAAGGTAATGGCGTGTAATCGAGTTAAATCACGCGATGATGAGAGAATTACGATAAGAAATGACAGCAGCAAAATAACGGAAGCTGGCCGAAATAGAGAAATTACAAAAAAAGTGTGGCTATATCAAGGAAAGTATTGCTGGAATAAAGGGAATCCGTTGTCATGTAAAATAAATTTAAGTGTTAGGAGTCTTTTGTGAAGGTAGCTGCTTGGAATGTAGCATATACGTAAGTAAAGCGTGGAGGATAAGCAGTTCGGACAAGAATAGAATAGAAGTTTTTTTAAATATGATGTTACAGAAGATTAGATAAAGAAATCGAGTGAGTAACGAGGAAATAAATGATCGAAAAAAAAGTTAATGGCACAAGTTGACTTGTGAAACGTAACTAGTTTTTTGTTCTCACGAAATAATGAGTGATATTGACGGGGGATGTCAAGTTGATTCCATAGGTTTAGATTTCTTGAAAGGTTTTGACACCGTAGCTCGCAGATGGCTTTTAATCAAATTGCACGGCTATAGACTACGATTTGTTGGAAAAACACTGAGGAAGTGCAACAGGTTTACTAAAGATACTGACTAGACCACGCTTGTACTTTCTTTTCTGGAGTTATTGCTGTGTGGTGTGGGATCCGCATCAGGTAGGATGACTGGAGGACACTGCAAAAGTTCAGAGAAGGGCAGCTCGTTTTGTACTTTCGCAAAATAGGGATGAGGGCGCCACTGATATGACACGTGAATTGGTGTAGCAATCATTACAACAAAGGCGTTTTTCGTTGCGGCAGGATCTTCTCGTGCAGTTTTTATGACAAACTTTCTCCTCAGACTGTGAAAATATTGCGTTGGCGCCCACCTGCGTAGGTAGGAATGATCATCATAATAAAATAAGAGAAATCAGAGCTCACGCAGAAAGATTTAAGTGTTCATTTTTCCCGCGGGCTGTTCGAGAGTGGAATGGTAGGGAAATAGCTCAAAGGTGGTTCCATGAACTTCACTGCCAGGCACTTAGTTGTAAACTGCAGAGTAATCACGTACGTGTAGCTGTAGATGTAGATGCAGAAAGCAGAGATTGGTTGATAAGACACATCCTGTGGCAGCAAGGATGTCGTCAATTTGGGAGATGGTTCAAATAGCTCTGAGCACTATGGGACTTAACATATGAGGTCATCAGTCCCCTAGAACTTAGAACTACTTAAACCTAACCAACCTAAGGGCATCACACACATCCGTGCCCGAGGCAGGATTCGAACCTGCGACCGTAGCAGTCGCGCGTTTCCGGACTGAAGCGACTAGAACCGCACGGCCACCGGGGCAATTTGGGAGACCAAAGGACGACTACAGTAAGCATGTTCAAATGGATGCAGGTTGCGTTAGTTATTCAGAGATGAAGAGGCTCGGACAGGATAC
This sequence comes from Schistocerca cancellata, assembly GCF_023864275.1. NCBI lineage: Eukaryota > Metazoa > Arthropoda > Insecta > Orthoptera > Acrididae > Schistocerca > Schistocerca cancellata. The sequence goes on from NC_064627.1 coordinate 389,965,998, forward strand.
ACACAAGTGTGGAGAGCTGCATCAGACAGTTCTTACTATGTATTCTTAAGGGGCTCCGGAAAGGCTCAAAATCATGAAAAGTTCAATTTTTACTTTTTTGCGTTTTCTGAATCTGTAGACTATTACTTTTTAGTAGATATATAATTTATTCAATTCCGAAGACTACAACTATTTTTAAATTTTTTTTTGAAATGTGTTCTACATGGGCGTGACCCACTGTGGCGCTGTTAAACTGCTGTCAAATTGTGTTATTATTAACGTCCGTGTTCATCAGGTACATTTTAGTGATGTGAGATAAAGCATGTGTTGTGGCTAACCTATTTTCAGAGACTTAGCAGCACCTGAACTGTTGAAAAAGTGTATTCACGGAAAAACTCAAAACCCCAATGAAAGTGTAAATAGTGTTATATTGTCGAGAATCCCCAAGACTGTATTTGTTGGAATAGAAACACTTCACTTTGGTGTGTACGATGCTGTTGCGATGATGGCAACATTGTAAGGTGCAATGTATTTAGAAATATGGGAATGAAGATAGGTTCTAACATGGTACGAGCGATGCTTGCTTTAGACAAGGAACTCCTTCGGGCTGCAGACAGGGCTGTAAAGAGTCTAGAAATACAAGCAAGAGTAAACAGGAGGAGGAACAAGAGGAAGCTGGAGGAGGAGTTTGCAGAGGATGAAGATAATCCATCCTATGGACCTGGAATGCACTAAAAAGTTAATCCAATCTTCGTTGCTCGATTCCCAAAACTTTTATTTTCTCATACTAATTACATGTTTTCTAAGGATCTTCCAAACATATTTGTTTCAAACTTTCAGTAAATGTTACACAGTACCTTCTGCATAATTTAACACAGCCTTTTTCCAAAAAACTGTATATTTTTGAATATATAAATAAAAAATTGCAAAAAATGTTGTGAATTTTCATTACAATTGAAAAAAAAATCATCTTTAATAACTGAACTAAAATTTTGTAAAATCCCTGTGTTAAGTTGTAGCCCATATTCCAATAAATAATCTGTAAAATGTTCAACTTCCTACCTCAAATACTTTGTGAGGAAAGATGTAATTTATAAGCGTTATTTTAACATTGCAAGTATAGGGCGTTCCGGAGCCCCTTAAATGAAACGAAAAGGGGGCCTGGCTGGTACTCACCCGGACGAGGTCGGTGAGCAGCGAGAGGCGGAAGGACCAGTCGAGCTTGATCTCGTCCTGCACGAGCACGTCCTCCAGCGAGCCGCGGCTGCACCACTCGAAGACGAGCGCCGGCCGCGAAGAGTCGACCAGGCACCCCAGCAGCGGGTTCACGTTCTCGTGCCGCAGCCCGTGCAGCTGCAACACGCACACCGCCACGCCACGCCGCGTTCAACAGCCCGCCACACACCGGCCGTCCACCTACACGAATTTTACCAGCCTGCCAACACCAATGCGCAGGCGCGGATCCACGGCTGAGATCTGGTGGGAGTCACAGCTCGTCCTTGACTTATGCTTCTCTAAATATGCTTCATACTTGGAGTCTCTCTTAGGAAGAGGTGGAGAGGTGCGTGAATAGCGTCTAAGTCCGGTGCATAGTTTTCTGCCGCTGTTCAATATCTAGTCTACTTTCAGTATAAATACTTCATAAACACAGTTACTGTCTCTTCTCCGGCGCTGCCCCTTCTCTATAAATACAACTTGCCATTCCACCGACAGTTATAAAATTCCTCTGATGTCCAGGATTTTAATTATAAGACCAATAACACTGAAGTGTAAGGGGCAGTCAGATGAGAGACAGATGGAATAGAAGTAAGTAAACTGTTTCTTGCTTCAAAAGTAACTGCCATTCTTGTTCATACATTTATTCTACTGTGAGACAGGTGCTCAATGTTTTCATGGAAAAATGTTTGAAATTCCCTACGAGATCATGATTAGAACTATGTGTCCACCTCTTCGGCTCAAGTAAATCAACAGCCACGAATGTATTTTTTCAGCATTCCAAAAATATGGAAATTGCATAGGGAGATATCGAGACTGTATGGAGGATGTGTAGGGGTTTCCCAGCGGGCCCACATCTTCCTAAGGTTGTTCCGGCTATGCTGTAAAAGTTTCGCTGGGAAAATCTTAAACATCTTTCATTCAGTCCCAATTTCTCCCCATGCGATTTCCATATTTTGTGAGCTGTGAATAAAGATATTCATGGCCGTTAGTTTGCCTCAGACAAAGAGGTCACTCCTTCGTTCAGTCATGACTTCACAGGCAACTAAAAACGTTTTTCATCAACACAGTGACCATTATTTTCTCACAGTGAGACAAACGCATTCACAGCGACGGCGATTACGTTTGAAGTAATGAACATCAACACAACACAAAAAGGATGGACACAACCGCAAAATAGTACGAAAGCCATAACTGTAATGCACTGAAACTGTAAACCTATAAAATGGACAATGAAGGCTGTATGAAGATGTCAGTGTAATTAAAACAATTTAGAGACGAATGTTTTCATAAGGAGAAGTGTGTCTGTGTGTGTGTGTGTGTGTGTTTGTGAAGAATAGTTGGCCTTGTTCTTTCTTTGGGCTTTGTCTATTATAAAGAGAAAACATATGAAGCAAAATCGATAAAAAATGGACAGCCGTTAATCGCAAATTTGTTGCAGTTCGTAATTCTATACCCGATGTTTTTCGGGATACTTCCACTTTACTGTACACTGAAGCATAATTTATTAAAACAGGGACTCATAAATATGGTCAAGTGCAGACCGGTGCCAATCCCAAATTTTGTTTTATAAAAAAAATAACAGCAGATCTGCTGAAACGTGCAGACCGGTGCCAATCCCAAATTTTATTTTATAAAAAAAAGACAGCAGATCTGCTGAAACGTTTGAATTCAACTACTTATGCTATTAGGGTCATTGCAAATTTTGGCGATATACGTCTCAGTAAATTAGCTTACCACGCCTATTTTCATTCTCTGCTTTCGTATGGCATCATATTCTGGGGTAACTCATCATTGAGTAAAAGAGTGTTCATTGCACAAAAGCTTGTAATCAGAATAATTGCTGGAACTCATCCAAGATCACCCTGCAGACACTTATTTAAAGAGCCAGGGAGCTTCACTGTAGCCTCACAATATATACATATTCACTTATGAAATTTGTTATTAACAATCCGAACGAATTCAAAAGTAATAGCAGTGTACGTGGCTACAACACTAGGAGAAAGGATGATTTTCACTACTCAGGGTTACATCTAACTTTGGCTCAGAAAGGGGGTAAATTATGCTCCACAAAAGTCTTTGGTCACTTACCTAATAGCATAAAAAATCTGACAGATAGTCATATAGCATTTAAAAGGAAATTAAAAGAATTTCTGAATGGCAACTGCTTCTACTCATTAAATGAATTTTTGGATATAGTAAGTGTGTAATTTCCCCAACCACACAAAAAAATATTAAGTGTCATGTAATATTTTGTGTAATGTAATATATTGTATATACACCGTTTATAACCTGACACGGTCCACATCATTACGAAGTGTCGTATTCATGATCTATGGAACAAGTACTAATCTAATCTGTGAGATGTCGCAAGCAGTCGAAACGCCCTTGCACTTATCTCCAAAGAAATAAATTCATTCCAGATAATCAGTGCAAATTGGTAAGATGCCTACAAAACGTGTGTGCAAAAGCAAAGTCGTATCAGCTGGGAGACAAAGTATGTTGACGACAAAAATTCTGTTCTGCACATCACAATGTCAACTCCATAGATATTCCTACTCTATGTGTGTCGTACACTTATATTGTCTTTGGTTGCGACATTCAGATGTCATCAGATGGTGGCCCAAGAAGCCGTAAAACTGTTCGTGAACAAATCAAAATTGTCGAAGGACGTAAAAATAAGTTTTTTGTGATTATTATGACGCTGTGCTACACAGTAACGGAACTTTTGTATGGTCGACGACGAGTTTCTCATATGCAATCTGTGTGTGCCTTAGCCAGCATCTTGCCTCTAGGGGGATGCATGCGTTGCCGCTTTTTGCTGCCGGAGGAGGTAAGTAGACACCGTTACCGCAGGCCTGCCAACTTCGCGGCTCCCATCAGAGCGCGAGCGCCAAACTTGTGCTGTTCGTCCCCGGAGGAAATGCAGCACCGGAAGCCGCCTTCCCCTGGAGACTGAGGACCTGCCTGCGAAACCTGCTGCCGAGTTGGCGATGAGCTTTCAGAGTTGTCGCAGAGAGTAACAGGTCCGCGAAGGCTGCGGCGGCCGGCGCTCGGCTTTCACACACCTGCTGGCGAGGTGGCCAGAAGTATCACGGGCAGGTACGCGCCGACTTCCGCGGGTTCTCTCTCGAGCCTCTAGTATTTCTCCGAACCAGTGGCGCTTTTGCGAGAAATTTCTCGTGCGATAAGAAACTTTCAGGCGAGATTACCATTCCTGTCTTACTAGTAATCTGATTCAGAATAACTGTATCTTCTGGCAGTCCACCTTCTCTGTTTTGTTCAATTCCTCGCATACAGAATATAGCGGAACTAAAATGTACTCGTTACACAAAATATTAAAAGAGCATAGTGGTAGCTCTGGAGCGCTGCAGGTGCTGTAGAAGTGGTATCAGGCCGTCACGTGGACCTTCACTGATCCCGAAAGTCGCGACAGTGAAGTGATGTGTTACGTGGCAGTCGGTTATATGGAATTCTTGCAACCAGTTTCCGAGAGAACACTGCGAAGCAAACTGTATACAAGGGACATTTGGTGCCTGGTACCTTGCAAAAGGCCATTGCTCGCAACGGCAAATAAATCTGCACGTCAACAATGGACCAAAAAGTACAGAAACTGAGAAACTGGACTGCTGATCACTGGCGGCCTGTAGTATGGTCAGACGAGTTGCAATTTTTTCTCTTTGCAAATGTATCGTGTTCGACGAAAACGTTGTTACACTGGTTTTACTCCTGGCGTACAAGCGACGTCAGCGCAGTAACTACGGTGGCAGCGTGAACTAACAACTGTCAACAACAGGTTTGCATTCGACCAGTCAGCTATGAGGAGTCAGTGTTAAGTAGTGGAGGTGCGGTAGTAGTGAATCACCATTGCTGTGTCGCAAATGGTATTGGTGCGAGAGAGTTTTGAAGAAGGGAAAACTGTGTGCAAAGTTTGTCCCACACACGTTGACTTCTTCTTCTCCTCCTTCTGCATTTTCCGTGTTAAGTCACTAAATTGTGGCCTGTTGCAGTTCCCATCTTTTTCTCGATCTACCAGGATTTCTTTCCCCTTTTGTCTTAAAATTCCTTTTCTGATGTACTCGTCTCCCTGGATCCATTATTTATAGATGTCCATTTTTCTTCTTTTCTTTAAGTTTCTCTATAATGCTCGTAATTTTCAACTCCTTTCAAGTAACTTCATTTGTCATTTTATCTGTAACCTACTGTACCTTCACTTTTCTAAAAAGTTTCATTTATACTCCTTGCATTAGCTTTTCTTCAATTTTATTCAATACCCACGACACTTCCATGTAGTAGAGTTCGTAATGCGATTATTCTATAAAACTCCAGTCATTTTATTCTGTGTTTTATACTTTCAAGATCTGTTAATTATTCCACCAATACTTCCAAATGTATCCAACATAATCTGCATATTTTCTTCATATTCATATGATATTTTACAGTCAAAATAGTTAAAATATTTTATTTGTTCTATTGTTTTTCATCAACTATTATCTTAGTTCTCACTAAATACTTTCTACAAAATGCCAATGACTTAGATTTAGTGGAAGATATTTTCATATTATATTCTACACATATTTTATTTAGTTCATAAATTCATTTTTTAAATCTTCTTCTGTTTTAAAAACAATGTAAGGTCAACAGCATAGGCCTATATGAGTGACTGTATCCCAGTGTTTTATCCTAGAATTGTATGTGCGAACTTCATCGCCAGTCCAAGTATTAAACAGCATAGCGACTAAACTATAGTCTTAACTCACACTTTTATTTATCTGTATCGGCTCTATATACATGCCTTCCATATCTAAGATTACTGATGTTCATTTATAGAGACTTCTGATAGCTAATATAAGCTCTAGAAGGTAACCCCTGCGGACCACTATTCTGCAAACTTTTCTCTGACCTCAGTTGTCCGCAGCTCGTGGTCGTGCGGTAGCGTTCTCGCCTCCCGCGCCCGGGTTCCCGGGTTCGATTCCCGGCGGGGTCAGGGATTTTCTCTGCCTCGTGATGACTGGGTGTTGTGCGATGTCCTTATGTTAGTTAGGTTTAAGTATTCTAAGTTCTAGGGGATTGATGACCATAGATGTTAAGTCCCATAGTGCTCAGAGCCATTCTGACCTCATTATCAAAAGTTTTCTTAAAATCCATGAAAACACATGTGTGTCTTCGTTAAACTATGTCTGCATTTCCATTAGTTGTTCTAAAACAAATACTGCGTCAGTTCCTCCACTAGCAAATATTCTGCAGTTGTTTTAGCCTTGTGTTCAAAATTCTTGCATAAAGTTTATATGCTGTGTCAAGCAAACTTATGCGTCTGTAGTTTTCACATATTTTTTTCTCCTTACTAATGTATCATTATTATTTTTACTTTCTTCTAATTTCGTGGTACATCTTTTTGCTTCCAGCACAAACTGTGTCGGAGGTCCATTTTACATTGCGTCATAACTCCTTTATTAGAGATGACATATCACAATTTAAAAAAAGCTGTAGATATGAGTGGTTTGGTATAGTGGGAGGAGTGCGAATGTTTACCAACCTGGTTTACAGTGATAGGAGTGAGGGTCTACCACTGTCTATTGCTCTAATCTGTATGAGCCATGATTGGCTGTTATCGGAGAATGGGGTGTGTGGACTATTCTTTTCGTCATGTAGGACGTGGGTGGCACAGTGACAGTTTCTCTCAGCTAATGTTTGCATTTGCATGTATGTGTGTGTGTGTGTGTGTGTGTGTGTGTGTGTGTGTGTGTGTATGTGTGTGTGTAAGTAAGTGTTTTTTTTTTATTTTATTAGAACCATGTCGGTTAACCTAGGAGACCACTGAATTTATTGATGTATCATGAAATGTCAGTGAAATTCAGATTTATGTTTTAAATTTCTCAGATATTGTAGCTAAGATAGACTGTTGCCTCATAGGATAGGCAGCCCTATGCAAGTATGGTCTTGCTGTATTGGTGGACGCGGAGGCAATCCAAAAATGACAGAGTCTCATGTTCTTTGTGTGGTTTGTTGGGTTTCACAGCTAGCTGGACGCTACGACTGTGCTAATGAAAAGTATACGGGTACCCATATGTGATGTGGAATTGACCTCTAAATGTCATGGGAGGCGGAGCCCCATTATAAAACGAGGCGGAGAATAGTGTGAGAAGGAGTAACAGGACAATGGGCCACTCAGGAGAGCTCAGTGACATCGAATGTGGACTAGTCACTGGATGTCACCAAAGTAACAAATCCACCAGGGTCATTTCAAACCTTCTAAAGCTGCCCACGTCGACTGTTGGTGTTATGACTGTCAAATGGAAATGCGAAGGAAGAACAACTACTGAACCAAGGCAAGGCTGGCATCAGGTACTGTTGGAAGGGAATCGTTGACAATGCAGGAGGTCTGTAAGAAATTGCATGAAATCAGCGGAAGGATTCACTCGTGACGTTGAAAGTGCCAATCGCAGTCGAGCTAGCACAGTGACGAAGCTTATGGAGTCAAAAAGAATGGGGCTGTGATGGTGGAGCACCTCCTCATACGCCACACATTTCTGCAGTCAATGCCAAGCGACGGTTGAGGTAGCGTAAAGAGCAATGCCACTGCACAGATGATGACTGGAAAGGAGTCATTTGGAGTGTCGAATCACGCTTTACCGTGTGGCAAACCGATGGGAGGGGTTAGGTTCGGCGGACGCCTGGAGAACGTTATTTGCCATCACGTGAAGTGCCAACACGAAGTATGGGGGATTTGATGTTCTGCTATGAAGATGTTTTTCGTGGTTAGGACTGTGGCCTTATTAATGCCCTTAAGCAAACGGTAAATGTGAAAGAACATGAACACATTGGTCAGCATTGTGTACTGATCGGATACGACGAGTGTTTGGATCGGGATGACAATGCACCCTATCTTAAAGTAGCATCTGTCAGGCAATGGTCTGTGGAGAGTAACATTCCTGAAATGCACTGACTTGCTAAGAGACTCGACTTCAACACAGTTAAGCGCATCTGCGATAAACTACACTCCTGGAAATTGAAATAAGAACACCGTGAATTCATTGTCCCAGGAAGGGGAAACTTTATTGACACATTCCTGGGGTCAGATACATCACATGATCACACTGACAGAACCACAGGCACATAGACACAGGCAACAGAGCATGCACAATGTCGGCACTAGTGCAGTGTATATCCACCTTTCGCAGCAATGCAGGCTGCTATTCTCCCATGGAGACGATGGTAGAGATGCTGGATGTAGTCCTGTGGAACGGCTTGCCATGCCATTTCCACCTGGCGCCTCAGTTGGACCAGCGTTCGTGCTGGACGTGCAGACCGCGTGAGACGACGCTTCATCCAGTCCCAAACATGCTCAATGGGGGACAGATCCGGAGATCTTGCTGGCCAGGGTAGTTGACTTACACCTTCTAGAGCACGTTGGGTGGCACGGGATACATGCGGACGTGCATTGTCCTGTTGGAACAGCAAGTTCCCTTGCCGGTCTAGGAATGGTAGAACGATGGGTTCGATGACGGTTTGGATGTACCGTGCACTATTCAGTGTCCCCTCGACGATCACCAGTGGTGTACGGCCAGTGTAGGAGATCGCTCCCCACACCATGATGCCGGGTGTTGGCCCTGTGTGCCTCGGTCGTATGCAGTCCTGATTGTGGCGCTCACCTGCACGGCGCCAAACACGCATACGACCATCATTGGCACCAAGGCAGAAGCGACTCTCATCGCTGAAGACGACACGTCTCCATTCGTCCCTCCATTCACGCCTGTCGCGACACCACTGGAGGCGGGCTGCATGATGTTGGGGCGTGAGCGGAAGACGGCCTAACGGTGTGCGGGACCGTAGCCCAGCTTCATGGAGACGGTTGCGAATGGTCCTCGCCGATACCCCAGGAGCAACAGTGTCCCTAATTTGCTGGGAAGTGGCGGTGCGGTCCCCTACGGCACTGCGTAGGATCCTACGGTCTTGGCGTGCATCCGTGCGTCGCTGCGGTCCGGTCCCAGGTCGACGGCCACGTGCATCTTCCGCCGACCACTGGCGACAACATCGATGTACTGTGGAGACCTCACGCCCCACGTGTTGAGCAATTCGGCGGTACGTCCACCCGGCCTCCCGCATGCCCACTATACGCCCTCGCTCAAAGTCCGTCAACTGCACATACGGTTCACGTCCACGCTGTCGCGGCATGCTACCAGTGTTAAAGACTGCGATGGAGCTCCGTATGCCACGGCAAACTGGCTGACACTGACGGCGGCGGTGCACAAATGCTGCGCAGCTAGCGCCATTCGACGGCCAACACCGCGGTTCCTGGTGTGTCCGCTGTGCCGTGCGTGTGATCATTGCTTGTACAGCCCTCTCGCAGTGTCCGGAGCAAGTATGGTGGGTCTGACACACCGGTGTCAATGTGTTCTTTTTTCCATTTCCAGGAGTGTAGAATGTCGACTTCACTCCAGACCCCAGCGTACTACATCACTACCTTCTCTCATCCCGGCTCTTAAGGAAGGATGGACTGTCATTCCGCCACAGATATTTGGACAACTCACTGAAAATGTCCCCAGCAGTGTTCAAGTCGTTATAGAGGCGAAGGGTGGACGTGCACTATGTGCCACTACTACACTATGTGATCAAAAGTATCCGGACACCCCCATAAACATACATTTTTCATATTAGGTGCAGTGTGCTGTCACCTGCTGCCAGGTACTTCGTATCAGCGAACTCAGTAGTCATTAGACATCGTGAGAGAGCAGAATGGGCCGCTCCTCGGAACTCACGGACTTCGAACGTGGTCAGGTAATTGGATGTCACTTGTGTCATACGTCTGTACGTGAGATTTCCACACTCCTAAACATCCCTAGGTACAATTTTCCCTTGTGATAATGAACTGGAAACGTGAAGGGATACATACAGCACAAAAGTGTACAGGCCGACCTCATCCGTTGACTGACAGAGACCGCCGACAGTTGAAGAGGGTCGTAATGTGTAATAGGCAGACATCTATCCAGACCATCACGCAGGAATTCCAAACTGCATCAGAATCCACTGAAAGTACTATGACAGTTAGGGGGGAGGTGAGAAAACTTGGATTTCATTGTCGAACGGCTCCTCATAAAGCCACACATCACGCCAGTAAATGTCAAACGACGCCTCACTTGGTGTAGGGAGAGTAGACATTGGACGCTTGAACAGTGGAAAAACGTCGTGTGGAGTGACGAATCACGGTACACAATGTGGCGATCCGATGCCATGGTGTGGGTATGGCGAATACCCGGTGAACGTCATCTGCCAACGTGTGTAGTGCCAACGATAAAATTCTGAGGCGATGGTGTTATGGTGTGGTAGTATTTTTTATGGAGGGGGCTGGCACCCCTTTTTTAGCGTGGCACTATTACAGCACAGGCCTACATTGATGTTTTAAGCACCTTCTTGCTTCCCACTATTGAAGAGCAATTCGGGGATGGTGATCGCATCTTCCAACACGATTGAGCACCTCTTTATAATGCACGGCCTGTGGCGGAGTGGTTACACGACAATAACATCCCTGTAATGGACTGGCCCGCACAGAGTCCTGACCTGAATCCCTTAGAACTGGAACGCCGATTTCGTGCCAGGCCTCACCGACCGACATCAATTCCTCTCCTCAGTGCAGCACTCCATTCTCCGAGAAACCTTCCAGCAGCCGAATGAACGTATGCCAGCGAGAGTGGAAGCTGTCATCAAGGCTGAGGGTGGGCCAACACTATATTTAATTCCAGCATTACCGATGGAGAGCGCCACGAACTTGTAAGCCACTTTAGCCAGGTGTCCGGATACTTTTGATCACATAGTGTAGGCGCCTGGATACTTTTCATCAGATAGTCTATGAGGCCATCCTCTCTCTTCATACGTTTGCTTTGTCTTAGTGTTTCAATGCCCTCCCTGATATTGCGTTTCACCATCCATGGCTGTTAGTTACGTACGCCACTTTAGCCAGGTCTCCGGATATTTTTGATCACATAGTGTAGGCGCCTGGATACTTTTCATCAGATAGTCTATGAGGCCATCCTCTCTGTTCATACGTTTGCTTTGTCTCAGTGTTTCAATGCCCTCCCTGATATTGCGTTTGACCATCCATGGCTGTTAGTTACGTACGCTACTACGTAACCAGTATTAAGCGCAGAACCTACGAATATATTACACCACCTTATGCATCACTCCTGTAGTGACCACGAAGACAAGATCGATCTACACTCCTGGAAATGGAAAAAAGAAGACATTGACACCGGTGTGTCAGACCCACCATACTTGCTCCGGACACTGCGAGAGGGCTGTACAAGCAATGATCACACGCACGGCACAGCGGACACACCAGGAACCGCGGTGTTGGCCGTCGAATGGCGCTAGCTGCGCAGCATTTGTGCACCGCCGCCGTCAGTGTCAGCCAGTTTGCCGTGGCATACGGAGCTCCATCGCAGTCTTTAACACTGGTAGCATGCCGCGACAGCGTGGGCGTGAACCGTATGTGCAGTTGACGGACTTTGAGCGAGGGCGTATAGTGGGCATGCGGGAGGCCGGGTGGACGTACCGCCGAATTGCTCAACACGTGGGGCGTGAGGTCTCCACAGTACATCGATGTTGTCGCCAGTGGTCGGCGGAAGGTGCACGTGCCCGTCGACCTGGGACCGGACCGCAGCGACGCACGGATGCACGCCAAGACCGTAGGATCCTACGCAGTGCCGTAGGGGACCGCACCGCCACTTCCCAGCAAATTAGGGACACTGTTGCTCCTGGGGTATCGGCGAGGACCATTCGCAACCGTCTCCATGAAGCTGGGCTACGGTCCCGCACACCGTTAGGCCGTCTTCCGCTCACGCCCCAACATCGTGCAGCCCGCCTCCAGTGGTGTCGCGACAGGCGTGAATGGAGGGACGAATGGAGACGTGTCGTCTTCAGCGATGAGAGTCGCTTCTGCCTTGGTGTCAATGATGGTCGTATGCGTGTTTGGCGCCGTGCAGGTGAGCGCCACAATCAGGACTGCATACGACCGAGGCACACAGGGCCAACACCCGGCATCATGGTGTGGGGAGCGATCTCCTACATTGGCCGTACACCACTGGTGATCGTCGAGGGGACACTGAATAGTGCACGGTACATCCAAACCGTCATCGAACTCATCGTTCTACCATTCCTAGACCGGCAAGGGAACTTGCTGTTTCAACAGGACAATGCACGTCCGCATGTATCCCGTGCCACCCAACGTGCTCTAGAAGGTGTAAGTCAACTACCCTGGCCAGCAAGATCTCCGGATCTGTCCCCCATTGAGCATGTTTGGGACTGGATGAAGCGTCGTCTCACGCGGTCTGCACGTCCAGCACGAACGCTGGTCCAACTGAGGCGCCAGGTGGAAATGGCATGGCAAGCCGTTCCACAGGACTACATCCAGCATCTCTACCATCGTCTCCATGGGAGAATAGCAGCCTGCATTGCTGCGAAAGGTGGATATACACTGTACTAGTGCCGACATTGTGCATGCTCTGTTGCCTGTGTCTATGTGCCTGTGGTTCTGTCAGTGTGATCATGTGATGTATCTGACCCCAGGAATGTGTCAATAAAGTTTCCCCTTCCTGGGACAATGAATTCACGGTGTTCTTATTTCAATTTCCAGGAGTGTAATTACAGTACGCATAGACATTTAAGCTGTCTAGTGCGAGTACAGTTTCAAAACTGTACGTGCGAAATGGCAGATGTGAGAAACAGTTGTTGATACTGTGTCTGATAACAGCGTCCGAGCCACAGGACTACGCACAGAGGCAAACAAAATCAGTGAAAATGACTAGCGGATCTCGACAAGAAGACAGTCTGCGCCATTCGATGCTCCTAGTTCTTGACACAAGCAAAATGGTCCATACCTCAACGTCTATTTTTTTCCTTGAATATGTTTATAGTATTCGTATTTTTAGTTCTGTCCATTAGTAACTCCTTTCACAATACGAGACACGTCTTTTTAGTGTAGAGGCGAACATAACGGGTATGAGGGTAAAAGGCGGCACTACTCACCGTCATGAGCACGTCCATGGCTTTGCTCTTCAGCTCAAACGTCCCCTGCACAGGCAGCTCCTTCAGCTGCACCAGGTCCCCCTGAAACACAGACACACACCCAGATGCAGTCACAGTCCGAGTTTGCAGTCACGTATAAAACTTCGTTACCCTGGTTGCCTGGTAGAATGGTCTGCTGTCTGAGTATACAGCGTTCATCAGGAGGACTAAGAAATATTTTAGGAGATGGTTGAGTAGACCCGTGTTTCTCAACCCTTTTTCTTTTGGGGTACGCGAAAATGTTTTTCAAATTTTCTCGACACCCCTTCATTTGACTTTTTTCCTAGATGAAAGAAAACTAACACGTAAAAGTACATGCAATACTTTTTTTTATTACTACGTGAATGATGAAGTATAATGATAGATGGTTTCTCGCAATTTAGGCTAGTCCAAGAAACGATTTGGTGATAATTTTTTACTTTCCAGATATTATATTTACGGAAGATTACACGACGCTAAAAATATTGCGACACACCAATGTGTCGCGAGGTAGCGGTTGAGAAGTGGGTGTAGGATTGTTCGAGTAAAATAAAACTTTCCAGATAGCATGGTCAATGTTTGTTTGTTACAGAGATGCAGATGTTAGAATATAACCCAGCCAAATGCACACAAAAACTGTTAAGTTTTTCTTTTTAAATTTATTGGCTTTTAGGACGTGCCCACGCAGTCACCTCAACACAGGAAATGTTACACTACAGTCCGTTCTGACAATGCAGAATATACATTAGTGCCCGCATCTCGTGGTCGTGCGGTAGCGTTCTCGCTTCCCACGCCCGGGTTCCCGGGTTCGATTCCCGGCGGGGTGAGGGATTTTCTCTGCCTCGTGATCGCTGGGTGTTGTGTGCTGTCCTTAGGTTAGTTAGGTTTAAGTAGTTCTAAGTTCTAGGGGACTTATGTCCACAGCAGTTGAGTCCCATAGTGCTCAGAGCCATTTGAACCATTTTTTATACATTAGTTTAAGTCGTGTCCTGGTACGAACTTACATAGGCTTAATAAAGGACAGATCCCAACTTAAAGAAAATTTTACATAAACAAATAACCAGGACGAAAATGTTCACAAGATATACACAGGTAGCATGCCATAAAAATCCTGCTGCTAACACAATAAGAAATGATAGATCGCCGTTGGTTACACATTTGGGGTATTCCCAATTCAATCCGTATTAATGAGTATGTATCTAAAATATCAATAAAATGTTCTCTTGTATGTTCTGGAAGAACTGTTTCAAAAGCTGCGAAGAAAGAATTGAATGTTTGTGCAGGTCTATGAATACCAGCTTGACAGAACATGAGATCACTATACGAGAACAAGATTTGGGTATTACAGCCATACGTATAGACACATCAGTATTCAGACACAGACGTACACTGATGAGCCAAAACATCACGACCACGGCCCCACGCGACGTTGGTTGCCGCCTGGTGGCGGTGCGGGTGTGTGAAGTGGTAACAAAAGCACGTAAACGGAGCAGACACGGACGGAGGATCGCCCTAGCGAAGATATGAGTTGCAGATGGGGAAATCCCTTGAGATAAGTGACTTTGACAAAGGAAAGATCACGAATTGCCAGCATGATGGAATAATTGTAGTCCAGTAACTTCTGTTAATCAGTACAACGAAAAACCAGCCAAAGTCGCAGATTTCACGTTATTATTATTATTGTTATTATTATATAATAAAGACCCCCCATGAACCATGGACCTTGCCGCTGGTGGGGAGGCTTGCGTGCCTCAAGGATACAGATGGCCGTACCGTAGGTGCAATCACAACGGAGGGGTATCTGTTGAGAGGCCAGACAAACATGTGGTTCCTGAAGAGGGGCAGCAGCCTTTTCAGTAGTTGCAGGGGCAACAGTCTGGATGATTGACTGATCTGGCCTTGTAACATTAACCAAAACGGCCTTGCTGTGCTGGTACTGCGAACGGCTGAAAGCAAGGGGAAACTACAGCCGTAATTTTTCCTGAGGACATGCAGCTCTACTGTATGATTAAATGATGATGGCGTCCTCTTGGGTAAAATATTCCGGAGGTAAAATAGTCCCCCATTCGGATCTCCGGGCGGGGACTACTCAGGAGGACGTCGTTATCAGGAGAAAGAAAACTGGCGTTCTACGGATCGGAGCGTGGAATGTCAGATCCCTTAATCGGGCAGGTAGGTTAGAAAATTTAAAAAGGGAAATGGATAGGTTAAAGTTAGATATAGTGGGAATTAGTGAAGTTCGGTGGCAGGAGGAACAAGACTTTTGGTCAGGTGATTACAGGGTTATGAATACAAAATCAAATAGGGGTAATGCAGGAGTAGGTTTAATAATGAATAAAAAAATAGGAGTGCGGGTTAGCTACTACAAACAGCATAGTGAACGCATTATTGTGGCCAAGATAGACACAAAGCCCATGCCTACTACAGTAGTACAAGTTTATATGCCAACTACCTCTGCAGATGATGAAGAAATAGATGAAATGTATGACGAGATAAAAGAAATTATTCAGGTAGTGAAAGGAGACGAAAATTTAATAGTCATGGGTGACTGGAATTCGTCAGTAGGAAAAGGGAGAGAAGGAAACATAGTAGGTGAATATGGATTGGGGGGAAGGAATGAAAGAGGAAGCCGCCTTGTAGAATTTTGCACAGAGCATAACTTAATCATAGCCAACACTTGGTTCAAGAATCATAAAAGGAGGTTGTATACCTGGAAGAATCCTGGAGATACTAGTAGGTATCAGATAGATTATATAATGGTAAGACAGAGATTTAGGAACCAGGTTTTAAATTGTAAGACATTTCCTGGGGCAGATGTGGATTCTGACCACAATCTATTGGTTATGAACTGCAGATTGAAACTGAAGAAACTGCAAAAAGGTGGGAATTTAAGGAGATGGGACCTGGATAAACTGAAAGAACCAGAGGTTGTAGAGAGTTTCAGGGAGAGCATAAGGGAACAATTGACAGGAATGGGGGAAAGAAATACAGTAGAAGAAGAATGGGTAGCTCTGAGAGATGAAGTAGTGAAGGCAGCAGAGGATCAAGTAGGTAAAAAGACGAGGGCTAATAGAAATCCTTGGGTAACAGAAGAAATATTGAATTTAATTGATGAAAGGAGAAAATACAAAAATGCAGTAAATGAAGCAGGCAAAAAGGAATACAGACGTCTCAAAAATGATATCGACAGGAAGTGCAAAATGGCTAAGCAGGGATGGCTAGAGGACAAATGTAAGGATGTAGAGGCTTGTCTCACTAGGGGTAAGATAGATACTGCCTACAGGAAAATTAAAGAGACCTTTGGAGAGAAGAGAACCACTTGTATGAATATCAAGAGCTCAGATGGCAACCCAGTTCTAAGCAAAGAAGGGAAGGCAGAAAGGTGGAAGGAGTATATAGAGGGTTTATACAAGGGCGATGTACTTGAGGACAATATTATGGAAATGGAAGAAGATGTAGATGAAGACGAAATGGGAGATAAGATACTGCGTGAAGAGTTTGACAGAGCACTGAAAGACCTGAGTCGAAACAAGGCCCCGGGAGTAGACAACATTCCATTTGAACTACTGATGGCCTCGGGAGAGCCAGTCATGACAAAACTCTACCATCTGGTGAGCACGATGTATGAGACAGGCGAAATACCCTCAGACTTCAAGAAGAATATAATAATTCCAATCCCAAAGAAAGCAGGTGTTGACAGATGTGAAAATTACCGAACTATCAGTTTAATAAGTCACAGCTGCAAAATACTAACGCGAATGCTTTACAGACGAATGGAAAAACTGGTAGAAGCCGACCTCGGGGAAGATCAGTTTGGATTCCGTAGAAATGTTGGAACACGTGAGGCAATACTGACCTTACGACTTATCTTGGAAGAAAGATTAAGAAAAGGCAAACCTACGTTTCTAGCATTTGTAGACTTAGAGAAAGCTTTTGACAATGTTAACTGGAATACTCTCTTTCAAATTCTGAAGGTGGCAGGGGTAAAATACAGGGAGCGAAAGGCTATTTACAGTTTGTACAGAAACCAGATGGCAGTTATAAGAGTCGAGGGGCATGAAAGGGAAGCAGTGGTTGGGAAAGGAGTAAGACAGGGTTGTAGCCTCTCCCCGATGTTATTCAATCTGTATATTGAGCAAGCAGTAAAGGAAACAAAAGAAAAATTCGGAGTAGGTATTAAAATTCATGGAGAAGAAGTAAAAACTTTGAGGTTCGCCGATGACATTGTAATTCTGTCAGAGACAGCAAAGGACTTGGAAGAGCAGTTGAACGGAATGGACAGTGTCTTGAAAGGAGGATATAAGATGAACATCAACAAAAGCAAAACGAGGATAATGGAATGTAGTCAAATTAAGTCGGGTGATGCTGAGGGAATTAGATTAGGAAATGAGACACTTAAAGTAGTAAAGGAGTTTTGCTATTTAGGGAGTAAAATAACCGATGATGGTCGAAGTAGAGAGGATATAAAATGTAGACTGGCAATGGCAAGGAAAGCGTTTCTCAAGAAGAGGAATTTGTTAACATCGAGTATAGATTTAAGTGTCAGGAAGTCGTTTCTGAAAGTATTTGTATGGAGTGTAGCCATGTATGGAAGTGAAACATGGACGATAACTAGTTTGGACAAGAAGAGAATAGACGCTTTCGAAATGTGGTGCTACAGAAGAATGCTGAAGATAAGGTGGGTAGATCACGTAACTAATGAGGAGGTATTGAATAGGATTGGGGAGAAGAGAAGTTTGTGGCACAACTTGACTAGCAGAAGGGATCGGTTGGTAGGACATGTTTTGAGGCATCAAGGGATCACAAATTTAGCATTGGAGGGCAGTGTGGAGGGTAAAAATCGTAGAGGGAGACCAAGAGATGAATACACTAAGCAGATTCAGAAGGATGTAGGTTGCAGTAGATACTGGGAGATGAAGAAGCTTGCACAGGATAGAGTAGCATGGAGAGCTGCATCAAACCAGTCTCAGGACTGAAGACCACAACAACAACATATAATAAAGAAGCGAAATTTGCAAGTTTGGCTGGTTTTTCATTGTACTGAAGGCACAGATTGTAATTACGCAGAGCCTGTGAACGAGTATCCCGGTGGACCGAGCGAGGTGGCGCAGTGGTTAGACACTGGACTCGCATTCGGGAGGACGACGGTTCAATCCCGCGTCCGGCCATCCTGATTTAGGTTTTCCGTGATTTCCCTAAATCGCTCCAGGCAAATGCCGGGATGGTTCCTTTCAAAGGGCACGGCCGACTTCCTTCCCCGTCCTTCCCTAATCCGATGAGACCGATGACCTCGCTGTCTGGTCTCCTTCCCCGAAACAACCAACCAACCAACCAACCGAGTATCCCGGAAACGGCAAAGCTGGTTGAATGTTCACATGCTACTGTCGTGAGCATCTTCGGGAAGAGGTAGAAGGACAGTGAAAATGCCACTAAGCGCTAAATGGTTGGATGTCCACGATTGTTCACAGAAAGTGGGTTCAGAGGCTTGTCTGCTCTGCAGAGCAGGATACATGGTGTTCTGTGGCATCTCTGCTGAAAGAGCGCAATGTTGGTGCACGCACAAGTGTTTCGGAGCACACCGTTCATAGTGCGTTGTTGAAGATGGAACTCCGCAGCTGACCACTCTTACATGTTCACATGTTGACACAACAACATCGTCAGTTAGGATTGCAGTGGGCACGGGACCATCGGGACTCGACCGTCGATCAATGGAAACGTGTCTGCTCTGCAGGTGAATCACATTTTTGCCACACTGGGTCAATGGTCGTCTCCACATATGCAGTCATCGAGGTGAGCGGCGGCTCGAAACGTGCAGTGCAGGTTGGTGGGAGTAGTTTATGCTGTGGGGGACATTCTCCTACGCTTGCATGGGACCTGTCATAGTAATCAAAGATACTCTGACAGCTGCGAACCACCTGCATCCCTTCATGATGATAGATGATAACGCGAAATCAGGTTAGATTTACCTCTGCTTCATGTTGTAGTTTTATCAGTTCTCTTCGCTACTATCTTTCTTTAGTTCCAGAAACTTCCAGTACTGATACCTGACTTCCGAGAAAGAGTTTCTTCTCTGATAAACACCCACAACGACTCAGATTCGATTTACAATTTTCGATGTTAGTTTACACTCGACACTGAAACGCAGTACAGTAAATTTATTAAACAAGACCAAATGAACCATTGTTAAGCATCGCCTACATGATCAGAGCTAAAGTGACCTGAAAAAAGTTGATATAAGAAACGCGAGTACCAGTAAATATTACGCACAAATTATACCGTACAGAATATTCTAGAGGAAGCAGACATCACAACACTTTCTTAATGACACAATATTATAATGTGGACCAAAAAGAACATTCAAACAACGTTTCCCGATAACGCAAATTTTGTAATTTCGACTAATTTTGCAGTGAAAAATGATAATATGATATTAAATTAGGAATGGAACATGCTCAAAATAATTAATAAAATGATGCAGATCTCATAAGAAAAATCCGGAACCAGAGGAATATGTTATTACATTACGAATAACTGGTGTCTAATAACACATGTATTAAAATTTACCAGAGAAATACAAAGAATCGTATAGTCAGTTGAATCAATAAGTTACAAAATCAGATAGACTGGGATTTTAATTCCCATCGTAATTTCTCATCTGATGATATGATGAAATCCCAGGATATAAGAGGAGTCGCAGTGCCCTTTTGAAGCAACGTTTAATAATTTACTTCTCGTCATCTTCTGACAGAGAGCCAGTGAGGTGTTCTACAAATTATAGCCGTGACAGCTGTTGTGGTATGTATCTTTCCCCTTATGCAGAAGTTAAAACTAAAATCATTCCGAATGTTGACCATTTACCTGAGTAGACTTCTTCGTCATTATCTTAACCTCATCAGTAGGCCTCTCGCCTGTTACTGTTTCAGTTCAGCTGTCTGTTCCATTGTCTTCCTTTACATCATTTTCATCGCGGTTTCTAGGTCAGTACTTGTTTTGTTAGTCTTCACCTATCGGGGAGTAATAGCCGTTTTACTCTCGTTTGCTTTATTAATTCGTTAACTTAATAAATTCCCAATTCGGATCGGATACCACCTCTACCATCCTCCACACCTGCAAATCCTTAATCTGTCCCATCCTCTGTTATGCCAGTCTCACCCCTCCCCCCCAATTCTATAAGTTCCTCCAGATTCTCGAGCGCCATGCCTTTCACCTCGCCTTCAGTATATGCCTCCTGTCCCCCACGTGGATGCTCTATGACCCGATTCCTTTCCCCCATCTGCTCCTATTCCTTGAACATATCCGTGTACTCTACACCTCCCCCCGCCTTGATCGCCCTCATCCCCTGGTTGCTCCTCTCGTCTCCAACCCCCACCCCCTGCCACGCTTTCACTGTTGTGTCCCCCATACCCTCCATCTCTACACCCTTCATCTCCTTTCCCAAAGTGGCTTCCGTCGACTTCCCCTCCTGGATGATGCCCTTCTCCCTCCATTTATCCCTCCTATCAACTCTGATCCTCACCTCCCATTCCCTTCCTCTGTCCTTTTCCCAGGCTCCCTCTCCCCCTGCATCCATCCTGTTTTTTCCCCGCCTATCCTCTCTCTCTGCCTCCCTTCTCTCCCCTGAGTCCTTTTGCATTCCCCTCCTCTGCCTTTCCCCACTCCCTCTCGCATCTGCCCTGCCCCCCCTTCTGAGTCCTCTCCCTCTGTAGGTCCCCCCCCCCAATTCGCTTTTCCTCTCCTCCCCCTTTTTTCCGATCATCTGTCCAGCCCCCCCCCCCCCCCCCCCCCCGCCCTTGGCTGTGGTGTGTCATCTTCATGCCATACCTTTTAGTGCAGTGTTTCCCGTGACTGTTGAGTGTTGTGCCTCTTTTCCAAAGTGTTGCAAACGGAATTCATACTGTCGCTGGGTGTGACTTTTATATCTCTTGCGAACAGAAACCAGACTGTCGCTGCGTTTTTTAATTGTCTGTCTACTATTTTACCTGGCTGGTTCCTGTGTATATTATTAGCATTGCCAACCCTTTTGTTTTATGTTTTAACTTTCTACATTTTTCCGCCGTTTTACAATTTAAGTCACCGTTTTATCGCCTACTTTTATTGTTTATTATCTTCTTCTTATGTTTTAACAATTATGTAGGCTGAAGAGCGACGTATTAAACTGCTGCCAGCCCGCCCACTTTGGGGGGAATCGAAAATCAATAAAGGAAAAAAAAATCGGATATCAACATCTCTTAACTGATTCCTCAGACTTATTAGGCGTATTTAGGGTAGCTAATCGGCCGCCCAGTACTGGTACGAGGTAGGCTGAATTTGTTGTACGGTTGAACGCTAGCAGACCCAGGTCTCAGGATGCACTGCGACAGTTCCGGCTTCCGGCTAGGTGAAAGGTACCAGCATGACCAGGTACAAAGTTGGGAATTTGGACAGCTGTTATGCGAATGGCCTTTGTGCAGGAGATGCTTCAAGAAATGGCTGAGTGTCAGAGAATCTCATACATGACTACATTACAGCTGTCTCATATTCCACAATAACTCACAGTTAAATATTAGTGCAAATCTGAATACATCTATGATGTCAGAAAAACGAGGCACATCCAATGACAAAACAATATTTCAATATCTTTAAAATTACAGAAGCTATTATTTCACAATGAATAAACAATTGATAGCGTTGCAGTATAGCTATCATCGATGAAAGCTACACATCTGTATCTATTTTATTTCTTGGTATATTACGTTTTTCACATCTTTTCATTATGAAAAAGTTTGTCAGAACATCGCATCCTCCATAGTTACATAGCCAATGAACACAGCATGAATAACTCAAATTTTGTCATATTTCTGTATTTATTTAACGAACAGCTTAGTGTTTTGCCTGTTTTAACTTAATTTAAATGTTGACTGCAAGAGCTTTAAAAAACTATGCTATTTAAAAGTGGTCAGTCGCATGTGTTAGTGGACACCACAACTGAAAAGAGAACCAAAAGACGCTTCTGTCAAGAAGGCATAAATATTTATGTCTATAATATTTAATTTATACTAAAAGGTATCAAATTGATTATATAATGGTAAGACAGAGATTTAGGAACCAGGTCTTAAATTGTAAGACATTTCCAGGGGCAGATGTGGACTCTGACCACAATCTATTGGTTATGACCTGTAGATTAAAACTGAAGAATCTGCAAAAAGGTGGGAACTTAAGGAGATGGGACCTGGATAAACTGAAAGAACCAGAGGTTGTACAGAGTTTCAGGGAGAGCATAAGGGAACAACTGACAGGAATGGGGGAAAGAAATACAGTAGAAGAAGAATGGGTAGCTTTGAGGGATGAAATAGTGAAGGCAGCAGAGGATCAAGTAGGTAAAAAGACGAGGGCTAGTAGAAATCCTTGGGTAACAGAAGAAATATTGAATTTAATTGATGAAAGGAGAAAATATAAAAATGCAGTAAATGAAGCAGGCAAAAAGGAATACAAACGTCTCAAAAATGAGATCGACAGGAAGTGCAAAATGGCTAAGCAGGGATGGCTAGAGGACAAATGTAAGGATGTAGAGGCTTATCTCAAAAGGGATAAGATAGATACTGCCTACAGGAAAATTAAAGAGACCTTTGGAGAGAAGAGAACCACTTGTATGAACATCAAGAGCTCAGATGGAAACCCAGTTCTAAGCAAAGAAGGGAACGCAGAAAGGTGGAAGGAGTATATAGAAGGTCTATACAAGGGCGATGTACCTGAGGACAATATTATGGAAATGGAAGAGGATGTAGATGAAGATGAAATGGGAGATAAGATACTGCGTGAAGAGTTTGACAGAGCACTGAAAGACCTGAGTCGAAACAAGGCCCCCGGAGTAGACAACATTCCATTCGAACTACTGACGGCCTTGGGAGAGCCAGTCCTGACAAAACTCTATCATCTGGTGAGCGAGATGTATGAAACAGGCGAAATACCCTCAGACTTCAAGAAGAATATAATAATTCCAATCCCAAAGAAAGCAGGTGTTGACAGATGTGAAAATTACCGAACAGTCAGTTTAATAAGCCACAGCTGCAAAATACTAACACGAATTCTTTACAGACGAATGGAAAAACTAGTAAAAGCCGACCTCGGTGAAGATCAGTTTGGATTCCGTAGAAATACTGGAACACGTGAGGCAATACTGACCTTACGACTTATCTTAGAAGAAAGATTAAGGAAAGGCAAACCTTTTGACAATGTTGACTGGAATACTCTCTTTCAAATTCTAAAGCTGGCAGGGGTAAAATACAGGGAGCGAAAGGCTATTTACAATTTGTACAGAAACCAGATGGCAGTTACAAGAGTCGAGGGACATGAAAGGGAAGCAGTGGTTGGGAAGGGAGTGAGACAGCGTTGTAGCCTCTCCCCGATGTTATTCAATCTGTATATTGAGCAAGCAGTAAAGGAAACAAAAGAAAAATTCGGAGTAGGTGTTAAAACCCATGGAGAAGAAATAAAAACCTTGAGGTTTGCCGATGACATTGTAATTCTGTCAGAGACAGCAAAGGACCTGGAAGAGCAGTTGAACGGAATGGACAGTGTCTTGAAAGGAGGATATAAGATGAACATCAACAAAAGCAAAACGAGGATAATGGAATGTAGTCGAATTAAGTCGTGTGATGCTGAGGGAATTAGATTAGGAAATGAGACACTTAAAGTAGTAAATGAGTTTTGCTATTTGGGGAGCAAAATAACTGATGATGGTCGAAGTAGAGAGGATATAAAATGTAGACTGGCAATGGCAAGGAAAGCGTTTCTGAAGAAGAGAAATTTGTTAACATCGAGTATAGATTTAAGTGTCAGGAAGTCATTTCTGAAAGTATTTGTATGGAGTGTAGCCATGTATGGAAGTGAAACATGGACGGTAAATAGTTTGGACAAGAAAAGAATAGAAGCTTTCGAAATGTGGTGCTACAGAAGAATGCTGAAGATTAGATGGGTAGATCACATAACTAATGAGGAAGTATTGAATAGGATTGGGGAGAAGAGAAGTTTGTGGCACAACTTGACCAGAAGAAGGGATCGGTTGGTAGGACATGTTCTGAGGCATCAAGGGATCACCAATTTAATATTGGAGGGCAGCGTGGAGGGTAAAAATCGTAGTGGGAGGCCAAGAGATGAATACACTAAGCAGATTCAGAAGGATGTAGGTTGCAGTAGGTACTGGGAGATGAAGAAGCTTGCACAGGATAGAGTAGCATGGAGAGCTGCATCAAACCAGTCTCAGAACTGAAGACCACAACAACAACATAATATTTAAGGACAATCTGTTATCATTCATCATGAGCACACTTGCACAAGAATGCTAGCTTATGTATTTATGAACTAAATATCACTTATGTTTATTGTAAATTATCTGAGTGTAACCAAATTCTGATGACATTTCTTTATTGAAATTTTGTTGTAATACATTAATTTAGTTCAGGAATGGTCTACTTGAATCACATAATGTCTGTAGATTTTAAGGACGATTTATTTCTAGCGGGGACGGCCTTCTGCCAATGGAGAACACTATGGGAATCAAGTGGAGATAGGAACTTTTCGAATGTCGAGCTGAAGGGAGCAATTGTGGACACTTTTACGTTAGCTCTTGAAGAAGGCAAAACCTTTCTGTTACATCTCGAAGCAGATGAACACTTTTGTGTCTAGTGTTGGAAGAAAGCAGACCTGGCTATGGTAACGTGCATGATTTGGTCGTGTGGGTGTTTTATTCTGTTCGGAAGAGGCCGCTACTAAAGTTTCTGAAAGAACTTTGTATTTCAAGAGGTCTGAATGTGTTCCATGGCAAGGACTCTTAAGTTTTTCCCTTGATTCACGGAACTGAGAATAGATAGAGTATGAGTTACTATTCTAGTGTATTTTAATTTTGTGAATCAGCGTGTTGAACTCTGAACGGTCTTGAGCTGCTGAATATTTCGTACATTGTGATCACGAAATGGACTTAGTTTTTGTGCATGAGTATTTAGTGTGGAGATTTTGCTACTATTCTCGTAACGCTCTCAACGTAACTTTATTGCATTTGTCAAGGATATGTGCTGTCTGTATTTTAATCGAATATCGTAGGACCACTTCCCGTTTATTTGAGATGTCCTTTCTTGAATAAACATTATTTAACATATTTCTCTGTCGTCTACATCAATTATAGACGTTAGAATAGAAGCCGTCTTATTAAATTATTCATTTATCTTTTCTTTTATATATTTGTATATTTTATTAACTCGCAATTCTAGCCAATGCATAGAGTATTTGACAGCATGATCACAGCTACACGCTACTATCTGCAGTGAATTAGCTGCAGGGTTCGGAAGCAGATATGCGCTGCTCAGGTCTATTGACTACATCGAGATATTGTTTTTAAAGACAGCCGTGCATAGCCCAAGTACCTAAAGTGCGAGCAACTGCGGGTAAAGAAGCAGATGGTTTGCTCATATTGGCTGCTTTTTGGAAGAGAAGCTATACTTGACAGTAACCATTAGATACTGTCGCCGACTACAGCTTTTCGTGAGTCTCATAACTTTCATTTCAGTGGCCCGTATACGCGTTTTTTCTTGCGTTCGTATTGTCCACGATTCTAAAATGGGCGTCAAAATACATGTAGCCATTATTTAATAAAATTTTATATATTTTTTCTTTCCGCACTTTGACGTTTTTAAGCTTTGTAATCCAAGGAGTTAAAATGGAAACGTCTTTTTTATTAATTGAAAAACGAAGAACAACTTAAAAGGCGCCTTAAAGATAGAGTGTTCAACACTTTACACTGTAGTAACTAACAGCTTATGACAGTGTTGTACGTTTGTAACTAGCCGGAAGTACGTTTTCTCAGGTAGTGTTTCGTAATACCTGCTAATGTGAAAGTGTCTTCCACGTGCTTAATAAGGAATCACACAATAAAAATCCCATCAGTCAAACTAAGACCTCACGCTACAAACAACTTAAGGAGTGGTATCTCGGTCTGTGGAACGACCACAATTAAAGTTCAGTGGGCGGGCGTCAGAGGCTATCATGAAGTGTAAATATGGGGCTGATACTCAGTTAAGTTTACGCTGAACAGCCAATATTTCCTTTCATTTCTCTAATTATCAGAAAAATAACTTTTCTATTCTCGCACTGTACGTTACAGATTCGCAGTCGGCTAACTTGTTTCGTCGCGACTCGCACTAATTCGCCCATGAGTGGGACAGTTTTTCTCCAAACCTGCTTTTCTTTGGCTGGGTTCCTCACTGCATTCCCAGAGGCGTCCTACGGTAGTTAGCGCCCTCGTTTGTCGAAGCTCTTTCGAGCTACCTGATGGCGTTACGTAATGAGTGCTGTGGGAGCTATTTGTCTACTTGGTATAGTTCCCTTCTCCCGGAAAGAACCCTGCTCTTGCTAAATCAGCACTGTAGTCTATGTCATCTTCTTACCACCAAACCGTCTGCCGCTGGTGTCACCACACCGTTTCTACGGGAATCTTTCAGCGAAGAAGATACAAAGGAAGAAAGGATAGGGTTTACTGAAGCGTCGACGGTGATGTCATTAGGAACTCAGCAGTAACCGGTAGGACTGGTATGTGGAAGGAAATCAGCCGTGGCCTTAATTTGCGGATGCAGGTGTCATTATCCCTATTTTAGTCCATTATCAACACATATTTTTATCGAACTATGGATAAACACAACCACTGCAAAGGGGTGTGGATTGAGACTCAACAGAAGCAGGAAAGGAATGAAAAATAAACTTTTTAAAAAATAGAAAATAACTTCACTGTGAACATATAGTGAAGGCGACTGAACCTGGTGGAATACATATCAGGTTTTATATACAGTATGCGAAACAACTTGGTCCTCTTCTAGCAGTAGAAGTCCATAGATCTCTGGAGGAGTAATGTGTCAAATAGACGCAAGCAACTATACGCCTATGTCGCTAACGTCAATCAGTTGTAGAATTTTCGAAAAAGATTTCCTCTCCTTTCTGGAGATCGAAAATCTCCTCCATAGGAGTCAAGGTGGGCCCCGAAACTACGATCGTATGAATGCTAGTTCGCTGTGTTCGTTCACGAGACGCAGAAATCAGTAGATACCGGCGATCAGGCTGATGTCCTGCTCCTTCACTTCAGTAAGGCATTTGACACAGTTGTGCACTGACACGGGCAATGTCAGACCATTGTGAGGGGATTTAAGAACTTCTATCTACCTACAGTTTGTCATTTGTAAGAGGGAGAAAACTTCAGACGTGACTGGAACTTGTTCCCCAAATGAGTGTAAAAAGTTCGTTACTTTTCACAGTAACTTCGAGAACTCCAAGAGACTTCTGCAGATGATGCAGTTGCAGGGGTATAAGTGCAGATATTTTTATCAGTCACTGAGGACAGTGTACTGAACAATATTGCATTAGTATTTACTTCATTTTTACAGTATAATTATAGTTGTTAATAGGAGTACGTTTTTAGGTTGGTTAGTACCTCCAAGTATACATATGACAACAGAAAACCATTAATCTTATTTTCCCCTGGGCAGCAGGTCGGCTGTTGAAGTGTGGACACTTGAACGCAAAACGGTTAACGCCGGCACGGTAGCTCAGCGTGTTCGGTCAGAGGGTTAGTTACCCTCTGTAACAAAAAAAACTGAGTTACTCGATCGACAACGAACTTAAACGGATGTCTTACGACGTCCGCCCCGAGCAGATGAAACGAACAAAAGCGAACAAAATGAGATTAAAAAAAAAAAAAAAAAAAAAAAAAAAAAAAAAAAAAAAAAAAAAAAAAAAAAAAAAAAAAAAAAAAAAGGGGTATGATTCTCGCTTCGGGTGCGAGAGGTCCCGGGTTCAAATCCCGGACGAGCCCACGTTATTTTTCGAAAAAAATATGTTGAAATGCCTCAAAGTTAAAAAGTGGTAGAAACGACTTGTTTTTTTTATTCGGAATGTAGCTATTTTTAACTTCTAGAATATATGTTTCACCTGCAAAATCTGTAACAGGTAAGATTGAAGAGCAGTACTCAAGTATCGGTCCAACGAGGGTTTTGTAGCTATCTGCTTCGTGAGGATATTACACTGCCTGAGGCTTCTTCCAATGAATCTTAGTCACGCTCCTACCTTTACTAATTAAAAAAATTACTCTCATTTGTGATTCCACTTCGTCCCGTGCGCATATTACCAGAAATTTAATGATGTGACCATCTTCAGTGATTGTTTGACAGTCATGAGCTATCCAATAACCGGCATCTGCGCCTCTTTAGATGTCATACGTTACGTTTGTGTTATTGGGAGTCATCTTCTTCTTGTATTTCGCTACAATTTTCTAGAATTGCGACATTTTTGTATACGGGCTGTGAGGGGCATAAGTGCAGGTATTGCGATCATTGTTATCTTAATATGTACCCACTTCAGTATGTTGGTTGTTTTTTGTGTACAGCTAACAGTCTTCCTGCAAACATGTCACATAATCTACTACCAGACGTTTTCTGCACCATTGAGTAGGCTACACCTGTCAACATAGACTAACCGTTTTGCGTTCAAGTGTCCACACTTCAAGACCAACGAGCCGACACAACAGGTTTTGCTCTTCCCATGTGAGACGCGCCTCTCTCTTCGTGTAGCCTCGACGGCAGACTGGCACACGTTAGCGGAATTGCCAGTCTGTGACGTCATAGCGCGTCAGCGCATGCCACGGCGGGTGAGCGTGCACGAACCGTCGGGAAAGACGAGCTGCCTGGACTTTCTCCGTCGTGCTGCTGACCGTAGGAGTCGCTGTCGTAGAAAGTGAGTATTATCTGGTTGAAACGTCCTTCGATGGCTGGAATAACAGAGATGGAACATAGTTAGTAATGCGTAATAATAGAACAGCAAATCGGTCACAGCAAATTTCAAAGAAACACGGGCGTACGTTTCTGAAGTTGTTTAGAAAAGTGCAGAACTCTTGCATCAAGATAATAAGAACGAAATATTAACCTTACTTGACATGAATATAATTCCTGTGTCCTAACCTCAGCGGATCTTCCTAGAATGACATTCCCCTGAGGCACGCTTTACACCGAGGCGACAAAAATTATGGAACAGCGATATGCACTTATACAGATGGCGATAGTATCGCGTACAAATGGTATAAAAGGGCAGTGCAATGTCAGAGGTGTCATTTTTACTTTGGTCATTCATGTGAAAAGGTTTCCTACGTGATTTTGGTCGTACGGGGGGAATTAACAGACTTTCAAATGGCAGTTAGAACTAGACGCATGGGACATCCCATTTCGGAAATTGTTAAGGAGTTCAATATTACGAGATCCACAATGTTAAGAGTGTGCCTAGAATACCAAATTTCAGGCACTACCTCTCAACGATCGAGAGCAGCCGTGTTTGCGTACAGTTGTCAGTACTAACAGACAAACAACAGTGCGTGAAAAAAACCGCAGAAATCAATGTGGGACGTACGACGAACGTATCCGTTAGGTCAGTGCGGCGAAACTTAGCGTTAATGGGTTATGGCAGCAGACGACCAATGCGAGTACTTTTGCTAACAGCACCACATCGCCTGCAGCGCCTCTCGTGACCTCGTGACCATATCGGACAACTGGAAACCGTGTCCTGGTCAGATGAGTCCCGATTACGGTTGCTAAGAGCTGGTGGTAGGGTTCGAATGCGCCGCAGATCCCACGAAGCCATGGATCCAAGTTGTAAACAAGGCATTGTGCAAAGTAGTGTTGGCTCCATAAAGGTATGGACTATGTTTACACGGAATGAATTGGATCCGCTAGTCTGACTGAACCGATCATTGACTGGAAATGGTGATGTTCGACTACTTGGAGATCATTCGTAGCCATTCATGGACTTCACGTCCCCAAAGAACGATGGGATTTTTATGGATGATAATGTGCCATGTCAGCGGGCCACAGTCGTTCGCGATCGGTCTGAAGAACATTGTGGACAATTCGAGCAAATGATGTAGCCACTCAGATCGCCTGAAATATATCCCTCAAACATTTAGAGGACATAATCGAGAGGTCATTTCGTGCACAAGATCCTGCAGCGGCAGCACTTTCGCAGCTAAGGACAGCTATAGAGGCAGCGTGGATGCACATATCTGCAGGGGACTTCCAACGACTTGTTGAGTCTTGTTGCTGCTCTACAGCGGGCAAAAGGAGATATTAGATATTAGGAGCTATCTTGCGACTTTTGTCACTTCAGTGTACTTGAGTCTGTGGACGGCCTTTCTGGTGCGTCACTAGAATTTTGCTG
Source organism: Schistocerca cancellata (assembly GCF_023864275.1). Classification (NCBI taxonomy): domain Eukaryota; kingdom Metazoa; phylum Arthropoda; class Insecta; order Orthoptera; family Acrididae; genus Schistocerca; species Schistocerca cancellata. The sequence goes on from NC_064627.1 coordinate 389,996,451, forward strand.
TCGTCGTCAGCACCTCGTGTAACTGCAAAAACCACAGATAAGTGACAGAACGACTTATCAAAAGAAACATCAGAAAGGAAAACTGTACTGCAAATTCCTTATTTCGTAACAGGTTCTATTACGGCGAGAAGTGAGCGAGGTGGTGCAGTGATAGCACAAATGGACTCGCATTCGGGAGGACGACGGTTGAAATCCGCGTCTGGCTATCCTCATTTGGGTTTTCCTTCATTTCCCGAAACAGCTTCAGACAAATTCCGGATGATTCCTCTGAAAAAAGGAAGTTACATATTTCCTTGTCAATCGTAGTCTGAGCATGTGCTGCGTCTCTAATGACCACGTCGTCGACGGGACGTTGAGTCCTAATCTTCCTTATTACTGGAACGTTACTGTCAATAGACCATACTTAATGTGTCGGAAGAGATTTTTAAAATGTAGTATAGTTCACCTTACTGGCCGGCCGCTGTGACAGAGCGGCTTTAGGCGTTTCAGTTCGGAACCGCGCTGCTGCTACGGTCGCAGGCTCGAATCCTGCCTCGGGCATGGATGTGTGTGATGTCCTTAGGTTAGTTAGGTTTAAGTAGTTCTAAGTCTAGGGGACTAATGACCTCAGATGTTAAGTCCCATAGTGCTTAGAGCCAATTGAACCATTTTTCACCTTACTGGACGGACACATAGGTAGCAGGTTTGACAATGGATACTTTCTCAAATGTCACCAGAAGTAATAAATAAACCTATTCCACACCAGAAAAAGGAAAATCACATGAACGAGAATACGACACACATTTTAAAAGTAAAGGGAGAGCTACGTCATTATTTACAAAATATCTCCATTGGGATGAAGGAATATAAAGGTTTCTATCATGCATTCGAAAATGTCGTCATGGGTCACCATGTTCCGTTTGGGGCAAGGATAGGATGGCAACCGGCTTTCAAGGGAACCATCCGGTCATTTGCTTTGATTGATTTAGCTTAATGAGGAAAACTCTTAATCTGGATGGCTGGCTACACTGTATTTGGCACAAAGTCACAGTATTTCTAATTCACAACAGTGAATACAAAGAAGATGTAATGAAACTGTACTGCGTTTTGTGCCATATAGTATTTAGTTATTACTAAGCGTCTTTCCTGTTGTTAAGCCATCATGTGTTACTGTCTCCCATCAACGTTGAGGTAGTTAAAGGAGTACTAACTATTACTTACAGAACACATATGGTTGGCGACGGGAATCGGCAGTACTCATGGTTAAAGAGTTCGCCCCTGGTACCTGAGTGGTCAGCGTGACAGACTGTCAATCCTAAGGGCCCGGGTTCGATTCCCGGTTGGGTCGGAGATTTTCTCCTCTCAGGGACTGGGTGTTGTGTTGTACTAATCATCATCATTTCATCCCCATCGACGCCCAAGTCGCCGAAGTGGCGTCAAATCGAAAGACTTGCAACCGGCGAACGGTCTAGCCGACGGGAGGCCCTAGCAACACGACATTTTATTTTTATGGTTAACGAAATATCCCGTAGTCTCTTCAAGTGCTGAGGAAAGCATAGAACCTACACGTGCTTGGCCATCTGCAGATTTGAAACCCAGTACTCCTCTTGATGTGTGTCACAACTGTCATAAGATAAAGGAAACAAAATTTTTGTTTAACTTCTCGTTGACAAAGAGATCATTAGAGACGGAGCACAATCTCGTATTAAGAAGGAACGGGGAAGGAAATCGGCCACACACTTTCAAAGGAATCATCCCCGCATTTGTCTTAAGCAATTTAGAAAAATCAAGGAAAACTTGAATTAGGTTGTTACACGATGCAGATGGGCAGATGCGACTACTGTTGGGGTGCTAATGCGTTTATTTTGTTCTGTCATTCATTCTATATAAAGAACCTGTTCGAGATCATTTTTCCACACTTCGTCATCGTTATCGTCATCGTCATCGTCGTCATCATCATCATCATCATCATCATCATCATCATCACCACCACCACCACCACCACCACCTAAGTCATTGGGCTCATTCCTGAGCCTCGTGACCCTGGACGGTTACCAACATTTGTTAGAGCCTGCTGAAGAATTACACTTGATTTGATCTACCCATCTGTTCGCTGGTGCTCTTCCCCTCGGTTTTTGACAAAGAAATGCGCCAAACATCCGTGCATTTGAGAAGTTATTTGATTTTATTTTCACTACCAGTTTCTACATCCCATTATGCTACCTTCAGGCCACCGTATGCACCTGTCAAAAACAATCGATATTGGCATACTGGTTGCCATATATTTCTGTATGTAAAAAAGTTTCAAGTACTTGCTTCGAAGACTGTCATCTCTTTGCCAATGAACCATTTTGATCAGTCAGAGATTATTCCATCAGAGATGTTGTAGATGAAAGATGTAGATGACTAAACAATGTTGGGCCATTCTAAGGAAAACGCCAAATGTTTTAGGTAGTCAGAACTGCAAGGCCGTTTCGAGAACATTTTTTTACAGAAGCGACTTATCATTTGTCCCCCCCCCCCTTCCTCTCCTTTTTCCTCGTACATTACCATCGGTGTCCGTTTTTGCTGCTAATTGTGATACGCACTGTAAATCTTGCACCTTTGGCGCCCCTGTTAGCCTGGCACCCTAAGCGGCAGTTTTTGTCGCTTGGGTCTTAAACGAAAGCAGATGTCCAGTGAGGCAATAGCAGGTACCGTAGTGAAGTACTTAATAGACAACAGTACCAGTAATCCCGTAGTAGGTAACCAGTAAATCGAAGAATTGTCAGTGGCCTATTCATGGTAGTGGGTGGTATCTAGTGCTAGTCCAGGCTCAAGGGCTGACTCTGAGCACTATGAGACTCAACATCTTAGGTCATAAGTCCCCTAGAACGTAGAACTACTTAAACCTAACTAACCTAAGGACATCACACACACCCATGCCCGAGGCAGGATTCGAACCTGCGACCGTAGCAGTCCCGCGGTTCCGGACTGCAGCGCCAGAACCGCACGGCCACCGTGGCCGGCCCAGGCTCAAGGGACAGCTTTGTGTGACCGTCTGGACCCATGACGCTACTAGTTCTACGTAACTTATCCAACTTCCGAAGGCATTTCCGGAGAAGTAGCACTACCTGCAGGGCGTAAAATCCCATCGTTCCAAAGTGGATCTAGATCCACGCAACTCCCATGACAGTTTTACCTTTCATGTTCTAAGGGTGTTTCCGGATCAGTGATGACACGTGCATGAGATTAGTTTTCATCAGGGTGTCTACGGATTCCCAGGCCCATCGCTCCTCTAGCCCAACGTTTGGTTCGAACTGTCGAGGATGTGTCTACATCGATGCCGCCACTTGCATAACATTGAATTTGAGCTTCCACTAGTTGTGTGGATCAGTGCTGCCATCTATGTGACATTAGGTTCCAACTTCTGAGGGTATAAGCTGGTCCTAATACGAACTACACTTTAGGTTCCATCGCCTGAGGACGTGGCACCAACGGTGCTTGACATTTATTACGTTTACGGTTGGAGACGCAAAATCCGAATTATGCTAATAATATCAGATTCAGATTATTAATCCATAGACTAATGAAAAAGTCAAAGCTAATTTTTCACGTGCCTCAATGTTTATGACGCTATAAGCCACGAATTACATTGAAGCATCAAAGAAACTGGTATAGGCATGCGTATCCAATTATAGAGATATGTAAACAGGCAGAATACGGCGCCGCTGTCGGCAACGCCTATATAAGACAACAAGTGTCTGACGCAGTTGCCAGATCGGTTACTGCTGCTACAATGGCAGGTTATCAAGATTTAAGTGAGCTTGAACGTGGTGTTATAGTCGGCGCATGACCGATGGGACACAGCGAAGAAATGGGGATTTTCCCGTACGACCAGGGACAGAACGAAGCTGAGGGTCGTCGAAAGGAGTCGTCCGTGCCTGGTTTTCGCTAATCGACGTACCAGGCCTTCAAACTGCATTAGGGCGAGCATAAAAAAATAGCTGGATCTGTCGCACCAATGGACTTCACTACCAGCGAGTGAAAAACTGATTTTCTTCTTGTTTTCCGTACCTGTCGGTAACTGTTCGAAGTTACTCCAGAAGCACTTTGGTTGCAAAGAAGAAGGCCACACTGTCCACCTATAAGCCGGCCGGAGTGGCCGAGCGGCTCTAGGCGCTTCAGTCTGGAACCGCGCGACCGCTACCGTCGCAGGTTCGAATCCTGCCTCGGGCATGGATGTGTGTGATGTCTTTAGGTTAGTTAGGTTTAAGTAGTTATAAGTTCTAGGGGACTCATGACCTCAGATGTTAAGTCCCATAGTGCTCAGAGCCATTTGAACCATTTTATCACCCATAGTCGCCAATTTATTTACGGAGGACTTCGAGGATGTGGCATTAAAGTTTTCGGGTTTGCAACCAACGTACTACTGGAGGCATGTAGATGTTACCTTTTCCGTCTGACCACATGGACTCGATGCTCTCAACAGATTTTTGGACCACTTCAGCTCTCTTCATTCCACCATTTACCACGGCGGTTGAAAGTGATGGGAAGCTTCCATTCTTGGACGTTATGGTTTAAAAAAAAACCAGATGGTACTCTGGGACATAGTGTTCACCGAAAGCCTACGCTCAATGATCGGTACCTCCATGTTAAAAATTGTCATCCACCACACCAACGCAGCGGAGTCCTTAGGACACTGGCACGCAGAGAATATGCCATTTCCGACGCGAACCCAAGAACTTGCACATCTGACAGCTGTTTTTAAGGAAAATGGATATTCTGAGACGCAGTTTCGTTGGGCTATGGAGTTTGGACCATCACCGGAGGTGCCTGAGGAGGAGCATAGATCAGTGGCCTTTATCCTTATGCTGCGGGCATATCGTTTAAAACTGGAAGAATTTCGAGGAGTTTTAACATTAAGAGTGTGTCCCGTCCACCTTCCAAGATTAGCGCACTACTCGGCTCTGTGAAAGATGATTTTGGGCTTAGGAAGCCTGGCATATACAAATGGGAAGGCTTACATCGACCGTTCAATTCGCACAGTTCATGACAGGTGCATGCAACTTCGCCGTCATACAAGGCTACAACAGCCTGAAAAATCGGCGGTAGCAGAACATTGCCTACACGAGGGACACGGTATGAAATTTGACGAAACTGTGATAGCTGCCAGCAGGCAGGGAAAGTCAGGCCAACACCTCGAGTCGCAATCGAAATAATAAACAGACACAAAGCAGATATTGCGGAACGGAACGAAGCCAGAAGAGACTGAAGCACCTCATGAGCGGAAAACTTGAACTGTAAACTCCACAACACGACCAAAGTCAGAAAGAATCAATGCGCAAAGAAGTGCGATACGGAAGTACTAAGGAATGACGTGATCCGCTTGAGGCGCTCTGAGGCTATAGATACAGCAGTAAGGAATAGCTCAGTAGGCAGTACAGTTGAAGAGGAAAGGAAATCTCTAGAATGAGCAATCACAGAATCTGAAAAGTAAAACTCAGGAACAAAGAAGGTAACTGCGAAGAAACTTTGTGTAACAGAATAAATACTTGAATTGATCGATCAAAAAAGGAAGTACTAAAATGTTCACGGAAATTCGGTAATACAGAAGTAGTAGTCACTAAGGAATGAAATAAATACGATGTGCCGTGAAACTAAGGCGAAACGGCTCAACGAAAAATGTGAAGAAATCGCAAAGGAAATGACTGTATGATTGTGCGGAGGACTGAATAAGCATATAGAAAATTGAAAACAATCGTCGGTGAAATTAAACGCAAGGGTGGTAACATTAAGAGTACAGTGGGAATTCCACTGTTAAATGCAGAGGAGAGAGCGGATAGGTGGAAAGGCTTTTACGAGGGAGAAGACTTGTCTGAAGACGTAATAGAAGAAGAAACAGGAGTTGATATAGAAGAGAATGGGGATCCAGTATGAGAATCAGAATTTAAAAGTGCCTTGGGAGGCTTAAGACCAACTGCGACAGCTCAACTTGGTTTCACAGGAGAAAGCAGAAGCTGCACAAGAACACTTATCACCCTGCTGATACGTCGCAAAAGCAGCAATTCGAAGCTCTGAAAGCCATTCTTGTGAAAGAGAGAGTGGTAAAGATCGCTGATGAGGCCAGAAAAATAGGCCACATTCGCTTGTCGCCGGCCCGACATGACGTCACTGCCTCAGACCGGTAATACTAAATATTCAGGGTCCTGAGCCTTTGTGACCCACCTTCACATCGGCCCGTATCCGTGGTCCAGGAGTAGCGTCCTGAGTTCCGGGTAGGAATCCCGCACTTCATAATTTTCGAATTAAAATTATCAGCAACGGTGGCCGAAGACTTCTGGCACAAGAAGTCATCCTCGTTCTGCCAGCGGCCTTGTCAGAGACGGTGCAGGAGCGGAGAGAGTTACAGGGCACGCTCTTACCTTTGGGGTATTAAACTGTCCCTAAAAAGCAGAAGAATCAGTAAATGATCAACGGCATTTGGATGCAGAAGGCAATGGGAACCACTGCATTGAAGACACATAACGTGTATCAACAAAACATGCGTCCTGTTATTGCAAAAGTGTCGTGATGATCTGTCCATTGGCAAAAGATTCCGGACTAGACTCCCATTCGGATCTCCAGGAGGGGACTGCCAATGGCGAAATGACCATGAGAAAAACATTGAATAATCAACGATAGGGACACGTTCTACGAGTCGGGGCGTGGAATGTCAAAGTTTGAACGTGGTTGGGAAGCTAGAAAATCTGAAAAGGGGAATGCTAAGGCGCAATCTAGATGTAGTAGGGATCAGTGAAGTTAAATGGACAGAAGACAAGGATTCCTGGTCGGAATATCAACAGCAGCAGAACATGGTTTAAGGAGCTTAAGGATTCGTTATGGGTAGGACGTTAGGACGGAAAGTGAATTACCGTGAACACTTCAGTGATAGGTTTGTTCTCATCAGAATCGACAGACTCAGACCTACAACAATAGTTCAGGTACACATGCCGACGTCGCAAACAGAAGTTGAAGACATAGACAAGGTATATGTGGATAGTGACCGCGGAATTCAGTACGTGAAGGGAGATGAAAATCTAATAGCCATGGGTATTGGAACGCGGTTGTTGGTGGAAGAAGTAGAAGAAAAGATTCCGGAGAATATGGGCTTGGTAGTAGGAATGAGAGAAATACCAGTTGAGTTCTGCAACAAATTTCAGCTAGTAATAGCGAGTGGTCTGAGAAATACAAGAGTACAGAGGTATACTAGGGAAAGGCTGGGAGGTACGGGAAGATTCCAGTTAGATGGTCAGGCAGAGAGTCCGAAATCAAATGGTTCAAATGGCTCTGAGCACTATGGGACTCAACTCCTGTGGTCATAAGTCCCCTAGAACTTAGAACTACTTAAACCTAACTAACCTAAGGACAGCACACAACACCCAGCCATCACGAGGCAGAGAAAATCCCTGACCCCGCCTGGAATCGAACCCGGGAACCCGGGCGTGGGAAGCGAGAACGCTACCGCACGACCACGAGATGCGGGCCCCGAAATCAGGTATGGGATTGTAAGGCGTACCCAGGAGCAGATATAGACTCAGATCATAATTTGGTAACGATGAAGAGTAGGCTGAAATTTAAGAGACTAGTCAGGAAGAATCGGTGCGCAAAGAAATGGAATGCGGAAGCATTAAGGAATGAAGGGATACTCTTGAAGTTCTCTGAGCCTTTAAGGACTGCAGTAATGAACAGCTCAGTAGGCAATTGAAGGGAGCGCAAACAAAACGACTATTCATGTTCTTATGTAGAATGTGTGATTCTGGAGATAAACAAAAAAATTTTCAAATGGCTCTCAGCACTATGGGACTTCACATCTGAAGTCATCAGTCCTCTAGACTTAGAACTACCTAAACCTAACTAACCTAAGGACATCATACACATTCATGTCCGAAGCAGGATGCGAACCTGCGACCGTAGCAGCAGCGCGGTTCCGGACTGAAGCGCCTAGAACCACTCGGCCACAGAGACCGGCTGGAGATAAACAATCAGACTTTCGGAAATACATCATGGGCACAGTTCAGAAGCTAGCAAGATCGACAAATGCGAGAACTATCATACAATCAGCTTAACAGCTCAAGCATCAAAGTTGATGATAAGAATACTATACAGAAGAATGGAAAAGAAAATTATGCATTGAGGAGATGACGATCAGTTTGGCTCTGTAACAGATAAAGGCACCAGAGAAGCAGTTCTGACTTGGTGTTGATGATGGAAGCAAGACTGCAGAAAAATCAAGACCCGTTCATAGACTTTGTCGGCCTAGAAAAACCGTTCATAGGATTTGTCGACCTGGACTGAAGAAAATAGTGGTAAGTTACAGGGAAACAGGGTGATACGCAGTATGTACAAGAGCCAGGACGGGACAATAAGACTGGAAGACCAAGAATGACGGGTGTAAGACAGGGATGTAGTCTACGCCCCTATTGTTGAACCTGTCCAGTAAAGAGGCAATGACGGAAGTGAAAGAAAGGTTCAAAAGTGGTATTAAAATTCAAAGTGAAAGGATATCAATGACAACATTCGCTGATGATATAGCTATCCTCGGTGAAAGTGAAGAAGAATTACAGGATGTAATGAATGAAATGAGCAGTCTAATGGGTAAAGAATATGGATTGAGAGCCAATTTAAGAAAGGCGAAAGTAATAGGAAGTAGCAGAAATCAAACTCGCGAGAAACTTAACATTAGAATTGGGAATCATGAAGTAGATCAAGTTAATAAATTTTGCTTCCAAGGCAGCAAAATGACCCGTGATGGACAGAGCAAGGAGGGCACAAAAAAAAAAAAGACTAGCACTGGCAAAAAGGGCATTCCTGAACAAGAGAAGTCTACTAGTATCAAACATAGGTGTTAATTTGGGGAAGAAATTTCTGAGAATGTACGTCTGGAGCACAGCATTGCAGCATTGTATGGTAGTGAAACACGGACAGTGCGAAAATACATTCAAGACTGTGAAGAAGCCTGTCATATTCAGTTACCAATAAAATAACAGGGTAAAGTAACAAGTCTTAGATGAAGCACGTATAATTTTATCACTCGCTGCTGGAACCACTCAACATAACGCTGTTGTGTAGGTCCTTGTTGCACGCAATGAACCGAGGTACATATCGGCCAGCTCATCTGTCTATATTCCATACTACAGTATAGGATTGTTAATGTACAACCAACACTTCCGGAAAAAACAAACACTAGACAGAACCGAGCTATAATGAATGCAGACTTGAGGGCGAAGAGTGAAGTGAGGATTACTGTTGTCAATAGCGATTACGATGGACGACTGGAACAAGTTTGTTTCCCAACAGCAATATTTGCACTGTTGTGCAGCTATGTGCAGTGCAGTATGGATACAGAGATGAAAGGGTGTAAGAGATCAATCGAAATGCAATTACTATGTAACGAGTCACGGGAAACCCGGAGCCACATATATCAGAATATTCAGAAAATATCCCTGAACAATCTCTGAAGTTGTATCGGTGGAATCGGGGTCACGAAGAACGACAAAAAAATGAGCATTTGTGACAATATCTGGTATAGCTATGTTAGAGCTGACGCCATTCGCAGAGAAGAAGAGCAAAGGTTGTAAAAAGTTTTGGTACTGGACACTTGTGGCCGCCATGTAGCCGGATGCTTGCGTGGAGCGGAAACGGCAGTGAACGGAGAGCAGTGTCTCCTGCGGAACTACGCGACGGAGGATGGTCGTCGTGATACTTTCCTGGTCGCGCCCTCCGGCGACCAAAATGGGATTTGCACCGCCCGGGAATTCGAGGCGATGTAGAGAAATTGCCGAGCGAGGCCAGAAAAATGTATTGGGCGCGCACGGCCGGGAAATAGAATTCCATGTGGCCCTGGAGGGCGCATTACGCGGGAAGCGGCAGAGCCATCTGCCGGCCGGAGATGGCAGCTCCAGCGAGCGGCCAATGCTATTCTCTGCAGGCCAGGCGCCGCGGGCTGCAGTTAGTTGGCGAGGAATCAGCAAGCATGACGAGCGGGCGTGGTTGGCCGTCTGTAGGGTAAATCCGGACTGATCAGTAGGGATAGGAAATTGTCTCTGTTTGAGAGTCTCGGCAAAAATATCGAAATTTTCGAGACTCTCGGGAAACCTCTCGAGCAGAGTTGCAATCAACAGTACAGCAGTTTTGGTGCAATACATAAATGATTACCGGTAATGTTGGTAGTATTGATATGGAAAGAAACGTAAATGAATGTGTGAGAGAGAAACTAGGAGCCAACGACTTATTTTTATTTTTTGTTTGTTTGTTTTGCACGTAGTTACAACCGCATATCGTTCACTGTTAGTCTATTGTGTATTTTATAACTTCTCAAAATGTTAATTGCATTTCATATGTAACAAGAATCAGTTGATCGCGTAACTTCTGAGCTGTCATGTAACCAAAACAATTAATTCTGATGCAAGTACAGTTCGCATGCACAAACATAAAAATTTCTAATTATTGTTTTTCTTTGTACTTAGTTGAAAGTTCTTCATCATGATCAAAGGCTAAAGTTTACTATTATTATTGATAAGTGCGATAGTTCCTTATGAATTACAGAAATATGTTTTATATAAGCTCGACAAAGTACTGAAACAATGTTTGATATTTTTTTGTTTTTAATTTTACCTTTTCTTTGGGAAAATCACGTTCTCTAGCACTGAGTGCTAAATCTGTATTTTTTTAATTTTTGCTATAACATGTCTCTGTTTCACTTCACAAACCAACAATTTTCAAATAAAACCTGAATTAAACATTGAGAATTTCAATTTTGCTATAAATAGTGCTTAAAAAGTAACAGACAGGAGGATAATTATGTAGAGCAAAAATTTTCTGTAGGTTGTGCAGCTCTTTGTGTATATCCTCACTTAGTGTCTAGACAGTTTTCCGCTTTCGATTTCTGGGAGAATCTAGTAAGACACTGATCGCATGTGCAAACAAAGCCGTCGAAATGTAACGCCTGATAGATATGCAACACACCTGGTGTATTGGTAATGCAGTTCGATCTCAACTCACCAAGACTACTAGGAAAGCTTCTATGGTCTACGCCTACTTCTGATAATCTACAGTAGTTTTACAAGTCTACTCTCAAAAAATCTTTAACTAGCCTATCTTCTGTTGAGTGGGCGTGGAAACGAATGTCTTGTTAGTGTACGAGGACATGTTGATAAGTATTGTCTCCGAATTTTTTATGAAGAAACTCATAAGGATTTTTAAATAAAACAAACGTTATTAACATTCTACATCTTTATTCTTCGCCACTACGTATTTGTAGCCCTCTGCCACTAGAGCACTCCGAATTGTATCGTGTAACATGCCCATGTATAACCTAACGGTTGGTGCGTGAGAAATAGCGTGCTGTAATCGAGTTATGAACTCGAAGAAATACGTCCGCACATGAAAAGCTCTCTTTACATCTACATCTACGTGAGTACTCTGCTATTCACAGTAAAGTGCCAGGCAGAGGGTTCAATGAACCACCTACAAGCTGTCTCCCTACCGTTCCACTCTCGAACGGCGCGCGGAAAAAACGAGCCCTTAAATTTTTCTGTGTGAGCCCTGATTTCTCTTATTTTATCATGATGATGATTTCTACCTATGTAAGTGGATGCCAACAGAATGTTTTGGCAACTGGAGGAGGAAACTGGTGATTGAAATTTCATGACAAGATCCCGTAGCAACGAACAACGCCTTTGTTTGAATGATTGTCACTCAAATTCACGTATCACGTCTGTGACACCATCTCCCCTACTTCGCGATAATACAAAACGAGCTGCCCTTCTTTGTACTTCTTCGATGTCATCCGTCAGTCCCATCTGATGCGGATCCCACACCGCAAAGCAATACTCTAGAATAGGGCGGAGAAGCGTTTTGTAAGCAGTCTCTTTAGTAGACCTGTTGCACTTTCTAAGTGTTCTGTCAATGAATCGCAATCTTTGGTTTGCTCTACCCACAACATTATCTATGTGATCGTTCCAATTTAGGGTATTTGTAATTGTAATCCCTAAGAATTTAGTTGAATTTACAGCCTTCAGATTTGTGTGACTTTTCGCGTAATCGAAATTTAGCGGATTTCTTTTAGTACTCATGTGAATAACTTCACATTTTTCTTTATTCAGGGTCAATTGCCACTTTTCGCATCATACAGATATCTTATCTAAAGCATTTTGCAATTCGTTTTGGTCATCTGATGACTTTACAAGACGGTAAATGACAGCATAATCTGCAAACAATCTAAGACGGCTACTGAGATTGTCTCCTATGTCGTTAATATAGATCAGAAACAACAGAGGGCCTATAACACGTCCTTGGGGAACGCCGGATATTATTTCTATTTTACTTGATAACTTTCCGTCTGTTACTACGAACTGTGACCTTTCTGACAGGAAATCACGAATACAGTCGCACAACTGAGGCGATATTCACTAGGCACGCAGTTTGGTTAGAAGACGCTTGTGAGGAACGGTATCGAAACCCTTCTGGAAATTTAAAAATATGAAATCAATTTGACATCCTCTGTCAATAGTACTCATTACTTCATGAGTATAAAGAGCTACTTGTGTTTCGCAAGAACGATATTTTTTGAATCCGTGCTGACTGTCAATAAATCGTTTTCTTTGAGGTATGGCTCTGAGCACTATGGGACTTAACTTCTAAGGTCATCAGTCCCCTAGAACTTAGAACTACTTAAACTTAACTAACTTAAGGACAACACACACACCCATTTTCTAGGCAGGATTCGAACCTGCGACCGTAGCGTCGTGCGGTTCCAGACTGTAGCGCCTAGAACCGCTCGGCCACCCAGGCCGGCTCTTCGAAGTACTTCATAATGTTCGCATACAGTATATGTTCCAAAACCCTACTGCAAATCGACGCTAGTGATATGGGCCTGTAATTCTACGGATTACTCCTTCTTCCTTTTTTGGGCATTGGTGTGCCTTGAGCAATTTTCCAGTTTTTAGGTACGGATCTTTCTGTAAGCGAGGGGTTGTATATAATTGCTAAATATGGAGCTATTGTATCAGCATACTCTGAGAGGAACCTGACTGGTATACAGTCTGGACCGGAAGCCTTGCTTTTATTAAATGATTTAAGCTGCTCTGCGACACCGAGGATATCTTCGGCATGACAGTGGCAGACCAATAGGAGCGCTGAGACATCTGCAGTAATCAGCCGCCTTGGGGTTTGCTGTCATAGCTCATTCTCCATACAGTCCAGACGTGGCTCCATCCTATTTTCATCTGTTTCCAAAACTTAAAGAACACCTTCGACGACTTGACTTTGATACTGATGAAGCGATGCAAGCAGAGGTAAGGTTTTGGCTCCTTCAAAAAAACCAAACATTCTACAGTGCCGGTATCCACAAAAGTGTCTCTCATTGGGAGAAACGTGTCCTTTGTCAAGGTGACTATGTTGAAAAATAAATATGCAGACAGCAAGAATAAAGACGTAGAATGTTAATAACGTTTGTATTGTTTAAAAAGCTTGAAGAGTTTTCACATAAACGTTTCGGAGGAATTATTTTTCATCACGATTTCGTAATTACTACTCCTTAGGATTGTAGGTACATGGTTAAAGCCGTGTATCGACTTGCCTCGTGTCATAAGGTAGAAATATCTTGGTCTCATATGCGGCTGTTGTGCGCAGAGCCGTATCGAGCCGACCTTTCGCTTCCGGCAGAACTGCCGAAGTTTCGTACCCGCAGCCCTCTCCCCTTAAAACTGTCTGTCAGTAAACTTTCTCTATGCAACATATTTGAATAACATCACTTAAATCAAATATATTAACGAAGAATATTTCACAGCACAAATTAGATGTATCATCGTAGTAAATAAATTAAAAATTACATAAATTTTCTGAAAAAAATGAAAATAAAACAAAATCTGTATCATGTTGTTTATGACAGCTACTCTACATTGGTTTTAGTATAATACTAAACAAAGGGCAGATTTTATTTCGTCCTCATACATTATTAATTACAAATAAAAGAAGAACGGCTATAACTGAGAGTTCATGAGAGACCCCTTTCATAAATTGTGCTTTAATTGTAATTTTACTTTGCATTTTCTTCCATTGGCCGAAGAAAAATTATCGATTATGTCACTGAAGTCAAGTTAAGTAGTTGTTTCGTGCTTAGATACCTAAATTTGACTTTTAGTTTCACTCATACTCGACCTCAGATTTACTGACATTGCGTGTACGAGATGAACAGAGAATACCTGTTAATAGGCGCAACGACTAACACCTCCAGTAATACTATCATTCAGGTTTGGAGCCATCGCACAACTTTATCGTAAATCGGTACTGAGAGTGTTATGGGCCAGTTGTCAGACGTGTTATATTTTCAAAAAAAAAAAAAAAGTTCAAATGTGTGTGAAATCTTATGGCACTTAACTGCTAAGGTCATCAGTCCCTAAGCTTACGCACTACTTAACCTAAATTACCTTAGGACAAACACACACCCATGCCCGAGGGAGGACTGGAATCTCCTTCGGGACCATCCGACAGTCTATGACTGCAGCGCCCCAGACCTCTCGGCTAATCCCGCGCGGCTTATGTTTTCACCACAACATGTTTCGGGATTAATTATTCCACTATCAACTGCCTAAAACTTCTATTTCATAGGCATCGTCAAAAGTGAAATACCAGGAGCAAACGTGAACTGTCAAACATTAAACTCCTCCTAGTATATCCCACGCTGGAGTGTTACACTCTGAGCCTTGAGACAGAATACACTGTTGTGCAAAATTAAAGCAAGTAACTTCTATTTCCACGTCCTGTGTCTAATTCACGACAAACTGATGTGGCTCTGTGGTGTAGCCGGCCGATGTGGCCGAGCGGTTCTAGGCTCTTCAGTCTGGATCCGCGCCACCGCTACGGCCGCAGGTTCGAATCCTGCCTCTGGCATGGATGTGTGTGATTCCTTAGGTTAGTTAGGTTTAAGTAGTTCTAAGTTCTAGGGGACTGATGACCTCAGATATTAAGTCCCATAGTGCTCAGAGCCAGCCTACAGTGTAATGTGAATCGTTCTGTTCTTTCTGCCAGGTACCGAAGGAGACCTTGGGGTCTCATGCGCAGTTGTTGCGAGGTGCTGTGAGTCCAGACTTCGTATTGATGGACGAAATGCACGGTCTTATAGAGCACGGGTGGCTGACGTTTATTTTGGAAACGGAAGATATTGCACGCATGGCATGGTCTGCTCGCTCTACCGATTTGAATCCCTTAGAGCATGTATGGGATGCACTAGAGAGACGGGTTGCATCACGTCAGCATCCACCAACCACTGTCCAAGACTTGTGACCAGCTCTGCAGGAAGAATGGGCTTTATTGCCTCAACATGAAATTGATGAAATCATTCACAGTATGTCCCGTCGTTGTCAGGCCTGTATTTGCGCTAGAGGTGGTCACACCCCATACCGAGCACATCAACCAGTTGTCAGAATGTGTGTGCCAATACGTTAAGTTAGAAAAAAAAACGAAGAACATTATTGTCTAACGATATGCATGTTGCAGCTGATTACGTTCTGTATTCTTTACATTGTTTCTACTTTACTATCACCTGTTTATGCAGTTTTGTGGCAGAATAAACGCAACCTTGTAAAATTTCCGTTCGTCCTACATCTACATCGATACTCTGCAAATCACATTTAAGTGGCTGGCAGAGGGTTCATCGAACCACCTTCACAATTCTGTTATTCCAATCTCGTATAGCGGACGGAAAGAACGAACACCTATATCTTTCCGTACGAGCTCTGCTTTCCCTTATTTTATCGTGGTGATCGTTTCTCCCTATGTAGGTCGGTGTCAACAAAACAATTTCGCATTCGGAGGGGAAAGTTGGTGATTTGAATTTCTTGACAAGATTCTGTCGCAACGAAAAACTCCTTTCCTTTTAATTATGTCCAGTCCAAATCCTGTATCATTTCAGTGACACTCTCTCACATATTTCACGATAACACAAAACATGCTGCCCTTCTTTGACGTTTTCGATGTACTCCGTCAGTCCTATCTGCTAAGGATCCCACACTGCGCAGCAGTATTCTAAAAGAGGACGGACGAGCGTAGTGAAGGCAGTCTCCTTGGTAAATCTGTCACATTTTCTAAATGTCCTGCCAATTAAACACAATCTTTGGTTAGCCTTCCCCACAACATTTTCTATGTGTTTCTTCCAATTTAAGTTGTTCGTAATTGTAATTTCTAGGTATTTAGTTGAATTTACGGCCTTTATATTTGACTGATTTATCGTGTACCCAAGTTTAACGAATTCCTTTTAGCACTCATGTGGATGACCTCACTCTTTTCATTATTTAGGGTCATCTGCCAATTTTTGCACCTATCAGATATCTTTTCTAAATCGTTTAGCAATTTGTTTTGATTTTCTGATGACTTTATTAGTCAACAAACGATAGCGTCATCTGCAAACAACCTAAGACGGCTACTCAGATTATCTCCCAAATCGTTTATATAGATAAGGAACAGCAAAGGGCCTAGAACACTACCTTGGGGAACGCCAGAAATCAATTCTGTTTTACTCGATGACTTTCCGTCAGTTACTACGAACTGTGACCTCTCTGACAGGAAGTCACAAATCCAGTCACATAACTGAGATAATATTCCGTAAACACACAGTTTCACTACATGTCGCTTATGTGGTACAGTGTGAAAAGCCTTCTGGAAATCGAGAAATACTAAGTCAATCTGAAATACGTTTTTTTTTAATAGCACTCAACACTTCATGCGAATAAAGAGCTAGTTGTGTTTCACAAGAACGATGTTTTCTAAACCCATGTTGACTGTGTGTCAATAGACCGTTTTCTTTTTGTACTCCAGTGTACTACGTGGAGTTTTATGTTTGACAATACATATTTGCTGCTGGGATCTTACTTCAGACGTGTCTAATGGCATAGAAGTTTCAAGCGGTTGATAATGGGGTAGCGTAGTCCCGAAACATGTTGCGGTGAAAATATCACACATTTGACAACTGGTACGTAACATTCTCAGTACCGAGTCAACAATATTATTAGCCAGCCATAGCGGTCTTATTCTTGAATTCTTTTTTATTTACACAGAAGATGGTATCAACCGAAATTTGGGAGCAGTAAAAGTAACGCATGCAGGCAAGTACGAGGTGCATTCAAGTTCTAAGGCCTCCGATTTTTTTTCTAATTAACTACTCACCCGAAATCGATGAAAGTGGCGTTACTTCTCGACGTAATCGCCCTGCAGACGTACACATTTTTCACAACGCTGACGCCATGATTCCATGGCAGCGGCGAAGGCTTCTTTAGGAGTCTGTTTTGACCACTGGAAAATCGCTGAGGCAATAGCAGCACGGCTGGTGAATGTGCGGCCACGGAGAGTGTCTTTCATTGTTGGAAAAAGCCAAAAGTCACTAGGAGCCAGGTCAGGTGAGTAGGGAGCATGAGGAATCACTTCAAAGTTGTTATTACGAAGAAACTGTTGCGTAACGTTAGCTCGATGTGCGGGTGCGTTGTCTTGGTGAAACAGCACACGCGCAGCCCTTCCCAGACGTTTTTGTTGTAGTGCAGGAAGGAATTTGTTCTTCAAAACATTTTCGTAGGATGCATCTGTTACCGTAGTGCCCTTTGGAACGCAATGGGTAAGGATTACGCCCTCGCTGTCCCAGAACATGGACACCATCATTTTTTCAGCACTGGCGGTTACCCGAAATTTTTTTGGTGGCGGTGATTCTGTGTGCTTCCATTGAGCTGACTGGCGCTTTGTTTCTGGATTGAAAAATGGCATCCACGTCTCATCCATTGTGACAACCGACGAAAAGAAAGTCCCATTCATGCTGTCGTTGCGCGTCAACATTGCTTGGCAACATGCCACACGGGCAGCCATGTGGTCGTCCGTCAGCATTCGTGGCACCAACCTGGATGACACTTTTCGCATTTTCAGGTCGTCATGCAGGATTGTGTGCACAGAACCCACAGAAATGCCAACTCTGGAGGCGATCTGTTCAACAGTCATTCGGCGATCCCCCAGAGCAATTCTCTCCACTTTCTTGATCATGTCGTCAGACCGGCTTGTGCGAGCCCTAGGTTGTTTCGATTTGTTGTCACACGATGTTCTGCCTTCATTAAACTGTCGCACCCACGAACGCACTTTTGACACATCCATAACTCCATCACCACATGTCTCCTACAACTGTCGATGAATTTCAATTGGTTTCACACCACGTAAATTCATAAAACGAATGATTGCACGCTGTTCAAGTAAGGAAAACGTCGCCATTTTAAGTATTTAAAACAATTCTCATTCTCGCCGCTGGCGGTAAAATTCCATCTGCCGTACGGTGATGCCATCTCTGGGACGTATTGACAATGAAAGCGGCCTCATTTTAAAACAATGCGCACGTTTATATCTATTTCCAGTCCGGAGAAAAAAAATCGGAGGCCTTAGAACTTGAATGCACCTCGTAAATAACACATTTCCTCCATCTTTTTTGCTTGCTTCCTCCACGATCTTATCTCGCTCCAGTCTTCAACGGGCAGAAATCGGCAGAGATTGGAAGTCTACAGTCCAATAGTATATTTGCTTCATCATCCACTCTCTCCTTTGATACCCCACATAACTGTAGTGAAGCAGCACTGAGAACTCCGTTGTTGGACACTAGCGAACCTTGTTGGCAACAGCTGTGCGAACCAAGTGCAGTGTTGTCACATAAGCCGTGTTAGCGACAGGCGTCATTCGGTAGTGAAATAGAAAGGTAGAAGTGACACTCCTACTACAGCGTGTGTTTACACTTGCAGACCGATGTAATGGCTTCTTTTTGTTGGCAGAAGATAGGAACAGAAGGGTAAGAGGACTCACGTACCCCTCCCGGATAATTCCTAAAGCGTCAGTCATTCTCTTTTTCTTTCTATCAGTTTTTGCACTCCTCTGCTTGCGCCCTGGGTACGACCCTGATTATGCGCTGAAAACAACACAGTATAGCAGTTTAGATCTAGACTGGAAACAGTGGCACGTGATGCACTAGTGCTCCAGAGTTTAGTAAGCAGTAACGTCCTTATTTTCCGCTTGAGCGACACCAGGTACCTTACAACAGTAGTATATGATTTAATTATGTAATTTTATTTCTGGGATCTGGTTACTGAAATGTTTTTCTGTTTGTTTCATGTGTTCATGTTTACGGAGGAGATCCTGGTAGGTGTTTCTCCTGTGTTTCACCGACGCAGCAGATGGGCCGTGCGAGTCACTAATCACAAAAGCGCCGAAGGTCCGCCAAGGCGAGAACATCATTGTCAGCAGTATCTTTGTGTATTGTTAAAAAACTGAAGTTTGAAACGAATATACGAAAATGTATCAGTTCTGCAGATGGCCTCGAGCTTGTATGACCATTGTATGTTGTCAACATTTTGTGCATAAAAGGAGTGCTAATTGTTTGTTAACTACGTCTATTGATTAGCGTAGTAATTGTACCACTGAACTATACTGAGGTAACTGGACTTGGACTTACTACAAGATAACGTCTCAAAGCCTATGATTGATGCTTTGTGGAAGGGATAGATCTTCCACTTTAATCTTGGACTGATAATTGCAACCAATTTTTAAGTTACTAACGAACAATTTAATTTTGTAAATATGAAATACGTCGGAATATATAGGATAAGTTTTTCCAATTTGTGAAGGAGTGCCTAAAATACATTTGGGAAAAGTTAAATTACTGAAATGAAAGTCTTAAATTCTTTTAAAGTAACGAACTTTGAATGATACAGCGAAATGGTGGTCACTCAAAAGTAATCTCTGGGCAATACGCCTTCGCTAACATTACATAATGAAAAAACAGTTTGAGATTGGAAATGTGTTTCATACTAAAGTGAACTTAGAAATATGAAAGAGTAATGACTTTCACATCCTCATGTCAGATATTAACTGACGTTTAAGAAGGAAATAGTTTAAAGTGGTTTGTTTGATGTTACGTAGCAGACTGTTAAAAAACATCTGTGGTCGGCCAAATTTCATCAAGTCGATGCGTTATTGTTTTAGTGAAACAGGAAAGCAAATCTAACACGAATAACGCTCATCTCACAACAGAAGTCTGCAAACGTGATGTCATTTTGGCGTCGTACGCAATATCAACAACTACGGGGATTGCTATCGACTTTGTGACAAAGAAGAATATGAATGCTATTTCTCCCCGTTCCATCCGCAGCAATATAACCAGTTCTGTTAGATTCCTTCGCAACCACTCCACTCGCAAATAGCCAAATATTTATTTCATCCTTCGTCCTATAATTAGTCGGAAAAATAAATAACATTGAATATTTAAGAACATATTTATTTTAAATACACAAGTAAGTCCTAGAATGTGGTAATTACATTAAAGTGAAAAAAGTATTAAGGGGAGCTGGAGGTGCCTATGCTGCCCATGTTAAAATCACTAAGTTTTAGGAACTTTTATGAATAAACTACCAAATAGAAAAATTTGAATTTTTTTTACATATAGAGTGGTTTAGTATTGCAGTTATGACAGAGGGATTTTGGAGTATCTTTTCTAGTTTCCTTCCAATTATTTTTTTTATTAACGACGCAAATTTTTTTTACAAATAATTGCTTTATAATTAAAATGAAATGAAACTACTGAACATATTGCCAAATGGCTGTGTTACAAAGTAAGTTTGACCACTAGGAGTGCTGTATAAAAATTTCATCTCTCTAGCTTGAGTGGATTCTGAGAAAATGTTCCTTATATTCGAAAAATTCTAATTTACGGGAAATGGTTATCAAAGTTTCTCAATACATTCCTGCACTATAGGATGGATTATCAGGGACTTCTTCTTCATCCTCCAAAAGCTTCCTCTTCTGTCTTCTTTTCTGGCCTGTTGTTCCATCATACGTCATATGCCTTTCTCTTCTTTCTGCTCCTCTTATCCTTTCTCTGTCAATATTTCTTAGTGCTCGTACAGTGTTCACCCCAGCTGTAAATCCTAATGCCTTCAGAACGTCACACTTCACACTGTTCCCTTGGTTGTAGGTTGCTATTGCATCATAAATGCCAAAGTGCAGTGTTTTTATGCTTACAAACACCCTTTTAGGAATCACTTTCCAAATCAAATTGTTTACGTTCTCATTAGGATTCTGCGTCTTTCCGTGTAGACATTTGTGTAACAATTCTGGCTGTGCCAAGTCATGAAAAATTGGTTTTATTGTTCCCTCCTGATTCTTGTACATACTGCATATTACCCGCTTTACACAAGAAGTATAATACTACCAACAACAGGCGCAACACTGAACTAATTCGAAACGGTAAAAAGCAAAGAAACGATGTTCCGCGCTCTTATTCATTGTAGTATCGCAACTTGGTATTAGTGTTAATTTTCTTTTCCCTACTTTCTTCCTCTTCTTATATACACTGTTACTAAAACGTGGCATCGTAACCAGAACAAAAGTGTACGACAATATTAAATGCAGCAAGATGTTCGAAATTCTGAGGAAAATAGGAGTAAGCTGTAAGGAAATACGGGTAATATTTGTCACAGAAAACAATGTAGGCAACCCTTGCACACTCGCTGTATGCGTAACATAAGGCGCTGTATGCGTAACAGGCCGAGAAAATCCCAAGCAGTTCGCCAGGAAGTCACGAGAGGGTGTTAGATGCATTCAGCGGCCGCCCATTTCCTCTGCAGGCGTGGGGGAAAATGGTAATAACTCCACTTCTAGGGCGAGTAGAACAATAGTTCAAAGTTTACATTAATGAGGAATGTTCCAATTATTTTTCGGTAGCAAAAAAAAAAATCGTAATTTTTTGGATTTGACCACCTCCGGCTCCTCTTAAGATGTAGTGGGATTCGAACATACCGCTTTCGGCTCCATTAACCATATTATCCATTACGCTAGCGCTTGGTCAGGTGGCTTTAATCTTCCTTATTTGTTACTGTAGTATCTCTTCAAGGCTTTTGTCGTTGATCCTTTATTAATTGACATTTAGTGATAATAGTAACATGTTTGGGATAAATTTTCAGTGCGCCATTGCTTTGAAATGGCATATTGCAAGTTATAATACATAACATCTGAATACGCAAAAAAGAATTTGGCATTTCCCCCCTTCGATTGTCGATATTGCGTGCGATATCAAAATGACGTCACGTTTGCAGAAGCTCTTGTGAAATGATCGTTAGTCTTCTTTCACGACGATGACTATTCATGGGATATTTAAAAAGAGGCAAACTAACCGATCCTGACAAAATTGGAATACATTTCAACATCAGCACCTTCGCTGACTTTGGCTGTTGAGGACGAATGGGCTGCTATTACCCCAACGACGTCCACCCCGGTAGCTGAGTGGTCAGCGTGACAGACTGTCAGTCCTAAGGGCCCGGGTTCGATTCCCGGCTGGGTCGGAGATTTCTCCGCTCAGGGACTGGGTGTTGTGTTGTCCTAATCATCATCATTTCATCCCATCAACGCGCAGGTCACCGAAGTGGCGTCAAATCGAAAGACCTGCACCAGGCGAACGGTCTACCCGACGGGAGGCCCTAGCTACACGACATTTCCATATTACCCCAACGACATTACGACATCTTCGTTACACCACGACCTAGTCTGGAGTAATGAAGTGCCTTGTGTTGATGCCGCAAAACGAAGTCATAGGAACAGGTGCCGTCATCTTGATGACAGAGCACTATGGAGTAAGAAGGCACATTCAGAGTGTATGAGCACTCACTCATTACGCTGTCCCCGTGGAATACATCCACTCGCGCTTCTGAAAGCCGAAGTTACAGCAGAAGCAGGGAGTCCTGAAGAGATGACGATGAGGAAACCAGGCCATATGAAGTCACCATTGCCTAGCGTTGGTGGTCAAGCACGCCGACTTGTAATAGTTTCCGGTCTACAGCGCTGTGAAAGGGAAAACAGCAGCCGGTCTGTCTCGCGTGAACACTAATCGCATCAGACTCTGCCTCTCAGTTCTGCTCAGATGTTCTCAGTCAGTATTCAAGTGTGTACAGGATGGTGAACGACACAGCCTACGACGGCCACTAACTTCGAGACGACGAGGACGTTTACAGTATGTGATGATGCAGCCAACCATCTACTACGGATTTCGACTGCAGATGCTGCAGGCATCCACCTGAGGAGAAGAATGTCTGCAGACCAGTTGATGACTTCGCACTGCCAGGTTACCTGCTGTATCACTTCTTTCCCTAACGCGTCGCGTGTTCGTGTGTGGGCTGGTAGCAGCCCGGCTACACTGTTACTGCTCACTGATTTCGGTCAGCCCATAGTATTGCATAGCAGCACCCAGGGCGGGCATAAGGCTTCAGGGTCGATCATGCTGGCGACTATGATCAGATACCGTCCTCTCAGTGATGTACTATGCAGCTATAAGGCAGCCAGATTGTTTAGCGCTGTCTGTTACACATCGGCGGCAGCGTGTGGCCATTGTCAACTTTCTGCAGCCTCACTGACATCAGTGGTCGTCGGTGCTTGTACGCATTGCCGCCATGACAGGCATTAGCTGACATTGGTACGCTGAACCCACGCAGCCCACTACGTCGACGGACGGGCGCGTAGGCCCGAAAAAAAAGGTTCAAATGGCTCTGAGCACTATGGGACGTAACTTCTGAAGGTCATCAGTCCCCTAGAACCTAGAACTACTTAAACCTAACTAACCTAAGGACATCACACACAGCCGGCCGTGGTGGTCTAGCGGTTCTAGGCGCTCAGTCCGGAACCGCGCGACTGCTACGGTCGCAGGTTCGAATCCTGCCTCGGGCATGGATGTGTGTGATGTCCTTAGGTTAGTTAGGTTTATGTAGTTCTAAGTTCTAGGGGACTGATGACCATAGATGTTAAGTCCCATAGTGTTCACAACCCTTTGAACCATTTTGAACATCACACACACCCATGCCCGAGGCAGGATTCGAACCTGCGACCGTAGCGGTCGCGCGGTTCCAGACTGTAGCGCCTAGAACCGCTCGGCCACACCGGCCGGCGGGCCCGGAAATATCCTAGATTCCAGCGGCGGCCTTACACCTGTACCTAACATGTATAATGGATTGTTACACTCTGGGATGCCCGAAAGAATATACACCACGAGGACAGTTGCACAGCGACATTGGGCAGTATCAGCAGCGACGAGTGAAAACGTGTACCATCTTGGGATTCGAGCCCGGGATCTCCGGCTTGCTACGCAGGTGCATTAACCACTGCGCCAACCGGGACAGAGCGTTATCGCAACTGCACAGACTGCCTCGGCACGCCTCACAGTCGATCCACATTCCCATCGAGCGCCATCTATCCGTAGTCCCTGTCCATTTCCTCCATGCTCGCTACTCAGAGATTCCCACAGAATGTGGGACCTACTTGTGCATCCGCACTGAAGAAGGTGGATCCATTGGCCATCTATGTGAATCATTTACAAGAATGGGTGGTGACTGTTCTGTCGGACATACCAAAAGGAACAGACACCGCACATGTCTGAAAGAACAGACACCATACATTCGTATAATTGATTCACCTAGATGGCCAATGGATCCACGTTCTTCATTGCCGATGCACAAGTACGTCCGACCTCCTGTAGGAATTTCTGAGTAGCGAGTATGGAAGAAATGGACAGGCACTGCAGGCGCTCGATGGGAATGTGGGTCGGCCGTGAGGCGTGTCGAGACAGCCCGTGCAGTTGCGCTAACGCTGTGTCCCGGTTGGGTCAGTGGTTAACGCATTTGCCTAGCAAGCAGGAGATCCCGGGCTCGAGTCCCGAGCCGGTACACATTTTCATTCGTCGCAGCTGATTCTGCGTAATGTCGGTGTGCAGCTGACATCAGTAATCCCTTCTCTTTCCTTTCTCCCCCCGTCCCCTTTCACCTTCAACTGAAGTAAAATAGTTTTGATCAGATAGTGTATACTGTAACGCGGTTCCTGTACAACACTTCAGACCAGCTGAATACACTCTAATTTGTTCTTCTATGCCCGTTCAAAATATGCGACGCCTGTTAGAATCTTTCACTAAAAGCAAGCACGTTCCAAATAAATGCGGTGATGAAACCACTTCCCGAATTCTGTTGGGGGGGGGGGGGGGGGATTATCGACAGTGCAGTCATTGAAATTTTTTGCAGGTAAAGTCACAATTTAAAATTTTCAACCGTCTCTGTATGAGCCGGCCGCTGTGGCCGAGTGGTTCTAGGCGCTTCAGTGTGGAACCGCGCGACTGCTGCGGTCTCAGGTTCGAATCCTGCCTCGGACATGGATGTGTGTGATGTCCTTAGGTTAGTTAGGTTTAAGTAGTTTTAAGTTATTGGGGACTGATGACCTCAGATGTTAAGTCCCATAGTGCTCAGAGCCATTTGAGGCATCTCTGTACGTTGATATTATATTATCGGAGTAATTCACCCAAATACAACCTTAAACTCAATTTATCTTAGTGCTAGCAAAAATTTTCATATTTCCGTTGAGTCCATGTCAGCACAAAAATTTGATGCAGATGCTATTAACAAAAAAATGAACGACGTATCTAAATGTGTGTAAAATGAACGACTCTTAAATATTTATTTTACTTGATGAAATATTTTATTTTTATTTTGCAAGCACAGTGATTTTTCTCCTAAATAAGCTCCAAAGTCGAAAAATCTTAGGTGTCCGAATATAAGTTGCAATTAGTGTACTAGATGATAGAGCGGGACGTAGGTAAGTAAGAAAGTACTTTCGTTAGAGTAATGTATATCATATTTATGGCGACACAATAAACAGGTTTTATCCGAAAAAAATTTATAAAGAAAAGCATTACCCCAAACAATGAGTAACGTATTGTCATTATTAATCATACTTTCATTAGTATTCTACAAAGATAAGGAGCTACTAATTGAAACTGCTTTGAAATATTTCGTGATACAAATGGCGTATCATGCTCATCATATTTCTGCTTTCAAAACATGAAAACAGCAACAAATAACAGATTGCACTTTACTTTCTATGACATCAGGAGAATCTTCCAAGGCTCATGATTTGTTTTTCAGTGTCTTTAATATACAGTACAAGTACGACGTTTAGTGTAGCTCGTCCCCTCTCGCTTTAAACAGATGCATAAGCTCGAATGAAATTACTGTTTCACTCGTGCCTGTTTTGTATGGCGATGCACATACGCTAGACTACTCGAATGCTATTTCTGTGAACAGACTCAGTTTATGACTCAGCTGATCGACCAATTCCGCAAGCACTACGACCCTGTTGCTAGCCTCAGACACTCAGAGGGCCGCGGAATCGTGACGTCAGAAGCGTGTTTACACTCTCGAGAGTCTCACGAAGCACGCTTTACGAGAAATGCAGCATCGAGAAGTTCTCGAGTGTCTCGAGCCATGCGCTCTCATTCCCCATCCCTACCGGTCCAGCTGCTTGAGGCTTGATTGATTTTCTGTCGCGACAGCTTGTGCAAAGAAACCAACGTGTTTGTACTGACAACGCGCTGCCTTGTACAAGCAAACAGCAGCCGTGAGGTAACCTTCGCAGCGGCACTATATCGGGCGATGAGAAACAGATCAATTTCAATATGGTGGAAAAGTTTATTTGAGTATACGAAATCTAGCTTTGTTACAACAGCATTAAATCGAAGGCCTGGGAAAACAAGGCAAAGAGGGATGTTAGGTACATCATGCTCTTCACGACAAACGAAATACACCAACATACTTTTTATGAGAAAGATAAATTATCCTAGAACCAACTATAGGAAGGAAAATACAGCAGAGGTAGGGATAAATTACACAAGTCATTCCTCTCCTCTAACAGATGTGTAAAGACCCCTATCTGCCTCTTCAGCACGCAAGAAATCACAGTATTGCCATCAGTCTTTCGTGTGGTGTTTGGGCTTCTACCATTGTATGCTGCTATTTAATCGAAAATTTTGTAGCCAATAGGAGGATCATGTACACAGATCAACCAAAGCATTATGACCACCTACTTAATAGCCGGTATGTTCAAATGGTTCAAAATGGCTCTGAGCACTATGGGACTTAACATCTATGGTCATCAGTTCCCTAGAACTTAGAACTACTAAACCTAACTAACCTAAGGACATCACACACATCCATGCCCGAGGCAGGATTCGAACCTGCGACCGTAGCAGTCGCGCGGCTCCGGACTGAGCGCCTAGAACCGCTAGACCACCGCGGCCGGCGGTATGTTCACCTGTGACACGGATAACAGTGACGACGCGTCGTGGCATGGAAGCAGGGAGTCCTTCGTATGTCTCTGGAGGGAGTAGGCACCACATCTGCACATACAATTCAAATAATTCCCGTAAATTCCGGCGTGGCGGGCGATGAGCTCTGAAACCAGGTTGAGTCACATCCCAGATGTTTTCCTCCGGGTTTAGACCTGGCGAGTTGGGGGGCCAGCATATAAATTGGAAGTGGCCTCTGCGTTCTTCGAACCACTCAACTCTCACTCCTGGGTCTGTGACATGACGTATTATCTTGTTGAAAAATGCTACGCCGTCGGGAAACATCATCGTCGTTAAAGGATGTACGTGGTCTGAAATCAGTGTACCATACTCCTTGGCCGCCATGGTACACCGAACCAGCTCTCACATTACAGGTGTCAAGGAGTTGTTCCCCTGGAAGGAGAGGGATTCCCGCCCTTCCATCGGTATGATGAAAAAGATATCGGGATTCATCAGTCCAGGCGGCGCTTTGCCAGTGCCCCAACGTCCAGTGCCGATGGTCACGTGCTCATTTCAGTCGTAGTTGCCGATGTCGTGATGTTAACATTGGCGCATGCATGGGTCATCGGCTGCAGAGGCCCGAGTGTTCGGTGCACTGTGTGTTCAGAGACAGTTGTACTCTCCCCAGCATTAAAGTCTGATGTTAGTCCCGCCCCAGTTCGCTGCCTATCCTGTTTTACCAGTCTGATCAGCCTACGACGACCGACATCAGTAGTGAGGGGTGGTGCCCAACCCCGACGCGTCTGGACGCGGTATCAACTTGGTTTTGGCACAACCGAGAAGTCGTTGAGTTTCCGAAATGCTCTTGCCGAGGCTCCGGGCCATCACAGTCTGCCTCGGTGAAACTCAGATAGATCGCTCGCCGTCCCTGTTCTACACACTGACAGCACACTCGCTGATCCTACATGCGCCGTGTGCGTGTCTGACTAGCAGTCATTCCTCGCCAGGAGGCGCTGCTATCCTCTGGACGAGTTTATATCGATAGCAGGCGGTGGTCATACTGTTCCGGATGATCGCTGTATGTTTTCCTATTTATTCTGAAACAATTACACCAATTATGCGAACATGTTTTCAGCTCAGGGTAATTTAACGTGAAAAGACGTTTATCGTTTCATTACCCAGTCTGTACTCCACTTAAATATCACGATTTATCCTTCAGTTTTTAGTATGACGTGCTCTATCAGTAAAAACGGAGCCATAATAGCACCACTTTGTTGTCCGTCTGTTAAGACTCTGTAAGAGGTCCGAGCAGATGTAATGTTTTGTAAGAGGTCCGAGCAGATGTAATTTCGATGTATTGCTCATGCGCCGCCTACGATATGCAAGGTATAAGAGAATCTCTGACCAGAGAGCAGTGTTGACTGCAGTAGGAACTGTGTAGCTGTAGCAGTAAGTTGTTGCTAGTCTGCAGTCTGCTCTGGTCTGGTCTGGTGTATCGTGTTGGGTGGCCGGTCGCGGTGCAGCGATGCCGGAGCCTGAGTATTATTGTATAAGGTAAAAAGCAGCCGCGCGCATATGTAGTAATGTCATCTCAAGTCCCATGTAAATGTTTTAAAAATCTCGTAATAATAATCTTTCTCATAAAAAGTAACTTTTAACAACCATTCATTTCAATTTAAAGAATTTACTAATTTCTCCCATCCATGATCATCCCGACTGTTGCAAAAGAAAATACAGTTGCTTCCTTTCATAAATGACAAATCTATCGGCCAGCATTGCACAGGGCTGTGCCAGAAAACATTATTTTAAGAGGAGATATATATGCGTTATCCGGCGACGTCATTGAGGTAACAATTTTTCTCTTTTTTTTTATTCAGAATGATCTTTCAGGGCCATGACGCAGCACTGCTGACGTCCAAAATTTACCGGGTCAAATTCACAGTCAATTATTGAAAAGTTATAAGTGAGCGACAATTTAATTGAGAGGTTAGTTACAGTGTATTATTACCAGGTTACTGAATTTATTTTTTTTGTTGGGACGTTACACTGAATGTGAACGACATAATTATGATTTTTTACTGTTGAGAGATTTAGGAATTTTTCTGTTTTGAGGTTACGCTGAATGTGAATAAATTTTGTGCGGAGCTTAAAATGAGAATAAATTTTATGGGGAGGTTACAACACATTTTTCTGAGAGACAGGTAGAGGTATCAAATCGAAATTTATGTCAAGTATTGGAGTACGAAGCCTTGGCGCTGTAAATAATTTCAGCTTCTCCAGTCAATGCAGTAAAGAGACATGGCCATTTACATCACATATTTTGATACAAATTCACTCATGAAAACCTATAAACGAACTACTTACATGCATAATTAAATTGCCGGCCGGCGTGGCCGTGCGGTTCTAGGCACTACAGTCTGGAACCGAGCGACCGCTACGGTCGCAGGTTCGAATCCTGCCTCGAGCATGGATGCGTGTGATGTCCTTAGGTTAGTTAGGTTTAATTAGTTCTAAGTTCTAGGCGACTGATGATCTCAGAAGTTAAGTCGCATAGTGCTCAGAGCCATTTGAACCATAATTAAATTAGTGCAGAACCCTCAGAGTGCGATTCCTATTCGCACTTGTCCGGTTCTCTATCTTTTTGAATGACAAAAGCAAAGCCTATCAAATCGAGAAAACTGACTTCGATCGAGCTCCACATATTCTGAGCACAAACTAACGCTCATACAAGCTAGCTTTTTCGGGGTGGTGGCGAAGGGTATTTTCGTGCATGCTTGGACAAAATGCGTTATCACGCACGTTGGCATCACAACACTAGTTACACTAGTTGGACGTAAGAGCAGTGTAGGCTGTGATAAATCTGTTAAATTCTGTCTTGCGGAAACCATAGGTGTGATCAAAAAGTAACGGGACTTTTTTAATTTCACGGTCTTTATACATTCGTTTTTCAGTCTTTTTGGTACACGTGTTCCTGTTGTATGTTTGTATTTACAGCTGCTTCGCGTATGTAGTTTATTGTTGACAGACGAGAATGTTATACGTGTTTTCGAGTGCTCCGCGAATTTTTACTTTCGAAAAAGCTAGATTAACGAATCTGCATTAAATTTTGCTTGAAAATGGAATAAAGTGCAGCACCGTATTCGAAATGTTGACTCTGGGTTTAACACAACAATTTACGAGTGATGCAAACGTTTTAAAGAGAGTCGAGTAGACGGAGAAGGAGATGGTTGCCTGGACGCCCTAGCACAACAATTACTAATGAAAATGTGGAAGAAGTAAAGAAAATGGTTCTGGAAAATCGCCAAATCACCATCAGAGAGAGTTTGCTGAAATACGTCGGCGTGTCCTTTGGCTCACGCCAAGCAATATTTTTGGATAGTTTGGGCACGAAGTTTGTTCCGAAATTGTTAAATTTAGACCAAGAACGTGGTCGCATACATGTCGCTCAGGAATTGCTGAATGAAGACGACAACAATCCAAGACTTGTGAAGAAGGTTGTAACAGGTGACGAAACGTGGGTATACAGGTATGGCGTCGAAACCAAGACCCAACCGTCCCAATGGAAACTGCCTGAAGAACCAAGCCCGAAAAAAATTCGACGAGTTCGATCTCACGTGAAGGTTCTTATCACGGCTTTTTTCGATTACAATCTGTTAGTGCATCGTGAGTTCCTGTTTTATGGTTGTACAGTGAGTAAGGAATCCTACCTGGAAGTTATGTACCATTTGCGTGAAGCAATCCGAAGAAAACGATCAGAATTGTGGCAAAACCACTCGTGGGAATTCTATCACGATAGTACCCCCACTCACATCTCAATCCTTGTTAGTAATTTTTTGGCGAAAACAAAACCGTCATGTTGCCTCAGCCACCGTATTCGCCGGAAATATCCTTCTGCAACTTATTTCTATTCCCGAGGCGGAGGAGAACCATGAAAGGACTTCGTTTTGCCCCACTGATGAGATAAAAACAGAATCACTGAAGGAGCTGAATACCTTAACGGAAAGTGAGTTCCACAAATGTTTCCAAGATTGTAAAAAGATCTGTGACAAGCATATTATATCTGAGGGGGATTACTTTGAAGGGGACAAAGTTGATAAATAAATAAAGATTTTTTTAAGAATAAAAGTTTCCGTTACTTTTTCGTCTCATTTCTAATACTTCCTGAATTCAAAAATCCAAGAAGCAAGAGATCGATCAACTTGCTATATCGGTTTTCAGTGAGAAGTCAGGGGATGTATGCACACAACACAGAGATATTTTGAAGGTGAGACAAATACAGCGCTTGTGGGGTCACTGATGCAGTTATTGTTCTTGCTAAATAAGAAAGTGAAAATTAATATTTAATTCTGTGATACAATGATAAAAAGCTCATCCTCCATGGAAGAAAGACGTTTAATGAGAATCTTATCATATACTTGAAGTCCGCACAATTTTTAGCAGACCTAGCACTTGAGAATATCTACACTACTGGCCATTAAAATTGCTACACCACGAAGATGACGTACTGGTGAAACGTTGTTGTGATGCCTCGTGTAAGGAGGAGAAATGCGTACCATCACGTTTCCGACTTTGATAAAGGTCGGATTGTAGTCTATCGCGATTGTGGTTTATCGTACCGCGACATTGCTGCTCGCGGTGGTCAAGATCCAATGACTGTTAGCACAATATGGAATCGGTGGGTTGAGGAGGGTAATACGGAACGCCGTGCTGGATCGCAACGGCCGAGATGACAGGCATCTTATCTGCATGGCTGTAACTGTTCGTGCAGCCACGTCTCGATCCCTGAGTCAACAGACGGGGACGTTTGGAAGAGAACAACCATCTGCACGAACAGTTCGACGTCGTTTGCAGCAGCATGGACTATCAGCTCGGAGACCGTGGCTGCGGTTACCCTTGACGCTGCATCACAGAGGAGCGCCTGCGATGGTGTACTCAACGACGAACCTGGGTGCACGAATGGCAAAACGTCATTTTTTCGGATGAATTCAGGTTCTGTTTACAGCATCATGATGGTCGCATCCGTGTTCGGCGACATCGCGGTGAACGCACATTGGAAGCGTGTATTCGTCATCGCCATACTGGCGTATCACCTGGTGTGATGGTATGGGGTGCCATTGGTTACATGTCTCGGTCACCTCTTGTTCGCATTGATGGCACTTTGAACAGTGGACGTTACATTTCATATGTGTTACGACCCGTGGCTCTACCCTTCATTCGATCCCTGCGAAACCCTACATTTCAGCCGGATAATGCACGACCGCATGTTGCAGGTCCTGTACGGGCCTTTCTGGGTACAGAAAATGTTCGACTGCTGCCCTGGCCAGCACATTCTCCAGATCTCTCACCAATTGAAAACGTCTTGTCAACGGAGGCCGAGCAACTGGCTCGTCACAATACGCCAGTCACTACTCTTGATGAACAGTGGTATCGTGTTGAAGCTGCATGGGCAGTTGTACCTGTTCACGCCATCCAAGATCTGTTTGACTCAATGCCCAGGCGTATCCAGGCCGTTATTACCTCCAGAGGCGGTTGTCCTGGGTACTGATTTCTCAGGATCTATGCACCCAAATAGCGTGAAAATGTAATCACATGTCAGTTATAGTATAATATATTTGTCCAATGACTACCCGTTTATGACCTGCATTTCTTCTTGGTGTAGCAATTATAATGGCCAGTAGTGTCTTACCCCATTGCATCCAAACGCTGCTCATTATTTTCAGCTCCAGCCATAAGATCCGTTTTCACAGTAAAATAGCGGGAGATGAGTGTTTAACGTACCATCGACGACGAGGTTATGAGAGACGGAGCATATACCCTATAGGACAAAAATAATTTGTATTGAATGGTATCAATGTATTTTTTCTCTTCGCATGATATTTTTATACATAAATTAGGTTAAATTTTGTCTCATTATATCACAAACACTTTTGTAGATACTCCTGTAAGTGCACTAATTGAGTGCGGCTGGTGCAGTCCTTCCAACATGTGCAAGAGAGATTAGAAGTTCGCTTAGCTTTTAAGTATCATATTTTACACCTTTGTTACTCGGGAACAGTCCTTGCTGTGATATCTGTACCCACATTTGCGTGGTCACTCCTGAGTCAGCTACGCTGATTTTTCGTAATTTAGGTGTTTGGGGTAAGCAGTGGCTCAGCCAATGAGAAGTGGGGCCAACTTGGAGCATGGCATGGAAGGAACAAAGTTTCCTAATGGCTCCTGTCTTCAGTTCTCTTCAGTTATATATGTTTTTAGGCGTTTTAAGAGTTGTGGCTGCTCTAAAATATACTGAGAAGATTGGAGAATGAAGTATGATAGCAGACGGCGTTTGTATGTGTGAGATTACAATGGCAGTTGCTAACAACATTTTTCTGTCCACAGGCGCCAGAAAAAAAGGCAAGATTGCAGCAGTGAGATTATGGCGAACCATCCTGAAGCGAGGGGTTCTCGTCTTCACCGAGACGTTATGAACAACAAAGCTGGACTTGCAATATCGATTAATGTAGGCCACTTCCCGTTTTCTCTGTATGATAATTTATATCGTAACACTGCTGAGGAAATACGTTCTTCGTTCACCTAACATTTCTTTGCATTTTCGTTGGACTCAGAATAACTTATAAATGATGTTTATCTAATGCCGTGAAATAGCCACCATGTGGTTCTTGTAACAGTGATTATGGCATTTCATGTAAATGAACTATATCTTTTTTTATTTTGGTAAGTGATAAGAAATCTATAGTACTTATTTATATACGTCCCCATCTTTAAGCAGAATATATGTTTATCTGTTGGTTACTGCCAAGGTGTCGTATGGCCATGCAATTTTACAGTGTTCAGTAATAAAAGTCTGCAGTGAACTTTTGCCTTCAGCAGGGTTATATCTTCAGTGAGAATTGATTTTGGTATGGTACAGATATTCAGGAAGCGTGAGAGTGCTTGGAGTATTTTTAGGAGACAGCTTGCAGATTTGAGAAGGTAAGTTTTCGTCGAGACCTTCAGATGAGCACTTAATATGTCATGCTGCATGGACAGTTCTATGAGAATTCAGTATCACCAGATTCTTCGTTGAAATGTGTTCCAAATTACAGTGTGAGCCAAGAGTACTCAGTACACTTGCATTGCCTGTGAAGCAGAACATCGAAAACTTTTGTGTCTTCAGTTATTAGTTCTCTTGTTAGGAAAGTTACTCGCCGGCCACGGTGGCCGAGCGGTTCTAGGCGCTTCCGTCCGGAACCGCGCGACTGCTACGGTCGCTGGTTCGAATCCTGCCTCGGGCATGGATGTGCGTGATGCCCTTAGGTTAGTTACGTTTAAGTAGTTCTAAGTTCTAGGGGACTGATGACCTCAGATGTTAAGTCCCACAGTGCTCAGAGCCATTTGAACCATTTGAAAATTACTCACCATACAGAGACAAGTAATCCAGATTCCCGACGTAAACGTTGCGCTTAGTAAATTTGTCTGTGTTGAGTTGTTCACGAAATGAAGCCAGGTTGCATTAAAATAGTAATTTTATGGGTTAATATTCATAGAAAAAGAGGGCATTTTCATCAGGACTGTAACTTTTTTAAAAATTTGATTTCCGGCAGAGACTATTTTACTAGATGCAATTACGTTAAATAATGATACAAACAGTACGTATGTGTAACTCCATTACAAAATATAAAACATAGTTGAACGAAAGAAATAGTCAACGAAGTATATTAGCAACGAATTTTGAACACAAAACAAATTTTATATATGTACATAATGAAACGTAAGAAAAGGTCCGCAAATTTTTGAAGTTCTTTTTCAAAGAGAGACGGCATGGGAAATATTTCTTGATATGGACCGATACTAAAAGAAAAAAGGCGCACCGCTAAGAAATTAACCGAGGGGGACGTAACCTGTAGAGTTGATATAAATGTATAGATAAACAAATGGTAACGATTTTAGAAAAATAGGATGATTTATTAAATGTCAGAAAAAAAGAATGATTCATGCAATAGAAACAGCTTCAGAAATTGAGCAAGTCAATAACGCGCCGGTACACCTGTGGGCCGTATGTAAGCTGTTATTCGGCTTGCATTGATTGACAGAGTTTTTGGATATCTTCTTGAGAGATATAATGCCAAATTTGGTCCTACTGGTGCGTTAGATCGTCAAATCCGGAGTTTGTTGGAGGGCCCTGCCTCTAATGCTCGAAACGTTCTCAATTGGGGAGAGAGCCGGAAACTTTGCTGTCAAAAGTATGATTTGGCAAGCGCGAAGGCAAGCAGTAGAAACTCTCGCCTTGCGCAGGTGAACATCATCTTTCTGACATGTACATCAAGGATGGCTCTCCATGGAGGGCAAAAAAATCGGACGTAGAATGTCATCGACGTACGGTTGCGCTGTAAGGCTACCGCGGATGACAACCAAAGGCGTCTTACTATGAAAAGAAATAGGACCCCGTGCATCATTCCTGGTTTTCGGGCCGTATGACGGACGACAATCAGTTTGGTATCCCTTCGCTGTTTAGGGCGTCTCTGTACAGGTCTACATCTACATGGTTACTCTGCAATTCACACTTAAGTGCCTGGCAGAGGGTTCATTCAACCATTTTCATACTACTTCTGTACCATTCCACTCTCGAATGGAGCGTGGGAAAAAGGAACGACTAAATCTTTCCGTTCGAGCTCTGATTTATCTTATTTTATTATGATGATCATTTCTCCCTACGTAGGTGGGTGTCAACAAAATTAAAATTGGTGATTGAAATTTCGTAAATAGATCTCGCCGCAAGGAAAACCGCCTTTGTTTCAGTAACTGCCACCCAAGCTCGCGTATCGTATCAGTGACACTCTCACCCGTATTGCGCAATCACACGAAACCAGCCGCCCTTCTTTGCACTTTTTCGATGTCCTCCGTCAATTCTACCTGGTAAGGATCCCATACCGCGCAGCAATATTCTAGCAGAGGACGGACAAGCGTAATGTGAGCTGTCCCTTTAGTTCGTTTGTAGCATCTTCTAAGTTCTGCCAAGAAAGCGCAGTCTTTGTTTCGCCTTCCCCACAATATTATCTATGTGGTCTTTCCAATTGTGCGGTTGGTCCCGGCGGAGATTCGGATCCTCCCTCGGACATGTGTGTGTGTGTTTGTCCTTAGGATAATTTAGCTGAAGTACTGTGTAAGCTTAGGGACTGATGACCTTAGCAGTAAAGTCCCATAAGATTTCACACACTTTTGAACATTTTTTTCTTTCCAATTTAAGTTCAGATGATGATGTGTGTGAAATCTTACGGGACTTGACTGCTAAGGTCATCAGTCCCTAACCTTACACATTACTTAACCTAAACTATCCTAAGGACAAACACACACGCCCATGCCCGAGGGAGGACTCGAACCTCCGCCGGGACCAGCCGCCAATTTAAGTTGCTCAGAATTGTAATTCCTATATACTTAGTGGAATTGACAGCCCTTAGATTTGAGCGATTTATCCTATACCCAAAATTTATCGGATTTCTTTTGGTACCCATGTGGATGACCTCGCACTTTTCTTTGTTTAGTGCCACTTGCCACTTTTCGTACCATACAGAAATTCTCTCTCGATCATTTTGTTATTGGAATTGATCGTCTGATGATTTTACTAGACGGTAAATTACAGCGTCATCTGCAAACAATCTAAGGGGGCTGCGCAGACTATCACCTAGATCATTTATGTAAATCAGGAACAGCAGAGGGCCTACGACACTACCTTGCGGAACGCCAGATATCACTTCTGTTCTACTCGATGTTCTACAGTCTATCACTACGAACTGTGACCTCTCTGAGAGGAAATCACGAATCCAGTCACACAACTGAGACTCCATATGCACGCAATTTGATTAATAGTCGCTTGTGAGGAACGGTATCAAAAGCCTTCTGGAAATCTAGGAATATGGAACAGATCTGAAATGCCTTGTCGACAGCACTTCATTACTTCATGGGAATAAAGAGCTAGCTGTGTTGCACAAGAACGATATTTTCTGAATCCGTGTTGGTTATGTATCAATAAGTTATTTTCTTCAAGGTGAGTCATACGGCCTGGAATCTCATAGACTGGGGTAAAGCTGTCTTCAGTCACGAGTGTCACTTCGAACTGAGTCCCGATGAGCAGCGAAGACGTCTCTGGAGGCGTCCCAGGCGGCGGTGAGACACCAACCTGACTGAGGCGCCCCTTACAGTGATGGTATGGGGTGCCACTTCAGTTCACAGCAGAACCCCTTTGGTTGTCATCTGCTGTGCGCTTGCAGCACAGCAGGACGTCGACGATACTCTACGACCTGTTTTGTTGCCCTCTGCGGCAGGCCATCCTGGGCTTACATTTCAGCAAGATAAGGCCCGCCCGTAGACGGTGAGAGTTTCTACTGTTCGTCTTCGTGATTGCCGAACCGTGAGGTCCCCGGATGTCTAGTCAATTGGCAATGTTGGAAGCATTGTGGGCAGGAGCCCTCCAACCTGCTCGGGATTTTGACGATGTGACGGAATTTGTGATGATATTACTTAGGCGGACACTCAGAAACTCTGTCAATCAATGACAAGCCTAATAACAGCTTGCATAAGGGCCACAGATGGACCAACGGGTTACTGACTTGCTCAATTTGTGAAACACTTTTTCTTGGATGAATCATTCAATTTTTCTGAAATTGTAATCATTTGTTTGTCTGTACATGTACATCACATCTACCGATTTCTGTTTCATTCGGATAATTCCTTATTGGTGCAATTTTTATATCTGAGAGTGTATGAATGTCCAATATTACATTTATAAAGGCAGAATCTGTGCTTCTTACTAATGACGCAAGCATCATATTCAAGCCCAAAAGAGGTGCAATAACAGAACAAGCAATAAATGGAATATTTTATAGTATTCTTGATAGGTTCTCGGTAAATGATCTAGCACTCAACTCAGAAGAAACGCTCAAATGATTCAAATGGCTCTAAGCACTATCTAAGCTTATCAGTCCCCTAGACTTAGAACTATTTAAACCTAACTACCCTAAGGATATCACACATAGCCATGCCCGAGGCAGGATTCGAACATGGGACCGTAGCAGCAGCGCGTTTCCGGACTGAAGTGCCTACAACCGCTTGGCTACAATGGCTGGCGGAAGAAACGCATTTTGTACAATTCTGTACAATGCAAGACATATACCATCAATTACAACATTGCTCTTGGGAAAGAAGAATATAAAACTTATTGACCAAAAGTCTGTGTGTGGCTTTTGACCAGAACTTGATTTGGAAATCGTGAACTAAGTTCTGCTCAAACACTTGCATGTATCCATGTTTTCCCAGACGAAATGTATCTTATTTGCGAACGTAATGACAGGTTCCAAATGATGGCGAGTTGGCCGCTGATTCACGGTGCATGCAAAAAGCTTAAACTTCACTGAAATAGTATTTCATGGGACAGTCACGACACGTGCAGTGTCCAACAATCTGAAAACTTGGTCGTAGTAATCATATTGCTTATAAGGTAATGGGTTAGGCTTCCGATGACGGCTGACTTCAGTAAAAGAAATACCTCTGCACTGGCATTAATAATGGCGAGTTTTTCGAACATAATTATGCTGTAGTTTAAAACCGGCATGTTGCATTCGCCGCCTATGAAACAGTAATAACATTCATTATGAAATACCTTCCATGCAATGAGAGGCCGTAGTCAGATGAGCAAAGGCTATTAGTTTGTGCACAGAGGAAATTAGTGCAGCTTTTCCTGTAAGCTGCAGCTGCCACCGTAATGACATCGTGGTGCACTGCGTCCAGGATCTTTATATACGTCGGCTGATACACAAACAACCAGGCACAGATCGAACGAACGGTGTAACTGAAACAGAATCTATCTTTCATCATCCTTTCACTGCAGGGAGCTAGCACGAGAGGGAATCGACAGCTGAGAAACCGTCAGCCGAGACTTCATGAGAGTTATTAAATCTGCTGTGAATAAATTATGTTGATTTCACTCCTTTGTAGAGACCAGACGACACTATTAAAATATTTGTATTATACTCACAAATGAAAAAGTTGAATCTATGTAATATTATATTTTATAGAAGTGGTATTTGCATTGTCTCGTCATAAAATACCTGGAACAATGTCATACTCAATCTGAGAGGACTTGCTTGCAGCGCAACGAATTACATTGAAGGGAACGGAAAGGCACAAAGCTTCCTTGTAAGCAAGTTCAAACACTAACGGACAGAAGACATTGCAAGGAAATTAGGCCCAAAAATAGACCCATATTTGGGAAATGGACTTATGCTGATATTGTAAAGAATGCTCTATAGAGTGTTTCATGAACTAATGCAAGGAGTGACGAAGGATGGAAATATCAGTATTGTATCCATAGTAAACACTATGTTTGACGACGTCGAGACACTGCATATTACGACTGCAGTGTGCAGCACTTCAGGACACAGTAATGACTATGTGTTTCTTGATGTGGAATCTTTTCTGATTAAAAAAACTAATTAGGCCATCGTACTCGAGTAAAAGAAAAAAATTGGTGATTTGACTGTCACAAACAAAATACAGTCTGTGTTTTTAAAAGTCACCAACAGAATCCACGACAGTACAAATGATATTCTTATGGCGTGATACGTTAGTTTATAAAAGAGTAAAGATATTCAATTTGACCTGTTTCTTTCATCCAAGGCTCCTGGGCTAAAAATGAACAAAAAGAAAGCTTTTATCGGTCTTGGGGAAGGTCAGTTTGGATTTCGTAGAAATTTTGGAATACGTGAGGCAATACTGACCCTACGACTTATCATAGAAGATAGATTAAGGAGAGGCAAATCTACGTTTCTAGCATTTGTAGACTTAGATAAAGCTTTTGACAATGTTGACTGGAATAGTCTCTTTCAAATTATGAAGGTGGCAGGGGTCAAATACAGGGAGCGAAAGGCTATTTACAATTTGTACAGAAACCAGATGGCAGTTCTAAGAGTCGAGGGGCATGAAAGGGAAGCAGTGGTTGAGAAGGGAGGGAGACAGGGTTGTAGCCTATCCCAGATGTTATTCAATCAGTATATAGAGCAAGCAGTAAAGGAACCAAAGAAAAATTTGGAGTTGGAATTAAAATTCATGGAAGAGAAATAAAAACTTTGAGGTTTTCCGATGACATTGTAATTCTGTCAGAGACAGCAAAGGATCTGGAAGAGCAATTGAACGGAATGGACAGAGTCTTGAAAGGAAGATATACGATGAACACCAACAAAAGCATAACAAGGATATTGGAATGTAATCGAATTAAATCAGGTGATGCTGAGGGAATTAGATTAGAGAATCAGACACTTAAAGTAGTAGATGAGTTTTGCTATTTGGGTTGTAAGGTGGCTATAGTTTCGCATTCTATGTTTTGTTTAAATTGTGAGAGCTCCGCGGTCAATGCCTTATTCGGCGCAATTTCTGTCTTTTGCAGCTGCGTTATTTCTACTTGTTTCAAACGCCTCTGCAACTTCATTAATGCACCTCTACCTATCTTTGTCGTATTTTCTGTCTTTTCTAATGTTTCAAGAGCAATCCGCTTTGCACCCCTTGCTAGTAATCGCGCCTCATTCGCGGTTCTTCTGACCTCTGCAATCTGGAGCGTCACTACCTCATTTTTCACTTCCCTCGTTTCATGTTTTATCGACTGAATCTCGACACTAATGTTTTGGATTTTACTTCCCATTTCAACACTAACGTTCTGAATTTTGCTTCCCATTTCATCACTAACGTTTTGAATTTTATTTCCCATTTCACTTGCCATTGTTTTTAGGAATGCAAAGATGCTCAACAAACCAGTGTTATCTAAATCTTCTCTCCTATTGTGACTTTCTCTTCCTCTACTCTTAGGAGATCTTCTGCCCTTTTCCCTTTACATTTCTTGGTATTCAAGAAAGTCATCACAGTGCGCCCCTGATATGCTGCCCTGTGACGCTTTCACTGACGGCAATCTACCACGATTCTTAGTTATTCTGCGTTCACTTGGACTCACTACATTATAGTCCCGCATCTTCACGATTGCCTCAGTGAGTCTCTGTTCCTCATCTTCGCTATCAGGTTGCCCACCACAGACGTGACTGTGTCTGTCATCCTCAAAAAGTTCCCCTGGATCGATAGTCTTCTCACTGTGCCTTGTGATGCTAACAACGCTAACTCTTTCTCATCCCATAGGCTTTCTTTACTACCCCGTGTATCTTCCATTTCCATATTGTTACAACTAGTGATCTGTTGTGCTACTAAACGCGTTATCATGGACTGATCCCTGGTAACAGGTCTCCCTTAAAAGTACACACAATTTACGCCACCCACATTTATTATGTAACGGGTACGTAACATAAAATATCTACAAGAAGCTAAACTAATGGCAACGTCACGAACGAGCTGTGTCGTTACAATACAAACAAAATAAAATGACAAAGGACACAACATAAATATCAATAAAATGCAGCCAGTGGGCTTATGCGCAACACTTCTGAAAAGAAATACAATAATATACACAAATATTATTTTTAAGGTTATCCTGTTATCGTGACATTACCATTGCAAATTATACACGCAAGCTGGTGCTCACAATCAATAACGGAAAAACATTTTTGAAAATTTCTGAGGTTTCAAACCACTTTATGACTACTATCAGAAGACTCTAAATAGGATCCTGGTTTGGTAAGCCATATCCATGATGCTACTCCAGGCGGGTGTAAAATGTATCTGCACAACAGAAAACACTGAACGCGAAAATGAAGATTTGGCCCTGTCTGATCTTAGTATCTCTTGACGGTGATATTATCTCCTCCTTCTTGATATTTAACATATAAATTACAACATAAACGTAAATGAATGATTAAGGGAACTAGTAATTACAAAATGATAAATGCTGTTTCTGCTTATACATTTATTGTTGACGAAAACCGCTTTATATATTACAAATGTTTATATATCAATGTCCAATGGACATAAAGAGATACAAATGAATTTCGTAACTAATATGAATGATCAATTGCCCAAATCTGCCCCTTTCTATGGCTATGTGATCTAATATAAATGACGCGAGATGAGTGACATCATCTACGTACCAAACACTAGGAGACACTACTTTCAAGGATGATCTACAGTTGTGTGCAACCTCAGTGGAAATAAAATTTACGTGATCACAGCTGTTTAGCTTTATAGCCCTAATAAGCCGAAGCAATTAACAATATCACCGTATGTACTGCGTCGGGTGGGTAGGAGAGGTGGTTCTCATACACGTCTGTGACGACGGAAGAACTCCAG
Organism: Schistocerca cancellata; assembly: GCF_023864275.1. Taxonomy (NCBI): domain Eukaryota; kingdom Metazoa; phylum Arthropoda; class Insecta; order Orthoptera; family Acrididae; genus Schistocerca; species Schistocerca cancellata. The sequence goes on from NC_064627.1 coordinate 390,038,809, forward strand.
CCGCAAAATTTAAAAACAACTCATTCAAACATTAGGACGGCAGAAGACGCTCCTCTGACTTGTATGATCTAATGCTGTCTTCTCCTCTCTGTGTTCTAGAGATGAGAAACGCAAACTCCCAGCCACAAGGATGGAGTTCAGATAACGTCTCAACGTGAGTACAGGCAGAAGAAGTGCTCCCAATCACTGAATGATGCGTACTCAATGACGACACCCTACCCGAAGATGAAGTCCAGAAGTCAGCAACAGTACAGTGCCTAACCGTTCTAACTACACTATTGGCCATTAAAATTGCTACACCAAGAAGAAATGCAGATGATAAACGGATATTCATTGGACAAATATATTATACTAGAACTGACATGTGATTACATTTTCACGCAATTTGGGTGCGCAGATCCTGAGAAATCAGAACCCAGAACAACCACCTCCGGCTGTAATAACGGCCTTGATACACTTGGGAATTGAGTCAAACAGAGCTTGGATGGCGTGTACAGGTACAGCTGCCCATGCAGCTTCAACACGATACCACAGTTCATCAAGAGTAGTGACTGGCGTATTGTGACGAGCCAGTTGCTCGGCCACTATTGACTAGACGTTCTCAGTTGGTGAGAGATCTGGAGAATGTGCTGGCCAGGGCAGCAATCGAACATTTTCTGTATCCAGAAAGGCCCGTACAGGACCTGCAACATGCGGTCGTGCATTATCCTGCTGAAATGTAGGATTTCGCAGGTATCGAATGAAGGGCAGAGCTACGGGCCTTAACACATCTGAAATGTAACGTCCACTGTTGAAAGTGCCGTCAATGCGAACAAGAGGTGACCGAGACGTGTAACCTATGGCACCCCATATCATCACGCCGGGTGATACGCCAGTATGGCGGTGACGAATACACGCTTCCAATGTGCGTTCACCACGATGTCGCCAAACACGGATGCGATCATCATGATGCTGTAAACAGAACCTGGATTCATCCGAAAAAATGACGTTTTGCCATTCGTGCACCCAGGTGCGTCGTTGAGTACACCATCGCAGGCGCTCCTGTCTGTGATGAAGCGTCAAGGGTAACCCAGCCATGGTCTCCGAGCTGATAGTCCATGCTACTGTAAAGGTCGTCGAACTGTTTGTGCAGATGGTTGTTGTCTTGCAAACGTCCCCATCTGTTGACTCGGGGATCGAGACGTGGCTGCACGATAGGTTACAGCCATGCGGATAAGATGCCTGTCATCTCGACTGCTAGTGATACGAGGCCGTTGGGATACAGCACGGCGTTCCGTATTACCCTCCTGAACTCACCGATTCCGTATTCTGCTAAAAGTCATTGGATCTCGACCAACGCGAGCAGCAATGTCGCGATACGATAAACCGCAATCGCGATGGGCTACAATCCGACCTTTATGAAAGTCGGAAACGTGATGGTACGCATTTCTCCTCCTTACACGAGGCATCACAACAACGTTTCACCAGGCAACGCCGGTCAACTGCTGTTTGTGTATGAGAAATCGTTTGGAAACTTTCCTCATGTCAGCACGTTGTAGGTGTTGCCACCGGCGCCAACCTTGTGTGAATGCTCTGAAAAGCTAATCATTTGCATATCACAGCATCTTCTTCCTGTCGGTTAAATTCCGCGTCGGTAGCACGTCATCCTCGTGGTGTAGCAATTTTAATGGCCAGTAGTGTATAAAATCTCCTGAGAGCAAAGACAGCAAGTCTGTCTGTAGAAACAAAGCCGATACTGAGCGACCGTCAGGCATGGGTGCTCAAAAAGGAAAACCCCGTTCTCTCCACCGCTGGCTTCCTAGCAAATCTCCGCTCCCTTCCCTCATAACTGCAGAAAGAAAATCATATTCTCGAAACCACGGAACATTTTCCCCTCTCTCCAGATTCTTCTGAACGCCGACCAAACATATTTCAGTCTTTTGTCGTCCAGCGCGGAACGTTTGCGAGGATATACCTATCCCCATTAATTAGGAATACATACAATGGTACGCTTCTCAGAGTAAAAATCCTCGAAATAACACAGCCTGCGTGATTTACTAGGTAACGCTTCCTCGTTCCTCTCAGCTGCGTTCAAGGTTTTCAAAGTTTCCAAAGTATTATCCGGTTATCCTTCTGGCCACACTACAATAGTGGCCGGCCAGCGCTGTTTGTGCTTCGGCGCTCAGGTGCCCCGACCGTCCGTTCAAATGGTTCAAATGACTCTGAGCACTATGGGACTCAACTGCTGTGGTCATAAGTCCCCTAGAACTTAGAACTACTTAAACCTACCTAACCTAAGGACATCACACACATCCATGCCCGAGGCAGGATTCGAACCTGCGACCGTAGCGGTCGTGCGGTTCCAGACTATAGCGCCTATAGCCCGACCGTCCGTCTTGGCTACTTCCTGTGTTAAGCAGGACCAACACACCTGTGTAGGCTTTTGCACCCAGCGTTTGAGTTACGCCTAACGTTTCATTTCCACTGGCGTTCCAACCTCTACTAGTATAGGCAAACATTAATTACACCGTTTTGGTAATAAAGGCACTCCGTCACCTCTCACGCAATAAGCGTTAACAACTACTTACAAGGTGTACGTGACAATGTCAGTCTCCTTTAAATATTAATATACACCGTGTACAACTATTAAATGATACCTTATTCCGGTTGTAAATCACGGCAACGTATGTAGATGAGTGCTTGTAAGGTACGAAATTATAGCCACCTTTCAGGGTAGCAAAATAACTGATGAAGGTCGAAGTAGAGAGGGTATAAAATGTAGACTGGCTATGGCAAGGAAAGCATTTCTGTAGAAGAGAAATTTGTTGAAATTCAATATAGATTTAAGTGTCATAGAAGTTGTTTCAGAAAGTATTTGTATGGAGTGTAGCCATGCATGGAAGTGAAACATGGACGATTAATAACTTAGACAAGAAGAGAATAGAAGCCTGAGAAATGTGGTGCTACAGAAGAATGGCGAAGATTAGATAGGTAGATCACATAACTAATGAGGAGGTACTGAATCGAATTGGGAGAAGAGGAATTTGTGGCACAACATGACTAAAGAAGTGATCGGTTGATAGGACATGTTCTGAGGTATCAAGGGATCACCAATTTAGTACGGGAGGGCACGGTGGAGGGTAAAAATCGTAGAAGGAGACCAAGAGATGAATACATTGAGCAGATTCAGAAGGATGTAGGTTGCAGTAGTTACTTGGAGATGAAGAGGCTTGCACAGGATAGAGTGGCGTAGACAGCTGCATCAAACCATTCTCTGGACTGAGAACTACAACAACAACAACACATCCGTACTATGCTTGATGTGTCAAAATTTCTTGAGAGAGCACTGATTTTTTGAAGGGACCACAAAAACTTTTTCACTAATAAAGCTAATAAAATTATTGATTTTATGTTGCAACAGTGAAGCAGATGCATTGAGCCTGTTACAAAACTTATTCCGATATAATGGATTTTTTCCGTCAAGGTCCACAATTTAAAAAAACAGAAAAGAATAATATGTCCACCGTGTTAATAATTTTCTTTGGGTAACTTTTCGTGTGTTCTAGTTATCACTTTGATACAAATGGTACAATTGCAAGGGGACTATTTATGAGAGTGCTTTCGCGCCTGTCATTACCAAAGGATGCCCTGTGGTAGGCTAGAAGCATGCTGGTGCCAAGTGGTGCTCACAGTGGTCGGCTAGATATCGTTGGGACGGTATCTTGCTATGTGTGTGAAGTCAGTGCCTGCTCGGCGCACTGCTTCAGCCTAATTTGCGCCTGAGCTGCGCTGGTGACTTCCGGCTATGGCTCCAACTGAGAGTCATTGTGCTCAAAACCAAACTAGAGATCTTTGCCATCGATGGACGGAGATACATCGAAGGGAGAGACCACTTTCATCTTAGGTTTAGCGACTTCGCCATAAGCAGCGGTAAATTTGCCACGTGATCTTCAGTCACGCAGATCGACAAGGTGGGGCACTACAACGATGGCCGTTATCACCGGCCAAAGAGCACGCAGAAGGTAGTTTTCTTCGGTCAGATACGTCAAGAAAATCATCGTTTGCTAAGCTAAGCAGTCATCGTCTGTCAATGCCACTGGGCACCAAGCACTACATTAACTCTATTCCGCTGTATTCTGCCGAATTTATTGTCTCGCCCTACCGTCTTACCACAGGACTTTGACTCTGAAGCAGCCTTCGTCTGCATTCTACAGGTGTTAGAGGCGGAAACGTTTCGGCATGCTATTTGGAATACCTTGGCCTGTATGGTGATGGTGTCTATTCTTTCGAACATCGGACGGATAGAGCGTCTGCCATGTAAGCACGAGATCCCGGGTTCGAGTCCTGATCGGGGCACACATTTTCACCTGTCCCCGTTGATATTTATCAACGCCTGTAAGCAGCTAAAGGTCTAGATTTCACTGTAATTTCATTCTTAGAGAGCTGCAAGGTCACCAATGGTATCTTTTCTTTCGGGCATGTCCGAAAGAACAGATAGCATCATCATAAGACTTTCTGGCCAATGATCTTCAGTGCAGTTGCACTGGCATTGCCTGAACACTCACGGGAATCGGTAGATTGACTGCCGAGAGTAATGAGTGTAATGAGTAGGGACACTACAAATGTAGTGTGTGCACAATAAGTTGGAAGTGTGAGTCTCACGGGGAGCGTGCCAGAGATAAGTCCCTGCAGTCGCACTATCCTCTGTGTCCTCGGTGGCTCAGTCGGATAGAGGCCGGTACGAAATGGCTCTGAGCACTATGCGACTTAACTTCTGAGGTCATCAGTCGCCTAGAACTTAGAACTAATTAAACCTAACTAAGGACATCACACACAACCATGCCCGAGGCAGGATTCGAACCTGCGACCGTAGCGGTTGCTCGGTTCCAAACTGTAGCGCCAGAACTGCACGGCCACTCCGGCCGGCGAGGCCGGCACGGTAGCTCAGCGTTTTCGGTAATAAAAACTTGAGTAAAGGAATCAACGATCGACTTGAAAGGAAGTCGTGTGACGTCCGTCCCGCCCAAACGCAACGCGCAACGAACAACACCGAACGAAAATGAAGTAAAAAATAAATAAATAAGTAAAAAATAAAAAAATATAGCGTCTGCCATGCAAGAAGGAGATCCCGGCTTCGAGTCCCGGTCGGGGCATACATTTTAAACTGTTCCTGTTGATATTTATCAACGTCTGTAAGCAGCTAAAGGTCTGGAATTCATTGTAATTTCATACTCTGTCCTATGTCGTTTGAAACACTCTGAACCTGCTCATGCAGTGTCACTGATGGCATTCTGTGCTAGACTTCCTTCTACTAAATTTATTATTTTGCAGTTTTAATTTTTGGAGGATACAGAGTACTGGCGACTTGTCTATACTACTAACGGGTCTCTCGGTTCGTGGTTCATGGTTCACTAACCCCCTTTGCATGTTGCCTATCTAGCGGCTTTCAAGGGCAACAAAAATTTTGATTTTTCAGTATCTAGCATTATTATTGATCAAATTAAACGTTTTAAATGATGTCATGATGTACTCATTAAGAGACATAATCTTATAATAAAAGTTTTCACAGTAAGACAAGTATTACAATTAGAAACTATTTATACGGGTTGGGTAAAGAGCGAAGGTACATGCTTTGAGGGAGTGATCGTGTTAATGATTCTGAACAAAAAACTTCAAATTAACGTATACCCTTTTCTTAACTATATCGACATACAGTTGTTCGAAAATCGCTGGAGTCAGTCGTATGCCCTTCTTCACCACCACTCACACGCGAATACAACCAAAGCAACAATAGACTACGTATTGTTGTCTTTACTGACCATTGCAATACGACGTATATCCTGAATATTCCCCAAGGCCAGTAATACAGTACCTTACTGAAAGGTGTTCTGGGCGTTGGATCGGTCGCCGTAGAGTCATTTCTTCGTCAACGAGGTCACCCGATCTTACTCCATTGGGTTATTGTTTGTGGAGTTGGTTTAAGAACGAAGTCCACAAGCGCAAAGTGCACACAAAGGAGTAACTTCTCTCTCGCATTTTACATGCGCGCGCTCAAGTAAGGACCGTATGAAAGAGGTCAGATCAGCAACACAGCAGCTGTCTATAAGAGCTACAAAATGCGTTGCAGTTGACGGTGGACTTTTTGAACATCATTTGCAAGGAATGTACACAATTAAACGAAATATTATGTGAGAATGTTTCTTTTACTATCATCTGCAATTGTCCTGCTTCCCACAGCTTTCATTAGATTCCTCGGAAGTTCTTATGAACAGGGAATAATACTCATATGACGTTTTTTGTTTAGAATCATCAATAGTACAGCCCTTGACAGTAAGTATCTTTCCTTTCGACTCAACCTGAATGTTTTGCGGCAGCGTAACTCAAGGCGTGGAAATACACTGGTATATTCATCCAGTATTCGAGAAAGAGAGGACTTAGTGACTTGCAACAAACTTTACACATAATTTCAAACCTTTACGGAGCTTTTTCTTGCTGATATCCCGGACAGAATAGTGAAATGAATAAAAGTTTATCCCCCAGACATCTTCGTTGATCGTGAAAACAAACTGTCGCCTAAGGCATGACGTTTTAATTAACTTCTTACTTCTTTATTACTAAATCTATTCGAAATAAATTTTGCAATCAGGATCCACCTACACCAATGAAGTAACACGCAAAATTATATCATCGAACGACATACTTCAAGAGGTATGACGTCATATGTATTGACATGTGTGAAAAACCAACTTTTGCTCAAAACGGAGCGCGAATTACTCAGATTATAATCATCCAGTGTTCGATAACAAGTTTTAAATATAATTTCAAACCTCTTATAAACTTAGTCTCGTTTACATGCTTAACGATAAATATATAACACAACTCATTTTTCAAATAACCAGAAGTTTGAAGATGTTTTATACATGGAACTTAGACTCTTTACAGAATAGGCGTTTCGTTGATAGTGTACTAATATTTGACGGCTAGTAAATAGTGTAACTGTAAAACTGTTTATTTTTTGCTGCACAATACAACACGATCGACCTCTGAGCAGTAACTAAAGTGGCACACACAACGTCTAGCAACAAAGTGTAAAACAAGGGGGTCTCTCCCGTAGAAAAAAAATGCCTCTGAGCACTATGGGACTTAACATCTATGGTCATCAGTCCCCTAGAACTTAGAACTACTTAAACCTAACTAACCTAAGGACAGCACACAACACCCAGCCATCACGAGGCAGAGAAAATCCCTGACCCCGCCGGGAATCGAACCCGGGAACCCGGGCGTGGGAAGCGAGAACGCTACCGCACGACCACGAGTTGCGGGCATCTCTCCCGTAGAGTTCAGCAAAAGTTGCCACGCGTGGGTCCATGCATCTGATTGGTCACTTCGGATTCTTCATCTCAACAACCGTATTATTTGTTATCAGCTTCCGTTATTGTGGCGTAACACACTTATCCCAGACTAACAGACACAGACACTCGCCAAGATTGTTCTTCCCAGAAAGAATTCCGCATAGCTTCAAGTATATCTATGCCTTGGTAATTTTCTGCCTCAACATTTCTGTGTATGTTGTAAGTTCTTTGATAGAAGGAGTCCTCGGCAAGGGTTTGTCCTTGTAAATGGCCATCTTCGTACGGAAACATCCGTAAGGTCGAAATACTAGGCTGTGTGTCACGCTTTGCACAAAGTGTGTCAAACGTAGTAACTGCGCGAGGATATCATTGTTCTTGGTCGGGATATCTTTCACATGTATGTTGAATAATGCTGGTGACAGAACTGATCCATGAGGGGTTCCTGCTGATACCTTCTTCATTTTCGATATATGTCTCTCGATTTTAACTATTAGTCGTCGTTGCTGTGGAAAGGTACCGATCAGTTTGATGTAACAATTCAAAGTTTAGGAGACTGTGAAATATCGCCAGGCATTCGGCTTAATACGCACTTTTTCAAAAGCAGTGAACAAAGCAACAAACAGACGCAAGGTTTCTGATGTAAGTAATACCAGACTAATTCATTTATTATTTTAGAAAGTTGTTTACGCTGTTATAATTCGTTATTTCGCTGATTTACAATAAAATAGTCCTTTTTAGCGTTCCGTATCTCAATCGGTGGAAACGGAACCCTTACAGTATAACTTTGTTATCTGTCTGTCTATCTGCCTGTCCGTCCGATTGTTGAAATCCCCTTTTCTTAGGAAAGGGCAGACATATCAATTCGAAATTTATGTCACATACTACACATACTAAGGTCTATGGTCTCTCGGCAGTGTAATGAAGGATAGCTTCTAAGTCAATGCAATCAAAAAATACGGCCCTTTCTGTAAAATATTTTGATACTCGCAAACTCACTCATCAGAACGTGTTTGGTGCTTCCCATCGCTTTAGAATCATGAAATTTGGCAAGAAGCAAGGTTTCATAGTACACTACTGGCCATTAAAATTGCTACACCACGAAGATGACGTGCTACCGACGCGAAATTTAACCGACAGGAAGAAGATGTCGTGATATGCAAATGATTAGTTTTTCAGAGCATTCACACAAGGTTGGCGCCGGTGGCGACACCTACAACGTGCTGACATGAGGAAAGTTTCCAACTGATTTCTCATACACAAACAGCAGTTGACCGGCGTTGCCTGGTGAAACGTTGTTGTGATACCTCGTGTAAGGAGGAGAAATGCGTACAATCACGTTTCCGATTTTGATAAAGGTCGAATTGTAGACTATCGCGATTGCGGTTTATCGTATCGCGACATTTCTGCTCGCGTTGGTCGAGATCCAATGACTGGTAGCACAATATGGAATCGGTGGGATCAAGAGGGTAATACGGAACGCCGTGCTGCATCCCAACGGCCTCGTATCACTAGTAGTCGAGATGACAGCCACATGGCTGTAACGGATCGTGGAGACACGTTTCGATCCCTGAGTCAACAGATGGCGACGTTTGCAAGACAACAACCATCTGCACAAACAGTTCGACGACGTTTGCAGTAGCATGAACTATCAGCTCGGAGACTATCGCTGCGGTTACCCTTGATTCTGCATCACAGACAGGAGCGCCTGCGATGGTGTACTCAAGGACGAACCGGGGTGCACGAATGGCAAAACGTCATTTTTTCGGATGAATCCAGGTTTTGTTTAGAGCATCATGATGGTCGCATCCGTGTTTGGCGACATCGCGGTGAACGCACATTGGAAGCGTGTATTCGTCATCGCCATACTGGCGTATCACCCGGCGTGATGGTAGGGGGTGCCATTGGTTACACGTCTCGGTCACCTCCTGTTCGCATTGACGGCACTTTATGTGTTACGACGCGTGATTCTACCCTTCATTCGATCCCTGTGAAACCCTACATTTCAGCAGGATAAAGCACGACCGCATGTTGCAGGTCCTGTACGGGCCTTTCTGGATACAGAAAATGTTCGACTGCGGCCCTGGCCAGCACATTCTCCATATCTCTCACTAACTGGAAACGTCTGGTCAAGGGTGGCCGAGCAACTGGGTCGTCACAATACGCCAGTCACTACTCTCGATGAACTGTGGTGTCGTATTGAAGCTGCATGGGCAACTGTACCTGTACACGCCATCCAAGATCTGTTTGACTCACTGAACAGGCGTATCAAGGCCGTTATTACGGCCAGAGGTGGTGGTTCTAGGTACTGATTACTCAGGATCTATGCACCCAAATTGCGTGGAAATGTAGTCAGATGTCAGTTCTAGTATAATATACACTCCTGGAAATTGAAATAAGAACACCGTGAATTCATTGTCCCAGGAAGGGGAAACTTTATTGACACATTCCTGGGGTCAGATACATCACATGATCACACTGACAGAACCTCAGGCACATAGACACAGGCAACAGAGCATTCACAATGTCGGCACTAGTACAGTGTATATCCACCTTTCGCGGCAATGCAGGCTGCTATTCTCCCATGGAGACGATCGTAGAGATGCTGGATGTAGTCCTGTGGAACGGCTTGCCATGCCATTTCCACCTGGCGCCTCAGTTGGACCAGCGTTCGTGCTGGACGTGCAGACCGCGTGAGACGACGCTTCATCCAGTCCCAAACATGCTCAATGGGGGACAGATCCGGAGATCTTGCTGGCCAGGGTAGTTGACTTACACCTTCTAGAGCACGTTGGGTGGCACGGGATACATGTGGACGTGCATTGTCCTGTTGGAACAGCAAGTTCCCTTGCCGGTCTAGGAATGGTAGAACGATGGGTTCGATGACGGGTACCGTGCACTATTCAGTGTCCCCTCGACGATCACCGGTGGTGTACGGCCAGTGTAGGAGATCGCTCCCCACACCATGATGCCGGGTGTTGGCCCTGTGTGCCTCGGTCGTATGCAGTCCTGATTGTGGCGCTCACCTGCACGGCGCCAAACACGCATACGACCATCATTGGCACCAAGGCAGAAGCGACTCTCATCGCTGAAGACGACACGTCTCCATTCGTCCCTCCATTCACGCCTGTCGCGACACCACTGGAGGCGGGCTGCACGATGTTGGGGCGTGAGCGGAAGACGGCCTAACGGTGTGCGGGACCGTAGCCCAGCTTCATGGAGACGGTTGCGAATGGTCCTCGCCGGTACCCCAGGAGCAACAGTGTCCCTAATTTGCTGGGAAGTGGCGGTGCGGTCCCCTACGGCACTGCGTAGGATCCTACGGTCTTGGCGTGCATCCGTGCGTCGCTGCGGTCCGGTCCCAGGTCGACGGGCACCTACCGCGGACCACTGGCGACAACATCGATGTACTGTGGAGACCTCACGCCCCACGTGTTGAGCAATTCGGCGGTACGTCCACCCGGCCTCCCGCATGCCCACTATACGCCCTCGCTCAAAGTCCGTCAACTGCACATACGGTTCACGTCCACGCTGTCGCGGCATGCTACCAGTGTTAAAGACTGCGATGGAGCTCCGTATGCCACGGCAAACTGGCTGACACTGACGGCGGCGGTGCACAAATGCTGCGCAGCTAGCGCCATTCGACGGCCAACACCGCGGTTCCTGGTGTGTCCGCTGTGCCGTGCGTGTGATCATTGCTTGTACAGCCCTCTCGCAGTGTCCGGAGCAAGTATGGTGGGTCTGACACACCGGTGTCAATGTGTTCTTTTTTCCATTTCCAGGAGTGTATTTGTCCAATGTTACCCGTTTATCATCTGCATTTCTTCTTGGTGTATCAGTTTTAATGAGCAGTAAAGTATAAGTGCAGGAAAACGTCAGAACACTGTGAACTTGTAGTTAAGAGGATTGCCCAGAAAGTATTGCACCGGAATTTTTCTCAGCCAAAAACGATGCTACAAACGCGAAACGGTACGTATGTATTATTTGAATTGTCCTGAGTGAGCGCGCCAAGTTTCCGTCACCTCCGATAGGTAGCGTAGCGGCAGGACTGTTTCAAAACGGCGTCTGTAGGTGATGTACATTACAAACAACGTGCCGTCTTTGAATTTCTCACTGCACAGAAAGAAAGTGTGGGAATATTCGCAAAAGCCGGCCGCGGTGGTCTAGCGGTTCCCTGGCGCTCAGTCCGGAACCGCGCGACTGCTACGGTCGCAGGTTCGAATCCTGCCTCGGGCATGGATGTGTGTGATGTCCTTAGGTTAGTTAGGTTTAAGTAGTTCTAAGTTCTAGGGGACTGATGACCACAGATGTTAAGTCCCATAGTGCTCAGAGCCATTTGAACCATTTCGCAAAATCTTGTGCAACGTCCATGGAGCATCTACTGTCGAGAGAAGTCCAGTTAGTCGTTGGGCACGGAGCGTGAGGTCACCAGAAGGCGGTTCGTCGGAGCTCCACGATTTGCAGCGGTCTGGGAGCCCATCCACGGCTGTCGCGCCTGACATGCTGCAGCGAGCTGATGTTGTCATTCATTAAGGATGCCATTCGTGGAAGACATTTAGAGGACGACGAGGAGGTGGTTCACACAGTGAAGCACTGGCTCCGCGTCCGCAGCTCGTGGTCGTGCGGTAGCGTTCTCGCTTCCCGCGCCCGGGTTCCCGGGTTCGATTTCCGGCGGGGTCAGGGATTTTCTCTGCCTCGTGATGACTGAGTGTTCTGTGATGTCGTTAGGTTAGTTAGGTTTAAGTAGTTCTAAGTTCTAGGGTACTGATGTCCATAGATGTTAAGTCCCATAGTGCTCAGAGCCATTTTTGAACTGGCTCCGCCACCAGGACAAGGATTAGCACCGACAGGGCATACACGCCCTCGTTTCGCGCTGGAGGAAGGCCATAGAATGGGAAGGATTTTACGTGGAAAAATAGGGGGTGTAGATAAAACCCCATTCTTTCGTGTGTGTAATTCTCATTATGTTCAATAAAGAACTGTTGAAGAAAAAAAATGCTGTGCTTTACTTTCTGGGCAACCCTAGTGCATCATACGAAAAAAGTTATTTTCTTGGCATGTGTTATCCGACTTCGAACTTGAAATTACAACAGTCTGGAAAGTTTTGCAATCTCTGGAACTGGTGTGTTTCCATTATCAAGATCGATAACAGGCAAAAATCGTGGAGATTCTCGATTCCCAGAATGGACGGAAGTGCCTATATACATAATTAAGTTTGTATGGAAAGGTCTACTTGCAACTGCCCATTTTCCCCCTTATATCAGCGACCATCACACAACATACAGTAATATTGAGTGCAAATAGTCTGCTGATGATGAACCTCTCGGTTAGAAACTGGTAAATCCATTATTTGTGCCTAATAAACAGCATTATTCATAGTGACTGGCTTTTGTCTTTAGGTTAATGCAGTAAGAATTAAGCCGGAAGTCTAATTTGCCAACATCCGCTTAACGCGAATTTTGCTGAATCTTCGCCATTTTAGGTTCGGCTAGTGCATATTATTGCGGAAATATTCTATCATGGCAGACAAATACACACGCTTTATGGCCATCAAGTCTCTTATGTCACGAAAACAGCTCTTTGGGTTCTTCTGGAACGGCAATTATCTGGCGGATAACCTTTTTTTCTCGCCTCGTCTCCAGGCCACATCAAGTCGCGGAGACACTACAGTGACCTTCTTCGTTAACAGCGTTTCTGTCATTCAGTAGTGGCATGTGGGCTCCCGCGACTTGACATGCTGACTGGAGGCACAAGCCGACACCGCTTCGTGTGCCGCAAGCGATGGGATGCCGCAGGCTGGAACGGGACGGGGCGGGACCGGTTGAGGCACGGCAGCTGCCAGTGGCGCAGGCGGCTGCAATTTATATGGCGCGCGGCGCTGGCGAGCCAGTAATCTGGGCGCAATTACCGACACGCCTGGCGCCATCCCGCGACCCACTGAGCCGAGCGCAGCCGAGCCGCCAGCTCCCCGTGAAGGCGCGTCCGCTCTCATTACCGACTGCTGGCCACCCACCCTACCAGCGTCACGGACCCGCTTCCCCATCACTGCTACAGTTAATGACGTGAGAGGTATCTGCGATGTAGGCAGCTGCACGTCACGGGAACCTAGTTAACAGTACCATTTCCCAACTTCTTACTGATATGTCCGGTTTCGCTAGAAACTTTGGGAGGAGTGGGAGGCGGACAAGGCGCGGATCCAATCGGGTCGTTATCCCCCTCTATCCATCCCCACTCCCCACAAAAATCGTTATGAAATACAATCTCAATATAAACAACTGAAACAATTCGGAGAGTTTAAATGTGTATTTTTGAGTCATTTTGCAATAAAGCTTCGTTAAGGGGAGGTTTACTATCTTTTGGTTTAAAAACTCGATTTTTTAAACTGTATTTTTGGATCCATAAAAGTGTTTAGAATCCACCCCGAAACGGTTTTTCCGAATACAGAACGGAGATGTTTGCTATTCGCGGCTGAACAAAAAATCCGATGGTATTAAAATTCTGTGGAACAGATGAAGAAGGCAATTTGGGAAACGTATTTCCACAAGTGTTCGCCGGATGACCACCCACAACACCAAACTTGTCAGGCTGGGAAAACTAGTTGGTCCGAGTGGCGCTTTGCAGAGGCTACCGGCCATCTGGACGAATATCAACACGACCAGCCGCTCTCCAAAGAAGTTCAAAAAGTGGTTCATCCGATCTACGATGCCCTTTCGGAGGACGAGAGGGTGCTTGAGAGGAAACAGACAAAATTCTAATGAAAGTTTGGACGCCGGTGCTTGGAAGTTAGCCCCCAAGCATTTGAATTCTGGTGCGAAGACTGTGGAGATTGCGACTTTCCTGGCAGTGAGCAGCTTCAACGAAGGGTATTCAGCAGTTCTGAAGACCATGACAACTATGGACGTCACCCTGGGACTCTATTCGACGCAGTTCGCCAAGCATTCGGACGACCACCGGATTCAAGCGGCCGAAAACCGCTTGTCACTGGCCGTACGAGCGGCTCTGGAGCAGCGCAGGATAGCCCAGATTGAGCAGAAAGCCCTCTATGAGGAAGAGGAAGGACTAGTTTATGGACCCAGAACAGCAGATTGAACGCAAGTTGCATAATACCACATTTATATGTAGTCAAAACTTCAAACGCGTTTTTCTCGAAATGACTTTTTTTATCGCGTCGTATGGTAACACCAAATCTACTGAAGCGATTGGCATGATTCTTTGTTTACGACGAAGCTAACTAAATTGTGTAGGAGTTGCACCACTTTTATTCCTATCCATCAACTACAAACATTTTTACTTGTCCGACAAAGTCGAAAAATCGATTAAAAAAACCCTCTTTTCTTCAAATGGCCGCCATTTTGTTTCCTGTGGTTCAAATAACTTAAGCGAGGTACAACTCCTAAAGAATATTATATACTTCCCTAACGTCAACTCCATTTTGATTTCAGACGAGTCGGCTGACCTGTGACATATCGCGCGTGGAGGTCTACATCGAAATTTTGTTTCGTTCCGATGGCACTTCCCCCTTTGCTCTTCGACATTTCCGGTCGAAAAAATTCCAGTTTGTAGAGCGAATATCAATAAACATTTTGACCAAATTTGACAATGATATCTACAACACATCCCGAGAAAAAAATTCTCATAGAACATGCTTTTTTCGGGCCAAAGATAGTAAACCTCCCCTTAATTCTCCCAGAAAGTAAACAGTGGTAACGTGTTGCTAGCCCATTCTAAGTGCACTTAGTTCGTTAGTAAACAATGTCAAATATCTATCTGAAATTTTTTAAGAATGTAAGTTTGGATAATATTTACCAATTTGAAAGTGTGTCGTCACTGAAGAATGAAAACAATGAGTGATCTGAATAAAAGAAATCACATTGTTCGTTGAGTAAGTAACGCAACACTTTTTTTTCTCGGCCAGTTTCGGTTGACAAAATGCGAAATGTAATGTGGGACATCGTGGAATATTGTCGCTTCAGCCCCTGTAGTTTCACGAAGTTCCGATATGTGATGGCGCTGTACATAGCCTTCAAATAGCATCTGTAATGGAGGTGCGTGCCAAACCGGGAACTGTCATTGAGTTTCTTTTGGCGGGAAACCAGAGCATCGTAGGTATTCGTAGGCCGCTTGCAGAATGTCTACGGAGACTTGGCAGAAAACAAAAGCACGGTGAGTCGTTGGACTGGTCGTCTGTCATCATTGCAATAATGCCGCGCAAAACCTGTCCGATTTCCCGCTTGCCGGCTGGCCGCACACAGCTGTGACTCCATGCCACTCTGTAATGTGTTCAAACTCTCATTAGAGGTGAAGCGAACGAACTTCTTCTTCTCCATAACAAAGCAAGGTCTCACACAAGTCCGCGCGCCCGAGAGAAGCTCACAAAGCTTTACTGGAGTGTTCTTCCTCATCCACCCTACATACCGGATCTCGCACCTTCCGACTTCCATCTGTTTGGCACTCTGCGACACGCAGTACGTGGATGATGGGGAGGTTACTGTCGCAACAAGACGTAGGCCCAGGAATGGACCAGTAGTGAGGTACCATGCTGTCTTGTAGCCGTTCCGCGTAAGGTGAGGTAAGGCCGACGCATGGAACGCAGATTATACTGAAAAATAGGGTTTTGTAGCCAAAAGAGTGGAGAAAAAAAATGATGTTTTGGAATGCTATAGAAAACCAACCTGCTTTCAGAAAAAGATGTGTAGCATTACTTACTGAACGCCCCTCGTATCTTACACGAAATTTTATTGAAACTTTACTGTACAGATCCTATAAACAATCGATTTGTGTCTTACCACTATTTGCAACCGAGGCCTTCAACCAAAAGAACTTTGGCAATTATTAAAGAAATATCGACAGAAAAAAGTGAAAATAAAATTCCTTCGGAAATCAAAAACTGTTATAAGGCGAGGTGGTGGTTTTTTCTCATTGCTTTTCAGATACGTTTTGGAAAAGATAATAACGGAATAGGATCTTAGACTAGAAGAAATAAAATACAAGAAATCAGACTGCAATACAGAAACTCGAACGTCAGAATCATCTGTTTTAACTTCGCAATGTATTTAGTAATGTTTTGCGAAGGCATCGATACAGAAACTGAGCAAATCAGGCTGTTTAAAGAGACGATCTAAATGTCTGGATTACAAATTTCTGTCAAAAAGACAGTACTCATGAAGTACTTCAAAATTCCTAATCACAAGGCACAGTAAAATCAGGTGAGTGAATGCATTTAAGTAGGAGGGTTGGGACTTTAATAGTGGCAACTATTTATTTACGGCTCGTACAAAATAGATATGTGTTTCAAAGTTATACTGACCTTCAAAGTATTCACGAGTATTCTGTATAACTCGTTGTCAGCGATGTGGAAGTCGTAGGATACTCTTAGCAGTGCCAGTTGTGTTGACAGTTCGAGCGGCGCGGTCTATTGCCAGACGAATTTGTGGCAGTTCTGGAGCGAATGCCGTGAAGCGTTTCCTTCAGTTTAGAAATCGAGTTGAACTTACGAGGGCTTAAGTCAGGGGAGTGCAGTAGTTGGTATAGCACCTAGCAGCCACGTCAGTCAAGCAAATTAGTAGCAGATTGCACTTTACGTGCTTGAGCATTGTCTTGCAAAATGATGGTCTGGTCCTGCAGAAAGTGTCATCACTTGTGTCTCTATGCAGGTCATAGGTTGTGTTCCAAAAATGAGGAGAAATAGAATCGACTGAAGGTCCGGTTCCGGTACCACCATCTCCAAATTCGTCCACCTGGTAGCCAACTTGGCTAACCAGTAGCTATATTCATTCCCTGGGATCCCAACCCTCGAGGATTGTCTGTAGCGACTGCAGACAGTGAGTGAGTAGTGTGTTTCTTTCCGTACTCACGTTGTAGCGCGCGCGCGTGTCGGCCTGCAGGTAGGAGCGCGCCTGCGCCAGCGACCCCGTGGAGCCGGCCAGCGTGGCGGGCCTCGCCAGGTGCTGCAGCGAGCCGAACGAGCCCTTGAGCAGGTCCGGCCGCTCCGCCACCTCGGGGCCGCCGAACTCGCGCAGCTGCTGCAGCCAGCAGCACAGCATCGCCTCGATGCCCTCGTCCACCTGCAACCACAACAGCCTGTAAAGTAGCAACTATCTTACGTACCAGTGCAATTATGTCTCCCACTCCATTTTACCTTTGACTTTTGATTAAGTTAAGAAGTAATTGTAACACCACAAGAAACCCGAAAACCCAAATAAGAATGTCACGATAATTTAAAGTAGGGAACAGTATTATCTTGACAGGTACGACAACTTTGACAATAATATAAGACCTTACAGTTTTGATGAACACCAATTTCAATAATTACTGAGTATGTCATAATACACTACTTGCCATTGAAATTGCTACACCAAGAAGAAATGCAGATGATAAACGGGTATTCATAGGACAAATATATTATACTATAACTGACATGTGATTACATTTTCACGCAATTTGGGTGCATAGATCCTGAGTAATCAGTACCCAGAACAACCACCTCTGGCCGTAATAACGGCCTTGATACGCGTCGGCATTGAGTCAAACAGAGCTTGGATGGCGTGTACAGGTACAGCTGCCCATGCTGCTTCAACACGATACCACAGTTCATCAAGAGTAGTGACTGGCGTATTGTCACGAGCCAGTAGCTCGACCACCATTGACCAGACGTTTTCAATTGGTGAGAGATCTGAAGAATGTGCTGTCCAGGGCAGCTGTCGAACATTTTCTGTAACCAGAAAGACCCGTACAGGACTTGCAACATGCGGTCGTGCATTATCCTGCTGAAATGTAGGGTTTCGCAGGGATCGAAAGAAGGGTAGAGCCACGGGTCGTAACACATCTGAAATGTAACGTCCACTGTTCAAAGTGTCGTCAATGCGAACAAGAGGTGACCGAAACGTGTAACCAATGGCACCCTATACCATCACGCCGGGTGATACGACAGTATGGTGATGACGAATACACCAAATGGTTCAAATGGCTCTGAGCACTATGGGACTCAACTGCTATGGTCATAAGTCCCCTAGAACTTAGAACTACTTAAATCTAACTAACCTAAGGACATCACATACATCCATGCCCGAGGCAGGATTCGAACCTGTGACCATAGCGGTCGTGCGGTTCCAGACTGTAGCGCCTTTAACCGCTCGGCCACTCCGCCCGGCCTGCGAATACACCCTTCCAATGTGCGTTCACCACGATGTCGCCAAACACAGATGCGACCATCATGATGCTGTAAACAAAACCTGGATTCATCCGAAAAAATGACGTTTTACCATTCGTGCACCCAGGTTCGTCGTTGAGTACACCATCGCTGGCGCTCCTGTCTGTGATGCAGCGTCAAGGGTAACCGCACCCATGGTCTCCGAGCTGTAGTCCATACTGCTGCAAACGTCGTCGAAGTGTTTGTGCAGATGGTTGTTGTCTTGCAAACGTCCCCATCTGTTGACTCAGGGATCGAGACGTGGCTGCACGATCCGTTACACCCATGGGGATAAGATGCGTGTCATCTCGACTGCTAGTGATACGAGGCCGTTGGGATCCAGCACGGCGTTCCGTATTACCCTCTTGAACCCACCGATTCCATATTGTGCTAACAGTCATTGGATCTCGACCATCGCGAGCAGCAATGTCGCGATACAATAAATCACCATCGCGATAGGCTACAATCCGACCTTTATCAAAGTCGGAAACGTGATGGTACGCATTTCTCCTCCTTACACGAGGCATCACAACAACGTTTCACCAGGCAACACCGGTCAACTGCTGTTTGTGTATGAGAAATCGGTTTGAAACTTTCCTCATGTCAGCACGTTGTAGGTGTCGCCACCGGCGCCAACCTTGTGTGAATGCTCTGAAAAGCTAATCATTTGCATATCACAGCATCTTCTCCCTGTCGGTTAAATTTCGCGTCTGTAGCACGTCATCTTAGTGGTGTAGCAATGTTAATGCCCAGTAGTGTATAAAGGTAGAAAGAAAGGTTATTTTTAAGTAGCTATCAAACATCTCAGTAACAACTGCAAGTCAGTACGTCGAACGTTAAGTCCAAAGTAATATGTCGGTCAGAGATAATATTTATTGCGAAAGAGAGTTGTAAACGCGGCGAAAAGGAAATTCAATGCGTCTACAATGCTCGATCATGGAAATGTTAGTCGCTTGCTAGCTTGCTTGCTATCAAGTCGTGAGAGAGAGCACCGTTTGTTATAGTACTAAAAATGGAGCGCTATGAGACTGTTTCGATTTAAAAAAGTACTATTGCGTGATAGAGATGCGCGGACTTTGTTCTCAGTTATTCTGACTTGAGAACTTGAACTGAAGTGATATTTTGATAGTGTACGACGAGTTATTGAACTTTAATTATTGCAGATACTATTGTTGGACTCAACCTTCATCAAAGTGAACAGTTACAACGAAGAAAGGACATAGTATCGAAGACTGCAATACCTGATTAGCCTTGAATAGGAAACATGAATAAGACCACACGAAGATAATTCAAATACGCCGATTGTAAAAGTTGTCGTAATTGTCACGATCACCGAACTGAAAAGAATCGTAATTGATCTGATCCATCGGTGTGCGTGTGGTGTGATGATTATAAACTAACTGCTAAGAAGGAACAATAAAAATTGTTCGTCAGTAATGGAAATCTCACGTGTTGGCTCCATCATTAATTGAACTGTGTGATAGTTGATGATCAAAATTAATTAACTGTGAACATTGTAACTGAAAGAGTGACTTGATGAACATTGAGCAGTGAAAGGAGTGTTTTGCCGAAATAATATTACGACGCACGACAGCAAGATAGCATTACAGATTATCTCTGGATTTGCGTCGTGCCGTAGTGAACAGTTGTGCCTAGCAACGTAACAACAGCTACTGATAATGAACCGCAAATGAATTTTTCCTCGCTTCAGTGGTGTGAAACGACGCCGGTGACGAATGATTCACTCAATAACCGGGCATAGCAGATCATCATAAAACCATAACGGACAATTAAAATCAGCAGTTTGCATTGCTGAGAAGACTGTACGGACTCGAAAACGGACTTTCATACATTACGCGAGGAACAATTTTCTTCAGAGATTTTCAGGTGCTGTTCCACGTTATCCGACGGGGACAACCATCACTGCGCGTCGCGTCTCCAATCCACCGACCGAGCTGTAGCAGTAGCGGCTCAACATAACAGCGACAACGAAAAATGGAGAGGGGACGTCACATAATGTTGTGGCAATAATAATAACGTAAAAGGCTCCATGGGAATTCAAAGAGAAGAATTCACGCTACCTATAAGACGAAGTGAATAAACTGTTTCATGTGAGACCTGCGTTTCTCCCGACGGATACCGTGTTCTAATAACTTACGGGAATCAAGTCGGGTGACGACGTCGACAACCACCGACATGTGGACGGGAGAGCACTCCCCAATTTTCAAGCCATAACTGCAGCAAATAAGCGCTGTGGAGGGAATTTAAAACCTCAGTTTGCAGAGAAACTCCAGAAAGATACACGCACGCACAAATACACACACACTCACACACACACACACACACTGTAAACACTATCGCTGTCACAAACGAAAGATGACCAAATCAGAAATTATTAATAACACAGGCCAACGAAAATTTTTTTATAAAAGCTTTTTTTACTTTGATAGCTGATCTTTATAGATTTTTATGAGCTGAATCCAAATCTAGCCTCAGTTTTTTTTATCACCCATAGTTTTCGAGCAATATGCTTTTTATTATATAGTATAAAAATCCTGTGCTATATGATAAACGGAGAAATTAATGAAACGCCTTGTTACAACATAAGCATGGTTTGTATTTACAGTAAGCTACTTAAAACAATAATATGTGTTAGTAGAGGTTTCACTCGTCAGCTGGAATTGGTTTGTATTTTCTTCCTTTTTTTTCTTTGAAGCTTCTTGTGTAGCTTTTTCTACGAGGAGTGGCTTGCTGAACTCGTCGGTGAAGTGACCAACAGTAGTCCCCCCATCATGCTGGTGTTCCAGCGGCCTTGGTAGCTTTTTTCCATCACTTTGATGTCGTGGTGAAAACGCTCTCCTTGCTCCTCACTAACATCCTCCATATTGTCTGGGAAGTAATCAAGGTGACTGTTCAAAAAGTGAACTTTCAGGCTCATCAAACACCCTAAAGTTTTAAACTTCCTTAACATTGCAGCTATAATAGAAACACATTCTGGGTCTTTTTCATGTCCTATTAACTTTGTAAGGACTTGCTTGTATGATAATCATGCTTCTTTGTCATTTGAGGTCATTGTTGATTCAAAGTTAACATCAAACATCAATTTTCTAGTGTCAGGTCCGAGAAAGACGCCTTCTTTTAGATGCATACATGTTACCATTGCATAATAAAACAGCTTTTAAACTAGTTTGGGATGAATCAGTAAACAGCCTCCAGTTTTCCTTTTTGTATTCAATACCAAACTCATTCATCAGACTGGGAATGTCTGAGCAGTACACTAAATCGCCTTCTTGTAGAAAAAGCTCGGAAAACTGCTGCTCTCTGTTTCTATACGCGTATATGCTGGTTCCAATGGCCAATAAGTTCTTTTCTTCTAATCTAGAGCCAAGAAATTCAGCTTTTTCTTTCATTAAGCCCAGCTCGGTCTTTGTACACAATTTGGGCTCTAGACTTTCTGTATTACAATGGAATTCATTATCATCTGGTTCATCTAAATCATACTGTACCTCAGAAAATACTTTTGTCGGAATAGAATTTAAATCATCAAGTGGTTCAGGATCCAGCAAATCTACACCATGCCTTACTGGTCGGATGGCGGATGGAAGGTTAGGGTAGCTTATTACGTTCTTGTTTTTCGAATTATGACCAGTAATATCAACACTGCAAAAGTAACAATCGTTGGAATGATTTCTTGGCTCCCTCCATATCATAGGAACAGCAAATCGAAAGGCTTTTTTCTCCTTTTTGGACGATCTTCTCAGATCTTCAATACACACGTAACATACCTTATGCGGCGCCCAAAATTTATCTTGATCACCAAGGTTAGATCCAAAGTATGAGAGATAAACTTTTTCACAAAGTCTGTAATATTTCTTTGTTTTATTTTAATCACAAATTCACCACAAATATAACAAAAACTGTCAGCAGAGTTTTTGCAACCCCAATTAGACATTGTACTGAGCCCATGGACAGGAAACGGGAAAGTGAGGTTAGGTTGACAGTAAACAAAACACCGTCTGTTAACACAAAAACAGAATCGACCTTTTTTGACAGCAAACGTTTTTTAGCAGTGCTACCAACGTCATCTACATTCATTACACCTCCTTTCAAAATTATTTTGATTATATAAAAGCTGTTAAATTATTTAAAAAATCGCTTAATTTAATAAATTTCACTGTAAAACTTAAAGAAATGGTGGGTGATACAGTTTTTTAAGTATCATATTTGGATTTCCCACCCTAAAAACATAAGAATAAGCTATTTTCAGCAAAAAAGTTTTTGCATCGTTGGCCTGTGTAATCAGCGGGTGACTCTGTCCCTCTGGTATTTGCAAGGGAGAGAGCAAGATTCCATGCACATTTTAAACAAAAACCATCATCTCTATTTTTATAGGTACTTGTTAATTTAATTTCAACTGCTACCTTAATAACACTATCCCAACAGCCGCAAGTACACGGCAGAATATCCGTGTTGTTATGTTCAATAGGGTGACCGGTGACAAGGCAATGTATCCATGCCACCTCGGGCTCTAGATGTCAGCCGAGGTAGCCCATTTCGAGGTCGCCTTTCGTCAGAATAGTTATAGTGAAACACAGATCAGACGTGACTTGCGCTATCGATCAACTGTGCACCAAGGTGGCACCAAAGTCTACGGCCTTTTTGCCTTATGTAGAGAGCATTTTTCGGAAATATGATGTAAAGTGTGTTTTTCGACCACCATCAGGGTCCTTTTACGTTCCGTAAAGAACGATCTTAGTTTGCGTAAGGCGAGGGTCTACCACATTCCTTGCAGTTGTAGCATTTCATGTATTGGTCACACTGTCTGGGCTGTGGAGAACCGGTGTGCTGACAATGAGCTTAAGTAGCACACACGCTCATAACAGCCGAGCAAATGCGCCTTTGCAGAACATTGCCTTGGCACCGGTGATCCTATGGAATGGAGATTCTGGCATGCACTTGAAGCTATTTGAATAGCGTTATTGAGGTAGCGGTTGACATTACATTAGCAAGTAACCTTATAAATAGCGATGGTGGTTTTTGTTTAAATTCTGCATGAATTCTGCTCTGCCTCTCATCAAAAACCAGAGGTACGTAGTTAACGCTACCTCCCTCATGCCCCGTTGATTATTAATTTCACTATCGATAACGTCTGACGTCGGTGATGTTTGGTTTATGATGGCGCTAGTGTTTAAATTGTGTGTGTGTGTTATCTTTCCGGGATTTCTCTGCAAACCGAGGATTCAAATTCATCTCCACAGCCCTTATTATTGCTTGAAAATGGCAGGGTGTGCTTCTGTCGAATTGTTGGCTGCTGTCGAGGACGTCACCCTGCTTCATTCCTCTAAGTTATTTGAATATTTAGTTTTTGAATATTTAGTTTATAATTAAATTCGAGTAAGAAGCAATATTTGAAATGACGCAGCAGGATCATACAAACAGACCGTCCTTTGACTCTCGCAGATAGGATATACAAACAGGCATTTGTGACGGAGAGAAAGAACTCGAAGAGTTGCAAACAAATAAGTCGCCAGGTCCAGATGGAATACCAATTCAGTATTACAGAGAGTGCTCTATGGCATTGATTAAACTGCATTTATAGCGAATCTGTCGCTTAGCGCAAAGTCGCAAGCGATTGAAAAAAAAGCGCAGGTGACTGCTATATGTAAGAAGGGTAAATTTACGGATCTATATAATTACGGACCAATATCCTTGACGTCGGTTTGCTGCAGAATTCTCAATCACATTCTGAGTTCGAATACAAGAAATTTTCTTGAGACACAAAATCTTCTGATCATAAATCAGCATGCTTGATAACCTACAGACCGTGGATTGAGGGCAACAGGCATTTTTCATATTCCTAGAATTCCGGAAAGCGTTCTACGCGGTTTCCAACTGCAGACTGCTGACAAAATCCGAGCATACGGTTTAGATTCCCAGATATGTGAGTGGCTCGAAGACTTTCTAGGTAATGGGACCTAGTACGTTGTCTTCGAGGGCGAGTGTTCATCAGAGACAAGAGTGTAGCCAGAGGTGGCCGAGGGACGTTTGATAGGACCGCTCTTATTGTCTGTAATATGCGAGGGTTGGAACTTAAATAGTGGCAATTATTTATACGTGGCCGACACAAAAGAGTTACATGTTTGCGCCTGTTACTGTCCTTCAGAGTAGTCACCAGCGTTGTGTAAAACGCGTTGCCAGCAATATGGAAGGAGTAGTACACCGTTTTCAGAGCCTGTTCGGTTGATGGTGCGAAAGAAGCGGCGACACATGTTGCACGACAATGCGCGGGCGCATACAGCGTAGGCTGTGGCTGCTCTGTTCGGTCGATGGGACTAGGAAGTACAGTACCGTCCACCATACTCCCCGGACTTAAGTCCTTGTGACTTTGATTTGATTCCGAAGATGAAGGAGCCACTTCGTGGCATTCGCTTCAGAACTTTTCCAGAGATTCGACAGGCAGTAGACCACTCCATTCGCACCATCAACAGAACAGGCTCTGCTAACGGTATACTACGCCTTCCACATCGCTGGCAACGGGTTCTACACTACGCTGGTGACTACTTTGAAGAACCGTAACAGGTGCAAACATGTAACCCTTTTGTATCGGTTGTGAATAAGTAGTTGCCACTATTTAAGTTCCAACCCTCGTATATAAATGGTCTGACGTACAGGGTGGGCAGCAACCTACGGCTGTTCGCTGATGACGCTGTGGTGGACGGGGAGGTGTCATCGTTGAGTGACTGAAGGAGGATACAAGATTACTTACACAGAGCTTTTAGTTGGTGTCACGAATGGCAGCTTGCTCTAAATGTCGAAAAGTGTGAGTTAATGCGGAGCAGTATGAAAAACAATCCTGTAACGTTCGAATCCACCATTAGCAAGGTGCTGCTTGACACAGTCAGATAGATCAAATATCTATGCATAATGTTGCAAAGCGATGTGAAACGGAATCAACACATCTGGATGGTAGTAGGAAAGGTGAATGGCCGACTTCAGTTTACTGAGAGCATTTTAGGAAAATATTGATCATCTATAATGGACCTTGCCGTTGGTGGGGAGGCTTGCGTGCCTCAGCGATACAGATGGCCGTACCGTAGGTGCAACCACAACGGAGGGGTATCTGTTGAGAGGCCAGACAAACATGTGGTTCCTGAAGAGGGGCAGCAGCCTTTTCAGTAGTTGCAGGGGATGATTGACTGATCTGGCCTTGTAACATTAACCAAAACGGCCTTGCTGTGCTGGTACTGCGAACGGCTGAAAGCAAGGGGAAACTAGAGCCGTAATTTTTCCCGAGGACATTCAGCTCTACTGTACGATTAAATGATGATGGCGTCCTCTTGGGTAAAATATTCCGGAGGTAAAATAGTCCCCCATTCGGATCTCCGAGCGGGACTACTCAGGAGGATGTCGTTATCAGGAGAAAGAAAACTGGCGTTCTACGGATCGGAGCGTGGAATGTCAGATCCCTTAATCGGGCAGGTAGGTTAGAAAATTTGAATTTTGCACAGAGCATAACTTAATCTTAGCCAACACTTGGTTCAAGAATCATAAAAGAAGGTTGTATACCTGGAAGAATCCTGGAGATACTAAAAGGTATCAGATAGATTATATAATGGTAAGACAGAGATTGAGGAACCAGGTTTTAAATTGTAAGACATTTCCTGGGGCAGATGTCGATTCTGACCACAATCTATTGGTTATGAACTGCAGATTGAAACTGAAGAAACTGCAAAAAGGTGGGAATTTGAGGAGATGGGACCTGGATAAACTGAAAGAACCAGAGGTTGTAGAGAGTTTCAGGGAGAGCATAAGGGAACAATTGACAGGAATGGGGGAAAGAAATACAGTAGAAGAAGAATGGGTAGCTCTGAGGGATGAAGTAGTGAAGGCAGCAGAGGATCAAGTAGGTAAAAAGACGAGGGCTAATAGAAATCCTTGGGTAACAGAAGAAATATTGAATTTAATTGATGAAAGGAGAAAATACAAAACTGCAGTAAATGAAGCAGGCAAAAAGGAATACAAACGTCTCAAAAATGAGATCGACAGGAAGTGCGAAATGGCTAAGCAGGGATGGCTAGAGGACAAATGTAAGGATGTAGAGGCTTGTCTCACTAGGGGTAAGATAGATACTGCCTACAGGAAAATTAAAGAGACCTTTGGAGAGAAGAGAACCACTTGTATGAATATCAAGAGCTCAGATGGCAACCCAGTTCTAAGCAAAGAAGGGAAGGCAGAAAGGTGGAAGGAGTATATAGAGGGTTTATACAAGGGCGATGTACTTGAGGACAATATTATGGAAATGGAAGAGGATATAGATGAAGACGAAATGGGAGATAAGATACTGCGTGAAGAGTTTGACAGAGCACTGAAAGACCTGAGTCGAAACAAGGCCCCGGGAGTAGACAACATTCCATTTGAACTACTGATGGCCTCGGGAGAGCCAGTCATGACAAAACTCTACCATCTGGTGAGTACGATGTATGAGACAGGCGAAATACCCTCAGACTTCAAGAAGAATATAATAATTCCAATCCCAAAGAAAGCAGGTGTTGACAGATGTGAAAATTACCGAACTATCAGTTTAATAAGTCACAGCTGCAAAATACTAACGCGAATTCTTTACAGACGAATGGAAAAACTGGTAGAAGCCGACCTCGGGGAAGATCAGTTTGGATTCCGTAGAAATGTTGGAACACGTGAGGCAATACTGACCTTACGACTTATCTTAGAAGAAAGATTAAGAAAAGGCAAACCTACGTTTCTAGCATTTGTAGACTTAGAGAAAGCTTTTGACAATGTTAACTGGAATACTCTCTTTCAAATTCTGAAGGTGACAGGGGTAAAATACAGGGAGCGAAAGGCTATTTATAGTTTGTACAGAAACCAGATGGCAATTATAAGAGTCGAGGGGCATGAAAGGGAAGCAGTGGTTGGGAAAGGAGTAAGACAGGGTTGTAGCCTCTCCCCGATGTTATTCAATCTGTATATTGAGCAAGCAGTAAAGGAAACATAAGAAAAATTTGGAGTAGGTATTAAAATTCATGGAGAAGAAGTAAAAACTTTGAGGTTCGCCGATGACATTGTAATTCTGTCAGAGACAGCAAAGGACTTGGAAGAACAGTTGAATGGAGTGGACAGTGTCTTGAAAGGAGGATATAAGATGAACATCAACAAAAGCAAAACGAGGATAATGGAATGTAGTCAAATTAAGTCGGGTGATGCTGAGGGAATTAGATTAGGAAATGAGACACTTAAAGTAGTAAAGGAGTTTTGCTATTTAGGGAGTAAAATAACTGATGATGGTCGAAGTAGAGAGGATATAAAATGTAGACTGGCAATGGCAAGGAAAGCGTTTCTCAAGAAGAGGAATTTGTTAACATCGAGTATAGATTTAAGTGTCAGGAAGTCGTTTCTGAAAGTATTTGTATGGAGTGTAGCCATGTATGGAAGTGAAACATGGACGATAACTAGTTTGGACAAGAAGAGAATAGAAGCTTTCGAAATGTGGTGCTACAGAAGAATGCTGAAGATAAGGTGGGTAGATCACGCAACTAATGAGGAGGTATTGAATAGGATTGGGGAGATGAGAAGTTTGTGGCACAACTTGACTAGAAGAAGGGATCGGTTGGTAGGACATGTTTTGAGGCATCAAGGGATCACAAATTTAGCATTGGAGGGCAGTGTGGAGGGTAAAAATCGTAGAGGGAGACCAAGAGATGAATACACTAAGCAGATTCAGAAGGATGTAGGTTGCAGTAGATACTGGGAGATGAAGAAGCTTGCACAGGATAAAGTAGCATGGAGAGCTGCATCAAACCAGTCTCGGGACTGAAGACCACAACAACAATAACATAAAGGAGACCGCGTATTGGGCACAGGTCCGACAAATTCTTGAGTGTTTGGGATCCCCACCAGGAGGGATTAAAGGAAGACATCGAAGCAATTCGAAGGCGGGCTGCTAGATTTCCTAACGAAAGGTTTTGATCAGCATGAAAGGATGCTTTGTGAACTCAAATGGGAATTCCTGCTGGTAAGGCGACGTTCTTTTTGAGGAACAGTAATGAGAAAATTTAAAGAACCGGCATTTGAAGCTGAATGTAGAACGGTCCTACTGCCGCCAACGTACATTTAGCCTAAGGACTACGAAGATATGACAAGAGAAATAATGGCTCTTTTAATTTATCTATCTGCTATACAGGGTGGTCCATTGATCGTGACCGCGCCAAATATCTCACGAAATAAGCGTCAAACGAAAAAAAATACAAAGAACGAAACTTGTCTATCTTGAAGGGGGAAACCAGATGGCGCTATGATTGGACCGCTAGATGGCGCTGTCATAGGTCAAAGGATATCAATTGCGTTTTTTTAAAAATAGGAACCCCCATTTTTATTATATATTCGTGTAGTACGTAAAGAAATATGAATGTTTTAGTTAGACCACTTTTTTCGCTTTGTGATAGATGGCGCTGTAATAGTCACAAACACATGGCTCACAATTTTAGACAAATAGTTGGCTAAAAATGGTTCAAATGGCTCTGAGCACTATGGGACTCAACATCTTAGGTCATAAGTCCCCTAGAACTTAGAACTACTTAAACCTAACTAACCTAAGGACATCACACACATCCATGCCCGAGGCAGGATTCGAACCTGCGACCGTAGCAGTCCCGCGGTTCCGGACTGCAGCGCCAGAACCGCTAGACCACCGCGGCCGGCAAATATAGTTGGAAACAGGTAGGTTTTTTAAATTAAAATACAGAACGTAAGTACGTTTGAACATTTTATTTCGGTTGTTACAATGTGATACATGTACCTTCGTGAACTTATCATTTCTGAGAACGCATGCTGTTACAACGAGAGTACCTGTAAATACCACATTAATGTAATAAATGCTCAAAATGATGTCCGTCAACCTCAATGCATTTGGCAATACGTGTAACGACATTCCTCTCAACAGCGAGTAGTTCGCCTTCCGTAATGTTCGCACATGCATTGACAATGCGTAGACGCATGTTGTCAGGCGTTGTCGGTGGATCACGATAGCAAATATCCTTCAACTTTCCCCACACAAAGAAATCCGGGGACGTCAGATCCGGTGAACGTGCGGACCATGGTATGGTGCTTCGACGACCAATCCACCTGTCATGAAATATGCTATTCAATACCGCTTCAACCGCACGATTGCTATGTGCCGGACATCCATCATGTTGAAAGTACATCGCCATTCTGTCATGCAGTGAAACATCTTGTAGTAACATCGGTAGAACATTACGTAGGAAATCAGCATACATTGCACCATTTAGATTGCCATCGATAAAATGGGGGCCAATTATCCTTCCTCCCATAATACCGCACCATACATTAACCCGCCAAGGTCACTGATGTTCCACTTGTCGCAGCCGTAGTGGATTTTCCGTTGCCCAATAGTGCATATTATGCCGGTTTACGTTACCGCTGTTGGTGAATGACGCTTCGTCGCTAAAAAGAACGCGTACAAAAAATCTGTCATCGTCCCGTAATTTCTCTTGTGGCCAGTGGCAGAACTGTACACGACGTCCGAAGTCGTCGCCATGCAATTGCTGGTGCATAGAAATATGGTACGGGTGCAATCGATGTGGATGTAGCATTCTCAACACCGACGGTCTTGAGATTCCCGATTCTCGCGCAGTTTGTCTGCTACTGATGTGCGGATTAGTCGCAACAGCAGCTAAAACACCTACTTGGGCATCATCATTTGTTGCAGGTCGTGGCTGACGTTTCACATGTGGCTGAAAACTTCCTGTTTCCTTAAATAACGTAACTATCCGGCGAACGGTCCGGACACTTGGATGATGTCGTGCAGGATACCGAGCAGCATACATAGCACACACCCGTTGGACATTTTATCAAAATAGCCATACATCAACACGATATCGACCTTTTCCGCAATTGGTAAACGGTCCATTTCAACACGGGTAATGTATCACGAAGCAAATACCGGCCTCACTGGCGGAATGTTACGTGATACCACGCACTTACACGTTTGTGACTATTACAGCGCCATCTATCAAAGCGAAAAAAGTGGTCCAACTAAAACATTCATATTTCTTTACGTACTACACGAATATGTAATAAAAAATTGGGGTTCCTATTTTAAAGAAACGCAGTTGATATCCGTTTGACCTTGGCTGCGCGATCTAGCGGGCCTACCATAGCGCCATCTGGTTTCCCCCTTCAAGCTAGACGAGTTTCGTTCTTTGTAGTTTTTTCGTTTGACGCCGTTGGATAAGCAGCTGCAGCAGCAAGTCGTATACTCCTAGCTCACTCATTTGTTACATAGTTTAATTCTTAATTTCTTTGCGTGTTTTTGGTACTTGCATTGTTTAATTCATAAATTTCGGGCGTATTATAGTATTTGAGAGTTGTAGCATCGCGTTTTAGTACCTGAATAGTGTAAATTCGCGTAGTCGTCTGTCATCTGTTTTTGTTTTGAACGGCCAGTGTCGGTTGGTCACAGTCAGTGTGCTCCCTGCCGCCGTTGGATAAGCAGCTGCAGCAGCAAGTCGTATACTCCTAGCTCACTCATTTGTTACATAGTTTAATTCTTAATTTCTTTGCGTGTTTTTGGTATTTGCATTGTTTAATTCATAAATTTCGGGCGTATTATAGTATTTGAGAGTTGTAGCATCACGTTTTAGTACTCGAATAGTGTTAAATCGCGTAGTCTCCTTCCGCCGCCGAGCAGTGTGTCAGCAGTGCACAAGTGGCAGCATTACTGCATTTACTAGGCAATCTTGTATTTTAATAACCGCTTCAATTTTGTGTCGTTTTGTTTGCGCTCTCTGTAGATTAGTTCAGACGTTCTTTGCACAAGTTTTTAGCATGGATAGGGACTGCAACTGCTGTGTTCGGATGCAGGCTGAGTTGGCATCCCTTCGCTCCCAGCTTCAGGCAGTGTTGGCTTCGGTCACACAGCTTGAGGCTGTTGCCAATGGGCATCACTGTGGGGGTCCGGATGGGGGTTTGTCGGGGACGGCCAGCTCGTCCCACGCATCCCCCGATCGGACTACGACTGTGGTTGCCCGGGATACTGCCCGCATTGAGGCTGATTCCTCACCTGTGGTAGAGTGGGAGGTCGTCTCAAGGTGTGGCAGGGGGCGAAAGACATTCCGGAGGGCTCAACGGAAGGCCTCTCCAGTTTGTCTGACGAACCGGTTTCAGGCTCTGTCTCAGGCTGATACTGATCTTCAGCCTGACATGGCTGCTTGTCCTGTTCCAGAGGTTGCCCCTCAGTCTGCAAGATCCGGGCAGTCACAGAGGGTGGGCTTACTGGTAGTTGGGAGCTCCAACGTCAGGCGCGTAATGGGGCCCCTTAGGGATATGGCAGCAAGGGAGGGGAAGAAAACCAAAGTGCACTCCGTGTGCATACCGGGGGGAGTCATTCTAGATGTGGAAAGGGTCCTTCCGGATGCCATGAAGGGTACAGGGTGCACCCATCTGCAGGTGGTCGCTCATGTCGGCACCAATGATGTGTGTCGCTATGGATCGGAGGAAATCCTCTCTGGCTTCCGGCGGCTATCTGATTTGGTGAAGACTGCCAGTCTCGCTAGCGGGATGAAAGCAGAGCTCACCATCTGCAGCATCGTTGACAGGACTGACTGCGGACCTTTGGTACAGAGCCGAGTGGAGGGTCTGAATCAGAGGCTGAGACGGTTCTGCGACCATGTGGGCTGCAGATTCCTCGACTTGCGCCATAGGGTGGTGGGGTTTCGGGTTCCGCTGGATAGGTCAGGAGTCCACTACACGCAACAAGCGGCTACACGGGTAGCAGGGGTTGTGTGGCGTGGGCTGGGCGGTTTTTTAGGTTAGATGGCCTCGGGCAAGTGCAGAAAGGGCAACAGCCTCAACGGGTGCGGGGCAAAGTCAGGACATGCAGGGACCAAGCAGCAATCGGTATTGTAATTGTAAACTGTCGAAGCTGCGTTGGTAAAGTACCGGAACTTCAAGCGCTGATAGAAAGCACTGAAGCTGAAATCGTTATAGGTACAGAAAGCTGGCTGAAGCCAGAGATAAATTCTGCCGAAATTTTTACAAAGGCACAGACGGTGTTTAGAAAGGATAGATTGCATGCAACCGGTGGTGGAGTGTTCGTCGCTGTTAGTAGTAGTTTATCCTGTAGTGAAGTAGAAGTGGATAGTTCCTGTGAATTATTATGGGTGGAGGTTACACTCAACAACCGAGCTAGGTTAATAATTGGCTCCTTTTACCGACCCCCCGACTCAGCAGCATTAGTGGCAGAACAACTGAGAGAAAATTTGGAATACATTTCACATAAATTTTCTCAGCATGTTATGGTCTTAGGTGGAGATTTCAATTTACCAGATATAGACTGGGACACTCAGATGTTTAGGACGGGTGGTAGGGACAGAGGATCGAGTGACATTATACTGAGTGCACTATCCGAAAATTACCTCGAGCAATTAAACAGAGAACCGACTCGTGGAGATAACATCTTGGACCTACTGATAACAAACAGACCCGAACTTTTCGACTCTGTAAGTGCAGAACAGGGAATCAGTGATCATAAGGCCGTTGCAGCATCCCTGAATATGGAAGTTAATAGGAATATAAAAAAAGGGAGGAAGGTTTATCTGTTTAGCAAGAGTAATAGAAGGCAGATTTCAAACTACCTAACAGATCAAAACGAAAATTTCTGTTCCGACACTGACAATGTTGAGTGTTTATGGAAAAAGTTCAAGGCAATCGTAAAATGCGTTTTAGACAGGTACGTGCCGAGCAAAACTGTGAGGGACGGGAAA
This sequence comes from Schistocerca cancellata, assembly GCF_023864275.1. Lineage (NCBI taxonomy): Eukaryota > Metazoa > Arthropoda > Insecta > Orthoptera > Acrididae > Schistocerca > Schistocerca cancellata. The sequence goes on from NC_064627.1 coordinate 390,072,123, forward strand.
AACCCACCGTGGTACAACAACAAAGTTAGGAAACTACTGCGAAAGCAAAGAGAGCTTCACTCCAAGTTTAAACGCAGCCAAAACCTCTCAGACAAACAGAAGCTAAACGATGTCAAAGTTAGCGTAAGGAGGGCTATGCGTGAAGTGTTCAGTGAATTCGAAAGTAAAATACTAGGTACCGACTTGACAGAAAATCCTAGGAAGTTCTGGTCTTACGTTAAATCAGTAAGTGGCTCGAAACATCATGTCCAGACACTCCGGGATGATGATGGCATTGAAACAGAGGATGACAAGCGTAAAGCTGAAATACTAAACACCTTTTTCCAAAGCTGTTTCACAGAGGAAGACCGCACTGCAGTTCCTTCTCTAAATCCTCGCACCAACGAAAACATGGCTGACATTGAAATAAGTGTCCAAGGAATAGAAAAGCAACTGGAATCACTCAACAGAGGAAAGTCCACTGGACCTGACGGGATACCAATTCGATTCTACACAGAGTACGCGAAAGAACTTGCCCCCCTTCTAACAGCCGTGTACCGCAAGTCTCTAGAGGAACAGAAGGTTCCAAATGATTGGAAAAGAGCACAGGTAGTCCCAGTCTTCAAGAAGGGTCGTCGAGCAGATGCGCAAAACTATAGACCTATCTCTCTGACGTCGATCTGTTGTAGAATTTTAGAACATGTCTTTTGCTCGAGTATCATGTCGTTTTTGGAAACTCAGAATCTACTATGTAGGAATCAACATGGATTCCGGAAACAGCGATCGTGTGAAACCCAACTCGCTTTATTTGTTCATGAGACCCAGAAAATATTAGATACAGGCTCCCAGGTAGATGCCATTTTCCTTGACTTCCGGAAGGCGTTCGATACAGTTCCGCACTGTCGCCTGATAAACAAAGTAAGAGCCTACGGAATATCAGACCAGCTGTGTGGCTGGATTGAAGAGTTTTTAGCAAACAGAACACAGCATGTTGTTCTCAATGGAGAGACATCTACAGACGTTAAAGTAACCTCTGGCGTGCCACAGGGGAGTGTTATGGGACCATTGCTTTTCACAATATATATAAATGACCTAGTAGATAGTGTCGGAAGTTCCATGCGGCTTTTCGCGGATGATGCTGTAGTATACAGAGAAGTTGCAGCATTAGAAAATTGTAGCGAAATGCAGGAAGATCTGCAGCGATTAGGCACTTGGTGCAGGGAGTGGCAACTGACCCTTAACATAGACAAATGTAATGTATTGCGAATACATAGAAAGAAGGATCCTTTATTGTATGATTATATGATAGCGGAACAAACACTGGTAGCAGTTACTTCTGTAAAATATCTGGGAGTATGCGTGCGGAACGATTTGAAGTGGAATGATCATATAAAATTAATTGTTGGTAAGGCGGGTACCAGGTTGAGATTCATTGGGAGAGTCCTTAGAAAATGTAGTCCATCAACAAAGGAGGTGGCTTACAAAACACTCGTTCGACCTATACTTGAGTATTGCTCATCAGTGTGGGATCCGTACCAGATCGGGTTGACGGAGGAGATAGAGAAGATCCAAAGAAGAGCGGCGCGTTTCGTCACAGGGTTATTTGGTAACCGTGATAGCGTTACGGAGATGTTTAACAAACTCAAGTGGCAGACTCTGCAAGAGAGGCGCTCTGCATCGCGGTGTAGCTTGCTGTCCAGGTTTCGAGAGGGTGCGTTTCTGGATGAGGTATCGAATATATTGCTTCCCCCTACTTATACCTCCCGAGGAGATCACGAACGTAAAATTAGAGAGATTAGAGCGCGCACAGAGGCTTTCAGACAGTCGTTCTTCCCGCGAACCATACGCGACTGGAACAGGAAAGGGAGATAATGACAGTGGCACGTAAAGTGCCCTCCGCCACACACCGTTGGGTGGCTTGCGGAGTATAAATGTAGATGTAGATGTTATTTCGTGAGATATTTGGCCCGGTCACTATCAGTGGACCATCTTGTATACCCACTGGTAGAAACATTCCTTGCAAAAAAATTTTAAAATCCGTTCTTTGAATGGAGAGTGAACAGCTATCGCTTTAAAATATTAAAATTTAGTAAAACAGTCTCGACCGTATCATATGTTTATTTTGGTTGGCAAACGGTTTCGGTCTATAATTTAGACCGACTTTAGACCGTAAGCGGCTGGTGTCGTTGGACCGAGCAAGATCAGTAACAACACGAACGTTAATTCCATATGGTTTACGCATTTCCGTTCGCGTATTTATTTGTTTATTTTTTATATTCCCCCTGCTTTAAAACCCGGTAAAGGTTTTGAAAGCGAAAGCGAATCTACATCGCGTCGCTGCAAGGAAAGCAACAGTTATTATTTCTAGAAATCACGGATTTTAATCCGAATAAGTATTGTGTGCTTACTACGATTCGATATCATATACACATATCAGATTTATATTATTTCAGTAGTGTGTTTCAGAGTATCAGCCAGTAATCCACCAAAACACCAGCGAACTGACAAAAGTGTATGTAGCCTTGTGTACGCGTCTAAGAATAACGGAGGGAAAGAGCGAGGAGGCAGGAGTGGGAGTGGGAACGTGTGGTAGGGCGGTGAAGGGAAGAATGACAGAAGGAACAGAGAAACAACGAAAACAGAATTTCAGCCAGTTCCGTCCCAACAAACGCTTCTGAAAAAGGTACAAAAACACTACTTCTCCCTCCATTCATATGAAAATTGGACATGCGCTAGTTCTATAAACATTGAGGAGCAGCGTGAGAGATATCTCTGGTATTTGCGACGTCAGTGTGCAACTCCTTTTGCATTATGTTTTCTATGTCAGTTTCTCTGCTATCAATGTTGTAGCAGGAGTGTGATAAACACTTCACTTGACGCAAGTCATTTTCCTACGTAGGCTTTTATTTTATTTTGAGACAAACAATTTATTTCACAATTCGTCGACTAGCTAATTTCATGTATGTAACATAAGCAACATGTAGTGGCGTCGCTGGTAAGTGTTCAGCCGGCCGGAGTGGCCGAGCGGTTCTAGGCGCTCCAGTCTGGAGCTGAGCGACCACTACGGTCGCAGATTCGAATCCTGCCTCGGGCATGGATGTGTGTGATGTCCTTAGTTTAGTTAGGTTTAATTAGTTCTAAGTTCTAGGCGCCTGATGACCTCAGAAGTTAAGTCGCATAGTGCACAGAGCCATTTGAACCATTTTTGGTAAGTGTTCCGCACAAGCGTAATAGGTAAGGGCACAACCATGACAAATGTGAAGTGCATATGTAAAATGAAAAAAAAAGTAACACATATACGGGTTTTGCCACTGTCGCAGCATACAACAAAATATGCTACTGTCAGTTATAAACTGAAAAAACACATGGCAAGTCAGTGACTTTGGACTTGTGTAATACGCTCTGTTTTCCTAGCGTTCCTCGAGTGATACCATGCAACTACGGTTGATCTTTTCCGTCTTGCATTACCTTACTTCTTTATTTCCGTTCGTCAAGCAGTGCGCATGCCGTGTCACGACAGTTTAACACCCCAAGGTCCACTGTACAAAAGGTGCTTCGAACCATTCTCAAATGGTATCCGTACAAGATCCATATCGTACAGCAGCTTGCACTTCAGGACGCGCAACGACGTGTTGACTGCGCTCTCCACTTTCTCGGAAGGATTGAAGTCGACGAGGGCTGGCCCTGGACCATTCTATGGATGGACGAAGCTCATTTTTCTCTGACGGTGAGGTGAACACACAGATTTGCCGAGTGTGCATGAAGTTCCTCTCTATGGCGAACGTGTGACCGTATGGTGTGGCTTCACGGCTACGTTCATCATTGGCCCATCCTTTTTTTAAACAAGTTGGCGCTCAAGGAACAAAGACGGGCGGTGTGACTGGCCAGCATTACTGCGATTTGCTGCGCCAGCATGTCGTACCCGCACTACAGGAGAGAGACGCATTGAACTCTACAGTTTTCATGCAGGATGGGGCTCCACCGCACATCGCTCGGGAAGTTGACTTGCTCCTCCGAAACACATTTGGAAACGATCGTTTCCAAATGCTTGGCCAGCACGATCACCTGATCTCACTCCCTGTGATTTCTGGTTGTCTGGCTACCTCAAGGACAGATTTTACCAGAGAAACATTCACACATGTGCTGATCTGAAGCGCAGCATGTCGAGAGAGGTAGCCGGCATACCTACGGACATGCTTTATTCTACAGTGCAGAATGCATTCTTGCGCTTTAAGACTCTTCTGGACACTGATGGGCGCCATATTAAGCCCCTTTTGTAGCAGTAACGGTACTGCTATGTAATGGTATGACGTACCGTAGCAGCACATTGAAAATGTTTCAGTTAAACTGATTCTGCATCATTTCTCTTCCCCATGTGCTTGACATTAATGCTGCAAAGTTTGATACTCGTACGGTAATTAGTTTCCGTGCTATAACGTGTTCAATAGGGAAACTTTAATTATAACCACCTGGTATATCGTGTTTGGCCTTTATCCACAATTCCTATGTCTGTCGGTGGACCTAAAAGTTCTCTGTTCACGATTTTAGTACGATGTTATTGACTGTCGATCATTTCTGCTCTTCTTGAAGAACTGCACTGCCTGACAAAAAAGTTCAGCACTCGTAAGGAGAGAAAGAAATGAAACAAAAATTCACGGTTTGAGATGGTACGTGATGTCATTTCAGTGATTACAAAATCGAGTCAAATTTACGAAGAACTTAACAGTATGAACCCACCTGTTAGCGTAGTGTTGCACCTACTCTGGTCTGGAGACATGCACTGGTTCGGTTAGGCTTGGCTCTGAGCACTATGGGATTCAACTGCTGAGGTCATTAGTCCCCTAGAACTTAGAACTAGTTAAACCTAACTAACCTAAGGACATCACACACATCCATGCCCGAGGCAGGATTCGAACCTGCGATCGCAGCGATCTCGCGGTTCCAGACTGCAGCGCCTAGAACCGCTCGGCCACTTCGGCCGGCGGTTCGGTTAGGGAGCGTGTCGTAAAGCTGTTGTAGCCACTCTCTTGAGGCAATCTGGCCCACAACTGTTGTTAATGGGCTCTCTCATCCTGGATACTGGCAATGGAACGGTGTTGACGACCGAGGGGTCGGATCCGATCTACATCTACATCTACATCTACATCCATACTCCGCAAGCCACCTGACGGTGTGTGGCGGAGGGTACCTTCAGTACCTCTATCGGTTCTCCCTTCTATTCCAGTCTCGTATTGTTCGTGGAAAGAAGGATTGTCGGTAAGCCTCTGTGCGCGCTCTAATCTCTCTGATTTTCTCCTCATGGTCTGTTCGCGAGATATACGTAGGAGGGAGCAATATACTGCTTGACTCTTCGGTGAAGGTATGTTCTCGAAACTTCAATAAAAGCCCGTACCGAGCTACTGAGCGTCTCTCCTGCAGAGTCTTCCACTGGAGTTTATCTATCATCTCCGTAACGCTTTCGCGATTACTAAATGATCCTGTAACGAAGCGCGCTGCTCTCCGTTGGATCTTCTCTATCTCTTCTATCAACCCTATCTGGTACGGATCCCACACTGCTGAGCAGTATTCAAGCAGTGGGCGAACAAGCGTACTGTAACCTACTTCCTTTGTTTTCGGATTGCATTTCCTTAGGATTCTTCCAATGAATCTCAGTCTGGCATCTGCTTTACCGACGATCAACATTATATGATCATTCCATTTTAAATCACTCCTAATGCGTACTCCCAGATAATTTATGGTATTAACTGCTTCCAGTTGCTGACCTGCTATTTTGTAGCTAAATGATAAAGGATCTATCTTTCTGTATATTCGCAGCACATTACACTTGTCTACATTGAGATTCAATTGCCATTCCCTGCACCATGCGTCAATTCGCTGCAGATCCTCCTGCATTTCAGTACAATTTTCCATTGTTACAACCTCTCGGTATACCACAGCATCATCTGCAAAAAGCCTCAGTGAACTTCCGATGTCATCCACCTGGTCATTTATGTATATTGTGAATAGCAACGGTCCTATGACACTCCCCTGCGGCACACCTGAAATCACTCTTACTTCGGAAGACTTCTCTCCATTGAGAATAACATGCTGCGTCCTGTTATCTAGGAACTCCTCAATCCAATCACACAATTGGTCTGATAGTCCATATGCTCTTACTTTGTTCATTAAACGATTGTGGGGAACTGTATCGAACGCCTTGCGGAAGTCAAGAAACACGGCATCTACCTGTGAACCCGTGTTTATGGCCCTCTGAGTCTCGTGGACGAATAGCGCGAGCTGGGTTTCACATGACAGTCTTTTTCGAAACCCATGCTGATTCCTACAGAGTAGATTTCTAGTTTCCAGAAAAGTCATTATACTCGAACACAATACGTGTTCCAAAATTCTGCAACTGATCGACGTTAGAGATATAGGTCTATAGTTCTGCACATCTGTTCGACGTCCCTTCTTGAAAACGGGGATGACCTGTGCCCTTTTCCAATCCTTTGGAACGCTACGCTCTTCTAGAGACCTACGGTACACCGCTGCAAGAAGGGGGGCAAGTTCCTTCGCGTACTCTGTGTAAAATTGAACTGGTATCCCATCAGGTCCAGAGGCCTTTCCTCTTTTGAGCGATTTTAATTGTTTCTCTATCCCTCTGTCGTCTATTTCGATATCTACCATTTTGTCATCTGTGCGACAATCTAGAGAAGGAACTACAGTGCAATCTTCCTCTGTGAAACAACTTTGGAAAAAGACATTTAGTATTTCGGCCTTTAGTCTGTCATCTTCTGTTTCAGTACCATTTTGGTCACAGAGTGTCTGGACATTTTGTTTTGATCCACCTACCGCTTTGACATAAGACCAAAATTTCTTAGGATTTTCTGCCAAGTCAGTACATAGAACTTTACTTTCGAATTCATTGAACGCCTCTCGCATAGCCCTCCTCACACTACATTTCGCTTCGCGTAATTTTTGTTTGTCTGCAAGGCTTTGGCTATGTTTATGTTTGCTGTGAAGTTCCCTTTGCTTCCGCAGCAGTTTTCTAACTCGGTTGTTGTACCACGGTGGCTCTTTTCCATCTCTTACGATCTTGCTTGGCACATACTCATCTAACGCATAATGTACGACGGTTTTGAACTTTGTCCACTGATCCTCAACACTATCTGTACTTGAGACAAAACTTTTGTGTTGAGCCAACAGGTACTCTGAAATCTGCTTTTTGTCACTTTTTCTAAACAGAAAAATCTTCCTACCCTTTTTAATATTCCTATTTACGGCTGAAGTCATCGATGCCGTAACCGCTCTATGATCGCTGATTCCCTGTTCTGCGTTAACTTCTTCAAATAGTTCGGGTCTGTTTGTCACCAGAAGGTCTAATATGTTATCCCCACGAGTCGGTTTTCTGTTTAACTGCTCAAGGTAGTTTTCAGATAAAGCACTTAAAAAAATTTCACAGGATTCTTTGTCCCTGCCACCCGATATGAACGTTTGAGTCTCCCAGTCTATATCTGGCAAATTAAAATCTCCACCCAGAACTATAACATGGTGGGGAAATCTACTCGAAATATTTTCCAAATTATCCTTCAGGTGCTCAGCCACAACAGCTGTTGAGCCAGGGGGCCTATAGAGACATCCAATTACCATGTCTGAGCCTGCTGTAACCGTGACCTTCACCCAAATCATTTCACATTTCGGATCTCCGTCAATTTCCTTCGATACTATTGCACTTCTTATCGCTATAAACACGCCTCCCCCTTCACTGTTCAGCCTGTCTCTACGGTATACTTTCCAATCTGAGTTTAGGATTTCATTACTGTTTACGTCTGGTTTCAGCCAACTTTCTGTCCCTAGTACTATATGGGCATTGTGACCGTTTATTAATGAGAGCAGTTCTGGGACCTTTCTATAGACGCTCCTGCAGTTTACTATTAGCACATTAATATTGTTATTCCCTGTTGCATTTTGCCTACTCCTACCTTGCCGCGTCCCAGGAGGCGTCTTGTCGGGCCTAGGGAGGGGATTCTCTAACCTAAAAAACCCCCATGTGCACTCCACACGTACTCCGCTACCCTTGTAGCCGCTTCCGGCGTGTAGTGCACGCCTGACCTATTCAGGGGGATCCTACATTTCTCCACCCGATAGCGGAGGTCGAGAAATTTGCACCCCAGATCTCCGCAGAATCGTCTGAGTCTCTGGTTTAAGCCTTCCACTCGGCTCCAAACCAGAGGACCCAGAGGAGCCTTACTAGGTATACGCGTCCGTCCGGGATGTGTTAGTCATGTTGCCTCATGCTACAATGATCAATGATAATATGATGTGGGGGTAGTCTTTTGTGCCCCCCCAACCCCCCACACACTACTTCAGTCTAGATGTAATCCATATTTTAATTTATTCATGCTGTTGCATCCTTGAGCACCCCAGTTCGTGATGTACCCTTGTCCAGTTGTCAGCTACGCTACAGATCAGTAACTTTGTCAATGATGATGGTATTTGGTATTGTGGAATAATATTGTCATTTAATGAAAATTCAATTTTTCATTTTTTGGTGTTAAAGGGAGAGGGTGACATATAGGTTGATTTGCCGAAGTCTTTATTTGCATTTTCAGTAACATGATAGGTTCTGTATGCGATGACATCACGGTCAACGAAGCTCTCCAGGCCGGATACGTTTGGAACTCCAGATCCACCTCGTACAATTGCGACAGTTAGCCATCCATTGCCGTGTGTGAAAGAATCATTGACATCAATGCTGAAGTTCAGTCTGCATCCACAGAAGACTGCTGGTCCGTCCAGTAGAGAGTGTGCTGCGACAGACTTTATAGTATTCTTCTTCTTGTCTGCAGCTGATGTGGTCATTTCTACATCTTCAATTGTTTTATATATGGTCTGTCTTGAACGTTGACTAACACATCCCGGACGGACGCGTATACCTAGTAAGGCTAGTATACGCGTCCGGGATAACACCAAAAAATGAAAAATTGAATTTTCATTAAATGACAATATTATTCCAATCCTTGAGCACCCCTCACTATAACTACCAAATATCATTACATTTGACGAACAACACATCCCGGACGGACGCGTATACCTAGTAAGGCTAGTATACGCGTCCGGGATAAGACCAAAAAATGAAAAATTGAATTTTCATTAAATGACAATATTATTCCAATCCTTGAGCACCTCTCACTATAACTACCAAATATTATTACATTTGACGAACAATTGCTGAAGTTATTAACAAATCAATATTTCAGAGACTAAGTCCCATACGGAACTCCATGTTGACGGACTTTAACTCTCGGCGCTTAATCGAAACCCGACTATTCTAAGTCCGAAAGCGTGAAAAATCAAAATCGACCAATTCAATTTATTGATGCACTGGGTGATGTACCTTTGTCTACAGATGTGAAATACCAAATATCATCATCATTGACAAAGTTACTGATCTGTAGCGTAGCTGACAACTGGACAAGGGTACATCACGAACTGGGGTGCTCAAGGATGCAACAGCATGAATAAATTAAAATATGGATTACATCTAGACTGAAGTAGTGTGTGGGGGGTTGGGGGGGCACAAAAGACTACGCCCACACCATATTATCATTGATCATTGTAGCATGAGGCAACATGACTAACACATCCCGGACGGACGCGTATACCTAGTAAGGCTAGTATACGCGTCCGGGATAACACCAAAAAATGAAAAATTGAATTTTCATTAAATGACAATATTATTCCAATACCAAACTTCGTTGTGCCACTCCAAAACACTGAAAGACTGGAATCTCTCCCCAGATCTCCGCCATACTCAGCGACGATGGTCATTCCGAATAGTGTAGAACCGTGCTTCACTGCTGAACACACTGCAGTGCCATTCATGGCATGGCGATGATGTTGTGTGGTTTGTGGGGTGCTCAACTGCGCGGTCATCAGTGCCCTTACAACGTCCCAATCTTTACTCAGTCCAATCTAGCCATTTTCACAGATGATTATGATATGATAAGGCAACACAAACGCTCAGTCTCCGGGGAGAGAAAATCCCCAACGAGGCCGGGAATCGAAACCGGGACCCCGTTATTCAGAGGCAGCAACGCTAGACACTAGACCGCGAGCTCGTCATGGGAGTATCTCAGCATTACGCAGACAATTCATAGAGACACATCCCACGTGTGGGCGAACACTGTACTGTTAAAAATTGGCACCACGATACTGTTGCAAGAGAGGGTGTGAGATGTCTGTGGTGTACCGTTGCGCCGCCAGAGGTCCCACAGTCCTACCAGCCGTGACAAGTGATACACCATGACGTCCACAGTAACTTCGTTGTGCCACTCCAAAACACTGAAAGACTGGAATCTCTCCCCAGATCTCCGCCATACTCAGCGACGATGGTCATTCCGAATAGTGTAGAACCGTGCTTCACTGCTGAACACACTGCAGTGCCATTCATCAGCAGTCCATGTTTCCCGATCACGGCACCACTCAAACGCAGACGTTTGTGTTGTGATGTTAACGGCAGTCTAGTCATGGAACGGTAGTTCTTTAGTCCAGTGGCTGCTGTACTCCGATCAATGGCGCGTGGAGTCAGAGAATGTTGCAAAGTATCCATTATTTGGGTACAACGTACTTGTTGCACAACACGGGGTGACCATCCTCTCTGGTGATCAGACGACGTCGGCCGGATGATTGACGACCCATGTGCCTGCGCTCACATCACCATGCAGTCCAACATCGGGCCACTGTCGCATCAAAATGCCCTACTAATCTGAATACTGCGACCAGCCGGCAAAATGGAGACCCATAATGAGGCCACCCTTTCAAACTCTCTCAGGTGCTGATAACGCTGTCGCACACGAGTACGCGGCACCCCCGTGTTCTTCACAGTGATCACTCAACATCTGACGCTGTTCACGCCCGTTATGTACGTTACCAGGCCTGGTAACGACACTGAACACGGACAACACAAATGCACGCTGGTGACCCTCAATCTGTCACCGAGAACTGCAACTGTAATCATTTACACACCCACCGATGATGTGTATGTGAACGAAGCTATATTGACACCCGAGTATGTCTTCCTGGTGCTACAGTTTCTTGTCAGGTAGTTTCTCTGCCTATGGTGACCATCGTCACTGTAATAAAATCTTGGCCTGTAAACAAAATTTTTTTTACTAACACTCGAAAAACTTGCCGCTGTTTGTATCCAGGACATATATAATATTTCAACCTCAGTTGGTGCTTTACGACCAGGGGACATCGGCTGGCATGTACTTTTCAATGTGAATAAACTTTACCAACAGCTGTACACTTTAAGATATTTTATTTTATTCTGAAAGAAACCAGTTTCGGCAATTCATTTGTTATCACATATTCGTATGAAGCATCTGCACAACGACTGGAATTCATTATATTGAATTTTATGGCGCTATAGATAAGTGCGTTGATTTGAAAAAAAGCGTATGGGGCCTGAAAACGGCAAAATGAATTGCCGAAACTGGTTGCTTTCAGAATAAAATAAAATACCTTAAAGTGTGCGCCTTTTTGTAAAGTTTATTGACACTGAAAAATGTAAAATATTTTTCCCACGTAATGGCTGTCGGAGCATATGTCTGAGGTAGATTTATGATTGCAAGCCGAGAGAGTGTGCCCAGCATATTGTAATCTTTCAGAAAGCGAGGAGCTTAAAGCATGTTCTTCAGAGAAGATAGAATCTGTGATGGCAAGAGAAAAATACGGCACATTCAACGTGGGAGACAGCCGTTGGTGGCTGAAGGAGATGACAGGTAGCTGTTTAATTTTTCTATGGAATCACACGATTGGCTAATACTAACTATTTCGGTAGCGGGAATGCGAACTTGAGAGTGCGTTCATGTAGTCGCTTTGATTGGCGAAAACGCGAAAAATGTACATAGTGGCAGAAAACTTCTGTCTTCTGCCTTACTCTAAGAGAGAGTTAACCTTGGCAGTTTAGTTAAGAGAAGGGAGATGGCTGCCATAGTTATAAACTTTTCATTGGTTAGAACTCTGACTGTGTACTGCCATTGTCCTTCAAGATTTGAGCGCAAGCAGAACCAGCATCATTTTTTGGAGAAGGTAGAAAACAGATATTGTCAGGACATGATAGCGTAAACACTTCTTCGTCTTCGGGCATGGAAGAGTACAGACTGTCCTTGGGCATCAGGGAGAGAACTGAAATGTCTCCACTTTAGAGCTGATCACACATACCGTTCTTCTGAAGTAATTCATAGCCAGATACCAGTGCTCATTATGAGCTTGAGCGAGAGAACTGGTGCTTGTTCGTACCTTCCTGGTACGTATCTTCAATATATCAACTTATTCAGCAATCATTGGCGATTTTTGTGGACACAATTTTCATATCATTGTATCTAAAACACACCCACCTGTGCCGAGGTCTACCATACATGTCTTTGAATTCTTGCGCCCCTTTTGTAATTATTCGTATTGTTCATTCAGTAATTAGAACCGTTTCAGTACATCTGGTTGTAAACTGGATTGTTATAGAGACTTCTAGTTTCATTTAGTAGCTTGATTGTAAATCTTATGAATATTTCAATGTGAGTTATGGTACCCACACTTAATGTTCAATAGGGCCACCCCTATTTAATTCAGATAGTCGATCAGTTACCCGTTGCGCGACTTTGCGTTTTCATTTCACATCACCTCATAGGAAGCGATCAGTTCACTGTATAGGTCACCGAGTTTCAGTCTTTTAGCATCCCAGAGGTATGATAAATGCCGTTTCTTGATCGCTGTAAATAGGCTTTTGCAGGATAATTTACATCTACTGTATCGTCAGGAGTCTGCCAGTACAATTTCTTCAACATCTCTGTGACACTGTCCCATGGGCCAAACAAACCTGTGATCTACTGTTCTCCCCGACCTTTTGTGCTGCCCTTCTGTGTCCCACACACTTGAGCAATTTTCCAGGGTTGGTCGCACGATTAGGTTGATTGCATTTCTCTAGTATTACAGCAATAACCGAAATCTACCACCTGCTTTACCTGCAACTGAGTCTATGTGATCGTTCCATTCCATATCCCTATAAAGTGTTAAATCCAGCTAATCGTATGAGTTCACTGATTCTAGCTGTGACTTACTGATATTATAGTCATGGGACACTACATTTTTTCGTCCTGTGAAGTGCAAATTTTACATTTCTGAAAGTTTACAGGAAACTGCCAATCTTTGCACCATTTTGAAGTCTTACCAAAAGCTCTTTTTCAGCATCTGTGGGATGTCTATGGTTACTATTAATATCGTCCGCAATGTCATTAATATACAACATGAACAGCAAAGGTCCAAATGCACTTCCCTGTTGCACACCCGAAGTAACTTCTACATCTGTCGATGAATCTCCAGCCAGGATAACTTACTCCATCCTCCCTGCCAAAAGATCATCAATCCATTCACAAATTTCGCTTGTACCTCGTGGGTTCGTACTTTTGTTAGTGATTTAGTCGCAATGTATGGCGGGCTAGTAGTTTTTATAGTGTTTGTATGTAGTTATTAGTTCTAAGCTATCTTTTGATAGTGTGTTCTTTAGCTAGGTGAACTGGACTCCTCAATCAAGTTATAATTTTGGCTTGATACCTCATACGATCGTAAATCTGATATTGATTTATGATACGTTCTTATCGACATCCAGTAAGCTAGAGTCAGTGTCTCAGCCTGTGGTGTTGGGAGTTTCCTTGATGCCTCGTGAGAGAGCGTGAGTTCTGCATGCGTAGGTGAGAAGATGGTGCGCATGCGCGGGAGAGTTGTTGTTTTTTGGGTAGGACACTGGCCAGAGAGTCTGTGGGCAGTGGCGAGAACGTCAACGTAGACCACGCAGAATAACGATCGCCAACTTGAGAAGGCGATGAGTTTTTCAAGTTTGTAGTTGGCTGTATAATTGGCAGCCACATATAAATTCTTCGGTTGCTTCGTGGCCTTCTATCGCTGGTGTGGAACATTTTCATGTGATGCATTCAGGAACGCTGCGCCGCCCGCGACGTCGCCATGCATGTCGCCGACGCATTGCTATGGCACGTTAACACACGAAGGTAGTTCACCGAAATATACCTGCTGTGAGGTCGCTGTAGTTGTCATTACCAACATTTATCGCAAACTAATAGTGACCTTCATTTCGCCGAGTCACACCATCACACCATTACAGCACTTAGTTGTACCTAAGCCAATGAACATACTACACTCCTGGAAATGGAAAAAAGAACACATTGACACCGGTGTGTCAGACCCACCATACTTGCTCCGGACACTGCGAGAGGGCTGTACAAGCAATGATCACACGCACGGCACAGCGGACACACCAGGAACCGCGGTGTTGGCCGTCGAATGGCGCTAGCTGCGCAGCATTTGTGCACCGCCGCCGTCAGTGTCAGCCAGTTTGCCGTGGCATACGGAGCTCCATCGCAGTCTTTAACACTGGTAGCATGCCGCGACAGCGTGGACGTGAACCGTATGTGCAGTTGACGGACTTTGAGCGAGGGCGTATAGTGGGCATGCGGGAGGCCGGGTGGACATACCGCCGAATTGCTCAACACGTGGGGCGTGAGGTCTCCACAGTACATCGATGTTGACGCCAGTGGTCGGCGGAAGGTGCACGTGCCCGTCGACCTGGGACCGGACCGCAGCGACGCACGGATGCACGCCAAGACCGTAGGATCCTACGCAGTGCCGTAGGGGACCGCACCGCCACTTCCCAGCAAATTAGGGACACTGTTGCTCCTGGGGTATCGGCGAGGACCATTCGCAACCGTCTCCATGAAGCTGGGCTACGGTCCCGCACACCGTTAGGCCGTCTTCCGCTCACGCCCCAACATCGTGCAGCCCGCCTCCAGTGGTGTCGCGACAGGCGTGAATGGAGGGACGAATGGAGACGTGTCGTCTTCAGCGATGAGAGTCGCTTCTGCCTTGGTGCCAATGATGGTCGTATGCGTGTTTGGCGCCGTGCAGGTGAGCGCCACAATCAGGACTGCATACGACCGAGGCACACAGGGCCAACACCCGGCATCATGGTGTGGGGAGCGATCTCCTACACTGGCCGTACACCACTGGTGATCGTCGAGGGGACACTGAATAGTGCACGGTACATCCAAACCGTCATCGAACCCATCGTTCTACCATTCCTAGACCGGCAAGGGAACTTGCTGTTCCAACAGGACAATGCACGTCCGCATGTATCCCGTGCCACCCAACGTGCTCTAGAAGGTGTAAGTCAACTACCCTGGCCAGCAAGATCTCCGGATCTGTCCCCCATTGAGCATGTTTGGGACTGGATGAAGCGTCATCTCACGCGGTCTGCACGTCCAGCACGAACGCTGGTCCAACTGAGGCGCCAGGTGGAAATGGCATGGCAAGCCGTTCCACAGGACTACATCCAGCATCTCTACGATCGTCTCCATGGAAGAATAGCAGCCTGCATTGCTGCGAAAGGTGGATATACACTGTACTAGTGCCGACATTGTGCATGCTCTGTTGCCTGTGTCTATGTGCCTGTGGTTCTGTCAGTGTGATCATGTGATGTATCTGACCCCAGGAATGTGTCAATAAAGTTTCCCCTTCCTGGGACAATGAATTCACGGTGTTCTTATTTCAATTTCCAGGAGTGTACTTATGCAGGAAAATGTTGACGGTTCTCGAGTGTGATTGGCTGTCCCATCACTTATGTGTCGCCGAAGGTTGGTTCTGTGTTTGATGTTCAGAAATCAGGTGTCAAGTATCGTGGTGCAAGGTGGCCCTTTTGTTTTAAGATTCGAAAGTGAGTTCCAACAGTAGCTTTTGCACACTCAGTTTCCCCTGTAAATAGCGAAACTCTGGTACCTTCTCTTAAATTACATGCAATTGTTTTAAGAGGTGATGGCACGTGTGGTAATAATTTGATATATGCTGGTGAGTTGTGGAAATGATGCAATTCTGGTGGTACATTCTCCTGTTTTGTATGTAATTGTTTTAAGATGTTTTGGCTTGTGGAGTATTATTGCTTTTTCTGTTTTAGAGGTGTAAAACCTAATTGCTTTATTGTAACTTTTTAAATCTGCTGGCTAAGCCTTTTGGAATGTTTGCCAAATATTAATATGCTAATACCAGCTTCTGAACAATATTTTTTCAGGATGAATCTTTGACATCTGTCGTTGGTTAGTGTGGTTAATAATTTTTATTGGAATTTTTTTAGTTACTAAGTTTAAATCAACTGAATGCCATACTGTCTGATTTACTTATTGGCACCCTTTGAACTACATTAATGTTTATAGTGGCTGATGCATTTATTGGATCTTTTCAATAATTTTTTGCTGCTAATATTGTCTTATTTGCCCGTTGGCGCCTTAAAATTTATTGGCTCTTTTGCACAAATTTTTGGATGTTATATTGTCTGATTTGCTCATTGGCGTCTTTAAACTATTTATTTTTTATAGTATCTGATTCTTTTATTTCAGTTTAGTTACCATGTTCTTCTGATCATGTGTTACTCCAAGGTATTTAATTGGGTGAACTGGACTGCTGTGGTTTGTTTAGGAGAGGTCTCTGAGATGGACAGCTCTTGAGGTTCTTCCTACTGAATTTTTGCAGGGTTGATGGAGAGATATCACTGGTTATACTAGGAGGTAAAATTATTGAGGCCTAGTTGTAGGGATCGTAACGAATGGAGGGTGGGACAAGCATTGAGGAAAGACATATTGTCAGCATATTGAGGTACGTAGATAACAGAGAGGGTCTTATGAACGGCAGATGTTTATTGGAGATTATGGAGCAGTTTCGTAACGTAAGTGGCGCAGATTATTTCTAAAATACAGTGTGTGCCACATAAAACAGGCAGTCTTCACGTTCCGATAAATCATCTGTAGTCGAATTGCTTATGAAGTCGCAAAACTGTCTCGAAAGTTGGCTACACTGCATCTTATGGGAAAGTTGAGTACATCTTTGTGTTCGTGCTCAGTTGTTGTCAGAAGCTTGTATTGTTGAGTTGTTACAGAAATGGGGCAGTTTGCATTAGAACGTGGACCATAAGAAAACTTTTAGTACAAATTTATCCAAATTTCGCCACCAACTACATATAAAAAACCGATAATTAACTAAAAATTGCGCGACTTTTATACATCGCAGTGAAGTCAACAAAACAAAGCAGAACCTAACACATCGAAAACATGATATAAAAACGGCATAGTACAAAGAGAAAATACACTTGAAAATGGGAGTCATTTCTCTAAACGCGTCGTGTAAAACATAAATAAAAGAAAATCGTGACTGGTAGCAAAAAAGTTATTCATAAACAAACCAATTGTTCTCACAGTCACAGGCATTCACATAACCATTTACAATTACCCGAGCGGTCTAACGCACGGCTTTCCGGAGCGGGAAAGAGCGCCCGGCGGACTTGTGTCGAGGTCCGGTGAGCCGGCCAGTCTGTGGATGGTTTTTAGGCGGTTTTCCATCTGCCTCGGCGAATGCAGGCTGGTTCCCCTTATTCCGCCTCAGCTACACTATGTCGGCGATCGCTGGTCAAAGTTCTCCACGTACGCGTACACCATCACTACTCTACCACGCAACCATAGGGGTTACACTCGTCTGGTGTGTGACGTTCCCAGGGGGGACCACCGGGGCCGAACCGCACAATAAACCTGGGTTCGGTGTCGGGCGGCCGAGGGGTGAAGTGGACTGCGGTAGTCGTCGTGGGGTTGTGGACCACTGCGGCTGCGGCGGCGACGGAGCCTCTCCGTCGTTTCTAGGTCCCCAGTTAACACACAACATACAACCATTTACAATGGAAAAAATCGAACTGATATTGCGGAGTGTTGCGTAAAGACAGGCTTCATCGAGGAAAGTAAGGAAATGTTTCAGACGAAGTGTCCCACATGGAAATTTCTCAAGACTAGCACTAATCTGCTGGCATTTGGTGTACAGACATGAAATGGAGGGCTGCAGGCCCTCATCAGAACGTGCAGAGAAATAGGTGACCGACACTTAGGACCCCTGAAACTATAGACAAAATACGCATGGACATTATGAGAAGTCCCTGCAAGTTGGTAATGAGGTTGTCGCAATATGTTGGTGTATCTCGTACATTGTCATCGTGTAATAAAATATATGAAATAAAAGCCTATCGTGTGAGTGTGGGGCAGGGGTTGAAATACGAGGATCAGAAAAAAAAGGGTTTATTACTGAAACTGGCTATTAAGATCAAATGCTAATTATTACTAGGACCCCATACTTTGCATCATGTCGGATGAGGCCCGGTTTCATTTGTCAGGTTATGTAAACTCCCATAATTGCAGATACTGGTCACTGGTCAACCCACGTATTCTGTATGAGGAACCTCTCCTCTCAGAGAATATAGGTGTTCGGCGTGCGTTGTTGGCATGTGAACTATTGGCCCCATATTTTTCAGTTACCCCTCAAACGGTATCAGATGTCTAAAGATATTTGACCCTTTCTATGCACAATTATCAGATGCAAGAAGCTGCATGCAGTATTTCAAAAAGATGGAACAACCACTCACACATCCAACTACAGTATAGCCCACATCACCAACGTGTTCCCTGAAGACAGGCTTGTCAGTAGATGCCTGTGGCCCCCTAGGTCCCCGGACTTAACATCATGCGATTTTTATTTACGGGACACAGTAAAAAGCAAAGTGTATGCTGACACTCCTCGCACAACAGACGGAACGTTACTAGAGAAATTTGTAAGCGGGCTGCTTCTGTGTTGGCAGCGCTGTCTAGCGCTTAGCTTTGGATCTCTGACTGCGCTTCCTTTGTAAGAGAATCTGTGGCTGGTTGGACTCGTTGTTGGAAGTTAATCGCCAGTACTGTTGGGCAGTTGGAAGTTAGTCGCCAGCAGTGATGGAAGTACTGTTGGGCAGTTGGAGGTAGCCAGCAGTGATGGATGGAAGTGGGAAGTTAGCATTGATGGAGGGTAGAGGTCTGAAGTGTTTGCGAAGGCTAACGATCTGGAAGTATCCGACTTGGAGACTGAAAATTATTCATGATTATATATCTTTGTACTGGATGCCAATGACGATTTATATTCGTGTTTGAACTGGATGTCACATTATTTAGGTAAAAAATACATTATTTGGTTTGCAACAAAATCTTTATTTTGCTAACCACTTGCCTATTAGTAGTTAGTGGCTTTAGTAGTTAGAATCTTTTATTTAGCTGGCAGTATTGACGCTCGCTGTATTGCAGTAGTTAGCGTAAGTGCTTCATGAAATGTATAGGTTAATGTTAAGATTTCTTTAGGATGAAGCAAACAGCTTGGTGGAATGATACAGTCAAGGCAGCCTGTAAAAGGAAAAAGGAGGCGTATCAAAAATGGCTACATACCAGAACCCAGGTAGACAGAGAAAGTTATGTTGAAGAAGGAAACAAAGCCAAACAGATAATTGCAGCATCCAAGAAGAAATCGTGGGAAGACTTTGGAAACAGGTTGGAGACTATGGGTCAAGCTGCTGGAAAACCATTCTGGAGTGTAATTAGCAGTCTTCGAAAGGGAGGTAAGAAGGAAATGACAAGTATTTTGGACAGGTCAGGAAAACTGCTGGTGAATCCTGTGGATGCCTTGGGCAGATGGAGGGAATATTTTGAAGAGATGCTCAATGTAGGTGAAAATGCGATCAATAATGTTTCAGATTTCGAGGTAGAATGGGATAGGAATGATGATGGAAATAGGATCACATTTGAGGAAGTGGAAAAAATGGTCAATAGATTGCAGTGCAATAAAGCGGCTGGGGTGGATGAAATTAAGTCGGAACTCATCAAATACAGTGGAATGTCAGGTCTTAAATGGCTACACAGGATAATTGAAATGGCCTGGGAGTCGGGACAGGTTCCATCAGACTGGTCAAAAGCAGTAATCACACCAATCTTTAAACATGGAAACAGAAAAGATTGTAACAACTACAGAGGTATCTCTTTAATCAGCGTTGTGGGTAAAATCTTCTCAGGTATTGTTGAAAGGAAAGTGCGAGTATTAGTTGAGGACCAATTGGATGAAAATCAGTGTGGGTTTAGGCCTCTTAGAGGTTGTCAGGACCAGATCTTTAGCTTACGGCAAATAATGGAGAAGTGTTATGAGTGGAACAGGGAATTGTATCTATGCTTTATAGATCTAGAAAAGGCATATGACCGGGTTCCTAGGAGGAAGTTATTGTCTGTTCTACAAGATTATGGAATAGGAGGCAAACTTTTGCAAGCAATTAAAGATCTTTACATGGATAGTCAGGCAGCAGTTAGAGTTGACGGTAAATTGAGTTCATGGTTCAGAGTAGTTTCAGGAGTAAGACAAGGCTGCAACCTGTCTCCACGGTTGTTCATATTATTTATGGATCATATGTTGAAAACAATAGACTGGCTGGGTGAGATTAAGATATGTGAACACAAAATAAGCAGTCTTGCATATACGGATGACTTAGTTGTGATGGCAGATTCGATTGAAAGTTTGCAAAGTAATATTTCAGAGCTAGATCAGAAATGTAAGGACTATGGTATGAAGATTAGCATCTCCAAAACGAAAGTAATGTCAGTGGGAAAGAAATATAAACGGATTGAGTGCCAAATAGGAGGAAAAAAGTTAGAACAGGTGGACGGTTTCAAGTACTTAGGATGCATATTCTCACAGGATGGCAACATAGTGAAAGAACTGGAAGCGAGGTGTAGCAAAGCTAATGCAGTGAGCGCTCAGCTACGATCTACTCTCTTCTGCAAGAAGGAAGTCAGTACCAAGACTAAGTTATCTGTGCACCGTTCAATCTTTCGACCAACTTTGTTGTATGGGAGCGAAAGCTGGGTGGATTTAGGTTACCTTATCAACAAGGTTGAGGTTACGGATATGAAAGTAGCTAGGATGATTGCAGGTACTAGTAGATGGGAACAATGGCAGGAGGGTGTCCACAATGAGGAAATCAAAGAAAAACTGGGAATGAACTCTATAGATGTAGCAGTCAGGGCGAACAGGCTAAGATGGTGGGGTCATGTTACACGCATGGGAGAAGCAAGGTTACCCAAAAGACTCATGGATTCAGCAGTAGAGGGTAGGAGGAGTCGGGACAGACCGAGGAGAAGGTACCTGGATTCGGTTACGAATGATTTTGAAGTAATAGGTTTAACATCAGAAGAGGCACCAATGTTGGCACTGAATAGGGGATCATGGAGGAACTGTATAGGGGGGCTATGCTCCAGACTGAACGCTGAAAGACATAATCAGTCTTAAATGATGATGATGATGATGATGATGATGATGTCAGATTGCGTTGCGCCAGAATATTGTGGGTCACTGTTGACATGATTAGAAAAAGTAAAGAGAAAGTAGGCTTAGTACGTTCAGTTTTGCACAACTGTTTTCGAATGAAATAACGTAGAAGTTTGATCTTCTCAGACATTCAGCAATTTAAGTACAGACACACACATTTAAGTAAAGAAGTTTCAAATTAACAACATTACGTCTGCAGAATTACTGCGTGCTCTTAGTAATGTCATCATACGAAATAAACAATGTCTGGAAACTCATGGCCACCAGTTCCAGCATCTCTCATAAACAAGGAGCTATATGAAACTTCCTGGCAGATTAAAACTGTGTGCCGGACCGAGACTCGAACTCGGCACCTTTGCCTTTTTCAGGAAAGTGCTATACCAACTGAGTTACCCAACCACGACTCACGACCCGTCCTCACAGCTTTAATTCCGCCAGTAACTATATGTTTTTAACGTTTCTATTACCTATTCTTTATTATTTAGTTCACTGTTATCTGAATCTCGCGGGTGAGGCGTACCGGTTATATGTGGGACACCCTGTATCATGTTTCTGTAATGGTTTCAGACTCTGTACGAGTTATAAATTAATATAAGTCGTCGATATCGTTACTGTCACAGCCACGTGCATACTGTTTAAATACTGCGTCTTCTCAGTCGCGGAGAATATGCGATGCTTTGTGCAAAACCAGCAAAGAATTGAATATGTGAGCAGAGAGCGGCCGCATCCGCGGTCACAGAAGCGCATTTGGCGCGAGCGGAGACCGCGTGCCTGCCTGCCTGCCTTTGACAGCGCGGAACAAGTGCCGCGTATCGACCTGCTATATTTACGAGGACGCTCGCGGCTCCACACAGCAGAACGCACGACCGTACACAAAGCAGTCATGAGCGAGGTTCCAGCAGGTCAGCTGCTGGCTACGACCACTTTCTATGAGCTGTTTTGATTCACACAGCAGAGCGGAATCCAAAATCCAACTGGTTTCAGATATGCGCTCTAGTTTTCACTACGAAGGTTACAAAGGCACACTTTTATGTGTGTGTGTGTGTGTCTTTACACCTTGCCAGTGCTGCAAACATTTAATATAACAGACAATGGACCGTGGACTATAGTAACAAAAAACTAGCAGCGCTAGTTGGAGTATTTTTCTATGACCAGTGACAGTTGAAATATCTCTCTATGTCTATGCGAACAGTTCACAGTCCACTGAACATTGCGCGTCCTGGCAGTATTTGATACTGTCCGTCCTTTTGCAAGCGCGCATGGAGCGAAGGAAAAATGAATGTCTGCCCACCGTTGTGTGTTTCCTTTATCTTCCTCCTTTATCTTCACCTCTCCACCTCGATAGCTGAGTGGTCAGCGCCGCGGTCTGTCACGCCAACGTGCCCGGGTTCGATCCCCGGCTGGGTCGGAGATTTTTCACCGCTCAGGGACTGGATGTTGTGTTGTCTTCATTATCATTTCATTACCACCAGCGGAAGGCAACGGGAAACCACCACTGGAATCACTTCCCTAGACGCTCATGCGGCGGATCTCTGACGAGGCTTCCCCCATGACCAGACCTGCCGTAAGGCAGAACACAAAGTCTCTTTTATCTTCACCTAGTGGTGAAAATTGCAAATCATTTCTCACAGACATCCACGCGAAGGTGGTACTGCTGAAGAATTCTTACAATGAGTGTGGACCCAGTGTTAGAGGTGGCCAATCCAACTCGCTATCGATCCCAGATGGTCTCGGGATGTCGGGTAGGTCCCATGCAAACCATGGTATTAGTACTCGAGCACCCGTGAGGATGAAATTTTCCCGTATTGAGGATGCTTACGTGCTACCAGTAGCGCTTATTTCTGCTGCCAGTAAGCGCCCTTTTACTAGATACGAGGAACTGTGTAGTAAGCAGACAACGTTAGGGGGGGGGGGGCCTTCCTGACCCCTAGGGTACCTCGAATAAACAGCAGGTGCCGCACCTCATACTCACATTCCCAATTACACCATAGATAAATACAGTCCTCGAACGCACCTATCTCTGCTGTGATAAGATCTGAAACCAACATCTAAGTCACATGACAGAGAGCAAAACGCCGAGTTTCTGCTATTACACACTACGCGAAGTTGAGCCGAAAGATACATACAGTTTTCCTCATTGATAGCTTAAATAAAACTTTAATTTTAACAAGGAATTAGTATCTCAACGTGTTAGTATCACACATGTAGAAGAACAGGTAACCTAATTTATAGGAAATTACCAATATTAAAATAATAGTTATCATTTTTACATTTGGTTAGGCGAAAGGCTAACTAACAGTATGAAACACTGTACTGACAGTCATTTCTTTTTACAAGTGACAAATTTACAATTCTTCAGTGAATTCCTGTTTAGGTGCACTGTGATTCATTAGCTCATCGCTTTCACATTACATCGCAATTGCTAAATTTATATTGGAACTGAAAACACACCTTCAATGGCCTACTCCTCTCTCTTTGTATTTCCATTTCCCCCTGGCCCTCTCTTTGTCCATCTCCTGCCTCCCTCCTCTGCCCATTTCTTCCCCCCTCTCTCTGACTTCGAGCACTGTTAATCGTTATTGCCAACGAAACTTTAATTAGAAATTGAAGTCACTTCAAATGATTGGGTAAGTGGTGAAGAGGGGGCGGGGGGGGGGGGGACGAGGTATGAGTGAGACCTTGCTAGCTGCCGGATCTATGAGGATAGTAGACTCAATCACAGTATTGCACGTAGTTTCAATCTGCAAATGCACAGGATTTAAAATTTCCGTGTGATTCTTATTCCGTAGTAGTATAAATAAACTGGTAAGTTGTAAGTACAGCTTACCTGTTTTCCACATAACCGACTGCGAGGAAGAAAACTACTCAGTACCTTGTTGTGTGAACAAATTCTATTGAGAAAGTATATGCATTGGTGAAACAATTTGTCTAATGGTTTAAATGCCCTGCTATCGTAGACTGAGTGCGAGAAAGAAAACTAAATCGCACATTTTCTCAGCACGGCATTTTCCTTCTCGCGGTCAGTTTTAACAGAAAACCTGTACATTGCTTTTCTTTTTTTAAATATATACCATGTGTCTTTCTGAATCTTTATTAGAGTATCACGTAAAAATTTGAAGTAAATCGATCAAGAACTTTTCGAGGGTTTTGCTAACGACGTTTCCCCCATATATATATATATATATATATATATATATATATATATATATATATATATATATATATATGTAAATGCAGCCTGAGTTAGTTTTACTTATGTTAACAAGTTCATGTTCACAAGGTCATCTCACAGATGGCTCTGCACGTTGCGTAGCCGGTATCGACGATGCATGTTTGATTCGCTGAATAACGAAATATTGATTTCGAAATTTGAGGAAGAGACAATGGTTTTCTATACCATAGTATTTGATTACTTAGAGACACGAGCTATTTCTTTTAACAAATATCAAGTATCTGATTGGATGACGCTGTCTAAAACCCCATATTGGATGAGACTGAAAACACTGTTACATACCTGACTAAAAATGGTGTGAAGATTTCACACGACTATTGTTTTCAGGAATATATGTTTCTGAAGAGGTTTTTAGAAACTAAGCGTGAGTTGGAGAAATGGAAGTCTAAAGACTCCGTTGACGAAAGGTGGATTTAATTTTTTAAGGAAACCGAAAATCCTGAACGCAAGTGTCAACTGCTAACATTATGAGAGTATTTGTGAGCTATTCCCCCACACAATGCCACTGTGGGTAGAGTACTTTTGCTGATGTTGGCGCAGTGGACTGGTGAACGAAATCGGCTGCTGCCAGGGACGGAAGAGTCAGTCTTTCAGTATCAGTTTAACTACAAGCTGACTTGCATGGAGTTTTATAAATACGTAAAAGGGAAAAAAGATTTGCTGAAAAAGGTGAAATCTTCTGAAAATTATGGCGTACCAACTACTTCTGCCGCAACAAGTTCCATGTAATTGTGTTCTAAACAAAAAGTAATTATATTAAATAATCTCTTTTTACTTCATTTCTACACCTCCACCTCAGAGCGTCCCAAGCGAGGCCACAGCTAGATATGGCAACCATAATCCGAATGTTTATTAGAACATCATGTAAAAATTTGAAGTTAGTAGGCCAAGCACTTTTCGAGACTTTTGGTAACAACGTTAGACAACGTCTCGTCTTTATGTAATAGTACTGATGACAACGATTTCTACCCATAATATCCTGCTTTCACACTCAATAAGCGTTAATGTATTACGACTTTTGCTACTGTAATAGTCCTTCAGATACCGCAACAACATCCAGGTATGGAGCGTAATATGTTAGATAACGTTGATTATAGAGAAAACTCTTGTAATGAATTAGATTTTAACATTGTTTCGTCGCGTCATCTAGTTTTCGACCAACTATTCAAGTCGTAACACTTAGGCACAAATACGTAAAATACGTACTCGCAAAATAATAGAAGACCATTCACATCTGCTTGGTAACGATATCACTTCTTAACTCAGCCTCTAAATACAGTGATTTCATCTTGAAAAATGTAGTGACAGTTTTTTCTGAGACAAAAATATTACTTCCTTTCACATATCTTTCGGTGTAACCAAACGCTGTACATCATTTCACAATTGAGATAAACAAACTCTCACCAAAAATGCTAATATTTAGAGAAAGATAAATTGAACAGTATTTCAGAAGTCGCCCGCCAACAAATGCCACCGCTGGTGAGCTGAATGGGATGTTGGTTTCGATATAATGACGTCATGAGCTGTCTATGTAATTTGTGCTCTAACCGTTCCCATTACACTACAGACGCCGGCGATGTTCATATAAATATTATTTGTTGGCTAGAGCGGATTCGACGCAGTTGTCATTCACCATAGCCCTCACCAATACGTGCGTCAGTCTGTTGCAGGATCGTTCATCTCGTAAGGTCTCCTGCTTCAGTCCTCTAGTATGAGAGCATTGACTATCAACCTGTTTAGTTTGTTTGTTTTGTAAATAAAACCGTCTTTTCTCGCTGCAGCTGTAATTTATTTCTCGCAGAAGCGTTTCGCCTTTTTTAACACTAAGACATCTTGAGTGGGATCTGGAACGGTACAGTTTTGTTTCGATATGTGTTATTTTTAGGTTATTAAACAGTTCACTTCGCGTTTTTATGTAAATAACTAATTACTCATTTACATAAAAAACGCGACGTGAACTGTCTTATAATCTACAAATAACACGTACCGAAACAAAACTGTATCATTCTAGAGGCCAGTGAAGATACGTTAGTGTAAAAAAAGGCGAAACGCTTCTGCGAGAAATAAATTACAGTTGCAGCAAGAAAAGGCGGTTTTATTTGTAAAACAAATATTTCTGTGCTTGCTGCGGAGGATGGCCACGCAAACAAACTTGCTCTGTAGTCTAATTTAATGTGCTCAGTGCCAACAGTGTGGCAGATGTAGTCACTATAACGCTACAGCCTCTCACAAGATTATTATGAAGTGTCTGATCCTAAATTTTTTTCTTATGCATCAGTGTATTTATCGTACGATTCAGTGCTTCCTAAGGCCTTTTATGTGTATGTTTGCAGGTATCATTCAGTTCAATTTGCCAAAAAACCTATTGTTCTCTGTAAACACATATAGAATATTATGGAACGACGTACATTATCGTGATTGTCAACAGATTGTTCTCATTAACAAAATTATGTACATATGACAAATTATATATCAAATCGAGAAATTGAAGTAATAAATGTTTAGCAACAAATATTAAGAGGCTGTGGAAATGTTGGCATAAATAACTAACGCCTCTAATTACCATAACTGCAATTGGCACATTAGTTAACACAAAAACGTGATTCCGGTTCAAGTGAAGATAATAATTATTATCCAGTGATGCAAATTCATTCGTTATTCATTTTTACGCAGTTCATTGTAATTAATGGTGCTTGTAAATTGCGCAGATAATTACCTCTTGTTGGTTACACTACCCAAATTTACAAAACCCCAGCATACAAGACAACAAGTGTGTATTTAATTCATGTAATCTGACGAAGGACGATTTATATACTTCGAAATAACGTTAGCAACGAAATTCGTATAATCACTGATTATGAAATTAAAGTAAAATGAAAATAATTGTTGAAATCAGATTGTAAATTAATTTTCACACAAAAGACCAAAGATGATAATAAAAAATAATATGTTATTTTACATTATATGTTATAATCTGTACAGATGTAAAGGCTGTTAGTTTAGATGAAACTGCTTTTAATTGTAAGTTACGATTTTGTAATAAATTAGCAATGTAGCAATTGTTAAAAATTGTATTAAAGTGACGCAGCGAGGCCGCAGTGAGGTCAGTCAGTGAAGTCAGTCAAAGAGGTCAGTCAGTCAGTGTTTTGTTTACCTCAGGATTCTGTGAAATTCGGTTGTCAACTAATATCAATAAATAATTTTGTGAAGCTTGATGCTTTCGTGATGTTCTTATCAGTCATCAATGAACCAGGAAAATGCAATTTAAGTTAATTGTCAACGATCGTAAGAAATCGTTACAACACATCCCCATTGCATACGTGTTCCCAATCCTGCATCACCATATTTGCCAAGTTGCCTCTGAGGAAGCTCGCGCGCTACCTATAGCAAACAAATTTACTGTCAGTGGAACTTGTTATCCGTGGGGTCGGGTAGGCAACATAAAGATTTAGGGATGAGTATAATTCATAAGTGTGAAACATTTAATTATGCGGTCCGTGTGCCGCACGTACTATACTGCTGCAGATCAGTGAATCCTTCTATTATATTTGGGAAAAATATGTCCACTTCTGAAACTAAGATCCTGTCTATACTTCATTTCTTCTATTTCATCGGGAATCTTGGAGAACCGCCTTAAGCGCACTAAATTGTTATTAAAGAATGAGAGTAGAAGGACTTGTTAGCAGCAAGACTCCATTCTGGCACATGCAAGAGAAGCGCTATGGTTTAGTTTTGCAACAGATGACTAACTTGAACTGACGCTAGAGAAGGAAACAATTGAAAGTGTGAGAACGGACGCTGCTACGCACGGCGTACGCTCTGTATTGCACATTCGACGATAAATAATTGGCAATTCTATTTCGTATACAAAATTTAAAGGAATATATTTGTCTTTTTATTCAACTAATTCGCTTGTACATCTTCGAATGCAAAGAAGGCACTACCGTGAAGATAGTTGAATTAGATGATTTTCGTTTTTCTGTAGCCCTTTTTTCTTACCTCTGTGTCGTTGAAGTACGACATATTCCTTCAGAGTTGTGAAGAATTTATGGAATACTTGAATTGTGGTTCAAATGTATATTTATTTTAATACATTTTCCAATCCTATGAAATTTATTACCTGGAGACGAAGTCCCATATAACAACAGAAAACTATAATTAAAGGAAGTATCTGTTAAATTCGACGTCTGCAAGTGTTTATCTTAATACGGCGGTAAAGTAGTTATAACAAGGTATTTCACTGGTATGATCACCATCAAAAGTGTCTTTATGCCTTATATGGAACTGAGTATCTGAAAAATATCGTTTCGAATCTTATTAAGTGCACAGATCATAATTTTACAGGAAGCAAAAAAAAACATTTCGCTTCCTAACCAAGTTAAACATTTCGGTAAATATCGAAAGCAGGGCCTAGTTACTAAGATTGAAATAAATTACCAATGAATTTTAACTTGTAATTTTAATTTTTAAATTGTGCTTAATACTTTCTGGACCAATTCACCGTTTTGATCCAATTATGTTTACATATAATTTGGTTTGAAACGTTCATTTCAATTTTTGTTGATTTTATTGCTGGACGCAACCCATTGCATAAGAAAATGAAGTTATTAACATATTTTTGACGATAGATCGATATGTTACATTATAGTGCTTAGTTTATCTTCATCGTGCAAGGGAAGGATCAGAAGCCATACTATTGTTATTCTACAATAATGAGCTACTCAATTGTTAACTGCAGAATGAGAACGACATATCAAGAACAGTATAACAATTAACGCTTTAGTAGCAGTATTATCAACGACACTGTAATCTACCTCATATGACAGAACAACGGAATTTCGACTGCGCTCTCCTCATAATGCTTTCCAGTTATGCGTGGTTTTGGAGTAGTAACTTTCATCATATAACGGAGTTTGCGATCTTGTTCCACTTTGTTCGGTACGCTGTAAACTTTATTTTTTGCTTTCCCCAGGTGGAATACTGGGATGCTTCCACATCTGGATCTGCCTTCTTTGTGATTAGAAGGTGGGTCAAAATTACTTAAATGTGGATCTCGTCTGAAGTACTTAAAGCGAAATATGTCTCCCCACGGCATAATTACACATAGTAATGTTACAGACAGTGAAGCTCAATCAAAGTATAAAAACATGCATTTATGTAATCTTTCTCAAACGAATAATAAGTCAGTGTACTGCCATTACAAATTTCACCGACAATGAATGCTCGTAAAGTATATAAGGTGTTGTTAATTACAGAGCTTTCTTTCCACGCGGTCTTTCCGTTTTCGCAGCTGTAATTCTCATCCTACTTTCTTTCGATCGCCCTCCCACCGGTAAATAGTCATGCGAAGTGATTGAAAGTGTACAGTGAAGCGATCAGAATCTCACTGAGCACTGCAAGATGAAAATTGTGGGAACAGCCAACAAAAGAGCAGGCTAATAACGATGGCTAGAAATTACGTCTTGAACGTAATACTTTTTAAACCATCGGCTGCGGTGTACATAATACGATTATATTCGATTCATGTTTCTCAGGACCAAATTAATATGGGAAAGGTACTAAATATCATTTCTCACTCAAAAGCTTAAAAAGAGCTATCAAAGTTGGGGTGAAAAGCATCAAAATGTATTTTCACCTCGGCTGCATCGAATACGTTGTGAAACGATGCTCTTCATTTGTCGTAAACACGTAGGGAACTTCTACAGTGGACGTCACTTGTGGTGTTATTCGAGAGTGTAACATTTTAGAAACAATTTTACGTTTATTTTTCTCCTCACAAAACCTACAGGCGGGAAAGTGTTTGCTGTAGGCACAAAATCGCAAATACTTATTGTTAATTATTAACAAAAGCCAATTATAATTAAACATACAGACCTGAATGAAGTTATTTTGTATTTATTATGCTACAGGAACACACACACTATATATCTATACTCATAAATGTACTCAGAAATGTAGCAACAACAATGAATCCAAGTCTAAAGTATGTGCAAGATTTACGGAAGTGGACAATTGTGCTAAATAATGACTGTTTACAAATGTGCGTGGGGCTGTGGTTTAGTGTTATCCATGACATTACCGAGGCACCATAAGGAGAACAGTGATAAGTTACACATCATTGTCTGGTCTCAGAATACCATTAATTAATTGTGATTAGAAAAAGTATATGTTGTAATGCTTCCACCAGATTCTGCGCTGTAGGTCGGTAAAGAGGACCCCTTCCGTACAGACCCAAGGGGACAGTCTCCTGAGGCCACTGACTGAGAAGAAAGAGGTGCTCGCTGCTCCAAGAAACAGGACCGTCGAAGTCGCTTGTACCCTGGGCTGGCTGTACCTATATGGTAGTTGAGCGAGAGGCCGAAAAAGGTGTCACAGAGTGCCATCCATGTTATTATACACACCGATGAGTCAAAACTTTATGACTATTGACCATCGCGGAATTAGACGCCACCTGATGTGCTGTGGGCACGTGACGGGGTAAGGAAAGGATACAAGTAGAGTCGAATGGGGAATCATTCTGGACAGGCCTCCAAACGGGCAAATCTACTGATAAAGCGACTTGGACAAGGGGCACATTGTTACGGGCCAGTACTTGGAAACGAGAATCTCACAAACGGCGAAGTTGGTCGTCTGTTCTGGTACTACTGTACGCATCTACGGAAATTGTTGAGAGTCCTAAAACCATGGGTAGCTGCGAAGGTGTTGGACGTCAATACTTCATCTTAGAATGTGGAGATCGTAGGCTTGCCAGCTCTGTGAACAGGGTATGCGGTGATAGGTGGCAGATCTGACGACAGAGTGCAATTACGGTGCGGGCACAAGTGTTCCAGAGTGCACCGTTCAGCGCACATGGGGTTCCACTGCGATCCACGACATCGTCAGTTACGATTGCATTTGGCATGGGATCAACGATATGGGACCATGGACCAATGGAAACGTGTCGCCTGGTTGGCTGAACCGCGCTTCTACTTAACCACATCGATGTTGTTGTCCGGATGCACCATCATCTAGGCCAACTGTTGCTCGAAACATACACCAAATTACATTGAGGTGACAAAAGTCATGAGATACCTCCTAGTACCGCGTCCGACCTCCTCTTACCTGGCGCAGTAACCAACTAGACATAGCATGGACTCAACAAGTCGTTGGCAGTCCAGCGCAGAAACACTGAGCCATGTAGCTGTATATAATTGCGAAAGTGTCGTCCGTGCAGGGTTCTGTGCACAATCTGACCTCTCGATTATGTCTCATAAATGTTTTATGGGAGTCAAGTTGAGCGATCTGGGTGGCCAAACTATTTGCTTCATTTGTTCAGAATGTTCTTCAAACTATTGGCGAACAATTGTGACACGGTGACATGGGGAATTTCATCCATAAAAATTCCATCATTGTTTGGGAACAAGAAGTCCATGAATAACCATTTCCAGTCAATGAGCAGTTCTGATCGACCAGGGGACCCAGTCAATTCAGTGTAAACACAGCACACACGATTATGGATCCGCCACCAGCTTGCACAGTCTCTTGTTGACAATTTCGGCCTATGACTTCGTGGAGACTGTGCCACACTCGAACCCTACCACCAACTCTTACCAACTTAAATCGGGACTCATTTGACGAGGCCATGGTCTAGGTTCCAATCAATACGGTCACGATCCAAGGAGAGGCATTGTAGGTGGTGTCGTGTTGTTAGCAAAGGCACTCACGTCACCCGTTTGCTGCCATAGCCTGTTAAAGCCAAATTTCGCCGCACTGAACTAAGGATGCGTTAGTCGTACGTCCCAAATTGATTTCTGCTGTTATTTCACGGAATGTAGCTTGATCGTCAGCACTGACACATCCATACAAACGCCGCTGCTCTCTGTCGTAACATGAAGGCCCTCAGCCACTGCATGTCCGTGGTCAGAGGTAATGACTGAAATGCGGTATTCTCAGCACATTCTTGACACTGTGGATCTCGAAGTATTGAATCCCCCACAGATTTTCGAAGTGGGGTGTCCCATGCGTCTAGCTCATACTACCATTCCACGTTCAAAGACTGTTAATTTCGTGCGGCCATAATCACATCGAACAACTTTTCACATGAATCACCTGAATACAAACGATACGTCCACCAATGTACTGTTCTTTTATACCCTGTGTACCAGATACTACCACCATCAACATATGTGCATATCACTGTCCGAAGGCTTTTGCCATCTCACTGTACAGACGCAGGTGATGTCGGCAGTATTATGCGTTGGGGGATATTCACCTGGGCTTCTATGGAATCTGTGGTAGTCATCGAATACGTTAACGTTATTACGGACCACCTCCATCCTTTATGACTGATAATTCCTTGACGTCGATGGCATCATCCCGTAGGATAAATGTTCACTAGAAAGGCCAAAATCGTGCCACAGTGGTCTGTGAAGGATAATAGCGAACCCACTTTGGTATCTTGGCTACCATATTCGCCTCATCCGGACCTCATGGAACACAACCGTGACGCTATCGGGCACCAGTTCCACGTCCACAAATTACTGGCCCGTAATTTACTGGATTCCGTGGCCTATGCGTAGACATTTGGCGCCTCGCACCCTTATAAACCGATCAATGAATGCTTGCCACGTATGTTCGCTGCTGTGTTGGGTCTGGAAGTTGGAACTACTCGCCATTAAGCAGGTGGTCATAATCACTTAGCTCAACTGGATCAACTGGCTCTGAGCACTATGGGACTTAACATCTGAGGTCATCAGTCCCCTAGAACTTAGAACTACTTAAACCTAACTAACCTAGAGACATGACACACATCCATGCCCGAGGCAAGATTTGAGCCTGCGACCGTAGCAGCAGCGCGGTTCCGGTCTGAAGCGCCTAGAACCGCTCGGTCACAGCGGCCGGCTGACTTGGCTCACCAGTGCTTTTCCAGATAGGAAGCGACCGATTGTGGAGCCTGCGCGTATTGTTGAGCTGCAGCGAAAGCAGTCATTTGCAGAAATGGAGGCGCCTTTGAAGTGAAAGGGTTGACAAATTGTCACGTCCTCACGTCTCCTGACATTTGTAAATCGCAGAAGACGCAGCTTGTGACGTGGGGTAAATTGCTTTTGTGAAAAAAAATTTTAGCGAGTGTTTATGATGTTTTTACCACGATAAATTTGGATGATACGCAGTAGTTATGAAAGCTATAAAATAATTGTATTTACAGATAGGATGTGAGCTGCCAATCGAAATCATGAACACACCAACAGCGGACTTGGTAGACCACTAGGAGAGATATCGTCCTAGTGTGGCACTTCAAAGAGAGGCCTAGCGTAGTCAAGTCACTACTAGACTTGGAAGCAGCTTCGGAGAAACATTTCGTAGGTTGCCCGAGACTTCGCTTCTGAGCAACGTTGCTGCTAACATCGGGCATACAGCCCTGGCCATGGCCGGAAGACACGCGATGATCACCACATTCTCTCTACCAGAGGTTCTCGCACTATTTCAGCTTGCGTCGCCATAGAATGTATACATCATATGAATGTTATCAACAAACGTCGTGACATATATTAACATACAGGGTCTCCCATTTGTCTTGACCGGCCCTAAATAACTGTTTGTCCAGATGAAAAATACAAAATGTTTCAAGCAAATATTCTTTATCCGTCGTGGGGACATCAGTCATCATGATTGCCTTCGTTGAAGCTTTGTTTTTTTTTTTTTTTTTTTTTTTTACAAAGATGTGAACAGCGGTATGACTTTTTTGTATGGCACCCTGTATTTTTTTATTCGGTAATTCATTTCCTCTCCTAAAGACTTATTCAAATATATACACTCCTGGAAATGGAAAAAAGAACACATTGACACCGGTGTGTCAGACCCACCATACTTGCTCCGGACACTGCGAGAGGGCTGTACAAGCAATGATCACACGCACGGCACAGCGGACACACCAGGAACCGCGGTGTTGGCCGTCGAATGGCGCTAGCTGCGCAGCATTTGTGCACCGCCGCCGTCAGTGTCAGCCAGTTTGCCGTGGCATACGGAGCTCCATCGCAGTCTTTAACACTGGTAGCATGCCGCGACAGCGTGGACGTGAACCGTATGTGCAGTTGACGGACTTTGAGCGAGGGCGTATAGTGGGCATGCGGGAGGCCGGGTGGACGTACCGCCGAATTGCTCAACACGTGGGGCGTGAGGTCTCCACAGTACATCGATGTTGTCGCCAGTGGTCGGCGGAAGGTGCACGTGCCCGTCGACCTGGGACCGGACCGCAGCGACGCACGGATGCACGCCAAGACCGTAGGATCCTACGCAGTGCCGTAGGGGACCGCACCGCCACTTCCCAGCAAATTAGGGACACTGTTGCTCCTGGGGTATCGGCGAGGACCATTCGCAACCGTCTCCATGACGCTGGGCTACGGTCCCGCACACCGTTAGGCCGTCTTCCGCTCACGCCCCAACATCGTGCAGCCCGCCTCCAGTGGTGTCGCGACAGGCGTGAATGGAGGGACGAATGGAGACGTGTCGTCTTCAGCGATGAGAGTCGCTTCTGCCTTGGTGCCAATGATGGTCGTATGCGTGTTTGGTGCCGTGCAGGTGAGCGCCACAATCAGGACTGCATACGACCGAGGCACACAGGGCCAACACCCGGCATCATGGTGTGGGGAGCGATCTCCGACACTGGCCGTACACCACTGGTGATCGTCGAGGGGACACTGAATAGTGCACGGTACATCCAAACCGTCATCGAACCCATCGTTCTACCATTCCTAGACCGGTAAGGGAACTTGCTGTTCCAACAGGACAATGCACGTCCGCATGTATCCCGTGCCACCCAACGTGCTCTAGAAGGTGTAAGTCAACTACCCTGGCCAGCAAGATCTCCGGATCTGTCCCCCATTGAGCATGTTTGGGACTGGATGAAGCGTCGTCTCACGCGGTCTGCACGTCCAGCACGAACGCTGATCCAACTGAGGCGCCATGTGAAAATGGCATGGCAAGCCGTTCCACAGGACTACATCCAGCATCTCTACGATCGTCTCCATGGGAGAATAGCAGCCTGCATTGCTGCGAAAGGTGGATATACACTGTACTAGTGCCGACATTGTGCATGCTCTGTTGCCTGTGTCTATGTGCCTGTGGTTCTGTCAGTGTGATCATGTGATGTGTCATCCTATACTATAGATGTTCAAGGGAGGACAAGGCACACACGCAGTAAAAACCGGTGTTTGTGATTACCTAATTAAACGTCCTGCATGGTTTGTAATTCCCAAGGATTTCCTTTCGAACATTACGGTGCGAACCTTCGTAATCACTGTGGAGTGCCATTTTTCATTTGTATTGTATTGTATTGTATGTTAACCGGGGACCTAGAAACGACGGAGAGGCTCCATCCGCGCCGCAGCCGCTGTAGTCCGCAACCCCACGACGACTACCGCAGTCCACTTCACTCCTCCGCCGCCCCACACCGCGGTTCGGCCCTCGGTGGACCCCCCAGGGAACGTCTTACACCAGACGAGTGTAGCCCCTATGTATGCGTGGTAGAGTGATGGTGGTGTACGCGTACGTGGAGAACTTGTTTGCGCAGCAATCGCCGACATAGTGTAACTGAGGCGGAATAAGGGGAACCAACCCGCATTCGCCGAGGCAAATGGAAAACCGCCTAAAAACCATCCACAGACTGGCCGGTTCACCGGACCTCGACACAAATCCGCCGGGCGGATTCGTGCCGGGGACCAGGCGCTCCTTCCCGTCCGGAAAGTCGTGCGTTAGACCGTACGACCAACAGTACGGGCTATTTTTCATTTGGTATTGAATAATTGTCGAGAATGTCCATTTTCTGAAATATAATTCGTTTTTCCTGTAGATGGTTGATTCCTGCACCTCCAAATCAATTTCTGTCGGCCTCCTGATGCATGTGGCGAGTTATTAGAAGAAAATATTTTTCCTGTCGTAATTGTTAACGCAACACTTTTAAATGGGCCTTAAGACCTGGAACTCAAGGGATTCCTTCTTAGATATCATTATATAAAAGACGCCGCCGACGATAGCATGTGCGACCGGTACTAGTCCACCAATAAATAAACGTACTCTCTTTTGCGAAACTTATATCAATATTATATACTTTTCAGTATTTGCAAAGTGCAGAGCACCACATCTACACAAGACGTCCCGTTCATCTCTGAGTGGCAATAACTAAAAACACTGTTAGCGGCTCTGGCAGATCTGAACTGATATAAGGGGGATATTATTATATCATTGTTTTATTAGTAACGATGGAAAGATGTCGCCTATTTTTAACAGTGATTTATAAATTGTAACCGAAGTTGACAGTCCTACTCCAGGCAACTTTCATGACATTAAATGATAATAACGTGATACACACTCTCTGAAATTGCAAGAGATAACACCATGAACAGCTTTACCGAACGCTGCCAAACTGGTTCAAAAATGGCTCTAAGCACTATGGGACTTAACATCTGAGGTCATCAGTCCCAACTAACCTAAGGACATCACACACATCCATGCCCGAGGCAGGATTCGGACCTGCGATCGTAGCAGCAGCGCGGTTCCGGACTGAAGCACCTAGAACCGCTCTGCCACAGCAGCCGGCTGCCAAACTGGTACTCCAGTATTTCTACGCCTGTGGGATATGTTTGTTGAAATGTAATGTTTATACGAGCTGATGTTCATTCAGTATTTCAGTGTACAGAAAAGCCATTTCTAGAGGTGAAGAATGGTGTGAGGACATAGCGGCTGTTAGGTGTGTCTATCGTTTACAGAAGTCTTCAGCTGGATGTCACAACAAGGCAAGGCCAAAAGTCGTGCATGAACAGCCTATCGGTACCTATCATACTTTGGGAAAGGTCGAATCATTGACATGAGGGACATGGGAGCACCATACTGACGATGACAGATAATTGGCAGTAGTAGAATGACTGCAGAATGACTGGTGACCTGATGGACACAAGGCAACGGGTCCTTCCAGAAGGACTGGACCACGAATAGGTCGTAGCATTACTGAAATGGCACGAATAGACGGATGACCAAATCCGGGCAGAGGTTGGAGGCAGAATGTCACCACAAGCCGTAGAGAACAAATTACTGGAAGCTGGCTTCACAGCTCGAGTTGCCATGCGTCACCTAAAGCTGATAGCACGCCGCAGGCTAGGGATTTGTGTGGGGTGGAGCCAGAGTCAAGTAGAACACTGAGTGGCATTTGTTTCTCGACGTGTCTCGCTCCTGTTTGTGTCTGTCAGATCGACGCCAACTTGTCTAGTGACTGCTTGTGAATCGTCATAGGAGGCAGCGATTCTCCAGACCCACTCCTCTGCAGCTCCCGGAATCATGCTGTTGGGAAATACTGGATTCGGCAAAACGACTGACTGGGTAATTGTTGAATGGAGGTCGTCTGTTCGCCATTAATAGTCAATAGCGGTTTTCCTTATTGACATAACCTTCATGAACAGACTACCAAATGACACATTTCAAGAGGATAATGCAATCCCTACACGGCAGTTCATAACATAGACGCCTTGAGAAATATTCAGATCCTTGACTGGCCTGCGCTGACTTCTGATTTGTCACCCACAGAACATACCTTGCATGTGTCACAAAGACGTATACTTTCATACCAGTCTCCAGCTTGCAATCATCGGGGCCCGACAAAGCGTCCGTTTCAGGCATTGGAACAA
This sequence comes from Schistocerca cancellata, assembly GCF_023864275.1. Lineage (NCBI taxonomy): Eukaryota > Metazoa > Arthropoda > Insecta > Orthoptera > Acrididae > Schistocerca > Schistocerca cancellata. The sequence continues at coordinate 390,110,235 of NC_064627.1, forward strand.
ATTCCTCAGGATGACATTCGGGGGCTGCTTTCTTCCTTGTCACAACGAACACAAACATGTATTGACATAGACCTTACACCGACGCTGGTAATAGACGTGGTTCCTGAATGGAACGAAAATTAAATAATTTGATACCCATCGTACGATGAACGTCTCCACAAAGGTTGATAAATATCCATCGGCGCTCCGTGGTGTGACAGTTCCCAATGTAGAACTTCTATCAAAACGAAAGTAGTATGCATTAGGAAAGGTATGGTGACATGGTTCACTAGAATTAAATTCGCTGAAATAAAGTAAAAAAATTGAGAGTAATAATTAATTTAAAAAAGCCCCGCTTGAGTTGTACTAATAATTTATTCAAACCACGAGCGATTTCCATAATGTTGAAGTCCCATATTCAGGTGCACAAAATTATTGAATCTGGTAATGGATAACATGCGGTTGTGCCAGTCAGTGAAAGCGCTCCAGATCACTGGGATAGAAGGGGAGGGCAATGTCCGCCGTCGGGCAGCCGCAGTGTATGAATGCCAACAGCGACCAAGTGGAGGGCCACCCCGGAATCTCGCGACACAATGCAGAGCAGGCGCCAGCTGTGTTCACCTTTCCTGTGTGATATGTCATGTATGCGTATTTCAGTTTTGAAAGTATTTTTATAAGCAAAGACTCGTAACTCTTTTTTGTTTTACGAAACCTGGCAACCATATTGGGAACAGATCTACTTGAGAGTCGAATCTGGTGGAGAGGCAGCATTTAACCACAAACCCATGGACGTTACTATCTACGTAAACATTGAAATCAAAGAAATCAGTTCAGTAACACAGTTACCACGATGTTTTTCATCTACTGTGACGGTTGAAAATTCACACCAGACCGAGATTCGTTTATTACTGCCACGGAGTGAGGCATTCTATCAGCGGACATTCTCCACTGTCTGTTTTGCGGAGCAGGCTCCATCACACAGTTGCTTTCTGTATTCTTAGTTTGGGTTCTTACTATCTGCTACATACTTATTCCGTATTTGCTCTATTTTACGGTCAAGTATTGCCACTACTTACCCGCAGACTGTCCGTGACCTGAGGGAATACGAAATCCGAGGGCGTCAGGAGGATCTTGTATGGCCCTTTGGACATCCGCTTCTTCAGCAGTTGCTTTCTGAAACCATCATTAAAAATTTTATGTTATAAGTAGAGTTATAAACAACTTTTTGGATGATTATGCAGTACATTGTAATTCATAACAATGTTAATCTTACAAAACAAGCAATACATTTTTTAAACTTCCTAGTACATGGAAGATAACAATATTTAAGAAGGAAAATACAGAGATATTATTTCTCATATGTACACGAAATATCAGTGTAGTTAACAGACAAGATCTGTAATACAGCAAAAACAGCATTATCCTTTCGGAATTTTCTTTAAGAAGAAGATGTACTTGTACAAAGAATGAGGCAGCTGACGAAACATGCATGTTACCAGCCAATAGTAAATAATACAACCATTTAGGATAAAGGGATCAACTTTTTGACGACAACTGTGGAACAATATTTTGAGCTATTAACAGATGACTTTTCAGAGGTCAACAGCTAGACGATATGACTCGGCATTATTGATCCCACAATCCCGGTTATTGTTCATTATTTTCATGTTGGGCGCATAGCAGGCCTGGAAGTCCTAAAAGACGGTCGGTACTGAAGTACAGCGTGTCGTGCGCACCACTCACAGTGGCCCTTAGACAAACAGTTCTCAAGCGACAGATCCCCGTAATAATACGTCTATAGCGCTTGCGATGGCCTCTTTGGAAGATTGCAGCACGTGTAGGCAACCAGTGTCCATTCATATTAAGCATAAATATCAGAGCGCCTGGGAGATGCGAGACCTATTCAAGAACACGAAGAATTCCGCAAATGTTCACTTGGTGCTTACCTGAGAGACAGTCTCCACACCTTCCAAACTGTGTAAGCGTACACCAGAAGTGGCTTAAATTAAGAGATATAGCATCGAAATCAGCTAAGAGATTTATAGCAAGTTAATAAGGAATCGAACTGATTCCCAATGATACGCAAAAAGGTCAAAACAATGTTGCAGAAGCACCGAAGACAGCATGCTAAATTTAAAAGAACAGATATTCTCGAAGATTGGCGATGTTTTACTAAACCTCGAATGTTAGCGCGGTCTTCAACGTGAGACTATTTGAATAGTTTCCACAACGAAACTCTGTCTCGAAATTTGGCAGGCAACCCAAAGAGATTTTGGTCGTATGTAAAGCCCACCAGCGGTAGGACGTAATCAATAGCTTCACTGCCCGACAGCAATGGTTATGTTACCAATGACAGCGCCAGTAACGCGAAGTTATTAAAAACAGTTTTCCGAAATTCCTTCAGCAAAGAAGAGGAAGTAAATATCCCATAATTCCAATTAAGAACAGCTGCCAAGATGAGTAACTTAGAAATAGATAACCTCGGCGTAGAGAAGCAGCTCCAAACAGTTAATAAAGGCTAGTCTTCCGGTCCAGATTCTATACCAGTCACGTTCCTTTCGGAGTATACTGATACAATAGCCTCATACTTAACCATCACATACATCCGCTCCTTCGACGAAAGATGCATACCTAAAGACTGGGAAGTTGCACAGTTCACAACAATACTCAAGAAAGGAAATGCAGTAATCCACTAACGTCGACTTGCGGTAGCGTTTTGGAACATATACTGTGTTTGAACATTATGAACTACATGGAAGAAAACGATCTCTTGACACACTGCTTGGACTCAGAAAATATTGTTGTTGTGAAACACAACTCGATCTTTATCCGCACGAAGTAATGAGTGCTATCGATAGTGGATCTCAGCTTGATTTCATATTTCTAGATTTCCAGAAGGCTTTTGATACCAGTCTTCACAAACTGATTCTGATCAAAATGCGCGGCTATGGAGTATCGTCTCGGCTGTGCGGATCGTTTCGTAATTTCCTGTTAGAGAGGTCACATTTCGTATTAACCGACGGGAAGTCATCGAGCATATCTGGCGTTCCCCAAGGAACTGTCATCTGCTGTTCTTGATCTACATAAGTAATTTAGCAGACAATCTGAGCAGCCATCGTAGATGTTTTGGAGATGATGCTGTCATCTACCGTCGGGTAAAGTCATCAGAAGATCAAAACAAATTACAAAATGATTTAGACAAGATAACCGTATGGTGCGAAAAGTGACAATTGTAATGTTTCAAATGGCTCTAAACACAATGGGACTTAACACTTGATGTCATCAGTCCCCTAGACTTAGAACTACTTAAACCTAACTAACCTAAGGACATCACACACATCCATGCCAGAGGCAGGATTCGAACCTGCGACCATAATAGCAGTGCGGTACCAGACTGAAGTGCCTAGAACCGCTCGGCGTAACAATTGGCTCTCAATAGCGAAAAGTGTCAGGTTATCCACATGAGTACTAAAAAGAATCCGTTAAATTTCGTTTACACGATAAACCACACAAATTTAAAAGATGTCAATTCAGTTAAATACTTAGGGATTACAATTACGAATAACTTAAATTGGAAAGATCACATGTTGTGGGAAAGGCGAATCAGAGACTACGTTTTATTGACAGAACACTTAGAATATACAACAGGTCCGCAAAAAAGAGAGCTTACATTACTCTTGTCGGCCTACTCTGGAGTGCTGCAACGCAGTATGCTATCCGTACCAAATAGAACTCAAGGGCATCGAAAAAGTTCAAATAAGGGCAGCTCGTTTTCTGCTATGGCGGAATAGAGGGGGGGGGGAGATTGTTGGGGTGGCAATAAGTAGACAATGGCGTTTTTCATTGCGGCGAGATCTTTTCATGAAAGTTTTCTCTTCCGAATAAGAAAATACAGTGTGTCCATGATTAAAGTTCCAATTTCAAAACTCTGTAGGAAGAGAACCACTGCTCAGAATGATGGCAGGGAGAAACGTCATGGTGCAAATAAAAAAAAAAATTAAAAAAATTGATGAAAATTTGGCCAACAGGTGACGCTGTAAGCATCAGAGTATGCATACCAACAAACGCGCGGCACAGGGCTGTTATTCAGTTTCGGGCGAGACGCGTTACATGACTATCTCCGTAAAGGATCGCACGCTGCTGGTAAAGCTCTTTTGCAAGAACGGTGACTGTGCACCAGTAGCCCTGCAGAAGTTGCGGACACTTAAGGGCATGAAAACAGGCACTCGTAAAATGTTTGCTGAGGACCTGTGGAAAATGATTACAAAATTCAAAAAACAGGTCCTTTTGACGTGCAATGTGGCAGAGGGAAGGAAGCGGCCGATCCAATGTACGAGCATGTCGAAGATGTGGGCACAACATTGCAGGAGCGGTCGAGCAGTGATGTGCAAACATGCAGTGCTCAGCGGGTTGCCTGAACGTAGGACATGCCTGCGAGCACCGTGTATAAAATTAAACGAAACATCCTGGGTTGCTATCCACAACAAATCACCCATGTCAGGAGTTACTTCCTGCTGACCTACCAGCAAGAAAAATGCTTACCGTTGAATTTCTTGCTCGTATGGAAGCGGACAATGAATGACCATGGATCATTCTGTGGACAAACGAAGTCCATTTGCATCTCCAAGGACACGTCAGTACGCAAAACTGCAGAATATGGAGAACGTAAAATCGAAACCGATACCACTTCATGACTGTGTGGTATGGGTTGACTGCATCTTTTATGATATGGCTGTATTCTTACGAGGAGATGAGTCCTTGATACCTGTACCATCAATGGTAAGCGTTATGAGAGTCTTTCATGCTCCAGCGTCATTACAACCTTTGAACAGCGTGGATATGAGGATAAGATCGTTTTTATACTCATCCCCACATTGCACAGACAGTGAATCGGCTGCTGCAGATGCATTTCAGAAATACTAGAATTAGCAGCCGTTATTTCCCTACAACCTGCCGTTCAGATCACCTGATCTTAATCCGTGTGACTTCTGGCTGTGACGTTAGTGCCCTAGTTACGAACTGAAGGCACGTATTGCGCAACGCATTCTCGAACTGACCCCCGAGACACTCCGATCTGTTTTGGAACATCCTCTTTCCCGATTTCAGCTTGTGGCAGAAAACGGTGGACACCATACTGAACAAGTTTTGGGTAAGTTCCACGTTGGAAAACGATGTCACTCTGTTTTTTATGCTGTTTTTGACCTCAGGACAGTTAAAAAAGTTTTTTCCCATCCAATTTGGTACAACTTTGCCGTAGCGGATGGGGTTACTTAACTAACAGTGCCACAATTGTTTACCGAACTTGCGCAGTAATGTTCATCGAAGAGTACAGATGGTGGAATGTGTAACTCAAACCACAGCCGTCATATTGCCCGACCCCATTTTAGTTAAGACGATTACAGCGCCGTCTATTGGAAAAATTTTCGTTAATTTTTTTTTGTTCCATGACGTTTCCTCCTGCGCCAATAATATGCTGTTTGAAGTTGACGTCGTTGTGAACAATGGTTATCTTTCTAGAGCATTTTGACACTGGAATTTTAACTATGGACACCCTGTATTTTGTTGACGCTAACATACATAGGGAGAAATGATCATTGAAGTAAAATAAGAGAGGCCAGAGCCCGCACGGAAAGATTTAAGTGCATGTTTTTCTCGTGTGTTTTCCGAGAGTAGAACGGTAGAGAAATAATTTGAAGGTGGTTCGATTAACCCCCTGCCAGGCAGAGTATTCCTGTAGATGTAGCTGTAGACGTAGATGTTCTGCACGACGGAGGCGTTTACCACCTTCGCTATGAGAACAGCGCTCTGAGCGGACCGCCTAGCACTCGCTTACCTGAGCACGGACGTCATATGCAACTGGGGCCACACGGTACATTACCAACAGCCAAACTTCTCCTGGACTGTGGTCGAGCCACCAACTTTCAGGAAGTCTGTGCGTTTCATCTGGGACGCAACAGCGGGAAACAGGACAGGCTACTGGGCTAAATAATCACTCAGCTGCATGAACAGGCACGAAAGCTACAAGTTGCCGACGGCCTGGTTGGCGTTGAACCCAGTCCAGCGCGCCGCATGTCTTCGCCAGTCAGTGGTTTCCACAGTATAAACAAGCGACCACGGGAGAATGCGGTACGGCACCGAGATCTCGCTACTGGCTGCCAATATGCAGCTAGAGCAGTACACATCTACGGCAGGAATCGTGACTTTGAAATGTACAGTGGCATTCCAGTACAATGACAACCAAATAGGACGGTATACAGGGAGGACCACCATCAGAATCTAGTCGTTTCGTCGCTCTGCAAAGTCCCATAGCAAAAGTTGGTGTAACGGCAGTTTTGTTTTATAGCGTTACAAACCCACTCCGCATTATGCAGGGTGGATCACCTACAACTTGCACTGCAAATGTTGCGGAAATGTAAAATGCTGTTGACGTGGATTCTTCAGAGAATGGGTTGGTAGTCAGGAGCTTGTATTGTTAGTCAAAAAACAGATTTTAATGATACTTAGAAAGGGTATTTGTTGTGCAAACAAACACTTTTTAAAATAGAATACTGCCAATCGACACTAACGGATTGAAGTTGGGGTAAATTAGAACGTCAGTGGTATTTGTGCAGGATTATAGTGCAAGTCGTTTACGAAATATCGTATTTTGAAAACGTTTCCACACCGACACATGTACAATATCTGTGGAAGCACACATTAACGAACAACACAAGCCATGTGGACTCTCACCAGGCCGGCCGCTATGGCCGAGCGGTTCTAGGCGCTTCAGTCCGGAACAGCGCGACTGTTATGGTCGCAGGTTCAAATCCTGCCTCGGGCATGGATCTGTGTGATGTCCTTAGGTTAGTTGGGTTTAAGTAGTTCTAAGTTCTAGGAGACTTATGACCTCAGACGTTAAGTCCCATAGTGCTCAGAGCCATTTGAACCATTTGCCTCTGACCAGTGTCGAGACAATTGACCAAAATAGGTTATGTTCAAAATTACCACCGGCAGCGGCAACACACGCCTCCAGTTGATATAGAACGACTGCTGCACACGTCCTAGCATTCCAGTGGAGTTATCCGAGCAGGCTGCAGTATTACATTGTTGTGTATCATCGAGTGTAGTTAGTATGTCCTTGCAAACAGTGTCTTTCAGCTCTCCCCACAGAAAAAGTCTTCAGGCATCAAATCCGGGGAACGGGCCAGCCAAGTTACGGGTCCTCTGCGTCGAATCCAACGATTTGGAAACAGTTCGTGAAGACATGCTGTAGTACTTCGTACAATGTGGGCTGGACAGCCATCATGTTGGTACCCCCTAGTCTGCAGAGTAACATCTTCTAGCAGCCGTGGAAGATGTTCTGTCAGAGTCTTCGATATTTGTTGGCGTTCAGTGTTCCTTCTTTGAAAAACGGGCCCATGAGCTGATGGTCGACTGTCCTACACAATATGTTTACACTCTATATACGCTGACGTTCCACCTGCCGCAGCCAACGGGGATTGTCAACAGGCGAACAGTGCATGTTTCGGCGATTTACTTGGCCATGATTGGTAAATGTGGCTTCGTTACTAAACAAGATACGTGATAATCTGCAGTATCCCGTCTTAATGCCTATGTGCAAAAGTTACCACAATCCTCATAATCTATTCCATACAGCTCTTGATAGACAAAGATGTGAAAGGGGTGGAACCTATGTCGATGGAGAATTTGTAGGGCACTCGCCTGATTCACCCCACTTCCTCGCGCGATTGAGCGGGAGCTAACAGCAGCAACAACACTAACTGCCCCCTCTTCTGTCGTCACTCGTTTCCTTCTGTTATGTTGTCTAGGTGTTACACTGTTACTTTTACGCAACTGATTGAAGAGATTGAAAAATAACTGACGAGATGGTTGATTTCTTTTGGGATTTCTCGCCTCATACCCCGTACTAGAACGGACTGCATTCCTCCTATACTCTCCATACGCCATGAGTATGACGGCTTTTTCTGCAAAGAACATTGTCCACTCACGACCTGTTGCTTGGGCTGTTACACGCTAACTGACTAGCAAGTTTCAGTGCACTCGAGGAACACACAAGCACAATAAGCACAATTAAGCAAACATAACAATCGTAGCTAGCAACTACGCAGGCTGAATTGCTGAAACAAGTGTCCGTGCAAAAACTCTTCAAAATTCGTTACTTCGTAAACGACTCGCTCCAGACTCCCACAACATACACCACTGAAATTCTAGTTTGCACTACTTTTAGTTTCTTAGGTTAACAGACACTGATCCATTTAAAAAGTGTATGTTTGCACAAAAAGTACACTCTTTAAGTATTATTACGATCTGTTTCTTGGCTAACAATATGAGCCCCCGATTACCAATCCATTTTGTGAAAACCGGACATCAATAGCATTTTCCATTTCCGCATTATTTGCGTAGCCAGTTTTGCGTGATTCACACTGTATTACATTTAGTATTATTACATTTACATAGTTATGTTTCTTTTCTGTAAGTGTATGTATCCCGTACAGATCAGAAGTTTGTGGAATACGTGTTTTGATATAAGTATACGCGAAAGTCTTTATGGCACTTACACATTTGGCATAAAAAGTCGCGCATTCACACCTTCGGAGTCAGTTGCGATACGAAAATCAAATCACGACGTCGCTAGAAATTGCTCTCTCTGTGTTTAATTTGTACCTAATTAAATTAATATTATTAAAAAAGAAAAAAGTACACGTAAACATTACTGGAGGTGAAACCTATTTTCGAGAAGCATTACTGTTGCTGTTAATCTTCTCGAAAAATTAGAATTACAAAAATTATTTTAAGAGCCTGCCCTGCCAGATTTTCTGAGAAAAAGTTTTAAAAGATTCCACAGCATTTAAGGAAATCATTTAACCCGCGGTTAGACTAGCTGTCACACTTCGGTTTCTTGGCTTTAAAATGCAAGGAAAGCCATATGAAGTATCGATCCAGAAACCTATGAACCCATAATTGCTTCGGTGTAATGTTTTCTGAAGTTAAGTACATTTTCATCGACAGTAAGCCTTCATTTTATTTTAATAATGTCTTTTGTTTAAAAAAATATCGTACTGTATAAATTGAGAAATAACATAGAATGTTGTTACCTCACTGATAGTCTGTCTAAATTCATCAACTTCATCGCAGTCTATAGCCGATTTCTCTGATTCCATGCGTTACAGTAAAAATTGTAATTGGTGATAACCAAACGAATCTGACATTTTCGGAGAACCACTTTTCTGGCTCGCAGAGCTTCTTCTGTTCTCTCCTGAATTCTGATTTTAATTAATTGTGTATTTTTTCCGCGTTGTGTTGTGACATTTCGTTTTTTTGGGTAAATGTTGTGAAATTTCGTTTTTTTTTTGGGTAAATGTGCGATAACATCCTTCCTTTTGCTTGTATTTTTATAATCTTGGGATGCCGCATCTCAAAGCATGGCAGGGCCTGAAAATCATCACTTTCTCTTTAGTCCCCTTGGCAGGCACCTATAAACTGACTCGGAAAACGTACTGACTACAAAACGTCACGGAACATTGCCGCCGCATGTTCGCCGATTGGATGGGGAGCCTGAGACTTGCGACTTCTGTAACGCGATAGTCTCACAACACAAGAAAATTATCGTGGAATGGCACTGAAACCCGGTCCCGTGACCCGTGTCCTGCGACTTGGTCACCACGTATGCACGCGGCTTAAAATTTGGGGACTTTCCAGGGAGTAAAACTTTTCTAATCCAATTCATTTACGAAATCAGTCTGGCATTACCGCTCCCGGCGTTGAGGCAACTAGTTTTCTGAACTCACTGCAATCCCTGGTAAAAATTTCTCATTTTGTATTTTTCATTCCTGCTAATCACAGTGCTTTGTGCCAACTGCATACCGTGCAACAAAATACTCGCATCTCTGTTGCTGGTGCACTGGTTTAGTGGTTACTACACTCAGAGACAGAAACGCAACAGGAATCATCGTGGAAAACGTGTCAACATGAGAAACACACACACACACACACACACACACACACACACACACACAAAACATACACGCGAGTTGATTGTTAGTTCCGTCACAGCAGCTGTCGTTTGTTGGTCTTATGCCGTTTGTATTCAATTACGAATACCTTCCGGCGGCCAGCAGGTTGGCCAACAAGCAACTAATGAGCAAATAACCCGTGTAATGAGATCGGTAACTCCCATTAACGAACCAGCCATGTGTCAACCCACGAAACAGTGACTGCCCGGTGGCTCAAAACTCTCCTGCACGACTATAAAACACTGTGGTAACAAATTGCCCTATTTATCCGACTCACTTACAGACTTTAGTTTCGTCTGAGAGCACACCTGTTTAGGTATCTGCCGCTTTGTCTGTCTTCATTAACCCCCGTATACTTATGGAAGGCTTCTGCAGTCGATATTGCAGTGATTTTAAACTACATTGTTTCGACTGAACTACTTTGGAGTCTAGGGAATTGTATGCGCCTTACCTGCAAACCTCTCCCTTAACGTTGTAATGTATTGTATTGTACGGAACTGGGGACCTAGAAATGACGGAGAGGCTTCGTCCCCGCTGTAGCCTCAGTGGTACACAACCCCACAACAGGCTACAGCAGTCCACTCACCCCTCTGCCGCCCCACACCGAACTCAGGGTTATAGTGCGGTTCGGCTCCCAGTGGACCCCTTCCCGGGAACATCTCATTCCAGACGAATGTAACCCCAATGTGTGCGTGGTAGAGTAATTATGGTGTACGCGTACGTGGAGACAGTGTTTGCGAAGCAATCGCCGACATAGTGTAACTGAGGCGGAATAAGGGGAACCAGTCCGCATTCGCCGAGGCAGATGGAAAACCGCCTAAAAACCATCCACAGACTGGCCGGCACACCGGACCTCCACTCTAACCCGCCGGGCGGATTCGTGTCGGGGAGCGGCGCGCCTTCCTGCCAGGAAAGCAGTGCGTTAGACCCAAAGGCTAACCGGGCGGGCCTCCCTAAACGTTACAAATAATTTAATTTAGAGGTTTCACATTTCTTGAAGCCTAGGCTCCACAGCTACACTTTACTATTTTAATTTTAGTTATTTATGTTTCAGTCTTTGCAGCTAGATTCAATAATAATACCAATAGACGAATACTCAACGGCTCATGTGCGAAATAATACGAGTATGTAAAGAGTGAGTCTCAGCATAAAGAGACAAATTTTGGTAATTTACATTAGAACAGCTTTGTACTGCCATTAAATTATGTAATACGCAATAGAAAACTAATCCCTACAAAACATAAAATGTAGTTTAAGTTAAATGAAACAAGTTTACTATTAGCAGTCACCGTTTTATTCATTTCCACGACGCGTTTCGAAGGTTTAAACCTCCATCATCGGGTGGATTTACATTAGTTAATATTACATTTGTGTGTGTGTTGTGTTCCGATTTTTGGAGGAACTTGTTGCACTGCCTAGTGGAGAAACAAGACACTATTTCAGAATATGGTTTAGGATTACTTTTGACAAAAAATTAAACTGATATCTAATGGTAAACATTAAATAAGTAAACTAGAGTACCCACAGTGGACCCCCCCCCCCGCCCCGCCCCCCCCCGCCCCCCCCCCCCGCCCCCCCACACCAGGCAACCTTCGACACGCGTCGTGGAAATAAATAAAACGGTGAATGGTAACAGTAAACTTGTTTCATTTAATGTCAGTAACAGTCACGGTAAAGCCTAACCTAAAAACAAAAATATTCGTAGTTTAAGTTAACAAGTAGCTACGTAGTCTGCAAGCAAATAGCTATGCTTCGAAATTGGAATAAATCAAGTATGGTGCACGTGCAGATAGGAAAACTGCTATTAAGAAGCAATCCCTGTAAAACATAAAAAGTAAATGAATATATAATCAACATCTGTTACTCAGATCAGAATTTAGCTCATGCGCAGCTGTTTGATGCAACTGCAAAATTGTAGAATGGAACTTATATGCACGATTAATATCTAGTATAAGACAGGACAACACGGAAAGCAATGTGCTCAACATTAAGAGGTGTAACATTCTGGTGTACAGTGCACTAACAGTGCCAAGTTTATGTTGAAGAGAAGAACTGACAAGCACTGAAGTACAAGTGAAGGTCGTCAGAACAATGTGAATGAGTGTTATGTGGAATAAACGCAAAAAAAAGTTCACGGTCTTACATACATGAATGTTTTCCACTTGTATTTTCACTGACGCAAGCAAATAATTGTCAGTAATGCCTATGTAAGATAGCCGTTATATCTAATATATGTGTTATGACCAGACTAAAATGTCTGGAGATACATGAAATTAGAGCATTTCAGAATACAAGGTTTACGGCTGTGAACAGCTACGGAATTTACGAAGTCAACAAGATTCCAACTACATTCACCTGTATTAGATGAACAGCATAGGTGCAATCGGTGACAGAATTCGCGAGACCCTTTGCATAATCGTTACGCTGAACTGCACAGCTTTACAACCTATGGGGCAAGATGGCCCCCTTCTGATTCACTTCCTGCAGCACGGACAACAGTAAATACCCAGCGTTACTCGCAAACCTTGACCACCCTTTGCCAAGCGATGAAATCAAACGACCAGGCGATCTCACCCGTGGGGTCATTCTGCTCCACGACAGTGCAAAACCTCATACGGCCAACACAGTCGCGGCACGTCTGCAGAAATTCAAATGGGAGATTCTCTGCCGCCTTCCATAAGTCCGGACCTCTCTCCCTGTAAATATGCCATTTTTGGTCCCCTTAAAAAGGCTCTGAGGAGCAAGCGATTCACCTTGGACGACGACGTCCATCTGTACGTGCGCAACTGGTTAACATTGCAGTCCCGAGAACTTTATGAGACAGCCATTCACCGTCTTGTGTCACAGTGGGACAATTGTCTCAACAGCCAGGGTCAATACTTGTAACATACTGGTACTGGTTTCTGTATTTATGCCTTCGGCTCGTTTCCTTATGAACGATCCCTTGTAGTTGCCAAATGTATCTTACACTGTCGCCAATTCTCCATTAGACTAGCGACAGGCGCAATACGTTTCCTCAGCGAAAGTGTTTCTTGAGTCGGCTAGCAGTGTGGAAGCCCGCACGTCGACGCTGTACTTTGCTTGTGGGTACGTAAGCGGCAGTCATAACAGTTTCTTTCCTCGATTTCTTGGAAAATATGTGTTTGTGGCCCCGATATATGATGCTGAAAAATGTTGAGTTTCGTATTATCTATCGATCCTGTCAATTTTGAGTAGACTGTACATAGTCAGCTTGAGGTGCAGTTGTCTCAAAACGAGAGGGGTGTTGAGCCAAAATATCTTAGAGTCTTTCTTGTTAGGTTGCACCCAAGTGATCCGTCAAATATGAACAGAATCGGTTGACCATGTCGGAGAATGTCCTCTTCTGAGTTACATTCACAGGCACGTACTGTAATGTTTAACATAGCAGTCTGTTTTAACAATTACACTTCGATGAGTTCCATGCAAGAGCTGTGATAGCCTAGATACGGCGTCAGCGTTAAACGACTGGGAAGTATGCTTTGAGAAAAACGCACCCATTGTGAGCTACTGAAAAGAAATTCTATCCCACGCTCACCTTGAGTAACCTCTTCTTGCTGATTCCTCTGTGTCTTAAGTTGTCTGAAAATTGAAAAGCTCATGCATCAGGTACTTTTAGCTTTTATTGACAACGCACCACCAATATTTATAATAGTTCGAGTAGATGACGGTTTGCGTCCCATTGGTTTGCTCAAAAAGAACGACAGTTTTGCGTAAGAATGACATGTTCGAGAATTCCTGTTGACACATTTTGTTCCTTGCTTCACATTCTCGTCATAGCTGCTTCCCCTTTCATGTTATCAGAAGCTGGAGCAGAACTTGCACTGCAATCATCCCTTATTTTAACTTTCTTCCCAGCTTCTGAGATCTTTTTTTGCAGTCGTTACGAAAGAGTTCTTTGACGGTTTGCTTTTTGATATAAATTTGGAGCATGTGTTATTCGCACCTTACGTAATTTCTGTCTTGATGTTAGCGTTTTGTAGTCAATGTTATGTTGTCTTTAATTTGTGCTATAACGTGTTAGAGGTGGTATCAATGAAAGCATTCACGAGAAAAATTGTTTTGAGGTACATAATAATAGGATGAATGTTATTTAATCGTAATGCTAATAGCGTCTGGTGATGCTAAAAAAGCAAAATGCTTCCGATTTATGAGTTTTTTAGTTTGCTGTTCACTTAAGGCAGATAAAAAAACTAACTGTGACAGTTACTGAAGAGAAGAGCAGCCCAGATAATTTCCCCTGCCCTTTATTTATGACGTGCGAGCAGCAGTCAATGCACCTGGATGTTATTCGTAACTACATTTTAGGCCCAAATCATAGTTACAGATACGTGAAGAAATGTCATTGGCCTGTACTAGGCGTTTCTGCTGCCAGCCAACACGGTGGCAGCCGGCGCCGTCAAAGTTTCGACGCTCCGGCTTCCATACTGTTAGCCGGCTCAGGATACGCTCTGGCTGCAGAAACGTATTTCCGCCTGTCACTAGCCTAATGGAGAATTGGCAACACTGTAGAAAACGTTTGACAACTACATTGCCGTCGATATAGTTCCTGGAATGGTATAGAATAGTTATTCTAGTAAATTCATTTGATATTTTCTTGTCGTTTGGATTAAATATGGATGATTTTCAGTTACTGGACGACATTCTGGAGGTAACAAATCTACGTTTCTGAGTCCAGGAAGTTCGTTCTAGCAGAAATGCAGCTTACGTCGCCATATACATTTGAACCTCCATCTTAGTATGAGGATATCTAACAGTTACTGCTAGTATAGCTGCCTTTCTAAACAGCGTGCTGTATGAGTGTCTTTACCTGTGGTCACTCATACTTTAGGTACTTGGGCTATGCATGGCTCTGTTTAAACACAGTAGCTCCTTGTAGTCATAGGGCCAAGATGCCCACATCTGCTTTCTTCCCCGTTGCTAACTCGTTGCAAATAGTACCCTGGAGCTATGATCCTACAGTCAAATAGTCTAATCACTGACTAGAATTACGACTTAATAAAGTACACAGAAAAAAATAAAAGTTACATGAATAAGTTAATAACAAGTCTTCTAATGTCTGTAACTTATGTAGACGAGAGAGAATTACGTTTAATAATGTTTATTCAAGAAAGGATATTTCAAATTAAGGGAAAGTGGTCGTACAATATTGAATTAAAATACAGACAGAAAATTCCCTTATCAAATGCAGTAAAGGTACACTGTGAACATTATGAGAATGACAGAAAAATCACCGAACTAAACAGTCATCGAAGATACACAAAAACGAAGTTCATTTCGTAATCGAAATAGACGAAATATTCACCAGCTCAACAGTTCACTGTTCAACTTGCTCTATCCTCAGTCCCGTAATGCAAGTGGAAAAATTTAAAGTCCTACCCTGGAGCAAATTCAGATCCCTCAAAATATTGTCCCTTCAGAAGTGAAAGTATGGTGGCAGCTAAGAGCCAAACACCTCCACGATCGAATATCATTCATTACCACAGGTTGACGCAACTCCCATTAAAGTTCCCTTGAGCTCTTCCCTAGAAATGTCCCATTCTCCACTTGACTCTCATAGTGTTCCAATACAGTCTGCTTTTTCACTGGCCGAAGACCGCTCTCTCCAAAAATACATTATTGTTAGTTCTACAGACAACATTTCACTCAACTTGAGCACTTCCCAAACCTAAACTAATATATGACAACAGTATTTAAGCAAATACATATTATAAACTTTGAAGAAATCTCGTTGGCCTGTAATTAATATTTAAATAAAGTTGTTGGAAAAATAATAAACTGTTCATTAAATAAATGCATAAGTATGACAAAATGTGAGATGTTCATACTGTTTTCTTTTGCTGTGTACTTGTGGAGGATACAATGTTCTGACAAAGATTTTCATAATGAAAAGATATAATAAACGTAATAAGTAAAGCAATAAAATAGATACAGATACTAACAAAAAATACATACAATAAAAAATCCCATTCATGGGGGTCCAAAATTACAAACTGCAAGACACTGTTTAAGCCAGCAGCACTGTATGCAGCAGAAACACTAAACATGAATTTCAAAGGCCAAATGGAGAAACTTGAACTAAACGAATGAAAAATTTTAAGACAAATCATAGGACCAAAATTTCAAGTCAATAAAGATTATATACATCAAAAATGAAAACTCTCTACAGGAAAATTGACAAACTTTCAGATAATATGCGAAAAAGGAGGATAAAATTTTATGGTCATCTTCTCAGAATGAATTCCAACAGATTACCTAAACAAATCCTTAACTTTTTCCGTAACCGCATAACGTTACCCAACTGGTATAAAGAAACTGAGAAAGACCTAGTAGAATTCAAGATTTCAGAAAATTCACTTATTGATCGAAGAGCTAAGTTAATTACTAAAGATGAAAACATAAGGTTCCAAGACAAATCTACACAAATGTCCAAACCCTTCATCACGGAAGAAGAGATGGAAAGAAGATAAGAAAGAATGAAGAAATACTGGGCCCTAAGAAAAGAACAATGTACAAAGAAATGATTGATCCAGCGTACCCCAAAGAGGGTGAAACGAAATAAGAACGAAACGTTGAATCACACTCATACTATTCACAATAAAAATAAATAAAACTTTGCCCATAAATAAATAAGCCAGTGTTCTTGTGCAAGTGTGCTTATGATAAATGACAACAGATTGTCATTAAATATTGTTTAAACAGTTATTTGGGCCTCGTTGCCAGAAGCGTCTTGTGGCACTCTTTTACAAAGGTGGTGTCAGATTATACGTACAGCTGACCACTTCTTAAATTATCATGATTTTGTATTACCAATAGTAATTAATATTTAAATAAAGTTGTTGGAAAAATAATAAACTGTTCATTAAATAAATACACAAGTATGACAAAATGTGAGATGCTCATATTGTTTTCATTTGCTGTGTACTTGTGGAGGACACAATGTTCTGACAAAGATTTGAATAATGGAAAGATATAAAAAAGTAGTAATTAAAGCAATAAAATATATACAGATAGTTAGCTTTCAGAGATGATAGCTGTTGTGAAATGCTATCATCTGAGATATCATACGTTGAAGTCACGTGAAATGTTTAAAATCTGTTAATTCAGAGGTTCATTGTGGAAATATTTTGAATATTGTTGTATCACTGGATGCACATCTTTCCCACATCGCAAATGTTTTCAGATTTGCTTTAATACTTGACTGTGAATTATTATAGATTCCTGAAGAGCTGTAAGAAGCCATCCTTCAGCTTGTCTGATACTCCGTAATTTTCGGTGTTTCTCCTGCACAAAGGCCATGCGAGCAAAAGCTAACCGAATTCCCAGCTTTGGGACTTATCCGTTTCTGGCGACGTTGCTCGTCTTTGTACTTGGACTTGTCCACACCTGTCACCTAGGCGGACCTGTGGAGTTGCACCCCGAGCCGTGGGCCCGCTAGAGTTCGATCGTACAACAGTTCATCTTATCTCGTACCAGTAATGGGCGGCCGATTTGCTCGCTTAAATAAGCGTAACGTTTCATTAGCCATCAATGGCACAACAAGGGTGTGCTGTCTGCTGCGGTTGTGTACTAACTTGGCAGTGAAGTGCTCACCCTTCAGTGGGAAGACTGTGTTAGTTTTGATGATAAAATCTTGTCGGGTTGACAGCCGAGTCAATGTGTTGTTCTCCAGCAAAGTTTCAGCAAGTTTCTTAATTGCCATCTTCAGGCGAAGTGAAGAAACTTGCTGAAACTTTGCTGGAGAACAACACATTGACTCGGCTGTCAACCCGACAAGATTTTATCATCGAGATTCGCTGAGAAAGCCTGCATTCTCATATGTGTTAGTTTTGGTTTGTTATCTCACTGGAGACAATTTTTCCCCTCTTCTGTGAAAGAGCCACGAGGAAGCAAATCGAAAATCGGTAACAAAATCTTAGGTGAACTTCTTCCCCATACACTGTGTCACTAATTTGATTCTGTACCCTTCTGACCTAAAGGTGGAAACTTCAGAACTGTACACTTGTTAATGCCTGCATTTCTGTTGTTGTCAATTTTATTGACATAATTATGGCACTGAATGATTGTTTAACTGGATTGCGTTACGTATCTACCCCTACTGCCATAATTGCATACTTTTGTAGCAGTCCCGTCTGTAACGCTACGTCAGTATACTTGTGCACTGAATAAAGACACAGATCGCTTCGAAAGCGTAAGTGCGTATTATCCTAACTAATTAACGACAGTTTGGAATACTTTATTTCATTAAAAAAGAGTTTTTTCATAGCGTTGTTATGGTAAGTTGTAACTGATTTGTATTAGTAACAGTGTATACTAAATAGGGGTTTTTGTTAGTTTATGAACACAACATGTAAACATAAGAAGGAAATTGATCAGCAATATTATGTGCCACATAACCTAAAACAGTTTGACAATGGTCGGATAGTTTTTTGACTTCACGCCTAAAGACAGTATGTTGGTGGCACTTCGTGTCCTAGGACATTACGCTTTGCCAGAGACAGTAAATCTGTGCATTTCATTTTAATCGAAGTGCGTGGGTTTCGCAAATTCTGTCACCAAATGTATTGCACAATGCAGCCGAAGCAGTGAACAAGATCTTCGGCAGGATTGGATACACAATAAGGAACTGGCCAATGAAACTGTCGAGAAAGATCGCGCGAAATATTTAGCAATCTTGATGACTGAATTTCTGAAAGCAGACCAACAGGTAAAAGATACCGTCTGGCGATGATGAACCATTTGTCCATTGGATACAGCACACTTGAGAAATGGCTTGAAATTTGTCCACAAGGTAACTCAAAGAAAATAAATGTTAAACACAAATTACAGTGTCATAATCATCATCATCATCATTATCATCAACCAATTCGATCACCTGGCGATGTGGCCTTCGTGAATCGGCTTGCAACGTAGGATCCCATCAGCTTCTTCCATTTCTGCCGATCTTGAGCTTCCTGTAAAATTATCCAGTCCGGCCGTCTTTCTTACGTTTCTGCCTCATCTGTCCGGTGGTTGTCGCCTTGGTCTTTATTGGTAAATCGGGCTCCAGTCTGGTTTTGTTTTGACCATGTGCGAGCGGTATGACCAGCTCACTTGCTATTTCAAGACATTCACTCTTCAATTATACAGTATCACTGAGATTCGTTGTACGTCTGACATCAACTACTTTCTTTCTGTCTTGTTTTGTGTAGCCCAACATTTATCATTCCATTCCCTTATGGGTTACTATTAGTTTTCTAAGAATGAACTCATTTAATGTATGTATATCTCTCACAGCCATAACTTTCACAATTACAAGTTGGCCCAGACAGACATATTCCGTGATCCTTTGCCGCTGCGTACTTCCAATAGATACGTTTCCCTCCGATGTCCATTATTTCACCATGCACTTGGTTTTATCATAGCTCATTTTTAGATCAATTTCAGGGCAGACTAATGCCAGTTCGCTAACCAGTATTTGAAGTTCTTCAGTTTTATAGAACAATATCATGAGCAAACCTCAGGTTATTTAATCTCTTTCGAAGAACTTGGATTCCTTCGTTTTTCAATTCAATTTAAACATTACTTCCCCTAGGACTACTGAAAATACTTCTGGAGACATAGAGTCACAGTGTATTACACCCTTTCCAATGAGAAATTAAATGGTTTCTTCGACAAAATTCACAAACGCTGAGGAGCTTTTGTATATGTTATAGAAGACTTAAATATGGCCAGGTTAGATTCTCAAACACACCTGGGTGACTAATCGAATCGAATGTCTTCTAAAAATCCATAAAGGAAGGCAAAGAGGTAGATGGTACTCATTTGTTCTACTAATTGTGGAGTTTTAGTGGGAAACGGTATATGTGCCAAATAGTAATTTTTTTTCAGGGAATGAAAAAAGCATCTCAAATATTATATTATGTTTGTTTGCCACTAATAACGGCTTTAGTTGATCATAAATCTAAATATAACTAGTACTGGAAAGGAAAACTTTCAAAATGACTGATACAGCAAAAGGAAAAATTAAGTGACTTGAAATTTAATTCCAGTTTTATAATAAAATATTCCAGGAAAGTTGCAAACAGTTTAATTAGCAGTGCTTCTTCCTTTCTAAAAGCTTGTTTTGGCTATAGCACCATTCTCACGTAAACGTCAAGTTGCGATAGATGCCCACGTTGCATCATTGTGTAAACTGTCGATTGTCTATTTATAGCTAGATTCTTGTAAGTCATGTATTTTTATTTGTATAGACGTTTTTGGTTTAATACTTTTGAGTGCTAGAGTGACAGTTTATTCTCGTCGATGCTTTATGTTTACAGTCTGTAAAGCATGTGTGATTGGACATGTTGTAACATTGGTTTGTAATACTGCAGACGTGTCGGAGGAAGAGCAACAGGTTCACTCGCAAGCAACATGTGGCCCCGAGGCATTGGTGTAGAAATATTCGAGAGTATTTTCATGCTGTCCAGATCGATGTCTTGCCGGTCAGTGATAGCAGATGGTATAAATCGATTCAACACTTTGAGTCTCAGTGTCAAGGCCAACGGCATGGAGTATTCTGTTGTCAGCAGAGAAACAGCAACAGCTGAACGGGTCGTTCAGGGAAGCCGTGTGACTTCAAATGTGATCTGGTCAGTGCATATCACCTGAATATCAGATTCATCAGGGACATTTCAACCCTTCTAAAGTTGCCAAAGTCGACTGTCGATGATGTCATTGTGAAAACGCTAAGTACACTACTGGCCATTAAAATTGCTACACCAAGAAGAAATGCAGATGATAAACGGGTATTCATTGGACAAATATATTATACTAGAACTGACATGTGATTAAATTTGCACGCAATTTGGGTGCATAGATCCTGAGAAATCAGTACCCAGAACAACCACCTCTGGCCGTAATAACGGCCTTGATACGCCTGGGCATTGAGTCAAACACAGCTTGGATGGCGTGTACAGGTACAGCTGCCGATGCAGCTTCAACACGATAACACAGTTCATTAAGAATAGTGACTGGCGTATTGTGACGAGCCAGTTGCTCGGCCACCATTGACCAGACGTTTTAAATTGGTGAGAGATCTGGAGAATGTGCTGGCCAGGGCAGCAGTCGAACATTTTCTGTATCCAGAAAGGCCCGTACAGGACCTGCAACATGCGGTCGTGCATTATCCTGCTCAAATGTAGGGTTTCGCAGGAACCGAATGAAGGGTAGAGACACTGGTCGTAACACATCTGAAATGTAACGTCCACTGTCCAAAGTGCCGTCAATGCGAACAAGAGGTGACCGAGACGTGTAACAAATGGCACTCCACACCATCACGCCGGGTGATACGCCAGTATGGCGACGACGAATACACGCTTCCAATGTGCGTTCACCGCGATGTCGCCAAACACGGATGCGACCATCATGATGCTGTAAACAGAACCTGGATTCATCCGAAAAAATGACGTTTTGCCATTCGTGCATCCAGGTTCGTCGTTGAGTACACCATCGTAGGCGCTCCTGCCTGTGATGCAGCGTCAAGGGTAACCGCAGCCATGGTCTCCGAGCTAATAGTCCATGCTGCTGCAAACGTCGTCGAATCGAACTGTTCTGATGGTTGTTGTCTTGCAAACGTCCCCATCTGCTGACTCAGGGATCGAGACGTGGCTACACGATCCGTTACAGCCGTGCGGATAAGATGCCTGTCATCTCGACTGCTAGTGATACGAGGCCGTTGGGATACAGCACGGCGTTCCGTATTACCCTCCTAAACCCACCGATTCCATATTCTGCAAACAGTTATTGGATCTCGACCAACGCGAGCAGCCATGTCGCGATACGATAAACCGCAATGGCGATAGGCTACAATCCGACCTTTATGAAAGTCGGAAACGTGATGGTACGCATTTCTCCTCCTTACACGAGACTTCACAACAACGTTTAACCAGGCAACGCCGGTCAACTGCTGTTTGTGTATGAGATATAGATTGTAATCTTTCCTCACGTCAGCACGTTGTAAGTGTCACTACCGGCGCCAGCCCTGTGTGAATGCTCTGAAAAGCTAATCATTTTCATATCACAGCATCTTCTTCCTGTCGATTAAATTTCGCGTCTGTAGCACGTCATCTTCGTGGTGTAGCAATTTGAATGGCCAGTAGTGTAACAACCACAGCTAAACTAAGACCACGCAGACGTCATGTACTGTCGAATAGGGGCCGTCGAACATCGCGGAAGGTGGCTGTATAAAAATCGCCTGAAATAAGAGAAGGAATCACTTCCGATTTCCACAGTGCAGTTCAGTTAGCACAATGACTATGCACAGAGAGTTAAAAAGAATAGGGTACGATGATCGGGCAACTCCTTATAAGCAACCCGTTTCCGTGAAGGTAAAGTTTCGCGTTACGGCTTTAGATGGATCAGTCCAGTCCGACCTACCGCCGTATTATCCTCTGCCAACTGCCTCACTGGACGCCATATGGAGGGCCATGTGGTCAACATACTCTATCTCCTGGTAGTTCTCGGATTTCTTGACCATCCAACCGCTAATACTCCGTCAAATAGCTCCTCACGAGGCTGAGTGCGGCCAATTCGAGTCCTCTTGCGAAGGAAGTATCGTCGTGCAGGACTGCGTATCGAAATCGGGCACCCGCATGGCGGTCCTGTCGTCACTGTTAAACAACGCCGGAGGTGGTGTAAAGACGAACGCCACGGGACACTGGATGACCCGAAACGAGTTATTTGGTGCTATGGCAATCCGATGGAAGGGTTTGAGTTTAGCGAAAGCCTGGAGGATGTTACCTGCCGAAATGTGAGTGCCATCATGAAGTATGGAGGAGGTGGTGTTAGGGTATGGAGGTGTTGCGGTAGGATATGAACACATTTCATAGCAGTGTGTACTGTGTACAGTGGAGGAACAGTTCGGAGTGGCTGACTGTTTGTATCAGCATGACAACGCATTCTATCATCCGTGAGACAACGTTCAAAAATTTATTGGGCTGCTCTGATTCCCAATCTCAACCCCGTGGAGCAACTTTGGTATGAGTTACAACGTATCGTATGAGTTGGTTTCGGCTCTTGAGAAAGAATTGGCCAGGTATTGGGTGCCTGCGTCGGTTAACTCTAATAAAGTAGAGGTTGTCTAAATCGTGCATCGACCGCAGGGAACACCTGCGAATCTCGAGACCTCTCACCGTTTATAATGGTATGTAATTTCGTTTTGGTTCGTCACGGACAAGGTTCCTCCTACTTTGCCGCGCGGGGTAGCCGTTCTGTCCGAGGCCCCTTGTCACTGCCTCACTTCGAGTGCGACTTAGGCCAACGTAAAAACGTTAAGCTATCCACTGTGATGAGGCAGTAAATGCATGTATTTGGAAAAACTGGTAGAAGTCGACCCCGGGGAAGATTAGTTTGGGTTACGTAGAAATAATGGAACAGGCGAGGCAACACTGACCCTAAGACTTATCTTAGAAGATAGATTAAGTAAAGGCAAATCTACGTTTCTAGCATTTGTAGACTTAGAGAAAGCTTTTGACAATATTGACTGGAATACTCTCTTTCAAATTCTGAAGGTGGTGGGGGTAAAATACAGGTGCGAAGGGCTATTTACAATTACAAACCAGATGGCAGTTATAAGAGTCGAGGAACACGAAAGTGAATCAGTGATTGAAAGGGGAGTGAGACAGGGTTGTAGCCTCTCCCCGATGTTATTCAATCTGTACATTGAGCAAGTAGTAAACGAAACAAAAGACAAATTTGGAGTAAGAATTAAAATGCATGAGGAAGAAATAAAAAGATTGAGGTTTGCCGATGACATTGTAATTCTGCCACAAACAGCAAAGGACCTGGAAGAACAGTTGAACGGAGTGGGCAGTATCTTGAAAGGACGATTTAAGATGAACATCAGCAAAAGCAAAACGAGGATAATGGAATGCAGTCGAATTAAATTAGGTCATGCTGAGAGAATTACATTAGGAAATGAGTTTTGCTATTTTGGGAGCAAAATAAGTGATGATGGTCTAAGGAGGGAGGATATAAAATGTAGACTGGCAATGGCAAGGAAAGCGCTTGTGAAGAAGAGAAATTTGTTAACATCGAGCATAGATTTAAGTGTCAGGAAGTCGTTTCTGAAAGTATTTGTATGGAGTGTAGCCATGTGTGGAAGTGAAACATGGACGATAAATAGTTTGGACAAGAAGAGAATAGAAGCTTTCGAAATGTGGTGCTACAGAAGAATGCTGAAGATTAGATGGGTAGATCAAGTAACTAATGAGGAAGTACTGAATAGAATTGGGGAGAAGAGGAGTTTGTGGCACAACCTGACTAAAAGAAGGAATCGGTTGGTAGGACATGTTCTGAAGCATCAAGGGATGACCAATTTAGTACTGGAGGGAAGCGTGGAGGGTGAAAGTCGTAGAGGGAGACCAAGAGATGAATACATTAAAAAGATTCGGAAGGATGTAGGCTGCAGTAGGTACTGGGAGATGAAGAAGCTTGCACAGGATAGAGTAGCATGGAGAGCTGCATCAAAGCAGTCTCTAGAGTGAAGACCACAACAACACATGATCACTGTAGATGCATATGTAACACTATTACACTATCGACAATCTGCAATCACTCTGTGTTTCTGTGAATAAATGTAAAATATAAGTGTCGTGTGGCACTGTCGGTATGTTTGTAGCGTGTATGTGAGTGCAATGGATGCGTGTATAGCGTAGTGTTACGACTGTGTTGTATTTTTGATCGTGAGAGAAGTAAGAGAGTGAATCTCAGTGCCGGCACAATAACAAGGGGCGCCACCGCGGTTAACTTCCGCATCCGACGGACGGATTGCCACCAACAATGTCATTTGATCTCACTTCATTAGACACTGCGCAGAGGTTTGGAATTTAATCAAGGACATTGGCGCAAAGAGTCTGTTGATAGGAATTTTATGCCGTCACCTTTCCTCCGAAACGAGCGCCGTTGCACAGGCAAATGTCAGCGACCTTTCACATCCGTGGCTTGGCATTTGGTCCGGGCGGACGTCACATGCCGCCCGTTTAAGTTCATCTTTGAATCCTTCATTCTATTTTTTATTACAGAAGGTAACCAGCCCTCTGACTGTTGAACACATTGGGCTACCGTTACCGTGCCTGCGATCTCGACTACGAATGCGGGTTGTGAAAATACCAACTTATGGAAGTAAAGTATTTGAAAACCTACGCATCAATAATAATTGATTCAGAAGGTAGAAATGTACAAAAATGGAGGTACAGGGCTACCGAAGGTCGTTGTAACACTTCATTCGAGACGTTTTATCGAGTTTTTTCATTTGAGCCCTTGTTTCACAAAGGAGAAATGACCTGTTTTCTTATCTGTTTAATATGGATAACAAATGAGTGCTTATCCATGTTGCTCATGAAGAGGAATGCGTGCTGCTTATCCAAAGCGGTTATGTAGACATTTTCGCATTCTACAGATTGCATCACAGTAAAGATATTCTTTAATGATATTTGCTATGGTTAGTTCTTTGCGTTTAGAAATAAACAGTTGAGTATTCATAATTACAGTACTGGGTTGAGAATGAGATTTTCACTCTGCAGTGGAGTGTGCGCTGATATGAAACTTCCTGACAGATTAAAACTGTCTGCCGGACTGAGACTCGAAGTCGGGACCTTTACCTTTCGCTGGCAAGTGCTCTACCATCTGAGCTACCCAAGCACGACTCACGCCACGTCCTCACAGCTTTACTTCTGCCAATACCTCGTCTCCTACCTTCCAAACTTTACAGAAGCTCGAGTCTCGGTCCGGCACACAGCTTTATCTGCCAGGAAATTTCATATCAGCACACACTCCGCTGCAGTGTGAAAATCTCATTCTGGAAAAATCCCCCAGGCTGTGTCTAAGCCATATCTTCGCGATATCCTTTCTTTCAGAAGTGCTAGTTCTGCAAGTTTCGCAGGAGAGTTTGGAAGGTAGGAGACGAGGTACTGGCAGAAGTAAAGCTGTGAAGATGGGGCTTGAGTCGTGCTTGGGTAGCTCAGATGGTAGAGCACTTGCCCGCGAAAGGCAAAGGTCCCGAGTTCCAGTCTCGGTCCGGCACACAGTTTTAATCTGCCAGGAAGTTTCAGCACTGGATTCTTCAATAACGTTCATCCTCGTTCGACCACGTACAACAATCTAAAACCTGACGGACAGAGAAGTTAACTTTAAAAGCGAACTGGAAATGATTCTAGTTGATAATACTGTGCAACAGATGGACTTTTATTTAGAAGATTCTGATGAGTGTACTTGAAAAGAACATCATACCTACTATTGTTACGGAATTGAAGTTATTTTAACACAGTCTGCCATTAAACTGCAGTATAGCTACGACTTTCAGCAACAATATATTAAAGAACACGTTTTTAGTAAACAGCTCGTCCACTGCCATTGAGCTGTAGGATTTCGATTAAACCTGTCACAGCATGATGATAAAGTCGGATAATAGTTGTGCATTAAAACGCTAAATTACTTCATAAGCAGTGTATTCGCGAGTTTTTTCAGCACAACCAAACTTTCAATTTCACTGTCGTTAACAGACTAGTTTTGAGCTGTATCAGTTGACGTTACCTTAACATACGACCCGAATCCATCTGTCAACTTCACAGTTCTCCATATCTGACGCGTGAAGCTCCCATTAAGAAGAGGAAGATGGATCATGTTATGAAGACGGATGATGTTTCCAGAATGGATGAGTTCGCCTTTATTATTACCTCCAGTGCCGACATGAATAGCTTATTACTGAATCGGACAAATATTTTCTCGTCGAGAAAGACTTTTTTATTCAAATATCTGTTGCCTTTCAATGGTATTAATTTAGTCGATGTAAACAGCTTCAAGAGCAAAAATTGGTTTTACGAGTGTTGCTACCAGTTTGGTTTCATCCATGTTCTTTGCAGGACGTTGCTTTCTTTCTTTATTTCTGTCTTGCCAGTTTAGCTGAAAAAGTAAACTCTGATCGACAAAACATTTTTACTCTGCAAGCACAATCCGAAAAAAACATTAATTAAACATAGTGCCAATATAAGAGAAGATCGTTTTCATCTGAAGGCCACACTAAACCCTTTCCTACATGTCGGCGCTTATATACCCGCATGCGAGTCACACTGGGTTGCATTTACGCTGCAGCAGCATCCAAAAATGGGAACTTTTTAATCACCCCTTATACAAGGTGAATCAGCTGCCCCTACCGTTGACGTTACATGCAACCCGCAACGTTAAATCTGGTCTTCGTTAACTACGCGAGAGATTTTCACATTCTCTTACTCGCTATGCACAAATTAAAAGTCCTACAGCGAAAATGAACAGCAGCTTTTGTAGGGTGAGGATGCGTCTGAAGGTCTCGTACGTTTTTCCTTGAATAACTTGAGAAATGTGGCCTCTGACGAGAATGTGTCCCAGTATGAAATTTAACTACATTAAATTTCCTACAAAAAGGTCCTGTTCAGTTTTTCTGGAGGAATAATAGCCATCGTGTAGCAATCGAAAGAATATGAAAATCTGGAGCGTGGTTTATGGAAGTCTGATTTAACATTTCACTGTGCACAAAACGACATCGGCAGGTGCAGATGAATCAGCCCCTGTATTTACAAAGTGATGTTGCAGTTCGTGACCTCTGGTGCACGTCAGAGTCGGTACACCTGTCTTCAGACGACGATACACATTTTTGTCTTTGTTTATCTACGATAATATAGAGAGAATCCTTTCAACAATTGGTTTGTACAACGTTGCTTGACATTTAGCTACGCTGCAGAATTTGGTCACCAGAGTCTGTCGTTCGTAGAGTTCAGCAATTCTGTAATGAACAATCACGTCTTGCTACTCGATGTGTAGACAGAAGGAATCCTATGGCACTGTTGGCTGGGTGATCCGTAGGAGTAGGTACAGCTGTCTGATCGGAAAGGGTCTCTTGCTTCAGCGCACAGTGGCCTCTTTCAAACGCAGTGTATGAGAGTTCTGTATTAAGCGTATCTGTTGAGTTTAAGTGACTGTAATTGGCGTGTATAGCGTGGACTCATATTTTCTTGTTTGATGATGTCAGGAACGACATATTGAAACCCGTTATCGACAGTCAGCTTGCTCCTCCGAATAGCTCAAAGTCTCCATCAAGAGTGCCAAGTGCCCTCAGTCCATGACTCAATGTGGAGAGGTATGGAACTCAATACACGACATTAGCTCAAAGTCTTGTGGTCAAGCACTATAATCCATTACATCCACTTCTTTTGCCGGTCAATACTCTCGGTGAAAATGTTTTCCACTACCAGTGTCGGCGTCCTAGGCCAGAGACGTGTCGTAACCCCCCCCCCCCTCTTCTCGCCACCCCATTCGCTCATTTGTTTTCAACCTTGTTTCGACGTTTTTAGTTTTCCTAATTTGTTTCTCACGCAAAACGAAAGTTCTATGCTACTAAAAACATAGCCAGTAACTCTCACTTAAAAATTATCACTTTGCTTACAGTTATCTTTCTGCTGCGAAAAGCAAACCTACATCGGAAAGAAAGGTACAAACTCGACTTGCTTTTTGGATAGAAATGAAGCACGAGAGGAGAACAGGTAATACCAATTTCCACCTCACAATAACAACGAAATAAAACAAACCGAAGTGGTTTATTCACTGAAGAAAAATAAAAAGTACATGTGTTTTAATGTGAAATCATAAATATGAAAATTAGTCTAGAAAATTATATTCGCATCTAGAAATCATTTCGTCGAGATTTCTTTTCAGCAGAGGCATCAATTATGTCATCACAAGTAATCCAGATAATAATTTCAATTCGCAACACAGACAATACCGTAACTGTCTCTTGTAAAGCGGTAGTTGTGTTTCAAACAGAAAGCGATCTTTCTGCAGAACAATTAGGTACCGTAAACTTGGGTTACTTGAAACCTGAGGGTTATCTTAAGCCCAACCGGGAAAGAGTTTCGGTCTATTGCCAGAGAGAACAGCTGCTCACAGGAATGTTAGTACTATGATTGCCCTGTAGATACCAGCAGTGTCTTTAGTGTGGACAGGTTTGTTAGTTCGTTTACTGGCAACCAAAGGCCCAATTCTGGCTTATTTGTCAGAGTGAAATATTATTGTTTCGTGTTGCGTTTATTCGTCAAGCTTTCGTCTGTAAACCTATCTTCAGAGAGTACAGATTGTTGAAAAGCGATATTTTTTTAAAAATTTCGTACCTTTTGTGTCTTTATAAGTACTCCATTTAACCCTTTTTTTCTCAGTCATCAGTCCTCTGACTGATTAGATGCGGCCTCACACGAATTCCTCCCCTGTGCCAACATCTTCATCTCAGATTATCATTTGCAACTTACGTCTTCAATTACTTGCTGGGTGTATTCCAGTATCTGTTTTCCTCTACAATTTTCACCCTCTTCAGCTTCCTCTAGAACGATGGAAGTTATTCAGTGATGTCTTAAAGTTATCGTACCATCCTGTCCCTTCTTCTTGTCAGTGTTTTTCATATATCAGACCACATAATTTTCAACATTCTACTATAGCACCACATATCAAATACTTCTATTCTCTTCTGTTCCGCTTTCCTTAAAGTCCATGTCTCACTGCCACACAATGCTGCGCTCCAAACGTACGAGTACATTCTCCGAAATTTCTTCCTCAAATTAACGCCTATGTTTGATACTGGTAGACTTCTCTTGGTCAGGAATGCCCTCTTGGCCAGTACTAGCCTGCTTTTGATGTCCTCCTTGCTCAGTCCATCATGGGTTATTTTGCTGTTTAGGTAACATGGTTCTAATGGCCATGAGCACTATGGGACTTAACATCTGAGGTCATCAGTCGCCAAGAACGCAGAACTACTTAAACCTAACTAACCTAAGGACATCACACACATCCATGCCCGAGGCAGGATTCGAACCTGCGACTGTAGCGGCCGCGCGGTTCCAAACGGAAGCGCCTAGAACCGCTCGGCCACATCGGCCGGCGTTTAGGTAACAGAATTCCTTAAATTCATCTACTTCATGATCTCCAATCCTGATGTTAAGTTTCTCGACATTCTCATTCCTGTTATTTCTGATTAATTTCCTATTTCATCGATTTAATCTCAATCCATTTCCGTGCTCATTAGACTGTAAATCTTGTTCACTTTCATCGAGGACAGGAATGGTATCTGTGAATCTTCGCATTGATACCGTTTTACCTTGAATTATAATTCCACTCTTGAAGCTTTCTTTTATTTCCGTCATTGCTTCTTTGATCTTCAGACTGAACAGTAGCGTCGACAGGCTACATCTTTGTCTTACACCCTTTTTAATTCGAGCCCTTGGTTCTTGGTCTACCATTCTTAGTGTTCCCTGTTACACTTGTATATTACCCGTCTTTTCCACACCTTACCCCTGTTTTTCCCAGAATTTCGAACATCTTGCACCATCTGACACTGCCGAACGCTTTTTCCAGGTCGCCAAATCTTATGAACGTGTCTTGATTTTCTTTAGTCTTGCTTCCAGTATCAATCGCAACGTCAGAATTGCCTTTACCGTTCCTAAAGCCAAAGTGATCGTCATCCAACACAGCCTCAGTTCTCTTTTCCATTCTTTTGTATATTATTCTTGTTAGTTAGCCGTCAAGCTGACTGTGCAATAATTCTTCCACTTGTCGGCTCTTGCAGTCTTCGGAAATGTATGGACATTGTTTTCCGAAAATCAGATGGTGTATCGCCAGTCTCTGACATTCTACACAGCAACGTGAAGAAGCGTTCATTTCCACTTCACCCAATGATTTTTAGAAATTGTGATTGAATGTTATGTATCACTTCTGTCTTATTAGTTCTTAAATCCTCAAAAGCTCTTCTAAATTCTGATTCTACTACTGCATTCCCTATCTCTTCTTTACAGACCCCTCCTTCCTCTCCTATTACGTCATTAAACAAGCCTCTCCCCTCCTAGAAGCCTTCCGTGTTCTCTTTCCATTTATCCGCTTCCTCCTGCGCATTTAACTGTGCAATTCTCACTGCACTCTTAATGTTACCACCCTTGCTTTTAATTTTAACGGAGGCTGCTTTGACTTTTCTATATTTTAAATCAATCTTTCCGACAATCAGGTCTTTTTCGAGTTTCTCATATTTTTCATGCAGCCATTTCGCCTTGGTTTCACTACATTTCCTATTTATTTCATTCCTAAGTGACTTGTATTTCTCTATTCCTGATTTTCCCTTAACACTTTTCTACTTCCTTCTTTCGTCGATCAACTGAAGTATTTCTTGTGCCACTCGCGATTTCTTCGCAGTTACCTTCTTTGTACCTATGTTTTCCTTTCCAATTTCAGTGTTTGCCCTTTTTCGAGATATCCATTCCTCTTCAACTGAACTGCCTATTGAGCTATTCCTTATCACAGTATCTATAGCCTCAGAGAACTTCAAGCGTATCTCCTCATCGTTAGTACCTCTGTATCCTACTTCTTCGCACACTGATTCTTCCTAACTAGTTTCTTAAACTTCAGCGTACTTTTCATCACTACTAAATTGTGATCTGTATCTATATCTGCTACTGGGTTACGCCTTACAGTTCAGTATCTGATTTCGGAATCTCTGCCTGACCATGATGTAATCTAATTGAAATTTCGCGTATATCCCGTCCTTTCCGAAGTGTACATCCTCCTCTTGTTATTTTTGAACAGATTATTCACTATTACTAGCTGAAAGTTATTGCAGAACTCAAGTCTTTCTCCTCTCTCATTCATAGTGCCAAGCCCATTTTCTCCCGTAACTTTTTCTTCTGCTAGTACCTGAATTACCAGTTCACTATCCTCATATACTTTCTCTACCTTCTCTACCTTCGGCTTGGGACGTAGGCATGTATACATTAACTATCGTTACCGGTGTTGGTTTGCTATCGATTCCGATGAGAACAACCCTGTCACTGAACTGTTCACAGTAACTTACTTTCTGCACTACCTTCCCAATCATAATGAATCCTACTCCCATTATACCATTTTCTGCTGCTGTTGATATTACCCTATTCTCATCTGACCAGAAATCCTTGCCTTCCTTCCATTTAACTTCGCTGGTCCCCCACTGTATCTAGGCTGAGCCTTAGCATTTCCTTTTTCAGACTTTTTAGCTTCCCTACCATGTTCAAACATCTGACATTTTACGTCCCGACTCGTAGAATGTTATCCTTTAGTCGATTATTTAATGTTTTGCTCATAGTCACCTCCACCTTGACAGTCCCCTCCTGGAGATCGAATGGGGGACTGGCCTGTAATCTTTTGCCAATTGAAAGATCATCATGACACTTTTTCAATTACAGGCCACATGTACCGTGGATACAAATAATGTGTCATTAACGCAGTGGTTTCCATAGCCTTCTGCATCCTCATATCGTTGATCATTGCTGATTCTTCCGCCTTTAGGGGCAGTTTTCCACCCCAAGGGCAAGAGAGTATCCAGAACCTCCGTTCATTCCACTGCTCTCTTTGACCAGGCCGTTGGTTGAATGAGGGTGACTTCTTATGCCGGAAGTTTTTGCCTGAAATTGTTGATGAGTTTCATTCAAAATTTAAGCAATAGAGGTGTTCGAAACCGGGACCGAGGATGTTCTGATTTCTACTCACGATAGCCCTATACAGTGAGGTCTGAGATCCATACGTCTTATGAAAATGAAGGTGTGTGTGTGGATGTGTGTGTGTGTGTGTGTATGTATTTCACGTCTCCTCTGGAGCGATTTGAACCAAACTTATTACACACATCCTTTACTGGCAGTCAATCATTGCTGTGGGGATAAGAACCACTTATCTAACATAGTTCACGAGATATGGCGTCATAAACAGTGAGATACATGAGAAAATGCCCCTTCATTCATGACGCTTAAATGTATTATTTCTGTGCTACTAACATATTGGCAGTAAATTTCGCAAATTTCCAGATATAGTACTGAATGGACCTACAAAAGTATATCACACATAGTTCAGGATATATGACGTCACATGTTTTTCGACTGGCGTCAGCACAGATGTTCCAAGCATCATCATCCTCAGCCGGATAGTGCATTATCTGAAGGTGGCCTATTGCTAGACGCCGAAACTGGTCACGCTTTTAATAACCGACTGTGCGATCGAGACTAATTTTACTAGTTTTGCTTAACTGACAGATCACTGCTTCCCAATAATGTTATCTAAAATTAAACCAGAAATTGCTTGTGAAAACCTGCTCGACATTGTACTCCATTCTCTTGAACTTTCTACGTACAGTTGCGGTGCTAACTAGTCTCGTAGTAGCACTTCGGAACTCGCGAGTGATTCCTTCCGCTTATTTCATGCAGTTCTTTTCAACCGCTCTCCGCAGTGCTGGACGGTCCCTGTCCGGGTCTTGGTTTAGGTTTGTTCGTTCCTTCGTGTTTCGACTTCACAATCGCAACACCAGTATTCGATACGGGTAGCTGTAGAAGGGTTGAAGTGTCCCTGCAGGATGCGATACTCAGGCAACATCCACTAAATTTCGCTTACACGATAGATCACACAAATCTAAATGCTGTGAACTGAACTAAATACTTAGGAATTGCAATTACGAATAACTTTAATTGCAAAGAACAACAGATAAAGTTGTGGGTAAAGCAAACCAAAGACTGCGATTTATTAGCAGGATACGTAGAAAATGCAACAGGTCTACTAAAGAGACTGCTTACAGTACGCTTGCCCCTCCCGCTTCTGGAGTATTGCTGTGCGGTGTGGGATCCCTATTAGACAGGATTGACAGAGTACATCGACAATGTCCAAAGAAGGGCACCTCATCTTTTACTGTCGCGAAATAGGGAGGGGGGTGGGGGAGAGTGTCACGGACATGATACGGGAACTAAGGTGGCAGTCATTAGAAAATAGGCATTTTTCGTCTCGACAGAATCTTCTCACGAAATTACAATCACCAACTTTCTCCTCAGAGTGAGAAAATATTTTGTTGGCTCCGACCTACATAAGGAGAAATAATCATCATAAAAAAATAAGGGAAATAAAAGTTTGCACAGAGTGTTTAAGCATTCGTTTTTCCCGCGAGCATCTGCATGATTACACTGCGAGCTGTTGAAGAGCGGAACGGTAGAGGGATAACGCGAGACCTTAGTTTCTCCCGGCGTATTCAATGTTCAAATAACTTGTGGGAGTGCAGGCGTCGACAATAGCCAATATTTCGATAGGAGTACACTCTGCCATTTTCAAGGCAGTTTTGGCTGAAGGTGATTCAAAAAATGGTTCAAATGGCTCTGAGTACTATGGGACTCAACTGCTGTGGTCATAAGTCCCCTAGAACTTAGAACTACTTAAACCTAACTAACCTAAGGACAGCACACAACACCCAGCCATCACGAGGCAGAGAAAATCCCTGACCCCGCCGGGAATCGAACCCGGGAACCCGGGCGTGGGAAGCGAGAACGCTACCGCACGACCACGAGATGCGGGCGAAGGTGATTCGATGAACCCTCTGTCTGGCAGTTAATTGTGAATTGCAGTGCAATCATGCAGATGTAGATGTAGAATGACTAATCCACGTTCTAAGTCAGTGAGCTCTACTGACTGAGTCGTACTGCTGTTACCTCTTCTTTACTGAGAATACAATGTACCCCGCCGCCGTTTATACCGACGGGTCCACTTCTAGTGATATCTAGTGGCCAATTCCGCATTACGTAGGGGGTATGGGTGCTTTAGATCTGTGTAAATCCGGCCATGTCCACTATCAGGTTCCGAATCCGTTACTTGCGTGTCGAGTGCTACCGCACATTAGTACGTAAAGGAACTCAGCTACAGAGGCTGTAACACAGCTATCGATATTACCTATAGGGATCTCATCTAAATTATTTTTCCCTTTTTGCTTAATGTTACTTCTGTATAACTATGCTGTTTGATGTAACATCAGCCGGCCGCGGTGGCCGAGCGGTTCTAGGCTCTTCAGTCCAGAACCGTGGGACTGCTGCGGTCGCAGGCTCGAATCCTGTCTCGGGCATGGATGTGTGTGATGCCCTTAGGTTACTTAGGTTTAAGTAGTCCTAAGTTCTAAGGGACTGATGACCTCCGATGTTAACTCCCATAGTGCTCAGAGCCATGTAACACGATGTAAATGTTTTATTGTTTATTTATGATAATTTATGTAATTGTAATTAATATATGAATATAATTTCAGAAGTATGTGTTGTGAAAGAATGTAAAAGCTAAAAATTTAATTTTGATACTGGTTCATGCATAGGGCAAGTAGGTTTGTAATCATGTCTAACTTGGAGGGAAGTCCCTCCTCAACGGAACTGGCTAGGGAATAGAAAAAGTCGATCTGGTAGTCGAACTGCAAGACTCTTGCGTGACGTGAGTCAGTCGGTGGCTGGCAGGCAGTGGGTCCGCATCTTGTTTACTGGTAAGAGGCGAGAAGAACTGCAAGATTATATAATATAGCCTCGGATGAGGAAGTAATGTGGCTTATTATTCTTGGCATACTTTGATTAACTCTGTACTACGAAAATCAGACGCTAAGAAGAGAATTTTCAGAGCTTGTCACACAGGAAGAGCCACGGATACTTTTGCTGCCCTTTTTTGAATAACACGGAGGTCGACGCTGCCGCCGTCTTCATCTCACATTAGCAGCTGAATACCGTATAATAGCATGGATCAGTTATATGGTTTCGTTTTCAATAATAATTATTTTGTGTTGAGCCACTGCATTTGATCCTCAGTCATTTACCTACACAGGGTCGATCCCAAGTGCTACCATGAATCCGAGTATCCTGTTTTACTGAATTGGAAAGCAATTCTTTCCTTAACAAAACTTATACGACTTTGTGGAGGTGTTAAGTACATAATTATTAAGTGAGCATAAGTTTTGAAATATTCCACGTAGTTCTCACTGGACAGGTAAAGCAAGAAAAGATTCTTCTCATTGAAATAATAGTGTAGAGTTTCTTGTATAATGTAGTTAACAGTGTTTCCCATTTTCTGTTGTGATGAAGTGTTCACCCACGATCTGAATCTACCGATAAATTAGTTTCTGGGTCCCCATGCTGGTTGTTGAGCCAAGTTTAAATGTCATAGTAGAGTATCAGCAATCAAGAATAAGCAACTGGCTACAAATACTCAAAATATGCTAGATCCTGGTATCACATGTTCCACTTGAGCTAAATAATGTAAGGAAGTGTATATTTCTTGAAAATGCAAGTAATAATGGATACAAAAGATATCTTAACAGTAGTAACTTCCTATATTTAAACTGACAAAAGAACCTCTTGTACAAGTCAGTAATGCTCCAAGATTAGTAATAATTTACTTATAATTATCATTATCTTCCTACTGTATAGTATAGATAGTAAGTTTTATTGAGAGCCAATTGTTTCCTAACTTTGTCTCGAAACCTGGCAGAAAATCCAAAGCGATCCTGGTCGTATGTGAAGTATGTTATCGGCAAGAAACAATCAATGCCTTCTCTGTACGATAGCAATGGAGATACCATCGAAGACATTGCTGCCAAAGCAAAGTTACTAAATACAGCCTTCCGAAATGCTTTCACAAAAGAAGACGAAGTAAATATTCCAGAATTCGAATCGAGAACAGCTGCCAACATGAGTAACGTAGAAGTAAATATCCTCGGAGTATTGAAGCAACTTAAATCACTTAATAAAAGCAAGTCTTCTGGTCCAGACTGTATACCAATTAGGTTCCTTTCGGAGTATGCTGATGCATTAGTTCCATACTTAATAAACATATACAACCGTTCGTTCGACGAAAGATCCGTACCCAAAGACTGGAAAGTTGCACAAGTCACACCAATATTCAAGAAAGGTAGTAGGAGTAATCCACTAAATTACAGGTCCATATCATTAACGTCGATATGCAGCAGGATTTAGAACATATATTGTGTTCGAACATAATGAATTACCCCGAAGAAAACGGTCTATTGACATACATTCAACATGGGTTTAGAAAACATTGTTCCTGTGAAACACAACTATCTCTTTATTCATATGAAGTGCCGAGAACTATTGACAAGGGATTTCATATCGATTCCGTATTTCTGGATTTCCAGAAGGCTTTTGACACTGTAGCACACAAGCGGCTGGTAGTGAAATTACGTGCTTATGGAATATCGTATCAGTTATGTGACTGGATCTGTGATTTCCTGTCAGAGAGGTCACAGTTCGTTGTAATTGACGGAAAGTCATCGAGTAAAAAAGAAGTGATTTCTGGCGTTCCACAAGGTAGTGTTATAGGCCCTTTGCTGTTCCTTATCTATATAAACGATTTGGGAGACAATCTGAACAGCCGTCTTCGGTTGTTTGCAGATGACGCTGTCGTTTATCGACTGATAAAGTCATCAGAAGATCAAAACAAATTGCAAAACTATTTAGAAGAAATATCGGAATGGTGCGAAAAGTGGCAGTTGACCTTAAATAACGAAAAGTGTGAGGTCATCCACATGAGTGCTAAAAGGAACTCGTTAAACTTCGGCTACACGATAAATCAGTCTAATCTAAAAACCGTAAATTCAACTAAATACCTAGGTATTACAATTACGAATATTTTAAATTGGAAGGAACACACAGAAGACTAACCAAAGAGTGCATTTTATTGGTAGGACACTTAGAAAATTTGGGAGACCTACTAAGGAGACTGCCTACACTACGCTTGTCCGTCGTCTTTTATAATACTGCTGCGTGGTGTGGGGTCCTTGCCAACTAGGACTGACAGAGTACATCGAAAAAGTTCAAAGAAAGGCAGCACGTTTTGTATTATCGTGAAATATGGGAGAGAGTGTCACAGAAATGATACAGTATTTGGGATTGACATCATTAAAAGAAAGGCGTTTTTCGTTGCGACGGAATCTTCTCACGAAATTCCAATCAGCAAGTTTCTCCTCCGAATGCGAAAATATTTTGTTAACACCGACCTACATAGCAAGGAACGATCAAAAAGATAAAATAAGGGAAATCAGAGCTCGTTCGGAAAGATATAGGTGTTCATTCTTTCCGCGCGCTATACGAGATTAGAATAATAGAGAGTAGTGAAAGTGGTTCAAATGGTTCAAATGGCTCTGAGCACTATGGGACTTAACATCTGAGGTCATCAGTCCCCTAGAACTTATAACTACTTAAACCTAACTAACCTAAGGACATAACGCACATCCATGCCCGAGGCAGGATTCGAACCTGCGACTGTAGCGGTCACGCGGTTCCAAACTGAAGCGCCTAGAACCGCTCGGCCACACCGGCCGGCGAAAGTGTTTCAATGAACCCTCTGCCAGGCACTTAAATGTGAATTACAGAGTATCCATGTAGATGTAGATGTAAACACATTAACACTCCTCCTGTGTATTCAATCAAATCTCTCGTACATTACTTGCTAAACTCTGCTACTGTCTTGTACGTTATCAGGAAAACAGAAGTTCAGCATCAAGTAAAGTTAATCCCAATAGTTAACTTTCTTTATAATCCATATTAGTACTGGATCCAACTAAGCCTAATTAGGCTGAAGATCTTTTCACTTTATGTAATTACAGTTTACTTTATTACTGAAAGAACTTTGATTCAATTTCCGTTTGTTTTGCTACTGCTTCCTTTCCATAGAAATCTTTAGAAAAGCAAAATCAGTTCCATACCTTACCATTACACACCGTAGTGGTCACTAAAGAAGTATCGTTTCATAGGAATAGCATTATCAGCATATTACTAATTTAATAGCAGCCGGTAGCATTACAAGGCGTGTGACGTGCATGCAGAGTATGCAGTTTTTTCAGATCTTCCGTAGATACTTACATGCATCTTTGTGGCCCATTTTGTGACAAGGATCAGTAGATGCAATTAAGGAGAGTAATTGTCGTTTATCTCGTTTATTTACGTTGCCTAGCATTGTGAAATCCTCACATACGGCTATTCTTCTGAATTAACTCCAGAGTGAAAGGTTTGTAAGGATTGGCGGGCCTCTTTTTCTTTATTTAGCGTCATTTAGCCCAGCTGGAGCTAGTATTGTTCGGCGGGGAGTTGGTTCCCGTATTCTCTAAGTACTGGTAGCGGACTGCACGAGTTTGCGACTCTTTGTCAGCCACTCTCCAGGCAGGTGAGACAAAGCCCACCTCAGATTGCGCAGTAAAAGTTTAATCGCATTCCCTTCGATGGGAGAAAGTTTATTTACTTTAATAGAAAGGCCGAATGACAAGAGAGTGTGAGACTGTGGAGCCGGCAAAGGAGGGAAATAAAAAGTAAAATAACAAGAAAGACGTATCTCGCTGTCATCAGTTTGCCATCTTGCCGTACTGTGCGCCTTTCCATTAGACAACCGAAGATTGGCTTGTAGTCTACACTCAGGTGGGAAGCGTCCAAGGTACAAATAAATAGTAAGTACACAGTACAGATGTGTTACTGTGTACCGTGTTGTTTTTGCGACGCAACAGTCATCTGTGAGCGGTATCTATATAGACATAGCCATTTACACAAGGTGCTCTATGTCTGAAATATTTTAACTATGACAAACCCTTTATCATGTGCTGCTTTTTGTCCACATGACAACTCGGCGTGTGGTCCAACTTAAAATGAGCACGTTTCATAAGAAAAAGGTTTTCTAAGACATGAAGATGACAGCAAAGTCTGTCTGAAATGGTTGTTTTAAATAAAAGAATTTTTATGCGATCCTGGCTTTAGAATGTTTTTTAGCAACAAAATTTTTATAATTCGGGGTCTACAAGATTTACTGCCAAGACTGCGAAAAGTTTTGTATTTGTCAGAACGGGAAGAAATTTCAAGATTCATTTTAAAGAACATACATATACTCAAAATAAGAGTGCATTCGGTACACATTTGGACAATGGCAGGTGATACAGAGGATAATATGAAAGTGTTGCACAAGGCACGAAAAGGACAACTATCGAACCTACAGGAGATAATCGAAATTCACGTTAATTGAAAACAGCAACCGAGGTTACTGCTGAATAAACAGAATGAGTTTAACCTGAATGGATTCCACTTCAGATGTGTTATTGACTACAGAAATTTTGATAAATTAATAGCCATTGTTCTGGCAGTTATTCTACACAAACGGCAATGTTTAACTGCTTTGTCGTGCTGAAAAGTTGTGATCAACAGTTGTCACGTTACTTTTATACTTTTTATTCAGAGTGGTACACAATTATGTGTTATTTACTTTGTCAGGCAAGAAGCTTTGTATTGTTACCCTTTAGACGTTTTATGTGGATTTAAAATATGGATTTTATTTCCACGTATTGTTTGTCAGTTTAAGCTTCACTGTCAGACATTGCTTTTTGTTACATGAAATATTTTTAATTACTGACTATATATACTGCGTTTTAAGTATTGGATTTACAGTACTTGTTATCGTGTTCCTTAGCATAAGTCCCTCTGCTGCACCCAGGCCTTCAACAACACTCACTATGTACATAGGTATATAAGTATATACATCTCGACTCTGAACTACGTTAGAATATTTTTATGTTTTGTATGGCTGGTATGCATAGCTGTTAGTCATATTATTATTTATTTGTTTGTTTTATGCATTCCCAGACCTTTTGCAGATTTAGCTTCAGCTTAGTTTGTCACACTACTGTTTTTCTATTTGTAACAGATCCGAAGATGGCAATGGCCGAAGTCGGTAATTATGAATTGTACAACTTGCGCGATCCAGACGGATCTTTACAGATAAAGTGCTATGACATGATCGCGAACTCATGGCTCTGAGCACTATGCGACCTAACTTCTGAGGTCATCAGTCGCCTAGAACTTAGAACTAATTAAACCTAACTAACCTAAGGACATCACATACATCCATGTCTGAGGCAGGATTCGAACCTGCGACCGTAGCGGTGGCTCGGTTCCAGACTGCAGCTCCTAGAACCACACGGCCACGCCGGCCGGCATCGCGGACTCATTTACAGACTTTAAATCTTCAATTCATTATGACTGCGTGACTAACTGAGACTGGAACCTGAGACGTAGCTATTTAAGCTAGTCTCACGACCCACCCTCAGGGCTTTACTTGCGCCGTTATCACATCCACTGCCTTCAAATTTCACGGATGTCCTCCCGCATACCATGCACGACTAGCACTCCCGGAAGAAAGAAAATTCTTCCAGGAGTGCTACTGTCGCAATGTGTGCAGGACGTTCTTCGGTACTCTCCATACAATCCCCTCCCCTCCCCCTCCCTTCCCATTTCCTTTCACTGCCAAATTGACTGTTCCTGAATGCATCAGGATGTGTGCTATCAAACAATCCTTTCCTTTAAACGGGTTGTGCCATAAATCTATTTTCTCCTCAGTTCTACTCAGTACCTCTTCATCGGTTATCCGGACTACCCATGTAATCGCCACC
Source organism: Schistocerca cancellata (assembly GCF_023864275.1). NCBI lineage: Eukaryota > Metazoa > Arthropoda > Insecta > Orthoptera > Acrididae > Schistocerca > Schistocerca cancellata. The sequence goes on from NC_064627.1 coordinate 390,151,521, forward strand.
ATTCTTCTTGTAACACCCTATTTAAACACTTAAATTTATATTTGATGTTAATAAATTTCTCTTTTTAGTAATTCTTTGCTAATGCCAGTCTACATTTACAGCCCCTTAGCTTCTGCAACTGATAGTTATTTTTCTCCCCAAACAGCTGTACTGATCTACTGCTTTTAGTGTCTAATTTCACAATCATCACCGAGCGAGGTGGCGCAGTGGTTAGGACACTGGACTTGCATTCGGGAGGACGACGGTTCAATCCCGTCTCCGGCCATCCTGATTTAGGTTTTCTGTGATTTTCCTAAATCGCTTCAGGCAAATGCCGGGATGGTTCCTTTGAAAGGGCACGGCCGATTTCCTTCCCCTTCCTTCCCTCACCCGAGCTTGCGCTCCGTCTTAATAACCTCGTTGTCGACGGGACGTTAAACACTAATCTCCTCCTCCTCACAATCATCGAACTTGGTGGCGTAGTGGTTAGCACACCTGCACTCGCATTCTGGAGGACAATGGTTCAAATCCAAGTCTGCCCATCCAGATCTAGATATTCTGTGATTTCCCTAAATCGCTCCCAGCGAATGTCGGGACTGTTCCACTGAAAGGGGATAGCCGATTTCCTACCCCATCCTTGAAACGTTCCGAGATTGTGGTCCATCTCTAACGATCTCGATAGTTCTTCATTCTTTTCTTCATTTCCTAATCTAGGTTTCTCATTATTCAGTTACCACTCGTTTACTTAATCTCTTTTTCAAGATTTTGTCCAATCCTATCAATTGCTCTTTCAAGTACTTGCTGCTCCCTGACAGAACTACAACGTCATAGGCAAAACTCAAAATTTCTTCTCTCTGTACTTGAGTCCCTTTACAAATTTCTGCTTGATTTCCCTTACAACTGTCTCATTGTACAGGCTGAATATCATGAGCTACAACTCTGCCACACTCCAACAGTGTGGTTTCTGCATAAGATGTAAGCAATTTTTCGCTTTGTTTATTTTATTCCTCCTACCCTCAAAATTTGAAAGAGTGTCTGTCAAGAATCCTACATAATATCGCTTATACTGGGGCTAATCTTGACAATGCACTGTACTGTAACTTGTGGAGTGTGCACTGCATGAAAAAATAAGTGAGGCGCACAGATAAGATCGGATGTCAACGTAGCTTCGTATACGTACACACCATCAGCAGGTATGTGGGTGATTATAGTTGTAATTGCGTGCGACAGGTACAATGGCCACCAGGGTGCATTAGCGTTGTTCATATGTAGTGTTACTAACGGATCTGGGAAGGTATATAACGAACGTGAACAGCGTCATATGTTGAGCGATCACTGGAAAGGATTCCGAGATGCGTTTCAGACAGCGTTATCAAGCAGGGGACACAGTTTGAATGGGGTCCCACTGAGGCTCTCTATTTGTCCAAAGGGTCAGCTCGTGAAAAATCTAGATTAATGGGGTATTGAGATGAGACAGTAGCCTGATGTCGGACTGCATGAGAACGAGAGAGCAAACATACTCTTCGTCAAGGTTCCAGTCGACCACGTCTAACCACCGCAAGGGAGGATCACCGTATTGTGCACCAAACATGCCGGCCGCTGTGGCCGAGCGGTCCTAGGCGCTTCAGTCCGGAACCACGCTGCCGCTACAGTCGCAGGTTCGAATCCTGCCTCGGGCATGGATGTATGTGATGTCTTTAGGTTGGTTAGGTTTAAGTAGTTCTAAGTCTAGGGGACTGATGACCTCAGATGTTAAGTCGCATAGTGCTTAGAGCCATTTGAACCATTTGCCAGCACCCAGCACATCGTAACCCCTTCACATCTGCGCCTGTCTTCCAAAAGCAAGAAACCGGCTCCCTGCAACACTCTTTGGGATCCCGGACCTTTGGTCGGAAACTAGCAGCAGCCACACTAGGAATTAGCATTCAATGAGTAGACTGCCATTAACACGCACGCACGGATGCGTTTGGGAGAGATGCTATAACCGGTATGTATGAACTGCTAATAAATGGCGTCGCATTGTATTCAGTAAACGACTCGCGGTTCTGCACTACCGCAGATGACCATTCTATGCCAAGTATGGCGGCGACGTGGGTAGGGAGGCACTTGTTAAAAGTGCGAGGCCGGTTGATGCGCAATCGGCAAAGAGAAAGCTGTAGTGGTGGGGGTTGCAGGCAGGCACTGTAGGGCAAACGCCAAGCACTGGAAGGGAAGGGCCTTTCTAAATTCAAATCTACACTCAAATTTTTGTAAATGTGAGGTGGAACACATCCATGCCCTCAGTTGCGTGGTGACCATTCAAAAAGATTTTCTGTCACCTCATCTTTGGTTAGTATCCAAAAAGAATTACACTGCAAATGCAACAACAGCAGCAATTTATTTTTGCTTGGGTTTGTAACAATTTTTAACTTTTAGAGCGTCATGAGTTGTGAATTTTCAGTAAAAGATACATTTCTCTTGTCACCGTGTTAAAATTTGCTTCTTTTGCCAAAACAGGACGGAGTTTATACAGTGTCACGTCACCAAGGTGTTGTGCAGATGCAAATGCGAGAGTATTCTGAAAGCATGGTTTGTAAAGTTTATTAAGTGGTGAACTGAGGAAGAGTAAGAGCGATAGCTTGCGAAAAAACACATCCTCGGTACAAATGTCTTCACTTATGTTGTTCCACAACCACAGCATTTCTCGTTTCACCAGCTATCAATGCCACTTTAAAAATGCATCGAAAAGGTCTGTAGTTAGTGGAATAACACTGTAGATAATGAAGTTTTGCTTAATGACCATGTGGCACAATACTCTTCTCTTTGCATGCTGTAGTTTGGCAAAATATCATTCTCATATGTCAAACCATTTATTAAATGCAAGGAATGTTGTGGGTATTCCATTGTGGCTTTATCGCTGGCACGAGAAACCGAAAACGAATGTGCTACATCAGATCAATTTTCTGCAGACTGGTGACAGATAACGACCTCAAACGAAGTCTACAGAAAAATCCAGCATGTTAGCTTAATTTCATGTGCAACAACGTCTTCTGTAAAATCCACTAAATGGTTCAAATGGCTCTGACCACTATGGGACTTAACATCTGAGGTCATCATCCCCTAGACTTAGAACTACTTAAACCTAACTAACCTAAGGACACCACACACATCCATGCCCGAGGCAGTATTCGAACCTGCGACCGTAGCAGCCGCGTGCTTCCGGACCGAAGCGCCTAGAACCGCTCGGCCACAACGTCCGGCTAAAATGCACCAAACACAAAACTATAGCGAACCTTATTTTTCTTTGCAGACTTTTTAGAAATTCAAATAGTGTCTTACTTTAGTTCAAATTTCACAATTAACTGTGGCCATTAACGAAATTATGGGTACGTCATCATGAATCTGACATATAAAGCTGTACCTAAAATAAAAATGAATTTTTTTCCGCCGAAGTGTGTCTGTAAAATCTTTTGAGAAATATTTCAGGGCGTGCGCCTCGATCCTGCCATCGCAGTGCGTCGCCCACCGGCCGAAAGCGAGGAAACAATGTCGCCTTCCCTTTCGACCAAACAAATGAACTCGCCCAGCGCTTCCGATGAAAACTGTTCACTGGCCATCGGCCATGGTATCCTGCGCAAATTCTTCCCTGGAGTTATGACGTGAGGGTCCATCGAGTGTAACTTAAGCTCATGGCCGGTAATGGTTGAGGGAACTCAGATGGCACAATGTCATGTCATAGACATCTGCATCCTCATGTCACCTCTCGTGCAACAGTATCATGCTGCAATTTTACAACAGGACAACGCTAGTCCAAATGTGACACCTGTCTCTATGAACTGTGTGGTGTCACCGCCAAACACCACACTTGCTAGGTGGTAGCTTTTAAATCGACCGCGGTCCGCTAGTATACGACGGACCCGCGTGTCGCCACTGTCAATAATTGCAGACCGAGCGCCACCACACGTCAGGTCTAGTGAGACGTACTAGCACTCGTCCCAGTTGTACAGCCGACGTTGCTAGCCATGGTTGACTGACAACTACGCTCTCATTTGCCGAGACGATAGTTAGCATAGCCTTCAGCTACATTTGCTACGACCTAGCAAGGCGCCATTACCAGTATAGATATTGAGAGTCTATTATTGTATCATCAAGAGCGATGTTCTACAAATGTGGATTAAAGTTAAGTATCCCAGAAGCTACGTACTTTTCTTTATAGCATTCATTACGTATCCTGCTTCAGACCTCACGCCAGCCTGCGTGAGCTTAGCGTGCATATCGGTCTCCTCAAACAAAACAGTGTTGGCAAATCTGCCGACACTTCAAACTGTCTGTTTGATGTTGAGTCATTCTCTGGCCAGCAAGATCTCCGGGCGTGCCGCAGTAGAACACGTGTGGGAGCATCTCGGACGTCAACCTAGTAGATAGTGTCGGAAGTTCCATGCAGCTTTTCGCGGATGATGCTGTAGTATACACAGAAGTTGCAGCATTAGAAAATTGCAGCGAAATGCAGGAAGATCTGCAGCGATTAGGCACTTGGTGCAGGGAGTGGCAACTGACCCTTAACATAGAAAAATGTAATGTATTGTGAATACATAGAAAGAAGGATCCTTTATTGTATGATTATATGACAGCGGAACAAACACTGGTAGCAGTTACTTCTGTATAATATCTGGGAGTATGCGTACGGAACGATTTGAAGTGGAATGATCATATAAAATTAATTGGTGGTAAGGCGGGTGCCAGGTTGAGATTCATTGGGAGAGTCCTTAGAAAATATAGTCCATCAACAAAGTAGGTGGCTTACAAAACACTCGTTCGGCCTATACTTGAGTAATGCTCATCAGTGTGGGATCCGTACCAGGTCGGGTTGACAGAGGAGATAGAGAAGATCCAAAGAAGAGTGGCGCGTTTCGTCACAGGATTATCTGGTAAGCGTGATAGCGTTACGGAGATGTTTAGCAAACTCAAGTGGCAGACTCTGCAAGAGAGGCGCCCTGCATCGCGGTGTAGCTTGATGTCCAAGTTTCGAGAGCGTGCGTTTCTGGATGAGGTATCGAGTATATTGCTTCCCCCTACTTATAACTCCCGAGGAGATCACGAATGTAAAATTAGAGAGATTCGAGCGCGCACGGAGGCTTTCCGGCAGTCAGTCGTTCTTCCCGCGAACCATACGCAACTGGAACAGGAAAGGGAGGTAATGACAGTGGCACGTAAAGTGCCTTCCGCCACACCCCGTTGGGTGGCTTGCGGAGTATAAATGTAGATGTAGAACTCTGTCCCAGTGCCACGATCGAGAATATTAATGACCAGTTACATCAATTCTGGACCAGCTTGCCTCAGGACAGTGTACAAAGTCTTAAGTCACCCTTCCCAACTGTATCAGTGCGTGCACTCCGGCCAGACGGGTGCAACGACACACTGTTAAGTGGGCTCACACTACGAAGTTCTTTGTAAATTTGACATCTCACGTCCTCTCAACCAGTGAAGGTTCATTTATTTCCCCACTCCCCTTGCAGGTGCTTCAGTTTCTTTGTCGGATTGTGTAGAAGCAGAGTGACAGCGCGACGCCGGTAGTTGTCCAGCTACAGCAGTGGCCGCAGAATGACGACCAGTGGGCTGCAGACAGAGCATCGGGAGAGGTGACTGTGTCCCTGGCTCGCGTCCAGCGCTCCTGGGGGCAGATAGCGCCGCATCCCGGCGTCGCGATTTATGCCCCCGGCCTGCCGCCGCAGCACACACTCCATTTCGCGCCCCCGCTGCCCGCCGCCGCCGTTAACAAGCCAGCCGAGTCCGCCCCCACACGCCCCGGCGCCGGCGTAGCAACGCGGTGCAGTGCGGACCGCACCTGCCAGATATGGCGATTGACAGTCTCAATCGCCGTCCGTATTCGCCTGCACCATTACCGCTTCTGCGTTTGCCGTCCGACGTATTGATCTCCGCGACCGCAAAAGCGGGCAAACACCCGCTGATTCAGCGCAACTCCAGCGACATGTGACCGTATGGACGTTAGCTGAACAACCAACAGATAGTCTGATTTAAGGTAGTTAGCATGAGATGTTAAAGATCCGAAGTTATCGCGAGCAGTAATGCCTGCGTGCAGCTGCCACAGCGCTCCGCTCTACACCTTAAAATAAAAAAAATAAAAAAAAAATAAAAATAGAAATCGAAATGATCGAGTGGCGTTATTGACCAGTGGACCCCCTTTCGGGTTGTTCGCCCGCCAGATGCAAGTCTTCCTGTTTGATAGAAATCCGTCTACTTGCTCGTCTTTGCGATGAAGATCAAATGAAATGATTAGGACAATACACACGTACTCTGTCCCGAGTGAAGAAAATCGTGGAGCAGGCCGGGAATCGAACCTAGGATTCCGCGATCTGGACGATGTTCACCTCTTATTTTGAAACTTTCTGCAGATTATAACTGTGTTCCGGATCGGGACTCGAACTGAGGACCTCTTATGCTTACGAGCCATGTATGTTGGTGGCAGTAGAATCTTGCAGTCTGTCCCAAACGCAGGTTCTCTAAACTTTCTCCGTAGTGTTTCGCGAAAAGAAAATTTTCTTTCTTCAAGGGATTCCCATTTACTCACTTGCTGATCGAACCTACCGCTAACAAATCTAGCGAACCGCCTCTGAATTGCTTAGATATCTTCCTTTATTCCGACCTAATCGGGATTCCAAACACTCAAGCATTACTCAGGAATGGGTAGTATAAATGTTCTGTGCGCCGTCTGCTTTACAGACGAGCTAACCTTCCTAGAATTCTCCAAATAAGCCGAAGTCGACCTTTCGCCTTCACTACTACAACCGACCTTACGCGCATGCTCTATTTCCATTAAATCGACGTGACTGTGTCAAAGAGCACACCAACAATATTTTATTCAAACATTGCATGAATGTTTGTCCTACTCATCTGTATTAACTCACATTTTTGCCGCGCGGTCTAGGGCGTCTTGTTACGGTTCGCGCGGCTGCCCCCGTCGGAGGTTCGAGTCGTCGCTCGGGCATGGGTGTGTATATGTTGTAAGCTAGTTTAAGCTGTATTAAGTAGTGCGTAAGCCTAGGGACCGATGACCTTAACAGTTTGGTCCCATAGTCCTTACCACAAATTATTATTATCACATTTCTCCACATTCAGAACAACCTACCACTCACTCAAGTAGATATCCTACGTAACTCTTCCCGTCTCATCTTATAGCCGCCCAACGACTCTCATAGTCCCTTAACTAAAGCGTCATCAACAAACATTCACCAATATTGGCTTACCTTATCTAAGAAATCGTTTGCTGATAAAGAAAACAAGGACGTTCGCATCCCTGGGCCATTTCTGATGATACCCTTATCTCTCACGAACTCATGCCGTCCAGGACATTGTACTGCGTTGTGGTATCTAAAAGTCTTCGAGTGAGTCACATATGCCTGATGAGATGGAAATCCGCTGTAAGAATCACTTTATACTCGGACACACATTTATCTTACAGATCACTAAAACGTTTGTAAGTAAGACAAAACTCTGTTCTTACTTTTAACTGTGGCGGGAGTTAAGATTTTTTAGGAGACTATGAAACGAAAGTAGTCCCTATTTTAATATTCTGTGTAATGACTGACAATCTACGTACTTATTAGGTAGAAGAGCCGGCCGGTGTGGCCGTGCGGTTCTAAGCGCTTCAGTTTGGAACCGCGTGACCGCTACGGTCGCAGGCTCGAATCCTGCCTCGGGCATGGATGTGTGTCATGTCCTTAGGTTAGTTAGGTTTAAGTAGTTCTAAGTTCTAGGGGACTGATGACCTTGGAAGTTAAGTCCCATAGTGCTCAGAGCCTTTTGAGCCATTTTAGGTAGAAGATGTTAATGTGTTTTCAGGATGGCCGGACACCCTACTTTCCCAGCTATCAGCCAGTCCCATTCCCTTTTACCCTATTGTAGTTATAGTGTGGTTATAGTGTGCGTATTTTAACAATGGGTTTTACAAAATGACCGATCACATGTAATTTGTTCTTCTGAGTGAAAGTGTGAGTGAGAGTGAGTGAGACTGGAGTAGAGTGGAAGATATTTTAAAAGTAATTTTGATTTCATATTGAGTACATTTGTGGTCCTGATACTCTTCCTTGGGTTAGTACTCCGGCAACAATCAGTGCCATACAAGGGTTTCCACAGTGTCAGTTAGCTCTCTTATACTCGAAACTTGAGTCCAAAAATACACAATTACACCCTTCCACAATTGAACCCTTCCATAGAATAAGAGTCATGATCATCTTTGAGATATTCTTCTGACTCGATCCATTTTACGTGCCTAGTTCCTTAGGACCAAACTGAGTTGCAAATCTCCGTTTTCATGGAAGATGTCAGTACATGAAATTACAACAGAAAAGTAATAACAGATAAAATAAAATGTTTATGAATCTTAAAAAGACGACAAGCTATAAGGTTACATAAAAGCAATCAACAGGTTAACTGAGGAATCAAGAAACTGCTCGATAGAACAGAAGGAGTGATCCATGAGGAAACTTTTCGGTTTAGATTTGAAAGCCCGTGGATTACTGCTGAGTACGTAGTTTTTCGTTATATTGGATTACTGGTGAGTACGTAGTTTTTCGTTATATATAACATTTGTTTGAGTACAAAAACCTTTTAGTGTTAAACTTTGTACATCTTGGTCTCAAAGGCCATTCACCCTTTTATTAATAGAATGCCTATGTAGTAATGGAGAATGGACAAAAATATCGGCTATGGTTGTGCTGCTGTTACCCTGCACCATGGTTGGGGAAAATACAGTCTGCGTCAGATTATGTTCATGTAGGAGATATTACAACATTCTTTTTCTTGCAGAATCAGGTACAATTAATATTAAAGTCACCTCATACAACTAAACAGAAATGTTCTAAAGTCATAGTTAGGAGGCCTATAAATAACAACAATTGAAAGTGTTGTGGATTGGCAGGACAGCTAATCCACTATGAGGAAGCCGAAAGGCACGCGTTAAGCTCACGCAGGCTGGCGTGAGGTCTGGAACAGGACAAGGTAATGAGACTAGCAAAAATAGTACGTAGCTGCTGGAATACTTAACTTTAATCCATAATTGGTGAACATCGCTCTTGACGGTACATGTTTTACAGCATCAATAGTAACTGGTAATGGCGCCTTGCTAGGTCGTAGCAAATGACGTAGCTGAAGGCTATGCTAACTATCGTATCGGCAAATGAGAGCGTTTTTTGTCAGTGAACCATCGCTAGCAAAGTCGGCTGTACAACTGGGGCGAGTGCTAGGAAGTCTCTGTAGACCTGCCGTGTGGCTGCGCTCGGTCTGCAATCACTGATAGTGGCGACACGCGGGTCCGACGTATACTAACGGACCGCGGCCGATTTAAAGGCTACCACCTAGCAAGTGTGGCGTCTGGCGGTGACACCACAGAAAGTTTAGTTTCATTGAATCCATTACCCCTCCACAACTGTTCAGTGCAGTGCTTTGACACATCTACGGACTCAAATGTAATACTATTTTTACGTACTCCCCCATTACATAATGAACTCCTTGAAAAACAGCTAGCTAATCTGTATCCTGGTAAAGGAAGCCTCTGAACTGTCACGTTCTTTAAGTGGTGCTCTGATGTATCAATAATGCCACAGTCAACACCTATTAGCAGTTCACTAACTTTAGCTCTAATAGCTCTAACATTTTGATGAGATATGATAATTCCTTCACTAACTGAGTACCTGACCTCCTTTGAAGGTGGTTCCTTTGTTAGAGAGACTTCCTTTAAGCAGGGATACCTATCAGCTGACTTACTTTATCCATATCTTCAAGAACAAAAGTTAATCGCAAGGAGGCGGGAATCTCTGTCTAAACGTACAATACGTATTACTCGTTTAGATGTTTAACCATCATCGTCAGGTAGAACACATTTTTCACGTGGTTGTTGTCAGAGGTAAACATTGGCGAATTCGTGTAGGAAGATGTGAAGCGACCGAGAGATTCTTTGAAAAAAGCAGCATTGTAGAGTTAATGAGTATTCTATTTGGTGTAATACTGTTTCGTAAGCTCTTTAGTCATAATCTCTTTGGCAAAGAAAAGGACCATCTTTCCTACATAACATCAACATTGTGTGACTGACATACAGTGAGAAACATATGCGAATTTCAGCGGTAGGATGCAGCTCAGTTATTGCTCTTTATGCACTGTAAGCACCTCTAATATCTTTTAATCATCTGCTATCTTACATGAGTAAGTCTAGTGGCCGCTTCACTTAAGTAGGCTACAAACAGTGCAACTCAATCTAACCTCTCTCTTGACTCACATGCTGCTTCACGAAATCGCCAATGCTAACCCATGGGATACCGCCTTGTCGAAGGCACCTTATGTGCCGGGCGGTGAGGCTTATGAACTTTGAAGGAGCCGGGCGCTATGCCGGTGGTAGCGTAGCTAGTGGCGGGGCGGGGTTACCCAAGCCGGATTGCCCCAGAGGAGGAGCCATAGAAAGCGTGTCCCACACCATAGGGGAAGGAGCGTGGGGGCACTATAGACTAGGTCGTCAACCCTTTTAGGGGAGATAACTCCAAAATATGTAGAGAGGATATAAAATGTAGACTGGCAATGGCAAGGAAAGCGTTTCTGAAGAAGAGAAATTTGTTAACATCGAGTATTGATTTAAGTGTCAGGAAGTCGTTTCTGAAAGTATTTGTATGGAGTGTAGCCATGTATGGAAGTGAAACATGGACGATAAATAGTTTAGACAAGAAGAAAATAGAAGCTTTCGAAATGTGGTGCTACAGAAGAATGCTGAATATTAGATGGGTAGATCACATAACTAACGAGGAGGTATTGAATAGAATCGGGGAGAAGAGGAGTTTGTGGCACAACTTGACTAGAAGAAGGGATCGGTTGGTATGACATGTTCTGAGGCATCAAGGGATCACCAATTTAGTACTGAAGGGCAGCGTGGAGGGTAAAAATCGTAGAGGGCGACCAAGAGATGAATATACTAAGCAGATTGAGAAGGATGTAGGCTGCAGGAGGTACTGGGAGGAAGAAGCTTGCACAGGATAGAGTAGCATGGAGAGCTGCATCAAACCAGTCTCAGGACTGAAGACAACAACAACAACAACAACAACAACAACAACTACTACAAACTGAAAGACCGGTCCTCCAGGTTGCGGGCTGAGTGCGAGGTCGATACCCATGCCTCGTAAAAAGTCTATCATCGCTAATAATGAAAGAACGAATGCCGAATTGCCCTTACGAAGACGAACTGCGTCAAGAAACAAGAGTATGGATATGCCAGTGCTTAAATTTGAATCGTGGAACGTGCGTACACTACTGCAGATAGGAGCTATGAATAGCATTGCCGAAGGTATGGAATATGAGTTGTTGCATTGCAGGACATCAGGTGGAAGAGAAGGTGTGGGATCCATAAGTATAAATTCTCCCTATATTATTTAGGAAAAGACGAAAGACAAGGGGAGCATGAAGTTGGGTTTATAGTCAAGAAGATATACATAAATGTGTCATTCCTTTCACTCCACATAAGGAAAGAATATGTAATGTGTGTATCAAAGACAAATTTCACAACGTGATCTCCGCGAACGGATATTCACAAACAGAAGAATCAGATGAAGTTATGGCGGATGATTTCCATGATCAACTACACGAGGTTTGTGACAGAACACCTAGAGATGACTCCAATGTAGTCCTTCATGATTATAATGCGAAAATCTACAAAGAAAGGATTTTCAGAAGCGTATTGGGTAAGGAAGGTCTGCAAGATGAAACTAGTAATAAAGATATGAGGTTTGCCAGTTTCATTCTGCGAGCAGATTAAAGGCAGTAAGTGCCAGTGTCTCAAGGAAAAATATCTACAAAGGGATGTGGAAAATACGAAGAACTAATGAAGCAAACCAAATAAGCCAAGAGATGGGCATTTAATATGGAACATGTGCGCACGTTCGGGTTGTGATCACTATCTACTAGGGGCCAAAATGAGACACAAGCTGCCAAAGGAAGTAGTACCAGAGTAAAGAGATGCAATATAGAAAACTGAACGATAGGTCTAATATTCAAGAGTATCAGAACAGACTGAGACGGGAGCTGCAAAGAAAAGATGGTGAAGATCATATAGACAAAGAATGGAACTCTGTTAGAAATGCCATTCTGACAACAGCACATGAAATACTGGCGGAAACAAGGAGACTGAGACATGAAGGCTGGTGTGATGATGAATGCAGACAGGCTGTGGAACAGGAAAGGAAGCAAGACTGAAATGCTTACAGCGAAGTGCAAGATAAAATAGGCATATGTAATAAAAAGGAAATAGAGGAAACAAGGATGTCTACAAGAGAAAAAAGGGAAGCCATAAGAAGAAAGAGGAGACGGAAGAACACTATCAAAGGAAGGACAGCACAAAGTTTTAAGGAAAATTAGAGAAGATCCTCAAGGGGTTCCCATTTCTACAGTGCTTTCTAATCTGACTCTTGAAGAAACCGTTCAAAAGCTTCAAATATGTAGCTGTATAGGCACAAAGTCAATCCAGATATGTGCATATGCTTATGATGTAGCAATTAATAGTAGAAGAAGACTTTCACTGGAGAGAACGATAGGTGAGCTGAAAGAAGCCACACTACCTAGAGGCCTTGCTGTTAATGAAAATAAGACAAAATACACGAATTTCACCAGAAATGGAAATAATAATTTGGGTAAAATGTCAGCAACTGGTTTCAGTTTTGAGCACGTCCAGAAGTTATATGTGTCGAAACCGCTAAGTAAGAAGCTTAGGTGATTATGTATGCATGCAATTCCGATATCTAAATATGCTTGTAAATGAAGCACTTTAGTGGCGGGGTCCCTGTGTAAGTACAGCGAAACATCATTTTACGATGCGGACTGCGACAGATTGTAAGTTTTTCAATATTTGTACCTACGGATTCATAATAGCTGAGTTTAACAGTATCCTTTCTCAAAGGACTGGTCGCCCAGGGGACGTAAGGAATAAGTGAGCTACTTGGTGTCCCGTAGACTTATTTTTTCCACAATGGTCATTATTAGGCGTCTAGCCAAGACCATCCCCAACAGTCGGTATGAAGACTCCTTTTACGTTTGTTGCTGCGTTTAATAATAAAATGACCTTTCTCGAGCTATATACAATTTTATTTGACGTCTTAATTACACGGCCGACAACGTCAACTTACACAAAGTGCCACCGATTACTGTAACACGTTTCATGTAAGACGCAAACTAAATCAGAGATTTAGAAGCTTCGTTAAGAAACAATCACCTATGTACCTGCTTTCGTTCCACTGCTCTGAATTAAATAAATTTTCTGATTTGGTTTTAGGCAATTTAAATTTTATTTGTTTCCCTACTACGCAGGTCATTCGTTAACTTTAAATGCTCGAAAATCTTGCCTCTTTACTTAGCATACTTACTCCTTCGTCCGAAAAATTCAGTGACAATGAGAATGTTCACATAACTTTTCTGAACGAATGTGTAAAACGTCAGTAGTAGAATGAGATTATGGTAAAGTATCAGTTTAGACGTCACGTGCATTTACTTTAGATATCAAGTACGGCTGAAGGGAGAAAAAGCTTCTTATTCATCAGGAAGCAAATCTAAACAAATCTAAAGATAGTGATTCCTATTGTAGCTGGCAGCTGACCGAGACGAGGTTGCCTGCTGTTATATTCTCAGTTATTTTCCGGAAGAGAATGAAGTGTTGCGCTGTGGTTAGAGGAAAAGATGTGAATAACAAGCGAGTCGAATACGAGAGCTTTAGTTCTTTTGGGATTTTCCGCAAGAAATGGCTGCACGTGCGGCGTCTTTATCCTCTGTAGTCGAGCAATTCAATTTCGCAGCGCTTACAGACCCGCACATCCCAAGAGTGAACGCCTTCTAAACTTCTTTTCCTGGTGTGCGTGACGCCTAGTTCTTTAGTCTTCCGGTCTGCCTCGGATGAATTAATTGACCGACTGTACAATGGAACCGAAAAGAGAATATCGCTGGTCCTATATGACTCAGCTGATCCTAGGGTTTTAGATCAAATCACATTCCTGCAGTGTGCTTTGCTAAATCCAATGTCGCTATCTCATTGGACGCTAAGGTTCCCTCCTCATCTTGCATCTGTTATCAGCTACATTGAGTGTAAGCCGAAGAAAACTACACTCCTGGAAATGGAAAAAAGAACACATTGACACCGGTGTGTCAGACCCACCATACTTGCTCCGGACACTGCGAGAGGGCTGTACAAGCAATGATCACACGCACGGCACAGCGGACACACCAGGAACCGCGGTGTTGGCCGTCGAATGGCGCTAGCTGCGCAGCATTTGTGCACCGCCGCCTTCAGTGTCAGCCAGTTTGCCGTGGCATACGGAGCTCCATCGCAGTCTTTAACACTGGTAGCATGCCGCGACAGCGTGGACGTGAACCGTATGTGCAGTTGACGGACTTTGAGCGAGGGCGTATAGTGGGCATACGGGAGGCCGGGTGGACGTACCGCCGAATTGCTCAACACGTGGGGCGTGAGGTCTCCACAGTACATCGATGTTGTCGCCAGTGGTCGGCGGAAGGTGCACGTGCCCGTCGACCTGGGACCGGACCGCAGCGACGCACGGATGCACGCCAAGACCGTAGGATCCTACGCAGTGCCGTAGGGGACCGCACCGCCACTTCCCAGCAAATTAGGGACACTGTTGCTCCTGGGGTATCGGCGAGGACCATTCGCAACCGTCTCCATGAAGCTGGGCTACGGTCCCGCACACCGTTAGGCCGTCTTCCGCTCACGCCCCAACATCGTGCAGCCCGCCTCCAGTGGTGTCGCGACAGGCGTGAATGGAGGGACGAATGGAGACGTGTCGTCTTCAGCGATGAGAGTCGCTTCTGCCTTGGTGCCAATGATGGTCGTATGCGTGTTTGGCGCCGTGCAGGTGAGCGCCACAATCAGGACTGCATACGACCGAGGCACACAGGGCCAACACCCGGCATCATGGTGTGGGGAGCGATCTCCTACACTGGCCGTACACCACTGGTGATCGTCGAGGGGACACTGAATAGTGCACGGTACATCCAAACCGTCATCGAACCCATCGTTCTACCATTCCTAGACCGGCAAGGGAACTTGCTGTTCCAACAGGACAATGCACGTCCGCATGTATCCCGTGCCACCCAACGTGCTCTAGAAGGTGTAAGTCAACTACCCTGGCCAGCAAGATCTCCGGATCTGTCCCCCATTGAGCATGTTTGGGACTGGATGAAGCGTCGTCTCACGCGGTCTGCACGTCCAGCACGAACGCTGCTCCAACTGAGGCGCCAGGTGGAAATGGCATAGCAAGCCGTTCCACAGGACTACATCCAGCATCTCTACGATCGTCTCCATGGGCGAATAGCAGCCTGCATTGCTGCGAAAGGTGGATATACACTGTACTAGTGCCGACATTGTGCATGCTCTGTTGCCTGTGTTTATGTGCCTGTGGTTCTGTCAGTGTGATCATGTGATGTATCTGACCCCAGGAATGTGTCAATAAAGTTTCCCCTTCCTGGGACAATGAATTCACGGTGTTCTTATTTCAATTTCCAGGAGTGTAAAATAATGAGGAATAGCAGAAATGAGATTTATGAGAAATTTAACATCAAAATCTGTCACCAAGAAACTACTCAACACAGTTAAAGGATCACTTTTTTGAAACGTCGTAATTGTCTCCCATTGCGAAGTAGAAATTTGAAATTTGGCTCAAAGGTGCTTGCAACGTTCCTCTGTAGTGGCGCAAAAGCAAGGAGCCCTCATTGTTGAGTTCAGCCACGCTTCAAATAGCAAAGTGTCGACTCTTGCGAAAAAAGACCAAAGCTCAGAACTGCATGTGAGATGGAAGATGAGTTAATTATCTCACTTAGCACCAAATTGCACCAAAAAAGAACCAGCATCACCTTCCCTGCTGATGGTTCTGTTAGAAACTTCTTTGGTTTTGGTGATGAGGAATGGCGCCATTCCTTGCTCGCTCTCTCCGTTTCCGGTTGGTGGAAGTGAAGCCAGGTTTCGTCCCCAGTAACGATTCTTGCAAGGAAGCCATCACCTTCTCGTTCAAAGCGCCGAAGAAGTTCTTCACAAGCATCAACACGTCGTTCTCTCACTTCAGGAGTCAGCTGCTGTGGCACCCATCTTGCAGACACTTTGTGAACCTGGAGCAAGTACATCATGCACAATGTGGTGTGCTGACCCCTGACTAATCTGTAAACATGGTGCAATGTCATTCAGTGTCACTCGGCCGTTTTCCTTCACTATGGCTTCAACTGCTGCAATGTTCTGTGGAGTCACAACTTTTTGTGCCTGACCTGGACGATGAGCATCTTCCACTGAAGCCACACCATTTGCGAACTTCCTACTCCATTCGTAGACTTGCTGCTGTGACAAACATGGATCACCATACTGAACCTTCATTCGTCGGTGAATTTCAATAGGTTTCACACCTTCACTACGCAAAAACCGAATAACAGAACGCTGTTCTTCCCTGGTGCAAGTCTCAAGTGGAGCGGCCATATTTATACTGACACTGCATCTGCACTATGGTGCCACATACAGGTCATTCTGCTCGCTGTTTGTAGCACGGTTACCAACTTACAGGATAACGGCACGAAATTTAGACTTGTTATTACAAATTTAATGTTTTCATTTGACTCACCCTTGTATTTGGTGTCATTCATGCCACAGCCCTGAAGGTGAAATGACTGGTACGTCAAAACTGGTTGCCTAATAAAAGAACATCAAAATAACGGCTGTTGGTACATTATTATTACATTTCATTGACCAGTCACAGACCCATGCTCCTGAACCAAGGATGGAGCTACATTTGCTGTGAGAAATGGCCTTTCGCGTGGTACCTGACTGTTTTCGTAGTGTTCGCTCGGAAGCTATTTGAGATGTATCTGCTTTCATTGACATCGGCAGTTCCTGTTGGGATTGAAAATCTCTCCAAAGCGTCCAGTGCGCTCTTTTACGGGGGCGGCTAAGAATGTGTCCGGTACACATAGATGTGGAATACAGTTACTAGCGCTACTTGAGGAAATGTGGACTAAGGTTACTGCCCAGTTACTACAATGCTTCTAATAACACTCGAGCCGATTTCGTCCGTAGCGCACGATGTTTCGCTGGTAGTATTCAGACAATTATAAGGGCCGATAAAAAAGTTTGAGGGTGTTGCTGCAAGCGTACATGCAACGCAGCGCTACTCCGATGCGGATATGTAAGCACCGACATGTAGGCAAGGGTTTAGTAAGGCATTAGTATCTTTCTGGCGTGCGAGCGGTAACCGAGGAAACGTGAACTACGGCGACGTTATTACCAAATGCGTCCAAACAGGGCCAAAATGATGTTATTCTTTTCTTGCCTGTCGAAGGAAAATCTCCGGTAGACATCCTTCGGAAAATGATGAATGTGTTTGAAAAAGATTTGTAATAACAAAAGAGGCAGGATGTCTGCCGAAATCCACCGTTATGGAATGGTGCACCAAGTTACGTACTGCTGCTTCATGATGATGCACGTTCCCATATCGCAAATGTCGTATCACAGAAATTACCGTATCTCAAGTGGGAAGCACTCGAGCACCTGCCCTATTCCTTATCTTTCCCCATGAGATTATTGTGTCTGGTTCCTAAAAAGGGCCGTGCACGGTCGACGATTCCAGTCAGTCGAGGATATGCAGCAGGCAATTACCCACTTCTTCACTCAGCAGCACACGGTCTTTTACCAAACGGGGATCTTCTACAAAACGACTGTTCACATTGGTGTGTAGAATGAACGAGAGTAACGACGTAGCATCAGATTTACAGAAAAACATCTTCCACATAATTCTGAAGCCAGCAAGAGCAGACAAGTTCGAGAATTATTGTACAATCAACTTAAAAACTTGTGCATCCAAGTTGCTGTCAAGAATAATACACAGAAGAATGGAAAAGAAAATCGGGGATCTGTTAGCCGACTATCAGATTGGCTTCAGGAAAGGTAGAGGCACGGGACAGACAGTTCTGTAGTTGAGGTTTATAACGGATGCAAAACCGAAGAAAAATCGAGACACGTTCATAGGATTTATCGACCTGAAAAAAGCGTTCTAGCATGTAAAATAGCGCAAGCTGTACGAAATTATGAGAAAAATGGGGTAAGTTACAGGGAAAGAGGGGTAATATACGTTATGTATAAGAACCAAGAAGGAACAAGAAGATTGGAAGAGCAAGAACCATGTGCTCGGTTTGAAAAGGGTGTAGACAAGAATGCAGTCTTTCTTTCCTACTGTTCAATCCAGGGGTCGAATAAGGAATCAAATAAATAAAAGAAAGGTTAAAGAGTGGAATTACAATTCAAGGTGAAACGATATCAATGATAAGATTTGCTGATGGCTTTCCTGTCATCAGTGAAAGTGAAGAAGAATTACAAGATCTGTTGAGTGGAATGAACAGTCTAATGGGTACAGAATATGGTTTGAGAGTAAATCGAAGAAAGACGGAAGTAATGAGAAGTAGCGGAAATGAGAACAGCGAAGAACGTAACATCGGTCTCTTTTTTTCGTACTTGCTGTATGATATTGTGGTGTATTACGTTTCACCACCTGTCAAAGTATTTGTCGTCCAACAACTGTCACACCTTTTCCTAAAACAGTTTTCAGCTTTTCCTTTAAATTGATAAAACCAGAAGGAAACAATGCTATTTTCAAAATCCTAATAGGAAAATTTTAGTCGCGTCATGTTTAAGATTAGAACAGCGTTCTTCTGCATGTCAGTCGGAAATACCGCAACTGTTGGAAAGAGTGAGAAATTTCTTGCAAACGTGTTGTTCGTTGAGAACTGAGGTGAAGTCAGAACCATTTAACGTAATCCAGCACTCCTGTTTACAAACAGGACAGCATACTGTGCCATGCGAGCTATTATTCATCACATAATTTATGAATGTACGTTTTGCATTTATAAACCAACTTCTGACAACATATTTTATGGTAAACGCTCCAGCTGGATACTGTGACTCAACGTTCAAATTTGACCACTGGTTTATTCATGTACCTTTTAAAATAGAATTGCACTGGCAAAGTAAACTTTATTAATGTATCAAGTCTGTTTCTGCATGTACACTTTGTGCGACAAATGCTGTAAAGTTTCCGAGGGGTCTCCAGAACACTTAAATTAAGCAATTTCCTGATTTTTGTTGCTCTCTGGAGGAAATATGTAAATTGCACTCGCAAGCGTCTGGTGTCCCCTAATCCTTTTACACAAACTCATGTCTCGCGATTTTTCACAATTTCGCAAAAAACATCCCGTCTCATTTCTTCTGCGGCACTTCTTCTTCTCTTCTTCTGCTCGTCGTTTCATTTACTAACATCAGAAGTACGTCTCAGCACCTTTCCATGAAAGATTTTTCTCTTTCCTGTTGCCGAGACCACAAAACACAACAAGTAACAGCACCTAGTGCACGGCTGTACCTTGGTGTACGAACACGACTGGTTTTGTGAAGTAATCATATACCAAACTGGGACGTCCGCATTTTACGCTTCACAGTAGGAATAAAGATGCTTTGTGCGGCATTATGCTTTCAGATGGCACATGGTGCATCGAACCACTTCCAAACTATTTCCCCACCGTTCTGCTCACGAATACACATGGGGAAAATGAACGCATAAATATTTCCGTGTGACCTCTGATTTCTCTTATTTTATCGCGATGGACGTTTTTCCTCCTCTATGTAGGCGCGAGGTAACAAAATATTCTGGATTCGAAGGAGAAAGGTATCACCACAACGAAAAAGGCTTTCTTTTAAGTATTGTCAGCTTATCTCGCGTATCGTACTCGTGGAATTCTCTCTCCTATTTCGCCATAAAACAAAACGAGATGTCCTTCTTTGAACTTCTTCGAAGTCCTCCGTAAGATAAAGATCCCTTACCGCATAGCAATACTCCAGCATAGGACGCACAACCTTACTGTAGGCAGTCTCTTTAAAAGTTTACTAAGGGTTCTGTCAATAAAACGCAGTCTTTGCTACGCCTTCTCCACAGCATTTTCTGTGTGATGGTTACGATTTAAGTTGTTCGTGGATGTAGTGCCTAGGTATTTAGGTGAATCGACAACCTTTAAATTTGTTTAATTTATCGTGTACCCTACATTTAACGGAATTTTTTTAGTACTCATGTGATGTGCCTCACACTTTTTATTGTTTGAGTCAACTGCCACTTTTCGTCCCATGTGGATATCTTGTCAAAAATCATTTTACTATTCGTTCCGATCTTGTGATGGCTGTATTAGATGGTAAACGATGGCGTCATCTGCAAACAATTTGAGAGGACCCTTAGTAGTGTTACAATACCACAACTCTGTGGACGATCATACATTTTCTACGTGTTTTACGAAGTTTATTTTATTGGTTGTGCTGAATACTATACTTGTAAATATGTTGTCAAATTACAAATGGTATTTGTTATTTAAGAAAGAGGATACTCATGGAATGTTAACATTTTGTAAGTATAGACGCTGGCCTAGTCAGGAAAAAGATATTGTCAAAGAGTGTAATAAATTGTAAATGTATTATCGCTGGGCGTGCGAGCGAGAGAGAAAAGTAGCAGTTCGAAGTCGTGAGGGGACGTGTCGTTGGTTGTGTGTATTAGCCGGTGTGGCAACGCAAAAGTGCGGAGATAAGAAGTCTGTTTCAGAAGTGTGCAACAGTGAAGACTGAAATGGTTGTTTGGCGGATGTTTAACATGGGCAAGCTATGACATTTATTGGGCACAGAACAAATGCAGAAAAAGTAACACGCACACCAGGAGTTCAAATTGGTTCAAATGGCTCTGAGCACTATGGGACTTAACTGCTGAGGTCATCAGTCCCCTAGAACTTAGAACTACTTAAACCTAACTAACCTAAGGACGTCACACACATCCATTCGGATTCGAACCTGCGACCGTAGTCCCATAGTGCTCAGAGCCATTTGAACCATTTGATTCAAGAGTGGAATGTCAGGGAATTAGCATGAATGAGTTTCAGTGAACCGTCTGCCAGGCACTTTGTGTGATTTGCAGAGTAGCCGTGTAGATTATGTGTAGATGAAAACTGAGCCAGAGCTTCCACAATATGTGACCAACAAGCAGTTTCATAGTTCTTCATTTCACTTCACAAATGACCCTACGGTGGTCATTTATATTTCTAAGAGAAATTAGAATGTTGTACTTACGAGCAGGCTGATAGGGCTGATAAGAAGACAGAAATGATTTTAGATTATAATTCAACCAAAGGGGCTATAAACAGGGTCAATCAGCTAACAGGTATTTATACAGCCATACGAAAAACCAATAAATGGGCGATGACAGTTTTGTACAGTATTCCTGATGTTGCAGCTTATAATGCATATGTGTTGTGGACGTCTATTGTCCCTAATTGCAATGCAATAAAGTTGAGTAGGTGCAATTTTTGGAGGAACTTGGAAAGACTTTGCTATCAGAGCACATTGCATCAAGGAAGCGTTTTCCAAGGACACAGAATTCTCTGAGAATGATCAGGAGCATTTAAGACCCCGAAGGAATGGCACATGTGCCCAAACCAGCAGCAACCAGAAACCCTACAAAACATACACTCTTTAAGTTCTGTCCTGCAAGCAACGTCAATAAAAAACAAAAAATGGCTCTGAGCACTATGGGACTTAACATTTTAGGTCGTCAGTCCCCTAGAACTTACAACTACTTAAACCTAACTAACCTAAGGACATCACACAAATCCATGCCCAAGGCAGGATTCGAACCTGCGACAGTAGCAGCCCCGCGGTTCGGGACTGCAGCGCCTAGAACCGCACGGCCACCGAGCCGGCCACTGTTGAATAGCGCGCGGAAAAAAACGAACGACTATATCTTTCCGTGCGAGCTCTGATTTTCCTCATTTTATTATGGCGATCATTACTCCCTATGCAGGTCGCTATCAACATCGTATTTTGCATTCGGAAGAGAATGTTGGTGACTGAAATTTCTTGAGAGGATCTCGTCGCAACGAAAACCGCTTTTGCTTTAATGATGTCCACCCCCAAATCCTGTATCCTGTCCGTGGCACTCTCTCCCTAGTTCTCGAGAATACAAAATGTGCTGCTCTCCTTTGAACTTTCTCGGTGTACTCCGCTGATCGTATCTGGTAAGGAACCCTTACTGCGCAGGAGTACTCCAAAAGAGGACGGACAAGTGTAGTGTAGGCAGTGTCTTCAGCAGATTTGTTGCATCTTCTAAGTGTTCTGCTAATAAAACGAAGTCTTTGGTTCACCTTCCCCACAACGTTTTCTTTGCAATTGTTCTTAAACGTAATGCCTAATTATTTAGTATAACTGACAGCCTTTAGATTTGATTGATTGATTGTGCAACCGAAATTTAACGGATTCCTTTTAGCACTCACGTGGATGACCTCACACTTCTCATTATGTAGGGTCAACTGACAATTTTCGCCTCACGCAGATCTCTTATCTAAATCGTTTTGCAATTGGTTTTGACCTTCTGATGACTTTACTAGACGATAAATGACATCATCATCTGCAAAAAACGTAAGATGGCTGTTCAGATTGACTCTTAACTCGTTTAAATAGATGAGGAACAGCAGAAGGCTTTCGGGAACATCAAACATCAGCTCTGTTTTATTCGATGACTTTCCTTCAGCAACTACGAACTGTGACCTTTCTGACAGCAAATCACGAGTCCAGTCGCATAACTGTGATGATATTCCTTAAGCATACACTTTTGTTACTGGCCAATAGGGAGGTACACTCAATTTGAAATCCATAGTTTTCTAAATCCGGGTAGACTGTGAGTCACAATAGACCGTTCTCTTCGAGGTAACTGATGATATTGGAACACAATACATGTTCCAAAATCCTGCTGCATATCGACGTTAATTATGTGAGTCTGTAATTTATTGGATTACTCCTGTTCTCTTTCTTGAATATTGATTTGACCTATGCAACTTTCCAGTCTTTGGGTACGGATGTTTCGACAAGCGAGCGGTTGTATAATGTTGTTGTTGTTGTCTTCAGTCCTGAGACTGGTTTGATGCAGCTCTCCATGCTACTCTATCCTGTGCAAGCTTCTTCATCTCCCAGTACCTACTGCAACCTACATCCTTCTGAATCTGCTTAGTGTATTCATCTCTTGGCCTCCCCATACGATTTTTACCCTCCACACTGCCTTCCAATACTAAATTGGTGATCCCTTGATGCCTCAGAACATGTCCTACCAACCGATCCCTTCTTCTGGTCAAGTTGTACCACAAACTTCTCTTCTCCCCAATCCTATTCAATACTTCCTCATTAGTTATGTGATCTACCCATCTAATCTTCAGCATTCTTCTGTAGCACCACATTTCAAAAGCTTATATTCTCTTCTTGTCCAAACTATTTACCGTCCATGTTTCACTTCCATACATGGCTACACTCCATACAAATACTTTCAGAAATGACTTCCTGACACTTAAATCTATACTCGATGTTAACAAATTTCTCTTCTTCAGAAACGCTTTCCTTGCCATTGCCAGTCTACATTTTATGTCCTCTCTACTTTGACCATCATCAGTTATTTTGCTCCCCAAATAGCAAAACTCCTTTACTACTTTAAGTGTCTCATTTCCTAATCTAATACCCTCAGCATCACCCGACTTAATTCGACTACATTCCATTATCCTCGTTTTGCTTTTGTTGATGTTCATCTTATATCCTCCTTTCAAGACACCATCCATTCCGTTCAACTACTCTTCCAAGTCCTTTGCTGTCTCTGACAGAATTACAATGTCATCGGCGAACCTCAAAGTTTTTATTTCTTCTCCATGGATTTTAATACCTACTCCAAATTTTTCTTTTGTTTCCTTTACTGCTTGCTCAATATACAGATTGAATAACATTGGGTAGAGGTTGCAACCCTGTCTCACTCCTTCCCAACCGCTGCTTCCCTCTCATGCCCCTCGACTCTTATAACTGCCATCTGGTTTCTGTACAAATTGTAAATAGCCTTTCGCTCCCTGTATTTTACCCCTGCCACCTTTAGAATTTGAAAGAGAGTATTCCAGTCAGCATTGTCAAAAGCTTTCTCTAAGTCTACAAATGCTAGAAACGTAGGTTTGCCTTCCCTTAATCTTTCTTCTAAGATAAGTCGTAAGGTCAGTATTGCCTCACGTGTTCCAGTATTTCTACGGAATCCAAACTGATCTTCCCCGAGGTCGGCTTCTACTAGTTTTTCCATTCGTCTGTAAAGAATTCGTGTTAGTATTTTGCAGCTGTGGCTTATTAAACTGATTGTTCGGTAATTTTCACATCTGTCAACACCTGCTTTCTTTGGGATTGGAATGATTATATTCTTCTTGAAGTCTGAGGGTATTTCGCCTGTTTCATACATCTTGCTCACCAGATGGTAGAGTTTTGTCAGGACTGGCTCTCCCAAGGCCGTCAGTAGTTCTACTGGAATGTTGTCAACTCCGGGGCCTTGTTTCGACTCAGGTCTTTCAGTGCTCTGTCAAACTCTTCACGCAGTATCGTATCTCCCATTTCATCTTCATCTACATCCTCTTCCATTTCCATAATATTGTCCTCAAGTATATCGCCCTTGTATAGACCCTCTATATACTGCTTCCACCTTTCTGCTTTTCCTTCTTTGCTTAGAACTGGGTTTCCATCTGAGCTCTTGATGTTCATACAAGTGGTTCTCTTATCTCCAAAGGTCTCTTTAATTTTCCTGTTGGCAGTATCTATCTTACCCCTAGTGAGATAAGCCTCTACATCCTTACATTTGTCCTCTAGCCATCCCTGCTTAGCCATTCTGCACTTCCTGTCCATCTCATTTTTGAGACGTTTGTATTCCTTTTTGCCTGTTTCATTTACTGCATTTTTATATTTTCTCCTTTCATCAATTAAATTCAATATTTCTTCTGTTACCCAAGGATTTCTACTAGCCCTTGTCTTTTTACCTACTTGATCCTCTGCTGCCTTCACTACTTCATCCCTCAAAGCTACCCATTCTTCTTCTACTGTATTTCTTTCCCCCATTCCTGTCAATTGTTCCTTTATGCTCTCCCTGAAACTCTCTACAACCTCTGGTTCTTTCAGTTTATCCAGGTCCCATCTCCTTAAATTCCCACCTTTTTGCAGTTTCTTCAGTTTTAATCTACAGGTCATAACGAATAGATTGTGGTCAGAGTCCACATCTGCCCCTGGAAATGTCTTACAATTTAAAACCTGGTTCCTAAATCTCTGTCTTACCATTATATAATCTATCTGATACCTTTTAGTATCTCCAGGGTTCTTCCATGTATACAACCTTCTATCATGATTCTTAAACCAAGTGTTAGCTATGATTAAGTTGTGCTCTGTGCAAAATTCTACCAGGCGGCTTCCTCTTTCATTTCTTAGCTCCAATCCATATTCACCTACTACGTTTCCTTCTCTCCCTTTTCCTACACTCGAATTCCAGTCACCCATGACTATTAAATTTTCGTCTCCATTCACTATCTGAATAATTTCTTTTATTTCATCATACATTTCTTCAATTTCTTCGTCATCTGCAGAGCTAGTTGGCATATAAACTTGTACTACTGTAGTAGGTGTGGGCTTCGTATCTATCTTGGCCCCAATAATGCGTTCACTATGCTGTTTGTAGTAGCTTACCCGCATTCCTATTTTCCTATTCATTATTAAACCTACTCCTGCATTACCCCTATTTGACTTTGTGTTTATAACCCTGTAGTCACCTGACCAGAAGTCTTGTTCCTCCTGCCACCGAACTTCACTAATTCCCACTATATCTAACTTTAACCTATCCATTTCCCTTTTTAAATTTTCTAACCTACCTGCCCGATTAAGGGATCTGACATTCCACGCTCCGATCCGTAGAACGCCAGTTTTCTTTCTCCTGATAATGACATCCTCTTGAGTAGTCCCCGCCCGGAGATCCGAATGGGGGACTATTTTACCTCCGGAATATTTTACCCAAGAGGACGCCATCATCGTTTAATCATACAGTAAAGCTGCATGCCCTCGGGAAAAATTACGGCCGTAGTTTCCCCTTGCTTTCAGCCGTTCGCAGTACCAGCACAGCAAGGCCGTTTTGGTTATTGTATAATATGACTGTTAAATATGGAGCTATTGCATCAGCGTACTCTGAAAATAACCCAATTCTTATACATTCTGGACTGGAGGACTTGCTTGTATCAAGTGATTTAAGTTGCTTCACTACTCCGAGGATATCTACTTCGAAGCTACTCATGTTGGCAGCTGTTCTTGATTTGAACGCTGAAATATTTACATCTTCTTCTCTGGTGAACGAATTTCGGAAGGCTGTGTTTAGCAACACTGCTTTAGCACCACTGTCATCAATAGTATTTCTATTGCTATCGCGCAGAGGAGGCATCGACTGCGTCTAGCCGCCAGCATATTTTACATACGACCAGAACCTCTTTGGATTTTCTACCAGGTTTCAAGGCAAAGTTTCTTCTGTATAAGATTGCCGATCGTGGGGCTTTTGCGTTCGTTTAAAATTGGTACACTTCTTTCGTTGTTTTTACAGTAGTGTTCTGACCTGTTTTTTATACCATGGGGGATCAGCTCCGTCTTTTTTAATTTACCTGGTATTTATCACTCAATTTTTGTATGATTCCCAACACTCTCAGCTTTTTTTTCAGGTGTCCCAAACCGTATGACGTAAAAAAAAGTTGTCACATGCTACATTCTGAACCGGCCGTTGTGGCCGAGCGGTTCGGAGGCATAGTAGCACAGCGTGTTCGGTCAGAGGGTTATCTGCCCTCTGTAATAAAAAAACTGAGTTAACAGATCAACGACGAACTTAAACTGGTGTCTTACGACGTCCACCCCGAGCGCATGCAGCAAACAAAATGAGATTTTTTTTTTTTAAAAAGAAAAAAAGGCGGCTTTAGGCGTTTCAGTCCGGAACTGCGCTGCTGCTACGGTCGCAGGTTCGAATCCTGCTTCGGGCACGGATGTATGTGATGTCCTTAGGTTAGTTAGGTTTAAGTAGTTCTAAGTCTAGGGGACTGATGACCTCAGATGTTAAGTCTCGTAGTGCTCAGAGCCATTTTTTGCTACATTCTGACTATGCAAATCAGAGGTGAGATCAGCAGCTACACCCGTCCCTTATTTTTTTTTCTAATGTCGCTCCGCTCTCCATTCCTTTGTAAATTTGGACTTTCAGTGCATATGAACATTTGTCGTAATATAGAGTCCATATTATGATCCCATATTTTGCCAAATTACTTGTGATGTACTGCTTGAGTGGACAACAGCCTCTTAAGCTACTAACTGCCCCTCGACGGTCACTTTTTCTCGTGGATTACATGGCTAGGAAGCTCTTCTAACCACTTCTCCCAGATACTACGAACTGCGGCAAGTTTATCAGTACGTTGTCTTTCCTCTCTCGTGGATTTCTTATCAAACCTTTAGACACGTGATATTTCACAGAAGGCGGTCGTGTTGTGCTGGTGGTTTCAACTGCCATTCTGTGATTCCACTTTCAGAAACAGAAGTCTGTACACTATTCTCAACATGCTGTGGACTGTCGTCACTGTATCAGAACACCCGCTTTTAGATGCATTACTGACATGACCTTCGAACTCGGAAAATGATGCGGTTCTGTTGAGGTATTTACTAATTCTCGGAATTCGGCGTCAGTCAATCGCTATTCAGACTGGTCACAAACTATAGAGAATTCAGTGTCACAATTCAAACTGAGCAGAAATAATGGGTAATTCGAACAACTGACAAGTGCTAATGACAAGTCCATTATTGTAAACGCAGCGCCTTTGTTGATTTGTTGAATGATGAGTGTATGTTCCAACAACGAAAGTCATTACTAACATAAAATATAACAGACAACCAGAAAGTGTTTGATGTTAGATAAACACATTGATTTCGGGTCCTATCTGCCGAATGTTACACATGTAACTATTACTGTTTCAGACCAAATGACTTAAAATGTTTTAAAACTTCTTTAAACAGGTATTGCCCTTGCATTTGCAGAAATAAGTCATCGGATTTCATAAATTTATATGATGTTTAGTTAATACTGCACAAAATTTGTAACCATTTCGGGTCATGTAGACCCTACGTTTAATATAGTGTAAACAATAGATCAACAAGCTATAAATCATTCTCGTAAAATGGTGAATAATGTATTATTGAAAATATTTAAAATATATCCATCTTCATTCTAGTTTATTAAACCAAATTTTCTGTGTAACAAGTTCGCAAAAGTGTTTTACTTACAACTTATAGTCTACTTCGGTCTGCTGTATATTACTACGAATTTGCGCTACAGTACTGTCGACAGGAATTGTTAGCTTTTGACTGTTAACAAAGCTCGTCAAAAAAATCAGTTTTTAATGTACAGTACGTTTGCATCACAGGTTGTAGGTCAGTTACGTGAGTAAGAGGAAAAGCTGGACAAGCAGAGTACTTCCAAAAAGTCTGACAGCTATCCCTTTCACTTAAGGTTTATGGTAATCTCAATTAACGATAGTTTTCCGATATTTTTAATGGTTTCATAATTGTAGTTCAGCCAAAATGTGTCTCTACAGTACAATTATGTACCACGTTCCACCACATTTCTCTGAAGCTTACACGCGTGGAAAAATGTTTGACAGACTGTCGTCCGAGTCACTGTTGTAACACGAGAGACGTAAGAAAGATGTAGACGTTTGTTCAACAAAGTTAATTTCAGGAAGGATTTTGGCAAAGAATCGCCAGATTAAGATACAGCTCGAAGGGATGAATGAATTCCCTATGAGAGCCCTAAGACATATGGCAAATTGCACAGATGCAGAATCCGACATGATATTGTTGTACTGCATTTGTTTACTTATTGCTCCCACGAAATTGACAGGAACAGCTACGATACGTAAAATAAAATAATGAGTCTGAAACAGGTGAGCTTAAATTGTGATTAAAGTGTCTGAATTAAGTTAATTTTCGCCAGAACCACTCAAAATTATTTCTTGGACAGTAAAAAGATTGTACTTACCGAAGAAAGACATTTGAAGAAACGTCGCTACACATCGACCAGTTTACTTGCTTAATATCCCGAGAAGAATTCAAATTAGTCTAGTAATTTGCAGATGATGTGTAGGCAGAGGACAGATCAATCTCAAGTAAACGAAGAAACAACATAAAAAGGAACAAAGGGCAGTCTTACGATTACAACCGGTTAGTAGAAAGACGTTGTATAAGCATCGGTGGTTCAGTGGTAGAATGCTCGCCTGCCACGCGGGCGGCCCGGGTTCGATTCCCGGCCGATGCATCTATTTTTAGCCGAGACAGCTTGAGGGATAAAGGTAAGCAAGAGTACGGTGCCGCATGTCTACCCACAACTACGAAAATACATATTAAATTTAGTTGCCACGAAACGGCTCGTGGCAATGACCGTGACTCAGCAGCCGAGGTATTGGGAGCAACGACCTCGCGAGTGACGCCAGCTTTCCCTCGGGCGGCAGATGCCAAGCAAACGCCATCTAGCCGCTACTGCTCGCTACCAGCTGCGCCTGATAAACTGTGCGTGCAGCGTCCTGCACGGGTACGTCACAAGTGGAGACCGAGAGCGCATCGCCCTTCCCAACGGCGGGAACACGTTGTTTGAAAACAGTCTCCAATATTTCCCTGCTGCTGTTCGCGCTACGTTAAACTGCACAACAGGTATCGATGCAGTAAGCGTTTTGTTATTGATGGTATGATTTCCTCTTACGGGAAAGAACAAGAAACCGCCGGGAACGTGTGGAGAAGTATGAGCCAGACGCGGATCCAACGGGATGGTTGGGAGGGGCCAGAATAAAGTATCATGAATACGAAGAGGTATGGAAACGGTCAGGGATTCTAGGAAATAACAAGTTACTTTTAACACAGAATTAATTTCAGAGCTGGCGTCTAGTTCATGTGCTCTTGTTTGTGCTCTGAATGACAGCAGGCAACATTCCAGCCAAGTAAAGACGAGCACAATAAATCATACACCGTTCTTGAGTCCAATGGCGGAACCAGCAAACCATATGAAGTTAAGTGAGGTAAGACGGAAATACAAAGGATCCCCGCCGAGAAACGTAGCGGAACATAGGTGGACATTTATCGTATAGTTGAGTAAAACGCTAGTAATGGTGTATGCACACTTCGATGTTATATCGTATCAAGCAGGTTTGGGCAGTCTTAGGTGACGCGTTGCATGTCCTAGAAACTATGGAGAGGCTTCGTCCCATCTTAGTCCTCAGTGGATCACAAACCCTCAACAGGCCACAGCAGTCCACCCGCCCTATCGGCGCCCCACACCGAACCCAGGGTTATTGTGCAGTTCAGTTCTCAGTGGACCCCCCCCCCCCGCCCCCCTCCCCGCCAAGGAACGTCTCATACCAGACGAGTGTAACGCCAAATGTATGCGTGGTAGAGTAATTATGATGTATATGTACGTGGAGACAGTGTTTTTTTTTAAATCTTTATTTCCAGA
This sequence comes from Schistocerca cancellata, assembly GCF_023864275.1. Taxonomy (NCBI): domain Eukaryota; kingdom Metazoa; phylum Arthropoda; class Insecta; order Orthoptera; family Acrididae; genus Schistocerca; species Schistocerca cancellata. Next base: position 390,181,934 of record NC_064627.1, read on the forward strand.
AAGCTTATTAATTATACAATCTAGCCCACTGCCTCATGTGATTAGTGGGCCGAAAATACTGATACATTGATATAAGTTGCAGCTATTCTAAGTTATATTTAGTAACTACACTCCTGGAAATTGAAATAAGAACACCGTGAATTCATTGTCCCAGGAAGGGGAAACTTTATTGACACATTCCTGGGGTCAGATACATCACATGATCACACTGACAGAACCACAGGCACATAGACACAGGCAACAGAGCATGCACAATGTCGGCACTAGTACAGTGTATATCCACCTTTCGCAGCAATGCAGGCTGCTATTCTCCCATGGAGACGATCGTAGAGATGCTGGATGTAGTCCTGTGGAACGGCTTGCCATGCCATTTCCACCTGGCGCCTCAGTTGGACCAGCGTTCGTGCTGGACGTGCAGACCGCGTGAGACGACGCTTCATCCAGTCCCAAACATGCTCAATGGGGGACAGATCCGGAGATCTTGCTGGCCAGGGTAGTTGACTTACACCTTCTAGAGCACGTTGGGTGGCACGGGATACATGCGGACGTGCATTGTCCTGTTGGAACAGCAAGTTCCCTTGCCGGTCTAGGAATGGTAGAACGATGGGTTCGATGACGGTTTGGATGTACCGTGCACTATTCAGTGTCCCCTCGACGATCACCAGTGGTGTACGGCCAGTGTAGGAGATCGCTCCCCACACCATGATGCCGGGTGTTGGCCCTGTGTGCCTCGGTCGTATGCAGTCCTGATTGTGGCGCTCACCTGCACGGCGCCAAACACGCATACGACCATCATTGGCACCAAGGCAGAAGCGACTCTCATCGCTGAAGACGACACGTCTCCATTCGTCCCTTCATTCACACCTGTCGCGACACCACTAGAGGCGGGCTGCACGATGTTGGGGCGTGAGCGGAAGACGGCCTAACGGTGTGCGGGACCGTAGCCCAGCTTCATGGAGACGGTTGCGAATGGTCCTCGCCGATACCCCAGGAGCAACAGTGTCCCTAATTTGCTGGGAAGTGGCGGTGCGGTCCCCTACGGCACTGCGTAGGATCCTACGGTCTTGGCGTGCATCCGTGCGTCGCTGCGGTCCGGTCCCAGGTCGACGGGCACGTGCACCTTCCGCCGACCACTGGCGACAACATCGATGTACTGTGGAGACCTCACGCCCCACGTGTTGAGCAATTCGGCGGTACGTCCACCCGGCCTCCCGTATGCCCACTATACGCCCTCGCTCAAAGTCCGTCAACTGCACATACGGTTCACGTCCACGCTGTCGCGGCATGCTACCAGTGTTAAAGACTGCGATGGAGCTCCGTATGCCACGGCAAACTGGCTGACACTGACGACGGCGGTGCACAATTGCTGCGCAGCTAGCGCCATTCGACGGCCAACACCGCGGTTCCTGTGTGCCCGCTGTGCCGTGCGTGTGATCATTGCTTGTACAGCCCTCTCGCAGTGTCCGGAGCAAGTATGGTGGGTTTGACACACCGGTGTCAATGTGTCCTTTTTTCCATTTCCAGGAGTGTAGTTAGTAGACAAGCTATACGGAAAATGCAATGTACAAATTAGTGTGTTAATTAATTACTAAGTAGGTAACCTAACTATAGACTAGTCACTAAAGCCTGCAGCGTTACAAATGTGTCAGCTGATAGTATAAACCTACTATAGAGCCTTGCTCATTGAGCTAACCCCAATGAGCGTGCCCCTGACAATGGGCAGGCCAAGATGTCGATCGCTGCAGGTTCCTAAGGATAGTATCTAAAAACTAAGTCCTACAACTAAAGTTATCCTAAGGTCAAATCAGGTGCGTTGTCCAGATCGGTAAGATTGCACCCCACTCCCCCTAAATCCCGAGGCGCGGCGGATTCTAGACTGAGGAAGTCGGCCTTTCCGCGCCCAGGCGGTTTGGGAATAGGGTACCAGACTCCATCGGTATTTAAGTAGGTCTCTAATAGGTGCTAATTTAATTCTCTCAGATAGTCCTTTAAGACTTTCTGTGATACCGCGTTAGCCAGTTTATTAATAGTCTGAAAGGTGTCGTGTTGTCTAAGCAGTCTATATGTGTCATTGTGCGGTAGTTGGTCACGTAACACTGAGGCCACATCATTGAAAAGGGGGCACTCGTAGACTACATGGTCAGGAGTACCCTCCGGAACACCACAGCCACACGCGGTTGTCGCATTTTTCCAGAATCGACATAAGTATGTCGAATAGGGTCCATGTCCAGTGAGAAAGTGAATTAGTCCCCGGGTTGGTTCGAAATATGACATTCCCATCCTTTCCCTAACATCTGGTAAGAAATCAAAGGTTCTGCGCCCTGTTTCTTCGCTTTCCCACGAATGTTGCCATAGCTGATCCCCTCTTAGCCTAATCTCAACTTTGTTCTCAATCCTGCTTCCTAGAATTTCCTCTGTTTTCTCCAAATTCCCCTTTTTTGCCCAGTACCAAGCGGCCTACTCCCGAATTTTGATATCTAAGGGCAGAGTCCCATTATGACTAACAGGGCTCCTCCCGGTGTAGTCCTGTATGCCCCCACTGTTCTCATAATCATGTTTCTCTGCACTCTTCTCACTGTCATGGCGGGCACCACCCTCGTGAGCCTGTGTGCCCAGATTCCCGAGCCGTAACCCACTATAGAGGTGAGTATGCTATTGTGATAAAGTTTGATGAGATGTGGTGGGAGATGAAAGCGTTTGTGTCCAATGGAGATGAGGTTGTTGAGTACTTGTAGGGCTCTTTGAGTTACGGTTTCGATGTGCCTGCCGAATGACCACCTTTCATCAATGATGATGCCGAGATAGCGAGTCTCACGTCGCCTGAGGACTGGTGAGCCCTCTATCCTGACAGTTGGATTGCGAACTAGTTGTCCCTTTAGAAGGAGGTATGTGGACTTAGCTGGTGAAATCTTCATCTTTGTGTTTCGGCACCAAAGTTGTAGTATTTCTATTGCTGGAGACAGTGTAACTGAGGCGGAATAAGGGGAACCAGCCCGCATTCGCGAAGAGAGATGGAAACACAAGCTGGCCGGCACACCGGACCTCGGCACTAATACTTCGGGCGGCTTAGTGCCGGGGACGGGCACGCCTTCCCGCTCGGGAAGCAGCGCGTTAGAGCACGCGGCTAGCCGGGCTGGCTCTGATTCACGTAGTTACTTACATTATGTGATCAAAAGTATCAGGACACCTGGCTGAAAATGACTTACAAGTTCGTGGCGCCCTCCATTGGTAATGCTGGAATTCAATATGGTGTTGGCGCAAACTTAGCCTTAATGACAGCTTCCACTCTCTCAGGCATACGTTCAATCAGGTGCTGGAAGGTTTCTTGGGGAATGGCACCTAATTCTCCACGGAGTGCTGCACTGAGGAAAGGTATCGATGTCGGTCGGTGCTGCCTGGAACGAAGTCGGCGGTCCAAAACATCCCAAAGGTGTTCTATAGGATTCAGGTCAGGACTCTGTCCAGGCCAGTCCATTACAGGGATGTTATTGTAGTGTAACCACTCCGCCACAGGCCGTGCATTATGTACAGGTGCTCGATCGTGTTGAAAGATGCAATCGACATCCTCGAATTGCTCTTCAACAGTGGGAAGCAAGAAGGTGCTTAAAACATCAATTTGCCACACAAAACTACAAGGGGTGCAAGCTCCTCCATGAAAAACACGACCACACCATACCTAACACCACCGCCTACCAATTTTACTGTTAGCACTACAAACGCTGGCAGATGACGTTCACCGGGCATTTGCCCTACCCACATCCTGCCATCGGATCGCCACATTGTGTATCGTGATTCGTCACTACACACAACGTTTTTCCACTGTTCAATCGTTCAAAGTTTATGCCCCTTACACCAAGCGAGGCGCCGTTTGGCATTTACCAGCGTGATGTGTGGCTTATGAGCAGACGCTCGACCATGAAATCCAAGTTTCCTCACCTTCCGCCTAACTGTCATAGTACTTGGAGTGGATCCTGATGCAGTTTGGAATTGCTGTGTAATGGTCTGGATAGGTGTCTGCTTATTACACATTGCGATCCTCTTCAACTGTAGGCGCTCTCTGTCAGTCAACATACGAAGTCATCCTGTACGCTTTTGTGCTGTACGTGTCCCTTCAAGTTTCCACTTCATTTTCACATCGGAAACAGTGGACCTAGGGATGGTTAGGAGTCTGAAAATCTCGCGTACAAACGTATGATAGATGTAACATACAATCACCTGACCACGTTCGAAGTCCGCGAGTTCAGCGGAGCTCCCCATTCAGCTCTCTCACGATGTCTAATGACTACTGAGGTCGATGATATGGAGTACCTGGCAGTAGGTGGCAGCACAATGCTCCTACTATGAAAAACGTATGTTTTTGGGGGTGTCCGGATACGTTTGATCCCATAGTCTATGCTTGCAGGACGCCTCGTCACGTGAGGCGACATCAATGCTCCCAGCAGCACATGAAGTGAAAACAATAGCATCCACGAAAATGTTCATCGGTTAACGCACCGATATGAATGGCAACTGCTTCCTGATATGCCTCGCCAACTAATTAAGTCTCAAAACATGCGTTTTCGGGAGTACGTTTATTTTACGTTCACCTCAGCTTCAGATATCTGCATTCATTTACTTACCGTGAAGCCGAGGGAGTAGGCACGCGGTCTAAGGCGCCTTGCCACAGTCATTATAAATTACCTTCAGTTTCAACAGTTGTAGTGTCCTAGTACGTCCAAATCAGGCAATAAATATTTACTAATGTTAACACGAGAAAGCATAGAATAGCAAAACACGGCAATGAGACAAGCAGTCCCAGTTAAAAAGCAATTAGGAGTAATTTTTCGATTTTTGGTCACAGTCAGGTCATTCGAGTGTTTGAAATGTAATGTGTTAATAACCACAAACAGCATTAGCATAGTTTTTGAAATACCTGTCCAAAAATATTTTGGTGACTGATTGCATAGCCATGCGTTCTTTTAGGTGACACTAAATAAATGAAGCCATCTTTTCTTTGATGGTGTTGAGACAGAAACCAGCCATAATTTTATTTTCAGTTCCTTTATTCAGAAGATACCGTTACCGGTTTTGAAACATTACGATTAATCGTCAGACAGTTTTTTGTGCTTTCATTGTACGTGGTGCGTTTTTTTACAGGTTAATTGTCTCGTAACTTTCAACAGCATTGGTATGCGGTAGGTACTGGCTTGTTCCGTAGCCTCTTCTCTACACCTCCAGATTGTGTCGTTACAGTGTAAAGTATGGAACCCTGCGCAGACGGTCGGTCAATGTGATTTAAGCAACGTGAAGTCACTGAATTCTTGACAGCAGAAGGTATCACCCCAAAGGAGATTCATCAGAGAATGAAATGTCAGTCTATGGAATATCGACCAAGATTCGCTCCAGAAAAAGAAATTCAAGACGCAGCCCTTAGATGGAAAAATCGTGGCCGCAGTTTTCTGGGACGCAGACGGTATTATCCATGTTGATTTCCTTGATCGTGGAACAACAATAAATTCAGAACGTTACATCACAACGCTGTGATCTCTGAAACGACAGCTAACAAGAGTCCTAAAGGAAAAGGGAAATGTTGTCCTGCAGCATGACAATGCTAAAACACACACTTCACGCGCCAGCACAGCAGAACTTCAGAGACTGAATCTCACCACCGTACGGCATCCTCCATACAGTCCAGATTTAGCTCCGTCTGACTTCCATCTGTTCCCGATAATGAAGGACGATCTGCGGGGACATCATTATGCTTCTAATGAAGACGCTGAGAGAACTGTGAAACTGTGGTTGCGGAAACTGAGTGACGATTTCTCCCGTGACGGCTTCACAAAACTTGTTAATCGTTGGCAGAAATGTATCCAACTGGCTGGTGATGATGTGGGAAAATGAATATTGATAATTAAATATCACATTCTAAGGATTATTTCTGTGTTTTATTTTTAAAATATTCCCATCCAAACCTAATTAACGAAGGTGGAGACATTACCTTTCATTCAACCCTCGTACTATATGTGAAATATATGTGACGCGGCTCCACGAGAGCAAAGCCGCGGACAAAATACTAGTCTCTTTAAGATTTTTAATGGCTAAATAACGTTATATTTGATGGCTAAATAGAATAATTGTTGATGGCTCGATAAAGTAGTCATAGTGAAGAATAAATAAAGAAAAAACAGCCATTGTCACTGTAGAGCAACACATGACGCGTTAATGGCTCTGAGCACTATGGGACTTAACATCTATGGTCATCAGTCCCCTAGAACTTAGAACTACTTAAACCTAACTAACCTAAGGACATCACACACATCCATGCCCGAGGCAGGATTCGAACCTGCGACCGTAGCAGTCGCGCGGCTCCGGACTGAGCGCCTAGAACCGCTAACCACCGCGGCCAGCATATGACGCGTTAGGAATACAAGCAGCCGAAGTAGTAAACTCGCTTGCACCAGACCTTAAGCCACACTGTGCTGTGCTGTGCATAGCAACAGTAAATTTGGCATGTTTTAAAAATTTTTGCTCGTAAATCATCACGTTGTAGTGCCCATGCCAGGACTCGCTGTATGAAATTCACAAATCTTCTTTGACAGATTGGGTCATCGTCACGGAAAAGGCCTAAAAAAGGACGTACAGTAGCACACAAAAGTATTAAGTAACAGCTGTGGTACGTTGTCAGTACTGTTTGCGTGCAGTCACAACACAGCAACGCCTATAACTGTATCACTGAATCAAGAGCTTCATGCCGCTGTGCTCACATATCTAGTAAACAAGCAAGGTCATGCACTAACAATGTAAGTATATATTCCTTGAGATCAAAAATATCTTTTAATATGCTGTGGTGGTATACGATATCCCTGAACCATTGCTACTCAGGCATTCAGACAGTGTTTGTTTATTGCTAGAGAACTAGAATTGTGCCAAACACAAAGAACACTCGGTTGACTTCAGACAAGCTATTTTGCATGCTTTGAGGAAGAGCAGGTCGTAACCAACCATTACTAGAGACTACGGCATATCGCAGCAACTAGTAAGTAGCAAAACCAGGAAGGAACAGTAGTCAATAAGTCAAGATGAGGTCGTCCTCGAAAAGAAACAGACGTGGAGTACAGATTGATTTGTTACTGAAGAAAGCGGCTCGACAAATTATGGATGATCTGGAGTAGCATCATGGACCAAACGTACTTGTCTCTACCGCCTATAGCAGTAATTTGTATGTCAGACGACAATCATGTAAACCACTCAGAAAATTCAAAAAATAAGAAGGCCACAACAGAGTTCGCCAAGAAACATCAAAATTGTTTTATAAAGGAATGAAAGTAAATTTAATGTGTTTTCTTCTGATAATGGGCAGTACATAAGTCGACCAAAAGCCCAAAGGGACAGCAAAAAGTACCATTAAGCTCTGTGACTTTTGGAGTGACCAAGCCAGAGCCCGGATCTAAACCCAATTGATAAGCTGGGATGCATTGGACCGACTTGTTCGTGGTAGAAGCTACTCAAACAAGGGCCAACGTAAAGTTAAAATCTTCTGGGTTGATAGGCCGCGTCATATTTCCTTCTAAAATAATCGACGTTTCGACCCCTCTGCTGGGATCTTCTTCAGGATGTTTCGGTGTCCATTATTACCAGAACACTGTGTTCTAGCAATAGTGGACACCGGAACATCCTGAAGAAGATCCTAGCAAAGGGGTCGAAACGTACATTATTTTAGTAGGAAATATAGCGCGGCCTAACAACCCAGAAGGCTTAAACTTTAGTGACAACGACCACGAAAGCCTGCAGACTTACGTGAGGATCAAAGTTCTGCTGCCTTATTGGACGAATGGTCAAAACTCCCACTTGACCTGTTATAAAAGCCAAATGGATGTGCAGCTCTGGCCAAAGCCAATGGGTATGAAGCGAAATAATGATTTGTTCTTCAGATTCCAAAATAGATTTGTTTTTCATACTTAGACCAACAAATTACTTTTGAACCAGAAGAATTGTTTATTTTCGTATGAGAGGGCCCCACAGCCAGCATAAATCCGAAAAAGGCATGATTCCAACAGGATGTGTTTTAAATTACTTTATTTGCACTACTAGTTTCAGGAACCGTCCATTTTGAAATGCGTCTATATTGACAGTATTTTAGAACATGACCGCTGACGACCGTGCAATGCACTAAAATATATGGGACGCTTTTTTTTTTTTTTTGACAGCGATGTGTCCACACCTATTACTACAGTCGCACTTGAAAATCGAGATGTCTAAAACTAGTAGTGCAAAAAAAGCAATTTAAAACACAACCTGGAGAATTCAAGTCATTTTTCAGAAGAACTTTTATTTCTGTTTTGATGTTAGGATAACTCTGTTTATACTAAACGTAGTTTTGTACTACATGAATTATAATTACACACTTTTCAGTTATTCACTGGCAATTTTTTCTATTGCACACTTATCTTCATGTAATGTATTGTACTGTATGTTAGCCAGGGACCTAGAAACGACGGAGACGATCCGTCCCCGCCGCAACCGCTGTGGTCCACAACCCCACGACGACTACCGCAGTCCATTTCACCCCTCCGCCGCCCCAGGGTTATTGTGCGGTTCGGCCCCCGGTGGACCCCCCAGGGAACGTCTCACACCAGACGAGTGTAACCCCTATGTTTGCGTGGTAGAGTAATGGTGGTGTACGCGTACGTGGATAACTTGTTTGTGCAGCAATCGCCGACATAGTGTAACTGAGGCGGAATAAGGGGAACCAGCCCGCATTCGCCGAGGCAGATGGAAAACCGCCTAAAAACCATCCACAGACTGGCCCGTTCACCGGACCTCGACACAAGTCAGCCGGGCGGATTCGTGCCGGGGACCAGGCGCTCCTTCCCACCCGGAAAGCCGTGCGTTAGACTGCAAGGCCAACCGGGCGGGCTCATGTAATGTAACTAATGTTTCCTGTAAAACATTTCTGAGCGTTGTTACTGTATGTATAGTCGAGACAGCATAAAAAGATTCGTGACTGCTCTCAGTGCTGTTGCTGAGTTTCAGCTACTAATCGTAAGAGGCTGGAGGTGTCAAATTAGTCGTTTACAGAGCTATGACAACACTGAGGCATTGCCGTAGTGACGTTTGCAAAATCGCATTGCCTCGTGGACTAGCCGCGCTGTTTGAGGCGCCTTGCCACTTTTCGCGCCGCTTCCCCTGCCGGAGGTTCGAGTCCTCCCTTGGGCACGAGTGTGTGTGTTGTCCTTAGCGTAAGTTAGTTTAAGTTATATTAAGTAGTGCGTAAGCCTAGGGACCGATGACCTCAGCAGGTTGGTCCCATAGGAACTTACCACAAATTTCCAAAATTTTCAAAATCGCATTAAGTAATTGAACCCAGTACATTGTCCTCGATGGTGAGTGTTCATCGGAGGTGAGGGTACCATCTGGAGCGCACCAGGGAAGTGTGGTAGGTCCGCTGTTGTTTTCTATCTACATAAATGATCTTTTGGATAGCAATGTGCGGCTGTTTGCTGATGATGGTGTGGTGTACGGGAAGGTGTCGTCGTTGAGTGACTGTAGGAGGATACAAGCTGACTTGGACAGGATTTGTGATTGGTGTAAAGAATGGCAGCTAACTCTAAATATAGATAAATGTAAATTAATGCAGATGAATAGGAAAAAGAATACTGTAATGTTTGAATACTCCATTAGTAGTGTAGCGCTTGACACAGTCACGTCGATTAAATATTTGGGTGTAACAATGCAGAGCGATATGAAGTGGGACAAGCATGTAATGGCAGTTGTGGGGAAGGCGGATAGTCGTCTTCGGTTCTTTGGTAGAATTTTGGGAAGATGTGGTTCATCTGTAAAGCAGACCGCTTATAAAACACTAATACGACCTATTCTTGAATACTGCTCGAGCGTTTGGGATCCCTATCAGGTCGGATTGAGGGAGGACATAGAAGCAATTCAGAGGCGGGCTGCTAGATTTGTTACTGGTAGGTTTGATCATCACGCGGGTGTTACGGAAATGCTTCAGGAACTCGGGTGGGAGTATCTAGAGGAAAGGAGGCGTTCTTTTCGTGAATCGCTACTGAGGAAATTTGAGGCTGAATGCCGTACAATTTTACTGCCGCCAACTTACATTTCGCGGAAAGACCACAAAGATAAGATAAGAGAGATTAGGGCTCGTACAGAGGCATATAGGCAGCCATTTTTCCCTCGTTCTGTTTGTGAGTGGAACAGGGAGAGAAGATGCTAGTTGTGGTACGAGGTACCCTCCGTCACTCACCGTATAGTGGATTTTGGAGTATGTATGTAGATGTAGATGTAGGTGACTGGTTGAGGTAGGTACGCGGAGCTGTTGCACCCAGTCCACTGCAGCTGTCAGGGAGCAACTCACGGCGTCTCAGCTATAGCGACTTGCCAGGGGTGCTCCTGAGATTTGTCAAAGAACTGATTTTTGCTGTAATGGTTACGTTACAAAACTCATTTGTGTTCAGCCACCATATTGCAACCTGTCTGTGCAGAACCTACACCGATACGGAGCCATTCTTTACTTCACAAGGTGGGTGCCCCGCGAGGACGCGGCGTGCGGGCGTGGCCCTTTCGCTTGTACGGGGTGGTGTTTGCGCGTGCGCTGTTTGCGAGAGGGCGCGCCGTGACCCGGGAGCAGATAGCCTCCCCCAGCGAAGGGTCAACAGCTCGTATGAGCCGCCGCAGGCCAGGCTGCTGCCGTGTACCGCCCACTCTGCTCTCGCCAATTCGCTGGAAACAGTAGCTACCTTAAAATACCCAGGAGTAACCATCCGGAACGACCTGAAGTGGAATGGCCACATAAAAGAAGTAGTAAGAAACGTAGAAGCCACCCTGACATTAACTGGGAGTATCTTAAGATAATGTACTTCACACACGAAAGAAGTGGCTAACAAACAATCGTTCGGCCGATTCTTGAGTATTGTTCATCAGTCTGGGATCCTTATCAAGTAGGATTAACCCAAGAAACAGAGAAGGTCCAATGAAGAGCGGTGTGTATCGCCAATGTATAGTTTATTTGGCGAGAGAACGTTACCGAGTTGTTCGACAAACTTCAATGGCAGACATTATAAGAGAGGCGTTGCACATCACGGAGAGGTTTACTTCTGAAATTTCGGGAGCGTTCGTACTGCGAAGAGTAGGGCACCGTATTACCATCTCCTACACACAAAATGACCACAACGAGAAAGTCAGAAAAATTAGAACCCACGCTGAGCTTTAACCATAATCATTGTTGCCTCAGGTTTTCTCGTCATGGTTAATTAATGTTGGTACTTCGGATATTCAGCCGAGTTGTTATTTTCATTTTACGCACAATACCTCGACGACGGACCCATCAGCATTGTTCAGGTGCTGGCATGTTTGCTGTTAGTGTACTCCCAGTCCGGACTCGAACCAGACTGGCTCACCTTTGTCACTTCGAAAAGTGATATAAACTGCTGAATTTTAGGGTCAGTCATCACAAAATTTTTCCTGGTGGACTCACAGCACCTGTTCAGCCTAGCAGCATACACATGGTCCTACGTTTCACAGTAGACACAACGCACCTTGAAAGCTGTAGTACCATGGAGCTGACGTCAGACTCACACTACGACATCAATATTTATAGCGGAATTGATCACTAGATGTCACTGGAGGCCGACTAGCCAGTATAAAAGGTCTCCAGCAACATTGTGTTGTCAGTAGAGAAGCACCAAAAGCAGAATGGGTCGGTCTGGAGAGTTCAGTGACTTCTAAACGTGGACTAGTCACTGGATGTCACCTGAGTAACAGATCCATCAGGGACATTTCGACCCTTCTAAAGCTCTGCAATTCCACTATTGGTATCATTGTGCAGTGGAAACATCGTGTAATGAGGACAACAATCGTCCAGCATTCATTGTAATAAATCGCACGAAATCAGCGGAATGAATGACTCGTGAGTTCCAAAGTGCAATCAGCAATCCGGCTAGCAAAATGACTGTGCGTTGGAACTTCCAAAAAATGGGATATAAAGATCGAGGATCTCCTCTTAACCCCACATTTACAGGGGAATGGGAAAAATATGAAAACTCCACAGATACAACACATTACCATACCTGTATGGTAATACAATACGGTGTAAGAAAACAATAGGCATTCAAAAGAGCTTCCATCGTCTCGGACCGAAAAAATACATGCCTAATATCATTTTTAAGGGAATGTTACACCATTCTTCATGCAAAATAGTGGATACTTCAATTAATGATGATGGAGGTTAATAACGATCAAGCACACTTCTGTCCAAAGTAGAAGACAAAGGGTCAACAACATAGAGATCTGCTGGCTGTGGTGGAGAGGAAAGATACGACAGTTCACCCTCGTGCCCACGGAACCAGTCCTGGACGATGCTAGCTGTGTCAACAGAGGTCCTGTCGTCTTGAAACACAGTTTCACCACTGGAGGAACAATCCTTGTACCGTGAGATGGATGTGATCAGACAAAATGGTCACGTTATCGTTGGCAGTAATGTGACCTTGCAGAGCACCCATGGGTCCCACCGAATACCACGATACGGGTGCCAAATCATTACCGAACCGCCACCATGTTTCACTCTTCGGACGATTACTCGTCAAGAAGATGGAAACAGTGTGAAACAGAACTCATCCGACCAAATGACTTTCTTCCATTGCTTCACAAAAAAAAAAAAAAGAAAAATGGCTCTGAGCACTATGGGACTCAACTGCTGTGGTCATTAGTCCCCTAGAACTTAGAACTACTTAAACCTAACTAACCTAAGGACATCACACACATCCATGCCCGAGGCAGGATTCGAACCTGTGACCATGGCGGTCGTGCGGTTCCAGACTGTAGCGCCTTTAACAGCTCGGCCACTCCGGCCGGCCCATTGCTTCACAGTCCAGGCTTTATGGCTTCGGGTAACATGCTTTCCCGTTACGGGCATTTTCATCGCTGGTGGATGACTAATCATTTCACTTATTTATTCACATGACATTAAGTCTACAAGTCCACACACCTAGAGTTTACATCTGCATGTCGTGACAAATTTCTGATGACAATGTCCTAACTACACTGCGTGACAAAAAAAGAAAAAAAATGAAGCACCCAGAAGTGGATGAGAAAGTAAAGTGAAACTTCATGGCTGGAGGGGGTACGTGATGTTATTTCAGTGAAATTTATAAAGAATTTGGCAGAGGAAGCCCACTAACGAGTGTGACTTTGCGTCCTCTCTAGTCTGGCTGTTTCTACTGATCACAGAAATGCTGTATCCTCTCATGAGGCAAGGTGTCCCACAACTGCTGTAACAGGTCCTTGATATCATGGATACTGGCACTGGGACGGTGTTGACGTCTGGTCTGGTCCCACTCATGTTCTGTCGGCGCCAGTTCTGGGGATCTTGCTGTCCATATTATAATGTCAGCATCACACAGAAAGTTCATAGAGAATGCGTCATGTATGTACGAGCATTGTACTGTTGAAAAATGACAGTACGATACTGCTGCATGACAGTTAATAAATGAGAACACGTGATGTGGTTCAAATGGCTCTGAGCACTATGGGACTCAACTGCTGTGGTCATAAGTCCCCTAGAACTTAGAACTACTTAAACCTAACTAACCTAAGGACATCACACACATCCATGCCCGAGGCAGGATTCGAACCTGCGACCGTAGTGGTCGTGCGAACACGTGATGTCCATGATGTACTGTTGTGCTGTCAGACTGCCCTCTGTTACTACCACGTCGTAGTCTGAAGTCATACCTAATGGCTCTTGACACTATGGCGGCAGCTGTAACACCGTTATGCCTCTCCAAAAAGCTGAAGGAATGTGAACTCTCCCCAGGTCGCCATACTGACCAATGATGATGACATAGTGTGGTGGAGAAACCCCTATTCATCGCTGAATACGCACCATTCATCAGCAGTCCATGGTTTCCGGTCACGGAACCACTCCAAACCCAGCCGTTTGTGTTGTGATGTTAACGGCAGCCTACACAAAGGGGTCGTAATTCCCTAGTCCGACTGCAGAATGGCGCAGAACGTTGCCGGTGTCCATCCTTGCTCTCCAATAGCAAACGCAGACGTGAAGGGATTACGATGCGCATGGCGCACAATACAATGGTTTTCGCTTATGGTGGTCAGACGTGGTCGACTGAAACATCGATAATGAGTATGCCCGCCCTCACATTTCCATAAATGTCAACGACAGGTCACTATCACATCCAAATATCCCATAAGTCTGGATATTGCATGATCAGACCGGCTGGCCAAATGGAGGCCCACACTGAGACGCCTTTCAAACTCTTTCAGAAGCCAGTGACGCTCTCTCTTACGAGTACGCAACATCTCTGTCTCCTTGACAATAATCACTCAACTCAACAACACCGTACACCCCTGTTGCATACCCAGCCAGGCCTGGTGACGATACTAAATGCGAACCCTACTAAAGCACTCTGGTGGCCTTTCTGCCTGTCGCAGAAACTAAACTGCAACACTAATCATTTAACACACCCGTCGATGGTGTGTACATGTACGAAGTTACACTGACACCCAACCATATCCTCCAGATGTTTCACTTTTTTGTCAGGCAGTGCATATACAACTGCAGATCTACGGAAAAAGCTGAAGGGTACTTGGCCTGGACTATGAATGGCGAATGTTTCGTATTTATTAGTTGGATATGCTGTCCAGTAACCCTAATAACCAATTTGAATATGCTGTCCAGTAACCCTAATAACCAATAACTTGATCTGTTAAATATCTGTCTTCATAGAGCTTTTTAAAGAAGTGCGTTCTGTGTATTTCTAATGGATTAATCATATAAATCTGGTATTCATCAGAAGTACTGAGTCTCACCTTCTTCTGTGATAATGATGCAGGGCAAAATTTAGCAGCACCAGAACTCGAACCCAGGTTTCCCGCTTAGTAGGCAGATGCGCTATCCCATACTTGATACTTCAAGCAAGTTTACAAGGGGAATAGTTATAGGACGCGGCATGAGTTGGTACTCGAATCGGCGAGGGAGATGTACTTGGATGGTCTCTGAGCTGTGGTAGCTGTAGTGCCAGTATGATGTAAAGGAGAGCGTATCTGCTGAATAAGCAGGAGACCCTGGTTTGAATCCCAGCAATAGAACAAATTTTAATACATTTCTTTGGTTTACATCATTATCATATATTTCTGATGGGTATTATGAAATTCTGTAATACAATACTGCAGTGCCTGTACAGGGCTATTACAAATGATTGAAGCGGTTTCATAAATTCACTGTAGCTCCATTCATTGACATATGGTCACGACACACTACAAATACGTAGAAAAACTCATAAAGTTTTGTTCGGCTGAAGCCGCACTTCAGGTTTCTGCCGCCAGAGCGCTCGAGAGCGCAGTGAGACAAAATGGCGACAGGAACCGAGAAAGCGTATGTCGTGCTTGAAATGCACTCACATCAGTCAGTCATAACAGTGCAACGACACTTCAGGACGAAGTTCAACAAAGATCCACCAACTGCTAACTCCATTCGGCGATGGTATGCGCAGTTTAAAGCTTCTGGATGCCTCTGTAAGGGGAAATCAACGGGTCGGCCTGCAGTGAGCGAAGAAACGGTTGAACGCGTGCGGGCAAGATTCACGCGCAGCCCGCGGAAAATTGGCTCATGCCACAACTGGAGACCGACAGCGCCGACTTCATCTTTCAACAGGATGGTGCTCCAACGCACTTCCATCATGATGTTCGGCATTTCTTAAACAGGAGACTGGAAAACCGATGGATCGGTCGTAGTGGAGATCATGATCAGCAATTCATGTCATGGCCTCCACGCTCTCCCGACTTAACCCCATGCGATTTCTTTCTGTGGGGTTATGTGAAAGATTCAGTGTTTAAACCTCCTCTACCAAGAAACGTGCCAGAACTGCGAGCTCGCATCAACGATGCTTTTGAACTCATTGATGGGGACATGCTGCGCCGAGTGTGGGAGGAACTTGATTATCGGCTTGATGTCTGCCGAATCACTAAAGGGGCACATATCGAACATTTGTGAATGCCTAAAATAACTTTTTGAGTTTTGTATGTGTGTGCAAAGCACTTAGAAAATATCTCAAATAATAAAGTTATTGTAGAGCTCTGAAATCGCTTCAATCATTTGTAATAACCTTGTATTATTCCGAATTACGATGCAAGGTTCCTTCGGTCATCTATGCATGGCCAAGGGAACAGGGATTGTGGCGACTACAGTTGTTATGAAATACATTAAATGCATTCACATTTGCGAATATGGAGAACCATCAGCTGTATGATGGAATGACGACAATAAAAAATTTGTGCCGGACTAGCAGTCGAGCCTGTATTTACTGCTTATCGCTAGTGGTAGCCTTGTCATTTGATTATCCGAGTGCGACTCACAGCCAAACCCAAACTTTCATACGTCGTCAACCATGTGTCTCCAACCCGTACTCGTGCATTATTTATATTTCCGTGTGGAGGAGACAGTTTACGTGAAGTCGCTTGCCCAGTGTCGCCAGGTAATACGATATTGAAATGCCAGTGTTATTCCGAATTACGATGCATACATGTCCGAAGAAACCTTGCATCGTAATTAGGAATAACACAGGCGTTGCAATATACAGGGTTATTACAAATGGTTGAAGCGATTTCACAGATCTACAATAACTTTATTTGAGATATTTTCACAATGCTTTGCACACACATACAAAAACTCAAAAAGTTTTTTTAGGCATTCACAAATATTCGATATGTGCCCCTTTAGTGATTTGGCAGACATCAAGCCGATAATCAAGTTCCTCCCACACTCGGCGCAGCATGTCCCCATCAATGAGTTCGAAAGCATCGTTGATGCGAGCTCGCAGTTCTGGCACGTTTCTTGGTAGAGGAGGTTTAAACACTGAATCTTTCACATAACCCCACAGAAAGAAATCGCATGGGGTTAAGTCGGGAGAGCGTGGAGGCCATGACATGAATTGCTGATCATGATCTCCACCACGACCGATCCATCGGTTTTCCAATCTCCTGTTTAAGAAATGCCGAACATCATGATGGAAGTGCGGTGGAGCACCATCCTGTTGAAAGATGAAGTCGGCGCTGTCGGTCTCCAGTTGTGGCATGATCCAATTTTCCAGCATGTCCAGATACACGTGTCCTGTAACGTTTTTTTCGCAGAAGAAAAAGGGGGCGTAAACTTTAAACCGTGAGATTGCACAAAACACGTTAACTTTTGGTGATTTTGCGAATTTGCTGCACGAATGCGCGAGGATTCTCTACCGCCCAGATTCGCACATTGTGTATGTTCACTTCACCATTAAGAAAAAATGTTGCTTCATCACTGAAAACAAGTTTCGCACTGAACGCATCCTCTTCCATGAGCTGTTGCAACCGCGCCGAAAATTCAAAGCGTTTGACTTTGTCATCGGGTGTCAGGGCTTGTAGCAATTGTAAACGGTAAGGCTTCTGTTTTAGCCTTTTCCGTAAGATTTTCCAAACCGTCGGCTGTGGTACGTTAGGTCCCTGCTTGCTTTATTCGTCGACTTCCGCGGGCTACGCGTGAAACTTGCCCGCACGCGTTCAACCGTTTCTTCGCTCACTGCAGGCCGACCCGTTGATTTCCCCTTACAGAGGCATCCAGAAGCTTTAAACTGCGCATACCATCGCCGAATGGAGTTAGCAGTTGGTGGATCTTTGTTGAACTTCGTCCTGAAGTGTCGTTGCACTGTTATGACTGCCTGATGTGAGTGCATTTCAAGCACGACATACGCTTCCTCGGTTCCTGTCGCCATTTTGTCTCACTGCGCTCTCGAGCGCTCTGGCGGCAGAAACCTGAAGTGCGGCTTCAGCCGAAAAAAACTTTATGAGTTTTTCTATGTATCTGTAATGTGTCGTGACCATATGTCAATGAATGGAGCTACAGTGAATTTATGAAATCACTTCAATCATTTGTAATAGCCCTGATATTTATCTGCCGACTGGGCAAGCGACTTTCAAATAAAATGTCTCTGCTGTACAGAAGTACACGCATTATACGAGTACAGGTTGTGGACACATGGCTGACGACATGTGGATGTTCCTATTTAGCCGGTAGTCGTGCTCGGGTAGCTAAATGGTAAGGCACCCCTAGCGATAAGCGAGAAATCCGTATTCGAGTCTTGGTCCGGCACAAATTTTCTCTGTCGTCACTTCATTATGCCGCTGATGGTTGTCCATATTCGCTACAGTGAATACATTTCATTAAATTCTATAACGACGTGAAATTCTCAGACAAATTATTAATCAGAAAAATTCATGAGAGTTGGTGAAATATTATAAGGAGTCTATCCCCTCAATTCCAACGGTTAAGAAATCGATAACCGAATTCATTTGCCGACGTCGTGTTGCGTAAGACGTTCGACGTGAAAAAGAAGCCATAAATGCAACCACAGATGAAAACTTAAATGTGCAGTGTCTGGAAGTGAACCGCGTAGATTAAGACGTATGGCATGACTGATGCCACAGGCTGATCAAAGGAATGAATACGGGAGATTTTGTATGAAATATCGTATAGCAATGTGCAAGGCAGGTGCCAAAACTGTTGACTGCTGATGCAAAGTAGATGTGGATACAAACTTTTGGACCATTTTAAAAACAATCAGCTCATTTTGTTTGACGGTTTGTTGCTATAGATGAAACGTAAGACCACTATTTCACGCCAGTGATGAAACAGCAACCGTCGCAGCGTGTGCGTGCTGGCGGCCCTGCATTTAAGAAGTCGATTTTCTAACATAGAGGAGGAGTTATTCTTACTGATTGCGACGCAAAATGTAAAACAGTAACTACCTAACACTAAGTAAGTCTCCAGGATGAAAAAATATTTGGAAGATTCCTTAGATTCCGTAAAAAATTCTGGTCTACGCCGTAAAATCGCAGGTGTTTCGTATTAATGTGTAATATAATTATCAGTCTCTTTTATAGAATGGTTACACAGAATAGTATAATGTTCCAGAACAGATAAACCACTAGTGTGGACTGTCACTGGCCGCTGTGTGCCGATGGCAGAGCTACGTAACCGCTCTGCGCCGCTGTAGCTCCCGCGCTAGCTCTACACTGGAATTGTGAGCCTTTTCCGATTGCTTATGACGCAAACATCCCTCTAACTGGAGTTTTCTATAATCCGAGAATATTTAAGAGTCATATGAGGAAATATCTTTCATTGTTTTGGAATTTTCAATTTAATACCAAGTTTCACTTACGTTCAGGCGACAATTTTTGTCTCGCTTTGGATGCCAGTAGTGCACCGCAAGATCTTCACAATGACACCCACGTCAATATCCTAACTAAACGTGTTTTCACGCTACACCAAATTTATAACTTTACACAAGGGTAATTGGCAACAATCACGGGCATGCACCTGCTCTGGTACGACGACGTCATAGGCAAAACACTGTGCGACATGCAGTTACAATAGAGTTTCGATCCGTCCCGATTTTGTAGGAATAGTCCCAACTTCTCTATTAATCTCCCGAATTCCAACAAGAGTATGAAGGGGCACCCTCAAATCCCTACTTTTTTGCTTTACTTTTACAGTTTTACAATTTTATATCACATTGCATAATTTATAGTTTCATATTTTTAAGCTTATCATCGTATTCTTGTTAGCCAAAGCCAGTATGTGGAAAATACACGAGAGGGCAACAAAACAGAGGGTCTAAAAGTCAATTTTTTCGCCGCCTCTTTTTCATGATAGTACTGAAGTGACAGATGTATTTATGGAGCGAACGAGTTAAAGTAGTGTTGACATATTTCGTACGTTCGTTGTTCCGCAAGAGCAAAACATTATTAATATTATGATGATTTTAGGGAGTTTAGAAGTCCGATTCACATTTAAAATGCTCAGTAGATTCAATGGAAATACAAATAGCAGTAACAGTAAGTGTAGTGATTGCAATTATGACAGTCAGAACAAAACCTGAACGGTAAAAAGTTGAAAGAATGTGCTCATTTTGTAATGAATGGTTAGAGGATAAACAGTTCAAAATCTGGTTAGCTAAAGGTAATGACTAAGGGATGGCAAAGTGGGCACTATGTTGTACTTCCTTTTCAGTAGAAAGAAAGGGTATTTTGGGCGTGAGAAAGCATTTATCAAGGGAGAAGCATAAACTTTCTCTAGCATCAGCATCCAAAAGTAAATCGATTGCAATTTTTTCTAGCGTAGACCATTCTTGTATTGACAATGAAGCTTCAGCAGCTGAACTGTCACTTTTATATCGTGGAGCTATGCATAATCTTGATTACGTTTATATTGATTGTGGTATTAAGATAGGAAGTACTGCTCTCAAACACTAAAAATTAACTCCAAAATCTCGTTGTTGGCGTACAAAATATAAGATGCTGGTACAAAATGTGTTGGCTCCACATTCGCTAGGACTGATAGAAAATGAATTACAAGATGACACTTTATTTTTATTTCGACAGATGCCTCCAACAAAGGCAATATGAAACGCTTGCCGAGCGGGGTAGCCGCGCGGTCTGGGGCGCCTTGTCACGGTCCGTGCGGCTCCCCCCCGTAGGAGGTTCGAGTCCTCCCTCAGGCATGGGTGTGTGTGTTGTTCATAGCGTAAGTCAGTTTAAGTTAGGTTAAGTAGTGTGTAGGCTTAAGGACCGATGACCAAAGTAGTTTGGTCCCATAAGACATTACCACAAATTTCCGATCAAACGCTTTCCAATGTCGATGAAATGTTTTATGAGGTATTTGGGTCGAAGGAGAAACTACTATGTTCTAAGAAATATTTTTCGAAAAATTGACTTTTTTTTAGATTAACACCGTTTGGAAGTTTCCATTATATCAAGTTTCAGTATAGAAAATGCAGCACTGAACTATGGGAAAAATTTTAAATCTTTAGTAACATAACCTCTAGTAACATATCTGAAGCTAGCTGTAACTGTTATGTTATTCATAATGTGGCCAAAAAGTTATGAAAAATGATTAAATTCGACATCGAAAGTCTAGTAATGAAGGTATACAACGAGTTATCGTCTCCTAGTAAAAACACTCGTGAACTCAAAAAACTGTTAGCATTTACTCAACAAGAATATTGAACTATTTTACGGCATATTTCTGACGGTTGTTGTGCTTGTTGCCGGCTCTTGAGCGTTTACTAAGACACGGAGAAGCTGTACGATCGTACTTTCTCCCTCAAGGGGAACAAGAGACTATGCCTTTAATATGACTTTCGTGGAAGGTGTGGACGAAGAAAGTGAATGATCCCTTCCCTCTTTTTATATGCAGTTCGTGTGGAACCACATGAGTTTTGCTACGTCAGCAACTTCACAGGTTGAAAATCGAAAAACGTGAACTACAGATCTTGATGACGATTTAGAATTCTTGAGGCATTCTATTCTTAATGTGAATTGAAATTTGACGAGTTTGGACATGTCAGAGGAGGTTAAATTTAGGAAAGATGCTGCCAACATTTTTCTGAGAACGTTTATACAATTAAGTTTCGAAACTTCGCCTTTTAAGGAATTCGCTGTCCTGCATATGAAAAATGAGACGACTTTTGATGGCGTTTTACGTGTTTTAAAGGACTATAGTATAAAAGTAGGCGGTGACGTATTGTACAGTGAATTAGTTAAGAAGTGTCACTGAAACTTTTAAAACTTTCGATTTATCGACAGACAAAAATTGGGTTCATATCTTTAGTAAAGCTGCAGCCTGAAACTTATGAAAGGTAGCGAAATTTGTGTTTTCTACTTCTACGAACAACGTATACGTAGAACGAGTGTTTTCCCTGATAAAAGCTAGTGGACTGGAGGTGAAAAAAGTTAGGATGAAGTTTATAGAAAGTGAACTTCTTTTTAAAATAAACAATAATATGAGCTGCTCAGAGCTCTGTCAGCCTGTGCTACTCGAGAAGAAACTTCCAAATGACGCTACAGCAGAAAACAAGTATGTCGGTAAGTGTGAGCCACAGTCTCACTGATATTCACAAATGAATAAAATAAACACTGTAAATTTTTAAATATTTTAAATTTTAAGGCTGGAGTTTGTTGTTTAGTTCTGGTGTGAAGGTAAAAACTAACTAACGTTAGTGAGAATTGCACGTTGAATGTATTAAGCGCTACCTTTTGTTTGAAGTGTCCCGACTTTAAACTTGCCAACAGTGGCAGTCTCCCAGCATTTGAGTTGCCACAGGTGTCGACGCCAATGAGCAGACATGATCTACCCACTCAGCGCTGGAGTATAGTTTGCGTGCTATAAGCTGTCGTAAATGATAAGTGATGCGCTTCAAATACACTCTAAGACATAAGAAAATAAATAAAAGGACGACGCACCTCGAAGGAATTATCCTAATGGGGCGGATGTACACGCACAAACACCTGATTACAATTTCAGAAAAATTGGATGATTTATTTAAAAGAAAGAGCTTCAGTAAGTGAGAAATTCAATAACGCATTGGTCCACCTCTGACCCTTATGGAAGTCGTTATTCGGCTTGGCACTGTGTGACAGTTGTTGGATGTCCTCCTGAAGGCTATCGCGCCAAATTCTGTCCACTTGGAATCCTGCGCTGGTTCGACTGCCCTGCACATAATGCTCCAAATGATCTCGATTGTGGAGAGATGCGGCGACCTTGCTGGCCATGGTAGGATTCGGTAAGGACGAAGAGAAGCGCTAGAAACTCTCGCCGTGGGCGGCCGGGCATTATCTTACTGAAATGTAAGCTCGGGATAGCTTGCCATGAAGGACAACAAAACTGGATGTGGAATAACGTCAACGTACTGCCGTGCCACAACGGAGCCCAGGATGACAACTGTAGTGGACTGACAAGACAGCCAGTCCACAGTGACGGGTAACCGGAAGGCACGCGTACACACACGCCGACTGGCGTGAAGTCTGGAACAGGATACGTAATGAATGCTAATAAGAAAAGTACGTAGCTTCTATAATACTTAACTTTACTTCATCCTTGTGGTACATCGCTATTGTTAATACAAATCAGACACTTTAAATATGGTTAATGGCGTCTTGCTAGGTCGTAGCCATGGACTTAGCTGAAGGCTATTCTAACTGTCTCTCGGCAAATGAGAGAAAGGCTTCGTCAGTGTAGTCGCTAGCAAAGTCGTCTGACAACTGGGGCGAGTGCTAGTCCGCCTCTCTAGACCTGCCGTGTGGTGGCGCTCGGTCTGCGATTACTGACAGTGGCGACACGCGGGTCCGACATGTACTAATGGACCGCGGCCGATTTAAAGCTACCACCTAGCAAGTGTTGTGTCTGGCGGTGACACCACAACAACCAAAGGCGTTCTGCTATGAAATGAAATTGCACCGTAGACCATCACGTCTGGTTGTCGGCTCGTATGGAGGGAGACTGTCAGACTGGTGATCTACTGCTGACCGGTGCGTCTCCAGACACATCTCCGCTGGTAATCAGGGCTCGGATCAAAGCATGCCTCATCACTGAAGACAATTCTATTCCAGTCAGTGAGATGCTGGGCCGAATTTGCCCGACACCACTGCAAACGGGTTTGTTGGTGTACAGAGGTCAGGCAGGGGGCGCCATGAGCTCAGCTCCTTTTCTTTGAATCGTCTATTAAGGGTCCTTGTGGTCACTGATGCGCCAGCTGTAGGGCGGACCTATGAAAATGATGAATCCTAGGCTCTGTGTGCCTCTCTAACGGGTGCTCGGTCTTCACGTTCTGTCGTCTCTGTATGTCGACCGCTTCCTTCTCGACGCTGTGTTCGGGCATGGTTGATCCATTCCTACCAACATCGTCGAATAGTGGCATCCCTACTACTCAAATCTCGAGCGATTCGCCGATTACTACAACCAGCTTCTTTGAGCCCAACAACAAGTCCTCTCTCAAATGTAACAGTATTGCTGTGGCTTCTACCATTCCCGCATCTAAAGAAATCTGTGGTTGAATATCGTTTAGAGATTAATTAAGAGATTACCGAAGACACAAACGAGCATATAACACAGATCCTCTTGAATCGCAGTTCAGGGATGGACATATTCACTGGAAAAATGCGCAAAAATCTGGGCTCTCCTCAATCAGAACTGCTTCGAAACATTTAACTTTGCACTTCATAGTCGAAGGAGCAAACTCAAGTATCCCTATGTTAATCACAATGGTCACGTAGCGGTTGGTGACTGCTTCTTCGAATGTATCTCACTGAGATTCGAATCCTAGTCCAGCTCAAAGTTATAATCTCTAATGTGGTTTCATTATCACATTTTTTTTTACTAAATCGGCGACAATGCAGATGGAACTGCGCTTTGTCCAGTTATGGGCCTTCTAAGCTCTGTGACGTAATCAAGCAGCGAGTTGAGTAAGTGAACCCTTAGGAGGGCCATTTGATTTTGAAACTTGTTAACTTGTTTTTGCATTTTGTGAGATATAATGCTATTTATAAGCGCATGTAAAGGCTATCATACACTCGTTATTTACCTGTGCAGATGGAAGCCGCTACCTTCAAGCACTCTATGGTGCAAAATTTCGAACTGCTACCAGTCTGAATAGCTTGCCCAGGAGAGATAGAACTTGAACCACTTCAGTATTCCACCTCATTAAACTATAATCGAGTATCGGTGGATACCTTGTCTAAAGAAAAAAAATTAAATGAATATTGAAGATAAGATAAAAGCTTCGGAATCTTACGTAGATCCACTTTCACGAGTCTTTATTTCATGAATACGTAATTTTTCATCAAAGTTTTGAAAGGAAGCAAAGTGAACTTTATCGCATCAGTCGTCTGGTTGATCTATAATTAAAAACGTTATCTTTTTAAACACTCGGCATCTCAACAAAGAGCCTGTTTAGTCAGTTCGAGAGTACATTCGTAAAGAAGAATAAATTTTTGTGACAAGAGTGGGGATATTTTAAATCGCACTTGTAATATATTTAACTGCAGTCACCTGAAGTGGTTAGTATAATGTGAGGCGTAGAAAATGGAGGAAAGCTTATGTTAAGCATTTTCATTTAATCAAGACAGCTGGCTTAAGAAGTAAAATGAATTACTTTCAATCAAATGTAGTTGTTTAGTAAGACATAAAACTGCCGATAACTGTACAATAAGTTACATTTAATGCCATAAGCAGAACATTCTTCAAAACTGAGATTTATTCGCACTTCCAAAAATATCAGATTCGTTCTGTTGATAATGACGTATGTTGTGCTTAGTTCGTCACGATATAGCGGTTATACAAGGGTCATTCAGTACCGAACAGACAAATAACTGTACAGAGAGAATGGTGCACTAAACCAATACAAGTTTTTGTCTGTTTTCTTCGTACTCCTCAGCAGCTTTTACGGACTTGTCTCATCTTCTTATGCGCCTTCTTATCCCCCCAGAGAAGAATTCTTTACCGTTATCTTGAAGCTAGTTTTTTTTTAATTTTTTTATTTATCTCTTCGTTGTCAATGAACTTTTTCCACACTCAGCTCCTTTCATCGAACCAGACAGATAAGCAAGATGACGTAGGAGCACTCAAACACTTTGGGAATAGTTTCCAGCATCAGTTATGCCGTATGAGGTCGAACTTAGTCGTGAAGAGGTGACACGCCTTTCCTCTGCCATACTGTACTTCAGCATGGGCTCGACTATGTTATCATTCATGTCTGAGTAGTATGAGCCGTTGATAGTGCGCTTCCCCCCCCCCCCCCCCAAAAGAAAGAAATCGTTGAAAATTGGACCACGTGCTCTCCAAAGGATGGTTAACAAGGTTGCGTTTTTAATTTCTTACAGTCAGGTGATTTAGGGTGCTTCTACTATATGTTTTGATTTTTGAAATCTGAATCAAAACTATCAAAGTTTCGACATAGGTTTAGGTCGTGTCCAAAAATACATCACCTTCGCTGCTGAAAGATTTTTGTGCTCGGTGTAAATGCGTAATACCTCTTCTTTGGCATGAACGGTAACCTTTCTGTGAACCCAACTTGCATAAGTGTTACGGTAGCTCGATTTGTTTTGAACGATGGAATGAGCTGCGTCAATATATACACGATACTGTCAGCAGTTTGTTCAGCTTTAGATTATCGGTCTTCTTGGCTAAAGAGCTAATTCCAGCTTGCAACGCTGAGGTCAATTCTACTGCAGGATGCCTAGAACGATGCATGATAAATTTTATTTCGTAACTCATTATTCCATGTTCCCTGCCATGTGCAGGAAATAGAACAAAGTCATTCCTGAAAGGCGATTCCTGATCATTCCGTCCGCATCGCCAATCCCGATGGAATGACTGCTTTGATAGTTACAGGTTAAGTCCAGTGGCGAACCATGATGGCCGTCCGGTGTGGCAGAGCGGTTCTAGGTGCTTCAGTCTGGAACCGCGCGACCACTACGGTCGCAGGTTCGAATCCTGCCTCGGGCATGGATGTGTGTGATGTCCTTAGGCTAGTTAGGTTTAAGTAGTTCTAAGTTCTAGGGGACTGATGACCTCAGATGTTACGTCCCATAGTGCTCAGAGCCATTTGAACCATTTTTGAACCATGATGTGCTGCTTACTGCCCGTTTGAAGACTTTCACTACGGGTCTGCAGCCTGCCGTCTGTCGCTGGACTTCAGCGCCCTATGCTGGGCACCTGAGTGTCGTCTCAGAGACTGTACATATTCCTCCTTCCTGGCTGTAAACACTGTGTGCTGAGGGGGTCCTGCGCTTCTGTCTTCATGACAACTGCCACACAGAAGAGCTTATGGGCCCAGGTCTAAGCACACGTCCATCTTCGAGAGCACTGAAGTCCACCGTATCCACAGAGATGCGTCCATGGGCCGTCTTGCTGACCCTGGATATAGCCGGCCCATTGTCAGGCAGTGTGCCTGACCTGCCGCAAACTATGTGAACTGCTGGAGTGCTGTGTCTAACATTCCTGGCCAATGCCTGAGGGAGCAGTCCAGCTCGTTTCCTGCACACAAGAGGAGACAATATTCATTGTAGCAATCACATTAATAAAATGGTCTTACAGATACCTCTGTCTAACTGACGCCTTTGGAGTGAAACTGAAACACTCACCATCCATGGACCTCGGGCTCTTGACACTTGCAACGTCAACGCCTCAACTGTCGAATTTCGACGTCCAGTGAGCTGCTGACCCGAGGGGTTACCATTAGAATGCTCTGGTGCGTGAAAACCCACATTATAATGTCACAAAAATCGACGAATTCCTCGTTAATGTTCGCTTCCACGTCTCATGTGAGGACTGAAGATATTCCACTAATAATGGTAGGCAGTTGCACATCGGAGGACTCTTCACACCCCAGCAGAGTCGCTATAGTCTAGATTGATATTGGGAACGACGCGTATGGACCACGCTACAGGTAGCGCTTGAGCTTCAGTGACGAAGCTCATTTCTGACCGGTGGCGACATTCAGCAGGTCTGTGTGTCAAGGTATAATAACGAGTGCGACTATGAGCAGTTAATGGGATTTAATAACCTGGTGTGGTGTGGGGGCGCGATATCGCACTGCATCTGATTGCTGCTGGTGTTCCTTGCAGCCACTGTGACAGTTGTACAGAACGTTCAGGATGTTCTGCAACTGCTGGTCCTATTGTTGGCAACTGCCTGAACAGTGCACATTGTCATACCACTGCCACCACAGTGGGGCCTTCCAGCTGTGGGCAGGGGCAGATCAGTCATCACCTAACATACGAATATGCGTTATCTGTGATCAAGATACTATCCACTAATCCGCAAGAATTACACACTCAGGTGCAAGGTTGACTGAATGGACTGTGTCGGGCGTCATTCAGAACATTTACAACTTCATACTGCGAGATTTGATGCATGCATTCACCAAAGCTATTGACTGAACCCATAGTACTATGTGCCTTGCCTTCCATTTGGCACAAAACAGGTTGCTGTTAGAAATGTAAAAGTTTGATCATTGCATATGTGTGACACTCTCTGCCTTCTTGGCAAGAATGTTTCCCAACCGGTCTGTCCTTCTAAGTGATGGTGAGTACATTAACTAGAGCGGCAAGATGCTGCTTTTCTGCTGACACAAATCTCAGATGCTTATTAATTTGAGAACATCAGTACTCATGAAACTCAGCTGTCTTAGACGTAGATCAGCAAAGATATTCCTCTGATGGCAATGAAGGGAGAAGGCAAACATTTACATAATAATAATGTTGCTCGACTAAAAAAATGAAAGTGGGAGAGTGTCTGTTTCACACACTGAAGCATTCAATATCGAAACACAAAATTCGATTCTTTCATAATGAGAACACTCTAACCTGTTGCTTCCAGAAGAAAGGTTGCATGTGTTCTAAACTTGAAGGGCTCCAGAAGAAGTTTGACTTTGACTGTGTCTAACTATGAGAAGACATATACACGACGTAAATTTTGTTGTAAAGTAGAATAAAAAGGTTGTGTTCCACTTTTCACGAGAGTCAGTAGAATAGTGGCACTGAGGTAGAGCCCTCAGTTTTTTCCCGATTTAATGTGTCAAGGATGTATCGGCAGAGATCAGAAGTGGGGCGCGTTCGAGTCTAATGTTGAGGGTTGCATACACAAGAAATCAAGGTGCCGCTGTTACGCCAGTGCTACACTGGTAGGGCCAACGTACAATGGCTTCCTTTCTTCCTGCTGTAGTTCTGCGAGTATGACCAGTCTGAGAATGATGGTGCTGCGGTCACTTCCTACTCATCGCCTGATTCTCTGTTACTGGAGAGTGCTGGAGTGAGCCTAGCACGAGTTAAGACAGGGACTGAGTGCACTAATACGCTGTTAGCCCGCCCAGTTAGCGGTCGAACGCATGGCTTTCCAGGGGGGGAAGGAGCGCCTGGTCCCTAGCACGAATCCGCCCAGCGGACTTGTGTTGAGGTCCGGTGAGCCGGCCAGTCTGTGGTTGGTTTTTAGGCAGTTTTCCACCTGCCTCGGCGAATGCGGACTGGTTCCCCTTATTCCACCTCAGCTACACTACCGTTGGCGATTGCTGCACAAACAAGTTCTCCACGTGTGCATACACCTCCATTACTCAGTGAGCAAACATAGGGGTTACACTCATCTGGTGTGAGACGTTCCCTGAGGGGGGGGGGGGCGGATGGGGGGGGGGGGTTCGACTGGGGACCGAACTGCACAATAACCCTGGGTTCGGTTTGGGGTGGCGGAGGGGTGAAGTGGACTGTGGTAGTCGTCGTCGGGTTGTCGACCACTGTGGCTGTGGCAGGGACGGAGCCTCTCCGTCGTTTCTAGGTCCCTGGTTAACATACAATAGAATACAATACATGCAATATGCTGTTATAAAGGGTGAAATGATTGATTGTCAGGATCGGATGGCCTCGAATGAAGCTGTATTTCGAGACTTTGTAAAGTGTGTAAAACGAAAACTAAGTGGTGCAGTGTATACAACTAGAAATGTTGCTGCATTAGAACAAGACTGATGCACAGAACAATTTCGGTGCTGCAGTCCACACTTCAGACGAAAAACATATAATGTGTGTCTATGTCAACAGAACTGTATTTTCTTTTCATTCCACCTGCACCATGATAGAACAGACACTGATTAACCAGAACATTGTGACCACTTACTTAATAGTCGGTGTGTCCACCTTTGGCACGGACAGCAGCAGCGATATGTTGTGCCACAATGAGATCTTCGTAGGTCGCTGGAGGGACCTGGCACCACATCTGCTCACACAAGTCACCTAACTCCCGTAAATTCCGGAAAGGGAGGCGAGGAGCTATGACATCATGTCCAATCACATCCCAGATGTGCTCAATTCGGTTCAGTTCTGGCGAGTTGGGGTCCAGCACATCAACTGGAACTTGGCACTGTGTTCGTTGAACCACTCCATCTCAATCCTGGCCTTGTGACTTTGCGCATTATCTTGTTGGAAAATGCCATTGCCATCAGTCAACATGATTGCCATGAAGGGGTGTATGTGGTCTGCATCCAGTGTACAATACACCTTGGCCATCATGGTGCCTTGCACGATCTCCACTGGACCCATGTTTGCCCATACGAATGTTCTCCAAACCATAATGGAGCCCTCACCAGCTTATCTCCTACCCGCAGTGCGTGTGTCAAGCAGCTGTTTCTCTGGAAAACGATGGAGTCGTGCCATCCCATCGGTATAACGAAGGAGGTATCAGGATTCATCAGACAATGCAGCGCTCTGCCATTGCGCCAACGTCCAGTGTTTATGGTCACCTGCCCATTTCAGTCGTAGTTGCCGTTGTCGTGGTGTTAACATTGGCACATGCAAGGGTTGTCGGCTGTTCAAATGTGTGTGAAATCTTATGGGACTTAACTGCTAAGGTCATCAGTCCCTAAGCTTACACACTACTTAACCTAAATTATCCTAAGGACAAACACACACATCCATGCCCGAGGGAGGACTCGAGCCTCCGCCGGGACCAGCCGCACAGTCCATGACTGCAGCGCCTAAGACCGCTCGGCTAATCCCGCGCGGCGGGTTGTCGGCTGTGGAGACCCATCGTTCGGTGCACTGTGTGTTCAGACACGGTTGTACTCTGCCCAGCATTAAAGTCTGATGTTAGTTCTGCCACAGTTCGCTACCTGTCCTTTACCAATCTGTCCAGCCTATGACATCCGATATTTGTAATGAGAGGTGCTGCCCAACCTCACAACATCTAGACATTGTTTCACTTTGGTTTCATCACATGTTGAAGACACTCAGCACAGCACTCCTCTAACACCTTATAAGTTATTCAGTTTCCAAAATGCTCAAGCCGAGCCTCTGGGCCACCACAATCTGCCTTCGGTCAAACTCAGATGGATTCCACGACTTCCCCATACTATACGTGGACAGTACACTCACTGTTACTAAATGCAGCGTGTGTGTGTCTGAGTAACTCTCATTCCTCAGCAGGTGATGTTGCTATTGTGTGGAAGGGTTTATACAGATAGTAGGTCGGTGGTCACGATGTCCTGGCTGATCAGTGTATGTCCTCCATCAAACGAAAATTGGGCCCAGAGCAACATCACTGTAGTGTTCCTGCCCCCAAAAACCGAGCTGTCTGCGTTTTATTTTAGTCATGGCAACTTGCAGTTATGGGCTTATAGCGAGTTGCTTAGCTATCATTCGTTTATGTAACTTTTGCAAACAAAGCTGTAAATTTATTTTCATAATTAATTACCATTTAGGGAATACGCTTCAACCTCGTCTGTGTTTCTATGCTATTGTCACCAACTTGGTAACATGTGGAAAGTGTGTGTATATATCAGTGTGACTGTTAGGCATTCTCAGACTATAGATGAAATACTAAAATAAATTCTTCATAAAAGCGTAAAAGGTTTAGAAATATAAATGCATAAACACGCGCGCACATACACACACACACACACACACACACACACACACATTCATATGTACAAAATACACATCTATACGGATACATACACATATATATATCGTATATGTACACACACACACACACACACACACACACACACACACACACAACCGAATATATGGGGCTCATTTCTGATCTCTAATATCGGTGTACTGAGTGTCAACAGTACGTGTTTGGAGTAGTGTTGTTACGATTATTTCTTTGGAAAATGGCTTATATCTACTTGAGCAGCACAATATGTGACGCCGAATTTAGTATACCTATTTGGCTGATAGATTATTCTCAAGTCCACGAGATATTGTTAGTGAAATTCGAATATAATCGATGACGTTAGTGCGCTGTACATAGACCGGTTACTATACGATTCCAATCCTCCTCTCCATCGTAGTCAAATAATATCGATGAAAATTGTAGAGTACGAAGACAAAAACCAACTATGTTACACTTCGAGTGGCGCCACTACAGCATGCGTTTAGGGAAGAAGTAAAATAAATGTTGTCCACTCGAGTCTTTGTCTACGTTTTTAACAAAAAAAAAGAAAAAATCAAAGGAACCTGGTTTACAGAACTGGAAAACCATGCAAAACCATGATATCACACGATATCTAAAACGTAACCTCTAAAGAAGCAATTTGATGGACAATTTCTAGCCTGCACTTAAGAAGAACAAGAAGAAAGCAAGAAGGAAACATCATTAAAAAGCTGCGATCCCCATGGCCTGTGTTAAAACTCAATGGAGGAAAACAGTTGCAGTATTGTGGTCCAAGCTGTCCGAAACATGGCAATAAAAATAAAAATAGATACACTGCAAAGATTTCGAAGCAAAAAGTCAACTTTGTTGGCTGACGAGATGTATACTGAGACTTCATCCTCAGACAGTGTTTAGTTTACTGACCTGCCGATGGCGGCGCCGGCGGCGACCACGGCCAGGAGCAGCGCCGAGCAGACGGCCAGCGCTGCGATGTGCGCTCCGCGCAGGAGCAACTGTTGCGCATGCGCGCCGCGTCCCTCCGCTGCAACACAGTACAACCAAAGAGACTTATTATCATAGAGGACAACACCGCGAAGACAGTAGTGCAAACTGGACAGTCCTCCGCCATGTTTGATGTTGACAGACAAATGGGTATGGTGTAAGATACAGGGCGTGCTGAAAAGTAATGTCTCAGCATTTTTTAAGTGAAAACTCTTAACGCTTTTTACATGAAACAAATATTTAAATTCCACGTCTTTATTCTTCATGTCTACATATTTGTAGCTCTCTTCCGGTGGAGGGCTCCGAATACAGCGTGTAACATGGGGGTGTGTAACGTAACACTGCCGGTGCGTCAGAAACAGCGTGCTGTAATCGAGTGTCGAATTCTAAGCGTTCGTCCACACACTGAGCATCCTCTCCTTCAGCATGAAAATGCCAGACCACATTCGAGCGATGCAACAATCCGACGCCTCGGGTTCACTGCCAACGAGCAAACTCGATACAGAATGAGATTTTCACTCTGCAGCGGTGTGTGCGCTGGTGTGAAACTTCCTGGCAGATTAAAACCATGCTACCGACTTTGAGTCTCCACAGTTTTAATCTGACTTTAAGTTTCTACCTCCATACAGTCCCAACATAGCCCCACCGAGTTTCATATGTTTCCAAAACTTGAAGCACATCTTCGAGGATTTCACTTTGATAGTGATGGAACATTGCAAGCAGAGGTGAGGTTGTAGCTCCGTCAACAAATTCAAACATCCCACAGTTTCGCTAACAACAAACTGGGCTCTCTTTGGAAGAAATGTTTTCGTCGCCATGGTGACTATGTTGAGAAATAAATATGTAGGCATGATGAATAAGGATGTAGAATTTTAATATGGTTTGTTTTACCTAAAAAGCTTTAAGAGTTTTCACATAAAAATTCGGAGTCATTACTTTTCATTACAAAAAATGGTTCAAATGGCTCTGAGCACTATGGGACTCAACATCTTAGGTCATAAGTCCCCTAGAACTTAGAACTACTTAAACCTAACTAACCTAAGGACATCACACACACCCATGCCCGAGGCAGGATTCGAACCTGCGACCGTAGCAGTCCCGCGGTTCCGGACTGCAGCGCCAGAACCGCTAGACCACCGCGGCCGGCCTTTTCATTACACCCTCGTATAATGCGTCCATGTTTCCGGCAATTACAGCTAGAAATGAAATTATAGCAGACGAACACTTCATATATACATAGTCTTTCAATAGTGTAGTAAGATACATTTGTACTTATAAATACAGTAACATACGTACAGTAAATAATCATAGAGACACTAGTCCCAGGCAGCCAGTTGCATGATATTCACAATGAGAAGACAATGTATGGAAAATTGTCGGTCTATCTATAATCAGTACGTCCATTTCTACCAAAAAAATATATCCAATACAGAAAATACCGATATGTCTATGAGACAACTATAATCCACGACTTCTGGAGAAGAACAGAGATAAACTTTCCAGAATTTGTGTGCAGAATGCAGTTAACTTCCAATTGAATTTCAAATAATTGAAATAAACTTCGTGTGATAGGGGTCACATGCAGAAACTCTGACTCATAGATCAGGTACAATACAATAGAAATTGAATGTGCTATGTATCTTCTGGCTGAAAGTAAATTTATGAAATTAATGCTTAAGGCACAACCTACCTAAGCTATCTTCCTCCTTAATGAATTTATTATTAGCTCATTAAGTAGATACCGCCCTGCAAAACTGCCACTCATGGACAAATGGGTAGCAAGATCCAATTCTGTAGAGTAATTGACTCTTAACACTTCTCACTTTTTACTTTTCGTACTAGGGGCATCTATTAAAATTTGAAGTTATACTTTCAAATTAATGTCCATCTGTCGACAAGAAAATTCCGTACTTACTGTGTTGTATCCATATTTTCTAAAGTGAAAGCGTTTCAGATTTAACAGAAACGGCAAAAAAGGAGTAATGCTTATTGCAACTTTAATATAAAAGCGTATGTAATTGGCCATCCTTTACATCTAGCAACATAGTTTTCAATCACAAGAAAACTTATGCTTCTTAAATTTTGTAAATGTTGCAAATTATTCTGCAAGTCTTTGTCAAGATTATCTATCATCACAAGATTCTGGGAATGTCATATGCCTACGGATTGCGGCAAAGGCAACTTGGATGAAACAAATATTATTATGTGAGTAAACGAATACATTAATGTACACAACGTACGACATCAATGTTCAATATTTCTCCAGATAAGTGCATGCATTTACGCGATGAGCACACGACACGCATGATTCCAAAATCAAATCCAGCAAGTGTGTAGCTTACAAAACCAAACACGATCTCTCTCGCTTTCGTACCGAGTGACCACATAAAGCACGTGTGGTTTATGGCACAGCGTGGCATAGCAGGTAGCGCTGAACAACATGCCGCAGCCCCTCCATATGTAATGTACACACATCAAAAAAAGTTTTGCATCGTCTCGGTTCCTACAGTTCCGGAACCTGTACAAAAATTGGAGTAGAGATCAATAGAAACATAATTTCCGCCATTTATATTGCTCATGAAAATTACACATCGCATGTTGTACCACCATACAGCGAGACCTTCAGAGGTGGTTGTCCAGATTGCTATACACACCGATACCTCTAATACCCAGTAACACCTCCTCTTGCATTGATGAGTGCCTGTATTCGTCGTGGCATACTATCCACAAGTTCATCAAGGCACTGTTGGTCCAGATTTATCCCACTCCTCAACGGCGATTCGGCGTACATCCCTCAGTGTGGTTGGTGGGTCACGTCGTCCATAAACAGCCCTTTTCAATCTATCCCAGGCATGTTCGATAGGGTTCATGTCTGGAGAACACGCTGGCCAATGTAGACGAGTGATGTCATTATCCTGAAGGAAGTCATTCACAAGATGTGCACAATGGGGGCGTGAATTGTCGTCCATGAAGACGAATGCCTCGCCAATATGCTGCCGATATGATTGCACTATCGGTCGGAGGATGGCATTCACGTATCGTACAGCCGTTACGGCGCCCTCCATGACCACCAGCGGCGTACGTTGGTCCCATAAAATGGCACCCCAAAACAGCAGGGAACCTCCAACTCCCTGCACTCTCTGGGTAGTGTATCTAAGGCGTTCAGCCTGACCGGGTCGCCTCCAAACACGTCTCCGGCGATTGTCTGGTTGAAGGCATATGCGACACTCATCGGTGAAGACAACGTGATGCCAATCCTGACCGGTCCATTTGGCATGTTGTTGGGCCCATCTCTATCGCGCTGCATGGTGTCGTGGTTTCAAAAAGAGACCTCGCCATGGACGTCGGGAGTGAAGTTGAGCATCATGCAGCCTATTGCGCAAAGTTTGAGGCGTAACACGACGTCCTGTGGCTGCACAAAAAGCATTATTCAACATGGTAGCGTTGCTGTCAGGGTTCCTCCGAGCCATAAACCGTGGGTAGCGGTCATCCACTGCAGTAGTAGCCCTTGGGCGGCCTGAGCGAACCATGTCATCGACAGTTCCTGTATCTCTGTATCTCCCCCATGTGTGAACATCATCGCTTTGGTTCACTCTGAGACGCCTGGACACTTCCCTTGTTGAGAGCCCTTCCTGGCAAAAGTAACAACGGTTGAACTACGGACATCACGAGCCATGTACCTCCTTCCTGGTGGAATGACTGGAACTGATCGGCTGTCGGACTCCCTCGGTCTAATAGGCGTTGCTCATGCATGGTTGTTTACATCTTTGGGCGGGTTTAGTGACATCTCTGAACAGTCATAGGGACTGTGTCTGTAATACAATATCGACAGTCAACGCCAATCTTCATGAGTTCTGGGATCCGGGGTGATGCAAAACTATTTTTGACGTGTGTATTTCTCGACATAATCACCCTGGTGACGGACAAATTTCTGCCATCGAGGGACAAGTTTGTTGCATCACTGCAGAATGTTTCACTTTGCTGACGGAGCGACAACCTCACCTCTGCTTGCACTGCTTCATCAGTATCAAAGTGAAACCCTCTACGGCGTTCTGTAAGTTTTGGAAACAGATGTTCTGTTGTTTTCAGGGGCACAATGGTGAATGCAGCCTTCATCACCTAACACAATGTTGTTAAGGAATTCATCGCCCTCACGGCCAAATCGCAAAAGAAACTCTTGGCAGATGTTCAGTCTCGTCCGTTTCACATCAGGAGCGAGCATCCGAGGCACCAGACAAACACACAGTTTTATGTATCGCAGTTCTGCGATGATGGCCTGTACACGCTCTCGCGATATGCCACATTGACCTGAGAGCTGTGCCAGTATTATCCGACGATTTCCTTTGATTAGTTATCAAACGCGATTCCGGTGAGTCTCGTCGGTTGCCGAACGCGGTCGTCCACTCCGACCTCTGTCTCACAGGTTGAGGTTAGCAACACCGTTTGCTTCATTACAAGCACGAAGAATCCAGCGTTATTTCATTCTTCTATGGATTTCAATTGGAGGCACGTTTCCTGCGGTTAGAAACTCGATTACAGCGCGCTGTTTCTCACGCACGAAGTAGTTGCGTTACATGTCTCCCTGTTACATGCTACAACTCTGAGCCTTCTGGTGGTAGAGTGTGGCAACTTGCGTTAGAGAAGCGGTAATGTGGATAGAATAATACGCACGACAAAAAATACCTCAACCGATATTG
Organism: Schistocerca cancellata; assembly: GCF_023864275.1. Lineage (NCBI taxonomy): Eukaryota > Metazoa > Arthropoda > Insecta > Orthoptera > Acrididae > Schistocerca > Schistocerca cancellata. The sequence continues at coordinate 390,218,870 of NC_064627.1, forward strand.
AGAACAGAATAAAGAGTTCGGAGGTATTCTTGTTCAGCACGCCATCTTATGATAGCTGTGACTGGGCTGACACGTTTGAGCTGTTATGAAAGAGTGTGAGAGTAATTATTTTATTTCAGTATTGTTTTGAGTAAATTTTTGTTTGTTTATTTATAGACGCAATCACATGTTTATGGCACAGTCATAACCGGTTTCGGCCATACAATGACTATCTTCAGATTCTAAAGGCGGCGTACACTGAACACAGGTTCATGCGTTGTCAAAACTCGTTTTGACAACGGATGAACCTGTCTTCAGTGTACGCCGCCTTTAGAATCTGAAGATGGTCATTGTATGGCCGAAACTGGTTATGACTGTGCCATAAACATGTGATTGCGTCTATAAATAAACAAAAAAAAATTTACAAAATAATCAATCACGCACTCCATAGACAAAATGTCGTTTTTTTCCAAAATTGTTTTGAGTTACAGAGTGGTGTTGTATTCCGCTTTTTCTTGATCTAGATTCTTGATCTATTTATGCTGAGGTATGTTGTTACGTTTAGTGTTAATTATACACTACCGGAAAAAATTATTACATCCTTTAGAGATCTCCAGTTCACTCAAGATTATTGCAAAAGTACGTATGGAGTACACGAAATGATTCATTTAGCGCAGGCGGTTCTGAGGTAGCAGATATCGACTCACGGTGGAACGTGATGTAACATCCTCAGCCAGCAATGCAAGCAATGAATCTGGCATCAGTCGATCGTACAGATGGCGAATACTGATCTGGGATAGGCAACGCCACGCCAGCTCAACCTGTTCATTCCATCATATTTACACATGATCAACCGGAGACAAGTCCGGAGATGTTGCTGACTGGAGAAGTTGCTGCACGCCTAGCAGATCACGTCCAATTTCGCGGACAGAGAGTGGGCGAGCATTAGCCTGCTGGAACAACGCATCACCTTCTTGTTGCAAGAACGCCAAAGGAGCGGGTCTAATAACGTTCTGCACCTACTGAGCGCTGATTAGCGTCCTCACGAGAAACACCAATGGTGAACGGGTGGACGGCAGTTGTAGCTTATTGCACCACAGACCGTAAGGCCTGGGTGGGGACAGTGTGCCTTGGACGAATGCACCTTACGAGATAGCGCTCACCACGTCTACGTCGTACGACCGGCACTTGCGAGCAGGCAGAATCTGCTTTCGTTACTGAAGACAAAGCCGCACCATTCCGCTTCCATGTGATCCTCTGACGGCATCAGTCCAGCCGTGTACGTCGATGCTGTGGCGTAAGTGGAAGACGGGCAATAGGTGTGCGTGCTCTTAGTCCCGTTACTGATAATCAGTTCGCAGCTGTTCGTGTTGACACGTCTGGGCTCTCAAGTCCTCTTGTCTGCGCTGTGGCAGTCGTACGATCTGCCACCGCTGCCCTTACAATACGTCGATCCTAGTGGGCGTGTGTGCTGCGTGGACGTCCAGAACCTCGCCTACGGGTGTTAGGATGTGCACGTGGCCACTGACACCACCATTGTTGTACAGTTGTCGCAGCACGTCTAACCTGTTGGCAGTTCTCCAAAGGACCATCACGCCAATTGGAAGCCCACACTTTGGCGCCTTTCAGAGTCGCTCAGTTTGCTGTGCGAAGCACGAGTGCGTCTTCGTGGCGTGGTTGCCTTCTTGCTTCACACGTTTGCATAACCTTGATCCTTCTGGCCGTAAGTATATCCTATTAAACGATACACACATATGGGGCTATGGTGGCTACACCACTACGCTATCTGTTGGTGGACGACGGTGAAACCATCAGCATATGTACGATAACCCAGGCGACATATTTCGTCTTTGGATCAAAATCGACGTCGTCTTTCCAGGTGTACTATTTTTTTTTTACGGTAGTGTATTACTTATGCTGGGATTATTTAATGTTGTAGGAAGGGAATATATCTGCCTAAGTGAATTCTGATGTTAATTGATTCTTCCATCGCTTCTCGGCAGAACAAGATAATAGTAAATTAAAGGCACATATTGCTTATGCTCTACAGCAAGGGTGGGCAACTGACGGCCCGCGGGCTGAATCCGGCCCGCGGCTGGTTTCAGTGCTGCTTGCGGAAGAAATTCGTGGGGGAGGGGGGGGGGGGAGAGGGAGGAGCTCGTGTTAGAATGGATTCGTCTCCAGTTTGCAGCTCACGACGCACACCAGTGAAAGTTTGCGTTTTTCCATTTGACTGTTGTATAACACAGCTGATGTATGGTAGGTTCAAACAATTAAGAATTTTAAATTTTTTTAAATGAACAAAGTGAGATGGTTTAATTTATTTAGTGTTACAGAAACAACGCATGCCTATCTTATTAGTAATTAAAAGTGTTTTTGGAAAAATATTTTTAAAAAGTTTGGTAGTAGCAGAAAGTGCATTCCTTGCTAATAGGAGCCTTCTAGAATCAAACATAGGTCTTAATTTGAGAAAGAAATTTCTGAGAATGTACGTCTGGCGCACAGCATTATACTGTATTGTAGTGAGTTATGGACCGAAGTATTTGAGATATATTATTGTAAAAAAAGACGCGGAAAAATAGGTGTACCGATAAGATAAGAAATGGTGACCTGATCTGCAGAAGCGGACACGAAAGGAATGTGTGGAAAAAACTGGAAGATAGACAGGATGGCAGCATGGCAGCATATGTGTTAATACAACAATAAGTTACTGCCATGGAACTCTAGGGAATCGTACAGGGGGAAAAAGTTTAGGGTGAAACAGAGAACAATTAATTTAGGGTTTTGAGTGTGAGCGCTACTCTGAAAGTTGTCACAGGAGAGGGAATAGTGACAGACCGCGTCAAACCTCTCAGAGGACTGATGGCGGATAACGAAAGTACACTGTCCGGCTATACTTCTCTTAGTATAAGCTGTTTTAGTGAAATTGTGTATTCTCTGCCTCGTGATGACTGGGTGTTGTGTGCTGTCCTTAGGTTCGTTAGGTTTAAGTAGTTCTAAGTTCTAGGGGACTGATGACCATAGATGTTAAGTCCCATAACGCTCAGAGCCATTTGAACCATTTTTTGAAATTGTGTATTAAAGTGAAGAACTATACCTACAACCATGCGAGTATGAAATATATGTCTTTCTGCACAATTACTAAAGATAAAAGCAACACGCAGTATGAGTGAGTTAGTTCGATGTATGCCTCGAACATCACCCAGCACATGTTTGTGCCTAACATGTGTCACACAAAGGCATTTTGAAAACCTAGCTTCGAAAACCTCTCTTAAAATTTAAACGTGATTTTCGTTTTTATTGCATCAAAAGTCGTGCACGCGTCGTAATGTATTGCGTATTCTTTAACACAGAGTGCTACAGGAAACATACTTGCTTCTGCATCAACACTAAGCAGTAAATTAATTTGTGCTTTATACAATTTTGACAGTATTCTCCTTCAAAAATGTCGTTTGTCCCGAATTTCATTGTATAAACATCAATAAATGTGTATTTTTGAGAATTTTCAAAAGTTGTCATGCAACTTAGACAACACATTCCGTAGTACGAGATGACGTCAAAAGCTAAATTACACATAATTATGGCAGGCCAAGCAACTTTTACTGAATGCTGCACTACACTTCATAGTGACACAGACACATGACACTATTTGCCAACACATTCACAAAGTCCCTGTAAATAACGGTCGCAACGTTCAACCAATCGTTCAGTTCCTCGACGGTAGGTATCCGCTCCTTGGAAACAGCTGTATGAACGCCCTCATCGTCGGAAAATCTCTCTCTCTCCGAGATGTTCTTTCGGCCTGACGAGGAGATCGAAATCTGGACTTCCTACAGCGGCACCCCACGTCTGTGAGCCCTTGTTCAAATTATAGGCACCACTTCACAAGAGCTGCAAGCACATTGGATTTGATCTATATGCAGCCAGTACTTAAGATCAATCTGGTCCGCAGCTCGTGGTCTAGTGGCTGGCGTTGCTGTCTCTTGATCACGGGGTCCCAGGTTCGATTCCCAGCCGGGTTGGGGATTTGCTCTGTTCGGGGACTGGGTGTTTGTGTTGTCCTCATCATATCATCATCAGCAGCAGCAGCATCACTCGTGGCAGTGGCAAAAGCGGACTGTGAACAAATTGGGACTTTATACGGGCGCTGATGACCGCGCAATTGAGCGCCCCACAAACCAAACATCATCACGATCAATCTGCGTGAAATTTAGATGTTTTCCTAGAAGAAACGTACTGTACCGCGCACTTCAACCGTAGAGTATGTTTCGAGTCGTCGCGCCATTTGACTCTCACATTCTGATGCTCCCGTTATCGTACTGGAGGAAAACTGAGAATATGTCGTTTCTGCCACACTAACTGCACAATGGCCTTAGTATACGACGACACGTGTAACTTACTTTCTGAAGTCCCTAAGTAAATCGTTATTCCATGTTATACTTTCAAAAGGATTTATAATAACTGTCATATCATGTTAAGTTTAGTTTCTTCTCTCAACAACAGTATGGAATGCCTGAATTTCTCGTAAATTTCCGCTGCCTTCGAGTTCATTGCATGGAATTGTTGCTGATGATAAATCGAAAGAAAAAAGAAGTAGCTTCAGGGAATCAGTAAATTTTATCTCCGGTTTTTCTTTATTACAAAAAACAATCTCTTTGTGGATGTAAACTGCCTTAGTTCTTAAACGGAACTCTTGATCCTTATAACATAACTGACCCACAAATTAAAGGGTAAAGTTAGTCGTTTACTATTGTGTAAAACATATCACCAGCCACAATGCTGCTCAGATTGAAAGCTCTTTCTGGATTGGAATGAGTCACTTGCTGTTAGGTTGGAAATCGTCCGAACTGCTATAATGTGAGGCTGTTGTGAACGGACGCTTTATCAGGACCACGGAGAGGCATTGGAACAATTACGTTAAAATGGGAATAGGATATTTGTATCATGGTGCAATGTGTTACAAGACCTAATGTCTGAGCAGAAAGATACGTGGAGGTTCCAGCGTAGCGTTTTGCTGACGTGGCACAGCGTCACTCAGATGGGGACTACGTCCTCGCCTCTTATTGACTAAGCAAGGCTCCACCATGTTCACTAAGGTGACAGAAGTCATGGGGTAGCGATATGCACTTACGCGGTTGTCGATAGTATCGCGTACCCAAGGTATAAGAGGGCAGTGCAGTGGCCAATGTGTTATTTGTTCTCAGGTGACCAAGGAGAACTCGTCGTTAAATCTCTGCCCCTAACCAACAAGTGTGAGCTGCTGTCTTCCACGGAAAATGAGCCAAAGAGACACATTTCTCCTTTACGAAAACCCACGGTGTTCTGTGTCAAGGCTTCATTCAAAACGTCGAAGAGGCTGTCCCGACAGCCACTGAGCGAGCAGGGTATAACCAACTTGCAACAAACGATGCCTGTTGTCTGGGTTCCAAGGTCACACATGGATCATTGCAGCGATTGGTGGAAAAGGTTGACAAGACCAGCCTAGCTCACGGTACTTCGATAAAGCTGAAAATCTGCAGCATCGCCCCTAGAACTAATAGTATATTCTGAGTCGAGTGGAAGGCTTGAGCTATAGACTTCGAAAGTTCTGTGACAAGATAGGCTATGATTTCGTAGACTTGTGTCATAATGTTGGGAACCGTAGGCCCTTTAAATGGGTCAGGTGTGCACTACACACTAGGAGCTGATGTTGTGCGCTGGGTTCTCCTAAGTTTGTTTTTAGATTAGGTGACTCTCCATTCAATCTAGATAATAACAGCTGTCGACACAGAGGTATTATTTTAAGACCCAAATAAACGCTCAATGCACATGAAACGATTAAAATCGTTGTGATCAGCTCTCGAAGCATTCGCAATACAGTGCCAGAATTCGAAGACCTTCTAAACAGCAGTGGGCTCCTACAGCCGACTGCTGTGGCCGTGCGGTTCTAGGGGCTTCGGTCCAGAACCGCGTTGCTGCTACGGTCGCAGCTTCGAATCCTGCCCAGGGCATGGATGTGTGTGATGTCCTTAGGTTACTTAGGTTTAAGTAGTTCTAAGTTCTAGGGGACTGATGGCCTCAGATGTTAAGTCCCAAAGTGCTTCAAGCCAATTGAATTTTTGGCTCCCACAAATCTAGGCCCAGAAAGCTGATTAAAAGCTGAAATTAATATTTGGAGTAAATATAACTGTTTATCGAAAGGATACGCTGATGGAAAACGGAGGCGCTGTGCTTTTCGCAGCTTTTCTGGCACTAAAATTCATCGAGGTAGCAACTGAAGCTGCATGTGAGACTGGTTGAGACACAATTAAGGGAGGGTGTTAAGTTACAATTGGATCTTCCTGTTGACCACACTCACCTCCAGGTGTAACGGAAAACTTCAGAGAAAACATCACTTTAAAATGGTTCAAATGGCTCTGAGCACTATGGGACTTAACTTCTGAGGTCATCAGTCCCCTAGAACTTAGAACTACTTAAACCTAACTAGCCTAAGGACATCACACACATCCATGCCCGAGGCAGGATTCGAACCTGCGACCGCTGCGGTCGCGCGGTTCCAGACTGAAGCGCCTAGAACCGCTCGGCCACACCGGCCGGAAACGTCACTTCACTAGTACGTATTTTGCCCAGTCGCATTATAATCATCGGGAGAAATTTCAGTCATTTAATGATCAACTGGGATAATTATAGGTTTCTATATACGTGACAAGTCATCCTGCGAAACAATACTTCTCTGAAAAGCCCTAGAACAGACAGCTGCAAAGGCTACTGATCTTCTTCTTCATCTTAGCGATAATCGCGTTTGGGTCCACTTATTCAAGAGTTGGTAATTTTATTTCATTTAAATTTTCCGCCAGGTGATCTTCCTATCGCCTTAATCATCTGTTACCTAGACGTGGAGGTCCATGGGTGCCACTTGTCGATCAGTGTGTAAACTTTGATCTATGTGGTTGTATTTTAAGTGTTTGAGTATCGTATTGTTTGAGGTGGAATCTGGAGATCAGTCAAACGCTTGTTTCAACAAACATAAGAAACGGCGTAAGACCCTCATCCAGGCTGGCCAGTGCACCAATCATGTTTGTTAAATCGCCGCGCGGATTCGATCCGGGTTTCGTTCACCTTCCCATCTCGTAAGTTAGCGCACTGAGCGTTACACTATACGAACGTCCAATGCTGCAGAGACCACTGATAGAACACTGACGGGAAAAGATCGCTACACCAAGAGCGAGTTGTGCGACACACACGAAAGTTGGTAGACACGTTTCACCTCAATCATATCAGAGGGGCGCTGCCAGCGCCAATACGAGGATGTAAATCAGGTTTCTGTTCTTTTTCTTCTTCTTCTTCTATGTGAACAGGCCCAGTGGACCGCACGCTGCTACAAGTTTTCTCCTCCACTGTATTCTGTCCACTGCTGCTATCCGCCATCCGTCCACATCTATTGATCTTGGTTTAAATCTTCATGGTGGCCGTCGTTCCAACGCTTCTTAGGTCTCCCTGGGGCTCTCTTTCGTGTAGGTGTGAAATCCAGGAGCTCTCGAGGCCACCTGTGATCCTCCATCCCGGCCACATGGCCGGCCCACTTCCATTCGTTTGGCTGTGACAGTTCCTGCTATGTTGGGCTGCAGGTATAGTTCATCAAGCTCTTGGTTGTGTCTGATCCTCCATTCCCCTTTGTCTGCATCCAGAACCGGACCGCAGATCTACGGAAGCATTTTTACCTCAAAAACGAGGAGCTTATGGAAGTCCTGTTTCCGGATACTCCGTGTCTCACAGCCATATAGAAGAATAGGCTGGATCAGGGTTTTGTGCAGTCGAATCTTGAATTGTCTGGAGAGATATCTGGAGCGAAGCAGTTGTGGTAGGCCGTGGTAAGATCGGTTTCCTGCTTGTATTCTGGTATTGATCTGCGCTTCACATGGTGACTTCTCAGTGAAAAGTGCCCCTAGGTATTTGAATTCATGCACTCTCTTGTAGGACTGGTCTCCCACCTGCGGTCAGTGATTGTAGATGACCAGCAGTCTGACTTTGACCAGGCGTCATAACGAGGTACTCTGTCATGGTTTCGTTTATGTTTAGCCCAACTTTGCTGGCAGCCTCCTTTAGTGCTCTGGTCATTTGCTCCAACTCCTCTTCAGACCTAGAGAAAACGTCTGCATAGGCTAAGTATGCCAGTCTCTTCCCTTCGATTTCAATCATTTCGTTCCCTTGGAAGGTCTCGCGTACGATCTTCTCGAGGGCAAAGTTGAACAGGGTGGGGACAAATCATCTCCTGTCACAATTTCAAATTACTCAGTTACGCGATTTCCCATCTTCACCTTTGCTCGTTTTTCGCTCAGACAAATCTTTATCAGATTGAAAAACTCCCTTAAACAGCAGAACAGGCTCTTGCGATGTATACAATCATAGGCAAATATGCAAATCTTGACCATATTTACCGAGTTTCTCAGTGAGCTGCCGGAGATTGAAGATGTGATCTACTGTTGACCGCCCTGGCCGGAAACCTCCCTTGTACTGCCCAATCACCAATTCTGCCACTGGCTGAATTCTACGTATGAGGCAATTGGGCAGGATCTTATAGTAGATGTTAACTACGGCGATTCGTCGATAATTTTCACTCTTCAGTTTGTCGCCCTTCTTATTGTAACATCCACGAGATAAATTTTTGGCTACAGTACGACGAGAGGAAATTATGCCTCTAACAGTTATAAACATTATGTATTCGACGTATGAAAAAACAATGAAAACTTATAAATATTAATTATTTCTATAATATTCTATGATGTAATTAGACATATCGATGTGTATCATACAAAGACAATGATAATTGTAAATTCCTTTTATGATCTGCGTTTGTCTTCCTTTGTTTTTACCTTTTGTTGGATGGCTTTTGTAGGTTCAGCACGCAAGACGCATATCAAACTGAGGTCTGTTAAGAAACTATAATTATTTGTTGATTATTACTTGAAAATAGAGTTCATTATTATTATAAACATGAGTGAATAATTATTTGTAACTGTAATTCCTCTCTCAGTAAGCATTATCTGTGTTAATTGTTTTTTTCCGCTGCAAGGAGCGCAGCCATTGATGATAGCGATTTGTACCGCGTTTTTGTCTGTGTTTTCCTTAGAAACAAATCAAATGTTTGCTTGATGAAGTCTAAATAGTGCACAATACGAAAGTAGAGTTTCTGTAAAGTTTAATAAGCAGTTAAAATACTTATTTGGTCTAACAATAGAAAGTCTCTATCAATTGTCTGCCGCCATCTTAACAATTGTCTCAGCGGCAAATTCAAATTACGCAACTCTGCAGACATAAATGCTGAACGTAATACAAATGCGTAAAAATAAATGTGCACCAGTGGTCCCGAACTCATTTGAAAGAAAATGATTCTAATCAGATTGGTTGTTAAAAAACAGTGCTCATAGCACGAACGTTATAACAAACTTTTCTAGCTCATGTATGGAGCCGAAATTAATTACGCACGAGTTGCGAAGAATATTGTTTCAGGTACCATACGTCAGTGTTGTGCGCGGCTGATATTCGGTGGTTTTAATGATCATTTTGCTGAAGACAACTGTTTCCATCATAATCCATAGTTGTATAGAATCCGTTGTATGAATGTGATTTAGTGACACTTACACAACTTACAGACAACACTTTAACACGATGTTAACTTGGAGTTCTTCAGCAACTTGATCAAATCTTTAGCCGGAAGAAAAATTCTTTAGTAATTACTCAATGTAATAAAATAATATTATCATTTCCATTTACAAATTAGTTAAATACCAAACCACTGAATAACCCAGCGAACGCCACATTATGTATTGGACAAATCAGAGCTGTTTTCTATTCTGCTGGTAGTTCTTCTTTGGTCCTTATTGCCGGTATCAGTTGGTGTATTCTTTCTGCAAGTTTCTCTCCTCCTTCCGGGATCATTTCAGCCTGCATTCCATCTTCACCTGGACTCTTATTCTGCTTAAGGTGTCTGATTCTGGTTTTTTCTCATCCAGGGTAAGTGGGGGATAATCTGCATCGGCTGTAATTGAGCACTGGAAATCAAACTGCAGTTTCATCACAATTAAGCAGCTTTCGAAAGTACTCTTTCCACCTGCCACCTATATCGCTATCATTCGTCAGGATCTTATCATTAAAGCAAATCAGGTTTGCTTTCAATAAACACTGTGACGATCGTGAACGTTAGTTACCTTTGAGATTGGACGTGGTGAACTGATGTTAATCAAGTTCGCCTTTAACACGACAAAGACGCCTCACTGAGTTTGAACGAGGTCGTGAAATGGTGCTACGAGGAGGAAGACTTGGTAGGAATGTAGCCACTGTGCAGGACCGCTGGCAGTGATCGTCACGAGAATATACAGTCGCAAGGTCGGGCTCCGGATTGCCTTGTGCCACTGTCGTGAGGGAGGACCATTGTGAGCAGCGTATAGCACTGGCGCATCGTGCCGCATCTCCAACGGCAATCTGAGCAGCAGTTGGCACCACAGTGGTGCAAGAGACTGTTAAAACTCGGTTACCTCAAGGACAGCCAGACGCCGTGTAGTGTGCATGCCACTGACCCCAAACCACCGCCATTTGCGACTTCAATGGTGTCAAGCGAAAGCTCAGTGGAGAGCAGGGTGAAGGTCGGTTGTGTTTTCTGATGGAAGCTGGTTCTTGCACGGTGCCAGTGATGGCAGTGTGTTGATTAGGAGGAGGCCAGCTGAGGGACTGCAACTAATCTGTCTGCGTGCTAGACACACTACACTACACCTCTAGTTGTGGTGTAGGATGCGATATCCGACGACAGCAGGAGCACTCTAATGGTTACCCCACGCACCCTGACTGCAAACCTCTACGTCAGTCTGGTGATTCGACCTGTTTCGCTGCCATTCTTGAACAGTATTCCAGGGGATGTTTCTCAACAGGATAAGGTTTGCGCACACAATTGATATCCGTTTGACCTATGGCAGCGCCATCTAGCGGGCCAACCATGGCGCCATCTGGTTGCCCCCTTCAAGCTAGACGAGTTTCGTTCTTTGTAGTTTTTTCGTTTGATGCTTATTTCGTGAGATATTTGGTCCGGTCACTATCAATGGACCACCCTGTATAATCATTATATGCCAGTATTCCAAGAAGAATCGCAGCTGTATTATGGGCAAATGGGGGTGCAACCCATAAACCATTCCCAAGTAAGTACAGGTGTACACATTACTTTGACTATCGCCTAGAAGGTACCTACTACAGGACTTAACTTGATCGTGTGCATCGAGAGCCATCTCCTTTCCCAACGTAACTTCCACCGTCTACCCCTCCTGGATGATGTGCTTCGCCCTGACATCTACCCTTCCTACCAACTCTAACCCCATCTTCCTGCCTCCTCCTCAGGGCTCCCTCTCCTACCCCTCCCTTCTCCTGAGCGGCTTCCCCCTCCAACTCCCCCTCCCTCTCTTGTGCCCCCTTTCAGTCTCTCTGCATTCCCTCCTGCCCTGTCTTCCCTCTTCATCTCCCACCCCACATGTCTCCTGCCTCTTCGTGTACCCGCTGATGCCCCTACTCTCTTCATCCCGCCACTTCCCCTGCTGTCTCTTGCTCTCCCCTCCTTTTCCATCCTCTCTGACCTTTCCCTCGGCAGATCCCACCTGTCAGTTTTATTCTTCGTCGTGTGTGCTACAAGTGGGTTTTAAGTGTGTTGTTCTGGAGTGTTTTTAATACTGTGGCCGACTTTTAACCTGTGCATGTCCATTCAGTGTCTTCTCTGTGTTTTAAGAATCGCCAATTGTGTTTTTTAACTTTCTGGTGACTTTTTTAACTGTCCCCCATGAACGTCTCCATGTCAGTCTACTTTTACCTCCATTTTCTCTATTTACTCTGTTTTGTGTTCCCCTTTTTTATCGCCTTATGTATGTACCATTTTATTCTTATTTTAATTGCCATGTCACTCAGCTGAAGAGCGGCAGATTGTGCCGCTGACAGCCCTCCCCTGCCCATATGGGGCAGGGAAATGAAATCACAACAAAGAAAAGCAAAAAATTCGGGAGCATGCATGCACTCAAACATTATTGAACTCGTCTGAAACAGTTACTGGCTTCCGGTCGTAGACGGCCGTTGGCATTCGTAAAACTTGCAGTGTCACGTGCTGTGAGGTGCTCGCCGCGGCAGGTCTATCTCGTAGGATGCGGCAGCGTACGTACCGGTGAGGCCGTCGTCGCCGTCGCAGTAGAGGGCTCCGTCGTCGCAGTCGGCGGCGGCCTCCGCGTCGGCGTCGGCGCGCTCCCGGTCGCGCTCGCTGTCGGACAGGTTGGCGCGCAGGCGCGGCCAGTCGGTGGCGCCGGGCTGCAGCGGCTCCGGCTCGGGCTCCGTGGGCGGGTCCCGGCCGTGGCCGGGGGAAGAGGCGCGCCTCTGCGGCAGGCGCAGCAGCGGCCGCCACGCGCCCTCCGCCCGCGACCACGACAGCAGCCGCAGCGCGCACGCCGGCCCCGACCCGTTCAGCAGCCGCAGCGCCGCCTCCACGCGCTGCCACGTCGCCTGCAACAGCCCGCGTCGCACCACCTCACCTCCACACCTCTCTACTCCCACACAGCACCACAGAACCACTGCCGGCAATCGCTCCTTTTTGTGGCTTCCGTGCGTGCCTCAATCGGTGATGATGATGATGTTTGGTTTGTGGGGCGCTCAACTGCGCGGTTATCAGCGCCCGAACAAATTCCCAAACTGTGCTCAGTCCAAGCTCGCCACTTTCATGAATAGTAATGAAATGATGAGGACAGCACGAACACCCAGTCATCTCGAGGCACGTGAAAATCCCTGACCCCGCCGGGAATCGAACCCGGGTCCCCATGCACGAGAAGCGAGAAGGCGACCGCGAGACCACGAGCTGCGGACTCAATCGGTGAAAACGGAACCACTATACGATCGCTTCTACATCTACATCTACATCCATACTCCGCAACCCACCTGACGGTGTGTGGCGGATGGGACCTTGTGTACCTCTATCGGTTCTCCCTTCTATTCCAGTCTCGTATTGTTCGTGGAAAGAAGGGTTGTCGGTATGCTTCTGTGTGGGCTCTAATCTCTCTGATTTTATCCTCATGGTCGCTTCGCGAGATATACGTAGGAGGGAGCAATATACTGCTTGACTCTTCGGTGAAGGTATGTCCTCGAAACTTTAACAAAAGCCTGTACCGAGCTACTGAGCGTCTCTCCTGCAGAGTCTTCCACTGGAGTTTATCTATCATCTCCGTAACGCTTTCGCGATTACCAAATGATCCAGTAACGAAGCGCGCTGCTCTCCGTTGCATCCTCTCTATCTCTTCTATCAACCCTATCTGGTGCAGATCCCACACTGCTGAACAGTACTCAAGCAGTGGGCGAACAAGCGTACTGTAACCTACTTCCTTTGTTTTCGGATTGCGTTTCCTTAGGATTCTTCCAACGAATCTCAGCCTGGCATCTGCTTTACCGACGATCAACTTTATATGATCATTCCATTTTAAATCACTCCTAATGCGTACTCCCAGATAATTTACGGAATTAACTGCTTCCAGTTGCTGACCTGCTATTTTTAGCTAAATGATAAGGGATCTATCTTTCTACGTATTCGCAGCACATTACACTTGTCTACATTGAGATTCAATTGCCATTCCCTGCACCATGCATCAATTCGTTGCAGATACTCCTGCATTGCAGTACAATTTTCCATTGTTACAACCTCTCGATATACTACATCATCATCCGCAAAAAGCCTCCGTGAACTTCCGATGTCATCCACAAGGTCATTTATGTATATCGTGAATAGCAACGGTCCTACGACACTCCCCTGCGGCACACCTGAAATCACTCTTACTTCGGAAGACTTCTTTCCATTGAGAATGACATGCTGCGTTCTATTATCTAGGAACTCTTCAATCCAATCACACAATTGGTCTTATAGTCCATATGCTCTTACTTTGTTCATTAAACGACTGTGGGGAACTGTATCGAACGCCTTGCGGAAGTCAAGAAACACGGCATCTACCTGGGAACCCGTGTCTATGGCCCTCTGAGTCTCGTGGACCAATAGCGCGAGCTGGGTTTCACACGACCGTCTTTTTCGAAACCCATGCTGATTCCTACAGAGTAGATTTCTAGTCTCTAGTTGTGCGTCCGTTTATCTGACTGTTAAAAACACTTTTTCTCAGTAAGTGGTTGACACACAAAGTTGGCATCTATGTCACTTACTGAGGTATATGGTCCATTGGCGATGTAAAAAAGGGAAGCATCTAAATCAATGCAATCAGAAGATACGGCCCTTGTTTTCATACTCGCAAATTCACTCATCAAACTTTATAGGATACTTCCTGTTGATCTACAATGACGAAAATTTACAAAAAGGAAGGTTTCACAACACAACCGAAGGAAAAAAATTCAAAATCTGCAGTTTTTTAAGTAAGTTCAAAAATGGTTCTGAGCACTATGGGACTTAACTTCTAAGGTCATCAGTCCCCTAGAACTTAGGACTACTTAAACCTAACTAACCTAAGGACATCACACACATCCATGCCCGAGGCAGGATTCGAACCTGCGACCGTAGCGATCGCGCGGTTCCAGACTGTAGCGCCTAGAACCGCTCGCCCACCCCGGCCGGCTTTAAGTAAGTACCGTTTTCAAATTTAAAAAAGACGTGCTAAGATATCTCAATAATTTTATCTCTACATGAAAGCCTGTACCTTAATCTACTTTTCTACATAATTTCCGTCAATATTGTGGCACTTGTCATAACTTTGTACCAGTTTCTGAATACCCTCCTCATAGAAGTCTGCCGCCTGACTTGTTAACCACTGCATCACCACTGTTTTGACTTCGTCATCGTCTCGAAGACGCTGAGCGCCCAGGTGTTCCTTCAAGTGCAGAAACAGATGGTAGTCACTGGGCGCAAGATCGCGGCTGTACGGAGGGTGATCCAGAGTTTCCCATCGAAAAGATGTGATGAGATCTTTGGTCTGATTCGCCACATGCGGACGGGCACTGTCTTGCAGCAAAACGATTCCCTTTCTCAACTTCCATGGACTGTTGCTTTGATTCTGGTGTGACGTAAGCCACCCATGTTTCATCGCCCGTAACAGTTTGGCTTAAGAAATCATCGCCGTCCTTGTGCTACCGCTCAAGGAAACTCAATGCACTGTTTAAACGTTTGGTGTCGTGTACATCCGTCAACATTTTCAGTACCCAACGTGCGCACAATTTTCGGTAATTCAAGTGCTCGGTCACAATGCCATACAAAACACTACGAGAAACATCAGGAAAGTCATCCTGCAAGGAGGAAATCGTAAAGCGTCTGTTTTCTCTCACCTTATTGTCCACTTCCTACACCAAACTTTCATTAACGACCGAAGGATGCCCACTCCGTCGTTCATTATGCACATTTGTGTGGCCATCTTTAAATGCTCTCACCAACTTTCTTACCATTCCATCAGTCATAATGTTTTCTCCGTAAACTGCACAGATCTCACGATGAATATCGGTCGCTTTTACGCCTTTACCACTAAGAAATCTTATAACAGCCCGTACTTCACAGTCGGCGGGACTCACGATTATCGGAGGCATCTAAACACTCAGTACACAACGTAAACAAGGAAGAATCAGACTGTAATGGCGTCAGTGCGTAGATTAAGGTATAGGCTTTCACGAAAAAATAAAATTATTGAGATATCTTAGCACGTCTTTTTTTTAATTTCAAACCGGTACTTACTTAAAAAACACGCCTCTATATCCACGAAAATTTTTCTTTCGACATTTTTTAGCCGAATCCAAACTTGAAATTAAAACTGTAAGTAATCCTACATTCACGCTGACTGGATCGCAATGGTAAAAGTCCAACATCAGGCAAGAAATGACTTTATTCTTCATATGACGTGTTTCGTAATTTATCCATCCGATATCCATGAGCGATTACTGCACGTAGATACGGCGTTTCAAGTTGTATGTGAAACACCTTATCCACGAGCAGTAATCGCTTCTAGGTATCTGATGATGGATAAATTCCGAAAGACGTCATAAGAGCAGTAAAGTCATTCCTTGCCTCATGTTTGGCTTTCACCATTGAGATTCGGTCAAGCCTAAATGTAGAAACGCTAATTATCGTAACAATGGTCACCTGCCTCTTAAAATTAAAACATTCTCGACCGTCTTGGAATCCCTGGGATTAATATCTTGATAGTATTAATGTCGATAACAGGCCAAAATAGCGGAGATTCTCGATTCCCGGAATGGATGAACTGTCTATGTACGTCATTAAGTCTCTACGGAACCCTCAGTGCGCGAGACCCCCTCGCACCTGGTCATATATACATATACAGGGTGAGTCACCTAACATTACCGCTGGATATATTTCGTAAACCACATCAAATACTGACGAATCGATTCCACAGACCGAACGTGAGGAGAGGGGCTAGTGTAATTGGTTAATACAAACCATAAAAAAATGCACGGAAGTATGTTTTTTAACACAAACCTACGTTTTTTTGAAATGGAACCCCGTTAGTTTTGTTAGCAGATCTGAACATATAAACAAATACGTAATCAGTGCCGTTTGTTGCATTGTAAAATGTTAATTACATCCGGAGATATTGTAACCTAAAGTTGACGCTTGAGTACCACTCCTCCGCTGTTCGATCGTGTGTATCAGAGAGCACCGAATTACGTAGGGATCCGAAGGGAACGGTGATGGACCTTAGGTACAGAAGAGATTGGAAGAGCACATTACGTCCACAAGCTAACACCTTTTTATTGGCCTTTTTCACTGACGCACATGTACATTACCATGAGGGGTGAGGTACACGTACACACGTGGTTTCCGTTTTCAATTACGGAGTGGAATAGAGTGTGTCCCGACATGTCAGGCCAATAGATGTTCAATGTGGTGGCCATCATTTGCTGCACACAATTGCAATCTCTGGCGTAACGAATGTCGTACACGCCGCAGTACATCTGGTGTAATGTCGCCGCAGGCTGCCACAATACGTTGTTTCATATCCTCTGGGGTTGTAGGCACATGACGGTACACATTCTCCTTTAATGTACCCCACAGAAAGAAGTCCCTGCAGATGCTGCTCGCCGACCGCGGCCCGTGTTTGTTACAACACGCAACTGAATGTCGGAGGTTTCAAGCGTCAACTTTAGGTTACAATATCTCCAGATGTAATTAACATTTTATAATGCAACAAACGGCACTGATTACGTATTTGTTTATATGTTCAGATGTGCTAACAAAACTAACGTGGTTCCATTTAAGAAAACGTAGGTTTGTGTTAAAAAACATACTTCCGTGCATTTTTGTATGGTTTGTATTAAACAATTTCACTAGCCCCTCTCCTCACGTTCGGTCTGTGGAATCGGTTCGTCAGTATTTGATGCGGTTTACGAAATATATCCAGCGGTAACGTTAGGTGACTCACCCTGTATATGGCCAAGACGACGATTGAAAACGTGGTAGGGCAGGGATGCAGTCAGTGGCCCCTACTGCTCGTTCTCTATATCTGTTTGCGCCCGCAGACGGTATTGTTGGACAACCATCGCGAGAATTGCATGTTAGTACGTAAATGCAGGTGCTCACCTGCTGTGTCTGACCACAAACGGCACTCGCGCGACATCCTCGGTACTTCAGTCGCGGTCAGAACAGTGCTTTGTGTAGTTGTGAGTGCATTATGTCGGAGCTGAGTGAAATCGAACGTGGGCAAATTGTTGGTGGTGAAATCGTGGTCCTTCCGTAACCACAGGAGCCGAAGTGTTTGGTGTATCAAGAGGTACCGAATCGAATGTTTATAACAGAACAGTGAAAGAAGAAAAACATTAGTTTTCAAGTCACGAATTGGGCGAAACTGTGTGCTGACTGATCGTGATGGAGGGTCATTCGAGAGGATTGTCACGAAAAATAAGACGACAGCTGCAAAAGTCGCTGCAGAACTGAATTCGCACTCGTGAATCCTGTCAGCACCAAAACAAACGAAGGGATTTTCATAAGCTAGGAATTGCATGACGAGTTGAGATTCCAAACCACTCATCAGTGGTGCAAATGTCAACAGCCATGCCGAGGTGGTACACTGGGTCCTGTCAAATCACCGAAGTTATGCATTGTTTGGCACGGCCACTGCTTGGATGGGTTGCCATCTGGGACGCCACGAAGCGTTGACAGTTTTCCCATTCTATTTATAATACATTGGACAGGATGATTGGGGGGGGGGAGGGGGGGGTGACGTCAGGTTCCTGATCAGCAGCCATTTCGTCAATGTCCTGGATTAAATTTCAAACCTATCTGCAGTGTCTCATGAAGTGGGGACATCAGACACTGTTGATGGTGATTCGTCCGACAAATGGGGCACTAAGCACAGCAGAAGCCTCGGAGCCATTCGAGAGCAGTGCACCATATTCCGGAACTGGCTTTCACCATCTCCCACCTTTCATCATCTCCGACACGAACATGACACTACACTACACACACTCCCACCACAGTCATTTGCACTTAACAGACACACTTTGCAGGCTTCCTACTTTCTTTTATAGTCTGAACTTTAATAAAAATGGCAGGGTAGTGTTAATCAGAACACAGGAGGAGCTGTGATCTAAACAACAATAGATTTATTCATTCTCAACATCACAAGATGTTAACGAAACGTCACACAAACATTTTTATTTGACAAAAGCTTTCACTAATATGAGGTCTATGGTTGACAAAGTGATCACCTGGGGATCGACACACGACACTAACCAGAACACTAATCGCTTTATCTGACTTCATACACGTGAATCCGGGTTATGGCCCAAAAACTACGCCACCATCAAGCAGCATGTATACTCTACTATTCCAAAAAGGAAAATGTGGTTCGAAAGAACATGGTGCTGAGAAACATATATTGGAGCCTTACGCCGTAGCAGCGAATACTTTACCCTTCTGCTGATCAGGGCGGCACACCACGATGCGTTCGGCGACTGAAGTCATCGACGGTAGCAGTCTGTTATTAATGGCGGGAGCCCGAAAAATGCAAGTACACTGTCTCATGTTCAGCTAATTTGGAATGCAGGTATTTCCCTATGAGCCTCTGAAACCCCGGTGGATTCCAGTGTTGAGGTGGACCTGTTTGCTGGTCTGCCAAACCAATTCGACTCCGTCCCACGTCTACGCGTGACGGAATGTGTCATATGTTTACATGGCCGACTCAAGACAAATAAGTACACACATGCATCACTCATTGTGTGCGGGATGCTAGAAGCAATACCTCTGACAGTTCAGAAGGTGACTGGCACAGGCTCTAAGTGGCACACTAGAAAGGACACCAGTCTCACCATTTTGGTAAAGACCTGCAGTTTTAGTAGCGAAGCGCTAGTACAAGAGTGACTACTTACCTTTCTCTCCACTTTCCTCGCCAGCTCGGTAGCAAAGCACAATTACATCTAAGACTTCTCCCAATTTAGCACAAGCCCATGACAAGCTGGAGCGCCGCTTTCGAAGATGCTCTACCTACACCTATTTAATTGTGAGAAAAGAAAAAAAGATTCAGCTTTGCAGCCTCTTTCCCACGCGTTTACGCCATGTCTTTTGCTAACAACATGACCAGGATGGTACCACAGCCCTCCATGAAAGGATCGTTACCCCCCCCCCCTTTTGCATCCATTTCGAAGTTTCCAAAGAACGGCCATAAACTCGCTAAAAGGCCCGTGCCTTCACAATAATGTTTTGTAGCAGAGTCTGGACGTTTGGGCGCCACTGACCTGTCCCACGGACATTCGCAGAAAGCTCACAGTTGTCTCGTTGGCTTCTTGCCTAACAAGGGCCCATCCTCTGCTTCATTGCTGGTCTACAATGTGCTGCCTATTGCAGCGGCGACTTCTCGGCGCTAGTCGTATACCTGGGCGCGGCTGCTGACCGACTGGTGCCAACCAACGTCTCTGCACAATGAGACCGCAGAACTCGGTAGTCTGAAAATGTTTGCATCCATTTCCCGCAGAAAAAATGCGCTCCCCTCGTCCCTCAGTCGCTGTACACTTTTACTGCAGTCATTTAAATTGGCACCCTATTCCTTTGAACGCAGGTAAAGCTTACCGCTATCCCTTCACTAGAGCACATAAGCAAGAGCGTTAACTACTGCCTACCATTTCATCATGATGTATGAAGTCAGATCGTAATAAAGATCACCTTCCCTAAGAACATTAGGCGGCATGAAACTGAATCAGAAGTGAGAGTGCCCTGCAGTCTCTCAACTTGACACACGCAGTTCTTGGCAAAGGGAAGATACCAGGGTGGGCGAAGCTTTGGAAAACCTTTCCAATTAGGCGGACGAACCTGCCCTTCGGGATCTCCCAGCCATTTATTTCATACAATGTTACCCAGTGATGAAGTATCCGTAACAAGCCCAAGCTAGACTCAAGAGCAGTGGAAGAAAGTCTGGTCTGATGAGTCTTGTCGGACACAGTTTACAACTTCTGGCTGGTTTATGTCCAAAGAACGAAACATGGTGGGGCTTCGGTGATGATTTGGGCACCATATCATGGTACTCCATGAGCCCCATGGTTACTCTGCAACATCGCATTACTTCAAAGGATTATGCGACAATTTTGGCTGACCATATCCATCCCATGGTACAATGTTTGTTCCCTAATGGTGATGCTGTGTTCCAAGAAAATTGGGCCACTGTTCACACAGCTCACATTATCCAGGACTGGTTTCGTGAACATGAGGATGAATTGTTGCGTCTGTCTTGGCCACCACAGTCAGCAAATCTCAACATTATTTAGCTTTCGTGATTTACATTGGAGAGAAGGATGCGAACTGCTATCCACCTTCATCATCGTTAACCGATTTTGCCACATTTTTGCAGGGAAGGTGGTATAAGATGCTCTTGAAATCCATGCAGGACCGGTATTTCTCCATTGTGAGACGACTGGAAGTTGATTTCAGTACCAAAGGTTTTCCTACACCGTATTAGGCCTGGTAATGTGTTCTGTTTGTAGCCTTTCTGTATTTCTGTGCACCTCCTGTATGTCACCCGCGGAACAGGAGTTCAAAAGCACTGCATAATGATTCGGATTCATTCCGACTGTAACGGATGACAATAGGTATTTGTGACTTATTCACAATTAGAAGAACATTCACGTGTCAAAATACACATATTTGTCGTTTCGCATACAAACTGCGCAGGCTACCACTTTACAACACCTGTCGGACTGCCAATGCGTTCACAAACGTTCTTTTGTCGGGGCGAATTTACCCTTAGACATCCTTGGAAAGGTAGCCTGGTGACCATTGCGCTTCAGGTACAAATAACTGCACAGAGGGCAGAACCCTCCAGTCACGCAGTCGAATGTATCGACCGAATAATATCGATGAAGTAATCACAGAAATAAAAGAAAGCTTCATGAGCAGGATATCACTAATAACATTGATATCCTCGGTTAATTTAAGGAAATGCGGGACCTATTGAATAGGATGAATAGTCTAATGAATACAGAATACGGATTGAGAGTAAACCAAAGGAAGGCAAAAATAATGAGGATTTGCAGAAATAAAGTTAGCGATAAGCTTAACATCGAAATTGGTGACCACGGAGTACACGAAATTAAGGAATTCCGGTACCTTGGAGCAAAATAATACACGGTGAACAAAGGAACGCGGATTATAACAATTGTACAGGGTGACACTTCTGCGGGGTCTGAGGTCCTTGATAATCTAAGTGGCTTTACGCTGGTAGTCTTTTTGTGAGTTGATGAAGCCAATGTACTTGAAAACAAAAACCTGTCTGTGGTGACAGACTGATCTGTAGCGTAGCCCAAGGTATAGGTTATGTTGGAATGTGACAGTTTCGCTGTGAGTTAGCGAAGCCAACCAATATGAAAAACTATCTGAAGTGTCTTGATCTCCAGAGAAATGCCAACGCCTTCCATCTCCGCACGAGTGTCAGGAACATGAAAAAATGTGGACACAAAAAGCTGACATAGCAAAGAGGACGTTCTTGGCAAAATGCAGTCCACTAATATCAAACATTGGCCTTAGTTTGAGGAAGAAATTTCTGAGAATGAATGAGTGAAACGCAACATTGTATGGCTCATGAACTGTAGGAAAACCAGAAATGAAGGGAATGAAGTGTATGAGATATGGGGCCATAAAATGCTGCTGAAAATTAGGGGATCTAATTAAATAAGAAACGAAGTGGCTTTCTCTGCAGAATAGGCGAGGAAAGGGAACACTAACAATAAGAGGGGACATAATGACAGGACATGTGTTAAGGTGCCGGGGAATAGCTTCCATGTAACTGGAGGCTACTTTAAAGGTTAAAAATTTTAGGTGAAGACAGATTTTGAATATATCCAACAAAAAATAAACGAGAACGTAAGGTACAAGTGCTTCTCTGAGAAGAGATTGACAAAGGAAGAAAATTAATGGCGGGCCACATTATGAAAAACCAAATGTTTCAAATGGCTCTGAGCACTATGGGACTTAACACCTGAGGTCATCAGTCCCGTAGTCTTAGAGCTGCTTAAACCCAACTAACCTAAGGACATCACACACATCCATGCCCGAGGCAGGATTCGAACCTGCGACCGTAGCGGTAGCGCGGTTCCAGGCTGAAGCGCGTAGAGGCGCTCAGCCACACTGGCCGCCTATACAAAATGAAGGCGAGTATTGTACTTGCAGTGTAAAGCCACCTCCACACGGGTCGTGATAGCGAACGTCACGTAGAACTGATAGGGTTTTGTGATGTCACAACGTGGAATATTACGTTGCGGTACGCTGCCAAGTGTGAAAGCCAGAATCAGACACATCAGAGGGACGTGGAGAGGGACGCGGCCAGTGAGATATAAGATCACTTACTACATCACGAACAGAAGTTTGGGGCGCCATATTGGAGTACGTCGATTGCAGTGGAAAATCATATATACAGCCTCAGTTTCTCTTCAGTTTGTTTGGTGAATACGTAATGAGATCTGCAGGCCTAACAAATTTGAAAACTGGAAATATAAGCAAAAATAGGCTGACTGGACATTTGTCGATTACAGCACCATCTACTACGAATTAAAAACAATGGTTTCAGTAAACTGTACTTTTTTTGGCGTAGAATCGGAATATGCTATAAAAATTGGGGATTCCGATTCGGAGATACAAGGTTGACCACCCCAAAGCAGGAGTAGTAATTAGGAGGTAGCCAGCTGAAGCACAGAAATTGTCCCCTTTACTAATATTGACTTGTCATCTTGAGAATTTTTCAGTGCGATGCGTCTTTTTCGACATATTTAGTTGATGAAGTTACAACACACACCATGCACATATAAATTCTCAGTTTCTTTCATAGAATAAACTAGAATCAAAATCAGAAGTCTCGTAAATGGCAACGAAAGCTAGAAAGAACAAGCTATGTTTAACACGGGACACGTCTAAGTTGTCTGACTGAGTGCCTGCCACCGGCCGATGTGGCCAAGCGGTTCTAGGCGCTTCAGTCTGGAACCGCGCGACCGCTACGGTCGCAGGTTCGAATCCTGCCTCGGGCATGGATGTGTGTGATGTCCTTAGATTAGTTAGGTTTCAGTAGTTCTAAGTTCTAGGGGACTGATGACCTCAGAAGTTGAGTCCCATAGTGCTCAGAGCCATTTGAACCATTTTGAAGACACACACATTTGACTGAGTGCTTGGTCACAAGGTTGAGCTTGTAACCCGACTGGTTACAGCGAATAAAGCAGCCAGAGAAGGAGTCCATTCACGGCAAATCGTACTTGACACCAAAAACAGACCAGAGACGGTTTGTGGGTTGATAGAGAGAATCACGAAAACAAGAGCAAGGAGAGTAAGGCAGAACTCATTGCAAATGCAAATTCCTTGAGGCTAGCTAATTCTTATGTATACTGCATGACAGAAAAGTGAAGCACCCGGAACACATGGTCGGATGTCAATATAACTTCACACACGTACGCGCCATCGGCGGGTATGTAAACGATTAGAGTTGCAGTTCTCGGCGGCAGATAGAACGGCTAGCAAAGTCCATTACTGTTTATCGTGTTGTTACTAGGCACAGTGCTATATCCATGGGTAGCCGGATATTCGGTGACATGTCGGAACTGCGGAAGAATAGGGAAAAATGGAGGAAGCCGGCAGGCAAGAGAGCCGCCTGCGGAAGAGTAACCAAATCTAACGGTAGGCGAGCAAAACATGACAGACAGACTTCGTGCTAGGCAACAAACTAAGAGAAACAACCTAGACGAGAATGCGGTGGTAAGTGAAGCCTACGCCACATCGATGGCAGCAATGACAAGAGCAGAGGAGAGACAAGTCGTAGGCGCAACAGAAGAAAGTAACAAAGTGACAAGCAATGTACTTAGCAAGCAGTTCTAGGACAGTGAAGATATATCTGACAATATCAAGCGCGAGCGCTGAACTGACCGGCTGTGCGCTGGACGGTCACATACATATCGGACGCGTGGAACGGTATCGGTCACCATAATCACATGGCGCTCTCGTAGTGCGAACACAGCGCTGCGCCGCCGCGGCGCCCCCTAATGACCATCTATGTCCATCTCATCTCGCGGGCGTTCAGACTCCGCAGCGCCCGATTCCAAAATTATCCGGGTATATATACTGAGATAACAAAAGTTATGGGATACTCCTGATATTGTGTCGGACATTCATTTTTGCCAGGCGTAAAACTCAACATGGCATGAACTCAACAAGTCGTTGGAAGTTCCCTGCAGAAGCACTGAGCCATGCTGCCTGCCGGCCGTTGTGGCCGAGCGGTTCTAGGCGCTTCAGTCCGGAACCGCGCGACTGCTACGGTCGCAGGTTCGAATCCTGCCTCGGGCGTGGATGTGTGTGATGTCCTTAGGTTAGTTAGGTTTAAGAAGTGCTAAGTTCTAGGGGACTAATGACATCAGATGTTAAGTCCCATAGTGCTCAGAGCCATTTGAACCATTTGAACCATGCTCTCTCTATAGCCGCCCGCAACTGCAAAACTGTTGCCGACGCACAATTTTGTGCAAGAACTGACCTATATGTCCTATAAATATTATATGGGATTCATGTTGGGTGATGTGGGTGGCCAACTCAATCATTCGAACTGTCCAGTATGTTCTTCAAACTAATTGCGAACAATTGTCGCCCGGTGACATGGTGCATTGTCATTCATAAAAATTCCACCGTTGGATTGCTACAAATGATCTCCAAGTAGCAGAATTCAAGGATTTCCTTTCAGTGATAGGTTCAGTTAGACCACACGACCCAGCACATTCCGTGTAAACACAGCCCACGCAATTCTAGAGCCACCACCATCTTGCACAATGCCTTGTTGACGACTTGGGTCCATGGCTACACTCGAACCCCACCATCAGCTCTTAGCAACTTAAATCTCGACTCATCTGACCAGCCACGTTTATTCACTCGTTTTAGGGTCGAATAGATGAGGTCACTAGGCTAGGAGAGGGGGACTTAACTGCTAAGGTCATCAGTCCCTAAGCTTACACACTACTTAACCTAAATTATCCTAAGAACAAATACACACACCAATGCCCGAAGGAGGACTCGAACCTCCGCCGGGACCAGCCGCACAGTCCATGACTGCAGCGCCTAAGACCGCTAGGAGAGGCCCTGGAGCACTCGCGTCTGTCGTCTGCTGCTGCAGCCCATTAACACCAAATTTCGCCACACTGTCCGAACGGATATTTCCAGCCTACGCATTACACTGGTTTCTGCGGCTATTTCACACAGTGTTTCTTGTCTGTTAGTTCTGACAACTCTACGCGAACGCCGCGGCTCTCAGTCGTTAACTGAAGGCCGTTGGCCACTGCGTTGTCCATGGTGAGAGGTAATGCCGGGATTTTGGTACCCTCGACACACTCTTGAAACTGTGGAACTCCCTAACGATTTCCAAAATGCAATCTCCCATACGTCTAGCTCCAGCTACCATTCCGCGTTCAGAATCTGTTAATTCCCGTCGGGCGGCCACAATCACGTCAGTCACATCAATCACCTGAGTACAATTGACAGCTCCGACAATGCACTGCCCTTTTTACACCTTGTGTGTACGATACTACAGCTGTCTGTACATGTGCATATTGCTATCCCATGACTTTTGTCATTTCAGTGAATATCGAGATTTGAGGGGCATTCGGATGTGACAGTGGCTGGATGGTGGCCTGTATGGGTCCACGAGGGCAGGAATACACGCTGTCAAGTTTCTGGTCGACCACATCTGACCAGCACATGGGCGGACGGACCTATTCTGCACCAAATACATATTAATCCCTTCACATGGGCGACTGCCATCGGAGATCAGCTAGCGGACTCTCAGGAACATACTGTGTCATATTGCACCGCTGGTTGAAGATTAGCAGTAATCGGTCTCGGTAATTGACGTCCCTTGCGTAGCCGGGGGTTAACACTATAAAATAAAGAGTGCGTTTGTAGTGGTGTCATGACGTTCCCGGTCATGGAATGCTGATTAATGGAGTATCACTGTGTTCAGCGTTGGATCATGGTTCTGCAGTAACTCGGTTGACTGCCGTCCGTGAGTATGACGGCGACCTAGGTTCAAATGGTTCAAATGGCTCTGAGCACTATGAGACTTAACATCTGAGGTCATCAGTCCCCTAGAACTACTTAAACCTAACTAACCTAAGGACATCACACACATCCATGCCCGAGGCAGGATTCGAACCTGCGACCGCAACAGTCCCGCGGTTCCGGACTGCATCGCCTAGAACCGCACGACCACCGCGGCCGGCGGCGACCTAGGAAGAGGCCCATTCTTGCACTGTTTGCAGATAAACAGCTGGGTTACTTCCTATGTCATGGTACGGGGAGTCATCGGGTATGACTTCAGGTCACGGCTGGTACTGGCTGAGGGAACATTCATGTGTGCATCCATGGCAGATGGGGTGCAATGTCAGACTAATAAGTGGAGTCACGCAGCCATGTTCCTTGTAAATGTGACTCGATTTCACCGAAATAACATAACTTTCAATCTGAACCCATAAAGTGTCATTTCGTTTCCTCCTCCACTTCTGGGTATCCCAATGTTTTTGGCGGGCACAGTATTTCATTGTGCTGAAACCGAGTTTCACAAAATATTGTAACAAAGGCCTTTTTTTCCTTTTACAAAGTTCTTCATCCACGAAGGAAAATTCAGTAAATTTATAGCCAACGAATCTACGCTGAAGAGCCAAAGAAACTGGTACACCTGCCTAATATCGTGTACGGCCCCCGCGGGCACGCAGAAGTGCCGTAACACGGCATGTCATGGATTCGACTAATGTCTGAAGTAGTGCTGGAGAGAACTGTCAGCATGAATTCTGGAGGGCTGTCCATAAATTCGTAAGAGTACGAGAGGGTGGAGAATCTCCTGAACAGCACGTTGCAAGGCATCCCAGATATTGTCAATAATGTTCATGTCTGAGGAGTTTGGTGGTCAGCGAAGGTGTTTAAACTCAGTAGAGTGTTCCTGGAACCAATCTGCAGAAATTCTGGATTTGTGGCGAGTCGCCGGCCGAAGTGGCCGTGCGGTTAAAGGCGCTGCAGTCTGGAACCGCAAGACCGCTACGGTCGCAGGTTCGAATCCTGCCTCGGGCATGGATGTTTGTGATGTCCTTAGGTTAGTTAGGTTTAACTAGTTCTAAGTTCTAGGGGACTAATGACCTCAGCAGTTGAGTCCCATAGTGCTCAGAGCCATTTGAACCATTTTTGTGGCGAGTCGCAGTGTCCTGCTGCAGTTGCCCAAGCCCGTCGGCATGCATAAATGACGTGAATGGACACAGGTGATCAGACAGGATGCTGACGTACGTGACACGTGTCACAGTCGTATCTAGACTGTCATGGGTCCCATATCCCTCCAACTGTACACATCAGCTAAATAAAGGTGCCGGTCCCGGTAACTGAATTATAGGCCGCCTCCAGAAACTTGCTTCTCCGGCAAATGGCTGGGAGGCAGCCTCTGTCCTACAGCCTCCTCTAACGGGAGCCGTCCGACAGCTCCCACCAGCAATGGGCGTGCCACAGCTCCGGTGAGCGTCGCAAAGCGCAGGTAATACAACAGTATTCGTTTCAGGAGCATCACCGTGTTACATATATTAGTGTGTTGAACATCCTCACTTAAAATATGAACAAAGAAACACAACATAGAATTGTAGATATAAAACTATGTACAGATTACGAAATATCTCTACATTCACCGAAGAGTCAAAGAATCTGGTATACCTGCGTAATATCGAGTAGGGTCCCCGTGAGCACGTAAAAATGCCGCAACACGACGTGGCATGGAATCTACTACCGTATGAAGTAGTGCTGGAGGGAACTGACACCATGAATCCTGCAGGGCTGTCCATAAATCCGTAAGGATACGACGAGGTGGAGATCTCTCCTGAACAGCACGTTGCAAGGCACCACAGATATGCTCAATAATGTTCATACCTGGGGAGTTTCCTAGCTAGCGGAAGTGTTCAAACTCAGAAGAGTGTTCCTGGAGCTACTCTGCAGCAATTGTGGACGCGTGGGACGTCGCATTGTCCTGCTGGAATTGTCGGAATGCAAAATGGACGTGAATGGATGCTTGCTTACGTGTCACGTGTCAGAGTCGTATCTAGATGTATCAGGGATCCCATATCACTCCAACTGCACACATCCCACACCACTACAGAGCCTCCACCAGCTCGAACAATCTCCCGCTGACATTGAGGCTGTCTCCATACCCCTCCCTACACGTCCATCCGCTCGATACAATTTGAAACGAGGCTTGTCCTATCAGGCAACATGTTTCCAGTCATCAACAGTCCAATGTCGTAGTTGACGGGCCCAGCTAAAGAGTAAAACATTGTCTTGTGCAGTCATCAAGAGTACACGAGAGGGCCTTCGGCTCCGAAAGCCCATATCGATGATATTTCATTGAATGATTCACACGACGGTACTTCTTGATAAGCCAGCATTGAAATCTGCAGCAATTTGCGGGAGGGTTGCACATCTGTCACACTGAACGATTCTCTTCAGTCGTCATTCGTCCCGTTCTTGCAAGACCTTTCTCCGGCCGCAGCGATGTGGGAGATTTGATGTTTTACCACATTCCTGATATTCACGGTACACTCGTGGAATGGTCGTACAGGAAAATCCCCACTTCATCGCTACCTCGGAGATGCTGTGTCCCATCGCTCGTACGCAGGCTGTAACACCAACGTTGAACCTCACTTAAATCTTGATAACCTGCCATTGTAGCAGCACTAACCGATCTAACAGCTGCACCAGACACTTGTCTTATATAGGCGTTGCCGACCGCAGTGCCGCGTTCTGCCTGTTTGCATATCTCTGTATTTGAATATGCATGCCTATACCAGTTTATTTGGCACTTCAGTTTATAATTTTCACATAATACAAAAATGAGGCAGTATAGTAAAAATATTATTCAACTTTGTTATTGTACAAGTTGAATACCTTACGTCAGTTAGTATTGTAGGTGTCAGTGACTGTAATTTGTCCTTGTATTTTTTTCTAGAGTGCTTTTTATGTAACTTATGAAAAATTTTGTAAAGAAAATAAATTACGAAGGCGAGACTTCTATGTCCAAGGACAATTGCAGCGACTCAGTGAATCAAACGTCAAAGAGATTGAGATCGTGGGCCTTCACACTCGAAATCTTTTCAGAGAGAAGCAGTTTGAAGATATGATACATGGCGATGACAGAGATGCTTGGGAAAGTTTTTTAATATGTTTCTGTACTTCCAGTCAAAAATTATAAGGAGCCTATGGGTGAACTGACGTCATTTTATGAAAAGCATGGCTATAACATATCTCTGAAACACACTTCCTTGCTGTGCAACTTTATTTATCTCCTAAAAACAGCGGAGCAATTTCTGATGAACATAGCGGCCGATTTCATCAGGAAATTGCAGTCATGGGGAAGAGCACGTCTGGAAGATACCTTTTGTGATTTTGACAGAACGTTGCTTGACAACAGCTAAGGATCTTTCAGATGTAACTTATATGTGTTGAGCCACGCGGAAAAGCGCAGTCGATTTACAGTTTCCTCGAACGTTCTTCAAGATGTCAAGTCAGAACACATGATCGTGAAAGTCTTTATAATACTGAATGTTATGTACTCTATAGGTATATACGGTTATTTTCTTTGCTTATTACGCATTGGTGTATTATTTGATAATTATAAAGAATGTAGTAAGCAGTCTCGGAAACATAATTTATTCATCTTGTTGCAAATAGATTTCGACAAGTACTGTCCTTGGCAGATTTTTTGACTTCATGATAGAAATCTGCCAAAAATGGTTCAAAATGCCTCTAAGCACTATGGGACTTAGTATCAGAGGTCATCAGTCCCCTAGACTTAGAACTATTTAAACATAACTAACCTAAGGACATCACACACATCCATGCCCGAGGCAAGATTCGAATCTGCGACCGTAGCAGCAGCGCGGTTCCGGACTGAAGCGCCTAGAACCGCTCGGCCACAGCGACCGGCGATCTGCCAAGGACAGAACTTCTACTTATGGCATGTATCGGCTAGAAAAATGCACCGATGATGACTGGTATCAGTCGAAATCGATTTGCAACAAGAAAATAAATTATGTTTCCGCGACTGATTGCTACATTCCTTACAATTTTAGATTCCACGGTCGCTGCACAGGAAGCGAACCTGATGGAGCCCAACATTCAAAATATCTGATAATTTTATAGACAACTGTAAAAAAGGGCAAATTCTTTAGTTTTGTGTGGTTTAATTTAGGAATTTTGTTGCTTTATTTTTACTCAATTTTATCAGTGAAACTATTCCATGTTATTGAAGCGATTTTCCCCCTTAGGGTTCCATAAAACTTTTACAAACTTTCTTTGCTAAACATTTCGATGGTATATCGCGCCATACAAAAAGTCCGCCCCCATTAGCTGAGTGGTCAGCGCTACAGAATGTCAATTCTAAAGGCCCGGGCTCGATTCCCGGCTGTGTCGGAGATTTTTCTCCGCTCAGGGACTGGGTGTTGTGTTGTCCTAATCATCATCATTTGAGCCCCATCGACGCGCAAGTCACCGAAGTGGCGTCAAATCGAAGGACTTTCACCCGGCGAACGGTCTACCCGGCGGGAGGCCCTGGTCACACGACATTTAGCACACATAAATATGTATATTAATGGCATACGACAGGAGACGTATTTATGAAGCTGGAGCTACGAACGAATGTGTGATGAAAAGTAATGCATTCGAATTTATGCGAAAACTCTTAACGCTTTTTAAATAAAACACACTTTATTGACATTTTACATCTTTACTCTTCATCCTTACATATTGCGAGCCCTGTGCCGCCAGAGAGTTCAGAATTCTAGCGGGTTACGGGGCTGTCTGAAACATAACTAAGTCGGTGTATCAGAAACAGCGTGCTGTAATGGAGTTTCGAAGAGTACGCCCACACTTGGAGCAGCCTCTCCTTCACCACGACAGTGCCGTACCACACAGGAGCGCTGCGGCATCTGCAACTATCCGTACCTTGGGTCCACTCTGTCGTCGACCCCACACCGCAGCACCAACTTACCTCCATCCAGTTTTCACCAGTTTCCAAAACTTAAAGAACGCCTTCGAAGACTTTACTTTGATACTGATGAAGTGATACACTCGGAGGTGAGGTTGTGGCTCCAACAAGAAAATCAGACGTTCTACAGTGACTATGTTGAGAAATAAATGTGCAGACATGAAGAATAACGATGTAGAATGTTAACAACGTTTGCCTTATTTAAAAAGCTTTAAGAGGTTTCACATAAAAAATTCAGAGGCTGTACTTCTCAGCACGCCCCCATACTTCTTTTAATGGCTATATTTCATCTCATTACACCAAATAAACGTATAGCTACTAACTGTAAGTGATTTACAAATTTTCATCATGCCATCTCATTAACGCTGTCTTCAGGCCCCTGTGCAGTCCATGTATAGAGAATCAGGTACATCGATGCGTGCATAGCTAAAGGTACCACTGCTTGGATTCCGTATCACAGAAAGGATGAAAATGACATTAATGAGATTCCGAAACTGGTAGTCTAAATACCGGGTGGCTATAATTTAACACGTTATAACGCGGAAACTATGTACGAGTACCAAACTTGGTAGCATTAACGTCCAGAGTATGGGATACATGATTTCCATGCGTCACAGCGCCACCCTCCAGTTCCAACTCTGACCACCAAGTGCCGCGGTCAGTCGTCGTGATTCACAGTCTGACACACCTGATCAGTCGCAGTGCATTTGTTGACATGTCAACATGAGATTGCACAAAAGGAACAGGGCATTATTGGTGAAGCTCTGTTATCAAAACAACAGTAGTGCTGCAGCTGCACTTCGAGAATATCGCCGGCTGACAGGATTACGGAAGGGTCCTCTTTCTCCTCCTGCTGTGCGGAGCATGATGAAGAAGTTAGAATCCACTGGGGAGCTGGGCGTCGCTCCGAGAAGAGGCCGACGATCGGTTGCACCACAGGTGGTTGACGACATCGTCCTTGCTGTCGCAGAAAACGCTGCGCGCAATTCCTGATTGCCAGGCAGAGTGCGTGCTGTCACGACAGTTGAACATCCCGTGTTCCACTACGCAGAAAGTGCTTCGGACCATTGCCAAATGCTGTACTTACAAGATCCGTGTTGTACAGCAGCTTGCACCACAGGACGCACAACGCTTCGCTCTTCACAGGCTTGAAGTTGACGAGGATTGGCCCTGGACCATCCTATGAACAGACGAAGCTACTTTCTCTCGACGAGTCAGGTGAACACACAGAATTGCTGAGTGTGGGGATCTTGACCCCCCATCACTGTGCATGGAGTTCCTCTGTATGGTAAATGTGTCACTGTATGGTGTGGCTTCACGGCTACGTTCGTCATTGACCCATACTTTTTTGAATAGGCTGGCGCTCAACGACCACAGATATGCAGTGTGACCGGCCAGCGTTATTACCACATGCTTAGCCAGCATGTCATATCCACACTAGAGGAGAGAGACGCATTGAACTCCACAGTTTTTGTGGAATATGCGGCTCCACCGCACATCGCCCGTGAAGTTCACCTGCTTCTCCGAAACACATTTGGGAACAATTGAATTATCAGCCGATCGTTTGCAAATGCACGTCCGGCAGAATCACCTGTGACTGATGGTTGTGGGGCTACCTGAAGGACAGGGTTTGCCAGGGGAACATTCACATATGTGCTCATCTAAAGGGCACCATATCAAGAGAGATAGCCACGGACATGTTTCGTTCTGCTGTGCAGAAAGCAATCCTGCGCTTTCAGACTCTTCTGGACACTGATGGGGGCCATATCGAGCCCCGTTTGTAGCAGTAATGGTACCGCTATGTCATGGTATGGTGTACCGTAACA
Source organism: Schistocerca cancellata (assembly GCF_023864275.1). Taxonomy (NCBI): domain Eukaryota; kingdom Metazoa; phylum Arthropoda; class Insecta; order Orthoptera; family Acrididae; genus Schistocerca; species Schistocerca cancellata. Next base: position 390,252,177 of record NC_064627.1, read on the forward strand.
GCGCATTAAAAGTGCATTATTTCTCCTCCCCATGTCTTTCACATCAATGCTACCAAATTTGATACTCGTGCAGTAATTAGTTTTCGTCTTCTAACGTGTTAAATAAGGAAAGTTTAATTATAGCCAGCCGGTAAAATAACAACTATTGAAGACATACGCTATTTTGTGATTTTGGTAAAAATCCATTTGTACAGACAGGTCCGCCTCTTGTGGCATCTACAGGTCCATTCCGCATCATTCAGGGGTTTCCGGATATTTTTCATCAGTCTACTTCAAAATGATGAGTGAAGATTCTTTGCAATTTTGTACACTTTGTCGACAGATGACAGCATTGTTCCGTTTCGGTAACGGAATGCAAGGGCTATGACTCACGCGGGAGGAATGACGTCTTCAACGCAAGTGCTCGTAATATTTGCTCCGAACTGGAATGTTACGACGAACAATGAAGATCATAGTAAGTGCCCTAGTTGAGGGGCGAGTGCAGTGATTGGTGGCAGCGGAGAGACCGCCAGCGCCGTGCCTGCACCGGTCTATGGGGAGAGGCAGCGCCTCGGAGTGGTGGGGCGTTTCATCAGCTAAGTACAGGTGCCGGTCCCGGTAATTGAATTATAGGCCGCCTCCAGAAACTTGCCTCTCCGGCAAATGGCTGGGAGGCAGCCTCTGTCCTATAGCCTCCTCTAACGGGAGCCGTCCGACAGCTCCCACCAGCAATGGGCGTGCCACAGCTCCGGTGAGCGTCGCAAAGCGCAGGTAATACAACAGTATTCGTTTCAGGAGCATCACCGTGTTACATATATTAGTGTGTAGACCATCCTCACTTAAAATATGAACAAAGAATCACAACATAGAATTGTAGATATAAAACTATATACATATTACGAAATATCTCTATATACACTGAAGAGCCAAAGAAACTGGTATACCTGCACAATATCGTGTAGGCCCCCAGCGAGCACATAAAAATGCCGCAAGACGACGTGGCATGGACTCTACTAACGTATGAAGTAGTGCTGGAGGGAACTGACACCATGAATCCTGCAGGGCTGTCCATAAATCCGTAAGAGTACGAGGATGATGATGATGATGTTTGGTTTGTGGGGCGCTCAACTGCGTGGTTATCAGCGCCCGTACAATTTCCCAACCTTTGCTCAGTCCAATTTCGCCACTTTCCTGGATGATGATGAAACGATGAGGACAACACAAACACCCAGTCATCTCGAGGCAGGTGAAAATCCCTGACCCCGCCGGGAATCGAACCCGGGACCCCGTGGAGTACGAGGAGGTGGAGATCTCTTCTGAACAGCACGTTGCAAGGCACCCCAGATATGCTCAATAATGTTCATACTTGGGGAGCTTCCTAGCTAGCGGAAGTGTTCAAACTCAGAAGAGTGTTCCTGGAGCTACTCTGCAGCAATTGTGGACGTGTGGGATGTCGCATTGTCCTGCTGGAATTGACGGAATGCAAAATGGACGTGAATGGATGCTTATGTACGTGTCACGTGTCAGAGTCGTATCTAGATGTATCAGCGGTCCCATATCACTCCAACTGCACACATACCACACCACTACAGAGCCTCCACCAGCTTGAACTATCTCCCGCTGAAATGCAGGGTCCATGGACTCAAGAGCGTGCCTCCATATCGGTAAACGTCCATCCGCTCCAAACAATTTGAAACGAGACACGTCCGACTAGGCGACATGTTTCCAGTCATCAACAGTCCAATGTCGCTGTTGACGGGCGCAGGCCAGGCGTAAAGCTTTTTGTCGTGCAGTCATCAAGGGTACACGAGTGGGCCTTCGGCTTCGAAAGCCCATATCGATGATGTTTCGTTGAATTTTCGCATGCTAACACTTGTTGATGGCCCAGCTTTGCAATCTGCAACAACTTGCGGAAAGGCTGCACTTCTGACACGTTGAACGATTCTCTTCAGTCGTCGTTGGTCCCGTTCTTGCAGGATCTTTTTCCGGCCTCAGCGATGTCGGAGATTTGATGTTTTACCGGATTCCCTATATTCACGGTTCACTCGTGAAATAGTCGTACGGGACATTCTGCATTTCATCGCTATCTTGGAGATGCTGTGTCTGATCGCTCGTGCGGCTCCTAAAACGCCACGTTCAAACTCACATAATTCTTGATAACCTGCCATTGTAGTACCAGTAATCGATCTAACAACTGCGCCAGACACTTGTTGTCTTACATAGGCATTGCCGACCGCAGTGCCGTATTCTGTCTATTTACATATTTCTGTATTTGAATACGCGTGCCTATACCAGTTTCTTTGGCACGTCAGAGTATAAAAGGCAATGTCCCGACTGACTGACACTCACTCACTGATCGTCGCCTAGCCCAAAGGATAGAAACTTCAGATTTGCGGAGGGTGCTGATCTTACACTGCAGGCGTCGTTTAAGAAGGTATTCTTCGACATTCCAGTGGGTAAGACAGAAGAGAGGTTTTTTTGAAAATATATCGCTATTAAGGAAATTTAGACGCTAGACCTACGAAAATTGGTATTTGGTTTTTCGGTCAGAAATAAAGAGATACGCTTTTCAGCATTTTTGTAAATTTAACCTCTATGGGGGTGAAATAGTAGGTGAAAGTCTTTATTGAAAAAAACATTATTAAGTAACTACTAAGGTTTTTTTATAGCTACATGTAGGAAAACTGGAATTTGACTTCCCACTTACAAATTAAGAGAAATCGTTTTTACAGTTTTTGAAAATTCAACCCCTAGGGGATAAACTGCTTCATGAAACATTTCATTATGAAAGCATTTTTAAAGTTAAGCTGTCAAAATTTGAATTACGTTATAAGTAAAAAAAACGTGTTCCACTGTTTTTGGGCATTCAACTCCTATGCGTGTGAAATGAGTGATGAAAGTTTTCGTGGAAATATTTCATCACATGAGTATTTTTTGAAGCTAAATCTACGAAAATTAGTGTTTGGTCTCTCTGCTAGGAAAAATACCAAGTGTTTCACAGTTTTTGAAGATACAGGTTTATGAAATCCAGTTTTGTGAAATACAGTTTAATGAAAATATTTCGTACTGAAAACATTTTAATGCTAAATTTACGGAATGGATATGAAAAAAATACGTTTCACTGTTTTGGGAAACTCAACCAGAAACGGTGTGAACTAGGGCCATACAGTTTCTCTAACTCATCATCACCGAGCCTCAACCGCTAAGGACTGAAACTTGAATTTGTAGAAGGTGTGTGTCTTATATCCTAGTCATCGTATAAGAAGAGATTCTTCGAAATTCCACTCCTACGGGGGAGAAATAGGAGATTGAAGACTTTTAAAAAATACGTAGCTATTAAGGAAACTTCGAAGCTGTAACTACCGAAACAAGTGTTCGGTTTCTCAGATAGAAGCAAAAAAAAAAAAAAAAAAAAAAAAAAAAAAAAAAAAAAAAACGATGCTTTTGCATTTTCGGAAAGTCAACCACTGAGAGGGTAAAATAATGGGTGCATTTTTTAAAAATAAATCCTTATTAAGGAACTACTAAAGCTTTCTGAAGCTACATCTATGAAAATTAATATTTTACTTCTCCATTAAAAATAAAAAATATGTATTTCAGAGCTCCCCTAAGGGAGTGAAATAGGCGATGACAAGTTTTGTGAAATTATTTCATTATGAAAGAATTTTCAAAGCTAAATCTATAAAAATTTGTATTTGGTTTCTCTGTTAGAAATAAAAAATACGTGTTTCATCGTTTTTGGAAATTCAACCGCTGAGTAGGTGAATAGGGGATCAAAAATACTAAGAAAATAATCCTTATATAAATATTTTTAAGCTAAATCTATGAAAATTCGTATTTCACTTCCCGGATAGACATAAAGAAATATATGTTAGGATATGAAAGATTGTATTGAAATATCACCACAATAGCGGAAAAGGTATGATTAACAAAAATCCTAGGACTCCAGCTACTATAATCGCTTGTGATCAGAGGCCCATTCTGAAAAGTGCATGGCCTTAACTACCGTCGCAAATTTAGAAGGTATTGCAGTTTATGAACAACGTAATAATTCGGTTAAACAAAAAAAAAAAGAAAACAAAAATCTGTGCAGACCATATAGTCAACGCGAGCGAAGCAGAGAGCGCTAAGCTAGACAAATATAAAAACAGGGAATATATATCGTGATTAGAAGCTGGAGTTAAACATTTCTTGCCCAGAAATGGGCGATGTCAATTGCATTTGGCTTCGCTGCCATAAGGTCCCTTATGGCGAATTTGGGGGGGGGGGGTGGCATAGCGGACAGGTGCACATATATGAAGCGTGGTCTGTAGTACTCCACATTTGCAGAGGTTACAGTCTACGGGGAGGCCGCATTTGTTAAGAGAATCTTTCGATCTCGAGGTGCCCTAGATAATCTGTGTAGTGTCTTCCAGGTTATTCAGTTTTCACCACATCCTGGTGCTAGTTCCTCTTTCGGCTCCAGCCAGTGTTGATCGTAGGGCTACCTCCAAAGGTCCATTCTGGTTTTAGGTTCTTCATAAGAAACTGGAAGTGTGAGGAGTAAAATACCCCAACGAAAAGAACAATAACTAATGAGAGTAATGCAACTAACATTTTACCACATACCAGTAAGTCCTCGATACTATAATTCGTTCATCATAAGAATAAATCTGATGTAAACAAACAAAAACGCGATGATTGGTCAGAAGCCGTGCCACACGTACACTGGTGTTGTTATGCTCTTGGAAGTAGGTCCTACTTATGTATTAGATATCTTATTACTAAGTTACGTTAAATTAAACTTTAAGATATTCAAATGTATCAACCGCCATCAACGTTTTTCTTAATCACGACGTAGCTACGTAGTCTTTATTTCAAAAATCGTGTACAGTCACAGCCTCTGCAGTGATGTGCTTTGAGTGTCGCGCTGTTAATGCGCATTATGAAAACGGCTGAGACTGTTTTCTGTTCCGTACTGAAAAACGCACTTGGAACACAGTCACAATGTGCCGAAAAATAGACTGTTCTCTATGTTTTTCATAAATTCACGGAGATAATCGGTTTAGAAGTTTTCCCAGTGTACATATAATGCATCTGAGAAACAGAGGAACAGTCAACGTGTAGTCGAGTTGGTAGCGTAATGGAATGGGCACCAAACCCGGTTATTAGTGCGTTGGTTCAAATCTCTTGAGTATCATTTTCTTTCCTTGTTCAATTTGAAATACCTACTTCTCGTGATTGTAAAACTCATCATCATTTTTTATGAATAATGCATGTCTTCTTGTTTCTAATTACAAATTGGACGCGAAATTCCTGTTTCCATTTCAAATACAAATTCTTAATTATAGATGTTTTATGAAAGACTATTCGTAAAAATAGTGTAAATTAAGAAAACATCAAATGCCTTATAACAGAGACGTCTGCTGCAACGTAATTTTGGTGGCCTGTCATAGCCGCTAAAAACGTGGGGTGTCAAACAAAGGACAAAGGGTTTTTTATTGTTATTCACTGAGTCAACTTCGGTTCCCACGGAAATTTCTCGCTGATTCCAGGGTGTCCTATGGCTGCGCTAAACAATAAATCAAAGAATGTCGTCACGACCGTTATCATGCTTTCGTAAAGACACACACACACACACACACACTTACACCACAAAAACTGGTATGAGTGATTTCCCTCACCGACATTCTGCCTCTTCTCCCAGTCTCTCCCCCTACCACACACAGACGCATCGCTAGCAAATTAAAACGGAAATTAATGTACCCGCCACAACACAAAAAGATGCACTGCAGCCATTGGCAGTACTACGGACAGTAAAGACACGTTTAAAAAATACAACACAAATGAATACGTCAAGTAGATATACTGAAGTGTGGGCGCGTATGTCTTTAACAGAATGTGTTGGACTGTAGGCTACATGATAGCTAAATATAGTTATAGCATGACACAGTCAGTGTGCTCCCTGCCGCCGTTGGATAAGCAGCTGCAGCAGCAAGTCGTATACTCCTAGCTCACTCATTTGTTACATAGTTTAATTCTTAATTTCTTTGCGTGTTTTTGGTACTTGCATTGTTTAATTCATAAATTTCGGGCGTATTATAGTATTTGATAGTTGTAGTATCGCGTTTTAGTACCTGAATAGTGTAAAATCGCGTAGTCTCCTTCCGCCGCCGAGCAGTGTGTCAGCAGTGCGCAAGTAGCAGCATTACTGCATTTACTAGGCAATCTTGTATTTTAATAACAGTTTAAATTTTGTGTCGATTTGTTTGCGCTCTCTGTAGATTAGTTCAGACGTTCTTTGCACAACAGTTTTTAGCATGGATAGGGACTGCAACTGCTGTGTTCGGATGCAGGCTGAGTTGGCATCCCTTCGCTCCCAGCTTCAGGCAGTGTTGGCTTCGGTCACACAGCTTGAGGCTGTTGCCAATGGGCATCACTGTGGGGGTCCGGATGGGGGTTTGTCGGGGACGGCCAGCTCGTCCCACGCATCCCCCGATCGAACTACGACTGTGGTTGCCCGGGATACTGCCAGCATTGAGGCTGATCCCTCACCTATGGTAAAGTGGGAGGTCGTCTCAAGGTGTGGCAGGGGGCGAAAGACATTCCGGAGGGCTGAACGGAAGGCCTCTCCAGTTTGTCTGACGAACCAGTTTCAGGCTCTGTCTCAGGCTGATACTGATCTTCGGCCTGACATGGCTGCTTGTCCTGTTCCAGAGGTTGCCCCTCAGTCTGCAAGATCCGGGCGGTCGCAGAGGGTGGGCTTACTGGTAGTTGGGAGCTCCAACGTCAGGCGCGTAATGGGGCCCCTTAGGGATATGGCAGCAAGAGAGGGGAAGAAAACCAATGTGCACTCCGCGTGCATACCGGGGGGAGTCATTCCAGATGTGGAAAGGGTCCTTCCGGATGCCATGAAGGGTACAGGGTGCACCCATCTGCAGGTGGTCGCTCATGTCGGCACCAATGATGTGTGTCGCTATGAATCGGAGGAAATCCTCTCTGGCTTCCGGCGACTATCTGATTTGGTGAAGACTGCCAGTCTCGCTAGTGGGATGAAAGCAGAGCTCACCATCAGCAGCATCGTCGACAGGACTGACTGCGGACCTTTGGTACAGAGCCGAGTGGAGGGTCTGAATCAGAGGCTGAGACGGTTCTGCGACCGTGTGGGCTGCAGATTCCTCGACTTGCGCCATAGGGTGGTGAGGTTTCGGGTTCCGCTGGATAGGTCAGGAGTCCACTACACACAACAAGCGGCTACACGGGTAGCAGGGGTTGTGTGGCGTGGGCTGGGCGGTTTTTTAGGTTAGATGGCCTTGGGCAAGTACAGAAAGGGCAACAGCCTCAACGGGTGCGGGGCAAAGTCAGGACATGCGGGGACCAAGCAGCAGTCGGTATTGTAATTGTAAACTGTCGAAGCTGCGTTGGTAAAGTACCGGAACTTCAAGCGCTGATAGAAAGCACCGAAGCTGAAATCGTTATAGGTACAGAAAGCTGGCTGAAGCCAGAGATAAGTTCTGCCGAAATTTTTACAAAGGTACAGACGGTGTTTAGAAAGGATAGATTGCATGCAACCGGTGGTGGAGTGTTCGTCGCTGTTAGCAGTAGTTTATCCTTTAGTGAAGTATAAGTGGATAGTTCCTGTGAATTATTATGGGTGGAGTTACACTCAACAACCGAGCTAGGTTAATAATTGGCTCCTTTTACCGACCTCCCGACTCAGCAGCATTAGTGGCAGAACAACTGAGAGAAAATTTGGAATACATTTCACATAAATTTTCTCAGCATGTTATAGTCTTAGGTGGAGATTTCAATTTACCAGATATAGACTGGGACACTCAGATGTTTAGGACGGGTGGTAGGGACAGAGCATCGAGTGACATTATACTGAGTGCACTATCCGAAAATTACCTCGAGCAATTAAACAGAGAACCGACTCGTGGAGATAACATCTTGGACTTACTGATAACAAACAGACCCGAACTTTTCCACTCTGTATGTGCAGAACAGGGAATCAGTGATCATAAGGCCGTTGCAGCATCCCTGAATATGGAAGTTAATAGGAATATAAAAAAAGGGAGGAAGGTTTATCTGTTTAGCAAGAGTAATAGAAGGCAGATTTCAGACTACCTAACAGATCAAAACGAAAATTTCTGTTTCGACACTGACAATGTTGAGTGTTTATGGAAAAAGTTCAAGGCAATCGTAAAATGCGTTTTAGACAGGTACGTGCCGAGTAAAACTGTGAGGGACGGGAAAAACCCACCGTGGTACAACAATAAAGTTAAGAAACTACTGCGAAAGCAAAGAGAGCTTCACTCCAAGTTTAAACGCAGCCAAAACCTCTCAGACAAACAGAAGCTAAACGATGTCAAAGTTAGCGTAAGGAGGGCTATGCGTGAAGCGTTCAGTGAATTCGAAAGTAAAATTCTATGTACCGACTTGACAGAAAATCCTAGGAAGTTCTGGTCTTACGTTAAATCAGTAAGTGGCTCGAAACAGCATATCCAGACACTCCGGGATGATGAAGGCATTGAAACAGAGGATGACACGCATAAAGCTGAAATACTAAACACCTTTTTCGAAAGCTGTTTCACAGAGGAAGACCGCACTGCAGTTCCTTCTCTAAATCCTCGCACAAACGAAAAAATGTCTGACATCGAAATAAGTGTCCAAGGAATAGAAAAGCAACTGGAATCACTCAACAGAGGAAAGTCCACTGTACCTGACGGGATACCAATTCGATTCTACACAGAGTACGCGAAAGAACTTGCCCGCCTTCTAACAGCCGTGTACCGCAAGTCTCTAGAGGAACGGAAGGTTCCAAATGATTGGAAAAGAGCACAGGTAGTCCTAGTCTTCAAGAAGGGTCGTCGAGCAGATGCGCAAAACTATAGGCATATATCTCTGACGTCGATCTGTTGTAGAATTTTAGAACATGTTTTTTGCTCGAGTATCATGTCGTTTTTGGAAACCCAGAATCTACTATGTAGGAATCAACATGGATTCCGGAAACAGCGATCGTGTGAGACCCAACTCGCTTTATTTGTTCATGAGATCCAGAAAATATTAGATACAGGCTCCCAGGTAGATGCTATTTTTCTTGACTTCCGGAAGGCGTTCGACACAGTTCCACACTGTCGCCTAATAAACAAAGTAAGAGCCTACGGAATATCAGACCAGCTGTGTGGCTGGATTGAAGAGTTTTTAGCAAACAGAACACAGCATGTTGTTATCAATGGAGAGACGTCTACAGACGTTAAAGTAACCTCTGGTGTGCCACAGGGGAGTGTTACGGGACCATTGCTTTTCACAATATATATAAATGACCTAGTAGATAGTGTCGGAAGTTCCATGCGGCTTTTCGCGGATGATGCTGTAGTATACAGAAAAGTTGCAGCATTAGAAAATTGTAGCGAAATGCAGGAAGATCTGAAGCGGATAGGCGCTTGGTGCAGGGAGTGGCAACTGGCCCTTAACATAGACAAATGTAATGTATCGCGAATACATAGAAAGAAGGATCCTTTATTGTATGATTATATGATAGCGGAACAAACACTGGTAGCAGTTACTTCTGTAAAATATTTGGGAGTATGCGTGCGGAACGATTTGAAGTGGAATGTTCATATAAAATTAATTGTTGGTAAGGCGGGTACTAGGTTGAGATTCATTGGGAGAGTCCTTAGAAAACGTAGTCCGTCAACAAAGGAGGTGGCTTACAAAACACTCGTTCGACCTATACTTGAGTATTGCTCATCAGTGTGGGATCCGTACCAGATCGGGTTGACGGAGGAGATAGAGAAGATCCAAAGAACAGCGGCGCGTTTCGTCACAGGGTTAATTGGTAACCGTGATAGCGTTACGGAGATGTTTAACAAACTCAAGTGGCAGACTCTGCAAGAGAGGCGCTCTGCATCGCGGTGTAGCTTGCTGTCCAGGTTTCGAGAGGGTGCGTTTCTGGATGAGGTATCGAATATATTGCTTCCCCCTACTTATACCTCCCGAGGAGATCACGAATGTAAAATTAGAGAGATTCGAGCGCGCACGGAGGCTTTCAGACAGTCGTTCTTCCCGCGAGCCATACGCGACTGGAACAGGAAAGGGAGGTAATGACAGTGGCACGTAAAGTGCCCTCCGCCACACACCGATGGGTGGCTTGCGGAGTATAAATGTAGATGTAGATGTAGATGTAGATGTAAATAAATAAATAAGTAAAAATACTACCAAAAATCCTTAAGTAAAACCAATCAATTAGACCATCATTAATTTGCGAGTCAGAAAATTTATTTCTATAGGAGGCTAACACGGAAAACCTGTTAGATACAAGTATTATCAAAATGTTTTCATTACTATGCTAGTGTAAGCATACAGGAAAAGTCCAAATATGTGTGGCAAAGAGGCCCAGAATGTTCAAAAGAAGAGATGCGAAAAGCATACGGCAGACGAATAAATAGCATTTTTTTTTAGTGACAGAGAAGGACCGCAGACACTAAGAAGATGGTAACAGACGGTCCATTCACGTTACTGTGACCACCACCTATGTGTGACGTCAACGTAAAATAATCGCTCGCAGACTGCAGATGACAGCACTAGCGAAGGACGGTATATAAAGCGCGTCAGGTGGGTGCAGGAAACAGCAGTTGTTGTCGTAATGTGGAAACCGAACGATTTATCTGAATTCCGGAAAGGCACGCTCTTTGACTTTCGGGCCAAGTGTGGAAGCACTTCCGGAACGGATATGTTTGCGAAATGTTCGCGTGGCGCCATGGTTTATGTATAACGTGTAAGGCATAATGGCGCTATCCAGAATTGGCGTCGAGGCAACTGTTTTGCACCACAGGCCATAGATGTCAGGGGTAAATGAAGGATGCGGCGACACTTACGGGCGAATGGATGTCATGAGCAGCTGACTGCCCGGATGAACCAAGGTACTAGTCTCCTATACGACCGTTCACAAAACGTTGCTACGGTATGAGCATCTGCAGAAGGTGCCAGGTTCATGCACCCCATTCTGACTACGGTTCATCAGCGATTAAGACTGGAAATTGTATGCCAATACCGCAACAGGACGTCCAGGGAATATTTTCGTGGCATTCTCTAGGTGATATCATCATTCAGAAAGGAACAGGAGACCAACACAACTCTCTCCTTGTGGACCATGCCCACCCCTGCATGCAGTTGGTTACTCCTTCCAGAACTTCCTTGACTCTCTTCCTGCACGTCTCGCGGCGGCCCGCGCCGCAAAATATGGCTATTCAGTCTACTGACATTCCCCACAACATTATCCTCGTGATCTTTCCAATTCAAGTTGCTCGTAATTGGAATTCCTAGGCATTTAGTCGAATTGAAAGCCCTTAGATTTGTGCCATTTATCATATATCCAAAATTTATCTGATTTCTTTTAGTACCCATGTGGTTTTTAGTGCCAATTGCCACTTTTCGCACCATACAGAAATTCTCTATAGATCATTTTATAATTGGAATTGATCGTCTGATGATTTTTCTAGACGGTAAATAACAGCGTCATCTGCAAACAATTTTAGGGGGCTGCTCAGGTTATCAACTAGGCCGTTTATGTAAGTCGGGAATATCAGAGGGCTTATGACAGTACCTTGCGGAACGCCAGATATCACTTCTGTTCTACTCGATGATTTACCGAATATCCTACGAAATGTGACCTCTCTGAGAGGAAATCACGAATGAAGCCACACAACTGTGACGATACCCCATATGCACGGTATCTGATTAATAGTCGCTTGTGAGGAACGGTATCAAAAGCCTTCTTTAAACCTAGGAATATGGAATCGATCTGAGATCCCTTGTCGACAGCACTCATTACTTCATGGGAATAAAAAGCTAGCTGTGTTGCACAAGAACGATATTTTCTGATTCCATGTTGGTTATGTATCAATAAGTCATTTTCTTCAAGGTGATTCGTAATATTCGAGTACAGTATATGCTCCAAAATCCTACTGCAAATTGATGTCAGTGATATGGGTCTGTAATTCAATGGGTTACTTCTATTTCCTTTCTTGAATATTGGTGTGACTTTCCAGTCTTTAGGATCAGACCTTTCGTCAAATGGTTCAAATGGCTCTGAGCACTATGGGACTCAACTGCTGTGGTCATAAGTCCCCTAGAACTCAGAACTACTTAAACCTAACTAACCTAAGGACAGCACACAACACCCAGCCATCACGAGGCAGAGAAAATCCCTGACCCCGCCGGGAATCGAACCCGGGAACCCGGGCGTGGGAAGCGAGAACGCTACCGCACGACCACGAATTGCGGGCAACCTTTCGTCAAGTGAGCGGTTGTATAAGATTGCTAAGAAAGGCGCTATTGTGTTTGCATACTCTGTAAGGAACGTGATTGGTATACCATCTAGACCGGAAGACTTGCCTTTCTTAAGTGATTTCAGTTGTTTCGTAACACCTAAGATATCTACTTTTATGTCATTCATGTTAACAGCTGTTATGGTTTCGAATTCTGGAATATTTACTTCGTCTTCTTTCGTGAAGGAATTATTTAAAACTGTATTTAGTAACTCTGCTTTAGTGGCATCATCATCGGTAATATTTCCATTGCTATCGCGCAGTAACGGTATTGACTGTTTTTGGCCACCCGTGTACTTTACATACAACCAGAATCTTTTTGTGAAGAAATGGGTGGAGTCTGGCTGCCAAGAGAGTGCGGTAAACACATCCTGGTGCTCTCTGAACCACGCATGTGCTCTGCTAGTTGTGTAACACGTGGCATTGTCCAGACTTCGATAACCCCTCCGGACAGCTCGCGGCAAATACACTCCTGAAAATTGAAATAAGAACACCTTGAATTCATTGTCCCAGGAAGGGGAAACTTTATTGACACATTCCTGGGGTCAGATACATCACATGATCACACTGACAGAACCACAGGCACATAGACACAGACAACAGAGCATGCACAATGTCGGCACTAGTACAGTGTATATCCACCTTTCGCAGCAATGCAGGCTGCTATTCTCCCATGGAGACGATCGTAGAGATGCTGGATGTAGTCCTGTGGAACGGCTTGCCATGCCATTTCCACCTGGCACCTCAGTTGGACCAGCGTTCGTGCTGGACTTGCAGACCGCGTGAGACGACGCTTCATCCAGTCCCAAACATGCTCAATGGGGGACAGATCCGGAGATCTTGCTGGCCAGGGTAGTTGACTTACACCTTCTAGAGCACGTTGGGGGCACAGGATACATGCGGACGTGCATTGTCCTGTTGGAACAGCAAGTTCCCTTGCCGGTGTAGGAATGGTAGAACGATGGGTTCGATGACGGTTTGGATGTACCGTGCACTATTCAGTGTCCCCTCGACGATCACCAGTGGTGTACGGCCAGTGTAGGAGATCGCTCCCCACACCATGATGCCGGGTGTTGGCCCTGTGTGCCTCGGTCGTATGCAGTCCTGATTGTGGCGCTCACCTGCACGGCGCCAAACACGCATACGACCATCATTGGCACCAAGGCAGAAGCGACTCTCATCGCTGAAGACGACACGTCTCCATTCGTCCCTCCATTCACGCCTGTCGCGACACCACTGGAGGCGGGCTGCACGATGTTGGGGCGTGAGCGGAAGACGGTCTAACGGTGTGCGGGACCGTAGCCCAGCTTCATGGAGACGGTTGCGAATGGTCCTCGCCGATACCCCAGGAGCAACAGTGTCCCTAATTTGCTGGGAAGTGGCGGTGCGGTCCCCTACGGCACTGCGTAGGATCCTACGGTCTTGGCGTGCATCCGTGCGTCGCTGCCTTCCGGTCCCCGGTCGACGGGCACGTGCACCTTCCGCCGACCACTGGCGACAACATCGATGTACTGTGGAGACCTCACGCCCCACGTGTTGAGCAATTCGGCGGTACGTCCACCCGGCCTCCCGCATGCCCACTATACGCCCTCGCTTAAAGTCCGTCTACTGCACATACGGTTCACGTCCACGCTGTCGCGGCATGCTACGAGTGTTAAAGACTGCGATGGAGCTCCGTATGCCACGGCAAACTGGCTGACACTGACGGCGGCGGTGCACAAATGCTGCGCAGCTAGCGCCATTCGACGGCCAACATCGCGGTTCCTGGTGTGTCCGCTGTGCCGTGCGTGTGATCATTGCTTGTACAGCCCTCTCGCAGTGTCCGGAGCAAGTATGGTGGGTCTGACACACCGGTGTCAATGTGTTCTTTTTTCCATTTCCAGGAGTGTAGAAACATTAAAGCGCGCGTCACACGGTGATGTCGATACGACTGTTATAAACTGTGTTAGCGGGGCCAGGCGCTTGGCTGGAGCCCCTCTCGCTGACAGAAGCTGTAGAGGGTATCAATCAGCAAAGCCTTAGACCTGCTGCGCACAGCAAAGTTGGGTGCGCTGCAGGAGGCACAGAGTTCATTGTTTATGAAGCCAGCACTGGTGCGCCGTTTAACCCTTTACTGCGGATACCCAGCTGTGTTTCTGGATTTCCCACGTTTTACGACTCGGCTGTAACTCTCAGGCTCGAGGCGAACTTGCTTTCAATTTCTGGCTGTGTGATCGCAACATATACTCCCTCTGTATGATCGTGCCCAACATGGACTTGTAACTGTAAAAGTTTATTTAGCCTGAACTGGATACGACAGATATAGACATACTGCTCGTCGAATAATTTTATTAATCACCGTCTGCCGGTCCGCATTAAAGCTTCTATAATTAATTGCTGAGAATTTCGCTACCTTCTTTGATCCTGTACTTTCTGATAATTAACTGGGGGTAGGCCTGATTATTTATTTATCCAATTAGTTATTTTAATCTTGAATTACACAACCTAGCCTAACGGACGGAGGGAAACAAACAACCAAAGGAGATAACTGTATGCAAGCGCCTGCATCACGGTCTGACATGGAACTTACCCACGTAGGATTGTAATTTAATTAGTGACTCAATCAGTATTACTTAAGGGGAGAATTAGTTCAGAATAAAGCTATCAAGTGGAGTTAGTTGAGTGAAAGTAGAAGCGTAAACAAGGTGATGGTTTTCTCGTTTAAAGATGCATTTTGTTGTGGGACTTTGACGAAGTCTCAGAGGAGAATACGACATATTTAAAGTATTTCAATCGCTGAGGGCGCTCACCATCTCAGCCTAAGCCGTTTCGTCATTTACTGATCACGGGATTGGCAGGAAAACATGTTGCCAGCAGGATTAAGGTGATTCTCATACGTAACTTTCAGACTCATACATTGAATGATAGTTACCCTTTCTAACAGTTGCGCAAACAAGATAGCTACTGAGGGTCTGAATAAATGTGGGGGAAACAATGAGCATCTAATCACAATAAATCATAGGAGGCAAGTGAAGGTCAAGAGACAAAAATAAAATACACAGAGCACGTAAAAATCAACACTACACCCCGAAATATCTTCACACGATCACACGCTTAGCTTATCACGAAACACTACAAGAACGATCAACGTTCATTGACTGCACAACCTCCATCGTGTGAGTGACTGGAAATCAGAGGCAAAATTGTGTATTCACCTGTTACATCGTTCTTGAATCTTTGTCAAAAATTGCTATGAAGTGCACACACAACGTGTTATGATATTCTGCAAGGACGTTCACCTCTCAATGACTGTGGAGCCAACAAAATGTGAGTGATTGGACGTCAATGGCAAAATCGTGTACGAGTCGTGTTGGATCGTTCTTGGATCATTAGCAAAACTGCAAACGCAACACACGCAAAACCTATCCTCAACTAACTTAGGAAGCAGATGGCCCGCTCTTCGTACAGTTAGGCCTTCGTGGGCGCATGGAGACAAAGTCAATCAAGATATAACAAGGAAATCAAACAGTTCTACACCCAAGAATACGTAAATATTGCACGCTGTTCACACGGGTATAAGACTAAGGTGAAACAAGTACACGAAGCGCTTGCGACGACATGTACCTGTCAATTTAATGGCTAAGCTTCATTCCAAAAAGGAAAAATGTTATAAAATCTGAAAACACTTCACGAAAATTAAAAAAAATACGCTCATTCAGATATTAATCACTGAAAGTTGAATGTGCTGAGGGCACCACTTAATTTACTTCATTCCGGTGGACTGAAACGAACACAGTGTGTTCTATAGAAACGTAAGTCCAAATCACTCAATTTACTTGAAAAATTATAGCAGACGATTAGCGCAATATAATCCTAACTATGACGGTCCTGAAAAAGAACGGGTTAATTATTTTAATTACTATATACCTCATACTCTGAATTTACCTTTCAACTTAATGGAGACGTGTATGGGAGTCCGTCCATCCACTAAGCCAACCAGAAACCGAGTGCCGAAAAATAGTGGAAGTGGCTGGACCGATCCCGGAGACTCCACCGCAACAGGTGCATTTTTGTACGTTCGATCCAAGCATTAAGTTGGCAGCAAATCTGAAGTAAAGCATGTGCCTCTGCGCTACAGCTGCTCTGCTCACGAACCCAAAAGCAAAACAGTCATTCATACATAACTGATAGCAACATATTAGGGATAGGAAAATTGGATGTGCATTATAAAGTAAATATACTCAGTCGAGTCCATTCATTCGCCAAAGGCTCTCCTTTCGATACCTGAACAAGATATGAACGGGACCAACGTGTCATTGGTACTAAAGAACACAGATTACCTTGAAGGAAAATAATGGGACGGTACTAGCAGTTCTATCTCAACTAATAGCAGTGAAGGTGTTGCTTTCATTGAGTCGTTCATGTAAGACGCAGCTTTGACGTAAACTGTCGTCACACAGTTAGTTAGTTTGTTTGTTCGTAGTTGTTTATCAGCAGTAGTGACATACATTAAAATCCCCGAGCCACAGTTCCGTATCATGCCGCTGTATGACACAAAACAAAATTGCTCAGCGCACTGGTAAAGAGAAGTAAGATGCGACAATACGTTTTCCACATATGTAGGGGAAACGCTGCAACAGTCCATGGTGAATTGGTACAATCACATAAATGTGGCCACCGCCTGTGTTCAACGTCAGCGTGAAATGTTCACTCACAAGTTGCATGTGGCAGCACTAGCAGTGGAGACTATGTGAAGCGTGTCGGAGGGACGCGGAAAGCAGTGGAGTCGTTGTGGTAATGCGGAATGGCAGCAAGTTATCTGTCGTCCAAAAGGGCATGATCATTGGCTTTAGGGTCAAGGCTGGAAGCATTTTCGGAATGGCTAAGTTTGTAAACTATTCACGTTCCACTGTGGTTAAAGTATACCGTCCATGACAAAATGGCGCCAACCGACAGTGACGCCGAGGCAATTGTGGTACACCACTGGCCATAGGTGACAGGGGTGAAGGACGGCTGCCGAGACGTCTACAGGTGAATACAATTGCAACTGTTGAGCACCTGACCACCCAGATGAATCAACGGGCTATCAACAATTTCTCCTCAACGACCGTTCAGCGAACGTTGCTGCGCATGGGCCTCCACGGTAGGCACCTGGTTCATCCACCCCCGCTGTCTACTGTTCATCAGAGACGAAGGCTGAAACGTGCTCACCAGTACCGCAACTAGACTTGCACTGTGTGGCGACAAGTGGCTCTTTCAGTTTAATCTCGTTTTGTATTCCATTGGACAGAAGCCTGTTGGCGTGTACGGCGTGAAACGTCTGAAAGCTAATGGTCCAGGCCAGAGGAGGGGGCGCTACGGTCTGGGAAATGTTTTCGTGACATTTCTTGCATGATCTCGTCATTCTGGATCAACACAAGTATGCGTCTATCGTTGGGGAGCACGTCCACCATTACGTGTAGTTTATTTTTTCCTCGGCACGAAACCATATACCAGCAGGGCACAGAGCGAGGTGGCTAGGACACTGGACTCGCATTCAGGAGGACGACGGTTCAATCCCGCGTCCGGCCATCCTGATTTAGTTTTTCAGTGATTTCCCTAAATCGCTCCAGGTAAATGCCGGGATGGTTCCTGTGAAAGAGCACGGCGGACTTCCTTCCCCGTCCTTCCCTAATCCGATGAGACCAATGACCTCGCTGTTTGATCTCTTACCCCAAACAACCCAGCCCAACCCAATCAGCAGGGCAACGCAACGTGTCACACGGCTCACAGTGTACGTATGTGGTTCGAAGAGCACCAGGTTGAGCTTAGCGTACTCCCCTAGCCATCAGACTCACCGGATTAAAACTCAATCGAGAATGGATGGTACCAAGTCGAAAGGGCTGTACCAACTCGATCGGGCTATTCGCACCGTGGATTTTCAACCGAGAAACCTAGCACAGATGGACACAGCACTGGAGTCGGCATGGCTCCACATTTCTGCGCGGTCAGCGCTGGAAAATGTGGTTATTCAGACTTTTGACAGGTGGCCACCACAGTGATGTGACTCGACTGGACAACACGGTGGTTATTGAGCACACACGCTTTCAGTGTGGTCAAACAAGTCAGAGCGACGCAGAGCAAAGAGGCAGACCATCTCTGTAAGAACCGGAAGTTGCAAAATAGCTGGAGGCTTTGTTGATCCAGGACCTGCGTATCACAATACAGGCGATAGAAAAAAATTAAAATCCCGGATCAGTTTTTAGTAACGTCCGCGACAGTCCGAAAAGGGCTAAGGTCGCTGCCTGTTGGGTTGCGCTACTGCTGACACCAGTTCGAAGTACCCGCCGAACCCGGGCGGCCGCGGAAACGCTGTAGCTGTGTCAGGTCAGAACAGATGACTTCTTTCGTGTCCCACTCACACTGTAGAATGCTGGGTGCGTCACCATGACCAAGAGACAGAGAAGTGAACCGAGTAATGGAAACCAATGGATTCAGTGCCACCGAAAAATGTGACTACCCAAACATCGTCGGGCAAGGTGAGCCCGATTTTTTTTTTGGTTTCTCTGTCTGTCATCTTGTGCTGCTAATAAACCTTGACGAACACAACAGAACATTTTACTCAGGGTCATACTGTCACGTCACAGGAACATACGTACTACCAAAATCTGTTGGCTAGATTATGGAAGGCAGTCAACACGAAGCGTCGCGGGGACCTGATACAAGGGATGGTTTTGCTTCGCGTCAACGTCCTAGCTCATTCTGTACAGGACACACACACATACATGCTACTCCAGAAGGCTATGATATTTTGTCTTATACTGCATATTCTCCTGAGAGCACACCAAACGATTCATCTTATTTCCTCGGATGACGCAAATATTGGGTGACAGACATTTTCTGAATGATCAGGAGGTGATTTCCTAGGTGTAACTTTTCCAGAATGACCAAACTATTAGGTCTACTATTTTTCTTCCGCCGATTTTCAATAGATGGCAGTAGCGGCAAGTGCTGGTGCATGTCCTAGGTCGTAAGTGTCATAGAATAAGCTTAAGCATTTGTAAGCAAAATTCCATCAAAATATTAGTCGATTTGTGATTCAATAATAAATTTATTCTCGTTTAAATATGCCAAATTATGATCCCATTTCTCTTCATTTGTGGAAAGTTTTAATTTTCTGCTTTAACGCAAGGAAATCAACCGCTGAAGATTATAAATCGCTGTATGAGGCAGCTATTAATGATAGAACGTACAGTAATGGTTTCAACACTTCGAGAACAATGATACTGACGTCGAAGACCGGCATAGTGGTGGAAGAGAGAAGGTTTTCGAAGCTACAGGAACCGATCGAAAGAATCACAAGAGGCAGCTGATGCCTCCGAGCCAGGCACTGAAAGAAAAGCAGCCACAATACAGCGATAGACATGGAAAGGCGACTTTGCAGCATAACAGTGCTCGATTCCAAGTCCTAAAATCCGTCAAAACGTCGAAGTGGAAAATCCCACCCCATCTGCCGTGTTCTTAAGACATTGCTCCCTTCGACTACCAATTTTTTCCATCAGTGGCACACGGCCTGGCTGACTAGCACCTCCCGCCATACAAGAACAAGTGCCAAACTGGATTGAATCATAGATTTCTACAAAATACGTCCAGTTGCCAGCGATGGACAACACTTTGAATCGTAAACTTTTGCTAAGTTTCTCACAATCAAGCCTCAAACTTTGAGAAAAAAAGGTGGAAACGAAGTTGCAGACCGCATACGAACTTCTGCAACCAAGGTCTCTGCCAGGCCATCCATCGTTGTGAAATTACTGTTCTGTTGAAGTGTAAATATATAAAGAACGACGAAAGCCATCACAAAGTTTCACTGTCAAGATCGATTTTTTTGGAGGTTATAAAACATTGTGACTACCCGTTTTATATTCGTATACAAACTGAGAGAAGAGGAAACTGAGGATCCGTTAGGCGACAGTCAGTTTAGATCGGAATATAGGAAGGACAAAGGCTTCAGTGACTATAATGCCAAAACTCAATTTCGTCAGCGCACGAGCTTACATGGCAGCTACACGTTCAAAAAAGTCGGGTGCGAAATTGCAGTTTTTCAAGGAGTAACACCTAAGGTTCTATTGGTCACAGACATAAGCGGTGAATTGTTTTGGATAGTCCTTGGGCCAGCGACCACTTTTATACGGGCATACTGTGGCCATCCTACAGTGCAGGGTCAAAGTTTAAACACTGCACAGTGCCTCCAGCCCAGTTAAAGTGATCAAATCGATTGGTTCTTTTGAAATAGGTGTGGTCTAGACTGGACCTTACGCAGTTTATAAAAGTACCATTTGTTTGTGGGCGGTTTCTGAGAAAATCCCGAAAATGATGATTTTTGTGAAAGCACCAATTGCGGGGATCGCTATTTCTATCATTTCTATTCAGGGCAGATCGTCGAAATTTTTACAATGTGCTCTTAAGTTATGTAATGTAACCTACATTTAGGTTGAGGATTTTTGATAGCTTATAAAAATAACGCGAGAAATTTCTCATAGCAACAGTGCGATTGTATCTGGGGAAGACGTGACACCTAGAAAGCGATGCCACGCAACATATCTGAAAGAAGATATATAATGCAATAAGTGTTAATAGTTCAAACTGATCACTGATTGTTATTTTGTGAAAGAAACTGACTAATGCTGTTTAAGGTTAATAGTATTCGATCACTAAAGTGACGTAGATGCAGCTATGAAGGGGATCCACTTTGGGTTTTCCTTTCGGCGGACAAGGTGACCTTGCGACGCCGAGCCATGTACAAGCGACGAAAAAGTCAGACGCGGGTAGATATGCAAAGGGGGCGGACACGAATCGAGTTCTGTCCTCACATTAGCAACGTTGCTGATCCAGAGTTAGTGTGAACAGCTTTAATACCTGGCGTCAATGAGCCCAACGGTTCGTTGTAATAATAGACACCCACACAGATTCGTGGAGATATCACTCATCAACCACATCATCTCAGCAGCACCATCTTGTAAATACTCAAGGCAAGGCAGTTCTTACGTTTGTTAAACATTTTCAGAATTATCAGAGAGCTCAGACAATGTTTCAAAATATGTGATACAATCTTGGGAAACAGAATAATTCGGGTTAATTGCCTTTAAATTCTCATATACCTTATCAAGTTTCCTGTTTCCTTTATTCACGTAAATTTGAGCAATAAGTTTGAGTGTATAAATGTTTTTTCGGGATTTCACAATCACGCCAAAACTTGTCGTCATAAACATCGTAAGAATGTGATGTTTAACGCTCCCTCAGAGCTAAAGAATTGTAAATAAATTCTATGGTCACTTTTCTTTGTTTCAGATAAAGTCAGTTTTCTTCAAAAATAATGGTTCAAATGGCTCTGAGCACTATGGGACTTAACACTGAGGTCATTAGTGCCCTAGAACTTAGAACTACTTAAACCTAACTAACCTAAGGACATCACACACATCCATGCCCGACGGAGCAATCGAACCTGCGACCGTAGCGGTCACGCGGTTCCAACCTGAAACGCCTAGAGCCGCTCGGCCAACCCGCAACCCGGCAGGCTCAGTTTTCTTGGTTGAATTTTCTAAAGTAATTATAAACACAATAAATTTTTAGTCACATTCCACAATAGGGTTTTGCATTGGTAGTGGTGTGCTAAAATTATGATAAAGTCAGCTTATCCATGTTGCGTTTAAGTTTGCACAAAGGTTTAACATAGAAAACGTAAATATTTCAGTTTGAAAGTAAAGTCAATTTTTAATTTCAGACGAATTCAAGTTTCCTTCAGAAGCTTTGAATAAAATTTCTTGCCTCAGAGCTAGCGAGCAGCCCTCCATTTTTCAGGGGAAGTGATCACACATGTCGTTGAATTCCACTGGGCTAACTCTGTTGCGGAGGCTGATTGGAGTCACAAAAGCACAAAAGGTGTAAGGTGGGTAGTGATTTATTTCGTGTCACGAGTAGGGCATTGTTCTGTGTCGAACCGAACCATACAATGAATTCTGCAATGTAGTGATAAAGTTCGATACTACTAATTTTTTAGGAAAATATATTAGGAACACCGGTCAGAAGTTCAACTTCGAAAAAGCGAGAAAGATTTCGTTTTGCCAAGTGTAGAAACAGTGAGTATGCAGAGGCACAACTGGGTGAATGTAGAAGAACGCGCACGGCGTAGTGACACACTGAATGCAATGCAAGACAGCTATTTTTTGCGACTAAAGAAGCCTGCGCAGAAAAACATACGCGTCAGCGGCGTTTGCGGCGTGTGGGCCGGCCGCAGTGGCCATGCGGTTCTAGGTGCTTCAGTCTGGAACCGCACGACCGCTACGGTCGCAGGTTCGAATCCTGCCTCGGGGATGGATGTGTGTGATGTCCTTAGGTTATACAATGAAGGCTTTCACGACCGGATGGTACTGATGTTGATAATTCTTCCGGGTTATATGGCCGTGGTCCATGGAATACTTCTATTCCTAACGTTTCGTCCAATACTACGTTGGACATCCTCACAGGTATGGCTGGTTCTGTTGAGTCGTGCGCACGGCGTAGTGACACACTGAATGCAGTGCAAGACAGGACTCAACAGGACCAGCCATACCTCTGAGGATGTCCAGCGTAGTATTGGACGAAACGTTAGGAATAGAAGTATTCCGTGGACCACGGCCATACAACCCGGAAGAATTATCAACATCAGTCCTTAGGTTAGTTAGGTTTAAGTAGTTCTAAGTTCTAGGGGACTGATGACCTCAGATGTTAAGTCCCATAGTGCTCAGAGCCATCTGAACCATTTTTTGCAGCGTGTGGATGCAGATTCTGTTAACTTCCTTCGAGGCAGAGAAAAGTTCGTCATTTAGTACAATCCTATCAATGAACAAAGCAATAAGCGCACAGGCGGATATGCCATTGTTTATCGTAATTAAACATAGGTTACAGTACTGCAATAAGAAATAGTGGGTCGCAGCCAGTGAACATACATTTGTAACTCCTCAGGTACGATTTCGACTGGGATTTTAATGAAAGCTGAGCCGAGCGATTCGGTTACAAATGATATTGTCGGGGAACTTTGCACCTTTTTTGTACGTCATTATCCGTTACCGTGATCGAGAGGTTCAAAGTTACCATCAATATGCACGTAATATCTGTACGTAATATCCAGTCGGAGGCATAAGTGTAATGTTAACAACATACGTAGCGAATACATGGAATGGGTTCTAGGGTCATCGGAAGGATTCAGAGGTCACCAAACTATGTTGTAACCAGCATTTTTTCACCAAGAAAACGTTATGACGCGCTACTCTGTATAATGAGGACTTCGTGCGTACGCAATTACGCTCGAAGTGGTAAAGCGGTGACGAAAACTAGGCTGCAGAAGATCTTAAGATGCCTGAATGGAACTTAAAAAGAGAGGCAAAAATTAGATGAAACTGGAAAGACTGCAAATTCAGCACAGTATTTCTTCAAATATTTTTACTTTTTTAAGGTACAAATCATATACCGTGTGTTGTTGATGAACTGTAATCCATGAGCAAAGTATCCATAAAAAATTTAAGCAGATGATTTAGTGCTAACCTTATACATTGAGAAGCCAAAGAAACTGGTGTACCTGCCTAATGTCGTGTAGGGTCCCCACGAGCACGCAGAAGTGCCGCAATATACCGTGGCATGGACTCGACTAATTTGTGAAGTAGTGCTGGAGGTAACTGACGCCATGAATCCTGAAGGACTCTCCATAAATCTGTTAAGAGTACGAGTCCGTTGACATCTCTTCTCAACAGCACCTTGCAAGGGATCACAGATATGCTAAATAATGTTCGTGAATTGGGAGTTTGGTGACCAGCGGAAGTGTTTAAACTCAGAAGAGTTTACCTGGAGCCACTCTGTAGCAATTCTGGACGTGTGGGGTGCCGCATTGTCCTGCTGGAATTGCCCAAGTCAGTTGGAAATCACAATGGACATGAATGGATGCAGGTGATCAGACAGGATGTTTACGTACGTGTCAAGTGTCAGAAACTTATCTGGACGTATCAGGGATCCCATATCAGTCCAACAGCACAGGCCCCACACCATTGCATAGTCTCCACCAGCTTGAACAGTCCCCTGCTGACATGCAGGATCCATGGATTCATGAGGTTGTCTCCTTTCCCGTACACGTCCATCCGCTCGATACAATTTGAAACGAGACTCGTCCGACCAGGCAACGTGTTTCAAATGGTTCAAATGGCTCTGAGCACTATGCGACTTAACTTCTGTGGTCATCAGTCGCCTATAACTTAGAACTAATTAAACCTAACTAACCTAAGGACATCACACATTCATGCTCGAGGCAGGATTCGAACCTGCGACCGTAGCGGTCACTCGGCTCCAGACTGTAGCGCCTACAACCGCACGGCCACTCCGGCCGGCGCAACGTGTTTCCAGTCATCAACAGTCCAATGTCGGTGTTGACGGATCCAGGCGACGCGTAAAGCTTTGTGTCGTGCAATCATCAAGGGTAGACGAGTGGGCCTTCAGATCCGACAGCTCATATTGACGATATTTCCTTGAATGGTTCGCAAACTGACACTTGTTCATGGTCCAGCACTGAAATCTGCAGCAATTTGCGGAAGGGTTGCACTTCCGTCACGTTGAACGACGGTCTTCAGTCGTCGTTGGTCCTCTTCTTACGGATCTTTTTCATGCCGCAGTAATTTCAAAGATCTGATGTTTTAACGGATTTCTGATATTCACGGTACAGTCCTGAAATGGTCGCACGGCAAAATCCCCACTTCATCGCTACCTCGGAGATGCTGTGTCCCATCGCTCTTGCGCCTACTATAACTCCGTGTTGAAATTGACTTAAATCTTGATAACCTGCCGTTGTAGCAGCAGTAACCGATCTAACAACTGCGCCAGTTGTTTACGTATCTCTGTATTTGAATACGCATGCCTGTACCAGTTTCTTTGGTATTTCAGTGTAAACCTGTCAAATTATAGAATTGGGTCAAGGTATATAAATAAGGCCTCGGGGGTCTGGATCTTCCAAGGCCGGCGAATTTTAATACGTAGGTTTAGGGGTGGGCACCTATTGGACCGAAATTTTAAACACTTGGTATAGGGGAAGAAATAAGTTGGACTCGCAGAATTTACTGAGCTACCGAGGAATTGTGGAGACAGCAGCAATGGAAAAGAAAGGCAAATGGAGACAGCATAAGTGATGTAATGTAAATCAATGGGACAGAAAGGTCACAATAAGAGAGAGATTCAAGTATATTCGACAGTGGCAGTGAGAGGGAGATGATGTGTACAAAGTGAGACAGGATAAAAAGATTTAGAATGTTCTATGTTAAAAGAGTGCGAGTACGGTCACAAACGAAAATTTTTGGTGTGGATGGCGGATTGAGCATTCAGGCAACTGGTTGCCCATTTTTCTCTCAGATTCTTTGAAAGAGATACATAATCACCTTTTTGTGCTCAGGTAGGAATATTTTCCGCTGGTAATATTTTATGTAACTAATATTGACATTTTACTGTTATCTCATGTGTTATTAGCGAGCTAGACTCGCTGAAACATTTTTGTCTAGTGGAGGACATTAGAACTCTTGTAGCTTATTCGTATCATTCAACTCAGAATTATTTCCGATTTTAAGTTACAACTATAATTTACACGGATAAAGCAAATATAAAAGGGAGGCGTAAGGAAGCGGTGCAAAACAGTGATTGTTTATTGTGCTGAACTGAAGAATTTATTAAACAGGTAAAACATGGTTCTCGAAGTATTCATTGATAGTTAGTTCGGCATATGTCGCTTCTAAACACTATGCGCTTCTGTGTAAATTAATGCATTACAAGGCATTCTATGGTGTCAGTTCCCCTGGTGTGTGATGTAAGTATCTGACAGAGACGAAGATTGGTAACTGTTGCACGCTATACGGCTGCTTCTCCGCATTCTGCCTTGTTGCAAGTATTATGTGTAATATGTACCTGCATGACTGACCACGGTTTTTATTTCAGGTAATTAACATAACGTTTCGTATTCTGAAGTATTTGAGACTGTTACTCTCACCAAATATTAGCGTGCTTTCCAAAGATTAAAAATTTAATTTCTGTTAAAAATTGCAGTAGTTTAAAAGAAAAAAAAACGCGTTTTGCATGCTGAGCATTAAGTTTTTTGCTTAACTTCTGCACCCAGATGCATTTCGCTTATTTACAAGGCATCTTCATTGGATGTCAGATCAGCATCTAATGCATTCTTTATCAGCCAAACCGGTTCCTCGCGTGTGACAAGATGCCTGAAAGCTTATCACATGAGAGAAAGCTGTTTGATTTCCATCTAATGAATTATACACTGATCTGATACTCACTAAAGATGCATTGCAAATAAGGCGAAACGGGTCTGAATGCACAAGTTAAATAAAAAACCTTAATGTGCAACATGCAGAAGTTGTTTTTCTTTTAAACTGCTGAACTCTACATAGATCTGCTGCGAAAATAGCCACGACAAGAAACTTGTTAAGTTCTGTTGTATAGTATCACCTGGAAACGGGAGTACAGCGACAGAATTAAAAAATATTTTTGCACTAAATAAGACGCAAAGAGAAGCAATTCTGACATTATGCCTGTTACAAAATTATTAAGGCTTTCGTGGCCACTTGTTGACAAACTGCCTATTGGCTTCTGTCTCGGGTTCTTCGGCCGACGTTCATCTAATGATTTTTCTGACGTTTCGCCAGCACGAGTGGCTGGCATTGTCAAAGCTTCACCCTCCATTGCCGGTGGTGAACTGGAGCCGAGCTCGCGGCCGCAGACTATATGTACCTGGCGCGCCAACGACCGAGGGCAAGAGGAGAACCGCACCGGAAATGACCGCGGAGAAGCCCTCGGTCGTTGGCGCGCCAGGTACATGTAGTCTGCGGCCGCGAGCTCGGCTCCAGTTCACCACCGGCAATGGACGGTGAAGCTTTGACAATGCCAGCCACTCGTGCTGGCGAAACGTCAGAAAAATCATTAGATGAACGTCGGCCGAAGAACCCGAGACAGAAGCCAATAGGCAGTTTGTCATTATGCCTGTTGATCGATATAAGGCTTTCATAAAATTTGTCGACCTAGAAAGAGCATTTCACAAGGCAAAGTAGGGAAGACTTTAAAAAGTTTTCAGAAAGTAACTACACGCTATTGAAAATATCGGTAATGCAGAATATAAATAATAAGGAATAGAATCCACAAGAATGAAAGACCTACACTGATCGTCCAGAAAAATGTAGCCATTTACCTAATAGCCGGTATGTTCATTTTTGGTACGGATAAAAGCGGCGACGCGTCGTGACATGGAAGCAATGAGCCATGATAGATCGGTGGAGAGAGTTGGCACCACATCTACACACAAGTCACCTGAATCCCGTAAATTTCGGGGGACGGGAGCGATGTGCTGTGACACCACGTTCAGTCATCCCAGATGTGTTCGATCGGGTTCAGATCTGGTGCCAGCACATCAACTGGAACTCGCCACTGTGTTCCTGGAACCATTCCATGACGCTCGTGGTTTTGTGGCTTGGCGTATTATCTTGCTGAAAAATGCCTTTGCCGTTGGGAACACAATCGTCATTAAGAGGTGTACGTGGCCTGCAACCAGTGTACGATACTCCTTGGCCGTCATGGTGTACTGAACGAGTTCTACTGGACTCACTGATGCCCACGTGAATGTTCTCCAGAGAATAATGGAGCCGCCACCAGCTTGTCTCCGTTCCGCAGTACAGGTGTCAAGGAGCTGTTTCCCTGGAAGACGACGGATTCGCGCCATCTCATCAGGATGATGAAGGAGCAGTCGGGATTCAGCAGACCACGAAACGCTCTGCCACTGCGCCAGCATACAGTGCCAATAATCACGTGTCCATTTCAGTCGTAGTTAGCGATGTCGTTATGTTAACATTGGGACATGCATGGGTTGTCGGCTGCAGAGGCCCATCCTTAGAAGCGCTCTTGCACTGTGTGTTCAGACACACTTGCACTCTGCCCAACATCAAAGTCTGATGTTAGATACACCACAGTTCGCTGCTTGTACTGTTTTGCCAGTCTGTCCAGCCTACGACGTCCGACATCTCAAAGAGGGATGGCCACCCAATCCCACGTCTGGACGTGATTTCACCTTAGTTTCGCCACGTGCTGAACACACTCACCACAGCACTCCTCGAATACCCGACAAGTCGTGCAGTTCCCGAAATGCTCTTGCCGAGTATCCAGGCCATCACAACCTGCCCTCGGTGGTCAAACTCACAAGGGGAGGCCACGACGTTGGGATTGCGGATGTACTTCAAACTTTGTAGTACAGTAGGTCATTAAAACGACATAACGTGCAATTAGTAAGGTGCGCTACTTTGGCAATTCCTAGAAAATCGCAAGAGAAGTTTCACGCTTCTATTTTGTGACTGATGTACCTCTGCGTAGGTGCTGGACGTTTTAGTTGACGGTGGTCAAGTGGTTAGTGTTCGAGCTTCGTAAGAGGAGCATGCGTGAGGCGACGTTTAGACTCCCGCTCAGATCTTCATTTTTGTAGTACGAGTGTAAATTCTATGATATTAAGAAAATTTTCACCTACACTATTTGTTCTTGCTACATTAGCAACGTCTTACCGTTACGCTGCTTAAGTGCCAAATGGAGCCTGCCTCTGTGTCTGCAGCTTCATGCGTCGAGGTGCAAAGTTGTTCCGGGTGCCTTACCAGATTGCATGCACAATGGCTTTCGCAAATCACGACAGGCATACATTTTCAGGCAAATTTTATGCGTTTCTTCATTTGTCGATAGTTATAAATATGTTTGTTCTAATAATTAAATTCGATTAAAAATAGTAAGTTGTCTTCAACATGAAATTCCCTAAAACTTCATGCAAATACACGTGGCTTTTAAAATTATATTACCTTTCAAATGTCATGTCAATTAAATAATGAGATCATCGATGAAAATAATATAGATTAAAAATTAATTTTGAGCTGGAGTCGACCCCGTCGCTTCATACAGGTTTTCCTCACGAAACTCAAACGCTGACCACCTATGCCACCATGAACTCTAACGTGAGGCACCTACTTACAGATACATCAGTTACATAATAGATGTCTAAAACTTCTCTTGCGTTTTTTTTTTCGGAATTCTCATAGTAGTGCACCTTACTGTTTGCAAATTATGTTGTTTTAATGGCCTACTAATCTGTGATCCCAAGGTCGTGCCTCCCTTTGTCACATAGATCGCGCGCCTTCCGCGTTCTGCACACGGACAGCGCGCTCACTAATATTTAACTTTATACTTGGTTCTCATTTTTGTCATCGCTGTCCGTCTGGGAAACTGATATAAATTTGATATTTACCAGTGGTTGAACCTTTGTCAATTTTTAACTTCACATAAACAAAATATTACCAATGTTCATGGATTTGCATACCACGTGGTGGTTAGGCTAGAGAGCTCAAAGTGCTTCATTTGATCTGATTAAAGAGGGTAAAATTCATGTAAATTTCAGAAAATATGGACTTTGTTTTAAGCGGTATCGTAAGTGGCACCTATTTGATTTAGTTACTAGAAGTTTCGATTTTTTATTTTAATGCTGGAAAACCTAAGCGTTCTTGGGAATGTATGATACGTACGACTTTCTAAGGCTGTGTTTTCTGTATGATACCTATTTGATTTATATTTTATTTAATTTTGGATAAGTCAGTCTACGTGGCAAATATATGTAGGACGTTCTATGATTCTGTTTTCTGTATGATACATATTTGATTTTGTTTCGAGAAGTTTGCATTTTTCTTTCAACTCTACGAAACGAAGGACTTCGTGGCAAACGTACATAGGGCCCCCCATCATTGCGTTTCCTGTATTATACTCGATGTTTCACAATTCATGATACACACTTCCAGAGGCTGTAGAGGGGACTTAGTAGATTGAGTTTTACATGGGAACCCATGTCCGATGACGTCATCTAACGACCCTACAGAGCGTCGAAGTTATAGTCGCCGACGCCTGTAAATGTGTGTATATACAGGGTGATTCCGTTATGATGTTAACAAACTGTCAAGTATGATGGAGAAGGATAAATGTACCAAATTGAGGTAAGGAACCCTGTACTGGAAACGAACGAGTCAAAAGTTATAAGCGAAACCCGCTCTGATACCTCTGACAGTAGCATACATTTATCGATACTGCTGTTGCTAAGAATGTAGGATATGCAATTTCAGTCGTGGTAGTACGGTCCAAAACAAGAAAAAAGTCTAGTAAACATAGTTGCCTTAAGAGGTATGAGAACTTGTTCAGTAGAGGGGATGTGTTTCACACTAGCGAGGATGAACAAGTGTTCATGGCTCCTCAGGAATGCATTGCAGAGGCTATGTTTGCTAGATATTTTTTCTTGTTTTGGTCCGTACTATCACTTCTGAAATTTCATATCTTACATTCTTATCACAACGGTACCGGTATACGTATTCCACTGTCGGAGTTATCAGAACGGGTTTCACTTATTAGTTTCGACTCGTTTTCAAATTGGTGCATTTATCCTTCTCCATCATTCTTGAAAGTCTATAACATCATCACGGAATCGTCCTATATATACATATATTTACAGACGCCGGTACATATAACTTTGATGCCCTGTAGCGTCGTTGGATGACGTTTGCGAACATGAGTTTTTTTTGTAAAACTCAATCTACTAAGTCCTCTCTACAACCTCTAGAAGTGTGTAACATGGATTGTGAAACACCTCGTTTGTGAATGATGTGTCTGGCTGTTGAATACACACCGAGCGAGGTGGCGCAGTGGTTAGCACACTGGACTCGCATTCGGGAGGCCGACGGTTCAATCCCGCGTCCGGCCATCCTGATTTAGGTTTTCCATGATTTCCCTAAATCGGTCCAGGCAAATGCCGGGATGGTTCCTTTGAAAGGGCACGTCCGACTTCCTTCCCTGTCCTTCCCTAATCCGATGAGACCGATGACCTCGCTGTTTGGTCTCTTCCCCCAAACAATCCAATCCAACCCTGTTGAATACACATCTTAGATGAACACAGATTTCCGTAACTTTAGTTAGTGATTCCCTTATTCCTGATTGCTCTATTCAAGGTACGGCCATGAGTGAGATGTGACGAACACATTCTAATGGTTTTGAGAATGAATTTTCCCACATCGGAATATAAATGATCGTTCTACCTACAGTAGCCACCTTTCAGTGGCACAGTGTGAGGTGCCATCTCAGTCATGCAGTTCTGTCGCTTCGTACGACGGGGCGCCCCCGACATGCACGGCGTGCGGGCGGCAAGTTGCGCCGTGGAAGTCGACGAGGGAGCGGTCGTGGCAGTAACAGCTCAAGTGGCGCCTGGGGAGCGCAACGAGCTACAAGGCTGGGACAGCAGCACGCCCAGGCCGGGTCAGCGCAGCGGGGAACGCTTCGCTGCCGCTGAAGCACACCGTCGAGGAGAGTGAGGACGGCGCAGCTCGGTGGATATCGAATTTGGAATAGCACTGCACAGCGAATGCGGGGGCTGTCTGGGCGCGAGAGTCTTCTTCTTTAGCTTCCCGGTGCCAGAAAAAGTTGGTTGGTCAGTTTGGGGGAGGGGATCAAACAGCGAGGTCATCGGTATCGTCGGATTAGGGAAGGACGGGGAAGGAAGTCGGCCGTGCCCTTTCAAAGGAACCATCCCGGCATCTAGTAAAGAATGGATGGTAATTAATTGAATGTGCGTTGATCGTTTAATTTTCACATTAAGTGATTTTACATATTTTTACTGTTATTGTGCAGTGCTCTTGCAGAGCACTGAAAGACCTAAGTCGAAACAAGGCCCCAAGAGTAGACAACACTCCGTTAGAACTACACATAGCCTTGGGAGAGCCAGCAATGACAAAACTATTCCATCTGGTGAGCAAGATGTATGAGATAGGCGAAATACCCCCGGACTTCAAGAAGAATATAATAATTACAATCCCAAAGAAAACAGATAATGACAGGTGTGAAACTATCAGTTTAATAAGTCACGGTTGCAAAATACTAACACGAATTCTTTATGGATGAATGGAAATACTGCTAGAAGCAGATCTCGGGAAGATCAGTTTGGATTCTGTAGGAATGTTGGACTGACGCTAAGATTTGTCTTAGAGGATAGGTTAAGGAAACTCAAACCTACGTTTCTAGTTTTTGTAAACTTAGAGAAAGCTTTTGATAATGTTGACTGAAATACTCTCTTTCAAATTCTGAAGGCGGCAGTGGTAAAATACAGGAAGCGAAAGGCTATTTACAATTTGTACAGAAACCAGATGACAGCTATAACAGTCGAAGGACAGAAAGGGAAGCAATGATCGAGAAGGGAGTGAGACAAAGTTACAGCCCATCCTCGATGCTATTCGATCTGTATATTCAGCAAGCAGCAAAGGGAACAAAAGTATAACTTGGATTAGGAATTAAAATCCATGGAGAAGACGCAAATAATTCGAGGTTTGCCGATGACATTGTAATTCCGTTAGCCGGCCGGAGTGGCCGTGCGGTTCTAGGCGCTACAGTCTGGAACCGAGTGACCGCTACGGTCGCAGGTTCGAATCCAGCCTCGGGAATGGATGTGTGTGATGTCCTTAGGTTAGTTAGGTTTAATTAGTTCTAAGTTCTAGGCGACTGATGACCTCAGAAGTTACGTCGCATGTGCTCAGAGCCATTTGAACCATTTTTTTATACGCTATGCATCCTTGGAAGAAAACTAACTGTTTTACTGTCACATATTCTCAGGTTTGCAACTAGGCCATTGGTTATTTAAATTACGTATGTAAAATTGCAATTTTTGACGAAATTCGTCACAGATGGTTATTAATTGATTTCTACTCGATTAACGCAGTTTCACATTTTATTGACAAGAGAGGGGACAGGTAATCATCACTGTAGGAGTAATTGATAGCAAATACAGACCAAATTAAACACGTGTGCCTCAATATAGGGTGTCGGAAAAGTCGGATCAGTGCACGTTGTACCCCCGTCTGCAGGCAAACGATCATAAAGGTATCGAATGGCATCCCGCGATAGACTCTTCAAAGCATCTTGCAATACGCCAATGGTTCTACCAGGCCCCAGAGAAATCCCCGATTCTTCATGTCCCAAACGTATTCAATAGGCGAGAAATCTGGCGTTTTTGCTGGCCAGGACGCTTGTTGTACACCACGACGAGCACGTTGGGTATGTGAAGAGGCAATGTCCTGTTGGAAAAAAGACTTCGCCTTCCTGTCGAAAAGATGGCAGTATCACGGGGATAACGGCCTGTGCAATGTAGCGGACTCTCGTTACTTCTCCCAGGAGAAACACTAAATGTGACCGCGAGGTGTAACTGATGGCTCCCCATATTACGAAGCATGGGATGGGGTGTATGTGTCGTGAACAAATGGACTCTGGAACAGGCAGCGCATCATGTCTACGTCACACACATGAACGGCCCACGCGTTTCCAGATAAAACCCTATTCAAGACATCAGAACGGCATTCTCCTCTCTAGTCTACTCTTTTATGAAAGAAGAGTAGTCATCCTTGGCCATGTTGTGGTGTCAATGGTAGCCTGGCCACGTGTACACGTGATCTTAGTCCACCTGTAAGCAGACAGTTGCCAGAGCTCAGAGTCGTATCTAGACATATCAGGAAATCCATATCACCCAACTGCACCCGACCCACGCTATTACATAGCCTGCATCTGCTTGAACAGTCCCCTGCTGACCTGCAGGACCCATGGATTCATGAGTTTGTCTGTATACCCCTACACACCCATCCGCTCTATACAATTTGAAACGAGACTCGTCCGACGAGGCAACATGCTTCCGGTAATTAACAGTCCAATGTCTGTGTTGACGCGCCAAGACGAGGGATAAAGCTTTGTGCCGTGCAGTCATCAAGGGTATACGAGTGGGCCTTCGGCTCCGAAAGCCCATATCGATGACGTTTCCTTGAATGGTTCGTACGCTGACACTTGTTGATGTCCCAGACTTGAAATCTACAGCAATTTGCGGAAGGTTCGCACTTCTGTCACGTTGAAAGTTTCTCTTCAATCGTTGTTGGTCCCGTTCATGCAGGATCTTTTTCCAGCCGCAGCGATGTCGGAGATTTGATATTTTACGGGATTCCTCATATTAACTTTACACTCGTGTAATGATCGTACGGGAAAATCCTCACTACACCGCTATCTCGGAGATACTGTGTCCTATCGCGTCGTGCGCCGAATAGAACACCACGTACAAAATCACTTAAATCTTGATAACCTGCCATTGTATCAGCAGTAACCGATCTAACAACTGCGCCGGACACTTGTTGTCTTATATAGACATTGCCGACTGCAGCTCTGTGTTCTGCCCGTTTACGTATCTGTGTATTTGAGCTCGCATGCCTATACCAGTTTCTTTGGCGCTTCAGTGTACTTGCTGCTGTTCTTCAACAACTCGTAGCGAAAGGCTGCTCGCGAGTGAGCACAGTTTCAGAAAGAAGCGGCCGCCATTAGGAGCCAAACGATCTGCGCCTTCCTCGGCGAGAGGCTCTCCGGCCGATCAGTTGACGTGGTCTCGGCAAAGTTGGCCGCTGCGCCAAAGTTTCCGCCAACTTGTCCGGGCCGGAACACAGAGCAAAGCAATTACTCAGCGCTGAGAGCCACTAAATTTCCCTCTGTTCTTCGTCGCCTTGCCGATGCGCTATTAATATTTTGTAGCCCGAACGTCTCGACAGCTCGACTTGTTCCCCAGAGTGGCGTGAGGAAATTAGGAATCCTGCTCTTTGCTGCTTTGTAAGTAAAACAGGAAATTTATTCAGCTTTGATGCTAAAAGCTCCAGTACATCACATATCAAATCTGTTGTTACAACGCACACGTTTGTGGTCTTGATCGAACTAGTAAGTCTTAGACTAAACCCTTCTTACTTCCTGTTTTAATCTTTGTAATTTATTATTCTTTCATCGTTTACAGGGTGGCCACATCATCATTCCAAATCTCAGAATGAGCTGTGCTGATGCGTTTATTCTTCAGTATAATACTCCTTGTATCAGTGCTTCGTTCCCCAGAGAAAACTTCTGTCGAGTCTATGAATTCTAGGCCAAACAGTAATTAATATTCTTTGGTTTGTTTTACAATTTCAACATATACATCAATACTCTGCACGCCAGCGTGAAGTTCCGTTCCAGTCGAGTGTAGAGAGTGGGAAGAATTATTGCTTAAATGCTTCTGGGTCAATGGAGACGTTTCGCTTGGTCGGATGAATCACTTTTGTTGTTACATAAGGTTGATGATCGTGTGCGGATACGCCGTCAACGAGGCGCGTCGCTGCTCAAAACATCGACCGCGCCAGGGAACCCAGCCTGGTGGGGCCAGTGTATCTTGCAAAATAAGAGAGGCGCAAGCACATCCTAACTGCTGTCTGTCTTATTCTGCTTTCCAGAGTGTAAGCAACCCTTGTTATTTGTTCGTAATAGTTTGAAATAATAACTGCACTTTCTGATCTAATATATGTTTCATTTATCAGAAATTATACTATAGCCTTTCGCTAATGACGTATAGTTTTGTTTCACTGTTATTTACATCGGAAGGGGATCAGTTTGGTGAAGTGCCGCTTTGCACGATGTAGAAAAAGTCGAACTGCAAAGACTAAATTTATTTAATGAAGTGCGACTCATGTTATCTAATGTGATGCAAATTATTTTGTTGCATTGTATTTCATACCAACACGGTTGTCCGTCAGCAAGCTAATCTGCTTGCCAACAAGGTTCTGAGCCTGGCGACTATTAACGCAGGTAACCACATTAAGTTAACTATCAGCAGTAGAGGTAATTAGACATTGATACCACTAATTTTAATTATGCTTTCCAAATTCTGTTCCTGCCGTGGCCATTGTGACGTGTCCCGACTTCAAAACAACTAGAGTTCAGAAGAATGCATCTACATCTACATCTACATCGCTACTCTGCATATCACGCTTAGGTGCGTGGCAGAGGGTTCATCGAACCACATTCACACAAATTCACTCTCGAACAGCGCGCGGAGAACTCTGATTTTCCTTATTTTGTTATGAACATCGTTTCTCGCCATGTAGCTATATAAAGTCAACAAAATGTCATCTTATTTTGAGGAGAAAGTTGGTGATCGAAATTTACTGAGAAGATTCCGCCGCATCGAGATACATAATTCTTTTAATGATGTCCATCCCAGATCCTGTATCACGTCCGTAACACTCTCTCCCCTATATCTCGATGATGCAAAATGTGCTACCCTTCTTTGAACTTTCTAGATGTACACCGTTAATTTTATCTGATAAGGATCCAAGACCGGGCAGCAGAACTCCAAAAGAGGTAACACAAGCGCAGTGTAGGCAGTCTCTTTAGGAGATCTGTTGAATCTTCTAAGTGCCCTGCCTATAAAACGTAGTCTTTTGTCTTGGGTTCGCCTTCCCCACAACACGTTCTGTGTGTTCTTTTTCAATTTAGGTTGTTCGTAATTGTAATTTCTAGGTATTTAGTTGAATTTATCGCCTTCATATTTGATTGATTTAGCGTGTAAATGAAGTTTAATGGATTCCTTTCAGCAAACATGTGGATGACTCCTCACATTTCAATATTTGGTGTCAATTGCCAATTTTCGCACCATAAAGATATTTTAACTAAATCGTTTTTCTAGACGGTAAGCATCATCTGTGACAATCTCAAGTAAGTACAAGCTTTGATTACAAGCCACGTGTGAGGTACGGTGTCAAAAGCCTTCTGAAATCCTAGAAATACGGATTCAGTTTGAAATCCATTGCCGACAGCACACAACGCTTCGTGTGAGTAAAGAGGTAGCTACGTTTCACAAGAAAGATATTTTCTCCGTGTTGACTATATGTTAGTAGACCGTCCTCTTCGAGGTAATTCATGATGTTCGAACACAATATATGTTCCAAAATCCTGCTGTATATCGACGTTGGTTTCGGTCACTCTTATTGTCTTTTTTGAATATTAGTGTGACTTCCCAGTATTTGGGTGCGGAACTTCCTTCGAGCGAGCGGTTGTACATGATTATTAAGTATGGAGCTACCGCATCAGCATACTCTGAAAGGAACCTAATTAGTATACAATCTGGAGCGGAAGACTTGATTTTATTAACTGCTTTAAATTGCTTCACTACTCCGAGGATATCTACTTCTAAGTTTCTCATGTTGGCAGCTTTTTTAATTCGGATTCTAGAATATTTCCTTCGTTTTCTTTGCTGAAGAAATCTCGGAAGGCTGTGTTTAGTAACTCTGCTTTAGCAGCAGTGTTTTAGATAGTACTTATATTGCTGTCGCACAGAGAAGCCATTGGTTGTGTCTTGACGCTAACATACTGTACATACACCAGAACGTCTCTGAATTTTCTGCCAGGATTCGAGACAAAGTCTGGCTGTGGAAACTATTATAAACGTCTCGCATTGAAGTCTGCGGTAAATTTCGAGCTTCTGTAAAAGATAGTCAATCTTGGGGATTCTGAATTCGTTTAAATTTGGCATGCTTTTTTCGTTGTTTCTGTAACAGTGTTGTGACCTGTTTTGTGTGTCAAGGGGCATCAGCTCCGTTGTTTGTTAATTTATTTGGTATAAATCTCTCAACTGCTGTCGATACTATTTTTTTGAATTCAAACCACATCTGATCTATAGTTACGTTGTTAATTTGTAAGCAATAGAGATTGTCTCTCAGAAAGGCGTCAACCGAATTTTTATCCGTTTTTTTGAGTAAATATATTTTTCGTTTACTTTTGGTGGACTTGGGTGTTCGATGTTCAGTCTTGTTACGACAACTCTGTGTTCACTAATCCCTGTATCCGTTTTCATGTTCGTTATTAGCTCACAGTTATTTGTTGCTAAGTGGTCAAGTGTGTTTTTACAACCGTTTACTATTCGAGTGGCCTCAAACTAATTGCTCAAAATAATTTTCAGAGAACGTGTTTAGCACAATTTCGGATGTTATTTTATGCGTACCTCCGGATTTGAACTTGAATTTCTGCCAACATACAACTATAGTTGTATGAGTCGAGTTTGTGTTCGAAATTAGACTCAAGTTTTCTTTGAACCTTTCGGCAATTGTATCATTTGAGTTGGGAGGGCGGTAAAAGGATCCTATTACAGTTTCAGTTCAAGTTCCTAAACCTTTCCTCCCTGATGGGGACAGATTTCAGCATCTATGAGGCTTTTGGTAGAAATAAAACGTACCATGAAAGGTGTAGACTACATGAGCGCTATTGCGCACCACCTACAGCTCTACAAGCTCGATGTTACTTGGTTAGCTACTTAGTTACGTGTTCCATGGATCATATTGCACGATAGATCGTAACGGCGTGGAACGAGTCATTTTATACTCACATAGCAAATTAATTTGTATATACGAATATATTTTGAAAATTTATAAGTTTTTTACTCTTATTTCTTTAATAAAAAAAGAAAAAATATGTACTGGTGTCAGTTAGTAATTCCTACTCATCACCTTTCTCACATTACAGTAACAGAAATTCTTCTATGTAGTAGAAGGAGTTGTCAAGAAGAAACTTCCTCGGTATGTTTTCAGATTTTTTTTGCGCAATGAAGACTTTATATCGTAAAGTTGAGTTGCCTCAGAACATTATTCCATATGACTTTGTTGAATGAAAATATGAAAACTGTGTCAACTTACTGATTTATCTCTCCCCAAGATTTGCACTGATTGTAAGCGCAAATGTGGCTGAACTAAGTTGTTTTAGGAGTTCCAAAATCTGATTTTTTTCTAATTTAAATTCTGATCAAACGGACGCCTAAGAATTTTGAAGTTTTCACCCTGCTTATTATTTCTTCACCATTTGTCACACTTATCACTGTTGTAGTGCCCCTAGATGTGCAGAGCTGAATATGTTGCCTCTTTTTAAAACTGAGGGTGACACTATTTGCGGAAAACCAGTCACTGATACTTACAAGAACTTTGTTTATCATTTCTTCTGTTTCTGTACGTATACTTGGATTGATTACATTACTAGTGTCATCTGCAAACAGAACTAATTCATCTTGTTGTATATTAGACGTAAGATCGTTTACATGATGATGAACAGTGGGGGACCTAAGATTGATCCTTCGGGAATACCATACTTGATTGCTCCCCAGTTAGAAGTATGTCCATGAATTATATAGTTGTACAACTTTCTGCATTCTTTTGGTTAGATATGGCGTCCATTGGCTGTCTACACCATCTACCCCATAAAAGGTCAATTTCTCTGGTAGAATACTGTGATTCACACAGTCGAATGGGTTAGGGAGTTCGCAGAAAATACCAACCGGCGTTATTTTATTAATTAATGCTTATAAAATCTTGTGAGGGAATATGTAGTGGCATTCTCACATTCAGTAGAGCAATCCTTCTGAAACCCAGACTGTGATTTTCCACAGATACTATTGTTGCTAAGGTGAGATACTATTCTAGAGAACATCACTTTCTTAACAATTTTGGAACATGATGTTAGCAGTGCAACATTTCAGTAGTTATTGACTTCTCTCTTATCACCTTTCTGAAAGAGTGATTTAACAACGGCATATTTCAGTTTCTCTGGAAAAATACCCTGAGTTAGTGATGCACTACGTATTTCGGATGAGACTCGGCTTACTAGTTTAGAACAAATCTTTGGCACTCTACTGGAAATACCATCAAAACCAGATGTGCTTTTATTTTTGAGAGAACGTATAATTTTATTATTTTCAGAAGAGGAAATCGGTGGTACATTAATATGACTGAATTTTATGGGGTCGGTCCTGGTGGCCGAGCGGTTCTAGGCGCTACAGTCTGTAACCGCGCGATCGCTACGGTCGCAGGTTCGAATCCTGACTCGGGCATGGATGTGTGTGATGTCCTTAGGTTAGCTAGGTTTAAGTAGTTCTAAGTTCTAGGGGACTGATGACCTCAAAAGTTAAGTCCCATCGTGCTCAGAGCCATTTGAGCCAATTTTATGGGAGTTAACACTTTCAACGTACTGCTACGATTTTGCTCTTGATCTGTTTGTCCCTATGCTTTCTACTCTGTTTATGAAATGATTATTAAACGCATTTGCTACCTCTGACTCATAATTTACAACCTTTCCATACAGTTCGACAACGATGTCTTCCCCGTCGGTGTTGTCATCTTCCAACATGGTAACTGTTCGTATCAGAAAGCAAGACAGTGTTACAGTGGTTTGAAGAGCATGATAGGGATGGCGGTTATCGTTGAAACAACAGATTTTTGATATGTCGCATTTCCCCCCCGTCAGTTTAGCTTGACTAACAGCACATCTCAAAATAACCGGTTTCTGAAATAACCGAGTTTCAGTTTTTTATTCCTATTATTTCCTGTAATAAACGTACAAATCGAAAAAAATGCTGAAAGCCACAGAATCAAAACATCAAATTAAACAGTCAAATAAAACTTTTTCCGTACACCATTCGCTGCTTTTCTCGAAAAGTGATAAATAACTGAATACAAAAAAACATCAGTATTCTCCTACTGATTGTAATTTTTTGAAACTCTGCTCAAAAGTCATGTTGAAATGGGAAACCATACCACAATTTTGGCATTACGAATTGTTAGTGCTGAAGGATGATACCTCAGGTTGATGAACTCTGTTTTTCGCGTTAATTTGTCCGTTTTCAAGGGCTGCTAATATGTAAAGACATTTATACAAATACAGGCAGCAGATCAGCTACTTTCTTATTTTTATGGTTATGAAGTTTTTAATTTATTTACTATTACCATAATTTTCTGCCACTTTCATTACTTTATGTAAATGGCAGACATTTAATATTTTAAAGCAAATGAAGCATTGCACTTCATTGTTACGTAACTCCGTAAAATATTTCCAGACTAGGTTTGGTGCCATGCTTCAGTATAACGGATGTCCGGCGACAACAGCGAGAAACTACTTTACAGACCAGGTGGGGCCAAGTCTTGCACCTTGTATGTACGCGAGTACCTTAAGCCATGACACACGGCAACAGGGACATTATTCTCTCAGCAATGCCGTACCAACTGTCCCATGTGTTTGTAGCTCGTTTCTGTCACCATGTTATTAAAATAGCACTCATTGCTTTTCCCAGTTTCTGTAATAACGCAATTCTTCGAACTAACGCAAATTTATATATCAAAGTCAGTAGTTTTTTAAACAAAAAGTTTATTTAACTCGAGAAATTTTAACTTTTGCTATGGCTAACGGATGTTTCGGTTTCTTTACTCGGTCACTGGGCAAAAATTAAAAAGCTCCTATTGTAACCGTGACTAAACAAATAATGAAAAATACCCGTTATTCACAACTAAAATTCCGGTATCGGTTTAAGCCGGTCGGTTTTTCCCGTTGCTAGGGCATGATAGTGAACTCATGTTGGTATGTTGATCACTAAATTCGCCTAATATGAACTCGATCGTACACTTCTGGGACGCTACTGGGCGCTAGCTCAAAAATGATTCAAATGGCTCTGAGCACTATGGGACTTAACATCTGAGGTGATCAGTGCCCTAGACTTAGAACTACTTAAACCTAACTAACCTAAGGATATCACACACATCCATGTCCGAGGCAGGATTCGAACCTGTGACCGTAGCAGCATCGCGGTTCCGGATTGAAGCAGCGCCTAGAACCGCTCGGACACAGCCGCCGGCTTGGGCGCTAGCTCGGCGCACACAAACCACCTACCTGGACATACAGATATCGTTTGGCCTGTACGTAAACGCCTTGTGCCACGTACATGCGAAATCTACCAAGGTATTGTTGAATGAATCCGGCAACAGTATCGCTGCTGTATTGAGTTCCAAAGGTGGACAAACACGCTATAAAGCCCAAAATGGTGATTTGGGGTTCTTGTGCCATCTCTAACATTCTGTTTCTTAAAGGCTGAATTTCGTTCAATAACAAAAATATCGCCGACTTCATCATTCAGATAGAGAAAAGCATTCAATTTCAATGTGAGTCAACGTTCTTCGATATACGTTTCAAAGACTGTGAGAAAGACGACGGGAATTTTGTTATAACGTACGCGAAAAGATAGGACATAAAATGGCAAATGGAATGAAAATGTAACTTCTGTAGAGTGAATTTTAAAATAATATTATACTGAGACGTTCCATTCGGAACAGACAGTAGAGACGAGAAATAAGAGCGGTACTAATGCGACGTATTGAAACAATGTTAGAATTTAGACACATGAGAGCTGTGTAATGTTCCCTGTTTTGGAGATACAATACATATTGCATCTGTTCTCCTAACGCACGCGTTCATCACCCGCTCTGCACAATTAAATTGAATTGGCAGCTGAGTTTCACGCCGGTACACTTGATTACTCTAAATTACTTGCCAGAGGTGACGCACCACAATGCAATGTCATTAGCGCGGTAATGAAATGCAATTGGTTTTTGCTGTTCACCGTATGACCGTTCTGCCAGTGAGACAGAATAGGAGAGACGCCAGCCATTGCATGACGCAACTTGTAATTCTCTCTATCTGTGTTTAAAATGCACATGTTTCGACAAAAAAATCACTTTATTATTCGTAGTTACTGAATAACGTAGAGTCCATAACCATCCTAGTAGCAGAGTATTGCCCCCCCCCCCCCCCTGTTCAAATAAGAGTTACCACGAATTATCGAGAACAGGACTTTTGAACGAAGCTGAAAGTGCTGTTTGCTTTCCCAAAGACAAATGATTCCTCGTCGCAGTCACACTACGTACTCACAAGCCCTGGGAGACCTAGTGCAATCGCTGTATAATGTGCTATGGAATTGATTGTACGCAGTGTTTTACTTAAAGTCACTCCTGCCTGCAGCAAGCGGCGTATTAAGCTTGCCGACAAGAAGCTAATCTGGTTAGGAGCGGCACTAGAAGAAATTCCGAAAAAATATGATTATCTTTCCAGCCGGAGGAAAAGGGGGGGGGGGAGACAGGGGGAGGATGTTCGCAGTCACATAAAACTTTTTAATGACATAAACGTTGCCTTTGATAATTTAAATTATTCGTTTATGAACTCCACCATTGCAGTTTCGACCTTTAACTATTTTCAAGT
This sequence comes from Schistocerca cancellata, assembly GCF_023864275.1. Classification (NCBI taxonomy): domain Eukaryota; kingdom Metazoa; phylum Arthropoda; class Insecta; order Orthoptera; family Acrididae; genus Schistocerca; species Schistocerca cancellata. Next base: position 390,295,436 of record NC_064627.1, read on the forward strand.
GGAACATTGCGAAACATTTCGTGCTTTAGCACATGTCAGTATCAGACAGTGTATAAAAGCCATCGCAACCTATGATTCCACAGGGTGTCCATCAAAGGAGTCAGTGGTTTCAAAATTAAATGTCTCAGAAACTGGTACGTATATTGTGAAAGCTGTAAGAATTTTCCTGTCGTATCCATGAATGCTGTCCATCCCTTGTGACAAACAGCAGGTGTACTACGGAGTGTGCTGAAAAGTAGAGCCTCCGAAGTTTTTCATGTGACGACTCTAAAGCTTTTTAAATAAAACTACCGTTATGAACATTCTACACCTTTATTCTCCGTGTCTGCATATTTATTTCTCAACTTAGTCACCATGGCAAAGAACACATTTCTCCCAATGAGAGACCAGTTTTTTGATAGCGTCACTGCAGAATGTTTGACTTTGTTGACGGTGCTATAGCCTCACCTCTGCGTGAACCGCTTCATCACAATCAAAGTAAAGTCCTAGAAGGGAAAGATTGAGAACAGAATAAGAATTCGGAGGTATTACTTCTCAGCACTCCCTCATATGTTCCAATCCTCATGTTAGCGTCAGAGACCTGGGTAATGAAGGACAATGAGGAAATGAAAATACAAGCGATTGAAGTGAAATTGTTGTGAAACATTACTGGAGTGACGGACAAGTTAAGGAATGAGAGGCTCAGGGAGTTAGTGGAGGTGGAACAACTACAGGATCGGATAGAGGAATTATAGCTTAGATGGTATGCTCACATTAAGATGGTAGTCAGAAAGGTACACGAGATCTAGTGGAAGGGCAAAAGACCAAGAGACAGACAACCGAAAGGAGCGAACAACTGTGTGATAGAAAAGGAGTAAGACTCAGTGTGGAGACGGAGAGATGGTGGGAGGAGAGAAGACGATGGAGAAGCTTATGTTCCAAACAGACCCGGCATGCGGCTCCAAACTGTCCACGATGATTAAAAACAGTGGCCAAAACTCGGGACATCCCGTGTCCCGTGCGACGACTCATGACATCCGTAAAAATCGAAACATCCCGTAAAAACCGGGACATCTGGCGGCGCTACTTCCACAGGGTACACTAGCAGCGTGGAGAGCTTTGTCTAACGAGTCTTCGTACTGAAGAGCACAAAAACGTAAAACTACGTGAATAAAAATGTAAATATTGGTTTGTTCAAACCGTAAATATCGGAGAGTTCTTCACTAGTTGCGTTGAAATTTTGATACAGCGTTGCATTCAGTACAGCGTGTCTCATAGACTTACATAGGTGATACGTTGTGAGCAAAAGCCTCATGTTCATTTGTTCGAAATCTTAAATCTCCGTGAGATCTTCACCGGTTGCTTTGCAATGTAGACACTACGTTGCATTCGAATACGCTCGTGTTTTTGTATACTTTCGGGATCGCCATATGGTATGTACAAGAATGTAAAATAAAAATACAGTAGTGTAATATATATATTTATATACATCAAATGAATTCGCAGTTGCGAGTAAGGACTATATCAGCTGCAGAATGGTATGACGACAATGAAAATTTGTGCCGGACTTAGACTGGAACCCGGAATCCCCTTTCACAGCGAGCGGTCGCCTTACCATTTGGCTATCCGTGCACGACTCACGGCTAGACCCAAACTTCCGTACGTGGTCAGCCCTGCGTCTACGAACTGCACTTGTACATCAATTATGTGTATTCCTGTACAGGTCACACGGTGTGCTTGAAAGTAGCTTGCCCGGTATCGGCAGATAAATACGCTATTGGAAATTTGCATCGTAATGAGAATAACACAGGCACCGCAATTTCGTATTTATATATCATTTGACGCTCCCGTAAGTATATAAAAACATGCGCGAATTAGAATGCAACGTTATGTCACACTTTCAAAGGAATCGGCGAACAATTTTCGGAGATTCAAGATTTTGAACAAATGAACATTTACATCTTTATAAATAAAAACGTAAACTTCCGTTTGTTTATAACCTTAAATCACAAAAAGGTCTTCACTGGATGCTTCGAAATCTTGACACATTATACGTGAATACATGGGTGTTTTTATATCTATATCTATATATATATATAATATATAAGTAAGTATGTAACACATAAGAGGGAAACGTTAGTACCAAAAATCTCGAAAAGTTGCTGACCTTATTCAAGTTTTAACACAATGTAAACCGGAAAAACATCTTTATCGGTTTGGTAGTTAAATTACTGCTACAAAATCTGAATTTGCAATAACATCAACCAGTGGTCAGTGTCAAAGAGAACGGAAATAGGAGATGGACAGAGGAGTGTGAGGACATGGAGAAACGGGTAGAAAGCGGAAAGGTTGAGGCAGGCAGAGGAGGGGGCAGAAAGAGATGAAGAGGGAAGGAAGGGGAAGGATGAGATGGACAGAGACAGGGGGGGGGGGAGATTAGAACATGTACTCAATTCCCGTACGTACTAGAACCATTTGCTTTGACTTTTCTTTTTCTATTTAAGGGGGTTAGGACGTCAAACGGGCCGACTTGGAGCAAGAGAGGCACCACAGGACATTTTATTTTCTACTGTCTATACTTTTACAAATAAATTCATAAAACATGATTTTAAACATGGCTGCAGCAGCAACTGTTAAAATTCTTCACAATAAAGGATGACAGCCAGAAACAGTTGCAGGATAAAATTTTTTATTAAAATTCTTGACCAAGGTTTCGGTACATATAAATATACCTTCATCAGAAGTAAAACTTCTAAAATTACATCATGCAATGGAGAATAATAAATTATGCCAAAGGCGTCGTCAGTAATTAAAACATCATCTCCATTTGTACAACATGTGTACACATGTTGTACACATGTACAAATGGAGATGATGCTTTAATTACTGACGACGCCTTTGGCATAATTGTTTTTATTATTCTCCATTGCATGATGTAATTTTAGAAGTTTTACTTCTGATGAAGGTATATTTATATGTACCGAAACCTTGGTCAAGAATTTTAATAAAAAATTTTATCCTGCAACTGTTTCTGGCTGTCATCCTTTATTGTGAAAAAAATTCATAAAACTTTGTCAGCATGACCAGGAAGGATTCAGGATTCGTACTCATAGCAGTGGAAGTGCAAAAACATAACAAAATAAATTTTCTTTAGATATGAAGTTTCATCATTTTTTCACTTACTGTCGGCTGCATTTGTTGCTATAGGCACATTTTTCTTCACAAGTAAAAGAGATTCTTTGATGAGTTTTGCACAGCATACAAACCATACTTACAGGTGTATGAAACTCTAGAATTTTCCAAATCTATTAAAAACTGTGGTAAAAATTGAGATAATTAATTACAAAATTTAATTTTTTCTAAACATAAAGTTTAAAACGTAACAACTCATTCATTTTTTTTTATAAATTACAGAGATTCTAGAGTTTCAGACACTTGTAAGTATGGTTTGTATGCTGTACAAAATTCATCGAAAAGTCTCTCTTACTTATGAAGAAAAGTGTACCTATAGCAATAAATGCAGCCAATAGTAATTGAAAAAATGATGAAATGTCACATGTGAAAAATATTATTTTGTTATATTTTTGAACTTCCGCTGCTACGAGAGTGAATCCTGAATCCTTCCTGGTCATGCTGACAAAGTTTTATGAATTTACTTGTAGAAGTATAGACAGTGGAAATTAAAATGTCCTATGGTGCCTCTCATGCTGCAAGTCGGCCCTTTTGACGTCCTACCCCCCTTAATCAAACTGAGTCACAGCAAGGCGTGGTAAGAGAATGAAACGCCGCCTCGGATACGGTGGTCGGGCACTGGTCGGGCACTCACCGCCGTGAGATTACCGGGTTGTGCGGAGATGATCTCTGGAGCGAGGACGAGGAGGGCAGCGGCGACGGCGGGAGGCAGCGTCGGGGGCGGCGGGGGCGGCGGCGCGAGTGGGGCGGGGTCGAGCAGCAGCGCGGCCTGCAGCGGCGCGGGCAGCCGGCCCTGGCCCTGGTTCTGCGGCTGCCCCCCGGCCGCCAGCGCGGCCAGCAGGTCGTAGGCGCGCGCCGCCCCCAGCGCCAGCACGAGCAGTTGCGCGCGGCCCGCCGCCACGCCCGCCACCGGGGGCTGCGCCGCCCCCGGACCCGCTGCCGCTGCCGCCTCCAGCACCGGCGCGTGCAGCCGCACCGACAGCTGGCGCTCGCGAAGCCGCGCGTCCACCGTGTGCGCCAGCCGCGGCCACCAGCCGCTCTCTGCAACCACACACACGCACCGATACGCTGCAATTTCACTCCACAGCAGCTTACTCGACTACTACAAAGATAGGACGACTCAACAGCAAGCAGGAATACAAGAGGCTATCAAGAAAACAACTAAAGGACGCCGACAACGTACAATCTTCAGGCCAATTTTCTGGGATACTGACATGGAACCACTCCTAAACAATCTGGACGAAGACGATAGGATTAAGGGTATAGTAGTTTATGCTCACAACTTGCTAGTACTAATAATTACATACTAGAGAGCGCAACTCGAAAGAAATCACACAACTCCTTCTGAAAATAAGTGACTGGTGCAGTCATAGCAAGCTTACGGATGTGGCAAACTAGACAACATATTTACTGGTCCGTGGGGCACTGCAGAGAAACTTCGTCATTAGACTGAATGACATTACCATAAATAGAAAACTAACAGGATACCTAGGGATAAAATCCACGAGAACCTAAAATGTACACTGAAGCCGTGGAATACCGATACGCACTTACACAAATGCGGTAGTATTGCGTACACGAGGTATAAAAGGGCAGCGCATTTGTGGAGCTATCATTGTACTCTGGTGATTCATGTGAAAAGGTTTTTCCCCAGTTGAAAGGCCAGTATTTGCCTCTCTGCACCTCACGAAATCACAACCCAGGATACAAGCTACTAATAAACCTTTTACTACTAGGAATGTGTATTTGATAGCTCCTCCATAAATTTCAGGTCAACCTGTATCTGGAATTTAAGGGGAGTCGTACCACCCTACCTCGACAATGTTTAAATGTATATACAGGGTGAGTCACCTAACATTACCGCTGCATAAATTTTGTAAACCACATCAAATACTGACGAATCGATTCCACAGACCGAACGTGAGGAGAGAGGCTAGTGTAATTGGTTAATACAAACCATAAAAAATGCGCGGAAGTATGTTTTTTAACACAAACCTGCGTTTTCTTAAATGGAACCCCGTTAGTTTTCTTAGCACATCTGAACATATAAACAAATACGTAATCAGTGCCGTTTGTTGCATTGTAAAATATTAATTACATCCGGAGATATTGTAACCTAAAGTTGATGCTTGAGTACCACTCCTCCGCTGTTCAATCGTGTGTATCGGATAGTACCGAATTACGTAGGGATCCAAAGGGAACGGTGATGCACCTTAGGTAAAGAAGAGACTGGAACAGCACATTACGTCCACATGCTAACACCTTTTTATTGGTCTTTTTCACTGACGCACATGTACATTACCATGAGGGGTGAGGTATACGTACACACGTGGTTTCCGTTTTCAATTACGGAATGGAATAGAGTGTGTCCCGACATGTTCAATGTGGTGGCCATCATTTGCTGCACACAATTGCAATCTCTGGCGTAATGAATGACGTACACGCCGCAGTACATTTGGTGTAATGTCGCTGCAGGCTGACACAATACGTTGTTTCATATCCTCTGGGGTTATAGGCACATCACGGTACACATTCTCCTTTAACGTAGCCCACAGAAAGAAGTCCAGACGTGTAAGATCACGAGAACGGGCTGACCAATTTATGCGTCCTCCACGTCCTATGAAACGCCCGTCGAACATCCTGTCAAGGGTCAGCCTAGTGTTAATTGCGGATTGTGCAGGTGCACTATCATGCTGATACCACATACGTCGACGCGTTTCCAGTGGGACATTTTCGAGCAACGTTGGCAGATCATTCTGTAGAAACGCGATGTATATTGCAGCTGTTTGGGCGCCTGCAATGAAGTGAGGACCAATTAGGTGGTCGCCAATGATTCCGCACCATACATTTACAGTCCACGGTCGCTGTCGCTCTACCTGTCTGAGCCAGCGAGGATTGTGCACGGACCAGTAATGCATGTTCCGGAGATTCACTGCCCCGTGGTTTGTGAAACCCGCTTCATCGGTAAAGAGGTAGAACTGCAACGCATTCTCTGTTAATGCCCATTGACAGAATTGTACTCGATGATTAAAGTCATCACCATGTAATTGCTGATGTAGCGACACATGAAACGGGTGAAAGCGGTGACGATGCAGTATGCGCATGACACTACTTTGACTCAGTCCACCGGCTCTCGCAGTGTCCCGTATACTAATGTGTGGGTTCATGGCAACAGCAGCTAACACACCAACTGCACCCGCTTCTCCTGTGACGGGCCTGTTAAGGACCCGTTTGCGTGCTACGACCATACCTGTTGCATACACTTGGCGGTAGATGTTTTGCAATGTGCGGCACGTTGGATGCTATCTGTCCGGGTACCGTTCTGCATATACCCTGCAGGCTTCAGCTGCATTTCGTCGACACTCGCCACAGATGAGTATCATCTCCGCCTTTACAGAGTTCGAATACACCATGGTCACAGTTCCTACAACACTACACTATCACAGACGTCTGGTAACATGGTGTACTACAGTTGGTCTGCGTGCGGAGACGAATGCAGAATAACAATAGCAGCAAGCGCTACATGCGGACACTGCGACAGCTAGACCAAACCACAACAGTGCACTGCAGCCACACTCGTCAACACGGTCGTCATCGTAAACATGTCCCTGCATGTGCTGCTCGCCGACCGTGGCCCGTGTTTGTTACAACACGCAACTGGACGTCGGAGGTTTCATGCGTCAACTTTAGGTTACAATATCTCCGGACGTAATTAACATTTTACAATGCAACAAACGGCACTGATTACGTACTTGTTTATATGTTCAGATGTGCTAACAAAACTAACGTGGTTCCATTTTTAAAAAAACGTAGGTTTGTGAATCGTGCATTTTTGTATGGTTTGTATTAAACAATTACACTAGCCCCTCTCCTCACGTTCGGTCTGTGGAATCGGTTCGTCAGTATTTGATGTGTTTTACGAAATATATCCAGCGGTAACGTTAGGTGACTCACCCTGTATGAATGCCCCGTTTTCTCAGGAACTGTTGAGTATATAAATGTGGTGTTTTTATCACATGTTCTCCCATTTTTGTGACTGTATTGCTCTACAATCACTTTAAAATAACAACTGCAAAAAAGTTATGATTTTTCCCTAAACATTTTTGGTGTAAATTTTCACAATTTTAATTTCTTGAATTTTAACTGTGACAGTAAATACTGCTAAAGTAGAGCTACAACATCATTGTACTATCTATGTTATGTGGTAAATAATTCATTGATATAGATTTAGAAGTTTCTGTGAAAAAGGGACTTTTATACTGAAAAATGTCATGTTGAGAAAGTTGCGTTTAAAGAAAAAATATACAGCTACTGATATTTAAAAAAATATGTTCGAATCCTCCTGGATGGTAGTCCTCATCGCCTGCTTCATCTCCCTCACCCAGTGCTGCCCTCCTTCTCTGGGATCTGGCTTCTTTCGACATATTGTTTGTTGCAATCTCCGCCTTCATGATTCGCAGTTGGTCCAAGTCCATCACACTTCTAGTGGTGTTGCAACCTTTATGAATGCCAAGATATTCCAAAACCTGTAGTCTTCTAGAATAGCCATCATTAAAAGTAAGAACAGCATCCAAAACATCAAGTTCAAAGACTGACCTTCCAACAGACACATTTTTTGGTATCCACGACCATACAACACTGTTAAATGATCCATTCGCATTTTGTGTTTTGCCCTTGAGACATTCTTCAACAGCTCTGGTTAGGCAAGATCCTGAAACACAGGTTTCAAGGCAAACATAATAGCATTTGGTACAGTAATTCTGTGTGAGAAAGTGTCTACTTTTCCCTCCTCTTTTGCCTTCAAGTATTTACACCATTCAGTGGAACACAGGTTGTGTATTGGTACAGCAACTGTAGACAACATGTGAAAATAAATTGCCCCAAAAACAACCTTCATACCATCTAAATTATCTCTGTTACTTCTAATAGCCATACCATAATATTGGGTAATCTCATCAATTTGTTTATTAGTTAGTCGACGTCTTATACTTAGACCATCGGATAACTATGGCGACACGACGGGAATTAACAGACTTTGGTCACGGAATGGTAGTTGGAGTTAGGCGCATGGGACATCCCATTTAGGAAATTGTTACGGAATTCGTATTCCGACATCCACGGTGCTAAGAGCGATCCGAGAATACCAGATTTCAGGTATCACCACTCATCACAGACTTAACGACCGAGAGCAGCAGTGGTTACATAGAGCTGTCTGTGCTAACAGACAACCAACGCCGCGTGAAATAACCGAAGTAATCAATGTGAGACGGTCGACGAACATATCCGTTCGGACAGTGCGACGAAATTTGGCATTATTAGGCTATGGCAGCAGACGACCGACTGCAGCGCCTATCCTAGGCTCGTGACCATACCGGTTGGACCACAAAAGACTGGAAAACCGTGGCCTGCCAAAATGAGTCCTGATTTCATTCAATAAGAGTTGATGGTACGGTTCGAGCGTGGTGCACACTGTGGTGTCACCGCCAGACACCACACTTGCTAAGTGGTAGCCTTTAAATCGGCCGCGGTCCGTTAGTAGCCCGCATCTCGTGGTCGTGCGGTAGCGTTTTCGCTTCCCACGCCCGGGTTCCCGGGTTCGATTCCCGGCGGGGTCAGGGATTTTCTCTGCCTCGTGATGGCTGGGTGTTGTGTGATGTCCTTAGGTTAGTTAGGTTTACGTAGTTCTAAGTTCTAGGGGACTGATGACCATCGATGTTAAGTCCCATAGTCCTCAGAGCCATTTGAACCATTTTTGTCCGTTAGTATACGTCGGACCCGCGTGTCGCCACTATCAGTGATTGCAGACCGACCGCCGCCACACGGCAGGTCTAGAGAGACTTCATAGCACTCGCCCCAGTTGTACAGCCGACTTTGCTAGCGATGGTTCACTGACAAAATACGCTCTCATTTGCCGAGACGATAGTTAGCATAGCCTTCAGCTACGTCATTTGCTACGACCTAGCAAGGCGCCATTACCAGTTACTATTGATGCTGTAAAACATGTACCGTCAAGAGCGACGTTCACCATTGACGGATTAAAGTTAAGTATTCCAACAGCTACGTTTTTTTGCTAAAGTCTAACTTCCTTGTCCTGTTCCAGACCTCACGCCAGCCTGCGTGAGCTAAAACGCGTGCCTTTCGGCTTCCTCTCATAGTGGGTTGGCTCTTTTGCCAATCCACAACATTTGGCGACGAGGCCAAACCGCGTTCGTAACTACACTGCCCTGATTTACTTGTGTAATGGCTTCGCCACCATCTCCAGATGTACTGTCCGAATTTTATCCCTTACAGAATCAGCAGCCGCAGGAATTACTGGATGCCCTTGGACAGCTCGTCCAGGGTCAACGTGCAATGCAAAACGATGCGGCAGCCGCCGCTCCACCGCTCACGCAGCCACAACACGCAGTTGCATCACCTTTTCGTCCTTTTGATGCGGCACTGGAAAGCTGTACGGAGTGGTCACGCCAATTTGGATTCCATCTCACCACCTACAGAATTCAAGGTAACGAGCGGCAGCCTTTTCTTTTGTTGTCCATCGGTGTACACACCTACCGTGTGATAGTCAAATTATTTCCCCAACGCGACGTAGCAACTCTGTCCTACGACGTAATTTTGTCTGCATTAGATGCATATTTCAAAGAATCAGTCAATGTAGTTGCCAAACGGAATACCTTCTTTCGTACAAAACGTACGGCAGGTCAGACTAATAGGGAGTGGGTTGCAACCTTGCAAGGCCTTACTAGGGATTGTGATTTTGAGTGTCAGTGTGGACTCTCTTACTCAGATACTATGGTGCGTGATGCTATTGCACAGAACGTTTCTGATGTTCGTACACAGGAACAGATTTTGAAACTAGTCAATGCCTCCCTTCAACAAGTGATGGATATATTGGATCGGCAGGACACACTTGACTTTGCTCAGGAATCATTTGAAACTTCGCCACCCGTGTGTCAGGTTAACCAGCCTGCTGGGCGAGCTGCACGGAACAGTAAACAGTACTCGCGCCCGGCCACGCCAAAGCCGCCTGGCTCGCAGCCACGTGTACCGCGCCGGCAAGCAAATGCCGTGAAATCATGCCCGCGGTGTGCTACTAGACATTCGCGTGAGAATTGCCCGTCACGCCAAGCTATTTGCTTTTTCTGTAATAAAAAAGACATGTTCAAAGTGTTTGTCAGAAAAAGCTCAGATCGGACACTCACAACCATTCCAGGCTCTTTGCTTCGCGCCGAAATCGAACCAAGGATACTCAGGCTCGAGAAACTTCGCCTATGGAAATTCATGTAGTTCATAGTTCATTCCACTCCGCCCAGTGCTACTCTCTCTCACAGTGATTGTGTTCGTCCCACAAATTGTGTGCGTCGACATCGCCAGAAATCCCGTCACGTCGCATGTGATTTTGTACCAGTGTCAGTTAACGTTGCACAAGACAGTCGCTCTTGTCGTCAGCAGGACAATAAACTTTCTGTAGACTCGGACATTAACGGCAAAGTGATACCATTCCAGCTCGATACCGGAGCTGCAGTTTCATTGATCAATCAAGACACTTACAAACTGCTGGGCACACCTCCATTGGGTGCCGCAAATGTTAAGTTACGTACCTATTTAGGTTAAGTGATCCCTGTGTTAGGACAGTGCAGTCTTCTTGCAACATACAAGGGACAAACAAAACTTGTGTCATTTTACGTCCTTCATTCTCCTGCTGCAGTGAAATTGTTTGGTTTCGATTTATTTCAGTTGTTTAACTTGTCTATAGTCAATCAGGTCCTATCAGTGAACCAGACTGTGCCTTCAGCCAGTGTTTCTCGTCTATGTGACGAATTTTCAGACATTTTTGCACCAGGCCTCGGTTGCGCTAAGAACTATAAAGCACATTTGGAACTGAAAGTAAACGCGCAACCGAAATTTTTCAGAGCGCGCAATGTTCCCCACGCATTGCGTGATGAGGTCGCAAAAACATTACACGATTTGGAATCAAGGTGTAATTGAACGTGTGCAGGCTTCTCTCTGGGCATCACCCTTAGTAATTTTGCAAAAACCTTCCGGAAAATTGAGACTGTGTGTGGACTTCAAGGCAACAGTGAATCCACAACTAGTGACTGCCACTTTTCCTTTACCCCACCCGGAAGATCTTTTTGACAAACTGTGCCCGGCTAAATATTTTTCGAAGTTGGACCTAGCAGGTGCGTACTTGCAAATATCAGTGGACGAAGAATCCCAGCGCGTTTTGGCGGTTAACACGCATCTTGGTTTGTATCGATTCAAACAACTGCCATTCGGGCGTGCATCCGCCCCTGCATTGTTTCAGCAATATCTACAAACTGTTTGCGCGTCGGTCCCTACTGCAGCAAACTGTCTCGACGATATTGTGATCTCCGGAAAGACGGAAGAAGAACATTTAGCCAATCTCAGAACATTATTTCAGGTCTTGCGACAAAATGGTCTTCGCTTGCGGAAGGACAAATGTGTGTTTTTTGCCCGTGACTTACCCTATCTGGGACATGTACTCAATGCCCAAGGCATACATCCCAGTCCAGAGCACCTCCGTGCCATACAAGACTTGCCTTCGTCGCAGAATTTGAAGCAGCTACAGAGTGTGCTGGGAAAAATAAATTACTATAACAAATATGTTCCACAGGCCTCTTCCATTTCAGCTACGCTTCATCGCTTACGCCGTAAAGGTATTCAGTTCGTCTGGACGACGGAATGCGAACGCGCCTTTCGCCAGTTGAAATCGGCGTTGCTTTCCAATACTTGCCTTACGCCATTCGATGCCCGGAAGCCCCTTTTGTTGATGGTGGATGCATCGGATTTCGGAATCGGTGCTGTGCTTGTGCACAAAGATGGTTCGCACGATCTCTCTATTGCCTTTGCGTCCAAATTGCTCTCGTCTGCGCAAAGAAATTATTCACAGATCGAGAAAGAAGCATTGACTCTCGTATTTGGTGTTACAAAGTTTCATGATTTCTTGTATGGTCGTCACTTTACCATCATCACAGACCACAAACCTTTGACATCGCTTTTTCATCCGACCAAGCCTGTACCTCCTCGTACAGCGCAGAAATTCATTCGCTGGTCTATTTTCCTCTCGCAGTACCGCTACGATATCTTGTATCGGTCCACTGCTCAGCACGGAAACGCCGATGCGTTGTCCCGTTTGCCTGTTGCTGAGGATAGAGCATTCAATTCCTCCGAACTTGCTTGCATGTTCATTGATTCGGAAACCGATGACGTGGTCGAATCGTTTCCGATTGATTTTCGTCGTGTAGCTACAGCCACAGCTGCCGACCCTGTCCTTGCTACCGTTCTGCGTTTTGTTACTACGCAATGGCCCTTGTCAAAGTCACGGATCGGGGATCCGTTGGTTCACCGATTTTTTGCTCACAAGGAGAGACTTTTTGTACGACGGGGTGTTTTGCTGTTGCGTTCTGATAATGATCAGTCCAGGGTCGTGGTCCCACTTTCGTTATAGTCCTCTGTCTTACAGCTTCTCCACCAAGGACATTGGGGTATAGTGCGAACGAAACAACTTGCTCGTCAGCACTATACTTGGTTCGGAATCGATGCCGCGATTACGAATATGTGCTCTTCTTGCATGGTGTGTGCCAAACAACAATTAGCACCACCTCGGAAGTTCTTTGCATGGCCAAAAGCCACTTCCCGTTGGCAACGCTTACACATCGATTTTGCTGGTCCATTCTGGAATGCTCGATGGTTGGTTGTGGTAGATTCATTCAGTAATTTTCCTTTTGTTGTCCGGATATCTTCCACGACGTCATCTGCCACCATCCAAGCGTTATCCGCTATCTTTTGCATCGAGGTTCACGGCGTTGGCTCGAAGGGCGCATTCTTCACTGCCTCGGCCGCGCTATGTATCTGGTTTTGGGGGCCTCTGGTGAGGTGCGTCGGCATCTCAAATCAGCTGCGCCTCTGTCGTCGCACGGGATCTGCCGCTCCCCGTCTGCTTTCAGCGACGGTGCCGTCTAGTCAGCGCCCTGGGGACCCATCTACTGGCTCGCCTCAGCCCCAGGTGTTACCGACGCTGCTTTCCATTTTGCCCCATGGCGACGCGCCGCCGCCGCCGCCGCCGCCGCCGCCTGTTCTCCCGCCGGCGACGCCCGCAGTGGACGCGTCGCTGCAACCGCCGGGCGCCTCCCTGGGTCACGCGCCGCCGATCGCTTCCCGTGACCAGTTGTCCTCCAACATGGAACTCTTGCCCGCTCCGGACCATATGTCGTCTTCGCCTGTCGGGTGCCCCGGCCCGATGGAGGTCGACCCTTCGTCCCCTCCTGACTCTCTACGGGCGCATACACCGCATGTTGGCGTGCACCCTGGAGCAGGTTTTCAGGCGTTTCCTAGCTCCCCTCGGTCCGAATGGCAGGGTGCGGGTGGCACAGCCTCGCCTGTTGTTAGGCTCCCCACCTCGTCGCATACGTCAACATGGGGTACTCCCCACGGCGGGCGGAAGCCTTATGCCACAACTGTCCGCCGTTTTGCGGGGGAGGAATGTGGTGTCACCGCCAGACACCACACTTGCTAGGTGGTAGCCTTTAAATCGGCCGCGGTCCGTTAGTATACGTCGGACCCGCGTGTCGCCACTATCAGTGATTGCTGACCGAGCGCCGCCACACGGCAGGTCTAGAGAGACTTCATAGCACTCGCCCCAGTTGTACAGCCGACTTTGCTAGCGATGGTTCACTGACAAAATACGCTCTCATTTGCCGAGACGATAGTTAGCATAGCCTTCAGCTACGTCATTTGCTACGACCTAGCAAGGCGCCATTACCAGTTACTATTGATGCTGTAAAACATGTACCGTCAAGAGCGATGTTCACCATTGACGGATTAAAGTTAAGTATTCCAACAGCTACGTCCTTTTTTGCTAAAGTCTAACTTCCTTGTCCTGTTCCAGACCTCACGCCAGCCTGCGTGAACTAAAACGCGTGCCTTTCGGCTTCCTCTCATAGTGGGTTGGCTCTCTCGCCAATCCACAACACACACCACCGATGCCACTGCAGTTTCTGAGCTGGTGGTGGCTCCATAACGGTGTGGGCTGTGTTTACAGGCCATGGATTGGATCCTATGGTCGAACTCAACCTCTTGGAGACCATTTTCCCCCATTAATGAACTTTATGTGTCCAAACAACGATGGATTTTTTATGGATGACAATGCATCATTTCATCCTACCGCAATTGTTCGCGATCGGTTTGAAGAGGTTTCTGGACAATGATTTGGCCATCCGTAGCGCCCGCCGTAAACTCCATCGCATCCTGCGCTGTCTAGGGCACCTTGCCACGGTTCGCTGGCTCCTCTCGGCGGAGGTTCGAGTCCTCCCTCGGTCGTGTGTGTGTGTTGTTCTTAGCGTAAGTTAGTTTAGATTAAGTAGCGTGTAAGCCTAAGGACCGATGACCTCAACAGTTGCTGGCCGCTGTGGCCGAGCGGTTTTAGGTGCTTCAGTCCGGAACCGCGCTGCTGCTACTGTCGTAGGTTCGAATCTTGCCTCGGGCATGGATGTGTGTGATGTCCTTAGGTTAGTTCTAAGTCTAGGGTACTGATGACCCCAGATGTTACGTCCCATAGTGCTTAGAACCATTTGAACCTCAGCAGTCTGGTCCCATAGGAACTTCAAACAAACAAACGAATCTATGGGTCATAATCGAGACGTTCGTTCGTGCACAGAATCCTGCACCGGCAACACTTCCGCAATTATGGACGGCTGTAAATGCAGCATACCTCAATATTTCTGCTGAGATCCTTCAACAACTTGTTGAGTCTATATCATGTCGAGTTACTGCACTACGCCGTGCGAAATGAGGTCATACACGATATTAGGAGGTATTCCCTGACTTTCTCCGTGGAAGCCCTATGCGTCGTACTGCAACGTACTCCGATGACATAACTATCAGACACGGAGTAGCAGCTTACTGGCACAAAAGGGGAAGAGTAGACAAGGCACATGAGATAACAGGAGAATATATTACAGAACGTCAATTAAATCTTTTGAAGGTTTGGACATAGCAAAAACAGTGGGAAACATCTAACAAACCTACACACCTCCACCGCTTTGGCCTTAGCCAAAGTGAAACATGTGAATGTGGAGAACCTGAGTCTCCTGAAGACGTAACACTACAATGTGGCACACTCATACGTAAGACCGATGACTAAAATCGCAGACATATGCCAAGCTTTAAGAGATCCATATACGTGGAGGCTACTTAACCGCGTTGCTGATGAAATACAGGTACAACAGCGCTGCTCAACTTATAAGCGGGAACGACAATGTACAAATCACGACCAGACACATTCCTTAGCCACAACGCGATACATGGGACAACACAGATTCAAATACTGATATGGAAATAGATGAACATACAGACACAGATGAAAACCATTGCAAGTAGTATACACATGGAATTTAGAAATAAGTTAGTAATAGGGTATAGGATTGTTGTACAATGTAAAACGAGTAATGTTTTAGTTTTTTGGGTCATTGTTTTCAAACATGTTATTGTGTTTTATGTATACTGTTTAAGATGCAAATGTAAAACGTGTGAACTTTATAATATTGTACATACAAATACACATGCAGTATAGTAGGCCTCAACTACACAACGCACAATATACATCAGAAGTGCCTTTCGGTGAGACGAGGCTCGAGGTTACCCTTCCGAGTCTTATGACACGGGGAAATGGAGACAGTAATTACAGTAACAAATAATACTATCATGTACATCTGCATCCGCTTAGATAATCCGCAAGCCACCGTAAGGCGCGTGGCGGAGGGTGCCCTGTACCACTACCGGTCATTTCCTTTCCTGTCCCACTCCCAAGTAGAGGGAGGGAAAAACTACTATCTGTACGCCTCCGCATACACAAATCATGTAAAGCCTATCTCATGACATACATACATATACAGTACTTACCACAACAGAATAGACTACGGTAATTCAAGTAAGGTAGGCTCGAAGTGTTTACCGACGCCCTCCCACTTCAAGTAGCCAGGTGAAGGGAACTCTTTGCCAATCTAAATCGATTCTATGTCTATTATTTTATTCTTCAGAACATAAAATTTGTTTTCCTTTTCCGAAATTTACTTTGTGTATCACTTGTGTTTTCTTAATTAACAGTGCAATTATGTAAAAGAAGAGAAGAAAAATAACAGCACTGAGTGAAGGTGCAGAACAAAACGAAGAGATCATCTCTGCAAATTTATTAGAAGTTTTTGGTAGCAAACGACCCACCATTGTTCCCAAGGTGACTGGTCGCTTTGTAATGTTAATAAATAAATTTAAAAAAAATAAATAAACTGCACCTAGGCTGTTCAGTGAGTCAGGGCAAACAGGACAGCACAGAAACACGATAATACAGGGGACTATATACAACACAGTGTGTAAAGGAGATGCAAGGAACATGCTTCACACTTGAGCCGATACAATCCAGTCAGCACTACACACCGAGTACCTAAAAAGACGACCACGCCACCGACTACAAAATATGCATCACTAGAACAAATTCCACATGATAGATAAACTATGACGAAAGATTCTTGCACAAAAGTCAATACGCACATGGAACATCATACACATAAGCAAATACGGATTACACTTATACAAAGCTTACATATAGATAGCTAAAAACAGACTAAAATACATAAACAGACGTAAATAGTAGATTGAGACAGTGATCGGAGACTGTACAGCAAGGCTTCACGTTGAACCTGCTCTAAGGTAAATATGTTTATAATAATTATAATAGCATACACACTTATCACACACGGCACATATCATAACCATAACAAGCGTAACTTAAAATTTAACTTTGTGATTATAATAACTAAGATATTAAAAGCGTCCGTCATCAATGGCGTGATGAAATGTTTCAAATGGCTCTGAGCACTATGCGACTTAACTTCTGAGGTCATCAGTCGCCTAGAACTTAGAACTAATTAAACCTGACTAACCTAAGGACATCACACACATCCATGCCCGAGGCAGGATTCGAACCTGCGACCGTAGCAGTCGCTCGGCTCCAGAGTGTAGCGCCTAGAACCGCACGGCCACTACGGCCGGCAATGGCGTGATGACCTTATCGAGACTTTCACCCCCGGACGCCTGTTCTTCTTCTTCTTCTTTTTCTTGTTCTGCTTTTACTGCGCTATTGGAGTACTTCAGTCAGTAATTTTCTGTTCATATTCTTCAACAGGTTTTCTATATTTTTTCATTCGTTCCGATCTTTTCTATCGTTCCTCATCTGTAAATATCCTTTACGTTGTTTGTCGCTTGCCTATTTTTGGTTTAAATCTTATTTTTCAATTTTTAAAATTTTCTCTTTTGTTTTGCAAAACGTCCAGGGTTAATTCTATCTCTTTCATATCCTTCCCGCTTTCCTTTATCCATTCTACTTGTTGCATCATCTTCCAAAGTTTCTCCAATATTTTTCTTGGTAGTCTGGATTATGCTGACCTAACAATGTGAACAAAATAGTGATCCATCTTTACGTATGATGCCTGTAATGGCTATACACCACTTCATTTGGCACTGTCTGGCACTATCCACCTTTTTTATTTTTCTTATATAAGCGTATTCTAAATATTCTTCTCTCTACTTTTAGGATTCTGTCGATTCCGTTTTTCTGGGTAACTCCGAAAACTGTTTCCCTTCCGTGTGTCACCTCTGGTTGATCCATCGTCTTGTAATGTTTTAATTTAGTTTTGATTGATACAGTTTTATTGTATTTAGATAATGTTAATTTTTAGGCTTTTATCATTTTGTCCGTTATTTTTGCTATGCAGGTTTCTCGTCCAAGTTATATGTTATAATTTCATCTAGCTTTTAAACTGTTTTACTGTTTTTACTTTCCTGTTATTTATTATTATATGGTTGATTACTAGTGGATCTTCTACCATTATATCAGCATTTCTGAATGATAACTGGATTCCTGTTTTTTGTGCTATTGTTATTTGATTTCTGGCTTCTTGAATGTTATTAGCTACCAACGTTGAGTCATCTGCGAATCCCAAGCAATTTAAGTTTATCTGAGCTTTGTTGGCTCCAGTTCTTAAATTTTTAGGATTTTCCTTGTAAAATTCGCTCATCACGAATTACAGAGCACAGCTGAAAAGTAAAGGCGATAAACCATCTCCCTTTATTAACTCTGTTTCAATCGTAAATGGCTAAGATAATCCTCGTTTGAACTTTACTTTAGATTTGGATTTGTTAGAGTTAAGTTTATTATTTTTATTAATTTGGGATGGAGACTGAAAGTCCTTAGCATCTTCATCATTGAAGATCTGTGGATACAATCATATTTTATTACATCATCTTATAACTTTTTTCTTAAAATTCAAATGTTGCAATTTTATTTCTCACATTTATGTACATTTTGTGTTCAATAAGTTAAAGTATCAAAGCTGCATTACACAAACAAAAATAAGAAAGAAAAACGGAGAAAATAAAAAGGGTCCGCCTCCTCGTGGCAGGGACGGCCAAAAGATGGTGATTTTGTATTGGGATGGCCCTTCGGTAATCCCAATGTATACTACTAGACGCAGCGCCTAAACCTATTGACAGCTGCAGTGACGCTAGCGATCCAAGCAACTATCCTGTAGTAAATAGTTCAATATAAAACGAGAATTTGTTATTTTTAATGCTGTTGCCTTCATATTTCCCAGTCACTAAGTGCGCGGTGATATATTTTTCTATAAATAGGGAAATCTAATGAATATCCCGCCTCCTCCTGACGTCAACATACAATAATAAAAGCTAAGTGCAACAGAATGAGGCTATACGGTTCACGGTAGCCAAGCCGTATTTTTATCATCGAATATCCTTACACACGATAAATGAATGAATTGTAACCTAATGTGTTTAAGTTCTATTTGAACAGACTATGTGTTTATTCGCGTGCTTGCCACGTCCAATCTGAAGCTTTTCGCCGATTGTACTTCTATTCGCGAGTTTCTTTACACATTTGTATTGTGTTACTTTTCTATCGTTGACAAACATCAAGTCTCTTACTTCCCTGCCACGCAGGGCAGCCACACGGTCTGGGGCGCCTTGCCACGGTTCGTGCGACTCCCCCCTTCGGATGCTCAAGTCCTTCCTCGGGCATGGGTGTGTATAGACCTTAGCGTAAGTTAAAGTTACATTAAGTAGTGAGCAAGCCTAGGGACCGATGACCTCAGCAGTTTGGTTCCATAGCAACTTTCCAAAATTTCTTTACTTCCCTCACTCTCTTTCAAATGTACGAATAAACATCGGTGGTGACAATGAACATTTTTGCCTTACACCTTTCCTGGTTTGACTTCTTACACAAATCTCTTCGTACAGACTACCCTAATTCGTATTGAAGAAACAGAGTGCATTTTCAGCATTCTCTGTTACCGATACTGCTCAGCCTAAATAAGAAGAAAACATTGTATTTCATGACACATTATGAAACGTCTTTACACATTTATAACGCAACAGTTGGCTACGAAACGCGACCTCGTCTGCATTTTGAAAATGATTATCCACTCCAAATACATAGCACATAATTGTTTCGCTGGCCAGCCGTTTGGCAGGGTTGTGTAGCGAAGTAACAGAAAAACTGTAGGAGTTTTGTGACTCATTGTCTTGGACTCAGGCCTTACAGAGGTGATAAGGCACCTTGCCAGAACCTCCCGTAAGACGACATTTGTGAAATTTTTCCTACTCATATTTAGCTAATTTCAGAAATAAATTTAGGAACAATGAAGCATTATTGAAAATATTGCTTACGGAAACAATGCTGGTGAAATATATGGCATCCAAAAAATTAAATGAGCCATTGTATTAAATAAATTACAAACAATATAAAAAACTGAAAGTAAAACAAAAGGTACATCTTCAGTACAGACTTCAGAAATTAATTCATACATGTCATCCCACGCTAAGACCATCGTGCAAGAAGAATGGCACATTTTCAGAAGAGAATACGTGTTGCGGGTTCCCTGCATACATACACTGACGGAAAAAAAATCGGAACACCAAAAAATTATTAAACTAGAGTTGTGAAACTTTGGGCATACATTTGTCTATGTAACATATTTAACTGATTATCCTTGCATGTTGTTGTTGTTGTGATCTTCAGTCCAGAGACTGGTTTGATGCATAATGCTACTCTATCCTGTGCAAGCTTCTTCATCTCCCAGTACCTACTGCAACCTACATCATCCTGAATCTGCTTAGTGTATTCATCTCTAGGTCTCCCTCTACGATTTTTACCCTCCACGCTGCCCTCCAATACTAAATTGGTGATCCCTTGATGCCTCAGAATATGCCCTACCAACCGATCCCTTCTTCTAGTCAAGTTGTGCCACAAATTTCTCTTCTCCCGAATTCTATTCAATACCTCCTCATTAGTTATGTGATCTACCCATCAAATCTTCAACATTCTTCTGTAGCACCACATTTGGAAAGCTTCTATTCTCTTCTTGTCTAAACTATTTATCGTCCATGTTTCACTTCCATACATGACTACACTCCATACAAATACTTTCAGAAACGACTTCCTCACACTTAAATCTATACTCGGTGTTAAGAAATTTGTCTTCTTCAGAAACGCTTTCCTTGCCTTTGCCAGTCTACATTTTATATCCTCTCTTCTTCGACCATCATCAGTTATTCTGCGCCCCAAACAGCAAAGTTCATCTACTACTTTAAGTGTTTCACTTCCTAATTTAATTCCCTCAGCATCACCCGACTTAGTTCGACTGCTTTTGTTGATGTTCATCTTACATCCTCCTTTCGAGACACTGTCCATTCCGCTCAACTGCTCTTCCAGGTCGTTTGCGCTCTCTGACAGAATTACAATGTCATCGGCGAACCTCAAAGTTTTTATTTCTTCTCCATGCATTTGAATACCTACTCCAAATTTTTCTTTCGTTTCCTTTACTGTTTGCTCAATATACAGATTGAATAAATCGGGGATAGGCTACAACCCTGTCTCACTCCCTTCCCACCACTGCTTCCCTTTCATGCCCCTCGACTGTTATAACCGCCATGTGGTTTCTGTACAAGCTGTAAAAAGCCTTTCTCTCACTGTATTTTACGCCTGCCACCTTCAGAATTCAGAAGGTGGTATCATTGCATGATGACAGATTAATGTAACTGCGAGATAAGGCAGTGCAAATGTGATATGCTGGTACATTAATAACCGGTGTAAACGCCAGAATGTGCTGCACAGGTGCCGGATGTCAGTTTGTAGGACGTAGTTCCATACCTGTTGCACTTGGTCGGTCAATCCAGAGACGGTTAATGCCGGCTGTGGATGACGCTGGAGTAGTCGTCCGATGAGGTCCCATATGGACTCAATCGGAGGCGGATCTGGTGATCGAGCAGGCCAAGGGTACATGTCAACACTCTGTAGAGAGTGTTGTGGTACAACAGCAGTATGTGGGTTAGAATTATATGGTTGGAAAACACCCCCTGGAATGCTGTTCTTGAATCGCAGCATTACAGATCTAATCGCCAGATTGAGGTACAATCGCACCCCAAACCATAATTCCAGGTGTAAGTTCAGTGCCTCTAACACGCAGACAGGTTGGCTGTAGACCCTCAACAGGACTCCTTCTAACCATCAATGGCACCGAGGCAGAACCAACTTTCACCAGAAAACACAACAGACCTTGACTCTTCACTCCAATGAGCTCTCGCTTGACAGCAATGAAGTCGCAAACGGCTGTGGTTTTAGGCCAGTGGAATGCTGGTTACAGGGCGTCTAGCTCGGAGCTGGCCTTGAAGCAACCAATTTGTGACAGTTCGTTGTATCACTGTGTTACCAACACCTGCTCAAATTGTGCTGCATATGTGGTACGAAGCGCCAGAGCCATACGCCGAATACGATGGTATTCTCTTTCGGTACGCCACGTGGCCGTCCGGAGCCCAGACTTATTGCGACCGTACATTCTCCGTACCGCTGCCAGCAGTCACGCACAGTAGCTGTATTCCTGTCATGTTGTTCTGCAATTTCACAGAAGGAATCTGCAGCTTCTCGTGGCACTATTACACGACCTCGTTCAAATTCAGTGAGGTGTTGATCATGGCGCCATTGTAGCCTTAAGAGCATTGTTGACCAGCAGCAACTCACCATGTCCAACCTCGAAGGTAAATAACGCTCACGACAATCACAGCTTGTATTTAAAGCAAACTTGATTTGCATCTTCATAGTGGCGCTACTAGCGCCACTCTTTTGTGACTGTCGCTAAATTTGAACAGACATCATCTTTCAAATGTGGAGTCGCACCTGCTAACTTTCGTTTATGTCGTATAACTTCATGGTGTTGCGATTGTTTCTTCCGCCAGTATAGTTCTGCTGTGGTACGCATAAGATACGAGTCGCAATGTGCGAGTGAAATGGTGCGACAACTGGAAAAGCATTCCAATATTGAAGTGCGCAGGTCAGTAGTTTTCTTGTGGGCAGAAAGTTTATACTGGGCACAAGTTCATTGCGAAATTCTGGCGGTATATGGACAAATGCAATGTCACGTCCAGCCATAGAGAACTGGCGCCAACAATTTGACAAACACTTCACCACATGTGGGTAATGCTGTCCGGGAAGTAAGGCCATCGACGTCGACGACAGACGACAATGTGCAGGCAATCGAGGAAGTGACTCGAAAACATCGTAGAACTGCTATCGCGGACATCGCTCAGCAGATGCGCATTTTTGCCAGTGCTCATACCGTGGTCCGAAATCGTTTACCGTATAGGAATTTGTGCCCAACGTGGGTTTCAAGATCAGTGTCACCTGCGCACAAAGGCACAAGGTCTATGGCGTCCCTGGATTTCCATGAGCGCTTCTACGTGGAAGGCAATGATTTACTAAGTCGCATCATTACAGAAGGTGAGATATGGGTCCATCAATTCACATCCGCTTCCGAGGAAGAAATGGGAAGTTACGCCATTTGCAGATATGGTCAGAGTCACTGTTGTCTTCGACTGTTGAAAGAGTTAATAGGCAACACTGACAAAGCTGTGCAACCCCATAAAGGACAGGAGGTGTGAAGAATTAAGCAAAGGCGTTCTTCTCCTGCACGACAATGTAACACCCCACACGGCGCGATAAACACAAATTTTACTTCAGCATTTTCAATGGGAGGTTTGGAAGCATCCATCATACTGTCCAGATCTTGCACCCTGCGATTTCCTGTTTTTCGGCAAGCTGAAAGAACTTTCCACCCGGATGGATGATGAGGACGAGAAGGACATTCGAATGGGTCCATGCATAACCAAGCAGTGGATTCCATTGTCGAGAAATTGAACAACTGGTAGAACGGTGCGACCGTTCTTTGCAGGAAATTGGTAACTACAATGAAGAATAGTTACAAGATGTGACACAGACTGTGGATCATTCTTACGCTATCGCACTGACGGTAAGAATAATAAATTTAAAAAACTGAGGTGATACGCACATACACAGATGGCTGTAGTATCGAGTACGCTAGGTATAAAAGGGCAGGGCATTGGCGAAGCTATCTTTTTACTCAGGAGATTCGTGTGAAAACATACAAGCAATATCGCTTGAAATAATCGCAGAAATCAATGTGGGACGTTACGGCGGACGTGTCCCTTAGGACACTGCGGCGAAATTTGGCTTAATGGGCTATGGCAGTAGACGACCGACGAGAGCGCCTTTGCTAAAAGCATGACATCGCCTGCAGCGCCTCTCCTGGGCTCATGACTGTATCAGTTGGATCCTAGACGACTGGGAGACCGTGGTCTGTCAAATATGTCCCGATTTCAGTTGGTAAGAGCTGATGGTAGGGTTCGAGTGTGGCTTAGACCCCAAGGCATCATGGCCCAAGTTGTCAACTAGGAACTGTGCAAGATGGCTCCATAATGGCATGGGCTGTGTTTACGTGGAATGGACTGGGTCCTCTCGCCTAACTGATGCGATCATTGACTGGAAATAGTTATGTTCGACTGCTTTAAGACCATTTACAGCCATTTATGGATTTCATGTTACCAAACGAGGATGGAATTTTTATGGATGTCAATGCGCCATGTCACCAGGCCACAACTGTTCGCGATTGGGAGTGCAAGACATTTTTTTTCAGACAAACATTGTTTTGGCCTCTTTTTTCTCCAGATCGTCTAAAAGATCCATCACTCTGGGTGAATTGATTAAACAAAGTTTTTCTTCACTATCCAACATCAGATAGTTATTAATCTAGCTAGTGGCGAACTGCAAGACTGAATTCAAACAGCTTTTCAAGTCTATGAAAAATTATCCCAATGCGAGGGAGTGCGAAACACGAGTGTGTGCCAAAGGCTTTTGCCTGCCAATTAATCAATTTAGTTTCAATGTCTCACTTAATGTACTTCCCAAGCCAGCAGCTCTTTTCAAAGTACCGCAAACTAAACTAATCTATGTTTACTATCGTTCGAATAAAGTAGTCCAGTTTAATGTGGGCGAAAACCGAGTCAGAAGAAAGCGATAGCGAACCTCCAAGAAAGAACCAAAGGGATGGCGTGGGTGACAGAGAATCATCATACTGTGCCTTCTTTTGTGAAATTGTTGATGTTGTCTCGCATCGCATAACTGACAGGTATGCTGACTTTTTGTGGTTCGGCGTTTCTTTCGTTTATGAATTATTGAAAGTATAGCCAATGTACAGATAACTTCCCCGAGGCTGCATTTAGTTCCTTGAATACATCCTACGGTGGAGATTTTGTTGTCCGTCGATTGAGGACGGAACTATCTGTAATATATTCTTCAGATTAATTCCGGAACAAGAGAGTATTTAGACCAAGTTGGTAACTCGCCTAAGTGAAGCAGTGCCTGAAGCAACATAACTAATGAAATTTATATTAATCATTCCTGCAACCAGTAATTCGGCAGAAAGATCATTTTTAGCGTTGAAGAGAATCAAAACTTATCCTCGAAACATGCAGTCGAAAACCAGACTTTCTCACCTTGCTTTGTTGGCCTTTGAAGAAAATATTGCTCAAATCTGTGAAATGAAAAGTATCATTCTACGTATCTGCAAGTTTTCGACAAGAAGGTAACATAATTTACCTTAAATATAAAAAGAAGCATGGGTACCGGATCTTTTATGTAATATCATCCTGATTCATGTAGATACAATAACAGGTATTTTCCGCGTACCCGGTAATGTTCAGCAGACCTAATCTTGTTCTTGAACAGACGGCATACGACATTATTCAGTGTAATACTAGGGAGTGATAAGACGCGACAATGGATAATCGTTAACAGACCATAATAATAATAGGAATGACAGTAATAAGTACGACTACAATCTGTTACTTAGACAATCGTAAAACAGTAGCATAA
Organism: Schistocerca cancellata; assembly: GCF_023864275.1. Classification (NCBI taxonomy): domain Eukaryota; kingdom Metazoa; phylum Arthropoda; class Insecta; order Orthoptera; family Acrididae; genus Schistocerca; species Schistocerca cancellata. The sequence continues at coordinate 390,320,919 of NC_064627.1, forward strand.
TAAGAACAATGATAATAAAAGTTAAGACCGCAATACTGTTACTTTTAATACTGTAATTTTTTAAAAGCGATTATCTCACGCCTCGCCACTGAATAGAAAAGAAGTACGACAGTTTTGTCGCAAGTGTCCTGCAGTGGCACGGCTTCCACCTAACAGAGCTGATGAAGCTTGAATGGTAATAATGGAGGAAATGCGTAGTGGAGAAAAGATCATGGAATTCACAGGCTGTAAGGACAATCAATGAAAAACCCATTGAAATACCAAGCGACACAGGAGAACTAATGATGTCGAAGGTTGCCGTAAGAAAATTAAGTCCTCAATAAATCAAAAACATCCGACTGCGTATTTCCTGATAAATAAGATGGAGGATCAACAGTAAATGCTATATTTGAAATTAATAAACATGTCTCATTGGCGTGCCGCTTCAAAAAAGGGAAAAAAGATGCACAGTCTTGACAAAAGGTTAAGACAATATAAGAATACATAACGACTCGAGATATTTAATATGTTTTAAATCTCTGGATTTCTTGCAAATAAAATGAGTGAGAAATTGAAATTCATAAAATAACACTAGAAGTTTAATCGTTTTATGCAGTAATATTGTAGAAAGAAAAAAAGGTAAAAATCCAAAAATTGAAAAGAACATTTAAGCATGCCTATGTACAGTGATCATAGTCAGACTTCAGACTGGATAAAATGTGAAGCGATGTTATTACACACGGCCCAGTCACATTAATGTGACCACCGACTGTTCGACGTCAATGTACAATAACGACCCATAGAAGGCAGTTGAAAGCGCTGGCAGTTGAGAGAGTATAAAGTTGTGTCGGGGGAGGGGGGGGGGGGGGGCGCACGTGGAAAACAGCGTAGTCGTTGTTGCAGTGCGGAAACGGAGCGATTTATCTGACGTCCAAAAGGGCATTATATCGGATTTTGGACCATGGATAGAAACATTTCCTAAGTGTGTAAAATGTCCGCTTGTCGCCGTGGTTAAAGTACAACGTACATGGTAAAATGGCGCTATCGAAAACCTGCGCTGAGGCGACTGTGATATACCATAGGCAATAGGCGATAGGGATGAACTGCGGTTGCAAAGATGTGTACGGGCGAACAGAAGTGCAACTGTTCAGCAACTGATCTCCCGGATGAACGAAGAGGCTAGCACCTGTGTCTCCAGAACGACTGTTTAACAAACTTTACTGCGTATGGACCTCCGCAGCTGCACGTGGTTCATGGGCTCTGAATAGTGGAATTTTAACGCCAATACCGAATCCCGACGTACACTGAGTGGCGACACGTGCCCTTTTCAGATAAATCACGTTTAATGTTGTATCGGACAGATGGCCGTTTGCGTGTACGCTGTGAAAACTCTGAAAGCAAAGGGTCCAGGCCGGAGGAGGGAGCGCTATGGTCTAGAAAATGTTTCCGTGACATTTCCTGGGTGGTCTTGTCATTCTGGAAGGTACAGTGGATCAACAAAAGGATGCAACTATCCGTGGGGACCATATCCGCCTTTGTATTCAGTTTGTTTTTCGTTGGCGCGATGGCACCTACCAACAGGACAATGCAACGGGTGACAAAGCTCGCAGCGTATGTGAATGGTTCGCAGAGCACCAGTATGATTTTACTGTACTCCCCTGGTCACCAGGCTCCCCGGCTTAAAACCCAATCGAGAATCTGTGGGACATCATCGATCGGCCTGTGCCCGTCACGGATCGTCAACCGAGAGAAACTTAGCGCAGCCACGCCACGGGAGCCGGCATGGTTCCACATTCCCGTTGACGCCGTCCAGAAACTCACTGGCTCTCTTCCTTCTCGTCTCGCAGCGGTCTGCGCTGCAGAAGAGTGTTATTCTGGCTACTGACAGGTAGTCACATTAATGTGACTGGAGAGCGTAAAATGCTCCGCAGAGCTTCCGCCACTGTTGCAGCTTCCTCGTCCGAACCACCACACTGACGTTACGGGTAACAAAGCGCACGGTCGGAAAGCCTGCGGCAACGGGTACTGTACGGTAAGTTGAGTTGAGAAATAATTGTTAAGAAACAATTTCGATACGCTGCGCCGTTTCCAAGTCAATTAGCACTGAAATTAGCCTATCAGACCCATGCGCGTGCAAATTCAAGTGGCCCGCCAGAGATACCGGGTCGCCAAACGTGCTATTCGTTTTGTCTCCTAAAACCGAACAAGAGAGCAACACAAAAATTAGATGTGGGTCGGTAGCAAGGATCGAACCCGAACCATAGGATGAGTAGTTTTGTGTGCTGCCATTTACACTATGAGAACAATTGAACACTAATTCCATCTGGCGGGCCGCTTGACTTTGTGGGTGCAACGGCGTTACTGGCAAGCTTCAATGCTAATTAACTTGAAAATGGCGCTTGGTATTGAATTTTTTTCTTTATAATTAGTTCTCAGCAGTTTCGGGGTGCACTCAGTCTCGTGGCGCCAATTGAGGAGCTACTTGACCGAATAGTAGCGGCTCCGGTCAAAGAAAACCATAGTAACGACCGGGAGGGCGTTGTGCTGACCACATGCCCATCCTCTCTGCATTCTCATCTGAGGATGACGCGACGGTCGTATGGTCCCGATAGGTCACTTGTGGGCTGAAGACGGAGTGCTTTTCAACCTACCCTGCAAACCTTACAAGATTTTCAGATTGTTTCTGAGCACCCTGCATAAGAAACACACACGAAGAGTCTCTAATAAGTCAGCACATGGTGCATGACACTGCTAGACGTGCAAAGAATCCCTTAAGTGCGCCTGTATAACAATTGTAGCGTTCTTCTGGGAAAAGGGCTCTGCTTCCACACATATACAACCTGCAGACTTGAGACACTATCGACGAGAGCAGACTTACAAATAGCCGGCAGGAGTGGCCGAGCGGTTCTAGGCGCTACAGTCTGGAACCGCGCGACCTCTACGGTCGCAGGTTCGAATCCTGCCTCGGGCATGGATGTGTGTGATATCCTTAGATTAGTTAGGTTTAAGTAGTTCTAAGTTCTAGGCGACTGATGACCTTAGAAGTTAAGTTACATAGTGCTCAGAGCCATTTTGAACAGCATCTCCGAGGCAGCGACGAAGTGGGGATTTTCACGTACGACCATTTCACGATATCAGGAATCCGGTAAAACATGAAATCTCCGACATTGTTGCGGCCGGGAAAACATCCTGCAAGAACGGGACCAACGACGACTGAAGAGATCGTTTAACGTGACAGAGGTGCAACCCATTCGGAAATTGTTCCAGGTTTCAGACCTGAGCCATCAACAACTGTCAGAGTGCGAATCATTCAACGAAACGTGATCGATATGGGCTTTCGGAGCCGAAGGCCCACTCGTGTACCTTGATGACAGCACGACACAATGTTTTACACCTCGCCTGGGCCCGTTAGCACCGACATTGGGCTGTCGATGACTGGAAACACGTTGTCTGATGGGACGAGTCCTGTTCCAAATCGTATAGAGCGGATGGACGTGCACGGATGTGGAGACAACCTCATGAATCCATGGACCGTGCTTGTGAGCAGGGGACTGTTCAAGTTGGTGGAGGCTCTGTAATGGTGTGTGGCGTGTGCAGTTGGAGTGATATGGGACCCCTGATACTTCCAGATACGACTCTGACAGGTGACACGTACGTAAGCATCCTCTGTGATTCCCTGCATCCATTCATGTCCATTGTGCATTCCGACGGACTTGGGCAATTCCGGCAGGACAATACAATGTCCCACACGGCCAGAATTGCTACAGAGTGGCTACAGGAACACTCTCCCGAGTTTAAACACTTCCGCTGGCTACCAAACTCCCCAAACATGAACTTTATTGAGTGTATCTGGGATGCCTTGCAACGTGCTGCTCAGAAGAGATCTGCACCCCCTTGTACTCTTACGGATTTATGGATAGCCCTGCAGGATTCATGGTGTCAATTCCCTCCAGCACTACTTCAGACATTAATCGAGTCCATGCCACTTCGTGTTGTGGTACTTTTGTGTGCTCTCAGGGGCCCTACATGATATTAGGCAGGTGTACTAGTTTCTTTCGCTCTTCTGTGTAGATCAGACTCTAAATGTGGTGGATGAGTTTTGCTGTTTGTGCAGAAAGTAAGTGAGACTTGTGCACCACCTTTGCGGAACAAGAGTGGCGCAACGTCGGAAGGGAGTACATGTTGTTGGTTTCTTTACGACACCGTTCTGCTGCGGTACGGATAATCCGTAGGGTGCAGACGTGCAGTTGAAAAGACGCAGCAAGGGCAAACGTAATCCAAAGCTGTAGTACACAGGACAGTACGATTCTTGTTGAGTAAAATGTCTACATCGGACGCAAATTCACCGTGAAATATTAGAGGTATATGGACCAAACGCAGTGTCACAGCCAGCCGTAATAAAATGGTGTCAACAATTTGATCAAAACCACACAGACGTGTGTGATGCTGATCAGGAAGTCCAGACCGGCAAGCTGAAAGAACATATGAGAGGAAATAAATTTTTGAACAACGACGACGTTCACACTGCGGTTCTCGGAAGGTTCCGTAACAAGGAGCAGATTTCTATCGTGGAGGAATTGAATGACTGCTAGAAGGTCCCGATCGTTGTTGAGAGAAACTTGCTGACTATACTAAAAGATGGTATCATGAACCTGTGTCACTTTGAAGTGTAGTGCAGCGTTTAATGAAAGACCTTGGCCAGCCGTAATAATGTGTAGCGTACTTTTTGAGTGATGACGACTAAAGTAAAAGGGATATAAAACGCAAACTACACAGCTGTTGCACAAATGTATTCTCGAAAAAGAGGAATTTGTTAATAGCTTGTTCAAATTTATTTGTTAGGAAGTATTGTCTGAAGTATTTATCTGGATTGTAGCGTGGAGTAAAACGTGGACGATAAGCAGCTCAACTTTTGAAATGTGGTGTTACTGAATAATGCTGAAGATTAGATGGATAGATCGCGTAACTACTGAGGTACTAAATCAAATTGGACAAAAGAAATTCATGGCACAGCTTGAGTAAAAGAAGTCACCGGTTGATAGGAGACACATCCTGAGGCATCAAAGAATAGTTAGTTTAGTAATGGATGGAAGTGTAGGGGTTCGAAATGGATTTAGCTGCAGTAGTCATTAGGAGATCGAAGAGGCTTGTACAGGACAGACTAGTTCGGAGAAGTCCATCAAACAAGCCTTCATACTAAAGACTATAACAACATCAGTAAAGACCCATCGATTATCATGTTCTACTACCATCGAGCGCAAGGAAAAGCCTAATTTATTGCTGCCACTTTCGATGATCACTAACCACCATCAGTCGCGTGAAGTTCTTCAGTCATCATATTTCCGTGGATGCATAAATTATATTCAACAACACTCTACATAACTGCAAAAACGCGAACTAAACACGTGGTGAAATTTAGATTATTTGTGTCGGGTTCTGATGGACGATTATGGTTTATGGACTACTATAATTTATTATGACTGATGATTAGCACATATGTAATCAACTACGGTAGCTGATGCGGTAGCAGTATCTAATCCAAAGATGCACACAAAACGCAAAGAATTCACAATTTACATTACTCCACCGCTATGCTCAGAAGCGGCTAGCGTTTGGAATTGTAACCGTATCACGTACATGGCCACATATGTAATGATTGTCAGTCACACTAAATCGGTACAGGTCCTTCACTAATCACATGCAGTGTAAGATGGTAATCTCAATCTGATTTTCGTAAGTTGTCGAAGTTCATGTCAGAGAGAAAGCAACTCATATTAAACAGTCTTTGGCCTTATTGTGGCACAGTCTTTGCCTCTGCGCAGTCTGATTTATTCTTAGTTGAAACGTGGGAAGTGATGGGCTTATTAAGTAGTGCGGTGTTGACGTGTGATTGTATTTGTTAGATGAACAAAGATTTATTGTAAAGGACGGCAAGGATGACTATGATATGTATATTGGAGGGCGAAGAGAATATAAATTTTGAATAATGTCGTTGCTTTTGAAGAGAAGAAGATGAGGTAAGACTGCAGCACTGCGCAACTAATTTGTTAGAGCAATTTTTCTCAGCTAGTTAACTCTCTGAGAGCTGAGAGAAGAGCCACCCTACTTCCCTGAATCATGCAGTAAGATACCAACTGATAAGCTGTTTGGTTTTTTATAGGAATTCTCTGTTAACATTGTATCCTTTTCAAATCATTTTTCACTTTGATAACCATGGTACTGTACAGATCAGTGTTATGTGTGAAGATCACGCGAAGCTTTACTCTGTCTTTTTGAATACATACTTCATTCTAAAATCGTTGTTTTGAAATTTCACAGGAATTCTACTTTCCCCATTTCACTGTTTTAAGCATTACCACATTGCATCATGTCGTACGTAACAGTTTGGATATTTATTTAGAAACAGAAAACTAGCTTAGCCGCTGCTAGCTATTACGCTTTCGAGAAATCTCCAACAATGTCGTCAAGAGGCAATGTAAGTGGAAATTATCTGGCCGATGATTGTTTTACTTCAGTTGTGCATTTAATATAAAGACAAGATGTATTGAGATCAGTTACGGTTCATTTCAAATTAGGTTCTGTTCAATCAAAGATTAGCGTACGACTTTAAGTTGGGTAACAGTTTTCGAGTACATAGTTTTGGTAATACATACCGGTAGATTTTTTTATAGAGTGGGGGGTAAATTTGGGTTAAATTTCATAAAGAAACACATAGTAGAGAGGTTACAACAGGAGATGACGGCACCATGTTTTCCAAGTTGATTCCTGTAGCACGGAAGCGACACGTCTCCAACCATGGATACACAATAAAACTATTCAGTACTCTCTGCATGGTCTGGCAGGTTTTACGAGGGAATATAAAAAGACGTCTTCTTTCTCTTCCCCACCTTTTTTTTCTCTCTCATTCATGCATGCTTCGTGAAGAAAATATGTAATTACAGCAAAAGATGGAAGTAATAACGTTGAGAATACACATTAATGTGGGGACAATAAGGAGTCTTCGTAATGACTTACGTGCTACATAGGAAGAGCGAAGATGACTTGTTTGATACGAATAGATACAACCGAGCGAGGTAATGCAGTAACTAACGGACGGAGCTCGTATTCGAGATTAGGGTGTTCAATTCTTCTCCCCGTTACTATCATTTAGGTTTCCTGCAGTATAAGAATGACGAGGTTGTTTCTTTTAAGAAGCTGCGTCCGATTTACTTTCTCCTGCCGGTCCAACGCTGCTTGTTCTCGCTGTCGACGATGTGTTTAAACACAAGCACACGTTATATGAACAATCAAGAAATTATGAATGAAATGAATAAACGTTCTACTGGCTATAAGGCGATACAGAGGTCAACGATGGCAAGCATCGGTGGTTCAGTGGTAGAATGCTCGCCTGCCACGCGGGCGGCCCGGGTTCGATTCCCGGCCGATGCATCATTTTTTAACAGACGAAGAAGGTAAGTAGACATACGTTTGTGCCCGGGTTCGATTCCCGGCCGATGCATCATTTTTTAACAGACGAAGAAGGTAAGTAGACATACGTTTGTGCCCATAAATAACAAAATACGAAATGAATTTCCGTGTTATGGTGCGCCATATCACACTGGCCGGGACTCTGCACATACAGACGTGGGAAGTCAACGACCTCTCGAGTGCTGGTAGTTATTCCCCGGCGACAGATGCCACGCAAACGCCATCTAGTCGCTACTGCTCTCTGCCAGCTGCGCGTGATAAACTGTTCCTACAGAATCCGTTAGAATGCGTCACAAGGAGACAGTGATTGCGTATCGCTCTTCCCAGCCCCGGGAACACGCGAGTAGCATGTCATTCAACAGCTTCTATGCTCGCTCACTCCTTGTCTTTTGTACCCCAGGAATGTCCACCTATCTATAATCTCAATTTTCAAGAACTTGTTGCTTGATTTCCTCTTACGGCAGAAATCATAGTCTTGGTAAGATATGAATTTGTTTGAATAGATGACTGGTTTCGCATTTACAGCCGCCATCAGATCTATTTTCGTTTCCTTTTACAAGCAAAGAATCCTTGACGCTAATCAGTACATAAAGACTCGGATAATCTACCGCGTGTATGGCATGACAACTGCAGAGTGCTCCAAGAGCGGCAATAAATATTTCAGATGGATGTACGGTGGGTAACTTATAGTTGATCAGTCCAAGTAAACACGAATCCAGTTTTCAGTGGGTGTAGAAATACAGCTGCCTACTGTACTGTAGAAGTAAACGGCTTGAAATAACTATTTAATAGTGAAAAGGCGATATTTGATTTGCTTGAGATAATTCTAGTAATTAGTTATATGGCTACCGACATTTAGTTCACTAGCCTATTACTCCTGTCAGGTCTAACTCGTTGAAGTTCATTAAACGCTGACAAATAATCTTAAATTTCAGTTCATTAAAGTCTGTTGCACAGATCTGTTCAAGTTCCAATGGTGGATTGAGAAAAAAGGAGTTAAAGAAACAGATTTTCTTTGACAGCATTTTGTGTTTTTATGGACACGCTGCTCGGTATCTCGTAGAGCAGAGTACATTAACAAGACGATCGCCGTAGAATTCTGTATGCACCACGCCGCAACAGCTCGTATTTCTTGTGATGCTGAAACTTGAGAAAGGATTCAGCGGAGCACTTCAGATCCAGACTACCATGCAATGTAGCGCTCTCCGTGGAATAATATATACTGGTCGCCATAAGAAGAAAATTTGTGTTTGATGTAACGACTTTAGCACAGAAAATTCTTCCATGCATGAAGACGGGCCGCAAGCAGGCTCGAACCCACGAGCGTTCCTCAAGGATTCCAACTATCTGAATGCTATCTATCTGTAGCGGTAATTATCTCGGTAGGTTTTGTCGGTACTTTTTGTTAAGTATCTTGTATTTATTCACAGAAAACCACTTGCTAGCGAATTGAACACTTTTACACCGATAGAACGCCGTAGCCTAATCTAGAACCAGAGTAAAATCATAAGCAATCCTCGTTACATACAATAAATCAGACATAACCTAGCATCCTCGAGTTCTGCACCACACCTAAGAGTTTAATGTATTATAATCGCTGCTTGCGCCTAACTTGCATTTGGAAAAAAAAGTTTATTTACAATTGTTCCGTAAATTACTTTTAATTAAATTGTCTCTCAGTCCTGCGACGTTGAATAATCAATACGTTTTAACTTCTGACAAATTGACACACGCATATCGTCATTATATTTGATCCATTACGGGTTGCGCAGAGAACTAGTTAAGTCTGAGAACTGGCGCTTTCTGCTCCAGCTCCCATCAGTAACACGTGGGTAAGTGACAGGACTTAGCCTTAAGACACACACCAACTACTTCAGTATACGTTTCATATACAAAAGTACGCCGAATATTTTATTTGCGAACTGCTGTTGTCGCAAACGTCTGCTACTTTCAAACTAAAGTAGACCTTGGTTTTCGTTGGAATTACTAATACAGCATGTTATACAGTAACTCTGCGCTGGCAACGTTAACTTCTTTCAGCCGCTTGCATCCTGAGGTACAGACAACTATTTTTTTTTGTGTCTCATTTTGTAATCTAATTCCCTCAACGGAGCCTTATGTTACTGAAATACGTTCCATTATATTTGTTTTGCTTCTCTTCAAGACTATCCATTCAGTTCAGCAAATCTTTAACATCCTTTTCTGTCGTTGACACAAAGGCCTCAGAATTTGTACTCGCATTTCTTTTCCCTGACCTTTAAGTCCCTTTCCTAATTTCTCATTGGTTTTCTGAAGTTCTTGCTCAATACGCAGATTGAATAAAATGGAGGATTAATTGCAATTCTGTCTCAGTCCCTTATGATCCATCGGCTTCCTTGCATGTCCTACGACTGTAATCTGGTTTCTGTACAGGTTGAAGATAACCTTTCGCTCCCTGTATTTTATTCCTGCTACGACCATAATTTCAAAAATTTTATTCCAATAAAAGTTTTCTCTAAATCTACAAATGCTATAAACGTGGCTTTGCCTTTCATAAGTATGCCTTCTACGACAAGTCGGAGTGTACTGCTGCATCGCCTGTTCCTACATTTCTCCAGGAACCAAACTGATCTTCCGCGAGGTCGGATTCTACCAGGTTTCCTATTCTTTTGTAAGTAATTCATGTCAGGATTCTGCAACTATGACTTATGTGTTTGGTAATATACACACATGTAAATACCTGCCTTACATTCTTCTTCATGTCTGAGGGTATTTCGACTGTCTCATATATCCTTCGTATCAGATGAAATACTTATATCAGGCTATGTTCTTTAGGGATCTTAATAATTGTGAGGTAGTGTCGTCTTCTGCAGGTCCCTTGTTTCGACGTTGATCATTAAGTATTCTGTTAAATTCTTCTCCCACTGTCTATATCGTTTTCATCTGTTTCCTCTTCCCTTGTCATGAAATTAGTTCCCCTTGTATATCCCTTCTATATATTCCTTCCACCTTTCAACCCTCCCTTCTTTACTTATTAATGGTTTGTCATCCGAACTCTTGATGAACATAACAGCTGCTTCTCTTTTCCTTGATGGTTGAATGTTCCCGTAGGCAGCCTCTATCTTTCCAATATGGGCTTTCATTTATCGTCTAGCTATTCCTGCTTTGCCATTTTACACTTTCTGTGAATCTCATTGTATACGTGTATATCCCTTTTTGGCTGCATCTTCTACTGCATTTTAATATTTTCTCCTTTCATAGATTAAATTCCGCCTTTGCTCCCTTTGAGGCACTTACGTCAGTGGTTCTTTAATTTGTTCGGATCCCATCGCCTTAATTTCAATCACATCTGAAATTTCTTGACTTTCATAACCAATAACGTACTGTAAATATCCATTTCCGCCCCTGAAAACGTTTTGTAGTTGAAAACCTAGTTTCGAAATCTGTCTTACCATTATACAGGGTGAGTCACCTAACATTACCGCTGGATATATTTCGTAGACCACATCAAATACTGACGAACCGATTCCACAGACCGAACGTGAGGAGAGGGGCTAGTGTAATTAGTTAATACAAACCACAAAAAAATGCACGGAAGTATGTTTTTTAACACAAACATACGTTTTCTTAAATGGAACCCCGTTAGTTTTGTTAGCACATCTGAACATATAAACAAATACGTAATCAGTGCCGTTTGTTGCATTGTAAAATGTTAATTACATCCGGAGATATTGTAACCTAAAGTTGACGCTTGAGTACCACTTCTCCGCTGTTCGATCGTGTGTATCGGAGAGCACCGAATTACGTATGGATCCAAAGGGAACGGTGATGGACCTTAGGTACAGAAGAGACTGGAACAGCACATTACATCCAGATGCTAACACTTTTTTATTGGTCTTTTTCACTGACGCACATGTACACTACCATGAGGGGTGAGGTACACGTACACACGTGGTTTCCGTTTTCAATTACAGAGTGGAATAGAGTGTGTCCCGACATGTTCAATGTGGTGGCCATCATTTGCTGCACACAATTGCAATCTCTGGCGTAATGAATGTCGTACACGCCGCAGTACATCTGGTGTAATGTCGCCGCAGGCTGCCACAATACGTTGTTTCATATCCTCTGGGTTGTAGGCACATCACGGTACACATTCTCCTTTAACGTACCCCACAGAAAGAAATCCAGAGGTGTAAGATCAGGAGAACGGGCTGGCCAATTTATGCGTCCTCCACGTCCTATGAAACGCCCGTCGAACATCCTGTCAAGGGTCAGCCTAGTGTTAATTGCGGAATGTGCAGGTGCACCATCATGCTGATACCACATACGTCTACGCGTTTCCAGTGGGACATTTTAGAGCAACGTTGGCAGATCATTCTGTATGTTGCAGCTGTTTGGGCCCCTGCAGTGAAGTGAGGACCAATGAGGTGGTCGCCAATGATTCCGCACCATACATTTACAGTCCACGGTCGCTGTCGCTCTACCTGTCTGAGCCAGCGAGGATTGTCCACGGACCAGTAATGCATGTTCCGTAGATTCACTGCCCCTTGGTTTGTGAAATCCGCTTCATCGGTAAACAGGTAGAACTGCAACGCATTCTCTGTTAATGCCCATTGAGTGAATTGCACTCGATGATTAAAGTCATCACCATGTAATATCTGACGTAGCGACACATGAAACGGGAGAAAGCGGTGACGATGCAGTATGCGCATGACACTACTTTGACTCAGTCCACCGGCTCTCGCAATGTCCCGTGTACTCATGTGTGGGTTCATGGCACAGCAGCTAACACACCAACTGCACCCGCTTCTCCTGTGACGGGCCTGTTTCGGACCCGTTTGCGCGCTACGACCATACCTGTTGCATACAGTTGGCGGTAGATGTTTTGCAATGTGCGGCACGTTGGATGCTCTCTGTCCGGGTACCGTTCTGCTTACACCCTACAGGCTTCAGCTGCATTTCGTCGACACTCGCCATAGATGAGTATAATCTCCGCCTTTTCAGAGTTCGAATACACCATGGTCACAGTTCCTACAACACTACACTATCACAGACGTCTGGTAACACGGTGTACTACAGTTGGTCTGCGTGCGGAGACGAATGCAGAATAACAATAGCAGCAAGCGGACACTGCGACAGCTAGACCAAACCACAACATTGCACTACAGCCACACTCGTAAACACGGTCGTCATCGTGAACATGTCCCTGCAGATGCTGCTCGCCGACCCTGGCCCGTGTTTGTTACAACACGCAACTGAATGTCTGAGGTTTCAAGCGTCAACTTTAGGTTACAATATCTCCGGGTGTAATTAACATTTTACAATGCAACAAACGGCACTGATTACGTATTTGCTTATATGTTCAGATGTGCTAACAAAACTAACGTGGTTCCATTTAAAAATCGTAGGTTTGTGTTAAAAAACATACTTCCGTACATTTTTTTATGGTTTGTATTAAACAATTACACTAGCCCCTCTCCTCACGTTCGGTCTGTGGAATCGGTTCGTCAGTATTTGATGTGGTTTACGAAATATCTCCAGCGGTAACGTTAGGTGACTCACCCTGTATAATCTACCTGAAACCAACCGCGGTCTGCAGGTCCTTCCACGTGAGCAACCTTCGTTCGTGATTCTTAAACCACGTGTTAGCAATGAGGAAATTATCTACATCTACATAACTGCTCTGCTGGGGGTTCATCGAACCACTTTCACACTATTCCTCTTCCGTTCCACTCTCTAACGGTGCGCGGGGAAAGCGAACACTTAAATCTGTGCGCGTGAGCACTGATTTCTCTTATTTTATTACAACGGTTATTTCTCGGTATGTAGCTCGGTGTCTATAAAATATTTGTCGGAGGAGAACGTTGGAGATTGAGGTCTCGCCGCAATGGAAAATACCTTTGTCTTAACGGATGCCGCCCCAATTTTGCGTATATTGTGTGGCACTCTATCCCTTGTTTCGCGATAATACAAAACGAGTAGCTCTTCTTTGTACTTTCTCGATGTCCTCCGTCAACCCTATCTGTAAGGGTCCATTATAGCACAACAGTATTCTAGAAGAGGACGGACAAGAGTAGTGTAGGCACTCTCTTCAGAAGGTGTGTTGCATCTTTTAAGTGTTCTGCGCTGCAGTCTTTGGTTCGCGTTCCCCACAACATTTTCTGTGTGTTCTTTCCAGTTTAAGTTGTTCGTTTTAGTACTTATATGGACGACCTCACGATTTTCTTTAGGATGAATTGACACTTTTTACACAATACTGATATCTTGTCTAAATCATTTCGTGATTGGTTTTGATCTTCTGACGACGTTACTAGACGGTAAATGGTAGTATCTTATGCAAACAATCTAAGGGGGCTACACAGGTTGTCTTCTAAATCGTTTTGTAGATCATGAAGAGCAGAGGGCCTATGATACTTCCTTGGGGCAGTGTCATAGATATGATACTTCATAGATGTGATGACTTACCGTCAGTTACCACGAACTGTAACCTTTCTGACAGGAAATCAGGAATCCAGTCGCACAGCTGACATGATACTCCATAGCCAAGAAATTCGATTATAAAACACTTGTGAGGAACGGTGTCAAAAACCTTCTGGAAATTTAAAAATATGTAATCGATTTGAGATCCCCTGTCGATAAAGCGCATTATTTCGTGAGAATAAAGAGCAAGTCATGTTTCTCAAGAACTACATTTTCTGAAACCGTGTTGACTATTTGTCAACAAATCGTTGTCTTCGACTGAACTCATAAGGTTTACACAATTTCTAAAATATTCTAAAATCTTACAGCAAATCGACGTCGATCTTACTTCCAGAATTCTACCGGATGGCTGATCCTGTCATTTTTTCCAACAGACCACGTTCTCCTTCTAATGGCCAAGTGACATACTTTTTTTTTTAACTCTCAAGTGAAATATTAATTCAAAATGTACAAGAGAAGCTCTCGCGTAGTTAAATATTTCCAGCATTTCCCAATGCACGTAGAATTTCTTGTTGGTCAATTCTTATTTTTTTTTTTTTTGTGGTACAGTATGCCACATATTTCACGCATTCTTGTAGCAATGATTATGTATTAAGACGAAATAATTATCAGTTTAACTTAAAGCGCTCCCACATTCTTGAAACAATGATACAGTAATGTCTAATGACTCTATTTCATTCGGGGGGACTGTGTGAACATTGCTACCTGCCTTTAACTACAGCTTGTACCTCTTTTCATATTCTCTGTCTTCAGCAGACAGACTAGTCGAAGTGAGTCACTGTTGCAATCAATATACACATGTTAGAACAGTTATCAGCAGAACGCTTCTGCCACTCCTTGCACGTTTTATAGGTTAGAAGGTGAGTGACGGCGTAGATATTACGAGAGTGCTGATGCTTATCATACCATTTTCGAAGCGATTGTTTCGTATATATATTACGTTTCTAGGCAGAGAAGTGTTAGCTTATCAGATGCTCATTGTACATAACTCCACCACTAGGTGGATTGTCAACATATTCTCGAAATCAGACCATGAACTTGTAAATAGTAATTATGATCACAGAATGTGCTTAAATATTCATTTACGTCCCCTGTTCTTTCCACTGCGCAAAGTGTGAAGCAACTATTCCTAAATATGATCCTCTTCTTTGAAATTCGGTGACTGCATTATAAAACATTTATTGCACTTGAACTTTATGTAAAAGAAGGGCATTTCATTCAGGGTATGTTTCTGAATACATACTTTCATTTAATCACAACCAAAAACAAGAGTAGTCCGCTTACAAGTTCTCGTAAAAGCTCGTCTGTCACTGGTAAATAACAGTGAATATAAATTACCGTCCCTCTTAAAATTCACTGAGCTTCATCCTATGTTAGTTTTGCTTCTGTTAAAAATTCAGAGGGCAGTAGACGTTCTCGTACTCTGTATGATAATCTTTTGGCTATAAATCTCGAGAATGTTCTACCGAGCCGAACGTCTTTACGAAATCTAGGAAGACGGAATCTATACACAGGGAGTAAATTTTAAGTTGACAAACCAGAATAACTCGAAAAATAAGCTTCACACCAAAAAATGTGTAGAATCCCAAGTTGATTATTTTCGTGGGTGACATCTTCTGGTGCTAAAATTAGCCCGCCACACCAGTCCCATGGTGGTGAGGTGGGAGGCAACTTTAAAATTTCAAATGAGAACTCCCATTTTTTATTACAGAATCAGATTCTATATAAAACACTACGTGCATTTTGTCTTAAATATTTGTTTTGATTCTTGGTAGTTGGCGCTGTAATTCAAGAAAATCCGTTCTCATTTTAGCGTGGAAAATGGTTACCGATAAATAAAAAATAGTTATTTACTTCGCAAATTTTGATTCGCTAAAACTAAAACTCTCCCTCTCTCCCCATACGGTAGGGTTTGAGAGAGAGGAATTAGAGTATTACAAATGTTGACCTCATGACCACGAAACAAGCAAAACTTATCCGCATCTGCGGAAAAAAATAATATTTGGGTCAACAATTATAAAACTTTAATTCCTATCTCTCAAACCCCACCCTTTGGGGAGAGAAGGAGAGATTTAGTTTTAGCGAATCAAAATTAACGAAGTAAATCAGAATTCTTTATTTATCCGTAACCATTTTCCACGCAAAAATTAGAACATGGATTGTCTTGAATTACAGCGTCAACTACCAAGAAACAAAACAAATGTTTAAGACAAAATGTACGTAGTTTTTTATGTAGAATCTGACTCTGCAACAAAAAATGGGGGTTCCAATTTGAGATTTTCAAGTTGCCTCCCGCCCCACCCCCAGGGGGCTGGAGTGACGGGCTAATTTTAGCACCAGCAGATGTCTCCCTCGAAAATAATCAACTTTGGATTCTACACATTTTTTCGTGTGAAGCTTATTTTTCGAGTTATTCTGGTTTGTCAACTTAAAATTTACACCCTTTATACGCACTACTATTTGTAAGTTACAGTTCGTGAAACAAATTGAATTATGTTGCATAAGATGATTTTTTTCTTTAATTTTATAATATCCTAGATACTGCAAGAAATTTGTATCAAGGCTGTTGGTTTCTAAATCGTCTATGTCGTTCTTTAACCCTTCTGATAAAAGGGGATCGGCACCGTCTCCCTCCAACCCTCTGGGACAGTTTATTAAACCTGACATTTGCAATATCGCCGTGAAAACACTCATTAAAACGTTATTTTCACTTTCAGATAAAGACCACAGTTATGAAGAGGTTTAGAAGGATGTAGCTGCTTTTCCCTAATAGATATAAGGAAGCTACTAACCTGTGATAATCTGTGAAAGAGCAGTGCCACGTGCTCGTATATAGGAAAGCTGCAGAAAGCAAAGATACTGAGTAACGCATCCTACGTGGAGAACGCGTATTCTGCTCATCCTGTTTACACCTTTGCAAATCGGCTTTTACGAATTAATGACCGTACGTCAAAAATAGAAGTAAATAATAATGGCTTGTGGACGATGATACGCTAGGAATGCGAAAAGATATTAATTAATTAATCAGTGGCAGATAAATCGCTTGAGCGTCAGTGGCGCAGCGCAGTAAGTGATTAATGAAGCCTCTATACCGACATGACGCTGTCGCGTGCGCTGGACGAGAAAGAACAGACAAGCCGACCATGCAATCCTCGATTCTATGTGACGCGAATTAAAAAATCTGAAATGAGGCAAAGCAAATTCTGTGTGCAGTTTCTGAATATAAAATGGAATGAATGCACTGAAAAAGAAAGAAAAAAACCTACTAGCTTCTCTGCAGACTTGCAGAATGTAAAAAAATTAATACAAGACATACCATACTTGTTTCAAGAGATATACAACGTCGTAGTTGTGAACTGAGATATCGACAACATTTCAGTCCTCAAATTGTCAACACCCACCAAATTACATTCTTTTATCAATGTCTTATGGAAACTATTAACCTTTATAGTTCTCTCGAAGATAAGTATGTGTTAGTTCTTGCTATATATCAGAATTCTCACTAGGCGATGACTCGCGCCGATTACTCATATCACTAAGTTTTACTTTCTGCCTGTTAATGCCTTTTATCAGTATGCAAGCGACGGAATGCTTATAAATGTTCCAGAAAGCCGAGCATAAAAATGGGATTTCCCGGTCCTCATCTCTCGGTGTCTACTGATAATAAAAAGGTAGGTTTAAGTACTTTGGCTAGGCCTTGCCCTACGGGCCATCTGTATATCAAACGGAGGGACTGTCTTAGTGTTACTGTACTACAGTACAGGCTCAAAATATGAATATTGCACATTTTATCGTGCGTAGGCAAATGGAGCAAATCGGTTGGCCCTTTTTGTGTTTGATATGGTATACGGTGGGCTTGATAGCACCTTAAGTTCATGGGCAGTTCCCTGGAAAACCTCAAAAATTTCGCAGTGACCAGCGGACCAAAACCCGTCCGAGCATCCCAAGATGGTTAAGCACGGCAAAGAGCTGAAATTTTGGCGCTATATTACTAAGACACCGATCTCGTGTAATCTCGAAAACTTTCTTGGTATCTTTATCCCTTTCCCAGATACAGAAGTACAAAGTTAGATTGATTCGTCACAGATATACCTGAGATAAACACAAACCAATTAAACTGGCAGGTATAATTGGGAGTGGAATTCGTGGCGATCCCTGAGAAAATTCCCAAGAAAGCGTTTTTCACCATTTTGTCATCGTCAGCAGCTGAAAAAGCCCGAACTGCCGATTCCATGATGGCTAGGGACAGAAAATGGCTGCAATTTTTACGATATATATCTCAGCTCCCTATCTCGAACTACCTTGAAAATTTTCATGGTATCTTCATCCGTTTCCGGGATACAGAGATTCACTACACGTGCACATAAAGTAAGCACGTAAAACGCTGTGTGAGGCGAAAACGTGGTTTATAAAGTGACTTAAGACGGAGAGAAATAATGTAAAGTGTCTCCGTTTAGATTAGAAGTGTTCTGGAAACTCCATGTTATGGCACTGAAGCAAATGCAAAAATTTTGTGCGCGTAAAACCCGGTCTGGGGTATAAAACTAGATCTGATTATTTCAATTTCACATAAGTAAACTATTAAAATTTTATTGACCCATCAAGTTCTTTTCATAGTGACGTCATGCCCTGTTGCGGCAGGGAAAAGAAAAGAACCAGCGAAAAAATGCTTCTATCGGAACACAAAAAAGGCGAGTATGCTCCTCTTTATTAAAAGACATTGACTGAAAAGAGGAGTACCAGCTGTCTCATTCTACCTTACTCAGAATCATTAAAAAGTTTCCCAAACATTTTGGCGTGAGAACATATTCGAGCTTTTTTATGCTGAGAGAGAAGGTGGCAATGGCAGCGGGAATGAGATGGAGAAGTAATAAATACAGGCAGATAGTACACAGTGGTTGAAGTGTAGAAAAAACGAAGGACACAATGGCAGTATGAAAGAAAGGGGCGCACGGTGACAGAGGAATATAGTACGTAGTGAGAGAACAGTGCTAGGAAAAGAGAAAGATAAAGTGGAAGTGGGTGAGAGTCAATGATAATGAGAGGCAGAGCTATGACAATGACAATGACAATGAGGAAGAGGAAGATAGTGACAGTAAAAAGAGAGCAGTGGGAATGAATGAGATAATAGCAGTAACAGGGAACAAGAGGGAGATAGTGACATTGAGAGGAAACAGTAGTAGTGGTGGTGGTGGTGGTGGTAGTAATAGTAGTAGTAATAGTACGACCACTGAATAAATTTTCAACTGTCAAGATCGCTAAAATAATATATATATAGTCGGGTCTGCGGAAGATAGGACCCAAAGTGCTAGAATACAGAAACTAACATAACACATATAATTATACCCAAAATTTGGACTACATGGAATAACAACCTACCTATGTTTACATCATTACACAGTCTCCTCCTTCAGTATAGTATGTGGTACGATGCAATGCATGTCCACGTTGATATCGTGAGGTATACTAGAAGTCGGCATGTCAATTTTACAACATACAACAACAGCTATATGCACACATATTACTGCAACGATTACAATTACTCACAATCATCGCAACTTTACAGCCGACGGATCCCAGCGTAAACATTCTTTGTGCTTCATAAGTACTTCACATGTACGCAGTGGTAGTACAAATCGATACTAACACAGGTGATTCAGGCATGGATCTACTATTCCAAATATACACATGCCTAAATTATCATGACATATAAGCCAAGTCAGCATTCTAAAAAAACTGTCTGCAAAACAATGTGCAGCATTCATAAAACGTAATTGATGCATAAAGCTTTTTATATCATTTTAGAAAACTTTTATAAACATTTTATAAATATTCCTTTATTATATTATCCTTTATACAAAATCGCAACTAACACGACAATGTATAATCACTTAAAAGCTCTCTGTGAGCAGCTAATGGTGTAATAAGTAGGTTGTCTTTAATACATCCAGGAGTAGCTCGATATACCAGTACTCACAACAAAATTGACTTTGGAGATCACCCAAGTGACAAGAAACATATTACAAACATCAGGCGCAACATGGAAGTCTTACAGAAAACCCCTAAAAGGTGGAGATATCTAGAGAGAACTTCTAGATATCTAGTAACAGAAAGTATCTTCCGGAACATTTGTTGAACAATCAATTGGAATCTAGTCAAAAACCTTTCCTACAATCAATGATGAGCTGTTACAATTTTAGTTAAGTCTAAGCGTATCATAAAACTGATGATAGCTTTAGCAATGCACGTTTAGAAGTAGCTAGATAGTAGATTCTTGGACTTATTTCAGTTGGAAGCATCATTTGTGATAAGAGAAATTCTTATCGCCCTACCTAGATCTCATGTTCCGACATAGAAAGAATAACCTAACCATCGCCATACTGCATTTCAGGATAGCTTTTGTGCTGTTAGTCATCTAAAGAGAATGTTACGTGAAAACAATAATTGCATTACGATAGAAAAGTGTGAAGGGATAGTAATAAAAGATCGCAGGTTAGTTTAGGAGCAGCTACAATCCTATGTTGGTTTAGAATTGTGTATTTACATCAAATAACGCAACGAATTTACCTAGACATCTGGAAACGATGTTGTATATGGATGTCGGAGGCTGAGATGTCACCTAGACGCCATAGTACGCATTATCATAAGTAAGAGTATTTATGCATCAAATTAAAAATGCAAAAAATTTTTAATAGATAGATCACAGGTTCAACAAAAGCTATTCCGATTTCATGAAATAGTACATCTCTCGTCGAATGACGCCGGCAGCGGTGGTCTAGCGGTTCTAGTCGCTCAGTCCGGAACCGCGCGACTGCTACGGTCGCAGGTTCGAATCCTGCCTCGGGAATGGATGTGTGTGATGTCCTTAGGTTATTTAGGTTTAAGTAGTTCTAAGTTCTAGGGGACTGATGACCACAGATGTTTAGTCCCATAGTGCTCAGAGACATTTGAACCATTTTTCGTCGAATGACGGATGTTGTAAATAAGCTCGCATAACAGCATATTTGTTAACAAGACATAAAATATTAATTATAGCCCCATGTTCGCTTCTTTGGGTAACTTTTGCCTGTGGTTCCAAGTAATTCTGCATGGAACAAAATTAAGATCGTAATATTAGGCATATACGATCGCACATTGATGAGGGCTATCCAAGGAGAAAACCTATGAATATAATAATTATAACATAAATATCTATGAATGATTAGCAGCATTAAATCACGTGTTATTTTACGAGCATTCGTAATCTAAAGTAGTTTATAATTGTGAACTGATCATATCAAACGCTAACGGTCTTGCCGCAGTTGTAACAGCGATTCCTGCCATATCACCGAAGTTAAGCTCTGTCGGGGTGGGCTAGCACTTGGATGGGCAAGCGGGGGGCACTCAGTCCTTGTGAGGAAAACTGAGGAGCTACTTGACTGAGAAGTAGCGGATCCGGTCTCGTAAACTGACATATAGACGGGAGAGGCATGTGTTGACCACATGCCCCTCCATATCCGCATCCAGTGACGCCTGTGTGCTGAGGATGACACAATGGCGGGTCGGTGTTGTTGGGCCTTCATGGCATGATCGGACGGAATTTAGTTTTTATTATACCAAACAATGGAAGATATGACACCTATACCTCGGCTGACGAAACTGCACGTAGACATGGGTTACGTGCTCTCACTTAGACGTCGGACGACATATTGTCGTATACAAGCTAGTATAAACAACATGTTTGCTAACAAATGTGCAAAATATTAATTGTAGCTCCATTGGTAAATAGGTATAACGTATTCTTCCAGATGAAAAGTATCATACGGTATTAATTGCATCTTTGATTTCGACTAATTATGAATGTAACGAAACCAGCTTACATATGGCATTATAAAACATACATAAGAATTTTTTAAAAAGTCTTAGGTTCATTTTATGTAATTTGATATTAAGAAATGCTAAAAAAATATAAGTATTTTTAGAGAAAGGTTTTTAGACAATCTTCATAGAATATAATTCTGTGTGGAAAATTACGTTGGAGATTTATTGCATAAAAATCTTTTTTAAAATTACAATGTTTTGCACACTGACCATATTCTGTTACAAGGTGACGTTTTGAAATTAGTCATCTCAGACGAATATCGCGTGAACATACTTCTGCCAGCCTATGCATGTGTAAGAGTGAGCTGGTAATGCTAGATCATGGGCACATCCCGTGCGTGTGTGAAGTCATACATTGGCCAGACAACCAGGACGATGGATGTCAGGTGCAAAGAACACCAGAGGCACACCAGACTCGGACAGGCAACCAAATCTGCCATAGCGGAGCACTGTCTGGAGCTCAGTCACTCATTGGACTACAACAACACCAAAATTGTGACACAGACGCCATATTTTGGGACAGTGTTATAAAGGAGCGCCCAACGCGAGACGGGCGTCAGACAGCTGCCACAACTGCAGGTGGTGGACGAGGCGGGCGCGGACGTCCGTCGGAGCACCAGGGAAGTCCAACACCTCAGGAGCAGCGCCAAGCGGGCGCGGACCGCGAACGGAACGCCAAACGCGGGTCCGGCCCCACACAGCTGCCACGACCACAGATGGTGGACGAGCCGGGAGCGGACGTCCGTGGGAGCACCAGGGAAGGGCTAAAACCTCAGGAGCAGCACCAGGCGGGCGCGGACCGCGAACGGAACGTCTGACACAGGACAGGCCTCAGAGAGCTGCCACAGATGGCGACCAAGTCGGGCGCGGACGTCCCAGGGAGCACCGGGGAAGAGACAAGACCCTACAAGCAGCGCCAGGCAGTGCCGACTGAGATGTCGCATAGTACGGAGGGGGTATTAGCGCGCGCGCGAGAAGCGAGCGATCACGTGTCGGCCGGCCGCGGTCCGATGGGGCTTGCCCCGTCGGCCGCCCCGCCATCAGCCGACACACCGATGACGAACCGACCCGCAGCGGGGGGAAGTAATAGTACCCACGCTGCGGAGCAGCCACTGGACGCCGAAATGGATTTCCATTATGATTTGGACGCCGACAACGCCGCAGACGAATGCATTGCGCGTCGTCGTGAAGAAGAGCGGGAGAGACGATCTCGCCCACGCGCTACTGATAGATTATTTGCGCGGGATGAGCCGTCCGCTGACGGATTTCAACAACCTCCGGCCAAGAAACAAGCGCGACCTAGACCGGTCGTCGTGGCTCGAGAGCTACCGGTTTCTAACCGCTACCAGCCGCTACAAGGAACGGGAGCAAACTTAAACGAAGCCATCGCATCCTTGGCAGCACACCAGCGCGACCGCGATGAACAGCTGCGGCGCCCTGAAGACACCGAACAACTCCATGACGCTGACATCGGGGAAAACACCGATCAAGCACCGCCGACTGCAGCCACAAGAAAAGTCCCACCAATCGTCCTCCAATTCACCCAGGACTACAAGAAGCTACGGAACTGGCTGAAAGACAACTGCAAACAGCCATTTACAGTCAAGCAAATCGGGGATGATCTCTTAAAGCTACTACTGTCATCCACGGAGGACTACGTTCTAGTAATGGACGTACTCGGGAAGCAAGGAATCCCGAACTACACTTTCCAGGCAGACAGACCGCCCACCATCAAGGCTCTGATAAAAGGAATACCAAGGCGACTCCCACACGAAGACGTGAAAGAGGAATTAGAAGAGATGGGTTACGTCGCCACCAAAGTCGACTACCACCACATGCCGGGGACCAATCAACTTTCGGGCCATCGGGTCGTCATCTTACAGGATACTCCGCAACATCGCGGTATCTTCAACGTCACGCGATTTTACAATTTATCTGTCACAGTAGAAAAACTGCGGAAGACGCGGGGCACAATCCAGTGCTTCCGCTGCCAGGGCTTCGGTCACGTCGCCCGCCTCTGCACGATGCCCATCATGTGCGTCAAATGCGGCGGCGCTCACGACAGCCGCACCTGCACACTCCAAGAAGGCAAAACACCTACCTGCGGGCTTTGCGGCGGTCCTCACACAGCTAACTTCCGCTCCTGCCCGAAGCACAAGGAGGACAACAGGAGGAGAAGAGGGCTCCCACCACTGAAGAACAAGAACACTTCTGCAACACAGCGACGGCAACCACCGCCACCACCGCCGCCTCCTGCTGCTGACGGACGCTCCTGGCCTGCTTTACGAAACCGCACCCCGGCCCAGGCACGCCTCACAACGGCCTACGCTGCTGCAGCCTCTGCCCAGCAACCAGCGGATGCACCTACAGTCCCATCACGCATGCCCGCCTCACAAAGACCACGCCAACAGCCTCAGACAGCACCGCAGAACGATGCAGACATCGTAAAACTGCTGACGAGCATCGTCACCACGTTGGCTGATGTTACCAAGCAGCTAACACAGCTGCCCACCACCATCGCCGCCGCAGTCGACGCGGCGGTCTCCAGAGCCGTTACGGCAGCTATTGAAGCCTCAAGACCAACTCAGCATGCCTAGAGCAGCACGGCTTGAAGACCTAAGGATTGTTGCATACAATGCTAACAACCTTACCCAAGACATTACCGAACTACAGCAGTTTCTCCAAGACCACAACGTCGACGTCTGTCTCGTTAATGAGACGTTTCTGAAACCTGGCATTCGAAGCAACATCGCAAACTACCGCTGTTACCGACGAGATCGCCTGACGCACGGAGGGGGCACCGCCATCTTCATTCGCAACACCCTCCAGCACCATGAAGTTCAACCGCCCATCACTCAGCATATCGAAGCTACAGCAGTTCTTCTGGAAACGCACACAGGTCCCATCACATTCATCTCAGTCTACCGGAGCCCACGCAGAATCATCTCTCTCGACGACGCAAGAGCGCTCCTCCGCGCGCCAGGCAAACTCTTTATCGCCGGGGACTTAAATTGTAAACATGCAGCGTGGAACTCGTCGGTCACCAACTGGAGTGGACGAATACTTCTTCAGGCACTTGAAGAAGCTCACGCTCACGCATGCGGCCCTGAAGAGCCCACATGCTATCCCTCGAGAGGCATACCAGATGTCATCGACATCGCCATAACGAAAGGTCTACCACAGTTCCTCGACGCTGATGTCATCCACGGACTCAACTCAGACCACCTTCCGGTCCTCTTCAGCCTACGAGTGACAGCGGAACATGTGCCAGGAAGACTAAACTTACGACGAACGAACTGGGACCGCTTTCGTGAACACATTGACTCTGCATTCACCGCCATTGACGAAGACGACGACATCACGGAAGAATCATTCACGCACCTCACCGCCATCATCACCGACGCCCTTCACGATGCGACACCGCCACCGCAGCCGCATCGCCCAGTGGTGCCCAGCCTGCCGCAGGCCATCCTCGCCTCCATTCGGACGCGGAATCGACTGTGCAGAGAGTGGCGCATTACGCGCAATGCAGCCCTCAAACGTCGCATTAACCAACTTCGACGAGAAATCCGTGCTGGTATTGCTGCACACCGCAATGAGCGATGGGCAGACAAGCTCCGCAGCTTCACACCCGATCCACTAGGATGGCAAACAGTGAGCCACTTCACCAACAGGAAGACTAGAACGCCGCCACTGACGACAGATGACCGCACAGCCTACCGACCTGACGACAAAGCTGATATGCTTGCAGACGTATTTGAAGCAAACTTCCAGCCATTACAAGACCGAGCCGACTTACAACGTACCGCTGACATCGAGCGCGACGTCGCCGCACTACTGCAAGAAGACGTTGAAGACGAAGAACCTATCACCCCAATTACACCTGAAGAAGTGCAAGTGGGCATCAAGCAGCTTCCCAACAACAAGGCGCCAGGATCGGACGACATCGCCGGCAGAGTACTCAAGCAACTACCCTGGTCGGCGATCGTCCATCTTGCTGCACTGTTTAACTGGATTCTCACAACAGCTACGTTTCCTGCTGCATGGAAGCATTCAGTCATAGTCGCCGTACCAAAACCGGGCAAAAACAAGAAACACCCCACCAGCTTCCGACCCATCAGCTTGCTTCCCCACGTCAGCAAGCTTTTCGAGAGACTTCTTCTTCAACGCCTTCAACGACTGGCGACGCAACTGGACATCCTCCCGCCGGAACAGTTCGGTTTTCGAAGTGGACACTCGACTACGCAACAAATCCTACGAGCGGTTGAATATATCAAAGACGCTTTCAACCGGCGGGAATTTTGTGGCGCAGTCCTTCTAGACGTCACGAAGGCGTTCGACAGCGTTTGGCACCAAGGCCTACTCTGGAAACTCCACACACTTCGACTGCCACGAATCTACGTGAAACTGATAGCATCCTACCTCGAACACCGGACGTTTGCCGTACGACTCGACAATGCAGTCTCTCGTGCGCGCAACATCAACGCTGGCGTGCCCCAAGGATCGGTCCTTGGGCCGGTTCTGTACATCATGTACACATCTGACATGCCAACGGTACCCAGAGTGGAGAAGGCCATTTACGCCGATGACACCATGCTGTATTCCAGCAGCCGATGGAAGGAAGTACTCGTGCCGCGACTGCAGAGCGCCCTCAACAGACTGGAAGACTGGGCGGCCCGCTGGAAGATTGGCTTCAATCCGACAAAGACGCAGACAATCATCTTTACGTGGAAACGGACTATGCCGCAACGTCAACTACGACTCTATGGGACGCAACTCCCCTGGCTGTCCTCAGTAAGGTACTTGGGGGTCATCATGGACAAGAAGCTTACGTGGCACCAGCACATTGCAGACCTTAGAAAGAAGATACACCAGCGTTTAGGGGCTTTATACCCTATTCTCAACGAGCGGTCAGAACTCTCCATCTCGAACGGACTCCTCATTTATCGAATGTACCTCCGCCCTTTATTTGACTACGCTTGTGAAGTCTGGGGCGTTGCTGCTAAGACACACATTCAACGACTGCAGTCGTTACAAAATAAAATTTTACGCCGAGTATTTCACGTCCACTGTCAGTTTCCACACCAATACCTTCACGACGCTGCAGAAGAACTGGAAGTCCTCGACAGACACAAGAAGATCGCAAGACGCTTTTACGAGAAGACGCGGACATCGACGAATCACCTCATCAGGGAACTTGGAGCACCACCACGACCACGAGAACGACACAGACGACCAGTTGCGATGCTAGACAGATGAGGCAGCGCAACCTTAAGATAACAACAAGATAAAGTAAGAAGAAACAAATTAAATTACGATCCCAACACAGCCCACGCCCTTCCCGAAAAACACACAAAAATAAAGATGACACATTTCCCCAACACCTTACGATGAAGGCAATGCCGAAAGGTACATCCTTCGTAAATAGCTGACCTCAGCCTTCAGAAGTGGAAGTAGCAGCGCCAGGCGGGCGCGGACAAACAGAGCGCCCAGCGCCCTCTGGGAATAAATACTGGACAAGATCCTCCAATATGGCAGTCTCAGGTAGCACCTGAAGAAGTCATCGAGTTACGTGGCCGAAATATTGTGCCAGAGCGACACAAACATCCGGCAGTAGACCCGATTGTTCCACATGTCAAGTCTCGCCGGGAAAGCTTGAAGAGTTACAAGAATTTTTTTGTTTCTGACGTTTTGACAGTTCTGTTCTATATTTTTGAAGTGATTTACGCTTTCTGACAAAAAAAGTGAAGCAATCATATGAGATGCGCAGATGTCAACGTAGTTTTGTATACTGACACACAATCGGCGCATATGTAAATGATCAGAGTTGCAATTATCTATGATGGATAGACCATCTATCAGAGTGCTTAGTTTTGTTAGAGTTTAACGTTGTTACCAGGCCTGGTAGTGCGTATAAAGAACGTGAACAGCGTGAAATGTTGAGTGATCACGGCAAAGGACACGCAGATGGCGAGTACTCGCGTAAAAAAGCGATATCAGCGCCTGGCAGATTTTAGGGGCCTCATTGTGGGGGTCTGTTTGGCTGGCGGTCCGAAGCTTGCAGTATCCACGTTTCTGGGGCATTCGAATGCGACAGTGGCCTGACATCGGAAAGCATGCATACTCGTCGCCAGTGGTCTGGTCGACCACGTCGGACCACCGCAAGGGGGATAGTCGTATTGTTCACCAAGCACATCGTAATTCCCTTCACAACTGCACCTGTCATCCGTGAACTTGTATTGGACTACCTGCAACGTTGTGTATCATCCCGTATTATTGGTTGGAGACAAGCAGCAGCCAAAAGTAGGGAATTTCCTTCTCACGCATAGACTGCTGTTAACATCACAAAACAACCGGATTCGACTGGAGTTGTGCCATGGTCAAGGAGCATGGAATGGCGATGAATGGCGTCGTATCGTGTTCAGCGGTCCTGCACTGTACCGAATGCCCTTCATTGATGATTTTGGGGTCTACCTGGAGAGAGCTAGAATGCTTCCAGTGTTTTGGAGAGGCACAGCATTTTTACTCCTGGCACGTGGTATGCGGGGCTATCGGGTATGACGTCATATCGCAACTGGTCGGGGCCAACGAGATATTCGGACCCAGCAACGAACTTGTGACGTCACGTTAGTCGGCTTGTCCACCGCACTTCCTGAACACTCAGCTGCGTGCAGTGCCCACGGGAACACTGCGTGTTTAAAAGCATGCAAGTTCTCAATAGCATGCGACAAAGTTAATATTGAAGTTAAATATTGAACTTCAATATTAACTTTGTCGCATGCTATTGAGAACTTGCATGCTTTTAAACACGCAGTCAAAAATTATTAAATTCGTCTGAAACAGTTACTCGCTCCCCGCCGGAGACAACTGCTGGCACTCGTAAGACCTGAAGTGTCACGTGGTGTGACGTATGCTCCACGGCCTGTCTTTCTCGTGGACCCCGAAAGTGGTAGTGATTGAGGGTAGTCGACAGCACAGTTGTTTGTTATGGACATCCTGTGACCTCACGTATTACTTTTCACGCAGCAGTAGTAGTTTTTCAAGAGGATAATGCTAGTCGTACACACGACGTGTATATCTAAGAATTGTTGAGGTACTCTAGTGGTCAGAAAGACCTGCAGATTTGTCCTTGATAGAATGTAGTTGGGACCAGCTAGGACGTCAACTCTCTTCCACTGCCAGTATAGAGGATATCAAGGCACAGCTACAACAGTTGTGGGCCATATTACCTCAGTAGAAAATACAACGCTCTCATAACACCCATCATAATCGAGTAGGTGTGTACATCCAGGTCAGAATGGGTGTAACATCATACTGGTAAGTGGGCTCCCACTGCTAAGTCCCTTTTGTTCAAATGGTTCAAATGGCTCTGAGCACTATGGGACTCAACATCTTAGGTCATAAGTCCCCTAGAACTTAGAACTACTTAAACCTAACTAACCTAAGGACATCACACACACCCATGCCCGAGGCAGGATTCGAACCTGCGACCGTAGCAGTCCCGCGGTTCCGGACTGCAGCGCCAGAACCGCTAGACCACCGCGGCCGGCAGTCCCTTTTGTATCTGACTTGATTTTGCAATCAGTGAACTAACATTCCATACCTACTAAAACCGTGAAGTTGCATTTTGAATCCTCCTCCACTTGTGGGTGCTTATTTTTTTTTGTCAGGCAACAGTCCTTACAATATAGTTCATGAAAGTAATTTACTTGTGACTTATAATTGCTTGTTTTAATAGAACTAGAGCGCATTTAATTCCTGGCAAATTAAATTTCTTTGCAATTCCTTCTTATCTGGGAAGGTAACTTTCTTCTGCGGTGATTTAATGAATCAAGAGACTTACACGAGCGAGCCGTAAGTAGCTACGTAATTCTACTGACAGCAGCAAGTGTAATTTTTATACCCACTCCCAAGGACTACTTGTTATAATTCCACAAAATGTCGAATCCTCGTCTCGGTCAATGAACTTGAGAAATATCTTCCTGAACAATGAATTTATGTGGCTTTTCACGTATAATCTGAACACTGTTACAACATTCAGGCTTCAAGCGCAACTATTCATCTAATTTTTTCTTAGTTTTGTGATTCGCTTTTCTTTTTCACCTGTAATAACTGTGAATTTCAGAAGATGTATTGATGTTTTTCCGTTTATTCATTCTCCACAATTTTTACTTATCTTTTTTATTCATAGTCGATCACCTAGATTACTAATACAGTCTTTGTTTTTACTGAACATTAAAACCACTGATGTGGACATTATGTTTTTATGTAACTTTAAAATATCTGGAGAAGTTCAGTTCTTAACTGTTTTAACTATGACACTTTTAACTGTTTTATTAGCCATAAATCTTGTACTATATTGTTTAGATTAGATAAGATTACTACTTGTTCCATAGATCATGAATATGACACTTTGTAATGATGTGGAACGTGTCAGGTTAATAAATGGTGTCTATACAAGCTATTACATTACGCAAAATATTACATGACACTTAATATTTTTATTTTTATTTTTTGTTTTTTTGTTTTTTGTTTTTTTGTGGGGGTTGGGGAAATTACGCACTTACTATATCCAAAAATTCATCTAATGAGTAGAAGGATTGCCATTAAGAAATTCTTTTAATTTCCTTTTAAATGCTATATGGCTATCTCTCAGACTTTTGATGATATTAGGTAAGTGACCAAAGCCTTTTATGGCAGCATAATTTACCCCTTTCTGAGCCAAAGTTAGATTTAACCTTGAGTAGTGAAGATCATCCTTTCTCCTAGTGTTGTAGCCATGTACACTGCTATTACTTTTGAATTCGTTTGGATTCTTAATAACAAATTTCATAAGTGAAATATATATAGTGAGGCTACAATGAAGATCTCTATCTCTTTAAATAAGTGTCTGCAGGATGATCTTGGATGAGCTCCAGCAATTATTCTGATTACATGCTTTTGTGCAATGAACTCTCTTTTTACTCAATGACAAGTTACCCCAGAATATGATGCCATACGAAAGCAGAGAATGAAAATAGGTGTGGTAAGCTAATTTACTGAGATGTATATCGCCAAAATTTGCAATGACCCTAATAGCATAAGTAGCTGAACTCAAACGTTTCAGCAGATCATCAGTGTGTTTCTTCCAGTTCAACCCCTCATCAATGCATACACCTAGAAATTTTGAATATTCTACCTTAGCTACCGATTTCTGATCGAAGTCTATATTTATTAATGGTGTCATTCTATTTACTGTGTGGAACTTTATATACTGTGTTTTGTCAAAGTTTAATGCGAGCCCATTTGCAGAGAACCACTTAATGATTTTCTGAAAAACATTGTTCACAATTTCACCAGTTAATTCTTGTCTGTTGGGTGTGATAGCTATACTTGTATCATTGGCAAAAAGTACCAGCTTTGCATCTTCGTGAATATAGAATGGCAAGTCATTAATATATATTAAGAACAGCAGAGGACCCAAGACCGAACCTTGTGGCACCCTATTCTTGATTGTTCCCCAGTTTGAGAAATCACCAGTTTTTTGCATATTATGTGAACTGCTTATTTCAACTTTCTGCACTCTTCCAGTTAGATATGATTTAAACTATTTGAGCACTGTCACATTCATTCCACAGTACTTGAGTTTCCCTAGAAGTATTCCATGATTTACACAATCAAAAGCCTTTGACAGATCACAAAAAATCCCAACAAGTTACTTCCGGTTACTCAAAGCACTTAATGTTTCATTAGTGAAAGTATACATAGCATTTTCCGTTGAAAAACCCTTCTGGAAACCAAACTGAGATTTTCTTAAAACTTTATTTTTCAAAAGTTTAAAGCTACTCTACAATACATTACTTTTTCAAGCATTTTGGATAAGGCAGTCAGAAGAGAGATTGGGCAGTAGTTATTGACATCAGACGTATCTCCTTTTTCATGCAGTGGTTTAACAATGGCATACTTCAGTCTATCTGGGAAAATACCCTGCTCCAGAGAGCTATTACATATCTGGCTAAGAATCCCCCTTACTTCTTGGGAAGAAGCTTTTATTATCCTGCTGGAAATGCCATCAATTCCATGTGAGATTTTATTCTTGAGAGAGTTTACTATCTTCCTGATTTCAGAAGAAGAGGTGGGTGGAATTTCAATTGTATGAAATGGTGTGGGTAAGGCCTCTTCCATTAATTGCCTTGCTTCTTCTAATGAACATTTAGATCCTATTTTCTCTACAACATTTACAACATGATTATTCAAAATGTTTTCGACTTCTGGCTTGTTGTTTGTCAAGTTTTCATTCCCTTTTATGGTAATGCCATCATCCTGTACTCCTGATTGCCCTGTCTCCCTTGTAATAATATTGCAAATTGTTTCGATTTTTTTTATCAGAGGTATTTATCTCAGACATGATGCACATGCTAGTAGTTTTTATAATATTTGGCTGTTTCTGGGTCATTACCCTTTCTTGTTGTTAGATACAGTTCCCTTTTGTGGTTACAAGATATTTTTATCCCTTTAGTAAGCCAAGGTTTTTTTGCATGGTTTCTTATAATTTGATTTAACTACTTTCTTGGGGAAACAGTTTTCAAGTTCTCTTACAAGTTTATCATGAAATAAGTTATATTTTAAATTATCATTGGGTTCCTTGTACACCTCATCCCAGTCTAACTGCTGAAGATTTTCTCTGAAATTTCTAATTCTTGAGTCATTAATTGAATTACTGAATGGAGTTATGTTATATACTGTAACTAGCTGAGCACCATGATCAGAAAGGCCATTCTCAACAGGACAAGAATTAATGTTTTTAAACCTATCTTGGTCTATAAAAGTGTTATCTATCATTGTGCTGCTGTCCTTCACTATCCGAGTAAGAAAATTAATGACAGATGTCAAATTGAAAGAACTGAGCATGACTTCTAGGTCATTCTTCCTATTACACTCTTTCAGTGAATCAACACTGAAGTCCCCACAAATAATAATTTGCTTTCCCCTAGCTGACAGATAGCACAACAAGGCATCCACGTTTTCCAGGAACAAATGAAAGTTTCCTGAAGGGGACCTATATACTGTTACAAATTACACTCCTGGAAATTGAAATAAGAACACCGTGAATTCATTTTCCCAGGAAGGGGAAACTTTATTGACACATTCCTGGGGTCAGATACATCACATGATCACACTGACAGAACC
Organism: Schistocerca cancellata; assembly: GCF_023864275.1. Lineage (NCBI taxonomy): Eukaryota > Metazoa > Arthropoda > Insecta > Orthoptera > Acrididae > Schistocerca > Schistocerca cancellata. Next base: position 390,353,853 of record NC_064627.1, read on the forward strand.
ACAGGCACATAGACACAGGCAACAGAGCATGCACAATGTCGGCACTAGTACAGTGTATATCCACCTTTCGCAGCAATGCAGGCTGCTATTCTCCCATGGAGACGATCGTAGAGATGCTGGATGTAGTCCTGTGGAACGGCTTGCCATGCCATTTCCACCTGGCGCCTCAGTTGGACCAGCGTTCGTGCTGGACGTGCAGACCGCGTGAGACGACGCTTCATCCAGTCCCAAACATGCTCAATGGGGGACAGATCCGGAGATCTTGCTGGCCAGGGTAGTTGACTTACACCTTCTAGAGCACGTTGGGTGACACGGGATACATGCGGACGTGCATTGTCCTGTTGGAACAGCAAGTTCCCTTGCCGGTCTAGGAATGGTAGAACGATGGGTTCGATGACGGTTTGGATGTACCGTGCACTATTCAGTGTCCCCTCGACGATCACCAGTGGTGTACGGCCAGTGTAGGAGATCGCTCCCCACACCATGATGCCGGGTGTTGGCCCTGTGTGCCTCGGTCGTATGCAGTCCTGATTGTGGCGCTCACCTGCACGGCGCCAAACACGCATACGACCATCATTGGCACCAAGGCAGAAGCGACTCTCATCGCTGAAGACGACACGTCTCCATTCGTCCCTCCATTCACGCCTGTCGCGACACCACTGGAGGCGGGCTGCACGATGTTGGGGCGTGAGCGGAAGACGGCCTAACGGTGTGCGGGACCGTAGCCCAGCTTCATGGAGACGGTTGCGAATGGTCCTCGCCGATACCCCAGGAGCAACAGTGTCCGTAATTTGCTGGGAAGTGGCGGTGCGGTCCCCTACGGCACTGCGTAGGATCCTACGGTCTTGGCGTGCATCCGTGCGTCGCTGCGGTCCGGTCCCAGGTCGACGGGCACGTGCACCTTCCGCCGACCACTGGCGACAACGTCGATGTACTGTGAAGACCTCACGCCCCACGTGTTGAGCAATTCGGCGGTACGTCCACCCGGCCTCCCGCATGCCCACTATACGCCCTCGCTCAAAGTCCGTCAACTGCACATACGGTTCACGTCCACGCTGTCGCGGCATGCTACCAGTGTTAAAGACTGCGATGGAGCTCCGTATGCCACGGCAAACTGGCTGACACTGACGGCGGCGGTGCACAAATGCTGCGCAGCTAGCGCCATTCGACGGCCAACACCGCGGTTCCTGGTGTGTCCGGCTGTGCCGTGCGTGTGATCATTGCTTGTACAGCCCTCTCGCAGTGTCCGGAGCAAGTATGGTGGGTCTGACACACCGGTGTCAATGTGTTCTTTTTTCCATTTCCAGGAGTGTATAAAAGAGCCCTCCTTCAGTTTAAGTTGACAGGCACATGCTTCTATATGTTGCTCTAGAAAAAACTTTTTTGTATCCAAGCTTTTTACACAGTGTTAATTTTTGACATATGTGGCAACTCCTCCTCTCACCTTATTCTCTCTACTCATATGTGCAGCTAGTTTATAACCACTGATATTTACCTTCTCCATATCAGACACAATGTGATGCTCAGACAGGCATAAATTCAATGTTATCGAAACAAACCAGGAGCTCATCTACTTTCTTCTTCAATCCCAGAATATTTTGGTGAATAATGGTAACATTATTTTTTACTTTACTTTTGTGACAATCTACTTTTTTCTTTAATCCACCGATATTTTGGTTAAATATGGTAACATTATTATTTATTTTCCTGTTGTGAGAATTTAGTGAGTTTAGGACCACTTTAGCAAAAATGGTTCAAATGGCTCTGAGCACTATGCGACTTAACTTCTGATGTCATCAGTCGCCTAGAACTTAGAACTAATTAAACCTAACTAACCTAAGGACATCACATACATCCATGCCGGAGGCAGGATTCGAACCTGTGACCGCAGCGGTCGCTCGGCTCCAGACTGCAGCGCCTAGAACCGCACAGCCACTACGGCTGGCCCTCTTTAGCACATGCCTGCCTGAACTTTCTCATTGGACGCTGATATTAGCCTAAAATAGAGGTGCATCCATGAGTACTAATGTCACCCCCCCCCCCCCCCCCCCCTCTTACGGATTTCGCTAACAACCCTGCCAGTTTACCCTTCCCTTTCCCACTGAGGTGTAGGCCATGCCTTGTGAAATCCCCCCTATCAATAGCCTCGACAGGAACCAATCCAATGTCTGACAGAATGGCCGCCCTAAGCAACTGGTTCAACTCCATATTTACCCTCCTGACAGAGCGGTTCAACTGGGGCTGATCATGCCACACGAAACCAGGCACCAGCCCAACACTGGTGTGGGTCGTTGATGAGGCTATATTCACCAGGTAACATTCAATACTGTAGTCCTGATCCCTATCAATACTGCTTCCCATTCCACCCACTATCATCACATGCTCCTGCTTTGTGAAACCCTTGCACAAGGAACCTATATCCTCTACCACCTGCCTAAGACATGCACTTGGCTTGAAAAAGTTTGTGACCTGGTACCTGTCACCTAATTTTTCCTGCAAAATCTGGCCCACGCCTCTTCCATGGCTGCTACCTAGCAACCGAACTTTCCTCTTACTTCCTACTTTTTTTTGAAACAGTTGGTTTCCTAGTGAGATTCTGTTGCATCTTAACTACATCTACTTCTACTGGAGCCTTTTCCTTACTTAACTGTGGAAGCAATGCAATCTATTGGTTGTGCCAATTGGGAAACAGTCAGACACTGTCCTCTTTCTGTGGCCCCTGTTCTCAGCTACTACTTCCCACCGCTGTTTACCCTCCTCCCCCCTTAACCTCCTCAGTTCCTCCCTCGCTCTATCTAAATCACCCTGAAGGGCTCTAATTTTCTCCTCCTGTTCAGCTAATATCCTATCTCTTGAGCAAACCCTGCAAAAGAATGGAAGAGTCTCGTTTGCTTCCCCAATTCCCACGCCGCTACAATTTCCCCAGTGAAACCACCTGTCACAACAGCTGCACAAAACCCCTGAACTAACTTTCCTGCTGCAGCTCACACACTTACTAAGTGATAACGATAATATATTAAATAGAGATACAAAAGGACACTAAATATGTTTTGGAAACTAATATGTAAGTAAAATATTACCAAATGCATTTAAATTTGTGGGATAACGCTAAATATGCACGATCAAAAATTAGGCCTAAACAGCCGAATGTAACCAAAACGAACTTTTTGCGATTAGTGGAAGAATCCGTAAATAAAATAAAAACTTTTAATGGCAAGCATGAAGAGTACACTAATGAACGTATTTAATTAGTTAATCTATACCAAATGCACTTAAGATTGCGGTATAACGCTAAGTATGCACACTCGGAAAGTAAGGCAAAGCCGCGAGATATAAACAAAACTAACTTCTCACGATTGCTGGAACAATAAGCAAATAAAGAAAAACCTTTAATGGTGAGCTTGAAAAGCACCCTAATGAACGTATTTAATCAGTTAAACTATAGAAAATTCACTTAAAATTGCAGTATAACGCTAAATATGCACACTCGAAAAATTAGGCCTAAGCAGCAGTGAGTAAACAAACGAACTTTTCGCGATTATTAGAACACTACTCAAATAAAAGAAAAGCTTTTAATGGTGAGCTTGAAGAGTACACTAAGGAAAGTATTTAATTAGTTATAAGTGTTCAACTACCATTAATTACAATCTAAATTACTTATCTTTCACGAGAGCTCTGTCTCCATACGTGCGGCCTTGTGCAGGGCTACAAACACATGAATATAGTGACGATGGTACTCTACACTGTGTTTTGGGTTTCGCACTTACTTCAGGAACTTCTTGGCTATGGAAGCATGTAAATGGTGTACCGTTGGGTTTTCAGTTTCACCGCCTATGTCGTAATTATGTGCTCGAAACCCAGTCTCTCTTTTAAGAGTGCGTTTGTATTGAAGCAAAAGTTGATAATTCAGTGGGTTATTTTCCTGTCTAGAAAATGGCTATGGTGGTTAGGAAGCTAAATTTCGCAACATCATGCAGTGTCTCATTCACAGGAGTAACTTGTAAATGCTGCCATCATCCTTGAACATCAAGGTTTCGTAAATTGAATATTCCTGTATGATGTAGTGAGCTGTGCGTGTTATTCTGCAACAGCAGTTGTTTTGATTCTTTCGACATAGTAACATCACACATATTTTATTTTTAATAAGAAAGTAATGTTTCTCAATACATATCATGGATTACGCCTTTATTAATTCGAAAAAGTATTTTCTACTACTAAACCACTTTCTAATCCCTAGGCCTAGTGAGTTTTTGCGTTTTTCGCTCATATTTTAGGTGTTGTTCAAATTAATACTTAATTCACAGGCGGAACGTTCAGGTTTCTGATCTTTTCTGGTCGTCCTCTTCGAGACCGCAAGTGTTTTTCTTCGCTCATGTTCTACATGTCAGATTCCGCAGTTCCAGCTGTAGTAAAATACCGATCTATTATTTTTCAATCTTCTCTCTTCTTCTTGCCGGTAAGAATCTTATTCAGGATTTCCCTTTGTTTTACAGCAACGACCTCAGTCACCGAAAAAATACAGTTAATATATGCTTCATTTTTGTAACAATATTCGCGAGTGGAGTCGGCTCAACGTCAAACACGTTGTGTTTATGCGAAGGACCTTCATCGCAAAAATGATGAAAATGCCCAGTCTTATGAAACAGACAGAAAATACAAACAAGGACGTTTACTTATGAACAAGCTTAGCGCCCGCTTCTTCGCTCGCGTAGGCTGTATGGCCTGCAGATAATATTTTGTTATATTTATTTAATCGAATTTTTATGTTGTTCACAAATTGCAATACTTTCTACGATTTTCACGCTAATTAAGGCCACATAAGCATGGTCTTTTCCGAATGTACTTCGGACCAAAAAGCGATTCCGGTAGCAGAAGTTCAAAGTTTTTGTTAATCGTGCCTTTTGCGTTGTTGTGGAGATATCTACATCCCCTTTAATCCCCTAACAAATATTTCTCTGTATCTTACCGAGAATCGAAATACCAATTTTCATAAACTTAGACTTAAAATTTTTTTAATATAACGAAATATTTTCTTTAAAATTTTCATTCCCCTGTTGCACTCCCTTAGTGGTTGAATTTTAAAAAACAGTGGAACCTGTATTTTTTTTATTGCTAACCGATAAGTCAAATACCAATTGTCACAGTTGTAGCGTTAAAATCGTTTACTACGGGCCATGATCGGTCAGGTTATGCATTAGTCCACTCGATGGATTAAAAAATCTGTTTTAAACTCTCCTGGAGTTGATGGGAATTTCGTACGTTCTCCTGCCTGTGCCTGGGGTGTCTCATTTCTTTAATCACAGCTGTAACATGCCATCTTTTGTTAACTGTCTCGCAGTGGCCTCAGCTCCAAGTATCCTTAGTAGTCCCATTTGATCGACTCTGTTTAATCAGTAAATGGCTACTCTACTGCAGTTTCTTTTGAACAGTAATGCTACTGACAAGATGACTCTTGCATAAGGTGTTAGTTACATGTATTTGACGATGCTGGTGCTGATTTTTTGTTTAACATTTGACGATGCCAGTATGGCTCGAGTATATTACGACATACTTTTTTTTTTTATAAAACAGGCATACCTCTTCATACTTAAAGCGCACAAATGCCCATGTATGTCAGTAACACTTTACACTATGGTATATTTTATTGTTTTAAGCTGTAGACGATCTACTAGTGTGTTTGCGTTTTTCCCATATTTTCCTGCACGTCTGAAAATGGACATTATAGACCGAAACCGGTAGTCTGATGACAGAAAAAAAAATATTGTGACCATAGACGTGAAGTTACGGAAATTTATTCTATATTCGGATAAATGTTCGGTTCGAGACCATGTGGCAGCTTGTGAAAATGACTTGTTTTTTCCTGATTTCCAAGTTCGGTGGACATATTTCTAGAAGTACTAACTACGCACCTCATTGAACTCTTTTGACTAATGTGCTTCTGACTTTATAAGCTGCGATCTGCGACCCCAAAAGCTCCCACCACCTCAGGCGTCGTTTAGTATTGGCTACAGAAATGCGTGACTCATGTGGTGCTGCTCGACCACTGTAAACCATTCTCTATAATTCCCTATGGTTCTTGTGCTAGCTGCACTGGTGGCAGCACTTTGGAACTCAGGAGTGATTCGTTCCGCTAATTTCAAGCGATTTTTCCTCCGTACAGGTCGAGGGTCACTGTCCGTCACTACATGAGTTCGGCCTGGTCCTGGTTCAGCCGTGGTTGTTACTTCGCGTTTCCGCTTCGCGATCATATTACCAACAGTCTACTTGGGCAGCATTAAACGGCTGAAATGTCCCAGGTGACATCCAGCGACTGGTCCACGTTAGAAGTCACTGAGCTCTACTGATCGATCCATTATTCACTTACTGCTTTTCTACTGATAACACAATACACCCAGCCTCGTTTTATACCTCTGGGGCCGCATCTCGTGACATCTAGAGGACAATTCCGCATTACATAGGGGTTTTCCCGGCCACTTTTGATCAGACAGAGTAGCGTAATGCTTAAGACGACAACTTGATATAAGCGGAAAATTCGGGTTTGACTCTCGGCCTGGTACAACTACTCAGTCGTCACTACATATTTATTACATTGCAGGTTCAGCGTATCTGAACGATTTGCACTGGCAACATTGCACGTCATACTGTTTTCATTCATTTCATTCTCATCGATTATTCATTTCATTAAATTTCACGTCAATGCATTTAATCCACTCCAAATTAATTCGATAGCCGTAATTCAAACATCTCTAATCCTAGGGCGCAGCTTTAACGGAATGATGTGCTTCCATGCTGCTGATTGTTCGTGCTTCTGCAACTACCAATTTATAACAGTAGCGAATCCCACCGTATGTACTTATATACTCCTTGATCTTGGACGTTGATCTCAACTGAGAGAACAAAGGGGACCACTACTGTTTACGGCACAAGGCTACATCTATGTGTATATCCTGTGAACTCGGTGGTTACCTACAGCACCACTTACTTTTTTCTCTTCTCCCTTTCTTGTTCCATTCGCAAATGACTGTCGGTAAGTGGTCGTGTGAGACTGAATTTCTCTTATTTTACCACTATTATCAGTTCGCGTGATAATGTGGGAGGTAGTGGTACGATGGCTGACTCTTCTTGAAGCGTGTCTCGAAATTTTAGCAGTAATCCTCATCATGAAGCGGGGAGTCCGTCTTCTGGCTTCTGCCAGTCGAGTACTAAGAAGATCTCCGTAACGTTTCGTGCTTTCGTAGTGAATCTGTTACGAAGAGTTACGCTCTTCTTCGAGTCTTCTCAGATTCCTCTGTTTATCAGATCTGGCAAAAGTTACAGACCATTGAAGCAATTTGTCTTGTAGGTAAACTATGTTTCATTTGGGATTCTTCCAATGAATCTCTGTCGGAAATTTGCCTTTTCAACACCTGGTTTACTGATCGCTCCTCTTCGAGCAGCCGCATATACATACACCTAGAGTAACAGATATAACAAAAAAAAAATGAAGCACCCAGAAGACGAAATCGGCAGTCAGCGTAAGTTCGATCACGTACAAACCAATGGAAGGAGTATAAATATACTTGCACGTCACTACTATGCAAGCCACGTGCCCTGTTCCTGTTCCACTTGCGAAAGGTGCATGGGGAGAATGACTGTCGGTAAGCCTGTATATTAGCTCTAATTTCTGGTATTTTCTCGTCATGGTTATTTCGCGAGATGTATGTGGGAGGAAGCCATATCTTGTCTGACTCTTTGCAGAAAGTACTCTCTAAATTTCAGTAGCAACCCTCTCCTAGTTCCACAACGCCGCTGTTGTAACGTCTGCCATTGGAGTTAGTGGAACATCTCTGTACACCCACCCTCCCCCCCTTCCCACCACCACCACCAGTTCGGAAAAATTTTCGCCGGCATCCGCCCACATTTACTGAGAATTTTAAAAGTGTGCCTTTACAGAGAAAAACCTGTGAAGTAGCCTGAAATGTCTGCAGGTAGGCAACCACTAGACATACCTCTGACACCAGTTGCCGGCCTGCAGGCATCTAGCAGTATTTCTCAGGTTTTCTCTGTAAACGCACATTTTTCAAATACTCAATAAATGTGAGCAGACACCACCGAGTGTTCTGACGAACTCAGGGCTGTTAGAGAGATCCGTTCCTGTTTCATCCATGTGTGTGTCAATATCGTACCTCTCTGTGATCACATCACAGGATAGCCCAAAATAGGAGCACTGAAATAGTATAAAAACCCTTTGCTGGTTTGGATCACGTTCAAATTCCGTCTAATGGTTTTGAATGGTCCCTAGCGGTTTCAGTCCCTACACCAGAGCAAAACCACTGGTCGCAGTGCACTCTAAATGGGTGAGATCATGTGCGGTTGGGCTGCAGCTCTGTGATGTCCTACGAGAAGGGCTGTATCGCCCAGGTGCGGTCAGCAGTGCCGAAGACTTCCAAGAAAATTTTCCGGTTGCTCACTGTACTACGAACTGTCGTTCCCGAGTGCGAAATGTTTGGAAATCAACGTTCTAAAGAAAGGGTCCTTTAATTGACGTCTGGTATTCCACCCCTAAGACATTTTCCTTTCGAATCTGAACGGCGGTGTGTCTCAAATGTTCTTCTCTGTCACCTGTAAGAAAACTACGTGATTTCAACGCAGGGCGTCGCGGTTCTGACCTCCATCGAAGAGGCGTCAGAAGAAGGGCTGAAATGTGTGTAAGAGGGGATGTGTCAGTGCCACGGTGGTATTAGAGAAAAACTGTGGTGAATTTTGGTGCCAATGATGTCTTTAGCCCAACTTCTACCAAACATCAACTACTGAGCTCTGGTATCTGTTTTGCAAGTGTCGACACGTTGTTGTCTGAAGGGTCGCCGAGCCCGAGGGTGACGCAGGGCGACACGTTTTTGCAGCATTACACAGGAAGGTTGTAGAAACCTTTGAGCCAAGTTTCAAGTGGTGTCGCAATAGGAGGCAATTACGGGATTTCGGAAAATTGATCCTCTAGTTGTGTTGTGCGGTGTACGTCTCATGGCCGCTGGTCACGTAAGCTGGCAACAACACGTTTGTGACATGTACAGCTTACTTAGAAGTGACGTAAAATAACGTATTTGTGAACAGCATCACAGTTCGAGTAAGCCAAATGTGACCTTGATACCATCTCACCCAGTGTGTGAGTGGATCCTCGAAAGCCGCAACGTATTAGGAAATAAACAACCAAATATTTCTGACACGGAAGAATAGAAATGTCTTTGCTGGTCGCTTGGCTTGCAGCACTTTAAACTGTCCTCTTAAGTTCCTGCCTAAATAAACACTTGGAAATCGCGACGTATCCGAAAAATAGCCAAATATTTGTGACAATCAGAAATACAAATGTAATTGCTGCTCCCAGAATCTTCCAGGAGGGCAAAGACAATATACATATATATATATATATATATATATATATATATATATATATATATATACTCCTGGAAATGGAAAAAAGAACACATTGACACCGGTGTGTCAGACCCACCATACTTGCTCCGGACACTGCGAGAGGGCTGTACAAGCAATGATCACACGCACGGCACAGCGGACACACCAGGAACCGCGGTGTTGGCCGTCGAATGGCGCTAGCTGCGCAGCATTTGTGCACCGCCGCCGTCAGTGTCAGCCAGTTTGCCGTGGCATACGGAGCTCCATCGCAGTCTTTAACACTGGTAGCATGCCGCGACAGCGTGGAAGTGAACCGTATGTGCAGTTGACGGACTTTGAGCGAGGGCGTATAGTGGGCATGCGGGAGGCCGGGTGGACGTACCGCCGAATTGCTCAACACGTGGGGCGTGAGGTCTCCACAGTACATCGACGTTGTCGCCAGTGGTCGGCGGAAGGTGCACGTGCCCGTCGACCTGGGACCGGACCGCAGCGACGCACGGATGCACGCCAAGACCGTAGGATCCTACGCAGTGCCATAGGGGACCGCACCGCCACTTCCCAGCAAATTACGGACACTGTTGCTCCTGGGGTATCGGCGAGGACCATTCGCAACCGTCTCCATGAAGCTGGGCTACGGTCCCGCACACCGTTAGGCCGTCTTCCGCTCACGCCCCAACATCGTGCAGCCCGCCTCCAGTGGTGTCGCGACAGGCGTGAATGGAGGGACGAATGGAGACGTGTCGTCTTCAGCGATGAGAGTCGCTTCTGCCTTGGTGCCAATGATGGTCGTATGCGTGTTTGGCGCCGTGCAGGTGAGCGCCACAATCAGGACTGCATACGACCGAGGCACACAGGGCCAACACCCGGCATCATGGTGTGGGGAGCGATCTCCTACACTGGCCGTACACCACTGGTGATCGTCGAGGGGACACTGAATAGTGCACGGTACATCCAAACCGTCATCAAACCCATCGTTCTACCATTCCTAGACCGGCAAGGGAACTTGCTGTTCCAACAGGACAATGCACGTCCGCATGTATCCCGTGCCACCCAACGTGCTCTAGAAGGTGTAAGTCAACTACCCTGGCCAGCAAGATCTCCGGATCTGTCCCCCATTGAGCATGTTTGGGACTGGATGAAGCGTCGTCTCACGCGGTCTGCACGTCCAGCACGAACGCTGGTCCAACTGAGGCGCCAGGTGGAAATGGCATGGCAAGCCGTTCCACAGGACTACATCCAGCATCTCTACGATCGTCTCCATGGGAGAATAGCAGCCTGCATTGCTGCGAAAGGTGGATATACACTGTACTAGTGCCGACATTGTGCATGCTCTGTTGCCTGTGTCTATGTGCCTGTGGTTCTGTCAGTGTGATCATGTGATGTATCTGACCCCAGGAATGTGTCAATAAAGTTTCCCCTTCCTGGGAAAATGAATTCACGGTGTTCTTATTTCAATTTCCAGGAGTATATATATATATATATATATATATATATATATATATATATATATATATATATATATATATATATCTGAAAGTAGCAGTACACGACTCTATTTCCTTCATCTTCGTCACTAGGTGTTCCTAACCATGTGACTGGGAGGAATAGATCCTACAGCCAATATTTTTATGACTCATCTTACGATCTCCTCAAGGCTTTTATTTCCCAGGCGTCATTAGCTGAGATTAAATTATAAACAATCGTACCAAAATTAAAACTGTGTGCCCGGCCGAGACTCCAACTCGGGATCTTTGCCTTTCGCGGGCAAGTGCTCTACCATCTGAGCTACCGAAGCACGACTCACGCCCGGTACTCACAGCTTTACTTCTGCCAGTATCTCGTCTCCTACCTTCCAAACTTTACAGAAGCTCTCCTGCGAACCTTGCAGGAGTGCTAGTTCTGCAAGGTTCGCAGGAGAACTTCTGTAAGGTTTGGAAGGTAGGAGACGAGATACTGGCAGAAGTAAAGCTGTGAGTACGGGGCTTGAGTCGTGCTCAGTCGGGCACACAGTTTTAATCTGCCAGGAAGTTTCATATCAGCGCACACTCCGCTGCAGAGTGAAAATCTCATTCTGGAAACATCCCCCAGGCTGTGGCTAAGCCATGTCTCCGCAATATCCTTTCTTTCAGGAGTGCTAGTTCTGCAAGGTTCGCAGGAGAGCTTCTGTAAAGTTTGGAAGGTAGGAGACGACACACTGGCAGAAGTAAAGCTGTGAGTACGTGGCGTGAGTCGTGCTTCGGTAGCTCAGATGGTAGAGCACTTGCCCGCGAAAGGCAAAGGTCCCGAGTTGGAGTCTCGGTCGGGCACACAGTTTTAATCTGCCAGGAAGTTTCATATCAGCGCACGCTCCGCTGAAGAGTGAAAATCTCCTTCTGGAAACATCCCCCAGGCTGTGGCTAAGCCATGTCTCCGCAATATCCTTTCTTTCCAGGAGTGCTAGCTCTGCAAGGTTCGCAGGAGAGCTTCTGTAAAGTTTGGAAGGTAGGAGACGAGATACTGGCAGAAGTAAAGGTGTGAGTACGTGGCGTGAGTCGTGCTTCGGTAGCTCAGATGGTAGAGCACTTGCCCGCGAAAGGCAAAGGTCCCGAGTTGGAGTCTCGGTCGGGCACACAGTTTTGATCTGCCAGGAATTTTCATATCAGCGCACACTCCGCTGCAGAGTGAAAATCTCATTCTGGAATCGTACCAAAGGTGACGTGTTTGTCATAAATCTTCAATGGGCAATTGCCCTGAAACGGCGTACTGCCATACACGCAAGTTATAATAAAAAAGAACGAAATACGATAAAAAATATATGGCGTCTTCAGATTAGTCGACTGCACGCTCGGCTTACTGTGCGCGTCACATTGATGTCAATTCGAAGTCAGACGTGGATGTCACAAACAGATCCCAAACTGGATGCCTAGTGAACTAAGAAGACGACGGTAGAACCGGCTGCAGGGCAGCGAAAGCAGTCCTCTTCGGGCAGCCACCTAATGCAGATGATTGTCACTTACACTACGCCACCATCTTTTCACTGTCATTGTGACCGGACTTTGAGTATGATATCGCTCTGGTCTACTGGATTCTGCCGAATTTGTCTTCTCGTCATGCTCTACTGCCAAAGGACTTCGACTCTGTCAGCAGTGTTCGAGTACAGATGATAGACTCGGAAATACACGGAAGCGACAGAAGTCATGGGATACCGATATGCACATACACATACGCGAATGATACTTGGGGCTAAATGGATGAGACATTCCATTTCGGAAATCATTTGGAATTCAGTACTCCGAGATCCACAGTGTCAAAAGAGTGCTGAGAATACTAAATTCATGCATTACTTCTCACTGCTGACAATGTAGTGGTGAAAGCCTTCACGTAACAACCGAGAGCAGTGGCGTTTGCTTGGAGGTGTAAGTGCTAATAAACAATGATGATGATGATTGGTTTGTGGGGCACACAACTGTGCGGTTATCAGCGCCCGTACAAATTCCCAACCTTTGCTTAGACCAATCTCGCCACTTTCATGAATGATAATGAAATGATGAGGACAGCACAAACACACATCTCGAGGCAGGTGAAAATCCGTGACCCCACCGGGAATCGAACCCGCGACCCTGTGCTCGGGTAGCGAGAACGCGACCGCGAGACCACGACCTGCGGACTGCTAACAAACAAGCTACACTGTGTGAAATAACCGCAGAAAACAATGTGGGACGTACGACGAACGTATCCGTTAGGTCAGGGCGGCGAAATTTCGATTTAAAGGGATTTGCCAGCAGACGACCGATTCGAGTGCCTTTGCTAACATAATGGCATCACCTGCAGCGCCTCTCCTTGGCTCATCATCATAACGGTTGGACACTAGGCGACTGAAATACCGTGTTCTGTCAAATGAATCCCGATTTCAGTAGGTGCGAAATGATAGCAGGGTCTGAGTGTGGCGCAGACACCACGAAGCCATCAACCCAAGTTGTCAACGAGGTACTGGCAAGGTGATGGTGATTCCAATATTGGTATAGGTTGTGTTTACATGGAATGGTCCTTGTGCTCTGGCGCGACTGAACCAATCATTGACTGGCAACGGTTATGTCCAGCTGCTTGGAGACCATTTGCAGCAATTCATGGCCTTCGTGTTCTCAATCATATCACTGGGCCACAATTGTTCGCAGTTGGTTTGAAGAACATTCTGGACAGTTCTAACGTATTATTTGGTCATCCAGATCGACCGAAATGAATCCCATCGAACATTTGTGGGACACAATTCGAGAGGTCAGCTTGTGCACAATATCCTGCACCGGAACGGCTTTAGAGGGACCATGGCTCATTATTTCTCCAGGGGACTTGCAAGTACTTGTTGAGTCCATGTCACGTCTATTTGCTGCACTACGCCGGGCGAATGGAGATCCGACACGATATTAGAAGGTATCCCATAACTGTTGTCGCCTCAGTGTGTCCCACCGGATATTTGGGCTATTACAGCCTGTGTCGCCTGGAATGCTGTAAACTTATATTATTACCAAGTGATAGACATTTTTCTTCTGGAACTCTTGTTTCAGTTACTTTTACACTGAATCGCCAAAGAAAATGGTATAGACATGCGTATTCAAATACAGAGGATATGTAAACAGGCAGAATACGGCGCTGCGGTCGGCAACGCCTGTATAAGACAACGAGTGTCTGGCGCAGTTGTTACATCGGTTACTGGTGCTCCAATGGCAGGCTATCAAGATTTAAGCGAGTTTGAATGTGGTTTTGTAGGCGGCGCACGAGCGATGAGACACAGCATCTCCAAGGTACCGATGGAGTGGGGATTTTCCCGTACGACCATTTCACGAATGTACCGTGAATACCATGAATCCGGCAAAACACCAAATCTCCGACATCGCTGTGGCCGGAAAAAAGATCTTGCAAGAACGGGACCAACGACGACTGAAGAGAATCGTTCAGCGTGACAGAAGTGCAAACCTCCCGCAAACTACTGCAGATTTCAATGTTGGCCTGTCAACAAGTGTCGTCGTGCGGATCATTCAACGAAACATCATCGATATGGGCTTTCGGAGCTGAAGGCCCACTAGTGTACCCTTGATGAGTGCATGACAAGAACCTTTACGCCTCGCCTGGGCCTATCAACACCGACATTTAACTGTTAATGACTGGAAATTTGTTGCCTGATCGGACGAGTCTCGTTTCAGTTTGTATCGAGCGGATGGACATGAACGGGTATCGAGACAACCACACGAATCCATGGGCCCTGCACATGAGCAGGGTGCTGTTCATGCTGGTGGAGGCTTTGTAATGGGGTGGGGAGTGCGCAGTTGGAGTGATATGGGCCCTTGATATGACTAGATACGACTCTGACAGGTAACACGTACGTAAGCATCCTGTCTGATCACCTGCATTCATTCATGTCCATTATGCGTTCCGGTGGGCAATTCCAGCAGGACAATGTGACACCCCACACGTCCAGAAGTGCTACAGAGTGCTCCAGGATCACCATTCTGAGTTTAAACACTTCCGCTGGCCACCAAACTCCACAGACATGAACATTATTGAGCACATCAGGGATACCTTCCAACGCGATGTGCAGAAGAGATCTCCGCCCTCTCGTACTCTTACGGATTTATGGACAGCTCAGTAGGATTCAAGGTGTCAATTCCTTCCAGCACTAGTTCAGGCATTAGTCGAGTGCATGCCACGTCGTTTTGCGGCACTTCATTGTGCTCGCGGGAGCCCTACACGGTATAAGGCAGGTGTACCAGTTTCTTTGGCTCTTCACCGTATTTTGTCTGTTCTTTTCTTGTCTTGTAATGTTTTACAGTACAAGGATGTGGCTGCTTAATTAGTATTAGTGCCTAAGAACCAGTAAATACTGTAAGCGAAAAAGTGTTTATTTTATTGCTGTTCTTTGCTGCAGTAATGTTGGCTTCGACACAGGGAGAAGTGAACGGCGTTGTTAATTTCCTTGCAGGCTGGGAGCAAGAGGAGGGTGCCGGTCGCGGCCGGACGGCAGCCATCAATCTGGGTTAGTTTAGTGGCGGCCGGTGCGGCCGACGGCTGCAAGCGGCCATCCGTCACGGGCAGCTGACCGTCGCCTGTCTGGGACGGGCTGGCTGGGCTTACCCGATGCGCCACATCAGCATTCCGCTGGTCATCGTAACGCAGCGCTCTTGTCAACAACTGCGCTCTATCGCCGCATCGTCGGCGCCGTACGAGAGTTAGTCACAGTTTTAATTTTCAAAAATGGTTCAAATGGCTCTCAGCACTATGGGACTTAACATCTGTGACCATCAGTCCCCTAGAACTTAGAACTACTTAAACCTAACTGACCTAAGGACATCACACACATCCATGCCCGACGCAGGATTCGAACCTGCGACCGTAGCAGTCGGACGATTCCGGACTAAAGCGCCTTAGAACCGCTCGGTCACCGCGGCCGGCAAAGACGAATGTAGTGGGGTACTACCTGACACGATATTAATGCACTTGGCGTCCAATGGCTGTTGCAGGAAACACGTGATGACGTTACTGTACATAAGTATAGTGTGACTTAAGAAACAGCATCGCACTGTGAATGATGTCAGGGTAGTATCGCGTATGCTAGCTAGTGGTTCACCGACATCAAGTGAAAAATTAAAAGAGAAACTCATGGTAAGCCGACGGAACAGGCTTCACTGCCAGATGCAAAGAAAAAAAAATGTGGACGACTAATACCAGTGATTCGTTATTTGCATCTGAGGGCGAATAACGCTACAATAAGCCACGCGATGGTCGTGGAGGCGTACAGCAACGATGCACCATGACATAACACGGTGGTGCCAGGGTGGTTAGACATCTACATCCTCATCAACATTCCGCAAGCCACCTAACGATGTGTGGCGGAGGGTGCATCTGGTACCACTAACTGACTCCTCCTTTACTGTTCCCCTCGCGAATAGCGCGTAGGAAGAATGATTCTCGATAAGCCTGTATATTTGGTATAATTCCTCAAATTTTACCGCCTTTGTCATTTCGCGTCATGTATGTGGGAGGAAGTAATATGTTGTCCTACTCTTGCCGCAAAGTACTGTCTCGAAATTTCAATAGTAAACTCTTTGTGATGCATAAGGTCTCTCTCGTAAAGTGGCAAACGAGTTCGTTGAGCATCACTCCCGCGCCGGATGCACGATCCCGTGACGAAATGCGCCGCTCTTCGTTGGATCTTCTCTATCTCTTCTATCAGTCCTACGTGATAAGGATCCCATACTGATGCACATTACTCAAGAATCAGTATGAAAATCGCATTGTAGCCACTTCTTTCGTGCATGAGGTGCATTTCCTTAAGATTCTTCTTATGAAAGTGTCTGGCATCTGCTATTTCTTTTTCGCAGTCATTCCGCTTAAGGTCGTTCTGGATAGTTACTCCAAGATATTTTACGGTAGAGATTGTTTCCAGCAGTTTTGTCATTAATAGTGTAACTGTGCAATAGAGGATTACTTTTCCCTGTATACGCGCATTATGTAACATTTATTTACGTTCAGGGTCAACTGCCATAGCCTGCACCGTTCGTCAATTCTCTGCAGGTATTTCTGCAAATGGATACGTTACTACTTTCTCACAGATAATCATGTCCTGTACGAACAATCTTAAAGAGCGTCGTGGCTTTCTACTAAATCATTTATATTCATTGTAAACAGTAACGGATCTATCACGTTTCTTTGGAGTACTCCGAAATACTCTTTACATCTGTCTATTTTGTTCCGTTAAGAGGACGTATTGAGTTATATATGCAGGGAACTCTTGAATACAGTTCGGAAATCTGATCCGACACTTGATAAACTCGGAGCCAAATACCTTTCTGAAGTCAAGGAACACAGCAATCAACCTGAGCGGCATTGTCTACAGTGCTACGTGCCTCGTGGAGGAACAGAGCGAGCTGAGTTTCTCAAGATCTCTGTTTGCGGTATCCATATTGATTTTTATAGATGAGATTTTCGTTATCCAAAAACATCATAATTCTTAGGATAAAACATGTTCTATAATTCTACAACAGACTGACGTCAACGATATAGGGCTACAGTTATGAGCATTTGTCACATGATTCTTCTTGAGAACGGTAATGTCCATGTCCAAATGCTAGGTACCCTTCGTCGCTCCAGTGATCTATAATAAACTGCTGCTAGCAGGGCAGCAAGTTCTTTCGAATAATCTTGTCCTGATGTCTTTATACTACTAATTGATAGTAGTTGCTTTTCTATTCCGCGGTTGGTTATATCAGCATCTGCCAGTTCCTGTCTCGTACGATGATTGACAACGAGTTTCATATTATCGATATTTGAGATTCAAAGTATGGAATGTGATACGTAGATCAAATTAATTTCATTTGAAAATAGCAGTTTTATTAAAGATTATCCGATAATGATTGCCAATACATAAAGTACTTTTAGGAGTTTTATTTCTTGAGAATTACGTTTGGTTGGGCTGGCAGTTTCACAGACAGCGGGCCGACGGACACCATTAATCTAATGCAGACTGTAAAGATGACCATTATATTCATTGTGGACAGGCGCCAGTCGCGAGCAGACACAATGCGGGCAGGTGGTAACGTCGTCATTGGAATTGTGCACGAGTGACCGCGGCTGTCACGTTCCTTATGCGGTTTTTGCGGTGAGGACGTTGTTAAGTACAGTAAAGATACCGGAAGGCAGGCAACAAAATTAACGAAGTAAATCAGAATTCTTTATTTACGAGGTGCATTCAAGTTCTAAAGCCTCCGATTTTTTTTCTCCGGGCTGGAAAGAGATAGAAACATGCGCATTGTTTTAAAATGAGGCCGCGTTCATTGTCAATACATCCCAGAGATGGCAGCACCGTACGGCAGATGGAATTTTACCGCCAGCGGCGAGAATGAGAACTGTTTTAAATACTTAAAATGGCGACGTTTTCCTTACATGAACAGCGTGCAATCATTCGTTTTCTGAATTTGCGTGGTGTGAAACCAATTGAAATTCATCGACAGTTGAAGGAGACATGTGGTGATGGAGTTATGGATGTGTTGAAAGTGCGTTCGTGGGTGCGTCAGTTTAATGAAGGCACAACATTGTGTGACAACAAACCGAAACAACCTCGGGCTCGCACAAGCCGGTCTGACGACATGATCGAGAAAGTGAAGAGAATTGTTTTGGGGGATCGCCAAATGACTGTTGAACAGATCGACTCCAGAGTTGGCATTTCTGTGGG
The DNA here is from genome assembly GCF_023864275.1 of Schistocerca cancellata. NCBI lineage: Eukaryota > Metazoa > Arthropoda > Insecta > Orthoptera > Acrididae > Schistocerca > Schistocerca cancellata. The sequence goes on from NC_064627.1 coordinate 390,372,445, forward strand.
TTCTGTGCACACAATCCTGCATGACGACCTGAAAATGCGAAAAGTGTCATCCAGGTGGGTGCCACGAATGCTGACGGACGACCACATGGCTGCCCGTGTGGCATGTTGCCAAGCAATGTTGACGCGCAACGACAGCATGAATGGGACTTTCTTTTCGTCGGTTGTGACAATGGATGAGACGTGGATGCCATTTTTCAGCCCAGAAACAAAGCGCCAGTCAGCCTGTCCAATGCACACAACAGCCTTCGCCGAACGCTGTCTTACCTGACGTCTCTGGTGTTGTTGGTTCATGTTGGTAAACAGCATCCTTCACTGCTCCCCAAAGAAAATAATCCAGCGGTGTAAGGTCCGGAGATCGGGCAGGCCACCTAACTGGGCCACCTCGTCCAATCCACCTACCAGGGAACTTACGGTTCAGAAGTCGTGCTCGTAAGGCTTTATGTGCAGGGCATCCGTCATGCTGATACCACATGACCATTCTCCGGTTCAGAGGTACGGTGGCCAAGAGAACAGGAAGATTGTGTCGTATAAATCTGGAGTATTGTCTGCTATTTTGGATGCCATTTATAAAGAAAGGTCCGATAATGGTATCTCCAATAATCCCACACCAAACATTAACTTTCCACGGACGTTGATGCTCTACCTGACAGAGCCATTTTGGATTGTCTGCGGACCAATAGTGCATATTCCTCATATTGACAATTCCTTTGATGGAGAATGGTGCCTCGTCGGTAAAGAGAACATCTGGTAAAAAATTTGAATTAGTCAGAAGTTTTTGCTGAGCCCACCGACAAAATGTTACCCTATTGCGGAAGTCACTTCCATGAAGATCTTGGTGTAAATGAACATGGTAAAGATGAAATTTATGTCGTTTAAGAATACGCTGTGCACTTGATTTCGACACACCAACTTCACGCTCAATTTGACGTGTGCTGATTTGAGGATTCACAGCTATGGTAGCGAGCACAGCAACTTCAGCACGTTCATCTGTGCGTGTTCTAGGACGATGTCGAGGTCTTGGATTTAAGCTTCCCGTTTCACGTAGACGAGATGTGAGACGACCAAACACCCGTCGCGAAGGCGATGGCTTGTCAGGGAATCGTGGTCTGTACAGTCGTTCTGCCTGAACAGCATTTCGTCCACCTACAACAGGGTACAGTACAGGTATGTAGAGTAGGGTAGGAAACAGACATATTAACTTAATAATCATAATGTTCGCTAACAGTACTATCAACAAACAAGCAATCTCATAACGTATTTCCCGTCAACGTACATTCTCCATAGATCAGCAGCATTTCTACCATATCTTCATGTGTGTACATTATACTGTACAGTATAAGTTCCACAACACAACGTTTATTCACAATGTGTACTACCTCCGTGTCGTCACTAGATTACTCTGATGCACGACTACACTGGCAAGCGGTGTACTGCACGCCAAAGCAACAGCAAATGGGATGCTCGGAGGGTGGTGGAGTACAGGAGTTTGCATGGCTCGCAAATCATAAACAAGGCGAAGTGGTAACTGTGGCAGTAGTAGGAACTACGTTGGACACTTGACTAGGTCGAGCCAGGCCCTGCGCGACAGGCACAACGGGTCATTTAACGCACTAGATAAACCTCATTTTGGGTGTGCAGGATAAATAGGACAACCTGAGGGGTATACACCGATCGGTACTGGTTCATATTGTGTACGTAGATACGTAAAACGTGCGAGAGGGAAACCATTATGTGCTTATGAGAGTTGATGGCAGCAGACCGTATTATTCGTTTTGGACCTCTTGATAAGTATGGAGGTGTGATTACACATGTCAATCACATCGCGATTACGGGCAGCATGGGGTTCACGCCTGAGCCTCAGGACGTGCGCTAGCAGCGCATGTCGGGTGTTTCAAGCGTCAACTTCGCTTCTTAATATCTCGGGATGTAATGGGAATATTGCGATGCAATCAACGCCATTGTGTATGTGCTTTGTCATGCTATGGATTGATGAAGAAAAAATATAGAAGGTCCATTTAAAAATAACATCAGAAATTTGTTAAAAAAACACATATGCTTTCGTTTTAGAATGTTTCCAAATATGTACATTCATGGGCCCCAGCCCTACATTAATACCGGTGAAAGTCGTTTTCCAATAGCTGTTATTGTTCCAGAGATATTTTGGGTGGACAAGATAGCTGGGACACCCTGTATATTCGTGTAGTACGAAAAGAAATATGAATGTTTTAGTTGAACCACTCTTTTCGCTTTGTGATAGATGGCGCTGTAATTGTCACAAACGTATAAGTAAGTGTTATCACGTAACATTCCGCCAGCGCGGACGGAATCTGTTTCGTGATACATTACCCGTGTTAAAATGGACCGTTTACCAATTGCGGAAAAGGTCGATATCGTGTTGATGTATGGCTATTGTGATCAAAATGCCCAACGGGCGTGTGCTATGTATGCTCAAAAATGGGTCAAATGGCTCTGAGCACTATGGGACTTAACATCTGAGGTCCTCAGTCTCCTAGAACTTAGAACTACTTAAACCTAACTAACCTAAGGACACCACACACACCCATGCCCGAGGCAGGATTCGAACCTGCGACCGCAGCGGTCGCGCGGTTCCAGACTGAAGCGCACCGGCCGGCGCTATGTATAACACGAATCGGTATCCTGGACGACAAAATCCAAGTGTCCGGAGCGTTCGCCGGATCGTAACGTTATTTAAGGAAACAGGAAGTGCTCAGCCACGTGTGAAACGTCAACAACGACCTGCAACAAATATGATGCCCAAGTAGGTCTTTTAGCTGCTGTCGCGGCTAATCCGCACATCAGTAGCAGACAAATTGAGCAATAATCGGGAATCTCAAAAACGTCGTTGTTGAGAATGCTTCATTAACATCAATTGCACCCGTACCATATTTGCGTGCACCAGGAATTGCATGGCGACGACTTTGAACGTCGTCTACAGTTTTGCCACTGGGTACAAGAGAAATTAAGGGACGATGGCAAATTTTTTGCACGCGTTCTATTTAGCGACGAATCGTCATTCACCAACAGCGGTAACGTAAACCGGCATAATATGCACTATTGGGCAACGGAAAATCCACGATGGCTGCGACAAGTGGAACATCAGCGACCTTAAGTATGGTGCGGCATTATGGGAGGAAGGATAATTGGCCCCCATTTTATCGATGGCAATCTAAATGGTTCAGTGAATGCTGATTGCCTACGTAATGTTCAACCGGTGTTACTACAAGATGTTTCACTGCATGGCAAGTTGGCGATGTACTTCCAACATGATGGATGTCTGGCACATAGCTCGCTTGCGGTTGAAGCGGTAATGAATAGCATATTTCATGACAGGTGGATTGGTCGTCGAAGCACCATACCATGGCCTGCACGTTCACCGGATCTGACGTCCCCGGGTTTCTTTCTGTGGGGAAAGTTTGCTATCGTGATCCACCGACAACGCCTGACAACATGCGTCAGCGCATTGTCAATGCATGTACGAACATTACGGAAGGCTAACTACTCGCTGTTGAGTGGAATGTCGTTACACGTATTGCCAAATGCACTGAGGTTGACGGAAATCATTTTGAGCATTTATTGCATAACGGTATTTACAGGTAATCACGCTGTAACAGCATGCGTTCTCAGAAATGATAAGTTCACAAAGGTACATGTATCACATTAGAACAACTGAAATAAAATATGAAACGTACCTACCTTCTGTATTTTAATTTAAAAACCTACCTGTTACTAACTGTTCGTCTAAAATTGTGAACCATATGTCTGTGACTATGACAGCGCCATCTATCACAAAGCGAAAAAAGTGGTCCAACTAAAACATCATATTTCTTTACTTACTACACGAATATGTAATAAAAATGGGGGTTCCTATTTAAAAAAAAAAAACAGTTGATATCCGTTTGACCTATGGCAGCGCCATCTAGCGGGCCAGCCATTGCGCCATCTGGTTTCCCCCTTCAAGCTAGATAATTTTCGTTCTTTGTAGTTTTTTCTTTTGACGCTTACTTCGTGAGATATTTGGCCCAGTCATGATCAATGGAGCACCCTGTATATAAAGCAGATAGGTATCTCTTTGAGGGTTGTAGGAAACTTGTTAATGCGCTCCGTTGAGACACCGACAGGACAGAGCCAAAACACATTCCTTTCTTTATCTGTAGGTATCTGGGCGCAAAAAATGTGGGACTTTTATTGGTCAGCCTGATCTGAGATAGTAGTTTTGCAAAATTATTGAGAAATAGGAAGATGCGCCACGAGAACTGAGTCTTTTGATTGGATGTCTGCTTGTGAAAGGCCAGGATTGGCTCTCGAAGAAGGGGCGAATGTTACGAGAGATGGCAGGAGGAACTAAGGTGGTACTTCGTCTACTGCCAGTGAGAGGATCACTTCAGTATCTGCCCGCAGAATTCGGGGTCAGAAGCAGACAGTTCACTTTGAAGCTCCAACTGGAGCATGTTGTAATGTTTGCGTTGGGTAGCTTTTCGGGATTCAGAGGCGTCGTCGACAATGGCCTCCAGCAGCAACACTGGCCGGCAATACAAAGACGCGGTTAATAAAAAAAAAATGGCAAGTTCTGCAATCGGCTTCCGCCTGGCCTATATAGGCCGCAATGTACTCAGTGAGCATTCCATTGTTGATGAGTAGGAGGAAGACGCCCTTCTGGCATGCATAACTTTACGAACTCGCATTCTGGCAATCCCTGTCGTCAGACCGCAGAGACAGATCAGTGTGCCATTGTGCTAATGATGTATTAACCTACCTATCGGTTCCTTGTCCTGAATATCCGCCAACCCTAGATACTTGTAACTGTTTCATGCCAAAAAGTGGTTCAAATGGCTCTGAGTACTAGGTGACTTAACATCTGAGGTCATCAGCCCCCTAGACTTAGAACTACTTAAACCTAACTAACCTACAGACATCACACACATCCATTCCGAGGCAGGATTCGAACCTGCGACCGTAGCAGCAGCGCGGTTCTGGACTGAAGCGCCTAGAACCGCTCGGCCACAACGGTCGGTTGTTTCACGTCCTTGAGATAATTTGTCAGCGAATGGGATGTTATTAAACGTGTTCGTGTTATACTTCAGTGCGATTACTATACTCGTTTTGTGTGAGGATTATAATAAACAGTAGAACTTACGGAAACTTTGACTTTCATTACATACATATCTTATCTTGTCACAAAATTAAATTGTGTCACTGTTCCACCACCCTTTTGAAGTCCGTAGGGCCACAATTTAGCGTTAATAACAACCACTGTGTAACAAATGATAGTTTACAGTCTTCATTAGGCGCTGGCCGGAGTGGCCGTGCGGTTCTAGGTGCTACAGTCTGGAACCGAGCGACCGCTACGGTCGCAGGTTCGAATCCTGCCTCGAGCATGTGTGTGTGTGATGTCCTTAGGTTAGGTTAGGTTTAATTAGTTCTATGTTCTAGGGGACTGATGACCTCAGAAGTTAAGTCCCATAGTGATCACAGCCATTTGAACCTCTTGAGGTTCCATGTGGCGGTCAAGCTGTTCAACGGGATGGTTTTACCCCATGATACCACCAAAGCACAATCTGCAGAACACACTGTCACATAAGCTGCTTGTTTGGGGCACCAGATTGTGTCTCATGCCACGCATTCTTCTGACGTAATGCCTAGTGACATATTCCTCTTTCTTATTCTGACATTGTACCCAGTGACATCTTGCTCTTTCCTCAGATGAAGAAACCATTGCATAACCGGCATTTTTAAATTGACAATGAGTCGAGGAAGAATTCAGACTACCATGACCAGGGTCTCCGCCAAGACATACAACATTGGGAAAAATTCTGTTGCATTCAATGATGAATACGTAGAGAAGAACTGACACCATGTTTCATTGTGGTCGTAATCTGATTTTTCCAAGGTTTCCTGGTGGTAATTAAAACTGTATACCTACCCGCCGTAAAAGATACCGTTGCGGTGAGAGATAACTTGTGATGTGTCGTGAAACGTGTTCTGTCTGCAGGCAGTTATGAGTTTAGGTAGCCAGTCAGTCAGAGGAATGAACATCTCTGACACGAGAACACGCCACACACTAAACAGTGCACATTTTCCTTGTAGGCTACATCGATCTGGAGATTCTGCAGCCACTTCTAGCATCGAGAATGGCTCACTCAAATAATCGTCCAGAAACCGGTTTTTTCCTTACTTTTACTATTCCTCATTCGATGAACACCCATCCAATGTCGGAATCAATGACAGTTACCAAATACACAGGGAATCCTCAAGCGTTCTTATATCACACCCTGAGTGTTTTACACGCCTTGTTGATAACAAGCTGATGATCAAATTATATACATGAATACTGCCACGAACGACTTCAGTGACTAGCTGCCCTTACTGCGGGATAACAATTAAAAGCTAACTGCAATTAATTTCTCTTAAATTCAGTGTGGTTATAATTGTGCGTTGCAGGTTTTACATTGTTACCGCCACGACTCGCCGTTAGGCGCCTGTGCTGGTACGGCGACGCAGGGATGGTTCACATGCATCAGTGTGCATTATAGTTGCAGACAGTCAACATGGGTCTGCACAGGGTGAGCAGGGCTTTACTCGTAAAGCTGTGTTATCAAAAGAACAGCAGTAGTGATGTTGTTCTTTCCGAGTATCGACGCGTTACAGGAATACGGAGAGATCCTCATACCACACGGGGGTTGAGGAACATGACTGGGAAGATCAAATTAACTGGTGATTTGAAAATCGCTCCTGGGAGAGGCCGACGACCAAATACACCACAAATTGTTGAAGGTACTGTTGCGTGATTAAGAATGCTGCACGCAATATACAATCTTCAAAAATGATTCAAATGGCTCTGAGCACTATGGGACTTAACATTTGAGATCATCAGTCCCCTAGAACTTAGAACTACTTAAACCTAACTAGCCTAAGGACAGCACACAACACCCAGCCATCACGAGGCAGAGAAAATCCCTGACCCCGCCGGGAATCGAACCCGGGAACCCGGGCGTGGGAAGCGAGAACGCTACCGCACGACCGCGAGATGCGGGCCAACATTTCTAATCTGGAACGAAATTATGCAATGTTACCTTCTCATGTCGAAATTAAAAAGTGTTTCTTTCGGTGGCTTATTCGTTATTTCTCTTCCGCATGTGCTTACATACGCTACCACAAACTATCACTCGTTTCTCATGGGGGCCCTCTCAAGTAGCGTGAGTTTAGTTACAGCCATCCTGTATTTCTGTGCGAAGTTCAGTACAGTTCACTTGTAACACTGCCGCAGGTCTCACATAAACAGGTTCCGTGTATTAAATTTAAGTTGAAAGGGTTAACACCCAGACAGTGTACTAGGCCAGTGTATATGTTAAAGAAAGAATGTACTGTAGCCCCTTGATTGCTGCACCTGTGTTTGGCGTTGGTATATATCTATCACTGCATCTCGAATAATTTGAGTAAAATGTTCTGGACCCCATGAGATATAGGCCACAACATTCTTCTCTAGAATGTCTCGAAGAAATATTTAGCAAGTCGACTTTTGTCAATAACATCACACTGTATCACAGAAGAGATCTGAAATTCTAATCTGTTTTCCATCTCCCATATAAGTCAAGTAGCACGTTCTTTATATTAATGTAGTATTTAAATATAGTACGCAATACAGATTTAAAATTCTCACCTTCTTACCGTTACATTAGTTTCTACAATTCACTTGATATCAAATGTAGTACTCCTCACTGAACTGAACCGCCCACCCGCTTACCTTGATGACAGAAAAAATAACCTTTTCCCTACTCTCCGTCAGCTGCTTCCGAACTGGTGAAGGGTGAACAAGGCTTACCATAAGTTGCTCAGTGGGATTACTGTCAATGTTGTAGTATTTAATTAGCGTGCTCCTAATCGAACACAGTCGCTGTTATTGCTAAATTACTGCGAACCACACACCGTGAGGTGGCCTGCGGAGTATGGATGTAGATGTAGAAACACTTCCGGGCCGTACTGATACCGGTGATGTTACATCATAGAATGAATTAAGATCGTAAAAATACAGCACCACACTGTAGGCTAGAGTCTCAAGTAGCAAATTAAAAGATCTACAAATCTCTTCTCCTTGTAGCACTTCTGTCTTCTTTTTTCTGTACAGTCAACGACTTCCTATAAGTATATCTTTCTATTCTGTTACCGCCGGCCGCGGTGGCCGAGCGGTTCTAGGCGCTGCAGTCCAGAACCGCGACTGCTATGGTCGCAGGTTCGAATCCTGCCTCGGGCGTGGATGTGGGTGATGTCCTTAGGTTAGTTAAGTTTAATTAGTTCTAAGTTCTAGGGGACTGACCTCAGATGTTAAGTCCCATAGTGCTCAGAGCCATTTGAACCATTTGAACCTATTCTGTTACCAAGTTATTTGCTTTCGTGTAACTTCTCACAATTACCAAAGCATTTGTTTGTGTTGTTCATTGGCATACTGAGTTTTTGGATACGTTGTTTGTTTAAGATTCCTGTCTCACCGCGGTAGATGCTTGTTGTAGTTTCAAGTCAGAAGGTGGTTTGATCCAACTCTCCTCTCTCTCTCTCTCTCTCTCTCTCTCTCTCTCTCTCTCTCTCTCTCTCTCTCTCTATGCCTTTAACTTCCGCTACCTGCGTACATCTGAACGTGCTTACTGCTGGACTCAAACTTTCATCTCCCTCTAAAATTCCCCCTCCTCCCCCCCTCCCCCCTCCGCTACGCACACTTCTCTCCATTACGAAATAGACGATAGTTTTATGCCTCCGGACGTGCCCTATCAATCACTTTCTTCTTTTACTCAAATTTGCCATAAATTTCTTTTATTCCTCAGTTCATTTCATTGCTACTTCATCAGTTGTCCGATCTACCCCTCTAATCTTCAGCATTCTTCCTTAACACCGCATTTCCAAAGCTTCTATTTACACTTCAAATATATTCAGAAAAGACTTCACAACAGTTAAATTTATGTAATTGCCATAGATTTTACGATTTGTGCATGAAGTTGTAAAACGTTTAGCAGCTCTCAGAGATTTTTCTCCTTTGTTGTTTGTTTCAGATTTGACTTGGAGTGTATCAAAATGACGACAGATCAGGAGAAGGCACAATATGTCATCTGGTATGAAGAATCCACATCTGTGACAAGGATACTGCACCAGTATGGGAGGTTACCACCAGTAAAAACAAGCGTAATGGGGTGGTTCAAACACTTTGAAGACAGGCTGTGTCAAAGACGTTTTTTGAAGCACTTGCTGACAGAGTGCAAACTGAATTTCAACAATCCCAAGAAATTAGTTCGTCGTGCGTCGTGTGAATTGCAGAAAGCCAGATAAACTGTCCATAAAGTATTACATAAGCCGTTGTGACTTTTAACATACATAATGCAAATGGTCCAAGGACTGCACCCTAACGATCGTCCTCTGCGGTATGCATTCGAGTGATCCATTCTGGTCTGTATAGATGCTGACAATCACTACCTGAAAAATCGTCTGTTTCCAGATGAAGCAATGTGCAGCATTTGTGGCTATGTGAATCGCCACAACATTAGGATCTGGGGCTCTGAAAACTGACACAAAAGACGTGAGCACATCCATGATAGCCCGAAGCTTAACGTTTGGCGTGCCCTAGTGCGATACCGGGTGACAGGTCCATTTTACTTCGTAGAGAGTGCCTGAACAGGAAATATTTGCCTAGACATGCTCGAAAAGTTCCTGCTACAACAGATCGAGGAGCTGTAGGCATCCATCATCTTCCAGCATAATGTTGAACCTATACGTTGTGTGTCAACATGTGTGGTGTGCTCAATGACACATTTCCTGAGAGACAGATGGGTCGTGATCGCATCCCTTGTCCCCCGTGCTCTGTCGACGTCACACCATTGTGAGGTTACGTCAACCTCAACACAACAGTCAGCGACATTGGCATCTTTCGTGTCGGAATCATGGCGTAATCAAAGCTGTTGATGCTGCATTCCGACCCGTACACGGGTAGAACCTGAATATCGCTTCCAAGTTCTAGGACTTCAAGAGTGGTACACACTGAAATTGTGGCATAACAGAAAAAAGGAAATTAGGAATTGCTTAACATTATACAACAAACCAAGAGGTTCTGTCTCTTAGTTTCCAAGCTATGATTTTATAAAAGGATAGCGAGACGTCATTGACACGCTGCATATCCCCTCTGCTTTTGCTGCTGTTATTTACTTTCCTACCCGAAAAACAAAACTGGCCAACTAATTTTAGTGCCTCATTTCCGAATATGATTACGTAAACATTACCTCAGCTAATTTTACTATGCTCCATTTTCTTACTGTTACTTTTGTTAATAGTTATCTTATAAACTCTTTTCAAGACACTATTCATTTCGTTCAATTGATCCTCCAAGTACTCTGCCATCTCTATCAGAATCACTAAGTCATCAGCGAACCTCACAGCATTTATGTCTTCACTATGAACTTTAATTCCCTTTTGAAGTATCTCTTTAGTTACCTTTACTGCTCGCTCATTGAACCGATTGAAAAACATCGGGGATTGCCTACAACCTTGCGCTTGATTAGAAATATCATCGAACAGCAAGCAAAGGTCCAACTTAGTTGGAGGGGGAAGGGGGGGGGGTCATGGGTGTTACGACAGTCCCGCACCCATATTTCCCGAACATTTTACTAATTTTGATATACCCTATAAGAGAAAAAACGACGCTCCACGAAGGAATTATACGAAGGGGTAGATGTGATGTACATGTGTAGACAAACAAATAATTACAATTTCAGAAAACTTGGATGATTGAAGAAAAAGAGCTTGACAGAGTCACTTCTGGTCCTTATGCAAGCAGTTACTCGACTTGGCGTTGATTGATACGGTTGTTGGATGTCCTCCTGAGGAATATAATGTCAAATTCTGTCCAACTTGGTGCCAGGTCGTCAAAATACAGAGCTGGTTGGAAGGCCATGCAGAAGGCCATGCCCATAGTGCCTCAAACGTTTTCAATTAGGAAGAGATCTGGCGACCTTACTGGCTGTCATAGGCTTCGGAAAGTACGAAGACAAGCTGTAGACACTTTCGCGTGTGCGGGCGTGCTTTAGCTTGCTGTAAGGATATCCCAGAATGTCTTCCCATGAAGGGTAACAAAACGCGGCGTAGAATATCGTCAACGTACCGCTGTGCTATAAGCGTGCCGCAGATGAGTACAAAGCGGTTCTAGTATGAAAAGAAGTGGCACCCGAGACCATCACTCCTGGTTGTCGGGTACTGTAGTGGTTGACAGTTATGTTGATATCCCACTGCTGTCTGGGATGTCTCCTGACACTTATTCGCTCGTCATCGGGGCTCAGTTCGAAGTCATATGACGTGCATGGTGTCCATCCTGCTTCCCTCTTCCCTCTCCCCAACCCTTCCTCCAAAATGAGACTCTGAACCCGCGCCTGTTGAGCTGTGGCGTGAAGTGAATCCACTCTGACAATTGTTCAACTGAAAGTAAACAATTACTTTAGCCTACCGTGTGCCAAATCGTTGACTGATCGACACTAGTACGCTGCCTGTGGATGTCGACTGCTTCCCCTCCCCTGCTTCTCGGCGTGTTATTTGCGCTGAAGCAGACTTGCCTGCCTCGAGACGGATGGGTGAGCAGTGTCGGCAGCAGTTTGTAGACACAGCGCCTCTTCAGCGGGCTGGTTCTCCTCCCCCCCCCCCCCCTCCTCTCGGCAGCTCTCGCCAAATAAGACGGATGGCCGAGCTGCTCCCGCCTGGCCACGGCCGCCGTTATTGGAGTCGCGGCTGCTGGAGAACGTTCCAGAGGCACTTCTCCGGGCGGCACTCAACTCTGCGATTTACGTGCTATCCCGCGGAAACTCTTCATCGCGAGGACGGCGCTACCAAGACTGCACGGACGGCGTCCGCTGTACCTCAGTCGGCTGAATCGCTCATCCAGTCTCCCAGTTGGTTTTCAGTAGTTCGTACAGTTACCACCCAACGCTAAAAATATAAAATTCTCATTAAGAGATGTAGTCTTACGTTAAAGGTTTAACACAAAAAGACGAGTACTAAAGATGGGCGATGTTTTACTGCAGCCTGAGAGGCAACTCGTACTTCAATGCTTTTAAACACTGTAATTCTGTCAGAACAGCAAAGGACTTGGAAGAGCAGTTAAACGGAATGGATAGTGTCTTGAAAGAAGGATATAAGATGAACATCAACAAAAGCAAAACGAGGACAATGGAATGTAGTCGAATTAAGTCGGGTGATGCTGAGGGAATTAGATTAGGAAATGAGACACTTAAAGTAGTAAAGGAGTTTTGCTATTTGGGGAGCTAACTAACTGATAAAGGTCGAAATAGAGAGGATATAAAATGTAGACTGGCAATGGCAAGTAAAGCGTTTCTGAATAAGAGAAATTTAACATCGAGTATAGATTTAAGTGTCAGGAAGTCGTTTCTGAAAGTATTTGTATGGAGTGTAGCCATGTATGGAAGTGAAACGTGGACGATAAATAGTTTGGACAAGAAGAGAATAGAAGCTTTTGAAATGTGGTGCTACAGAAGAATGCTGAAGATTAGATGGGTAGATCACATAAATAATGAGGAGGTATTGAACAGAATTGGGGAGAAGAGAAATTTGTGGCACAACTTGACTAGAAGAAGGGATCGGTTGGTACGAATTGTTCTGAGGCATCAAGGGATCACCAATTTAGTATTGGAGGGCAGCGTGGACGGTAAAAATCGTAGAGGGAGACCAAGAGATGAATAAACTAAGCAGATTCAGAAGGATGTAGGTTGCGGTAGGTACTGGGAGATGAAGGAGCTTGCACAGGATAGAGTAGCATGAAGAGCTGCGTCAAACCAGTCTCAGGACTGAAGACCACAACAACAGTTTCTACTATGCAACTCTGTCTCTAAATCTAGCAGAAAATCCAAAGAAATCCTGATCATATGTAAAGTACACAAGTTATAGCAATGACCATATTACTGGTGACAGTGACACTAATGTTACTGAACACTGTTTCCGGAACTCTTTCACCAAAGAAGACGAAGCAAATATTCCAAAAGTCGAATCACGAACAAGTGGCCAACGTGAGTAGCTCTGAAGAAGATATGCTTGGTGTAGCGAAGCAGCTTAAATCGCTTAACAAAAGCAAGGCCTCCGGTCCAGACTGTATGCCAGTAGGCTGATCTATTAGCTCTGTACTTACCAATCACACAACCAACCGTTCGACGAAAGATTCGTACCAAAAGCCTGCATAGTTACACACGTCACACCATTACTTAAGTAAGAAAATAGGAGTAATACGCTGAATTACCGTCCCAGATCACTAACGTTGATCTGCAGTAGGATTTTGGAACATATACTGTGTTCACACACGATTCATTACCTCGAAGATAACGACTTATTGACAAATAGGCAACACCGATTCAGAAAATATTGTTCATGTGAAACATAACTAGCTTTTTAGCACACACCGTAATGAGTGCTACCGAGAGGAGTTTTGTTTTCTGCTTTGATAAAGCACATAATGAATAACATGGAGGATAAAGATATGTTTATAGGGTTTGTCGACCTAGAAAAACAGTTCAACAATCTCAAATGGTGCAAGATTGTTGAAACTCACAGAAAAGCTACAAGGAAACAAGAGTAGCATACGGTATGCACAAGAAACAAAATGGAAAAATAGTATAGGAAGGCATAGAGCAAAGCATCCGTTGTAATACAGGGTGGCAGTCTTTCGCCCCTACTTTTCAATCTATACACCGAGACACAATTACCAAATTAAAAACAGAAAAGTTTCAGGAACGGGATTAATATTTAGGGTGAAAGGCTGTGAATAACAAGATTCGTTGATGACACTGTTATCCTCAGCGAAAATCAAGAAGAAATGCAGGGCCTGCTGGATGGAAAGTAAAATCTAGTGGGCAGACACTGTGGCTTGAGAGTAAAACGAAAGTAATGACGTATGACAGAAAAGAGGTTAACAAAACAACATCAAAATAGGGACCATGAAGTGAAGAGACTCTGCTACCTTGGAAGAATATAACACATGACGAATAAAGCAAGGGGGATTATGTAGCAAATTACTATAAGCAAAGACGGCATTCGTAGTCAAAGGAATTTTAGAACATCGATTATGGTGAAGGAGATTAAGTCAAAAGAAGTATGCTAGTATCAAACATCGGGATTAATTTGAGGAAGAAATTTCTTGGAATCTACGTTTAGAGCACAGTATTGCATGCAAGTGGACCATGGAGCGTAGGAGAACTGCAAAAGAAGATAATAGAAACTTTCAAGATTTGGTGCTGTAGGAAAATGTTAAAAATTAGGCGGAGAAGTAAGATAAGAAAGGTTCTACGCAGACCCCACAAGGATTGGGACATGTGGAAAACATTGTCAAAAATAAGTAACAGGAGGACTGGTATTTGAGGGAGCTGTAGAGAGTAAAAACTGAAAGAGATGACAAAGATCGGAATATATCTACCAAATAATTGAGAACGTGGGGTATAAATGCTACCCTGAGATGAAGAAGTTGGCACAGGAGAGGAATCTGTGGCGGGCCACTTCAAACCAGTGGAAAAACTGTTCATCTTCATATAAAAGTGAACAGACACCGTATCTACATACACTGAAGAGCCAGAGAAGCTGGTACACATGCGTAATATCGTGCAGGGCTCCCGCGAGCACGCAGAAGTGCCGCAACACGACGTGGCATGGACTCGACTAATGTCTGAAATAGTGTTGGAGGTAACTGAATACCTTGAATCCTGCAGGCCTGTCCATAAATCCGTAAGAGTACAAGGGAGTGGATATCTCTTCTGAATAGCTCGTTGCAAGGCATCCCTTATATGCTCAGTAATGTTCATATCTAGGGAGTCTGGTAGCCAGTGGAAATGTTTAAACTCAGAAGAGTGCTCCTGGAGTCACTCCGTAGCAATTATGAATGTGTCGGGTGTCACATCGTCCTGCTGGAATTGCGCAAGTCCGTCGGAATGCACAATGGACATTAGTAGATGCAGGTGATCAGAAAGAATGTTTACGTACGTGACACCTGTCAGAGTCGTATATAGACGTACCAGGGGTCCAGCATCACAACTGCACACTACCAACACCATTCAGGGCCTCCACCAGCTTGAACTTTCCGCTGCTGACATGTAGGGTTCATGGATTCATGCGGTTGCCTCAATACCCATACCCACTCTATACAATCTGAAACGAGACTCGTCGTCAACAGTCGGTGTTGATGGGCCCAGGCGAGGCGTAAAGCTTTGTGTCGTGCAGTCATCAAATGTTCAAATGTGTGTGAAATCTTATGGGACTTAACTGCCAAGGTAATCAGTCCCTAAGCTTACACACTACTGAACCTAAATTATCCCAAGGACAAACACACACACCTATGCCCGAGGGAGGACTCGAACCTCCGCCGGGATCAGCCGCACAGTCCATGACTGCAGCGCTTTAGACCGCTAGTGCAGTCATCGAGGGTACACGAGGGGGCTTAGGCTCCGAAAGCCCGTATCGATTATGTTTCGTTGGATGGTTCGCACGCTGACACTTGGTGATGGCCCAGCACTGAAATCTGCAGCACTTTGCGAAATGGTGGCACTTGTTTCACTCTGAACGATTCTCTTCAATTGTCGTTGGAGCCGTTCTTGCAGGATCTTTTTCCGGCCGCTGCGATGTTGGAGATTTGAGGTTTCACCGGATTTCTGATATTCACGGTACACTCATGAAATGGTCCTACGGGAAAATCCCCTCTTCATCGTTACCTCGGCGACGCTGTGTTCCATCGCTCGCGCGCCGACTATAGCAGCACGTTCAAGCTCACTTAAATCTTGATAACCTGCCATTGTAGCAGCAGTAACCGACCTAACAACTGCGCCAGACACTTGTCTTGTATAGGTGTTGCCGACTGCAGCGCCGTATTCTGCCTGTTTACATATCTCTGTACATGAATAAGCACGCCTATACCTGTTTCTTTGGCGCTTCAATGTATTACGAAAGAATCAACTGTAATCAGAGCGACTGAGTACACGAACATGTGTTGCTCCTCTGAGGAGCAGAGAGATATGCTTTGCTCAGAGACTGACACACTTTCGACAACTACTGTGATTACTGAGCTCTTCTTTAGAGCTGAAGCAACGTGGAATGGCGTATCCGTACCTGTCACCGAAGCTCAGTTCAACTAGATGAGCAGCGATTACAGCGAAACATTCTAGCTTTTTCAGAGAGGTGCACCGCACCGTAAGCACTCTGTAACAGTGCTACACAGCTTGTTGATAGACACGTCTTCTGCTTTGGTATGAAGGGACGTATACCGTTCAGGGCATGTGGACTCAGCTGTAGACTAGCAGAAAACTTCTCCATGTTATTCATGTCAATTTGCGCTCAACGTTATTTCTGGATGCCACTTTCAGCTAGAGTTAAGGCTGTGCTATTTGTAGGAAAATGTGTAGTCCAATGTGATACCTAAGCACCATGCTATTATAAATTATTGAAGCAATTTTATAAATTTACTATAGTTACATTAGTTAATATATGGCCACAAAACTCAACACTCATATCGAAAAACTTAAAAATTTCGTACTGTTGCAGCCGCTCTTCAGACTTCTGCCACAAGAGAGCAGCAGTGAGGAGTAACGCAAGATGGCGACAGGTGCGGAGAAACCGTATGTTGTGCTCGAAATGCATTCACATCAATCTGCCCTAACAGTGCAAACAGATTTCATAAAGACGTTCAACAACGATACACAAACAGGAAGCTCCATTCGGTGATGATACGGGCAGTTTACGGTTTCAGGCTGCTTCTGCAAGGGGAAATCAACAGGTCGGCCTGCAGTGAATGGCGTAACGGTTCTCCGCGTGCGAGCGAGTTCCGCACGTAGCCCACAGAAGTCGACGCGATTCACAATGACCTATAAATGAAGACTGTTCTAGAGTGGATCAGATCCATATTTGAAGGCCTTTAAGTCGAACTTACTTTCCCCAGGAACACACTAATTCGTCAATTACACACGTATCTCAATGGCCAGCACAAACATCAACGATCTAAATTGGTGCCGTTATCGCGTCGGTAATCCAAACTTGGGCTGACATTCGGCATGCCATGCCCTGATCATTGTTCTCACATATTTATGTCTGTGCCTGTCACACATCACTGAAAATAATGTTTTGTAACATTGTAAATTGTAATGTTGTAATATTGCGCATTGTAAATTAAGTTTTGCTCTTTTATTTCATAATGTATATTGTCCAGTGGCTATAAAGCTATTTGTAAATCTTCCATTATTTATTGTCATTACCTAAGAGCTGGGCCTTGTAACGCAAAACTTGAATTCCAGTTCTCTACTCATTTGCATTTTGTTATGTTGTGAAGTTTTTATTGTTTCCATGGCTAATATTTTGCCCCAGTACTGTCAGGTGTTGCTAGATATACGAAATGTTATGTAATTTGGTCTAAGGGCGCTCGAATCTGGATCCTATTTGGGGGGGAAAAAGGCGACCAACGGAGCAAGCAGAGATCAGAACAGACCACAATCGACGGTTTGGAAGATCATAAGGAAACGACTGAAGCTGAAGCCTTGCCGCTTGCAGTTGCTACAACCCTGACGTCCGATGATGAAGTCAAATGCTTTGAATTTTCCACATCGTTGCGATAGCTTCAGGAGGGGGGCGGGTTTTTTGAGAAACTCGTCTTCAGTGGTGAAGTACCATTTTATTTTTTATTGATTTATTTATTCATTTTTGTGAATGGCACAGTGAACAGGCACAACGTGCGAATCTGAGGGACGGAGAATCCCCACGCTATTGTGCAGCGCATTAGAGATTCACCAACAATTAATGTTTGTCGTCGGTTAATGAACGAAGGGACGATGTCGTGTAAACCAAAGATCTACGAATACCCGTTATGTAATATTGTCTCGTGTTATAACTGCACACGTGATTGGATTACTCCCAGTTTGCGTCGATCAAGGGGCCTGGCGATGGTTTAGTGGAACATTGAAACTGTTTATACAAATAAATTAAATGCGAAAGTGTTTTACTTTTCATTTCATAAGTTAATCCGTTCTGTGCACTTTCATGGTTTGAAGTTTATGGTTCCTTTTTTCTCCTGCGAAATGTGTGATGTGTCCAATCAGAAAAGTCACTACACTTCCGGCACTTTATAGTTCAAAGCCTTACTGCAGGCCCCATCCCGCTTGGTTTGCATTGGACTGCGCCACATGCTGGATGTATTTTTAAAGCTTTCACAAAGGGCATTTACCTGCTGGGATATTTTATGCGCTGTGTCCCATGTATCCTTCGCTATCAAATACCGCCCAGTCCGAAAATGCGTAAATAAAGGTCAAATGCCTCATTGGAAAATAATAAAAGATGTTAACACTGTAATCGAGATTGCTCGTTCCTTCGTCTTTCTTGAATATGTCTTTCTTTTGTGGGTTTGTTTATACTTGGTGACCAACCTAGATTAGTTTGGTGTAGACTACGCTTGGTAAGTGCGTTTCTATGATTTTTTTGTTTAATCTAATTTTGTATTTTGTTTCTGGATAGAAAATGTATTTTATATGATTTTCGGCTTTGTTTCATTATTTTCATTTCCTGGGCTCCGGTTTTTGGTATCGATGCAAGCGTTTTAGTTATACAGAGCGCACAGAAATTGCGATAATGCTTCTCACAGTTCGGTTTGCAGCTTTCGGTGTTGCTGTCTTCGTTTCAGCTGTATAGGTCAAGCCAATTTTTCGATCCTAGTTTTTGTATTTCCGGTATATTTTCGTTGCGTTTATTCCATGCGAATCAGCGTGTTCTATTTTTCGATGTCTTGGTTACTCTGGAATGAGCTCATCTTTAATAATCATTTTTGTCAAGTTTGTCCCCACCCAAAACTCCCACAGTGTCACGGTTATCACGTTGATTTCAGTTTCTTTGCTGACTGACAAACTTTCGTTTTTTTACGTTTGTTTCTGAAAATAATGGCAATATTATCGGTGCCATCTCGAAGAATGTAATCGGCCTGTTATTAAATGTTTTCTGTCGCTGTCCTAGTAACTTAGGTAAACGATCGCCTTTACGCGTAATATGACGTTATTGGTAAAAGCAGATGGGTAAATTTGGACCCTACGCTATTCCCCAGTTGACGGAACACACAGCCAGTGTCCCATGTGATATTTCTTCCGCGCTGCGCCTCTGCAGTGCCTTCCATTTCGCACGGACCGAGTTTTCAACCAAATTATGGCATAACTTTGTTTCCCGGAACTTTCCAACAGGCTTCTGTATGACGCACGTTGTGGATATTACGTCTGATGCATTCTAAACTCACACGCACAAGAAAGCATCTCTGTTCCAACATACCCGACTTCGTATTGGCATAACAACGGTTCCTATTTACTTTTTCTCTTTGTTTACAGTTTGCTTTGCAACTGAAAAAGATTATGATTTTTTACAGGCTTTTTACGATCTTTGGATCAGCTACGGTTATTAATGTCGGAAGCTGATATATGTGCTATTCTTATGCATCCATCCTCAGGTGCAGCCGGCAAGTACGGGAAGAAATTTGATTAAGACTTAACGTCGCGCCAACGAAGTCATTAAAGGCAGAGCATACGGTGGTATTCCGGAAGGATGTGGAAGGGAATAGTTCGTAAGGAGTCATCCCGGCATTCGTCCTAAGCGATTTAGGAGAACCATGGGAAACCTACATCTGACTGATCGGACGGCGATTTCAAACGCAGTACTCCCGAATACGTGTCCAGTGTCTTTCTTACCACTGCACCACCTCTCTCGGTCATGACAATAATGAACCTATATGAATGCAAATCCTCATAAATCTCGTCAAATTCTCTATTGCCTATATGGGACTGTCGTCATAAATTCAAATGAATTTCTTTTGGAATGCTTTTCTCTGGTCTCAGGAATAACGACTTTTCGATACAAGTAATAACTTATTTATTCTCTTACCATGTCGACGATGAACAAGTGTTCGTAGCTCTTAATGAATGCATTTTGGAGCCCATATTCAATAGACATTTTGGCGTGGAATGATCGTTCCTGTCACATCTCAGAAAACTGACCATTCCTCATGGGACGTACTGTATTTTTAACGTCAACCGGATGACTGGAGTGCTTACTACTTCACGTTTTATATTTAATTTCTTCGTGGGAATAAATAGTATCTAGAATAGTGGATACCAACCTAGGAGTAATTACCACCAGAGGTGTAAAATGAAATATTTGAGGGGTAAAAGCAAAGGATTTGAAGCTTGTCTCGGTCGAGAAACCAAATTATTTTTAAAATATGAGTAGTTACAGAAGACTGCAGTATTGATTACATAAGTTATCAATAATTACATGCTTTTTAAATACCGCGTGAGAAAATGTGGTGTAGGGCACTGCTTGTGAAAATAATGTATGAAGAACATCCTCCTGACGTAGTCCATCCATAACAAACATATTTTATACCAAGCAAAGTTGAGACTTATATGTCACATATCTCATGAAAATGCTTTCTCAGAGTTGCAGTTAGTGCCCGTAACGGACGAGAAATTGCTTCACTATTCAGTTCGCAACAGGAAAAGGAACTAATTGACAATACAACACAAAAGTAACTACTGGTGTTAGGAAATTCCCGTTACAAACTTCTAGAGGGGAGTGAGTACATAATATTTTGAAGGGAACCTCTGTCCGGAACGTGCCGTTTCCGTTCTACGGCGGTTTCAACTCAGATGTATAACGCATCCACGTCTGGCCACGTCTGGTGAGGGAAAGAGAAAAGTCTCAGAGCTGTTTGTCCTGGTATACAATAGAGTAGATAGCATTACGTGACACTGAATGTCTTTCAGGAGCCCGCATCTCGTGGTCGTGCGGTAGCGTTCTCGCTTCCCACGCCCGGGTTCCCGGGTTCGATTCCCGGCGGGGTCAGGGATTTTCTCTGCCTCGTGATGGCTGGGTGTTGTGTGCTGTCCTTAGGTTAGTTAGGTTTAAGTAGTTCTAAGTTCTAGGGGACTTATGACCACAGCAGTTGAGTCCCATAGTGCTCAGAGCCATTTGAACCATTTTTTTTTGTCTTTCAGGAAATGAGGTTTGACGATGATTTGCACCACCTCACGATCGGGAGACATCTCAACAGACGATATGGTGAAACATGGATAGGGTGAGGCGTTCCAGCCGCATGGCCGCCGCCATCATGGGATTTCACTCCTGTGGGCTACTTCTTGTAGGGTCGTATGCAAAGTTTAATTTACGAGACTCCTGTAGAGACAGAGGAAGGTCTTCTGGCATGAGTTCTGTCTCCTGCACTAGAAACTGAAGAGATACCAGGTAGAATGGAGAGTGTATACCAGTATATACTTCGTAGGTACAATGTCTGTAAAAGCGTTCATGGTCGCGATGCCGAGCCGCTATTGTAATGCATCTATAATCTTCTGTACGTGAAGCATGCCGGGTGCTTTTTTTGTTTTGGAATAATGTAAGAAGGGAATGTTAACACAAACAAATGATGTTTCGTTATGTTTCCTTTCGAATTTTTACCTAATAACTGTACTTCGACACGCCTAATTCAATTCCTCAAGCACGAGTGGATGAGTTAAACATCTGAACTCCTATCTGTAACTCCTAGAAGTTTCTAACGGGAATTTCCGAAAGCCCTGTATGTAAAGGCTACCCACTCATTATTATCGTTATTATTATTGTTATTATTATTATTATTGGTGGCAGTGATCAAACACAAAGCATTGGCAGCCTGAAGTCTTGCAATTTAATTTCTGTCAGTTAAAAAGCAAGGAGTAGGGCAATCAAGTGATTTAACTTGGTTGATATTAAATGAGGGTGAACGACGTGAGTCAAGCAAGTGTCGCTAGAGAGATTAGTAGTGCAAAGAAGCATGTTTTTTGACAAGTTTCTATCCTCACTGCCATCAATATCGATAGTTAACTTTCTTTTCTGAAGAGTTGTAGGTACCATTCGCGATGCATTGAGATTTGCTTATCGTTCTGTAAAAACGGTTGTTATATAAAATCAGTACCAGACATCTCATTAGTTCGTGGATTAATGAAGCGACTACAAAAAGTAAATGTCATTTATCTTTCGTTACTTTAACAACAATAAAAGTTTTCAAAGAAAATTCTTTTCCATTATAAAGTTCAGTTAGCAGCTCATGTCGATGATGATGGGGATAGGGATGGGGTTGGGGGGTGGGTGCAAGGACACCAGCCAATATCTGATTATATTTTGAGGTAATGGTCTGAGAAAGACTGGGAACCACTAATCACTAGAAGTTTAGGTTACGCTGTACATTTAAGTATCCTGACACCCCCAAAAACATAGGTTTTTCGAGTTAGGTGCATTGTGCTGCCACCTACTGCCAGTCATAAGCCACACATCACGCCGGTAAATGCCAAACGAAGCCTCGCTTAGTTTAAGGAGCGTAAACATTGGACTATTGAATTGTGTAAAAACGTTGTGTGGAGTAACGAATCACTATACACAATGTGGCGATCAGATGGCAGGGTGTGGGTATGGCGAATGCCCGATGAACGTCATCTGTCAGCTTGTGTAGTGCCAA
Source organism: Schistocerca cancellata (assembly GCF_023864275.1). Lineage (NCBI taxonomy): Eukaryota > Metazoa > Arthropoda > Insecta > Orthoptera > Acrididae > Schistocerca > Schistocerca cancellata. The sequence goes on from NC_064627.1 coordinate 390,394,979, forward strand.
CAGTAAAAGTCGGAGGCGATGGTGTAACGGTGTGGTCGTGTTTTTCATGGAGGGGGCTTGCACCCCTTGTTGTTTTGCGTGGTACTATCACAGCACAGGCCTACACTGATGTTTTTAAGCACCTTCTTGCTTTCCACTGTTGAAGAGCAATTCGGGGATGGCAAATGCATCTTTCAACACGATCGAGCACCTATTCATAATGCACGGCTTATGGCGGAGTGTTTACACGGCAATAACATTCCTATAATGGACTGGCCTGCACAGAGTCCTGACCTGAGACCTATAGAACACCTTTGGCATATTTTGAAACGCCGACTTTGTGCCAGGGCTCACCGAGCGACATCGATTCCTCTCCTCAGTGCATCACCCCGCGAAGAATGGGTGCGGCCGCTGTGGCCGAGCGGTTCTAGGCGCTACAGTCTGGAACCGCGGACCGCTACGGTCGCAGGTTCTAATCCTGCCTCAGGCATGGATGTGTGTGATGTCCTTAGGTTGGTTACGTTTCAGTAGTTCTACTTTCTAGGGGACTGACGACCTCCGATGTTACGTCCCGCAGTGCTCAGGGACATTTCGAAGAATGGGCTGCCATTCCCCAAGAAACCTTCCAGTACGTGACTGAACGTATGCCTGCGAGAGTGGAAGCTGTAATAGAAATCGAAAGGGTCGGCCAACACTATACTGAATTCCAGCATTACTGATGAAGGGCGCTACGAACTTGTAAGTCATTTTCAGCCAGGTGTCCGGACACTTTTGATCACATAGTGTATGTCTCGTTTCTTCGTCTTCGTCTTCGTTTAGTGACGGACATCTAAAGGACCTAAGGAAAAAAAGGTCTTTAGTGTATAGAGCAGAAATTTGTGAAGTCCGCCACTAAAAGGTGACGATATGTATCGTCTGAAAGCATCTTGTCTCTGATACTCGACCGCTCATTGACTGATGTGTCAGCAAAAATCATTGCCCTAAAATGATGTTAAATAATTCCTCGTAACTTGAGAATAGGAATTAATCGAAACCGGTTGTGATACAAAATATATTTCTTGCAGCTGTAGCTGTTATTTGTTTACATTCCATCTTTATGAGTAAATAAGACTTTGAATTAATAGCATGTGCGTTTCACTGAGTTGTACTGTAATTGAAATCTCCTGAAAATTTTCTGTCTAATAGGGCGACTGATGACGTGTAAAGTAGCTCAACAAGTAATACAGGGACCAAACTAAAACTCCCCTTCAGAACTAAAATCCTTCTTGAAAACCAAAGTTCTTTCGGAACCTAAAATCCTCTCGACACTAAACTGCTCTCCAAAACTAAGAGCTACAAAACTAAAAATTATCTTGAAACTGAAGAACTGTCTTGGCCCCATTTATATAGATGAGGCCGACTATAATGCAGACAGTGCAGTCTCAATGAAATTCTGGAATATTTTTCCATGTATCTAAGTGAACATATTTTGCACCGTCCACTGTGGTTGAAGCAGGTAATAGAACCACTGGGCTACTTTGTAGACATGACGTAGATTACAAAATGTCCGACAGTCCAAGGGTCAACTAATAGTTTTCGTTATTGCTTCTGTCTCTATAAGTAGAGAACGGCAGACAGTCTATAATGTCTTATTAATTTCTATTGCATTTTCCACGATGATTTGTCACAAACAAATGAAATCTTGTGGGCAAGCAATAGCTGAATGAATTCAAAATGAACGTAGAAGAGCAACGCGAAAAGCGTCCAGTGTAATCCAAAGTAAAGTTTTATCTACCAATGAAGAAAACTTCTGATAAATTTTGAACTTACATAAATTCTGTAGTGACCACGCTGGCACCAAAAGAGAGGGTGTCGCAGAGAAGGCTGTCATACTGATTTCAATCTTACTACATTGTATGAAACTGAGATCGTATTAAAGCTCTTCCCATGTTGAAAAGAAATCGCGGAGGACAAAATCAACTAAAATCGCTCAATGCAAGAAAGGCCACTAACCTGATGGTTTGTTTCTCTGTACGACTCGATGTAAAGTACACTAAAACCTTAACTCAGCTCGCTCTGTACGTCAATAGCTTCCACAAGCCAGCACATGATGGTATCCAGAGTAATGTCGTGTTCCCTGAATAGTATTGAAAATACGAGCTTACGGATTATCGGAGCGTATTTGTGATTAGAGTCAGCACTTCCTAGCAGACGGAGTTCGGGAGAATGTTCTTAATGGCTAGAAAAGAATTTCGTACCCATAAACCAAGGATCTGAAGGATAACGTTTAAATTTCCGTGAATTTGTTCGTTGGTGACGTGGTGACGCTGCTGTATAATGGGAAGTGAACGCAGGAAGACCTCCAGAGATTGGTAACTGACCGTCCACATGAATAAATTTACAACGTATTATGCACAAACAGGTGAAAACGCCCATGCTTTTTGGTTACATGACTGACGATGGGTTAACATGAACACTCACAACCGCCATTTACATAGGTTTATCTGTCCAGAGAGGAAGGACTACATGTAACTACGCTGTGCAAGAGAATTAAAGGATTGCTTTCTGGAAACTTCGTAATTCCCAGCCATTGCGACGCTTAAGTTTGAAGTCTGGCTCAAAGATGCGTACTGCCTTCCTCTGCAATGATCCGAAAGCGTGGCGCCCTGCGACGTCACACTTGGGCTCGATGTCGCTTCCAACATCAAGGTGTCGACAGGTGGGAAGAAAAGACCACAGCTCAGAAGTTTATGTGAGGTGTAAGGTGGGCTAATGATGCCACATTGCACCAAACTTCCCCGCAATTCTGTCCAACGCTACCGTGGACATGTCACGTGATGGGAAGGTTGTCACAGCCCCTCTTACACACATTTCACCGCTTCCATTTAACATCTCTGCGATGGAAGTTGGAACTCAGTCGCTCAGAGTTGAAATCACTCTGTTTTCTTACGAGTGGCCGAGGAAAATATTCGAGGCACACTGCCGCTCAGAATCGGCATGAAATGGTCGCAAGGTGTGGCATAAAGGGCTTCACTGAAACCACCCCTTTCCCTGGGGCGTTGATTCCCCCACATTTCGTGATATAAAGCGACAGTTCGCAATGCGGAGAGCAACAGGAAGGCGTTCTTGCCAACCTTGGGCGCTTCTGACACTTTCGTACCTTTCACTCCTTCTCTGACGACACTGTGGGCTGCATCCCCATTAAACGTGATCTGACGCCTATGGAGCGCAGAGCGACCGTAATTTTCGTTCTCGGGTACATCTTGGAACCACCAGGAACCGTTCTACATCATTCAACGAAATTCGGACGTGAGCTGAAGCAGCAACGGGTGCATGCACTTTTTCATCCCTCCTATTTCGCATCTTCCCGTGGCGTGATGACGGGGGAGGGAGAAGTTGGTGCAACACTGATACACGCGTGAATAAAACCGCAAAGGGTCCTCCTAGGCCCTCAGTTCGGCAAAACCCTCATTCCCACCCACCTGACTTTGTTTTGCACCTTGAAAATGTTACTGTACAGACAGAATCGTTGACGAGAGTCCCAGCCGCCTGCAGGCAGGCTACACTGCTGCTCTTTCACAGCTACACAACTGCCCTTGCACTTGATGTTAGACCATCTTGAATCGGGGATTGTCGACGGAGTTGCTGGTTTGCAAGCGCCTAGGATTACGTTACGGGATCTGTTCATACAGGTAAATTTTAAAATCCTTAACAAAGCTGTACGGCTGCCATTGCGGGTTTTGTCGAACGGGGGATGCTTGAGGGACTCTTTGCCGTTTTATTCACGTATGTGTCAATGTCGCATCCACCTGTAATCACGCGAGGACGATGCGAAATAGGAGAGATGAAAACACATAAGCACCCTTTGCTGCTTCAGAATACATCTAAATTTTGTCGAATGGTTTTGACTGTCCCTACCGGTTCCACTATGTATACAGGAGCGGAAATAGTGGTCGCGCAGCTCTCCAAACAGATGCGATCACGTTCGTTGGGGATGCAGTCCCGCATTTTCCTTGTAGAAGAGATGAAACGCTCTTAGCTGTCAGCGGTGTCAAAGGTTGTCAAGAACGTCTTCCTGTTGTTCGCTATGGCTAGAAATCGAAATCAGTGATGTCTTCTGCTTGTTTTCTTCCTTGTGGGTTGACAATGTATGATATCACAGCGATTTATTCATCTTTAAGGAATATTAATGTAGATCTGTTGTGTACTAGATTAGTTTATAGTTTGATGCCACATCCCAGTAGGCAGTGTAGTAATTCCAGGTGTGACGTACACACGATGCGCGCACGCGATATAATAAACTTCTGACTTTAATGTAAACATCCCATTCAGATTATTCACTGTTGTGATCAATTCATCTTCCCTGCAGGTAAGTGCTGTAGATGGATAGGTCGAGCAGCTGATCAAGAAATAGAGAACGTACCTGTGGAGAAAAGGGCTTTATGGTCGTGCAACTTGAGTAAAAAAAAAATGGTTCAAATAGCTCTGAGCACTATGGGACTTAACTTCTAAGGTCATCAGTCCCCTAGAACTTAGAACTACTTAAACCTAACTAACCTAAGGACATCACACACATCCATGCCCGAGGCAGGATTCGAACCTGCGACCGTAGCGGTCGCGCGGTTCCAGACTGTAGCGCCTTTAACCGCTTGGCCACCACGGCCGGCTCAACTTGAGTAAATGTAGCGATGTAGCGATAGTTCGATAGGACACATTCTGAGACAAGAAGGAGGAGTTAATCAATTTGGTAATAGAGGGAAGGTGGGGTGTGGGGGGGGGGGGGGGGAGGGGAACTGTAGGTAGAGACAGAGGTGTGAATACAGTAAAACAGTTTCACATGGATTTAGGGTGCAAACATACATATATGGAGAGAATTGCACAAGACAGACTAGCCTGGAGATCTTCATCAAGGCCATCTTTGGACTGAAAAATACAGCATCCCATTCCATGTTCGCTGGCTGTTGTGACATTCTAAAGATCTGCGTAGGTGGAATGGCTTTCTGCTATTCTCTTATACAACAGTCTAAAGTTCTGACCTTACTATTGGTGTACTCCTGACTGTCGGTATTTGTCTGTGAATAGCTGATGCTGTTGCTATAGTCGGGATGGCGTAAGAAGATCCGTGGCAGCTCGCACCGCTGTTGCGCGCTTTCAGCTGCGAAACTCTAACGGTTGCAGGCGGAAACAGTTGCAGGCGGAAACAGTAGCCGTCTACAGAGCTATGACAAGCCTGAGGCATTATAACAGTGACGTTTACAAACTCGCATTACTTTATTAGTTGAGACAGGAGCGTGAAGCTGTCCGCATGCAGCCCACTGCAACTGACAGGGATCAATTTACGCCGAATCAGCAGTAGCTCCACTGGAGAGTTTCGCTTGCCGTGTGGCTAATATCTAATAGTCTTCGATTTAGTCACGAAGGTAGACCTTTCATAAAGGAAAATAACAAACCAATGAATCGACAGCAGGAGCATCTGCCATAACTTTAACTGCTCGCCACGCTACGATCATGTAAGCTTCATAATCCCTGAATTTTACTACTTAATATACGTGTTTTTAACGAATATTCATCATGCAGTGAGATCTGTTATTTTACTGAAATTGTACCATAAATATCGATCTACATACTACTTCGTTGTCCCTTACAAATTGTAACAGTGACGCATACTTCCGAAATTCACTCGTTGCCCTTTTCCTGGTTTTCCCTAGTGCCTGTAAAAAAATATGCGAGTTAATGCTGGTAACGACGAGAATCTGCTTTTTACGGCAGTAAAAAAAAAAAAAATGGAGCAACGTTCTTCACAGGCGGCCTCAAGTACGGGTTGCTTTAACGACGTCCGTGCTGTGTGAATAAATCCATTCATCGCAGCAAGGAATGTTTTAACGAGGAAATATGGCGACTCTTTTGTTTCGGTCGCCAGCTGTGGTATCAGACGCAACGCAAATGTCGCTATGTATCTCCTGGGAAGTAAATGTCTCCCGAAAACAGGAGATTAAAGCGAAACAACTCGTGCTTTTAGACGGAGGACACATGAAATGCATTTATGGAATGGTCGTTGTTCGAGCTACTGTATCATTAGAACTTACGAAGTTAGGTCACGTTCGTTATGCGCAGGGCCATGATACTTTGTGTTACCTCTGATAAGGATAACAGAGTTATCTGTGTAGATTATATTAAAATGTTATTATTTCGTACCGAAATGTCTGAGTTACCTAAAAGGCAGGGCATATTTGGGGAACACAGTTCCTGTGTACGTTGCATACGGTGATGAACAGTTGACAAAATTACTTAGCTACATTTAGAAATACAACCACCGTTCCTAATAAGGAAGCTACGTGACGTTCTGCCTTTCGTTGCCGAGTTCACCAAAACATGTGAAGTCAGCGGCGATCGACACATGCGTAGGATGTTGGAGTCTCCACGAAATTTCGATGTTCAGGAGATTTCGTGACGTACAAATCCAAATCATCAGACTGCTACGACGCAAACTTCAGCGCACTTTCTCACTGAATGGGAGGATGTAGCATCAGTTATGAGGTCGGTGGACCCTTTTGTGGCATATGAGACGTGCGGACTACGTAAAAAAATCAAGTGATTTTCACAAATGTCAACATCTGCTGCACATATTCACTGACGAAAGATAAGGAACCCCTTACTGTGTATTTAAGCTTATGTGGTATAATTGCCACAACCGTTAACTAGAGTCTTAAAACGTCAGTAGGACAAAGACACATTTTAATCGCACCATAGACCATGGGGCAGTTGGACTGCGGTTTGATGTCCAGTAAAAGACGCCCATTGGATATACTCTACATCCGTTCGCTCCCGCGCACAGTACTACCTACAGCGTCACAGGAACTGGGCGAGACGTATACCTAAGGCTCCACGTTGCATTCGAAAAGCTGAAGTAAAAATTGATTCCAAAACTACTGATAAATTGAGAGCATTTCAAGCGAAAAGAAAAAACACTCACTTAAATCAAGAGTGTATAACATTTCATGTAATAACTGTGGCGATGATAAATTGAACAAGAGAGAGGAAAAAATTTTCTGCCATCAACGTTGTTATTAGGACGTATTATAAGGAATCGTCCTATCATTAGGTGACAACATTTGCCATACCAGTACAATTATTTTTTCGAAGTTTGGCAGCCTGCTCAGCTCAAAATGTGTGTCGATCTGCCCCTTAGCGTTTGGGGGCGCACCGTAACGTTTCCACTTCAATTAAAAATTGCGAAGTTTACGGGGCATTTTAAACAGAGCGTGTAAGTAGGCTGTTTATGTTTTCTTATCGGCAACGTTACGTAGTGCTTGGTATGACAATCACTGGCTGTGCTGTGTGCAGTCTGTGGCTAGTTTGCATTGTTGTCTGCCATTGTAGTGTTGGGCAGCAGCAGCTGGATGTGAACAGCGCGTAGTGTTGCGCAGTTGGAGGTGAGCCGCCAGCAGTGGTGGATGTGGGAAATGAGATGGCGGATTTTTGAGTACAGAATGGATGTCATGAACTGCTATATATATTATGACTATTAAGGTAAATACATTGTTTGTTCTCTATTAAAATCTTTCATTTGCTAACTATGCCTAAAAGTAGTTAGTGCCTAGAGTAGTTTGAATCTTTTATTTAGCTGGCAGTACTGGCGCTCGCCGTATTGCAGTAGTTCGAGTAACGAAGATTTTTGTGAGGTAAGTGATTTGTGGAAGGTATAGGTTAATGTTAGTCAGGGCCATTCTTTTGTAGGGATTATTAAAAGTCAGATTGCGTTGCGCTAAAAATATTGTGTGTCAGTTTAAGCACAGTCATGTATAAATTGTTCTAAGGGGAAGTTTCATATGGTGACCCTGCCAGGATTCGAACCTGGAATCTTCTGATTTTTTCTTGTAGTTTGTGTAATTAGTGTAGCTTTTGTTTATTGCTAGCGCATAATTGTAGAGAGAATCTCCTTTGTAGTTGCAGTCTTTCATTGTTGTACAGTAAAACAGTTGTGGCATGCATGTAGATTTGCACCAAGTATTTCGCAGCTGCACTTGCAATTAACGAGATATTATTTTTAGTGCTATGTTAATGTGTTCTCTTATTGTTGCTCTTCAAATTGTGTTTTTCTGTGTTGTCGTGTGAAATATTGTGACAATAATGGCGTGTGAAAAACGTAACACTAGGCTTCAAAGTAAACTGAGAAATAATAGTGACGACGAGCGTAGCTTATCAGCACCACTGTGTAGTGAATTAATAGACATTCGAAGTAGTAATTTGGGAATTGTGCATAGGTAAATGGAGCGGGCGGCAAATAATGGTGTAGGCAGTGAAACAGGTAGTGAACAAGGAAGCATTATCGATCGATTGGTCGGCAACATCTCGCCTCAGGAATCGGGAATGACAGAACACAATATTGCAAATACTGTAGACTTAGGTTTTGGGTCCTCACTGTTTTCTCAAATGAGTCAAGACACATTTTCTGCTTGTCAAAATGTGAATGTTACCGGTGAAAATGCACTGCCAAAAAGCATAGAGAAACAGATTCCAGACACTAATACATTATTATTGCAATTAATGCAAAAAATGGAACAAAATCAGAAACAAACACAGCAACAGTTAGACACAATGGAACAAAATCTTCAAAAGTTAGACACAATGGAACAACACCAGAGACAAACACAGCAACAGTTAGACACAGTGGAACAAAATCTTAAAAAGTTAGACACAATGGAACAAAATCTTCAAAAGTTAGACACCACACTTGAACAAACACGTAAAGATTTAACTACTGAGTTACATAACATCGAATCGAAATGTCAAAAAGTCTGTAATGACGTAAAAACACAAATTTGTGAGCATTTCCTACCTATTTTTTCGCGTCATGAAAATGCATTACAGAATCACGAAGCAGCCATAAAAGAACTGCAGACTATTGTTCATGAAAATCATGAGACCTTGCAAGCTAAAATGGACTCAGTTGCATCTACCGATTCGGTTACGCAACTTGCAAAAACTCAGGAAAACTTAAAGGACACAGTAGAAAGACACATGGAGGAAATTAGTTCATTATCAGAGAAAGTAGTTGAACTTTCGGATCAGCTAAATAATTTATCTACGAAGGTAGATGATAATCTGAATGACACAAAACCAGTAGTCTTTAATGACACAGAAGAGTGCGAACAAATTAGGAAACTGAAACAAAATCTGAATCAAATTAATACGCAACACCAAAGAGAAATCCGGGAAGTAAAAGATCAGCTGACACAGGTAATACAAGAATTACGTATTTCAGAGGACACTCGCGCCCCAATACGGGAAGAGGGACATAGAAATACGGAACAGCCACAAAATAATAACACAGGGCACTTCGGAAATTATAAAAGAAATTGGCAAGGTACACCGAATTTTGAGATGGAACCGCCCACACGACGTAACAATGACCGACATGCGACTCGCCGACATGATTATTTTGACTATAAGCTGTTCATTACTACACGTAAATTCAAAACGTTTAAGAATTCCGCCAACGACATTCATCCACAAGCGTGGCTCCATCAATTCTCTCATTGTTTTCCTCCCAACTGGTCATTAGAACACAGATTAGAATTTATGTGTGGCTACTTAGATCGGTCATTCACGATTGCCACAGTGAAGGAGAATTTTATCATGCCTTCCTCTCAGCATATTGGTCTCAAGCTACACAAGACCGAGTAAAACATAGCATCATAATGATGAAACGTTTCGAACAATCTGAATTTTCCAGTCTTATGAAATATTTTGAAGACATGTTGCATAAGAATCAGTATCTTTCAAACCCATACAGCCCCTCAGAACTCATCCGCATTTGCTTAATCAAATTGCCTGAACATTTATGATATATTATTTTAGCAGGACGTTGCAAAGACAACATTGAAGCTTTTCAGGGACTGTTACAAGAACTGGAAATTGACACTGACAATCGCGGAACGCGAAAACAGGAGTACAACAATTACAGGTCACATCTGTCACAATTCCGCGATGACAGAAATAATAAATGGACACAACAAGGCTATTCTTACAACGTAAATCGTGACCAAAACAGACACCACCCGTATGACAACCGTTGGCAGAGTAGTAATAATTACAGGGAAAGATCGCCTCTCCACGGTAATGACTATCACAGACACAATCAGAGAAACAGACAATATGGGAACCAAAATAATTATTATCAAGGGAGACAGAATAACTTCAGATGCAATGGTCCAGCGCGCAGTTACGATTCAGGGAGAAATTCTCCACCACGTAACCGACAAACAAGATACTATGTAAACTACCGACAAAACGACAGACCTGAATTCCATCAGAACTGGCGAGCTTCAAACAGGGCAGAGCCTTCTCGTCCAGGTGAATTTGTAGAAGTTAGGTCTCCTAATCCCAATAACGGCGCGCGCCAACAAAGAGATAGCAGACAATGACTCGCACCGCAGGCAGCCACCTGCGCCGGTTGGCTCAGAGAAAAATAACATAGACGCTAACCATGAGAAAAATTCCAGTATTCTTTACCGACGTATACCACATGATAATTGCGTTAAAGTTGATACTCTGCGTACTAGCAAGAGTAGAGGTTTATACCACATTTCACATGTAAAACCGTTTATTGTGAGATAATCTGCTTTTTAACTTTGTCTTTGCCATAAAACGTTTCACTTCACGTTACTAGTATGCTTTAGAAACTGTTACCATGCAACAATGTTTGAAGTTAAATATCCAGTCAAGAACCAAGAGAACTTATTTAAACAGAAATTACGACTGCATTGTTATTGCGAACAGACGACACAGAGTTATTGTGTGTGTACATTCTTGCTTGTTAGTTGCATGATTACGTAATGACTATAAGGCTCACATACTTAGAACATTTACCAGTACTGCTAATGAGATTTTAATGCAACATTTTGGATTACTTGAAAATACATTCGGAATTAAAGTACTTTCTGAGAGATACCAGATGACACAGTGGTTAGTTTATGTGACAGCTACACGATTATATCATGGCGTTACTAACGAGTGACAGTTTACAATGTTGCTTTTGCGGTGTATCTGTTTTATATCTGCACAGTTTTTCTGTATTATTTTGGAAAGTAAAACATGTTTTAGTAGTAACTTTTGTGGTATAGCTACAATGAGACAGCCTTTTCCATAGCACAACAATACGTTACAGCACAGTAATTTCTTCATCACAACAATAAGCGTAATAACTAAGATATCTATATGCAAAGCATTTCACTTTTGTGTATCATGAGGTAAGTACATTGGCTTCTGCAGAACTTAGCTTTCGGAGGACAATAACTATGACACTTCCACAGAGATTATTTCATAACAAGATGCACATTTAGCGCTACAGGACACGCATTTCAGTGATTAATTTTGTACTTAAAACATATATTTTTAAAGATTTTTGAATTACAAAGAAAGTTTTCCATGATACATTTCATTCCATTGCTGTAATCTGTAACACCTGAGGGTATAATTACATTAATCCTCAGAGGGGTACACGCTTACTTTGTGTATCATGTGTTTGGCAAGCACAAGGAGCCCTAGCTAATATGGTATTTGCTTATACAACTTTACACATCGGTACCATATTCCTCTAAGACATAAATTACACAGCTATCTGATCATTTAACTGAGAGAGACAAACTTTTTTACTACGGCAGTGACAGATGTTTACGTAATTACACCATTGGATAACTTCACACTTGCGAAATTGTATTTTGTCTGTACTTTGTGAACTGTTCATATTTTTTTCAGACCCATTGTGATATTATGAGAGCTTTGAATGATATATTTGGTATGGGATCACGATTTTTAAAGTACGTTTGAGGCAGATGACACTTTTGTCATGAGCAGAAAATTTTTTTTAGGTTTTGAAATTATTGGAGGAAGCTACGACGATTTTGAGAGTTGACCAAGGTGTTATGATGTTATTTTTACAACGACGATGTGTATTATGCTGTTGTGGTATGTTTATGATCATTAAGCTGATGCTATATGAGGAATTTGATTATGCTACGTATTTATTATGATGAAATATTGAAGAAGTGTCTACGAATATGTATATGTGTAATAAAGCAAGGAATAATGAGTAGTGGTTAGGGACTCTGACTTGTGATAAAGGATGTTGGAAACCAAGAATCGTACTTTAAGAGTTATGAAATGTGTGTAAATGCGTGAATGTATCACAAGGCCGGCGAAAATTTTTTTGGACACTGTTATATTCATAAGATTTTGTTTCTACACATTTGCAAAGCAAATTCTCGACCCGTGAAGTTTTGTATATGAGACTGTCACTGTAGCGGAAACTGCCGTCGTAAATATTTCTGTAAGAAAGTGACCACCTGCACGTAATGCATCGTGGGCACCCAGCTGTGTCAGACGCCGGGAGAACAAGTCATTAGTGAGTGCCTTCCAGAGGCACAGGTAGAAAAAAAAAGGAGGCCATTATCCTCGCTGTTGACATTCCTTTGTAGAAAGCATCGTAAATACAACACTCTCAAACTTGAAAACATGATAACACTGTGGAGCTCTTAATTTATGATATTTACTGCAATGCCTAATGAAATGACGAGAAATATTTTTATGTCTATACACCTGATTATGACTACTGTCTTTCTAGTTGAGAGAAATGCCATATGGCTTGCTTTATGTATTTATTTGCTCATTTTCTTTCATATCTAGTTTCTAGCTGCACTGCAGCATTGTTTAATATAAAATTATATGAATGTACTAATATAGATATTTTATGCCTACAGATCCAGTAAACAATGACTTAAAAAAAAAAAAAAAACGAAGGAGCACAAAAAGACATTTCCCTTCACAGGAATTGCATTCATAATTTTCTTTTCAAGTACTTGGTAATTTCTTTTGTAGAATAAATTGTGGTGCACCACTTTAATTACATAGACATTAAGATGTGAATATACATTTCCCTTATCTGCATTGTTGTTTTTACTGTAATATTTTTTCTGCTTGAGCTACGTCATGTTTAGATATAAGTTATTTCTGCTGCTGTTTGCCAGGCATAGTGTTACTGAATTTGACTTTGTATTACGCTGTTAAGCCAGTTTTACTACGGATTTATTTTTCTTGTTTGCTGCTCATTGCCTTATATTAGTTGTAATATTGTTGCTTACTTTGCCAATTTGAATTTTTTTTGTCATTACTGTTTGTGTTAATTGTTTTGTGCTGCTGCATTGCCTCGTCCCTTAGTTTAGCATCTGTGCTCAGTAGATTTAAGTTGGCTTAAGAGGGGGTAGCCTATAAGAGAATGAGTTGTGAGGAATTTGAAGAAATGCACTGAGAGGTTATACGAGAAAAATACAGAAAGCATGCTTGGATAGGATTTTTTTGGCTGGAGCAAATATCGAAATAAGACGAAAGATCTATGGAATGAAGTTTTGGGTTGGACTGCAGTACCAAATGTTACACTGAAAACGAACCCTGTCCTTTCCTTTTGTGTTATCCCACTATGTGTTGGTGTACCCTTGTGTATTTGTTTTCTTCCTGTCTGTGTAGTTTCATAGAATTTTTTCTTCTTCTAATACTAAGCTATATTCACTATGATGAGGAATACTGTTATCCTCAAATATAATTGGCATTAATAATATGTTATTTACCTTGTAAATATGCTTAGACATTATTTATTCTGTTTTGTTTTAATGCTCATGTGTAAAGTTGATGTTTCGCAAGTTATTCTGATCTTTTATGTATGTACTCATGTCATAATTCCTGTAACACTGATGTATATGTTATTTCGATTCTTTTGTAAAGCCTGTACTACAAATGTTATCTGTATTGTTATGTTCTTTAATGATGTATTTTGTACCTTTGTAATTGTATTCTTATGTTATAATATTGTAATTGACACCAGTTCATCAAATTAAGTAACTTGTAAGCATTCATTTCACTGCACACATTTCTGTTGGTCATAGTAATGCACAATATGTGAGAAGTTGGGACTGTTAGTGTTTGCCCGTGTGTTACTAATTCAGCAAGGGACTGGATAACAGCATTGCTGGTTCTAAGGACAATTCCAAAAACTTCGTGAGTGTACAAGTGGTGGTTTATGGACTTGCTATCTTCTCTGCAAGTTTCTTCGATGGTGATTGTGCACCTGGATAGTCGCAGCAGATGGCTGCTGTCCATCTCTACAAGGACTACAGTGGGTCTACACCTTTGATGACCCACCAATACCATTATTTCTACAAGGACTACAGTGGGTCTACACCTTTGCTGACTCACCAATACCATTATTTCTACAAGGATTGCAGTGGGTCTGCACCTCTGGTGGCCCACCAATACCATACTCTCTACCAGGACTACAGTGGTCTACTCTGTGATGACCTACCTACTAATATTCTTCAAAACTTCGAATGACTCTGCTGTGGGTTTGCTCTGTTGTGGCCCATTACCTGTCTGCATGTCAAGAGTCAGCACTGTCTTTCCGTTGGAAGGACAACACTACTTCTTCAAGACTGCATGGAAATCCTCTACTTCTGTGTGCAATTTCTTTTACTAATGAGACTTTGTGAAAAAAACTGTAATTACTATTATGATGAATGATCAGGACTATCTTTATGGACTATGAGAAAATTTTAGCTTTTGAGCAACATTGTATCAATAAGTGTGTGCATTTGATTTCTTTGTTATTGTAATTATGAAAAATTTTATCAAATCATTATTGGCCACTGCCCAAAACAATTTGTAAAATTTTTTGTGGGGAGCATGGGGGCTATTTAAGTAGGCTGTTTATGTTTCCTTATCGGCAACGTTACGTAGCGCTCGGTATGACAATCACTGGCTGTGCTGCGTGCAGTCTGTGGCTAGTTTGCATTGTTGTCTGCCATTGTAGTGTTGGGCAGCGGCAGGTGGATGTGATCAGCGCGTAGCGTTGCGCAGTTGGAGGTGAGCCACCAGCAGTGGTGGATGTGGGAAATGAGATGGCGGATTTTTGAGTACAGAATGGATGTCATGAACTGCTATATATATTATGACTATTAAGGTAAATACATTGTTTGTTCTCTATTAAAATCTTTCATTTGCTAACTATGCCTATCAGTAGTTAGTGCCTTCAGTAGTTTGAATCTTTTATTTAGCTGGCAGTACTGGCTCTCGCCGTATTGCAGTAGTTCGAGTAACGAAGATTTTTGTGAGGTAAGTGATTTGTGGAAGGTATAGGTTAATGTTAGTCAGGGCCATTCTTTTGTAGGGATTATTAAAAGTCAGATTGCGTTGCGCTAAAAATATTGTATGTCAGTTTAAGCACAGTCATGTATAAATTGTTCTAAGGGGAAGTTTCAAGCGGAAAATAAACGTGCAGTTAACTTTTACAGCGGCGCCACCCAGTCACGTGACGATGCTGGAACTTGCTCAGCTTCACAGGAGTCACCATACAGTCTTAGGCCATTTTTGTTCCTCTGAATGCCAGTGAAATATTGTACGAGAGGACGGTAGTGCCTTCTGGAATGAATATTTAAGTCCTGATCATATGCTAATTTTCCGTTGCGTGAAGGGGCAGGTCTTGTAAGTTTGGGTTGGACGAATTGGTACGAGGGGTGTCATGTGAAAATTAAAATAAAACTTTCATCTACCAGAAAGTTCGTTTCAACACACCAGGGTCTTACTAGAAATGGTGCTGCTGAAGGTAGCATGCAATGTGACCTTTGATCTTACTTACTGTAGAGGGACAGTACATAATAGCATCAAAACTTTGGTACAATTTGGTTTTAGTTCTCTCAGTCACAAAGCATTGTCAGAGATGAAAGTGACTTTCAGAATCGGAAAAAGTTCTAGGACGAACCGGGCCCGGAACGTCCATAACCTTTTTGTTTTTACTGCTGTAAGATTTCTAGCTTATTTTTTATATTCAGTGGAGGTGATGTGAACCGTCTTTGTATTCGATGTCATGCTTCACAAATGTATACTGGATTTTTTCAAACAGAATTCTTCAATAGTCGCTGTGTTACGGCACAGATTTTCTGAGTATACGCAAGCTGATCTTTGGTTGTCAGTAGTTTTGTCCTTGTCTGTGTAGCTTTCAGTGAGATGTAAGTGAGAGGGTTGGGTGTTGGTCACACTGCTGAGTGGTCTGGAAATTCAGATGTAAATACAGAGGATGTTGATTTTTGGACATAAGATTTTGTAAAGACTGATTTGATAAGTGGAAGATATTCAGCTAATGTTGTCACTGTATTGCTTGCTCATGCGTAATTTATCATCAGTTTCAAGGAGGCAAATTTTTAGCGTGATTTTTCTTTGTTGTCTCGAGCCAGTTAGTGTGACTTAGACGAGATTAAGAAAAATTATTTGCCATATGGTTTGCACTAACAGTTACAGATCACCACTTCTTTACCATTTCAGTTACAAACTACACGGCAGAATTGTACTTTTTGTAAGAAATGAATTATGTAAAGATTGTTGCAATTGTTAAGGAATCATAATTTCACAACACAGTTTTTGAATGCTAGTCTCTTCCACACCATTCATTTAAGTTCAATTGCGTCCACTGTCTCCACACGAAAATTTGTAATCAAGGTGGCCACATTGCACTTTGCGGAATACATTGTTCAAACTAATGCATGGCGTGCTCAGTACAGTTGCATTTCCTTGCGCTACTCGTAGACAAGGTTTATTTTCTTTAGCTGGTTTGATGTTGCGCTACGTGTTAACATTCAGCACTCTTGGGCAGTACTGAGTGTCCGTTGCCGCAAGGTAAGTCACAAAAGTCTGCTAGGGCCAGTTTAACGTTACAGTCAGGGCACAATAAAATCATTCACAGTTAAGCATTGCATTAAAAAATTGTATCAGGTTAAGTTTAGGTAAAGTGCAGTTCAGATTTCATTTCTCTGTCAGACATTTGTATTCTTATAAAGCAATGTTACATGCTCGTGTTGCGCCATTTACAGTTCGGCAGTTTGGAATCTTTTTTAGTCAGTTTTGGTACATAAATTTACAGGGGAATTTTCACAGAAACATTTTGTACAGTTATTCATTCAAAGTTCGGCTTGTAGTTTTATGCAGAATTTTTACTCTGTTACTTATTGTGTATTGGAACTGTAAGATTTTTACTCCACTGCCCAACACACAATTTCACAGGACAGTTTCTTTAGGATATAGTTTTACGTTTTCTAGTTACTTTTGGTAAAATATACGAGGGTTGGAACTTTAATAGCGGCAAATATTTATTTACAGCTCGTACGAAATACATATATGTTTCAAAGTTTTACTGACCTTCAAAGCCGGCCGCGGTGGCCGTGCGGTTCTGGCCGCTTCAGTCCGGAACCGCGGGACTGCTACGGTCGCAGGTTCGAATCCTGCCTCGGGCATGGATGTGTGTGATGTCCTTAGGTTAGTTAGGTTTAAGCAGTTCTACGTTCTAGTGGACTGATGACCTAAGGTGTTAAGTCCCATAGTGCTCAGAGCCATTTGAACCATTTTGACCTTCAAAGTAGTCACCATCATTGTGTATAACCCGTTGCCAGCGGTGTGGAAGTCGTAGCATACTCTTAACAGCGCCTGTTGTGTTGACAGTTCGAGCGGCGCGGTGTATTGCCCGACGAATTTGTAGCAGTTCTGAAGCGAATACCGTGAAGTGTTTACTTCAGTTTAGAAATCGTGTTGAACTCACGAGGGCTTAAGTGAAATGGTTCAAATGGCTCTGAGCACTATGCGACTTAACTTCTGAGGTCATCAGTCGCCTAGAACTTAGAACTACTTAAACCTAACTAACCTAAAGACATCACACACATCCATGCCCGAGGCAGGATTCGAACCGGCGACCGTAGCGGCCGCTCGGCTCCAGACTGTAGCGCCTAGAACCGCACGGCCACTCCGGCCGGCCAGGGCTTAAGTGAGGGGCGTGCAGTAGGTGGTATAGCACTTAGCAGCCCCATCAGTCAAACGAATCAGTAACAACTTGCACTGTACGTGCTTGAGCATTGTCCTGCAAAATGATGGTCAGGTCCTGGAGAAAGTGTCATCGCTTCTGTCTCTATGCTGTTTATTTTTGGAACACAACCTACAACCAGCTTCACGGCATTCGCTTCAGAACTGCTACAAATTCCTCGGGCAATAGACCGCGCCGCTCGAACTGTCAACACAATTGCCACTGCTAAGAATATCACGACTTCCACATCGCTGGCAACGGGTTATATACAACGCTGGTAACTACTCTGAAGGTCAGTAAAACTTTGAAACACGTATCTATTTTGTACGAGCTGTAGATAAATAGCTGCCACTACTAAAGTTCTAACCGTCGTAATTTCAATACAGCTACACCGTTTCAGATGGATACTCTTTGGATACTCTTTATATCAGATAGCGTTTACCCAAGCACAACACTTGCATTGTTCAGATTAACATTACAACACAGGCACACAAAAGTCTAAAGACAGGAAACCAGTTCTCTCTCTCTCTCTCTCTCTCTCTCTCACACACACACACACACACAAACACACACACACACACACACACACACACAAGAGAAAGTAAACAGAACACAGTCTGTGACGCCTGTCATACGTCACAGCGATAAGCTTATCTGGGCGTGGCAGGAAGGAAGCCCGCTCAGTAGCGCAATGGCGGAACCGGAAGCGTTGCAATTCTGCGGATCGCGCTTAGTTAAAACTATAGCGCGATCCGACGCGGCGCGTCGTGCAGCGGCTAAGTCCCACCAAGGTCACCCGCCTTGCGCGGCAATACACCGGCCTACCAACACAGCCATGCTATAACACCCACCCACCTCCCCAGGAGTCGGAACTCCCGCACCCATTAGATCATTAACAATGACATATATATATAAAAAATTAGTTTATAGATAATTAATATTTTAGGTATTTAAAAAAAATCTCACGGGAGAGATAAGGATGCTTCGCAACTGTAAATTAAACAATAAAATAAATGATAATCTATAATTATAAATAAGTAAAAAAAACATGATTATATAATAGAGAGAGCATCCCAGAGTGACTCAGAGAGCATCCCAGAGTGCCCCAGAGAGCTAAAACACGAAGAAGAATCACTTCTCGGCTTTTGACAAGATCAATGTGTAGTAGTATGTTGTGTATAACAAACAAAAAAAATAACCCCTCATGTCACACTACCGAATCAGAAATCTGCGATGCGTATACTCTCTTGAGTATCACTCCTTCAGCATTGTACAGAAAGTTGTGTGTTGTTCAGCAGGTCTAATTTTCAATAAGCTTTCTGCAGAACTAAAAATATTGAGTGATAAATCCCAAGTATTCCTACTCAAACTGAAAAATGTATTCTTGTACTACGTTATTTCTTTCTGTAAAGTAGTTCGTGGCAGTATTTCAGACTTTTTTTGTGTAGTGTATACTACTTCACGTTTTTCCGTTTTTATTAATTCTTTAATTCTTTTGTCAATAAATAATCCATTACTGGGTAGCTTTGGCTCACATGGTCCCATGGGATGACTTTGATTCGTCCATGCAAATACGAATGCTGGAGCTCAAAGTTTTTCAAGCACCACAATTCTGAAAATATTTTTCCCTAAGTTCTTGTGGAACCTTTACATAACACTGTTTCTTTCACTCACGGTCATGACCTATTTCCCGTATTCCCATTATTATTCCTTTGTTAACCGTTGTGCACTCAAGGCCTGCATTCCTCTTTTGTTTCTTTTCCTTTCTTTGGTTAGTTTTAATTTTTTTTTTTACAGAAACATTTTCAATCCCACCCTCTGCATTTTGTTCCTGCAGCTCAAATGGGTCTTTCATAGTCTGTGTACTTTTAGGATTCGTCTATGTTTTCCTTCTTTTTCCAGGGAAGTGAAAACAGCAATAGCAATACTATTAGCCTATTAGCTTCGGAACAGTAACGCTCTGCAAGTGTTCATGTCACAAGTGCAAAAGATGGTAAGCCAAATAAATACGCACAGACGATTGCAGAAAGTAGTTCAACAGTTTATAATGCATAACAGTTAGTCTAATAATGTTTTAAATTACACTATTTATACTTAATATGCATACAAGACACGTTCTTAGTTTTCCAAGATCAAAACGTGTTAATCAACACAACCTAAACGTATGCTGAGTCAAGTACTCACATTGCTGATATTATGATATTCATCGCTTTGTACATCATTGGGCGGATTATACGCACTGCCAGATTCTTCAGACCATATATTACTGTCATCAAGATCTCTAAAGTTCAATTGCATTCTCGTTTTCCTTTGCCTTTTGGAGGAGCAAATCCCACTCGATCCTGTCATTGCGTCTGTCGGATACCAACGTATGAATTTTAGATGATGCAATTGTGACTTAAAATGTGTATTACTCTGCTGTCTGTTGGATTTTTACTAGATCTATGTGATATCCTGGTTGATTACCACATGAACCGTCTCAGGGTTACCGTATCTCAACTTTTAACAAAAGGTGGGTTACCATGTTTTTGCTCCGAGACCTTTAAGTAAGTAGCTGCAGGAGGAGGAGTTTCACGTGTTGTTCTGTTATTTCTGTTTGTTGCAACAATTTTCGACGTGTGCCTTGATGATCTAGCAAGAATTTTCAAGGTTTTGATCGTTTGATAACATTTATTTCGGTATTAAAATGTGTGTGATGTATGTCATAATGGACACACAAGCTTTTCACAAACAAGCGAAGAAGTGGTGTTCCATGAACACAGACTTAAAATATTGAGTCAGTAAGACCTACGCGAGGTCTTGAGATCTACGTGACATACTGCTAGGTATGGTGTGTGACTGTGAGACTAGGTGAAACTGAGGGCGCACTGGCGATAGTACAGGGTGTACTCAATTTCCCTCAACACGGAAAGAAATCCCGACACACATTCGTTCATCGACAACCCTTTAGCTATTGTTAAATTGCTACTCTACTGTACACTAATACGTAAATACAAGTCGTTCTTTAACGTTGTTACCAAAAATCTTGATTAGTACTTGACCGATCTGCCGCAAGTTTTTATACGATAGTCTAGCAAACATTCAGACGGACACAGGTACATACTGTAGTCCGAATATATACAAAAAGAAAACAATGTTAGAAATAACCTCGAAAAGTGATTGACTGATATACTTAAAATTTTAACACAATGCAGTAAACATACATGCAGACAAGCATATGCAATTTACTTTTTTATAAATAAAAATGGGCAGGTTTCCTGTTAAAACAGGCTACGGGAAAGAAAACGCTGTGCTGCGCTGTGAATATGTGCTTTTTCGTTTTCTTTCTCGCAGTCAGTCGGCGCTGCCCATAAACGTTACACAAATTGGTTTTCCGACAATTACGTGTTCTTTCTCTTATTTACAATTTTGAACAAAAATTTTATACACTGTTTTTCTTGTCGGTCTACGGTTTTATGTAGCTGCTGGTTCGCTCGTTCTAGTTGAAGCTGAGTCAGAACACTTCTCGAGATCTGTCACCCGACGTAATAACTGACGTATTTACTTGTTTATATATATAAAATCTAGTCGCTATATTTGATTCTGTTGAAGTAGACGTGCTGCTAATCAGTGTCTCGGAAATCCTGTGTACAGCCGAGGAAAGTCTTGATTTCCTTACGTTCTGCAGCTGTTATTGGATCAAAAGAAAATAACTTCTTCTCATATCACTAAAAAGCACGTTCACTACCTCCCTTTTACAAACACTTATTTCATTGAATGCGTCTACTGATCATTAGAGTGACTCATGAATTAGAGTAGAACACGACTTCTCATACGACATACGCCTCGAAGGCTCAACATTACATCCTAGACTACAATATATGTTGTTTTTCACCAAACTATCTTATCTTTCGTTTTCATTCTTGGAGAGTGTGGTTGCTCCTTGGCGGTCAAGCCGCCGACAAGCCGCTACGACAAAACGTGAAAGGCCCCACTCACAGCAGGTGAAGCCGTTTACTTCTCGTCACACCTTGCCGTTTTCTCGTATTCCACATCTCCCGTTTAATGTCTACACATACAAAAACAAACACCAGCGTACAGTACACGTTCCGGGGTTTACTCTCTACTTAATATTATTCTGTCACGATTATCTTTTCTTGTACTACACAAGGAATGAGAAATGTAAACACTTCAACAGCAATGTGCCGTTTTGTTTCCTCCCACCGCCGTCGATTTTAAAGAAGACAGGAAAGTTTTATTTATGGCTTACGATTAGAGTAGTACTATCGAGTGTGATTCGTGGCCGGCCACTGTGGGCGAGCAGTTCTAGGCGCTTCAGTCTGGAACCGCGCTGCTGCTACGGTCGCAGGTTCGAATCCTGCCTCGGTCATGGATGTGTGTGACCTCCTTAGGCTGGTTAGGTTTAAGTAGATGTAAGTCTAGGGGACCGATGACCTCAGATCTTAAGTCCCGTTGTGCTCAGAGCCATTTGACTCATTTGAATCTGATTCGTCCGACACTCTGTAACCCAAACTATTCATTTGTAGGTTAAAACTATGGAAAATAATGTCACTGAAGGTACTATGGGGAGGCTTCTCTCATACTTTGCCAATTATCCCAACCGATCTACCAATTCATTTTAAGCGATATCCAGCAACAATAAAACAAGGTTCATAGTCAGAGAGAGGGGAGGAGATGGAGATAGAGAGCGGGAAGGTGAAGAATGCCATCGAGAGGGGTAAGGAGGAGAATGACATAGAGAGACGGATGAGGAGATGGAGAGAGAAGGGAGAGGACGAGATGGACAGAAATAGCGGGTAGGGGGGGGGGAACTTAGGATATATATTCAATTCCCATATATATTTAGCAATTTCGAAGCATTGCCTGGTTCGGTAGTAAGCATAAGAGCGTGTAAAAGTTTATCAGGGCATAGAGAATGCTCCACAGAACAATTTGAGGTAGGGAACCTGGGGTCGGAGAAGCCAGCTTAAGGAGGTAATAGGAATAAAATCACATTACTGTGTACTTTTTTATTTACATTAGTTAGCTGCAAATCCCATCATTGACACAATGAACGTACCATCTGTACTGTATCTTACAAAATGTGCTGAAAACTGATGACCATCAGCCTCAGTCCAAGCATATCGGCGAACACGAAGTCTCATACGCAAGTGACTTTAGATATCTCCATAGGAAATAATCAACGGGATTCAGGTCAGGTGGCCTCGCATGCCATGGAATACGGCTTCCCCTTCCAACCCAGCGGCCAGCAAATACTGTACCGCTACTGCTCCATCGTACGGTAATGGACGTCTCGGAACAGCACTCAGTAATGAATGGGTCTGTCGTTGATTCATAGTACGTTCTGTCGTGGTCAATGTAAATATGATACAACAGACTCACCTTACGGACAAACTTGTATCATGACTTTCTAGTAATCAGGGTCGTCCTCCTTGTTTATTTGCAGGAAATAAAGAATGTACGTGTAAATAAACAGCATAGTACGTGTAAAGTTGTAAGCATGTTGGTTGTAAATAAGCTGGAAAACAGTAGTGCTAGGCAAAGCGGTAAACAAGTTTACAACCATATTCCTTTAAGCTGGCTTCTCCGATCCCAACTTCCCTACCTCAAATTGTTCTGTGGAGCTTTCTCTATGTCTTGTTAGATTTTTGCACGCTCTGACGGAATGACCCTATTTACAAACATAGTATGAATATATACCGATCAGCAAACAAAAAATAACATCCGCCTAACTTACTTTGAATCACATTTGCTGCACCGAAGTCGTTCAAAAATGGCTGTGAGCACTATGGGACTTAACATCTGAGGTCATCAGTCCCCTAGAACTTAGAACTACTTAAACCTAACTAACCTAAGGACATCACACACATCCATGCCCGAGGCAGGATTCGAAACTGCGACCGTAGCGGTCGCGCGGTTCCAGACTGAAGCGCCTAGAACCGCTCGGCCAGCTCGGCCGGCACCGAAGTTGTCGATGAGTGACACCAAACATGGGTGTGTGTGTGTAGGACTTTAAAGGTAGAAAACGTAAAGATTAATATCCCGTAGACGATGAGATCATTAGCGACGTAGCAGCAGCTGTGATTGTGGAGGGACGAGGAGTGAAACCGGCGGAATATTTTTCAAAGAAACCATTTCGTCATTTGTCCGAAGTTTCTAGAGGAAACCAGGGAAGACATAAAACTGGGTAAATGGACGGGGATTTGAACCGCAACTGTATCGAATGCAAGTCTAGTATCTTAACCACTGCCTCATCCCCCTCAGCAATGGTACTGTAGATGCTAGGGAAGTTTATTCAGTAAAAAATATATGACTAGGATATGAACTGTACACAGCCGAATTCCTTGTAATACGTACGTTATTATGAAGACTAAGATGACATAATATTGTCACAACACTGACTTCTGTCGGTTCATGAACTGAAACTGTTTCAAAGACTTCAATGCACTGAAATGAACTTTTTCTTCTCCTTCTCCTCCTCCTCCTCTTTCTTCTTCTTCCTATCTTCTTAGGCTAAAGCCCTTTTCTCTTAGTGCCCCTCAGTATACTCTGAGGTTGTCACTCCATCTTCTCCTCGCACGGCCTATATTTCTTTTACTAGCTGGTGATTTATTTCCTACGATTTTCACAGTCTTCCGTTCAACCATCCTGTCTATGTGTTTGTTCCATTCACGCTTTCTCTCACGTACCCACTCATTAACGTAGTACAGTTCACATCCTTTTCTAATGCTTTCACTTTTCTATCTCTCAGGGTCTCCCCTGCAATCTTCAACACAATTTTCATTTCTGTGGTCTCCAAAAATCTTTTGGTTTTCGATGTCTCGGGCCTTGTTTCAGCTGTGTGTGTCTTAGCTGGTCTCACTATTATTTTCTATATACTTGCCCTTGCATCTTTTCCTATATGTTTGTTCTTTTAAGTTGTACCACTTGAAACCTTGCCACTTTGTTTGCTTTTGCTACTTGTTCTTTTACCTCCCTTTCGACATTTCTACTGTTGAATAATTCAATACCAATGAATGGATCGATGGGATTCAATAATCGGAGGTGCAGTGACGTGAAATGATGCCAATGCTAACCTGTCATATATGCATAAATTCCAATGTAGACTTGCACTCGAACACGTAATACCCTTTTTTCCTAACCCGGTTTTCATTTTTTTAAAAATGTTTCACTTTCACGATAATTTAAATTTTATGGTTAAAAATGCTGTTTTTATGTAAACTAAGTCCTATTGTACGTACAGGAAATTCTTCTCTCTTCATTGCATAACGGCTTTTCTAATAGTGTATTATGTCTAGGTAGTAAACTAAAGCTTAACTCTCTGCATAAAACAGTAAGTTTTAACAAAATATTTATCTTCTTTGAGATGATTATAGGTGATAACGGAAAATAAACGAAAACGGTAAAATCTCTTTTTTGAATATGTCGATATCCTTTTCTCGTGAAATAACTTTTAGTGTGGAAAGTATTTTTTTTTTTTTTCTTATCGTCACTTACTTAGACAACTATATTCCATTGATTGCCTACCTTCAGTATTTTGAACGCCTGCCGGCTTGAGTCTCTTTTACCTCTCAACATAGAGTTAAAATGAAAAATTGAGTGGCCGAGCGGTTCTAGGCGCTACAGTCTGGAACCACGCGACCGCTACGGTCGCAGGTTCGAATCCTGCCTCGGGCATGGATGTGTGTGATGTCCTTAGGTTAGTTAGGTTTAAGTAGGTCTAAGTTCTAGAGGACTGATGACCTCAGAAGTTAAGTCCCATGTGCTCAGAACCATTTGACCCTTTAAAAAAATACATATACGCAAGGCCCTTTCACTGTCCCATTATGACTAGACTGTTCAGTCTAATCCGGCTGTCTGAGAAGAATACTTAAAAGTTCACGAAACTAAAAACTGACTCTTCTATTCCAACTAGGGGTATCTTACGGCGTGTTTAAATTGGCCAACAGATTTCTTATATGTTCATCTCCAGCGCGAGTTCAAAAGTAGTAAGTTGAAATGGTTCAAATGGCTCTGAGCACTAAGGGACTTACCTTCTGAGGTCATCAGTCCCCTAGCCTTAGAACTACTTAAACCTAATTAACCTCAGGACATCACACAAATCCATGCCCGAGACAGGATTTGAACCTGCGACCGTAGCGGCCGCGTGGTTCCAGGCTGTAGCGCCTAGAACCGCTCGGCCACTCTGACCGGCACACATTTGTCCTGCTAGCGGTCAAGCACATCAGTCGCCTTCTGTGCTCGCAGTTTATTTTTTCTTAATAGCTTACATTTCAATGTAATATTTTTAAGACACAACTTAAGCATCACAGCTGCATGGTAAGTAGTTTGATATTTTAATCTTATTTATTACTGATACATCACATTTAATGAAATCTGTGAGTAACTTTTAATTGCAATAATTCATTACATGTTTCATTAGTTCAGCCATGTGTCTCAAGTTGTACAGGTGCCTAATTTCGAATACTGCTTGGATGCCCAATTTCGGTCATCTGACAAATGAGCTCCTTTATAGAGTTGGCTCTTTATTTCTTTTCAGCATATGGCTCGGAACAAAAGGAAGTGTTGGGCAGAGGAAAATGTAAGAAAGGCAATGGAAGCCATTAGAAATAAATAAATTGGATTCCTACAGGCGTCCAGGGTGTTTCAATTGTCAAAATCTACACTTCTGGATTACGTAAAGGCAGGAAAGCTGGAAGAGAAACTGGGCTCCAGGATAGGCAGAAAATATGCTTCAGGCAGAACCTTCAGCTGAAGACAAGATAAAATGCAAGAAGGCAACTTTAGAAGAACTAGGAGTATTTCCAAAAAGCGGTAAACATCAAAGTAACCAAAAGGCCAGCAAGAAGAACACAAAGGTGGCTTAATTGAGTAAGCGACAAAGAAATCGACACGTGATCTATCATCTGTTGAGGATTCCGAAAGTTCTGTTTCCCTTGTCTCGACAGATGTCGAAGACACCACAGATGAGGAAAAGTATCTATTGTTCTGTCACATACCGCGAAGATAAACCTGGAGAAGATTGTAGAAGGCGTTCACGGTGTTCGCTTTGGTATATGAACCAGGTACTGGGACTGAGAAACATGGAAGACGTAAAAATGTGAAAACTGCAAATAATAGCTTAACGTAGTTGTAAGTGAAATGTTATTGTAACCAAATTCCAATATCTTTTTGTACTTTTGGTAATAAAACAATATTCCTATAGGTATGCAATCTTGAACTTTCCTTATGAAATAACCCGACCTGAAATTAAGAACCACACTATCTGAAATTGCGCACCACTTTAATACACTCTCCAAAATTCACAAGTTTCTTTCAAATAAATTATGAAATGTAATCTTGACTTTCGCTATAAAACGTTATATATAACCAAAATCTATTATGTTTTAGATATGTCAGTCATTTTGGGGAGCTTTCAGCTGATTTTTAACCAAACATATCCCTAGATTTCCTTATGTATCCGAAAAGAGGACACCTTACCCTACTGTTTTGCCTCTGAGGTTCAGAGGATAAAAAAGCTTTTCGTGCCGATTAGTGTCATTTGTTAGGCGGTGTTGGAGACGCTAAATCCGTAGGAATTGTAGCTGTTAGAAACTTTTGGCACCGTTGCCTGTAATGTTTATGTTTTCATAAACTTTGGTGCTGTGTTGTGGGATACATGATACAGTCCTGCAGAGAACGAGATTTTGTGGGGTTCAGGAAGTACGGACAATGATCGAGCAGTCAAATGTAACTGTCGGTTTTTACTCCCGATACAGTATGAGGTCCGACTTGGTTATTTGAGTTATGTAAACGTTGCTTCGGTTGTTCTGTTGAGAACTGCAAGCTTTTTCCATGCTAGTTAGAAATTTAGCTTTCGTTTCTGCAAAGTAACGTGTATGTAGATGTATATACTAAGTGACACTAAGTACAATATGGCATTGGTTCTAATTTTATTTTGCATAGATTTTTGGCCCTTAGGCATAATTTCGTTTACAATGTCATGCCATAACGAGCTTATTCTAGTTTCTAACGTCGGATTATAGATCCTTTGCCAGATTATTGTAGAGTTATTGCATGGTTGTTGCGTTCTATAGGGTTCCATTAGTGAGTCATTCTGAGTGCCCTATAAACTTTGACATTGCTGAAGAAGCGTTGTTTGGTGCAATTTGTTTGAATGTAGCTCTGTCCTAAAGAGATTTTTCGTACGTGGATTAGATCAGGAACTATTTGTTCTATTTTAATCGATACATCTTGTTCTGGAGGTTCTAAACATATACAGAAAGTGTATTATCGTACTTTCATTATTTTTTAATATTCTTTACGTTGTCCGATTAACAGCGCAGTGCATTGTAATTGTACGTCCTTGAGTCCTAATCCATTTCGATACTAATTCTACTGTTTTGAAGAGCACTTTACAAGTCGTCTCCATCCACAGGTACCAACTGGCACAAGCTAAAACCCGATGTGTATATCATATTGCAAAAACATTAAAAAGGGTTGATATTTACGTTGGCACTTCCCATGCACTCTGCCAATTGCGCTCCAGTGTTAATTTGGGATGTGTACCGATAATCATGAGCAATTGTTTTATTTCGTCTGTTTGTGCAGCCAGATGTTTTTAATGTAATCTCGGTGCCATTCTAATAACACGATCTGAAATGTATTTGCGTTCAGTTTGGCAATGACGTATTCCTGTATAAGTAATTTGGCTCTTTGTACATCTTGGCTGCCGTCGACTATTGTACTTAAGTTATTCTGCAGACCCACGGAAAACACTTTTGCTGTTGAAAATGAGTAAACAGAGCAGTTCGAAAATTGCGTATAGCGTCCTGCAGTGTGGACATTCTTGTCGTATGGCTCTTTTTTGTGAATAGGCCTCGTTAATTGACTACTAACACGTGCATTTTTCATAATTTCAAGAAAATTATCGTTGTATCTCATAAGGTGCTCGAATTTGAGCAAGAACCCGTGTATTTCCCAATCAAAGGCCCTATCGAAATCTACAAATGCTAGTGCTGATTTAGTCCTGCAGATCCATATATGGTACGTGATGTGTCTCCAGTCTATTTGTATTGAGCTTCCTGTTATATATAGAAAAAATAGAGCCTCTACTTAGTGGGGCTGTACGTAGTGGCCTTAGTTGGCCATATGAGCGTCTACTTAAAGCACGGTACTGACATTTAGTAGACGGCACACCTAAATGGAAGAGAGCTGACGACTACCCGCCAGGGGTAAGGGGTGGCGTATGTTTTAAGGTTCCACTATATCATGTGTTTGCTACCACAGAGCAAAAGAATTTTGAATGTTCTCGTGAATAAGTATTTCAATTAAGTACCGTGATTTTTTGATCAAAGAGTGGCCTGATGACCGGATTTGGTACAAAAATTGGTAACCAGCAAGCAAAAATTAAAAAAAAATTGCGACTGTAGATTCAAACAAACCATTTTTACTTCAAAAGGAATATCGAAAATTCTGACTGTTCTAAGCCCAAGATTGCTTAACTGAAAGATATTTTACTAATCTATCCGTTTGTGTGTATAAGGTCCGCATTGCTTTAGGTTTTATTCGCAATTCTACCATAAGTTCCCTCGTCACATATTTTAACAAACACTATGTTATCAAAAGTGTCTGGACACCTGGCTGAAAATGACTTACAAGTTCGTGGCGCCCTCCATTACTGATGCAATCGCCATTACTGAATTGCTCTTCGACAGTTGGGAAGGAAAGCAAGAGGGTGCTTAAAACATCAGTGTACGCCCGTGCTGTGATAGTACCACGCAAAACAACAATGGCCGCAAGCCCCCTCCATGAAAAACACAACGACACCGTAACACCGCCGCCTCCGAATTTTACTGTTGGCAGTACACACGCTGGCAGTTGACGTTCACCGGACATTCGCCACACCCACACCCTGCCATCTGATCGCCACCTTCTATACCGTGATTCGTCACGCCACACAACGTTTTTCCATTGTTCAATCGTCCAATGTTTACGCTCCTCACACCAAGCGAGGCGTCGTTTGGCATTTACCGGCGTGATATCTGGCTCATGAGCAGCCGCTCGACCATGAAATCCAAGTATTCTCACCTCCCACCTAACTTTCATAATACTTGCAGTGGATCGTGATGCAGTTTGGAATTAATATGTGATGGTATGGATAGATGTCTGCCTATTATACATTACGACCCTGTTCAAGTGACGGCGGTCTCTGTCACTCAACAGACGAAGTCGGCCTGTACGCTTTTGTACTGTACGTGTCCCTTCAATTTTCCATTTCACTATCAGATAGGAAGCAGTGAACCTAGGGATGTTTAGAAGTGTGGAAATCAAGTGCATAGACGTATGACACAAGTGATATCAAATCACCTGACCACGTTCGAAGTCTGTGAGTTCCGCGGAGCGCCCCATTCAGCTCTCTCACGATGTCTAATGACTACTTAGGTCGCTGATATGGAGTACCTGGGTAGGTGGAAGCACACTGCACCTAATATGAAAAACGTATGTTTTTTTTTTGGGGGGGGGGGGTGTTCAAATGGTTCAAATGGCTCTGAGCACTATGGGACTTAACATCTATGGTCATCAGTCCCCTAGAACTTAGAACTACTTAAACCCAACTAACCTAAGTGTTGTGTCTAGACAAGACAGCCTAGACACAATGAGAGGAAGCCGAAAGGCACGCGCTTAAACTCACGCAGGCTGGCGTGAGGTCTGAAACAGGATACGTAATGAATGCTATAAAGAAAAGTACGTAGCTTCTGGAATACTTAACTTTAATCCACATTTGTAGAACATCGCTCTTGATGATACATTAATAGCATCTCAATATCAATTGAATACGGCGCCTTGCTAGGTCGTAGCAAATGTAGCTGAAGGCTATGCTAACTTTCGTCTCGGCAAATGAGAGCGTAGTTGTCAGTGAACCGTTCCTTGCAAAGTCGGCTGTACAACTGGGGCGAGTGCTAGTACGTCTCTCTAGACCTGCCATGTGGCGGCGTTCGGTCTGCCATCACTGACAGTGGCGACACGCGGGTCCGTCGTATACTAGCGGACCGCGGCCGATTTAAAAGCTACCACCTAGCAAGTGTGATGTCTGGCGGTGACACCACACTAAGGACATCACACAACACTCAGTCATCACGAGGCAGAGAAAATCCCTGACCCCGCCGGAATCTTGAGGGGGGGGGGGGGCGTCTGGATACTTTTAATCACATAGTGTACACAGCATTTGCAACAAACTCTACCGAAAACCTAGTAGTTCATTGTGCAGTAAGCCAATCTCATCGTGAAACCACTCGTCTATTTTAGCTATGGACATATGATAGCATATTGGAGTAAAAATTTTCCAAGCATGTTAGTGAAGGTTATTCAAGTCAGAAATTCCGCTGTGTTGCAAACTTCGTTGGTGGTTGTGCTGTAGGAGTTCATAGCCACATACACCCCGGAAGGACTTGTGGTGGCAGTGATCTAAGGTCATTGGTGGAAACATGAATGAAAATAGAAGTCTGAGCCAGGCCTGGAGGTTCAATGATTAAGGTGTGAAGAACAGGAAAACCAGAATCTTTCCCAGCATAAAACATTGCCTGTCACTTATGGCGAAATGATTTCCTGTGCTGTATGGTGTGAGAGGTTATGAGAAACGCACCTCGCCGCCTGTTCTATGTAAAGTGAGCGCTAGTAAAGAGACGTACAGATCGTGACACACACAGAACTGGAGCTGTGATGTCGCGGGCGGGGACACAGCGGGACGCAGCACTAATCTGGGATTACACAGGCGTGCCCGCTGACGGACAGCTACAACGCGGCGCTCATGCTCGATAAGCCCGACAGAGGCCGCAAACACCTGCACTTGCCGCAGGATTACTACGCCGGTTGCACTCGACTGCGCTGCGGTTTCAGATCAGCGGCCTCCCGATCGTCTCTCCGACGACTGAGTGCAATATGCAGACAATATCCTCTGGAAAAGTGTTTTGCAGGGACTGGTGAAACAGGGCGAGAAAGCAATAACAAACAATGCGAGCATTGTCATTTGCGCTATACAGGGCGATTCATCTGCCCCTACCTATGGGTTTTATGGAACCTGAAATGCTTTCAAAAACCACTTGCAAGATTTCCATATTCTCTCGCCCGCTATGTGCAAACTATTAGTTCTACAGAAAAAATTAATAGGACCTTTTTGTAGGAAACTTAAATTCGCTGGGATACTTTATCACTACAGGCCTTAGTTTTCGAGTTAGTCAGGAAAAACGCACAAAAGAGACCTTCAAAGGAGTTTTTTCTTGAATAACTCGAAAACTGTGGCCGCCAGGGAAACGTATCCCAGCACGTAATACAACTACATTAAATTAACTACGAAAAAGTTCTGCTCATTTTTCTGTAGGACTAATAGAACACATGTAGCGAATGTGAGGAAACGAAAATCTCGCACACGGTTTTCGAAGGTGTTGCGGATGACATAAAAACCATTGGTAGGGGCAGCTGAATTATCCTATGCTTCACCTAAGCATTTCACCTGAAGAAGGATGCCATTCGTGGAAGACAATTTGAGGACGATGAGGAGATGTTTCGTACAGTGAAGCACTGGCTCCGCCACCAGGACAAGGACTGGTTTTGCGCTGGAGAAAGGCCATAGAACAGGACAGAGATTACGTGGAAAAATAGGGTGTGTAGATTAAACACAATTCTTTCGTGTATGTAATTCTCATATGTTCAATGAAGAACTGATGCAGAAAAAAATGCGGTGCATTACTTGCTGGGCAACCCTCGTATATTAATTTCACAGTCATTGATGGCAGCTTCATTTTTTTAACAGAATTGTAGTAATTTCTGCTGCTATTTAAGTTGGTCTACAAGTGATAATTTCAGTGGCGTTTTTCTCTTCAAAATCTGATAAGTAATTTCGGGGAAATAGAATGTATCTGTTTTGAACATCAAACTGTTGCTGTCTTAATGCGGAAGTTCATTTTGTTATGTGGGACTTTTAGCGTCATGCTTAGATGAACAGCTTACATGAATCACACCCTATAACGTTAATTAAACGACATGAATGTTCACCTGCTGAAGAGGTTTTTGAAAACGTACATACCTGATGAAGGGAAATACACTACTAAAAAAAAGTGAAGTTCCAGCAAGGGTGAGGAGGAAACTAATTGAGGGCTTTGTGATGTTATTTCGAAGATTACGTAATCAAATCGATTTTATGAGTTACTTGGCAGTATGAGCCAAGTGATCAGTGTGGGGTTGCACTCCCTGTCCTGGATTCATGCAGTAATTCACTTGGGAAGGGCGTAATAATGCCTTTGTATACTCTTCTGAGGGACGTTGGCCCACAACTTTCATAAATGGCCCTTGATATCTCAGATACTGGTACAGGGACGGAATTGATGCACGACTAGGTTCCATACCTGTTCTGTCAGGGGCAGATCTTTCTGGCCACGGGATGTGCTCAACATCACGCTGACAAAAATGGTTCAAATGGCTCAGAGCACTATGGAACTTAACATGTGAGGTCATCAGTCCCCTAGAACTTAGAACTACTTAAACCTAACTAACCTAAGGACATCACACACATGCATGCTCGAGGCAGGATTCGAACTTGCGACCGTAGCGGTCGCGCGGTTCCAGACTGTAGCGCCTAGAACCACTCTGCCACCCCGGACAGCTCACGCTGACAGTTTATAAAGAAATATGTCTTGTGTGGTCAAGCATTATTCTTTTGAGAAATAGGAACAATATGACTGTAGCATGAAAGGAAGCACAAGAGGAAATCTGGAAATTTGTGGAAAGGTCTTATGGAACCAAACTGCTGAGATCAGCAGTCCCTAAGCTTACGCACTACTTAATCTAACTTTAAATTACGCTAAGGACAACACACACACCCGTGTCCGAGGGAGTACTCGAACCTCCGACGGGGTGAGCCGCGCGGACCGTGACAAGACGCTCCAGACCGCGGGGCTACCCCGCGCCGCGAAGCACAAGAGGACGCTGGACGTCTCTGACATACCATTGTGCCGCCACAGTTCCTTCGGTCACTTCTAGCCGTGACCTGAAGTCACACCCGATGACTTTCCGCATTAAGACCCCAGGAGTAACACCGCTGTGCCTCTCCAAAGCATTGGAAGAATGGGACCTCTCCCCAAGTCTACATCTACACTCCTGGAAATTGAAATAAGAACACCGTGAATTCATTGTCCCAGGAAGGGGAAACTTTATTGACACATTCCTGGGGTCAGATACATCACATGATCACACTGACAGAACCACAGGCACATAGACACAGGCAACAGAGCATGCACAATGTCGGCACTAGTACAGTGTATATCCACCTTTCGCAGCAATGCAGGCTGCTATTCTCCCATGGAGACGATCGTAGAGATGCTGGATGTAGTCCTGTGGAACGGCTTCCCATGCCATTTCCACCTGGCGCCTCAGTTGGACCAGCGTTCGTGCTGGACGTGCAGACCGCGTGAGACGACGCTTCATCCAGTCCCAAAGATGCTCAATGGGGGACAGATCCGGAGATCTTGCTGGCCAGGGTAGTTGACTTACACCTTCTAGAGCACGTTGGGTGGCACGGGATACATGCGGACGTGCATTGTCCTGTTGGAACAGCAAGTTCCCTTGCCGGTCTAGGAATGG
The DNA here is from genome assembly GCF_023864275.1 of Schistocerca cancellata. Classification (NCBI taxonomy): domain Eukaryota; kingdom Metazoa; phylum Arthropoda; class Insecta; order Orthoptera; family Acrididae; genus Schistocerca; species Schistocerca cancellata. Next base: position 390,429,447 of record NC_064627.1, read on the forward strand.
TAGAACGATGGGTTCGATGACGGTTTGGATGTACCGTGCACTATTCAGTGTCCCCTCGACGATCACCAGTGGTGTACGGCCAGTGTAGGAGATCGCTCCCCACACCATGATGCCGGGTGTTGGCCCTGTGTGCCTCGGTCGTATTTAGTCCTGATTGTGGCGCTCACCTGTACGGCGCCAAACACGCATACGACCATCATTGGCACCAAGGCAGAAGCGACTCTCATCGCTGAAGACGACACGTCTCCATTCGTCCCTCCATTCACGCCTGTCGCGACACCACTGGAGGCGGGCTGCACGATGTTGGGGCGTGAGCGGAAGACGGCCTAACGGTGTGCGGGACCGTAGCCCAGCTTCATGGAGACGGTTGCGAATGGTCCTCGCCGATACCCCAGGAGCAACAGTGTCCCTAATTTGCCGGGAAGTGGCGGTGCGGTCCCCTACGGCACTGCGTAGGATCCTACGGTCTTGGCGTGCATCCGTGCGTCGCTGCAGTCCGGTCCCAGGTCGACGGGCACGTGCACCTTCCGCCGACCACTGGCGACAACATCGATGTACTGTGGAGACCTCACGCCCCACGTGTTGAGCAATTCGGCGGTACGTCCACCCGGCCTCCCGCATGCCCACTATACACCCTCGCTCAAAGTCCGTCAACTGCACATACGGTTCACGTCCACGCTGTCGCGGCATGCTACCAGTGTTAAAGACTGCGATGGAGCTCCGTATGCCACGGCAAACTGGCTGACACTGATGGCGGCGGTGCACAAATACTGCGCAGCTAGCGCCATTCGACGGCCAACACCGCGGTTCCTGGTGTGTCCGCTGTGCCGTGCGTGTGATCATTGCTTGTACAGCCCTCTCGCAGTGTCCGGAGCAAGTATGGTGGGTCTGACACACCGGTGTCAATGTGTTCTTTTTTCCATTTCCAGGAATGTATATCGACACCATACTCTGCAAACCACGTGATGATGAGTGGCGGAGGGTTCCTCTGGCGCCATTGACTAATCCCCCCTACCTTGTTCCACTGGCGAATGGTGCGAGGGAAAAAAGACTGTCGGTAAGCCTCTGTAATGGCTCTAATTTCTCGAAATTAGAGAAATGTACAAGGGAGGAAGTAATATGATGTCCCACCTCTCCGTGATGCACAACGCCTCTCTTGTAACATCTGCGACAAGAGATTGTTGAACATATGTATAACGCTCTCGCGCCGACTAAACGATCCTGTGACCGCACGCGCCGCATTTCGTTAGATCTTCTCGTCTCTTCGATCAGTCCTACCTGATAATGATCCCATACTGATGAACAATACTCAAGGATCGGTCGAACTAGCGTTTTACACGTTACATCCTCGGTGCTCGTGAATGAGTTACATCTCCTTAAGATTTTCCCTATGAATCTCAGTCTAGCATTTGTTTTTCCTTCTATTTGCTTATTACAATTGAGATCGCTCTGGATAGCCACTCAGAGATATTTCACGTTAGATACTGCTTCTAGCAGTTCCTCATCAGCAGTGTAATTGTACAGTAGTGACTTTTCCTCCTACGTGTTTATTTACGTTCATGGTCAGCTGCCATGGCCTGTAGCATTCATCAACCTTCTTCAGGTTATTCTACAGCCTAAGAGCAGCCGATGCATTCTACTGGATGATTTATGTACATTGATCACAGTAACGGTCCTGTGATACTTCCTTGGAGTATTCTGGAAATTATCTTTGCCGATATGGTTGTAGTATCGGACGCAGGATGGCACTCACATATCGTATAGCCGTTACAGCCCTTTCCATGAGCACCAGCGGCGTACGAAGGCCCCACATAATGCCACCCCAAAACATCAGGGAACCTTCATCTTGTTGGACTCGCTGGACAGTGTGTCTATGGCATTCAGCGTGACCAGGTTGCCTCCAAACACGTCTCCGACGATTGTCTGGTTGAAGGCATGTGCGACTCTTATAGGTGAAGAGAACGCGATGCCAGTCCCGAGCGGTCCATTCGGCATGTCGTTGGGCCTGTCTGTACCACGCTGCATGGTGTCGTGGTTACAAAGATGGACCTCGCCGTGGACGTCGGGAGTGAAGCTGCGAATCATGCAGCCTATTGCGCACAGTTTGAGTTGTAACACGACGTCCTGTGGCTGCACGAAAAGCATTATTCAATAAAAAAAGTTTCTCTCCCCGGGAGCGCCTTAGACTCTTGTTATTTTCAACTTTTAGGACAAACCCTAGACGAAACTAGTCACGAAAGTCAGCAGTCATCTTAGGACTGCGATGATTTTTTTAGTGGACAGGAAGACTTTTGGAGACAATGTTTACTGAACTCCTGCTTTAGCGGACGTAACAGTAGAAATCACAGTGGACCACTCTTTATTCCTTTTAGCATCTGTGGCACTCGTGTAACTTCGTTACGGAAATCCTTACTAATAAACACTTTAAAATTTAAACTCTAACTAGTAGTTCAACTATACAAAACTCTTACTTAATCAAATGCACTCTTTCTACGTGATCTGCTGATAATGTTCCGCCTGAGAATTGTAACAGCCCTATCTGAGAATGGGGTTTCAACTGTTTATCCATGCTTCTTTACAGACATGTTATATTCATCGCTAAGCTTTCTAGACAGTACCGTCACCTCTGACATTGTTAAAAATGGTTCAAATGGCTATGAGCACTATGGGACTCAACATCTTAGGTCATAAGTCCCCTAGAACTTAGAACTACTTAAACCTAACTAACCTAAGGACATCACACACACCCATGCCCGAGGCAGGATTCGAACCTGCGACCGTAGCAGTCCCGCGGTTCCGGACTGCAGCGCCAGAACCGCACGGCCACCGCGGCCGGCTCTGACATTGTTATGGCACCCTTAAAGCATACGAAGTGTATTATATTTAATGCCGTAAAAGCATACAATTGAAAGTACGCGATAGCAGAAGCAAAAAAGTCTTAGTAAACATTGGACTTAAAATGCATAACTTAAGATTGCATGGTTGGTTTGAGTTGTAAAGGGACCAAATTACAAGGTCAGCAGTCCTTTTTCCTGACGCAAGCAAGGCTCAAGGTACAAGAACACCGAACACCACACCTAAAAAGAAAAAGAATGGAACGAACAAAAAAAAAAACAAAAAAAAAAACAGGGAAAACATACACCACAGGGAGAAATGTAAGAAGGTATTAAAACCATAGAGCATATGGTCTGGGATGGCTGATCACAATAATAAAAGAGGATAACCCAGCCAATCTGCAACACTTTGAAATGTCCAGCCCAAAACTACAAGGCGAGATGAACACATGTAGAAAGGGTGACACGAGTTAAAATGGAGGGACGGTGGTGACCTCAGAGAGAAGGCTAAATGCCCACCCTTAGATGGTACGATTAAAAACTCCCTAACGAATAAAACGCAAAACTAAATCTGCTGTTGAGGCATTGTCGCCCAGTACCGAAGGTAGGGTGCTGGGAAAGTTAAAAGTCTGCCGCAGAGCGGATAAAAGTGGGCAGTCCAGCAAGATGTGGACGACAGTTATATGTGAGTTACAGTGACATTGAGATGGGTCCCCGTATGGTCAATACGGAGCCGGCAGAGAACCACAGGGACCCTGTGAGAGGTCCCAATGGAGTTCTTCCACACATTCGTAGTCTCCTTAAGAGCACACAGTTTGTTGTTCGTACTGAGATTATGACATTCCGTCTCCCACAGCTGAAAAACCTTACGGCGTAATAATGGTCGCAGGTCAGTTTCAGGGATGCCGATCTCCATAAGCGGTTTCCGTGTAGCCTGTTTGGCCAGCCTGTCGGCAAGTTCATTTCCTGGTATTCCGACGTGGCCTGGGGTCCACACAAACATCACGGAACGACTGGACCGTTCCAGAGCATAAATGGACTCTGGATCGTCGCTACCAAAGGATGGCGGGGATAGCACTGGTCGACAGCTTGTAGGCTGCTCAAGGAGTCAATACAGAGAAGAAACGACTCGCCAGAGCATGAGCGGATGCGCTCAAGAGCACGAGAAATGGCTGCCAGCTATGCAGTGAAAACATTGCAGCCACCTGGCAAAGAGTGCTGCTCAATATGTCCTCCATGAACATACGCAAAGCCAACGTGACCATCAGCCATAGAGGGTAAACCACTTCATGGTCCCGGTACGCGTCAAGAACCGAGAGGAAGAGACAGCAGAGAGCTGCGGGGTTAACTGAGTCCTTAGGACCATGTGGAAAGTGTATACGAAGCTTCGGCCTAGGTGTACACCATGGAGGTGTACGTGAATGGACCTCGAGTGTAGGTGGTAAAAGCAAGGACTCTACTTCAGACAGAAGAGATCGGGCGCGAACCGACCAGGGCGTCCGATGCGGGAGATGAACAGTCGTGGATAGGTAATTCGGATGCTCAGGTTCGAATCCTGCCTCGGGCATGGATGTGTGTGATGTCCTTAGGTTAGTTAGGTTTAAGTAGTTCTAAGTTCTAGGGGACTGATGACCTCAGATGTTAAGTCCCATAGTGCTCAGAGCCATTTGAACCATTTTTCGGATGCTCAGGAGAACTATGATTGTGTGCAACGTAACTGGCGAGCAGCTGTGCACGCCTAACCGTTAATGGAGGGACTCCGGCCTCCACCAGGACGCTGGTCATCGAACTCGTCCTAAAAGCTCCTGTTGTCATTCGAACGCCACAGTGGTGCACTGGGTCGAGTAAACGCAACGCTGAGAGCGCCGCCGAACCATAAACCAGACTCCCATTGTCAAGGTGGGATTGAACAAGGGCTCTGTAGAGCAGGAGCAGCGAGAGTGATCTGCACCCCAGTTGGTGTTGCTCAGGCAGCGGAGGGCATTGAGGTGCTGCCAGCACTTCCGCTTCAGCTGACGAATATGAGGAAGCCACGTCAATTGGTCGTCGAAAACCAGTCCTAAGAATCGATATGTCTCCACTACAGTGAGTGGATCGTCATTAAGGTAAAGTTCTGGTTCCGGATGAACGGTACGACGCCGACAGAAGTGCATGCATACCTAAAGAGCCATGAGCACTTGTTCAGCAGGAGAAATGTGTTTCACAGTAACGAAGATGTACAAGTGCCCACAGCTCTTAAGGCATGCGCCTGATAGACCATATTTATTGGACGTTTATTTTGTTTTGTTTTGATCCACACTACTTCCTCTCAAAATATGGAAAGCAAAGAGATTTCGCTAGAAAAGATTTGTTTCACAGTATCGAAGATGATGGCGTGTTCATAGGTTTTACGGTATGCATTTTAGAGCCCGTTTGCTGAGGGCTTTCTGCTTCTTGTATCGAGCACTTCCAACTGTATGCGCTTAAGTCATTAGCTATGCTACACCCTGCATACCTGTACAACGCTGTTGTTGGCAGCAGACATGGACAGCTTCATCCGTTCTGCGGAAGATCGTCTTCGCGTACTTTTCTATAATCGAGAATACACGTTACTGTTTCCAGATCGAGCTGATGCAACATGCTCAGCAGACATAGTACACAGTTTCTCTCCTGTACCAGGAAATTTTACTGCTACCTGTTTCTTATGAAGCGAAACGCTACATGATTCCATTTTAAAGTTCTGTTTTTCAGCGACACAACGTTCGGTGGATCATTGTCTTAACACTGACAAACCACTGAATCAAAACAACAACAGAAACAGTGATGCACATTTTTTGTAGTTATGTACTTACATCGACCTTAACATTGACAGAAGAGAGCATCTAGTTAAGGCTGTGAAACTAGATGTCATCAAGCGCAATTATGTACAATGAAGTGAAGGGCAGTAGTAACGAATTCATTAATGTGAAGCAAAACGATAGATTTTCTCACAGGGGATTAGCTCATTCATGAAATACTGTGGCAACAGGAAGTGATAAAGTACTGATAAAATATTTTGTAACCCGATGGCAAAAAGTACCCATTCCAGTCTCGAATAATAGAAAGATAAACTGAGGCAGGGATTTTGGTTGTATAAATTCGACAGATTTTTGAAATGATATTTAATGTTTGTTCTCTTTTCCACCTCTCAAACCCTACAGGTTGACTAAACTAGTTTTCGTTTTTTTCTCAGAGAGGTGATCACTGTATGTCACTACATAAAAGGATGGTTGTTTACATGCGAGGCATGTTTCGCTTCCTTTTATTTACGAAGCATCCTCAGTGCCATATAACATATATTTTGTACACATATAATAAATGGTTCTATAATGTACCCAGATACAGTACTGTGTCACAGGGTTTTCGCCATATTCTTTCTGTTAGGTGGGAAACAATTTATTTGAGCGCAAGTTTCACAAGTTTAAATTACTATTGTGTTTTTTTTTTTTTTTTTTTTTTTGGATCTTGTTACACATACGTCTGCTCCTGGAATTGTATCTTAGTGCACTGTGTACATCAGGATGTCCAATTTTCGGTGTTTGTGTGCACATTTGACATAGCCATTTCATTTTATGTGTGTGTGTGTGTGTGTGTGTGTGTGTGTGTGTGTATGTGTGTGTGTGTGTATTCGTGTGTGTGTGTGTGTGTGTGTTTGTGTGTGTGTGTGTATTCGTGTGTGTGTGTTTGTTTGTTTTATTTATATGTATATTTAGTTTTCGAAACGCAAGTTGGTTGGTTGTGTTTACTGCTTGTGGTGTTGCCTACTCCCACTTGATTTTTCGTCGTCTTTTGTTTGTGTTGTGGTGTCTCTATATTGATATTCTGTGTCTCTATGTTGATATTAGTTGGTTAGTTGTGTAGTTGCATGTGTTATCCTGTGGTAGAGTGGAGGGCTGGCGGAGGGAGGTGAAACTCGTCTAGGGACTTCCTGTAACACAAGCTTGGTTCAGTGCCAGGCGATTTGGAGCGCTACAAGTTTATCAATTATTCCTCATGTCTTTGAATGATAAAAGTATTCCATATTTGTTATTGTTCTTTACTAGACAGAAGCTGGTTTCACTGTATTGTGTTCATAATTATGACTTCTTGTGTGTATTGCATTCTTTGAATTTTATAATAAGTATGTTGCTATAGCAGCCGTCACTAAAATAGGCACCTCAAGGTCATCTTACCGTCTTACAGTATTCGTGCGAATTTCAGATGGTAATAAAAATTTCGTAAAAAATCGGATATATGTATCTTTAGTCTCGAATATTATGGAGCACTTAGCAAAAGAAAATTCTTGTCAGCTGCTATGAAAAACAAATAAATAAAAATAAAACAAAATAAAAACTAATGTTACAATAAATTATTAAGAAAAATAGTTTCTTACTTCATTCTGTGGAAAAAACAGAACCACTGACATGTTTGGGCTGAAAAAAAATGCGAACGTTCTCAAAGCATGGGATACATGGGATACATATTTTCTCATGAAAACATAAAAATAAAATACTTTAATAAGTGTAAAACTGTTCCGTTTGTGTAACGAAAAATATCATCGCTGATGAATTTGCGTTCTGTAAGGCCTTGTAGAAACGTCCAGCTAGAAAGTTGTTAACAGAACTTGGAAATTAATTTTGTTAACGTCTGAGACATCATTATTACATCTTGTCATGTATGGACGCATCTTATTTACCAGAGACTCCGTGTGCAGCAGCCCTCCAGTATTTGGGTGCCACTGCTAGGGTTTTAGTTACACGGTTCGCCTTAAATTTTTCGTCACTGCACTCTACACCCAAATAACCGATATACGCTACATAAATGTAACTGCATTCAGGCCAGTATCTCCGTCGAAGGCGAGCAGCGAGCAAAATATATTTGTGCGAATGGTTGTCCGAAACCCAAGTTTCAGTGAAGTATACTACTAGACTATTGTCCTTAGCTCGCAATAAGCGCATTGTACACATAACTTCGTTCTTACTGCAGCAGTTTGTTTGCTTTCTACTAAAAACTTTCGCCCATCATTACACTTTCTCAACTGAAAACCAAATGAGCCGAGAAGACAAGGAACGGAAGTCTCTGAGCCAGAACAATTAATTTTTTCACGGAGATCATCGATGTTCTACCCGCTGGATACTATCCTCTGTTGTAGCATCGATGTATGGTTCTACGCACAAACTTTTTGTCAACATCGTCAAACTCCGTTGATTTCCGTTTTCATTCATATACCTTTCTTCGAGAACCGAAACAATCACATCCAAGCATTCTGCCAATGTTACTGCGCTATTAGCATGGAATACAGTCGTTTCGGGGAAATACCAGAAGGTTTCGTTGTCATTTCGTGAACCTGAGCAAAATTTATATTATTCCTGGCTTCTTCAGTGTTGGCCAAATCAGTAAAAAACTTCAGTATATTCGACGCGACGAGTTTAGATTGTTCTCGAATGTCTTTCGCCCTTTACGCACACCAACCAGTGTAGCTCTACACGTAGGCCCTGGCTCCTGGATTTTGCTCTCTACTAAACACACGTCAACGCACCGTTCCACGGAAGAAACCGCACATGTACACACATGTGGAACCGAAACATAGAACATTCACATGGTGCTGACCTACTACACTGTTAGTAGTGTAGATGTGGCAACAAAGTTACGAGACAGGCGAATCACAGAACTTGCTTGCATCTCTATTATTGGCTAAGATAAATGTGCCCACATTTGTTTAAGTATTATGTAAAACAGAAGCCGGTTTCGTCGCACGGTGTTTTATGGACTCAGGTATATTTGTTACTGCTTACAGATTCGTGTGCGGATTGTTCGGCTGAAATGCATTGTCATGTATATTGCTCATATTCTGCTTAATTTTTTTTTGCATCTATTTTTAGTACTTTCTCACATTTAACAGAGAATTCCATGTTTGCAGCTTCTGATAGAATTCAGCTTTATTACACGTTTCACAGAATGCGTTTGTAACTTTGTTTTGAATGCCACTGAGTATGCTTTAAGAGGCAGTAAGTTGAAAATTCTTCCTTGCAAATGTTAAAAACGCAACAGTGCGTACACAAATGTATTCACATATTATTAACAAGTACAATAAACAGTACATTTTAGCAGAAATGTATGTGCTAAAAATCATCCTTCAACTCCAGCAAAAATTTCGGCGTTCTCCATTAAATGCAAGAAAGTACGAAAAACTGATAAGAACAAATGAAATAGAATACGAGCAATACACTTACAACGCATTTAAATCGAGCAGTTCACACACAAATTCTTAAGTAGGAACAAATATACGTTGAGGTCAGAGAAAGCCATGTGACGAATGGAGCTTATGTTTTATAGGAAACAGAAACAAATATGGAATCATTTACTTCATCCAATGTTATGGATGCTAGCAAAATCAAGTGGAATACTAGCTTTACAATGTAACTCAAAGTGTGCAGTTCACTCAAGAAGTCGTAATCAGGTACACAAGGCGATGAAACCAGATTCTGTGTCATGCATTGACTAGTGAGTTTTAGGTGTTGGCACGTGCTAAACTGCAGTTATTAACACTTGATAATGGCCCCAGGGTAAAAACTGCAATATTCCGTTTTACAAACAAATAACGTTATTTTCAAAAGGTGACTGTGATATAATTTACAAAATTTTACAAGAGTATCAGCTGCTACAAGAAGTTAATTTTACTTCTTGATTGAGAGTTTTCAAATACCCTTTGCAACGTTACAAAATGTTTCCAGGCATGCACTTTACCACTACGCTACGAGACCCATTCATAAAATGAAACTGTAAAAATTAACATAGTCTTCGTATTGCGCAAAGTAAAAATACAGATTTTCGCGCCATATTTTCCAGTATTCGAAATTCACTAGCAGGATGCTAAGAGCGCTACTATCGTTTTCTGCTCCCGTATCGTAACTTGGGCAGTCCACTTCTTATATTATGGTGTTCTGTGAGGGTGCGAGATGCTCTGTGGAAAGGAAGCAACGTAACCCCATCAAAGCGGAATTTTTTTTATGGAGGAAGGGAAGTTTTACTTTACGCGGTAATGCTCTTAGGTAATTTTTAATGATTTTCGATGTATGAGTTATATAAAAATATGTACCGTTTTTCAAATCATACTTTGTAAACTTGACATCATTTCGTGGGCTAAAATAACTACTTACGACACATTCCATATTGCGATAAATATTGAAACGATTATTCAGCAACAATATATAACAATATTCAGTTGTTGTTGTTGATGTTGTTGTTGTTGTGGTCTTCAGTCCGGAGACTGGTTTGATGCAGCTCTCCATGCTACTCTATCCTGTGCAAGCTTCTTCATTTCCCAGTACCTACTGTAACCTATATCCTTCTGAATCTGTGTAGTGTATTCATCTCTAGGTCTCCCTCTACGATTTTTACCATACACGCTGTCCTCCAGTACTAAATTGGTGATTCCTTGATGCCTCAGAAAATGTCCTACCAAGCGATCCCTTCTTCTAGTCAAGTTGTGCCACATATTTCTCCTCTCCCCAATTCTATTCAATACCTCCTCATTAGTTATGTGATCTACCCATCTAATCTTCAGCATTCTTCTGCAGCACCACATTTCGAAAGCTTCTATTCTCTTCTTTTCTAAGCTATTTATCGTCCACGTTTCACTTCCATACATGGCTACATTCCATACAAATACTTTCAAGAACGACTTCCTGGCGCTTAAATCTATACATGATGTTAACAAACTTCTCTTCTTCAGAAACGCTTTCCTTTTCATTGCCAGTCTACATTTTATATCCTCTCTGCTTCGACCACCATCAGTTATTTTGCTCCCCAAATAGCAAAACTCATTTACTACTTTAAGCGTCTCATTTCCTAATCTAATTCCCTTAGCGTTACCCGATTTAATTCGAATACATTCCATTATCCTCGTTTTGCTTTTGTTGACGTTCTCCAAGACACTGTCCATTCCGTTCAGCTGCTCTTCCATGTCCTTTGCTGTGTCTGACAGAATTACAATGTCATCGACGAACCTCAAAGTTTTTATTTCTTCTCTATGGATTGTAGTTCCTACTCCGAATTTTTCTTTTGTTCCCTTTACTGCTTGCTCTATATACAGAGTGAATAACATCGGGGATAGGCTACAACCCTGTCTCACTCCCCAACCACTGCTTCCCTTTCATGCCCCTCGACTCTTGTAGCTGTCATCTGGTTTCTGTACAAATTGTAAATAGCCTTACGCTCCCTGTATTTTATCCCTGCCACCTTCAGGTTTTGAAAGAGAGTATTCCAGTCAACATTGTCAAAAGCTTTCTCTAAGTCTACAAATGCTAGAAACGTACGTTTGCCTTTCCTTAATCTTTCTTCTAAGATAAGTCACAGGGTCAGTATTGCCTCGCGTGTTCCAACATTTTTACGGAATCCAAACTGATCTTCCCAGAGGTCGGCTTCTACCAGTTTTTCCATTCTTCTGTAAAGAATTTGTGTTAGTATTTTGCAGCCGTGGCTTATTAAACTGATAGTTCGGTAATTTTCACATCTGTCAACACCTGCTTTCTTTGGGATTGGAATTATTATATTCTTCTTGAAGTCTGAGGGTATTTCGCCTGTCTCATACAGCTTGCTCACCAGACGGTAGAGTTTTGTCAGGGCTGTCTCTTCCATGGCTATCAGTAGTTCCAATGGAATGTTGTCTACTCCCGGGGCCTTTTTTCGACTTAGGTCTCTCAGTGCTCTGTCAAACTCTTCACGCAGTATCATCTCTCCCATTTCATCTTCATCTACATCCTCTTCCATTTCCATAATGTTGTCCTCTAGTAAATCGCCCTTGTATAGACCGTCTATATACTCCTTCCACCTTTCCGCTTTCCCTTCTGTGCTTAGAACTGGGTATCCATCTGAGCTCTTGATATTCATGCAAATGGTTCTTTTTTCTCGAAAGGTCTCTTTAATTTTCCTCTTCACAGGATCTATCTTACCCCTAGTGATATACGCCTCTGCATCCTTACATTTGTCCTCTAGCCATCCCTGCTTAGCCATTTCGCACATTCTGTCGATCTCATTTTTGAGACGTTTGTATTTCTTTTTGCCTGCTTCATTTACTGCATTTTTGTTTTTTCTCCTTTCATCAATTAAATGCAATATCTCTGCTGTTACCCAAGGATTTCTATTAGCCCTCGTCTTTTTACCTACTTGATCCTGTGCTGCTTTCACTATTTCATCTCTCAAAGCTACCTATTCTTCTTCTACTGTACTTCTTACCCCCATTCTTGTCAATCGTTCCCTAACGCTCTCCCTGAAGCTCTCTCCAACCTCTGGTTCTTTCAATTTATCCAGGTCCTGTCTCCTTAAATTCCCACCTTTTTTCAGTTTCTTCAGTTTTAATCTACAGTTCATAGCCAATATATTGTGTTCAAAGTCCACATCTGCCCCTGGAAATATCTTACAATTTAAAACCTGGTTCCTAAATCTCTGTCTTACCATTATATAATATATCTGACACCTTCCAGTATCTCCAGGCTTCCTTCATGTATACAACCTTCTTTTATGATTCTTGAACCAAGTGTTAGCTATGATTAAGTTATGCTTTGTGCAAAATTCTACCAGGCAGTTTCCTCTTTCATTCCTTACCCCGATTCCATATTACCTACTACGTTTCTTTCTCTTCCTTTTCCTACTATCGAATTCCAGTCACCCATGATTATTAAATTTTCGTCTCCCTTCACTATTTGAATAATTTCTTTTATCTGATCATACAATTCATCAATCTCTTCGTCATCTGCGGAGCTAGTTGGCATGTAAACTTGTACTGCTGTGGTAGAGATGGGCTTGGTATCTATCTTGGCCACAATAATGCGTTCACTATGTTGTTTGTAGTAGCTTACACGCATTTTTATTGTTTTTTAGTTATTATTAAACCTACTCCTATATTACCCCCTATTTGATTTTGTATTTATAACCCCGTATTCACCTGACCAGAACTCTTGTTCCTCCTGGCACCGAACTTCACTAATTCCCACTATATCTAACTTTAACCTATCCATTTCCCTTTTTAAATTTTCTAACCTACCTGCCCGATTAAGGGATCTGACATTCCACGCTCCGACCCATAGAACGCCAATTTTCTTTCTCCTGATAACATCGTCCTCCTGAGTAGTCCCCGCCCGGAGATGCGAATGGGGGACTATTTTACCTAAGGAATATTTTACCCAAGAGGACGCCATCATCATGTAACCATACAGTAAAGCTGCATGCCCTCGGTAAAAATTACGGCTGTAGTTTCCCCTTGCTTTCAGCCGTTCGCAGTACCAGCACAGCAAGGCCGTTTTGGTTAGTGTTACAAGACCAGATCAGTCAATCGTTCAGACTGTTGCCCCTGCAACTACTGAAAAGGCTGCTGCCCCTCTTCAGGAACCACACGTTTGTCTGGCCTCTGAACAGATAACCTTCCGTTGTGGTTGCACCTACGGTACGGCTATCTGTATCGCTGAGACATGGAAGCCTCCCCACCAACGGCAAGGTCCATGGTTCATGGGGGGGGGGGGGGGGGGGAGGTGATATTCAGTTATACTTTGAAATATATAGTGGACCAACCACATTTGCGTTTTCTGGTGGTCAGGAGCTACTGTACACTGCTACATTGATTTGCTGATATTTTCATAGTGATGCCCAAGAGTTGGCAGCAGTTGTGCATGATGAAAAAGGTGAATATTCACAAATGTGAATCTCAGGTGTTGACTGGGAAAATTTTTCTGTTGCAGCTAAGACACTTCCAGAAGGTCTGAAAGGGTTAAGTGGATGATGTTACTTTCTTTTTCTGTGTAATAAGATATAAAAAGGAAAATAAGTATAACAAAACAGTAACTGAAACAGTACGAAGCATGAGCTCCAAAACGTTGTTCTTCCGTAACAATGAGAAAATAACGAGAAATTGTAATACAGTAATATATCTGAAACATTAGACAAGATATTTGTTATATGTATACAAGAACAATTATTACGGGCCACTAAGGATGCTTCGTAAATGAAAGGAAGTGAAAGCCGTTTGGGATAAAGACAAACAGCTTTTTATTTAGTTGGTATACATTTGCAAAAAGATATTAGTAATAGAGTAATAATATGGCTGCAGGGAAGGAACGACAGAAAACATCAATGTGGCGGAAGTTCGATAATATAGGGCAAGGAAATACAACATTGCGCTTAAAATAGTGATTATTCTTGGAAGATGATCTTCTTGTTTAGCACAGGTGTTAACCAACTCCAGGGCGGGCAGCGGTATCAACCGCGATGTCTACCGAGCGCTCCTTTCGATGCGTACCTACCAGATGGCATGGATGGCATGGTGGCGAGCTGAACCAGGTTTTTATTTGCTGATGACGCACAGCGTCATCTGCTTACGAAACTTATTTTTGTTTGTTGCCATCTGCTCGGTAACAAACCTGGTTTCGTGTTTTAAAATATTTTGCATCGGCCGGGAATCGAACCCGGGCCGCCCGCGTGGCAGGCGAGCATTCTACCACTGAACCACCGATGCTCGTATATTTCACATTTCCAACAAGAATTTACTATGACAAGGGTTCTGATTGGTGGCTCTCATTTCCTTGTTTCTTTCGATTTCTTTTCTTCCCAGGTAATTGAATAAGTCTTCTGGAAGTTGTTATATGCTGTTTTTGTTTCGGGTTAAAATTACTTGTTTCATTATGTGATCTTACAGGACTGAAAAGTTGCTTCCAGTTTGATTTACAAATGTGACGACTTGCCCCAGTCTCTAAATGAGTGATACCTAGACACCGTACGAACGTTCTACTCTTGGATCATTCGGAACAGGTTTTCGCTTGATGGTAAATGTCTTTATGTAATCTGACACATGAGCTACTTCATATGGCGCTGATAATCTCATAGCTGGGCCGTGGCCGCCAATAAACCACACACACACACACACACACCTGTCCACATATTACAGCTTTTCATTAGATTCTCTCCAGCAAGTCCAAATAAGCCCATAATCAGGGTGTAACTAGAATAGAGCAACCTTTCGCTCCCCCCCCCCCCCCCCCCCACACGCACACAAAAAAGGAAAAATTGAAATTCAGAGAAAACATGGGAAAATTTGTAGAATTAATCAGTAAGGGGAGTCTTCCCTAGTATTAAAATAATTCAACTAATTTTTGGAAATCAGTCTGACGTAAAGAAATGCGAATTGCATGGGAAACTTCAGCTAGACGATGATACTGTGTTCAGTGCATCTATGTACTTGTAAACTAAATCACACGAAGCACACAGAAATGTTATATGTAATTGAACTTGATGTGGTTTAATGTAACTGATACGTTCAGCGAAAATACTCATTAGTGAAAGCTAAGATTGGTAGCGACCGGAAACAAATGGATATTAGTCAGTAGTCACTCACAGTCTTTCGACTTCTATTGAAACAGCTACTCCCACCAACTTCTGTTCCGAGATTCATCTCAAGAGTGAACGATTAAAACTTGTTACATCAACTCAGAGGTACACAATGGCGTAAGATGTCGTATACAAATGATACTACTGCTACAAATTGCTAATCACCGAAATGAAATACAGCAATAAGCAATGACAACTGTGTTTCAGGCGTACTGACCACAGCACCATTTGATCGTCAAAGTTGGCAGCGAGAAGTCACACTGCGCTGGGACTGAGATTACGAGCTACGGTCGCAGGTTCGAATCCTGCCTCGGGCATGGATGTGTGTGATGTCCTTAGGTTAGTAAGGTTTAAGTAGTTCTAAGTTCTAGGGGACTGATGACCTCAGAAGTTAAGTCCCATAGTGCTCACAGCCATTTGAGCCATTTTTTGTGAAATTCTGATTTTCCTGAAATTAAAAGATTTATAAAAATTCATGCTCCCCCAACAAAAACTGCCTCCGACAAATCTTGATAAACAGTTTGGATGACTGATTTGCAGAATCAAACTACATTGCATACATTTGCACTGTCATTACACATACATGCCTTTGACAATTTGTGTCATAATATGCGTCAGCACGAAGATGCAGTCGACTCGACACCTGTGTTTTTGAGGTCGCAGAGACATTTGTTGATGGCTTACCTTATGACTTATATCGTTGCTGCATGCTCTCACTGCTTTTCATGGGTTTCTTAAGACAGTACGGAGACAGCCATGTTGCTCGCTAGTCGCCTCGTCTCAAACTGATGCTAAGCAACGGCGTTGGCCGCTCTGTGGACACTTGTATTGTTGAGAACTGCGTCAAGTCGCGATATGTTGTTTGTTTACTCTAAGAACATTAAAAACATATGCAGAAAATAGTAATCATCCCACAAAATTAAGGGCACTGTCCATCCATAACAGTAGGGTAGCAAATCAGCTCGGACGACCGGGGCAATGCTACCCGAGATAATGTGCTCTGTTAAAAATAGGAAACACAAAACTGGAAGGAGGGGGGGGGGGGGGAATCTGTCAACCGTAATAAAAAATTATTTTGTAAATCATTCTGACATGCGCCATTAACCAATGTCAAAGATCGTATATAAATATATATATACAGTGTGATTATAATTAAAGTTAAACTTTCAAAACGCTGTAGAAATAACACCACTGGTCAGAATGACGTCAAATTGCAACGAAAAATATGATCGGAGAAGAGGGAAAACGTATGGCAGAAGAGAAAAAAACTAGTGTGAAAATTAACCAACATATGGCGCTGTACGTGTCAGAATACGTAAATGAAAACACCTGTAATGCGCACAACCCACTGAAGTTAGTATAAACACGCCGGGTACACGGTTTTTCTCCTTTCGCGTCTGCGACATTCGCCATGACTGTCTCAATGCAGGATCGCGCACTGCTTGTAAAGCTGTATTACAAGAATGATGACTGTGCACACGTCGCTCTGCATAAGTTCCGATACTAAAGGGTTTGAAAAAAGGCGTTGGTCGGATGACTGCCGTGGGTCTGGAGAAAATGATTCAGAAATCCGAAAAGACGGGTTATTTTGGTGTGCATCCTGGCAGAAGGAGGAAACGAATTAATTCGACGTTAATGGAAGCAGTGGCCACAGCAATGCTGGAGGAGATGAGAGGTGGTGTGCAAACGTGTAGTGCACGGAGAATTTCCCGAAGATTGGGCATACCCGTGACCACGGTGCTTGAAATCCTACGAAACAGCGTTCTTTGCTATCCATTTAAAATTACCCAGGTGCACGAGCTGTGTCCTTTTGACCTGCCAGCAAGACAGACCTTTGCTTTAAAATTTCTTGTTCGCATGGAAGTGGACAATGATTGGCCGTGGAAGATTTTTTTGGACAGACGAAGCTCACTTCCATCTGACAGGATATGTCAATACACAGAACTGTCGAATATGGGCAACGGGAAATCCACACGCAAATCAACCAGTACCACTTCATCCTGAAAAGGTCACTGTGTAGTGAGGGTTTACGGCATCATTTACCGTAGCGCCATGTTTTTTCGAAGAGACTGGTGCTTCCGGTCCTGTTACCTGTACCGTCACTGGTAAGCGCTATGAGTGTCTTTTCCGCAACCACGCCATTCCAGCTCTCCAACAGCGTGGATGTATGGATGGGATCATTTTTATGCAAGATGGCGCACCTCCGCACACTGCAAATCCAGTTACATAGCTGCTGAAGCGCCATTTCGGAAATGTTAGAATTATCAACCGTCATTTGCCTATAGCCTGACCGTCCCGATCACTTTATCTTAATCTGTGTGACTTCTGGCTGTGGGGCTATCTGAAAGATGTTGTGTTCAGGGTCCGATTGCAAACTTAGCTGCATTGAAGGCACGTACTGTGCCGCAACACATTCTGAGTGTGACCCCAGAAAAACTTCGATAAGTTGTGGAACATGCTGTTTCTCGATTTCAACTTGTTGCAGAAAACGGTGGACAGCATATTGAAAATGTTTTGCGCCAGTCACACGGAAATTAATAATCCAATTGATTTTGATTCATGCTTTTTATGCGATTTTTGGCCTCAAAGGCAATTAAAAACCGATGTGAGTGATGCTTTTTATGCGGTTTTTTGGCCTCAGGACAAATAAAAATTGACTTTTCCCATCCGATATGATATGACTTTGCCGTGGTGTATGGGCTTACGTAGCTAAGAGTATCATACACCCATGCACATTGAGTAGTACAGTATGTTTAACGTCAAACGTCCACCTTAGGCACTGTTGTGTAATTCATTTGTCACTTGTAGTCGACCACTATTAAATCACGATGCTCACAGTGCAATCTATTGCTACATTTTGTAACTATTTATTTATCTTCTTCCATATGTTTTCCACCTTCTCCGATAATATTCCGTTGCAATTTGACGTCATTCTGACAAGGGGTGTTATTTCTACAGTGGTTTGAAAGTTTAACTTTAATTATAATCACCCTGTATATACATAATCATCCTGTATACAGGGTGGTCCATTGATCGTGATCGGGCCAAATATCTCACGAAATAAGCGTCAAATGAAAAAAACTACAAAGAACGAAACTTGTCTAGCTTGAAGGGGGAAACCAGATGGCGCTATGGTCAAACGGATATCAACTGCGATTTTTTAAATAGCAACTCCCATTTTTATTACATATTCGTGTAGTACGTAGAGAAATATGAATGTTTTAGTTGGACCACATTTTTTCCCTTTGTGATAGATGGAGCTATAATAGTCACAAACATATGGCTCACAATTTTAGACGAACAGTTGGTAACAGGTAGGTTTTTTAAATTATAATACAGAACGTAGGTACGTTTGAACATTTTATTTCGGTTGTTCCAATGTGATACATGCACCTTTTTGAACTTATCATTTCTGAGAACGCGTGCTGTTACGACGTGATTACCTGTAAATCCCACATTTATGCATTAAATGCTCAAAATGATGTCCGTCAACCTCAATGCATTTGGCAATACGTGCAACGACATTCCTCTCAACAGCTAGTAGTTCGCCTTCCGTAATGTTCGCACATGCATTGACAATGCGCTGACGCATGTTGTCAGGCGTTCTATCACGATAGCAAATATCCTTCGACTTTCCCCAGCGAAACAAATCCGGGGACGTCAGATCCGGTGAACGTGCGGACCATGGTATCGTGCTTCGACGACCAATCCACCTGTCATGAAATATGCTATTCAATACCGCTTCAACCGCACGCGAGCTATGTGCCGGACATCCATCATGTTGGAAGTACATCGCCATTCTGTCATGCAGTGAAACATCTTGTAATAACATCGCTAGAGCATTACGTAGGAAATCAGCATACATTGCGCCATTTAGATTGCCATCGATAAAATGGGGGCCAATTATCCTTCCTCCCATAATGCCGCACCATACATTAAACCGCCAAGTCGCTGATGTTCGACTTGTCGCAGCCATCGTGGATTTTCCGTTGCTCAATAGTGCATATTATGCCGGTTTACGTGACCGCTGTTGGTGAATGACGCTTCGTCGTTAAGTAGAACGCGTGCAAAAAATCTGTCATCGTCCCGTAATTTCTCTTGTGCCCAGTGGCAGAACTGTACACGACGTTCAAAGTCGTCGCCATGCAATTCCTGGTGCATAGAAATATGGTACGGTTGCAATCGATATTGATGTAGCATTCTCAACACCGACGTTTTTGAGATTCCTTATTCTCGCGCAATTTGTCTGCTACTGATGTGCGGATAGCCGCGCCAGCAGCTGAAACACCTACTTGGGCATCATCATTTGTTGCAGGTTGTGGTTGACGTTTTACATGTGGCTGAACACTTCCTGTTTCCTTAAATAACATAACTATCCGGCGAACGGTCCAGACACTTGAATGATGTCGTCCAGGATACCTAGCATCATACATAGCACACGCCCGTTGGGCACTTAGATCACGATAGCCATACATCAACACGATATCGACCTTTTTCGCAATTGGTAAACGGTCCATTTTAACACGGGTAATGTATCACGAAGCAAATACCGTCCGCACTGGCGGAATGTTACGTGATACCACGTAATTATACATTTGAGACTATTACAGCGCCATCTATCGCAAAGCGAAAAAAGTGGTCCAACTAAAACATTCATATTTCTTTACGTACTACACGAATATGTAATGAAAAATGGGTGTTCCTATTTAAAAAAAAACGTAGTTGATATCCGTTTGATCTATTTCAGCGCCATCTAGCGGGCTGAAACGCTAGTTTCTCACTGTCTCCGCATTAGAAAATACATGGTCCACCCACATTAATGTGACCACAGCCTATGTTCGACGCCAAAGCGCAATAACCACTCACAGACAGTCGATGGCAGCACTAGCAGTGGAGGGTATATAAAGCGTGTCCGGGGGACGTGTAAAACAACGTTGTCGTTCTCGTGATGAGGAAACAGCGCGATTTATCTGACGTCCAAGAGGGTATGATGATTGGCTTTCGGGCCAATGGTGGAAGCGTTTCCGAAAGAGCTAAATTTGTAAACTGTTTGTTTACCACCGTGGTTAAAGTATTCCGTGTATGGTAAGATGACGCTACCCAAAACCGACATCGAGGCAACTGCGGTCCAGGGGTGAATGACAGCTGTGGAGATGTATACTGGTGAATAGACGTGCGGCTGTTGAGAAGCTGACCGCTGAGATGAAGCAAGGCCCCAATGCCTCCTCAAAGAACGTTCAGAGGACACTGCTGTGTACGGTCCTCCTCTGCATGCACATCGTTCATGCCATATGCTGACCGCTGTTCATCGGGAACGAATACTGGAATTTGCAAGCCGATGCCGTAACCGGGCTTCTCTTGAATGGCAGCAAGTGGCCTCTTCAGTTTAATCACGTATCATGCTCCACCGGACAGATGTCCTTTGGTGTGCACGACGTGAAACGTCTGGAAGTAAACATCCTGCAACAATCGTCGGAAGGGTCCAGGCCGGAGGAGGAAGCGTTATTGCCTGAGGAATGTTTCCATGGCATTCCCTGGGTGATCTCGTCGTTCTGGAAAGCACAGTGGATCAACGCAAATATGCATCCATCCTTGTGGGCGATATTCACCCCCACATGTAGTTTATTTTTCCTCTCCAAGACGACATCTACCAGCAGGACAATGAAACGCGTCGCGATGCTCGTAGTGTATGTGCGTAGTTCGTAGAGGACTGGGATGAGTTTTCCGTACTTCCCTGGTCACCAATAAACCCTACTGAGAAAGCGTGGTACCACATCGATCGGGCTGCACGCGCCATGGATATCCAACCGAGAAACGTAGAGCAGTTGGCCACGGCGCTGGAGTCGGTTTAGCTTGAGATTCCTGTCGATAATTTCCAGAACTTCTGCGACTCTGTTTTGGGGCGTCTTGCAGCTGCGAAAGGTGGTTATTCAGGCTCTTGACAAATGGACTCATTGCTCTGACTGGACAGTGTATTTTATTCTACTATATTTACTTAATAGCATTATTATGTCTACAGGAACCTTCCCGATATTTTCTGGAGATATTTGACCCACGGAAAACCTAAGTCTGGAAGGCAGTATGTGATTTCCAAAAACATGTGACAATAACATATTCAATGATGACAGATACAGGGTAGTTTGTTTTTCCCTGTGATAAATTGTGCATGTACGAAGACGGCTACGGCACACGCGTAATGGCAAGAAGTATGTAGAAATCCATGTGACGCAACAGCCAGTATTTTCACTCTACCGATCTGTCAGCTGCGTGGGTTTTGAGTGTGTCCTAGAATTGGTTTTTGTATTAGTACATGAATGGTTAGAGTGTTAGACAATTTTAGAGTTCACTGTGTATAATACGACGTAGTAACGAGTATGATACGAACGAGAGTCAGCGACAGTTACTTTCTTATTGGTTTGTCCAAGGATGAATCAGAAGCAGCTACAGCGTTTCAAGCTCTAGCGCTGCCAATTTCTACGAGAAAAAACAGCTGGAGCATGTGGCGTGAGACAGACAGTACATTAACGACCCGCATGGAACTCTCTTTCGTGCTCTTTATAGAACACTTACCACACTGGCATTCTTAGATGTACACTTCTCGAGTAAGCGATCTGGAACAATGGGCATGTGAAGAAGCTGTTTCATGTTGGAGAACAAATCAAATGGTTCAAATGGCTCTACGCACTATGGGACTTAACATCTGAGGTCATCAGTCCCCTAGAACTTAGAACTACTTAAACCTAACTAACCTAAGGACATCACACACATCCACGGCCGAGGCAGGATTCGAATCTGCGACCGTAGCAGCAGCGCGGTCCGGGACTGAAGCGCCTAGAATCGCTCGCCCAAACCGACCGGCTTGGAGAACAAGTTTTAGGAGAAAAGGCGAAGGGTAAAATAAGCAAAGTAAGGTGAGGACTATTGCTTTGGAAGCGCTCCAGCAAAAATTGCGAGATACTTAGTTTCCGACTGCCTCAGGCAGCAGTCTTTTATTGAGGTTAAGAAGATATAATTTTTCGATTTTGACTTCTCTGAATACTGTAAGCATCCGCCCCCGCTATCGTCCAGTATTTGAATGACTTTCTCGGTTTCAAGTTTAGTTCAGGCAATCGGAATTTACAACGCTTGACAAAAAAAGTGAAGACGTGCTAGGATATCAGTGTAGTTTCGTGCACGTACACACCACTGTCTGGTATGTAAATGATGAGACCAGCAGTTCCCTGGGACAGGTACAACAGCCACCAGAGTGCGTTAGTGTTTTTCATGATTGATGATGTTACTAGGCCTTGTAGGGTATATTAAGTGGGCGTGGACAGCACCAAATGTTAAAAAAATCGTTCTAAGAGAGCCTGCAGCGTATTCCTCTGAGACGGAATATGTATGTCTTCTTTTGGTCACAAGGTCGAATCGTGCAACATGCTGATTGGTGGGGCACCGCCCGCCTTCATAACTGAGTAGTCAGGGCAATGAAGAATACGGGAGCCTGGGTTCGATTACCAGCTAGGTCAGATTTTCTCTGCTTAGTGACTGGACGTTGTCTTTTGTCTTCATCATCGTATCATCCTCATCGACACGCGAGTCACCAAAACGCCGCCAACTAAAAAGACTTGCCCAAGCCGACCGGTCTACCACACTGGAGGCCTTAGCCACAGGCCATTTAATTTCTTTGTGGGGCAACAGGATGTGACCATGAACGGGCGTTTGACTGTAAGGGAACGCGAGGGAAGTCACACTCATCGACAATACTGCTTTTGATCACGCCTCGCCACCACAAGGGCAGATCGCCGCATTGTGCACCACGCATATCACAATCCTTTCACATCTGAGTGCGTCATCAGGTAACACGTAATAGTCTCCCTGCCACATTGTAAGACATCCTGCATCAATGGTCGGACAATAGTTGCAGCCGGACTGTAAAATTACCGGCCCATGTGTAGGCTAGCGTCAGCACCACAGAGCAAACGCGCGGAGACATGGATTACTGATGAATGGCACCGTGCTGTGTTGAGCGATGGATCGCGGTTCTGCACCTCCACAGTTGGCGATCGTAGGCGAGTACGGCGACGAGGTGAGCACGTGTCCCATTCTTCCAATGCATTGTATAGTCACAGATGTGTTATTACTGACATCATTGTGTGAGAAGCCATTGCTATGATTCCAGCTCACAAAAGGTGGTGATTGAGGAAACTGTGACGGCACAACTGTGCGTGACAGACATTCTGCGCCCTCGTGTGTTACCTCTCATGCTACAGTATCGTGAGATGATGTTTGGTTTGTGGGGCGCTCAACAGCGCGGTTATCAGCGCCCGTACAATTTCCCAACCTTTGCGCAGTCCAATTTCGCCACTTTCCTGGATGATGATGAAATGATGAGGACAACACAAACACCCAGTCATCTCGAGGCAGGTGAAAATCCCTGACCCCGCCGGGAATCGAACCCGGGACCCCGTGCTCGGGAAGCGAGAACGCTACCGCGAGACCACAAGCGGCGGACGTTACAGTATCGTGGGGCCATTTTTCCACAGTATATGCTCGTCCAGACGTGGCACATGACTCTGTGAAATGTGATTGCAAGTACACCCGCAGCCAGCAAGACTCGCAGACCTATCCCCAATAGAGCATGTGTCGGATTAGCTCGGACGTCAGCTGACAACCAGTGCCATTATCTAGGACATGAAGGACCAGTAACAACCATTGTCGATCAGTTTACCTCAGGGGACGTTACGACGGGTGTACGACACCATTCCCAACCGAATCTGTGGATGGAAACCTGCGAGACGGAGTCCAGCGTCATACTGATAAAGTCGCTCATACTGCTCAGATTTTTGTAATCTTGATTTGATTTTGTGATCACCGAAATAACATCATATTCCCTCTCAACGTACGAAATTTATTTCATTTCCTTCTCTCCTTCTGGTGACTTCACTTTCATTGTCAGGAAATGACGTTGGGTGGAAGGGGGAGAGGAGGATAGAGCTTGGATAAAGTATATATGGGAAAGTTAAGAACAGTGATTATGTTCCTTGTAATGATATACATGTACCTTTTCGGTTTTTACATGGTCTGATCACTGTTCATTATTAATTAAGAAAATCAGTGGTGTATGAATGATTTATATTATACAGGGTGCAAACAATAATCATTTACAAAATACCACAGCGACGTATAGGAACTCGAGAAGAAGAATTTGATATAGGACACTAGTGGCCTATCAAGGCGGGAAACTACCACAAACTGACCTACAAACACCGGTTACGCTACACCACAGTGCGTCGCTCGGGCTTTTCAATATTCTCTCGCTTTTTTCGGGTAAACCGTTGGTTCTAGAGAAAAAATGAATAGGACCTTATTTTGTAGGAATTTTAATGTACTTTAATTTTTTGCCATGATACGTTTCCGACAGAGGCCCTGGTTTTCGAGTCATTCGAGAAAAGCGTATAAAAGTGACCTTCAAACGCACCCTCACCGCCACAACCATCTCCCACCGGTCTGGAGTTTTAGTAAGTTTTCATTGCTCTCCCTCCTACTATTTACAAAAATTCGCGACTATGCGATTTAGTTCTCATATTTGAACATTTTTTGTGTGTATTGACTGGGCTATTTTGTCGGTATTATTAATGTAATGTTTCTCGTTTGGGTCGGATAAGAAAAAAGCCTTTTGTAAGCGGTCTACAAAAATTAATTGTGTTACAGTCCGATCTAAACTTAACCATTAAAAGTACAGGAGACCAGACAAACAAAACAATTTGATCGTTAATTTTGTGCTGTTAAAATTTACAAATTTTTGAGGTAGTATTCACAGTTTTACGAATTATAAGTGCACGACTAAGCTGGTGGTTCAACAGCATAGTCATTACTGACCAGAACAGTTCGAATGTCGGTTATAATTCGTACGGTGGAGTAGGGAATCCCATAGCCAACTGAAAATCCGTACTAGTGGCGGACGAGTGTGAGTATGGGAATGCGTTTGGAGGTAACTTTTGTACGTTTTTCTTGAGTAACTCGAAAACTGCGGCCTCCAGCGAAAATGTATCCCGATTAAATTTCCTAAAAAATGTCCTATCCATTTTTGTTCTCTACGGCCTATAGTTTACGTGAAGAGAGTATTGAAAATATCGCGTAGCGTGCATGCGCTGTAGTTTAGGTGGCTTTTGTAGGGCGATTTGGGGTAGTTTCCCGACATGACAGACCACAAATGTTCTATATAAAATTGTTCATTTCTGGTAGGGGAGTGGAAACTATCAGGGATAAAGTTATTTGCCAGGAATGTGGCACAACATTTTATAAGTAACACAGAGACACAAAAATCTTTAATCAAGTGACCAAGAGAAAACCCTGGTAAAATTCCCGAAGAAAATTTCAAAATGATGACAGGGATCACAGATGGCGTTTTAACACTCAGTTACAAAAAAAAATTAATCAAAAGATTAATAGATAATCTTTTTAAAATTACCAAAGAAAATTCAATACACGTTAACAGAATTCGCAGAAGGCGGTCAGAAACTAGAAGGCAGTGCAATTTATATACGATCTCCATTTGACAGAACTGTGCAGAAGGCGACTTTAGTCAAAGTGCATCCCTAATAGCAAAGCAATTCAACCTAGACACGAGCAGTTTAAAAGTAAACACAAGGCCTGATCAGCTGTAGGCTCTTAATTAAAAGGAAGACACTGTTATTCATTTATAACCGTGCAAGAAATACCATTTTTTCGAACTTACAGTGTTAAGAAATTATGTTATGAACATAAGGAATAAAATGGAAAAACGAAAGCTTGAGAAATGCCAAGTTTAAGTGAACTGAATGTTAAATGCCTTACCTAAACAAGGGTAAACTGTACAATTAATTTTATTTCAAATGCAAAGTAGTTCAAAATACAGCAACCACAGAATGCTTGCGCTTATTTAGAGTGAAGTATCTGACTCCCAGCCAATAACCTTCCACGAACGTAACCGCTCTAGTAACGTAAGATAAACTGCGGTTGAATGGCCGTCCCAACATCCCCAAAACAACAATAATTACAGGCCAGACAACAATGGCCAGTACTACAACAGATGAAACGCACAAACATAGCCTTACAATATACACTTTTTGTTGTGACTGCTACTGTGAGAGTCAGTACCGACACAAACAAAATAGGAAGAAGTTGCGATGGCCGGTGGCAGGAATACAAAATGATCTGTACATAAGACTTCCAGATTTATAGAACACTTTATTTCTAAACAGAAAAGAAACATAACTTCTTGTTATGAGTGTCTTCCTATGCTCCCATAGCCTTCTAGATGCAAGTACTGTTACAAACTACTCCTACAAGCAGAACGCGGCTAACTATGGTCTTCCTATTACTCAGTACAGATACAGTAGAAATCTGCGACCGATGTGGGCTGACCAGCGACGGGCGGCTGGTTAAGTCAGCGTTGACAGCGGGCTCTCAACTCTTGTCTTGCTGGAGGTGTGGCGCTGCCCGCTCTTCCAATTGGCGCGCGGGTCAGCGCCATCTTGATGCAGTTTCGCGGCGCGGCGCTGGTCGTCGTGTTGTAAATGCTTTAGGACTGCACATTATTGAACGCCATAGAATTAAGACGGCGAATCCGGTGAGGCATACGTATCCAGTTAGTACACCTAATTTTTGTTACACGACCCAGCAGAAAATAGTTTTGTCAGTATGGTCTAAATGCAGTATTATTTAGCTTTCAAAACTTATCAAATCGATATTGAAGGTGAATAACCTATTATTCCGGTGACGGCAACTACAATTGTCTGATAAGCCTAACATCACAAATCAGCCTCGTTAAACACCTTCGACAACACAGGGAGTATAAATTCGACAATTCTATGTAACCGGCGCCGCTTGAAAATCAACAGCACTGTAGATCCAAGTCTGCCGCGCGGCCTCACTCATTCTGACCAAGCCGACTCCCGGTGTTGCGCCCAGCCAGCAGCCAAGAGGAAAACTATCCACATTCACTGCAGTCGGCAGCTCCCTTCTCCCCAGCGAAGCGGCTTAAATCGCCTTCCCGGGCTATACCTCCTCTCGGGAGGTAATAGAATTGTCTGAGCAAAGACAGGCGAGGCGTGATAACTATCGATACGACCATTCGCACGGATCATTCTCGACTTCCTCTGCACCGTGGTATGTTGTAAACAGTTATCGTTTACACCCCCATATAATTCAGAACGAGCGACATACCTATGTCACTGTTTATTTCACAAGCATTTTAATGCTCACAGTCAAGGTGACACCCGTTCTCGTCGCTATTGTCACAATAATATCTGTACTATGGTTCACGTCGGCCTAGATTTTTATCCATGAAAACCACGAAAATTTATTTAACCACTTGATGCAATTTTAATTTGAAAATTGCTTCTTTGGTTCAAATTGCTCTGAGCTCTATGGGACTCAACATCTGAGGTCATCAGTCCCCTAGAACTTAGAACTACTGAAACCTAACTAACGTAAGGACATCACACACGTCCATGCCCGAGACAGGGTTGGAACCTGCGACCGTAGCAGTCTCGCTGTTCCGGACTGAAGCGCCTAGAAGCGCTCGGCCACCGCGGCCGGCATTGCTTCTTTAGTAGCTCCCTATTCACACTCTCTTCACCCTCATTACTAAGTAACAGACATCTCTCACCAAGTTTCCCCTTACTCATAGTCTACATTCATCTGATATTTCGTACCGCCATTGTACCACGCATCTGCGTTGTTCTATCTCTCACAACCTCAAATAGTGACAGACTTCACTACACTCTAACAAATCACTGACTATATAATAATTCAAGCGAGATTAAGTAATTAGTGCGTTTTCAACACCTCGTCTTCTTCTTCTTCTTCTTCTTCTTCTTCTTCTATGGTTCTACCCAAGGGTCCTGCTTTCCAACCCCTACAGCCCAATGTCTGCAGGTCCTCCACGACTCCATCTACTCATCCGGTTCTCTGTCAACCTTCTCTTCTTTGATACCTGCATTTCAAATATCCTTTTAGCTGCATCAGTATCACTCAGCCGTGTTAAATGCTCCGGCCGTCTCAGTCTGGCTGATTTCACTACTCTTCTACTAGGTGCATAATTACAGTACACAGCCCTTGACTGTACCTCCTGCTCCATCGTCCTCTTCCACAGGCTGGGTCAACGATTCTTCGAAGTTTCTTTCTCGAAAAGGCGTCTAGCATACCAACAGCTTCTGATGTTAGTGGCCAGGTTTCCGAGGAATTCTCTATTCTACAGTGGCCAATTGCTATCTACCAGCGGTAGCTATTATACACTTCTATCCGTTCTGAATCAAAACGTAAAGAAAGACAACGAAACGTGTACATCTAGCCTGTACGGTGAAAACAATCCCCTGTCGGTTAAGGTGGGCATGACGTGCCTGCTTCATGACGTCTATCACAACCAGTCACGTAATCCGATGTTCTATATGTAACTATGTAACCACCTCAGCGTTGCGACAGCTCTATAAACAACTATCGTTTTCAGCTACGTAGTTTCAGCGCTGCCAGTAGCCCTCTGCGTTTCAGTTAAAAGGTGACAAAAGGGCTGTCAAATTTTAGGGCTCTCCTCTTGCCGTACGAGGTATACGACCCTCTTAACCTGTCACTTTTAACGAGCTACCGGATAGAGGAAGCTTTAGTTGCGGAACTGTGTGGCCTTCTGAAGTGTGGACTACAGAAGATTAGTGCTCACGTGGCGACGTGGCACGTCGGCTCTGTACCGTCCGCTGCGTTGGGGATCCAACAGCGTAACTCCGTCTGACTGCCTGTCTGCTTTTTTACGGGGGCCCGCCAAATGCTCTTCTGTCGACCGCTCACACAGCCATTCCTTGCGCCACTGTTCGGAAACCGCACACACCGATAGCGTATGTGTGCTATCTTTGGGATAAATGTTACGAAAAACAGGGCACACAGTAATCAATGTTAATAATGTTGTGTACCGTCATTATTTGGTAAATCACAGCCACATTGATATACATAGAGTTATAATGACATACATTATTCTAACGTAATAATATCCACAATTTGAACTTGGGAGTAGCAACAGGAGCTACAAGGGGCAATAAGAAAAGAAGGCTGTACAGTTGAGAATCAGTATGCCAGTCAGGCAAAGTCGCCGTGAGGGGTGGTGTAATCGTCCACCGAAGCACCAGGTTGAGGATACCCATTTGGTAAAACAACGGGTCCTGCTGCTTGAAGAACCCCATAAATGACTTCTACACAGTCTCGACCGACAGGAATCGTCGACCCTTCTAAGCCTGTTTTAAGGAACCGAAGGCGTGATAATCGTATGGGGACGGATTAGGACTACAGGGCGGGTTCTACAGTGTCTCCCACTTGTGTCGAACCGCAACCAGCACGAAACTTGGCGCATCATACCACATCGGTGGTTTCTGACACTCGTGTTACCCCATACACATCTTCCACTCTACGATGGATGTTTACGGGTGTTAGTCCTTCGGCAGCCAAGAGAAGAATAACAGAGCAAACTGTTCCAGTTTTGACGCATCTGGTAATAACGTCGCCATAGTTCACATTTCAGCATTTACCGCACGCACGTTGAAAAGACATAAATGCCAGACTAATCCCCTGCCTGCAGCAACGCCCTCAAACGGAAACTTTTTGATCGTGTCTTATAAATACGACATGAAATGACGGCGGTAAATTCAAGGAAAAATGATATAATACGTCAGAAGCCCTTTTCTGTTATGCTTGATTGAACACAGCCTAATAATAAAAGCGAAGCACCTACAATAGGAGGAGGTAACGAAACGACACTTCATGGGTTGAGAGGCTAAGTGAAAACCGAGTTAAATTCACAAGCAACTTGACGAAAAACGCCCTCTTTCACTATCTGATCAGAAGTATCCGGACACCCCAAAAGATACGTTTTTCATATTGGGTGCACTGTGCCGCCAACTACTACCAGATACTGAATATCAGCGAACTCAGCGAATCATTAGACATCGTGAGAGAGCAGAATGGGGCGCTCCGCGGAACTCACGGACTTCGAACGTGGTCATGTGATTAGGTGTCACTTGTGTCATACGTTTGTATGCGTGATTTCCACACTCCTGAACATCCCTAGGTTCACTGTTTCCGATGTGATACTGAAGTGGAAACGTGAAGGGACACGTACAGCACAAAAGCGTACAGGCCGATCTCGTTTGTTGACTGACAGAGACCGCCGATAATTGAAAATGGTCGTAATGTGTAATAGGGAGACATCTATCCAGACGATCACACAGGAATTCCAGACTGCATCAGGACACACTGCAAGTACTATGACAGTTAGGCGGGGGATGAGAAAACTTGGATTTCATGGTCGAGTGGCTGCTCATAAGCCACACATCACTCCGATAAATGCAAAACGACGCCTCACTTATTGTAAGGAGCGTAAACATTGGACGATTGAACAGTGTAAAAACGTTGTATGGAGTGACGAATCACGGTACACAGTGACCTGAATCCTACAGAACACCTTTGGGATGTTTTGGAACGCCGACTTCGTGCCAGGCCTCACCGACCGACATCGATACCTCTCCTCAGTGAAGCACTCCATGAGGAATGGGCTGCCATTCTGCAAGACACCTTCCAGCACCAGACTGAACATATGCCTGTGAGAGTGGAAGCTGTCATTAACGCTAAGGGTGGGCCAACACCATACTGAATTCCAGCATTACCGACGTAGGGCGCCACGAACTTGTAAGTCATTTTCAGCCAGGTGTGGGAAACTTTTGATCACATAGTGTATCAGTGTGCCTTTGCACCTGACCTGGATGCACACGCTGAAAGACTGGGGAAGGGTGTCATTAAGCCGTTGTATCCTCTTCCGAGTCAAGCTGGCCCACTACTGTTTTAACTGCTCCTTGACGCCCTGAATGCTGGCAATGGGATGAAGCTGACGTCCGAGCTGGACCCACATATATTCTGGTGGTCTTTCTAGCTATGGGCGTACCTTGACATCAGACACAGCTCGTATTGCCATGTGACATGTGTGGACGAGCATTGTCCTGTTGGAAAATGACACCACAAGACTGTCGCGTGAGACATAACACATGAGGACACAGGACTTCTGTGGCGTAACGTTGTTAAGTCATAGTTTCCTCAATCGCCACCATTAGTGACCTGAAGACATACGCGATGGCTCGCCACCCAATGACGCCTGGGATAACATAGTTGTACCTACTGGAAGAACAGGACCTCTCCTCAGATCGCTTCTATACTCGTCGACGATGGTCGTCCGCGATGGAGCAAAGTAGTAATTCATTGCTAACACAATGCAATGTTATTCATCAGCAGTCCGATTTTCCCAGTGACGGCAGCATTCGAAAAGTAGCTGCTTCTTCAGTGGTGTTAGCGGAAGCTTACGCGTGAGACGTTAACGTCCTAGTCCGGCTGTTAGAAGTCTCAGAGTAATGATGTAGAATGACAGAACGTTGCAGGGAGTCCATTACTTGTTCCCGGATGTCGGGCACAGATGTGAAGGGAAATCTTATGAAAGTGCCTTGATTTTTCTTTAGTCTTGCTTCCATTATTAACTGCAACGTCAGAATTGCCTTTACCTTTTCCAAAGCCAACCTGACCATTATATAACACATCCTCTATTTTCTTTTCCCTTCCTCTGTATATTATTCTTGTCAGCAACTGTTAGCTGTTAAGCTGATTGTGCAATAATTCTGGCTCTTGTTGGCTCTTGCAATCTTTCCGATTATGTGGATGATAATGATATTTTGTTTTGTTGGGCGCTCAACTGCGTGGTTATCGGCGCCCTTACAAATTCCCGATTTGTACACAGGCCAGACTCGCCACTTTCACTAATAATGATGAAATGGTGAGGACAACACAAACACCCAGTCCCGGAGCTAAGAAAATCCGCTACCCGGCCGGAAATCGAACCCGGGACACCTTGATCCAGACCGTGAGCTGCGGAAATTGTGGATGATGTTTTTCCGAAAGCCAGATGGTATACCGCCACACTTATACGTTCTACACTTCAACGTGAATGCTCGTTTTATTGCTAGTTCTCCCAATAACTTTGGAAATTCTGATGGAATGTTATCTAGCCCTTCTGCCTCATTTGAAGTCCTCCAAAGCTCTATTACATTCTGACTCTAATGCTGTATCCCCTATCTCTTCTAAATCGACTCCTGTTTCTTCTTCTATCACAGACAAACCTTCCCCCTCATAGAGGCTTTCAACATAGCCTGCTGTTTCCACCTATCCGCTCTCTCCTCTGCATTTAACAGTGGAATTCCCGTTGCGCTCTTAATGTTACCACCCTTGCTTTCAATTTCACCGAAGATTGTTTCGACTTTCCTATATGCTGACTCAGTCCTTCTGGCAATCATTTCTTTTTCGATTTCTTCACATTGTTCCGGCAGCCATTGCGTCTTACCTTCCCTGCACTTCAGTATTCTTAAATTTCCCTGAACATTTTTGTTCTTCCTTCTTTCATCAATCAGCTGAAGTATTTCTTCTCTTACCCATAGTCTCCTCGCAGTTGCCTTCTTTGTACCTATGTTTTTCTTTCCAACTTCCGTGACTGCCCTTTTTAGATACGTCCATTCCTCTTCAACTGTACTGCCTACTGAGCTATTCTTTATTACTGTATCTACAGCTTAGAGAACTTCAAGCGTATCTCGTCATTCTTCAGTACTTCCGTAACCCACTTCTTTTCGTATTTATTGTTTTTAACTAGTCTCTTAAACTTATGGCTACTCTTCAGCAGTATTACATTGCGATCTCAATCTGTGTCTGCTGCTGGGTACGCCTTATAGCCCAGTATCTGAATTCGGAGTCTCTGTCTGACCATGATGTAATCTAACTGAAATCTTGCAGTATCACCCAGCCTTTTCCAAGCATATCTCCTGTTGTGATTCTTAAACAGAGTATTCGCAAGTACCAGCTGAAATTCCAGAAACAAATTAGTCTTTCTTCTCTCTCATTCCTCGCCCCAAGTCTATATTCTCCTGTAACCGCTTGTTCTGCTCCTTCCCCTACCATTGCATTGCAATCCGCCATGACTAATAGATTTACCCTTTACGAATTGTATTACCCTTTCAACATCTTCATATGCTTGCTGTATCTCTCCATCTTCAGCTTGCGACGTCGTCATGTATACCTGAACTATCGTTGTCGGTGTTGGTTTTCTGTATTATCCCATGAAAACGATCACAAAGATGCTGAATGGCATCCTGCGATAGACTGTCCCAAGTATCTTGCGCCTTTTGTTAGTGTTGGGCAACGGTTCTTGCATGCCCTGTAGAACGAGCAAGTTCCCTCTTCATCATGTCTCATAAGTATTCAGCTGGTGAGAGGTATAATGATCTTGTCGGCCACGGCATTTATTGTACGAGGTGCATTCAGGTTCTAAGGCCTCCGATTTTTTTACTCCATACTGGAAAGAGATAGAAACATGCACATTGTTTTAAAATGAGGCCGCGTTCATTGTCAATACGTCCCAGAGATGGCAGCACCGTACGACAGATGGAATTTTACCGCCAGCAGCGAGAGTGAGAACTGTTTTAAATACTTAAAATGGCGACGTTTTCCTTACTTGAACAGCGTGCAATCATTCGTTTTCTGAATTTGCGTGGTGTGAAACCAATTGAAATTCATCGACAGTTGAAGGAGACATGTGTTGATGGAGTTATGGATGTGTCGAAAGTGTGTTCGTGGGTGCGACAGTTTAATGAAGGCAGAACATCGTGTGACAACAAACCGAAACAACCTCAGGCTCGCACAAGCTGGTCGGACGACATGACCGAGAAAGTGGAGAGAATTGTTTTGGGGGATCGCCGAATGACTGTTGAACAGATCGCCTCCAGAGTTGGCATTTCTGTGGGTTCTGTGCACACAACCCTGCATGACGACCTGAAAATGCGAAAAGTGTCCTCCAGGTGGGTGCCACGAATGCTGACGGACGACCACATGGCTGCCCGTGTGGCATGTTGCCAAGCAATGTTGACGCGCAACGACAGCATGAATGGGCCTTTCTTTTCGTCGGTTGTGACAATGGATGAGACGTGGATGCCATTTTTCAGTCCAGAAACAAAGCGCCAGTCAGCTCAATGGAAGCACACAGATTCACCGCCACCAAAAAAATTTCGGGTAACCGCCAGTGCTGAAAAAATGATGGTGTCCATGTTCTGGGACAGCGAGGGCGTAATCCTTACCCATTGCGTTCCAAAGGGCACTACGGTAACGGATGCATCCTACGAAAATGTTTTGAAGAACAAATTCCTTCCTGCACTGCAACAAAAACGTCCGGGAAGAGCTGCGCGTGTGCTGTTTCACCAAGACAACGCACCCGCACATCGAGCTAACGTTACGCAACAGTTTCTTCGTGATAACAACTTTGAAGTGATTCCTCATGCTCCCTACTCACCTGACCTGGCTCCTAGTGACTTTTGGCTTTTTCCAACAATGAAAGACACTCTCTGTGGCCGCACATTCACCAGCCGTGCTGCTATTGCCTCAGCGATCTTCCAGTGGTCGAAACAGACTCCTAAAGAAGCCTTCGCCGCTGCCATGGAATCATGGCGTCAGCGTTGTGAAAAATGTGTACGTCTGCAGGGCGATTACGTCGAGAAGCAACGCCAGTTTCATCGATTTCGGGTGAGAAGTTAATTAGAAAAAAAATCGGAGGCCTTAGAACTTGAATGCACCTCGTACACCACCAAGAGCGTGTTGGTATTGCAGCAGCTGTATGTGAACGTGCATTGTCCTGCTGGAAAGTCACATCACCTTCTTGTCTAAGAAATGTTAATATCAAGGGAGTAATAGCCTGCTCAGTGAAACGGGCACAGAAACAAAAAATTATGACGGTCAGCTGTTACTGATGACTCCACCCCTTCCCCCACCATGAAGCCTGGGATGGGACCTGTGTGTCGTTGGCAAATGCGGTTGGGAACAGGCAGTTCACCTGGTCTATTCCTTACACGTGTACGTCCATGAATCGCATACAGGCATAACTTGTCCTCGTCACTGAAGACAACAGAGCGCCGTTCCACTCGCTAGCCAACTCTTTGACGACACACGAGTAGCCATGCTTTGTGGTTGAGCCGTGGCGAGCTGGCGCCAGTGTTATTTTGTTCATGTATCGTTGAGATCGATTGTGGTTGAGTTAAGCTACCTTTGCTTTTCGCGTGTCTTATCTTCCGGGTTGGCAGGCGAAGAGAGTTGGTTGTTAGCCTTCGATGGGTAACCCTCGAGATCTCGTGACATTCGCTGGGAGACGAGTGTCAACGGCTGCCGAACGAGCGTGATGACCGTTACATGTTTTGGCGACATGGGCAGCTTGGAGATACAAGTTCTGTGACTTCGACGAGAACAAACTTTGAAGTGGAGCGGTGAAGCTGTGGAACCCGCTCCCTCGTATTGTGAACGTGATATGAAGTAAGTGGTCGTAATTGTGTTTTGTTGACCGACGCACTCAGAGCCATTGAAATTTTATTATTGTGGCGAGACTTTCATAGTCGAACTTTAAAATGGTGTGGAAGAGTTCAGTTGGCCTAGTTAAATGGTGGCCGTTATTTGAAAGTTTTTATTAGTGCTTTGTGTCTTTTGTAATCGAATGATCTTATGTTGGCGTTTTCAAAGTCTGCGCTCTATTAATACAGTTGTCCATGTATACAATTCTTAAGGTCAAAGTTACGATTTTGTCAGTAGTGTAACGCGTTCCTTTACATGCTTACCCATATATCGAGCCAAAGGTTCTGCCGAGTGTTTCTATGTTTCAGAGTTACTGGAATGTCTTTGTGATTCGGGCAAAAACTTTCGATTGTGCCAGCGCCTTGGCGGGAGTGAAATGTCGTCCTGGGTCTAGGCCTGGCAGTGTTTAAGAACCTGGCAACTACCGGGAGTTGTTCACATATCGCCTTCAAAAGGTTAGTATTTACCTTCCTTCCGCCTATGTGGGTTAGGTTGTTAGATATAAATATATATTGTATGTAACCTGTTCTATATGAACCTATTTCCTTAAATATTACGGATTGGCAACTGGCTAAACCGTAAGCGGCATAGCATCCGCTAAGTTCCTTGTGCAGCTCTTTCTAGTAATTTTGTTTATTAACACGTCTGAGCGCGTGAACATTTCTTTTTAAAGGTCAACGTTTCTGCTGTAGTTTTTTTTTATTTAAGTGGTTCTATCATTTTACGTAATTGGATATTAGTTTGGCACTAGTGCTAAGGGTCATTACGTCACTCTTTATTAGTAATTCTTTTTAGTACATGTATTTTGAGCGAAATCCTATATGGGAGTTTGAATTTCTAAAGTTTGTCAGTAATTCTGTTTTCTTAATAAGGAACTGTTTATTTGAGTACCGAGTACGTTGGGTTTCTAACCGTATTTGCAAAGGTTTATCTAGTGGCTCGTCCACAATTTGTAATTGTCAAATTCCTTAAAAGCCGTAATGTCAGTAAATTGTCTTAATTATAAATTGTGACTACCAACCACGATTCCATCCCTATTCCACTTTTGTGGTATTTATTATATTGTATGTAAGTGTGGTACGATTAAGGAAATCACGTACCAGTGTTGTCGTGGTGTGAGTGTCAGCCTGGCAAGAGGCACACGTGATCTTCACCGCGCTGCAAGCACACGCTTCCCAGAGGTCCCGGATGATACAAGTGCAACATGTCCCAGATTTCATCCTTGGATGAAGTTCGGTCGGCCACCGCTGTTCGCACATGCACCGATCTTGCCTTGCGTCTATACTGCGCGGACGTTCAGAACCTAGTCTACAGGTGTGGGAATATTCCACAGATCACTGTTAAAGCAGCGAGACACCACCGATACACTGTGTCCAACACGTGCAGCAATCCGTCGATTACGTCCATCCAGCTTCCCGCAGGCCTACAATGCGACCCCGTTCAAACGGCCGAAGCTGTTGAACACGAAAAAGTACTCGTGGGTTGGGTTTGGCTGTATCCTAGAATGAGTGTCGCAAACCTGTTAACCTCTAAACTCAACACAGTTACTGCCTGCTGAGTCAAAAGAGAGGGCAGAGAGACAAGCATCCTGTGTGCCATCTGATCGCCGACGACTGAGCCAAATAAATCAGTAACACTACAACCGCTAAGCAAGCTCATAATATACGCCGCTACCACTCAACACAGACCTCGAGGATGTTACATTTTTTCCGCTAGTGTTTCATTTACTACCACGTTAAGGTCAATCAAAGCTTTTTTCCCTTGTATCACACTACGAATAGTCATATTATTCAACGCAACGAAAGTACCATGTGATTGCTACATTATAGTTTAACTTTAACCAGTAAGTTTCTCAAAAGAGTTGACATTTTTTGTACACAGAACCATCACTTGTACTGGATTGTAGTTCCCTCTGTTACATACCTCTTTATTCCTCTAAATTACTGCAACAAATGCACGAGGAAGCCAGTCGGCATTCACTTTGTGTTTGCCATATTTGCTAGTACAGAGAAGGCTGACGGCTTGGAAACTACGAAGGCAGCGCAACAACGACGCAGCTACAATTGTCCATTTGTGGTTGCTCTCATTTAGGTTATTAGCAGACGGCTCGGATACAGTTGTCTAGCAATTGTCAGTGGTTTGCGCGTGAGGCCCTACCAGCGTAGTCTTATGGAGACTAAAAACAACTAAATAGTGTCCTGACAGTAGGCGCCTCATTGTGAAACTACCATCAGTTGCGGTTATACTGCGCTATCTGGGTGTTCGTAGTGCTGCATAAGGAATGTGATACTGTTGACGTCAAATTTGCGAGAGACGCGCTGGTATAACTTAAGCTCTAAAACAACATACTGGCACTACACTCAAGATACTACAGCTTTAAAATTGAAGGAATGACGTACCGTGCCTGGGAATCGGAAAACGTTTTTGATACCGAATAAAATGTCATTAACGACTTCTTTGTCGTTCTGTAACACGCAACAAACTTGATGATTTTTCCTTGAAGTTCTTCTTACAAAAGTTTATTTCTGTATGGGGATGAATTGTAAAGTAGTCGTCGACCTTTTTTGTGTTTGAAAGTTGTATGATGTCGTGTCACACGCCAGGCTCATTCGCTCTCAATTGCAACAACTGTACGTTAAAGATACAACAATCAAAACAACAAATGCACAAAAAGAAATATCCATTACATTTTAGTCACGTCGTCTCAGCTGGTATAACGAGAGTGGCTTCATCTAGTAGTAAACCTTTAAACAACCGTCTTTGTAGCAGGAAAGTTCGGCCGTTTGGAACGGTTGCTCAACGTAGTCGAATCCTAATCTCCTCATATTCTCTTCCAGACATCTCCGTCTTCTTCCCCTCCTTAATCTTCTTCTGCTTCTCCTTCTTCTACTACTTCTTCTTTTACTCCGTATTACTTTTTGGTCACCCTCTTTCCCCTTTTTTGGCCTTCCTTATTTTTTTCTGTCACAGAACTGCGCCCGTGAGTGTATTACGCCAAGTGTACGCAACTCGGCTGCCATACCCTAGTTACGACACTGACTGTAACCCACATTAAGATGTTACAAATTTCCCACGTTATGCGTTTACGCTGGCAGGAAAGGCACATGTGAATGCGGCTTCCGTTTACGTTGGCGTTTGGTAGAAGCCATAATCCTCCATACTCATTGAGTCCACTGTGGAACGAGTCCTCTGAAGTCCTCTAGACTCTAGAGAGCTGTGGCTGCGATGTCCGCAAGCAAGAAGGTCCCCTCAGAGGACCCTTGGCGAGGGCCTGGGAAGCCCTAAGGCCAATCAAACGCCCGGCCCGGGCTACCAGAGCGAACTGTGCCGGAGGATTAACCTAAGCTCAGCGGGGATCTCCGCGCGAATTTATCGGGGAGCGGTCGGAAAGCCGGCTTCTGCGAACTTCCTAACCACTTGTGTCCCGTTTCGTCTGCAGTGCTTTCCTGTCCCCTACCCACCGCATATTCTATAGCATGACGATTGAGAAATAACAGTGGATCTCCCGGAGGTCTGTAATGCATTACTCGCTCCGACGACTGATGAGTAGCCATATTTGTTTTACGGGTTGTTAGTTGCGACCAATGTTAACGATAAGTAACCAGATAACTAATTAGGCGACTAATAGTTTGTTCTAGCAGGAATCCGAAAGAGTCTCTTGTGTAAGCAGTGCGAAAACAGAGTTGCAGCAGTGCCTCTGACTACATCCAGGTGTCCGTGACTAAGAGAAGGCTGCACGGTCTGCGTCTTACTGGAAGCTGGAGTCTATAGACCACCACGTCAATGTGGCAGAGCCTAAAGTGACCAGTCCACGCGTAGAGTACAAGAAAATGTGGGTGGAACATGATCGTCACTACCGTCTTTCACAGCCCGGTAAATCAGCCTGTAACTGAGCACTGTTTTGGCATGGGACATTTCGTAGACTATTCTGACAGACAAGTTTGGTAAGGACGAGACTCTTTTTGTATTTCGTTATTAAAGAAACTGTGTCACTAGGTTTGGCGGAAGACCTTATTAGTCTGCACTGCAGCTTTCAGCTTGGATCTGGTCATTTCTTTAATTGTATGATTTTTTTGTATGTCTATCCCTGTGAGTGATGGTCCGTGGAATTTCGGCAGTTCACTTACGTAATAAAATGAAACACGTGCAGCCGTCGTCTTGATGTTATTCTATTATTTTGCAACCATTTTCGGTGAAGATGGCATGTTGAGACACCGAAACTGGCTATAATGCGACAAAATAACATCAAAACGACGGCTGCACGTGTTTCATTTTATTACGTTAATTGTATGATGTTACTGTCACATGTCGTTATGCGATATTGATTCATTTTCTACCGCTATTTCGCGGTTATTTTAAAGAGGATGCTAGAATAGTGTGTTTGGAAAGACAGCCTTGCGCTCACCGCACTGGGATTGTGTGACGGGAGAAATCTCTCTGTTGCCTTCTTAGTCATCAGAAGGCACTCTGTACCTCACTGCGTCAGAAGGGCCTCCTCTGCAGATGCAGGCAGTTTTTGGGAAGTCGGGGAATGACCTGCTCTACAGCTGCTGAATGCCGGGAAGGTGCTTTCACCCCCAGTGGTCAGAGAATGCCGACACCGCCCCACAGCCCTCACAGAACAACTGACCAATACATTTTTTGCGTTTCTGCTAGTACTTCAAAGAGCCGAGCACCATGACACCATCCGAACAGCGTGAGAGAGTACGTCGTGTACGCTCTAAAAATTTGGTACAGCCAATAGTATTGCGTCGTTCCTGACACCGATCTTGGTGAGTAAGGTTGACCAATCGTGAAGACAATGCTTCAACGCAGTACCAAATTCGTGTTTGAAAATGGTCGTCTTGTATGCGAAAGGAGGAAAGTTACGTGTGCGTTCCAGTGCTTTTCCATCAATTTAGCAACGGTTCTCGCTTGTCACATTGGCAACAGCATGGAGTCGTCCCCTCCGTGTAGAGTTTTTTTAAACTAGTCAGTTGAGGACTGTGAACTGAAATTCTGAGCATTCTCCTTCGGGCTGCCACAGAGAGGGTGTCATCTCTGGCCACTGTCTGGTGCTGATCAACACACGCTAGCTGTTTAGGATAATGTAAGTGTCGCAAATCAGATAGCATCATCCAATCCAGAGCATATCTTTACTTGCTTACATTGCCACGCAATTCATGTTGCCTGATTTGGTTATAATTTGTGGCTATTAGTTGTAGCGTTAACTTTGATTTTGCAACCTGCACAGATAAACAAATCTTGTTGGGCTTGCTCCATCAGTCGTCCGCAATTTTTGATACCTCCGCACTGTGTTAGTCACTTTATAAGTTGATTCGAGTTGTATGAACTTTTTCTGTGTTAATTTCAATGTGATTTCCGTGAATCATTATAGTGAATAGATAAATGTTACTCTCAGCCTTGAAATGTCAAGATCCTTTAACTTGTCCTGCAACTTGTCCTGATTAGCCGACCGATTAAAACATAAATATAACCTGAGCTACACACAATTGGTTCACCTCACTGTGCTGTGTTTGTCCCTGTGCACAGTGGCCAGCTACAAAGATGATATACTTATTTTATGTGATAGCAACAAGTGTTGCACTCGCTCGGCTTGTATATAAGTTGGCTTTATTAACAAAACGGGCTTGAATTTTCGATTTATTCACGAAGAGAATTATATAGTGCCACGTGTAGTGACAATTAATTTTATTGGTTCGGATAAAGACTCTGAACCCTCGTGCTGGGAGTTTTATGGCGCGCATGCGTACTGTAACACTCGTGTTCAAGTGCTCCTCAGATTCGTTGAAGGGCGCTATACTCGAAAAAGGATGGTCAACGCAGCCGAGACCTATGGGCAAGCGCCATAAACGTGTCATGAAAACGTGCGAAACCATTGAACACCATTCACGGGTGTTTGAAAGGGTGCAGCAGTTCGTGGCCGACAAGTGCGTGTGAAAAATATTTTCAGCATTTGATATGACTTTT
The DNA here is from genome assembly GCF_023864275.1 of Schistocerca cancellata. Classification (NCBI taxonomy): domain Eukaryota; kingdom Metazoa; phylum Arthropoda; class Insecta; order Orthoptera; family Acrididae; genus Schistocerca; species Schistocerca cancellata. Next base: position 390,471,050 of record NC_064627.1, read on the forward strand.
AGACTTGAAAAAGTTGCTAAACTTTTTTACATTAACATTTGAAAGAAAGGAACGAGGTTTATAATTGACACAGCACCCAGTCACACGTATGGTTTAACAACGTTCATTTAGATCAAACCATGAGTGGTTTCGGATTTGTTACAAATCCATCTTCACATGTTTGTTGCACGTTTAGTTTTCTTTTCTTCCTGAGGCCTCGTTCTGTATCCGTTACTGGTTTGCTGTACTAAGATAGACAGAAAATTTTGGCTCACTGTTTGGTAAAGTTCACGATAGATGTATGTCTTATCGTAAATTTTACCAAGTAGTGAACCAAAAATTTCTGTCTATTCTAGTGCAGCAAATCAGTAACGGATAAACGAGGCCGTAGGAAGAAAACAAAACTACGTGCAACAACTATATGAAGATGGGTTTGTAAAAAATCCGAAACTGGTCATGGTTTGATCCAAACAAGCTACATTAAACCATACTTGTGGTCCGTTGCTGTTTCAGTTACAAACGTTATAGACCTACAGCCACGGTGTCGACAAAACAGCGAGAAAGGAACGATTTTCGGAGAAGCATTAGATGGACTCGTTCTCCTTGTTTTTCTGTTAGGAATATGCCCTCAAATTTTGAAAAAAGTATTTCTGATACACATTTTATTGCCTGACTTACAAGCGACTGTTATCAATAAATTTTTATCTTTGTAGGAATTATTGCGAATTCCGCAAACAGTGATCTACTGAAACTCTACTCGCTGTATTCTTTCTTGAGAAGTAGAAGTCTCCTCCACAGCGTTCTGTTCTAAGTGTCGTTTTGCCTGGATCCAAACATCTGAATACTCTCAGCCATCTGCTCTCTCCATCTTATTATTATCAGTCTACTTAAAGGTCTCGGGTATACCAAAGCAAGCACCCTCACAGACACCAACCATATCATACAACATTTCAGCCCTTTTTGGGCATCTGTATGATCATCGTCATGGATACGCATAACGTCAGAGTGGCGGCGGACTGTGCGTACATCAGATTTGGGGATCCGGGTTCTGCCTCTCGGCGGTTCCCATCCACTTGGCCGTAAACAAACACTATCTCGGTTGGCTCCTCAAATGAATACCGGACTATTCTGCTGCTTACAGTACTTTGTGTCAATCATACAGCCTCTAGCTCACAAGGAACACACGGCATTTGGTCAAAGGAACTTCGATTCGTCAGCGCCATCTACCGTGACCACGATGAATTTCCAGACGCATGTTCATAGGTCCTTTTTTCCTCCATGTCCAGTCAGGAACCCGTCCCTTTTATTAGTGTTTACCCTCTACATCATCTCTTTCAGCTTCCTGTCCTTTCTTTTCCCTATTCTCCTCTCTCACAAATTGGTCAAACATCTTCCGCAGGATTTTATTTACAGAAATTTTTATTTTCTGTATGTACCTCTGTATACTTACCTGTTCTCCATAATTATGCCCCCTTTAGTAACACTGTTCGGATTACAGTTTTATACACTCGTATTTTGAATCCTCTTGTATGACAGCAATTTGCTGAGTGAATATGATATTCTGAATGCCGCTTTTATCGTCGAATCACTAGATAACTAAACTCTTATACTTCCTCAAACATGTGTTTACCGAACTTCAGGGCTTCCCGCATTTTTGTCTTGTTATTTCATTCTGCCTTCATGAATTTTGTTTTCTCTTCTTAATCCAAGTTCCCTTGCTTTTGTAAACAGCTTTCTTGACAGAATTTTCAGATCATCTGGATTTTTAGCGATTAATGCTACATTATCTGGAAATGGAAGTATATTCATTTTTATTCTCTATGTAAGTCCCTCTTCTGCTTCGGTTGGTGCATTCTGTTCTTACTGTATTATTATAATGAAAAAGAGTATTGATATTCCATCTCCGTGCCTCACTTCTGTTTTATGTGGAAACCCGTGGGTATTCTCCTTCCACTTTCACTATGCCATTCGCGCCTTCCAGTGTAACTTTTACAAAATTTGTGATCTTCTTCGGCATTCCATACTTCTCCAGTTTCTCCCATAACTTTTCTTCGTTTATGCTATTGTAGGTTTTCTTAAACCAACAAACGATAATTTCATTACTTTGTTTTATTCTCAGTACTTCGATATCGCTGCTTTTAGTACATATATCTGATCTATGATGGATAGAGTCTTCATAAACGCTGCTTATGATTTCAAACTTTTCCGAAGAATCTTGAACACTTTATAAGCTGTGTTAATTAATGATATTTTCTAATTCCTTCATTCTCGTTTATCATCCCTTTTTACGGACTATTACTATGATCGCTACTTTCCACTCAACTGGCATGTTTTCGTCGTTCCAAATGTTGGTCGCGAGTGTGCGTATTTGTTTCGCAAGTGCATCTTCCCATTTTCAGGTAGCTCAGCTGTTATTCCATCTCTCCCTGGAGCTTTGTCGTTGTTTAGTATTTTGATTGGATCGACTGCCTTCTTCATTGTTGGAGATTTTTTAATTCTATTCTGCTCTTTTAATTAGACTCTCCACATGTTCTCCCGTTTTTCTCCCGAGATTTTTAGTTTCTCCGTTAGTGTTTTTACGTGCTTTTTCTCCTTCGTTGGAATCTTTTAGGTGGTGTTTTTCCTTTGCTACTCTTCTTTCTTTCACTTTGTGCTCACATTATTATATTTTTCCTCCTCCTCTATTGGTGCTTCTTCCACATTAGCTTTTATCAATTGCTACATGCCTTCTATGTCGAGGTTGTCTTCCACTGGTCGAATCTGTCTTCAAAATTAACGACAAATTCCCACTCCTTGTTATTATTTATCATTTTATGTACGTCCTCATTCCGTTCTTTTATTCTCTTTCGTCTCCTCGGCTTTTCTATAGCTATTCGTAGCCCTATCTCCGTTATGACTATGTAGTGGTGGTCAGTGCCTGCACCAGGTACTCTGATATTTGTCACATTCACTGTGGTGCCGTTACGCCTTTGATCTACCAGGGCATTATCTGTTTTGTTTTTTGTACTACCATCTGGCGACACCCAAGTTGCCTCGTGAGTTTCCTTCCGAGAAAAATACGTGTCCAAAATCCTTAGGTTGGCTCCACTTGCACAGTTAAGTGGTATCACTCCATTACCGTTGCTTTCAGCATGCAGACATTCTGTCCCCTGCAGTTCCCTTCTAAGTGGTCTCCTTGCTATTTTAGCACTGGCGTCTCCACCAACGAGCTTCGTATCATATGCTGACATCTTCCTAATTTCCTCTTCAAGTATTCCATAGTAACTGTCTGTCCTATCATTATCTGCTACTTCGGCTGGAGCATAAAGTGTAACTATTGCTACATTTGTGACATTACCTCTTACTTTCACAACAGATATTCTGTCATCAGTTGGTTTAAAATAAATTACTCCTCCTCCTATTCTTTTACTGAGCAAGAAACTTAAACCGTTCTGGGGATTTCCATCTTCTGATCCGCTGCAGTATGGAATGTGTTTGGCCGTTTGCAATGTTCGTTTTGCTAGGTAACTGATTTCTTGCAGTGCTACTAGATCGACATCGTATCTATCGAGTATTTCTGACACAATATAAGAGACTGAGCTGTTGCCACAGTTCTAATGTTGCATGTTCCAGGTCGTAAGTCTTTATTCAAAAGCTGTTTTCGATACTGCTTATTCCCATTTCGATCCGAGGCTTGTTCTTCGCGTTTCGTGACGATTTTCTTTTTTTTTGTGTGTTTTTGTGTGTCAGCACATGCCCATCATCCACCAGCAGCACCGGTTCATTTATTTTTCATTTTCTCACTATCCTCCGACTCTGATCGTGGCAGAGCCAGCAAGACCCTAAAGCAGCAGGTAATGGGACTCTGGTTAATGACGTTTTTCTCGACTTCCAGGTGGCATTTTATACAGGTTTGGCGTCCAGACCAGTAAGAAAATACAAGTTCCTGGCTATTGCATTCATGAGTTCGTATCAAACATACCCAGGATATGAATGTGGCATCCGGAGTATCCCACCGGCCATCAGTGAATTCGATATACATGAATGATATGGTGGACAACGTCGGAAACCCGGTGTGGGTCTTCGCTGATGATCCTGTGGTTTACAATGAGGTTGTGACGCCAAAAACGTAGAAAACCTGCAGCCGATCTACGTTTGATGCAGGCATTGGTAGTTATGATGTATCGTGTGTTTTGGATTAAAAAGCAGTTGCGAAAGGCGAGCAGCGTTACTATCTACAAGATGAAAAGCATTGAGTAGAAATTGAGGAAGAATCGCTGCAAGTATTAACGATAACGTGAGATGGTTTCCTGAGTGAAAAGTAGGCAGAACTCAGCTTTCTGGTTAAGTTATCCACGTGCAGGCACCGCGTTAGCTTGTTATCCGTCTGTGTTCCAGGGAATTTCGCACACGGAATTTCGTTTAGTGTGCACCTATTGATCTCTACGTAGGCCTATAGTACCTGTAGGTAATTTTTTTTTGTGCATGTTCATAGCATTCATTTTTGTAAGAGTAGAAGTTGTTTTCTGCAAACGAGTTTGAAGCCTAAATTATGTTTCTGGCTGTGCCTCTTACTAGGCACCATGGAAACAGGTGCAAAATGCAAAACGAGAAAAAACTTTGGCGGGTGCTGCACTGTGTAGTTAAGGTGAAACTGCTGCGAACGTTTCACAATTAACTGTTTTTGTTGCTTCTTGTCGCACTCTCTCTCTCTCTCTCTCTCTCTCTCTCTCTCTCTCTCTCTTACACACACACACACACACACACACACACACACACACACACAAATACAGATACACATCCACAAACAAACATGAGCACACACGCACACGCATATATACTCACACGTTCACACATACACAATGTAAACATAGTATTTAATTTGTATTTCACACCAAACAAACTGGCAGCTTCCGACGAATGTGAAGTGCTTATTACCACAATATTCATGTTTTGTTAATGTGATGAAAGTTTCCAATATTAGTATGCCTACACTGGAAACGTTTCCTGTAGTGTTTGCAGTTAATCTGCCAGCTGCCGCTTCTGTAAATACAAATAACAGCTTTACATGAATTTTCAACGTAATATGATACACTGCAGTGTTTACTTATTAAGTTGGAATCGCTACGGGTCTTTATAACGACTCTCTGAATTCGTAGTGATGTCCAATCGGCATTATGGCATCGGGTTCAAATCCAAGAATATATTTTAACTGTAACGGCGACTCTGTGTCTTCTTTTGAATGGAGAGCTTCTTCTACGCCGCTTATAAACTAAATGCAACGACTCGTTTCTTTTGTTTTCGTTCAAAGGTCAGAAGCTCACCGGCCAAAAAATTAGTCACCCTCTAGAGAGATCATTACAGGCATCATGTAGCTGCATGAACTTCCGCTCCAGGCCATGATAACCGCTGGATTCAGTTAGGAAGTGAGTCCACAGTTTAGTGCAGACACGTTCCATTCGGGTTCTGCCACTCGCTGAGGATTTGATGGCGCACTTTCACGAAATTGCTGGCATCCTGATGTCGGCGTTATACCAGCCGCTCCTACACGTCCCACATATTTCCTATTGGGTTCAGGCCAGGTGATTCTGCAGGATAATCGAGATGTAATAGGGTGTGGGAATGTTTATAAAACCTGTCACATATTCTTGCAGCCCAATGAACCTTGCTGTCGTCGTCTTTATGTGCCCGTACCAGTAATGTCATCTTGCGAGGTGACCGGCTCCAAATACTCACTGCATGCTGTTCCCGTCGCAATGTTGTCTCACTAACAGGTTAGGATTGACCTTCATTCACTGCCTACAGCAATTGCTCTCGGGTCTGGAAGCGACTTGGATTCGAGAGCCGTGAAAAGCGTCTCTGGTCTCCCTCAGTCAGGATCTTTTACCGCCCACAATTCTCACGTCGTGTTTCGTGGTCAGGTGTGTTACATCACTGTAGACACGTTGAACAGGTCACCACGAAGTACCAACAAATCCTGTTATTTCACACACCGTCTGGCCATGGACATGGCCAAACACGATTGCTCTTTTTTGCTACTCTGTTACGTCCTTACTTTTATTCATGTTTACGTACAATATCCGCTTGAAATATAATTGTCTCACTGATCTATACTGATTTATTCACAAACAGATGTAGTGTGTGCACAATTGAGCAAGGGACACGGTCGCTGCGCCATATTTAAAAGCTTAACGATTCATCTGTGCGTGCCCACTGAAGGGTCTAATTTTTTGTCCGGTGAACTTACTACAGATTCTGTACTCCTGGTATCGCTACTCTTAGGAAATGGTAGTTAAGTAAATGGTACCCTTTCCTCTCTGCCACCATTACTTGATATAGACGCCTGAGAAGTGCATTCGATCGAAGATTGTTTCAATGCGAGGCTTGATGAGCGTCACGAACTTGCAGGTCAGAGTAGCGGGATAAGGATGTTGATGCATGCGACCCAAATTCATTTATTTCTACGAGCAGTGTTTGTCTGTATCTGTTTCTACGTCTATAAGACCCGAGCCAGCTTTCGGTGTCTTGTGGTGGGTGCTCTGTATACGACTATCAGTTCCACCCATTCATGTTCAGGACGCGAATGGCGCGCGAGAAGAAAGATTGCTGGTAACGTGTCTGAAGAAGCAATATATTGGTCGACTCATCTAGCAACGTATCTTATGGTAATTTTTGTAGTAAATTTCTCTGTGACGCACGACAATTCTCGTGGAGCACCTGCTGCACTCTTATGAATATGAGAATCTGTGTGATGCTCTCGTGCTTACTAAACCAACCTGTGACGAAACATACCGCCCTTCTGTCGATTTTCTGTATTTATCCCACTATTCCTAGCTGGTAAGACGAACGTGGTGGAGTAGTGGTTAGCACACTGGACTCGCATTCAAGAGGACGACTGTTAAAACCCGCGCCCGACAATCCAGATTTAGGTATTCCGTGATTTTCCTAAACCGCTCGAAGTGAATGCCGGGATGGTTCCTCTGAGAGGGCACGACCGATTTCCTTCCCCATCCCTGACACAACCTGAGCTTGGACTCCGTCTCTAATGACCTCAATGTGGACGGGTCGTTAAACCCAACCTTCCTTCCTTCCTATCTGGTAAGAGTGGAGCCTGGCGGTATAGAGGTCAAGCGCTTGATTGGAAATGAGAGGTCCTCGGATCGAATCCTGGTCGGACCTAGAATTTTTCAATCTGCGTTTTAACGTAGGAGTCGCGAGGAACGATTTCTGGTTTGGATTCCGCGTGTTTCCTACGTATTCTTTCCTTGGTTGGGTAACTCTGGTAGTTCAGGGCCACTAATTCGCCGAAGTAGCGTCCAGTAGAAAGACTTGCGCCAGGTCACCGAACCACACTGAATTATTATTATTATTATTTCTCTTTCCTGTCTCAGACTTATGTATGGTTAAAAATGGAAAGTGACGCGGACCTTGATCAAGCGTGATTTCCTTTTAACTCTACAGTGTATGTTATATTGTATTTAGGAACTTTCGGGTAATTGAACATGTATCAATAATTACAGATTTCTGTAGTTGTATATATACGTTTGGATGTAGCTGTATTGCGTTGATGTACTGGAGGATATTGTGTGGTATGACTCCTATAGTTGATAGTATAATTGGTATGATGTCAACTTTATCCTGATGCCACATGTTTTTGACTTCCTCAGCCAGTTGGATGTATTTTTCAATTTTTTCTCCTGTTTTCTTCTGTATATTTGTTGTATTGGGTATGGATATTTCGATTAGTTGTGTTAATTTCTTCTTTTTATTGGTAAGTATGATGTCAGGTTGTTATGTGGTGTTGTTTTATCTGTTATAATGGTTCTGTTCCAGTATAATTTGTATTCATCATTCTCCAGTACATTTTGTGGTGTATGCTTGTATGTGGGAACGTGTTGTTTTATTAGTTTATGTTGTATGGCAAGTTGTTGATGTATTATTTTTGCTACATTGTCATGTCTTCTGGGGGTATTCCGTATTTTCTAGTATTGTACATCCGCTTGTGATGTGATCTACTGTTTCTATTTGTTGTTTGCAAAGTCTGCATTTATCTGTTGTGGTATTGGGATCTTTAATAATATGCTTGCTGTAATATCTGGTGTTTATTGTTTGATCCTGTATTGCAATCATGAATCCTTCCGTCTCACTGTATATATTGCCTTTTCTTAGCCATGTGTTGGATGCGTCTTGATCGATGTGTGGCTGTGTTATATGATACGGGTGGTTGCCATGTAGTGTTTTCTTTTTCCAATTTACTTTCTTCGTATCTGTTGATGTTATGTGATCTAAAGGGTTGTAGAAGTGGTTATGAAATTGCAATGGTGTAGCCGACGTATTTATGTGAGTGATTGCTTTGTGTATTTTGCTAGTTTCTGCTCGTTCTATAAAGAATTTTCTTAAATTGTCTACCTGTCCATAATGTAGGTTTTTTTATGTCGATGAATCCCCTTCCTCCTTCCTTTCTGCTTAATGTGAATCTTTCTGTTGCTGAATGTATGTGATGTATTCTATATTTGTGGCATTGTGAACGTGTAAGTGTATTGAGTGCTTCTAGGTCTGTGTTACTCCATTTCACTACTCCAAATGAGTAGGTCATTATTGGTATAGCATAGGTATTTATAGCTTTTGTCTTGTTTCTTGCTGTCAATTCTGTTTTCAGTATTTTTGTTAGTCTTTGTCTATATTTTTCTTTTAGTTCTTCTTCAATATTTGTATTATCTATTCCTATTTTGGGTCTGTATCCTAGATATTTATAGGCATCTGTTTTTTCCATCGCTTCTATGCAGTCGCTGTGGTTATCCAATATGTAATCTTCTTGTTTAGTGTGTTTTCCCTTGACTATGCTATTTTTCTTACATTTGTCTGTTCCAAAAGCCATATTTATATCATTGCTGAATACTTCTGTTATCTTAAGTAATTGGTTGAGTTGTTGTTTTGTTGCTGCCAGTAGTTTTAGATGATCCATGTATAGCAAATGTGTGATTTTGTGTTGGTATGTTCCAGTAATATTATATCCATAATTTGTATTATTTAGCATGTTGGATAGTGGGTTCCGAGCAAGGCAGAACCAGAAAGGACTTAATGAGTCTCCTTGGTATATTCCACGCTTAATCTGTATTGGCTGTGACGTGATATTATTTGAATTTGTTTGGATATTAAGTGTGGTTTTCCAATTTTTCATTACTATGTTTACGAACTGTATCAATTTAGGATCTACTTTGTATATTTCCAATATTTGTAGTAACCATGAGTGGGGTACACTATCAAAAGCTTTTCGGTAATCAATGTATGCGTAGTGCAGCGACCTTTGTTTAGTTTTAGACTGATATGTCACCTCTGCATCTATTATCAGTTGCTCTTTACATCCTCGTGCTCCTTTGCAACAGCCTTTTTGTTCTTCATTTATAATTTTGTTCTGTGTTGTATGTGTCATTAATTTCTGTGTAATGACTGAAGTTAATATTTTGTATATTGTTGGTAGGCATATTATGGGGCGATATTTTGCTGGGTTTGCTGTGTCTGCTTGATCTTTAGGTTTCAGATAAGTTATTCCATGTGTAAGTGTATCAGGGAATGTGTATGGGTCTGCAATGTAACTGTTAAATAATTTAGTTAGATGTGAATGTGTTGAGGTGAACTTCTTTAGCCAGAAATTTGCATTTTATCTTTTCCAGAGGCTTTCCAATTGTGCGTAGAATTAATTGCTCTGGTGACTTCATGTTGCAAAATTATCACTTCAGGCATTTGTGGTATCATTTTGCATGTGTCTGTTTCTGCTTGTATCCACCGTGCATGCCTGTTACGTTGTACCGGGTTTGACCATATGTTGCTCCAGAAGTGTTCCATGCCTGTTATGTTTGGTGGGTTGTCTATTTTAATGTGTGTGTTATCTATTGTCTGATAAAATTTCTGTTATAATTATAATAATAATAATAATAATAATAATAATAATTATTATTATTATTATTATTATTATACGTGGTAAGGATCCCAGAATGAGGAGAAATGCTGAAACATTGATGGAAGGATGGTCTTGTAAACTTCCTCCTTTATGGTCGGAATACACTTTCTGAGGACAGTTCCTACGAATCTCATCTGGCCTCTGCAATTAGTTTCATGTGGCCGTTACACATTAAAAGCCAAAATTTTAAAGGATGTGACCGTTTCCGGTGACTGTTTGTCAGTCTTATAATCAAACAAAAATGGCTCAGTCTTCCTCCTGTTGTTGCCGTACAGATGGATTGTAGTCCATTTCTCAAAAGAAGCGTGTCTCTAGAAAGTTTACTCTGCTTTAAAGTAGATTATTGAACCAATGTGTTGGGACGACAAGTCGTATTTCACCTTTATTTAGAAACATGCGTTTTGCCGATGCATCTGTCTTCTCATAACAAAGCGAGGTTCAGCTACATGAACTGAAAGGTGGCTACACTGAGCCACAGCGCCAGAAATCGCGCCAGAGAGTATTGTTCCGCCGCCTCCACTGGCAGTGATTATTGAGACGTAGCGGCAAGCAGTTCTCGCCGAGAAGTTGTGGTGGACACTGCTTGTGGCTGAAGTCAGAGTGAGATGCGGTAGTGGAGAGTGTTGTTCCATGTTTATGCAGTTATTTGATGGGAGAGATAGCAGATGTTGTTCCAATGGAGATATTGTAATGATCTGAGTGCTTTTCGTCAATTTAAATTAAGGTAACTACCTACTGTTCTTTATTTTCTTATTATTTGTGTGTCCTGAATAATGCTTCATTACAGGTTCAGTCAACAAAGCATCTGGCGTGTGTTCTTGTATTAGAGTGTAATTCTGGGTTTCTTGCACAATTATAGTATTTCTAATTTTCTTTTATCACGTCAGTATAAATGGTATTTAAAATTTCTTGTCTTGTTGAAGAAGAACCGTGCCAGATGTGCGTTGAGTCACACTACCACACACAGAACAGCTACACTTGTGCTTTGTTGGCTTCGTAGGTTTTATAGTTGCTGGGGACTTAATTAATTAACTGTGTTAACGAAAATTTTCTTACATTCTTTGTTGTCATTCTAAGCAGTCAGATTGCGTAATAATACTAGCCAGGGCCAGCCGTTTACGAGACTTGCGTAATCGGACATACAGCGACAGAAAATTAAAAAGTATTTGCATTGCATTCATATATCTTTATTATAATTAAGCCCCCATGCAGAACGATTCGAAAAATTAAGGTGGATTTGATTGAGCTTATTGGGAAAACAATTGTCACACTGGAATGAAATTCAAGCTGCAAAGGAACTAACGATTATGACAGCCGACCTTATGGCCATACATTGAGGTGAAAGAAGTCAGGGGGTACCTCGTAATATCGTGTCGGACCTCCTTTCACCCGGCACAGTGCAGCACATAGACGTTGCGTGGACTCAACAAGACGATGGAAGTTCCCTGCCTCTATAGCCATCCATAATCGCAAAAGTATCGCCGGTGCAGGTTTTTCTACACGAACAGACATCGCTTATGTCCCATAAATATTCGATGGGACACATGTCGGGTGATCTGGGTGGCTAAATCATTCGCTCAGATTGCCCAGAATCTTCTTCAAACCAATCGCGAACAAGTGTGGCCCTGTGACATGGCACATTGTCATGAAGTCCATGAATGGCTGCAGATAGTCTCTAAGTAGCCGAACGTAACCATTTCCAGTTAATGATCGGTTCAGATGGACCAGAGGAACCATTCCATTCCACGTATACTCAGCCCAAATCATTGTAGAGCCACCGCCAGTTTACACCGCGATTTGCTGACAAGCAGGGTCCGTGGCTTCGTGGGGTGCGCCACACTCAAACGCTACCACAAGTTTTTACTGACTGAAATCGGGCCTCATCTGAACAGGCCACAATATTGCAGACGTCTATGGTCCAAGCGATGTAATCACGAGCCCAGGGGAGGCGGGCGTTTAATGTCGTGCTGTTAGCAAAGGCACTCGCATGGGTCGTCTGCTGCCGTAGCTCATCATCGCCAAATTTCGCCGCCCTGTCGTACCGGATACGTTCACCGTACTACCCACATCGATTTCTGCGGTTATTTCAAGCAGTGTTGCTTGTCTGTTTGCACCGACAACTTTGCACAAACGCCACGGCTCTCGGTCATTAATTGACGGCCCTCGACCACTGCGTTTTCCGTGGTGAGAAGTAATGCCTGAAATTTACTATTCTCGGCACACTCTTGACATTGTGAATCTCGGAATACTGAATTCTCTATTTCCGAAATGGAATGGCCCTTGGGTCTAGCTCCAACCACCATTCCGCGTTAAAAGTATGTTAATTTCCATTGCGTGGCCGCAATCATGTCAGAAACCTGTGCACATGAATCATCTGAGTGCAAATCCCGGCTCCGCCAGTGCACTGTCCTTTTATACCTTGTGTACGTGAGACTAGTGCTATTTATATATGTTCATATCTCCATCACACGCTTTTGTCACCTCAGTGTGCTGTGAGCCCTTCAGTATAACGAGAAGCACGATGAGCCGGCCAGTGTGGCCGAGCGGTTCTAGGCTTTTTTTTTTTTGTCATCAGTCTACTGACTGGTTTGATGCGGCCCGCCACAAATTCCTTTCCTGTGCTAACCTCTTCATCTCAGAGTAGCACTTGCAACCTACGTCCTCAATTATTTGCTTGACGTTTTCCAATCTCTGTCTTCCTCTACAGTTTTTGCCCTCTACAGCTCCCTCTAGTACCATGGAAGTCATTCCCTCATGTCTTAGCAGATGTCCTATCATCCTGTCCCTTCTCCTTATCAGTGTTTTCCACATATTCCTTTCCTCTCCGATTCTACGTATAACCTCCTCATTCCTTACCTTATCAATCCACATAATTTTCAACATTCGTCTATAGCATCACATCTCAAATGCTTCGATTCTCTTCTGTTCCGGTTTTCCCACAGTCCAAGTTTCACTACCATACAATGCTGTACTCCAGACGTACATCCTCAGAAATTTCTTCCTCAAATTAAGGCCGGTATTTGATATTAGTAGACTTCTCTTGGCCAGAAATGCCTTTTTTGCCATAGCGAGTCTGCTTTTGATGTCCTCCTTGCTCCGTCCGTCATTGGTTATTTTACTGCCTAGGTAGCAGAATTCCTTAACTTCATTGACTTCGTGACCATCAATCCTGATGTTAAGTTTCTCGCTGTTCTCATTTCTACTACTTCTCATTACCTTCGTCTTTCTCCGATTTACTCTCAAACCATACTGTGTACCCATTAGACTGTTCATTCCGTTCAGCACATCACTTAATTCTTCTTCACTTTCACTCAGGATAGCAATGTCATCAGCGAATCGTATCATTGATATCCTTTCACCTTGTATTTTAATTCCACTCCTGAACCTTTCTTTTATTTCCATCATTACTTCCTCGATGTACAGATTGAAGAGTAGGGGCGAAAGGCTACGGCCTTGTCTTACACCCTTCTTAATACGAGCACCTCGTTCTTTATCGTCCACTCTTATTATTCCCTCTTGGTTGTTGTACATATTGTATATGACCCGTCTCTCCCTATAGCTTACCCCTACTTTTTTCAGAATCTCGAGCAACTTGCACCATTTTATATTGTCGAACGCTTTTTCCACGTCGACAAATCCTATGAAAGTGTCTTGATTTTTCTTTAGCCTTGCTTCCATTATTAGCCGTAACGTCAGAATTGCCTCTCTCGTCCCTTTACTTTTCCTAAAGCCGAACTGATCGTCACCTAGCGCATTCTCAATTTTCTTTTCCATTCTTCTGTATATTATTCTTGTAAGCAGCTTCGATGCATGAGCCGTTAAGCTGATTGTGCGATAATTCTCGCACTTGTCAGCTCTTGCCGTCTTCGGAATCGTGTGGATGATGCTTTTCCGAAAGTCAGATGGTATATCGCCAGACTTATATATTCTTCACACCAACGTGAATAGTCGTGTGTGGATGATGCTTTTCCGAAAGTCAGATGGTATATCGCCAGACTTATATATTCTTCACACCAACGTGAATAGTCGTTTTGTTGCCACTTCCCCCAATGATTTTAGAAATTCTGATGCAATGTTATCTATCCCTTCTGCCTTATTTGACCGTAAGTCCTCCAAAGCTCTTTTAAATTCCGATTCTAATACTGGATCCCCTATCTCTTCTAAATCGACTCCTGTTTCTTCTTCCATCACATCAGACAAATCTTCACCCTCATAGAGACTTTCAATGTATTCTTTCCACCTATCTGCTCTCTCCTCTGCATTTAACAGGCGCTACAGTCTGAAACCGCGTGACCGCTACGGTCGCAGGTTCGAATCCTGCTTCGGGCATGGATGTGTGTGATGTCCTTAGGTTAGTTAGGCTTAAGTAGTTTTCAGTTCTAGGGGACTGATGACCCCAGAAGTTAAGTCCCATAGTGCTCAGAGCCACTTGAACCATTTGAGAAAAACGATGGCTCTAAGTTAGTTACCCCCAGAATCGAGATCAGGACTAGAACTATCAAGACATCTGAACAACAGAAGATCCAACCATCTAATGGCTTATCACATCATGAAGCTCATCTACATCGCAACTAGAATTAGGAAGTTACACTAGCTGGGTAAGAGCGCACTGTGGCATTACTGGTAGTGAAATAGTAGTTAAAGTAACCAAAGCAGCCGTCTATGATGGAGAGAGGGGACTGTGGAACTGCCATATCCTCTAAATGACATGAAAGTAATAACTAGAGGAAAGCATGGCAACACAATTTTAAATGCAAAGGCAAATATTACGCCAAAGTGAATGCCACGTTGATTAACAGCTTCTCGCATGAGAAACATCGATTCTCCAGAAGACTCAAGAACACTATAAGGTTCATCACATTCTGCCACGTCTGTTTATGGTCTGTTCCACCGCCATCGTGCGGCTGCAGTGACGAAGATGATGTCAACCACATCTTTTTGGCTGCCCAAACAAGTACAACGCTATAAACCATCTACGAGGTCTATTCAAAAAGTAGGGCACATTTTGGCATTACAAAAACTAAGTACAAGAGATACACTTTATTATATACATCTGAAAGAGCGACTGACATACTACTTTTCCACATAGTCACCAAACACATTGAGGCACTTATCATAGCGGTGGACAAGCTTTGAGAGACCTTCGTCGTAAAATTCTGCCGCCTGAGACTTCAGCCAGTGAGTCACGCCCGCCTGGAGTTCCGCATCGTCATCAAGACGCTGTTGCAAGCCAGTTCTTAATCTTCCGAAACAAGTGGAAGTCGCTTGGTGGAAGATCGAGGCTGTAGGGCGGATGAGGAAAAATTTAGCATTTGAATGAATTAAGGAGTTCTTAAGTGCGGTTTGCCGTGTGAGGTCGGGCATTGTCTTGCAAAAACAAAATTTTGGACGTCAAGTTTCATCGGCGTTTGTTTTGAACTACTTGTCTAAGGATGTGCAAAGTTTGACAGTACTGAGCAGAATTTATGGTTGCTCCACGTTCGAGAAAATCAATAAGAAGCACATCTTGCCTATCCCAAACACTGTTGCCATCAGCTTCCTTGCTGACAAGATTTGCAAACATATTCTTAGTTTTTGGGGGGACCTTGTGTGCCCCCACTCCATGGACTGTAAATTTGTCTCGCAATTGACGTGATTCAACCAAGTCTCGTCACCGGTTACGATTCGATCCAGTAATGAATCTCCATGTTTGTGATAGGTCTCCAGAAATGTCGATGTTGCCCTCATTCACTGTTCTTTATGGTGCCCTGTAAGCATTTTGGGCACCCATCGTGCACAAAATTTGTGGTAGCCTAGCTTTTGAGTGACAATTTCGAACAACAAAGTCCAGTGAAACTTGTGGAAAGGAAATCGGAAGCTCCGTTATCGTGAAGCGACGGTTTTCACGAATCATTTTATCAACTTCAGCGACAAGATCGTCAGTCACAACGCTCGGGCGTCCACTCTTCTCTTCATCATGAACGTTGGTTCGGCCATTTTTGAAGCGAATGCACCGTTTCCAGAGAGAACATTCACTCATTACGTTGTTTCTGTACACTTTGCACAGTTCACGGTAAATTTTTATAGGTTTTAGGTTTTTTGCCAACAAAGACCGTATCACAGACCGCACCTCACAACTGGAGGGATTTTCGATTGCAGCACGGATTTCAAATTCGAATATCGAAAAAACCAGCCACGCAGAGACGTTCCCGCTGTAGTGGATGGATGCCGACTGAGCTGCCGAGCACGCGCGCGATCGACGCGCGCCTAGTGGCGTCAGACGGAAGGAAACGTTCCCAGCTTCCTGAATAGCCGACGTACTACAGCGTCTAGTTACCACCTGTTGTTGTTTGCCGACATGTGTCAGTGTACTGCTCAACTTGAAATACTTGAAAATATGTTGTCTTTTATGTGCTTTTTGTTTCAGAAGACCAGAAACACTGCATCAATATGGGTATCTACTGCATCTCGTGGACAAATAGAGAGAGAGAGCGAGTTGTTTGCGGAATCCTTGTTGGTTTCTAAAGATACGATTCTCTGTCTCCGGACAGATCATAATACACTAACATAAAACGTGTTCCAAATTCTCCTCAGACTGACGTCAGTGGTACACGCCTATAGTAGTTAGCGCCTGTCTCACGATCCTTCTTTAAAACGAGGCTAACCTGCTCTGTCGCAGCTTGACTCTGGAAATATTTGAAGAGGGAAATCTCCAATACTAAAGATTTACTTTGTTCATGGGTAGTTCGTCTTTCGTACGCTTAAACACGTTTCACCATATTTTTGTAGGTTAACTCATGCGCCTTAGACAACTTGTCTTAAATATTCCAATTTTCAACGTTTCTGTAGCAGGTATCGCCTGTAATGGTCATTCCTTTGCTGGATTGAATAGTTATAGTTGTGTAAATACTTCATCATCTAGATACTACAACTACACTCATGATCATAAATTAAGGATAATGCTGATACATGATGGAACAACGCTCTGGTCGGTGGTTTGCGGGTTTAAATCACCTCGGGGTATGACCATGCGGTGCATTTGATCTGCAGTCGTCACACGGTGGCGCTGGCAGCAGTCCACACACACACACACACACACACACACACACACACACACACACACAGAAGTGTATTGGTGCATGTCAGAATACAGTGCAGCGAGTAAGTGTGCAGACGTTTTCAGACGTGCTAATGGTGACTGTGTGTTGCAAATGGCTCAAAGAACACATATTGATGACGTTATGAGGGGTAGAATATTAGGACGACTGGAGGCTGGTCAAACATAGCAGGTCGTAGCATGGGCCCTCCGTGTGCCACAAAGTGTGATCTCACGATTATGGCAACGATTCCAGCAGGCAGCAAACGTGTCCAGACGCTACAGTAGGGGACGTCCACAGTGTACAACATCACAGGAAGACCGATATCTCACCATCAGTGCCCACAGATGGCCACGGAGTACTGCAGGTAGCCTTCCTCGGGACCTTACCGCAGCCACTGGAACGGTTGTCTCCAGACACACAGTCTACAGACGACTGAGCAGACATGGTTCATTCGCCCGGAGACCTGCTAGGTGTATTCCACTGACCCCTGGTCACAGGGTGCAAAAATGGGAGGCTATACTCCAGCAGCTGCTCGACCACTTGATCCAGGCTATGCCAACCCGTTGTGCGGCCTGTGTACGTGTGCATGGTGATCATATCCCATATTCATGTCGGGGTACATGCGCAGGAAACAGCGGCGTTTTGTAGCACATGTGATTCGGGCCGGTTTTCTCAACTTATCACCAATACCGTGGACTTACAGATCCGTGTCGTGTGTGTTCCCTATGTGCCTTCTCTATTAGCGCCAGTTTTGAGTTGTGTCACGTTGTGTGGCACCACATTCTGCAATTATCGTTAATTTATGAGCATGAGTGTAGTTAGAGTTCTGAGAACATTTCAGCGGGAACAATTCAGAAAACATCAATTTGTATAATGCATAGGAAAGACGACGATCTGAAGTATATGGTAGTCCGATAGCAATGATCGCTGTGACCTTAGGCCGTTGGTAACTGAGGTTTGGAACTGCCGCTGCACGCAAATCCTGCATACTGTGAGCGACGTACATGTATTTGTTTGCCCTGAAAAAAGAACAAAATTAACTGCAGAGATTCAATGTGCGATTTGTGGAGCTTTTGGAGAATAGGTTAAGTGTAACAGTGTTTTGAGCTGCGATGATGATGTGTATTGTGAAGTGATGGTGCATCAAATATTTGCAGGAAATCAACGGATCATAATTAAAGAATTATCGGGCCGTTCTCTCGCGTTTCACGAAAAGTTGTGTAGGGCGTGGTCCGTTCCAGAGTAAGTAACTTGTGCTTGCTGGATGCAAAAACTACTTTCTCACTGCCACAACAGTCACAGAGTGGTTCCGTTCTCACGCTTCGTCTTAATTTGTACACACACGAAGACGACCGTTCTCTCGATGAATTCAACATGAAATTTACAAAATGATGCCAAACTTTTTTTTCGAAGGAGATTGTGGTCACTGTCTTTTGCTGTAGGAAAGGTTTACGGTGTGCTCAGCTGATGGAACGATGCACAGCAGTCAGTCCAACAGTCTACAGAGACGGCTAAAAGGGCTACGAAAAGCATGGAGAGTTCCGTCGTGGTTATGTGGCACGTTAAACTCTTGTCCACGCATTGGCGCTTATATATGATACCTTTTCGCGTATTTCAAATTGGACTTCTTTTTAAAATCATTTTACGTATCTGGATGATTTGTTTCCTTACCCAACGATCTGGCCACCGTCCCATCATTTCGTAAGCGATGAGCAGCATGAATTCGCCAACATCAACTGTTACGGTCAGCGGCGGCGTAGTTCTAATGACTAGCGTACGCAGAATCTCCACTGTCGCTGTAAACAGTGCTTAATGTCGAGGGAAGTAATGTTAAAAAGCTAGATAAAGTAGTTGCTTTAATATGTATGTAGCAGTAGAACTACAAAGGAAACGCCCCATCGCAACCCCCTCACTGTTTTTATTTTGTATCTTTTTTTCCCACTACAGTACACCTTCTTCCTGTTTTCATGCTTGATCTGTGTTCAGTTTTTGACGGGTTATCCACTGGGCCCTCTTACCACTA
Source organism: Schistocerca cancellata (assembly GCF_023864275.1). NCBI lineage: Eukaryota > Metazoa > Arthropoda > Insecta > Orthoptera > Acrididae > Schistocerca > Schistocerca cancellata. The sequence continues at coordinate 390,490,071 of NC_064627.1, forward strand.
AATCTAAGGGGAGTGCGATGTGGAGTTTCCCTTGTTGGTAATTATATTCAAGTAGCTTCCCGAATTGCTCGACAGAAGGTTCTGTTGAATGATTATTCATCTCGTACTCTGTTTCTTCATATTATTTTTAAAATCCTCACATAATTTTACAATTCAAAAGCCTCTAGTAGTTTTTTTTCTTTCCCTGTTTAGCATCTGTGGATGATCTATTTTACTACAATAAAATGCAATAAGTGTTCCTTTCAGAAACATCTTTCTTATTTATTGGATGATGTTTGATACTAATAGGTGTGTCTTACCTAAGACCATTTCTCTCCTGTCTGAGCTTCTGCATCTCATTTTTCTTATTTATTCCTTCTTTAGAATATTGTGTGTAATCTTACTTTTAAATAACACAGTTTTTTAATTAGTTGTTCATATTTTCGAGATTCGAAAACAGCTATTATTCACTTCACAAAGCGCGAAAACAAAGTGTCCTACGAGTACAGTATCAATGATGCACTACTAGAATCAGTCAGCTCATACAAACAGGGAATGGAATGGAATGATTTCATAGGCTCAGTCATGCGTATAGCACGTGGCAGACTTCAGTTTACTGGTAGATTACTGGAAAACACAATTAGCCAACAAAAGGGATTGCTTACAAAACACAAGTGCGATCCATGGTAGCACATTGCTTAAGTGTTAGGCTCATACCAAAGCGGACAGTTATCAGATACTGAACGTATCCAAACAAGGCCAGCATATGCGGTCACAGGTTCGTTTATCCAACTAAAAAGCGGTGCGAAGATGCTCAAAAACCTGAATTGGCAACGCTCGAAGATGGGCGCCAACTATTTTGCGAATACTTGGTTAAAAAACTTCAAGAATAAGCATTAAGTGAAGAATTTAGAAATATATTGCAACTCTCTACGTTTCGCTCCCGTAGGGATGCTGAAGACAAGATTAGTATAAATACAGCACGCGCGCAGGCGTGTAAGCCATCATTCTCCTCGCGCTCTACACAAAAAGAACGAGAAACAACCAGAATACGTGGTACTCTTGGAAGTGCTGTCTTCCAGGTACTTCATATTGGTTTGGGGATATGGATGGAGATTACCACTACTGGCACGCCCTGTTAGTCTTCTCATGGCTGTAATTAGTAAAAAATTTAACACTGCACCCTTTTACTCATTTACCATTTTTCATCTGCATAATCTGTAGTCGCACTAAGCAGGAATTTCGAAAGCAAAGATACCATGCTGGACAACATGTATAGTGACTATTGCAAGACCATAGTTGAAAGAGAAGTAGACAGGACCTGGACCCGGACTCTCTGTATAAAAAACAAACAATAGCTTTTCACACATGCTAACGTAACAGTCGGTACATACGGATGTTATTGAAGACAGCTGAATGTACAACCGAGGGTACAGCACAAATCATAAATATAATTTTCTGTTCTCGCCTGCTACTCAGTTTGTTCCCTATTTCTTACCAAACTACTGTGAAAATTTTGTGAAGTTTCGCTGATTAAGAGTGTAAAAATATATTAGACATTATCGTCATCCTCCGGAAATGTTGATGTTGCGCATAAACCAGTCGATTTAAATTCACTTTCGATCAAATTGGCTTCTCGTCATTTCGATAAATCGCGTCCGGTAAATAACAGTCTAGTTCTAGCTAGATACATAAACGAGACTACAGATTGTCTCGCGCCCTCGTTGTCCTTGTCAGACTTTTCGTATGGAGTGATAATTTAGTTCTCAAAAGTGGGAGACAGGTCAAAAACTGCAGTTTGGATGGTATTTCATCATCAACGTAGATCTATGTACGGAAAGCATGATTGAAAAGTATCATATCCCATCTTTCGTGAACTACAAGTCTAGTTTAGCACTTCCTGGGCAGGCAGTAAACGTAATAAATATCATTACGTTGCATCTGCACATAAAGACATCTGCAGCCAGGCATCAGAGACTGGACAGCAGAATGTTTGCCTGCCACGTGGGTGACCAACTTTCGAATCCCGGTGGATCACATTTCACTTTAAACAGACGTGCTACAGCGGCAACCAGCAACGGTGAGAGACAACCACCTGTGACAGTAGGAGAGACGGACTCGCGGTGTGAGTGGCCGTGCTGAGGTTTTCGTAACTCGAGATGGCCGGCCGAGGGAGGCATTCCAGGAGTGCAGGTCGCAGGAGAGCCGTTTGCGGGTTTTTTTCTTAGAGCGACGTGTGCACCTATGGCTGCAAGCGTTTAGTGAACACAGTGGTGGCTAAGGTGGACGAAATGAAAGTAAACTCCGCCCGAACAGGCCGTGAAGGCCCACCCTTAATGTCACCGACCGGCCTCCGTGTCGTCCTCAGTCCACAGGCGTCACTGGATGAAGATACAGAGGGCATGTGGTCATCACACCGCTCTCCCGGCCGTATGTCAGTTTACGAGACCACAGCCGCTACTTCTCAATCAAGTAGCTACTTAATTTGCCTCACAAGGGCTGAGTGCACCCCGCTGGCCAACAGCGCTCAGTAGACCGGATGGTCACCCATTCAAGTGCTAGCCCAGCCCAACAACGCTTAAGGGGGGTAGGACATCAAACGCGCCGACATGGAGCAGAAGATGCACCACAGGACATATTAATTTCTACTGTCTATAATTTTACAAATAAATTCATAAAACTTTGTCAGCATGACCAGGAAGGATTGAGGACTCACACTCATAGCAGTGGAAGTTCAAAAACGTAGCAAAATACCTTTTTTTTACTTATGAAATTTCAACATTTTTTCACTTACTACTGGCTGCATTTGTTTCTGTAGGTACACTTTTCTTCCTAAGTAAGAGAGATTCTCCGATGAATTTTGCACACCATACAAGCAGTACTTACAGGTGTATGAAACTCAAGTATTTTCCAAATCTATTAAAAACCGTGGTAAAAATTGAGATAATTAACTATAAAATGTGAGTTTTTTCTAAACAACAAGTTTAAAATGTAACAGTTCATTCATTTTTTCATAAATTAAATAAACTCTAGAGTTCCATACACATGTAACTATAGTTTGTATGTTGTGCAAAATTCATCGAAAAATCTCTCTTACTTAGGAAGAAAAGTGTACCTACAGCAACAAATGCAGCCAGCAGTAAGTGAAAAAAATGATGAAATTTCACATGTAAAAAAATGTATTTTGTTACGTTTTTGAACTTCCACTACTATGAGTATGAATCCTGAATCCTTCCTGATCATGCTTTCAAAGTTTTATGAATTTATTTGTAAAAGTATAGACAGTGGAAATTAAAATGTCCTGTGGTGCCTCTCCTGCTCCAAGTCGGCCCGTTTGACGTCCTACCCCCCTTAACTTCGGTGATCTGAGGGGAACCGGTGTTACCACTGCGGCAAGGTCGTTGGCAGACGGACGAAATGGAAGATGAAAATCACATATCTTGAATGAAACTACGTTACATCCCCTACAAGCATTATACAGAAAAACCAAGTACACCAGAAAAACCGCATCGCTGAGACGTGCTCATTGCAATCTCGTGCATGAGTCTTGGATTAATGTTAAGAAAATTTAAATTGTTTTCAGTTATGACAGGTTACAAAATAAATAACAACTAAGCGACTGGAGCAACCTGATCATATGGTGTCATACGAAAACTGACCACAAGTTACCTTTCGAATCAAGGATGTGTATAAATAATTAAAAGCTTATCTGCAAATGTACCTCTAATTCGTCCACAGTTACACATAGTGTGGCGGCAGCATGAGTTTTCCAGATTTTTACTTATTTTTCCGAGCGGATGAGTAGCCACAATTCACTATTTTATGTGCATTTTTAATTTCGCGTAAGTTTTGTCATGCTAAAAACTGGATGTGGGCATGCTTCGTTACTTCTTTGATACTATGTCGTTATTTTAATAAGAGGTTGCAAAATGATAGAGAAATTTATAGCAGTTATCTAGTATCTTGAATGTACATACAATTAGCGCCTGACTATTTAAGCGTTATTGAAGTATCTAACTTGGATTCCGTAGTATGTGACGGCACAGAAAGTGTTTCAGGGCGAGCAGTAGGGCGCTGTTTGTCTTTAGTCTTTGTCTTTCATCTTTGATCAGTGTTGATATTTGATGAATGGCTCTGCGGCAGAGCAATCGCGTGAAACACATACTCGATCTCGAATAACTTTCTGAACGTTAGTTACAGACTTCAGCTTTTCACTGGACTGAAAATTATCTGCCTTTATTCCCAGTGATCAATTTTGCGTGACTGTACAAACTTTTAACTTTGTTAACGGTATTTGAGGTAGCTGTGAACTGTAATTATTGTTGCAGTTGATATTTAAGTTATCGAGTATTCAGAATAACGAACTTCAATTTTGCACCGCTTTGACAGTGGAAAACTGCACATTAGGATTTTGAATTTTTTCTGTTGATTTTTGTAAAGTACTGTGCAGTTAAACGAACTTCTCCCGCATGTGTTTCTGTATTCGATGTTCTGTTCGCACTTCATACATTAAATATTGTTTAATTTTTAGTTCTGTTTTAAATGTACAATCTGCGTGAGACCACCGTTCACAAAAGCGTGAACATTGCTCAGTTCAAAATTTATTAAGTTGAATATATAACTCTCTGCTTTCGTCAATGGCATTAATGGTTCAAATGGCTCTGAGCACTATGGGACTTAACATCTGAGGTCATCAGTCCCCTATAACTTAGAACTACTTAAACCGAACTAACCTAAGGACATCACACACATCCATGCCAGAGGTAGGATTCGAACCTGCGACCGTAGCGGTCACGCGGTTCCAGACTGAAGCGCCTAGAACCGCACGGCCACACCGGCCGGCCAATGGCATTAATACTATAGAATTTATCCTACCATTTCTTATACTTTTATGTTATTTGCCAATTTGTCTATAAACTGAAAAGGGTTTGAAGATTAAACCTGCATTAACTGTACAGACTTTAAAGCGACGGTGGACGACCGAACTCTCTGATATAAACGAGTGGAGCTGACAAATGAGCCGCGCGGGATTAGCCGAGCGGTCAGAAGCGCTGCAGTCTTGGACTGTGCGGCTGGTCCCAGCGGAGGTTCGAGTCCTCCCTGGGGCATGGGTGTGTGTGTTTGTCCTTAGGATAATTTAGGTTAAGTAGTGTGTAAGCTTAGGGACTGATGACCTTAGCAGTTAAGTCCCATAAGATTACACACACATTTACTGACAAATTAGATCGTGCATTGCCAACATCAACAGCAAGCAAACAGAACCGTCGGTGTGCTAGCACACCACTCGTTCGTCCTCATAATTGGCCACGAGTATCTGTTTGTAGCCAATAAAACTGCCGCTCTCTCCTCAGGCATGAGTGAAATACCTGATCCTTGCGCTTATTTTTTCGAATTTATTTCGCCGTAGTGGGCCCCTCTAGCTTCTCTTGCACAGCTACGGCGATACGTGATTTCAAGATGTATATACGAGTAAACTTCTTACAAAGTTTCCCATCAAGAGAAGTTTCTTTCTTCTTTGTCAATAAAAGTCTGCTACAGCATTTAATCTTTCTTTTATTATTTTTTTCCCGCAGATTCATTAGGAGCAGTTATTTCTTTCTTTCTTGTTACCAACAGTAGACTGTTAAAGCAAATTAATTTATTTCAAGAGATTTTATCGCAGGTTCATTAGCCTCTGACTTCTTATCTTCTGTGCGCTTAGTAACGTCTGTTACATTAGCTGTTAAGATAACATTTAGGTTTTCTTATGCTGTGATAAGAACCTAAGCACACACACACACACACACACACACACACACACACACACACACAGAGAGAGAGAGAGAGAGAGAGAGAGAGAGAGAGAGAGAGAGAGGGAGAGAGAGAGAGGAGAGAGAGAAACTGTTACCTGTTACAAGAAGAGACTCCAAAGAAGATCGAGGCAAAGGTAAAATAGTCAGTAGATAGAATACTTAGAGACTGTAAAGCACCTTTTTATTAGCTGTTTACACCGAAATTTACCGTCGTACATTTTGACGTTTTTCTCTGTATCGTAATATATATATTTTGATAGCGTTTGGGCTTTACTTCGGAGATTTATTCGACATTCAACTGTCCACAACACAAATCGCGCCTTGACGCATAGTTTAGAGAAGGAATTCATTTGATAGCAACCAGTCACAAGAAATTATTCATCCTAATTTATCTAGCCACTAAACATTTAAAGATTTTACATGTAGGTCTTCTAAATGAATTACAGCTGTAGTGAAAAGAACATGAATAATGCAAACATCATGTGTGTCTAGTGGCCATGCATGAACTTCGGAGGTAATATCCCTGCCAGTATTGTCAAAAGATGTCTCTAGAATTATAAATCTTCCAAATTTAAACGTATCTTCTGAGAAGTCATCGTTTGGTAGTGAACAGCGAGTTCCTACATTTCTCCGGAACCCAAAGTGACGTTGCGTTCAGTAATAGAAAAATGATGACAAAATTAAATGACCTTTTACTATTTTGTCTTCAATTTCATCACAGTTGAAGATATAAAGAAAAGGCAAAAACGTAATAAAATAGCATAAATGATGATTTAAAGAAGAGTAAAACGCAATCAAAATTACATGCGTCTTATTCCGATTTATTAGATTTATGAGTACTTTCCCCCCCCCCCCCCCCATGAACCATGGACCTTGCCGTTGGTGGGGAGGCTTGCGTGCCTCAACGATACAGATAGCCGTACCGTAGGTGCAAACACAACGGAGGGTTATCTGTTGAGAGGCCAGACAAATGTTTGGTTCCGTAGGAGGGGCAGCAGCCTTTTCAGTAGTTGCAGGGGCAACAGTCTGGATGATTGACTGATCTGGCCTTGTAACGCTAACCAAAACGGCCTTGCTGTTGTGGTACTGCGAACGGCTGGGAGCAAGGGGAAACTACAGCCGTAATTTTTCCCGAGGGCATGCAGCTTTACTGTATGATTAAAGGATGATGGCATCCTCTTGGGTAAAATATTCCGGAGGTAAAATAGTCCCCTATTCGGATCTCCGGGCGGGGACTACTCAAGAGGACGTCGTTATCAAGAGAAAGAAAACTGGCGTTCTACGGATCGGAGCGTGGAATGTCAGATCCCTTAATCGGGCAGGTAGGTTAGAAAATTTAAAAAGGGAAATGGATAGGTTAAAGTTAGATATAGTGGGAATTAGTGAAGTTCGGTGGCAGGAGGAACAAGACTTTTGGTCAGGTGACGACAGGGTTATAAACACAAAATCAAATAGGGGTAATGCAGGAGTAGGTTTAATAATGAATAAAAAAATAGGAGTGCGGGTAAGCTACTACAAACAGCATAGTGTACGCATTATTGTGGGCAAGACAGACACGAAGCCCACGCCTACTACAGTAGTACAAGTTCATATGTCAACTAGCTCTGCAGATGATGAAAAATTGATGAAATGTATGATGAGATAAAAGAAATTATTCAGATAGTGAAGGGAGTCAAAAATTTAATAGTCATGGGTGATTGGAATTCAACAGTAGGAAAAGGAAGAGAAGGAAACGTAGTAGGTGAATACGGATTAGGGCTAAGAAATGAAAGAGGAAACCGCCTGGTAGAATTTTGCACAGAGCATAACTTAGTGATAGCTAACACTTGGTTCAAGAATCATAAAAGAAGGTTGTATATATGGAAGAATCCAGGAAATACTAAAAGGTATCAGATAGATTATGTAATGGTAAGACAGAGATTTAGGAACCAGGTTTTAAATTGTAAGACATTTCCAGGGGCAGATGTGGACTCTGACCACAATCAGTTGGTTATGAACTGTAGATTAAAACTGAAGAAACTGCAAAAAGGTGGGAATTTGAGGAGATGGGACCTGGATAAACTGAAAGAACCAGAGGTTGTTCAGAGTTTCAGGGATAGCATATGGGAACAATTGACAGGAATGGGGGAAATAAATACAGTCGAAGAAGAATGGATAGTTTTGAGGGATGAAATAGTGAAGGCAGCAGAGGATCAAGTAGGTAAAAAGACGAGGGCTAGTAGAAATCCTTGGGTAACAGAAGAGATACTGAATGCAATTGATGAAAGGAGAAAATACAAAAATGCGGTAAATGAAGCAGGCAAAAAGGAATACAAACGTCTCAAAAATGAGATCGACAGGAAGTGCAAAATGGCTCAGCAGGGATGGCTAGAGGACAAATGTAAGGATGTAGAGGCTTATCTCACTAGGGGTAAGATAGATACTGCCTACAGGAAAATTAAAGAGACCTTTGGAGAAAAGAGAACCACTTGCATGAATATCAAGAGCTAACATGGAAACCCAGTTCTAAGTAAAGAAGCAAAAGCAGAAGGGTGGAAGGAATATAAAGAGGGTCTATACAGGGGCGATGGTTTTGAGAACAATATTATGGAAATGGAAGCAGATGTGAAATTACCGAACTACCAGTTAAATAAGTCACAGCTTCAAAATACTAACGCGAATTCTTTGCAGATGAATGGAAAAACTGGTAGAAGCCGACCTCGGGGAAGATCAGTTTCGATTCCGTAGAAATATTGGTACACGTGAGGCAATACTGACTCTACGACTTATCTTAGAAGAAAGATTAAGGAAAGGAAACCAATGTTTCTAGCATTTGTGGACTTAGAGAAAGCTTTTGACAATGTTGACTGGAATACCCTCTTTCAAATTCTGAAGGTGGCAGGGGTAAAATACAGGGAGCGCAAGGCTATTTACAATTTTACAGAAACCAGATGGCAGTTATAAGAGTCGAGGGACATGAAAGGGAAGCAATGGTTGGGAAGGGAGTGAGACAGGGTTGTAGCCTCTCCCCGATGCTATTCAATCTGTATATTGAGTAAGCAGTAAATGAAACAAAAGTAAAGTTCGGAGTAGGATTTAAAATCCATGGAGAAGAAATAAAAACTGTGAGGTTCGCCGATGACATTGTGATTCTGTCAGAGACAGAAAAGGACTTGGAAGAACAGTTGAACGGAATGGACACTGTCTTGAAAGGAGGGTATAAGATGAACATCAACAAAAGCAAAACGAGGATAATGGAATGTAGTCGAATTAAATCGGGTGATGCTGAGGGAATTAGATTAAGAAATGAGACTCTTAAAGTAGTAAAAGAGTTTTGCTATTTCGGGAGGAAAATAACTGATGATGGTCGAAGTAGAGAGGATATAAAATGTAGACTGGCAATGGCAAGGAAAGCGTTTCTGAAGAAGAGGAATTTGTTAACGTCGAGTATTGATTTAAGTGTCAGGAAGTCGTTTCTGAAAGTATTTGTATGGAGTGTAGCCATGTATGGAAGTGAAACATGGACGATAAATGGTTTAGACAAGAAGAGAATAGAAGCTTTCGAAATGTGGTGCTACAGGAGAATGCTGAAGATTAGATGCCTAGATCACATAACTAATGAGGTGGTACTGATTAGAATTGGGGAGAAGAGGAGTTTGTGGCACAACTTGACTAGAAGAAGGGATCGGTTGGTAGGACATGTTCTGAGCCATCATGGGATCACCAATTTAGTTCAAATGGCTCTGAGCACTATGGGACTCAACTTCTGAGGTCATCAGTCCCCTATAACTTAGAACTACTTAAACCTAACTAACCTAAGGACTTCACACACATCCATGCCCGAGGCAGGATTCGAACCTGCGACCGTAGCGGTCACGCGGTTCCAGACTGAAGCGCTTAGAACCGCACGGCCACATCGGCCGGCTGTATGGTAGGGCTAACGGCAATACACAGGAGGCTACCCGCTTGTACCAAGAAGCACGCCCTGTCCGAAAGCATCATGAGAGGCGAATGTTTACAAGGGTGCATCCACGTCTTCGAGAAACTGGGTGCTTTGCATATGCTGCGGGAGGAGCAGGCCTACTCGAATTGCACCTTTGCTCGAAGATGTGAGGCTGGAAACAGTCGTAAGATTTCCAGGTATCTCGACAAGGACACTTGTCGCACAAATTCCTGAAACGAGTGACAAAAGCGTTTGGAGAATAATGCAACGCAGTTCAGTTACCTGTACTACCCCAAGGAGTTCAGTGTCTTAGTGAGGCAGAATTTGATACTAGACTAACTTTTTGTCAGTGGATGCAACAACAAGCCGTAGGGAGCCCTACATTTAACAATATCGGTTTATTTATGTCTATCCGTTGTGTGTTTAATCACCACAATTCTCACGTTTGGAATCACCTAGGCTCCAACCAACATGCTGTACATGAGTGCCCAAATTAGCGACGTTTCTCATTGAATGTGTGATTAGTATTACGTGATAGTTTGTTGTGTCATGCAAGTTACCAAAAAATTTTGTGGACGGAAATATCCTTGGCATCCGCGCCAATCAACCTGCAGGATTTCTTCGGGATGTTTCCTTAGAGCGATGCCAGAGGATATGGTGTATGCACGATGGTACAGTGGCAAATTTTGATGCCATGGAGAGCCGAAATCTCACGTGTCGATATGGCCACAGATGGATTGGGCGAGGAGGACCCATATCGTTACCTCCAAAATCACGTCCTCTGAACACCATGGATTTCTGTGTCTGGGACCCCCTTTCCCCCAACCCCCCCTTAAAGGTGTCGCGTACGCCACTTCAGTTAACACGGTTAAAGAATTGGAGCAGTCACCTGTCAATACTTGTCAATAATGTCCAGAAGACCCATGTGTGTTCGTAAGGATTCGAAACTCACTGCAGCAGACAGATACAGACCTGCTTCTGGGTACAAGGGCGATACATTGAACACCTCCTTTAACTACGAGTACAGTGATATAACCTGTCCTGGTCATTCAAAACACCTGCATTTCTACAAAAGTATCTCTAATACTATTTATTGATGTTATACAGTTACCTTTTTCTACCTGGAATGAAAATTAACCACTTGCAATTTCATTGCAAATGGTTAATTTATGGACCTATGTTTACTAAGATTGTTTTGCTTATAGTATCGTACGCTTTCAAATGTATGCGTTTATTTGTATCAATGCATGGTGTCTGTTCTTTCGGGGTATGCAGCTCGTGGTCTAGTGGCTAGCGTTGCTGCCTCTGGATCACGGGGTTCCGGGTTCGACTCCCGGCCGGATCGGGGATTTACTCTGCCCGGGGACTGGATATTTGTGTTGTCCTCATTATTTCATCATCATTCGGGAAAAGTGGTGTGATTGGACAGTGACAAGATTGAGAATATGTACGAGCGCTGATAACCATGCAATTTAGTGCTTCAAATGGCTCTGAGCACTATGGGACTTAACTTCTGAGGTCATCAGTCCAGTAGAACTTAGAAGTACTTAAACCTAACTAACCTAAGGACATCACACACATCCATGCCAGAGGCGGGATTCGAACCTGCGACCGTAGCGGTCGCGCGTGTCTAGACTGTAGCGCCTAGAGCCGCTCGGCCGGCTAGTTTAGTGCCCCATAAACCAAATATCATCAATATCTGTTCTTTCAAACACCATGCATTAATATCATTGATTCGCCTCGATCGGCAGTGAACCCACAACCTTCAGGTACGTTCGACCTGCGAGAATCTCAAAGTACAAAGCATAGAGGACGTGGACAGGGACTGCAGATAGGTGGCGCTAGGTGGGAATGTGGGTCTGCCGAGAGGCGTGTTGGGATATTCCTCGTAATGGCGATAAAAACTGTATCTGGGTGGCGGAATGGTTAACGGAACTTCCTAGTAAGCAGGCGATCCCGGGTTCGAATCCCAGTCCGGCACACCCTTTCACTCGTCGCCGCAGATTCCTCGTAGCCGGCCGGTGTGGCCGAGCGGTTCTAGGCACTTCAGTCTGAAACCGCGCGACCGCTACGATCGCAGGTTCGAATCCTGCCTCGACCATGGATGTGTGTGATGTCCTTAGGTTAGTTAGGTTTAAGTAGTTGTAAGTCTAGGAGACTGATGACCTCAGATGTTAAGTCCCATAGTGCTCAGAGCCATTTGAACCATTTTTGACTCCTCGTAAAGTCCTTATGCAGCTGACATCAGTAGTTCCTTTTCTTTCCTTTCCTTTCCTTTCCTTTCCTTTCCTTTCCTTTCCTTTTCTTTCCTTTCCTTTCCTTTCCTTTCTCCCCAGTGCACTTCGGTTTACATAATATGTATGCATTTTCGCCATTAATTATGATACAACCTCCGTGTCATTCATTTTTGCAGTGCTGTGAGAATTAAACTCGGACAGTACTTCTCGATCCACCTTTGGAAAGGAAAATTTGAAAATTGACTCCAGTATTGCTGCTTTTGCTTTACTAATCTCTGTTTCATGTTGTACACGTGTATCTGGACACTAACTTTTTAGCCACCGACACCTTTTACATATAGCTGTACATATACGAGTATTCATATTCATTTAGACATACACCAGTATTTGTTTGGAAAACGAGAGACAGAGTATGTCTTGAAGGTATTATATAGCACTTCAACAAATCAGTACAGTGTTATAAGATCAACATTTGAAGTCACCATTCATCCAATCACTATTGAAAACTATGACCCCAAGTCCTCATCCGCTAGTGAACCTTTAGGTGTGTGCACGTTACGTGACTCACACTGCGGAGGTTATTGAACCAACGTCACTGTATAGTTCTCGAATTCCTACGATTATTTCGAGATTATTATTAAAAAAAACTCCAAACAACTGATCAGCACATTGGAGGATTCACTTTCTCTTAGGCTATTCTGCTGGAACGAGTCGTTGATATACAACTTTTTTTTTCTCTGCAACAACATTTCCTGCTCTGATCTTACGAATGCCGCAGGAGCTGATGGTCACCCAACATGGTAGTAGATATTCATGCTGAAGGTTTGTCCCCAATCGCCGTTCTAACCAGATGCCCAAGTAGAACTTAGACTACAAATTCGATAGGCAAACCTCTAATTCTATACACTTTTAGGTGCTGACGTCGATAATACGAGAGACAAAACTAACAACAGTAATACAAATAATAATGAGAATAAATCAGCATTAGCCCCATCGAGGGTATTGCGTGCATGGCGGTGAGGACGGGAAGCATATTGAGCGTTTCTTTGGTTGAGGGCGCCAGATGAGACTGCCGGCTCCCTTCAAGCAACCGAACAATGCAGCATTGAGAACTGCATTTCCGATCTACAGGTTGATTTTGCCAAATGGGAAAACTGCGAAAAATGATTCCAGAGAGGATTAGGGGCATACGGAAATATCGCTGGAAGTACACCCACCCATTTGGAGGTGGAGACAAAAGATCTTCGACAGTGATCCAGGTATCGGCACCAGGCAGGTTGCTCGCCAGCACAGAGTAAGCCAGACGACTGTGCAGCATTCTACATGACCACTGTCAATATCTGTATCGCAACGAGTGCAGGCTTCGTTACCTGCGGATTTGCCTCTGGGGGGCCGGTTTTCGTAGCACAACCCACCGCGGTGCTGGGATTTCTGTCGTCCATTCTATTCGCGGATTACGAGGAGCGGTATTGTCAACCTTCACAACATCCATCTGTAGGCAGCGAAGAATACCGATGGTACAATCTATCGAAACATCAGCACCAATTCAGCCTCAGTGTGCGGTCGGCGATTATTGGCGATCACCTGGTGGGACCAGTGCTGCCTCCGTAACGCCTGACAGGCTAAGCACATCTGCACTTTCTGCGGGAGACTCCTGCCTCTCCTGCTAGCAGACGTGACTTTGATGGCACAAATGGTAATGTGGCCACAATGTGAAGACGCTCCATCTCACTGCCCCTTTGAGTGTGGAGCTAAAACACAACTAGAAGCATAACATTCCACTGGTCTGGTGTATTGTCATGTATGCTTTCAATCACGGAAATCTACATTGTACACTACTGGCCAATAAAATTCCTACTCCAAGAAGAAATGCAAATGATAAACGGGTATTCATTGGACATATATGTTATACTAGAACTGACATGTGATTACATTTTCACGCAATTTGGGTGCATAGATCCTGTGAAGTCAGTACCCAGAACAACCACCTCTGGCCGTAATAACGGGCTTGAAACGCCCGGGCATTGAGTCAAACAGAGCTTGGATGGCGTGTACAGGTACAGCTGCCCATGCAACTTCAACATGATACCACAGTTCATCAAGAGTAGTGACTGGCGTATTGTGACGAGCCAGTTGCTCGGCCACCATTCGCCAGACGTTTTCAATTGGTGAGAGATCTGGAGAATGTGTTGGCCAGAGCAGCAGTCGAACATTTTCTGTATCCAGAAAGGCCCGTACAGGACCTGCAACATGCGGTCGTGCATTATCCTGCTGAAATGTAGGGTTTCGCAGGGATCGAATGAAGGCTAGAGACACGGGTCGTAACACATCTGAAATGTAACGTCCACTGTTCAGAGTGCCGTCAACGCGAACAAGAGGTGACCGAGATGTGTAACCGATGGCACCCCATACCATCACGCCGGGTGGTACGCCAGTATGGCGATGACGAATACACGCTTCCAATGTGCATTCACCACGATGTCGCCAAACATGGATGCGACCATTGTGATGCTGTAAACAGAACCTGGATTCAACGAAAAAATGACGTTTTGCCATTCGTGCATCCAGGTTCGTCGTCGAGTACACCATCGCAGGCGCTCCTGTTTGTGATGCAGCGTCAAGGGTAACCGCAGCCATGGTCTCCGAGATGATAGTCCATGCTGATGCAAACGTCGTCGAACTGTTCGTGCCGATGGTTGTTGTCTTGCAAACGTCCCCATCTGTTGACTCAGGGATCGAGACGTGGCTGCACGATCCGTTACAGCCATGCAGATAAGATGCCTGTCATCTCGACTGCTAGTAATGCGAGGCCGTTGGGATCCAGCACGGCGTTCCGTATTACGCTTTTGAACCCACCGATTCCATATTCTGCTAACAGTCATTGGATCTCGACCAACGCGAGCAGAAATGTCGCGATACGATAAACCGCAATCGCGATAGGCTACAATCCGACCTTTATCAAAGTCGGAAACGTGATGGTACGCATTTATCCTCCTTACACGAGGTATCACAATGACGTTTCATCAGACAACGCCGGTGAACTGCTGTTTGTGTATGAGAAAACGGTTGGAAACGTTCCTCATGTCAGCACGTTGTAGGTGTCGCCACCGGCGCTAACCTTGTGTGAATGCTCTGAAAAGCTAATCATTTGCATATCACACCATCTTCTTCCTGTCGGTTAAATTTCGCGTCTGTAGCACGTGATCTTTGTGGTGTAGCAATTTTAATGGCCAGTAGTATAAAATAAATTTTCGCCTTCAGATGGGTGTACCTTTATTGCAATGAATTTCCGGCCATATGTCCATATGACCCATTTTGCTCCATACCCTCTAAAGCGTCGCTTCCTGCAGTTTGTCATCATTTAGGAAATCACCCTGTACTTCCCTTTCTCTCTGCAGAAAAGAAAATGAGCTTTAATAATGTAAAAGATGCCTCAGACATAGTGCAACTCAAGTAGTCGTAATGTAGTGACTTCGTCAGGCACGTGGCGAGACCACAGCGTTTGGCTAGACCAGTCTCCACCACGAAGGAAGAGGTAGTAATAAAATTAATCCTTTAATCCTAATAACAGATTCGAATACTTAAAAAGATTCCTAGTAAATTGACACCAGACAGAGACCGGTCGGTCAATTAATAACAAGTCGTCAAGGTTAATTACTCAGTTAATACTACTTCACTAATTTTCCCAGGTTCGCATACACTACCGAGGTATTGCATACATAGAGTGTCAGCGGTTGGAAGGGCCACGCAATTTCGGTATTACGGTGACCTTGCAGCTCTCTAAGAATGAAATTACAATGTAATACAAACTTTTAGCTGCTTACAGGCGTTGATAAATATCAGAGGGAACAGCTGAAAATGTATGCCCCGATCTGGACTCGAACCCGGGATCTCCTGCTTACATGGCAGACGCTCTATCCGTTTTTTCTTTTTTTTTTTTTTAAGGAAGGTAGGATAAACAGAAACCTTTATTATTCACAAAACCATAGTACATCCTTATACATTGTAAATGTCCTGGAAGGAACCTCGCTGCCGTCCTAACACGCTGCATGAAATAACAACAAAGTGGGGCCACCTCCGGCACCCTTAAAAAAAGGATTTATAGATACACTCCTGGAAATGGAAAAAAGAACACATTGACACCGGTGTGTCAGACCCACCATACTTGCTCCGGACACTGCGAGAGGGCTGTACAAGCAATGGTCACACGCACGGCACAGCGGACACAACCGGAACCGCGGTGTTGGCCGTCGAATGGCGCTAGCTGCGCAGCATTTGTGCACCGCCGCCGTCAGTGTCAGCCAGTTTGCCGTGGCATACGGAGCTCCATCGCAGTCTTTAACACTGGTAGCATGCCGCGACAGCGTGGACGTGAACCGTATGTGCAGTTGGCGGACTTTGAGCGAGGGCGTATAGTGGACATGCGGGAGGCCGGGTGGACGTACCGCCGAATTGCTCAACACGTGGGGCGTGAGGTCTCCACAGTACATCGATGTTGTCGCCAGTGGTCGGCGGAAGGTGCACGTGCCCGTCGACCTGGGACCGGACCGCAGCGACGCACGGATGCACGCCAAGACCGTAGGATCCTACGCAGTGCCGTAGGGGACCGCACCGCCACTTCCCAGCAAATTAGGGACACTGTTGCTCCTGGGGTATCGGCGAGGACCATTCGCAACCGTCTCCATGAAGCTGGGCTACGGTCCCGCACACCGTTAGGCCGTCTTCCGCTTACGCCCCAACATCGTGCAGCCGCCTCCAGTGGTGTCGCGACAGGCGTGAATGGAGGGACGAATGGAGACGTGTCGTCTTCAGCGATGAGAGTCGCTTCTGCCTTGGTGCCAATGATGGTCGTACGCGTGTTTGGCGCCGTGCAGGTGAGCGCCACAATCAGGACTGCATACGACCGAGGCACACAGGGCCAACACCCGGCATCATGGTGTGGGGAGCGATCTCCTACACTGGCCGTACACTACTGGTGATCGTCGAGGGGACACTGAATAGTGCACGGTACATCCAAACCGTCATCGAACCCATCGTTCTACCATTCCTAGACCGGCAAGGGAACTTGCTGTTCCAACAGGACAATGCACGTCCGCATGTATCCCGTGCCACCCAACGTGCTCTACAAGGTGTAAGTCAACTACCCTGGCCAGCAAGATCTCCGGATCTGTCCCCGTTTGAGCATGTTTGGGACTGGATGAAGCGTCGTCTCACGCGGTCTGCACGTCCAGCACGAACGCTGGTCCAACTGAGGCGCCAGGTGGAAATGGCATGGCAAGCCGTTCCACAGGACTACATCCAGCATCTCTACGATCGTCTCCATGGGAGAATAGCAGCCTGCATTGCTGCGAAAGGTGGATATACACTGTACTAGTGCCGACATTGTGCATGCTCTGTTGCCTGTGTATATGTGCCTGTGGTTCAGTCAGTGTGATCATGTGATGTATCTGACCCCAGGAATGTGTCAATAAAGTTTCCCCTTCCTGGGACAATGAATTCGGGGTGTTCTTATTTCAATTTCCAGGAGTGTAGTACAACAAAATTCGAAGGAAAATTTCATTGTTAACTGTGGAAGTGTTAGTTCTTCCTAGCTCGGATACTAGAGTGGTTTTCCTTAGCTGATCACTTTACTTGGTCGGTTTCACAACGACAGCACCGCCGCTCATCTTTCCGCACCAGGCACACCCCAAGTATATGGCGGGTCCATAAAAACAGTTCATAGGAAATTGGCATACCAGTCCCTGTACTTTCGTAGCCGTAACAGTTTTGTGTGTCCATCTTGCAGGTAATCCAGTAAGTTAAGTACGTCCAGACGTGTGTCCCTATAGATGTAGTGGACCGTCATAAGCGTGATACACGCTACTGCGTTCTTCTTATAATGCGGAAAATACGTTACCTCTGGAAAAAATACTATGTCGGAAGATTTTGCTGTATAGGTAATGCACCTCATGAGCGCTGTTATCCTCATTGCTAGAGTCCAGACAGCCACTGCCTTTCCGCAGACCAGCCGGTGGTCGTCCGTGTCCAGCACGCCGCATTGCTGACACATGGGCGAATCCGCCAAATGTATTGCGTACTTTTTTATCATTCGTAGGGTGCATCCGGTTCACTACAATGTACCATGTTGATCTGGCTGTCGTAGACAGGGGAGAGGGGGAGGGGGGGGTGTACCGTGGGCCACACTACGTGCCAATTAACGGCTGGATGTTTCCGTTCCACCCTGTTCCGGGAGATCTGTCGAAGAAGCAGATGGTACACGTACTTCGATGTCGACTGTCGGGACGACGGTAAACGCTCTCGAACGTAACTGTGTTCAACGATGAACGTGTGCACATAAGTCAACGGGGGCGATATATGGCCGACACTGACCAGGGGAAGATGCGACGTTGGTACTAGTTTTTCCATGATCGTCCCCGTAAGCGCGTGATTGCTGTTATGTCACCGTTTTAGCATAGTGTTAATACACATGGCACGCTCCTTCTCGTGCACATTCACTAAACCAACGCCCCCTTCTCGCGCTGGGAGGGTGAGCGTGTTGTACTGTATCTTCAAAAGTCTCCAAAGCTTACATAGTACCCAAAAGCCGCCTGAATCATCATAGCCGTCGTGCGCGTCAAGGGCAGAAGGTGTGTCAGGTGGCACATCATGGGCGCGAGATAAAGGTTGACGAGTAACACTCGCTGCAGCATATCCATCGACCGTAGGGCGTTTAGTCGTACTGACGTGTGGACTCTGAGTAACAGCCGTCGGTAGTCGTCCGCAAGAGTTCCCGCCGTCTCCTTATAAAAGGTGATACCCAAACAGCGGAGGGTTGGCACCGCAGGCAAGGGTCCTTCCGTTCCTGGTTCTAGTCCACGCCCCACATGCATGAATTGTGATTTTTGGTAGTTGACCTCACTTCCAGCTGCCATCCCATACGTCTGTAGCCAATCCAGTGCTGTTTGAGTCTCCCCCTCATTCCGTACGAGGAACACAATGTCATCCGCGTATGCCTTGCATTGGAATGATAGATGCTGTAGGGAGATCACGGTAAGACGGTGGCGAAGGCCTGCGAGGCACGGTTCTAAGGCGATCGCATGTAGGAGGATCGACAAGGGGCAACCCTGCCTGACTGATCTTAAGATCTTAAAATACTCAGTTCTCTCTCCGTTGATCACATCGCTGATCTGGCGCCGTGCAACAGCTGCAACACGGCAGTGGTCAATAGTGGAGAGACACACATCCTGTTCATCGCCACCGCGAGGTACACATGATCCACGCGATCAAAAGCATCATCGAAATCTACAGCAACCAATGCCCCCAGGAGGCGGCATGCAGCCGCAAGGGTGACGGCGTCACGATAGTCTCCCAAGGCTGTGTGGATATTATTGATGCCAGCAAGACAAGTCTGATCGACCCGCATCGACGTTATGATACGACTGTCCAGTATGCGCATGAAGATCTTGTAGTCACTATTAAGAAGGGTCTAGGAGCGATAATCACAAGGCTTTTTGCCACCACGGGGCTTGGATATCGATATCATGAGCCCTTCCGTGAATTTAATGATTCAAATGGTTCTAATGGCTCTGAGCACTATGCGACTTAACTTCTGAGGTCATCAGTCGCCTAGAACTTAGAACTAATGAAACCTAACTAACCTAAGGACATCACACACATCCATGCCCGAGGCAGGATTCGAACCTGCGACAGTAGCGGTCACGCGGTTCCAAACTGAAGCGCCTTTAACCGCACGGTCACACCGGCCGGCGAATTTAACGTGAACCGGTACTTCTTCCCGCAGAAGTTCTATAAAAATGCCTAACCACATCGGTGTCATAATGGTGACAAAGATACGGTAAAATTCCAACGGGAATCCGTCTGGACCTGGAGACTTGTTGCAGGCACCTTCCTCCAGCTTCCTCCAGCTCCTCACACGTAATTTCAGATAACACGTCCGCTTCACAGTTCTCACGCGTCGCGTCTGGGATCTCTTCCAGGGCATTCCACAGCTCCCTCTGGCCCTCTCCGTTGCTCGCATAGAATCTGCTAAAATGATCCGTGAGCGCCTGTGCTATGCCCCTTTGTGTTGGGAAAAGACGGCCGTCGCCGAGACCTATCGCATGAATTAACGTCCTTCGCCTTCTTCTTCTTTCTTTTATCACATAATGCATCGAGGGAACCTCGTTGGGCAGGCAGTCATGCAACCTCGCCCGTATCATCATACCCGCCGTCCTTAGCGTCGCAAGTTGTACCAGCTTCGCCTTGACTCGGTGGACGGACGTTTGGCGTTCTGGTGTAGGTGATTGAGCTAACAGTTCTCGGAGAGCCGTAAAATAAGTCAGTGGTCGTGTGCTGCCATTGAGAAACCTCCTTCCCGTAAACTATTAACGTCCTCCGTAAAGCTGGCTTCGCGCACTCGATCCACCACTGCAGAACAGAACCGGAAGAATATTGTCGACGGAGGCAGCTACGCCACGCATCCTCCACCATGCGTCGGCATACTGTATCTCGCAGGTGGGAGACGTTCATCTTCCAATTACTCCTCCGTCCCCATACCTGCTGTCTATCAAGGTTAACCGTACAAATGTATGCCTCGTGGCCTGTAAACGCTGTCGGCTATATTTCTGCGTCCACCGTCGACATCGCTAAGGGCCTTGACACTTAGATCCGATCCAAACGGCTCGCGGAATGGCTAGTGAAAAATGTATATCCTGGTTGGTTGCGATACTTCAGATCCCATGTATCGACTAATTCCATCCCGTTGACCATCTCCAGAAGTTCTTGGCGTGGAGTATAGTTAGGATGTTGGTCGTTTCTGTCAAACACACAATTAAAATCTCCGCCGAGTATGCAAGCATCGTATCGTCCCTGGAACAACGGTGTAACCTCATGGGCGTAAAAATCTGCTCTCTCCCTTCTCTTATCCGAGCCTTATGGTGCGTATATATTGATCAAACGTATTCCACCTATGGTCACGGCCGTACCACGGGCAGAAGGGAAATACTCTTGCTTCGTTTCCACGTATCCCTTCCTGCAATAATATCGCTGTGCCAACGCCTCTCTCGTCACACGGGGAACACTAAATGTCCTAACTGTAAAAGTCCGAGGGGGGAAGCACCCCAACTTCCTGTAATAGTGCTATGTTTAAATCTGCAGCCTTTATCATGTCACTGAGCATCTTGATTTTTACCAGCGTCCCAATGCTATTGATGTTAACAGACCCTATCCGATAAGTTTGTTGCATGGCTGTCAACGTAGATAGGGCACCTTACGGTCGCTAAGTCTTCTTACACAGGCTGCTATCCTACTAACGTCCCCCGCCGTTCCCTTATCCGGTCTGCTGTTATTCCCTGCACTCTTCCGGTCTTACACCGGGAGAGTTTGTGGGAGCAGTTCAAATGGCTCTGAGCACTATGGGACTTAACATCTATGGTCATCAGTCCCCTAGAACTTAGAACTACTTAAACCTAACTAACCTAAGGACATCACACACATCCATGCCCGAGGCAGGATTCGAACCTGCGACCGTAGCAGTCGCGCGGCTCCGGACTGAGCGCCTAGAACCGCTAGACCACCGCGGCCGGCTGGGTAGCCTCCTCAGTAGCCTGTTGCCGTCGATCGAACTCCTCCGCTTTTTCTGGAGCATCGTCATTGGAAGGTCGTGTCGCCGTCCCGCTGGTCACCCTTGCATCCACGCTAGGCAGTTCTTCTGTATCCATGGTCGTCTGCTCTGTACCCGAAAACGCCTCAGAATTGCCTGTTAGATCAGATTGGTCGTTCTCCACAGTGAGGCGGCGCTTCTTCCGGCGTTTTGGTGATCGTTGTTTTCGTTGCCAGGCCTCGAAATCAAAGGTCGGCTTGGTCTCTGGTTGTTCGTGGGGAACATCGGAATCGTGCGCCGTCGTATTATCGACGTATGTAAGTGCCTTATCTGACTGCTGCAGGCGGCCCAGCGAAACGTCGTCCTTCCGTGACTCGCCACGATCTACCTGTCTGTACATTCCAGTGCGTTTCTGTCTCGTGACCCACGTCATCGCGTAATGCGGCGACATAGGTCATGGGGAGCACAGTCGGATGCGGTGACAGGGGTGGATCATCCCGTGGCAGCTGTAACAATCTCCGTTAAGTACACTCAGAACGGACGTGTCGCTCCTTCCCACACCCAGAGCACGTCCTTGGTTGTCCGTCGTAGATGACAACCGCCCTGCAACCAGCGATGTACAAGTATGACGGAACGTGTTTTCGGAGTTCGATCCATATTTGTCTGACTCCATTGAGGACAGGATACGTTTTGAAACCCACCCTTTTCAGCCACATGGGATAGGACAGTCACGTAAGGACGCAGGACGTCTGTCACCAATTGTTCTGGCACTTCGAATGGAAGCTCAAAGACGCGGATCGTTCGTAGTCCCATGCCGGCGTGTTCAGCTGTAACCGCTCCAACATTCCCGTCCGAATGCCAGAAACGAAGTCCTTGTCGGTGTCGGAGTAGTAGTTCGTCACATGGTGCTTCATTGATGAGCTCGATATAGACTACGCTGCTGACTACAAATAAGTGTATTCCAACTAGAACGTCAGGTTCGATTTTTACCTCGTCCCGTAAATAACGTTCGATCTCGTAAGCCTTCGGTCGAGCATATTTGTTAATAAAACCAAATTTCAGTGTCGATTTGCGGAACGACAAGGCCATGTTCGTTCTATGTATTACCGCGGCACACCGTACACACTTAACGTAAACACCTCTCGCGCAGACATGCGGCAGGGACGTAAACACCGTCGGAACCGCTGCGCCGCTGAAGGCTGGCTGACTGAGCCACCGAGGACACAGGATAGTGCGACTGCAGGGACTTATCTCTGGCACGCTCCCCATGAGACTCACATCTCCAACTTACGTCCACACGCTATATTTGTGTGTTCATCTGTTCTTCATATAGATAAGGCTTACCGGCCAATGATCTTCTTGACTGCGCATGCACTCACACTGTCCGGACTCTTCCGGGAATCGGTAGATTGGCTGCCACGAGTAATGAGTATAGTGGACAGGGGCATTACAGATAGAGCGTCTGCCACGTAAACAGGAGATCCCGGGTTCGAGGCCCGGTCAGGGCACACAATTTCAACTGTCCCCGTTGATATTTATCAACTCCTGTAAGCATCTAAAAGTCTGGATTCCATTGTAAATTCATTGGGTATTACTAGTTTATTTATTACAGAAAACCCTCAACATGAGGAAATCTAGCTTGGTTCCCCGGCCGTTATTTCGAATCGTCTCCCGCTTACTGGAAATCCGTGCCAGTTCGGGCAACCCAACTTGAAGGCAAGGAGTCGGCCGCTCCAGTGGGCCAGAACAACAGGAACGGTTTCAACCCCTCCTTCTCTTAGGTAGACTACAAGGATCTTTACGTATACCGCGGTAGAGCACTGTAGTTCGTCGATCGAACCCGGAGAGCAGTTTTCCGCCCCATTCCGTTGCAGTTACTAGAGGTGTCGACATCACGAGGTTCATCGTGCAACAGTTACCGCCATTTTGTGGCAAGTGTTGTCTTCCATTATCTTGGCAGCAGCCTTGTGTTAACTATCCGCGGATTGCTTGTGTTGTTTACAATTACGAAGCACGCTGCAACTACGACGGTTGCGTCTCTGCTGGCTGTTATATTTTCACCGCGAGATACCGGCGATGTAAAACGATATGTAGTGTGGTAAGCTCTACTGTCCGACCCTTGTTACTGTAACCGAATTCTTGACCCATAGCAAGCGTCTTTGTTGTATTGATTCATTTTACTTCATTTTGAACTCTCTCTAGGAACTGGTGTTTGTACTGAAGACATTAATATTCGTGTGAACTTTTGTTGATTTGCCTTGTCCTACAGTAAGTCCATCAGCAAGTGAGTAAGCTTCTGGGGAACAATGATAGTTGGTACAATTAAAACAGGCTCTTAAAAGGAGAGGCGGCAGAGACCCCAGACATAGCTACAGCTATTAACCCAATCAACCAACACACTCGCTATGTAGTTTCATCTTTAAGGCACAGCTAAATGAACTGGATTCGCTGAAATGAAATAAATGAATGATCGTTATGGAAGCTATGAAGATGTAGTGACACAAAATGATATCAGCGAAAACGGGTCAGAAATGGATAATCCGAAATGCAATGAATGCTTCGTGACCAACGAAAATTCCTGCCAAAGAGGGACTTACACCCGGATTCTTGTGTTTTCCAAATGTCTGCCTCCTGGTTCAGTGAGCTCCTACAGCACAGACCGGAGGCTGTGAAGGCGCTGCTGCGTAGCTTGCGAGTGAACTTGAGGTGAGACTTACCGACGGTGAGTATGGTGGCGGACTTCCAATGGAAGAGCTTGGCGACGGCAGCGACGGCGTCGGCGGTGGCGGCCAGAGGCGGAACTACGCTGGCCAGTCCCTGCGCGCGGGAGCGCTCAGTCTGCTCCACCTGCAGCACACGGGGAGGGCACAGCGCTCAGCACGGTCTCCAGTCGCTTAACCAGGTACGTCTATTCTCTAGTTTTTCTTGTGATTAAAGCAGTAACAGGTCCAACAAATACTCGAATATAAGTTAAAAATTAAACAGAGAGGTAAGTAGCGAAATGAAGAGGCAGTAGGAAAAATTTGTGAAGAAAAAAGTCTATGGAAAATCCTTACGGAAGGAGGGACAGGTTAGTAGGACATATGTCATAACAAGAAGGAGCAGTTAACTTGGCTTTGGTTGAAGCACTAAGAGGGAAAAACAATGACGCACCTAAGGACTAGAATATGTAAAATCGGTATAAAGTATTTTGGGTGTATCAGTTATGTAGAGATGGAAAGATTAGCACAGTATAGGAAACGAGGGTGGACAGCATCAAAACAGTCGCAAGACTGACGATCTAAAAATATGTACATGTTGATCTTCGCATAGTGCTTTAAAATTCAGTTAACGGTATGTACCCATAATAAGGCATCGGGTATTTGAATCTGTTTCACATGGGAACCTAAGGGTGGATTGAACCTACCGATACTAAGCGTCAGCTGCGTCGCGTGGCCGGCGGTTGAGGCCGTGCGGTTCTAGGCGCTTCAGTCCGGAACCGCGCGACCGCTACGGTCGCAGGTTCGAATCCAACCTCGGGCATGGATGTGTGTGATGTGTTTAGGTTAGTTAGGTTTAAGTAGTTTTAAGATCTATGGGACTGATGACCACAGATGTTAAGTCCCATCGTGCTCAGAGCCATTTAAACCATTTTTGTGTCGCGTGACGTAATGATGTAGTAGAGTCTGACCTCATAAATGCAGAAACAGGAGGCGGCCGGCGTGACCGAACGGTTCTAGGCGCTTCACTCTGGAACCGCGCGACCGCTACGTTCGCTGGTTCGAATCCTGCCTCGGGCATGGGTGCGTGTGATGTCCTTAGGTTTGTTAGGTTTAAGTAGTTCTAAGTTCTAGGGGACTGATGACCTCAGATGTTAAGATGTTAAGTCCTATAGTGCTCAAAGCCATTTGAATCAGCTGATTCCGCCTGTGTGTTATTTTGAAGTGCGTGCTACTACACTCGTAAATATAAATCGTCACCTTTTGCCGCTGTACACAACTGTACATCACTCTTTTTAATTCGTAACAGCTGTTGCAGCAAACATCAGGGAGGAAAACGATCAATATTCTTCAACGCTTTAAAATAACGGTCCTGCCACTTGTACTTAAAACATAAAAATTCATAATATACCAAACAGAGAATTGCTCGCCTGAGGTTCCCCATTGTTTCACCCGAGAGGTTAGAAGGTAACAGTTTGGTTGAGAGTCGACGAAGCCAGTAAACGAAATGTCATGAGAATAGGTTTAATTCTTATTTTGGTGCATATTCTACACATATTGGATTTTGATGACTTGTGTGTGTGTGTGTGTGTGTGTGTGTGTGTGATTTTAGTGGCTCAAAACTATCTAGTGTTCTGGATGACCGAAAAAGAATACCATTGTTATGTGCGCGACCAATATTTGTAAATGAGTGGCACGGAAATTTTATGCCAATATCACCAGTCTTCCTTAACCTACGGCGTCGTCAACATGTTGGCTAGAAACCACTCATGGGAATTAAATCTGGGGGTTGCAAGTAGCATGAAAAATGCCCTGTCTACACTACTGTACAGGGTGTTCAGAAACAGTCTGAAAAGCTTGTACGGTGTTGCAGGTTCAGATGGTTCAAATGGCTCTGAGCACTATGGGACTCAACATCTTAGGTCATAAGTCCCCTAGAACTTAGAACTACTGAAACCTAACTAACCTAAGGACATCACACACACCCATGCCCGAGGCAGGATTCGAACCTGCGACCGTAGCAGTCCCGCGGTTCCGGACTGTAGAGCCTAGAACCGCACGGCCACCGCGGCCAGCGGTGTTGCAGGGTAGATTGAACTATGAAGTAATTTAGTCTTAAGAAAAGAATTCGATATGTTGCCATTTACAATTTAATTTCGATTGATGCTGGCCAATCAGATTGTCGTGCGCACTGATTCAAGCACTTGTACGCGCTAATATGCGGTAACGCACAGACATCTGTTGGTTTGAATTACCACTGGTTCAAATGATTATTAACATTTAAAATGTGCCATTTCGGAAGTGATAAATTGAAGCTAGGTAAGCAAAAACAATGCTTGTTTGGTCTGAAAAAACCAAACGAAGTACATGTTTGGCGTTACTGTCTCTGGTAGGCTGCTTGAATCTGCGCGCACAACGACCTGATTAGCCAACTTACATGCTAATTAAGTCGGAAACGGTGCGAGGTATGGAACTTTCTCTTAAAAATTATTTTTCAGCACAATGTAGCCTTCGAAATCCTTACAAATTTTCTGACTGTTTCTGACCATCCTGTATAAGAACAGGTCGTTGTTTAATGTTGTTATCAGAAACCTCGAAAATTTTTTCATTTATTGACTTCAGGTTTTAAACGATGCTCTAAAAACCATTCAGAGAGACTTAGACTATATCAAAAGTATCCGGACACTTGGCTGAAACTGAAAGTTAGTGGCGCGCTCCACCGGTAATGCTGGAATTCAGTATGGTGTTGGACCATCCTTAGCCTTGATGACAGCTACTGCTCTCGCAGGTATACGTTCAGTCAGGTGCTGGAAGGTTTCTTGTGGAATGGCAGCCCATTCCTCACGGAGTGCTGCTCTGAGGACAGGTATCGATGTCAGTCGGTGAGGCCTGGCACGTAGACGGCTTTCTAAAACACGCCAAAGGTGTTCTATAGGATTCAGGTCAAGATTATGCGCAGGCCAGTCCATTACAAGGATGTTATTGTCGTGTAACGACTCTGCCACAGGCCGTGCATTATGAACAGGTGCTCGATCGTGGTGAAAGATGCAATCACCATCCCCGAATTACTCTTCAACAGTGGGAAGCAAGAAGATGCTTAAAACATCAATGTAGACGTGTGCTGTAATAGTGCTACGCAAAATAACGAGGGGTGCAAGACTCCTTCATGAAAAACACGACCACACCTTAACACCATCGCCTCCGACTTTTATTGTGGCACTACACACGCTGGCAGATGACGTTCACCGGGCATTGACCATACCCACACTCTGCCATCGGATCGCCACACTGTGCACCGTGATTCGTCACTCAACACGACGTTTTTCCACTGTTCAATCGTCCAATGTTTACGCTCCTTACCAATTGCGAGAAAGGTCGACATCATTTTGATGTATGGCTATTGTGATCAAAATGCCCAACGGGCGTATGCTATGTATGCTGCTCGGTATCCTGGACATCATTTGCAGCCGTCTGCAGCTAGACGTCTGTAGCTAGAATGCTCCGAATTGTAGTGTGTAACAACGATGTGTGAAACATAAGTATGTAGGTGCGTGAGAAACATCATCATGCAGCAAGCGAGTTTCAAAATCGAAGACTTCGTCCACACGTGGAACACCCTCTGCTTCAGCATGATAATGCCGGAATCTGCAGCAATCCGATGTCTTGGGTTCACTGTCATTGATCATCCTCCATGCATCCGATTTTCATCTGTTTCCAGAATTTAAGAACACTTTCGACGACTTCATTCTGATAGTGTTGAAGCGGTGCAAGCAAAGGTGACGTTGTGGCTGCGTCAGCAAAGTCAAATATTCTGCGGTATACGGTATCAACAAACTGATCTCTCGTTGGGAGAAACGTGTTCGTCGCCAGGGTGACTGTGTTGAGAAGTAAATATGTAGACGTGGAGAATAAAGTTGTAGAACATTAAGAAAGTTTGTTTTATATAAAAAGCTATAAGAGTTTCCACGTAAAAATTTCGGAGGCATTACTTTTCTGCACGCCCCCTTTCTTTGCCTTGACAAAATGAGATTTACGATTTGTACCCTCCTAATCTACTGTTATCATTTGATAGACATAGCAATGTTGCGTTCAATTTTTATTTAGAAATTTTTGCAGTTTTTTTTGTTTGTTTTTGTGCGGTTTTAGGTTATCTACTCTACGCCAACACACTTGAATCAACGTATTGTGAACGTGATTTGCTTGCGAACAGAAGAGGCCATCTGTGAGGGACTCCGATTTTAATTTTGATGCACTGAATCTTCCATAAAGTTGCGTTACTGTAAGTTATAGAATAAGTAGTCTCACTTAAAATACATTTTATTATGACATATGGCTTGGCTGATACCATAACAATAACGCCATAAGCGAGTATTAAAAAAGAAACTGCCTCGGCAGAATATGATCAGTTATAGTGGTTGGTTCTCACTTTCAGGTAATGATTCGGTGGCAGCAGTGGTGGACGCCTTATTGCAGTCCTTCATATATGTATTTTAGTTGGTTTATTTGTAGTAAATATACATTTCGTCGGGGTTTCCTTTTTTAAAAAAGTAAAACATAAATGAAACAAGATGGAATACAAATCAATCTCTTAGAAGAAATAGCCAACAAAATTAATGACAAATATAAAAAATGCTCCGGAATCCCTAGCAACAGATAGTGGACAGATAAAGAGGTTAAATAAATTTAAATATTTGGGAGAAAGTGTTCATAAAGTGGAGACAGCTTATGGAATAACTAATAACTAGGAATGTCTACGGCAAAAGGTGTCTGTCTAAAAATTTGCAGATACAGCACTACAACACACTAGTAAAACCAGAATGTCTTTATGCAAGTGAATGTTTAGTACTGAACTACATATTACACAAACTTGAAATCCTAGAAAGAAAAATCATTCGAAAAATACTTGGACCACCAAAAAATGTAGAGGTATGGAAATTAAAAATCAATGAAGAAGTTTATCGCAACATAGAAAACATAAATGAAA
Source organism: Schistocerca cancellata (assembly GCF_023864275.1). Taxonomy (NCBI): domain Eukaryota; kingdom Metazoa; phylum Arthropoda; class Insecta; order Orthoptera; family Acrididae; genus Schistocerca; species Schistocerca cancellata. The sequence goes on from NC_064627.1 coordinate 390,519,264, forward strand.
CACTACGAAAGATGTGACTGCTATTTTTTGGACTTTTATACAGAATGAACAGGAACAGATTAACCAAACAGATTTTTAAATATTTTTGGGACAAGAAGTCAGCGATAGCCTGGATTCAAGAAGTTAGGAAAGATTTGGAAAGAAACGACGTAAGTGAAAAAGATGGAACAGAAAGAGAGATTTCCAAGAGGATAGTGTTAAAAATGGAAGGATTCCAAGGCAAGAGGGACAAGAAGATAGGGTCAGAATAGTCCGAGTGGAGAAAAAGGATAAGTAGTGAAAAGATGAAAGAATACTGGAGGAAAAATAAAGAACAACAAAGAAGGAAGCATTGAAATTGGTGTGTGATCCTTAGATGACCCAAAATAGGTGGAGATTTCAATTTACCAGATATAGACTGGAACACTCAGATGTTTAGGACGGGTGGTAGGGACAGAGCATCGATTGACATTATACTGAGTGCACTATCCGAAAATTACCTCGAGCAATTAAACAGAGAACCGACTCGTGGAGATAACATCTTGGACCTACTGATAACAAACAGACCAGAACTTTTCGACTCTGTAAGTGCAGAACAGGGAATCAGTGATCATAAGGCCGTTGCAGAATCTCTGAATATGGAAGTTAATAGGAATATTAAAAAAAAGGGAGGAAGGTTTATCTGTTTAGCAAGAGTAATAGAAGGCATATTTCAGACTACCTAACAGATCAAAACGAAAATTTCTGTTCCGACACTGACAATGTTGAGTGTTTATGGAAAAAGTTCAAGGCAATCGTAAAATGCGTTTTGGACAAGTACGTGCCGAGTAAAACTGTGAGGGACGGGAAAAACCCACCGTGGTTCAACAACAAAGTTAGGAAACTACTGCGAAAGCAAAGAGAGCTTCACTGCAAGTTTAAACGCAGCCAAAGCCTCTCAGACAAACAGAAGCTAAACGATGTCAAAGTCAGCGTAAGGAGGGCTATGCGTGAAGCGTTCAGTGAATTCGAAAGTAAAATTCTATCTACCGACTTGACGGAAAATCCTAGGAAGTTCTGGTCTTACGTTAAATCAGTAAGTGACTCGAAACAGCATATCCAGACACTCCGGGATGATGATGGCACTGAAACAGAGGATGACACGCGTAAAGCTGAAATACTGCCCGCATCTCGTGGTCGTGCGGTAGCGTTCTCGCTTCCCACGCCCGGGTTCCCGGGTTCGATTCCCGGCGGGGTCAGGGATTTTCTCTGCCTCGTGATGGCTGGGTGTTGTGTGCTGTCCTTAGGTTAGTTAGGTTTAAGTAGTTCTAAGTTCTAGGGGACTTATGACCACAGTAGTTGAGTCCCATAGTGCTCAGAGCCATTTGAACCATTTGCTGAAATACTAAACACCTTTTTCGAAAGCTGTTTCACAGGGGAAGACCGCACTGCAGTTCCTTCTCTAAATCCTCGCACAAACGAAAAAATGGCTGACATCGAAATAAGTGTCCAAGAAATAGAAAAGCAACTGAAATCACACAACAGAGGAAAGTCCACTGGACCTGACGGGATACCAATTAGATTCTACACAGAGTACGCGAAAGAACTTGCCCCACTTCTAACAGCCGTGTACCGCAAGTATCTAGAGGAACGGAAGATTCAAAATAATTGGAAAAGAGCACAGGTAGTCCCAGTCTTCAAGAAGGGTCGTCGAGCAGATGCGCAAAACTATAGACCTATATCTCTGACGTCGATATGTTGTAGAATTTTAGAACATGTTTTTTGCTCGAGTATCATGTCGTTTTTGGAAACCCAGAATCTACTCTGTAGGAATCAACATGATTCCGGAAACAGCGATCGTGTGAGACCCAACTCGCTTTATTTGTTCATGAGACCCAGAAAATATTAGATACAGGCTCCCAGGTAGATGCTATTTTTCTTGACTTCCGGAAGGCGTTCGATACAGTTCCGCACTGTCACCTGATAAACAAAGTAAGAGCCTACGGAATATCAGACTAGTTGTGTGGCTGGATTGAAGAATTTTTAGCAAACAGAACACAGCATGTTGTTATCAATGGAGAGACGTCTACAGACGTTAAAGTAACCTCTGGCGTGCCACAGGGGAGTGTTATGGGACCATTACTTTTCACAATATATATAAATGACCTAGTAGATAATGTCGGAAGTTCCATGCGGCTTTTGGCGGATGATGCTGTAGTATACAGAGAAGTTGCAGCATTAGAAAATTGTAGCGAAATGCAGGAAGATCTGCAGCGGATAGGCACCTGGTGCAGGGAGTGGCAACTGACCCTTAACATAGACAAATGTAATGTATTGCGAATACATAGAAAGAATGATCCTTTATTTTATGATTACATGATAGCAGAACAAACACTGGTTGCAGTTACTTCTGTAAAATATCTGCTAGTATGCGTGAGGAACGATTTGAAGTGGAATGATCATATAAAATTAATTGTTGGTAAGGCGGGTACCAGGTTGAGATTCATTGGGAGAGTCCTTAGAAAATGTAGTCCATCAACAAAGGAGGTGGCTTACAAAACACTCGTTCGACCTATACTTGAGTATTGCTCATCAGTGTTGGATCCGTACCAGATCGGGTTGACGGAAGAGATAGAGAAGATCCAAAGAAGAGCGGCGCGTTTCGTCACAGGGCTATTTGGTAACCGTGATAGCGTTACGGAGATGTTTAGCAAACTCAAGTGGCAGACTCTGCAAGAGAGGCGCTCTGCATCGCGGTGTAGCTTGCTCGCTAGGTTTCGAGAGGGTGCGTTTCTGGATGAGGTATCGAATATATTGCTTCCCCCTACTTATACCTCCCGAGGAGATCACGAATGTAAAATTAGAGAGATTCGAGCGCACACGGACGCTTTCAGACAGTCGTTCTTCCCGCGAACCATACGCGACTGGAACAGAAAAGGGAGGTAATGACAGTAGCACGTAAAGTGCCCTGCTCCACACACCGTTGGGTGGCTTGCGGAGTATAAATGTAGATGTAGATGTAGAAACGAAGAAAGAAAAGAAAAAAACAAGAGGATTCTCAATATCACCTCAAGTTGAAAAATGAAACTTTTGACCTGTAACTTTGGACGAAACTACATCAACTAAGATAACAGGAAGTTATGGAGTTGGGCATCTAGTTATGAGAGTTTCATTGAATTCTAGAAAATCAACATGAATTGAGCTCACGGTTGTTGAGTTTACCAGTGCGACATCGCGTCCTGGAGATGCGCCTGGTCACTAATGTACAACCTGTGGGGTTAGAAGAGTGGAGTCCAGGTGCGTTTAAAATGGAGGTAAAAAGAAATACCAAGTGTGAAATCTCATGTCTTCCGTCTCTTGTAACTGGAGATCTCCCCGGATCAACGCTACCTTGAGGACCATAGAATGTTCTCGTCACACTCAAGATACGACTGCCTTACCGAAGTATCGGCAGTTTCCGACTGTAAAGTCTGACTGCACTCTCGGGAGCTCTTCAAACTAGCAGCGTGCGATGAGTTCCCGCGACAGGAACGGGCTTTCGCCGCTCCGCCATGAAACAAGTCTCTTGGGTGGTTATCTGCAGTATGGACCTACGCTACCTTGGATGTGGGGATTTTAGCGGCTGCTATCGGTAGGACTGTGAGCAGTCTACCAGAGACAAATTAACGGTAACGCTAATGCACTGTAGCCGATGCGGGCTGGCGGGACGGTGGCTGCAGTTTGTGCTTTTTATTTGTGTGTGTGTGTGTGTGTGTGTATTATACTATGTCCGCGCAAATTCTGTTACACGTGCTCTTTCTTTGTTGCTGACTTATTTACTCAGAAATAAAGAAACCACTCAATCTCATAATTGGAAACGTGATATAATACTCATTATTTCGTCGTCGGCATCGATGGTTCAGTGATTCCAATCAATTGACTTCGTGATATCCATGTAGCGGAATCACCCATGTGTCCGTATTATAGTTTAATCGACATACTAGAACAGATGGCTCTGAGCACTTTGGGACTTAACATCTGAGGTCATCAGTCCCCTAGAACTTAGAACTACTTAAACCTAACTAACCTAAGGACATCACACACAGCCATGCCCGAGGCAGGACTCGAACCTGCGACCGTAGCGGTCGCGTGATTCCAGACTGAAGCGCCTAGGACCGCTCGGCCACACCGGCCGGCTCCTAGACCAGATATTTCTGTACAAAAACGTAATTCAGATTTGGGAAATTGTCAGGTATAAGCTAGAGAGCATAAACCGAACGGGTTCCGGATTTATTATACCAGAAGATCTAAATCTAGATAATGCTTCGCACCCAGTCACAAAATACACTGCGGTGAACTGGATTAAAGGAAAGAAAACACGCTATATAGTATCATAAGAAAATAAAAGCAAGGTATGTTTTTGTCTGTATATCACTATCACAGCATTATAACTTTTTTAAAAAGAAAAAAGAAAACGAAAATTTCGCAAACTTCTTGACGCTAACGACAGCGGAACAAACAACTGGCAAACTGAAAATGACCAGAAGAAAGAAAAACTGGATAATACTAGGGCTTGCTGAAAAGTAATGCCTTTGAATTTTTTATATGAAACTTTCTTAAAGCTTTTTAGATTAAATAAACTTTATTAACCTTTTTTTTCATCTTTATTCTTCATGTCTATATATTTATTTCTCAACAAAGTCACTCTGGTGAAGAATACATTTCTCCAAACGAGAGACCAGTTTGTTATGAACAATGTTTGACTCTGTTGAGAGTGCCACAATATCACCTCTGGTTGCACCGCTTCATCGCTGCCAAAGTGATATTCTCAAAGCTGTTCTTTAAGTTTTGAAAACAAATGGACATCGGATGGGGCCAAGTCGGGATTGTACGGACAATGAGCGCTGGCATTGAACCCAAGGCATCGGATAGCTGCAGATGTCGCAGCACCATATGGTGCTGCCATTCTCATGCCGAAGGAAAGTGTGCTTCATGTGTGGACGAATTCTTCGAATTCGAAACTCGATTACAGCTCATGGTTTTTCACTCACCACCATCGTTACGTTACACACCGCCATGTTACACGATGCAATTCGGAGGCTTCAAGGGGCAGAGAGCTGTAAATATGTAGACACGAAGAAGAAAGTTGTAGAATGTTAACAGCGTTCATTTTATTTAAAAAGTTTTGAATGTTTTCACATTAAAAAATTCGGAGACATTACTTTTCACCACGCCCCCATGGTAACAGAAAACGTTTTTCACTTGTTATCCACAAAAGCAAGAAGAATTTACTTTCATGATAGATCATTCTGAGCTGATGCTGGTTTAGAAGGAAGGACCACAATGCGCAAAGCAAGTAGGATGTGCATTCCCATAACTTCACATACTAAAGACTGGAATTGTGAATGTGTTCAAGAGTCCATAAACATTCATTAACTGATTTTGTTTGATATCATTGTACTGTTTTATAGCGTTACTGCGATGTGTTTTTGAAATGCCAATTTTTTTCAACAAAACATTGAAAAAGAAATAAAAACGGCAGCCACACTGGGGGCCTGAGTACGAATTCCAGCCGATGCAATTATGTTACTTGCCGGTGGTTATTTCGTGATGCTAGGCCACTGGCAAATCGATGTCAATGCCGCCACAGTGGCTGTAGCATGGTCATGTCTCTCTCATCTGACTGTTCGCTGACCGTGTCTCAAGCGGTTTCGTGACATGCAGACAGGCCGATAACCTTGCTTTTACTGCAAAAACGGCTACCATTGCGGCAATTCGGCAGCTCAACCACGCAGCCCATCTGCCAGAGCTATCGGCCTCTACGCAGTCGGGGATGTCGTCTCTTGCGCGCCAGAATACGACTCGAAACACATAGTCACCAGTTCGTGATAGGTATTCACTCATGAGAAACTCAGATATAGAAATCTTGCGAGTCGTCGCACGTCATTACGTCCTGATTTCGCCCCAACGCCTTGGATTCTTTGAATAACCTATGACAGCACGCGCTATCGTCGCCATCAGGCGAAAGGGATCTGAAAATCAGTAGCATGTGTTCATTCCACTGATGGGAAATGGTTATAAACCTATTTCGTAAGCATGGTTAGTGATTTGAACAAACGCTGGGTCTCTGCGCCACCCCCCCCCCCCCCCCCCGCCCTCCCCTCTGGTCCTAACGTTTGTTGTTCAGTATTTAACGTTCTCTACGTTGATCTTTGACGCATCTATGATTTGGGTTGACAATAAATTATACTACAGAGTGCTACTTTTCCTTTCAAATGCAGTAGGCGTCTATCTTAAACTGAAACTCTTCATTGTGTATCCTAAACTATTCACCGCGGTAAGGCTTATTTCCCTTAGAGCCAATTTGCCTGTGCAAAACAATAATGGTGAAAGACAACAATAACAGATTCCAGGAGAGAAAATGTTGTATGTACCCCACTTCCCAAAGAGGACAGAGTTTCCTGTATAGTTTTTTTCTAGCACCCCTACATGAATAATTCATCAAATTAGAGTAGTGGTTCCATACATTATCGAGACCGATCCTGCACGGCATCAGATATCTGCCATAGCACCCAACAACGTTTAGCACCTCATTGAACTTTACAATGAGAAAACATGTAACAGTCTTGTTTTTGCACTGAAGTGCCAAAGAAACTCGTATAGGCATGAGTATTGAAATACAGAGATATGTAAACAGGAGAAAACGGCGCTGCAGTCGACAACGCCTATATAAGACAAGTGTCTCGCGCTGTTGTTAGATCGGTTACTGCTGCTACAATGGTTGGTTATCAAGATTTAAGATAGTTTGAACGTGGTGTTACAGTCGGCGCACGAGCGATGGGACACTTCCGGTGGCCACCAAACTCCCCACACTTGAACATTATCGAGCATATCTGGGTTGCCTTGCAACGATCTGTTCAGAAGAGATCTCCAACCCTTCGTACTCTTGCTGATTTAAGGACAGCCCTGCAGGATTCATAGTGTCAGTTTCCTGCAGCACTACTTTAGACATCAGCTGAGTCCATGCCACGTCGTGTTGCAGCACTTCTGCGTGCTCGCGGGGGCGCTACACGATATTAGGCAACTGTATCAGTTTCTTTGACTCTTCAGTGTGAATGACGTATAATAAATGTTTACTCGTCGTCCAGTCCTACAAAACCCATGTGCTTTATTAAATAAAAAAAATGAGTCGATGAGATGTTTCATACTATTAGGCTGGTGGATAATTGCGTGACGTTTTCGTTTTGCTTGTTGTAGTCCTGTTGCTATGGGCTTATTTATCTATTTAATCCACAATGGCCCAGGTCAGTTTTCTCGAGAACTGGCAAATGTGATGAAATGTGATCATTCCACTATCGTGCGACATTTGCATGCAATGGGGGAGTTTCAAAAATTCGATGTATGGGTACCGCATGCTATAAGATAAAATCACAAAAATCAGCGGGTGGCCACATGTGCATTTCTGCTTGCTCGTCATCAATTGGCTCGTGAACGACACCGACCATTCTTGCCCTGCATAGTTACTGGTGACGAGAAATGGTGTATTGATGCTAAAATCAGGGAATAACGGAATGACTGAGCCCAAACAAAGCAGCAACTCCCAGTACAAAGACACACGCGCATCCACAAAAGATAATGCTATGCATCTGGTGGAGCAGCGACGGTGGGGTGTACTACGAATTGCTTCCCCGAGTTGAAACCATTACTGCTGACATTTATGGCCAACAATTGAAGCGTCTTGCAGACGCAGTCCAGGAACAACGACCAGAAAGACTGCGTGAAGTGACGCTACTCCACGATAACGGCGGCCCGCATTCTGCTTGACTGACAAAAACTATACACGAGTTGGGTTAGCAAGTCATTCCGCACCCACCTTATTCCTCTGATCTTAGGCTCTCAGGTTTTTGACCTTTTCCGCTCTATCGAACATTCTTCAAGGAACTTCCTTTCCGAACATGGGTCGACGAGTTCTTCGCCTCAAAGCAATGTGATTTTTACAGTAGCGGAATCGAAAAGTTACCCTAGCGCTGACAGACTGTTGTACACGGAGGAGGAGAATATATTATTGCTGACTGAACACTCTGTTATGTGTACCTGTTGTGAACGCTACGAGCTTATGCAACAACCCAGTAATTATGTCCAGCAATAATTTTTTATATTCGGTTAGGTGTCAGCTTCATATTACTTATTTCTAAGAATCTGCAGTCCATTACTGACGTCTATGACTGGATGGATAACAAACGAAATAAACAACAGAATAAAAGTAGCATGGAGTATATAAGGTGAACTAAAGAATTTTCAAAAACTTAACGTTAGACGCGTCTGAAATGGAAGGTTTACAGTCAGTATGTGATACCCAAACTTCCTGGCAGATTAAAACCGTGTGGCCGACCGAGACTCGAACTCGGGACCTTTGCCTTTCGCGGGCAAGTGCTCTACCATCTGAGCTACCGAAACACGACTCACACCCGGTCTCACAGCTTTACTTCTGCCAGTATCTCGTCTCCTACCCTCCAAAATTTACAGAAGCTCTCCTGCGAACCTTGCAGAACTAGCACACCTGAAGAAAGGATACTGCGGAGACATGGCTTAGCCACAGCCTGGGGGATGTTTCTAGAATGAGATTTTCACTCTGCAGCGGAGTGTGCGCTGATATGAAACTTCCTGGCAGATTAAAACTGTGTGCCCGACCGAGACTCGAACTCGGGAACTCATTCCGGAAGTATGTGATACCAGTTGTAACTTGTGTAGTGAGATATTGGCTTTTGACACGAAAACCATTCACAGACTGAGGGAGAAATAGAAAGATACATGTAGGGAGTTATTAGTGGAGGTAGGAAGACGAGAAAATTGATCAAGAACGACTGTAATGAAAAATGAAATGGATGATGGAAGAACGTGTAACCAGGGGAGTTGAAGGAAGGCCAGTGACGATGGTTGTTTATTAGTTTCCACAAGAATGTGAACATACCGAGACATCGACATAACTGTTTGTGGACTGTGGACGGTTGACACAAAACATATAGGAGCCGCATATGTGCATATAGCTGCGCATCATGATGAGTAGAAAGTTTTCGAGCTATCTCTTGTCCAGCAGTGGATGTCAAATGGTTGATGACTACGACGACGATCTCATAAATACTACAATACAATAAAAGCAATTACAGTAGATTTTTTAAAGGAACTGAAAATCGTGACTAAATAATAATCGATCTGTTCATTTTCACATACCAGAAAATTTTATTTTGATTACCCCTAGTGTGGGAAACCCTATCTAAGGGTATCTGATGCGATCCAGAATATAAGGTGTCTCTGAAGATCCTTACATAACTAGATATGCCTGATGAGAGTATCAGAAACATACAGACCTCGACGAAAGGAAATGAATAGGAAGTTTTCAAGAATATTGTTTGCTACCCACCAGGTGCTCACACGGCAGAAGACTCCGAATATGATTTAAAGAAGGCATGTAGTACTGTTGATGGGGATATTTTGTCGGTTGAGGAGATAGAATCGGCTATCCCTTCGTTATTGTTTGAGGGTACTAAGCTACGAGCCGGAACTGAATTTTATAGTTTCCATTTATTCCACAACATGAACATGTTGTTCATGTCTTCAGTCCTAACATCCATTTCCTGAAACTCTTCACGTTATCTGTGGTGTGCAATCCTCCCCATCTCTTCATAATTACTGCAATCCACACCCAATTGAACTTGATTACTATAGCGGAGTCTGGGTCTTCCTCTGCAATTTTAACCCCCCACACTTAACTCCATTATTGCCTAGTTACAGTTGTTTAATGCCTCAGCGTTTGCCGGCCGCGGTGGTCTAGCGGTTCTGGCGCTGCAGTCCGGAACCGCGGGACTGCTACGGTCGCAGGTTCGAATCCTGCCTCGGGCATGGATGTGTGTGGTGTCCTTAGGTTAGTTAGGTTTAAGTAGTTCTAAGTTCTAGGGGACTTATGACCTAAGATGTTGAGTCCCATAGTGCTCAGAGCCATTTGAACCATTTGAACCTCAGCATTTGTCCTATGCAACAATTCCTTCAGATGTGTCATAAACTTCTTTTCTCCCCTGATCCATTTAGTATTTATTGATAAGTTACCATCAGTTCATCTAATCTTCAAAATAATTTTGTAGCATAACCTTCCCGTAGCTTGTACCCTATTTCTGTCTGTAATGGTCACCGTCCACTTTCCGTTTATGAACAAGGATACACTACAGACAAATACCTTCAAATTTAAAAGAAATCTCTTTTTCGAAAAATATTTTCTTGCTATTGCCAGTCTGCATTATACATTCTCCCTACTTCGTCAAGAGTCAGGTATTTTTCTCACTAATAGAAAATCTCATCTACTACTCTCCGGGTCTTATTTTCTAACCGAACTCCCTCATCATCGACTGATTTCATTCGAGTACATTCTATTGGCTGTTTTTCCTTTGTTGGTGCTCATCTTATCATCTCATTTGAAGGCATAATTAGGGTCGTGCGTCTTCAGTCATAAAGGTGTTATGTGCTTAACCTAAAATATTTAAGACATTAACTCATTTGTAAAGTAATTATACGTTTGAAGTTGTTTTATCGGGAGTTAGGTAGTTTAAGAAACTGAGAGTTACTAGTACGGAACATGACAAATAAGACAATGTTACAGAGCCTTGTTATACCTTAGTGTTATAAAGAAACATCCGGCTAGCATCCGTGATCAGCAGAAAAAACTTTGCCGAAAATCTCAGTTTCCCATTGCAGAACACGTTCTACGGCATGCGGCATTGCAATCAAATGCTGCGAGATCCACTAAAACTTTATGGCTCTGTTTATGACTAAACAGTAACTCAGGCTGAGTCCATTTGCATTTGTGTGCCCTTATTCAGAGTGAAATAACCGTTTTAAAAGGAGACAATTACATCTCAGTTCTGTTTCACTTACGTTTCTAGCAAAGTTGTTCGTCGGTTTATATGACTACTGATTTCCTAACAGTTAAGTGGTTACGAATGAAAATATAGCGATCGCTTTAAAAGTGTGGATAAACATACAGATTGGAAAATTAATTGTATAGACGATACACTGCATTTCTTAACACAACTTGTCATTGTAGACATTTTATATTTCGATTATTACGACACTCATGTTGTAAGGAGCTTTAAATACAGTATGAGATAAAACATTTAGGAATAATTACGACGTAAATAGCGGAAACAATAGTAGGAGCTATACTGAAAAGAAAGTTCAAATGGTTCAAATGGCTCTAAGCACTATGAGACTTAACATCTGAGGTCATCATTCCCCTAGACTTAGAACTACTTAAACCTAACTAACCTAAGGACATCACACACATCCATGCCAGAGGCAGGATTCGAACCTGCGACCGTAGCAGCAGTGCGGTTCGGGACTGAAGCGCCTAGAACCGCTCGGCCACACCGGCCATCTGAAAAGAAAGTTATTCCAGTATATTTTGCCTCATGAAAAGTATAACCAAAAAGTCAAATGACATTCAGGAAGATTTAGAATCAGTACGCGGGTAGCAACGGATGAGGGCGAAGAAGGAGAGAGATCGTGGATAGGGATGGGAAGTGAGGTGAAAGGACATAACAGAAGCTCAGCTAATGAAGAATAGTGTGTGGTGAAACTGACTGAAAAACTAAAAAAAATCCAGAGAAGAGCGAGTAGAGATCTCGCACCGAGGGTTCCGTACAAACGTAATTGTGTACACATATAGTTAACCTATCCTGGGAATCGAGAACCTCGAAGATATTTGCCTGTTAACGATACCGATACTGGCAAACTGTACGTCTTCACCTTCCAAAGAAAAAGCGGTCAGACAGACAGACAGACAGTCCAATAACAAATGACAAAAACTTTTTATTTTGTGATATAATTACAAATAAAAAATGTTAGTGTTTTTTCCCCTTACGTGTACTGTGAACCCTTGCTTCCTGCCAAATTTAATTTGATGAACGAGAAGTATTCTACAGGTTTCGATTAGTGAGTTTGCGAGAATCAAAACATATGACATAAATGTCCGTATATTTGTGACTGCACTGACTTACATGCTCAAATTTTTTGCACCGCCAAGGTACCATAGACCTTAGATCGTGACGTGAATTTGAACTTTAAATGTCAACTCTTTCCTGAGATAAATAGTCTTAACAGGCGGACAGAAAGAAAGTAGAATAACAAATGCAATATATTCGTATGATATAATTGCAAATGAACAATTTTAGGAATTTTTCCTTTACTTGTAATGAGAAACCTACTTGTTGCCAAATTTTTATGATTCTAGCTCAACAGAAAGTACCGTATAGGTTATGATGACTGAGTTAGCGATGGTCAAAACATGTGACACAAATAACCGTATCTTTCGACTACACTGACTTTAAACTGTAAATCTTTTACACCAGCAAGGGACCGTAGACATCAGTATGCGACACAAATTGCAGCTTGATATGTCTACACTTTTCTGCAAAAAACGTTTCTTGACAGACGGGCAGCCAGACCCTATAGAGATTCCGTTTTTAACAACTGAGTTACGGAACCCTAAAAAGAAATAAGCATAACTGGAAGAGAATGGAAGAATTTTCTTTACGGCTCTACAGAAAGCAGCTGGCGACATCTGTTAATTCTTTAGGGAAAATCAATGAGGTTGGCAAAAAGAGGTGTTTCAACGTTTTCTTTAATGTAGCAGGGCACTGAATTGTGTGCATAATGCAGTGTAGCTTGGTTCAGAAGTAGGCAGCAGCAACAGAGTTGTTGTATGTTCTTCAACTGTGGGTGGGCACAGTTAAGTTATTACGTAAGTGAGACATTGTGTTGAGATTGTGATATTGTGATGAGACGCTAAGTACTAGATCCCTGCTGCTAGGTAGTAGGGTGAATGCGCTCTAACGAACCGGTGGAGTAGACACGGCGACTGGTAGTCATGCAGCTTGTCTGGCAGCAACCATGCTAACTGGGTGTATGAAGCACCGACGTCATCAAGTGGATGGATGTTCCAGATGTAATGCATGCAATCATTCAGGGTTAGTTCCACGTTTTTTCTATATGCAATAGTGGAGGTTAAACAGAACGAGTGACTACACAAATTTACGTTTCATGTCCTTTGGAAATATGTTCCTAAACTGCTGGAGGTCATAAATGTGAGGGGAAGTCTTTCTGCTCGTGCCGACTGTTTTTACACCCAGTTCAGGTGCTGATCCAAAGTAGGTTTTGTGTCCATCTGACCACTCAATACAGATCACCGTTCGTCTGTACTACGGCGTTAATGAAACTTTCAGGTTGGTACTTAAGTAAAGCTAGATGTCCTCTGCATACAAATGATGTTTACAAAGGGACAGAATCGGCTATGTATTATTCAAATGGTTCAAATGGCTCTGAGCACTATGGGACTTAACTTCTGTGGTCATCAGTCCCCTAGAACTTAGAACTACGTAAACCTAACTAACCTAAGGACATCACACACATCAATGCCCGAGGCAGGATTGGAACCTGCGACCGTAGCAGTCCCGCGGTTCCGGACTGCGCGCCTAGAACCACTAGACCACCGCGGCCGGCTGGCTATGTATTATTGACACTCAAGGAAAACAACTGTCGTCCAGAACTCGCCCCTGTGGCGCTCCTGAGAGAACATGCTTCCAGGATGACTTTTCATTCCCAAAGACAAAACGGTGCCGTCTCTTTCCCAAGTTGCTTTCACACCGCTTCAGCATACCGTCTAAAAATAGTAGCTGTCGAATTTTTCGGGGCACTATGTCAACACTGACAATACCAAATGCTTTGCTGAAGTCTAGTGGCATCAATATTATAGCCTCGCTCTTGTCTACGAAATATTTCAAGTCATCAGGTACTTTAATTAGGGTAGTGATTGTGATATGCTGTTCATGAACACAGGACATATATTTGCTACATAAACTGAATTAGCTTAGCTTAGCCTGCTTCACTCGCGTTTGTGTAGAAATTACAACAAAAATAATTTTATGTACATAGATTAGACCTACTGAAAAATTTATGTATTATTTCTACGCATTATGACAAAGCAAATTTGGTGTGGTAATTTTCAAATAGCTCTCTTTAATTTAGTTCATAAACTGCAACACCTTTAAGCTTTTCCCAGTAATTAGACTATATAAGCGTGCTCTTTTTCCCAATGTACTTCTGACCAAAAACAGTTTCTGGGATCTGGAGTTTTGTTAATCCTGTCTTTTGAGCTCTTAGGCTATATTTCTGTCATATCCATGAATATTGACTATTTCTCCTGCGAAACCCCTGGGATCTGGAGTCTGAGGTTTTTGTTAATCCTGCCTTTTGAGCTCTTATGGAGATATTTCCATAGGAAATTTAATCCCCTGACACATATATCTAATTTCTAACCGGGAAATTTAATCCCCTGACACGTATTTCTAATTTCTAATCGAGAAGTTTTCATTGATGTAGGTTTAGAAACGCTTTAGCAGTTCTCTAATAACGATTAATTTAATTAAAAAGTTTTCACTCAGTATTTCATACCATTAGAGGTTGAATTTACAAAAATGCTGAAATACGTATCTTTTTTTATTTCTTACCAAGTGCGAAATACCAGTTTTCGCACTTACAGCTTCAAAATTGTATTAATAGCGTGATCTTCTCAAAAAACCTTTCATCCGTTGTTTCACTGGCTTAAGGATGGGCTCTAAAATGCTTACCACAGCTATGAGCACTTGTTCAGTAGAGATGTGTTTCATAGTAGTCAAGATGAACAAATATCCTTCGCTCTTAAAGAACGCACTTTAAACCCTATGTTTTTTCGACAGTTCTTCTTCTTTTGGTCCATATTACCACCTCGAAAAATGTGAAAAGCCAGAAGCTCCCACTAGAAGAGATTTGTTTCAAAGTATCGAAGATGAAAAAGTGCTCAGAGCTCTCAGCATAGGCATTATAGAAATCGTGTTTACTGAGCTTTTTTTTTCTTAGGATGATTGTTCCTATCATATCCATCAATACTGACTTTTCCTCTGTGAAATCTTGTGTTTGTTAGAGGGTGGTCCTAAAGGGAACTGTCCGTACGGCTCGTATAAGAAGGAAATGGAAAAAGTAAAAGTATAAAAACAAAAAGTTGAGTAAAAATTCTCAAGTTTTCGGTAGCTGTCAGCGTCATCGTATTTAAGATCGCAAAGTACAGTACTTTTTTTTTAAATTAAAATTTATTTCTTACATCTTTCATTGCCTGCTCAGAGAGAAGCGCGGGTTGTTGTACAACGTAGTTCTTTTCAGCCAAATATTTGTTTTGGAGAGCGGCAGAGGTGGTCCTAATTGGGAATATTTGGATTTTCCACTTCTGACAATAGGCTGATGACCAGGGGAAACCTGCTGAAAACATTAGTGTGAACTGGAGTATTGGAACTACCCTCGATTTATTTCCGAGTCATTATTATCCACTGTCACAAAAACAGTTGGAAACGTGTGTGCGCCTGAGTCTCTGTTTGAGTGAGTATGCGTGAATCTGATTTGCTACGAATCGCAAGGAATTCGTGTGAAGTGCCAGAGTCCGGAAATCCTAGAATTTACTAAAACACGGGCTAACGCACTCCCCATACCGACACGGTTTTTGTGCTGGCGAAACGGGGACGCGGCGCCACCAGAGCGGAGATGCTGCCGTTTCACCAGGAGGCCCACGCCAGAGAGACACTTGCTTCGGCCTACCAGAGCTAGAGGCACTGCCCGACATCCCATGCCATAGCAACGGAGTTTCTGCAGTCAGTCGTAATCATGACGTCTTCCGACGAGGACCACTAGTCGACAGAATTTTTGTCACCGTTCTTAGCTAACAAGGGAAGAGTGCAGCCAATTGGTCACCGATACTGAGTATCTTTCACACGGTTGCAGTACAAACAGGGTATTTATACAGAATGAGATTGTCACTCTGCAGCGGAGTGTGCGCTGATATGAAACATCCTGACAGATTAAAACTGTGTGCCGGACCGACACTCGAAATCGGGATCTTTGCCTTTCGCGGGCAAGTGCTCTACCATCTGAGCCACCCAAGCACGACTCACACCCCGTCCCCACAGCTTTACTTCTGCCAGTACCTCGTCTCCTACCTTCCAGACTTTACAGAAGCTCTCCTGCGAACCTTCTGTGAAGTTTGGAAGGTAGGAGACGAGGTACTGGCTAAAGTAAAGCTGTGGGGACGGGGCGTGAGTCGTGCTTGGGTAGCTCAGTTGGTAGAGCACCTGCCCGCGAAAAGCAAAGGTCCGGAGTTCGAGTCTCGGTGCAGCAGTCAGTTTTAATCTGTCAGGAAGTTTCAGGGTAGTTATAAGTAACATTTCGCTACATGGGAGACCCCCCGTGAAAACAGAGTGAGCGTAGGACAGTTCAAAAATAGTTCAAATGGCTCTGAGCACTATGGGCCTTAACATCTGAGGTCATCAGTCCCCTAGAAATTAGAACTACTTAAACCTAACTAACCTAAGAACATCACACACATCCATGCCCAAGGCTGGATTCGAACCTGCGACCGTAGTGATCGCGCAGTTCCAGATTGAAGCGCCTAGAACCGCTCGGCCACACCGGCCGGCCGTAGGACAGTGAAACTTTGTCGAAATACTTTTCACAACACGCGGAAGAGAAATAATGAAGAAAGCATTGGAAGAAACACATTTTAATTTCCACATGAGAGGGTAATATTTGTTAATTCCAACCGTGTTTACGTTCCAGGTTACAAACATTACTGAATGTGACGACAATCTGCATGCACGACAGACTGGAATCGCACTACAAATTGTTAGCAGCACTTTTCAAACCACGGACCATGGAATGTTCAGCTGTCGTGACACAGCCTGTGGACTGTTCGAATATCGCACATTGCGTCCAGCATTCTCAGCCGTAGCAATAGCAACTTCTCCAACAATTCGTGGTGCAATTGCAGTTCGGCCTCTCCAGGAGCAATTCCCAAATTATCAGTTAATTCGAACTTCCAAGCCATATTCTTCGATCCCCATGCCGAAAGAGGACCTATTTGTATTGCTTTAACGACTCGGCACCCGCGAAGAGCAGAATCACGGTTGCTATTGTTTGATAAAACAGCTTCAGAGTAAGGCCCTGCTAAACTTGTCCAGACCCATGTTGTCTCTCTGCAACAGTAACGCACACTGGTGTTTGTGTTTCAACTCTACGTCGGTGTACCAGTACCGGCAAGTTACGGCAAGTCATGAAATTAACACTACTGAAAACGCAAATCCTTCATCGTACAGTCTGAACATCGTTCCTACTGAGTTGGGTTCCCATACGGTACCTAGTTTCCCGTCTACACTGGCTGAAGCAGCTAAAGTTTAATTACGACCACCCTATACTTGTTGTTGCCAACGGCCTTGCCGCAGTGGTAACACCGGTTCTCGTCAGACCACCGAAGTTAAGCGCTGTCGGGCTGGGCTAACATTTGGATTGGTGACCATCCAGTTTGCTGAGCGCTGTTGGCCAGCGGGGTTCACTCAGCCCTTGCGATGCAAACTGAGGAGCTACTTGACTGAGAAGTAGCGGATCAGGTCTCGTAAACTGACATATGGTTGGGAGAGTGGTGTGCTGACCATATGCCCCTCCGTAACTGCATACAGTGATGCCTGCGTTCCGAGGATGACATGGCGGCCGGTCGATACCTTTGGGCCCTCATGGCTTGTTCGGGCAGAGTATAGTTTAGTTTTTTTGTACTTGGTGTTAAAAATGCTCCTATAGTTCGAAGTACCTCTGAAAGTTTTACCAGCCTGCCAAATACCAGGCGACAGCACCAGCAGCCAAGCAGCGGCTTAAGCGCAATCGGCCAAAGGCAACGGACTACATGTCCACCTATACTGCACTCGAGTAATTTTATTTTCTGATCTTGCACCAACTACTTTCATCGTCGTTTATTCCTAATCATTTCCGCAGAATCACGATTCGATGTAGCTGTGCAGTTGTTTGGTGAAAAGTTAGGATAAAATGAAAAAAAAAGACGAGACTGGAACGATGTGGGGACAGATGTATAGCTTGCCGATTTCGTAGGTCGCACCATTGCCGCTGTGCGACGGCTGGCGCTCTCGGTTACTATTCAATAGGCTAGTAAAACTTAGAAACCCGGTTTCTCGAAAAGTTTGACAAGGGCATCGTACTAAAACAACATTTAATTATGTACTACAATCGTGCGAAAGATGAGCAAACTCGATACTCGTTGGGTGCATGCTTCCCTTGCTATTCACCTGTGATAAATTCAAAAATGAAACGGTGATGCATATCAAGCACAGTTTTATTGTGTCGTGTTACACACTCTAAAATCATCGAAAATGTTGTGTTCTGGTAATTATTTATAAAAAAATGACTTAGTGTCGATGGAGATAAGTCATCGTTTATTTCCGAGCAGTAACAACCAGAAAAAAAGGTCGAAGTGCAACACTGGCTTCGAACAACCAATGGTCATCATCAGCTAGTCTAAATTAAATTCGTACGCTGCAAATGGGGAAATGTGCCTTCATTGCGAAGTCAACATGAGGATTGCCAGTGCAACGGAAGAAACTTACGTCACCGCTTGCAGCACGTGCATTTAGAGACTGTTAAGCATACGCTTTCACTGCGGTGCAAAAACAATTATTCTACTGAGGCTTAACTTCATTCTTGAAAATCTTTTCGGGTTTGCTGCCGGATCCTAAAATCAACTTGACTCGATATTTCGGCGATCCAACTGTTCGCCATCTTCAGGAATGCTGCTTCTGCTGATGAGTCCCGCTGAGAACTGACGCAAGATTGCAATTCAACGTCCTATATAGGCCACCGTTCAGTACACGGCGCATGCGCCGCCCATCACGGTTTCTGCCTTTCAAAACAGGGAGGTGGCGCCGCCCTTGGTGAAACATTGCTGGCAGCGATATATCGCAATCCATGCCGAACCGAAGAACGTTCAGTTTTGATGCGAGATAATACGGGATTCCACGTTTTGCTAAGAGGAAACCCATTGTCTCTGCTGATTAAATTTTTTCTCGTTCTGCAGCATCACAAGTGGATAAACGTCGGCGTACTGTGATTAATCTTTCTAACAAGGCGTTGGATGGGCCCACAGTGTCGATATTGGAGAAAGGTCTAAATTTTTCGCCCACTCCCAAGAGACTTCCTATCACAGAGTTCATATGCTCTGTAGAACAAGCAGTACACAGCGTACCTGAAGATCAAGCAGAGGAAATAAGGCAAGAAGTGTCGCATACATTACGTCTGGCTCGACCACCGCGGGATAACATCTCTTCCGCAGAGAGGGCAGCCATTCGTTCCCTTAAGAATGATGACGAAGTAGTAGTTTTACCAGCTGACAAGGGGAATGCCACAGTCGTAATGACGCGGGATGATTATGTCCTAAAAATGGATTCACTTCTCAACGACACGGCGTACAGAAGACTATCTAATGACCCCACAGAAAGGATCAAACGTAAGACACTTTCACTGTTGAAAAAGAGTTCGTTGTCAGATGATTTACGTAAAAAACTTCATCCTGGTGCTGCCGTTCCACCTAGGTTGTATGGCCTGCCTAAGTTGCATAAGGAAGGGGTTCCTCTACGCCCTATTGTTAGTAATTTGGGTGCACCAACTTATAACCTGGCAAAGTACTTATCATCTGTCCTTAGTCCATTTGTTGGCAAGTGTGAGCACCATATATCTAGTTCCGTGGATTTTATTCGACGATTGGGATCTTTGAAGTTGAGTCCTTCAGATCTGTTAGTGAGTTTCGATGTGGTCTCTCTATTTACACGAGTTCCTCTGGAAGAGTCCCTTAGTTTGATCAGTGAAAGACTGGATGAAGAGCTGGTGAAGCTTTGTCGTCATGTGCTGACCTCCACGTATTTTTTTTTTATTTAACGGTAACATTTTTGAACAGAATGACGGAGTGGCCATGGGTAGTCCTTTGTCACCCATAGTCGCCAATTTATTTATGGAGGACTTCGAGGCCATGGCACTGAGGACTTCAGCTTTGCAACCAACGTGCTTTTGGAGATACGTGGACGATACATTCTTCGTCTGGCCGCATGGACGTGATGCTCTTAACAGATTTTTGGACCACTTCAATTGTCTTCATCCCCATATCAAATTTACTATGGAGGTTGAAAATGATGGGATGCTTCCATTTTTAGACGTAATGGTTTATAAAAAACCAGATGGAACTTTGGGACACAGTGTTCACCGAAAGCCGACACATACAGATTGGTATCTGCACCCTAAGAGTTTTCATCCACCACACCAACGTAGTGGCGTCCTTAGGACTTTGGTACGGAGAGCCTATGCCATTTCCGACGCAGACAGCTTAACCCAAGAACTTGAGCATTTGATGACTGTTTTTAAGGAAAATGGATATACAGAGAAACAGATTCGTCGGGCTATGGAATTTGGACCATCTCCGGAGGCGTACGAAGAGGAACATAGGTCTGTGGCCTTTCTTCCTTATGCTGGAGGCTTATCGTTTAAGATTGGACGAATTTTAAGGAATTTTAACATTAAGAGTGTGTTTCGTCCACCTTCTAAGATCAGGGCTCTTCTCGGCTCTGTGAAGGATGATTTGGGACTTAGGAAACGCGGAGTGTATAAAATCCCGTGTCAATGTGGGAGAGCTTACGTTGGCCGTTCTATTCGCACAGTGCATGACAGGTGTGTGGAACATCGCCGTCACACGAGGCTACAACAGCCGCAAAAATCGGCCGTAGCAGAACACTGCCTAAATGAGGGACACAAAATGAAATTTGAGGAAACTGTTGTGATTGCCAACATTTCCGGATTTTGGGATAGTGTCTATAAAGAGGCGATTGAAATTAGGTTAGCTGATAATTTAATCAGCAGAGACAATGGGTTTCCTCTTAGCAAAACGTGGAATCCCGTATTATCTCGCATCAAAACTGAACGTTCTTCGGTTCGGCATGGATTGCGATATATCGCTGCCAGCAATGTTTCACCAAGGGCGGCGCCACCTCCCTGTTTTGAAAGGTAGAAACCGTGATGGGCGGCGCATGCGCCGTGTACTGAACGGTGGCCTATATAGGACGTTGAATTGCAATCTTGCGTCAGTTCTCAGCGGGACTCATCAGCAGAAGCAGCATTCCTGAAGATGGCGAACAGTTGGATCGCCGAAATATCGAGTCAAGTTGATTTTAGGATCCGGCAGCAAACCCGAAAAGATTTTCAAGACTTATTACACCGGGAAAGCTTACGTAATCGCTTAACTTCATTATTCTGCAGACACAGCTATTGGAAAAATCTAGTTGTGTACAAAGAATTGTCATAAACGACTTTCTCTTCGGAACTCCACCTCCAGTAAATGTAGGAGCACGCAATACTTGACCTTGAGTCAATTTCGTAGAATCGCATTGTGTTGTATTTATCATTTGTCCATCCCCGTAGCTACGTGGAACCGGCACGGCAGCTGAGCGTGTCCGGCCAGGAGACTGGCCACGCTCTGTAATAGAAAAAATTTAGTACAGTTCTCGTCAAGACAGTTTGGCAGATGTCGCGCGTCATCCGCACAAAGCTACAGAAGAAAAATGAAGAAATCTACACAAGAAAAGGAAAAAGGAAATGTGACCTGCGTACGTGGCTTCCATGAGGGGGACCTGGCTTCGATTCCCAGTACTACCAAGGGTGTTTCGTTGGTGGTAGGAGTGGAAAGGGGTGCAGTCAGACTTGTGATACCCACTGAGGAGCTACTTGTATGAGAAATAACGGCTCCAATTCCTGGAAGGTCGAGAAAACGGCTGCGAGAGCAATGTGCTGACAACATTCCCTCGTGACGCCGCAAGTCAGATGTTGACACGGCGGCCGGTCGACATGTCTTGGGCATTCAGCTCGTTCTATTTTCTATCATTTGTGTCTCAGCGCTGAGAATTCTGTTGACAATTATTGAAAATACCTGCTTATTCACAGTCCGAGGACGTTTGTGTTAATTCAGAAGAAAATCCAGTTGCTATATAATAAATAGCATATGGTTCAAATGGCTCTGAGCACTATGGGACTTAACATCTTAGGTCATCAGTCCCCTAGAACGTAGAACCACTTAAACCTAACTAACCTAATGATATCACACACATCCATGCCCGAGGCAGGATTCGAACCTGCGACCGTAGCGGTCGCGCGGTTCCAGACTGAAGCGCCTAGAACCGCTCGGCCACACCGGCCGGCAATAAATAGCATACTTGACTCAGTTGGAAGAGATCAATAAACATGGAAGAATCCAGTTCTGCCGCTGTTGGACGTGAGCAATCCATTTGTATTTTGATGGTGCTATTACGGTAGGCTATATAGATTTCCAAGCGAGCATTTTGCTCTCTCACACCCTGGCAGCACACCTGTTGCTCCACAGTCCGCCGCCGTAAGCGAAACAGTTGGAGGACAGCAAGCACTTCTCCCTCTTCTGTTAACAGACCCTACAAAAAGTAACTTCGTTTTCACTTACAGACTATGTTTCTCCACCGCTCTTTTTGAGAGGAAAGGAGAGATACAGCTAATGAGATAGATGACAAGAAATTTTCTCCTTCTTGTAGCTGTGATTTATAAGTTTTTGGTGTCAAAATATCAGTAATGAATCCTTAAACGTAGGTACTGTTAATAACTTCTGTAGAAGTGAAGACCAAAGGAAATGAAAACTATAGGCGAAATACAAAATTTGTGACTTTGTCCTAAAGAGATGCAAAGGGCTCTTAGTAAAGTCGCAAATGAATATAAGAATGAGGGAATCGCCTTTTGGCGACGCAGGCCACTACGCTACACTATGTGATCAAAAGTATCGGGACACGTGGCAGAAAATGATTTACAAATTCGGAAACTCTGCAAGTGTTGGTGGTCTCTGTCAGTCAACAGACGAGGTCTGCCTGTACGCTTTTGTGCTGTACGTGTCCCTTTACGTTTCTACTTCACTATCACATCGGAAACAGTGGACCTAGGGATGTTGAGGAGTGTGGAAATCTCGTGTACAGACGTATGACACAAGCGACACTCAATCACGTGACCACGTTCGAACTCAGTGAGTTCCGCGGAGCGCCCCATTCAGCTATCTTACAATGTCTAATGACTACTGAGGTCGCTGATATGGAGTACCTGGCACTAGGTGGCAGCACAATGCACCTAATATGAAAAACGTATTTTTTTGTGGGTGTCCGGATACTTTTTTCATAGCGTATATCGTCAAGATTGGCGTATTATTATAGTTATCACGATAAATATCGTGATGTTGAGCTGTAGAGAAAGAAACGTCCTACAACACTATTGGGCAGAACACTACACAGATCAGTTCTGTCCCACACCATCGTTCAACCACTTTCTCCAAGTTCTTCTCAGTAGCAGGAACCAGATTCTGAAATAACCTGCATTACGGTAGAGAACTGAATAACATCTCCAGCTTCAGAAAACAGTTAAGGGATACCTACAAAAGCAACAACTAACATTGTTTCTGTACGCAATCGTTACGCTGCTACAGCTCTCTTCCAAACCTGATTCTCATCATTTCCCAAGTTTCTTAGCCTACGAAGTCTCCCGTATTTTTTTCCCAAGAACTCGCTGTACCAGAAAATATCTATTTTGCACAGCTACAAATTCATCTTATATCTGCTACTATCATTATTCTTACTATTGTCATTATTATAACTGTCATCGCTGTTAACAGTAACGGCTGCAATAGTACAAGTACTGCTAGTATTGACTTATTAGTTCGTAATCTGGTTAATTTACTCACACAGCCACTTCAGGCACTCGCATCATATTAATACTAGTTGTCATATTAAAATTGTTATCCTTACCAACATATGATGTAAAAAAAAGTACTGTATATGAATGAAACCCTGGTCCGATGTAAGAGAAGGCCTGATGGCCCTTACCAAACCAGGTCAAATAAAAAAAAATAAAATAAATAAAACTAATGGCCTCGTCCTTTGAGGGCTTCGATAGTGCTTTTCGTCTCGGTCCCATGCAGAATTACACGAATTTGCTAAAGCTGCGTGTTGGTAAATACTGATGTGTCTTCCAAAAGCTGGTCAACACTGTCGCAAGTGAGGCGTTATTGCAACTCGCTTGACAGTACAGTGGCAGCTGCGAAGTGGAGGAGGGGCGGATCCTCGTCCCTGGAGCGGCAGCTACACTCTGTGTGTGCTGGGCTACAGCGGGGTTCAGTTTAACTCGCACGATTACCACTGAACACCATATTCAAGACTGTATGCAGCTGTAAATGTGCAATGAAGCTTCCAGTTGATCATAATTTTTCAGATTAATACAGAGCTATCTAAAATGAATATAGCCATTACAAAGATTTGTAACTATTTAATGCACAGCGATACTTCGATATGAATTCTAGAGTATGTAAAAAAATTCACAAGTTTTTTTATATAGTTTCTCGGTGATTGATGCCAGCATAAAAGCTGTACACGCCATTTTCCTTTACCAAGCCACGCATTTCAACGAACATTTATGTGGACATACGTAAGCAACGGCTGATGGTGTAGTCTCCACAGATTACATCATTCAGCAAGGTGGAGCACTCCGACATTGGGTTATGGAGGTTTGCATATTTTTTAAGTTAGCATCTTCCACACCATTGCATCGGTCATACTGCAGATGGCAACGCTATGGTGTGCTATTGGCCACCTATACCTCTGGACCTGATACCCACGGACGTCCTTTTATGAAGTTATGTGAGAGACCCAATGGTTGTGCCTTTTTTGCCGAAAACAATTCCGGAGCTCAAAATGCGTATTTACAATGCGCTCGCGTGTGTGGCACATACACAGGACACAAATAAAGCAAATATAAAATCTTTGATTTTCTTCTACATTCTCCGCAATCTTCTACGTGGCCGGTGGAAGGGCAACAATATCTTGATTTACATCTTAACATCTTATACGGACTGCGGGCTCATGGTTCTTAAGCCCTTATGATATGTAGGTAACTGGGGTTGACGTTATTGAGGGACTTTAATTATCCCACGAGGCCCCGTAATGCGATGCTAGCGCCGAGGCGTGACAGAGCCGGTCGATTCCAGGTGCGGACGCAGGAATTAGACCTTATTCAGGAACTTCTGTGTGGTGTGTATGATCGGGTCTTGAGCAGTCAGTTCGTTCAGCTCAAGATGTAGATCCAGGACTCGTGCCCATCTCGGTGTCCCCAAGATGAGACGCAAACACCGGTTCTGAAGTCGCTGAGTGGGTCAGAGATTGCAAGCACATGTTGTTTCCCCAAGAAGATCAGCCATAAAAGATCGCTGGGAGAACTGTTGCTCGAGCGAGGCGATGTTTCGTGTGGACTTGCATATCAGTGCTGGCAAGCAAAGGATACAGGTGTATCATGAGGCGAAGGATCTGTACCCGTTTCTCCTTCACGTGTTGTTTAAAGAGGAATTTGCTGTCCAGAATGACCGCTAAATTTCTGACACGATCAGCCCATCCCAGTTCCCTTTGGTGAAGGGTCCAGCCCGCCTTCCTACCTTGCAAGTTGTTAGACAGTGTTAGATGAACTGTCTCTTCGCCAACAGGTGCAGGATTTGTCTGACGCCTAATTATGGGTATAGAGGAGAGTAGGGGCTGCAGGTAATAGTGCACGAACCAGGATTGCAGTCCCACATGTTCAGCAGGGAGGTGAGTCTATCGTGTTTTGGACTGGTATCATCTACAGATCTCGAACGTCTCTCATCGCTAGCGAAGGTAATTTGAAGACGGTTTCTATTGTTACAGAATCCTTTAATGTTTTGTTCAGTAGTACAGTCAACATTTCAGTGACAAATCCGTCTTTCAAGACGATAATCCACGAATACACCTTACTCAACTTCTCCAGGAGGCAGGATTCACTGGAGTGGAATGTTATGTGGTATTTACTTACTGAGCGTGCTTCAAACCAGCTAAAATTTTCAGTGCTTCTTTGCAGGAAACCACGTCACACACTGTATGACCTCAGGAGAACCGTAAAATGCAGCAGCAACCTCCTGGCTACATTGTTGACAGCATGTCAAAAAAGGTTGGCGTGTGTTACAAAGCACGAAATGAAAAGCTATGGTATTTAATCTCGTTCAACAACAAATTTTAGGTACAGAGTTTTTTTTGTGATATGTTACAACACAGCATCACCGGTTTTTTGCAGTCTAACTGTGTTGGCGAGGCAGTAACTCTATCCACAGGGCAGTGACATTTGGAGGTGTGGTGGTGGGACTTGTAGTCCCGTACCACCCTCCGACGGTGACAGTACTACATCAGTCAGCCAGAAAGATTTAGCCTGACGTGGGTGGGTAAGGTGGGAAATTATTGGACACAGAATGGGGGCAGGTCCCGCCAAGGGATGCATCCGTGGTGGGCGTACCAAGCCTATCGTTAGCCATAGTCGGAATCCGATTCCTATAGGATGGTTGGGGAAGCCGGATGTTGATGCCAGCGGCGTGGAAGTGTGGTCCCAACGTGGTGTAATCCTTGGGTAATGTACCGCAAGGCATCCACTTACTCATAGAGCCGCTACGCGCTGTTGCGTATGGTCGACTTGAGGGGGACGATATCCGCTTCCTCGTGGAGAAAAAAATGGTTCAGATGGCTCTGAGCACTATGGGACTTAACATCTGTGGTCATCAGTCCCCTAGAACTTAGAAATACTTAAACCTAACTAACCTAAGGACATCACACACTTCCATGCCCGAGGCAGGATTCGAACCTGCGACCGTAACGGTCACGCGGTTCCAGACTGAAGCGCCTAGAACCGCACGGCCACACCGGCCGGCCCTCGTGGAGAGTGGCAATTCTCGTGAGTGGCGGGCGGGTAAGGTGGGAAAGTATTGGACACAGAATGGGGGCAGGTCCCGCCAAGGGATGCATCCGTGGTGGGCGTACCAGGCCTATCCAATTCCTATAGGATGGTTGGGGAAGCCGGATGTTGATGCCAGCGGCGTGGAAGTGTGGTCACAACGTGGCGTATTCCATCGCCAGTGTGCCGCAAGACATCCACTTTCTCATGGAGCCGCCATGCGTTGTTGCATATGGTCGTTTTGAGGGGGACGATATCCTCTTCCTCGTGGAGAGTCACAATTCTCGTGAGTGGCGGGGCGTGCAGGCTCCACTTGAGGTTGTTTTAAGCAATATTGTACTGCTTTCTTCTGAAACAGTCTGCGAAAAATAAAATGCTGCGATATGAAAATGTGCGGTTTCGTTTTATTTCTTGCAGTCAGTTTCAACTACGATAGCAGGACATCTAAAACATTAAACAAATTTTTTGATATTTTTATTGTTATGGATAAAGAAACCTTGATTGGGAATCGATATGTTTGGATATTTTTAAACAAAAATTACATACACTGCTACACTAAGTGATCAAAAGTACCCGGCCAACAGGCTGAAAATGACTTACAAGTTCGTGGTGTCCTCCATCAGCAATGCTGGAATTCAATATAGTGTTGGTCCACCCTTAGTCTTGATGACAGCTTCCACTGTCACAGGCATACGTTCAATCGGGTGCTGAAAAGTTTCTTCGGGAATGGCAGCCCATTCTTCACGGAGTGCTGCACTGAGGAGAGGTATCGATGTCGGTCGGTGAGACCTGGCACGAAGTCGACATTCCCAAAACACCCCAAAGGTGTTCTATAGGATTCAGGTCAAGACTCTGTTCAGGTCAGTCCATTACACGGATGTTATTGTCGTGTAATCACACCACCACAGGCTGTGTATTTTGAACATGTGCTCGATCGTGTTGAAAGATTCAATCGCCATCCACGAGTTACTCTTTAACAGTGGGAAGCAAGAACGTGCTTAATGCATGAATGTACGCCTGTGCCGGCCAGAGTGGCCGAGCGGTTCTAGGTGCTAAAGTCTGGAACCGCGTGACCGCTACGGTCGCAGGTTCGAATCCTGCCTCGGGCATGGATGTGTGTGATGTCCTTAGGTTAGTTAGGTTTAAGTAGTTCTAAGTTCTAGGGGACTGATGACCTCAGATGTTAAGTTCCATAGTCCTCAGAGCCATTTGAACCATTTTTTGTAAGCCTGTGCTGTAATAGTGCCACGCCAAACAACATGGGGTGCAAGCCCCCTCCATGAAAAACACGACAACACCATAACACCACCGCTTCCGAATTGTACTGTTGACACTACACACGCTGACAGATGACATTCACCGGACATTCGCCATATCCACACCCTGCCATCGGATCGCCACATTGTGTACCTTGATTCGTCACTTCGCAATGTTTTTCCACTGTTCAGTCGTCCAATGTTCACGCTCCTTACACCAAGCGAGGCGTCGTTTGGCATTTCCAGCGTGATGTGTGGCTTATGAGCAGCCATAAAATCCAAGTTTTCTCACCTCCCGCCTAACTGTCATAGTACTTGCAGTAGATTCCTGTGTGATGGTCTGGATAGATGCCTGCGTATTACACACTACGACCCTCTTCAACTGTCGGAGGTCTCTGTCAGTCGGCCTGTACGCTTTTGTGCTGTACGTGTCCATCCACGTTTGCACTTCACTATCACATCGGAAATAGTGGACCTAGGATTTGTTTAGGAGTGTGGAAATCTCGCGTACGGACGTATGACGCAAGTGACACCCAATCACCTGACTACGTTCAAAGTCCGTGGGTTCCACGGAGTGCCTCGTTCTGCTCTTTCACGATATCTAATGACTACTGAGATCGCTGAGATGGAGTACCTGGCAGCAGAGTGCAGCACAATACACCTAATATGAAAAACGTATGTTTTTGGGGGTGTCCGGATACTTTTGATCACATACTGTATGTGCTGTTTTGTTTTGTTCCTCGCAGTCGGTTTTAACAGAGAACACTCATAGCTTATGATTAGAATTCTACAGTGGAATCTGAATCGTCCGAAACTTCGTAATCCTATCTGTTCGCAGATTAAAGCTATGCGAAACGCTGTCATTGAAATTACTATTGTCGCAGATTCGGCAGTAAGAGAGGTGTCTCGTACCTTATATGCCAATGATCCCAAACCAGTTAGCCATTTATTTTCAGCAGCTTCGATTCCCTACCAAGGTTTCTTTGGACATAACAATAGAAAAACATCAAAGTCAGCGAGGGAGGGGTGGTGGTGGGGAGCGGGGGGGGGGGGGGGGGGGAAGGTTGATCGGTTGGCTGGTTGGTTTGTTTGGGAGAGGGAACCAAACAGCGAGGTCATCGGTCACGTTGGATTAGGGAAGGATGGCGAAGGGCGACTGCTAGGTTGCAGGTTCGAATCCTCCCTCGGGCATGGATGTGTGTGATGTCCTTAGGTTAGTTAGGTTTAAGTAGTTCTAACTTCTAGGGGACTGATGACCACAGATGTTAAGTCCCATAGCGCTCAGAGCCATTTGAACCATTTTTGATGGCGAAGAAAGTCTGGCGTGCGTTTTTAAAGGAATCGTTTTGTCATTTGCCTGAAGCGACTTAAGGAAATAATGTAAAACCTAAATCAGGATGGACGGACGGAGGAGAAGAGGAAATAGGCAGATAGGCAGATAGGGGGGAGGGAAGGGGAGAAGGAGAATGGATGAGGTTCAAATGGCTCAAATGGCTCTGAGCACTATGAGCCTTAACTGCTGAGGTCATCAGTCCCCTAGAACGTAGAACTACTTAAACCTAACTAACCTAACGACATCACACACATCCATGCCCGAGGCAGGATTCGAACCTGCGACCGTAGCGATCGCGCGGTTCCAGACTGTAGCGCCTAGAACCGCTCTGCCACACCGGCCGGCAATGGAGGAGGCTGTGGAGAAAGATACGAGGAGGAGGAGAAGGACAGAGAGAAGGGGAGTAGGGCGGAGAGAGGGGGAGTATGGCGAAGAGGAGATAAATAATGAGCGGAGAGAGGAGGGGATGGCAGAGAAAGAGGGAGGAGACCAGCACGTGCATATAATTTATTTATTTATTTATTTATTGTTCCATGGGACCAAATTAAGGAGAAGTCTCCATGGTCGTGGAATGAGTCAATACATGAAATTATAACACGATAGTAGAACCAGATAAAATGAAATATAAGAAACGTATTCAGGTGACAATTCGTAAGTTTAAATAAAGAAAATCAACAATATAATACTGGAATTTGCTTAATTTTTCAGCTCTTCCAGGATCTCCTCGACAGAATAGAAGGAGTGAGCCAGGAGGAAACTCTTCAGTTTAGACTTAAAAGTGTTTGGGCTACTGCTAAGATTGTTGAGTTCTTGTGGTAGCTTATTGAAAATGGATGCAGCAGAATAGTGCAATCCTTTCTGCACAAGAGTCAAGGAAGTGCATTCCACATGCAGATTTGATTTCTGCCTAGTATTAAGTGAGTGAAAGCTGCTAACTCTTGGGAATAAGCTAATATTGCTAACAACAAGTGACATTAAAGAAAATATATACTGTGAGGGCAATGTCAGAATTCCAAGACTATTGAATAGGGGTCGACAAGAGGTTCTCGAACTTACACCACATATAGCTCGAACAGCCCGTTTTTGAGCCAAAAATACCCTTTTTGAATCAGAAGAATTACCCCAAAAATTAATACCATATGACATAAGCGTATGAAAATATGCGAAGTAGACTACTTTTCGTGTTGAACTGTCACTTATTTCAGATACTGTTCTAATGGTAATAAAGCAGCATATAGTTTCTGAACAAGATCCTGAACATGGGCTTTCCACAACAGCTTACTATCCATCCGAACGCCTAGGAACTTGAACTGTTCCGTCTCGCTTATAATATGCCCATTCTGTCTGATCAAAATATCGGTTATTGTTAAATTGTAAATTAGAAACTGTAAAAACTGAGTCTTACTGTGATTTAGCATCAAATTATTTTCCACAAGCCACGAACTTATTTCATGAACTAAATTATTTGCTAATGTTTCAATATTACACACAAGATCTTTCACTACCAAGCTGGTGTCATCAGCAAACAGAAATATTTTTGAATCACCTGTAATACTAGAAGGCATATCATTTATATAAATAAGAAACAGCAGTGGCCCCAGCACCGACCCTTGGGGAATGCCCCACTTAACAGTGCACCATTGGGACTGAACATCACTACCACTCTCAATATTGCGGAAAATTATCTTCTGCTTTCTGTTCTTAAAGTAAGAGGCGAACCAATTGTAAGCTACTCCCCTTAATCCATAATGGTCCAATTTCTGCAGTAATATTTTATGGTCAACACAGTCAAAAGCCTTCGTTAAATCAAAGAAACCACATAGCGTTCGCAACCTTTTATTTAATCCGTCCAAAACCTCACAGAGAAAAGAGAATATAGCATTTTCAGTTGTTAAACCATTTCTAAAACCAAACTGCACATTTGAGAGCAAATTATGTGAATTTAAATGCTCCAGTAACCTTGCATATACAACCTTCTCGATAACTTTATCAAACACCGATGGCATAGAAATAGGCCTATAATTGTCAACATTATCCCTGTCTCCCTTTTTACAAAGTGGCTTCACTACCGAGTACGTTAATCGGTCAGGAAACCGACCACTCTTAAAGGAAAAGTTACAGATATGGCTAATTACTGGGCTAATATACATAGAACAATACTTCAGCATTCTGCTAGATACCCCGTCATATCCATGAGAGTTCTTGGTCTTTAGTGATTTAATTGTTAACTCAATCTCCCTCTTGTCAGTATCATGGAGGAGCATTTCAGGTAACAGTCTCGGAACACTTTTTTCTACAAACGCTATATGATTCCCTGTTGGGACTAGGTTTCTGTTTAGTTCACCTGCTATATTCAGAAAGTGATTATTAAATACTGTACATATATGCGACTTATCAATAACACGGACATTCCCACTATGCACTGATTCTATATCCTCGACCTGTCTCTGCAGACCAGCCACTTCCTTTACGACTGACCATATGGTTTTAATTTTATCCTGAGACTTAGCTATTCTATCTGCGCACCACATACTTTTTGCTTTCCTAATAACTTTTTTAAGCACCTTACAATACTGTTTGTAATGGGCTGCTGCATTTAGATTTTGACTGTTTCTAACGTTTTGATATAATTGCCACTTTGTTCTATACGATATTCTTATCCCTCTAGTCAGCCACCCAGGCTGCCTGTTTGTGCTAGTACCCTGTTTTGAACGTTCTAACGGAAAGCAACTTTCAAAGATCGCGAGAAAATTCTTGAGGAAAGCATTATATTTATCGTCTACTGTATCAGCACTATAAACATCTTGCCACTCTTGTTCCTTGATAAGGCTTTGAGCACTATTGGACTTAACAGCTATGGTCATCAGTCCCCTAGAACTTAGAACTACTTAAACCTAACTAACCTAAGGACAGCACACAACACCCAGCCATCACGAGGCAGAGAAAATCCCTGACCCCGCCGGGAATCGAACCCGGGAAATTCCTTGATAAGGTTTACAAAGGTCTCCACAGCAACTGGATCAGGTTTCCTAAAAATTTGATAACAATATTTAACATGTGTTGCAGCACAAAAATATTTTAGAGTTAAAACTTGTGCATCATGATCTGAAAGGCCATTCACCTTTTTGCTAACAGAATGCTAGTAATGAGGAATGAACAAAAATGTTGTCTATGGTTGTTCTACTGTGCCTTGCACTCTCGTTGGAAAAAATACGGTTTGCACAAGATTATATGAATTAAGGAGGTCTACCAGCATCCTTTTCCTTGCACAATCACTTATGCAATTAATATTGAAGTCACCACATATAACTAACTTTTCGTATTTCCTATAAAGTGAACCAAGAACCTCCTCTAGCTTCAGCAAAAATGTTGTGAAATCGGAGTCTGGGGATCTATAAATAACAACAGTTAGAAGTTTAACTCCACTAAATTTAACCACACCTGCACAACATTCAAACACCTTTTCAGTGCAGTACTTTGAAACATTAATTGACTCAAATGGGATACCGTTTTTCACATACATGGCTACTCCCCCACACCACAAAGAGCTCCTAGAAAAGCTGCCAGCCAACCTGTATCCTGGTAAAGGAAGCCTCTGAATTATCTCCTTATTTAAGAAGTGTTCAGATATACCAATAATTTCAGAGTCAACATCTATAAGCAGTTCACTAACTTTATATCTAATACCTTGTATATTTTGATGAAATACACTAATTCTCTCATTACTCGGATACCTAAGCTTTGTCGAAAGTGGTTTCTTTGTTAGAGAGACTTCCCTCAAGCAGGAATACCTATCGACTGACTTCAATCTAAAAAAGGTGCAGCTCTAACACCCACTAGCACAGGAATTTTCCCATGAGTGATCCCACCACCTCCACCTATGCTGTCACCTATAAGCTTTGCCAACCGCCCCTTTCCATACCTGTTGAGGTGCAGGCCATGTCTAGTGAAACCCGTCCTGCTGATAGACTTCACCGACACCACTGAAATGTGACTCATGCCTTCTGTCATCAGCGCACCCCCAAGTCTCATGTTATTACGCCTGACGGCTGTATTAAGATGAGGCCGATCGTGACGCTGAAACAGTTCCACAAAATGCACATTCGTGTTGCCAGTCTAAGTGGCTATCTTTTCCAAGTCACCATCTATGTCATACTCCCCATTCCAATCAATAATATTACGAGCCCCACCCACAATCACTACCTGATCCTCTTTAGTAAAATCCCTACATAACCCCCCCCCCCCCCCTATGTTAACAGTCACCTGAGCCAATCCTGCACTAGGCTTCACAATGCTGGTGACCTGGTACTCACTCCCCAACACTTCCTGCAACTGCTGGCCTACACCTCTACCATGAGAACTACCTAACAGCAGAACCTTCTTCTTTCTCTTAGACTTTGCAACTGCCCTAGCCACCGTAACTGCTGAGGTCTGCTGCATACTTCCTACATCTACAGCTACTAGAGATTCCTCTCCACTAGACCCTGACAGTTGGTCATATCTATTGTAAACACCAATAGTAAAACTATCTGAAAATCTTCTTCTCCTAGCAGATCTCTTGCCAACAGCCAGCTCCCATT
Source organism: Schistocerca cancellata (assembly GCF_023864275.1). Lineage (NCBI taxonomy): Eukaryota > Metazoa > Arthropoda > Insecta > Orthoptera > Acrididae > Schistocerca > Schistocerca cancellata. The sequence continues at coordinate 390,553,103 of NC_064627.1, forward strand.
CCCCAACCCCCTTCTCCCTCTTCATCCTATCTAGCTCCTCCTGTGCGTTTTTCAACTGCACCTGAAGGGCACAGATCTTACGCTCCTGCTCCTCTATCAACTTACTCATGCTACATAACCTGCAGTTCCAGGAGAGGATCTCACAAAAATGCCCACTGGCTTCCCCATTGCATTCCCCCCAGTGAAAATACTTCGAACAAGTCTCACACCGCAATCCACTACTCACGAACCTACGGCAAACCCCACACTTCTCACTCATGGTAAAATTTGACAGTTATTGAAGAAGAAAACTACTTTATCTAAGTTCCACTCCTACAATAAGAAGATGTTAAAAAACTGACTGCAATAATCACAGACTTACTCTACAAGGGAAGTAACTACTATTATTAACAGTATTAATTAACAGCAAATGAGAATACAACAAAAGACTAACACAGAAAGAAAATCAAAAGTCTAATAACACAGTAACGAAACTGAAAACAGTTCCCAAAAATTTCTTCTGAAACTATTTCTCCAGAAAACACCAAGAACACCGGTTGAAAGACTACTAAAGTTCCTAAATAAACCACTATACACGAACAATTAGTTAGTACTTAGCTTTCGATGCGCCGCTACAGCTGCAACTGGTCAGCAACTGCGAATCATTGCTGGGTTCGATAGCATATAATAAAACTTTGTGAACGAATTTCTCATCCCAATGGAGATTGCATGTGTGGTGGTCCTCCATCCCCCCCCCTCCCCACCCCCGCCCCACGAAGGAGGTTTCGTTTTGGAACTGCAGGGATTAGTTAAAAAAATGGCTCTGAGCACTATGGGACTTTACTGCTGTGGTCATCAGTCCCCTAGAACTTAGAACTACTTAAACCTAACTAACCTAAGGAGATCACACACATCCATGCCCGAGGCAGGATTCGAACCGGCGACCGAGGGATTAGTTATACGGGTGTCTAAAGAGCGCATTTGTTCGCGATGGCCGTGCGGAGTAGCCACGTGATCTTAGGCGTCTTGTCACCGTGAACGTGGCTACCCTGTCGGAAGTTCGAGTCTTCCCTCAGGCATGGGTGTGTGTATGTGTGTGTTTCGTCCTTAGTGTAAGTTAGTTTAAGTTAGGTTAAGTAGTGTGTAAGCTTAGGGACCGATGACGTCAGCAGTTTGGTCCCATAAGATCTTACCACAAATTTCCAAAATGTTCGCGATGACACAATTGTCCGTGCGTGGCGCTATAACTCCGCCAACACTCCCGCAGCCCCATGTGTGTTATATGGCTGGTAGATCTCAAATCCCCATACACGCAGAAGACGTCGTTTGGAAACACATAGGTCGAGTTCAAAGACATGCGTGTCAAAAGAGGGCATCGTACCAGTGTACTTCTTAAGGGGAGATGGTGATGATGCTTGGAATCGAGTGCCCAAGTGGCCGACACTGGCCGAAATGTTCCTTGTGCAATGCTTCAGAATGTTCCAAAATATTATAGGGTCTTCCACAAGATTCGAAAATGTTCTAGATCTCTGAGGTAATCAGGAATGAATGGGAGGTACATTATTTAAACACTAAGTCATTTTCGACAAACGTTTCCAGTTATTCCAAAGTAAATTCTACCAGATGAAATCAATGTATATTTAAAGAAATCATTTCCTTGGACTCGAGTGAGAAAAGCACAATTAATAACAAATATGATAGTTCATCTTTCCAGTGATGAAGAAGCGAAACACTTTGGCGGAAAACTTTTACAAATTAATGAATTTTGTAACTAGCCAAATTGAACTTACAAAATGATTTTTGTAACATTCTCAACAGCTCAAGTAAGTTAATAGATAAAGACTTTCCAAAAGTTGTTCAAAAATAAGAAGCGGTTCTTTTTCACATTCTGACTGAGTAACACATGGCGGCTAATAATACGTGATGCACCTACGCAGCTTCACACACTACTGTATACATGCAAGAAAACTTCAAAACGTAAGTTATTAATTTTTTGGTATGGCACGTAATTTTTATTGAAGGCTGCATTATTATTCAACGTGACACCGATACGTGACACTGTTTTTAAACACACTTACCAAGTCTCTGTCAATAATGGTATGAATATTCTACGAAGCATTCAGCTCCTCGACGATAAAAATTTGCACCTTGGTCACAGAGCCATTCCACAACCCTTATGCTGGAAACTCACTTTCGCCCCAAGGGGTGGATGTTCTGTAGGACGATGGTCAGGAACTGGATGATGTCTGCAGCCGTATGGGGAGGGCGCAGGGAATTGTTGGGGCGGACGGGCTGGTCGATGTGGCGAACGGGGCCAATGAGCTCAGGGTGGGTGGGAGGGGATTTGGCTTGGCCCAGATGTTCTTTCAGTTTGTCGAAATGATGGAAATCACATGGTGCAAGATCTGGAGTTCCCAATCGGCGTCAGCCACGTCTGTGCAGTCTTGGTAATTTCACTACCGCAGAACAATAAGTTTAGTTTGGTCCATAAATCGCCAGAATTTTACTGTGAATCTGTATGCAATTTAAACATACTCGCCCACAAGAACGTTCTATCCCGTGTACTTCAACTTTAAAGCAGGTTTCCATTTGCCACGCCATTTCATTCCCATACTGTGATGGACATGTTATTTGTACCACAGCAGAACTGTGTCTGTAGAAAACCCGGATCATACAGTCTCTGCTGACGATGCACCACTTGTTGAGCAATGGTCTTAGCGTCAGACGTCATGTGTAACTTACTTTATGAAGTCTCTACTATAACGCACACGCACGGTCTCGCACACGCACAGGCACACGCACATATATATCCTGCACAGAACAAATTTTCAATCTAAAGACCGTGCTAAAATTCAAAACAGTCACAAACAGCCCAATAATTTGCAGGTTTTTGACTTTAAAAAAGCATACAACTCAGCTGACCGGCAGGCACTTTTTGACATCCTTGAAGAACAAAGGTTAGACCCAAAAGCCCTTAACTGCATCAAAGAAACATTGAACGATACTACCTCCAAGGTGAAATTCATGGGTGAAATATCCGAACCCTTCCTGTTCAAAACTGGCGTCCGATAAGGTGGTGGTCTGTCTCCTCTCCTATTCAGCATGGTGCTGGACAAGGTCATACGCGAATCGGGAAAGGAACTGAAGAAAAAAAACTGCTGGAAACCTATGCAGGGGGGGGGGGGGGGGGGGCGAGTCACGGATGACACAAGAATTTCATGTTTAGTTTTTGTTGCTGAGTTAGCCCTACTAGCGGACGATGAGATACCAGCAATAGAGCAGTTTGAAACCCTTCAAGAATGTGCAGACAACGTTGGTCTGCAAATATCTTTCCTAAAGTCTGAGTTCATCGTCAGAAAAACTGACACCCAAAACGTGACTGCAAAATACGCTCATATCAATAGAGTCCCATAGTTTAAATCCTTAGGTGAAGTCCTTGAACCTACAAGGCGAGAGAAAATAGCATAAAACATTCACCTCCAAAAACTAAAGGGAGTCTATGGAAGAACATACAAGCTGTACAACACAGAATGCTTGTCCAAAATCACTAAAATTAGGCAGCATAGTACAGTATTAAATCTTGAAATCCTGTATGTCAGTAAAACCCTGAGTCCACACAAAAGTTGACCTAGAAAACTTATTAGAGGAAGAGCGTAAAATCATAAGAAAGACACTAGGGCCAAAGAAAACATAAGAGCGCTATAGATTACAATCTCGTCAAACCATTGAGAACTTGTCCAGCCTTGCAACACACATTAGAAAAAGGCGATTAAAATTTTTTTTGTACGTCTCTAGGCTTCCTACAACAAGACTTACAAAATTCTAAAATACATAGTTGGACTTAAAACTATACTCTGGATACAAGAGGTCAAAAAGAACCTATAAAAAATTCAGATGAATTATTCAGATACTTTGGACAGAAAGGTATTTAAGCAGAAAGTTGGCAGATGAGAAGTTAAGTCAGAGAACGAAGCTCCGAAGAAAGCACGAACAAAATGGACAGAGGAAAGGAAGAGAGCCCATGCAGAAAAAATGAGAGCAGTGTGGAAAAAAAGGATAAAGGATCAAGAAGCTTTGCGTGATCCAACAAGGTCTAATCACACATAATAATTATATCCCTCTCTTACCAACAGGGTACCCCTCTGCCCACAATAAACTCGTTTCTTATTTGGCTGAAAGGAACCGAAGCCCTATACTAGGCCGGATCTCCGATACCCAATTCTAAGTGCTTTAGACCCGCACTGCCGTTTTTGAGTATCAGTACTATGTTTTTACGAACGCCATTGCAGTAGCTACTGCAATATTCGCTTTCTACTAGTAGAGGGCATTTTCGGCATTTAGTAAACGTCGTTCAGGAAGTGTAATAACGAGCCACTTGACAAATAAATATTTATTTCATGGTGCACTGCTTTATTTACCAGCCGTTAATTAGAGTCTCGTAAATGTGTTTGCTGACTTTAATGTGCTTTGTGGAGATAAAACAGGTGCGAGCAAACAAACAAAAAATGCAAAATTATTTTACGTTGCTCGGTTTACGAGCATTTCAGCGTTAACGGCCACCAGAAGAAGTTACGGTATTTTATAGGGAACGCCGTAACCGGTAGAAATAAAAAGTAGCGTTTGTGTGCACGTGACGGCTATAAAGAGAAAAGCGATGGAGAATTGGTCCGCTGGTGCACGGAATGTGAGGTGGTGCTCCGATTCAGACGCTGTGCGCGTGGCGGTGTGCGGCGGCCTTCAGATCCGCATTTGGCAAACTTGATTACAATTTGCCACTACTTTCCCGGTAGCACTTCTAGCAGATCCCAGGATTTTTGCTTCAGTAATGCCTCGGTCATCTATGTTCCTTGTCCGATTTAAGTAAAGCTATGTCATTGTGACTGACGGGACTTTAGAATAAAGCAAAAAAAAAAAAAAAGTGTTTAGGCACAGACTGCAGACAGCAGGACAGCAGATGAATGACATATGACTTATAATCCGCGATATGAAACCATTTACGTCCCTGACGTTCTACCGTTTGCAGAATTTATATTAGTTCTTGATCAGTTGTTTATATCAATTATGATTACCGAATGCTCAGTGTGTGTTAAGAAAATAGTGTAAATTTAACAAAACATTCAGCTAAGAAATGCAGCGTCAAAATATTTAAAACATGGGAAATCTGAAAGAGAAAAAATTGCAGGTGTTCCTTACGTTGGAGCCATCGGTGGCATACAAATGGTTCACTGTAAAGCCGTCCTCACGTGAGACTAGGCAGCTCACTTGCACGTGGTAGTGGACGCGATATCCAACCGTACACCCCGGATCACACGGGACGTGCCTGTTATCGTGATTCGCGACTGTAGCGCTCTCCAGAAGCAGATGTCGCCTGTATCCAGCTCGGATAACACACAGTTTGTTTACGAACATGGACAAAAATGGTTCAAATGGATCTGAGAACTCTGGGCCTTAACATCTGAGGTTATCAGTCCCCTAGAATTTAGAACTGTTTAAACCTAACTAACCTAAGGACATCACACACATCCATGCCCGAGGCAGGAGTGGAGTCTGCGACCGTGGCAGTCGCGCGGTCCCGGACTGAAGCGCCTAGAACCGCTCGGCCACAACGGCTGGCCGAACATAGACGCCCGTAAAATTATACGTTAGTTCTAGTAAAGCACAGACTTCCTCTCTTGCCCGCACCATAGTAATGTTGTTTTCTCTTTAGTACACATAAACAAAAATTTCAATATTATGGATGTGATAGAAGACAGAAAGAAAAGTTCCACGTCCAGTCTGTAAGCACATCAGCTTATATAAGTTCCTGAGAGGGAGTGCACTTCCGTTTACGTAACTTCGAATATTACGGGCAATATTTCTCTTAAATTAATAACAAACGAGACGAATAAAAGAGATTTTTGATACAGCAATGCGCGGAAACGATACCCTTGATTTCGTTACACTGTGTGTGTATCCGTTACACTACATTGAATTAGTGTGACATATGGCCTTGGGTTTTATATTACCATCTCTTGGTCTAAGGCGTTGCAGTCGTGGACTGTGCGGCTGGTCCCGGCGGAGGTTCGAGACCTCCCACGGGCATGGGTGTGTGTGTTTGTCCTTAGGATAATTCAGGTTAAGTAGTGTGTAAGCTTAGGGACTGATGACCTTAGCAGTTAAGTCCCATAAGATTTCACACATTTATCTTTACCTTACGATCTCTTGCAGGCCTTAATCGTCTATGTGTTACAAACTGAAATTTATTTATAACAAATCTTAGCACGAAAAACTCGTTTTTGATAAACCTTGAATTTGTCGTTGCCTCAAAACGGTATACTTCCATATTCCGTAACTAGTTACACGGAAACAACTAAATAAGAAAATTCTTTATGATCAATATGACGTTTCTAGTCATTTTATTACAGCAAATCGTACCAATTACGACACGTTTTCGAGAAACCAGTGAGCTGCTGCTCTCCAACAGCACATTTTCATAGAACCTCTTCCCCCCCCCCCCCCTCTCCCCTTCTTTCCACACAGGCCTCGGCAGGCCCAAGGGTACCGATGTATCGCCGTCCAGCCGATAGATGTCACTGGATGTGGTTATGGGGGAGGGGGGCTGCAGGTGGGCAGCACACGGCTCTCCCGCCCGTTGTCACTTTTCGTCACCGGGGGACACTACAGGGTTATTACAAATGATTGAAGCGATTTCACAACTCTACAATAACTTTATTATTTGAGATATTTTCACAATGCTTTGCACACACATACAAAAACTCAAAAAGTTTTTTTAGGCATTCACAAATGTTCGATATGTGCCCCTTTCGTGATTCGGCAGACATCAAGCCGATAATCAAGTTCCTCCCACACTCGGCGCAGCATGTCCCCATCAATGAGTTCGAAAGCATCGTTGATGTGAGCTCGCAGTTCTGGCACGTTTCTTGGTAGAGGAGGTTTAAACACTGAATCTTTCACATAACCCCACAGAAAGAAATCGCATGGGGTTAAGTCGGGAGACATGACATGAATTGCTGATCATGATCTCCACCACGACCGATCCATCGGTTTTCCAATCTCCTATTTAAGAAATGCCGTACATCATGATGGAAGTGCGGTGGAGCACCATCCTGTTGAAAGATGAAGTCGGCGCTGTCGGTCTCCAGTTGTGGCATGAGCCAATTTTCCGCGGGCTACGCGTGAAACTTGCCCGCACGCGTTCAACCGTTTCTTCGCTCACTGCAGGCCAAGCCGTTGATTTCCCCTTACAGAGGCATCCGGAAAATTTAAACTGCGCATACCATCGCCGAATGGAGTTAGCAGTTGGTGGATCTTTGTTGAACTTCGTCCTGAAGTGTCGTTGCACTGTTATGACTGACTGATGTGAGTGCATTTCAAGCACGACATACACTTTCTCGGCTCCTGTCGCCATTTTGTCTCACTGCGCTCTCGAGCGCTCTGACAGCAGAAACCTGAAGTGCGGCTTCAGCCGAACAAAACTTTATGAGTTTTTCTACGTATCTGTAGTTTGTCGTGATCATATGCCAATGAATGGAGCTACAGTGAATTTATGAAATCGCTTCAATCATTTGTAATAGCCCTGTACTTCTCAGACAAGGAGCTCCTCAATTGACAAGGGCTGAGTGCAGCCCGCATGTCAACAGCGCTCTCCAGATCCTGACGGTCACTCATCCAAATGCTAGCCAAGCCCTTCGGCTCCTAACTTCGGTGATCTGACGACAACGTGTGTTACCACTGCGGCTAGGCTCTTGGCATTTATTTACGGAACGTAAGTTATATTATGAAACCGAGCAAATATGGGCTTCAACTAAACCGGCCAAGACCTATGCGGCATCTCAGAAGTCCTTTTTGTGACGTGGAATGCGTTCTCGCTTCTTATTGGTTCAACCTTTCTTAGCAGATTGCCAAAATACAGCAGAATTTGTTGTTTTGAGTTTCATGCAAGGCAATGTCTCCTCAAGGTGAAATAACAGGAAATGATATCACAAAACTCGTACAGCTCCACGTCAGCGTTACTCAATTCTTCCCCTTTGATGACGATCTAAGAATAAGATAATCCTGGCGCGGTGACTGGGAGCTTAAAAAAAGGATACTCTCAGTGTGGTGACTAGCGGAAGTACAGTAGATGCACTGATAGAAATCGAATGACCTTGGTTCTCCTGGCGCACACAGCCTGCGCTAGGCGACCACACTAGTTCGGTGCCTCGGCGTACCTATAAACGAAAGCAGATGTAACACACGGAGTTATAGTTAACATAAATGTTACATGAAACTGACTATGCAATTGTTTGATTTTTTGATGTGTTGAATGGAGCTACCCTTTGCATATAGTATTGACAGCAATCGTTGATGGTGACGGAGATATTTTCAAGCTACGTATTTATTTATTCATTTTTGGCTTTGGGAAGCAAGGGTCATATAGATAATATTCGTTACAAAAGTGCCATATTAAGATAATTGTAATGTCCAAGGTATAACAATAAAAAGAGTTCGATGTACAAACGTAGGTCTTTAATGTAAAATAAAGAGACTGACAGACGAACACCCGACAGCCAGCAGTACTGACAACAGTGCCGCGTGATAAGAGTGTTTATTACAAAGACAAGTTCATTACACAAATCAAAAAACAGAAAATCACGACCCAAGGTTCGAAACGGGCGAGCTGCAGAGCAGAACGACATCCACGGCAGCCTACAATTGAAAGCTGGACAATGGCGATGTTTACGAAGATAAATTCTTAACGCAAAGTGAAAACACAGACGTTCCAGTCTTAGAATCGGGCTGGATCCATGGGAGCACAAGATCCACACAGTTTATAGGTCAGAGCTTGATACTGGCTCCTTTTAAATAGTTCGCGAATAAGTAATACCTACATACATCGAACGGGTGAAGTAAAGGAGTTACACTTGAAGGAAGGAGTTAGCCTCTTTTATACCAACCGCCTGTGCTGTCGAGTACTTGTGCACGCCGATAGTAAGTGGTTAAGATCCGCCATTGCCGTTCTGTCCTGATCAGTGTTCAAGCGATGATTTTCTACCAGCATAGTAGTCACGTGTCTCAGCCTCATGCGGATCGAGTCATATGACGTCTATTAAGCTTCACCGAGCTGAACCATGGCCAGGAAAAGACGTTAGGTTGTGTGGCCGCCCTTATAGTGCTGTACCCCATTTTACAAAGACGATACAGACTATAAGACACACCTTAATTTTGAAGCAGTTTTTTAAAAAAATAACATTTTTATCATTTTTGTTATTATACTGCGATGCCATACTAAAAAAGCTTAGTTTATGAAACCGAACTGACCTTCAAAATCCCTGAAAATCTTCATCTGAACTTTGTTCTTCCTCTTCATATGCAAGATGGTCCCCACTGCCATCGAGAGTGTTAGCTATGCCGCGCTTCTTGAAAGGCTTACCAATAATCCTTCTCTCACTCTAGACCACAACTGTTTTATCCACTGACATCCTTGTTTCATTATAGATCGTGAATTCATGTTGAGATTTATCCATGATCCATTTGCTCCATTCCATCTCGGTGGTAGCTTCTGGCCACTTTCTGTAGGGGAAAACGTAACAGCAGCGGCATTCACAGCAAGTAGCGGCAAATGACGGAAGAGCAGAAACAGAAACTAAAAAGAAGGAAAAACGGAACGAAGAGAAGGAAGGCAGTAAAAAGTAAAAAGAGTACTGTGAAGAGCAGGACAACCAACCCTGGTAGAGCTTTTTTTGTTTTGTTTTTTTTTTTTTGACGACAAAGATGAAGACAGAGGGCATGTACTGTGAAGAAAAATTTTGCAAATTCAATGCCAGGAAAGCACCGGATTTAGTGCCAGTTGTGCTCCCTCTGAGCCTAAGAACTCTGTACAGGAGGGACACAGTTTGACTTTTATTTTATGAAAAGTGTAAACAATTCTTTTAGAATCATGTTTTACAATGAAATAAATTTAATTCTTTCTTGAAACAGTTTTTATTCCCTATTTTTGAATTTCACACTAAGTCTCCTACTTTACCGCTCACTTCGGGCAAAATGGCCATTTTGCCACGTGAAAATTGAATTGTTTAATGTATTTAATTTGATCCTGACGTAATTAAATTATTTGACATTATAATTTAGTAGTCGCACATTATAATCACTAACTTTTAAGCATTTTTCGCCCACTGCTACTCAGCTTAAAAAAATAGGAATACCCTGTTGTTGTTGTGGTCTTCAGTCCTGAGACTGGTTTGATGCAGTTCTCCATGTTACTCTTTCCTGTGCAGGCTTCTTCATCTCCCAGTACCTACTGCAACCTACATCCTTCTGAATCTGGCTAGTGTATTCATCTCTTGGTCTCCCTCTACGATTTTTGCCCTGAACACTGCCCTCCAATACTAAATTGGTGATCCCTTGATGCCTCAGAACATGTCCTACCAACCGATCCCTTCTTCTTGTCCAGTTGTGCCACAAACTCCTCTTCTCCCCAATTCTATTCAATACCTCCTCATTAGTTATGTGATCTACCCATCTAATCTTCAGCATTCTTCTGTAGCACCACATTGTGAAAGCTCCTATTCTCTTCTTGTCCAAACTATTTATCGCCCATGTGTCACTTCCATACATGGCTACACTCCACACAAATACTTTCAGAAACGATTTCCTGACACTTAAATCTATACTCGATGTTAACAAATTTCTCTTCTTCAGAAACGCTTTCCTTGCCATTGCCAGTCTAGTTTGATATCCTCTCTACTTCGACCATCATCAACTATTTTGCTCCCCAGATAGCAAAACTCATTTACTACTTTAAGTGTCTCATTTCCTAATCTAATTCCCTTAGCATCACCCGAGTTAAGTCGACTACATTCCATTATACTCGTTTTGCTTTTGTTGATGTTTATCTCATATCCTCCTTTCAAGACACTGTCCATTCCGTTCAACTGCTCTTCCAGGTCCTTTGCTGTCTCTGACAGAAGTACAATGTCTTCGGCGAACCTTAAAGTTTTTATTTCTTCTCCATGGATTTGAATACCAACTTTGAATTATTCTTTTGCTTCCTTCACTGCTTGCTCAATATACAGATTGAATTATACCTCAACTGACCATTTTATTCGGTTCTCGCCTACCTTTGACGTACATTTATTGAATTTTAAGTCCATTTTTCCTTGTTACTTAGGAATACAATTTGTTTTAGGCAGTATGAGTTCACTGAAGTTTCAAGATGTGGCACTGTGTCTAGGACAAATGCAAAATTGCTTTCAAATGTACCTCATAAAATGAGATTGTTGAAAACTGTGTGTCCCAGGTCTTCCGAAGTGAAACCATCTCCTTAAAGCAATTGACTGTTTGCTTTTTGGCAATTTCTTCCTGTATTCGTTGCTTACTATGATGAGGTCAGTTTTTGAAAAATTTTAAAAGTCAATTTTTTATATGATTTGGACTCAATGGGTTAAGGGTAAGGATTTTGCAGCTCATGTTTCCTGAGCATTTCCTTTTTTCTTGTTTTGAGCCATACTACCACTTCTGAAAGTTTGTCGTTGGAGGCCTGGTTCATCCTGTATAATGTACTGAAAATTTCCTTGTTGTTACAGCATTTGGGAATACCTGCAGCGTACGGAACACGACCACGCTCGAGACCACGTCTACAGAGTCGCTCGCCGCCTTTGTAATCGCAAGCCTCCACAATTCTCTCCCCCAGCTCTCTCTGGCCACACCTACACATCGCAGCACAGCGGTAGTGTCGCTCCTTCGGCCTCTCCACCTCGTATCGCCAGCTGCACGCGTGTACCGCCTACCTCTTCTGAGTCGTGGCTGATTAAATTCTTTCCTCTGCGCCTCCCGGACGGGGCGTGCGAAATGCGCGGCAGCGTGGCGCAGGTGGGCGGCCGCCTTTGTGTAGCTGCAGCCCCTGCCCCGCTGTGTTTGTCTTCTGACCACACCCTAAGCCCACTGTGTGCGCGCGCAGACCCGCTCGAGCCGCTTTAAACAGTGCTGCTGTTCTTCCGTCGGCAGGGTTTGCGAGAAAACAGAGCCGTGCCTCGTTCGCTGCTTGTAATCCCCTGGATTCTACCGGTAAGAACTTGCTAACAAAGTATTAGTCAGAAGGGGGAACGCTAACGAAGGCAAAGCAGAGGCAAGCAACCAAATTAAACACTTACAGCGCCGTTGAACCTGTGAGTGTGCCGGTCTATAAAAAGCGTCGTGTACATGATAGCATTAGCGCCCTGCCTCTTGAGCAGTTTTGTACACTTCTGGAGGGCAGTTTCTTACGACGACGGGCAGTAACGAATATTTTGGATTACCACTTTCGTGTTTTTTCTGCTGGACACCGTATATGAAACTGACCTTACGATCCGTCTTTGAGACTTAACCGAAAGTAATCCATATAGCAAATCGTTGCCAAGCATTGTTACCAAAAATATCCATAAGTTCTTGACGGCTCTGCGACAGACTAATAAGTGTTCTGACAGACCTTACCTTGAACGACAATGTACAGGCTTTATGTTCGAACTGAATGCGAGAAAGACATTTCTGTGCTATGTTGTGAAAACGTGCGGTTTCGATTTATTTCTCGCAGCCACGTTCAACTATGATAGAAAGGCATGTAATCCAGCACACAGATTGTTTCACCTCATATATGATTTCAAACAAAAATTTTATACACCACAATCTGTGGTTTTGGTTATAAATTTATTTTCAATAAAGTTTTCACAAAATTTTGTAATACTGGTGTAAAACCTTGTGTTAAGTAAATTTAAAAACGTAAGCTACGTAAATGCTTAGAGTCTTTACTTGCAATTGTAACATCTCTGTTGAAAAGACGTTGAACTTGTTAGTTTTGTGGAGACATTGGTAATAACCGAGCGTAGTCGCGTAGTAGTTAGCATAATGGACTCACAACAGAGAGGAAAATCGTTCAAATCCAAGTCCAACCAGCCAGATCGAGGTTTTCTGTGATTTCCCTAAATTACTCCAGGCAAATGACGGGATCTTTCCGTTGAAAGAGCACGACCGATTTCCTTCCCCATCCTTGAAACAATCCGGGTTCAAATGGTTCAAATGGCTCTGAGCACTATGCGACTTAACTTCTGAGGTCATCAGTCACCCAGAACTTAGAACTAATTAAACCTAACTAACCTAAGGACATCACACACATCCATGCCCAAGGCAGGATTCGAACCTGCGACCGTAGCGGCCGAACAATCCGGTTAAGTGCTCCATCCCCAAAGACCTTGATGTCGACGGCACATTAAACCTTAATTTTCCTTCCTAGCTTGACTGGTAATAGAGAAATTTTTGTGCAGTCTGAGGGAATTACATTTATCTGAAAGTTGGTTTAGCACTGTGAAGCAATTAGCGTGTTAACCATGAAAGTTAACCATGAAAAGATTCAGAAGAGAACAACTTATGGGAGCTCTTATTATTTACGAGCAGGAGCTACGATGATCATCCACATTGAAAGTTGTATGTAATTTCTTCGAACTGACAAGGCTTTTGTCAGCAATCATACTCCGGAAAAGATAACGGCTAGGTATCAGATTTTGTAATATATCAATGTGGGCAAGACTACTTTCAATTTTACGCAAAAGTGATAAATATCTGTAGAGATAATAGTCACTTGAAATGTATTCTCTATTGATCATGTCACACTACAACCCTAAAATTAGAGTCATTTGGATCCAGACACAAAAATACTAACAGTCATTCTTCCCGCATACCATCTTTGAATGGTACGGGAGTCTCTAGAGGAAAGGAGGCGTTCTTTTCGTGAATCGATAGTGAGGAAATTTAGAGAAACAGTATTTGAGGCTGACTGCAGTACAATTTTACTGCCGCCAACTTATATTTCGCGGAAAGACCACAAAGATAAGACAAGAGAGATTAGGGGTCGTACAGAGTCATATAGGCAGTCATTTTCCCTCGTTCCGTTTGGGAGTTGAACAGGGAGAGAAGATGCTAGTTGCGGTACGAGGTACCCTCCACCACGCACCGTATGGTGGATTGCGGAGTATGTACGTAGATGTAGATGTAGATTTAGATGAATGCAATAAGGAGGGGAGCAAATGACACTACTCCACCAAGTACCCTTCGTCCTGCACCGGACGCTGACTTTGAGGAATCCAGTTACAGAGATATAAATTCACCTCTTGGCTCAGTATGTCTTTCTGCAATCAAACTAGGCGATAAAAAACGTGCAGTTCATAGTGCGTTGTGAGTGAAGTAGTGTAAGGGACTGAGATTGCATCAAAGAGTAGCATCGGTTAACTATGTTTGTATGTTCCCTGGCTAAAATCGCACACATCTTCGTGACACCAAAAACAAGACTTGGCTCTAAGTATGCGTATATATTCATTTGGAAGTGTGTCCATATCACCAAATCAAAAACACAAACTTTTGTGTACAGCAAAGTCGTCTGTTTTCCAAGGGCGCTTTTTCACAGCACTCTCGAGCAACGTCAGTACTTGGTGGAAAGTGCCGTTGCTCGAATTCTGGCTTGAATCTGTCGTAGCACATCTTCGAGGCGATCGTCAAGCCAGACCTTGTCCAAACTGACCCACTCTTGAATGGCGGCTCTGCGTAAGTCGCGCACAGTACATGGTCGATGTTGACGTCCAAGCGCAGCTCATTTCAATCGAATCTAGACACGTCCGAAGGGATTCATATCTGGATAGCAGGCAGGTTACTCCAGTCTGGTGTCCTGGCATGCTGGAGGAACGATTCCTAGAGAAATTATTGATGAGCAAGCGGGTTATCATCCGTCAAGATAAACGGTCACCAAAATGTTGGCGATACGGTCACGCTATTGGTTGCAGTACATCATCCCTGTACCGTAGGGCAGTGAGTTTGCCTTCAACCGACGACTAGAGGTGTACGATGGCTCCATGTAATGCCACCCAGAACATCATTCCACCACCATCCTGCTGGACATGTGGGACGGTATGTTGGAGGCATTCGATATTACCAGGTTGTCTACCAACACGTTCTCTGTGTTTACCAAGGTACAAACAAATCCGAGCTACGTCCGTAAACAACACCCAACACCAATCCTGGGGTGGCCATTTTGCATGATTTCTGGCCTCCTGTAAAGGAGTCCATTGTGTTGTGGTGCACGACGTGGTGCTCGACACACTCGCCAGGAATGGTAATTTCGCATCACGGAATCGTATCGTAACAGTTTGATGAATACGTGACGTCCTGTAGCCTCTTCGAACGCCAAACCGTTACTTCGACTCAGAAATGAAGATAACGATCATCCTATGCACCTGTCGGACGTGGACGGCCTGTGCGACGTAAGGACTCTACATTATCTGTCAGTTGGAATCCATTCTATGTTCGCCTCACATCAGTTTAACTCTGGTGCACACATCCAGCAACTTTCCTGGTCGGCAAGCCTTCTGCGCGTGCCGGCCGGGGTGGCCGAGCGGTTCTAGGCTCTACAGTCTGGAACCGCGCGCCCGCTACGGTCGCAGGTTCGAATCCTGCCTCGGGCATGGATGTGTGTGATGTCCTTAGGTTAGTTAGGTTTAAGTATTTCTAAGTTCTAGGGGACTGATGACCTCAGCAGTTAAGTCCCATAGTGCTCAGAGCCAACCAAACTTCTGCGCGTAACCTGATGACGCGGACGCGATCATTGGTAGCGATTGTCCTTCGTGGCATGATGGATGTTTCCTCTGCTATTCCACATACCTGTCTATGCGTACCTACTGAGGCTTTAGTTTCAGCTGAAATGTAGCCCCCCCCCCCGCCCCCTAACCCATAGGTAGCGCTCATGGTACGGTGTGTGTTTACAAGCAATGTCAGTGGTGATCTTCCGATCACTACAGGGACGACAATCACAATAGCAACATACCTGCATGACGTACCGGGGTGATGCAACGCTTTATTTCATGTGTTCATTTTGTCCGGCAAGCTTATCACACAGTACAGGTGGACCATCTCCCCTAAAAACGCGGACAGAATAGAAATAGAAAAAGGTTCGGATTCCGACTTAAGTCCAGCAAAATGTAAGTTGCACTGATGCAGCTCAATGCTTCGGTGGAATTCGTCATAAGTCGATATGATATGAGACCTTGATAGTTTCCAGTAAATGGAAAACTACACATTTTCAGGTATCGTCAGTGTGGCCTGTTTAAAGTATGACAGCGGTCTTGCCTAGTTGTCAGGGTAAAATAAAACTGGTAGCACTCCAGAAGGTATGTTTATGACATTTTTAACCAATGTAATGACGTATAACCACTTAAAACTAAACTGCTACCTATTTTATCCAAAATTGTTGACTACAAAATTTCCTCTCCGTTGCTCAAATTTTGTAAATAGCTTTTCTACTAGCTTAACAGTATAATTAACTAGTTAAAATGTATTTGCGTGGACGGACATTTTTGTACCGTACGGTAGTACGACATGGTAGACAATTCACTGTATGTCCATCTTTTCAGAGATGGTTACGGGAGTCGTCTGTTCGATAAAGGATATCAAATTAAACACCTCCAGCCGTCAAATTTCAAACCTTATTTTATTTGTCAACGAGTTTCATCGTTTTACTACGCAGCCGGCAGGTGACTGTTGGAGTGATCACGGTAGCAAATATCTACTAACACCGCCATTGCTCGCCCCTGTTTTGATCACAACCGAGGTAGATTCTTCCTACACGTCGGTCAGGGGCATGAAGATGGGGCAGTAAAACGCTGAAACTGGTTGGCAAATAAAATAAGGTTGAAAATTTGACGTCTGAAGGTGTTTAATTTGACATCCTCTGGTAGACAATTAGTGTGAAATAACGCAAAATATTCTGCAATAACGCTCGATGCCGACATCAGTCTACATAGTTTTGATGGTCGGATGTACCAAAGTCGATGCTGCTCCACTGCTGATTGGTCTGCTGTCTGAAGACAGGAAGCTCAATGAAGATATCTGGGTTACAAAGAAGATTTGATGTGCAAATATTTCAGCGAGGAAACGATTAGTAACGTATTCCATCCGCTTTTACACTCATCTCGAGATACCATAAAATCGCAGTCGAAGGAGATAAGCGGATGCTCCTTAACAAACTACCCCCAGTGGGGAAACCGACAGCGACCTTCTTATAGCGATAATGGCTCTAGGGACGAATGCAATTACGAATCAAACATTTCAATACGTCAGTGTAAATTTCTAATTCGTTATCATCCTCGGGCAAACAAAACCCGTCCCGGATGATTGGAGCTGTGTGAAATGGGGCACTGTCGTTTTAGAACTAGGGCTGTTGATAAAATATACATACCGATATTTTTTTTTCAAAAATACATTGGCGATAGTTTGTTCGCCGATATATCGGTATGGTAATGGCAATACCGAGTGCCGATATTTTCATTTTATATTATATTTCTATAAATATTTGCTCTTTTAAAATTGTGGTAGAACATACTTTTAGGTTCAATGTGTCTTACTACTTTCTGAGCTTTTATCACGCCCAGTCTCTCTCTTTGACTGTGTGAGGCAAGTATGGCTGGCACGAAGTAGTACGGTTGGACTGGGGAGTGGCGGTGTGAATGGAACAACAAGATTTCCGATGTGAAGAAATAGCAAACTAGTTGCGTTAAAAAACAATTTTTAACGCAACGAGGTTGCTATTTCTTCACATCGGCATTCTTCAAAAACAGTTGCTGAAAATAATGAACAAAACTCTGAATGACAAGACTGGTCTTTGCAATGGGCGGAGGCGTGTGAGGAAAAACGCTGGCGTAATCGGCGCTCGGCGCTACCAACAGAAGCTGCAATGTTTAACTTCACCACGCAATTCTGACACTACAACTGGTAGTTCGCCGGTGTTTTCAGAAACGAAAAAAAAGCGGGAAGTCGACATGAAGTGTTCCGGTGAAATTCGATTAGTGACGGAACCGAACGACTAACCCATCGAACACCTTTTGTTGTACTACTTACATGCAGTTACCATTGTTAGCAAAGTGGTTATCGCCAATCGTTAACGTGCATCGTTTTCCTTTCAGTTCTTGCTGTAAGGGGCATAAGCAGGCTGCTAGCTTCTTGATATACAGAATATCTAATAATAAATCAATACTCAGAATGGAAACATCCCCCAGGCTGTGGCTAAGCCATATCTCCGCAGTATCCTTTCTTTCAGGAGTGCTAGTTCTGCTAGGTTCGCAAGAGAGCTTCTGTAAAGTTTGGAAGGTAGGAGACGACGTACTGGCAGAAGTAAAGCTGTGAGGACGGGACATGAGTCGTGCTTGGGTAGCTCAGATGGATGCGGCACGATAACTCAGCGTGTTCGGTCAGAGGGTTAGCTGACCTCTGTAATAAAAAAAATTAGTTAATGGATTAACGACGTCCTCCCCGAGCAGATACAACGAACGAAAACGAACAAAATGTGATTAAAAAAAAAAGAAAAAAATGATGGTAGAGCACTTGCCCGCGAATGGCAAATGTCCCGAATTCGAGTCTCGGTGCGGCACACAGTTTTAATCTGCCAGGAAGTTTCAAATCTATAATAAAATAAACATACAGCTCTAAAACCGGCTGTGTATGTAAAATATGAAGCCGATATTATTATAGGACGGTACGTCGATAATTTTTCCGTCGATATATCAATACTTTTTTCGATATGATAATAATATTTTTTAAGTATAGATATATTGGATTCCCTATATTTTTGAAAATATCAACAGCCCAACTTAGAACATGGCATCACTATAAGATAAAAAACTACATCATGGGATAGGCCTGCTCGGCTAGAATCGTCCCATAATCCTTGATAGTAATGCTACCTTGCAGAGTAACCACGGAGCCGTGGAACTCCACTATGTGGCTGTCCTAATCATCTCCGAAACCCCGCCATGTTTCACTCTTGACACGTAAACTCGGACAGAAAATGGAAACAAGTGTGCAACAAGACTCATTCGACCAAATGACTTTCTTCCATTGCTCCATAGTCCAGGTTTTATGGCTCTGCGCAGCATGTTTCCCTGTTACGGGCATTTGCATCACTGGTGAGTGGCTATGGAATTCCAACTCACCTCCATTCCCTGCTTACGGTACTACCATTGTGTTGTTTTGGTGCTGGCATGGTTACCGAGTGCGATATTCAGTTGTTGAGTGACTTTTGCAACTGCCGTCCTCTTATTTTTCGTCACCTTCCTCTTCAGGGGAGACGAAAGGCAAATTTAATCCCTATTCTGCCAATGGTATTTTACCCTTTGAATAGGTACACTTTTCAAAAGAACTATAAGTGATAAAACAATGAAATTTTTACTGCATATATATAACTTATATGCTTCAATTTACAAGTAAAATGAACATAATACCTCTTATGGTTCTGAAGAAAAAATTTTGTGCTTTCACTAGTAAAGTTTAACTTTTGTGTACATTAATTATTATAAAACAGTTTCTGATTGTTTGGTGGTTCTCAATTTACTTGTAATAACTGATTACCACCTGCAGTACAAATTGACCAAATTTCATGTTTCTAAACCCATTAGTTTATCAAAAAATGTTACCTGAAAGTAAAAAAATGTAGTTTTGTGAAAAATCCATTTAAAGTTGTTGTTGTTGTGGTCTTCAGTCCTGAGACTGGTTTGATGCAGCTCTCCATGCTACTCTATCCTGTGCAAGCTTCTTCATCTCCCAGTATCTACTGCAACCTACATCCTTCTGAATCTGCTTAGTGTATTCATCTCTTGGTCTCCCTCTACGATTTTTACCCTCCACACTGCCCTCCAATGCTAAATTTGTGATCCCTTGATGCCTCAAAACATGTCCTACCAACCGATCCCTTCTTCTAGTCAAGTTGTGCCACAAACTTCTCTTCTCCCCAATCCTATTCAATACCTCCTCATTAGTTACGTGATCTACCCACCTTATCTTCAGCATTCTTCTGTAGCACCACATTTCGAAACCTTCTATTCTCTTCTTGTCCAAACTAGTTATCGTCCATGTTTCACTTCCATACATGGCTACACTCCATACAAATACTTTCAGAAACGACTTCCTGACACTTAAATCTATACTCGATGTTAACAAATTCCTCTTCTTGAGAAACGCTTTCCTTGCCATTGCCAGTCTACATTTTATATCCTCTTCGACCATCATCGGTTATTTTACTCCCTAAATAGCAAAACTCCTTTACTACTTTAAGTGTCTCATTTCCTAATCTAATTCCCTCAGCATCACCCGACTTAATTTGACTACATTCCATTATCCTCGTTTGCTTTTGTTGATGTTCATCTTATATCCTCCTTTCAAGACACTGTCCATTCCGTTCAACTGCTCTTCCAAGTCCTTTGCTGTCTCTGACAGAATTACAATGTCATCGGCGAACCTCAAAGTTTTTACTTCTTCTCCATGAATTTTAATACCTACTCCGAATTTTTCTTTTGTTTCCTTTACTGCTTGCTCCATATACAGATTGAATAACATCGGGGAGAGGCTACAACCCTGTCTTACTCCTTTCCCAACCACTGCTTCGCTTTCATGCCCCTCGACTCTTATAACTGCCATCTGGTTTCTGTACAAACTGTAAATAGCCTTTCGTTCCCTGTATTTTACCCCTGCCACCTTCAGAATTTGAAAGAGAGTATTCCAGTTAACATTGTCAAAAGCTTTCTCTAAGTCTACAAATGCTAGAAACGTAGGTTTGCCTTTTCTTAATCTTTCTTCTAAGATAAGTCGTAAGGTCAGTATTACCTCACGTGTTCCATTTAAAGTGTAATATTGCAATTCTAGTATACTTATTGATGAGAATTATTTACCACTAATATTTTCCTGCACCATGCTGAGCATAATCTGAATCATATTGATCTTTCCTTGTCCTGGTCCCTCATCTTTTCTGTCTACTTCTTTTGTTCATTTTAAATTAGCAATATCTGCTTTGTGGATTCTCTCTTTAGCTATGTGCACCATGGCTTTTGCAGTATTTCCACTAGATTTTAAGCCCAATAATTCCAAAACGTCCAGTTTTCTAATTACGCCATCATTGTAGCATAAAATAGCATCATAAACACCAAATTTGAGGACTGTAAGCTGAACAAATACAATTTTCGGTAACCGGTTCCAAAAGACAGTATTCACACATTCATTTAAATTTTGGGTTTTCCCATTAATACATTTCTTCAACAGGGTATCTTTACAAAGGTCTCTAAATATGGGTTTAGTTTCATTCATTACTGATGTAGGCTAATTATGTTTGTGGTCATATCTGGCACTTCTCCTTTGCTTGCACCAAGTGTCAGGATCATTCGGGCAAGGACCTTGCACTGGATTTTCATTTGTGGAAAGCCCATGGGAAATGATAGTCCATACAGCTTTTTTCATGTTTTCTAAATTCCCTACATTTCTTCTTATGGCCAAGCGACAATAAATCTGTAATCTATCTATTTCAACATTTGTCAGGCGACTTTACCACCTATCTTCTTACTAACTTCCAATACTATTTTTGACTTTTCTTTAAATAATCTTTTCAACCTGAACCCCATTCTCTCCTGGACATGCCCAATGCACTCTGATTTAGAAATTGTGACATTAGGACCATAGGGTTGTTCTGCACATACCCAGTCAAAAATGGCTCTGAGCACTATGGGACTCAACATCTTAGGTCATAAGTCCCCTAGAACTTAGAACTACTTAAACCTAACTAACCTAAGGACATCACACACACCCATGCCCGAGGCAGGATTCGAACCTGCGACCGTAGTAGTCCCGCGGTTCCGGACTGCAGCGCCAGAACCGCTAGACCACCGCGACCGGCTCATACCCATTCATAAGCCTTGCTGTCGCCTCCCCAGATTGCACAGAGCGTCATGAAAACCATCATACACTCCTGGAAATGGAAAAAAGAACACATTTACACCGGTGTGTCAGACCCACCATACTTGCTCCGTACACTGCGAGAGGGCTGTACAAGCAATGATCACACGCACGGCACAGCGGACACACCAGGAACCGCGGTGTTGGCCGTCGAATGGCGCTAGCTGCGCAGCATTTGTGCACCGCCGCCGTCAGTGTCAGCCAGTTTGCCGTGGCATACGGAGCTCCATCGCAGTCTTTAACACTGGTAGCATGCCTCGACAGCGTGGACGTGAACCGTATGTGCAGTTGACGGACTTTGAGCGAGGGCGTATAGTGGGCATGCGGGAGGCCGGGTGGACGTACCGCCGAATTGCTCAACACGTGGAGCGTGAGGTCTCCACAGTACATCGATGTTGTCGCCAGTGGTCGGCGGAAGGTGCACGTGCCCGTCGACCTGGGACCGGACCGCAGCGACGCACGGATGCACGCCAAGACCGTAGGATCCTACGCAGTGCCGTAGGGGACCGCACCGCCACTTCCCAGCAAATTAGGGACACTGTTGCTCCTGGGGTATCGGCGAGGACCATTCGCAACCGTCTCCATGAAGCTGGGCTACGGTCCCGCACACCGTTAGGCCGTCTTCCGCTCACGCCCCAACATCGTGCAGCCCGCCTCCAGTGGTGTCGCGACAGGCGTGAATGGAGGGACGAATGGAGACGTGTCGTCTTCAGCGATGAGAGTCGCTTCTGCCTTGGTGCCAATGATGGTCGTATGCGTGTTTGGCGCCGTGCAGGTGAGCGCCACAATCAGGACTGCATACGACCGAGGCACACAGGGCCAACACCCGGCATCATGGTGTGGGGAGCGATCTCCTACACTGGCCGTATACCACTGGTGATCGTCGAGGGGACACTGAATAGTGCACGGTACATCCAAACCGTCATCGAACCCATCGTTCTGCCATTCCTAGACCGGCAAGGGAACTTGCTGTTCCAACAGGACAATGCACGTCCGCATGTATCCCGTGCCACCCAACGTGCTCTAGAAGGTGTAAGTCAACTACCCTGGCCAGCAAGATCTCCGGATCTGTCCCCCATTGAGCATGTTTGGGACTGGATGAAGCGTCGTCTCACGCGGTCTGCACGTCCAGCACGAACGCTGGTCCAACTGAGGCGCCAGGTGGAAATGGCATGGCAAGCCGTTCCACAGGACTACATCCAGCATCTCTACGATCGTCTCCATGGGAGAATAGCAGCCTGCATTGCTGCGAAAGGTGGATATACACTGTACTAGTGCCGACATTGTGCATGCTCTGTTGCCTGTGTCTATGTGCCTGTGGTTCTGTCAGTGTGATCATGTGATGTATCTGACCCCAGGAATGTGGCAATAAAGTTTCCCCTTCCTGGGACAATGAATTCACGGTGTTCTTATTTCAATTTCCAGGAGTGTATCTCACGAAAAAAATCATCGTATGTATATAAAACAAAAACTGTTTCACGTAGGAAATGGCAGGCATTTCAAATATGCGAAAATCTAAAAATCGAATTTTTGAAGCCCACTTGCCTTCCGTCTCCCCTTCAATGAACCTCTGTCACGGTTACTTAATAGAGACTTTAGTCCGCGCTGTGTGTTAACCTGTGGCTTCTTTCCGTTTTGCCTGCAGGCGATATAAATCTCCGATAGGGTGCCTCTTGAAATAGCAAACGCTTCTCCTGCCTTGGTTACGGAACCACTCACCACACGAGCACAAACAAGTTTCCCACGTTCGAATTCACTTAGCTCCGACACGATGCACTCACAACTACACGGAATACTATTCTGAGCATGATCGTCGAGGTCATTGCGCAAGGGCCGTTCTTGGTCAGTTACAACAGCGCAACCCGCACGCTTGGCTAGCCTATGCATTCATGTTAAAGCATATATTTCTCGGGGCGTTTCCATATTATAAGAACCCTTGTACGTGACGTGACTGTAGGATACTGCACGGCCGAGTAGCGTTGTGCCATTGAGATCCTGCACGGTGCTCAGTACGGCCCTCTTGAACCCATCTGTTCCATAATGTCTCGAAAGTCGAGGATCCCGACCAATACAATAGCAATTTCCCACAACAATTAACAACAGTCTGAACAGGTCATTATAGTGGCACTTCAGAATTCCAACAAGTGCTGGTAGATAGATGTAATTATGTCGGGTCTCCAGCCGGAACATATCGTCATCTGGACGCAATATTTCGGTGGTCCACCTGGCCGCCATCTTCAGGTGAGTAGGCCGTGGCGGCTCCTACCGCAGCTCCTACCGCGTGCGCGAACATAACTGCCCTCTAGCGCAAGACACAAAGCAGCACCGGGGCTGAAAGCTGGCGGAACCGATAAATCTATATCAAACACTACTGACTGCTTTTCATTACCCAAGCAAGGACCGTTGTTTCTAAATGTCAAATAGAACAGGGTTCCAAATATTACTTAAAGTATACCCCTTACCTCTATAATATTGCCAGATAACCGGATTTCAATGGCCTTTTTTCACTATACAGTTCCAATACCGCCACGCGGGGGCAACCACTTGTGTCTCATCGTTTTTATGTCCTTCAGTAAGACAACGTTCCGCCACTGCAGATTATTCTGGCTGAAATAAACGCGTGTGGTGACGATGCTCCACGAAACGATCCTGGCCCGTACGAATCGTTTGTCCAATATAGGCTTTCCCACAATGGACGGGAATCTTGTAGATCCTGGGCTTTCTCAGACCCAAATCATCTTTCACTGAACCCGGCAGAGCTCTGGTCTTACTTGGCGGGCGGAATACACTTTTAATACCAATTTCCTTTAAATTTATTCCTATTTTTGAAGACATGCTCCCCGCGAAAGGTGGGAATGCCACCGATTTTCTTGTATCTTCTGTTGGTTCCCGCGAAGGTCCAATCTGTAAAGCACGACGGATCTGATTGTCAGTGAAAACACTTGACCTCTTAGCAACAAACAATCCTGAGTTAATAACGAGTATCAAAACCAATTCAGGGATTACTGAACACAGGGTGGTCGTTGTTGTTGTTGTTGTTATTGTTGTGTTCTCCATGCTACTCTTTCGTGTGAAAGCTTCTTCATCTCCCAGTACCTACTGCAACCTACATCCTTCTGAATCTGGCTAATGCGTTCATCTCTTGGTCTCCCTCTACGATTTTTACCCTGAACACTGCCCTCCAATACTAAATTGGTGATCCCTTGATGCCTCAGAACATGTCCTACCAACCGATCCCTTCATCTTGTCCCGTTGTGCCACAAACTCCTCTTCTCCCCAATTCTATTCAATACCTCCTCATTAGTTATGTGATCTACCCATCTAATCTTCAGCATTCTTCTGTAGCACCACATTGTGAAAGCTTCTATTCTCTTCTTGTCCAAACTATTAATCGTCCGTGTTTCACTTCCATACATGGCTACACTCCACACAAATACTTTCAGAAACGATTTCCTGACACTTAAATCTATACTCGATGTTAACAAATTTCTCTTCTTGAGAAACGCTTTCCTTGCCATTGCCAGTCTACATTTTATATCTTCTCTACTTCGACCATCATTAGTTATTTTGCTCCCCAAATAGCAAAACTCCTTTACTACTTTAAGTGCCTCATTTCCTAATCTAATTCCCTCAGCATCACCCGATTGTATTCCACTACATTCCATTATCCTCGTTTTGCTTTTGTTGATGTTCATCTTATATCGTCCTTTCAAGATACTGTCCATTCCGTTCAAGTGCTCTTCCAAGTCTCTTGCTGTCTCTGATAGAATTACAATGTCATCAGCGAACCTCAAAGTTTTTATTTCTTCTCCATGGATTTTAATACCTACTCCGAATTTTTCTTTTGTTCCTTTTACTGCTTGCTCAATATACAGATTGAATAACATCAGGGAGAGGCTACAACCCTGTCTCACTCCCTTCCCAACCACTGCTTCCCTTTCATGCCCCTCGACTCTTATAACTGCCATCTGGTTTCTGTACAAATTGTAAATACCCTTTCGCTCCCTGTATTTTACCCCTGCTACCTTTAGAATTTGAAAGAGAGTATTCCAGTCAACATTGTCAAAAGCTTTCTCTAAGTCTACAAATGCTAGAAACGTAGGTTTGCCTTTCCTTAATCTTTCTTCTAAGGTAAGTCGTAAGTTCAGTATTGCCTCACGTGTTCCAATATTTCTACGGAATCCAAACTGATCTTCCAAGAGGTCGGCTTCTACTAGTTTTTCCATTCGTCTGTACATAATTCGTGTTAGTATTTTGCAGCTGTGACGTATTAAACTGATAGTTCGGTAATTTTCACCTCTGTCAACACCTGCTTTCTTTGGGATTGGAATTATTATATTCTTCTTGAAGTCTGAGGGTATTTTGCCTGTCTCATATATCTTGCTCACCAGATGGTAGAGGCCATCAGTAGTTCTAATGGAATGTTGTCTACTCCCGGGGCCTTGTTTCGACTCAGGTCTTTCAGTGCTCCGTCAAACTCTTCACGCAGTGTCGTATCTCCCATTGCATCTTCATCTACATCCTCTTCCATTTCCATAATATTGTCCTCAAGTACATCGCCCTTTTATAGACCCTCTATATACTCCTTCCACCTTTCTGCTTTCCCTTCTTTGCTTAGAACTAGGTTTCCATCTGAGCTCCTGATATTCATACAAGTGGTTCTCTTATCTCCAAAGGTCTCTTTAATTTTCCTGTAGGCAGTATCTATCTTGCCCCTAGTGAGATAAGCCTCTACATCTTTACATTTGTCCTCTAGCCATCCCTGCTTAGCATTTTACACTTCCTGTTGATCTCATTTTTGAGACGTCTGTATTCCTTTTTTGCGCGCTTCATTTACTGCATTTTTGTATTTTCTCCTTTTGTCAATTAAGTTCAATGTTTCTCCTGTTACCCAAGGAGTTCTACTAGCCCTCGTCTTTTTACCTACTTGATCCTCTGCTGCCTTCACTACTTCATCCCTCAGAGCTACCCGTTCGTCTTCTACTGTACTTCTTTCCCCCATTCCTGTCAACTGTTCCCTTACGCTCTCCCTGAAACTCTGTACAACCTCTGGTTCTTTCAGTTTATCCAGGTCCATCTCCTTAAATTCCCACCTTTTTGCAGTTTGTTCAGTTTTAATCTGCAGTTCATAACCAATAGATTGTGGTCAGAGTCCACATCTGCCCCTGGAAAAGTCTTACAATTTAAAACCTGGTTCCTAAATCTGTGTGTTACCATTATATTGAAAGGGTACAGTACCACCCGACATTGAAAATAGGTACAACATACTTCATTATTCTTGTCAGTACAACGTATTTTTTCTAATAATAACTCAATTTCAATTAATACAGTGAAGCCAGATACCAGTGTGGGAAAGAATGACAACTTATTTATTTAATTGATCACATGTGCACTCCCACAAAATAAATCCCTACATTCAGTTTGGTGAGATCTGTGAAATGAATGAATGTATGGTCGTCTGCTAACTGCAGATAGTGAATGTGAATATATGATCATCTTTGAGACGATCCTTTGGCCACCTTTGGTGGGACCAAAGAGATGAAATTTACCTGAGCTTTGAGCACCTGAAACGTGGCTGACAAATACGGTACCAAGGTGCTCCCCCATTTCAGCAGAGGTGCGAGAGGACCTGTAGAACGGCCATATTTCAGCACTCTGCCGCTGGATCTTGTGCTGTTAAGACCTGTCTTAGTTGTGCTCCATAAAGACAAAAGAGTGGAGACATGGTATGCATGTGGAATATTTAAGAGTAGTTTGAAATAATAATTTCTCTATTTCAGGAACTTTTGTGGGGAGAATTAAATGTCAGGCAGGTAATATTAATGGGATTGTAGTAATCTTCGGAAGTGACCAACGGTCACAATGAAACCATGTGTAGCAATAAGTTGAAATACTTCCGTGTGCTTAAGTTAATCTGAATTACTAGCGTGTGTACAATAAGTTGAAATATTTAAGAAATAGCGTGTGTACCATAAGTTGAAATATTTAAGAAATGGCGTGTGCAGGACTTGAAATTAGAGACGAGTACTTCCACGTGGTGAGTACTGTGTGAGTCTCAAACTGTGTATGAGACAAAAGATAAAGAGAAGTACTCGTCCATGGTATCAGTTGAGGACTCGCGTGTGTGATGAATACGTTCTTAATATTACTTTGCGTCATATGATTCCGTGTGACGCTAGATTCAAACTCCGAGAGAGAAGCAAGGTGAGTCGGCCGTCTATCCAGCAACGCCACTTGGCTTGCATTGCACAGGAAGACGTGCATATATCTCCAGAGTTCATAGTAGGAAAGTAGAATTACGAAGTGGGGCTGTGTCGTGTGAAACTGGGATAAATATTAATTGAAGTGGGAAAACTGAAAGCGATAATGTTGTGACTATTCCCTGTGTAGCATTTCATGTTGTAGTGTGGTGTATGTCATGTAATTTAAGTATGTGTGGTTTGAATGGGAGAGTAACAAGGTAGTTTCAGAGGTAGTGGGTATGCATGTTCCTTTTGTACCGCTCGGTCTGGAGGAAAAGTTTCATGATGATGGTTGTGAGAGCCGAAGTGTGAAATAAAGCAAAAGATCCACCATTCTATCCAGAAAGTGCACTGTAGCGTTAAATAATTACGAGACCATAAGACAGAGATTCACCAATGTAAAGCCATGCCCACTGGGTGGAATTTCTCATGTGTTATTGTTGTAGGTTATAGAATTTGTGTGTTTAGGTTATAGAATTTATCGGAATAAATAAGATAGTGAAAAGAAAAAGATCGGCGGACTTTTCCTTCGAATTGTATGTTGTCATGATGTCCCGAATTTATAATGTGTGCGCCATTCATATTCAGTGCGGTGGCTACGTGTTGATAAAAGCCGTTAAATAAAAGACAAAAAGAAAATGTGGTATTGCCAGTGCGTAGTGAACAGTCAGAGTTCTGTAAATTACTGATAGTCAGATGTGCGTTTCTGTTGCGTATTATTCATACAGGAGGATAATTTGTAACTTAATTGAGAGCACGAGAGTTCATATTACTCGATAAATAAGAATGAATCCACTCGCTTGGCAGACCACTCATCTTGCAGGCCTGACTGCTTGATCCCACAGTATGAGCAAGGCATGTGGGTGCCTCTCAATATAATCTGTCTGATACCTTCTAGTATCTCCAGGATTCTTCCATGTATACAACCTTCTTTCATGATTCTTGAACCAAGTGTTAGCTATGATTACGTTATGCTCTGTGCAAAACTCTACGAGGCGGCTTCCTCTTTCATTTCTTAGCCCCAATCCATATTCACCTACTATGTTTCCTTCTCTCCCTTTTCCTACTCTCGAATTCCAGTCACCCATGACTATTAAATTTTCGTCTCCCTTCACTACCTGAATAATTTCTTTTATCTCATCATACATTTCTTCAATTTCTTCATCATCTGCAGAGCTAGTTGGCATATAAACTTGTACTACTGTAGTAGGCGTGGGCTTCGTGTCTATTTTGGCCACAATAATGCGTTCACTATGCTGTTTGTAGAAGCTTACCCGCACTCCTATTTTTTTATTCATTATTAAACTTACTCCTGCATTACCCCTATTTGATTTTGTGTTTATAATCCTGTATTCACCAGACCAAAAGTCTTGTTCCTCCTGCTACCGAACTTCACTAATTCCCACTATATCTAACTTTAACCTATCCATTTCCCTTTTTAAATTTTCTAACCTACCTGCTCGATTAAGGGATCTGACATTCCACGCTCCGATCCGCAGAACGCCAGTTTTCATTTTCCTGATAACGACGTCCCCTTGAGTAGTCCTTGCCCGGAGATCCGAATGGGGGACTATTTTACCTCCAGAATATTTTACCCAAGAGGACGCCATCATCATTGATCCATACAGTAAAGCTGCATGCCCTCGGGAAAAATTACTACTGTAGTTTCCCCTTGTTTTCAGCGGTTCGCAGTACCAGAACAGCAAGGCCGTTTTGGTTCATGTTGCAAGGCCAGGTCAGTCAATCATCCAGACTGTTGCCCCTGCAACTACTGAAAAGGCTGCTGCCCCTCTTCAGGAACCACAGGTTTGTCTGGCCTCTCAACAGAAACCCTGCGTTGTGGTTGCACCTACGGTACGGCCATCTGTATCCCTGAGGCACGCAAGCCTCCCCACCAACGGCAAGGTCCCTGGTTCATGGTTGTCGTAGCGAGGTTGAATATTGTAATTCACAAATCCTCGACAAATAAGCGAAAAGTATACCTATTCAAAAAAGCAGATAAAAATTCACTTGACGCCTTCCTGATAGATAATCTCCACTCCATCCAAATTAATAATATAAGCGTAGACCAGATGTGGCTTGAATTCAGAGAAATAGTATCGGTAGCAATTGAGAGATTTATACGAAATAAATTAACAGACGACGGAGCTGATCCTCCTTGGTACAAAAAACGGGTCAGAACAGTGTTGCAGAAACAACGAAACAAATACGCCAAATTTAAACAGACGCAAAATCCCCAAGATTATCAATTTTTACAGAAGCTGGAAATTTAGCGCGGACTTCAATGCTGGATGCTTATAACAGTTTCCACAATGAAACTTTGTCTCGAAACCTGGCTGAAAATCCAAAGAGATTCTGGTCGTGTCTAAGGTATGTTAGCGGCAAGAAACAATCAATGCCTTCTCTACGCGATAGCAATGGAGATAGTATCGAAGACAGTGCTGCCAAAGCAGAGTTACGAAACACAGCCTTCCGAAATGCCTTCACAAAAGAAGAGGAAGTAAATATTCCGGAATTCGAATCGAGAACAGCTGCCAACATGAGTAACGTAGAAGTAAGTATCCTCGGAGTAGTGAATCAACTTAAATAACTCAATAAAAGCAATTCTTCTGGTCCAGACTATATACCAATTAGGTTCATTTCAGACTATGCTGATGCATTAGCTCCATACTTGACAATCATATACAACCGTTCGCTAGACGAAAGATCCGTACCCAAAGATTGGAAAGTTGCACAGGTCACGCCAATATTCAAGAAAGGTAGTAGGAGTAATCCACTTAATTACAGGCCCATGCCATTAACGTCGATATGAAGCAGGATTCTGGAACATATATTGTGTTCGAACATTATGAATTATCTCGAAGAAAACGGACTATTAACAAACAGTCCACATGGGTTTAGAAAACATCGTTCTTGTGAAACACAACTATCTGTTTATTCGCATGAAGTGATGAATGCCGTTGACAAGGGATTTCAGATAGATGCCGTATTTCTGGATTTCCAGAAGGCTTTTGACGCTGTACCGCACGAGCGGCTTGCAGTGAAATTGCGTGCTTATGGAATATCGACTCAAGTATGTGTTGGATTTGTGATTTCCTGTCAGAGGTGTCACAGTTCGTAGTAATTGACGGAAAGTCATCGAGTAAAACAGAAGTGATTTCAGGCGTTCCCCAAGGTAGTGTTATAGGCCCGTTGCTGTTTCTTACCTATATAAACGATTTGGGACACAATCTGAGCAGCCGTCTTAGGTTGTTTGCAGATGAAGCTGTCGTTTATCGACTAATTAATCATTAGAATATCAAAACAAACTGCAAAACGATTTATAAAAGATATCTGAATGGTGCGAAAAGTGGCAATTGACCCTAAATAACGAAAAGCGTGAGGTGCTAAAATGAATCCTTTAAACTTCGGTTACATGATAAATCAGTCAAATATAAAGGCCGTAAATTCAACTAAATACCTAGGTATTACAATTACGAACAACGTAAATTGGAAGGAACACATAGAAAATGTTGTGGGGAAGACTAATCAAAGACTGCGTTTTACTGGCACGACACTTAGAAAATGTAACAAATATACTAAGGAGATTGCCTACACTACGCTTGTCCTTCCTGTTTTAGAATACTGCTGCGCGGTGTGGGATCCTTACCAGATAGGACTGACGGAGAACAACGAAAAAGTTCAAAGAAGTACAGCACGTTTTGTATCATCGCGAAATATGGGAGAGAGTGTCAATGAAATGACACAAGATTTGGGATGGACATCATTAAAAGAAAGGCGTTTTTCGTTGCGACGGAATCTTCTCGCGAAATTCCAATCACCAACTTTCTCCTCCGAATGCGAAAATATTTTGTTGACATCGACATACATGGGAAGAAATGATCACCACGATAGAATAAGGCAAATCAGAGCTCGTACGGAAAGATATTGGTGTTCGTTCTTTCCGCGCGCTATACAAGATTGGAATAATAGAGAATTGTGAAGGTGGTTCGATGAAGCCTCTGCCAGGCACTTAAATGTGATTTTGAGAGTATCCATGTAGATGTAGTATAACCATTGTGCTTGCAAACAGCTTTCAGATGACCCATTTCTTGTGTCAAACTATCTGCATCTGAGATGGCGTACGCTCATTTTACCAGTGTACATAGCACCCCACTGGATTGGTACGATGGATGACAACTTGATACATATCTTCAGGATCTGTCAGTACGATGGCCTACTCACGTGCAGATGGGGGCCAGGTGGACTGCCCAAATATTGTGTCCAGATAACGACATTTTACGGCTTGAGACCCGACATGAATACAACCAATTATTACGTGGGGAAAGTTTACGGAAGCAGATAAGGTACTGGCAGAGGTTTCGCTTTCCGTTACACGAGGCGACTTCAAAACACTTTATACCCGAAGTTTTAGCCGAGTAAATTTGTAATTTTTGGTTCGCCAAATTGGATCCACCATCGGATTCGTAATCAGCGACCCCAAAGGTCTAAAAAGAACCCAGTTTTGTAGGAATTTATATCTTGTTTGCCCATTATAGTCAGGCTTCCAAGCGAGTGGGTGTAGCGTGCGCTCGTGGCGGCGTGGCCGGCTTACCTGGGGACACGACCAGGAGACGAAGGGCGTGGCGCGCAGCGCGGCGAGCGCGGCCACGGTGTGGCAGAGCGGCGGCGGCGGGGAGCCCAGCAGGCCCGCCGAGTCGCTGCCCAGCACCG
The DNA here is from genome assembly GCF_023864275.1 of Schistocerca cancellata. Lineage (NCBI taxonomy): Eukaryota > Metazoa > Arthropoda > Insecta > Orthoptera > Acrididae > Schistocerca > Schistocerca cancellata. The sequence goes on from NC_064627.1 coordinate 390,585,805, forward strand.
CGTTCAGCAGCGCCGGCAGGCCCTGCCACGACGGCTCGCACACCGCTGCAACACCACACGGCCAGCTGCAGTACAGGGCAGGACAGCGCGACGGCACAGCGGCAGGGGCGTCCAAAAGTAATCACACCTCTGCAATGCTTGGAACAAATCAACCAAACTCGGTCACAGATGAAATCACACACTCACACACACACACACACACACACACACACACACACACACACACACTGGTCATACCGGACTCGAGAGTCCATTACCGCAGCAACGTATTTTCGCCATCTGTCCCTGTCTTGGGCTATTTCCTTCCATTCATCTTCAATACCTAGGTTCCTCAAATCAGCCTTCACATTGTCCTCCCATCTACGCCTCGGTCTCCCCACAACAGGGCGTTTTCCCTCCAAGTTCCCTGCCAGTACTCTGCGCGCTGCCCTACCCTCATCCATTCGAGCTACGTGACCCGCCCATCGCAGCCTACGTGATTTAATAATGCTGATTATGTCAGGGCTTGAACAGAGTTCGTGAACCTCTTCGTTACGCAGTTTTCGCCACTCTCCGCTAATGTCATCCTTTTTTCCTCCGAAAATGTTCCTCAAAATTTTGTTTTCAAATACCCGAAACGGCTTTTCATTTCGTGCAGTGAGAGACCAACTCTCACACCCTTACAGCATAACTGGTAGCATAATAATCTATTCAGTGAGAAGTAGCACGCATTTCCCGCCCGTAATCTCTTCTTCAGTTCGTATTCAATCTCATTTCTCGAAGTGATGTCCACGCCCAGATTCTTAAATGTGTTCACTTTTTCAAACCGCATGTCTCCAACTCTTAACATTTCCTGATCTACTGCTGTTGCCATTCTAGTGGTAACCTGGAATTTAGTTTTGTCTCCACTTTTTTCAACAATTATGTCTTTTCAAACAGCAAAATTAACCATCCTTGTGCCACTATCATTCGAAATGTTATGCATACTTTCTTTCCCAATTGTAGGCCGGAATGCTTCCTCCTTCCCTATCTTCGCATTAAAATCACCTGTGATTAATTTTGTATCATACGAGGAGAACTCATCCCACAGTTGATCTAGTTCTTCATAAAATCCGTCTTTAACAACCTCTTTAGTGTCTTCAGTTGGTGCGTCTACATTAATCACTACTAGTCTATTCCGGGTTCGATTCCCGGCGGGGTCAGGGATTTTCTCTACCTTGTGATTACCGGGTGTTTTGTGCTGTCCTTAGGTTAGTTAGGTTTAAGTAGTTCTAAGTTCTAGGGGACTGATGACCATATATGTTAAGTCCCATAGTGCTCAGAGCCATTTGAACCATTTTCACTAGTCTATTCCACCTGCCGGACAACAGCGCAATGAAATCATATGTATAAAAAAATTTATGTGGAACAATACCAGAGAAGGAAAGTTGCCACTCTCCATACAGCAGAGATGCTGAGTTGCGATACGCACAACAAAAAGATTCACACAATTATAGCTTTCGCTCAGTAAGGCCTTTGTCAGCAGTAGACAAACGCACATGCGCACCCACACGCGCGCGCACACACACACACACACACACACACACACACACACACACACATTCACATACGTCTGCAGTCTCAGAGAGCTGAAACCACTCTGCGAGCAGCAACACCAGTGCATGATGGGAGTATCGACTGGATGAGGCTGTGGCGCAGAGGGGGAGGGATAGTATGGTGGGAGTGGCTGACAGTGAAGTGTTGCAGTTTAGACGGAGGGCAGGAGATAAGGTGCGGAGGGGGGAGGGGGAGCAGGTAAGTAGCGGAAAGGAGAGAAATAAAAAGAAATTAAAAGACTGGGTGTGTCGTTGAAATGACGGCTGTGTAGTGCTGGAATGGGAACAGGGAGGGGGCTGGATGTGTGAGGACAGTGACTAACGAAGGTTGAGGCCAGGAGGGTTACGGAAACGTAGTATGTATTGCAGGGAAAGTTACCACCTGTGCAATTCAGAAAAGCTGGTGTTGGTGGGAAGGAGCCATATGGCATAGGCTGTGAAGCGGTCATTGAGACTAGGGATATCATGTTTAGCAGCGTGTTCAGCAACAGGGTGGTCCACTTGTTTGTTGGCCACAGTTTGTCGGTGGCTGTTCATGCGGACAGACAGCTTGTTACATTCCATCCTGGATTTTCCATTGTTTGAAAATTTCTGTGGAGTAAGACACCCTGCTGCCATTAAGGGAGGGTGTACAAGTGGGAAAGGTTTTACAGCTATGGCTGGCCCAATTTCAACTACCCTGTAACTTACTACTAGAATATAACTAAAATAAGAAAACTGCAGCACTGAAATTGTGAGAGTGGAGCAGGCAGTATAACCCGTACATACACCGGCGGTAAAAAATCACAACATTAAAAAACAATTAATATAGAGTAGTGAAATTTCGGGAATACATTTGTCTAGCTAACATATTTAAGTGATTAACATTGCAGGATCACATGTTAATGTAAGTGCGAGATAAGCCATTCCAAATGTGAAATGCTGGTACATTAATAGCCAGTCTAACCACCAGAATGTTGAATGCAAGTAAGGAAACGCGCATCCATTGCGCTGTACAGGTGCCAGATGTGAGTTCGTGGGATGGAGTTCCCTATCTGTTGCACTTGGTCGGTCGATACAGGGATAGTTAATGGTGGTTGCAGATTACGCTGGAGTTGTCGTCTAACGACGTCTCTTACGTGCTCGACTGGAGGCATATCTGGCGATCGGAGCAGGACAAGGCAACATGTCGACACTCTGTAGAGCGTGCAGCGTTACAACAGCGGTTATGGGCGAGCGTTATCCTGTTAAAAAACGCCCCCAGGAATGCTATTCACCGGTGGCAGCACAGTAGGTCGAATCACCACATTTACTTACAGTTTGGCAGCACGGTGCGTGGAATAACCAAGAGAGTGCTTTTGCTGCCATGTAAAAGCGCAGCCCATTTCATATCTCCAGGTTTAGGTCCATTGCGTCTATCACGCATACAGCCTGACTCAGGCCTTCAACTCACTTCCTCCTGACCAGCACAGCCGTCACTGACACCGAGTCAGAATCAGCTTTGCTCAGAGGACACAACAGACCTCCCCCCTGCCCTCCAATAAGCTCTCGCTTGACACCACTGAAGTCGCAAATGGCGGTGGGTTGGTGGAGGGGGGAGGAGGAGGAGGAGGAGGAGATTAGTGTTTAACGTCCCGTCGACATCGAGGTCATTAGAGACGGAGCACAAGCTCGGATTCGGGAAGAATGGGGAAGGAAATCGGCCGTGCCCTTTTCGAAGGAACCATCCCAGCATTTGCCTGAAGTGATCTAGGGAAATCACGGAAAACCTAAATCAGGATTGCCGGACGCGGGATTGAACCGTCGTCCTCTCGAATGCGAGTCCAGTGTGCTAACCACTGCGCCACCTCGCTCGGTACGGTGGGTTGGTGCCACTGGAATTCATGCTACAGTGCATCTGGCACGGAGCTGTCCTTGAAATAACCCGTTTGTAACGGTTCGTTGCGTCACTGTTGTGTCAGCTATTGCTCAAATTACTGCTGCAGATGCACTGCGATCCGCCAGAGCCATACGCCGAACACGACGGTCTTCCCTCTCGGTAATGCCACAAGGCCATCCGGAGCTCGGTCTTCCTGTTACTGTACACTCTCGTCAGCACCACTGCCAGGAATCATGTACAGTGGCTACATTCCTGCCTTGTTTTTCTGCAATAATGCAGAAGGGAGGCGCAACTTCTCGTAACCTTGTTACAGGACCTCGTTCAAACTCAGTCAGGTGTTGATAGTGGCGTCTTTGTTGCCTTAAAGGCATTCTTAACTAACATCAGCTTACCACGTCCAATCTCAAAGATAACTAACTCTCACGACTCTTACAGCGTGTTATAAAGCAAACCCGATTTTCATCCTCATAGAGGCGCTACTAGCGCCACTCTTATGTGACTGGTGTGAAATTCGAACACACATCATCTTTCAGATGTAGAAACACGCTTGCTAAATTTCGTTCATGTCTCACAACTCCTTCTTGGTGGAGTGATTCTTTTTTTCAGTCAGAGTATTATAAAAGTGTACGTATGTATGTCCCACATCTCCTCCTAAACCAGTGGATCTATTTCAACCAAACTAGGTACACATATCACTTACTGTCTGGAAAAAAAACATTGTGGTTGGGGACGAAAAAGAAGCGTAGCCCACAGTGCTCAAATAGCCAGACTGTATTCATCCAGTGTTTGAGAATGATAACAAACTTCACACATAATTTCAAACCTTTACGAGACTACTTCTTGCTAACATCCCCACAAAATAACGAAAGGAATAAAGTTTATTATTTACATTTCCATTGTTCATGCAGCAAAACTGCCATATCATGAATAATCTTTTAATTGATTACTTCTTTACTACTAACTCTATTCGCAACATATTTCGCAGACATACGTCGCGAAATGTACCTGCAAGATTATATCATTGTGCAACTCATAGTTCAGGAGAAATGACGTTATAAAAATTGAGCTGCGTTAAGATGAACTTGTAGGGCAAAATTCGCTAGAGATACAAGTGAAAAATGTGTACAAATATCTGTGAAATATGCTAAATATTTGTGAAATATATGTGTTTGTGTTTGCAGGTAAAGTCACAGACAAAAAGCTGCTCCTAAAGCCTTCGATCGATTTAAACCAAACGTGGAACACATATTACATGCTATCAAGGAAGATACAGTTGGATAAAAACCAGCAACTTACTGTGAGGTGTGGCTAATAGCGTGGACAAGGAAGGGGGGAAGGAAGAGATGGACAGACAGCAGGAGGGATAAGGAGGAGATGTACAGATATAGTGGGAGTACGAGATGGCCAGAATGAGGGATAGGGGGAAATGGACAGAGAAATGGAAGAGGAGGAGATGGGCTGACAGAGAGGTGAGAGGAGGAGAAGACATAGGCAGAGACAGGAAATAGATGGGCAGAGAAGAGGAGGAGATGGACAGTGAGAGCAGAAAGGAAGGGATGAGCAGATACAGGTGGAGTGGTAGATGGACAAAGAGAGGGGGGGGGGGAGATGGACAGAAGGGGAAAACAGCAGACAGAGAGAGGAAGAGCAAATGGACAGAAAGAGGGGGGAAAGCCAGATGGACAGGGAAAGGGGCAGGGGCAGATGGATAGACAAAGGGGCAGGCAGGGATGGTCAGAGAGTGGGGGATGAGGAGATGGACGGACGGGGTGGGGTGGAGCAGATAGACAGAGAGGCGGGAGGAGGAAGAGGCGGACGGAAAGAGGGGGAATGAAGAGATAGACTAATAGTAGTTTGGAATGAATAAATATTCGGCAACGCCGGATTTTAGCTAGTCCATTAATATAACAGCGTAACATAGAACACATCGACCAATGGTTGTGAACATTTGTATAGCTCCCTAGTTTTATATTCATCGTCCTTAATTATTTGTGGGATGTAATCCAGTCTACGTCTTACCTAACTGCACTCTCCTATCATGGATGTTATTCTTCCGTTACTTATCTTCCACATATTTTTCCCTCGCTGATTTTGCGGAGGAACTCCTCATTTCTTTACAGTACACTTAATTTTCAGTATTCTTCCGTAACATCAGTCCCAAACATTTCCATTCTGTACTTTTTCGGTTTTCCAACAGTTCCTGTGTCACTTCCATACAATATACTGTTCCCAACGTACATTCGCTTGGAAACGGCTGGCGAGAAGTGGACCCAAATACCTAGGAAAGAACTGTACCAGGGCATGAAGGAAGGAAGGAAGGAAGGAAGGAAGATTAGGGTTTAACGTCCCTTCGACATCAGGTCATTCGAGACGGAGCACAAGCTCGGGGTGTATCAGATATAGTGAAAGAGATTGGTAGTGCCTTTTCAAAGGGATCATCTCTGCATTTGCCTAGTGAGACTTAGGGAAATTACAGAGAACTTAAATCTGGATTCACGGAATCGGATGTGAACCGTCCTCCTCCCCAGTGCAAGTCTAGTGTACTAACCGCTGCGCCACCTCGCTCGGTGCTAGATCATCAAGGCTGAAAACTGTACGATGTGCAGGATATTTTGAACAAGGCAAATATGGGTAGAGTGTTGAATGATGTTTTTGGAAATAACGATGGTGGTGGTGGGAAGACAAGAGGAAAGACAGTTACTGACTGGGTTTTTGAACTCAAAAAGATCTACATTTACGTCTATACTCTGAAAACCACTATGAAGTGCATGACAGAAAGTACATCCCTCTGTCCCAGCTATTAGGACTTGTTTCCGTTCCATTCGTACAGGGAGCGTGGGAAGGATGACTGCTTAAATGCCTCTATTTGTTATGTGATTAATCTGGGCCTGACCTCACGTTGTCTGTGTGAGATATGTGTGGAAGGTTGTAGTATATTTCTAGAGTCATCATTTAAAGCCGATTTTTTGAAAGTTTGTAATTAGGCTTTCTGGGAAATATTTGCGCTTATCTTCAAGAGTCCGTCACTTCAGTTCTTTCTGTGACACTCCCCTACGGGATAAATTTGTGATCATTAGTGCTGATCTTTTCTGTATAAGTTCAACAACCTCTGTCGGTCCTATTTGGTATGGGTCTCAAAAACTTGAGCAATATTCTAGAATTATATTGATTTGTAACAAGTTGTTTGGGTTGTTTCGGGGGAGGAGACCAGACAGCAAGGTCATCGGTCTCATCGGATTAGGGAAGTACGGGGAAGGAAGTCGGCCGTGCCCTTTCAAAGGATCCATCCCGACATTTGCCTGGAGTGGTTTAGGGAAAACCTAAATGAGGATGGTCGAACGCGGGATTGAACCGTCGTCCTCCCGAACGCGAGTCCAGTGTGCTAACCACTGCGCCACCTCGCTCGGTTTTGTAACCAGTCTCCCTTGTAGAGTGACTGCGTTTTCCTAATATTCCTCCTACAAATCGAAATATGCTACCCGCTTTACCCCTGACTGAGCCTATGTGATAGTTCCATTTCATGACCCTACAAACTGCTACACCCAGCTAATTGTGTGCGTTTACATATTCCAAATGAGACTCACTGATGTTACAGTCGAAGGATATTGCGTTGTTTTCGTTTTGTGAAGTGCACAATTTGACATTACCTTCTGAACACTTAAGGCAGGTTGACAGTCTTTGCAGCACTTTGAAATCTTATCAAGATCTGATTGACTATTTGTGCAGCATCTTAGTGACTGCAGTTCATTATAAATAACTGCATCACCTGCGAAAAGTCTCACGTTATTACTGATATTGTTCGCAAAGTCATTAATATACGGCATGAACATCAAGAGACGCTACACACTTACCTGGGTTACACATGAAGTTATTTCTATGTCTGTCGGTGACTCTCCATCCAAGGTAATTTGCTGCGTCCCCCCTACCAAAGAATCCTTAATCAGTCACAAATTTTGCTTGAGACCCTGTACGATCTTACTTTTGATAATAACCATATTTGTGCTACTTAATCAAATGTTATCCGGAAATCAAGAAATACTGCAGTTCAGTTTTAACGATTTCAGCTGCAAGGATTGGTCTGAATTGAAGATCAAAGTGGAAGGGAATGAAAAATGGCGAAGCAAGTAGACACCGACTAGTATGCCAGAGTTCAACAACAAAGACGAATAAAGGAAAAGAATACAGAATCACAAGTGGAGCAGACAAGAAAAAGGACACTTAAGATCTCCGAACACGAGCAGGAGAACAGAAGAGAAAGGATGAAGAGGCTTCGGGAGGAGAAGAAGAAAACGCAATCCATGAAGGGACATGCCATGCTCCTATAGAGATCGTAACGGAAGAAGAAGAAGAACTTAGTACGCAGAGAAACAGACTGTGAGGGTGAAACATATCCATCACTCCTATGAGGGAGGGTGGGTCTTTCATGCCGCGTAGTACAAAAATAGCCGCGCGGGATTAGCCGAGCGGTCTGTGGTGCTGCAGTCACGGACTGTGCGGCTGGTCCCGGTGGAGGTTCGAGTCCTCCCTCGGGCATGAGTGTGTGTGTTTGTCCTTAGGATAATTTAGGTTAAGTAATGTGTAAGCTTAGGGACTGTTGACCTTAGCAGTTAAGTCTCATAAGATAAAAAAAGTACAAAAATAGGTGTATCCAAAGAATGTCTAGAGTAATTTCATTGAAACTTGCCACACACAAGAGTTATTAACCAAAAAAATACTGTTGACCTAGGATACCAGAATCTTCCTAAAGGTGTGTTTGGGTGTATGCTCTAGAAATATGGTGAAACTTTTATTTCTCAGGATCGCTAAGTTGATTAACATACCCGTTATAATAGAAACTTGTGATAAACATGTGGCTAGGCAAAAAATATACACAAAAAATTTATACAAAAAAATTGAATATATATATTAATCAAAATGCCAAGTATTAAAATTGCAAGACTGTAGCACGTAACTCACTTTTTTTTGTAATTACCCGTAAACAGCACTGTAGCAAAATACGTGATTAAATCAGTAAACGATTTGCAGGTATACAGGGTGTGAAATGACGTACCGGGCAATTATAATTAAATTCAGCTATTCACGGAGGTCCAGTGTGGACTGTAATGGTATGGCAGCGAAACTAGGTAGATACGCTAATGCGATAATGGGGAGCCGATTTGCGCTGGAAACAAATTAGTTTCAGTTGTGGCAACCAAGTGAAAATCTGACGCATTACACTGTTTGTATGATAGTATAGCATACAAGCTGTCATTTGACATGTCATAACGTGAGTGAACGGTATCGATATCGAGAGGAGAGACAGTGTGATGTTAGTGAAACTATTTTATGTGTACGGCGGCAATTACAGTGTAGCATTGAGAGAGTATCGCCGACTGAAAGGTCTGAGGAGGAGCCCGACATCATTACTTGGTTTAAAGAAACTGTGAAACATGGGTAAGCCTGGTGTGGCACCTGGAACAGGGAGGCGTCCTATCCCTGTGGAAGTTACCAGCGAAGTTGCTGTTGCTGTAACTGACCATGCAGCACATGGCCTGCGTAGTGCCCACTGTTCGTGCAATGTCACATGAACTGTCCGTCCCGTGGTCAAGAGTACGGAAAGTTTTGTGATATATTTTACGCTGGTATCCCTACAACATCGAGTCGGTGCAGAGACTGTAATCTCATGATCCTCATCAACGTTCTGAACTCGCCCTTCGGTTCCTGGCACTGATCGAAGTCGATAACATGTGGCCAGCCAATGTTCTACGGAGTTGAGAGTCACATTTTACGCTACTAAGGTACGTAGAACTGCTGAATTTGAGTTTCTGTTAAAGGCGTTTTGTGCACGGAGAGACACTGCATTCGCCGTATGTGAGTGAATGATGTGAATTCACAAACACCTAAATGCTCGAAGCATTCTTCTTTGAAGAGAGTACACCCAGAGCCGGCCGGTGTGGCCGTGTTGTTCTACGCGCTTCAGTGTGGAACCGCGTGACCTGCTACGGTCGCAGGTTCGAATCCTGCATCGGGCATGGATGTATGTGATGTCCTTACGTTAGTTAGGTTTAAGTAGTTCTAAGTTCTAGAGGACTGATGACCTCAGATGTTAAGTCCCATAGTGCTCAGAGCCATTTGAACCATTTGAATACACCCAGAGGGCCTGCAGGTGTACGGTGACATCTGTATTGTATTGAGACCTTCTTGTACAGCATGTGATTCCTGCCTTGGAAGAGCGCAACTGCGTGGAAATCACTGTTTTCTTGCAAGATGGGGCAGAAAGTCGTGTCGCTCGCCCAGTGAAAGATCTCCTTAACGCAGCCTTGCACTAACATGTTATCCACAGAGGTTTTCCAGACGTATGGCCTGTAAGGTCACATGGTTTGAATCCATGTGACTTTTGGCTCTAGGGATATCTAAAAGTACGCTTTTTCCAGGGAAACGTTCGGTCTGAAGGCCAGCATACAGGAACACGTTGCGCAAGTTGCATCGGGTCTGTAACTGTTCATTACGTCGTTTTACGGAAACAGCCTCTCGTCGATGTCTCCGTTGCTCATACTGAAAAAATTGTGTAATCAGCGGTTAATAATAAAATCAGCATCATGCTTTTTTCACTTGTTTAACCTTTCCCGCCCAAGCCCAGTTCCTAATGCATTACGTATGGAAACATACGTATACGTCTATCCAGATTTTCACCTGGTGGCCAAAATAGGTACTAATGTTTTCAACTGTAAATCGACTCCGCAATAACGCATTAGGATATCTACAAAGTTTCACTGCCATGCGATAATTACAGCCTACACAGGACGCCTGTGAGCAGCTGCACTTCAACTGCAACCACACAGCACACAGAGCCACCACCTCTGTTACTACAAACGGCTCTGACGCAGCTGGATATCTACTACACTTGAGCTTGGATGACAAATATGGATACGTCTTTGATGCTTCTTCGAGTCTCTGCTATAGATTATCAACTTTAGTGACTGGCGATTAGTGGCATACTAGTGTCTCAGCAACCCATAATCAGATGTTTCCAATGGGTGACAACGTGCAGGCAGGGGCAATAGTTGAACACCCTCTGCCTCATACTAAGTCAGGACAGCAGGGTCAATATGCGTTCTTGCTATACTTTGTTGGAAGGTAACACCCAGGAAACGTCGAAGGTAGGGTACAGCCGCCGGCCTTGACACATCAGAATGTAACGACTGTTGTCCAAATTACCGGCCGTGCGAACCGGAGGTGGTCGTGTTGTTCAGCCATTGGCACCCCATACAATCGCTGCCGGTAGTGGACCAGTATGGCAATGACGAATGCAATGTGCCAATATTGGTCGTCCTCAGAGGTGCCAGATTCGAATACGGCCAGCGCGATGCTACACAGAGAAGTGGGCACACGCCGTGATGCCAGCGATGTGTCCAGCGTTGTTGCGGAGCGTACGCCTCTCTCTGCTTCCACGGCAAAAAAAAGCCCCAACAATGGTGAGTGTGCTGACAGTTTATGGTGCTCCAGATGTCGTAGTGCTGTCAGTCTGAATAATTGTCTTGCTGCTGAGTCAAGGTTCTTGACGTGGCTGTGGGAGACTATACGGCCGAGCGAGCAATACGCCTGTCCTCTCGCGCACTACTCGCGTGGGGTCATTGAGATGGTGCATCGTGTTGAGTTTGGCCTTCCTGAACCCACAGATTCCTTAAGGTCATCGTGGTCTGGGAACCCGACCAACACAAGCAGTAGTTTCGCAGAGCGATAAACAGCAGTCACGATAGGACTTTTCCTGACGCTGCTAAAATTCCTACATGTGATGCTACAGGTTTCTCATTTTGTTACACGAGGCGTAACACGATCTTCTCACAAACAATCAACATTCAAATGAAATTTTTAAACGAGGAACCTGATGCGTAACCTTTCTTTGTACACTGAATATACGAAAGGTGTTTTTCTGAAAGCAGGTTACTTTTATTCAAGATTACAATATTATTCCTTATTCTTTTGGCTACAAAGGTCTGTTTTCCAAACATAACCTCCGTTCAATCTAACGGCCTTACGCAACCTTACTGAGAGGGCCTGTATGCTCGCATGGTATCCTTGCACTGGTCGACGTCGGAGCCAACGTCTTGTTGCATCAATAACCTCCCCATCATCCATGCACTGCTTCCTGCGAGTGCATCCTTCATTGAGCCAAACAGTTAGGGATCGGAAAGTTTGAGATCTGGGCTGTAGGGTGGATGAGGAAGAACAGTCTCATGAAGTTTTGTGAACTCTCAGATGAGCAGACTTGCGTGAGACCTTGCGTTGCCATGGGCAAGGAAAAGCTCCTTTGCTCGTCTTTTCAATTTCCTGACCGTAGCACAATACATTCAGAGTTCATCTTTTCACCATAACGGGAGGGCATCAAACAGAACAACTCCTTCACCATGATTTTGCAGCGTGAGGGTGCTGTTCAGAATTTTTTCTTCGAAGGACAGGTGGTGAAACGTCACTATATGGATTGCTCTTTTATTTCCTGTTCGAAGTGATGAACCCAGGTTTGATCGCCTTTGACGATGTTAGATACAAAGTTGTTACAATCAGCCTCGTAACGTGCAAGAAATTCCGCACAGATCGTCCTTCCTTTGCTCTTTACGGTCTTCTATTAGGTGGCGAGGAACCCAGAGGGATCACACCTTGAGCACCCCAAACGGCACGCGAGTGAGTCAGCACCACCAGATGAGACGTCCAGTGTAGCAGCACGTTGTTTGATTGTGATCCGTCGATCACCTCGAATGAGGGTGTCCGCACGTTCCAACATTGCAAGAGCCACCACGCGGGAGATCAGACAGCTTCGTGCGACCTTGTTGCGATGATGACAGACGCCTCTCCCAACGAGTTGCCTCGCTTTTGTTCACTGCCAAGTCTTCGTAGACACTCTGCAACAGCCTATGAATATCTGCGATTCTCTGACTTTTCTTCAGAAGAAGCTCAATGACAGCTGTCTGCTTGGAACGCACCTTCGTTACAGATGCCTTTTCCAAGGCAACATATGGTGCCGGCATCTATTTCAACTTCGTTAAACTATATGGGCTGAAGTAGAAATATTCAGCGGCCTCTCAAAACAAATTTCGAATTTTTTCAACCAAAATTCGTCGAGAAAACAAAAGTGTTGCATTACTCATTCAGTACCCCTCTTAAATGGCTTTACTCTTACCTACATAGTGCGGCCGTGCTGATATACTATCTAAACACTTCACGCTCATTTTTAGGAAGTGGTGGAGTGTTCTCTATTTAGAATCACTATCCCAGAATTCGTTTAAAATGTCTTTTTCTGTCGGAAGCACTATATTCAACTAGTTTTGAACAGTAGAGCAAGAAAGACTACTATTTGTCCCAACTGTGATGATTTTGATAACGTTCATTCAGACACGACTATGCGTGGACAGTAACAGATGGTCTGAAGCGGGCTCAGTCGAGTACGTAGTTCTAATTTTCATCCACCAGAGTATAGTAGCGGACAGAGACATTAAAGAAACAGGTCAAGAGAATGGTTTTTTGAATTGTTCTGTTTATTTCTTGAAGGCTTTTTAGTTTATTTATGTTTGTATAGTTCTGTATATGCTTGTAGTAGTGTGAATGATGCGTGAATGTGGTCTAAAGTAAATATGTAGATCATTGTTCTACTGATAAACACTGTACGAGCCAGCCTGATAAATTTTTAGGAGAGTGTGAATGCAGACGACGGGGTATTTTGTATCATAATATCTTAAGTAAGTTTATGGTGAAAGGAGAGCGAATTCGAGTGCAAATGAGGATAGTTAATAATGTAAAATATAAATAAAATATCAGAATGTTAAATATTTATTTTGGGAAAAAGTACAGTTAGAAAGTATGTTATTTGTTGATTGGTTAGTCATGAAAAGCGTGTACTAACCCGGGAGAATAATGTTTTTCTATTAGCCTTAAATAAAACTGACCAATCAGAACGGAGAATACTTCGCGCGTCCATTCTCTTGGAGGTGGAGAATGCTTACAGCAGTCTGAGGAGCCGGAGTCTAGCCTTTCAGTGGTACGGTCGTGAGTAGTATGACTCCAGAAGGAAGTTGTAATTTGCCGGTGTTAGTTGTGCTACATGTTTCAAAGGTGTTTTAAAGTGAAGGAATATTTACTCCTGTGTGTTTTTTTTTAGAAAGTACGGATTTTTAAGTAATTTTGTGTATAAGAAAAGACAGTAATTTTTTGTGGCATGTTGAGCAGATCGGTGACTAAAAACTTGAGTTTAGACACCGATAAACTCAATAGCATGACGAGTATTTTCATTTATGAACAATCCGTGCTTAGTAAGCAGATTTCGGGAAATACGTTACCATAAATTTGCTAACGTGAATGAAAGGGTTTGTGCGTAACCGTGTTAAGATTAGCACGGGCTTGACAGTGAACGTGTAAATTATCAAGGTTCAGAATATACCGAAGTTTTGCCAGTATTTCCACCTTTCACTTAAAATTAAGACCTTTTCGCTATTCTTGGAATAGTTACGTTGTATGCAGCCTGGTGCGAGTTGCAGTACGGTAGGTTTCTGCTCGGCTTTCCTACCGTCGATCTGCTGCAACGAGTTCACAGGTAGGTGCAGGTAAAGGACGAAAGGAACCGCGCCGCCGCAAAGTGACGTAGATGACGCTGAGGCAAGCAATTTAATGTAAGATATATGGGGCCGCAAATGTCAACAAATACCCCAAAAGTACTTGCCAAATGTTGAACATGTGACGTCAAATCGCACATGATCATCCCAAACCAAGTCAAGTATTCACTTTCGTGTGGCTCTGGGCTATGTGCGCGACCTTAACGCCTGTGGCTCAGGCTCGAGTCTTGCGACTGGCAGGAAATATGTTTTTCATTGCGTTAGGCAATCATGTGTCGGCGATATGATGAGATTTATTATTTTATTAGTCGGTCATGCGGTCTTCTCTGGTTCATTGTAAAGTACAGTACAACAAATACCTACTGTATTGCGTCACAAGTATATTACTATAATTTTCCGAATGGCGTCGTTAACAAACAAACCACGTACGTTTTCTTCACTAAATAAAACATGTAAACAAAATAACAAGGGAGAAAAGGAATAAAACACAGAATAACAACAGCTTTTGCTTGGTTACAGCGAGGGAAACGATACTGTAGTTACGTGAGGGTTCTCATACGACCACACGTGCACGTTATGAGCGTTCGCGACACCCGCACGGGAAAAAATGAGGCTTTCACCCGTAAACAGTGGATCATCAGCATGAGCTCGAGTAACTATTCACAGAAATTCTGACGGCTATGGTAGTCTACAGATGTCAGCCTTCTGTAGATAAATGGGTGGAATTGCTGTCTCCGAAGCGGGCACCATGTAGTTGATTGAGAAACCTCTGCAGTGGCGCTTATACGGCGAGTACTCACTGTCGAATCTTCATCTACCATTTCCAGGACCTCAACATTTACTCCATCCAATTGAGACCGACCCAACCGAGCCGCAACGCGAATGCCATATTCTCTTAAACGCCTGTCCACAGCTGTGAAAGTCTGATCATTTGGTACTCTACTCTTTGGAAACATTACCATACACCATCGTCTTGCTGCTTGTGTATTGTCTTCTGCTGCAGGTACACATTCGCGTATTTACTATATGAGTACGACATTGTACCGTACACAAGAACTGCAGGCTATGAGTTACCGACAGAATGAATGTACGTAATACGTCTTGTACCGTTACACTACAACATCGCCACAGAGTACAACGGGCCCAATCGAAGCCACGTAAACAAAGGCACTTCGTGCCATAATCAACCGAGCAGTGTAGAATGTTGTACAAAGCAACATAAGTCGATGTGCAGGCGAGCATGACTCTCCAAAAGCCTGTGCTGGCCCACGATGTAATGCCTACCACAAACGACATTGTGCATCACAACACGGAAATAAAGCAATTTCAGACATTTTACTCTTAGTTTGATGCACACATTACAAACACGAAGTGCGTACAATTACTTTTTGGGCCATCCTATATACACTCCTGGAAATTGAAATAAGAACACCGTGAATTCATTGTCCCAGGAAGGGGAAACTTTATTGACACATTCCTGGGGTCAGATACATCACATGATCACACTGACAGAACCACAGGAACATAGACACAGGCAACAGAGCATGCACAATGTCGGCACTAGCACAGTGTATATCCACCTTTCGCAGCAATGCAGGCTGCTATTCTCCCATGGAGACGATCGTAGAGATGCTGGATGTAGTCCTGTGGAACGGCTTGCCATGCCATTTCCACCTGGCGCCTCAGTTGGACCAGCGTTCGTGCTGGACGTGCAGACCGCGTGAGACGACGCTTCATCCAGTCCCAAACATGCTCAATGGGGGACAGATCCGGAGATCTTGCTGGCCAGGGTAGTTGACTTACACCTTCTAGAGCACGTTGGGTGGCACGGGATACATGCGGACGTGCATTGTCCTGTTGGAACAGCAAGTTCCCTTGCCGGTCTAGGAATGGTAGAACGATGGGTTCGATGACGGTTTGGATGTACCGTGCACTATTCAGTGTCCCCTCGACGATCACCAGTGGTGTACGGCCAGTGTAGGAGATCGCTCCCCACACCATGATGCCGGGTGTTGACCCTGTGTGCCTCGGTCGTATGCAGTCCTGATTGTGGCGCTCACCTGCACGGCGCCAAACACGCATACGACCATCATTGGCACCAAGGCAGAAGCGACTCTCATCGCTGAAGACGACACGTCTCCATTCGTCCCTCCATTCACGCCTGTCGCGACACCACTGGAGGCGGGCTGCACGATGTTGGGGCGTGAGCGGAAGACGGCCTAACGGTGTGCGGGACCGTAGCCCAGCTTCATGGAGACGATTGCGAATGGTCCTCGCCGATACCCCAGGAGCAACAGTGTCCCTAATTTGCTGGGAAGTGGCGGTGCGGTCCCCTACGGCACTGCGTAGGATCCTACGGTCTTGGCGTGCATCCGTGCGTCGCTGCGGTCCGGTCCCAGGTCGACGGGCACGTGCACCTTCCGCCGACCACTGGCGACAACATCGATGTACTGTGGAGACCTCACGCCTCACGTGTTGAGCAATTCGGCGGTACGTCCACCCGGCCTCCCGCATGCCCACTATACGCCCTCGCTCAAAGTCCGTCAACTGCACATACGGTTCACGTCCACGCTGTCGCGGCATGCTACCAGTGTTAAAGACTGCGATGGAGCTCCGTATGCCACGGCAAACTGGCTGACACTGACGGCGGCGGTGCACAAATGCTGCGCAGCTAGCGCCATTCGACGGCCAACACCGCGGTTCCTGGTGTGTCCGCTGTGCCGTGCGTGTGATCATTGCTTGTACAGCCCTCTCGCTGTGTCCGGAGCAAGTATGGTGGGTCTGACACACCGGTGTCAATGTGTTCTTTTTTCCATTTCCAGGAGTGTATTTATGTAAACCTCTTGTCTTACTTGCAATATAGAACTGTATGTTATTCCTCAGCAATAAATTCCAATGTAATCTTCGCACAGTTTGAGTTATAGTCCAATGTTTCACCTGCGGATTCAGCTCCTCCTCCCCCTTATAATTATTCGTTGTCCAGTTCTGATGCTTTCTGATATTTAACGGTTACACTATCGAAGCAATTTTCGTCGCTCACTATCCGTCGGTAAGCTCTTTACAATACTACGCTTTGTTGGTTTAGCGGCGATAGTTATTTGTTACCTGAATGACAATTGCTTCAGAGCAAATTAGTTATCAAGATGCATGTGTTACTAAGAACAACCGCAGACATCTTGTTTTGTTTTGTATTGTATGTTAACCGGGGGCCTAGAAACGACGGAGACGCTCCGTCCCCGCCGCAGCCGCAGTGGTCCACAACCCCACGACGACTACCGCAGTCCACTTCAACCCTCGGCCGCCCCACACCGAACCCAGGGTTATTGTGTGGTTCGGCCCCCGGTGGACCCCCCAGGGAACGTCTCACACCAGACAAGTGAAACCCGTTTGTTTGCGTGGTGTACGCGTACGTGTAGAACTTGCCGACATTGTGTAACTGAGGCGGAATAAGGAGAACCAGCCCGCATTCGCCGAGGCAGATGGAAAACCGCCTAAAAACCATCCACAGACTGGCCGGCTCACCGGACCTCGACACAAGTCCGCCGGGCGGATTCGTGCCGGGGACCAGGCGCTCCTTCCCATTCTGGAAAGCCGTTCGTTAAATCGCACGGCTAACCGGGCGGGTACAGACAGCTTAGTCTCATTCAAAAGGCAACAGTCATGTATAGCTGGACAACGTTACTATGTTTACGAGTAGACGCGTTTTAGTGCGACTTGTAACAACGCAGGTACTGTCATAAACGAAGTAACCGAAGAATGTAAGTCGTGTATTGAATCTGCTTACAGTCAGTAAGGACAAAACCTCTACAGTGAAGCTCGGAAGGTGACAATGATTACTTATTAAGACCAGGCTTTGTAATGACGTTTGACGGATAAATCAGGGTGGATCTAGGACAATGGTGTACATCTAGGATACATAACATCATACACTGAAGCGCCAAAGGAACTGGTATAGGCACGCGTATTCAAATACAGAAGTATGTAATCAGGTAGAATACGGCGCTGCGGTCGGCAACACCTATACAAGAGAAGAAGTTTCTGGCGCAGTTGTTAGATCGGTTATCGCTGCTACAATGGCAGATTATCAACATGTAAGTGAGTTTGAACCTGGTGTTACAGTCGGCGCACTAGCAATGGGGCACAATACCTCCGACGTAGCGATGAAGTGGAAATTTTCCCGTACGACCATTTGACGAGTGTACCGTGAACGTCAGGAATCCGGTAAAACACCAACTCTCCAACATCGCTGTGGCCGGAAAAAGATACAGCAAGAACGGGACTGTAGAGAATCGTTCAACTTAACAGAAGTGCAACACTTCCGAAATTTGCTGCAGATATCAATGCTGGAGCATCAACAAGTGTCAGCGTGCGAACCATTCAACGAAACATCATCGACATGGGCTTTCGGAGCC
Organism: Schistocerca cancellata; assembly: GCF_023864275.1. Classification (NCBI taxonomy): domain Eukaryota; kingdom Metazoa; phylum Arthropoda; class Insecta; order Orthoptera; family Acrididae; genus Schistocerca; species Schistocerca cancellata. The sequence continues at coordinate 390,604,232 of NC_064627.1, forward strand.
GAAGGCCCACTCCTGTACCCTTGATGACTGCACGACACGAAGTTTTACGCCTCGCCAGGGACCCGTCAACACGGACATTGGACTGTTGATGTCTGGAAACATGTTACCTGGTCGGACGAGTCTCGTTTCAAATTGTATCGAGTGGATGGACGTGTACGGGTATAAAGACAACCTCATCAATCCATGGACCTGCATGTCAGCAGGGGAATGTTCAAGCTGATGGAGGCTTTGCAATGGAGTGGGGCGTGTGCAGTTGGAGTGATATGGGACCCCTCAAACTTCTAGATACGACTACAACAGTTGACACGTACGTAAGCATCCTGCCTGATCACCTGCATCCATTCATGTCCATTGTGCATTCTGACGGACTTGGGCAATTCCAGAAGACAATGCGAGACCCCACACGTCCAAAATTGCTACAGAGTGGCTCCAGGAGCACTCTTCTGAGTTTAAACACTTCCGCTGGCCACCAAACTCCCCAGATATGAACATTATTGAGCATATCTGGGATGCCTGGCAACATGCTGTTCAGAAGAGGTATTCACCCCCTCGTACTCTTACGGATTTATGGACAGCTCTGCAAGATTCAGGGCGTCAGTTCCCTCCAGCACTACTTCAGACATTAGTCGAGCCCATACCACATCATGTTGCGGCACTTCTGTGTGCTCGCGGGGACCCTACACGATATTAGGCAGGTGTGCTAGTTTGTTCGGCTCTTCAGTGTATCTGAATGCTTGTTAACACAGAGAATGAACTGAAAGGGTTACTATTGCTGGACTCTTTCTGACGTTTGAGACTCCCAGAAAGCAATTAACGACGAAAAGTAAGGATGCTTGCAGGTTTGTGTGTAGTCAACGTCAGGTTATTAGAGAAAATAATAGTTAAGTTGGAGATGAAAGGGGAAAACTGACAGCAATGGTTATTTCTGCTTTCTCCAGAAATAATTTATACAAACTGCTGTAAACTTAAACCAAGATGTGGCACACTTGTTTGAAGATTGCATCTCCTGAGAGTACGTCAACTGTCATAACACTCGTACAACGGAGCTCATAGCGTTTGAGATTATCCGTTCAGTTGGGATTAGAAACTGTCTTTTCGTCCTGGAAAGTAAAACATACGAGCGTATATGCCATTTGGGAGACGCAACGTAACGGAATACAAGGTGAGTGGGTGGGACTGTGTTTGGACGTACGCGGCGTTGTGTGGCACTTGACTTGTGAGCGCCTCAGAATGTTGCCGCCACTTCGCCCTCGGACACCTGAAGACGGATATCCACTCCGTATCGAGTTGCACGAATCAATAGCCGCTCACAGCGCGGCTGCCGGAACTGGCAGCCCTTCTGCCCAGGGCTGTGTTTTGTCGTCATGCGAATAGGCCCACAGAAGGACGGGATTCGATCAGTCTTCAACGTTGCTGAGTGTAACGCACATGTGAGCCATTAAAAATCAAGTGGTATAGATTACATAGCGTCGTTTTTGACTGTAACAAAGGTTTTATTTACACCACACGTGTTTCACTTTATTTTAAATATCTTTAGCGGACACTGTAACAATGTCTTTTCATTACGAATCTGTTTGCCAAGATCGTAAACATTTCCCATGTTCTACTATTACTAAACAGTACTAAATAACTATTATTACTCACGTATTTGTGTTTATTTTTTCCTTCGTTCCAAATGTTCTTCTTCACAAAGGTGTTCGAGTTTAGTTCTAGATTCTTCACTGACATGAAATATATTTTCGTTCTTATGGTTAGTAGATCCACGTACACTTCGTGTACATTGTTTTGATGTTGTGGGTTAAGGCTACTGTTTTCTTTTGCTGCCTTTGTTTCAGCTGTTCTGTAGTGTTACAGGTATGTTCTTCAACTTTTTCCAGTACATAGGAAAGCAGGCCCTGTTGTTCACTGTATCAGCTAAGTGCAAATGTGTCTCATACAATTTAAGTTTCAATTCACGTTAGTATTTAATATTCCAATTTCAGTTGGGGACCAGATTTTTGAAATGGTGACTTTGTCTCTTGTGCAGCATGTGATTGTTACATTAACATGCCGGCCGCAGTGGCCGTGCGGTTCTAGGGGCTTTAGTCCGGAACCGCGGGACTGCTACGGTCGCAGGTTTGAATCCTGCCTCGGGCATGGATGTGTGTGATGTCCTTAGGTTAGTTAGGTTCAAGTAGTTCTAAGTTCTAGGGGACTGACGACCTAAGATGTTAAGTCCCATAGTTCTCAGAGCCATTTTACATTAACATGGTTAGGTGCTACGTTTTTAAATTTACGCTTTTTATTAAAACTGATGAATTGAATCGTATGATGTACATTGAGGTGAATACTTTGGTACTTCAGGTAAAGAACGCTAGGAAATGCTTGGGATCACATAAACGTTTTCTCTTTTGCTTTTAGTTAATATAACAGTTAGAACAAAGGCAGAAAAGTGGAATAAAAATCGCATCCCTCAACACCAAAAATAAATACACGAGGTGGTCTACACAGTATGAAAACGAAAAGAAGTTCCGTGTCAGTGAAGTGCAGCTTACTTAAATCGAACACCTATGATTAGAAGTTGGTTGGTTGGTTTGGGGAAGGAGACCAGACAGCGTGGTCATCGGGCTCATCGGATTAGGGAAGGAGTGGGAAGGAAGTCGGCCGTGCCCTTTCAGAGGAACCATCCCGGCATTTGCCTGGAGTGATTTAGGGAAATCACGGAAAACCTAAATCAGGATGGCTGGACGCGGGATTGAACCGCCGTCCTCCCGAATGCGAGTCCAGTGTATGATTAGAAGTAAGAAACAAATAAACCGTGAGTAATAATAGTAATCTAATACTGTTTAACAATAGTAATTTAAATCATAAAAACTGCTTACGATGTTGGCAAACAGATTTGTAAGAAAAACCACAATGTTACAGAGAACGCTGAAAGCAAAGAGCATTTATTGTACATATCGCTGCTGGAGAAGACTGACTTTGTATTTTCCATTGACTTGCTTAACTTTGTGTCCTGCAATTCTACATGAGTGGAGGCAGCCAGCTTGATAATAATGTCAGGGTGTTCTCGATGGTAGAGATTAACATATGATGTATATGAGATATCGGAATCGATTCTGCTGATGTCGGGCCTCCAATGAGAGTTAATTACTCAGGTTTCGACACTAGTGTTGTCAGTGGCTGAAAGTATCATACATTCCAGATCATGCTAACCGGGAGGTTATTATGCACCCCTCGAAGGTGATGTTGTCTTATTCAGCAGGTACCTCAAAAGCATTAATATAAAACTTGGAGCAAGTTCCAGCTAAACTGAAATTTAAGAAATAGCTAATCTTGAGAATCAGTTATGTCCAACAAGCATAAAAGACTTGAAGGTAAAAAGAAAACTTAACTATGGTCCGGAACCCATTGTCTAACCGTCATAAATTAAGAAACTTCGCGAGGCTCGTGCAGCTGAAAGACCGCATTGTACGATTTAACCAGAATGGCAGCTTTCTACGAGAATACTTTTAAAAGTAGGCTAGCTTCCGCAGCAACATTAGGAAAGAAAGCAAACACAAAAGCCGATGATAATGGCAGGGGGTGACTCAGAAATAAAGAATAGCTACACGCGATTTATATTCTGAAAGTGTATATTTTCCGATCATCTGTCTTTCAAGTCGCTGCAGTGTCATGGTCAAATGTTGGCAATTATAGGACAAAATGTCGTGAACTCGTGCAAATCGTCGACAATGTTATGACGATGTAGAAGAAGCGGAAAGATTGTGTGAAATTTTGTGAAGCGCCGTGAAAAACTCCGTTACGCACCAGAGAGGTTAAATGGAGTCTCAAATACGCAAGGTATCCCAACAGAGTAGGTTCAGCTTTGCGTTTTTGCTTTGCGTAATCTGTGACGCTGATACTATAAACCATTTAAGCTCTAGTGATGAACAGGAACATCACGCAAAAAGAATCAAAAGTTGTTCTGACTTTCTCTTTCCTGAAGGAAAAGTAACACACATGGAACGTACAATATTGTTTATAGAATGACGGCAGAAGAAGATCAATGATACAAATTTGTATTTGTTCTACGTCACAAGACGACAAAGTTCATGATATTGATTGAAATCGTTATAGATCGCGTAAAAACATTGGATTTTGGACAAATAAATGGAAGAAGTGGCATGAATTAATTATATTGCATAATCGCCCCTAGTTTGTAATTTGATAACGAAGCGATCGCCTATGTGGGATACATAAATTTGGTAGAGCTTTAGACTCAAAATAATGACTTAAGTATGGTTCCTTCTTTTTGCAAGCGTTTTAACACCCAAACACGTTTCACCACAGTTGTGGAATCCTCACAAGGTTTAGGTTACATTGGATTTTGGTGTTATTTAAATGTATACGCTCTTTACTTTTAACTTTACATTGTGTTTGTCTCGTACAGCTGTCAACGGAAATCAGCCACAAGAGTTTCATGCTGAACTGTCAGCAGAATTCCAGCTACTTCGGATAACGGAATTCACACGGAGAAATTTCAACTGGTGAAATTCAACGATAGGGCTCTCTGTAAACACTGTAGAAGCCTGGACAGCAGCTATTCCACGAACTGTTGTTTAATCTCCCCAAACAAAACTGTTAAATTAAGAATGAGGACAGTTATCTTCACGACAGAAAGTTGTTTGCTGAAATACGGGGCAAGAAATCCAGGATGAAATATCCCACAGCAGGCATTCCGCAGGGCTCTGTCCAGTCACACACACACACACACACACACACACACACACAGAGAGAGAGAGAGAGAGAGGTATGGGGGAGGAGGGTAGCAAAGTTTCCATATTATTCGGTACTCCAGGCAGCGAACTGTGAGAGCTGCGCAGGGATCGCTGCTAAGAGGGTGGGTGAGCGGCGGTTGGCCTAACCACACGGCGTCAGCTGCTCGGGACACAGCTGCGTCGCGGCGTGGCGCATCCCAATAGCTCCGGGTCACCAGTGAGGCGACGGAAACTACAGCTACCCCCGGCCAGTTATACGGAAACAGGCTACCTGAAGGCAGAGGCTGGTGTCTGCTATATTTTGTGTGTGCTATATTACCGGCGTGGGTATCGTGCTAATCACCCAAGTGCGTGAAAGGATGTGCTCCTAATTGAATACAAAGAGATTTCAGCCACTTTTCACAGTCAACAAAGTAGAAAACTTGGAAACTGTTGTACAATACATTGATTTCTTACGGATGTTCCTGCAGCAAAACAAAAAAATGGAGTCGTGCGTGCTTTCGATATCTAAAGCGCGATTCAGCCGCTTTTCCTGTAGCTAAGCAATGGCCTGCTTAGTGTCCCGACAGGGGTGGGCGTCCGCAGTTTACTGCTTCGACATAACGTCGCCCCGGATCAGGCCGGCCTCAGTTGTTATTAGAGTGTAAAACTACCATAGGCTATCGTAGACTGTCGTAAGTAAGTGTAGACTACGATAGTTATCCCAGTAGCCGTGGTCAGGTAGGAATGTGACCGCGTTACCTGGACATTAGGTGTGTTGCATATCTACCAGGCGTTACCTCATTTTGATCGCTTTGTCTGCACATGCCATGAGTCTCTTAATAGATTCCCCTAGGAAACGGAAGTGTAGAACCATCTAGAAACTGAGTATATATGAAGGGCTGCATAACCAATGGAACATTTTTGCTCTACACATTTATCCTCCTGTCTGTTGCTTAAAAATAAACAGTATTTATAAAGAAATTCAAATCGTAAATGTTTAATTCAGGTTTTATTCGAAACCTTTTCATTTGTAATGTGAAACACAGGGATGTTATAGCAAAACTGAAAAATACATATTTGTTGTACAGTACTAGGAAATGCAATTTCTCAAGAAAACCAAAAATTAAAAAAAAATCTCAAAATAAAAACATACGAAACACTGCTCCAGTATTTCGTCGATCTATGTTTCTCTTATTTATACCTGCCTAATGTATATTATTTAATACATACTACTACACATTGATCTTGTCAAAAGCCGAGAAGCGATTCTTCTTCGTGTTTTAGCTCTCTGGGGCACTCTGGGATGCTCTCTGGGTCACTCTGGGATGATCTCTGGGTCACTCTGGGATGTTCTCTCTATTATATAATCATGTTTTTTTACTTATTTATAATTATAGATTATCATTTATTTTATTGTTTAATTTACAATTGCAAAGCATCCTTATCTCTCCCGTGAGATTTTTTTAAATACCTAAAATATTAATCATCTATAAACTAATTTTATCTATATATGTCATTGTTAATTATCTAATGGGTGCGGGAGTTCCGACTGCTGGGGAGGTGGGTGGGTGTTATAGCATGGCTGTGTTGGTAAGCCTGTGTATTTACATTAGTCTCTCTCTCATTTACATTCATTTACGTTTCTTTCTCTACCAATGCTACCTATAGAACCGTTAATCCTACAATTTACTGTGTCATTCTGTAGCAAAACTATCTAACAGTAGTTCTGGTAGAGCGGAACTGTAGTTACTGGCGACCGTTAAGAAGAGAAGGCCATCCGACGGCAACTGTAGACAGTTTCGTAGGCGAGGGACACTGCAAGCAACCGCCGGAACTGCTTCGGCAATCTGTCAGTTTACATTCCTGAGAAACACGATCCTCCAATCCGGTGGAAGACAACCTTGGTGTAACGTCTGCTGTTTAGTATATATGGAAGTTGCCGGCAAAGTGGAATGGCTGAGACATACGGACTTCCTTGTTGAGTCTCTTAATGTATAAACTGCACGAGAAGCTATTTAGAGGCATCTGCTGCGCCGTGAGGTTCTTATGCTGTGTGTTTTATGCTTCAATTAACCTCGGTATTGCTAAAAGGCGTTTGCCGGTAGTTAAATTTGTAAATTTGTTTTACTTCACGCTTACTGTTGTCTGCTACCTTTGTGCTCTGTGAACAGTTCACGAGTATTGTGAGCTTTGCCTGTAATGTGTACTCAGCATGAAGGCATGTTGAATTTTCCTCTCTTAGTAAAAGCCGTGTAAGCGTTCTGGTTGAAATTATATTTATAGACCTTTATATGAATTTTAAAAATGTAAGCTTGCTAAGAGTTACTGCCTGTTTTTGTTACAGATATACCTGTTTATTGGATTCAAGCCTGATTTCTAATTTAGTAATCCTGGGAACAAAGGATTAAATACACACTGAAGAGACAAAGAAACTGGCACACCTGCCTAATATCGTGTAGGGCCCCCGCGAGCAAGCACAAGCGCCGCAACACGACTTGGCAAGGACTCGAATAATGTCTGAAGTAGTGCTGGAGGGAATTGACACCAGGAACCCTGCAGGGCTGTCCATAAATCAGTAAGAGTACAAGGGATGGAGATCTCTTCTGAACAGCACGTTGCAAAGTATCCCAGATATCCTCAATAAGCGCCGGCCGTTGTGGCCGAGCGATTCTAGGCTCTTCAGTCCGGTCGCAGGTTCGAATCCTGCCTCGGGCATGCATGTGTGTGATGTCCTGAGGTTAGTTAGGTTTATGTAGTTCTAAGTCTAGGGGACTGATGACCTCGGATGTTAAGTCCCATAGTACTCAGAGCCATTTGAACCATTTGCTCAATAATCATCATGTCTAGGGAGTTTGGCGGTCAACGGAAGTGCTTAAACTCAGAAGAGAGTTCCTGGAGAGACTCTGTAGCAATTATGGACGTTTGGGGTGTCGCATTGTCCAAGTCCGTCGGAATGCGCAATGGACACGAATAGGTACAGGTGATCAGACATGATGCTTACGTACGGGTCACCTGTCAGAGTCGTACGTAGATGTATCAGGGGGCCCATATCACTCCAGCTGCACACGCCTCACACTATTACAGAGTCCACACCAGCTTGAATAGTCCCCTGCTGACTTGCAGGGTCCATGGATTCATGAGGTTGCCTCCATACCCGTATATCTCCATCCGCTCGATGCAATTTGAAACGAGACTTGTCCGACCAGGCAACATGTTTCCAGTCATCAACAGTCCAATGTCGTTGTTGACGGGCCCACGCGAGGCGTAAAGCTTTGTGTCGTGCAGTCATCACCGGTACACGAATGGGCCTTCGGTTCCGAAAGCCCATATCGATGATGTTTCGTTGAATGGTTCGCACGCTGTCACTTGTTGACGGCCCAGTATTAAAATCTGCAGCAATATGCGGAAGTGTGGCACCTCTATCATATTGAACGATTCTCATCAATGATCGTTGGTCCCGTTCTTCTGGGATCTTTTTCCGCCCGCAGTGATATCGGAGATTTGATGTTTTACGGCATTCCTGATATTCACGGTATACTCGTGAAATAGTGCTACAGGAAAATCGCCACTTCATCGCTGCCTCGGAGATGTTGTGTCCCATCGCTCGTGTGCCGACTATAACCACGTTCAAAGTCACTTAAATCTTGATAATCTGCCACTGTAACAGCAGTAACCGAGCTAACAACTCCGCCAGACACTTGTAGTCTTATGTAGGAGTTGTCGACCGCAGCGCGGTATTCTGCCTGTTTTCAAATCTTTGTATTTAAATACGCATGCCTATACCAGTTTCTTTGGCGCTTCAGTGTATTACAAGTAGTTGAAGACAGTTGAACATCGTTTCTTAAGTTTATTTGTACATCATTTGTCGTTTCACATTTGTTTTATAGTGTTGTTTAATAGTGGCTCATTGCCTGCTCTGAGCTATAAATAAATCGCCGTTTGTGATATTTAATTGGAATGTAACCTCTGCTAATGGAAATGTTTTTCTCTCTGTTTTAGTTAATACTGCTGTTATTAATCTGTTTTGGAACAGAACGACCAGACTAGGGTGAAACTTAATAGTTTGCTATTTTTAGTTAAATTGTTCAATTTCTAATTCTATGGTTATGTTGTTTATTTGTTTGCATTTGGTGACATATAATAATTTGGTATCTCCAGTTAAATTGTTTCGTTTATAGTTCTTAAAGTGAACTGTTCATTTGTCTGCATTTATTGAAGTTTCTCAGAATTTTTGAAAGATTTCATGATGCCTTCAGCTGCCATTCTCTTTATTTCGTATACGATTGTATAATCTCGGCCTTAGGCCATTATCAAGTATTTTATGGATGATATTTAATAGAAAATTATGTTGTGTATGTCGTTGCTTCTATGACTCCGTGTTATCCTCATAAAATATATCCGAGATGTTTTAGGCAATTTTAGGAGCACGTTACTTTCGAACAGTAAGTTGTTGCAAAGCTCTTCTCAGAATTACTAAATACGTGGTAAAGAAGAACACAAATATTTGAAATACCATTTAAAAAAAAAAATTTTTCTTTTCTGTTTAAAATATGTTTTTGCAACCTGGCACCTTAGCACTCCCGGCTCCTGGCTGGCTTCAGCATTTCAAAAATGTTTCTGCTCTGTTTGTTAGCGAGGGATCGGCACCCTTGGGTCTGCTTCTATAAATGCCACTTTATTTCTAAACCAGCCTCCGAAGCCGAGGTCGCTAACGCATGCCTCTGCGATGGCCATTGACTCGGAGGTAAGCCGGTGTGAATCCTGGAGGTGGATGAAATTATCAGTGTCTGTATTTGTCCAAGAAGGTGAGGAGAGGTGGTGACCTAAAGTTCCTGATGACCAGTCTTCGCGACAATATCATGGAATAAATTCCAGTGCTCTCATGTCTCATTAAGCGAGGGCATGTTACACTATTGACGGTGATTCGTCCGTCGGATGGGGTCGTTAACCTTGGCGTCGTCCTTGGTGCTATAGGAGTGGAGTAGGCTTTGTGCTGGCACTGGGTTACACCCCCTCCCTTCTCTCATCATCATGACACAAGCAAACATAACACTACACTAAATATGCATCCATTACATTCTGAAAATACACATTTGGCACAACTCTCATATGCAACAAGGAAAGGGGTCAATGTGTGCGAAGGAAGAACACTGTTTCCGACAAGGATGTGAGACCACCCGAGGGGCTATCCCAGCCGACAATACCATACTAAACTGACGTTTTTTCCTTTATTTCTGTAAAAATGCAGTATAGTGTAAGCCTACCTAGCTGAAAAGCTGCCCTATTGTTATGATTCATGATAAATTCAGGGCCATCCATATGTCAATGTGCACTGCAAATTACTTTTCACTAACAACCGAAATATGCATCCAATTATTTTACCTCCTTTACTGTTTTGCCTTAGTATTCTTAATTGTTACGTCTATGTAATAATTTACTTTTTTAAAGGAGCCACATCACCATGCACCAAAAATCCACTATCCCCACCCCAGCATCCATACTTTTGTTGTAATTTGTTTTAAATCATTGTAAAGTTTTTAAAAATTCACTTTGCTCTAATGAGTTTCATTATAAAGTCTGAGGAACTAAATATTTCTTTTAAGAGGTTCCATGCCCTCTCTTGCATGTCGCCTCTCATCTTCATCAATTTTATTAATATTTTACGTCAATGCTTGGTGGTAACAGGCCAAGTAAGGTTATTGTAATGAGAGTATTTGTACTGAGAGTTCAAAATACTTTTCGCTTGATTCCTATGCATGTTGGTTACTTCCCTGGGTGGCATGCGCGATGCGAGCAATGGAGGACGCAGCACACTGCGTTTCCTGTTAGGGACTGCACTTCTGCGAATACTGAGACGGTCGTACATCAATGGACTTAAGCGCTTGGCAGAACGACTGACGTTGGTCGAGTTTCGCCTATTGTATGCAGGGCGAAAAGACCTGCGAGACGTCTGAGTGACGCCGCAGTTTATGTGTTTACCATTCCAGCGCGACCGGAACGAAGACTGCTGGCACTGACTGACTGCCTGGTCCTCATGATTCTGGGAATACTTGTGGACCGTGCGCTGCTGGGCGCAGCTGTCTGGCGCCGGATGGGCAGTGGTCTAGGCATGTTGTTTCCGTAGCCGGTCAAACAGCAAGTTCAGTGCCCTCAGCTGAACAGCAGGGGCATGACTGGTCAACATAAACTGAGGCTAGTTGACGTCACAAAGCCCTGCTCGAAATTGGAGGGAACGGTCGCTATTGGCTCGAATGATGTTCTGAGACAATGTCGGGGAATTTTGGAATCAGCGCTGAGTGCTGATTTGCGGTTTTCGAGGATAATAGGGAGCTCAACAATGTTGGCCTCGCTCTTGCATTGCGCGGGCGCTGATCATTCGAGATCTGATCTTCGTCGGAGTCGGATAGTTTTGCGACTTAGTCACACTATTTCCGCAGAACGTAGAATTCTCTGCCAGCCTTCGAGGCCGGCGGTTGAAACAGAGTTGCTGCATAGCACAATTCGGCATCTACGTCATCAGAACTCTGCCTACCGACGACGTGCTACACATTTCAGGATTGGTGAAGTACTTAGCGGCTCCGGCGTTGTAGGACCTATCAATTTTATACTGAAGTCCTCAACAGCACGCGCGCTCGAATTGCTATAAGTCTATCTTGGTTGTTTTTCCTTGTGATCCCATTTGAGCTCTCACTACTAATCGCGATACTGCAATATACTCGGGAGAGTAATATTTGATTCATTTAGGACCTCCAGTCATTATCGTCAATGTATTGCATCACAGAGAGTAGGAGCCTCTCGTTCTTGAGCCAACTTCTATTCTCATAATAGTTCAGTATACCTATCCTTTAACCTACTGTTTGTGTCGATAATCATGTGCCATTATGTTCTGATGTATAATTAATCTCAATGTAATATTTAATCTACATATCATTTCGTAGATATATGCACAATCCCATTTCCGTTGTTTATTATGATAAAGTTCTCTCTTTTTTTTTCTCTCTGAGTAGATCACGATTTTTATTAATTATTGGGAGTGTGCACTCCTTATTTTGCGAACTAGCAGGTCCACCATCATTTCCTTTCGTTACGTTGTGCGCATGATTAATTAGGTGTTAGGTAAGGAGGCGGTCGAGTGCATGTCTAGTTCTCATGCAGAATTCGTGAGAATTAAAGAGGAATAAACTCTTTTCCACCCCGGCACCTCGCAATTTCACGAAATTATTCAGATACGAAAAGAAAAAGGAAGATTTTCGCTCCACCTACAACACTTCGAACTCTGCCTACTAGTTAGTGGCTGTATTATTGTTGATAACTCAATATGAACGACGCATCGCCTCCTGCAGCACGTGCCTTTACACATAATTTTATTCTTTCTACCATTGCATGCACAGGGTCTCCCTTCCAAGAGTCCTCAGGCGCATTTTTAATGGTGTTTCGGCAGATATCTGCATTTTCCTTTTCGAAAGGTGTAGCTGGAGTCATCCTAAACAGATTGTGTTTCTCACGTCTCACATGCATCGCTCAGCGTCGACGGAAAGCTTCGGTTGTTTTTCATTAAAAGAGAGAGAGAAGAGAAGAGATTTGAAATCGTAATTTTACGGGTCCATTCAGTAAAGCGATCCCAAGTTAGTCTAGTGTATTATTAGTTTTAGCGATATGTATTTAAGCAGCGACTGTCGGCCGTTGTGGCCGAGCGGTTTAGGCGTTTCAGTCCGGAACGCGATGCTGCTACGGTCGCAGTTTCGAATCCTGCCTCGGGCATGGAAGTGTGTGATGTCCTTAGGTTAGCTAGGTTTAATTAGTTCTAAGTTCTAGGGGACTGATGACCTCAGATGTTAAGTCCCATAGTGCTCAGAGCCATTTGAACCAGCAGCGACTGAGCAATGGTAGCAGTCAGCGTGGGTCAAAGCGGTGATGTCGATACTGGAGTACTGGCTATTCTACGTGTTTTACTGTCCCTGCCAATATACGTCGACAAAACGAATAATGAACTTAATTTAGGGCTTCTGTGTGTAATGCGCACCTAAAATTCCACTTTAAAAATTATTTTGTTTGTAACGAGACCCAAACGGATGCTTCCCATCCCAGCTGAGCATCGGGTGAAAGATATTATGAGGAGTACTTGTTCGGGCTGACTGCAGTTACACGTGGCAAAAGTGAAACCGCAAATATCTGCCGAAACACCAGAGAAAATGTGCCTGACGACTCTTGGGAGAGACACACTGAATAGTTACCTAGCAGATTTTACAAATTCTATTACCATCCTTTGTTTCCTCTTTTTATATATTCGTGATATGAAAATGACTACTAGCCGAGAGAAACCGGTTACGACATTGTGAAATGCTCATCCGGTTGTACCACAAACAATATCAAGAAATAGAAGAACATAGTTTTATAAGAATTTCAATATTAATTCTTAGGTCAAAATACAGCACGTGCGTTGGTTTTTGTTGTGCAGGGTGGATAAAAGGAAACTTGTACACCAAATGTTTACTTTAAGATTGACACAAGATTGACCTTTGCCGATGAACGTCACAGAAGACGCAGGAAGAGGCCACTGTTGATGTCGATGCAGCAATGTGTTCGATTTATCAAACTGTGAGACACGCGAAGCAGCCCTGTCTAAGGGATAGCAGCAATAGCGTTTTCAGTGTTCTGCTACGCCTAATCCATTATGTGAGTATTAAAATGAGAAGACAAAACTCATGAGATACCTCTTAATATCATGTCGGACCTCCTTTTGACCGTCGTAATGCAGAACTCGACATGACATGGACTCAACAAGTCGTTTGAAGACCCCTGCAGAAATACTGAGCCATGATGGCGCTATAGCCTCCCATAATTGCGAAATTGTTGGCAGTGCAGGATTTTGCGCACGAACTGACCTCTCGGGTATGTCCCATAAATGTTCTATGGGATTCGTGTCGGGCGATCTGGGTGGCCAAAGCATTCACTCGAATCATCAAACCAATCGCGAACAACTGTGCCCCAGTGCATGACATCATTGTTTGGGAACATGAAGTCTATGAATGGTTACAAATGGTCTCCAAGCAGCCGAACATTACCATAACCAGTCATTGGTCGTTTGAGTTGGAACAGAGGACGCAATCTATTCCACGTAAACACAGTCCACACCATTATGGACGCAGCTTGCACAGTGCCTTGTTGACAACTAGGATCCATGGCTTCGTGGTGTCTGCGCAACACCCGAACCCATCATCAGATCTTACCAACTGAAATCGGGACTCATTTGACCATGTCACCATTTTCCAGTCGTCTAGGGTCCAACCGTATGGTCAGGAGAGGTGTTGCAGGCGATGTCGTACTGTTAGCAAAGGCACACTCGTCCATCGTCTGCTGCGTAGTTCATTAACGGCAAATTTCGCCGAACTGTCCTAATGGGTACGTTGGTCGATCGTCTCACACTAATTTCTGCGGCTATTTCATGCAATGTTGCTTGTCAGCTAGCACTGACAACTCTACGCAAACGCCACTGCTCTCGGTCGTTAAGTGAAGGCCGTCGGCCTCTGCGTTGTCTGTGGTGAGAGGTAACCCCAGAATTTGGTATTCTCAGCACTCTCTTGACACAGCGGATCTCAGAATATTGAATTACCTAACGATTTCCGAAATGGAATGTTTCACCGTCAATGTACTTTCATTTTGTACCTTGTGTACGCGACACTACCGATATCTGTATATTGTGGTGTGTGCACATCGCTATCCCACGACTTTTGTAACCTCAGTGTTTTGGAGTACACCTCACCCTTGAGTTGGCCCCACAGGTAAGAGTTGCAGGTACAGATGTCAGGCAGTATTTGTGATGAGCGGACTGCATTGCCTCTGCTAACTATCCTCTCCTCACCGAGATTCTTGATTTAATTTATTAATCTTTGTAATAATTGTAGAATTAGTATATTTATTTGTACGAAAATTTTACCTTGTAAAGTTATTATAAGGAACTAGGCAAAATTGATTTCCCCCTGTTTATCAAAAACATGTCCTACTGAAAATATTTTGAGGTCTGGCCTGCTCACTGAGCGAATTCTTAAAAAGCCGCCGTATTTTGACCGTGCAAAGATAGCATAATCTTTAGTCTCTTAATTAGTGACTGGAATGAATGGCTTGATGAGAAATCAACTGTCTCTTAATAAATGTTTGAATTTAACTTTTGAGTCAAAAAGGCGTAAATTTATCTTTAAGACGAGAAGACCCTATAGAGCTTAACATTTCACTTTTATGTAGTTTTTTGTTAGTCTTTCTATATTTAACGATAATGTTTTGTTGGGGTGACATGAAGAATAGATACTCTCTTCATTATTATATCATTGATTTATGTATATTGTTTTGATCCATAATTTATGATCATAAGATTTAGTTTTCTTAGGGATAACAGCGTAATTGTTTTCGAGAGCTCATATCTACAAAGCAGATTGCGACCTCGATGTTGGATTAAGAAAAATTTCGGGTGCAGGAGCCTGTGGATTAGATCTGTTCGACCTTTAAATTCGTACATGATTTGAGTTCAGACTGGCGTGAGCCAGGTCGGTTTCTATCCTAAGACTATTAACCCAAGGACCATAAGGTTGAAATATTTTTTATTATATTGATTAATATTAATTAATTTACTATTTTGACAGATTAATGTGCTGAATTTAGAATTCATTTATGTAATTTTTTCTACAAATAGTATTGATACTTTATGATTCATTTATGTTTATTTTAGACTTTCTTTTGTTGGGTTTTTGTGTTTTAATTAGTGAGGCTTTTTTAACTTTGTTGGAGCGAAAGGGTTTAGCTTATATTCAGATTCGTAAAGGTTCAAATAAAGTAGGATTTGTAAGGCTTCCTTAGCCTTTTTGTGATGCTATTAAACTGATCTGTAAGGAGCAGCCCATCCCTATTATATCTAATTATTTACTTTATTATTTTTCTCCTGTTTTTAATTCAATAATTACGTTGATTGTTTGAGTAATTTTTCCTTACTTAACTTACATGTGTTCTTTCTCTTATGATTTTTTGTTTTTTATGTTGTACTAGATTAGGTGTTTATACTGTTATAATTGCTAGTTAATCTTGTAATTGAAATTATTCTTTATTAGGTTCCCCGCATTCTGTTGCTCAGACAGTTTCGTATGAAGTTAGATTAGCTTTGATTTTATTATCTTTAATTATTTTAATTGGTACTTTTAACGTGTTTGATCTTATAAACCACCAGCCTTATTGTTGATTTATCATTATTTCTTTCCCTTTAGCTTTGCCTTGTTCTGCTTCTTGTTTGGCTAATCGAACTCCTTTTGATTTTGCTGAGGGTGAGTCTGAATTGGTTTCAACATTGAATTTGATTTAATACTGAAGATGGTGCAGGTGGTTTTACTTTAAATTTTTTGGCTGAATATAAAAGAATTGTTTTTAGGAGAATGTTCTTGGCTTTAATTTTTTTAAGTGGTGGTTTTAATTCTTTTATATTTTTTATTAAGCTTGATATTATATCTTTTGGGTTTATTTGAGTTCCAGGTACTTTACCACGGTTTCGATATGATAAGTTAATATATTTGGCTTGAAAGAGCTTTTTACCTTTGTAACAAGATTGTCGAGGCGGTGTGTGCTGTTGCCCCGTCTTGGTGACAATAAATGTACAGTTGTTCATCTTTTGTGAGTTGCTCCACATACAAATTAAACAGTTTTTGGACATACTGGAAGTACATTAAAAATTTGACGAAAGAATCGTGTTACGTTGCAGACACCAGGTAATGCACACAGAACACCAGTATTGAAATTTTTCTAACAACTCTTCAGAGTTCCCATGAGAATTTTCTAGTACATAACGGTGCATGCTCTATGAGGTCATATACTTTGAGAGGCGGAAGCAGGTCTCATGCTAAGAAATGATGAACTAAGTCTGCAGAAGTCCTGATTTCACGTCACTCAGATACCATCGGCAGAACTCAAAATATTAATGCTCGTTTGGACGCTTTAACTCACGCACAACAACAAATTTATGACACAGATTCAGCTCGTTCTTGATAATGCTTCGACCCAACCATCTCTCTTAGTTCCCACTTCCATAGATAAACGGCGTAATGATTTCCATAGACTTTGTTCCAGGCTTCCCTTCACTCTAGCAGTGTTTCCTGGTGTTCTGACTCTTTTCGGATTGTTAAGGTTTTCAGTCTTTACAGAGCCCGTTTCACACCATTTTCCCGCCAAGGTTTACATTGCAGACTTTTGCTTTTGCCACAACATTTCCGGTCTTCAACTCTTTGATAAACAGTTTCGTACACGTTTTCCAAGAGATGTGCTTCGCATAAAACTCGAACTATTTGATAAACAGTTTCGTTGTTGTGTTGCATCCAACTGGTCGCTAAACACGTCTGCTCGTCTCACTCATTCCGACGTAATCATGTAGTGAAGTAATCGGGACAGAGCATGAGGGAAAAGCACGTGCACAGACATGGGACAGAAACCGTTTGGTACATCGAAATAACAGTTTCCGACATTTTCATGTTGGCAGTTTTCCTTTTCATTGACAAGGGTTACTTCTGCGCCAGTCTTGTAAATGTTTTCCAGGCCAGTTTTATTTTGACCATCCTGTAGTTGCTCATCTTAATGTATATTATTTATGTCTTAAATTTGCATTGTGGCATTCTTTGATAGGCGTTGTGGATTAGCGGAGGTTTTCTCAATTTGCACACCGTTTTCTCGACTAACTTAACTATGGAAAAATGCTGCAACGTTGTTCATATTGTAAGTAGGCTGTTTATGTTTTCTTTATGTAAGTAGGCTGTTTATGTTTTCTTTATGTAAGTAGGCCGTTTATGTTTTATTATCGGCAACGTTACGTAGCGCTCTATATGAAAATCACTGGCTGTGCTGTGTGCAGTCTGTGGCTAGTTTGCATTGTTGTCTGCCACTGTAGTGTTGGGCAGCGGCAGCTGGATGTGAACAGCGCGTAGCGTTGCGCAGTTAGAGGTGAGCCGCCAGCAGTGGTGGTTGTGAGGAGAGAGATGGCGGAGTTTTGAAATTACATATATTATGACTTTTGATGATATTAAGGTAAATACAGTGTTTGTTCTCTATTAAAATCTTTCATTTGCTAACTATCCCTATTAGTAGTTAGTGCCTTCAGTAGTTTGAACCTTTTATTTAGCTGGCAGTAGTGGCGCTCGCTGTATTGCAGTAGTTCCAGTAATGAAGATTTTTGTGAGGTAAGTTATTTGTGAAAGGTATAGTTTAATGTTAGTCAGGGCCATTGTTTTGTAGGGATTATTGAAAGTCAGATTGCGTTGCGCTAAAAATATTGTGTGTCAGGTTAAGCACAGTCGTGTATAAATTGTTTTAAGGGGACGTTTCATATGTCGACCCTTAGCCTAGGATACCTCACTGGAATCTTCTGATTTTTTCTTGTAGTTTATGTATTTAGTGTAGCTTTTGTTTATTGCTAGAGCGTAATTGTAGAGAGAATCTCCTTTGTAGTTGGTGGTGGTTATTAGGATGTTTAAGGGGGACTAAACAGCCAAGGTCATCAGTCCCCCATCTCCTTTGTAGTTGCAGTCTTTCATTGTTGTACTGTAAAACAGTTGTGGCATGCATGTAGATTTGCACCAAGTATTTCGCAGCTGCGCTTGTAATTAACTACATATGATTTTCAGTGCTATGTTAATGTGTTCTCTTATTTTTGCTATTCAAATTGTGCTTTTCTGTGTTATCATGTGAAATACTGTGACAATAATGGCGTGTGAAAAACGTAACACTCGGCTCCAAAGTAAACTGAGAAATAATAGTGACGACGAGCGTAGCTTATCAGCACCACTGTGTAGTGAATTAACAGACATTCCAAGTAGTAATTTGGTAATTGTGCATAGGGAAATGGAGCGGGCGGCAAACAATGGCGTAGGCAGTGAAACAATTAGTGAAAAGGGAAGCATTATCGATCGATCGCTCGGCAACAGCTCGCCTCAGGAATCCGAAATGATAGGACACAATTTTGCAGATACTGTAGATTCAGGTTTTGCGTCCTCACCGTTTTCTCAAATAAGTCAAGACACATTTTCTGCTTGTCAAAATGTGAATGTTGCTGGTGCAAATGCACTGCCGAAAAGCGTAGAGGAACAGATTCCAGACACAAATGCATTGTTATTACAATTAATGCAACAAATGGGACAAAATCTTCAAACGTTAGACACAATGGAACAGAATCTTCAAAAGTTAGACACAATGGAACAAAATCTTCGGAAGTTAGACACCACACTTGAACAAACACGTGAAGATTTAACTACTGAGTTACATAACATTGAATCGAAATGTCAAAAAGTCTGTAATGACGTAAAAACACAAATTTGTGAGCATTTTCAGCCTATTTTTTCGCGGCATGAAAATGCATTACAGAATCACGAAGCAGCCATAAAAGAGCTGCAAACCATTGTTCATGAAAATCATGAGACCTTGTGGGCTAAAATTGACTCAGTTGCATCTACCGATTCGGTTACGCAACTGGCAAAAACACAGGAAAATTTAAAGGACACAGTAGATTCGATTTCAACACAAATGGACACTCTGAAACTTGGTTCAGAAAAACACACTGAGGAAATGTGATCACTATCGGAGAAAGTAGCCGAACTTTCGGATCAGGTCACTAACTTATCTACAAAGGTAGATGATGATCTGAATGACACAAGACCCGTAGCCTTCACTGACACAGAAGAGTATGAAGAAATAAGAAAATTCAAACAAAATCAAAATCAAATCAATACACAGTACAAAAGAGAAATCCGGGAAGTACAAGATCAGTTGACACAGGTAATACAAGAATTACGTATTTCAGAGGACACTCGCGCTCCAATACGGGAAGAGGGACATAGAAATACGGAAAAGCCACAAAATAATAACACAAGCCATTTCGGTAATTATGAAAGGAATTGGCAAGGTGGACCGAATTTTGAGATGGAACCGCCGACACGACGTAACAATGACCGATATGTGACTCGCCGACATGATGATTTTGACTATAAGCTGTTCATTACTACACGTAAATTCAAAACATTTAAGAATTCTGGCAATGACATTCATCCACAAGCATGGCTCCATCAATTCTCTCGTTGTTTTCCTCCCAACTGGTCATTGGAGCACAGGTTAGAATTTATGTGTGGCTACTTGGAGAATGAACCAGCTGTAAGAATGCGATCGGTCATTCACGATTGTCACAGTGAAGGAGAATTTTATCATGCCTTCCTCTCAGCATATTGGTCTCAAGCCACACAAGACCGAGTAAAACATGGCATCATAATGATGAAGCATTTCGAACAATCTGAATTTTCCAGTCTTGTGAAATATTTTGAAGATATGTTGCATAAGAATCAGTATCTTTCAAACCCATACAGCCCCTCAGAAAACATCCGCATTTGCTTAATCAAACTGCCTGAACATTTGAGACATATTATTTTGGCAGGACGTTGCAAAGACGACATTGAAGCTTTCAGGGACTCTTACAAGATTTAGAAATTGACACAGACAGTCGCAGAATGCGAAAACAGGAGTACAAGAATTACAGGTCACATCTGTCACAATTTCGCGATGACAGAAATAATACACGACAAGGCTATTCTTATAACGTAAATCGTGAACAAAACAGACACCACCCATAAGACAACCACTGGCAGAGTAATAGTTACAGAGAAAGATCGCATTTCCGTAGTAATGAATATGACAGAGACACTCATAGAAACAGACAATTTGGCAACCAGAACAATTATTATCACGGGAGACAGAATAACTTCAGACGCAACAGTCCACCACACAGTTACGATTCCGGGAGAAATTCTCCACCACATGACCGACAAACAAGAACCTGTGTAAACTACCGGCAAAACGACAGACCTGAACTGCATCAGAACCGCCGGAATTTAAACAGAGCAGCGCACTCTCGTCACGGTGAATTTGTAGAAGTTAGGTCTCCAAATCCCATTAACGACGCGCGCCAACAAAGGAACAGACAATGACTCGCACCGCAGGCAGCCACTTGCGCCCGCTGGCTCAGGGAAAAATAACATTGACGCTAACCTTGAGCAAAATTCCAGTATTCTTTACCGACGTATACCACATGATAATTGCGTTAAAGTTGGAACTCTGCGTACTAGGAAGAGTAAAGGTTTACACCACATTTCACATGTAAAACCATTTATTGACAGATAATCTGCTTTTTAACTTAGTCTTTGCAATTTTCACTTCACGCTACTTGTACAATTTGTCACACTGAGAAACTGTTAACATGCAACTATGTTTTAAAGCTAACTAACTATCCAGTCAAGAACATAGGTAACTTAGACAAGTAATTACGAATGCATTGTTATTGTGAACAGACGTCACAGTGTAATTGTGTGTGTACATTCTTGCTTGTTAGTTGCACGATTACGTAACGACTATAAGGCTCACATACTTAGAACATTTACCAGTACTGCTAATGAGATTCTAATGCAACATTTTGGTTTACTTGAAAATACATTCTGAATTAAAGTACTTTCTGAGAGATACCAGATGACACAGTGGTTAGTTTATGTGACAGCTACACGATTATATCACGACGTTACTAATGAGTGACAATTTACAATGTTGCTTTTGCGGTGTATCTGTTTTATATCGGCACAGTTTTTTCTGAATCCTTCTGGAAAGCAAAACATGTTTTAGTAGTAACTTTTGTGGTATAGCTACAAGGAGACAGCCTTTTCTGTAGCACAACAATACGTTACAGCACAGTACTTTCTTCATCACGGCAATAAGCGTAATAAGTAAGATATCTATACGCAAAGCATTTCACTTTTGTTTATCATGAGGTAAGTACATTGACTTCTGCAGAACTTAGCTTTTGGAGGACAATAACTACGACACTCGCACAGAGATTATCTTACAGCAAGACGCACATTTAGCGCTACAGGACAGGTATTTGAGTGATTAATTTTGTACTTAAACCATTTATTTTTCAAGATTTTTGAATTTCAAAGAAAGTTTTCTGTGATACATTTCCTTCCATTGTTGTAATCTGTAACACCTGAGGGTATAATTACATTAATCCTCAGGGGGGTACATGCTTACTTTGTGTACCATGTGTTTGGCAAGCATAAGGAGCCCTAGCTAATATGGTATTTGCTTATACAACTTTACACATCGGTACCATATTTCTCTAATACATAAATTACACAGCTATCTGATCATTTAACTGAGAGATAAACATGTTTTTTACTACGTCAGTGACACATGTTTATGTAATTACACCGTTGGGTAACTTCACACTTACGAAATTGTATTTTGTCTGTACTTTGTGAACTGTTCATATTTTTTCGGAACCATTGTGATACTATGAGAGCTTTGAATGATGTATTTGGTATGAGATCATGATTTTTAAAGTATGTTTGAGGCAGATGACACTATTGAAATGAGCAGAGAATATTTTTTATGGTTTGAAATTATTGCAGAAAGCTACGACTTTTTTGAGATTTGACTGAGGTGTTATGATATTTTTACGACGACGATGTGTATTATGCTGTTGAGGTATGTTTATGTCAATAAGATGATGCTACCATATATGAGGAATGTGATTACGTGTTTATATGTATATGAATAATGAATAGAAGTTAGGGACTCTTGACTTGTGAAAAAGGATGTTGGAAACCAAGAATCGTACTTTAAGAGTTCTGAAATGTGTGTAAATGCGTGAATGTATCACAATGCTGGCGAAAATTTTTTGGACACTGTTATGTTCATAAGATTTTGTTTCTACACATTTGCAACGCAAATTCTTGACCTGTGAAATATTTTTATATGAGACTGTCACTGTAGCGGAAACTGCTGTCGTAAATATTTCCGTAAGAAAGTTAAGTGACCACCTGCACGTGCGTCGTCGGCACACACCTCTGTCAGCCACCTGGAGAACAAGCCTTTTGAGACGCTCAGGTAGAAAAGAAAAAAAAAGGGGTGGCCATTATCCTCGCTTTTGACATACCTTTGTAGAAAGCACCGCAAACACGACACGCTTACATCTGCACACCTGATTATGACAAGCGTCTTTCTCTAGAATTGAGGGAATTTTTACTGCGTTATGAAATGCCATATGGCTAATGAATGATGTTTCATGCCGTCCTTTGTACATATTTGCTCATTTCCTTTAATATCTAGTTCCTAGCTGCACTGCAGCATTGGTTAAAATAAAATTTAATATATGTACTAATATAGTTATTTTATGCCTACAGATCCAGTCAATAAGAAATTTATGATTTACTTCCAAGAAAACGAGGGCACATAAATAGACATTTCCCTTCACAGGAATTGCATAAATAATTTCTTTACGATTTGGTAACTTATCTGCTAGTGTAAGTTCTCGTGACGCATCACTTTAGTGTTAAGATGTGACATAGGTATTAAACATGGCCATTTTTATTGTAATATTTTTTTTGCTTGAGCTTTGTCATGTATAGATGTAAGTTTTATATTTTTTATATTTTTTATGTTTGCTGCTGCTGTTTGCCAGGCAAAGTGCTACTGAATTTTAAATTGTGTTACTCTGTTAAGCTAGTTTTACTACTGACTTATTTTTCTTGTTACTGCACATTGGCTCATATTAGTTGTAATGTTGCATTGCTTGGTAATTTAGATTTACTGTAGCTTGCTTTGCAATTTTCCATTTTTTTGCATTGCTGTTTATATTAATTGTTTTATGTGATGCTGCATTGCCTCATCCCTTGGTATATATATATCTGAGCTCAGTAGTTTTAAGTTAGCCTAAGAGGAGTAGACTATATAAGAAACTCACTATGATGAATTTATAAGAAATGCATTGAGAAGCTATCAGAAAATGGTCTGGCAAAAAAAAAGGATACTGTACAGTGGAGAAAAACTATTTTTGACAGAGGATGTGAACAGAATACAGAAAGCAGGCTTAGATAGGACTTTTTGGGAATAATGATGAGCGAAGGGAGATCTCCATGCAAAATACTGCAGTAAAACAAACCCTGTCCTTTCCTTTTGTGTCATCCCTTTATATGTTTGTGTACCCTTCTGTATTTGTTTTCTTCCTGTCTCTGTGTAGTTTCATAGAATTTTTTCTTCTTCTAATACTAAGCTACATTCACTATGATGAGGAATACTGTTATCCTCAAATATACTTTGCATTAAAAATATGTTATTTACCTTGTAAAGATGTTTAGACATTATTTATTCTGTTTTATTTTAATGCTCATGTGTAAAGTTGATGTTTCAAAAGTTATTCTGATCGTTTATGTATTTACTTATGTCATAATTCCTGTAAAACTGATGTATATGTTTATTTATATTCTGTTGTAAAGCCCTTATTACTACAAATGTCATCTGTATTGTTATGTTCTTTAATGATGTATTTTGTACCTTTGTAATTGTATTCTTATGTTATAAAATTGTAATTGACACCAGTTAATCAAATTAAGTAACTTGTAAGCATTCATTTCACTGCACACATTTCTGTTGGTCACAGTAATGCACAAAATGTGAGAAGTTGTGACTGTTAGTGTTTGCACGTGTGTTGATAATTCAGCAAGGGACTGGATAACAGCATTGCTGGTTCTATGGACAATTCCAAAAACTTTGTGAGTGCACAAGTGTTGGTTATGGACTTGCTATATTATCTGCAAGACTCTTCGATGATGATTGTGCACCTGCACAGTCGCAGCAGATGGCTGCTGGCCATCTCTACAAGGACTACAGTGGGTCTACACCTTTGCTGACTCACCAGTACCATTATTTCTACAAGGACTGCAGTGGGTCTGCACCTCTGGTGGCCCACCAATACCACAATCTCTACCAGGACTACAGTGGGTCTACTCTGTGATGACCTACCTACCAGTATTCTTCAAAACTTCGACTGACTCTGCTGTGGGTTTGCTCTGTTGTGGCCCATTACCTGTCTGCATGTCAAGAGTCAGCACTGTCTTTCCGTTGGAAGGACAACACTACTTCTTCAAGACTGCATGAAAATCCACTACTTCCGTGTGCATTGTCTTTTACTGCTCAGACTTTGAGAAAAGAAACGGCAGTTTTACTCTGATGAATGATCAGGACTGTCTTTATGGACTGTGAGAAAATTTTAGCTGTTGACCAACATTGTATTAATAAGTGTGTGCATTTGATATCTTTCTTACTGTAATTATGAAAAATTTTTTTCAAATCTGTATTGGCCAGTGCCCAACACATTTTGTAAAATTTTTTGTGGGGGGCATGGGGGCTATGTAAGTAGGCTGTTTGTGTTTTCTTTATGTAAGTAGGCTGTTTATGTTTTCTTTATGTAAGTAAGCTGTTTATGTTTTATTATCGGCAACGTTACTTAGCGCTCTATATGAAAATCACTGGCTGTGCTGTGTGCAGTCTGTGGCTAGTTTGCATTGTTGTCTGCCATTGTAGTGTTGGGCAGCGGCAGCTGGATGTGAACAGCGCATAGCGTTGCGCAGTTAGAGGTGAGCCGCCAGCAGTGGTGGATGTGAGGAGAGAGATGGCGGAGTTTTGAAATTACATATATTATGACTTTTGATGATATTAAGGTAAATACAGTGTTTGTTCTCTATTAAAATCTTTCATTTGCTAACTATCCCTATTAGTAGTTAGTGCCTTCAGTAGTTTGAATCTTTTATTTAGCTGGCAGTAGTGGCGCTCGCTGTATTGCAGTAGTTCCAGTAATGAAGATTTTTGTGAGGTAAGTTATTTGTGAAAGGTATAGTTTAATGTTAGTCAGGGCCATTGTTTTGTAGGGATTATTGAAAGTCAGATTGCGTTGCGCTAAAAATATTGTGTGTCAGGTTGAGCACAGTCGTGTATAAATTGTTTTAAGGGGACGTTTCAATATTCACAAATTGTACGTCAGTCTGTAAGACTTCTATTAACGACAGCCTTTTTCCTTAATTTGTTCCTGTGTTATTTACACGAGGTAGTTATCTTGTATGCGTACAGCAGTCCTCGAGACAATGATGGTTTGAACATGGCAGCGCTTTATTAGGCATGCTCGTTTGAGGTGATATTCCCTTCCTCCGACCTCCGGACTAACTCACTCAGCCTCTAAAGCTGGTATTACACGACACATCTAACTTACACTGTTAAGTGTAGACCGGCTGCCACCTATCAGCAGAACCGGAGCTACAACTCTAGCAAACGGTTTATCCGCCGTTCTATTCTGCTGTGGATTCGCACATTGGCAATAGAAGTGGCATAAAAGCGCATGGGCAGAACACAGCATTTCGAGTGGGCTTCCTAGTTTTTATAGTTTTCACCTGTAGTCAACATGTGAGATATAGGTGAGATATTGAGGACTCTTCTGGATATTGTGCGAGTTATTCTACACGTTTTTCTGTGAGTAATTTTTCATAAGCACAGTAATAATAGAAATGAAAACACTCTTTTTTGTATTACCATTGAGAAAACCTGTATATCTAATGATAGTTTCTCGTCCTAGAAATGGAATGGAATAAAGAACCTAGACATGCTTTACCAGAATAAGGTATGTCTGCAAATGTTTAATTCTGAGTTTAAATGGTTTACGTAAATGTGCATATAGTTAGGCTTTCGGTATATGTACATATCACCTTAACTAGTGAAAGTACCACACGTCTATGATTTGACTGCATCTTTTGTATTACTTGATCATGCTAGGAAGTATAGTGTTGAGGGAATAGCAACAAAAGTCTGAACAGTTGTGCCAGCCGCGACCAGTGAGGACTATAAAAGCCGTTTTGCATCTTTGCAGTCGCTCTATTGTGCCGAACTCAAAAAGATAAGAGGTACTGAGACGATTGGCACAGGTGCAATAACAGTGCATAAACCAATTAGGTGAAATACAGTAGCCTGCGTCATTGCAGTGTCACTTGCACGAATTCCATCACGCGCGATCGACAGCAGCTTGTCAAAACAAGACAAATCCATTCTGTCGAAGTTCCTAAATTCCTTTGTTCTTACAATCTCAGTTCCTTCATTAACAAGGAGTATATGTTCCTGCCTTAACTCCTTCTCAGCCAGCTTCGAAACCAGTTCCTACTGGTGACATTAAGCCCTCGTTCTGCCCTTCTCCTAACAACATCAGCGCCCACTGTCATGGCAAATGTTGGATAGATAATTATGCCCTACCTGTTTAAAATGTTGTGAAACGTGAACATACATAATCATTTGCTTGTACCGGCAAGACATAAAACGAGCACTTTAGTCCATAAGTCTGTATTGCCATAAAGTAATTTCATTCTGGTTGTACAAGATTACAATAACTTAGACCTCTCAGAAGTTCAATATAAGCAAATAACAACTTTACAAAAATAACAGCTTTCATACTCAACAATGTACACAAGCCAGCAGGTGTAATTGGGGTATCGAAAAAGTTGGCAGTTTCAGAGTTATACGCATAGGGCTCTGGAGCAGACGTGTGCACTATAGTTGTGTCGGGTATTACCGGCTGAACAGGTCAACGCAACGTGGACTACGAATTAGGGCAAGACCTGGCGTTTCTCGCTTGAACAGTCCATTGCCAGACGCGATAGAAACGATGACAGAATTTCTAGGGCCAACTGGGTGTCGAAATCTGGACATTTATACCGCATGATGACGTTGGTCAGCGTTTAGGACATTGGTTGTTTTAAAGCGACTTGTGTTTCAGCGAAAGTTGCGAAATAGTAACTTCCAACAAAGCTTCTCTAACTTTTCGTAAGTGTCCAGGCGCGTTTCACTTGAGGAATTACTTTGCACAAGAGTAGGGGTGTTATTGATTTAGCACTGCGGTAAAACGCCTGTTGCCTGGAACTGCGGTTGCCGACTGGCGTGGATGGCTGAGCGAGTGACCGATTATGAGGGAGCCGCCAGGCTGCAAACCGAGGGCGCGTTCCCTTGACACAGCCTGAGGTACTGTCCGTCATTTTATACGCGAGGCTGCTACGGGAAGCTAACTCGTTTCCTTACAATAGCAGTTATAATTCCCTAACATCACCAGTCATCACGAATATTACAGTCTTAAGATAAAATGACATACTATTAGAAGAGACCGGGACAAGTGGACGATGTTAGTGGTTAATCATTTTTATAATATCTTTTTTCGGGATAGTACATGTTTCTTTGCATGTATTAACTGAATCGTCTTTTTTTATTGTACACCGTTTTATAAACTTTTATGTTTCAACCGTACCATCGCAATTACTGAACCAACTCTAAAAGCTAATGCGGTAGTGTCAACGTACCCCAGTAACGGGGTAAGTTGAGTCTGAGTATCGAGTAATATGATAATATTGAAAATAACTGAATAACTTTTTGTTGAATATTTCGTTCGTAAGAGACGCGCGTTATACAAATAAAACAGTTCCTGTGTCAGTCATTTGTTTTTATTTTGCCACTAGGCGTTTCTGTGCTTAATTTCATCGCCTTCAAGTGGAGAACTGTTTACTGATACAGCTGGTGTTGGGGAAAGTAGCAGAGCAAGGGCAGTGTAGGTTATTTTTGCTAATAATAGAAACTGTTTATTTAGAAAAGGCACTTTTCAGGATAAAAAACATGAATTTCTCGCAGTGAATTGTACTTACAGGACGGTAAGTTGTGAAAGGTCTACATGCTGCCGCCTGATGTATGTCCTCTCCACTGCACATTGCGTTTACACTGTGAATTCAAGAATGTTGCATATAATGTGATTGAACTGTCCACGTGTCAATATTCTGGAGCAGTCCATCATTATTTCTTCAAAAAGAAAAACGTATTTATGAAGAAACCATCCAACTTCTTATCTCTGTATCCAATGTAAACAAAAATGCCTGTAACAAGTGCATCTCTGAAGTGGCAGAATAAACGTAATGTGCAGTGGAGAGGACATAAACTATGTGATCAAAAGTATCCGGGGACCTGCCTGAAAATGACTTACAAGTTCGTGGTGCCCTCCATCGGTAATGCTGGAATTCAGCATGGTGTTGGCCCACCCTTAGCCTTAATGACAGCTTTCACACTCGCAGGCATACTTTCAGTCACGTGCTGGAAGATTTCTTGGGGAATGCCAGCCCATTCTTTCCGGAGTGCTGCACTGAGGAGAGGGATCGATGGCTGTCTGTGAAGCCTGACACGATGTCGGCGTTCGAAAACATCCCAAAGGTGTTCGACAGGATTCAGGTCATGACTCTGTGCGGGCAAGTCCATGAAAAGGATGTTACTGTCGTGCAACCACTTCCCCAAAGGCCGTGCATTATGAACAGGTGCTCGAGCGTGCTGAAAGATGCAATCGCCATCCCCGAATTGCTCTTCAACATCGGGAAGCAAGAAGGTGCTTAAAACATAAGTGAAGGCCTGTGCTGTGATACTGCCACGCAAAACAACACGAGTTGCAAGCCCCCTCCACGAATAACACAACCACACCGTAACACCACAGCCTCCGGATTGTACTGTTGGCACTACACACGCTGGCGGATGACGTTCTCCGGGCATTCGCCATACCCGCAACCTGCCATCGGATGCCACATTATGTACCGTGATTCGTCACTAAACACAACGTTTTTCCACTGTTCAGTCGTCCAACGTTTACTCTCCTTACACCAAGCGAGGTGTTGTTTAGCATTCCCCGGCGTGATGCATGAATTATGAGCAGCCGCTCGACCATGAAATCCGAGTTTTCTCACCTTCCGCCTGTCATAATACTTGCAGTGGATCCTGATGAAGTTTGTAATTCCTTTGTGATGGGCTGGATAGATGTCTGCCTATTACACATTATGAAACTCTTCAACTGTCGGCGGTCTCTGTCAGTCAACAGACGAGGTCGGCCAGTACGCTTTTGTGCTGTACGTGTCCCTTCACGTTTCCACTTCACTATCACATTGGAAACAGTGAACCTAGGGATGTTTAGGAGTGTGGAAATCTCTCTTGCAGACGTATGACAGAAGTGATACCCAATCACCTGACCACGTTCGAAATTCGTAATTTTCGCGGAGCGCCCCATTCTGCTGTCTCGCGATGTCTAATGACTACTGAGGTCGCTGATATGGAGTACCTGGCAGTAGGTGACAACACAATGCACCTAATATGAGAAATGTATGTTTTTCGGAGTATCCGGATACTTTTGATCACTTAGTGTACATTAGGCATCAGTATGTAGTTTTTTACAACTCTACCGTCACTTGCAGCGTAATTCACTGTCAGATATTCATCTTTTGTAACCTCAAAAATGCCTTTTCTAAATAAGCAATTTTTATTATTAGCAAAAGACGCAAAACAATCTAGAGTGACCTTGGTCTGCTACCGTCAAAAGGTGTCTATACTCTTCACCACACTAGCTATGTAAATAAACAGTTCTCCGTCTGAAGATGGTGAGCCATCGAAACGCGTAATGGCAAAATAAATGACTGACGCAGAAACTCTTTTATTTGTACCTTTTTGTTGTTAGGAAATATTTGATATTACACTAATAGTATAAAGATTGCTGTGCATATCTGATTGAATAATATTTAATGAAATGAGCACTAGGTGAAAAATTAATCAGTGTTTCCAAACAACAAAAACTTCACGCTTATTTCCCTCCTTCAAAGTTTCAGTAGTCTTCGATCCACCATGAGTGGCATTTGCAACGGTGTACCCAGTCTTGTAGCGGAGGGTCAATGGAGATATCGTCACAAGCCCTGCTCTTTATTTTTTTTGAAGTTTTTCTTTGTTGTTTTAAATTTTCTTGTTCCACATCGTGTGGTTTCTTATCAGTCAGCATCTGTTATATATCTGAGGTTATTAAAACAGTTGTACTTTGTGTAACGTAAGTATTCCGTTTCTCACACATAGCCTTTCATTAGGCACCGATTTGGCTTAATGGAAGCAGCAGTTTTTGTAGATCCTGCACCTTCATTATATGCTACTTGATGTTCATCGGGATATTAATTGCCAGTTTATGTGGACTGGCCTCTAGATGCTCCAGCCTGAGCCGAGGCATTCAGGTTCGCCGAAGAAACAGCATTCTCATTGAGCAAAAGGCGATCATACGGTTCGGTATCACAAATTTGAACAAAATAACTGCATTACCGACTACAGCTGTTTCAGAATAAGCAGTGCTCAGTGGATGACGATGTCCTCAACTTGACCCAGTTTACTCATCACAGCCGACTACGTTATAAGTGCTTGATTTTTGTTATAGAATTATCAAGGATAAGAAACGAATAACCAGGGACTGTGAACACGTGTTGTTTAATTAGTATTCTGTAACAAAAATAACCAAATATATTGTCGAAAAAAAGTAACACCTTCAAGTGCTTTGTTCAGTGTCACCTGGATATAATATTTGCATATGTTGAGGGCTTGTAGTTTTAGTGAATAATGTGTCACAGTCATCACAGCCAGATGGCGCTCAGAAGGTCTGTCTGTACACCCTCAGTTTTGACTCTGCAGATAGCAACTGTCCTGAATTTAGAGGTAAACAGAATGTGCACGCCACTCCACGTCAGTTACGGATGTACGGACCTGCAGAGGACCAAACTGTGATTCAGACCACTTTGTGATAAAATCAGTCTTGAGAGAGAAACTGTCATCAACAAATGGCAACAGAATGGGAAAGATAATGAAATGGAATACAGACAAACTGAACATCCCTGATGAAATAAAAAAATACCAAGTAACACTAAGCAGGAAGTTGAGCAATGAAGAGACCACAGTAGGAGTAGATGAAAGGTGGAACTGGTTTGAAAAAGCCATTAAGGATGCTGCAGAGGAAATAATAGGCATAAGAAGGAACAGAAGAACCCAGGAATGGTTTGATGAAGATTTCAGGACAGCAATAGAGGAAAAGAACAGGGCAAGAACAAAAGTGCTACAGAGAGAAACCAGAAATAATGTGGAACAATATAGAGAATTAAGGAGAAGAGCTAACAGACTGTGCAAGAGAAAGAAAAGAGAGAGGAATAAGAAGAAATTTCAAGAACTAGAAGAACTAAAGGAACAGAGTGAAATAAGAAAGTTCTGTCATGCCATAGGCAAAATGAAGAATAGATTCCAACCAAAAACAATGGCCTGTTCCAGTAAAGATGGGAAAATGATAAGGGAGGAAGAACAGATAGTGGGAAGACGGGCAGAGTATTTCAAAGATATACTAAGCACCAGCCTAGAAGATGAAGAGACAGCTGCACAGGAGGGAAGATTGGAGCTGGAAGTAGACAACGAAACCAATGAGGCAAGAAAGCCAACACTGCAAGAGGTCTCCCAGGCTGTGCACAAGTCAAAAAACAATCGAGCCCCTGGGGAAGACAGCATAATTGCTGAATTAATAAAAACTGATGGTTAGGCTGTAATAAAGGAACTGCACACATTAATATCAGATACATGGGAAACAGAAACTATGCCAGATAATTGGAAAATTGGAATAATAGTCCTCATTTATAAGAAAGGGGACAGAACAGCATGTGAAAACTATAGAGGTGTAACACTCCTAAGTACAGCTTATAAGATATTCACAAGTATATTAAACGAAAGGATACAGAAGTGTGCAGAAGGCAAACTAGGGGAATATCAGTGTGGCTTTCGACCAGGCAGAGGAACAACTGATCAGATATTTGTGATAAGACAAATGATGGAAAAGTTCTATGAATATGATTATAGATCCGCTTTACCTATTCATCGATTTCAAACAAGCCTTTGACAGCATAAATCGGCAAGAACTATACAGAGTACTGAAAGAAGTTAGTATATGTGCTAAATTAATAAGACTAATCAGCTTTAAATGCGAACATTTTTAGGTTAGGCTTACCGTGACTGTTACTGACATTAAATGAAACAACAAGTTCACTGTTACTAGTCACCGTTTCAGAATGGCAATGACAGAGACAAGAGGAAAAGTAAAGGTCCTTAGCAAAACCAGTGAAAGCTTTGACATTAATAAAGGTGTGAAGCAAGGGGATAGTCTCTCCACTGTCCTATTCAATATAGCCCTGCATAGTGTAGTAAATAAAATCAACAAAAGAGGAATCATATTTATGAAAACTAGCCAGCTATGTGCATACGCTGATGACATTGCTATAGTAGGAAGAAATACCAATACACTCCTAGAAACACACCGGGCAATGGATACAGAAGCCTTAAAATTGGCCTCATAGTAAATGAAAACAAAACAAAATATATGGTAATGTCACAATCTGAGGCCAGAAGAACCCCTAAAAACCTAAACATCAATGGGAAATGCTTCAATGGAGTGTCCTCTTTTAACTACTTGGGAGCCCTAATAACAAATGATAACAGTATTGGAAAGGCTATAAGGGAAAGAATACAAGCAGGAAACAGAGCTTACTTTGCAAATACGCAACTTTTCAAAAATAGCCTTGTTACAAGAAAAACTAAACTGCTAATATATAATTCCCTAGTCCGCCCAGTTATCACATACGGCTCAGAGGTATGGACGTTGACAGAACACGATAAAAACGCACTAAGAAGCATTGAGCGGAAAATACTACGCAAAATCTATGGGCCAATAAGGGAGGAAGAAGACTGGAGAACACGCTACAATGCCGAATTACAAGAGTTAATACAAGGCAGGGACACAGTAAAATTTGTGAGATCACAGCGAATACGGTGGCTAGGACACTTGAAGAGAATGGCAGAGGATAGATTTCCAAAGAAAATATTGAAAGTTATGATCCATTAAGTTAGGCGAAAAGGGAGAACTAGAAGAAGATGGATCGACGAGGTAACAATGGATATCACCAATATGGGAGTCCGGGGGTGGAAAAGAGCAGCAAATAACCGAGAAGTGTGGAGGAAGATTGTTGAAGAAGCCAAGGCTCACCAAGTGCTGTAGCGCTACTGAAGAAGAAGAAGAGAAGAATGTGCAACATTCATTCTAGAGTACAGCCACGCCACTCATACTGAAAAGCTTCAACCATTTGAATGGGGTCGCGTTTTGGCGCTTCAGGAAGTTGAAGGAACATGTCGACGAATTGCTGCACATGTTGGGCACAATGTATCGATGCTGCGTCGCTGCTTCCAACGGTGGTATGTGGAACAATACCACACCCGTAGACAAGGTTCTGGACATACTCGTACATAGAGAAGCACGTGACGATCAACGCATTATGCGCTCAGCGCTGGCCGACGGAAAATCATCCGAGACGAAACGCGGGAATATCTTCCACCTGCTGTCTAAGCAGGGGCTACTGGGAATCATTTGCTTACAGCAGGACTGAGATCACGTGTGTCACTAGCCAGGCTGCCACTGAACCAAGAGGCCGCCAATCTTGACTAATCTGGTGTCGTGAAAGTGTTGAATGGAGAATGGAATGGAGCTCTGTCGTTATCAGTGATGAGAGTAGTCCTGTCTATATGCGAATGACGGACGTGCACGAGTATGGCATACACGCGGTGAGGTGCCTGTTCCCTAGTGCGTTAGCGCACGATAAACAGGATCCAAATTAGGCTTCAAGGTGTAGGGGGGGATCATCAGTTACAACTCGCGGTCACATTTGCTATTGCTGCAGGGTAAAGTAGCCAGTGGCCTCTGTATTTCACAGGCTGTAATTCCCGTTCTGCTGGTATTTCTTTCGCAAGAAGGTGATGTGCTTTTTTTTAGCACGACAATGCACTTCCAGATACGGCTGCTGCGATGCGACGTGCTGTTCTGCCCCGACCAGAAAGACCACTGGTTCTGTCACGACTTGAGTATGTATGGAAAGTGATGAAACGTGAACGTACTCTCTCTCCAGAGCCTGCAAGAATCATTGTCGAATTGCAACAAAGGACTGTCTATCGCAGGATTCCGTTCAGCATCTTTATGATGATTTGCATGTAAGAATGCACGCCTGCGTCGCCGTCAGAGGGTGGTTACTGTGTATTGATGCGTCTGTTTGGACACCCTTCACAGTAATATGTGTGGTGCATTTGGTCTGAATTTGTCATATACTCCTTCAACGATGAACTATCTATCACATCACTTGGCAAGAAAATGACCTTGTCCTTGAGCGTGTGACTTTTCTTTCCGGCATAGAATATTACCAGTTATTCCACAATTGTCTATGTCGAATATCTTGAAAATTACATGTCATTCACTGCACAGACAATTACGTAATGTACACTGAACAGGCAGCAGAAGGTTCACACTGCGTATTTTTGTGCCTCACTGTTTGAAGCGCTAGTGGTATCTGTATCACGACGTTACCTACGAAAAATTGGCTTATACTGATGGGCGATGAGTCATCCTACCCGCGTGTCAGTATTCAACTACCCCCTCTTCATACAGTACCTTGGGTGTATCACCTATGTAACCAAGTTTTATGATCCGAGGTTGTTAATTTAGACATGAGATCTAATTAAAACAATTGCATCTTGCAGCAGAGAAAAATAAACAGTATCTGTAACATTTAGCTCGCTTGATCTATAGCCTGACACGTTAATCTTTATAAAATATTCCAACTGAGTGACGGAATGCAATCCTTGTATTCTCACAGCTAAGAACGCCCGGCGATATATGCTTTTCGATCTCATTTGGCAAAAATTATTCCGAGAATTTTCCACCAACAACACGAAACAGTGTAAATAAAGCAGCATGTAAAACAATTTGGATTCGAACGACCAGTGGATATTGTCTGTGAGTAGCCCCTTAAAACTAATTTGGTTGAAATATATTTTGGAACATCAAACAATATCCATAATACTTGAAAACATTATTACAAGGATGTGGGGAAGGCTAATGGATATTTTGCATGCTACTGTCATGAAGTGTGAAGACAATGCGTATGTAGCACAACAAATAAATCTAAAACCCTGGCTGACAAATAAAGGGCATTATTAAAAGTGACAGGAGCCTGACATACAAATGCCGTTTATTAGCTATACTGAGTAATATTTATTTGGAAGAAAAAGCGAGAGGGAGATGTAGCAGTAACAAGATATAAAGACCAAATTTATGCCGCTTGCTCGTGATGCCGCCTTAGCGACTGATGATGAGAGGATAACAACTAAAGTGCTGCAGGAGATTGAAGCAAAAATAATATACAGGACGTACATTACTTTTTACTCTAAATATTTACACCCAGTGTAGATATTGAAACCTACATGGAAAATTATTCCATTCGCTGTCAGATACAGCGAAGAATGGACTATTTATTCGTAACTTCTTCGGTGTGAAAGAAACGGAACATCATATGTATAACAGAGCTGTTTATCAGTCAAGCTTTACTTACTCAGGAATACAGTAATATGGGCACTTCTGTTGTATTTAAGCTTCGTGATCGTACCACAAACACAATATCCATCCACAGCAGTGTTCGAGACAAAGACTAGGTCGTTTGTGTTATACAGAGTGAATCACCTGAAACTAAAGCGTAAATATTGCGGAAATGGGAAAGAGTTAGTGAAATGCGACTTTCACAGAATAGATTGATAGTTAGGGGCTCGTATTGTTATCCAATAAACTGACGGTAATAATACATAGAAACCGTATTTTTGTGCATACACCCACATTTTAAATGGAATAATGCCTATTGACATTAATAAACTAAAAGTAGGGTAAATTAGAATGTTAGTGGTATTTGTTGCAGGATTATAGTACGAGTCGTTTACGAGGTATTTTGAAAAGTTTCCACACTGACAATTGTTTTTGCCATCTAGCCTGCGTAGTTGTTAGGTTCGACGTTCTTGTTTTTGATTACAGTGTACTTGTGTGTCGCCTGAGTCCATCGACTTGCTAGTCTGTCAGCGTGTGTCAACCCAAGCAGTAGGTCGTGAATGGAGTAAAGTTTTACCAACGCAGAAAAAGCCGACACGCTCACGGTGTACGGAGAGGTAGGAAGAATGCAGCTTGTTCTTGTAAGGTGTACGCTGCAAGATATTCTAATAGACGTCAGCCACCTCTGCAATTAATCAACCTCTTCAAGCAGTTACGTGAATTTCGTTGTGTAGCCCCTAGCCAACCTAACGGAAGGATCCAAGTGACTAACAGACTATTCTCCACGGATGTTAGAAGATGTTCCTCTGCAGACTAGAGGAACCTGTGGTACCAAAATGATGGCTGCCTAGTCCATAGTGCACGAAGTACTACAGCATTTCTTCACGGACTGTTTCCAAATCTTTGGGTCGTTCCTCGGATTTGACGCCTGTTGACGATTTTCTGAGGTAAAAGCTGAAAGATGCTGTACACAAGGACATAACAACTACGTCGACGATAAGCAACGATGTGTTTACTGCAGCCTGCACGGACATCTGCTGAAGTACTACAACTTGTGCAGCGTGCTTGGTTCAAATGGCTCTGAGCACTATGGGACTTAACTTCTAAGGTCATCAGTCCCCTAGAACTTGAAACTACTTAAACCTAACTAACCTAAGGACATCACACACATCCACGCCCGAGGCAGGATTCGAACCTGCGACCGTAGCGGTCTCGCGTGCAGAGTGCTAATGACGCCGCCGGTGGTCAGTTTGAACATAACCTGTGATGTCAGTTGTCTCGTTACTGGTCAGAATCCACATTACACAACTAGTGTAGGCACTTGTGTTGTTCTTTAGAGAGTGCTATCAAAGGTACTGTACAAGCGCCGGTGTGGGAAACTTTCAGAAAACGATACTTCGTAAGCGACTCGAACTAGAATACTGCACCACCCACCACTGACGTTCGAATTTATCCTAGTTTTAGTTTGTTAATATCAATAGACATTGTTCCACGCTTGCACAAAAATACACTTTCTAAATACACACATCGAAAAATGTTTTGCATCACCCCGGGTCCCAGAACCTATGAAGATAGACGTTGACTATGGATATTGCATCACAGACACAGTCCCTTTGACTGTTCAGAGATGTCACTAAACCTGCCCAAAGATGTAAACAACCATGCAAGAGCAACGTCTATTACACGGAGGGGGTCCGATAGTCTATCAATTCCAGTCAAGTGAACGAAAGCGATGTTGTTCGGACATGGAGGAGATACAGAGAGACAGGAACTGTCGATGACATGCCTCGCTGAGGCCTCCCAAAGGCTACTACTGCAGTGGATGACCGCTACCTACGGATTATAGCTCGGAGGAACCCTGACAGCAACGTCACCATGTTGAATAATGCTTTTTGTGCAGCCACAGGACGTCGTGTTACGACTCAAACTGTGCGCAATAGGTTGCACGATGCGCAACTTCACTCCCGACGTCCATGGCGAGGTCCATCTTTGAAACCCCGACACCACGCAGCGCGGTACGGATGGGCCCAACAACATGCGGAATGGACCGCTCAGGTTTGGCATGACATTCTCTTCTTCGACGAGTGTCGCATATGTCTTCAACCAGACAATCGTCGGAGAGGTGTTTTCGAGGCAACCCGGTCAGGATGAACGCATTAGACAAAATGTCCAGCGAGTGCAACATGGTGGAGGTTCCCTGATTTTTTGGGGTGGCATTACGTGGGGACGACGTACGCTGGTGGTCATGGAAGGCGCCGTAACAGCTGTACGATACGTGAATGCGATCCTCCGACCGATAGTGTAACCATATCGGCAGCATATTGGCAAGGCATTCGTCTTCTTGGACGGCAATTCGCGCCCCCATCGTGTACATGTTGTGAATGACTTCCTTCAGGATACCGACATCGCTCGACTAGAGTGGTCAGCATGTTCTCCAGACATGAACCCTATCGAACATGCCTGGTATCAATTGTAAAGGGCTGTTTATGGAAGACGTGACCCACGCCGTTGAGGAGTGGGATAATCTGGACCAATAGTGACTTGATGAACTTATGGATATTATGCCACGACGAATACAGGCATGCTTCAATGCAAGAGGACGTGCTACTGGGTATTAGAGGTACCCGTGTGTACAGCAATCTGGATCACCACCTCTGAATGTCGCGGTGTATGGTGGTACAACATGCAGTGTGTGGTTTTTATGAGCAATAAAAAGGGCGGAAATGATGTTTATGTTGGTCTCTAATCCAATTTTCTGTACAGACTCAAGAACTCTCGGAAACGAGGTGATGCAAAACTTTTTTTGATGTGTTCATAATTACAATCTGTTTATCGGCTAACAATATGAGCCCTGGACTAACCATTCTGTGAAAATCGCACATCAATAACACTCCCCTATTTCCGAAATATTTGCGGTGCAAGTTTTACGTGATCCATCGTGTATAATGAACTCCGCCGCACGGGGTAGCCGCGAGGTCTAGGGGGTCTTGTCACGATTCGCGTGACTACCCTCGTCGGAGGTTCGAGTTCTCCCTCGGGCATGGATGTATGTGTTGTCCTTAGCGTAAGTTAGTTTAAGTTAGATTACGTAATGTGTAAGCTTAGGGACCGATGACCTCAGCAGTTTGGTCCCACAGAACTTACCACAAATTTCAAATTTATGATGTACCCCGACACACAATACGCAAGAAACGCGACATAATCTCATGTCAAATAGATTGCGAACAGTCTGCCCACAAACTCGCCAAAGGGTAGCGCTAACAAGCTAGTTGATGAAATTCCTAAATATTCACCGTAATGAACTACTGACTGTCCAATTTTAGAACATGTTAAATACAGTCATATACACTCCTGGAAATTGAAATAAGAACACCGTGAATTCATTGTCCCAGGAAGGGAAAACTTTATTGACACATTCCTGGGGTCAGATACATCACATGATCACACTGACAGAACCACAGGCACATAGACACAGGCAACAGAGCATGCACAATGTCGGCACTAGTACAGTGTATATCCACCTTTCGCAGCAATGCAGGCTGCTATTCTCCCATGGAGACGATCGTAGAGATGCTGGATGTAGTCCTGTGGAACGGCTTGCCATGCCATTTCCACCTGGCGCCTCAGTTGGACCAGCGTTCGTGCTGGACGTGCAGACCGCGTGAGACAACGCTTCATCCAGTCCCAAACATGCTCAATGGGGGACAGATCCGGAGATCTTGCTGGCCAGGGTAGTTGACTTACACCTTCTAGAGCACGTTGGGTGGCACGGGATACATGCGGACGTGCATTGTCCTGTTGGAATAGCAAGTTCCCTTGCCGGTCTAGGAATGGTAGAACGATAGGTTCGATGACGGTTTGGATGTACCGTGCACTATTCAGTGTCCCCTCGACGATCACCAGTGGTGTACGGCCAGTGTAGGAGATCGCTCCCCACACCAGGGTGTTGACCCTGTGTGCCTCTGTCGTATGCAGTCCTGATTGTGGCGCTCACCTGCACGGCGCCAAACACGCATACGACCATCATTGGCACCAAGGCAGAAGCGACTCTCATCGCTGAAGACGACACGTCTCCATTCGTCCCTCCATTCACGCCTGTCGCAACACCACTGGAGGCGGGCTGCACGATGTTGGGGCGTGAGCGGAAGACGGCCTAACGGTGTGCGGGACCGTAGCCCAGCTTCATGGAGACGGTTGCGAATGGTCCTCGCCGATACCCCAGGAGCAACAGTGTCCCTAATTTGCTGGGAAGTGGCGGTACGGTCCCCTACGGCACTGCGTAGGATCCTACGGTCTTGGCGTGCATCCGTGCGTCGCTGCGGTCCGGTCCCAGGTCGACGGGCACGTGCACCTTCCGCCGACCACTGGCGACAACATCGATGTACTGTGGAGACCTCACGCCCCACGTGTTGAGCAATTCGGCGGTACGTCCACCCGGCCTCCCGCATGCCCACTATACGCCCTCGCTCAAAGTCCGTCAACTGCACATACGGTTCACGTCCACGCTGTCGCGGCATGCTACCAGTGTTAAAGACTGCGATGGAGCTCCGTATGCCACGGCAAACTGGCTGACACTGACGGCGGCGGTGCACAAATGCTGCGCAGCTAGCGCCATTCGACGGCCAACACCGCGGTTCCTGGTGTGTCCGCTGTGCCGTGCGTGTGATCATTGCTTGTACAGCCCTCTCGCAGTGTCCGGAGCAAGTATGGTGGGTCTGACACACCGGTGTCAATGTGTTCTTTTTTCCATTTCCAGGAGTGTATTTATGTCTGAGCTAAAACACTGTAATCATAGGATGCTGCAGCGGGTGATGTACTTTCTCCAGGTTTAAAAGCTAACGTTTTACACATTTGGGTCTCCCTCTTACTAATCATCGAAAATTTCCACTTTTAAGCGTTCGGTCGGAAGGACGGTTCGGAAGTTTATCAAGCAGTAATACTCGCAAAATGCCAGTGTCTTCGAATAATGTTGGCATTCCATTCACGAGATTTGTAACGTGCATGTCTAATGACGCCATTATACGATTGCTTTTAGGGAAAGTAATACAAAGAACTCAGCAAGAGACGGTAAAAAAGATCCGCTGAAACCAGTGCCTCCACTTAGCTTTTTACTGTTTGGAACACGTAAAGAATCACACTGTGACGGTTTCGGTTACTGATATTGGTCTGCTGGTGCGACAAGAACTTTGGAAACTTTTTCACTGTAACTGGCAAGTCTTTGATGCTATTACTTACCTAAGTAATCCTGTTCACCTACTTTCGGTTTAATACCGGCACGTGTTATTGTGTTGCGAGAGACGCTAATGCGTCCACGGACTGTCATTCTTCGCACCAAGGGCTCCACCAAAGAAATTTTAGTACTGAAGTTTAGAAAGCACTTCAATTTCACAGTTGCACAAGCGGAGATGAGGGAACTAATACTTCAGGTACTACACGGATTTGCCATTTAATGGGAACGTTTAGGGCTGCGGAAGCTGCGGAGTGGCCCGTAATTCCTGGCCCAGAAACTCATGTCACTGCACTCTGCGTTCTGCGTTCGTCGAAACTTTCTCTCCCTGCTGCTTATCACTGCAGGCTCCTGTAAAATCGGATGGCAACAGAAAGGGAAAAGTTTGCAGAAATGTGTGGGTACAGCTGAAGTCAGAAATACAGTTTCCATTGTCGAGGCGTTGGTGCTTTTCCTTCAAAAAATTCATTGTTATCCACCGACACGAGGTATGAGACTTGGAATATGAATTCTGCTGCTACCATGTCTCTGAGTTAACTGCGCATTTGAAAGAAGGTGTGCTCAAAGCCCGATCAATACGATTTTCTACAGTAACGCAAATTTAGTTTACTTTGAAAGTTAAACCTCTTTATA
This sequence comes from Schistocerca cancellata, assembly GCF_023864275.1. NCBI lineage: Eukaryota > Metazoa > Arthropoda > Insecta > Orthoptera > Acrididae > Schistocerca > Schistocerca cancellata. The sequence continues at coordinate 390,645,954 of NC_064627.1, forward strand.
TTGTCGAAGATGTTGATTCCACCCATCGTGATGTTATTAGAGACGTAACAATGGCCCATTTTTGATAACCGTAAGCGAAGAGATTGTCCAATTCCGCCTAGGAAGCCTGATCCCTTTTACTTTTGATATCAGATCCCTGGACAGGCAGATGTACGAGGAACCTGAGCGTTTGTGATGGTTTCCAGGCGTCGTTAGCGTACGACAACTTTTTTTTTTAATTTTACAGTAACATTTGGTGAGCTGAGTTTTTGAGAATACAAGAAAGATAATGTTTACTAAATTTTGAGGGAAAATGGAAACTTAGGAGTGGAATTATACTGGAAAACCATGACTGATAATTGACTTTGTTTAATTTGTTGTAAATTCAATAGGAAACGTGATGTTAAATTCCTTACTGACAGGGGACTCATCGTGCAAAAATTTTAATGATTTGCGAATGGAAACCTTGTACTTCAGGCAAGGTAATTTTATGCGTAAAACATTATCGAAATTCAAGTTCAACAATACGGCCACTGTTTCATTCATCACCTGAACTGCGGAATTTCCAAATCCCATCGTGTTATATCAAAGATGCCGAAGCACATCAGTTATTTTTTGTTATAAGTCTGAATTCAGACATTATTTACCAGTACCTTCACCGCGGAAGATCGTAATACGGTCCCTCTTTTTGATTAATTTTAAATTAACAACAGCCACAGTTGCAGTGTTTACCTAGATTTTCCTAGGTTTCAGTTGTGGTAACCCAACCTTCTTCAGAATAAAAGGAACTACGATTTGTCCATAATGGACAAGGTCAAAACTAAAAACTATAATATAGTAATACGTCGTCATATTGCAATAACTTATCTGGGAAACAGCCTCGGCCCCACTTCGCGACCTCTGTACGGCAGCAACGGATGTTGTACTGGGACTGGCTACGGACATTAGTCTAATGTGCTATAGATCCTGGGCATGTGCTTTCGATGTAAAAGGCATTAGATTCTGATCAATCCGTAATGTCGCACATTTTATGCCTTGAAAACATGTCATCTGCATAGCCGTGACAGCTGGCGTTCATAAACAATTATTACTGATAGTAATAGCCATGGAAATACCGACGTGTTTCCTGAAACATTGTGCTACTGTGGTGTGATGTTTGATGTAAGTGTAGACAGTGTGTTTGCCACACATTTACTACTCCAATGTTACATCATTTCGTCAGTTTGAAAGAACATAGCGACTAGAAAACAAGTGGAACTTTCAAGAAGAAATTTAATGTTACTGCTCGTAGTCACTTGTTGTTCACATTTATTTATCTAGGTTGATGCTAATTTAGGATGTTTGGACCGTATGTGCCTAATAAGGAAGCGGGGTAATCATACACGCTGCCTGACCTAAAAGTGAAGCATCCAGACAGGAAGGAGAAAACGAAATGGAACCTCATGGATTGGGTGAGTATGTGGTATTAGGTCACTTATTTCAAAAAGGACTTGGCAGTATGAGTCCACTGTCGGTATGACGTTCACCACCCCTTATTTGCTGGATACATGCACTGATTTGGTTTTCAAGGACGCCAAAAAGCCAGTGTGTCCTCTCCTGAGGTAAACTGGTCCACAGCTACTGATGCTCTACCTGGATATCCTTGATGTACTGGATACTGGCACTGGGGCAGAGTTTACGTCGAAGATGGTCCCATACATCTTCTATTGGGGGTGGTACTTGACTTGTTGGCCATGGGAATACTTCAACATTACGCAGACAGTTCATAGAGTCAGGTGCCATTTGTGGCCCAGTACTGTCCTGTTGGAAAAGGGCACAACGATACTGTTGCGTGAGAGGTAAGACAGTACGCAGGATGCCCGTGACACACCGTTGTGAGGTCAGAGTTCACTCAATCACTACCAGCCATGACATGAAGTCATACCTGATTGCTTTACACACCGTGACGGCAAGAGGAACACCGTTGTGCCTCTCCAACACATTGGAAGAATGGAAGCACTCCCCATGTCGCAGCCATACTTGGCTACGATGGTCAATCAGATTAGTGCAGAACAGCGGTTCATTGCTGAACACAATGCGATGTCGTTCATGAGCAGTCCATCCTCCTTGGTCATAGCACCACTCTAAACGAAGCTGTTTGTGTTGTGTTACTGGAACCCTACGCATGGGATGGTAACTTCCTAATTCGATACACGTTGAAAGGAAATGTTACAGGAAGTCCTTTACTTGTTCTCGGATGGCAAGCGCAGAACTGAAACGGAGTAAACAACAAGCAATTCTCCCTTGTGACGCTCGAACAGAATCTTGGTGACGAGAATGCCTGCCTATCGTTCCCAGCGTTGCAGCCCAGTATCGTATCCCCGACAGATACTTGCCAGCTCCTGGTAGCCGAATTATCTGTGTCATTGTATCATTGAGCAGTAGACTGCTGGCTAGGGGGAAATGCTGAGTGAGCTGGGGCAGACGTGGAAGATATTGCCGCAAGGGGGGATGACTGAGCCCCCAAATCTGCAAATGAAGCTTAATGACATCACGGAAGGTGAAAGACACTGCCATACTGGTAACAAAGCAGACCTAGATACATCGCAACAATAAGTATTCAATTGCAGAACTAGGGGGAAAGTGCCTCTGAAAGATGAATCTGTGGAAGACTGAAGTCATTAGGAGAGCTGACAGCGAGGGAAAGACAGGACACATGATGTCACCTGCCATCCCCACCGCCGCAGAGCGCACAAATGTGCCAACATAGATACGCCATCCTTCTTAACAAGTGTATGATTGCTGAGTGTGGATTGCTGGTTACCCTGAGCGCATCCTTTGACCATGAGTGCATCCTTAAGTCCTTGCGTCAGTTGCAGCTATCCAGAGAGACGGGAGGCTATGGAGGTCGACCCTCAGCATTCCTAAAAAAATGGTTGGCTCTGAGCACTATGGGACTTAACAGCTGTGGTCATAAGTCCTCTAGAACTTAGAACTACTTAAACCTAACTAACCTAAGGACATCACACACATCCATGCCCGAGGCAGGATTCGAACCTGCGACCGTAGCAGTCGCGCGGTTCCGGACTGTGCGCCTAGAACCGCGAGACCACCGCGGCCGGCCTCTCAGCATTCCTATCTGTCTTCAATCTTCTATGGAGACACAAGACTGGCTGGAAGGACGCTGCTGCTGCTAGTTGCACTGCCAACTTCTGAGGCAACACTGATGGGGCACAGGGGCCAGTATCACCCTGAAAGCCTGCTAGAGGACTGATCTGCATGACCAGGACGCTGACTGTCATCTGCATTCGAGAGGGAAGATCACTACTGCTGCTCATCCAGTTCCTGAGGCCGACACTGATACTGCCAGCTAATGTCTCCTAAATAGGGGGTGAGAGCTGACCTTGCCAGTCAGCGAGTACTTCTGGTGGACCTGGGAGTGTGAATTCTACTTGCAAACCTTCAACGTCGTTGAGAAAACATTGGAGACCGATACATAGAGATAGAGGTTGCCAGCGTCCAAGGGTTGATGGCCGCCCTGTGACGTATCAGCGCCGGCCGGGGTGGCCGACCGGTTCTAGGCGCTACAGTCTGGAACCGCGCGACCGCTACGGTCGCAGGTTCGAATCCTGCCTCGGGAATAGATGTGTGTGATGTCCTTAGGTTAGTTAGGTTTAAGTAGTTCTAAATTCTAGGGGACTGATGGCAGCAGTCCCATAGTGCTCAGAGCTATTTTGACGTATCCAGCATCGCCGACACTTTGCTGTGCTGATGGAATTACTGGTCGGGTTCATACCGACCCTGTTCTGCTGATGAGGCCACAACTCTGCCAGCCCAGCGCGGTGCTTTGGAAGACAATCCTTTATTACTTGACGAATGTGTTATTTCCAATGACGATTCTTGGCGCTCTCGAGCGTAGGTAGATCCTCATCACGTCACACCGCCTGGCTGTCTCCTGACGACTATAGGAGTCTGGAAGCGGGCTCCTATGTCTGGTGTCAGCAAGTGGTTTCACGTGGTAGAGACGTCTACACATGGTTACACACCCAAACATCTAGGACAAAAGCAACCAATCATTACGAAACTCCGACATGATGTCAACAGCTACGAGATAAAGTTCATAACACTAAATTGTGGTGAGTGACTGATACTTATTTCATTTCTTATTTTGTAGTTTCTTATGACAATGTTGAACCGTAGGGATCTTTACAGTACGTTAAACGCGTCGTTTTTTTGGCTGCAGGAACCTACAGACTTGTCTCGGTTCTGTGGGAACGACAGAGGAGCTGACCTACAGCCAGTGATCTGTCCATACTGTAATGCATATGGACACGATTTTCCGTATATTCGGACTGTATATCAGCTACCTGTAGTACGTGTAGAAGTGGTCACGAAGAACATCAGTGCAGAGAATCTCATTAGGCTATGATAGGGCGTAAAGATTAAGTGTAGTTTAATTACTTTTTGACTACTGTGTGTGCGGTTCCCTCCTTTTCTGGTATAACGGCAGGAGTAGTTTGCACAAATACCACACAGACGAACAGCGACTCTAAATGAAATGGTAGAAGCTTTGAAGGGCTACAAACTACAACCCAACAAGAGCAAGACAATGAAGCATTGCATAGGGGTATTAGCCACTGGAAGGCAAGAACTCCTTGATTCAAGAAAAATAAAACGGTGTTGAACGTACACACCTATTCCATCGATCCCGCAGCAGCTAACCTCACAGTGTCTTTTTCGGGGAAAGCTACGGAGGATGTGTCTGTTTATAGTGACGTTAAGGATGTCACAAAATTGGGAAAATGGTCGGAAGAAACTTTCCTGAATATGGCTAGATTAAGGTTAGTGGGTGACACGAAAATGTGTGTTATGTACCGCATGACCCTCAGTAAGGCCCAAACATTGGATGAACTCGATAACCGTGTAATACAGCACTATCAGAAGCAGAACTGCTCGAGATTCTTTAGGGAGAAACTCAAGGGACTCTAGTAGAGGCACAGAAAATCAGTGGAATCCTTCTGTAACAGGTTTATGAAACTGAACTTGCAAACGTATGAACTAACACAGAATGCAGAAGCCGATCAAGTGATTCTGCATGAGGCAGAGAATAGAGCTCTGGAGTTGTTTCTATGAGGTATTTCTGCTCATATGTCGAGGAGGGTCAAACTAGAGAATAAAAGTGACTTACCTGCTGTCATTAGGATTGCTACGCAATTGAATGAGATCGGAATTGCTGCACGAAGACAAGGTGATGGCAGTGTTTTTTCTTCTGAAGTGAAGTGTTCTAGATGTGGGCGCACAGGCAACGTCAGGAAACAATGTCGACAGCTTCAACGTTATGAAAGTGGGGAGGTGGGCCATGTAGCATGTGATAGTCAGAAGAAATCACGTCACAAGCAACGTCCTAAAAATCGCTCGTTAAACAAGGAAAGAGTGCCTCATCCGTCAGACGGCATTTTCAGGAGAACAAGAGACTCTAGAAACATATACAGAGATGGAATGCTGCTTTCTAGACGACGTAAGTGGTAGGGAACATAAAGTAGGCACTCCGAGTCAGTACTCAGTCTGGATCTCTTTGGAAGAAGAAGTGGAGGTCGCCATGGTGTAGGTTACATGGAGTAGGCAATAATGACGTGCATTCATTGGGGACAACGCTGTTCAGTTTTAATGTAGAAAATAAGTATTTTCAGGAGTATGTAGAAGTATTGCTGTGTGTTGGGGAGTATTGTGCGATCGTGGGATTTGGCCGATCATGAAGTTGGCACCCAATAAACTGCAGGCACAGGCACTGAACATCAATACACAGGACACGATACAACATGGTACAGGGAAGTTGATCTGGATGAGCATAGACACGAATCTATGTAAGGATGCATTATATGTTGCAGAGCCATTTGAAAATAACGACGTATTGGGTAAGTCACTCAGTTTTGTACGCAGAGGTATAGTACGCATCAATTATATGGATGGAGATTTTATGGTTCCGGTTGATAATTTTGACAGCGACAAAATGAGTCTGTCAAGAGGTTTACCAACCGCTAATTTGGATGTTTTGGAGGAATATGACACAGATAGATCAACTGAGGACCTCTGCCACAAGCAAACCGTTGATACAGCTGCATTACGTGAGAAAGTGGAACATTTAGAGGGAAATTATAGAGAAGTAATTGAATCCTTGTTACTGCAGTTTACGGTTTTGATTAATCTGAGTGGTCCATTACCAGCAACACCACTCATGCAACGCAGAATACCAGCAGAGAATAATGCTCCAGTGTACAACAAACCTATTGGGTTCTGAAGTGCCGGCCGGTGTGGCCGAGCGGTTCTAGGCGCTTCAGTCTGGAACCGCATGACCGCTACGGTTGCAGGTTCGAATCCTGCCTCGGGCATGGATGTGTGTGATGTCCTTAGGTTAGTTAGGTTTAAGTAGTTCTAAGTTCTAGGGGACTGATGTCCTCAGATGTTAACTCCCATAGTGCTCAGAGCCAGTTGAACCATATTGGGTTCTGAAGTACATCCAACTGGTAATGGAAGTATTTACCGCTCAGTGTAGTGATAGTTCCTGGGCACCTCCCATAATTTTTCTCCTGAATGAGTCGCCAGATGGCACTCGATACCTCAATGCACGAAAGATCACTGATGCATATCTGATACGAAACGTACCAGAGACTCTCGACAACTTGGGTGAGTGTAACTATTTCTCCCCAATGGATTTAAAGAGCAGATATCACCAACTAGAAGTAGATGATGATGAGCATGATGATGTTTGGTTTGTGGGGCACTCAACTGCGCAGTTATCAGCTCCCGTACAAATTCCCAACCTTTGCTGAGTCCAATTTCGCCACTTTCATGAATGATGATAAAAAGATGAGGACAACACAAACACCCAATCATATCGAGGCAGGTGAAAATCCCTGATCCTTCCGGGAGTCGAACATAGGACCCCCGTGATCGGGAAGCGAGAATGCGACCGCGAGACCACGAGCTGCGGACAACTAGAAGTAGAGCCAGAGGATAGACCAAATATAGCTTTTTCCGTTCTGGGGGGGGGGGTCATTTCCAATGTTTCAAATGCCATTCGGACTCCAGGATGCACCTACCACTTTCGAGTGAGTAGGGGATTGAAACAAAAACAATGTATGATCTGTCTTGATGACATGGTAATGTTCTCAAAGAACATCGATGAGAATGTACGACTGTTGGAGGAGATGTTCAAGAGACTGAGAACAGTATGACTAACGCTAAGCATCGAGTAATGCCATTTTGCAGTAACAGAAGTAAATTACTTTGACCACGCAATTAGGAAGGAGGGTGTGACAGCAGATTCCTGCCTGGTCTCAGGAGTTCCGAATTTTTCGTCACCAAAGGCAGCTGAACAGTTGCAGAGTTTCATCAGTCTCTGTAATTATTATCGTCGTTTTGTAAGGAACTTTGCTGAAATTCCAAGACCTTTGAGATGTTTGTTACGAAAGAGAGCAAAATTTGAATGTTGTACAAAATATTGGCTGGTGTTTGATACTTTAAAGTCAGCACTGACGTCAGACCCAGTTTTGATAATCTCTCATTAAACTGTCGATGCATTGCCATAGATACCAGCAGTATCTGCAGTCCAGAATGCGAAGCCTCGTAGAACAAAGAAAAAGAGACGACTGGTGGCATAGTACGTCTAAAATGCCTTCCACTATTACGCCACTTTGACACATAAGATTTGAGAGAGTTTTTTGCCTATATTGCACTTCATTTGTTCTTGAGTAGCTTATTACAATGTCTTCCAGTTTTATTTTGTTCTATTTACAATAGGTTTTATAGTGTTATTTTTTTATTTTTCGTTGAAGAGCGATCGACTCAGTTATGTTTCTGTATATGGGGATATAGTTTTGTCTAGCTAATGTCCCCATCTAGGGAGGAGGAAATAATGATACAGTTTCCTTTCTCTCAGATTGCACACCGGTATGGGGACACTGGAAGCATATCGTGGTCCTGGTGATGGCGTACTTGAGAATCAACTGCATGAGTGTCCAACCACTCGAGTCTGGAGTACTATTCTCCAGGCGACCGGACGTGCTGTTGACAAACCATCAAATGGTTTAGACTGGCTCTGAGCACTATGGGACTTAACATTTGAGACCATCAGTCCCCTAGACTTAGAACGACTTAAACCCAACTAAGCTAATGACATCACAAACATTCATACCCGAGGCAGGATTCGAACCTGCGACCGTAGCAGCAGCGCGGTTCCAGACTGAAGCGCCTAGATCCGCTCGGCCACTGCGGCCGGCGACAAACCATCGACTTACTCTGAATCCATTGGAATAAAGTGTGTAGATTGGAAGACACCTTTGGGGAGATGCATCTAGGAGCACAGAAAGATGGGATTTTATTGGTGTACAAGGGTAACACTGAGGCTTACATCTGGTAATGGATCTGGTTCCACGAACAATGGTGGGTAAAGAGAGTGTTTGGTTAGAAGCTGATGGGAAATTACAGTGTTTGGCACAGCCAACAGCGAAGATATCCGGGATTTGAACGAAATAGTGAGGTGAATGTAAAAAGCAGTGGAGACTACTAGAGTGAGAGTGGAATGACATATCACTCAGGTGTCAAACCTAGAATACCAGGATCGTGCGAGAATTAACTGCCGAACTAGAGCGGGATACACGAGATACGGGGCAAGCCTTACCCATTTAGTTACTGAGAGTGCAAAATCGAATGAACGCACTGGATGGGAGAATGGCCATAACCTCATTGCTACGAGCACTAAAAGACAGTGTAAATGTTGCAAGGACAAGAGTAACTACGCTGGAAGAAGCAGTGCATTTCGCCATTTCTGTACAGCTAAGTTCTATATTATTGCCACCACAGACTACGAAAAGCACAAAATAAATTTACAGCAGAATTACGGCCCTTAGTGGAACCAACAAAGGAAATTTGGCACTATTCTATCACGTGGCCACCGCTGAAATAAGTTCCGACTGTATTAATTCGATTCCCAGTAGCAGACGACAATGCGCGGTATCAATGCTTTACCATGCAGCCCAATGGGAAACTGCGGGTAAATGGGTTGAGGTACGGATCAAAGATGTAGTAATAATTTCAAAGCAAAGTGATGCCTACGCTCTAACGCCGCTGGAAGACGTATAGAGATGCCACGGGAAAAGTGTTACGATCTGCCCAAATAATATGATACAGTCTGGCGTAATGGCATGTGGTCCACTTATTCCTGGGAAAAGCCCGAGCAAGTGAATGTCAAAGGGAAGTGTTAACGCTGCATCCACATTTCCAGAGAGTAGGCACCTGTTGGGCCTACTCAGCTTTTTCACGAGAGGTAGTCACAGTAAACGAACACCCGCCAGGGTAGCCGGGAGCGCTAACGTGCTGCTTCCTGGACTCGGATCGACGCGCCGGGCCCGGATCGAATCCGCCCGGCGGATTAACGACGAGGGCTGATATGCCGGTCAGCCTGGATGTGGTTTTTAGGCGGTTTTCCATATCCCGCTACGTGAATACACTCGACGCAGACAGCTGGGGTAGACTAATTCCGTCCTAGGGGGGTACGAGGTGGCGGCAGGAAGGGCATCCGGCCACCCCTTAAAAGTTAACATGCCAAATCCGACTAACGAAGGCTGACCCTGCATTACTGCGGGACAAGGCTCAAGCGATAGAATAGTCATAGAAAACGAACTTGGGAATCCAGCGGGTATGAAGAGAGTAAAGTTACGGGAGAGCAGGATTATAATAATAAACGGCAGGACTTGTGACTTAGCAGGCGCGACATTTGGTCTACCAACTATGAACACTAGTGCGATCACACTTAAGTGCGAAGAATCTATGTTGACTGGCCTGAGAAGCCACTAGAGATACTGTGTATCTTCCTAAATAATACCCTTAATACGGACTTTTTGCGCTCACTAGACTAACTAGTAGCAATGCAAAAAGGGAGATTTAATTCAGAACGAATGTTCCAGCACATACAGGAATACCACGACAGACAACATCATAGTATCACCACTATGAGCGTGACATCTAGAGCTGTAGTAGTTCTGATGGTGATTTGTGTAATCTACTTCTGTTTCAAACAAGGGTCAATACACCGCTCATATTCACCTGTGCACCAAGTATACGTTGATTGGTTTACAAATAGAGTTCAGATATAGTAAGGGAATTAAATGAAAAACTAACAGACGAACCTGTACGTATATGAATAATTGTGTTATGTGTAAGAAATGACTTCTGCAAAGACGTATTTCATTGATTCAATGTATCAGCTGTTGAAAATTATGTAAATTAGCGGTACGGTAATGAAAATGTAACTAAACATATATAATGTGTAAATACTGGTACAAAATATGTAGGGTACGGTTATCATGGGTACTCAGGTCTGAAAAGGATGATAGTCCAAATTCTACACTGGCAGCTCCCAGAAGTCGAACCTCCTGTGTCAATAACCAGCAGGCTGACAGCTAGAGGTATATGCTGAGCGAGTTACATCAGACAAGGATTCTATTGCAGCACGGTGGAACAACCGAGCACTCAAGTCTGCAAGTGAAGCATAATGACGTCATGGAAACTGGGATGTACCGTCATACTAGTGACAAAGGAGAGTGTCATGAGCACCCTGTGTATAACGCAATAATAACTATTCAGGTGCCGAATTAGCAAAAAAGAGCCTCTGAAAGACGAAGTTGCGAAAGTTTGAGGTCACTAGGAGAGCTGATGCTGAGGGAGAACCAGGACACATGTTTCCATTTTAATCCCCACCACCTAAGAGAGCACGGGAAACTCCAACATAAATGCCCATCACTGCTTAACAAATATCTGATTACTGAGTGCGTATTGCTGACTGCCAAGTGTGTACTCTCAGCCATTGTATCATTTGTAGCTATGAGAATCAGCTCCTGACACGCCTAGCCGTTTTCAATCATCTATGGATCCGTGAATCTAGCTGCAATGACGCTGTTGCTACCAGCAGCACTGCCAAATTCCGAGGCGCCACTGATGGGGCGTGGAGGAAGCCATCAGCCCGCAGATCTGCTAGAGGCTTGTCCTTTGTGACCAGGAAGCTGTCCATCATTCGCCTTCGAGATGGAGAGCCACTACAGCTGCTCATCCTAGTCCTGAGACCAACACCAATGGTGCTAGCTCCTGTCTTCTAGACGGAGGCTGATTGCAGATTCATGCGAGTCAGAGAGTACTTCAGGTGAACCTGGTTCAAATGGTTCAAATGGCTCTGAGCACTATGGGACTTAACATTTGTGGTCATGAGGCCCCTAGAGCTTAGAACTACTTAAACCTACCTAACCTAAGGACATCACACACATCCATGCCCGAGGCAGGATTCGAACCTGCGATCGTAGCAGTCGGTGAACCTGGTGACATGAGTCCTGAGTGCAAATCTTCGACATCAACGAAAGCACTTTGGAGATAGGTATGTAGAGCTGGAGGCCTCTGGTGCCCACCAGTCGACGGCACACCCTGTGATGTAACGGCCACCACCCGAAACTTCGGTGTGCTGGCGAAATTGCAAGTCGAGCGCATAATGGTGCTGTCTTCTGCTGGTAAGATAGCTGCTCTGCTGGCATGGCTGTGGCGTGGCGCTTTGGGAGACAACCCTGTACTGTTGCTTAGCAAACGTGTTATTATCAATGATGTTTTCTTAGTGCTCCCGAGTGCAGCTAGGTCTCATCACCACATCCTGACCAGCTCTCTCCTGACAACTGTAGGAGTCTGGGACCCGACTCCTATACCAAGAATTCCAGCATCGGGCCACTGTCTAATCTGAATGTTCCATAAATCTAATCCGTGGTCTGACCAAGCAGAAAAATAGAGTGTCACAACGGGATCCCTTTTAAAATCTGTAATATATAGACAACGCTATCTTACATGAGTACGAAGCATCTCAGAGTCCTTCCTAGTGATCACTGAAATCCTAACGCTGTTCACACCCCCTTACATATCCTCCCAGACCTGGTAACAAAACTAAACACGACCAAGAAAAAAATGTTCAAATTTGTGTGAAATCTTATGGGACTTAACTGCGAAGGTCATCAGTCCCTAAGCTTACACACTACTTAACCTAAATTATCTAAAGGACAAACAAACACACCCATGCCCGAGGGAGGACTCAAACCTCCGCCGTGACCAGCGGCACCTCCATGACTGCAACGCCCGAGACCTCTTGGCTAATCCCGCGAGGCCACGAGCAACACAAATGCACTCTGGTGGCCGCTCTACACGTCACAAAAAATTCCAACGCTAATCATTTACGAACCCGTCGACGGTGTACAAATGTTCGAATTATGTTGACATCCAGCCATGTCTTCTGGCCACATCAGTTTTCTTTTGTCAGACATTGTGCAATGAATGCTCTGTCTGTGTGCATGTGTGAATTATTTTGGTTTGTGTGTGTGTGTGTGTGTGTGTGTGTGAGAGAGAGAGAGAGAGAGAGAGAGAGAGAGAGAGAGAGAGAGAGAGAGAGAGAGTGAGTGAGGGGGGGGGGGGAAAGTTGCATTATCGACTCCGTCTCGAGCATCTTAGTAGTTTGAGCAGTAGTTGAGAATATGCAGGCTGTGTGTAAGGTTGAATGCAGCGAGTGTGCATTTGTCCAGATGTGAAGTGATCGTGTGGGCCACCAAAAGTATTTATATTCGACATATAGAAATGTTACAACTATAATGAAGGCCAGATTGCTGAGTGACTGTATTTCGAGTGCAGCGAAATTAAATAATACGAAGCTATGGTAAGTGGATGAGATACGTATAACCTGGAACTTACATATCAATGTTCCACGGAGTAACAGCGTAAGGTCTAACGTCGTCCGGAACAGTGACATCAAGGTACACTATGTGATCATAAGTATCCAGACACCTGGCTAAAAATGACTTACAAGTTCTTAGCACCCTCCATAGGCAATGCTCGAATTCAGTTTGGTGTTGACCAACCCTTAGCCTTGATAGCACCTTCCACATTCGCAGGTGTACGGTCAATCTTGTGCTGGAAGGTTTCTTGGGGAATGGCACCCCATTATTCACGGACTGCTGCTCTCAGGTATCGATGTCGATTGGTGAGGCCTGGCACGAATTCGGCATTGCTAAACATCCCAAAGGTGTTCTATAGGATTCAAGTCAGGACTCTGTGCTGGCCTGTCCATTACAGGGATGTTATTGTAATGTAACGACTCCGCTACAGGCCATGCATTATGCACAGGTGTTCGATCGTGTTGGAAGATGCAATCGCCATCCCCGAATTGCTCTTCAACAGTGGGAACCAAGAAGGTTCTTAAAACATCAATGTAGCCTTGTGCTGTGATAGTACCAAGCAAAACAACAAGGGTTTGAAGCCCCCTCCCTGAAAAACGCGACCAGACCATACCACTACCACCTCCGAATTTTACTTTTGGCACTACATACGCTGGCAGATGACGTTAACCTGGCATTCACCGTACCCACACCCTGCCATCGGATCGCCACATTGTCTACCGTGATTCATCACTCCTCACAACGTTTTTACACTGTTCAATCGTCCAATGTTTACGCTCCTTACACCAAACGAGGCGTCGTTTGGCATTTACCAGCGTGATGTGTGGCTTATGAACAGACGCTCGACCATGAAATCCAAGTTTTATCATCCCCCGCCTAACTGTCATAGCACTTGCAGTGGATCCTGATGCAGTTTCATGTGTGATGGTCTGGATAGATGTCTGCTTATTACACATTACGACCCTCTTCAACTGTCGGAGGTCTCCATTAGTTAACAGACGAGGTCGGCCTGTACGCTTTTGTGCTGTACGTGTCCATTCACGTTTCCACTTCACTATCACATCGGAAGAGTGGACCTATGGATGTTTTAGGATTGTAGAAATCTCTCGTACAGACGTGTGACACGAGTGACACCCAATCACCTGACCATGTTCGAAGTTCGTGAATTCCACTGAGCACCCCATTGTGCTCTCTCACGATGTCTAATGACTACTGAGGTCGCTGATATGGAGTACCTGACAATAGGTGACAGCGCTATGCACCTGATATGAAAAAGTATATTTTTGGTGGTGTCCGGATACATTTGATCATATAGTGTATGTACTTATTAAAGATTCAAAACCACTTTTCAGCTTGCCCCAGTTTGGACACAGACGTACCGTCATATGAACAGTTTAGGTGTAATAACAACGAAGTAATGCGTGGTGAGTGAATAAATGAAGTACAGGTATAAACTCATTTAAAAGAAGTTACAGAATGTGATAATAATAACAGCTAAGAACAATACACACATTTCTTTGTGAACGTGTGATATAACTTTCATAGAAGCCTTCACTTGTCAAAAATACATTGAGGAAAATGCTAGTACAGTATCAAACACCACTGTCATATTTATCAGACAATCTGGAGGTGTTCATACATAATGGGTTTGAGAAGGAATGGCACCACAGGCATATTCTCTTGTCACTCTCCTGTATACGTTGTGATGTGGAAGCAAATCGCATCCATATGGAATCTTGGGGAAGTTTTTTCCGTGCCTCTAACACTTGCTGTCAGTTCATAAAGACTGTTTTCTGGAGGATGGTATGAGAGCGTTTCTTTTCCCATCACATCCCAGATAAGCTCTATGGGTGACAAGTCAAGAGGCCAGGCACGCCAGAAAAGCATGCATGTTCCTCAACGCGTTTGTGTATTACAATGTAGGAGTCTTATGTAATCCTGCTAGACTGTGCAATTTGGTAAATTGGTCATGAATATTATGACATGAGCGTTTAAAATTCTTGCCATATACTGGCGAGTATACGACCTCCCTTCAAAAATCACCAATACAGTCCTATTGCCACATCTAATAGCTACCCAATCCATGATTCTGGGATTTGGAGACGTATGCATAATGAGAAGCGGTGCCTGCTGCAGTCTTCCACCAGGTCGTTGAAGGACAAGTCAGCGTCGATCCTACCGCCACTGACTGAAGCGAGAGCTATCGCTGAACACTTCAGAAAGCAGATCCATTGACTCTGACTCTATACCACGCAAGTAGCTGCTGTCTGTGGTGTGGTGCTAATAACGACCGATGCTTGACAACGCAGCTTCCGGCAACCTGTTCCTCAAGATTCGTGGCGACACTATGCCCGTAAGCTCTTCTTCTGATTTCAGGTGTTATCATCCATTGGTTCGTTAGAGTAACTCGAACAATCCTACAGTCTTCTCGTGGCGTAGTCCTTCAGAAAGGACCCGTGCCTTCTCTTCTCGCCACACTGTTCCCATGAGCCCAATTCTTTAACACTTGATCTGAAATCATTGTCCTACATGCAACTGCTTCGGCGATTTGTCGGTATGTTGTTCCACGTGCCTCACGCCAATGATTTGACCTTTCACAAAGCAATAAAAACGGCAGTAAGCAGCATGTTTGCAGCTGGTAACAGAATTCACACGATCCCTCGCATTATCGTTATGCTCAACTGCGCAGCTATGCTGTCTCTTTCATAGTAGAACACGCAAGGAGACGAAGTGTTACCAACATATTGTCTTCAGGTGTCTTGTCGAAAAACTATCTCGACATTGTCAGACAGTTTTACAGATTGCAAGAGACCATGTTGCTGCTGATTGATATTTATGTCTTAAGTTTATCTTTTGTGTTCGACAAACTAACGAAAAAACGCTATTTAGTAGATTTTGTATTAATAGAAATCAGTTACAACTCATCATGACAACGTTACAAAAAAAGTGTTTTTCTGTAAATAATACGAAATACCAGAAATAGTGATGAATTACCAGGGCAATAAGCAGTTTTGGTTTTAAAACATTCTGTCACAGTCCACAATCATAGTGAAAGTGAAGTAGCCTTAGAAGAAGGACTACCACGAAAGTACTCAAATACTGCAGTGGGAGTAGATACGTAACGAAATCCAACTATCAAATCATTCAGTGACACAACTGAGCTAATTCTCTGTCATACTGAAGTGGGATTCAATCAGAATATTTAATCTAAATCATAATAAAATATAATATGATTTTACCCGGATAATTCTGAATCACAATAGAAAGTAAATCAATAGTCCCACAAATGGCAAACATGTTGTGCAGTGCTGCCAATTCTCCATTAGACTTGCGACAGGCAGAATAAATTTGTTAAGCCGATGTGTTTCATGAGCTGCCTACCACTGGGGATAATCGCGTTTTGAAGAAGCAGTGGCACCAGCTGGGAGCTGAAATACCTAGCATAGTACAGTGAGTTTTGTTCGAATTTCTGTAACTTCGATTTTTGTCTAAAACGTAGTTAAGAATAATATCCAGATGTACTACTGCAACTCGAACATAACAAATACAGAGTAGAGGAACTTATTTAGGCTGCTCTCCTCTCCAGTAACTGTCGTAGCTATTTTTGTTCTTCTGCCTTAAGCTAACTGCAGACTAAAAATCTAATGCACCAGAAGTGATTTGCTCTTTTAGCGTCACTAGACGCTGCTAACATTATGTTTAAATAATATTCGTTTTAATATTATACACTTTAAAACAGTTTTCGTATGAAATCTTTCATTGGTACAATCTCTAACACATAACAGCACAAAAGAAAACGTAACATAATAGTGATTACAAAATGCGAAAACTCACGAAGAAATTTTATAAGCTGTGAGCAAACATTTAGTTTCACATCAGGAAAGCAAGTCGTGCATCGAAATCATTTGCAAATCCCAAAGACGGGATTCAAAAACTGCAAAGAAAATTAAAGACGTGAATGACTGCAGTGTGATTCCAGCTTCATATGACGTGAAAAGAGAGGCAGTTCTGATGAAAACGTGAAATAAGGGATAAAAAGTGTCGACAGTAATGTCTCGAATATGTCATTCTGAAGCAAACTGTCATTTACTCTGTGTAAATCAAATGGTAATAAAATAGCATTACTGGTAACAATTACAATATAACTGCTGGTAATGCTTTGATATGAATACCGAAAAGTGTCTGATGAATGAGCTTTTCAATTTTCAGACATCTTAAGACAGGTGAGCGTGGGACGGAATTTCTATGCAATACCTCGCAGTTGACGTAATTTGGTCGTAGTTTATTTCTCGGTCACTTCGTACTGACAAGCATCTGAGGTATCACAACATTCATATGAGAATTATCGAAGCGTAACTGTTAAAGCAGATTGCTTTGTTAAGTATTACAGAATCGAAACTGACTCAGTTGACAACACTAGCTGTAATTTGATTTCATTTTGGAGACTATTCGGCAGGCGTAATAACGCTTTTAAGATAGATCCTGCACACATAAACTTGTCTCCTGATGTAAATGCTCATCGAGACTCTTGTTTATGTAAAAAATTGTGGGTTATATAAATAGGGTAAGACCAGAAGGACGAATCTTCGTTGATCCATTATGGATCGTGGGACGACGGCTGGCATGAACTTCTTGATGCAATAATTTACAACCAGCCGTATGTATTGTAGAAATTTATTTTATTTTATGAATTTCTATGTGCTACCAGTTTCGACATTACATTGATGCCATCTTCAGGCCCCACTCGTCATAGTCGTAAAATCGCTATACACGGAAGAAGATATATTACTGGATCCGTGAATCAATCGTCCTGCAAGAGCTGGATTCAGATCGACAATCAGTAAAGATATCTCAAGACAACTTCTCCCCTATACTCTTTGTCGCTACCTTGACTCTGTACCCTCACGGTCTGAAGGTGAAAAACTTGCAAAACAGCACACTTGCTAATGGTTGATTTTTCTGGTTCTGTCAATTGTATTGACTTAATTATGGCACTGAATGATTTGTTAACTGGGTTTCGTTATGAATCTACCTCTACTACTGCACTTGACTACTTTTGTGATAGTTCTTCCTGTAACGCTACTTCATTTTGACTGTGGACTGAACACAGTCACTGACCGTTTAGAAGCCGAAAGTGGTTATTATCCTGCAAATCTGAGACAATTTAGGATACCTCGTTTAATTAAAAAAAAGATTTTTTTCGTAACGTTATCGTGAGAAGTTATAATTAACTTGTATTAGTACAGTGCATAATAAATAACTCTTTCTCGTTAGTTTATTGAACACCATAGATTAACGGATAAATATTAATCAGCAGCTACATGTGTAAGTAGCCTGTTTGTACGTTGTCAGAGCTGTAGACTGTGTTAATATCGCTGACAGCGCTCTGCGCCCTCGGCAAGAGATTCTCTCGTTGGCGAGTGGATAGAGAAGTGTATGAACATATTTTTTGTCAGTGGAGACTGTGTTGGTAGTACATGCATTGTAAAGTGAGACGCAAGGAAATGTGTGATAATGAATGTATGGTTGATAATGTTTGGGTTGTGGAATTACTGACAACTATATAATTTTTGGAACTGGATGTCACATCAATAAGGTAAAATTTTCTAAATACATTGTTTGCTCTTCAATAAAATATTTCTTTTGCTAACCATATTCCTCCTAGTAGTTAGAGTCTACAGTAGTTAGAATCTTTTTCTTTAGCTGGATGTAGTTGCTGCTTGCTGTAACTGCTGTAGTTCGTGTTATGAAGATTTTCCATAAGGTAAGTGACTTATAAAAGAATGGGGGTTTCCACTATCGAGATTCGTGATTGAAATGAGTTTAGGCAATTAACTGAGTTGGAGGCAGTTTCATATTTCTTTAATTTCATATTTTTTGGTTTTATATCATTGTTAGGATTTCTTGCAACTCAGGGACATTCTTTTGTGTTAATTATTGTAAGTCATGTAGTCATTGCATAGCAGTCATATTGCGTTGGGCTGATATATTGTGGGTAATAAATGAATAGGTTAAGCCTGAGTTGTCTTTGTCAGGGAAAACTCTGTTGGTCAGTGCTTAGTAAAATATATAATTAAAGACTTAGTTTCACATGGTCTGTCACGCTATGGAACACGGTCTTAAAATGTTCGTATAATTTTTCAAGTGTACGTTGTAGACAATACGTTGGTACCACTTGGTCTCCTCGCGTATTATGCTGTGAAACAGACAGTAGAGCTGTGCAGTTGAGCATACGGATAAAGCGAGGGGTCTCGTGAATTCTGTCACACACTGTACTTATTCTAGGCACGCTAACGTGCGATCTGCAGCCGAAAAGTTCCAGGAATGGTAGACTCACCCAACAGACATCTGATATTCATGTAGGTCTTCATCTGCAGTGATTTACATGATTTATCTGCGCAAAAACATGCCCGCGAAACGATTAATTTTAAGCAACATATCCGACAGGCGTAGAAAGACTGGAGTAAGCGTTTTGCAAACGGTTCAAATGGCTCTGAGCACTATGGGACTTAACTTCTGAGGTCATCAGTCCTCTAGAACGTAGAACTACTTAAACCTAACTAACCTAAGGACATCATACGCATCGATGCCCGAGGCAGGATTCGAACCTGCGACCGTAGTGGTCGCGCGGTTCCGGACTGTAGCACCTTGAACCGCTCGGCCACTCCGGCCGGCAAGGGTTTTGCAGATTCGAACTAAGTGTTAGTAGTGCAACACTTTTCTTTTCAGTCACCGGGAATGCGGCTGTCTCGGTGAGATATATCGGGATGTGCAGATTAAAAGTAATTTGGTAATGGCAGTATCATTAGACTGCGAAAAATTGAGGATAAAATAAGGCTAAAAGAATATTGCGTGCTGCAGGTATACCTTCAATAACGCAGATACTGTTGCAATAGGAACTTAACGTGGATAAGCTTTTCCGTTGCAGTCTACCAGAAACGTCGGCAAATAGAAATGAAAGCACTGAGACATTGTCTGGCGCAGTAGCTCTCCAATGTTACAATTTGGGCGAGGGGTACCGGTTTCGGCTCATTAGGGAATAACGGTTCATTTTCGAGCAACAGAGAGCCATTGCAGCTTAATTGGAAACAGTATGCTTCCTTTGTGAGCTCAGCGAATAGGTACTGATATCGATACCTGCTCTGTCCAAACAGCCGTTCGACACAGCTTTTAAAAGCGGACGGCGTGCTACGGAGAGAGTATTCTCGGCGACTTCCAGCCGCGGCGGCGCACCGGCGGGGAGTAAATCTGCAGACATTTTCAAATGAAAGCTCATATACTTTGGCGCCTTGTTCGCACAAACTGCGGGGCTGAATTACGGCGTAGCGTAATTGCGGAAAAATACGGCCACGCCAAATTGGATGTTGCGAAAAGCGGCTTTTGCAGCGCAGCTCGCCTCGGTTGGCCTCGCGCGCAGCCCTCCTCCGTAATTAGCAGGTGCAGCGGAGAGAGGTAGGGGCGGGGGGAGGGGGAGGGGCGCACCATACCACAGCCCTGCGTGCGACTCCTCGCGTTTTTGGGAAGAGAATGGGAGCAGGAATTAGACCCACCGCATACATGGAAAAACACTTCTACTGTCACAATTTCTCTTCAACTGCAGCAACTACATTTTGAAGGGACGACATAGATCTAGCTACAGAAAAGAATACGAGCCAAATACAGTAATCGAGATCACTGTAGAGACCTGCTCCAAACACTGATTTTCGAAGAATCTACGGGATTGCAGCCCGATGAGGTTTTCAAGAGCTGACGATATTTTGACAGTTGCACATCCCGTCACTTTCAAGGAACAAACGCAAGGAGAGAGCGCTGTGCAGGGGAATTTAAAACGTAGGTACGCCGGGGAAAATACAGACCCTGAGATAACTTAAAACATAGAGAGTGAATTTATCGCAAAGCGAGTGGGACAACTGTCAAAAGCCAAGTAGGGTATACATATTCTTCCCCAACATCAGGGAGCGACTGGTGGTGAAACATGTTAATCACAGCCGGGGCATGGCTCACTTCTTGACCGGCCATGCGCCATACTCCACTGATTTGCAGGGTGTAAACTCGATCGTGTGGCTGATTGTGCTTGTGGAGGCACAGGGACCCCATAACACACACTTTTGCACGTAGGAAAGACGACTAGCGCTTTCACACTGCATCATAACACAATCCCATAGCGATCAGACCTTGAACACCGATCTCAGGTACTGTGCAAACAGAATACCTAGAGCGCAACATGGAGAGTACTTGCGAGGCACGAGTACAGGCGACAAATGATTCAACGGACCATACTAGCGATACAGATCACATTAGCAGGGGTAGCAGTTCACACGGCAGCGGCACAGTCGAAGACAGACGAACACGGAACATGGAACAAGTGTCCAGTCATCGAAGTGTCACGAAAACAAGTGTTAATAAGATGTTGATATTAGATTTAAGAGAAATGTAGAAACAGTGGACAGCATATGCTGCTCTGTAAAGTAACTTTGCGTAGATGTAGAACCAAGCAATCTGAGGGCGAGAGGCTCAAAGTATTGCTGAGGCATTCGCCCTTGGATGGCGAATAGTAGTTGTAGTAGTAGCAGTAGCGGTAGTAGTAGCAGTAGTAGTAGTAGTGATAGTAGCAATAGCTGCATTAGTAGTAGTAGTAGTAGTAGTAGTAGTAGTAGTAGTAGTAGCAGCAGCAGCAGCAGCAGTATTAGAAGATCGGGTGGAAGCGTTATATAAATCTATAGTCATTTCTGTCTTCCTAATTTCCAGTCTTCTTAATACATAATTTTTTTTAATTTTAAGTAGAAAAATTTGTTAACATCGAAGTCTTTTTCTGAAAGTGTTTGTCCGGAGTGTAGACACGTATGGAAACGAAACGTGAACGATTAACAGTTTAGACAAGAAGAGACTAGAAGCTTTTGAAGTGTGGTGCTACACAAGAATGCTGAAGATTAGATGAACACATCACGTAACTAATGAGAATGTACGGAACAGAACTGGGAAGATAAAAATTTGTGGCACAACTTGATTAAAAGAAGGGATCGGTTGATAGGATACTTTCTGAGGTCTCAAACGATCACTAATTTAGTATAGTAGAGAAATGTGGGGGGTAAAAACTGCAGGGGGGCACCAAGTGATGAATACAATAAGAAGATTCACAAGGATGAAGCTTGCAGTAGTTTTGTAGTTATTCAGAGATGAAGAGGCTTGCACAGAGTAGAGTAGCTCGGAGAGGTGCATCAAACCAGCCTTTGGACTGGAGAATACAATAACAACTAATTCAGTTTCCTAATTATGTTTAAGTTTACAAGTTCTACAGCTGCAAGGTTGCTAGCTTTGTTAAAATAGTAAAAAATCAAATCAGCTTCGCATCCTCTGTATGTACAATTTAATATTTTGAAAACACGAACTGTCTTCGTAACTAGGTGGCAAGTTATTTGTAAATTCTAGCAAAGAGAATAAAAAATAAATATGCGGGTGTATGCTGAAAGACATTTTTTATGAGCAGACAGTTGCGGTGGGGAGCTCCTTGTCACTTATTACTGCCAGGCTAATAACAGAAGATTTCGGGGAACGTGCACTGGAGTCGGCGGCAGATATATGGACAATTAATTTGTTGTTTGGCTTCGTGGAAATAAGACTACAAACAGCTTTTTGAAACATTTGAATTCTATCCACCTGATTATTCGCTTCGCCTTGGAGGTGGTAAAGGATGGATGCCTTCCGTTCCTTGATGCAATGGTCTGGAGAAAGGTTCGTGGTACGTTTTGACATGCCTTTTATAGGAAGCCGACTCACACTGAATTGTATTTTCAGGTTCACCGTGAAGGAAAACGTCGCACCTTGGTTCACATGGTCCACGTTATCTGATACGTTGAGAGTTTGTCAGCTGAATTAGTCCACCTCGAAGTCACAATGGTTGTAGTGAAAGAGAGATCAGAATGGCGTTGCACTATCGATGTACAGTAACTCGGGCGAGCGATGAATAGAATGAGTTGACACCAAAGTCTACGACGTTTTTACATTATGCACACAACATTCCGAACAGGATTGGTCGTATTCTGCGGAAATGTGGTGTGAAATCTGTTTACTGACCATCATCAGAGCATAAGACCCTTTTAAGTTCTGTCCAGGATGATCTTTATTTGCGTGAGGCAGCTGTCAAACCGTATCACTTACAGTTGCGGCTTGTCGTATATTGGTCAGACGATCATGACCGTTGGGAATCAGTGTATTTCCTATGTGTACATAAATTGGATTAAAAAAAATGGTTCAAATGGCTCTGAGCACTATGGGACTCAACTGCTGTGGTCATAAGTCCCCTAGAACTTAGAACTACTTAAACCTAACTAACCTAAGGACATCACACACATCCATGCCCGAGGCAGGATTCGAACCCGCGACCGTAGCGGTCGTGCGGTTCCAGACTGTAGCACCTTTAACCGCTCGGCCACTCCGGCCGGCAATTGGATTCCCTTGGTCGCTTCTTCTGTCTGTAAGTTCGGGCTAAACTTGGAAACTGATGTAGACATTCTGATATTGCTTCACTAATGCGTAAACTTTCCCACAAGGAAGGTTTGTGCGTATAATTTATAAATGTTTCGTACTCACTGGATGAACTGCGATGAATTAAAGTCTCCTGCAGCTGTGAAAATGATGCTTTAGCCATTTAGTCGTGTCAGGGATAAGGCTGCCCATATAACACGCCACGCTGGCACAAGCAGCTAGGTCATTTACGAACTGCTCATTCTACACTCAACGTCCCTTGAAATTTTAGGCTGACGATACCTACGTGTCTTTAATGTTCCCAAGCAAAGTAATTAAGCCGTACTGTCCCCAGCTTAAGCGTTTGTTTAAACCTTGACTGTTACTCTGCGTTTGGTTTCCCGCGGTTATTGCTGTTATGCCGTGGTTTTTCCTCTTTCTACGTGTGGCAGCAGCGGTGTGTATCGATATCCGCACCTTGTACTATTTTTGGTATGGAGCTTATACACTCCTGGAAATTGAAATAAGAACACCGTGAATTCATTGTCCCAGGAAGGGGAAACTTTATTGACACATTCCTGGGGTCAGATACATCACATGATCACACTGACAGAATCACAGGCACATAGACACAGGCAACAGAGCATGCACAATGTCGACACTAGTACAGTGTATATCCACCTTTCGCAGCAATGCAGGCTGCTATTCTCCCATGGAGACGATCGTAGAGATGCTGGATGTAGTCCTGTGGAAGGGCTTGCCATGCCATTTCCACCTGGCGCCTCAGCTGGACCAGCGTTCGTGCTGGACGTGCAGACCGCGTGAGACGACGCTTCATCCAGTCCCAAACATGCTCAATGGGGGACAGATCCGGAGATCTTGCTGGCCAGGGTAGTTGACTTACAACTTCTAGAGCACGTTGGGTGGCACGGGATACATGCGGACGTGCATTGTCCTGTTGGAACAGCAAGTTCCCTTGCCGGTCTAGGAATGGTAGAACGATGGGTTAGATGACGGTTTGGATGTACCGTGCACTATTCAGTGTCCCCTCGACGATCACCAGTGGTGTACGGCCAGTGTAGGAGATGGCTCCCCACACCATGATGCCGGGTGTTGGCCCTGTGTGCCTCGGTCGTATGCAGTCCTGATTGTGGAGCTCACCTGCACGGCGCCAAACGCGCATACGACCATCATTGGCACCAAGGCAGACGCGACTCTCATCGTTGAAGACGACACGTCTCCATTCGTCCCTCCATTCACGCCTGTCGCGACACCACTGGAGGCGGGCTGCACGATGTTGGGGCGTGAGCGGAAGACGGCCTAACGGTGTGCGGGACCGTAGCCCAGCTTCATGGAGACGGTTGCGGATGGTCCTCGCCGATACCCCAGGAGCAACAGTGTCCCTAATTTGCTGGGAAGTGGCGGTGCGGTCCCCTACGGCACTGCGTAGGATCCTACGGTCTTGGCGTGCATCCGTGCGTCGCTGCGGTCCGGTCCCAGGTCGACGGGCACGTGCACCTTCCGCCGACCACTGGCCACAACATCGATGTACTGTGGAGACCTCACGCCCCACGTGTTGAGCAATTCGGCGGTACGTCCACCCGGCCTCCCGCATGCCCACTATACGCCCTCGCTCAAAGTCCGTCAACTGCACATACGGTTCACGTCCACGCTGTCGCGGCATGCTACCAGTGTTAAAGACTGCGATGGAGCTCCGTATGCCACGGCAAACTGGCTGACACTGACGGCGGCGGTGCACAAATGCTGCGCAGCTAGCGCCATTCGACGGCTAACACCGCGGTTCCTGGTGTGTCCGCTGTGCCGTGCGTGTGATCATTGCTTGTACAGCCCTCTCGCAGTGTCCGGAGCAAGTATGGTGGGTCTGACACACCGGTGTCAATGTGTTCTTTTTTCCATTTCCAGGAGTGTAGTTTCCGGCTAGCCGGTGTGTGGCAGTCGGCCAGGTTGGTGTGGATCATCCAGGAAATCTCCGCGCGGCGCAGTGGGCCGGGCCCGCTGGCAGTCTCTACGCAGTGTCGGAGTGTGTGCGAGCTGTTCCGATTGCTACAAGGTTCGTGGCTCAACGCCCCGGGGAATCAAAGTTGAGTGGTGATTTAATTACCGAAGCCAGTCTGTTCACATTGTACCGTTGGTTTTCATGGTTGGCTGTTGGTGGTATTCCCGTGAACAACAGCGAGTGTTCGAGTTTGCGAAGGTTTGGTCACCATTCGGTGGAGTTTAACTGTATTTTGGTTATCTGAAGTCCAAGTGCACCAGCGGAATTTTGTGCCTTGTGGCTGTTAGCGTTCTGGTTACCTGCCCTGGCCGCTGACGTAAAATTCAGGCAGTGTCCTTTCCTCACCGTGTTGTCGCTGTCCAACACGTGTGTGCAGTTTTGACAGTTTATGCATACTTGGTCGTGGGCGGCTACGCATTTTACGTTTGGCTTTGGAGTTCCTTGTGTACTGGTCGGGTGGAAAGCAAGTCGTCTTGTTGGTGGGTCTGCTGACTGTCTCTTGGTTGGGTTGCCGGCGGATCGGATATAGTTGGGCCGAATACCTGTCTCCCCTAAGCGAACGTTAATATTTCAAGTGCCGACCGACCCCCGGAAAATTTTGAGCGCCGCTGGCTGTACTACCTTTTCTTATTGGTGTTTGACTGTGTATTTTAATGGCTCATAGCCGATAATTGAATTTGTAAGCTTTTAGTTGGGTTAAATAATGGGCCTTCAGCCATTTTAAAATTGGAAGTTCCTTTCTTGTCAAGTCTTGCATTGTTTGGGTCTTCAGCCTCATTTAAAATATTTCTACATAAAGCTTTAGGCCTTCTGCCTTTTGAAAATTTATTGTCATTGTGTTTTTAAATCATGGGCCTTCAGCCGTTTTAAAATTAAAATTCCTTACTTGTCAAGTCTTATATTGTTTGGGCTTTCAACCTCATTTGAAATATTATTTAAGGATAAAACTTTGCTCTTTCTGCACTTTGAGAATTTATTGTAGTTGTGTTATAAACTATGGGCCTTCAGCCGTTTTAAAAATTAAAGAGATTGTGCCCTTATGCCATAAGATTGTGTGACATAGTCAGTCGATAGTTAAGCTGTAATGTTTGGACAACTAAATAAAGTTATGTGTGTTCGAGTCTAACTGACAGCCGCTCATTTTTGGCCTCTTTCCTGAATTCTAATTACCTGTTCTGTCCTGTGGATTTAACCAGGCGTTTCAGTAATACTGGTGAATTGATGCGATAGTGCAATTCAGTTGTTGGGTGAGGTTCCGATGTCCCATAAAATATGAGTTGAAGTATTGCGCAGAAGAATTCGAGGTTTGCCTAACAACAGTAGCCCTATGGACAGCTGCCGGCCGGAGTGGCCGTGCGGTTCTAGGCGCTACAGTCTGGAGCCGAACGACCGCTACGGTCACAGGTTCGAATCCTGCCTCGGGCATGAATGTGTGTGATCTCCTTAGGTCAGTTAGGTTTAATTAGTTCGACGTTCTAGGCGACTGATGACCTCAGAAGTTAAGTTGCATAGTGCTCAGAGCCATTTGAACCATTTTTTGAACCTATGGACCGCTGCACCGTTTTCCTCTGAGCAGACTTCCGTCAAATCCTACCAGTAGTAGCAGTAGTTCAAATGGTTCAAATGGCTCTCAGCACTATGGAACTTCTGAGGTCATCAGTCCCCTAGAACTTAGAACTACTTAAACCTAACTAACCTAAGGACATCGCACACATCCATGCCCGAGGCAGGATTCGAACCTGCGACCGTAGCAGTCGCGCGGTTCCAGTCCGAAGCGCCTAGAACCGCTTGGCCACCAGCGGCCGGCGGTCAAACAACAGATGATGTTACGTTGGCCACCTTTGATTGCGTGGTGGCGCTAGTGTTCACTCTGTGTGTGTGTGTGTGTGTGTGTGTGTGTGTGTTCGCGCGCGTGTGTGAGTGTCGCCAATCAGGATGTGCTGACCCGCTGGCCTCCCCAGCAGCACCGCTGGGGATGGGTGCAAGGAAGACAACCGCCACCCGAACGTCATCGGCGGCGACGCCGACCGCCGTGGACTGACAAGTCAAAAGGGTGGCTTACATCGCGCATGCGCGAGAGAACGGTCAGCAGCTCTCCAATGAAACTGCAAAACGGTACGCCGAACAAGCAGAGCTGCTCGGGGAGCAGTTGCAGCGAACTGCGCCACACAGTAACAGGGGACGTCGAGCAACAGCGAGCTGCCGCCGTTCAGCACCAGCCTGATGTTGCCGTGCCAAGTCACTGACGACACGGCACATCAGAGGGCGTAAAGCGACGCACTGCGTTGCCGCAGCGGACTCCTTTTACTATAACGACCATAGCACTAAAACGGTATCTTCTTGCACGATACCCGCTATTAACATAACCTACCCTTGCATGAACTGTTCGAGTCAGTAAAATGGAAATGTCGTGTGGCTAGGGCCTCCCGTCGGGTAGACCGTTCGCCTGGTGCAGGTCTTTCGATTTGACGCCACTTCGGCGACCTGCGCGTCGATGGGGATGAAATGATGATGATTAGGACAACACAACACCCAGTCCCTGAGCGGAGAAAATCTCCGACCCAGCCGGGAATCGAACCCGGGCCCTTAGGATTGACAGTCTGTCACGCTGACCACTCAGCTACCGGGGCGGACTTCGAGTCAGTAAGACATCCGCTACTGTTCTTACTACCCGAACTAACTATCGCAGAGGCTTTTCCCCTTTGGCGCTTGCCTTGGTACTTTTTTCCCCTCTGTCCTTCAAACCGCTACCCTCGTTCGACTTTCGACCCAATCCATCTCCAGGGCGGTGGCTCACGTTATACCTTCGGCGATCGTTTGCATGAGTCTGCAGTGTGCGGAGTCGAGCTAACTGCCGAGCTTCCTCAGCTCTGGTTAACACCCGGCCAATGTAGTCGTCGTCCACGTCATCAGGATGTAACGGAAACACAAGTGTCCATCGTCGTAGTGGCCTCACGCCCATGCACTGGAAAAATGGCGTAAATCCTGTGATGTTCTGTTTGGCGGTGTTGTAGGCCAATATCACGAAAGAAAGGTAGCACCTCATCCCAGTTGCTCTGCTCAACATTGACGAACATTGATATCATGTCGGCCACGGTCTTATTAAGGCGTTCAGTAAGCCCGTTAGTTGGCGGATGATAGGCAGTCGCCATGTGACAGTAATGTTGCACCGACGGTTTATCTCTGTCTCAAGATTCGATTGAAAAACTTTCCCTTGATTCGTAATTAATTACCTTGGGGCTCCGTGTCGATGAATTTGGCTACCTTGGATGCTTCGGCTGGTTTCACGGCTTTTGTAATGGCATAACGTGTCAGATAATCAGTGCAAACAATAATCCATCTATTGCCAATAGCAGACATAGGAAATCGTCCGAGGTGGTCAATCCAAACACGCTGGAAAGGCGTTTCGGGTAGTGGAATTGGTATGAGTCGGCCAGGTGGTTTCTGAGGAACTGCCTTTCCCCTCTGGCACTCTCGACAGTGCGACACATAGTGACGAACACTCCTGAATAAACCTGGCCAGAAAAATCTCTTGCGGATCCTATCGTATGTCTTAATAAATCCTAAATGTCCGGTCTCAGGTGTGTCATTTTTTGTGTTCTTTTTACAGAGGAACATTACACAAGTAAGTCACCAGGATGTCTTCTGAGCTCCCTCCGAAACATCGGTAGTCTTAATGCGATATGATGTTCTCTTCCATCCGTCCATCCACGCGGTGAGGTTGGGTGAACACATTGTTCCAATTTTTTGCGCTGCTCACCTACCTCACAGCGAACAAGAAGAAATTTTTTTTCTTTTTTTGCAAAAGGCATAACGAAACACTTCCCCGAAGCAAGCGGCCCTTCACTGCAGATATAGCAGAAGCTATCTTCATTATTAATATATTATTCTACGCACCTGTTAATTGTAGACTGTCAACTGGAAATGTATCACAAATCTGTTCCCGCGAAAGCAGTTCGAGAAACGTCGAAACGCGACCACCTCGTCATAATAGTACTTAAGAAATGAAGATACTTATCTTGCCACAAAGGTCATATCTTGAAGTATCAGGGAATCGTAAATATGGTAATGGAAGGAGGATTTGGAGGTAAGAGTTGGAGAGAGGGAGGGAGGGAGAGAGAGCCCAAAACACTAAAACAGAAAGCAGATTCTAAGGTCACAGTGGTTTGTCTGGGATGAAGAGGTTTACACTTACAGGGACTCTTCGTTATAATTTGTTTCACTGTGCTCAAGTGGTCCGTTTCTAAAACTCTAAGTCTCTTTTTATTTCTTTCTCTGAGTTCCCAATACTCGCTCCCATTACTTATTGTTTGTTCCACGATATATTTGCATAATCGTATTTTATTTTTTAAGAACCAAAGCACAGGATTTAATTTTTGAATAGTAGCTCTTCCTGCCTGACCCGTTGCTTCCACAACTTCCATCATGTGATAGGATACTACGCTTTCTCGTGTTCCTTGAAGGCCAAATAACTGCTCAGATTCCTTTTCAGTCTCTTCTCCATGGTCAGTCTTCGGGTAAAGATATTTTCTGCACATAGCCCACCTTTTCGAAAGCCACTTTATTCTTCCATTTCAGTTACAATCTTCTTCATTCTTGATTTTAAAATTTTCTCGTACAGCCTGCTAATTGAACTTCCAACACTTATGCTACGATAATTGCCACACGCTTTCTTACTTTCTTTTTTCATGTATGGGGCTTAGATACGCTAAGCTCCTCTCTGCTGGAATTTTCCGCCCATAGCACATATATTTATTAAATAACTCGCTTAGACATTCATACATGGCCGTGGTACGAAATACTACACGCATAACTGAAGAAATGTACATTTAAAAAATGAAAAGGGAGTAAGACGTCTTTATCGACTGAATGTACGTAATAGACATCAGCGAGACGATATCAACTAACGCTGGGAACACTATCTTGAGCTGTTAGCAGAGACAGTGCTGTAATTTTACTCAAATTCTTTGAGCACCAGGACAAATGGTAGTTGTTACTATGATTCACTTCCATAATGTCGTTTACGGAGTGCTGATGGTCCTCTATGTTGAGGAGGAACACGTGTCAATGTGACAAACTTGAACGACACGCGAAATGTCAAGGACGTTCTGCTGTTTCCGCCCATGTTGACACTGAAAAAATATTGCGTGCGGCAACGAGATTTCAAATTTAGTTTGTAAAATCTTGAGTTAGTCATTTACTTTTCTCATTTTGTTAGAAGCGCAATGTAAAAGACATTCGTTAAAATTTTCGCCATCTGCGTAAATAAAAACTTTGGATTACCAAAAAGGTATCAAACAGGGTTTAGATAAGGATTTAACTAAATAGATCGTCAGAAATCTGTGTAAGAAATTATAAAAGTCAGTAATGGGTAAGAATTACTATTTGTTCTGATGTCTGTAGACTTTACGTGAGCTTTCAAACACCGTCCGAGCTAATAGTTCATGATATAAAGTGGACTTCGTCATTTTGTGTTAGTTTATTGAAAATTTATACGTCTGTAATTACAGCTCCCATTAAGCTGTATAGGGTAGAGCGAGTTTCAGAATTGAAATAGTAGTTAGACGAGTAGAGTCCATACCATTAACGCTATTCTAAACAGCTTTAAAGGAAATTTTCACCTCCATCAACTGGGTAAAAGTAGAAGGAATACGTGTTAACGCAACATAATCGAACCACATGCGATTTGCGAATGACGATGTGTTATTTGCCTCTAATGTTGATAAACTTCAGCAGCGAATGGAGAAGCCAAATATAAAGTTGGCGAGAAGGGTTGAATGTCGAGTATAATAAGCCTTTATGATAATTTATAATCGACAGAACAGAAACAAAGTAGTACCAATTAACAACGAAATTAGAAAACCAGTCGATAAGAATTTATATGTAGAGCATTTGAACCACTGGCGGAGATCAAATACGAAATGAGGTTTTTTTTTTGTTTGTAAACTTTATTGAATCAAATACCTCATTTTTCTATATAGTCTCCTGGCTTTACTATCCATTTGTCCTCATGTACATCTACATCTACATCTACATCATACTTGGCAAGCCACCTAATGGTGTGTGGCGGAGGGTACTTTTGGTAACTGATCCTCCCTTCTCTGTTCCACTCGCGAATGGCGCGTGAGAAGAGTGACTGTCGGTAACTCTGTTTATCTTTAATCTCTCAAATTTTCTCGTCATGTCCATCAGGCGAGATGTATGTGGAAGGAAGTACTATGTTGTCAGACTCTTCCCGGAATGTAATCCCTCAAAATTTCAGTAGTAAACTTCTCCGTGGTAGACAACGCCTCTCTTGTAACGTCTGCCAATGGAGTTCGTTGAGCACCTCTGTAAATTTCGCGTGCAGGCGATCCTGTGACGGAAAGTGCCGCTCTTCATTGGATTTTCTCTGTCTCTCCTATCAGTCCAATCTGGTAAGGATCCCATATTGATGAGCAATACTCAAGCGCCTAATAAGCCACTTCTTTCGTGGATCAGTTACATTTTCTTAGGATTCTTCTTACGAATCTATGTCTGGAATCCGCTTTTCTTGTTATTTTTAGTATAGAATAAATTTATTAGTTTCCGTCTATGATCACAAATAGTCCTCAGACTACCAGTTTCGTTCAGCAATGACCACCTTCAGATCTGTTTTATAAACATGTCCTAATATAATGGAGCCATAGTGGCATCGTCAAAGGATAAACACTAAATCAGCTTAGTATCGTCGCACATATGTCAAATATATGTCTGAGAACGTAAGAAATTTGTGATCATAGACGGATGTTGTTGTTGTTGTGGTCTTCAGTCCTGAGACTGGTTTGATGCAGCCCTCCATGCTACTCTATCCTGTGTAAGTTTCTTCATCTCCAAGTACCTACTGCAACCTAACATCCTTCTGAATCTGCTTATTCATCTCTTGGTCTCCCTCTACGATTTTTACCCTCCACACTGCCCTCCAATGCTAAATTTGTGATCCCTTGATGCCCCAGAACATGTCCTACCAACCGATCCCTTCTTCTAGTCAAGTTGTGCCACAAATTTCTGTTCTCCCCAATCCTATTCAATAACACCTCATTAGTTACGTGATCTACCCACCTAATCTTCAACATACTTCTGCAGCACCACATTTCGAAAGCTTGTATTCTCTTCTTGTCCAAACTATTTATCGTCCATGTTTCACTTCCATACATGGCTACACTCCATACAAATACTTTCAGAAACGACTTCCTGACACTTAAATCTATACTCGATGTTAACAAATTTCTCTTCTTCAAAAACGCTTTCCTTGCCATTGCCAGTCTACACTTTATATCCTCTCTACTTCGACCATCATCAGTTATTTTGCTCCCCAAATAGCAAAACTCCTTTACTACTTTAAGTGTCTCATTTCCTAATCTAAGTTCCTCAGCATCACCCGACTTAATTCGACTACATTCCATTATCCTCGTTTTGCTTTTGTTGATGTTCATCTTATACCCTCCTTTCAAGACACTGTCCATTCCGTTCAACTGCTCTTCCAAGTCCTTTGCTGTCTCTGACAGAACTGCAATGTCATCGGGGAACCTAAAAGTTTTTATTTCTTCTCCCTGGATTTTAATGCCTACTTCGAACTTTTCTTTTGTCTCCTTTATTGCTTGCTCAATATACAGATTGAATAACATCGGGTACAGGCTACATCCCTGTCTCACTCCCTTCCCCACCACTGCTTCCCTTTCATGTCCCTCGACTCTTATAACTGCCATCTGGTTTCTATACAAATTGTAAATAGCCTTTCGCTCCCTGCATTTTACCCCTGCCACTTTTAGAATTTGAAAGAGAGTATTCCAGTCAACATTGTCAAAAGCTTTCTCTAAGTCTACAAATGCTAGAAACGTACGTTTGCCTTTCCTGAACCTATCTTCTAAGATAAGTCGTAAGGTCAGTATTGCCTCACGTGTTCCAATATTTCTACTGAATCCAAACTGATCTTCCCCGAGGTCGGCTTCTACCACTTTTTCCATTCGTCTGTACAGAATTCGCGTTAGTATTTTGTAGCTGTGACTTATTAAACTGATAGTTCGGTAATTTTCACATCTGTCAACACCTGCTGTCTTTGGGATTGGAATTATTATATTCTTCTTGAAGTCTGAGGGTATTTCGCCTGTCTCGTACATCTTGCTCACCAGATGGTAGAGTTTTGACAGGACTGGCTCTCCCAAGGCCACCAGTAGTTCTAATGCAATGTTGTCTACTTCGGGGGCCTTGTTTCGACTCAGGTCTTTCAGTGCTCTGTCAAACTCTTCACGCAGTATCGTATCTCCCATTTCATCTTCATCTACATCCTCTTCCATTTCCATAATATTGTCCTCAAGTACATCGCCCTTGTATAGACCCTCTATATACTCCTTCCACCTTTCTGCTTTCCCTTCTTTGCTTAGAACTGGGTTTCCATCTGAGCTCTTGATATTCATAAAAGTGGCTCTCTTTTCTCCAAAGGTCTCTTTAATTTTCCTGTAGGCAGTATCTGTCTTACCCGTAGTGAGATAGGCCTCTACATCCTTACATTTGTCTAGCCATCCCTGCTTAGCCATTTTGCACTTCCTGTCAATCTGATTTTTGAGACATCTGTATTCCTTTTTGCCTGCTTCATTTACTGCATTTTTATATTTTCTCCTTTCATCAATTAATTTCAATACTTCTTCTGTTACCCAAGGATTTCTACTAGCCCTCGTCTTTTTACCTACTTGATCATCTGCTGCCTTCACTACTTCATCCCTCAGAGCTACCCATTCTTCTTCTACTGTATTACTTTCCCCCATTCCTGTTAATTGTTCCCTTATGCTCTCCCTGAAACTCTGTACAACCTCTGGCTTAGTCAGTTTATCCAGGTCCCATCTCCTTAAATTCCCACCGTTTTGCAATTTCTTCAGTTTTAATCTACAGTTCATAACCAACAGATTGTGGTCAGAGTCCACATCTGCCCCTGGAAATGTCTTATAATTTAAAACCTGGTTCCTAAATTATATAATTTCACCTACTATGTTTCCTTCTCTCCCTTTTCCTACTTTCGAATTCCAGTCACCCATGACTATTAAATTTTCGTCTCCTTTCACTACCTGAATAATTTCTTTTATCTCATCATACATTTCTTCAATATCTGCATCATCTGCAGAGCTAGTTGGCATATATACTTGCACTAATGTAGTAGGCATGGGCTTCGTGTCTATCTTGGCCACAATAATGCGTTCACTATGCTGTTTGTAGTAGCTTACCCGCACTCCTATTTTTTATTCATTATTAAACCTACTCCTGCATTACCCCTATTTGATTTTGTATTTATAACCCTGTATTCACCTGACCAAAAGTCGTGTTCCTCCTGCCACCGAACTTCACTAATTCCCACTATATCTAACTTTAACCTATCCATTTCCCTTTTTAAATTTTCTAACCTACCTGCTCGATTAAGGGATCTGACATTCCACGCTCCGATCCGTAGAACGCCAGTTGTCTTTCTTCTGATAACGACGTCCTTTTGAGTAGTCCCTGCCCGGAGATCCGAATGGGGGACTATTTTACCTCCGGAATATTTTACCCAAGAGGACGTCATCATCATTTAACCATACAGTAAAGCTGCATG
Source organism: Schistocerca cancellata (assembly GCF_023864275.1). Classification (NCBI taxonomy): domain Eukaryota; kingdom Metazoa; phylum Arthropoda; class Insecta; order Orthoptera; family Acrididae; genus Schistocerca; species Schistocerca cancellata. The sequence continues at coordinate 390,680,749 of NC_064627.1, forward strand.
CCCTCGGTAAAAATTACGGCTGTAGTTTCCCCTTGCTTTCAGCCGTTCGCAGTACCAGCACAGCAAGGCCGTTTTGGTTATTGTTACAAGGCCAGATCAGTCAATTATCGAGACTGTTGCCCCTGCAACTACTGAAAAGGCTGCTGTCCCTCTTGAGGAACCATACGTTTGTCTGGCCTCTCAACAGGTACCCCTCCGTTGTGGTTGCACCTAGGGTACGGCTATATGTATCGTTGAGGCACGCAAGCCTCCCCACCAACGGCAAGGTCTATGGTTCATGAGGAGACGGATATAAAAAAATAAATTATTTTACACTTTCTGGATCACTGATCTATTCGCGACCATGTCGCAGGTTCTGAGACTAGTGCCATATTTATAGCATGTTATCATCCACTTATGTCTCTCTGGATAGTTACTCCATGATGAATTACACCAGATATTGTTTCCAGCGGTTTCTCATCAATAGTACAGTTATACAGTAGTGGCTTTCTTTTCCTGTGTGTGTGTGTGTGTGTGTGTGCAATATGTCACATTTATTTACGTCCAGTGTCAACTGCCAGGGCCCGCTGCATTCATCAGTCCTCAGCAACTCATTCCGCAAATCAGTACCGTCTTTTGGCGTTGCTACTTTGTTATAGACAACCACATCATCTGTGATTAGTGTTAAAGAGCATCCGATGCTTTCTACTAGGTTCTTTATATATACTGTAGGGAGTAACTCTCCTATCACACTTACTTCGGCTACTCTGAAATTACCTTTAAAAAACTAAACTCCTCCCGAACAGGCCATGAAGTACCAAAGGTACCGACCGGCCGTCGTGTCATACTTAGCCCACAGGCGTCACTCGATTCGGATATGAATGAGCATGAGGTCAGCATACCGCTCTCCCGGCCGTACGTCAGTTTCCGAGACCGGAGCCGCTACTTCTCAATCAAGTAGCTCTTCAGTTTGGTTCACAAGGGCTGAGTGCACCCCGCTTGCCAACAGCGCTCGGCAGACGGTATGGTCACCCATCCAAGTGCTAGCCCAGCTCGACGACGCTTAACTTCGGTGATCTGACGGGAACCGGTCTTACCACTGTGACAAGGCCGTTGGCCGAAATTACCTTTACATATGTATATTTTCTTTCGTTAAGAGCAACGTGTTGAATCCAGTCACAAATCTGGTCCGATACTCGATAAGCTGGTATTTCATTCACTAAACGGCAATGCGGGACGGGATTAAACGGCTTCCTGAAGTTCAAGGTACGCGGCATCAAAAATGGTTCAAATGGCTCTGAGCACTATGGGACTTAACTAACATCTATGGTCATCAGTCCCCTAGAACTTAGAACTACTTAAACCTAACTAACCTAAGGACAGCACACAACACCCAGCCATCACGAGGCAGAGAGAATCCCTGACCCCGCCGGGAATCGAACCCGGGAACCCGGGCGTGGGAAGCGAGAACGCTACCGCACGACCACGAGATGCGGGCTAACGCGGCATCAACCTGAGGTCCGTTGTCCACTGCGCTCTGGATCTCATCGACGAACAGAGCGAGCTGACTTTCGCAGGATCTCTGTTTGCAGATTCCATGTTGATTTTTATGGAACAGACTTTCGTTCACCAGAAACATCTATAATTCTTGACCATAAAACATGGTCTACAATTACGACGTAAACGATAGAAGTCTATAATTGTGTGCATCTGTCTTGCGGTCCTTCAAAACGGGAATGACCTACGCTTTTTTCCGGTGACTATGTACCCTTTGTTACTCCAGCGATAAACTGCTGTTGCTGGTTTTACGTTTTACTTAAGACAAAAACCTCTTAAGGCTGGGATCAGTTGACAAAATTTTACTTTCAAAGTCATTAAACACTTCTCTCGTTGCTCCCCTTGCCTTTGCTTTCTCTTCGTTCAGATCTTTTTTTTATTGCTGTGTTTTGACTTCTCTCAAATATGACATGAATCTTTGTTTACGGAGCAGTTTTCTAACACGGTTTTCAAACCAAGGTGAGTTTTCCCCATCCCTTAAGACCTTAGAATTGTCAACTTTTGATGCCATCCTTGAAGAAAGAAGGCAGACATGAGCGGACCCATTTGCGCAAGAACTCCGCTACTGCTACATTATCATGAAACCGGTGTCTTCCAAGTTGTTCTTTCAACGGTCAAAACCTATGGTAGCCACACGGTGATGGATCTGGACTGTAAGGATGACGTTCTAGAGTTGTCCAGTAACTTCCTCCCATTTTTCCCTCTCATTAAAGCAACAGAGTGCGACCTTGCATTCTTGTGCAGAAGTATCATCATCAGTGACGGTGGCTCGGGCACTTCCAAGGCATTTCCCAGTTTTACATCCACATCTAAATACACACTTAAGAGGCCATCGTATGCTGTGTGGCGGAGGGTAACCTGTACCATAACTAGTCATTTTCTTTTCCGTTCCACTCTCAAAGAGAGCGAAGGAAAAACAACTATCTACACTCCTGGAAATTGAAATAAGAACACCGTGGATTCATTGTCCCAGGAAGGGGAAACTTTATTGACACATTCCTGGGGTCAGATACATCACATGATCACACTGACAGAACCACAGGCACATAGACACAGGCAACAGAGCATGCACAATGTCGGCACTAGTACAGTGTATATCCACCTTTCGCAGCAATGCAGGCTGCTATTCTCCCATGGAGACGATCGTAGAGATGCTGGATGTAGTCCTGTGTAACGGCTTGCCATGCCATTTCCACATGGCGCCTCAGTTGGACCAGCGTTCGTGCTGGACGTGCAGACCGCGTGAGACGACGCTTCATCCAGTCCCAAACATGCTCAATGGGGGACAGATCCGGAGATCTTGCTGGCCAGGGTAGTTGACTTACACCTTCTAGAGCACGTTGGGTGGCACGGGATACATGCGGACGTGCATTGTCCTGTTGGAACAGCAAGTTCCCTTGCCGGTCTAGGAATGGTAGAACGATGGGTTCGATGACGGTTTGGATGTACCGTGCACTATTCAGTGTCCCCTCGACGATCACCAGTGGTGTACGGCCAGTGTAGGAGATCGCTCCCCACACCATGATGCCGGGTGTTGGCCCTGTGTGCCTCGGTCGTATGCAGTCCTGATTGTGGCGCTCACCTGCACGGCGCCAAACACGCATACGACCATCATTGGCACCAAGGCAGAAGCGACTCTCATCGCTGAAGACGACACGTCTCCATTCGTCCCTCCATTCACGCCTGTCGCGACACCACTGGAGGCGGGCTGCACGATGTTGGGGCGTGAGCGGAAGACGGCCTAACGGTGTGCGGGACCGTAGCCCAGCTTCATGGAGACGGTTGCGAATGGTCCTCGCCGATACCCCAGGAGAAACAGTGTCCCTAATTTGCTGGGAAGTGGCGGTGCGGTCCCCTACGGCACTGCGTAGGATCCTACGGTCTTGGCGTGCATCCGTGCGTCGCTGCGGTCCGGTCCCAGGTCGACGGGCACGTGCACCTTCCGCCGACCACTGGCGACAACATCGATGTACTGTGGAGACCTCAGGCCCCACGTGTTGAGCTATTCGGCGGTACGTCCACCCGGCCTCCCGCATGCCCACTATATGCCCTCGCTCAAAGTCCGTCAACTGCACATACGGTTCACGTCCACGCTGTCGCGGCATGCTACCAGTGTTAAAGACTGCGATGGAGCTCCGTATGCCACGGCAAACTGGCTGAGACCGACGGCGGCGGTGCACAAATGCTGCGCAGCTAGCGCCATTCGACGGCCAACACCGCGGTTCCTGGTGTGTCCGCCGTGCCGTGCGTGTGATCATTGCTTGTACAGCCCTCTCGCAGTGTCCGGAGCAAGTATGGTGGGTCTGACACACCGGTGTCAATGTGTTCTTTTTTCCATTTCCAGGAGTGTATATTCCTCCGCATGAGCCATAATCTCCCTAATCTTATCTCAGTGATCCTTACGCGAAATGTACGGTGGTGGCAGAAGAATCGTTCTGCAGTCAGCTTCAAATGAGGGTTCTCTAAATTTTCTCAATAGCGCTTCTCGAAAGGAACGTCACCTTCCCTCCGGTGATTCCCATCTGAGTACCCGAACCACTCCGCAACACTTGCGTGTTGTTTGAACCTACCGGTAACAAATCTAGCAGCCCACCTCTGAATTGCTTCAGTGTCTTCCTTGAATCCGACCCGGTGCGGATTACAGACACTGGAACAGTTTTGAACAACGGATCACCCCAGTGTCCTACAAGAGGTGCCCTTTACAGATGAAACACACTTTCCTAAAATTCTCCGAATAAACCGAAGGCGACAACTCGCTTTCCATACTACAATCGCTACATGCTCATTCCGTTTCGTATTGCTTCTTTCTACCGCCGAAGCGATTTCGGAAAGTCTTATGAACCAGTCTTCTACAGTAAGGTCCTGCACGGAGCGAATGTTGTCTGTTGTGATGTTTGTCCGTAGTCACCTTCGGTGTGGTACGTTTTCCACAGTCATCAGTCCTGCTAGAAATGTTTTATGCCATTCATACACTTGGGTTTTCGAAAAGGTTTCTTCTACCCCAAACCGTGCACGAAGCCTCCTCAAAATTTCTGGTTTGGCGCCCTCTATCTCGAGAAACTTAATGATTAAGCGGTGCACAACAGATTTGTATACCTCTTGCCTGCACATGGTGGCCTGGCTGAAGCAGCATCATTCCAGACATGCCCACCAATGTCCTGCCGAGGTCGCGCCGATTTCTGTCCTCTGCCACAGCCACCAGATTTAAATCCCAGCTCACATTGGATACGCTCTCGCACAAGATGGACATTAAAATGTAATGAAGTAAGCAGAAGTGTAAAATTAGCTTGAACTCTTTTTGATCAATTTAACAAATATTTCAAAACAAAGCTTCCTATGGCCTGAAATCGAAAGCTTGAAACAATACGTATTATCAGTACTGACTTATTACAGTGACTTATGGCCTCCAAAGACTACCAAAAAACGTAGACGTTTTCAGCGGGCAACAGAGAGATCCATATTGAGAATTACCAGCAGACACAGAAAAACAAAGAAATAATTTAATAAGGAAAGAGACTGGAGCGAAAGATAGAATTAAAACTGCATGATATAATTACGACTGTAATGACGGTTTTGTCGTAAGACGAACATAATATCAATGAATGATAAACGAAACAATATCACCGAGAAAGAGGAAAATGCAAGACCATTTAAGATTGTGGGCGACTGATCTAAGCAAAATTTCATAATCCCGAGGTGTTCAGTAAAACACCGTGAAACACAAGTGAAAACAGTAGTTTTTCTTAGGAGTGATTAATCTCCACAGCAGAATAAGTATAGTATTCCGACTTACATTACGAGAAGTAAGAATACGCAGTTAAGCATGGCACGTCTGCTTTTCTTAGCTGTATTTTGGAGCGGTAATGTACAGACGTTAAGCACAAAAGCTTCAGCGAAACATTAATAACTGTCAACTGTAATGAAGATAAACAACGTGTATATTAACTGCTGCAATATACAGAGTAGTCACTTTAAGAATGAGGTATTGGGACTTTATAAACAGTAAACTACGTATAACGTCGAGCTATTGAAGCTAATGGTAGGAGTAGTCATTAATCAAATTCCAGAGGAACAATATGTAATTGGAAGACAATCGACCTTGTCAGTTAAATGAAATCTTAACGCCTTACAGTCAAATAAAGTGATTAGGCAAACATGCGAGAAGATTATATTCATTCATATCGCCGAAATACTATGCATTCAGTCCTACTTCATTATTTCTAATGTAAACTTTAGAGCTTTAATACGATTACCTATGTAGATTCGAAATACTGTGACCTTGTAGCCTTATTACAACGCATAATGCCTACTAGAATTCACTATCAGCGGACCGGTGGTGTTTCATCGTGAGGAATATAATTTTAAAAATTTACTGAATTTTCCATCTGCTTGACACAACAATATTAACTGGGAAACATATTCCTGATATTCTGGAAAATATTTGTTATTTGGCCACGAACCGACTTTTGTCTTCTTAGGACATCATAAGGTGACAAAAGAATGTCGCAAACACAGATAAAATAACGTATGACTTAACGAAGACAGTAATTCATACAAATGCAATAGATTGGAGAAATGAAGATGTGGAGTGCTTATGAAGGTAATTGTTGCATTTTAATTTACGCAGAAAATTTGGAAATTTGTGGTAAGATCCTATGGGACCAAATTCCTGAGGTCATCGGTCGCAAGACTTATACACTACTTAATCTAACTTTAACTTACGCTAAGGACAAAACACACACACACACACACACACACACACACGCACACACACACAAACACACACACACACACATGTATGCCAGAGGGAGAACTCGAACCTCCGACGGGGTAAGCCGTGCGAACCGTGGTAAGACGCCCAAGACCGCGCGGCTACAACGCACGGTTTACACAGATATATTTACATCAAAATGGAAATGAAAGATAAACTTTGTCATCTAGGTATCGTTACATTTAACGAAAATGAAGTTGAATTTACCATTCCATATATTGACAAAATTTTTTTATAACCTCGAAAAAATGTTACAGGCTCGCATCTACAAACCTGTGTTTTACAATAACAATAGTACATGTTAACTATTATTTAGTAGTAAATGCAAATTGCAACTCCTGCTACAAGTAAAGATGCATTAAATCTCATGCAGGCACTATGGAAAAATATGTTGGTCAATCAAGGAGATCTGTGTCAGTTAGGCTATCGAAAAATGCGAGGAGCTGAGGATTAGGCCTGACAGATTCAACTTTTCCCGAACGTCTAATAATAGAAAAATAACTTTCTCTGATGTTTTCCTGTGGAAGGATTAGCCATTGACACTAGCTCAACGTCTCCAGGTTACACCCGATTCTGTTCTCTGTACAACATCATTCGCGGAGCCTCCTCCGACTGACTTACACGTTAAGAGGCATGCTGCAGAATCGAAGATTTTTTCGTAACCCTCCAAGGAAATAAAAGTTGATGGAGAAACCAAAAGAATGCATTACCACAAGTGTTATTTCCACTATTCTGTACAATATGTACACAAATGACAAGCCTCACCAGTCAGAAATAAAACGATTCATATGTGCAGACGACCCCAAGGTAAGAGCTCATAGAAGAACATTTCAAGAGGTTGATATAAAACTGACAGAGGCTTTGGATACGTTGGGGAACTACTGTGGCTGGCCGGTGTGGCCGTGCGGTTCTAGGCGCTTGAGTCTGGAACCGTGTGACCGCTACGGTCGCAGGTTCGAATCCTGCCTCGGGCATGGATGTGTGTGATGTCCTTAGGTTAGTTAGGTTTAAGTGGTTCTAAGTTCTAGGGGACTGATGACCACAGATGTTAAGTCCCATAGTGCTCAGAGCCGTTTTTTTGAACTACTGTGAAGAACATCACCTGCGACTTAATCCAGAAAAAGCTCAAGTATTGGATTTCCACCTACGTAACAGAGAAGACTCAAGACAGTTGGAAATAGAATGGAGAGGGGTTAGACTGCACCACTGAACCAAACCAAAATACTTAGAAGTCAACCTAGACAGTATACTATCATTTAAAAGCAACACTGCGCTGGTCAAAAACGAAAAATGCGTGGGAAGAACAATATTACACCTAAACTTATTGCATCAACTTGGGGAACACAGCCTGAAGTTCTTCGGTCTTCAGCAGTGGAACTCCGTTTTGCAGTCAAAGAATATGCTGGACCAGTATGAGATACGTCTCTCCACTCCAAACTGTCAGGAATGTCACGGAATGTCTGTGGCTTACACTCTTACACAAAATTTACACTCTTGCTGCCATAGCACCACTAAATACCAGACACAAAGTAGCCAGTGAAGTAGAGAGGAAAATCAGAAAACAGACCAACGGCACTTAATGTATAACCACCACTATGGGACTTAACATCGGAGGTCATCAGTTCCCTAGAACTTAGAACTACTTAAACCTAACTAACCTAAGGACATCACACACATCTATGCCCGAGACAGGATTCGAACCTGCGACCGTAGCGGTAGCGCGGTTCCAGACTGAAGCGCCTAGAACCCTTCGGCCACAGCGGCTGGCTAACCTCCAGACAGTTCCAACTCTTACTAAGTCAAGGAAGAGCTTTATCCAACAAACAGTACCGCTAGTAGACCGACACGAGACCACCGCTTATCTTTATGTTGGGCTCTCTGCAGCTAAAGAGGAAATCACACAATGGCAGCAATTACAGTATAGTAATTTGAAAGCACTGAACAGACTAAGAACATGAGTCCCAAAATGCAAAGCAAAAATAATTAAGTGGGGCTAATGTGAAGAAGACCAGTGTGAATGTGAAGAAACAAAACGACTGAACAATTGCTCATGTCCAGAAGGACGGAGTTTGTTTGCACAGAGGAGAATCTATTTTTATGCAATGACAAGGCCACTAACGCTAGAGAGTTTTGGAAGAAGTGAGTTCAGTTGCTCTCGGAAACAGAAAGTAAAGCAAGCAAGAAAACCACACATGCGATGTAGATTGTGAAGTTATATATACTGTTCAAAAAAGAAAAAAATTAAATCAATAAACATATGACACAGACTGCCAGTTTAGTATTAAATGACCAACCACAGTTCCCTTTTTCCTCTCTGTTGGATTAAATTTCAGTTACTCAAATTTTAAATTACAATCGTAAATTCAACTTTATTTTTCGCCTGTTGTTAAATGAAGTGATATCCACACAAAGAAATATGTCATTTTTGATTAAATGTAGCTCTTTCTGCACGAATAAAAATGTAATGCTTTCCTCTGTAAACACTCTATATTTCATAATTTTTTGTATCATTTGTATTTGTATGATTAATATCTGGGTAAGCTGAATTTCATTTTATCTGTGTTTGCGGTAATCAGCTGTCACCTGTCGATGGGCTGAAAAAGTGAAATCCTGATTCGCGATCAAATAAATAATATTTCGCAGGACACGAGGAAACTGTTTCATATTTAATATTATACAGAGAGAATCACTTAAAACTTGCTCCGCAAATTTTGCGGAAATCGATAGTGCTATTGATGAATGGTTTTCACAGAATGAATTGGAAGTCAGCCAATAAACAGATTGTAACTGTATTTAGAAAGTGTATTTTTTGTGCAGGCATACCGGTACACTTTTTTAAATGGAAGAATGCATATTGATGTTAACAAACTAAACGTAGGGTAAATTATGTCAGTGGTGTTTTTGCAGGATTCTAGTGCGAGTCATCTATGAGATATCGTATTTTGAAAAGTTCCCTCACCGGGACTTTACATTACCTGTGGTAGCACACTCTAAAGAGCTACACAAGTGCATACACCAGTTATATGGATTCTGACCAGCAACGAGACTACACACCGTCACAAGTTGTGTTCACAATGACCACCAGCAGCGGCAGTAAACTCCTCCAGTTTGGTATGGAACGGCAGCTGCACACGTGCTAGCATTTCAGCGGAATGTCCGAGCAGGCTGCAGTAATACATCGTTGCATATCATCGGATGTAGCTCGTATGTTCTTGTAGGCAACGCCTTTCGGCTTTCGCCTGCAGAGGTTCTGGGAACTGGCCGGCCCAGGTACAGGTCATCTGCACCCAATCCAACCATTTGGAAACAATTGGTGATGACATGCTGTAGTACTTCGTGCACTATGGCTGGACAGCCAGCATTTTGGTACCACAGGTTCCTCGTAGTCTGCAGAGGAACGTCTTCTAGCATCCGTGGAAGATGATCTGTCAGAAGGCTGCGATACTCGTGCGCATTCAGTGGTCCGTCTACGAGAAACGGACCTATGAGATGATGATGCACTAACTCACACCACAAGTTTGCACTCCATGGACGCTGATGTTCCACCTGCCGAAGCCAATGGGAATTGTCAATAGACTTTTAGTGCATGTTTGGGCGGTTTACCTGGCCATGATTGTTAAATGTGGCTTCATCACTAAATAAGATATGTGATACATCTCTAGTATCCTGTCTTAGTGCCCATGTAAAAAAATTTAATACTATTCTCATTGTAGATTGCACGCAGCTCTTGATGGAGAGAGATGTGATAGGGATGGAACTGTCAGTGTTGCGTAGAATGCGTAGGGCACTTGCTTGGCACAAGCCACTTCCTCGTGCGATCGCCTCTTCTTTCGTCAATTGCTGCCTTCTGTTACGTTGTCTAGGTGTAACACTAACAATTTTACTTAACTGGTTCAAGAGGTTGATAAATGATTGCCGAAATGGCTGACGTCCGTTAGGATATCTTGCAGTGTTCACTGTACAAGAACGAACTGCATTCTTCCTATACTCCCCATACACTATGAGCATGTCGGCATTTTCTGCATTGGTAGATCCCATCGTCCACTCACGACCTACTGCTTTCACTCTTGCACACTAAGTGGCTGAAAAGTCTCAATGCACTCGAAGAACACACAAGCACACTGCAAGCAAACATAAAAACATCATACCTAACAACTAAGCACAAAGAAGCGTCGGTATGGGAATTTTTCAAAATACGATATCTCCTAAACTACTCGCACTACAATCCTGCAACAAACGCCACTGAGATTTTAATTTATCGTACTTTTAGTCTGTTAGTATCAACAGGCATTGTTCCATTTAAAAAATACTGTATTCCTGCACAAAAGGCACACTTTCTAAGTATCATTACAATCTGTTTATTGGCTAACAATAGGAAAATTTCCGAAAGATATGAGGTGCAAGTTTTACGTGATTCACCCTGTATATTTTCTTGTTGTTACTTCACCATGAGACTGAACAATAATATCAACGATGACAGTATTTTGACACATCCCTGCTTAAAAATCAATCATCGGTAGTTTACTTGCTTCGTTGGCAATCAAGGTAACATCATTGTCATGTGATGATGACATAATAAGGCGAAAACCAGTTCACATTAAACAAATATGGCGGGACAAAACGCAGTCTGTTTGCTCCTGAGCCTTTAATATTAAAATATTCTGTTAAGAAGTGAGGGAAGAACGCATCATTGTGACACCTATTACGATGAACTAAATTCGTATTTCTAGTATTCCGAGGGCTAGCATCTTGCCCAGAAACACACTCTGTATCGCAGCATGTTTTAATTACAATAAGTACCAATTCTCTAGTATTCAGTATAAAGACCTATTTGAGGCACTGGCAGCACTTCAGACTGATAACTTGTTCGCGCACGAAGTTTATCGACAATGCAGTTGTTCCACATCATATACACACTGAGGTGCTGAAAGTCATGGGACACCTGCTAATATCGTCCTGGACGTCCTTTTGTCCGGCTTAGTGCAGCAGCTCGGCGTGGCATGGTCTCAACGGATCACTGGAAGTCTCCTGCAAAAATACTGAGCCATGCTGCCTCTACACCCGTCCACAACTGCGAAAGTGCTGCAGTTGCAGAATTTTGTGCACGAACTGTCCTCTCGATTGCATTCCATAAATTTTCGATGGCATTTCTGTCGTGATATCTGGACGGGCAAATTATCCGTCCGAATTGTCCAGAATGTTCTCCAAATCAACTGCGAATGACTATGGCCCGGTAACGTGACGCATTGTCATCCACAAAAATGCCATCATTGTTTGGGAACATGAAGTCCATCAATGGCTGCAAATGGTCTCCAAGTGGCTACGTCACAACTTTCAGTCAATGATCGTTTCAGTTTGACCAGAGGACCCAGTATATTCCATGTAAACACAGCCACTCAATTATGGAGCCACCACCAGGTTTGTACAGTGCCTTTTGACAACCTGCATCTATGGCTTATGGGGTCTGCGCCACACTCGAACCATGCCATTAGCTCTTACCAACTGAAATCTGGATTCATCTGACCAACCGATATGGTCAAGACCCCGAGAGACGCGATGTGATGCTGTTAGCAAAGGCATTCGCGTAGGTCGTCTCTTGCCATAGACCGTTAACGCCAAATTTCGTCGCTCTGTCTTAACGGATACGTTTCTATCGTAAGTCCCAAATTAATTTCTGCTGTTATTTCACGCAATATTGCTTGTCTGTTAGCACTGACAATTCTACGCAGATGCTGCTGCTCTCGGTCGTTAAGTGAAGGACGTCAGCCACTGAGTTGTCAGCGGTGAGATTAATATATGGAATTTTGTATTCTTGGCGCGCTCTTGACACCGTGGATTGCAGAGTATTGAATTCCCTAACGATTTCGGAAAAGGAATGTCCCATGCCTCTAGGTCCGACTACCATTCCTCGTTCGAAGTCAGTAAAATTCCTAGTGCAGCCATATTCACGCCGGAGACCTTTTCGCATGGATCACCAGAGTGCAAACGACAGCTCCGCCAATGCACTGCCCTTTTATACTTCGTGTATGTGATATTACCGCCTTTTCTATACGTGCATATCGCTGTCCCATGACTACTGTGAACTCAATGTATGGTCCATTGAGTAACGCGTACTCCAAGAGATTAGAAATACTGGGTCCTTACATGATATTATAGACTGTAGTATTACGTTTCGTTACTCATCTGGTTTCTTTACGACACGCAATTCGTGTCGAAATCGATGATAATAACAATGATGATGATGTTTGGTTTGTGGGACGCTAAAGTGCGCGGTCATCAACGCCCGTACAAAGTGCCAATCTTTACACGGTCCAATTTAGCCACTTTCACAAATCATGATGATGAAATGATGACGACAACACAAACATCTAGTCCCCGGGCAGAGAAAATCCTCAACCCGGTGTCGAAATCGGGCCGAGTCGGTAGCTTCATCCCAATTCGTAACTCACATATACGGTTCGTAAGTCCCATAAATTCAACGTGAGCATGATTAACAATGAAATATAGAACATAGACGTAAGTCGTGCTGAAATAAGATTGCTTCCGATATTAATTACTTTGATTTCTCTACGACTTCTACGAAGAGTATAGTCTGACCAGAAAAGTGCAATTAATGTAGACATTGGGATTTTGGAGAAACTTAGATTTTGTAATACTGGTATTGCAACATGCTGATATTTTAGTACGTTTTGTTACTGTGTGACGCTAACAAATCGTCTTCAAAAAGAACAGTAGTTAACTCCAAATGTTTTCCGCAAATATTTTGGAAACTGAATGAAGTGTGAGTTTTTGGACATTTATACAGGGTAACACAAAAAGGTACGGCCAAACTTTCAGGAAACATTCCTCACACACAAAGAAAGAAAATATGTTATGTGGACATGTGTCCGGAAACGCTTACTTTCCATGTTAGAGCTCATTTTATTACATCTCTTCAAATCACATTAATCATGGAATGGAAACACACACCAACAGAACGTACCAGCGTGACTTCAAACACTTTGTTACAGGAAATGTTCAAAATGTCCTCCGTTAGCGAGGATACATGCATCCACCCTCCGTCGCAGGGAATCCCTGATGCGCTGATGCAGCCCTGGAGAATGGCGTATTGTATCATTGCCGTCCACAATACGAGCACGAGGAGTCTCTACATTTGGTACCAGGGTTGCGTAGACAAGAGCTTTCAAATGCCCCCATACATGGAAGTCAAGAGGGTTGAGGGCAGGATAGCGTGGAGGCCATGGAATTGGTCCGCCTCTACCAATCCATCGGTCACCGAATCTGTTGTTGAGAAGCGTACGAACACTTCGACAGAAATGTGCAGGAGCTCCATCGTGCATGAACCACATGTTGTGTCGTACTTGTAAAGGCACATGTTCTAGCAGCACAGGTAGAGTATCCCGTATGAAATCATGATAGCGTGCTCCATTGAGCGTAGGTGGAAGAACATGGGGCCCAATCAAGACATCACCGACAATGCCTGCCCAAACGTTCACAGAAAATCTGTGTTGATGACGTGATTGCACAATTGCGTGCGGATTCTCGTCAGCTCACACATGTTGACTGTGAAAATTTACAATTTGATCACGTTGGAATGAAGCCTCATCCGTAAAGAGAAAAATTGCACTGAAATGAGGATTGACTCATTATTGGATGAACCATTCGCAGAAGTGTACCCGTGGAGGCCAATCAGCTGCTGATAGTGCCTGCACACGCTGAACATGGTACGGAAACAACTGGTTCTCACGTAGCACTCTCCATACGTTACCTTGTACAGCAGCAGCTTCTCTGACGCTGACATTAGGGTTATCGTCACTGCACGATGAATTGCCTCGACCATTGCAGGTGTCCTCGTCGTTCTAGGTCTTCCCCAGTCGCGAGTCATAGGCTGGAATGTTCCGTGCTTCCTAAGACGCCGATCAACTGCTTCGACGTCTTCCTGTCGGGACACCTTCGTTTTGGAAATCTGCCTCGATTCAAACGTACCGCGCCACGGCTATTGCCCCGTGCTAATCCATACATCAAATGGGCATCTGCAAACTCCGCATTTGTAAACATTGCACTGACTGCAAAACCACGTTCGTGATGAACACTAACCTATTGATGCTACGTACTGATGTGCTTGATGCTAGTACTGTAGAGCAATGAGTCGCATGTCAACACAAGCACCGAAGCCAACATTACCTTCCTTCAATTGGGCCAACTGGCGGTGAATCGAGGAAGTACAGTACATACTGAAGAAACTAAAATGAGCTCTAACATGGAAATTAATCGTTTCCGGACAGATGTCCACATAACATCTTTTCTTCATTTGTGTGTGAGGAATGTTTCCTGAAAGTTTGGCCGTACCTTTTTGTAACACCCTGTATTTATCAGAGAAGCGTCAATAAAAAGAATTACCGGCCGGAGTTGCCGTGCGGTTCTAGGCGCTACAGTCTGGAGCCGAGCGACCGCTACGGTCGCAGGTTCGAATCCTGCCTCGGGCATGGATGTGTGTGAAGTCCTTAGTTAGTTAGGTTTAATTAATTCTAAGTTCTAGGCGACTGATGACCTCAGAAGTTAAGTCGCATAGTGCTCAGAGCCATTTGGACCAATAAAAAAGAATTAAAGTGAATCTAATAAAAAAGGAGTAAACCTCCTTTGATATTTGATTTCCTTCAGAGCCATGACATGAAAAACTTTCCCTTCCAGTACACGCTCTTGGAATGCTCAGAAAACCTTTCTATGCTGAAGCAATACCACTGCCCTGGAAATTTATTTCCATCGGCGTATGTCACATTCACTGTTACGAATAAAATATGCTTAAGTCGGTAGATCAATGAGCAACCGCTCTATACGCCTCTCCCGAGCTTCCTTTTGCGCTTTTTATCACATTCGCATACTCGTACGTAAGGAGCTTCTCATTTTGCAGCTTGTGACATGAAGTCTGGTATCGAACGGGAAGATGCACAGCAGCGGCCGCCTCCTCCGTCAGCAGCTGTACTGCTGTTGCCTGATTTCCTCTGGGAGGGAACAGCCCTGCCAGTGGGCTGCGTCGAACAGGGGGCTCGTTGCGGCGAGGTGCGAGGCGAGAGCGAAACCTGGAGTCTGAACTACGTCCGTGACACTCTTGATTTCAGGCGAACATCTCTCTAATTATGTAACGACGTAGCTCACAATAGACCTGTTTTGGTGCTGCTCAAATAACACGAAACACTGTCTTTCATCCGGAATCTACGATTGTACAGAACTGTTAATTAAAGACATGGCTCCTTCATTGGCTTCACTGATTATGCAGACGTTTACATATCATACGCTACCACATAATTTCAGGCATAATTTTGTCATTTTCAAAATGAAATGAAAGTGACTAGAAATTACGTGGTAGCTCCACTGCTTTTAGTGGTGTGGGATTTCGTACCGACAGGTATTGGTCTCTTAATTCGTTGTCCTGACGTGCTACTTTTCTGGCATGGGATTCCTTTATAGCATTTTAATTTCCATTTTGAAATAATGTTTGTAAGAATTATGTTTCTATGTGTGTTTCTGCCGCTTCCAATCCAAAAATGTGACCATTTTAATATTTTTATCACCATTTTATTTCATTCTAAAATCTTAATGGTATCTATCAAGTGTTTGCACTTCCACCTGAAAACTGTACCTATAAAGCGGAACAATTGGCCATAAGGCAGGCCATTTACTATCGAATGCAGAGATTAAGATCATATTCATACTCATCCACTCGCAAACCGTACTGCAGAAATCACAAAGTCCAAGATTCGACAAGCAGACTAAAATATATCTTCTTCTTCTTTTTATCGTACTTTCATGAGTTAGGCGTTGCTGAGCCCTTTACAGCAATACTTGGTCCTTTCACCCTATTGCTAGGGTACCAATGCATCTTTTACCTTGCGAAATACATTGAAAACAATGTATTGGAAATTCTGACTCCTCCATTCGCAACAGGTGAAATAACTATTTTTGCCAATTTCCCTCAATTTTTTCTTTCTGCTACCAATGTTCCATTTATACTCTAATTTTGCGTACCCTGCTACGTTCCTCGGAAATCCATTTCGTTGGTCTCTAATTTTATTTTATTATTATTTTTTTTTTTTTTTTGCTGTTCTATCTTTGAATAATTTTTGATTATGGTATTACATTTACGTAGAAAGATTTCAGCTTTCTTGAATAATGTATATCGTATGAAACTATTATAAAAATAAACTTGTAATGTAATGTAATCATGACTGTAATTAAATCTCCTTAATACAGACCCTATTATACCATCCACAATGAAGAGCTTATTTTGTCAGCTTACTTTAACTCAAAGTTGTATGTTGACTCTACAGATATGACTATTGTTAGTTGTGTGGTTTATGTTGTCTAAATAAATAAACAAAAAATTCATCAGAAACAATGGAAGTCAAAAACTAATATCAGTGACACAGTGTATTCAGTTCTTCGACCTCGACAATCGATAACTACACGTCCTCCTTGGCTGTGTGAATAAACAAGCAGCTGCGCTACGTAAAGGATCGAGGATCCTTTGCGAGATCACCACCACGTAAATAGTGAAAATAAGCGGAACACTTGGGCGAGCTATGAATGCTTCCGAGAGACACGCGTGAGAGATTCGATTGTTACAAAATGGCTCTGAGCACTATGGGACTTAACATCTGTGGTCATCAGTCCCCTAGAACTTAGAACTACTTAAACCTAACTAACCTAAGGACACCACACACATCCCTGCCCGAGGCAGGATTCGAACCTGCGACCGTAGCACTCCCGCGGTTCCGGACTGAGCGCCTGAACCGCTGGACCACCGCGGCCGGCTCGATTGTTACAGAGGTATGTGACCAGAGACGTGATGTGACTTTCATATTCTGTGTTCTTCATTGGTTATTTACTCACAGGGCTCCTCAATACCTGTTCAGTATCTCTTCATTTATATATACACGATTATTCTGCAATTGGCACTACAGTACCTGTTTCATCGAACCACCTTGAGACTATTTCATTACCTTTCTGCTCTCAAACAGTGTGCGGGATAAACAAACTCTTAGACCTTTCCGTGTGATTTCTTTTATTTTTTGGCTATGCCCATTTCGCCACTGACAAAATATTTTTGCATTCGTTGGAGAAATAGAATCTGTCCAGCATCACCGCTGTGTGTGAAGACGTCTCCCTCTCCCTCTTCGTATATACTAATTGACCGAAAAAAGTGAAGCACCCTAAAGGTAGGAGGAAACATAATCAAATTTCACAGGATGAGAGGATATGTGATGTGAATGATCACAGATTCGAGTCAAATTTTCAATGAACTTGGCAGTATGAGCCCACTTTATGTTCTGTTTGGAACAAATCTGGACATCTTGTTGACCACAGGAGTAACTCAACATCACGCACATTGTTCACAGAGACAGGGCGCCATGTGTGGACGAGTAGTATCCTATTGAGAAATGGTACACCGGTACAATCACAAGCGAGGTAATGCATAAGCACGCAGAATGTCCTTGACGTTGCAAGACTACACTCGGCGTGTTGTATGATTTAGAAGGCTACAGGCGACTGTGAGTTTGCGCCCTGACAACTGTCACTTTAACTACCAATCCTTCCCCTTGACTGCCTGGTCCATGTGTCTGCTAAACTGATTTTGGCCTTTGACTTTGACTGTTGTTATTAGCCTGCATTAGAGGTTGTCACTTTTATCGGAATCTAAATGAACTTGAATGCTGAAACAATTTTTGAAATGGTGCCCCTGTCATTATTGTAGTCAGTTGTTGATGAGTGATTAAGATATCAACATGAGCTTGATCTTTTACAACAATTGTGGCAGAAGTTTATTGATCGTAAAATAGGACGAACAATACAAGTTAAGCGTCATAGCAAATAAATCATGAACTGTTGGCAACTCAAATAGACTCAACAAATCGTTAACAGTCCACTCGGTGGCGATTGGTTAGCAAAGACTCAAGTTCGTCTGATTAAACAAGAGTCAAGACCAGAATCCTCTCCAGGCTAGCGTCTCAATCAGAAGTCCAGGTTCACCTCTCCTCACTTTCCATTAAACCTCGGTAAACTCCACAAAAGCACTCCTACAACCACTCCCACAAGGGTTTCATGCCACTCACAGGACTCCACGAGCTCCACGTCTCCCCTCTAACTCATCTGCTCTACCCATCAGCGGTCTGTTTTCTATTATCGCGAAATAGGGGAGATAGTGCCACAGACACCATACGTGAATTGGAGTGGCAATTATTGAAACAAAGGCGTTTTTCGTTGCGACGGGATCTTCTCATGAAATTTCAGTCGCCAGTTTTCTCCTCCGATTGCGAAAACATTCAGTTGGGACCCACCTACATAGGGAGATATAATCATCACGATAAGATAAGAGAAATCAGGGCTCGCACAGAAAAATTTAAGTGTCGTTTTTCCTGCGCGCCGTTAGAGAATAGAAGAGAGACAGCTTGAAGGGGGTTCATTGAACCCTCTGCCAGGCACTTAATTGTGAACAGCAGAGTATCACGTAGATGTTGATGTAGATGTAATCAAAGTTAACAATTCATTGCATGGATGAGGGACTTCAGCTGATGACATGTATGAGAAAAAGTATCACCATAGCTGTATTGTGAGAATGTCTTCATACTATCACACAACTAGTTTTGGCGCCCCATTGCCGCCACTGCCAGGTCCCGCCACTGCCAAAAGAGTATTTGATTTCCTAGGCGCATTTGCTGTGGGATCCTTGTTACTAGCACACATGGGCTAGCTTTCATCAGGAGCTCATATATAAAACTTAATTAATATTCTTCTCTTTTCTAGAGAAACAGCCAATCCATGATTTACAAATTTCCACACAGAGAGGAGAAGGCGTTGGGCTCCCAACTTGTTTTTCTCCCCATGGCCACTTTTGGCAACATGTTTTGAGTTTCCATTTAGCCCTAAAGTGAACAATACATTTATCACAGAGATCATAATCTGGATGGCCCAAACGTTATAACGTGTCTAAACACGAGCCTCGGCTAACCTAAGAGAAGTGCTTTTGTGTCCCAACACAGACCATTTCAGAGAAACCATAAATGTTGCGTTCCATTCTAAAAATGTTTTGCTGGCCTGAGGCTTCTCAAAAGCTCGGCAGGCAGAGAGACGACACCACCTGACGGCTCCCTCGATAGCGTTTTGCCCTTGGTGAAGGTGGAAACTTGCGAACTTTTGTGGCCATCCATCCCTGTTCACAAACGGTGTTTGCAGTACTGTTGAAATGCCTTGCCCAGGAGACCTAAATTTCTCTCGCACCCTTGCCCCTGCCGTGGCTAGAGATGCCCAACAGGTAGTTCGAGGTAGGCAGTTTCCCCACTTCTTCAGCCGAAAGCATTGTTTGCACACCAGTGAGAAAAATTTTTGCGATCAGCTTTCTGGCCCCAGTAAGTGCTTCGAAATGTACCTTTCCATAGTAGCTGCACATGGCTTCCTATCCCCAAACATCCACTGTAAGATTTACTGTTAAATGATCAAACTGCCTGCTTGTTCTCAACTCCAGAAAATACTGTTTGAAGGAGAGCCACCACAAAGATCCCTCATGCATTAACAATGTACGTGTTCCTATCAGTGCCTGCTCGTGTTGATAGTTCCTGTCGTCTTACAAAAATGACGCCTTGGGTGTAAAGTCAACATTAAAGAGTAGCCTTGAATATGAAAAATAATGAGAGAGTCTTCTCTCAATATACCTATGTGCCGTCAGAGTTTCCTCAGTCATTAGCAAACATGACCAGAAACCATACTCAAAAGACCTCACACTATGATGCTAGAAGTAATACAGGGGTGCATCCTCAAAATACTGGAAGAATGGGACCTCTCCCCATGTTGCCACCAGACTCAATGACGACGGTCGTCCAGGTTAGTGCAGATCTGCGATTTGCTGCTAAAAACGCTATGACGTCATTCATTAGCAGTCCATGTGGCCTGGTCAAGGCACCACTCCAAACGTAGCAGTTTGTGATATGGTGTTAATGGCATCGTACACATGGGGCGGAACTTCCCTAGCCTGGCTCCTTCTAGTCTATAACCTACGGTGCAGCATTACACAGACTGATGTGGTGAGTCCATGACTTGTTCTCAGATGACAGGCGTACATGTAAAGCGGTTATGATGTGCTTTTGCGCAGTATGGCAATGGTGTGTTCGGACTCCATTTTACCAGATGACCACTAGTATGCTTGCCCTTCCGTTTCCCTGTACTCCATCATCAGGCCACTGACACGCTCAAATGCCACACAGATCTGGATATTGCACGATTCGGTTAGCTGGTCAAACGTGGATATACGATAACGCCCCTTTCTAAATCTGTCAGGTGCTGGTAACGCCGTTTCACAAGAGTATGTGGTATCCTCGTGTCTTTCACAGTAATAAAGTCCCTTGTATACCCAACAAGGCCTGGTTACAGCCTAAATATGAACAAAAATGATGCACTGTTGTAGCTGTTCTAGCCATCAGAGAGAACAGCAACTCCAGTCATTTATATAAACAGCCATGTTGTGTACGTGTATGAAGTTACACTGACATCAAACCATGTCATCTGCTTTTTTTACTTTTTTTGCTCAAATATGCTTGTCTAAAGAGAAACCATCAAAGAGAGTGCGTCAAGAGCGTCAGTCAAAAGATACGGCCATATACGACAAATGTCGTGATACTCGAAAACTCGCTCATCAAAACATACAGGATACTTCCAGTTGACAAATAATAATGAAATATGGCAAGAAGCAAGGATTCACAGTATAAGTAAAGGAAAAAAAATCAGAAAACTGCTAATTTGAAATAATTTTACACAAAAAAAAAATATTTTTGTCAGGAACATTTTAGCGTATCAAGTTGAAATTCATTTCACATACTAATGTCTACAGTCCCTTGGCAGCGTAAAATTCTAAGCTTCTAAGTCAATGTAATCAAAAGTTATGACCATTTATGTCACACATTTCGATACTTGCAAACTCGCTCATCAAAACCTACAGTTGCTTCCTGTTGACCTAGGACCATGAAATTCGGCAAGAAGCAAAGTTTCACAGTAAAAATAAAGGGAATCTGAAACTCGTTAAACTGTAATTATATCACATAAAAACATGTTTGCCAATTGAAATTACTTTGAATTACTTATCCATCAAAAGCATAACAGATGAACATTACTGCCGGCCGGTGTGGCCGAGCGGTTCTAGGCGCTTCAGTCTGGAATCGCGCGACCGCTACGGTCGCAGGTTCGAATCCTGCCTCGGTCATGGATGTGTGTGATGTCCTTAGTTTGGTTAGGTTTAAGTAGTTCTAAGTTCTAGGGGACTGTTGACCTCAGATGTTAAGTCCCATAGTGCTCAGAGCCATTTGAACCATTTGAACGAACATTACTGCATCAAAACACTGAATGTCAGTTGTAGTCATGTTTTCTTAAGTAAACAAAAGTGTTTTATGAAAT
The DNA here is from genome assembly GCF_023864275.1 of Schistocerca cancellata. Classification (NCBI taxonomy): domain Eukaryota; kingdom Metazoa; phylum Arthropoda; class Insecta; order Orthoptera; family Acrididae; genus Schistocerca; species Schistocerca cancellata. Next base: position 390,702,494 of record NC_064627.1, read on the forward strand.
CTTCTCTCTCTACGTATGTAAACTCAACTTCGCTGCTCGCTTCTCTTACTATGGCCGACCTAGTCTGAAGAACTACTATAGAGATTTTGAAACGGTCTTAGAAACCCTGGGACTAATGTCTTGCCAGCATCGATGGCGACAACAGGCAAAAGTAAGTGAGATTTTCGATTGCCAGGATGGACGAATATTAAGTTTGTATCGAACAATCAGTGTGCAAGTCCCACTCGAGCTCGGCCAATTTTTCACCATGAAACCAGTCTGACATGTTATATGATGCTCATGTAACACATATCTGTAAGAAAATACACAGAACTTTGTAAAAGATTAAGTCATTATGATCTGGGTTAAGTGACTGAGGGAAATCATGAAAAATCCAAACCAGGATAGCCGGACAGGAATTTTAACAGTTGTCCTCCAGAATGCACACGCTGTGTGCTAAACAGTGAGCTACCTCACTCCGTACAATAACAACGCACATATCCCAAAAACAGGGCTGGTTTAAGGCCCAAGAAACAGAAGGCACCGCTGCGGTCGCCAAGTTGAGAGGAGATCCAGAGACGCTCAACTGTAAGATTTCTATACAGGTCTCAAAGTGACTGCTTGGGGCGCCAAGCTTAGAGCGCTGCCAAAGTTTCACGGCTGTACGTTTTCTATGTGGTACGTGTCATGATGTTAGTAGCGGCCGCTTGGGGTGCAAAAGCATCAGCGGCGCCAAAGGTGCACAACCACGGCCGCCTGTATTACAGGCGGCTGTGGCACAACCGAAAAATCTCTACATGGGACGTGCCACGTAATCAGTATCGGTCGCTTGGTGCTCCAAGCTAAGTGGGGTGCCAGAGGCGACCAAGTTCAAGTAAGAAATACCGGCATTGCTGAAAGTGTAAGAAGAAAAGGGAGAGAGTGGGAGCTGCCAAATGATAAGACGCTTACCTGCGAAAATATTCTTGATGTGGCCCTGCCCGAGAATCACCAGAAACCCTCGTCGACTGTAGTGCGAAATCCACCAGTCAATAACACACAATCGCTCAGCTGTGTTCTCCAGAGTGTTCTTCTATAGCACTCCTGTCCGAAGCTTGAAACACATTGTTTAACTTTTGGTAGTCAATCACATTGTGAGAAGATTGTTCAGAATTAATTCCTTAATTTTGTCGTGGTCGTGCTTCCGTCAACAAAGGATTTCTTGAAGGTCGTCCATAATTTCTTTCTCCAAAGTAACTACTGTGCGCAACATGATCTGTGGGTATTAGCACGTGAGACGGAGCCATCCTTTGACGTATCGAAGACTGTAATAAATTCTCCCTTGCATGGAGAAGATCTGTTCCAGACAGATTTCACAGGATTTTACTGACGCTCAGAAACAGCCCATGGTCAACTACTGTAAGATAATAGTTAAACAAATTTTGAAAAAAAATGTTCTGTTAAGAAATTTATGTGAAAGTATGAAATGAATTAGGTTGAAGAAAATTTAACGCATTTCATTTTCTGTGTATGATTTTGAATATCACTCAAATGTGTGTCTAATGTTTCTCTAATTTATTTCATTCCTTGCACTTCACACAAAATGTTTGTTCTTTTTTCCCAATTTTTTATTTTCGAGTTTTGTTCAGAAATAAAAGAATAAAAGGATAAAGTTTTGGATAGTTTCTTTATTTTTGAACAAAACTCGGAAATAAAAAAATATAACAAACATTTTGCGTGAAGTGATAGTTCAATCTCGGAATGTATTAAATTCAAAGTTGTTTCATATGAAGCAATTTTGGTAATTAAATATCACGCCAAAGCAACGTTTTGTGAGAAAATTTTCAGCCCTTCAGGAGATGAACTTTTTGACACTTCATTTACATAGCTACCAGCATCCGCTTGTGAAACCTCTATTTTCCCTCCTATCACATTTTTATAATTACACTGATTACTTTCAAGCAGTTTTGACGCTGCTCTATTTGATACCAAATATTGGAACAAAAACTTACCCTCAAATCACTAATTAAATCTTTCTTCATTACCCTGATTACTTTTACACAATTAAATACTTATTTCCAAATCTAGCCCTCGCGCTGCTCAGTTTTATATCCCAATTGTCCATTTCCCACTCATAAATTGGCTATGAAAATTTGGAAAAAGTTTTCCCTGAAGTCAGTCATTAATTTTTTTAATCGCCCTTAATATTTTTAAACAAATAAACCATCTTTTTGCAGACCTAGGCCTCACTCTCATCAGTTTGATACCCCATCCGTCCATTTCCAACTCTTCGTTTGATTGTCAAAATTCTGATAAAAATACATTGTGCAATTTATAGGGAGTCTTGTTTTCGCTCCACTCAGATATTCGACCAAAAATTTGATCGATAGAATACAAAATCTGTATACGGAATCATAGCAGGTGACAAAAATAGGATACATTCGTACGAGCTGGACACAAAACATAGTTCAAATTGCTCTGAGCACTATGAGACTTAACATCTGAGGTCATCAGTCCCCTACAACTTAGAAGTACTTAAACTTAACTAACCTAATGACATCACATACATCCATGCCAGAGGCAGGATTCGAACCTGCGACCGTAGCGGTCGCACGGTTCCAGACTGTAGCGCCTAGAACCGCTCGGCCACCACGGCCGGCGAGGAAACTACACTGCCTGAGATTTACTACAACGACCAGGGTAGGCAACCGGAACGTTAACGACCACAAGGCAGAGGATTCAGCTGGTGCATTTCAATTCAAATAATCAAATACAGTGGAACTCCACCGGAGGGTAGCTATAATTTTCCAACTTTAAAACCACGTTGTTGCTCGCGGAAATAGTCCAACAGCCGACAGATAACTCCAAACGACACAACGTGAACGGTATTGGCTTGCTGGTAAGTTAAATCAAAACTCAACTTTCGTGTCCAAGGTCGGTGAGTCACGGACCTCGTAGCAATGGGAACAGTGCCACACTCTCCGACACTGCATAGAGACGGCGGGCCCCCGCCAAACTACGCCCGACCGAGAGTTCCTCACTGCTCCACGCCAACCGACCGACTCTCGGAGCCAGTACGCCGATAACATCTAAGATAACTTGTCGATCAAAATCACACAAACTACACACAGTTTCATGAACACTGCACGAAGAAGTAGACAATGCTAACGGTAGTGACTGTACAATAACAGGGACGAATCACGAGTCGGCAGAAACAGCCAAACCATAAGCGATCGCCGGCCAAATACACGTCTCCCGGGTAGACGACCGACCGACAACCAACCAGAGTCTCCAATCATGTGTGTCGGCTACCGTCGGGCGAGTCATGGCGGTCCGGACCTCTCTGCTGCCACGCCCCGATTGAACCTGTGCTGCGTGCCAACTCTAAAGCCGTCGCCACACGGAGCGTGCTGTCGAACGTTAACGTTGAGCGTGCCAAGTTCAACGCGCTGCTGAACGCTCAGGAACGATGCGACTTGTGCATACGGTACGTGGGCACCAACGTGGAATACGCGATTGCAACGCACTCCAGCTGCAGTTGAGGGATGTTTCTAGTTCGTAAATCACACTGTTTACTCAACAGGCGCCCGTAAAATTCCCACATTAGCTCTATTAAAACACACATTTCCTCCATCGTCCACGAAAAGGAAAGTACCATGTCCAATCAATAAGGACACAGGTTTATAAAAGTTCCATTACAAACAGTGCGGTACAAATTTGGAATACTTCTCCGCATAAGATAAACATTATTTCATCATTCCCACATTTTGGTAAAATTCCAAGGTCAGTCTTACTTGATCAGTGTTCGTACCCAGTAGCAGAATCTTTGCAACATGTGAATTACGAAGCGTAAGAGACAAAGGAGCAAAATATCTTTATACAAGTAGCGCAAGCTGTCCTATAGGTTAAGCCAATCGAACAAAGTCACCTCTGAAAAAAAGGTGAACTTATGTTTACATAACATCAACCCTTTAATAATCTCTACAGCGGGCAGTGACGCTAGTCATTGCGCTGCACCAATAACAGACTCCGCGAGCCTATTCATAGTATCTTAAGTCCTGCAGAAAATCTTAATCGTAGATGTGTTAGTAATTGAAATTTAATTATAACAAATTGTACCAAGACAATGCGTTTTGAGTGGATCTTCAGTGTCTCGCTGGCTTCAAATAGCCTACTCTCATAATAAGCAAGTTACAATAATTCTTTGCGACAAATATGATGTTTCTCATTATTTTATTGGAACGAATCACGCGGTTAACAACGGGTTTTCCAGTGATTCTCAATTTGCTGGTGCTCAGAAATGGCATATATACATATAGGCTTGAAATGAATGCCAATATGGCGCCTCACAGCTCTGTACTAAAGGGAGACGGCGTGCACGTGACGTAGGTGGCATTGTGCCATCTCATTGGTCAACGCTCAGACGGACGCTCAGAATATCTGACATGCCAGATATTGCTCTGCATGTTCGGAAAGACTCCTGAACGTGCTATTCCACGCTATGGCGTCAGAAACTCGGCCCACTCAACGCTCAATGTTCGGATGCACGGTCCGTGTGCCGACGGCTTTTTAACACTGCCAGGTCCGAGCTATCTGCTGGCACGTTCCAACTGACTGGTCGACACACCACGACCTGGGAAGTAATAGTAGTCCAGCAAAGATTATACGGCAGGGCTTATATCGATAAGCGCTGCTGCTGCCGCTCACAGGCAGGCAAAATAGCAACTCAGTGACACAACTAATTGAAACTAACATAACGAGGTGGGAGTACGGTAAAATGAAGATGTAAAATAAGAAACGACACGAACACGAGCCACCCATGGCTCACATTTTGTGGCCCCCATTGTCCCATGCAACATCTGTCCCACAAACTTTTCAGCTACTAACATACTTTCGGAGCTATTCTAGGTGGCAATAGTTAATGACTCGCCCTTTATACAATTCCTAAGTCGCTGGTCTTGAAGTGTATAATCTAGATGCTGCTATAGCAACGGGGCGTGGCCGGTCGGTGCGGCGCTAATGTCCTCTTCCCATAGAGGCCGCTGTCGTCGCGTTGTCGTCCTGGAGAGGTGCTGGTCAGCGTGCGACTGGCTGACGCCTTCTTCACAGCCCACTCTTCTCCCTCTTTTCTGACTGGCGTGTCGGAGCTCGTATTTGCGCCTTAAGACTGTATTTGAATACGAATGCCTATATCAGCTTCTTTGGCGCTTCAATGTATGTAGTCACAGTCTTCTACAAGTCCTAGAAGTTTGTAATGGTAATTTCGGAACACCCTGTATATCCATTAGTAACAAGGGGAGGCCACGACGTTTGGAACGCGGATTTACTGCAAACTTCGTACACTCGTAGTAGTCCATTAGGACAACAAATGTGTAGGCAGTAGCGCTTACTTCTGAAGGGTTATTGAGAAAATCGCAAGCTAATTTCGGTCGTCAAATATATACCTGTGCGTGGCCACTTTTACCACGAAGCACCGGCAGCCGAGTGGTTAGTGTTCAAGCTCTGTAATTGTTGGGTTGCTCGATCGAGTCCCGCTCGTCAGTTTGTTTTTTTACTTCTAACAAAGTCATTTTCGTTACTATCTATATTAAAATTGATGTAATGGGAAAAATACGTGTAATCGGATGAATTGTTATGAAATTTACAATGTTATTTGGCAGTCTAGAAATTTTTATTATCACGAATAATATAATATTCTTAACTACCGACTAGTAAACGACCAAACCCATAAAGTGATACTGAAAATCTATACTTGTCCGTGTCTTCAAAATTGTTCGTATTGAATCGAAAGAGAACGAGAAATTGCTTTTCGGGAAGACGCTATCAAAATGCACTCGATACTGAATGACAAATGATCAGCGCCGATATTTAAGGAAATGCTGCTTTATACATGGTTTGCTTCCAAATTATCGGCTGAAAAAGAGGTTTTTGAAAATGTTAACGAGGTTTGTTTTTCCACGGAAATCCTCAAAATACCTTGCGTGTGCGGTATTCAGCTGGTGGCGTTTAACATTGATTTTCATGTTTTTACGAAAAATGTCATCCCGCAACTTGTAATGTCGGAAGAGACGATTGATTGTACATCTTTCGAAAGCCGTCTGTGCCGGTCAAAACTTGGAGGTAACAAGTGGTTTCGGGCTCCTACCAGGTATAAGGAATTTCTCGAATCACGAACAAGCATACATTTTCAGTATCACTTTATGCGTTTGTCCGTTTAATAGTCGGTAGTTACGAATATCATATTATTTGTGATAATAATAATTTGTAGACCGCCAAATAACATTGTAAATTTAATAAAAGTTCATCCGATTAAACGTATTTTTCCCATTACATCAATTGTAATATAGATGGTAATGGAAATGACTGGGTTAGAAATTAAAAAAAAAGAAAAAAAACTGACGAGCGGGACTCGATCCAGAGACCCAGCGATTACAGGGCTTGAACGCTAACCACTTTTTATATATATATTCAAAGAATGAGTCTTTAGCAGTAGCACAATTTAGCACCTTTACTGTCACCTTCAACTGGTGGCAGTTCAGCATGCACATTTTCTTCTTCTGTAACCTGAGGTTCGTCATCATGATTTCCCATACCCCGGCTGCCGGCACTTCATGGTAAAAATGTGTAATCTTTCTGGCTTCTTCAGCCATCCTATTAGGCTCCAGGAAGCTATTCCCAGGGCAGTGGAGATGCAAGAAGCATAGAGATGACGCAATGTGGGATGAGGTACCGGTGACAGATGTTAGATTCGGTACCATTACCGTGAGAAACACCGCCTGCATGATGCTGCTGCTCTGTCATTGGCTGCTGTGTTCGGCAGTAGGGCGCCAAAACGTTAAACTTCAGTTGTTACTATTAATTAAACCTGTCATCCAAATTACTTCATTTTTTTAAATAAACATCTGTCAACAGCCAGCTATCAATCAGTCATTTCAAAATTATTAAAATCAAAGTATTACTAAAACAAAAGACTGACGATATTACTGCCGATGCACTTCGGTGGCGTTCGGGTCACGCCTTGCTGGCTTGGCGCGCGAAGTGTCTCGGGCAGTCCGTCTCTCCAGTTCTGACCGTTTCAGTAGACAGACATGTTGTCTGTGGCAGGATGTATTTCATGTTATTTTAGCCAGATATAATAACTGTGGAAAGATATGTTCAATACGTTGTAATCAAGAATAGTTTCTCGTGTCTACATCAATAAAAATGCGAGTGGCATCCCAAATGAGTTATTCGTAGCAGCAGTTCCTTGAGAAGTTAATTTCAGCCTCAAGAAAAAGAATCCACGACCTGCGTGCTGTTTCTGCGCTGGGGACATCATCATCATGAAGACAGCAGGTTAGTGAAGTGTACAAGAACTTATGTATTCCACACAGGGAAGTGGAAACAACTAGGCACCTCTCGTGTACAGCATGCACAGTAGAAATGTGCTCAGTGACACTTCATCTGCATTAATGCAGAGGAGGTAAAGAAGGATGAAAGTATTAACACTATCTCACTTTTATTCCTTTTTCTTGCCGTAAATGGCCACTCACAGATATACAGGGTGTTACAAAAAGGCACGGCCAAACTTTCAGGGAACATTCCTCACACACAAAGAAAAAAAATATGTTATGTGGACATGTGTACGGAAATGCTTACTTTCCATGTTAGTGCTTATTTTATTACTTCTCTTCAAGTCACATTAATCATGGAATGGAAACACACACCAACAGAATGTACCAGCGTAACTTCAAACACTTTGTTACAGGAAATGTTCAAAATGTCCTCCGTTAGCGAGGATACATGCATCCACCCTCCGTCGCATGGAATCCCTGATGCGCTGATGCAGCCCTGGAGAATGGCGTATTGTATCACATCTCTCCACAATACGAGCACGAAGAGTCACTACATTTGGTACCGGGGTTGCGTAGGACAAGAGCTTTCAAATGCCCCCATAAATGAAAGTCAAGAGGGTTGAGGTCAGGAGAGCGTGGAGCCCATGGAATTGGTCCTCCTCTACCAATCCATCGGTCACCGAATCTGTTGTTGAGAAGCGTACGAACACTTCGACTGAAATGTGCAGGAGCTCCATCGTGCATAAACCGCATGTTGTGTCGTACTTGTAAAGGCACATGTTCTAGCAGCACAGGTAGAGTATCCCGTATGAAATCATGAAAACGTGCTCCATTGAGCGTAGGTGGAAGAACATGGGGCCCAGTCAAGACATCACGAACAATGCCTGCCCAAACGTTCACAGAAAATCTGCGTTGATGACGTGATGGCACAACTGCGTGCGGATTCTCGTCAGCCCACACATGTTGATTGTGAAAATTTACAATTTGAACACGTTGGAATGAAGCCTCATCCGTAAAGAGAACATTTGCACTGAAATGAGGATTGGCACATTGTTGGATGAACCATTCGCAGAAGTGTAACTGTGGAGGCCAATCAGCTGCTGATAGTGCCTGCACACGCTGTACATGGTACGGAAACAACTGGTTCTCCCGTAGCACTCTCCATACAGTGACGTGGTCAACATTACCTTGTACGGCAGCAACTTTTCTGACGCTGACATTAGGGTTATCGTCAACTGCACGAAGAATTGCCTCGTCCATTGCAGGTGTCCTCGTCGTTCTAGGTCTTCCCCAGTCGCGAGTCATAGGCTGGAATGTTCCGTTCTCCGTAAGACGCCGATCAACTGCTTCTAACGTCTTCCTGTCGGGACACCTTCGTTCTGGAAATCTGTCTCGATACAAACGTACCGCGCCACGGCTATTGCCCCGTGCTAATCCATACATCAAATGGGCATCTGCCAACTCCGCATTTGTAAACAATGCACTGACGGCAAAACCACGTTCGTGATGAACACTAACCTGTTGATGCTACGTACTGATGTGCTTGATGCTAGTACTGTAGAGCAATGAGTCGCATGTCAACACAAGCACCGAAGTCAACATTACCTTCCTTCAATTGGGCCAACTGGCGGTGAATCGAGGAAGTACAGTACGTACTGACGAAACTAAAATGAGCTCTAACATGGAAATTAAGCGTTTCCGGACACATGTCCACATAAATCTTTTCTTTATTTGTGTGTGAGGAATGTTTCCTGAAAGTTTGGCCGTACCTTTTTGTAACACCCTGTATATTTGACGACCGAAATTATCTTGTTGTTTTCTCAGTAACACTTGAGAAATTCGCGCTACTGCTTACACATTTTGTTGTCCTCGTGGAGTACTACGAGTGTACGAAGTTTGCAGTGAATCCGCGTTCCAAACGTCGCGGCCTCCCCTTGTAAGCGTCGAGCGTGTGGTGGCCACACATCAGCTCTCACCAGGGACGGACGGCAGAGCGCGCCGGCCACGTACCTTCACGCGGGATGATGAGGAGCGCGGGCGCGGCGGCGCGGTCGGCGAGCCGCTGCAGCGCCTCCACGTCGGCGGGCGCGCCCTGCTCGAGGCAGAGCTCCCGCAGGAAGAGGTGGACGCGCGGGCCGTGGCCGGGCCCCAGCGCCAGCCCGGCGGCCGTCCACGCGAGCAGCGCGCCCGCCACCACCAGCGGACACATGCGCCAGCGCCAGCGCCGCGCCACCCTCAGCTCGCCCTCGCGGCCCCCATCGCCCGCCCCCGCGACCGCCCCCACCGCCCCCAGCCGCGCGCGCTGCTGCAGCTGCCGCTGGCCGCGCCTGCAGACCGCTCCGGACCCGCCGCCGCGCACACTGCTCGCCGGCGCCGGCTGCTCACCCACGTCGCGCGTCGCGCTGGTCGCGACACGTGCAGCGGCGCGCTCGCTGCTCACATAGCACCCCACCTCCCTGGCTCTCCCCTGAGACAGCCGCGCTCGCACAAGCCTGTCCTCACTAACACGTGAAACCTATCACCGTACAACAGGCGAGAGATTATTCTCTTACATCACCACTCTCCAACCACCACCCTCCAATCGAAATCTGCTCCTCCGTTTCTCCATCCACACCTTTTACAGCGAACACTCGATGAAGACAGATGCAATACTTTCACCCAGCACCGTCCTCTCGAACAAAAATCTCCGAGACTAGAAACACTATTACCGAATCTTCTGGAGCGCTATGAAAAGAAGCACTATCGCTGAATCTTCTGAGCTTCCATGAAACACGGCACGCGTTCGGTCTTCAGAAATATTAAATAGTCTCCATGTAGCTTCACAATATCACCGTCGAGCTGATCACAGTTTTTCTATACAAAACGGAATTATCCAGTTGTAGAGGTTCCTCAGAACCAGAGTTCGTGAATTGTAAGATTGCCTCTTCTCCTTCACATTTATCACTCCCCAATCAAAACGTCTCGATTATACACAACTTCCAAAGACATTTGTCAGAGTTCTGCCGAGCCTTAAGAACACTACTATTTCGAAGTGTACCGCCCTGATCTCAGTAAATCTGAATAAAACGCATGTGGCTGCTAACAGCCTGTTGGGTGTCGTCCACTACTGCTGTTTGCAGGCTGCAGTCGATCCTGTAGATCCCTGCAACAAAAAAAGTAAAATAACTTTCGTTAGCTTTTTTCTTAGCATGCAATAACACTCGTTGATGGATAACAAAGGTCTATGTGGTTATTTAATATGTCAAGTTCATCCAAAAAATTAACTTAAGACTCTTATGTTTACCATATTGGAAAATGCGGTGGTACAGGAACACGATATACTCGAGGATATATCTCATTCCCATAACTGTGCGTGAATGCTTGAATATGAAGCCATAAAAGGCTTCAAAATAGATTGCAGAATAAAATGAACATAAAAACATGCCGGTGGAGAACGTGTATGGAAATAGCCTCCATGCTCCAATAAAAAATGATACATATATTCACTACTATAAGAAGACAACTCGTTCTTAAGATTGTTACCAAAGATTCGGAAAAGTTCTTCCCGATTTACTAAAAAAATTTTACACGATACTCTAATGAACAGTCGGACAGACACGACCCATATATTTTATACTATATATACAATACCTAGGGATGTTTAGGAGTGTCGAAATCTCGCGTACAAACGTAAGACACAAGTGAAACCCATTCACGTGACTATGTTCACAGTCTGTGAGTTCCGCGGAGCACCTCATTCTGCTCTCTCAACATGTTTAATGACTACGAGGTCGTTGATACGGCGTACCTGCTAGTAGGTGGCAGCACAATGCACCTAATATCAAAAACGTTGTTTTTGCTGTGTTCGGATACTTTTCATCACTTAGTGATTGTAAGGTAGATGTAGTATCTCATATCCTGAGTCTGTGTTCACGGTGCTTCCAGTTTTATTCCTGCTTTCTAGAGTTTATGGAGCACACTTAGTAGATACAGTTTCGATAAGAACATATGTCTGGAAATGTATCATTTGGATGTAAGTCTGAAGTTTGTACTTTCGGATCCCCATCTTCACTGTACACGCACATCGAAGGCTACGAAGTCTAACTTCTGCCCATGGCATCGGCAACGTTTAGCTGCTCACATATTACTGCTCATCTATTACTTTTAGTCTCTCCTTTCCGAAACCAGTTCCCTCAGCGTCGCCTGATTTAATTCGGCTACATTGCATTGCCTTTTTCGATTTATTTACGACAGCAAATTTTTAAGGTGATAAACGGATAGTTTACGAATGTTAAACGCGTCATAATTTAAATAAATAGGAAACCATTTTGCAACCGAGACTGCCGGTTCTTTCTTGAACTTATCAAGAGGTTGCTGTACCATTGGCCGAAAGAAGGAATGTTGTGATTTTCATCATTCTCTGTCCAATCGGGCAGTAAAAGAAGAGGTAATATACTTCATAATCTGAAGTTTGAAATTATGAAAGCCGGTTTTAAGTTGACAAGCTTTTTATTACATGAAGTTTTCGATAATACGATTTGCATTCTTAATAACGCGATATGGACAAAAGCTAGTACATAAGTAGACCTCGGAACAACAAATTAATGCGTCTTAGAAAAATAAGAAAGATGAGAAATTAGGTGAAATGCGCTAGGCACTCAGCTTTCATTTTGCCGAACCATTTCTGAACCTCACTGACATTCAGTTTGACAGACATCATACTAGGTTCCAGGCGTAAGGGTCCAAAATATCAAGTTCTACCGGTGTTGAATGATAAAATAGTGACCTCGCTCTCAGCTGATTTGAAGCTTGCTGTTGATAAAGCTCTCTCCGGAAACGATGAGAAACTTCAACTGAGTGTCAAAGCTAGCAGTATTATACTTAAGGGAATGAATACACCTGTCCTCTCTTTTGAACACAATGTCCTTAGATCGATCGCGAGAAAGCTTGATCAGGAAGAAACTATTATGGTACCAGCAGAGAAAAGGAACACGTTAGTGTTGCTCTATGGAAAGGATTACTTTGACAAAGCGTTAAATTTTTTGTGGAAAATGGTATCCATGCACTAGGATTCAATCCCACATTGGCGTACGGTAAAGTCCTTGAGGCACAGCTTGACGACTGTCAATAACTCTTCTGAATGACCTACATACATTCAAAATGATGAATCCTAGAAGTCCCCTTTTTGCGTGCACAAGTTCAGACTCACAAACGTGGCCCTCCTGTCCGCGTCATAGTTAACGCAATTCGAAAGCCAGGATATCACGCTTCAAAGTTCTTACTCGATGTGTTGAAAGATAGAGTTATGTTTACTGACTCATTTTCGTTACACAGAGGAAACATCTAGTCGAGCTGCTGCAAAATTGTACATTTCCGGACTGTTATGTTCACTTTCACTTGATATAAAAAACCTCTACTAATGTTGCTCTTGCGGAAACTATCGGTATAGTGCGGAATTCCCTGCTCACTAATTCGTCTGTCATCAGTACGGAAGCGGATGAGATAATCTCCCTTCTGGAGTTACTTAGTTCACATAACTATTTTTCATTTCATAATAATATTTATCACCACTCTCCCCCCCCCCCCCCCCCCCCCCATGAACCATGGACCTTGCCGTTGGTGGGGAGGCTTGCGTGCCTCAGCGATACAGATAGCCGTACCGTAGGTGCAACCACAACGGAGGGGTATCTGTTGAGAGGCCAGACAAACGTGTGTTTCCTGAAGAGGGGCAGCAGCCTTTTCAGTAGTTGCAGGGGCAACAGTCTGAATGATAGACTGATCTGGCCTTGTAACACTAACCGAAACTGCCTTGTTGTGCTGGTACTGCGAAAGGCTGATAGCAAGGGGAAACTACAGCCGTAATTTTTCCCGAGGGCATGCAGCTTTACTGTATGGTTAAATGATGATGGCGTCCTCTTGGGTAAAATATTCCGGAGGTAAAATAGTCCCCCTTTCGGATCTCCGGGCGGGGACTACTCAGGAAGACGTCATTATCAGGAGAAAGAAAACTGGCGTTGTACGGATCGGAGCGTGGAATGTCAGATTCCTTAATCGGGCAGGTAGGTTAGAAAATTTAAAAAGGGATATGGATAGGTTAAAGTTAGATATAGTGGGAATTAGTGAAATTCGGTGGCAGGAGGAACAAGACTTTTGATCAGGTGAATACAGGGTTATAAATACAAAATCAAATAGGGGTAATGCAGGAGTAGGTTTGATAATGAATAAAAAAAATAGGAGTGCGGGTAAGCTACTACAAACAGCATAGTGAACGCATTATTGTGGCCAAGATAGACACGAAGCCCACACCTACTACAGAAGTACAAGTTTATATGCCAACTAGCTCTGCAGATGATGAAGAAATTGATGAAATGTATGATGAGATAAAAGAAATTATTCAGGTAGTGAAGGGAGACGAAAATTTAATAGTCATGGGTGACTGGAATTCGAGAGTAGGAAAAGAGAGAGAAGGAAACATAGTAAGTGAATCTGGATTGGGGCTAAGAAATAAAAGAGGAAGCCGCCTGGTAGAATTTGGCACAGAGCATAACTTAGTGACAGCTAACACTTGGTTCAAGAATCATGAAAGAAGGTTGTATACATGGAAGAACCCTGGAGATACTAAAACGTATCAGATAGATTATGTAATGTTAAGACAGAGATTTAGGAGCCAGGTTTTAAATTGTAAGACATTTCCAGGGGCAGATGTGGACTCTGACCACAATCTGTTGGTTATGAACTGTAGATTAAAACTGAAGAAATTGCAAAAAGGTGGGAATTTAAGGCGGTGGGACCTTGACAAACTGACTAAACCAGAGGTTGTAGAGAGTTTTAGGGAGAGCAGCAAGTGAACAATTGACAGGAATGAAGGAAAGAAACAAAGTAGAAGAAGAATGGGTAGCTCTGAGGGATAAAGTAGTGAAGGCAGCAGAGGACCAAGTAGGTAAAAAGCCGAGGGATGGTAGAAATCCTTGGGTAACAGAAGAATTATTGAATTTAATTGATGAAAGGAGAAAATATAAAAATGCAGTAAATGAGGCAGGCAAAAAGGAATACAAACGTCTCTACAAGGAGATCGACAGGAAGTGCAAAACTGCTAAGCAGGGATGGCTAGAGGACAAATGTAAGGATGTAGAGGCTTATCTCACGAGGGGTAAGATAGATACTGCCTACAGGAAAATTAAAGGGACCTTTGGAGAAAAGAGAACCACTTGTATGAATATCAAGAGCTCAGATGGAAACTCAGTTCTAAGCAAAGAAGGGAAAGCAGAAAGGTGGAAGGGGTATACAGAGGGTCTATACAAGGGCGATGTATGTACTTAAGGGCCATGTTATAGACATGGAAGAGGATGTAGATGAAGATGAAATGGGAGATATCATATTGCGTGAAGAGTTTGACAGAGCACTGAAAGACCTGAGTCGAAACAAGGCCACGGCAGTAGACAACATTCCATTAGAACTACTGACGGCCTTGGGAGAGCCAGTCATGACAAAACTCTACCATATGGTGAGCAAGATGTATGAGACAGCCGAAATACCCTCAGACTTCATGACGAATATAATAATTCCAATCCCAAAGACAGCAGGTATTGACAGATGTGAAAATTACCGAACTATCAGTTTAATAAGTCACAGCTGCAAAATAATAACGCGCATTCTTTGCAGACGGATGGAAAAACTGGTAGAAGTCGACCTCGCGGAAGATCAATTTGGATTCCGTAGAAATGTTGGAACACGTGAGGCAATACTGACCTTACGTCTTATCTTAGAAGAAAGATTAAGGAAAGGCAAACATACGTTTCTAGCATTTGTAGACTTAGAGAAAGCTTTTGACAATGTTGAATGGAATACTCTCTTTCGAATTCTGAAGGTGGCAGGGTAAAATACAGGGAGCGAAAGGCTGTTTACAATTTGTACAGAAACCAGATGGCAGATAAGAGTCGAGGGGTATGAAAGGGAAGCAGTGGTTAGGAAGGGAGTGAGACAGGGTTGTAGCCTATCCCCGATGTTACTCAATCTGTATATTGAGCAAGCAGTAAAGGAATCAAAAGAAAAATTAGGAGTGGGTATTAAAATCCAAGGAGAAGAAATAAAAACTTTGAGGTTCGCCGATGACATTGTAATTCTGTCAGAGACAGCAAAGGACTTGGAAGAGCAGTTGAACGGAATGGACAGTGTCTTGAAAGGAGGGTATAAGATGAACATCAACAAAAGCAAAACGAGGATAATGGAATGTAGTCGAATTAAGTCGGGTGATGCTGAGGGAATTAGATTAGGAAATGAGACACTGAAAGTAGTAAAGGAGTTTTGCTTTTTGGGGAGCAAAGTAACTGATGATGGTCGAAGTAGAGAGGATGTAAAATGTAGACTGGCAGTGGAAAGGAAAGCGTTTCTGAAGAAGAGGAATTTGTTAACATCGAGTATAGATTTAAGTGTCAGGAAGTCGTTTCTGTCAGTATTTGTATGGAGTGTAGCCATGTATGGAAGTGAAACATGGACGATAAATAGTTTGGACAAGAAGAGAATAGAAGCTTTCGAAATGTGGTGCTACAGAAAAATGCTGAAGATTATATGGGTAGATCACGTAACTAGTGAGGAGGTATTGAATAGAATAGGGGAGAAGAGGAGTTTGTGGCACAAGTGGACAAGAAGAAGGGATCGGTTGGTAGGACATGTTCTGAGGCATCAAGGGATCACAAAGTTAGCATTGGAGGGCAGCGTGGAGGGTAAAAATCGTAGAGGGAGACCAAGAGATGAATACACTAAGCAGATTCAGAAGGATGTAGGCTGCAGTAGGTACTGGGAGATGAAGAAGCTTGCACAGGATAGAGTAGCATGGAGAGCTGCATCAAACCAGTCTCAGGACTGAAGACCACAACAGCATGCAACAACAATTATATTTATAAGGAAGCCGAAGGCCTGGCTACGGAAATTGTCTCTCGGGTTTTTCTGCCGGCGTTTTTGTAAGGCAATCTCAAAATCGGCCGCAGCCCTTAGTAGCCGAGCGGTTCTAGGCGCTTCAGTCCTGAACCGCGCGACTGCTACGGCCACAGGTTCGAATCCTGCCTCGGGCATGGATGTGTGTGATGTCCTTAGGTTAGTTAGGTTTAACTAGTTCTAAGTTCTAGGGGACTGATGCCCTCCGATGCTAAGTCCGGTAGTGCTCAGAGCCATTTGAACTATTTTTTTCAAAAACAGGCATTTTCCCCCTGTAGGTGTATCGGACTTTCTGATTCGTTTTTATAGAAGGTATGTCGATGACATACTGATCGTTCTTAAAGGCCAAGAAGTGGATATTAATGCCCTTTTACTCGAATATAGCCGCGTGGGTTTAGCCGAGCGATTAAAGAGCGCTGCAGTCATGGACTGCGCGGCTGATCCCGGCGGAGGTTCGAGTCCTCCCTCGGGCATATGTGTGTATGTTTGTCCTTAGGATAATTTAGGTTAAGTAATGTGTAAGCTTAGGGACTGATGGCCTTAGCAGTTAAGTCCCATAGCTGTCTTCACCCTGTACTATCTTTTACCCACGAAACCATGGATCAACCGTGTGTGCTAATAAATTACGTAGATTCATCCCACCAATAAATGTGCTCCCTGCCGCCGTTGGATAAGCAGCTGCCAGCAGCAGTAGCTCACTTATTTGTTACATAGTTTAATTCTTTATTTCTTTGCGTTTTTTTGGGTACTTGCATTGTTTAATTCATAATTTTCGGGCGTTTTATAGTATTTGAGAGTTGCAGCATGGCGTTTCAGTACATGAATAGTGTAAAATCGCGTAGTCTCCTTCTGCCGCCGAGGAGTGTGTCAGCAGTGCGCAAGTAGCAGCGTTACTGCATTTACTAGGCAACCTTGTATTTTAGTAACCGTTTCAATTTTGTGTCGAATTGTTTGCACTCTCTGTAGATTAGTTCAGACGTTCTTTGCACAGCAGTATTTAGCATGGATAGGGACTGCGACTGCTGTGTTCGGGTGCGGGCTGCGTTGGCATCCCTTCGCTCCCAACTTCAGGCAGTGTTGGCTTCGGTCACACAGCTTGAGGCTGTTGTCAATGGGCATCACAGTGGGGGTCCAGATGGGGGTTTGTCGGAGACGGCCAGCTCGTCCCACGCATCCCCCGATCGGACTACGGCTGTGGCTGCCCGGGATACTGTTCACATTGAGACTGAACCCTCACCCGTGGTAGAGTGGGAGGTCGTCTCGAGGTGTGGCAGGGGGCGAAAGACATTCTGGAGGGCTGAACGGAAGGCCTCTCCAGTTTGTCTGACGAACCAGTTTCTGGCTCTGTCTCCGGCTGATACTGATCTTCGGCCGGACATGGCTGCTTGTCCTGTTCCAGAGGTTGCCCCTCAGTCTGCAAGATCCGGGCGATCGCAGAGGGTGGGCTAACTGGTAGTTGGGAGCTCTAACGTCAGACGCGTAATGGGGCCCCTTAGGGATATGGCAGCAAGGGAGGGGAAGAAAACCAATGTGCACTCCGTGTGCATACCGGGGGGAGTCATTACAGATGTGTAAAGAATCCTTTCGGATGCCATGAAGGGTACAGGGTGCACCCATCTGCAGGTCGTCGCTCGTGTCGGCACCAATGATGTGTGTCGCTATGGATCGGAGGAAATCCTCTCTGGCTTCCGGCGGCTATCTGATTTGGTGAAGACTGCCAGTCTCGCTAGCGGGATGAAAGCAGAGCTCACCATCTGCAGCATCGTCGACAGGACTGACTGCGGACCTTTGGTACAGAGCCGAGTGGAGGGTCTGAATCCGAGGATGAGACGGTTCTGCGACCGTATGTGCTGAAGATTCCTCGACTTGCGCCATAGGGTGGTGGAGTTTCGGGTTCGGCTGGATAGGTCAGGAGTCCACCACACACAGCAGGTGGCTACAGGGGTAGCAGGGGTTGTGTGGCGTGGACTGGGCGGTTTTTTAGGTTAGATGGCCTCGGTCATGTACAGAAAGGGCAACAGCCTCAAAGGGTGCGGGCCAAAGTCAGGACATGCGGGGACCAAGCATCAATCGGTATTGTAATTGTAAACTGTCGAAGCTGCGTTGTTAAAGTACCGGAACTTCAAGCGCTGATAGAAAGCACCGAAGCTGGAATCGTTATAGGTACGGAAAGCTGGCTGAAGCCAGAGATAAGTTCTGCCGAAATCTTTACAAAGGGACAGACGGTGTTTAAAAAGGATAGATTGCGTGCAACCGGTGGTGGCGTGTTTACCGCTGTTAGTTGTAGTTTACCCTGTAGTAAAGTAGAAGTGGATAGTTCCTGTGAATTATTATGGGTGGAGGTTACACTCAACAACCGAGCTAGGTTAATAATTGGCTCCTTTTAATGAACCTCCCGACTCAGCACCATTAGTGGCAGAACAACTGAGAGAAAATCTGGAATACATTTCACATACATTTTCTCAGCATGTTCTAGTCTCGGGTGGAGATTTCAATTTACCAGATATAGATTGGGACACTCAGATGTTTAGGATGGGTGGTAGAGACAGAGCATCGAATGACATTATACTGAGTGCACTATTCCAAAATTACCTCGAGCAATTAAACAGAGAACCGACTCGTGGAGATAACAAAAAAAAAAAAAAAAAAAAAAAAAGGGCTCTGAGCACTATGGGGCTTTACAGCTATGGTCATCAGTCCCCTAGAACTTAGAACTAATTAAACGTAACTAACCTAAGGACATCACACAACACCCAGTCATCACGAGGCAGAGTGGAGATAACATCTTGGACCTACTGATAACAGACCCAAACTTTTCGACTCTGTAAGCGCAGAACAGGGAATCAGTGACCATAAGGCCGTTGCAGCATCCCTGAATATGGAAGTAAATAGGAACATAAAAAAGGCAGTAAGGATTATCTGTTTAGCAAGAGTAATAGAAGACAGATTTCAGACTACCTAACAGATCAAAACGAAAATTTCTGTTCCGATACGGACAATGTTGAGTGTTTATGGAAAAAGTTTAAGGCAATCGTAAAATGCGTTTTAGACAGGTACGTGCCGAGTAAAACTGTGAGGGACGGGAAAAACCCACAGTGGTTCAACAACAAAGTAAGGAAACTACTGTGAAAGCAAAGAGTGTTTCACTGCAAGTTTAAACGCAGCCAAAACCTTTCAGACAAACAGAAGCTAAACAATGTCAAAGTAAGCGTAAGGAGGGCTACGCGTGAAGCATTCAGTGAATTCGAAAGTAAAATTCTATGTACCGACTTGACAGAAAATCCTAGGAAGTTCTGGTCTTACGTTAAATCAGTAAGTGGCTCGAAACAGCATATCCAGTCACTCCGGGCTGATGATGGCTTTGAAACAGAGGATGACACGCGTAAAGCTGAAATACTAAGCACCTTTCTCCAAAGCTGTTTCACAGAGGAAGACCGCACTGTAGTTCCTTCTCTAAATCCTCGCACAAACGAAGAAATGGCTGACATCGAAATAAGTGACGAAGGAATAGAAAAGCAACTGAAATCACTCAACAGAGGAAACTCCACTGGACCTGACGGGATACCAATTCGATTCTACACAGAGTACGCGAAAGAACTTGCCCCCCTTCTAACAGCCGTGTACCGCAAGTCTCTAGAAGAAGAGATGATTGGAAAAGAGCACAGGTAGTCCCAGTCTTCAAGAATGGTCGTCGAGCAGGTGTGCAAAACTATAAATCTCTGACATCGATCTGTTGTAGAATTTTAGAACGTGTTTTTTGCTCGCGTATCATGTCATTTCTGGAAACCCAGAAGATACTCTGTAGGAATCAACATGGAATCCGGAAACAGCGATCGTGTGAGACCCAACTCGCTTTATTTGTTCATGAGACCCAGAAAATATTAGATACAGGCTCCCAGGTAGAAGCCATTTTCCTTGACTCCCGGAGATCGTTCGATACAGTTCCGCACTGTCACCTGGTAAACAAAGTAAGAGCCTACGGAATATCAGACCAGCTGTTTGGCTGGATTGAAGAGTTTTTAGCAAACAGAACACAGCATGTTGTTCTCAATGGAGAGACGTCTACAGACGTTAAAGTAACCTCTGGCGTGCCACAGGGGAGTGTTATGGGACCATTGCTTTTCACAATATATATAAATGACATAGTAGATAGTGTCGGAAATTCCATGCGGCTTTTCGCGGATGATGCTATAGTATACAGAGAAGTTGCAGTATTAGAAAATTGCAGCGAAATGCAGGAAGATCTGCAGGGGATAGGCACTTGGTGCAGGGAGTGGCAACTGACCCTTAACATAGACAAATGTAATGTATTGCGAATACATAGAAAGAAGGATCCTTTATTTTATGATTATATGATAGCGGAACAAACACTGGTAGCAGTTACTTCTGTAAAATATCTGGGAGTATGCGTGCGGAACGATTTGAAGTGGAATGATCATATAAAATTAATTGTTGGTAAGGCGGCTGCCAGGTTGAGATTCATTGGGAGAGTCCTTACAAAACACTCGTTCGACCTGTACTTGAGTATTGCTCATCAGTGTGGGATCCGTACCAGGTCATGTTGACAGAGGAGATAGAGAAGATCCAAAGAAGAGCGGCGCGTTTCGTCACAGGTTTATCTGGTAAGCGTGATAGCGTTACGGAGATGTTTAGCAAACTCAAGTGGCAGACTCTGCAAGAGAGGCGCTCTGCATCGCGGTGTAACTTGCTGTCCAGGTTTCGAGAGCGTGCGTTTCTGGATGAGGTATCGAATATATTGCTTCCCCCTACTTATACCTCCCGAGGAGATCACGAATGTAAAATTAGAGAGACTCGAGCGCGCACGGAGTCTTTCCGGCAGTCGTTCTTCCCGCGAATCATACGCGACTGGAACAGGAAAGGGAAGTAATGACAGTGGCACGTAAAGTGCCCTCCGCCACACACCGTTAGGCGGCTTGCGGAGTATAAATGTAGTTGTAAATGTAGATGTAGAAGGTATGTTCCGATATTTAAAGGAAAGCTACCACTAGCTCTTAAGTGATTCACGCTACATGAGCCCACCCAAGGCAGTGTAAGTTAAGCTTTTATTAGGCCGGCGATTGCTCAAGTATTTGAAGTTCCCCTTGGAATCTCTTGAAAAAGAAATTAGCAAGGTATCGTAGCATACAAAAATGGTTTTAGTGCGTGCTTGGTCCGTCGTTTATACAACAAATAGCAGGAACGAGTGGAGCTTAAGGCCACAGTTTCATACCCACAAACAGTTGGCGCAGGTGTGCGTTTAGCTATCCTCATGATGGGCCCTATTTGTTATGACTTGGTCATACTGGCTAGGAATACTAAAGTACAAATTGTCTTCTATAGAAATACGGGAACAAAGTTCCTGCTTCCTCACAATGAGAGTCCTAAGTCTTCCCCCATCTCGAGATCGGGAGTATACAAAATTAGTGTCTTAATTGTGACGCACACTATAGCAGCCAAACGGGGAGGTCCTTTCTTGGCCGTTTCAATGAGAACCTTTTAACAAAAAAGGGGCAACTTAAAAAATATTCTCCCCTTACGCAACATTTGAAAACTTCTCGCTACCGCTCGCCATCCATAAACGATCTCGGTATTTTGCATATTGTACAAAAAGCAAGAAAATGAACATCCTTGAAGAATATGAAATTTCGAAAAGCGTATATTTTAAGAGCCAACGCCTGCGCAATGAACAACTGACCTTTCATAACCAGGGTTACATCGAGGTGGATTTGATTTAAACATTGATGTAGTTTAGTTGTGCTTCCTTGTTTTTATCTTATACGCTGGATCTAAGCTTCTCACTTCTCTGTAAACACATTATCTGTTATCCCGTCTGGCGCCGCCACCCTGTATGGTGTCGGTCAGTTTGATTTACAGCTTTGCAGTAGGAGCCATAAACGTGTGCCATAACGACACTTTATACACCTGGCCAATATTGTAAACATGCCTTGCGTTGTGTTAAGAGCAAGTACTCTTAAACACCGCTAACGTGTAACTCTTGTACTATATTATTCATTATACTACTCACATACCCTGTGAGCCAAGGTCTCGTAGCCCTTTTTTTTTTGTCCTTCATCTCCATCCTCATTTACACGGTTTCTTATATTTGTCCCGCTTACTGCTCTTCGCCTTGAAGCATATTATTATTTATTTCCTTAGTGGATGCGTCCTGTATATTTTATTGGATGGCTGTTATTTCTGCTGATTGCGGGACGTTCTGCATTCTTGCCAGTGGTCCTTGAGAGTTTTTGCCCGCTGGATGTGTCCTGCAAATTTTGTTGGATGCTGTGCCATTTTTGGTGATTGCGAGACTTTCCATACACTTGTCAATGCTCCTCGAGTGTCTTTACCCGGTGAATTTATCTTTGGTTACGCTCTTTTCACAACTCTGGTCGTGGTTTCCCCCAGTTCATTTATTTAACTGACAATGTAGCTTAACAGATGATTCCTGGCTCATACATTTGTACCGTGGAAATTTGTGTTTCCCCCAGACGTGTGACGATGCTCCCGTGAGAGTGAAATGGGTCACAAATTAAATAAATAGAAAACCGTTTTGAAACCGAGACTGCCTATTCTTTCTTGAGTTTACGAAAACGTATTTCTTGATGAAGTTATCGAAACTTCGATAAGGGAGGAACTGTTTTGGCTTAGAAGATAGTAGAGAACATTATGCTAACAAATTCTTAAGAAGAAATTGTATTTTTATCTGCTGCAAACGCGAGCTCCGTTAGTGATTACTAAAAGCGACATGCTTTTTGAGCAAGTGATTCGCGTGATGCTCCGCTGGTGCTTCAAGAGCTAATCAGACACCAGTTTAGGTTTATTACGAGAAACAGATCACTAGCTTTAAAATTAACGTGTTATTACACTGATGAGCCAAGGAAACTTGTACAACTGCCTAATATCGTGTAGGCCCCGCAAGCACGCAGAAGTGCCGCAAGACAACCTGGCATTGACTAGACTTACGTCTAAAGTAGTGCTGGAGGGAACTGACACCATGAATACTGCAGGGCTGTCCATAAATCCGTAAGAGTACGAGGGGGTGGGGATCTCTTCTGAACAGCATATTACAAGATATCCCAGATATGCTCAATAATGTTCACGTCTGGGAGTTTGGTGGGCAGCGGAGGTGTTAAACTCACAAGAGGGTTCCTGGAGCCACTCAGAAAGCAATTCTGGACGCCTGGGGTGTGAAATTGTCTTCCTGGAATTACCCAACTCCGTCGGAATGCACAATGGGCATGAACGGATGAAGGTGATCAGACAGGATGCTTACGTACATGTCATTTGCCAGAGTCATACCTAGACGTATCAGGGGTCCCATGCCACTACAAATGCACACGCACCACACCATTAAAGAGCCTCCAAGAGATTGAAAAGTCCGGTGCTGATATGCTGGGTCCATGGATACATGAGGATGTCTCTACGCCCGTACACGTCCATCCGCTCGATACAATTTGAAACGAGACTCGTCCGACCAGGCAACATGTTTCCAGTCGTCAACAGTCCAGTGTCAGTGTTGACGTGCCCAGGTGAGGCGTAAAGCTTTGTGTCGTGCAGTCAGAAAGGGTACACGAGTGTGCATTCGGCTCCGAACGCCCATCTCGATGATGATTCGTCGAATGGTTCGCGAGCTCACACTTGTTGATGGCCCAGCACTGAAATGTGCAGCAACTTGAGGAATGGTTGCATTTCTGTCACGTTCAACGATGCTCTTCAGTCGACGTTGGTCCCGTTCTTGCAGCTCCTTTTTCTGGTCGCAAGAATGTCGGACATTTGATGTTTTGCCAGATTCCTGATATTCACAGGATACTCGTGAAACGATCGTACTGGAAAATCCCCACTTAATCGCTACCTCGGATATGCTGTGTCCCATCGCTCGTGCGCAGTCTATAACACCACGTTACAACACACTTAAATGTTGATAACCTGCCACTGTAGCAGCAGACACTTGTTGCCCTATACAGGCGTTGCCGACCGCAGCGCCGTATTCTGCTTGTTCGCATATCTCTGTATTTGAATACGCATGCCTATACCAGTTTCTTTGGCCCTTCAGTGTATGATTCTAGAAACTGCAATAACTTCTATAATGTATGAAGGAAGTGTCCTGAGTGACTAACTCATCATCGCTCAGTCCACACCAACAAGAATTGACCTTGAAATTTGGGGTGGGTGTTATACTGTATACGTCGTTTACGAAGGGATTTTTCAAAATTCCACCAGTAAGGGTTTCGTTACACTAAAATGTATTTAAAGCTAAACTTACGAAAATTAGTATTTGACCTCAAAAAAATATATGTTGGCGGGTGAAGGTTGTTATGGATGTCTCGCCATATGTAGTCAGATGAAAAGATGACAAGATAACAAAGATCTCCGACTCCAGCTAACCGAATCACCTTTTGGTCAGAAGTGCATCGGAAAACTCTGTACTTCTGTGGCTTTAATTAACGTGAAAAATTTAGAAGATTTTGTAATTTGTGAATAACATAAAAATTCGATTTAAGGAAAACAAACAAAAAAATGTGTGCAGACCACACAGTCTACGCGAGCGAAGCAGCAGGCGCCAAGCTAGTAACGAACGAACAAAATTACAACTCCTGCAACTGTAAGAAATGAAAAGAAACTTACAGCAAACGGTTACACAGAACAACAAGCTACTCGAAGCTAAAGCATAGTGTAAGAGGTAAGTGTTATAGTGGTGGGGGTGATGGTTTGGCAATCGTGGAATGTCGCTGCTGCCACAAGTTTCGTTCGGATTTGCCGATTTTCAGTCGTGCTTCCCCGTCACTTTCACTCGACTACTTCCTCCGCATCTAACAATTGTACAGTAATTTTAGGTGGAGTTCACAAATATCACCGTCTGATATGTATTTCTTCAGACCTTCAGTTACAGATATACAAGTTACCGGCCGAAGTCCTTATTAACGTCTACAGCCAGTGAGTTATGTCACACGCTAGTAAAGGTGTACTTACTGTTGATTCTTTGGGTGCGTGCATTTTAAAAGCCGTCCAGGTGGGAGGGAGGAATCTGGTTTTCCGGAAGGAAGTGGTGAGATGGGAGGAGTAGCAGCAGCAGCAGTATGGCCCGTAACGAGGGCGGGCCGAGCCCTCTGCGGCGGCAGCAGGTAGTTTGACAGCCCGACGTCGTTTTTACGAGACGCCCTTATGAGGCCCGGGAACGCCCCCGGGAATTATCCCAGCCATCTCCAGCTCCAGCTCTCCAGAGCGTCAGTGGCTGGAGGCAGTGCAATATGGACGCGTCCCCCAGCAGGGAGGGGCGGCCAGAAATCTGCCACGTGAGCCACGCTCCCAGTGTGAACATCTTGGGGCGCTTTTAGATGGAAGGACGTGCCTCCAGATGCAGATGCGGCTCGCTTTACATTGAATCTTACGGGTACCATCCAAGAGAGGCGCAGAGATTCATTTACGGCTCACTTAAGCAGCCGTGTAAGTTGCCTAGTAAAGCTCCGCTAGAAACTTTACACTGACTAAAATGTGACTCTTGCACATTTAAGCATTCCTTTTAACGTTACACTATTTTCGCAGACAGTTTAAACTTTCTATCTCTCCCCCCCCCCCCCCCCCCTCGATGCTGCTGCATGTTGCACCGAACCGAAGGCAAATCTAGATTCGTGCTCGGAAGCACATACGATGATTAAGACGCTACAAGAATGTTTCGAATAAATGCCGAAGCCTTCATTCAAAGGTGTGATCTGTAACGGTGATGGAGTCTGCAGCTGTGCGCGTCACTGCTCACGCGGCGCACTCACAAAGTGATTTCCAGAAGAATCAAAATGATTCAAATGGCTCTGAGCACTATGGGACTCAACTGCTGTGGTCATAAGTCCCCTAGAACTTAGAACTACTTAAACCTAACTAACCTAAGGACAGCACACAACACCCAGCCATCACGAGGCAGAGAAAATCTCTGACCCCGCCGGGAATCGAACCCGGGAACGCGGGCGTGAGAAGCGAGAACGCTACCGCACGACCCCGAGATGCGGGCGATTTCCAGAAGAATGCAGATAGAGTAAGGCAAGTTGGTGCAGAGAGGAAACTACTGTTTTAACTGAGAATATAAACTCAGGCCACGTATTTTTGACTTCAGGAGTGAAGAAACAGACATGAAGAACACAACAGAAACAGACATGATATAGCAATAAGCGAAACATCCCGCACATTACAAGAATGTAAGCTGCAGACAAAGATAAAGGAAGTAAAATAAACCGAAAACTCTGCGTTGACGGTACTGCAGAGAAAGAAAGTTCATTGTCATCACGAAGAAGAGTTCCACTGGGGACGTTTACGTACCGAAAATATAGTTTTTGGACATACTTCGATTCACTAGTGCCGTGGAATCTTACTCTAGACAATAACCTCTCTAAGAAATAATTGCTTTCTTCATCACACTGTGGAGCTACGTTAGTTTCTGTTGCATGACGTCCAGTTGTGATCGATAATTATCTTCGCTTATCGTCAATTAATTTCTAAACGAAACTTGTCCTCTAAAATAAGTTATCTTCGAAGAAATGTCAAGTGTCCCCTTTACTCCAGTCTCCTTATCCATCACCTTATCCATTTTTTCGCCGAAAATGTTAATCTGCATGTTGTTGTGTTCACTGCCACGGTATGCAATGCAGCAGACGCAGAGAAAGCAAGAAATATTGATTTACTTTCACCACTGGATGGCATGATAGCTTTACCTCTATTCATACAGTTGGGTCTATCCATGTGCGTTTCGTAACGCGTCTAAGCACACACGATTCCCGCCCCCCCCCCCCCCTCTCCCCACCGTTCTTGCTTCAGCGTGCGCTTTGTTGTCCACGAAGGAGCCTCATTCTGCCATTGGGCACGTCAATGCATTGATTGCCCTTCGTCCGCAGTTTCGGTTCGGTACACGTTGTCAAGTGAGCAGCTGCGTTATTTCTGTCCACTATTTATTATTAGTATGCGGCAGGGATGTAACCTGTTAGGACTGAGGTCTGCAAACGTTCAGTGTGACCAACGTAAGGATCGCAAGAAAAAAAATCATTTGTTTTATAAATATTGATTTTATTTAATAAATGAGATGTTTTTTTCATTATTTAATTTCAAATACTCTATGGATTTCACAATTACCTTGATGTATGGCTCGATTTCTGTCGTAGCCAAGCGCAAAATTGCTTCTACATTGATACGGGTCCACCAGTACCTACTTTTTGCTTTGCTAACATTCATTGCGAGCGCAAAGAGTTTGTTCGCAACAGCATGTTCAATAAAACGTATGACTCACCGTCTCTCTCTCTCTCTCTCTTCTCTCTCCCTGCCCTCTTAGAAACACATGCACACGCACACACATTCAGAAATTCGACTGTGAAATAGAAGGAGCTGCCAAGAAAATATGCTTTCAGTTTGTATTTGAAACTAATTTTGTCGTCTGTTGAATTCTGTTTCATCACAGGGTAGGTAATCGAAGATTTTTGTGTCTGAGTAATTCACACATTTCTGTACCACACTAAGTCTGAGTGGATTGTGTGGATAGTGTAAATAGTTTCTCCTTAAAGTACTGTATTATGTTTATGAATATTGCTTTTGTTTTCCACTGTATTTTCTTGTTGACGTCCAGCCTCATAAGGGAGTAAATGTGCTTTGGAACTTCTGTCAGTACGCCCAACTGATTAAAGATCTGTCTACAAGAGGTCCTAGAGTGAACACCACACATTATCCTTTTTAAAGGCTTCTGTGCAACAAAGACTTTCTGCGTGAATGTGAAGTTAGCCAAGAATACGATAGCGTAAGACATTAATCAATGAAAGTAGGAAGAGTGAGTCAATTTTTGGAAATTTTCATTAGCAAAATGTGATATTTTCTTCAGCGTATAAGCTGCAGAACATAGGAGTTCAGTAAGATCTGTATCATATAATTCCTTAAAGTACTGTATTATGTTTATGAATATTGCTTTTGTTTTCCACTGTATTTTCTTGTTGACATCCAGCCTCATAACGGAGTAAATGTGCTTTGGAACTTCTGTCAGTACGCCCAACTGATTAAAGATCTGTCTACAAGAGGTCCTAGAGTGAACACCACACATTATCCTTTTTAAAGGCTTCTGTGCAACAAAGACTTTCTGCGTGAATGTGAAGTTAGCCAAGAATACGATAGCGTAAGACATTAATCAATGAAAGTAGGAAGAGTGAGTCAGTTTTTGGAAATTTTCATTAGCAAAATCTGATATTTTCTTCAGCGTATAAACTGCAGAACAGAGGAATTCAGTAAGATCTGTATCATATGATTTCCAGTTCAGGTTCTTATCAATATAAGCATCCAATAATTTTGAATATTCTCTTCCATTACTGATTTAGTCTCATGGGTTATTTCTAATCGCGTAGTCAGGTCTCGTGCAGTTCCGAATTATACGCGTGGTATTTTATGTACACTCAATGACAGTCCGTTTGTAAAGAAGTAGTTAAATTTCAGGGAAGTATTATTTACATTTTCAAGCTTTGAAATTACTCCTTTAGACTCGATTCTAACACTTGCATCGCCAGCAAAGAGAACTATTTTTTGTCTCGAACATACGATGTAACATCATTTCTGTACAACAAGAGCAAGAGTGGGCTCATTATTGATCTTTGTGGTAAAACTGTACTGATCATTTCTCATTCTGAAGATTCTGTTTCATTGCAAAAAAAAATGGTTCAAATGGCTCTGAGCACTATGGGACTTAACTGCTGTGGTCATCAGTCCCCTAGAACTTAGAACTACTTAAACCTAACTAACCTAAGGACATCACACACATCCATGCCCGAGGCAGGATTCTAACCTGCGACCGTAGCGGTCACGCGGTTCCAGACTGTAGCGCCTAGAACCGCACGGCCATTCCGACCGGCGTTTCGTTGCATATATCACTGATTTTCTTAATGCAACACTCTGCGTTAGATAGAATCAAAACCATTTACCTCCAAGATCTCTGGTGTACTGAAAGGTAGGTGAGAAACCGGTCAATTATTGGCTAATATTCAGATGTACATTTTAATAAAAAGTCTTTCTGTATTAGGACAGTAATGAAACAATCTCTTTTCCAAAGATAAACCTCTTCCAGTTAAAGGACGAATCACACTCATGGACAAATCGAGTTTCTCATGTAAACGAACACACTTGGCGTATCGGTCTTTCTGGTTTCCGGCACTGGGCATGGGTTACGCAAATAAAATGACTTGTCCAAAACTTTCTTTCTAAAGGCAGTTCAGCCTTCTTAAGCGGGACTTGTGGGACTTGGCTCTTAGCTCTGAACACGAACTACTGGAAGCTCACTGGCTCAATGCGCTCAGATGCACACCCTCTTCGGTCATAGGGATAGTAGTACTTTCAGACTGCATGCTATGACTTACCCCTCGCTGTTTCTACTCTCCGAGTCTCAGTGACGCGACAACGATGAACAATTCCTCGCTTCTGATTTCTAACGACACCTGAAACGAAGTCTGTCCCTTACCCATACCAGCCAATGAATGTTCCAACTAGTTTGAAACCAAGACCCCACCCAATCTATCCTTCCTCTAAAATATAAGACGCATGCACACACACACACACACACACACACACACACACACACACACACACACACACAAGCCCACAAGCCTCCTACAAAAAATACCTGCACCAGTGTTATTTCCGTCACTATTCCTATCCTACATATACCAGAAGCACTCTTCATATGATACCCACATGTCATGGAACAATGCACATCGTCAGAATATGAAACATATAGTCATTACCGTTTCTTGGTATTTTATAAAGAAATGTCTTCTTAAAATCCATCTCTGAAAATTGGCATATTGGTCTGCTACCCGCCCACACTCTCCAGTACTGGCTGAGGGTACGGAATGACAACCAATCGACCAACAGTACCATACAGTAACTGCGACTTTGAAGGTAGGAGTGTATACATTGTGATCGGAAACAGTCTGAAAAGTTTGTAATAGTATTACACTGCAGATAGTGCTGAGAAATAACTGTCAAGGAAACAATTCTATAAGTTGCGCCGTTTCCAAGTCATTTAGAACTGACGTTAACCTGTCAACCATCTGCACGCACCAAAATGCGGTAATGCACAGAGAACTGTGGATCCGTGAGCTACCACCTGCTCAAATGCTTACTCGTGTCATTTAAATTGTGTCTTTTTCTGAAGTGATAAATTTAACCTAGGCGAGCAAAAGCTAACTTCAATGCTAAATAACTCGGAAACGGCGCAATGGATCGAAAATTTTCCTTAATAATTATATCCCAGCACAATCTCCCCTGCAGCACCCTTTCACGGTTTTCAGACTGTTTCTGACCACCCTGTCTTTATCCCTTTAACTGAACATCGAGCTGGGATTTAGCGACCTCCATTGATTTCAAATGTTAAAAGTTAAGAAAGATAGAAAACAAATGTGATTAGGAAATATTTAGAAACAATCACAACAGCCAGTAGCTAAAATTCATAGGTGGACAGGAGAATACGGGAACTTTATCGCAAACTGGGACGTATTACAGACAGTGTACTACACAGATGCCAGGGAAGATATTTTCCGAAGATATGACATGTTTCTGAATTAAAACGATGTAGCGCTGTAGTTGGAAATGTCTGGCTACAGTGTTCCAAGATAAGTGCTTACTACACCGACGTAAAAAGAAATTAGTACACCTGGAAAGACAACGTCGATTTTGATCCGATGGCGGTGAATGCCACCTAGTCAACAGTAGAGGTACTGATAATGGTTTATACGTCGTCTGCCAACAGATAGCATAGTGGTATAGCTACCAGAGCACCATCTGTGTCTACCTTTTAACCGGGAATGCCCACAGCCAGAAGGCTCAGTGTGGTGTAAACGTGTCAAGAGGCAAGCAGGCAGGCAGGCAGCCATGCCACTGCGGCGCAGTCATGATTCATACAGCCAACTGAACGTATCTGAAAGGGCTCAAATTGGTGCCTTTCCAATGGCGGAATGGTCATTTTCGAGAATTGACACACAGGTCGGACGTGTTTCCTCAGATGTGCAACAACGCTGGTATCAGTGGTCACGTGAAGATTCTCACAGCTATAGACGAGGTCCTGGAGGTCCACTCGGCACAGACGCCCGCCTGAATCGTCGTCTTATATAAGCAGCAGTGGCGGATCGTACAACTGCCACGGCACAGGTAAGAGGGCTTGTCAGCCCAGACATGTCAACACGAATTGTTCCGAACCGGTTATTAGCGGTGGGACTACGGGCATGCACACCTCTAGCGCGTCCTCCACTCACGCCACAGCATCGACATGCACGGCTGTACTGGTACCAACAGAGAAGTAGTAATGGTGCGCCGTGGTCTTCAGCGACGAAATCAGATTCTGCTGCACACTTGT
This sequence comes from Schistocerca cancellata, assembly GCF_023864275.1. Classification (NCBI taxonomy): domain Eukaryota; kingdom Metazoa; phylum Arthropoda; class Insecta; order Orthoptera; family Acrididae; genus Schistocerca; species Schistocerca cancellata. The sequence continues at coordinate 390,734,060 of NC_064627.1, forward strand.
GATAGTCGTTTGCGTGTACGACATAAACATGGTGAGCGCTGTACGATTTGTGATGTGATATGCTACAACTGTTGTTCACCTTTGGTGTTTCTGGAGGAGAGACTAACCAATATTCGGTACGTGCAGAATGTTGTTAGCACCGGTCTTTTGCCGTTATTACAACAGGAAAGTGATGTGTTGTTCCAAAATGGTAATGCTCGCCCACATACTGCCCGTGAAACTGAACGTGCCCTGCAAGACTTTTCTGGATTCTAGCACGTGTGGGATATGATGGAATGTGAAGGGACTCGTGTGACTTGTCAGCCAACAACTCTTACAGAACTACATGAGCAGGTCGAGAGGCGTGGCATAACGTGTCTCAACACAGTATTCGCCATCTGTACGATCGACTGGATGACAGTCAGCGGCTGCATTGCCGCCCGTGAAGGCTACACCACGTACTAATATTGGGTCGATACCTGGTACCTCAGAAACGCTCGTGCTGTTCATCTTTAAATATACTTCATATACTCTATATGCACTGTTGCAACAATAAATCTTGAGTGAAGTGGTTGTTGCTTGGTTTGCTGCATAGGACCAAACAGCGAGGTCATCGGTCCCATAGGACTAGGGAAGGATGGGGAAGGAAGTCGGCCGTGCACTTTCAAACCAATCATCCAGGCATTTGCCGGAAGCGATTTAGGGAAATCACGGAAAACCTTAATCAGGATGGCCGGACGCGTCCTCCCGAATGCGAAAATTTGGAAATTTCTGCTAAGTTCCTACGAGACCAAACTGCTGAGTTCATCACTACTTAATCAGACTAACTTACGCTAAGGACAACACACACACACACACACACACACACACACACACACACATGTCCAAGGGAGAACTCGAACCTCTGATGGGTAAGCCGCGCGAACCGGGCCAAGGCACCATCAGACCTCGTGGCTACGCCTCGTGGCTCAAGAATGCGAGTCCATTGTGCTAACCATCTCGAGTGAACTGGGAATCTCTAAAAAGGTGTACTGACTTTTTCTTTCGGCTGTGCAACTGTTGCAGGTATTACGTCCAGGAACGTTAATTACAAAGTGAATCAATCCGTGCGCGACAGTGCACTATACTAACATGCTCAAAAAAGCCGCTCACGAAAATGCGATTGTTCAGGAGGTCGACAGACCACATAGATAATGGGTCAATTATCTGGGATAATCCTTGACCTAGCGAGAATTTATCTACCAATCGGAAGAACGAGTATACTGTAGTTATCCTATAGCAGAGCGTCAAAATTTAAACACTACACGCTACCTCCAGCCCACGCAAATTTAGCAAATCACTTAGCTCTTTTGCATTAGGAAAGATATTGTGCGGACTTAAGCAGCTTATAAAAGCACCATTTATTCAAGAGTGCTTCCTGAGAAAACCTCGAAAAGCCCTGAATTTTAGATACAAAGGTACTAATTGTGAAGCTCGCCACTTGTATAATTTCTATTCATGGCACATCTTCGAAATTTTTACCATGTATTTTTAAGATGATATTCTCTGAGAAATTCGAAACTTTTGTCAACCTCACTACACGTGGAGGGTAAAAATCGTACAGGGAAACCAAGAGATGAATACACTAAGCAGATTCATAAGGATGTAGGTTGCAGTAGGTACTGGAAGATGAAGAAGCTTTCACAGGAAAGAGTAGCATGGAGAACTGCATCAAACCAGTCTCTGGACTGTAGACCACAACAACAAACAACAACGTGCAGTTTAGATATCGCAATGATTAGCTGAGTAAAACTGACTGTTGGCTGGCCCTGTCTTGCGCTTGTGAACAGTGTTGTCAAATGAAACTTCACACTTCATGAAATACAAAATTTGAAATATAGGAAACGAATCTAATTAAATGCCAGAAGAAACTAATTATGTGCTCAACGAAAACTATACAACTAAAATTCAGTACCGAAGTACATTATGGACGTTGCATAATATGAAACGGCACGTTCGACTTGGAATACTCACGAAAATAAATTACTGCTCTACTAGGAAGAAAATAACTGTTTGAAATTTGCAACACTGTTCATTGAAGATTAATCTGATTGCTAGCCGACACCTGACAATTCTGACTCCACATTGCTTGCTCAGAAATGCAAGGTGAGATCTCCCTGAAATGAGGCTGACTTACCTGTTTTGTGTGTGAAACACTGACATTTTCTAAAGCGAATACAAGACAGCAGATGCAGAAGCTAAAGGAACATAAACCACTCACTACTAGAAACTACGCACTAATAATTTATTTCCTTTCCTTTCCTTTCCTTTCTTTTCTTTCTTTCGTCAGGAACAACCTGTGACTTCGTGTGGCGTAAAGTGCACTAAATACACCACAAAATATTTAGAACTTCACCTCGAATTATGGTAGTGGAGTTTACTGTAAAGAAAATCGTTCTTGAGAAATCAAACTCCGTTTATTGACAAAAAGACTGAACAACATAAGAAGATTCTAATAATTATAAAAGTCTCTCATTACAGAATTTACAAACTTTTCAAACAGTTGCGTTAAGTGCTACATAATGAAAACAAACAGATGAAATTAACACTAAACCAGAATGTTATTAGTTATCTAAGGGACAAACACTTCTTTCAGTTAACAGTTCTGACAAACATACATTTAATTATTGCTCATGCATTGGTTACCTTGAAAAATTCCTCCAAAAATCATCTCCATCAAAAGAAACGATCATGCCCTTTTACAAACAAATCTTCATCTTTATAATAAAGTATTCCAGATATTTTATTTCAGATTCACACGTATCAAATCTCCTTTCTTAAACAATCGACTGCTCGCTACTACGCCTCAAATAAGAATAACCCAGCGCTGCACAACTGACTGACCAGCAGGTCAACCACAAATAAAACTAAACAAGGAGTCATGCAGTGCGTTCATTCATCCTTGTCCCAGTACAGTAGAGGAAAATTATTTACAACAGCAGAAAGCAGACGATAACCTTACACCTGTTGCGTGGTACCTAATTACGCAGTCATCATGAACCCCACTACACAGCAGTGAAAGAGGCGTGGAACCAACTCTTCGTACATGGAAAATGTTTTCTTCTCTCCCTCGTCATACTTGCACTTACGCTTAGGTACTATTTCAGGAAAAAGGAAGTAACCGATAGGTTTAATGGCTATTTATTTCTAGATACTCTTCGAAGAACTATACATTTATTTTAAACTTCTACTGTCAGGTATCTAACATCTGCTTGAACAAGATGCGTCTGTGTACGGATTTTTTTATTCAGTATTTCAGTCAGTTACACGCCAATATGGTCTAAAATGTATAACTTTACAATCACAGCACATCCTTCTTAGTTTATACTCTGACGCCCGCAGTTTTCGAACAAAAGTCACCTACACCACATCGTTCACACAACATCCTAATAGTGCACACGTCTCTGTAGAAGGAAAGATTTATCCTGGCAGCTTACAAAATATTCAAAAACATTACTACGTGTTTTTCTTAGAACAATGCTGGTTTCGTTATACTTGTGGTATACTGGAGCATTTAAGTACTGTATTTCTCATCCTCACTTATCTTCGTTTGTGTGATATTAAATCTGTCTAGAATAGCATGTTGGAAACAGATTCTTGTCAACCTTCAGCGCAACAACAACATGATAATTTAAATCATGTTCGTGTAGATGTTCTGAATCAAAATTCTTTTCAAAATTAAGGAATCGTCTTGTTGTCTACATAAGGTACATCTTCATCTACATCTACATCTACATCTACATTTATACTCCGCAAGCCACCCTACGGCATGTGGCGGAGGGCACTTCACGTGCCACTGTCATTACCTCCCTTTCCTGTTCCAGTCGCGTATGGTTCGCGGGAAGAACGACTGCCGGAAAGCCTCCGTGCGCGCTCGAATCTCTCTAATTTTACATTCGTGATCTCCTTGGGAGGTATAAGTAGGGCGAAGCAATATATTCGATACCTCATCCAGAAACGCACCCTCTCGAAACCTGGACAGCAAGTTACACCGCGATGCAGAGCGCCTCTCTTGCTGAGTCTGCCACTTGAGTTTGCTAAATATCTCCGTAACGCTATCAGGCTTACCAAATAACCCTGTGACGAAACGCGCCGCTTTTCTTTGGATCTTCTCTATCTCTTCTGTCAACCCGACCTGATACGGATCCCACACTGATGAGCAATACTCAAGTATAGGTCGAACGAGTGTTTTGTAAGCCACCTCCTTTGTTGATGGACTACGTTTTCTAAGGACTCTCCCAATGAATCTCAACCTGGTACCTAGCCCGCATCTCGTGGTCGTGCAGTAGCGTTCTCGCTTCCCACGCCCGGGTTCCCGGGTTCGATTCCCGGCGGGGTCAGCGATTTTCTCTGTCTCGTGATGGCTGGGTGTTGTGTGCTGTCCTTAGGTTAGTTAGGTTTAAGTAGTTCTAAGTTCTAGGGGACTGATGACCATAGATGTTAAGTCCAATAGTGCTCAGGTCCATTTGAACCATTTTTTTCAACCTGGTACCCGCCTTACCAACAGTTAATTTTATATGATCATTCCACTTCAAATCGTTCCGCACGCATACTCCCAGATATTTTACAGAAGTAACTGCTATCAGTGTTTGTTCCGCTGTCATATAATCATACAATGAAGGATCCTTCTTTCTATGTACTCGCAATACATTACATTTGTCTATGTTACATTGAGTGTGTAAAAGCACGGAAACAGTTTTGTAGTTATTGCTAAGCTGGAAATCCATGTACACTGTAACGAGATAGTGCGTTCTACTCAAGACAAAGTATTACGATCGACATTAAAAGATGTCCTGTATTCCAACTGTGATGCAACAAAATCCACGACAAGATCCAATGACGGACTTAAAACATCGCTTCGCTCGTGGAGATTGTCCGACCTGCAGAGATTTTTCGTTCTTGTTTTTATTTAATCAAAGTTTTAAGTTGTTCACAAATTGCAACACCATCTAAGCTTTTCACGCCACTTAGAGCTACCAAGCATGATATTTTCCGAATGTACTTCTAACCAAAAATCGATTCTTGTAGCTGGAGTCAAGACTTCTTGTTAATCACGCCTTTTTCGTCGCTGGAAATATTTCTAAAGCATCTCTCACCTATAACAAATATTTCTTTATATCTAATTGAGAAGTGAAATACCAATCTCCAAAAATTAAGCTTTAACATTTTTTTAATGTAACGAAATATATTCTTAAAAGTACGCAGCTCGTGGTCTAGTGGCTAGCCTTGCTGCCTCTGGATCAAGGGCTCCCGGTTTCGATTCCCGGCCGGGTTGGAGATTTTCTCTGGCCTGGGTCTGAATGTCTGTGTTGCCCTCCTCACTACATCGTTACCATCATCATTCGTGACAGTGGCTAGATTAGATTATGTAAAAGGTAGAACTGTGTAAAACTTGGGACTTTTTACGGGCGCTGATGACCGCGCAGTTGAGCGCCCCACAAAACCGATCATCATTTTCTTAAAAATTTTCACCCTTGTTGCACTCCCTTAGGGTTTAAATTTCCAGAAACGCTGAAGCAATTTTTTTTAAATTTCTAGTCAAGAAGTCAACACAAATTATCACAGACGTGGCGTTAAAAATCATTTATTAGTTCTTTAGTAATCATTTATTTTCAAAAAAATGTTCAGCCCCTATTTTATCTCCTTAGTAGTTGTATTTCCAAAAATGTTGAAACTCGAAACACTTATTTCTTTATTTCTGATCGAGAAACCAAATACCAATTTTCGTAGATCTAGCTTCAAAATTGCCTTAATAGCGACAATTAATAGAAAACCTTCATTCTCTATTTAACTCCGATACTCCAATAGGATTGGAATTTAGAAAAAAAATTCCTTCTTAAGCGACGTCTGTAGTATAGGATCCACACCTGCTCCAAGTTTCAAGTTTCTATCCTTAGCGGTTTGGGCTGGGCTATGTTGAGTCAGTCAGTTAGGACAATGACTTATATATACATAGAGATTGTGTGTAATCAGGACTGTTGATTACATTATAGCAAAACTTAGATTGGATAGCTGAAAATATCGCCACAAAATACATTGCGTCGAGTTTCACAAAAATGATTTTTACACTTCCTTTTACGATCCATTCTGCTACTCTCCTTGTCAACTAAGCTCTCTCCCATTTATTAGAGAAACATTTTCTCAGAGAATATGCAATAAGTTATTGCAAGCAGCTCCGATAATTCATCTGCGGATTGGGCAGAAAAATTGACGCAGGTGCTTATAGAATCACGAGGCGTTGTTTGCTTTGAATATCTGGTCTGTTGTTAGAGAGCGACGATTAAGCAGATGAAATGCTTTTCGCACGTAGTGTGAACTAAAACACTTGACAACAGAAGCCAATATTTTGGTAGTCAATTTTGCTTTTGTCATTTTCCGGAATCCTTCAATCATATGAACAGGAACTCCGAGTGACTTACTATTTTGACATAAAATAAATTTTGATAATTTAAAATACCGCAGAAATGTTTAATTTTTATTGCTATAATCACTACTATGGTGTTTAAAACAAATTTCTTTTCTTTGTAACTCTTTTAGCTTTATACTTACACTGAACTTTGAACTCACTACAGGTAGTACTTTCGTAGGTCTTCTTTAGTCTTTCTTTTATGCTCTATATATTCTTTATATTTAGGTATACCACTCGGTACACTTGTTTAGTGATTGTAATAAACAATGCGCCTAACGGATGGTGCCGAGTGCATGGTCTATTCTGTACCGACTTATATGTATTGCATTCCATGCACGACTGTTCGCCGATGAACAGAGAAAACTGAGCTAATACATTCGTTAAACGTAATTCGCCTATATTCACCCATATCCAGGCACAGCCATACTGCTTGAGACTGTTCCGAGCCGGCCGGAGTGGCCAAGCGGTTCTAGGCGCTACAGTCTGGAACCGCGCGAGCGCTACGGTCGCAGGTTCGAATCCTGCCTTGGGCATGGATGTGTCTGATGTCCTTAGGTTAGTTAGGTTTAAGTAGTTCTAAGTTCTAGGGGACTGATGACCTCAGCAGTTAAGTCCCACAGTGTTCAGAGCCATTTGAACAATTTGACTGTTCCGAGAACGGAGTGTCGGTCTCTCTGACACTAAATCCAGCTGACAGCCAGCTGTGCAAAGCATCTCCTGTGAGCTTCTATTCATTACAGGCACATGTTGCACCAAAGCATCGTACTATTGTTATTATTAATACCTTGTTTACTGCAAATAATTTGAAGGATATACTGGTTCAAATGGCTCTGAGCACTATGCAACTTAACTTCTGAGGTCATCAGTCGCCTAGAACTTAGAACTAATTAAACCTAACTAACCTAAGGACATCACACACAACCATGCCCGAGCCAGGATTCGAACCTGCGGCCGTAGCGGTCGCTCGGCTCCAGACTGTAGCGCCTAGAACCGCACTGCCACTCCGGCCGGCGAAGGATATACTGATAATGGTTACGCTACGCATCAGTATTTGTAAATCCTTGTAATTCTTGTTCAGTAGGTTTAGTTATAGACAAGTGAGTCGTTAGTCAAAGGCTTGATTCTCGCTTCAGGTACAAGAGCTTCCGCGTTCAATTCCCGACGTACCCTAGATTTTTATGAAAAATAATTTCTTGGGAATGATGAACTGGCGATGGCTTAATGCGTTGTACGATAGTGGTAACACATTCTTTGTTTTTGGTCCAGTCTTATTAGTGAATGTATACGTTGTACCAAGTACCTGTCTCTATATTCTCAGCTGATCTCAGATGATTGACTTTACTAATACTGCCAACATAAGATGACCTCCGCTTTCGCTTTCTAAGCTTGGAAACACAAGCTGATATCAGAAGTTCAGGGAAGTTATTCATAGCGTACAGGCAAAATCTAATGCTGGACACCACTTGTGTACATAGACGACCGTGACAGTTAAGCCTCATAGTTTATCTACGATCCATGGCTTTGACTGGACAACTATATCCCTGCAGTTTTAACAGTTATTGTAGATCTGCTTTTCACTCTCGATTTCCGACACACTGAAACTCTGCCTAAGCTATGGTGTGGATTTACTAAAAGTTACACTTGTCTATTTGCGATGGGCCATCTGCTGTCATCATATTCCGTGAATCACAAGTAAGATATACGTAGGCACAAAATAATCCGAACTAGAGGAAGGTTTTCACAACAACTATATGATAAACGACGAAAACAACGCTACAATCGTCGTTACCTTGAACGATTCACATGAACTCGAATGCGTCGCAGAATGTGTCTACACTGCTTGTTATGTTAACAGATATCTTTTTGGATTTTAATGCAGTTCCATATTTCTTATTCAAGATCTGTTTTCTTCACACATTCAACTCTTCTTTTTGGCGGAGAATCAATCACTACATATTTTCTCTTTCGGAAAGGAAGAACTTTAGCGTTCCAGTAGGGACACGGGCTGAGAAGCAAAACGTACTGTATTTTTTAAAAGATTTGCCTCATAATTTATGTGGAGTTATTTAGAGAACCCACGGAGTCTGATTTGCGCTTTGCCTTAGGAAATAAAGAGTTCACTGTCTTAACAACTGCCATACCTCGCTCATGCATAGTACAGCGTTCACGTTACGTTGAGATGCACAAAGGACATCTTGGAAAACCACTGTAATTCTCACAAAACGTAGATCCGCCCTGCCTTCCTCTGTGTCAATGTTGCCTGGCTATCCATTCGATCAAAGCTTTGCCCTTCCCTCTAAATTCTTGGCCTTGTTTTCCGCATTCGTTTACTTTTAATTGGATCCTTCATAATCTCATAAAATTCGCACCCCTCATTAGCTACACTGAACATCTGTCTGCAAAGTAGGTTGCAACAGTCCCATTGTTTCCCCAATGCCACAAATTCTGGATAAGCTGCCGCACCTGTACCAACACATCGCACCATCCCTACACACACACACACACACGCACACACACACACACACACACACACACACACACTACGAGTATATCCTATCCCAAGGAGCTTCAACCGATTCCTCCTTCCTGACAGTAAAAGCTTCGATATTTACGTATCATGTCAACTATAACGAGTCCTACCTATTCCTCTCTCCATCAGGGTTCGCCCTTCCCTCTGGCACTACTTCTCTTCATACTACGTCCTTGCACACATATCAAACTCCTTCCCCTTTCTGATATCCCACTCTCCACCTCAACACTGACCTTCTTTTCGATACATGGTACCTAGCGGCTCCCTTCATCCTTACGGAACACCTAACACCTAATGTTTCTCCTACGCAAAAACATATTTTACCCAATGGAGGTCCTTCAACGCCTTTATGAATAGACAGAGTTCCTTTTTAAAGGACGTCAGCGTTTCTGCACCGTGTTTTAAACATATATTATGTTTTTATTTTTGTCCTTTAGTCTTTTGTTGTAAACAAAAAAAGAATATGATTGGATTTATTTTATACAAATAACATTAAAATGTATCATTTTACAGATTTTAAGAATACTTTTAAATGTTACAGTTTCTAATAACATCTGTTTCACCTTTTTGTATATTTTAAAGTTATAGACTTCACCTTCGAGGCAAAGGAAATAAAATAGCACCAAAAAGAAAAATAATTACTTGAATAAAAATTAATTTTTAATATAGCAGGTTTTTAAATCGGACTAAAAAGTATAAATTAATTGTGCCTACCCCCATTCAAATCTCTAACCCCATACAGATAGTGCTGCAAATTTTTGATTGTGAATTTTTAATGGATAGGAAAATTTGTACAATTTAAAACGAAAAAGGTCTGTGCATACAACAGATAATAGTAAGGAGATGAACTATTCATTTACCAATTAGTAAATAATACAACAGTAAGGACATAAACTATTCATGCATCAGTTAGGTAGTGCATGCACCCCACACTTCTTGTTTTAAATCTTATAAGTATTTTCATATTTATTAAAAATTTTCATTACTATATAGTGTTTTGAAGCTGTATAGGGCTAGGAGCTATTACTTTATACTTTTTAGTATGATTTAGAAACGTGGTACACCAAAAATTTATTTTTATTTATATAATAATTTACTGCGTTTTAGTTGTGTGTGTGAAATTTTTCAGTGGATTTTGAACATATTGATGAGATTATAAGAGAGACATGAGTTAAATTTCAGATATATTTCAGTTTCTGTTCACCTATTAACATCTGAAATAGAATAGCGTTATACATACCCACTAATAATACCTCAGTCTGTTTAATTGTTGTTTCCCTAAACAAAAAAAGCAAGCCAAATTAATCATATATGAATTTTATAGGAATTTCATTTCAGTGCTGCCGTTATACCTGCAGCTTTGCCCAGTGCACATATTGCACTAATCTCCTCCTCACCTTTCTATCTGCCCATTTCCTTCTTCCCCTCTCTCTGTCCCTCTGCTCCTTCCCTCTGTCTCCATCTGTTACTGCCTCTCCCTCTCTGTTTGTCCATCTCCTCCTCCCATCTCTCTCTGTCTCTCTCTCCTCCATTCACCCCTACCAATCTTCTCCTTCCCCTTGTATTTGTCCATCTCATCCTCCCCTACCCCACTGTCCACCTCCTCTTCCCCACTCTGTCTGCTCAGCTTTGTGTTCTGCATATATACCACTTGAAATTGTGATACTACCTACATAAGATGCTGGTCATGCAAGGTAGCCCACACGTCAAGTGTTACCAACTTTTTTCACCGCACCCCCACCCCTACCGAATAGACCGACAAGAAAGTGAATTAATATTGCATTGTCATCCAACTGTAAGCTATGGTTAAAATTTTAGGTGCCTAGCTCAGCAGAAAGTTAGTTTAAAATCAGTTGCAAAATTTTATTGAACAGACAAAGACAAGAGAGCAAACTAATAAGCTTGTGGTAAAAAGAACATTTTAAAAAGAGAACTCATGGTTCCAGCTGCTAGTCCAGAATATGAAGTAAGGTCACAACATGGCTACAGCAACTTCAATTTTTCACACGTGACAAAGCTCACAATCACAAACAATGTTGTCCTTGTGAAGGACTATACTGAAGATATTCACCAAGGCTCAATAAAATGTTCTGTTCAGTGGGGTGTAAAGTTCAAATTTTTGCAGTGTGTGACACCCCAGTCACAGTTCATGAGCAGAGTTAACAACGTTGACGTTCTAAATTGTGACACACTTCTTTAAAACAATGTTGATATTTCCCAAAAAACACAGAAAATATCCAGGTGTAATGTACATGTTTAATGATACATTAGGCTGGCTGATGGAAATTTTTCTGTTACGTAGCCTGGTGCATTATTCTGTGAATTTAAACTGGGATTTTGCTACAAAAGATATCTCATGTCACCACCTGAACTGATCTACCACTTAATTAGCCTGAACATTTGCTTGGTAAGAGAAAAACAGTTGATAGATAGGCTTCAATTCAGGAAAAATTAATGAAATTTTGACATACCTTGATAATAATCGATTAATTTTTTTGGGTAATCAGCTTGAGAAATGCTCTTTTAAACGGTAAAAATTATGCACTTGCTGGTGTAGATGATCCTTGATAGGAAACTGGATAAATACAGGGTGAGATACTGAACAACAGGAATGCCTTTACATTTATTTCAAGATTAATTCTTTAAAATGGAAGCACATGAATAAAAGTATGTTTCAAAGAAAAACCTTAGCGTACCATGGAATGATGGTACTGAATATTATCGGTAAAAACGGGCTGAAATGCATACTTGAATAACACGATCATTTGAAATCTAGAGTGTTGTGGGACAGATGGATTGATTATACATGCACGCATTCAAGATAACCATTCATCACACAGAAGAAGTTGCTCAATGATTTAATAAATTAAACAAAATCTAAATTGAGTTAGTTAGACACCAGCCTCGACGGTCGAATACTTTAACAGAAAATTTATTAAAAAGAATTATGAAGAACTGCGCAAGATTAAAATTAAGAGCATGAATACGAACTAAGTCCTGTGAATAATTCTTCCAAAAGGTAGGAGACACCGAAAATCACAAGTTATCACGTGGTTACCCACTATAAAGAAACGATAAAATATACAAAAAATTACTACAAGAAATATCAAAAATTCAACAATATATTATGGGAATTTATTTAAACAAGGAAACTGTTTCATTCGCAAGCATACAATGCCAAGCTACAATCTCACGAACAAAGTACATGACTACCAAACATACACAAAGAAAACTCACAAAAATCTGCACAAAAGACTGTGGCCTTGTACAAACATGACTACCTAAAGTTAAAACCATAGGCATTGGTCATAATCAGTTTCACCATTTATTCAGCAATCTAGTCACAGTCACAGATCCAAGTAGCCTCATGCCCCACATTCCCAAATTTGTAGAGAATGAAGAAAACACTGCTCTAAATTCCAAAAATCGCAAAATTATTCTCAATTCCTGCTTAGGCAAGATATTCCGAGTTATTCCATAAAACCTGAAACCTACTAAGAAATGAATTAAGGACTCAGTTAAGCTAAAACTTACCCATACAGAATTACAGCACTAAGGACTAAAACTAGATGTTACCTCTTCAACGATTCCCAGCGCATTGAGGCAGCTAGCTACTCACCCACTGTCCCTTCCGCGGACCCGAAGTTGGCGTACAGACAATATGGACTTTCTAACTGTACCACCTTAACAAACGCAACGGATCATCACTCGCCGTTGTCTCTCGGACCCAGAAGAATTCCCTTTTGCTGTACACATGAGTTTGCTAAGCCGTCTCTACATTCAGAGAAACTTACTCCAAGTCGAAAGATATACAGACACTCCACCTGACTATTAAACACACTTCCAAGCAGACAACCAGATGTATGAAACAAGGAAGACATAGCGTGAAAATGCAGTGTATGATGACTGCTTTTCTGTATCAGATTAAACTCTTAATATGTACGAGCTGCGGTGGAAAATGATTTAAATATGAAATATAATTTAGATACGGTAATTTAGACTGAAATCCACCATGGCTGCATGGCTGCCAGGTATACACTATGTGATCAAAAGTAACCGGACACCCCCAAAACATACGTTTTTCATATTAGGTGCATTGTGATGCCAGTTACTCCATATCAGCGATCTCCGAGGTCATTAGATATCGTGAGAGAGCAGAATGGGGCCTCCGCGGAATCTTGGACTTCGGATTTGGTCAGGTGATTGGGTGTCACTTGTATCATACGTCTGTAGGCGAGATTGTCACACTCCTAAACATACCTAGGTCCACTGTTTCGCCGGCCGAAGTGGGCGAGCGGTTAAAGGCGCTACAATCTGGAGCCGCACGACCGCTACAGTCGCAGGTTCGAATCCTGCCTCGGGCATGGATGGGTGTGATGTCCTTAGGTTAGTTAGGTTTAAGTAGTTCTAAGTTCTAGGGGACTTATGACCACAGCAGTTGAGTCCCATAGTGCTCAGAGCCATTTGAACCATCCACTGTTTCCTATGTGATAGTGAAGTGAAAACGTGAAGGGACACGTACAGCACAAAAGCGTACAGGCTGACCTCGTCTGTTGAATGACAGAGACCCCTGACAGTTGAAGAGGGTCGTAATATGTAATAGGTATGGGTCTGTCCAGACCATCACACAGGAATTCCAAACTGCATCAAGACCCACTGCAAGTACTATGACAGTTAGACGGGAGGTGAGAAAACTTGGAAAACTTGGATTTCATGGTCGAGTGGCTGCTCATAAGCCACACATCATGCCGGTAATTGCCAAACGATGCCGCGTTTGGTGTGAGGAGCGTAAAGATTCGACGATTGAACAGTGGAAAAACGTTGTTTGGGGTGACGAATCACAGTGCACAATGTGGCGATCCAATGGCAATGTGTGAGTATAGCGATTGTGCGGTGAATGTCATCTACCAGCGTGTGTAGTGTCAACAGTAAAATTCGGAGGCGGTGATGTTATGGTGTGGTCGTGTTTTGCATGTAGAGGGCTTGCACCCCTTGTTATTTTGCGTGGCACTGCTGCGCTAGTACTAGTATTAGTCGTAGGAAAAAGGAAATTTTATTAAAATTCAATGAACGTGTGGTTGGACGATAGAATCTGGGGCCGCTGTCGGAGTGTTGTAACAGTCGACAGCCGGTAGGCCAGACAGTGCAAACATGGCACTTGCGAGCGCGCTGCTGCGACGGCGCTATTGCGTGCACGATTTGTTTTGTGTGAAGCAACAACAACGCAGAAAACCGCAGCGTTGCTTGAAGTTATTGCGATATGAGGCGAGGTACTAGGCCAGAGCCAAGTGGCGATTTGTAGATGGCTGAGATGTGGGAATTTATCCCTGCCATAGTTTCTATCTCTCCCTGACACTATGTTACAAGCGAGGGGAAAAGCAGTTTAAATAGTCAGGTACTTTACCTTGAGGGAGGGTGTGCCAGGTCAGACGAGGATCAGGTCGGGCCTGTGCTGGTCTACGCTTATAGGGGCCAGTCTGGCAGTGATATTGTAAATACTCTGTGTAACCTGTTCTTTATTTCTATGGACTTGTTAAGGCTGTATTCTACCTCCAGGGACACATCCCTGGGATTGGATGGAATGGCAGCCGGGTATGTGGAGACTGCACAGTCTGCCTGAAGCAGTGACAGTGACAGTGTGTTGTGGCGTAGCAAGACAGCCACGCCACTCGGAAGTAGCCGAAATGCACGCGTTACACTCACGCAGATGGGCGTGAGGTCTGAAACAGGATACTTAATGAATGCTATAAAGAAAAGTACGTAGTTCCAGGAATACTTAACTTCAACCCATCATTTGTATACAGCATTCTTGATGATACAACTGAGACTCTCTATAGAAATGGTTAATGGCGCCGTGCTAGGTCGTAGCCATGGACTTAGCTGAAGGCTATTCTAACTATCTCTCGGCAAATGAGAGAAAGGCTTCGTCAGTATAGTCGCTAGCAAAGTCGTCGTACAACTGGGGCGAGTGCTCGTACGTCTCTCTAGACCTGCCGTGTGGTGGCGCTCGGTCTGCAATGACTGACAGTGGCGACACGCGGGTCCGACATGTACTAATGGACCGCGGCCGATTTAAAGCTACCACCTAGCAAGTGTGGTGTCTGGCGGTGACACCACACAGTGGTCTGAGGGAGTCCAGGACGGGCCATGTTCGCTTCCCATCTGGTGTACTGATGTCCAGGCAAGGCGTACGCTGCAAGAGGCTCAGCAGCGCTGAGCAGCGTTGGAGACGGCGGTGAGTGTTGCCGTCCAGCAAGCACCACTAGCGGCAAGTTGCGGCACTGCATCCAGGAGGGCGCGGATTTGAGTCCGGTTCTGTCCTGGGAGAAGCGGAAGCCGGTGACCAGTACATCCAGCTTCGTCCCATGCTCGGACACAGCAGGCCGAATGGGGTAAAGGGCAGTGAGGACCGGGGACTGTGACAGTCTCTGAAATAGCGGGCACCAGCACGGTAAAAGGCACAATGCTCGCCGGGCGGCGACCGGACAGAGCACAGCCGACTTACAACTGAGTAACCATGTTGACACCAACAGGGGCACTGGCATAGTGTCAGCACATCAGGATTTGCTGATCCGGCTGGACTCGCGGAACAGCGCGCGGGCGGCACACTGGAGCTCCGCTGCACTCACCAAACACTGTAAATTATTCGAATAAAGAAATGCTACCAAATACCGCTGTATCAGTCTGCACTGCCCCTTGCTGCTATTGAACTTGCATAGCCGACAGTTGAAGAGGGTCATAATGTGAAATAGGCAGACATCTATCCAGACCATCACGCAGGAATTCCAAACTGCATCAGGATCCACTGCAAGTAGTATGACAGCTAGGCAGAAGGTGAGAAAACTTGGATTTCATGATCGAGTGGCTGCTCATAAGCCACCCATCACGCCGGTAAATGCCAAACGACGCCTTGCTTGGTGTGAGGAGCGTAAACATTGTACGATTGAACAGTGGAAAAACTTTGTGTGGAGTGACGAATCATGGTACAAAACGTGGCGATCCGATGGCAGAGTGTGGGTATGGCGAATGCCCGCTGAATGTCATCTGCCAGTATGAGCAGTGCCAACAGTGAAATTCGGAGGCGATGGTGCTATGGTGTGGTCGTGATTTTCACAGAGGGGGCTTGCACCCCTTGTTGTTTTGCATGGCACTATCACAGCACAGGTCTACGTTGCTGTTTTACGGACCATCTTGCTTCCCACTGTTGAAGACCAATTCGGTGATGGCGATTGCGTCTTTCAACACGATAGAACACCTGTTCATAATGAACGGCCTGTGGCGGAGTGGTTACACGACAATACCGTACCTGTAATAGACTTGCCTGCACAGAGTCCTAACCTGAATCCTACAGAACACCTTTGGGATGTTTTGGAACGCCGACTTAGAGCCAGGCCTCATCGACCGACATCGATACCTCTCCTCAGTGCAGCACTCTGTGAAGAATGGGCTGCCATTCACTAAGAAACATTCCATCACCTGAGTGATTGTATACCTGCGAGAGTGGAAGCTGTCATCAAATCTAAGAGTGGGCCAACGCCATTTTGAATTCCAGCATTACCGATGGAGGACACGACGACTTGTAAGTCATTTTTAAGTCAGATGTCCGGATACTTTTGATCACATAGTGTACTTCGAAACTCAGTGATAATAGCAAACGTAATGACTTGCCCTGCAAGCTGAAGGGCGTGTTTCATGGAAAAACTTCGTTTAATATTAATGAAGGCACGTTCTTAACTAAACGCTTTGCCTTTTTTCGCTGTCCTAGCATTCTCCGCTATTTACGATCCAGGCATGTTTAGAGCGAGACAAACGCGCGCCAGCGTTCGTAATAACTCGACGTAATGCAGACGCTGGAGAGCAACGTTAAGGAATGAACGTGGCGGAAGGCGGAGCTGGCGTCGCGTTCTGCGGGACGCCTCCACAGGAACAGCTGGCGCTGCTTTTAGCGCCGGCACGCGCAGCGGAGTGGAGTGGCCGCCCACGCGGCAGCTGCTGCTGCGGGCCCGCTCATTACGCGCGATACACATCTCCCTACTGGCGCAGCGCGGTCCCTCCTCTGAACGCCAGCGGAAACTATCTTTTATTCATGCTATTAAGCGTAACTTGAAAAGCGCCGCGACTTTTAGAGGAGTGCAGTGCTGCGACGCCGTGGCATCTACAAGCGCGCTCTCTCCAGTCTCCAGGAAAATAGAGTGCCTCCAGCAGCAATGGCCCGCCGGAGGGACCGGACTGAGAGATGGCAGCAAGTGAGGCACAAAGTCTGGCATCAGGTCAACACAGGAACGAGATCGGCTGCTATTTCTCATATACAGGGCGGAGAAAAACAAGCTGATAGTGAGGTCAGAACAGGATACGGTCCGTAGAGTCCAGCAAAGTTTCCCAAACAACCATAGCATTGAAAATGTGATGTACCTTAAGGCGAGAAAGACCACGGATAGCAATATGCACAAATACAGATGGCGGCAGTTACGCTTACACAAAAGTGCACTGAATTGGCGGTTCTATCATTTGTACACAGGTAATTCATGTGAAAAGATGTAGACATGATTATGACCGCACGACGGGAACTAACACTCTTTGAATGCGGAATGGTAGTTGGAGCTAGACACATTGGACATTGCATTTCCGAAATCGTTAGGAAATTCAATATTCCGAGATCCGCATTGTCAAGAGTGTGGCGAGAATGCCGATTTTCAGGCATTAACTCTCACCACGGACAATGCAGTGGTTGACGGTCTTCACTTAATAACCGAGAGCAACCAGGTCAGGTTGACAGAGGAGATAGAGAAGATCGAAAGAAGAGCGGGTCACGGTTATTTGGTAAGCGTGATAGCATTACGGAGATGTTTAGCAAACTCAAGTGGCGACTCAGCAAGAGAGGCGCTCTGCATTGTGGTGTAGCTTGTGTCCAGGTTACGAGAGGGTGCGTTTCTGGATGAGGTATCGAATATATTGCTTCCCCCTACTTATACCTCCCGAGGAGATCACGAATGTAAAATTAGAGAGATTCGAGCGCGCACGGAGGCTTTCCGGCAGTCGTTCTTCCCGCGAACCATACGCGACTGGAACAGGAAGGGGAGGTAATGACAGTGGCGCGTAAAGTGCCCTCCGCCACACACCGTTGCGTGGCTTGCGGAGTATAAATGTAGATGTACATGTAGATGCGTTTGCGTACCGTTGTCAGCGTTAACAGACAAGCTACACTGCGTGAAATAACCGCAAAAATCGATTTGGGACGTACCACTAACATATCCGTTAGGACAGTGCAGCGACATTTGGAGTTAATGGCCTGTGGCAGCAGGCAACCAACGCGAGTGCCTTTGCTAACAGCACGACGTCGCCTGCAGCACCTCTCCTGGGCTCGTGGCCATATTGGTTGGACCCTTGACGAGAGGAAAACCGTGGACTGGTCACATGAGTTCCGATTTCAGAGCTGATGCTAGGGTTCGACCGTGGTGCAGACTCCACGAAGCCATGGACTAAAGTTGTGAACAAGGCACTGTCCAAGCTCCTGGTACCTCCACAATGGTGTGTGCTGCGTTTACATGGAATGGACTGGGTCCTGTAGACCAACTGAACCGATCATTGACTGGAAATGGTGATTTTCGGCTATATGGAGGCCATTATGAGCCATGTTCAGAGACATCGATGGGATTTTTGTCGATGACAATGAGCCATGTAACTGGGCCACAATTATTCGCCGTT
The DNA here is from genome assembly GCF_023864275.1 of Schistocerca cancellata. Taxonomy (NCBI): domain Eukaryota; kingdom Metazoa; phylum Arthropoda; class Insecta; order Orthoptera; family Acrididae; genus Schistocerca; species Schistocerca cancellata. The sequence continues at coordinate 390,752,722 of NC_064627.1, forward strand.
GGTTTGAAAGACGTTGTGGAAAATTCGAGCGAATGATTTGCCCACCCAGATCGCCCTACATGAATTCCATCGAACAGTTATGGAACATAATCGAGAGGTCAGTTCATGCACAAAATCTAAGACCGACAACTCTTCTACAATTACGGACGGCTATAGGGGCAGCATGGCTCAATATTTCTGCACGGGACGACCAACGATTTGTTGAGTCGACGCTCCGTCGAGCTCCTGCACTACGCCGGACAAAAGGGAGTCCGACACGATATTAGGAGGACTTTTGTCCCTTCAGTATGATTTCATTATCGATTATCTAAGCAAAATCGATCGCAACAGCAAACAAAACTCTTCGAACCTAATCCAAAATTATATATCATGTGCATTTCTATTCTTTAATATGTAATGATTTCTTTGATCCAATTCAATCCTTCAGAAATTAACTTTTAGGATTCCTGTAAGACATTCAGATTCTGAATGTTGAAAGCAGTTTAATTCATTACGCACTATTTTCCTACCATGAATGAAAACACTTCAACCATAATGAGATTTTCACTCTGCAGCGGAGTGTGCGCTGATATGAAACTTCCTGGCAGATTAAAACTGGGTGCCCGACCGAGACTCGAACTCGGGACCTTTGCCTTTCACGGGCAAGTGCTCTACCATCTGAGCTACCGAAGCACGACTCACGCCCGGTCCTCACAGCTTTACTTCTGCCAGTATCTCGTCTCCTACCTTCCAAACTTTACAGAAGCTCTCCTGCAAACCTTGCAGGACTAGCACTCCTGAAAGAAAGGATATTGCGGAGACATGGCTTTGCCACAGCCTGGGGGATGTTTCCAGAATGAGATTTTCACTCTGCAGCGGAGTGTGCGCTGATATGAAAGTTCCTGGGCGAGTTCGAGTCTCGGTCGGGCACACAGTTTTAATCTGCCAGGAAGTTTCATATCAGCGCACACTCCGCTGCACAGTGAAAATCTCATTCTGGAAACATCCCCCAGGCTGTGGCTAAGCCATGTCTCCGCAATATCCTTTCTTTCAGGAATGCTAGTCCTGCAAGGTTCGCAGGAGAGCTTCTGTAAAGTTTGGAAGGTAGGAGACGAGATACTGGCAGAAGTAAAGCTGTGAGGACCGGGAGTGAGTCGTGGTTCGGTAGCTCAGATGGTAGACCGCGAAAGGCAAAGATCCCGAGGTCGAGTCTCGGTCGGGCACACAGTATTACTCTGCCAGGAAGCTTCATATCAGCGCACACTCCGCTGCAGAGTGAAAATCTCATTCTGGAAATATCCCCCAGGCTGTGGCTAAGCCATGTCTCCGCAATATCCTTTCTTTCTGGAATGCTAGTCCTGCAAGGTTCGCAGGAGAGCTTCTGTAAAGTTCGGAAGGTAGGAGACGAGATACTGGGAGAAGTAAAGCTGTGAGGACCGGGCGTGAGTCGTGCTTCGGTAGCTCAGATGGTAGAGCACTTTCCGGCGAAAGGCAAAGGTCCCGAGTTCGAGTCTCGGTCGGGCACCCAGTTTTAATCTGCCAGGAAGTTTCATATCAGCGCACACTCCGCTGCAGAGTGAAAATCTCATTCTGGAACCATCCCCCAGGCTGTGGCTAAGCCATGTCTCTGCAATATCCTTTCTTTCAGGAGTGCTAGTCCTGCAAGGTTCGCAGGAGACCTTCTGTAAAGTTTGGAAGGTAGGAGACGAGATACTGGCAGAAGTAAAGCTGTGAGGACCGGGCGTGAGTCGTGCTTCGGTAGCTCAGATGGTAGAGCACTTGCCCGCGAAAGGAAAAGGTCCCGAATTCGAGTCTCGGTCGGGTACCCAGTTTTAATCTGCCAGGAAGTTTCACTTCAACCATTCTTGCTGATTGTTTCACATATGTGTGAGAGCACAACTTCCAGTTCTACTGTTTCTTGCCAAAGAATCATGTACTTCTGGCGCACGGCTATACTCTGGCCAGCTGCCGCATCATCTCGTTGCGTGTGGTATTGAAACTTCTTAGTTTGCTTGCGTCTACTGAAATAACGGCGTGCAACTGTACCTACTGTCTCGTTACTTATTTTTATCATTACAACACTGACTTACAGAGTCTTCCCTGACAAGGACGAGTCAAATTTAACCTATTCGTTTATTACCCACTGTATACAAGAGCAACACAATCTGACTGCTCGAAAATGACAAACCGACTTCAAATAATTAACAAAAAAGAATGGCCCTAAATTGGAAGAAATCCTAACAAAAACGCATACTTTTTCGTAAGTCACTGCCCTCACAGAAAATCTTCATAACACGAACTGCAGCAATTATAGCAAGCAGCAAGTACAGCCAACTGAATAAAAAGATTCTAACTACTATACGCTCTAACTGCTAACAGGCGTATGGTTGGCAAAAGAAAGACTTTGTTGAAGAGCAAACAATGTATTTAGCAGATTTTACCTTAATGATGTGATATCCAGTTCCAAAAGTTATATAATCGTCAATAATTCCACTAACCAAACATTGCCCGCCCGGTCTAACGTACGGCTTTCCGGATTGGGAAGGAGCGCCTGATTGGTTCAAATGGCTCTGAGCACTATGGGACTTAACAGCGGAGGTCATCAGTCCCCTAGAACTTAGAACTACTTAAACCTAACTAACCTAAGGACATCACACACATCCATGCCCGAGGCGGGATTCGAACCTACGACCGTAGCGGTCGCGCGGTTCCAGGCTGAAGCACCTATAACCGCTCGGCCACTCCGGCCGGCGAGCGCCTGGTCCCCAGTACGAATCCGCCCAGCTGACTTGTATCGAGGTCCGGTGAGCCGGCCAGTCTGTGGATGGTTTTTAGGCGGTTTTCCATGTGCCTCGGCGAATGCGGGCTGGTTCCCCTTATTCCGCCTCAGCTACACTATGTCGGCGTACACCACCATTACTCTACTACCCAATCGTAGGGGTTACACTCGTCTGGTGTGAGACGATCCCTGGCGTACAATACAACACCCAAACCTTAGCAAATACATCAATCATCATTTTACAATGCAACTCCTACCAACACTGAACCGCCATGAAGGACACATGTCCAAACCGTCAGCTCGCTTAATGCCAACTACTAATTGCAAGTCCGTCCAGCTATAGAGTCTCTTACCGAGGACGCAGAGCGCTGTCAGTGATATTAATACAGTCTATAGCGCTGCCAACATACAAACATATAAACAGGCTACTTACAGTATATGCAACGAAGGTCAGAGACTTTGCTTTGTGTGCCATCCTTGCCACGATTTAGAGCTAGGTGAGACTCTGATGAGGCGCAAGTGGCTCTCTGTCTAGTTCGCACTTTCTGAGTTAATAATGCAATGGTCCATTCAATGTCGAAACACACACTGAGATTCTTCATACAGGAAGAAGAATACATCGAAAGAAAGACACTGTCAAAATTTTAGCTGCTAAGGAGCATTGTACGTATTTTTTAAGAAGAACAACGATGAAAATTGCCAAATTCTTAGCTCGCAGGGTGGCTGGAGAATTGTACACGCCTAGTTGAGCTGTAGCGGGCTGCGTATATACTTATACACGGAAAGTGCATATCCTCGAGGCCCACGAGAAAGACATGCGGGCCGGCCTCGGTGGCCGAGCGGTTCTAGGCGCTTCAGTCCGGAACCGCACGACTGCTACGGTCGCAAGTTCGAATCCTGCCTCGGGCATGGATGTTTGTGATGTCCTTAGGTTAGTTAGGTTAGTTCTAAGTTCTAGAGGATTGATGACCTCAGATGTTACGTCCCACTGTGCTCAGAGCCATTTGAACCATTTGAAAGACATGCCATAGAGCATAGGTCACAGTATGTGACACTGCAGCTCTGACGAGTGCCAGCAACGAGCAACAATTTCAGGCTAGTTTAATAATGATTGACTGTCTGTTTCAATGCATGCAAGTTGTCGATAGTACCCGACAAAATTAAGTCCTATAGTGTGAACCTTTTCAGTTAAATATTGACTCCGAGTGGGCTCTGCACGAAGCCGAACGTTCGCGAAATGTTGCGGACAAGACGATTAGAGCGACGTCACAAGTTTGTTATAAGGCCCGTTTATCCCGTTGGCCCCGCATACCCTTGATCGACGGCACGTCGTTAAACAGATAAGACGGCTCAGGGCGATCGTAATTTGTAAAGCGAATTTCAGTTTCCGTTGGCAGTTTCTCTGAAACAATTGCCGACAGTGGCTGTTCGCTCAAATTCGCAACTCATTTAATTCTCCTAGTACTTACCAGTTGCTTTTGCTGTATCATAAGTTTCACTGTAGGTAAAATTGAATTAGAATTCTTTGACTTAATGTTAAGTAGTGTGCAAACACGGTTTTACGTCGTAATATCTAGCTGTGAACTATATAACGGGAAGTTACACGAAGCAATAAAATTGCGCCAAAATGAAAGACGAAAAAATGTGAATGGAAAACAACCATTTTTGAAAGATTTGCTGTATAACTGTTCGTGGGGGGGAGTACACCGTAACCAATGGAGATCTACGGGACTAGGCTCTCTGAATCACAAGTGAGGTGAACGTTGCTCTCTTCAAGGCTTCTTTGGCCTGGTTGACCTGATTCAAGAAATTATACAGTATAGGAAGTCGCAAGACTACGAAGTTTACTTCAAGTAAACATGTAGAGGTGATGTCATTAATTAGTAGCTTGCTGTTAAACCTTCATGTGCTGTATCTAATGCCAGTCAGCCAGCTTTCGTGAAAGAACTGCGAGCAAACGCACTTTATTATTTCGAGGCGAAAAAAGACAAGGTCTGTTGTGCTATCGATTAATGCTCTGACACGTTCGTATACAACAATGCCAGTGATAAGTATGAGAGGATGATTGTTTCCATATCTTTAGGTCTATCTTCAGGGGCCTCAAGGTGAATCAGTACCAAAAATGAAAAGAAGTGTTTAGCGGCAAAAGCATTATATTCGCTGTACCAAAATCTGGAAAGATAGGGAAGAATATCTTACCACTACAACTAAATAGTTGCTTTGCTTTTGCTGGACGTATTTCTGATTGCATGTAGAACCACTGTGACTCAGCCTCCTGGGAAAAAAATTTGTTGACTGCGGAAAGTATTTTTAAGGAAATTGTGGGACAATGTAATTTCCGATAACTCCGGATGATTTGAGGTTTATGAGGGAAACAGTGTTCTCAGATTTCAGTCATTGGTATGGTATCAGTCTGCATTGGCACGTTTTACGTGTAATTAATGTGAAGTGCCTGGATGCATTAATATTTTCTCTTTAAATGTGCCTGCTGTAAGGAAAATGCTTGTTTTCATCATTCAATTTACACCTCGCTTTATTGTGACGACTATATGGAATAAGCAAGAAATGTTTCATTGTTACTAAACTACCTATGCTTCCAAAATTATCATACGAACAGTGCTGCAGGAATTTTTATACGATGATGTATGCGTAAGAAGTATCTCTTTTCGACAAATTAAGGACCCGACTGTTGGAAGTAATGTGCAGGGGTATTCAAAAAGAAGGAACATATTTCAAACATTTATTGTTCCCAAAGTACAAAAGATAGAAACACAATTCCAACGCTCCTGCAAAGAGGATAGTTCCTACTTCTATGCATTCAATGTAAGAATCAGAACGGTGGAAAAAATTTGTAAATTTGTGGTAAGTTCCTATGGGACCAAACTGCTGAGGTCATCGGTCCCTAGGCTTACACACTACTTAATCTAACTTAAACTTACTTACGCAAAGGACAACGATCACACTCATGCCTGGAGGAGGACTCCTCGAACCTCCGACAAGAGAAGCCGCGCAAACGGTGTCAAGGCGCCCCCTAGTCGACGCGGCTACCCCGAGCGGCAAAACGGTGGCTCATCTCATGCCACACACGTAGCAGCTGGTCTCTCCTTATCGAATTCACAGCTTCAACAGTGCGATGTCGCAGTGTCAGGCATAGGAGGGATAAAAAGGCTATCTTGTACGTAACCACGTCAGACGTTAACTGAATGACACCAAACCAAGACGTTTGACTGGTACAGGAGGGGAGAAGATGAACTTCATCGCCGGGGGCCTCCCAGGTCTCCAGATCTCACACCTTGTGACTTTTGTCTGCGCGGCTACATAAAAGACCGCGTTTTTATCTTTTGCTGTTTGGAAGCTATAAATTTTTTTTAATAGCCCTGTGTTTTCCTCTACTTAATAAGAAATACATCTGAAACAGTCAAGCTTTCGATATGAACTGCCTCTTATTCAAATACTTTACGATACGTCACATTTTTTGCATGACTTAGGTGTTTCAAATCCGCATGTGTTACCTTGGATATTTGCGCTACGCCCGCTGTTTAGTCACGGCCGACGGCGTGCTAGACAGGAAGGGCTGTACAAACTGCTGTCATAATCAGTTACACATGCAACAGAAACGAGTAACTTCAACCATGTTCAAAAAGTACTTGCTGTGCATCTTATTAGGTAAAATTTTAGGAGTGAATTTTTTTCGTTGTATTTTTCACACGTAAAAAATTTCATGATGCCTTTCGACATGTCGGATTGGACCATTTTTTGCGTAAATTTTTGTAGCGTACGCTGGTCTGCCGTTTCATAATGCTGCTGCACACATCTGCGTAAGATCGCTGCATGCTCTCGGCTTAGAAATGCTTACCACGTGTGTTTCACTTACGTTTTCTGCTTTCCGTTTTGTTTTTCAAGTCATGTTGAAGCATAACAAATTCTCCTGTAGTGTGTTTGCAGCAGTCCTTTGTGATGAGATTGGAAATATGGCCTTAGAGAGATAGCAACATCGAGTTGTGCTTCTCATAGAAGAAGCTTCTTCTATGAGAAGTAATTTCTAGTTGTGATTGAAATCGCAGCCAGATACTTTAAAGCTGTTACTATTAAAACTGTAACTAATCACGTGTTTTGTTACCCCGTCCATACTGTACAGATGTATAGCTTATTACTGTAACTAACTGACGACATTATTGTAGCCTGCTTTTAGCGTAGTTGATTTAACTGCCAAACTTCATCCAGTAAACATCACAGAAAGGTCGCATCTAATCTAATCAGCCATGGATAGGAAATTAAATATGCCTAGATATGATCACATTACTATCAGGTAATTAGTATCTGTGCTGTTTAGCATAACCGGTGTCAGCTGGGGCAAGTTAGTTTAAACGCACACGTCTCCACGTGCTCGCTGCTGATTGGCTGTCGCTTTATGACCGAAGTTCCACCACGGTGTATTTCCATCCTGCAGTTACCTGGAAAATTTTGCTTCATTCGTCGACCACTACCCCGTTCCGACTTTACTATAACTTGTAAATAACCTATATAAGTGGTGTACAGGGTGCAACATAACGATTAAACGATAGCAAGTGGGTTGTGGAGAAATTCAGGACAGAAACTCCTGTTTGGAACCGTCATCCAACGACGCTATTGATCGGCGAACTTAAAGAGGCAATGGCCTACTGCCTTCGGCAGCAAAAGAAAGTTTGCACACTGACGAATCCGAAGCGAAATTTGTCCAATTGCTGTGATAGCATACAGGTCGCTAAATGGCTTTGAACTCGTGCACGACAGTCATAATCATACTGCTGGCGAAGACAGTACGAGAGCGGGGTTCGGTTGATGCTACATGTCGTGCGTATTACCCGGTTCACTTCCCCGCTACCCTGACCCAAGTTGCAACCATCTACCGCTAGGGGGCTCCGCATTGTAGCGTATTACATGGCGGTGTGTCACGAAACTATGTAGATGCGTGATGCGTGACAAACAGTGTGCTGTAATCGTTTTCGCGTTTCGAACTCGAAGAGTTCGTCCACACGTGGAGTAGCCTTCAACATGACAACGCTAGACCGCACACGGCCCTGCTACATCTGTAACAATCTGACGCCTTGGGTTCGCTATCACCTACATCCTCCATGTAGTTCCAACTTGGCCCCATCAGATTTTCATCTATTTCCAAAACTTAAAGAACACCTTCGAGGAATTCACTTCGATAGTGATAAAGCGGTGCAAACAGATATGAAGCTGCGGCTCCATCAACAAAGTCAAACCTCCTAGAGTGACAGTATCAACAAACTGGTCTCTAGTTTGGAGAAATGTGTTTGTCGCCAAGGTTATTACGTTAAGAAATAAATATATAGAGGTGAAGAGAAGAAGATGTAGAATGTTAGTAACGAGATGTGAGTGGGTTATTTTAACCAAGAGGATTGCAGCATCGTGAAAGCACGCAGTAGAGCTACGGGTCCTCGGGAAATATAACGGTTGTAGCTTCCCCTTGTTTTCATCCTCCGCCGTAACAACATAGGCCGGCTAGAGTGGCCGAGCGGTTCTAGGCGCTACAGTTTGGAACCGCGCGACCGCTACGGTCGCAGGTTCGAATCCTACCTCAGACATGGATGTGTGTGATGTCCTTAGGTTAGTTAGGTTTAAGTAGTTCTAAGTTCTAGGGGACTGATGACCTCAGCAGTTAAGTCCCATAGTGCTCAGAGCCTTTTTTTTTTTTTTTTTTTTTTTTTGTAACACCATAGCAAGGCCATATTGTTCAGTGATCCAAAACGAGGTCAGTCAGTCATCCGCACTATCAGTCCAGCAACTACTGAAAAGGCTACTGCACCTTTCCAGGAACCACATACTAGAGTGGCCTTTCCACGTATTCCCTCCATTCTGGTTGTACATTCGGTGTGGCTAGCTGTATCGCAAATGGTTCAAATGGCTCTGAGCACCATGGGACATAACATCTGAGGTCATCAGTGCCCTAGAACTTAGAACTACTTAAACCTAACTAACCTAAGGACATTACACACATCGAGGACCGAGGCAGGATTCGAACCTGCGACCGTAGCGGTCGCGTCGTTCAAGACTGAAGCGCCTAGAACCGCTCGGTCACAGCTGCCGTCAGCTGTATCGCACAAGCACGCAAGACACATCACATTAGCAAGGTCTATGGTTAGTTTGCAGTGAATTTGTAACTTGTATATCGTATTTATACTTCCGTAAACATACGAATACGCTAAGTTCACTTCTAAATTATAGACTAATTTAGTTGCTTGTTTTATCTAAGATAAGACTGGATAAAAAAGTAATGGAGCAACGCTACATAATCAGATCGTAATTAATAAACATACAACAATAATGTCTTCAACGTGTGACTGACTTATTCTGTACCATTGGTATTTCAGTCTTCACCTTTCACAACCAAATAAAAAACGCAGTGCCCACAATTCTACACATGATAAAAAAGTAATGGAGCAACGCTACATAATCAGATCGTAATTAATAAACATACAACAATAATGTCTTCAACGTGTGACTGACTTATTCTGTACCATTGGTATTTCAGTCTTCGCCTTTCACAACCAAATAAAAAACGCAGTGCCCACAATTCTACACATTAAATAGTAAAATACCAGTGATTACTTGTAGTAAGCTGAGAGCTGATACTTAACAGAAGTAGTTTTACACATACTGGGAGAAGTAATGGGAGGTTGCTTTGTGGGAGGGGGGCGGGAAGGCTGGCGTAAGAACGTCTGTCATGGACGAGGGAAGTTAAAATCATTACGTAATGTATTAATTTTATATGTAATTATACGCAGCTGTAGCTAGCATTGAATTTGAGTATGAAATTTTGAAATATTCTAATTACTCTTTGTCACCGGGATCCACGATGTAATATAGGACTACGATAGGAGAAATATCGTACGCGTCTACTAGTTGCGGTGGTGGTGTGACTAACGGTCGAGACGTGCCGATAAAGTCCGCTGTACTCCGCTGAAGCGCGCGTGTCAGGTACTCAATCTGAATTAATGCCCATCGACTAGTTCTCACTGCCGTTCGGGACCGAGCGCATTTCACATGTCGATGTCACTTCGTTTGAAGTCGCTGTCGATTCACTCGTAGTTGACAGCACATACACGGGCTGGATAATATTCTTCCTTTTTTTGTGCTGAATTATTACTATATTTTGCGAGATGTGAAGGTTGTCACGACAAATACGGAATCAAATGTAATTTTAGAAAAAGCTGTTAGTGATATTTCGCTCTTTGGGCCAATTAATTGTTATTAAATTTAAAAAAAAATTTCTTCTATAACGGGAAAAAATCAGAACATCAAATTAAAAAAATAATAAAGAGTAACGAATTCGGGAATACATTAGTCTAGGTAACGTATGTAAGAGATTAACTTTGCAAGAGATAAGCCGTAGCAAATGTGAAACTCTGGTACATTAATAACCGGTGCAACCATCAGAATGTTGAATGCAAGCATGTAAACCTGTACGCATTGTGTTGGTCAGGTGCCGGATGTCAGTTTGTGGGATGGACTTCCATGCCTGTTGCACCTGACCAGCCAATACACGGACCGTTAATGCTGTTTATGGATGACGCTGGAATTGTCGTCAATGATGACGCATATTTGCTCAATTGGAGACAAATATAGTGATCGAGAAGGCCAAGGCAACATGTCGATACTCCGTATCTTGAGTTAAAACAGCGGTATGTGGACGAGCGTTGTCCTGTTGGAAAACATACAATGGAATGCTGTTCATGAATGGTAGTGTAACAGTCGAATTACAGAGTGGCGTACAAATTTACAATCAGGGCGTGTGGGATAACAACGAGAGTGCTCTTGCTATCATACAAAATCGCAGTCCAGGCCACAACCCAGGTGCAGGTTGTAATGTGACAAAGTGCCATTTAGTGAAGGCCAGACATAGTCAAGGCGCAACGGTAGAGAAAGTGGACGCTTATGCCATCTGTGGGCCAGAATCGAAGGCAAAGCGGAAGTGCTTCCGCCTGGTGGCAGCTAAATTAAAGAACGCTATGCGGGAGACAGTGTCTGGCTTGTGCTGCACTCTGACAGCAAAATAACAAAAGAAATAAACTAAATAATATTGTTGCTTGTAGTAAAAATATAAATGTAATATTACTTTAATATATGAAAATGACTGTAATTGAATATTGTAATGCTATGGTATGTTTAATTGTAAATAGAGTACTTGGCGTAATGTAAGAAAATGTTTAGGTGTGGGGGGAATACCCGAGAATGAGAACTTTGTACAGGTTAGCGCGTATTATTGGCAGTAGAAGTAAGTTGGCGTAGCTCTGAGGCAGAACAAGCGTTAAGTGGCGTAGAAGTGACTGCCGGTGTGTGCTACGGTAACGTTGCTAACAGACCATTTAGAAGTGAGCTGAAAACAGATATGGACTTCGTTTATCGTATGGCTACAAGCTACATGGGCACTAAGGCTTGTAAGACTCGGTATTTCGACGGAGATGGGCTGTGATCGGCAAAATAGTACGGTTTCCCACTCTGGGGTACATGGCACTGCATGGTGCAATGCTGCGTGAATTGCAACGAGTTGCTTGTGCCAACGGCGAGGTGTGAAGGGACCAGTAGCCGCACTCAACGGCGTATTGTGATCTCAATAACTGATGAGGTCCATTGGTGAGCTCACTTCGGTAGCAACGAACTAGAAGTTAGCGTACAGGAGTATTATTGTGAGCAGTGGTGGTTATACCGACGCCATTACCAGTACATTAATATTCTGTGAATCAGTTTGTGTAATAGTCAAACCAAGTTCTCTACAGTGTGTAAAGTTTGGAGGCAATAATAATTTTGTGGTTTAAATTGCATTCGCCGAGTGCAATCAATTATATAAAGGAAATATAGCTCATTATTACCCCATATCCAGTGATTTCTATGTGCTGCAACATCAGTAAAGTTATGATGCGTGAGTATCGGCGTAGCTATATTGCAAGAGAAAATATTCGGAAGTAACGCAGAAATTGCCAGCAGACGCCGTTTCATGGAACGGAGGGAAGATGTCAGGTACTGTGCCATCTTAATTACTGTCCAGCTCGATGTGGTGGCTCTTCAGTACATTGCCATAGTCAGAACTTGCTCGGTTCCGTCCGAGCAACGTAATTTCTATTAGTGTTTTCAGTAACTATATTAACAAGCAGATCTATATTGTTCTTTAATTAAGCGTTCATGGAAATTGCTGCCGCCACAGTACATATTATGCCTTCAGCACAATACAAGCTCAATAACATTAGATTCAGTAATTATAATTTGTGTAGTTTACATTAACCTAAAACAAGTTCAAGTGTTTATCATGTGTGTTTATGTATTGTGAAACGATTTCAGGCTGTGGTAGTGTTTTAAATGAATAATGTTCTCCTGCTAGGCAATATCAAACATAAAGAAATAAATGCTCCCTGTTCAGTCACTTCAAAGAGATTATCAGTGCTACTAATAATCAAACATAGACGTAAAAATAAGTTGGTTACGTGCCATTATCATTATTTATTCCAAAAATTCCGTGTAGTAGTTCGATCACCATAGGGTGTCTATTCAGACCTATTACACGCGAGAGCCGCTTTCCGGAAGTCCGATGCCGCATGGTCTAATAATAATAGCACAGTAAATTCGGGTAGTGGCATCGCAAGGTCCAGTGTGCATAGTATGCAGGAGGTTGGTTGTAGGCCCCAACTGGCCTCCTTCTGACCAACAAACGGGCATCACTGGCACCGAGCAAGAACCAGCTTTCATCAGGAGACGCAACAGACCTCCACTCCGTCCTCCGATGACCTTTTGCTTGACACCACAGAAGTCGCAAATGGCGGTGATTTGGGGTCAGTGGAAAGCATGGTACAGGGCGTCTGACTCGGATCTGTCCTCGAAGTGGCCGATTTGTAACAGTCTGTTGTGTCGCTGTGTGGCGTCCTGTGGTGACAACTGCTGCTCAGTTTGTAGTGGAGATCCAATACGACGCGCCAAGGCCATACCTCAAACGTGATGCTCTTCCATCTCGCACATCAGTGAGAGTCCTGCCAAGTCTTACTGCAGTATCTAATAAGGAATATCCGTCTTCTCGGAGCCCTATTACATGACTCCATCCAAACTCAGTGAGCTGTTTGCATTCTTGACAAACATCAACTCACCACGTTCACTTTCAAAGGTAACTAACACTCACTAACTTTACAGCGAGTATTTAAAGCAAAGCTGATTTGCATCCTCGTAGTGGCGCCACTATCGCCACTGTCATGAGACTGGCGCGAAATTTGAATTGCAGATGTAGAGACACGTCTACCAACTTTTATGTATGTCGCACAACTGCTTCTTGGTGTTGTGATCTTTTTTTTTTTCCATCAGAGTATGTGAAGTTCTAAAAGTGCAAGAGATTTCACGCAGGATGTGCACAATATTTTTAGCAAACGAGTTGATGATACATACTGTTGAAAAAAGGGTAAAATTGAAATGTTGTAAGGAATGAACAGACCTTTATACTGCATGAGAATATTTTCAGACTGCAGTAATGTAAAAATTAACAGAAAAACTGACATACTGAGTTTACTTTCATTCCTTAGTGGCATCTAGTTCAACCTAAAAAAATTTCCATTTCGAGATGGTAGCTTTCACTTAATGCGTGCCACTGTCCTTTTCTCAAATTACAAATATTACTAAAGAAAGCAAGGATTTTTAATTGTTGTTGTTGTTGTGACCTTCAGTCCTGAGACTGGTTTGATCCAGCTCTCCATGCTACTCTATCCTGTGCAAGCTTCTTCATCTCCCAGTACCTACTGCAACCTACATCCTTCTGAATCTGCTTAGTGTATTCATCTCTTGGTCTCCCCCTACGATTTTTACCCTCCACGCTGCCCTCCAATACTAAATTGGTGATCCCTTGATGCCTCAGAACATGTCCTACCAACCGATTCCTTCTTCTGGTCAAGTTGTGCCACAAACTTCTCTTCTCCCCAATCCTATTCAATACTTACTCATTAGTTATGTGATCTACCCATCTAATCTTCAGCATTCTTCTGTAGCACCACATTTCAAAAGCTTCTATTCTCTTCTTGTCCAAACTATTTACCGTCCATGTTTCACTTCCATACATGGCTACACTCCATACAAATACTTTCAGAAATGGCTTCCTGACACTTAAATCTATACTCGATGTTAACAAATTTCTCTTCTTCAGAAACGCTTTCCTTGCCATTGCCAGTCTACATTTTATATCCTCTCTACTTCGACCATCATCAGTTATTTTGCACCCCAAATAGCAAAACTCCTTTACTACTTTAAGTGTCTCATTTCCTAATCTAATTCCCTCAGCATCACCCGACTTAATTCGACTACATTCCATTATTCTCGTTTTGCTTTTGTTGATGTTCATCTTATATCCTCCCTTCAAGACACCATCCATTCCGTTCAACTGCTCTTCCAAGTCCTTTGCTGTCTCTGACAGAATTACAATGTCATCGGCGAACCTCAAAGTTTTTATTTCTTCTCCATGAATTTTAATACCTACACCGAATTTCTCTTTTGTTTCCTTTACTGCTTGCTCAATATACAGATTGAATAACATCGGGGAGAGGCTACAACCCTGTCTTACTCCCTTCCCAACCACTGCTTCTCTTTCATGTCCCTCGACTCTTATAACTGCTATCTGCTTTCTGTACAAATTGTAAATAGCCTTTCGCTCCTTGTATTTTACCCATGCCACCTTTAGAATATGAAAGAGAGTATTCCAGTCAATATTGTCAAAAGCTTTCTCTAAGTCTACAAATGCTAGACACGTAGGTTTGCCTTTCCTGGACCCTTCTTCTAAGATAAGTCGTAAGGTCAGTATTGCCTCACGTGTTCCAGTATTTCTACGGAATCCAAACTGATCCTCCCCGAGGACGGCTTCTACTAGTTTTTCCATTCGTCTGTAAAGAAATCGTGTTAGTACTTTGCAGCTGTGGCTTATTAAACTGATTGTTCTGTAATTTTCACATCTGTCAACACCTGCTTTCTTTGGGATTGGAATTATTATATTCTTCTTGAAGTCTGAGGGTATTTCGCCTGTTTCATACATCCTGCTCACCAGATGGTAGAGTTTTGTCAGGACTGGCTCTTCCAAGGCCGTCAGTAGTTCCAATGGAATGTTGTCTACTCCGGGGGCTTTGTTTCGACACAGGTCTTTCAGTGCTCTGTCAAACTCTTCACGCAGTATCGTATCTCCCATTTCATCTTCATCTACATCCTCTTCCATTTCCATAATATTGTCCTCAAGTGCATCGCCTTTGTATAGACCCTCTATATACTCCTTCCACCTTTCTGCTTTCCCTTCTTTGCTTAGAACTGGGTTTCCATCTGAGCTCTTGACATTCATACAAGTGGTTCTCTTATCTCCAAAGGTCTCTTTAATTTTCCTGTAGGCAGTATCTATCTTACCCCTAGTGAGATAAGCCTCTACATCCTTACATTTGTCCTCTAGCCATCCCTGCTTAGCTATTTTGCACTTCCTGTCGATCTCATTTTTGAGACGTTTGTATTCCTTTTTGCCTGCTTCATTTACTGCATTTTTATACTTTCTCCTTTCATCAATTAAATTCAATATTTCTTCTGTTACCCAAGGATTTCTACTAGCCGTCGTCTTTTTACCTACTTGATCCTCTGCTGCCTTCACTACTTCATCCCTCAAAGCTACCCATTCTTCTTCTACTGTATTTCTTTCCCCCATTCCTGACAATTGTTCCCTTATGCTCTCCCTGAAACTCTGTACAACCTCTGGTTCTTTCAGTTTATCCAGGTCCCATCTCCTTAAATTCCCACCTTTTTGCAGTTTCTTCAGTTTTAATCTACCGATTTTTAATTGTAAAAAAAAAAAAAGCTGTTCCAAGGTACAACACTGTCATGTACCTAGGAAAATATATGCTATTCCAATTTAAAAGCGTCTCGATTGAGAAAATCCTGTAAATATTGTATTTATTTGTCTATCTTTTACATAATTAGTCTATTACATGCTAATAATTATTATGAAGAACTAGTTAAAAGCTAAACCATTTTGAAATATAGATGCTATTGGCAAGTAACATTAATTACCGTTTTCATGACAACGAAATTGTTGACATGTTAAAGAAACTCAATTAATTTACAAATACCACGTGTTTCATTGCAAAAAGACGTTCTGTTATAATGTACGAGTTGGTGCACAACTAAAGAAGCCTATATAACATATGACTAATATTAAAAATATACAGTGTTTTCTCACCATAACAGTCTTTAACTGAAGTATTAACAATATCTTCCAAATAGGTTTCACATATTATACAGCACTTAAATATGTCGAACTCTAATATTTACAAACGCTGCACAAAAAACAGCATCCTCTCTCACAACAACTAAAACATTAAAAAACGCCGAAAACTGTTTAGGACCATCCATGGAGCGTATTCCTTCATTGTGGTTGCAATATTGGTCACTGCATTGGAACACCAACCAGCAAGCAACTCGTGTTCCAAATTACGCTATTCTCCAGGTACAACGCTCTTCGCAGTAGCATGGAGAACAGTGTACATAATAATTAAAAACCACTTACTTTACTGCAGTAATGTATCCATTATTCTGAAACATATATTTTCAATAATTTTCCATGTTTAGCTGCTATGAAAGAATACCTCAACAGAACCTAAAAGTTTTATTAGTCACCAGCTTCACTGACGAAATTCTTTGTGGAATCAGTCGATGCATACGTTATTATCAATGTTACATAACCTGAGTTCTATATAGCACGTAATTTCTGACTTCTGTCATCTATTTTTCCGTTGTTTGGGAACAACAGCGTACAAATTAATTCACGTACTTCAGTGCATGTACACTGCCCAGTCACATTACTGTAATCTCCTGTCAGAAGCCTCAACAACCAACTCTTGTAGCACGAACAGCTGAGATACGTGCTGGAAGAGTGTCAGAGAGGTTCTGGAAGACCCAGGCGGGGAGGTGGAGCCATGCCGACTTCAGCGTCATGGGCAGCAGCGCTAGGTTTCTCGGTCTAGGATCCACGGCTCGAACAGTCCGATCGAGGTAGTCCCACAGATTTCCGACTGGGTTTTAATCCGGGGACTTCGGTGGACAGGGAAGTACAGTAAACTCATCCTTTCGCTCTTCGATCCACTCTCGTACACTGCGAGCTGAGTGACATGTTGCTTCGTCCTACTCGTAGATGCCATCGTGGCGAGGAAACACGAACTGCATGAAGGGGTTGACATGGTTCCCAAGGATTGAGGCATAATTATGTTGATCCATCGTGCGTTCCAGAATGACGTAATCAACAACGGAACGTCACGTAAACATCCCCCAGACCGTAACGCATGTAGGGCCGTTTGTTCGATGAGGTACGAAATGTGATTCATCTGCAGAGGACGGCTGTCGCCACTCAGTGGACGCCCAGGTGCGGTAGAAACGTGTAAGGTCCAGCCTTGGTCGCCGACGAGCAGCAGTCAGCCTGGGTGCAGGAACAAGGTATCTTTTGCGGAGGCCCACACGCAGCAACGTTTGCTGAACAGTCGTAGAGGAGACACTGTTGGTAACTTCTTGGTTCATCTGGGCGGTCAGTTGCCCAATAGGTGCAGGCCGATTCGCCCGTACACATCTCCACAGCTGTCGTTGTCTTCTCTCATCTATGTGTCGTGGTGCACCACAGTTGCATAGGAGCCGGATTTGGATAACGCCATTTTGCCAACACAGCGGGCCAACAGTTTACAAACTCAGACATCTCCACCCTCGGTCCGCAAGCCAATGCTCGAAGTAAGATTATTGCTCCGTTTCCGAATCACGACAATGACTGTACTGTTTCCCGCGTCCCCCCGACACTCTTTGTATTCCCTCGACAGCTAACGTTGCCACCAGACGTCTGCAGGTGGTTAGCGCACGTCGACGTCGAGCATAGGTGAAATGATAATTAAATCAAGACCCTAAGCTGTCGACAGGCGTTGATATACATCAACGGGGACAGTTGAAAATGTAAGCCCTGACCGGGGCTCGAACCCTGGATCTCCTGCTTACATGGGCAAGGGCACTACGAATGTAGTGTGTGGACATTAAGTTCGGAATATGGGTCTCACGGTGAGTGTGCAAAGGATAAATCCCTGCAGTCGCACTATCCTCTGTGCCCTCGGTGGCTCAGATGCACAGAGCGTCTGCCATGTAAGCAAGAAATCCCGGGTTCGAGTCCCGGTCGGGGCACACATTTTCAACTGTCCCGTTGATGTATATCAACGCCTGTCGACAGCTCAGGGTCTTGATTTAATTATCATTTCATTCTAGAGAGCTGCATGATCACCGATGGTATCTGTTCTTTCGGACATGTCCGAAAGAACAGATACCATCTTCATATCGAGCATAGGTGGTGGTCACGTTAATGTGCCTGGACCGAGATGATTGCTAACTAACACTCGTAGTCGAGTGACCGTGTAGATTGCTAACAAACACTCGTAGCGGAGTACGTTTGCCTTCCTATGATCTGCATTCAGTGTGAAAGGTACAGTGTTTGACGCAGCGATGACATGTAGTCCTTAGTCGAGCAGCGTCTATCCTTCCATTTCGTCTCAGCACTTTCTTTTCTTTTCTATGTTACCTCTTACCAGTCGCTGTTTGTCGTTTGTTTTCTTCAAAAAGAAGTGTCCGTGATCTCCAGGATGAACGGTCAAAGGCTGTGGTGTCTCAGTTGTTGACTTCAATGTGCCACATCTTCCTATCTTCCTGTTGCTTTAATTACTTCCATCAGTCGTTTCCTGTGAGCGTCCCCCCCCCCCCCCAGCCCACACACACACACACACACACACACACAAACACACACACACACTGTTACCTCTGAGTGAAACAGTTGTTTGGGAACATGATTACTGGGCGTGCGCTCTGCCCTTCATAATTGGCTTCTTAAAATCATTACTTCTACACTCGTTGTATGCGCCTCTTCAACGATGCTGACATTTGTGTGTGTACTAGGTGTTCTCAGTGCGAGTGATTAATAGTGTGATTCTGAGTGCTCTACCGGGTTGTTCTTTCAATTTTATGCAGAATATTTCTACTAGCGACATAGTCGTCTTCTTCAGGTTCTGCAAGTTTTGCTGTTATGTATATTCGCTTCCTGGACTCCAACCATTGCGTGAACTATTGTTGATCTTACACCGCATTTTACATCCGTGTTCGACTGTAGAAGCTGACTGCGCCCTTTGGCACCCGTTTGATTTTCAGATCTAGCACTGATACTCCATGAAGCGCGTATTCTCTCAGTGTTTTCCATCTTTAGTGGATGTGACGGCGGTGAGCTTTTAATTAATTGAATGCCGGACCCAAAGGGTTAATTAAATTGAAACCGACGTGCCTATTTGTTAGACTTCCAGACGTCTTTACGTCGGTAGGCTTCTTAATTAAGCTGGAAACATCAAAACGGCAGAACACCAGGAATCACACCATTAATTTGTCAGTGTAGCTTGTCATGGTATAAGCATAATCCTCCCGAGGCCATCATTGGTGATATTATTCCAGGTTATAAGGTGCCGTCTGTAACGTCTCCGCGATGAAGACCATTGGAATTATAACTTAATGGTATGCAAGGACCTTTGTTGCAGGATTGGAATCGTGGTAGTAAAATACTCCAGATGTGGTAGTAACATACTCCAGATTCTGGGAAAGGATGCTCCAGCATGGTTAAATCTGTATTAAATTCCCGAATAAATATTTGCACCTGATGAGAGGATGCTCCCGAGATAAGGAAATTTGTTAACTGCATGAAGACTCACGCCTTCGATGGTGACAATGATATTTCTTCGTCCTTCCCCAGGTGCTGGCTGCTGATGGATACGTGTTTTGATGCTATTCAGTTTTACACCAATATTTTTGTATGCTGCGCAGAAGACTTTCAAGATTAACACTGGTTTGTCTTCGGGCTCTTCTACAATTGCGTTATGATCACTACATCAGCAGTTCAGCTGCATAAAACGTTAGAGTCTTTGCTTCTAATTTTCATCGATTCTGTAAGTTACTGTTTTCCTGGAGAAAGATCATCTTTGACTAACTGCATGGGAGCGGAAACATACAGGGAAATAAACATGGGGTCAATCACACATCTTTGCTTAACACTGGTACTGACATGAAATGGATGACCAACAGAGTCGTAAAGAAAGTTAGCTGCTGCCATATATGCGTAGCGTAATTTCAACATAGCAATAAACATCTGTGGAAAACCATAAGAATGTGATAACATACGTATCGATTTGTAAACGAAAATATGTTGAGAATGATCGATTCATTTCACACGGTTCAGGAATAGTTCAGTTGGGTTCTGTGTGAAAGCTCATTAGCGTATTTGTTATTTAGCAAACATTAGTGTTATTTTTCTGTCGTGTCCCACATCCTTACGTATTTTCTCTCTATGAGCCTGTGGAACAATGAGTGTATGTACTCCAATCCATTCTTACCTTTCTGTCTCATCTCTCTGACACTCCATAGACGACATTGCCATCTTCTCTGTTGTATCAATATTTGTAAATAGTGATAGGCAAAAAATGACTTTATTGTCATTGTGTTTGTCTTACTTGGTTCTTTTCAAGCTTTACATCTAATTTAATAGACTCTCTAATTTTAAATATCACAATTCCAAAGTGTCACCTATTTGGCAACGCATTCATCGTGAACTCATTACGCGTTCTCATGTTATTTCGTGTAGCGAAGAAGAGTAACTGTATTCCCCAGCAAGTACATGTGAGAAAAGTATCTAAGAGATTAAGCTCCAAAAATATGTATAAATATTTGCACGTATCTTCCTTTAGTTTTCGAGAAATATACATGGATAGACAAGTCCATTTTCTTAATACAAACTTCTTGGACAAACAAGCATGTAAAGATAAAACAGACTACTTACTTCGTTTAACTGATGTGCTCCGGAACTACATTCATTAAGAAACCTAATTTCTAATGCAGGAAAGCGTAGAGACACCGTTTTAAGGCGTTAGCTCTGTTAAGATCCACAATAATTCCGTTTATCCTTCAAAAAGTGTGTTATATTTTCATAATTTATCGACTGCCTGGTGTAATATAATCCTTTTCTCTAATGTCTGTCCTTGATGTCGTGCCGTACAACTGCACCAAAAATTTTCACGCAGCAGGAAACTTCCGCTATCTCAGTGTTCACAATAAAATGTAAAATACATGTAACAAACGTGCTCTGCTGTCTGTAGGTGAACTAATCTGTCCGCAACCATAAAAAATCTGCTTACGTGAAACAGGTACAGGAAAACGTAGTGACTGATAACTATTTCCGCAAGACACTAGCATAATTTACTCAGACGTAAATTCTTCATCTATGTGGGTAATGTAAGACATTTTGTTTCTTGTATTATTAAAATTTATTCGATTTAGTATACTTTCGCGAAAGATATAATGAACAGCTACTAGCTCAACGTCTAATCTCGGGTGAGTGAAACCACATTAAAGTGCATCATAGGCTGTATGTATGAATTAATTAACTGTTAAATTATTTATCTCTTAGTATTAAGATGAGATGTCAGTACCATGAAGTGAATGATTTGTAAACAAATGGGCGGACTAACGAAATGAGTAAGACCAGTGGCGTAGTAACAGATGCAGAGGTGATGTCAAAGTGTGCAAGCACTCCATTTTTGAGCACACGTAGAGATCATCAGACGCTGACATTGTAGGTTAATGAACACTGGATATATTATAAAGTGTGACAGAAACGGCCTCACGTCAAGATCCAGCGCCATAAAAAATCTGGGTGAGGTTGCGGAAACCTGCAGACGAAGCTCGCACAGATCTACCCGACAAGAATAGCACTAAGTTGCTGTCTAAATGTTGTCCCGAGATTACAGCGATGGGAAGCAACAATTGGGTATAAAGAATGGCGACTAATCAATCTAATCAACATTCCTCCAGACTTACTGTTACCATCAGTGGACATCTGAAGAACAACCATGGAAAGTATACACTGAGGTGACAAAAGTCATGGGATACCTCCTAATATCGTGTCGGACTTCCTTTTGCCCCGAGTAGTACGGTAGCTCGTCGTGGCCTGGACTCAACAAGTCGTTGGAAGTCACCTGCATAAATTCTGAGCCATGCTGCCTCCATAGCCGTACATAATTCCGAAAGCGTTGACTGTGCAGGATTTTGTCCCTTAAATGTTATTTAGAATTCTAGTTGGGAGATCTAGCTGAAAATGGTCTCCGAGTACCGAACATAACCATTTCTAGTCAATGATCTGTACAGTTGGACCAAAGGATCCAGTCCATCCCATGGAAACACATCCCACACCATTATGGAGCCACCACCAGCTTGCATAGTGTCTTGTTCAGAACTCGGGTCCATGGCTTCGTGCGATCTGCGTCACTCTCTTAGTATATCGTCAGGTCTTGCCAACTGAAATTTCGTATCCTACGACCAGGCAATGGTTTCCCAGTTTTCTAGGGTCCAACCAATTCACGAGCCAGAAAAGGCGCTGTATGCGTTGCCTTGATGTTAACAAAGGCACCCGTATTGGTCGTCTTCTGCCGTAGCCTATTAACGCAAAATTTTGCTGCACTGTCCCAACGTATGCGTCCGTCGTACGTTCCGCATTGATTTCTGCAGTTATTTCACGCAGTGTTGCTTGTTTGTTAGCACTGACAACTCTACGCAAACACCGCTGCTCTCGGTCGTTAAGTGAAGGCCGTCGGCCACTGCGTTGTCTGTGGTGAGAGGTAATGCCTGAAATTTGGTATTCTTCACAAACTCTTGACATTGCGGATCTCGGAATTTTGAATTCCCTAACGGTCTCTGAGATCGAGTGCCCATGTGCCGAGCTCCAACTACCACTCTCCGTTCGAAGTCTGTCTACTCGGGCGGCCATATTGAAGTCGGAATCCCTTTCACATTAATCACCTAAGTACAGATGACAGCTCCCCCAATGCATTGCCCTTTCATACCTTAAATACGAGATGCTACCTTCATCTACATATGTTCACATCTCCATCCCATGACCTCGATCGCCTCAGTGTAGCTTTTTTTCAGAGTAACGTCACTAAACTGTGGCCGCCAGAGCGCCAGTGTAGCTCGATGAATTTAAAATCGGACATTGTAAAAATTGTATGAAAGTACAAGCCTATGAGTCTTGTTTCTTCTGAGATATACTAGGGCTATTCGGAAAGTAAGTTCCGATTGATCGCGAAATGGAAACTACTTTGAAGATCAGAAATATTTTATCTGAAACAGTTAGCTACAACTTCCAGCCACTGCTCTACATAGTCACCACGTCGACTTAGACATTTGTCGTAGCGTTGTACCAACTTTCCAATACCCTAGTGATAGAAGGAAGCCGCCTGTGCTTCCCGCCAATTCTCTACGCTCATCTATAGCTGGTTGTCAGTGCGAAAATTTTGTCTTCATAGCCAGTAGTTAATGTGAGCAGAGATGAAACACGAGGGAGCCAATTACGGGCTGTAGTGCACGTGATCAAACACTTCCCATCAAAAACGCTGCAGGAGCATTTTCATTTTCAGTTTGCGACCGAGAATTGTCACAAAGTAGGAGAGTTATGTAATGTGGCCTGCATAACATCAGGCGAAATCTCTCAACAGGACCTCATACTTGGCGGGAGACAATATTTTCTACGCTTCTTTATGTGCTCACCATGCGCTTAGAACTGAAAAGAGCGTAGTGATGTAACCGACAGGCGTACTAGAGACACTGTAGAGCACATATGTGCAAAGCTTTATTAGGTTTTCACGTTGTTTTCCATTTCTTGACCGATCGTAACTTACTTTCCGGATATCCCTCATATTCTAAACTCTAAGTTAGGTAATAGCGTAAGTATTCGATGTGAAGCACTTGAGCATTGTGACTGTAACAAATGAAAATTTCAGATCGCTAGCTGGATTTCTCTAACAGAAATTTTGAGACCACTTTTTGTTGAATGCATAGATGGATGATTCATCTAGAAGGAACTGAACGAATGTGTTCCGCCTGTCAACAGCTCGTTCAGCAGTATAAGTAAGGAGGGAAGGAAGGTCTAGTCGACGACGAGGCCATCAGAAACGGAGCACAAGCTCTTATTTACGAAGGATGGGGCTGCATATGGCCCACGTCTTTTACAAACAAACACGGGTCGTAGTGCACTACTCGCCATTAAAATTGCTACACCACGAAGATGTGCTACAGACGCGAAATTTAACCGACCGGAAGAAGATTGTCTGAAATGCAAATGATTAGCTTTTCAGAGCATTCACACAAGGTTGACGCCGGTTGCGACACCTACAACATGCTGACATGAGGAAAGTTTCCAACCGATTTCTCATACACAAACAGCAGTTGACTGGCGTTGCCTGGTGAAACGTTGTTGTGATGCCTCGTGTAAGGAGGAGAAATGCGAACCATCACGTTTCCGACTTTGATAAAGGTCGGATTGTAGTCTATCACGATTGCGGTTTATCGTATCGCGACATTGCTGCTAGCGTTGGTCGAGATCCAATGACTGTTAGCACAATATGGAATCGGTGGATTCAGGAGGGTAATACGGAACGCCGTGCTGGATCCCAACGGTCTCGTATCACTAGCAGTCGAGATGACAGGCATCTTATCCGCATGGATGTAACGGATCGTGCAGCCACGTCTCGATCGCTGAGTCAACAGATCGGGACGTTTGCAAGACAACAAACATCTGCACGAACAGTTCGACGACGTTTGCAGCAGCATGGACTATCAGCTCGGAGACCATGGCTGCAGTTACCCTTGACGCTGCATCACAGTCAGGAGCGCCTGCGATGGTGTACTGAACGACGAACCTGGGTGCACGAATGGCAAAACGTCATTTTTTCGGATGAATCCAGGTTCTGTTTACAGCATCATGATGGTCGCATCCGTGTTTGGCGACATCGCGGTGAACGCACATTGTAAGCGGGTATTCGTCATCGCCAACTGTCGTATCACCCCTCATGATGGTATGGAGTGCCATTGGTTACACATATCGGTCACCTATTATTCGCATTGTCGGCGCTTTGAACAGTGGACGTTACATTTCAGATGTGATACGACCCGTGGCTCTACCCTTCATTCGATCCCTGCGAAACCCCACATTTCAGCAGGATAATGCACGACCGCATGTTGCAGGTCCTGTACGGGCCTTTCTGGATACAGAAAATGTTCGACTGCTGCCCTGGTCAGCACATTCTCCAGATCTCTCACCAACTGAAAACGTCTGGTCAATGGTGGCCGAGCAACTCGCCCGTCACAATACGCCAGTCACTACTCTTGATGAACTGTGGTATCGTGTTGAAGCTGCAGGGGCGGCTGTACCTGTACACGTCATCCAAGGTCTGTTTGACTCAATGCCCAGGCGTATCAAGGCCGTTATTACGGCCAGAGGAGGTTAGTCCGGGTACTAATTTCTCAGGATCTATGCACCCAAATTGCGTGAAAATGTAATCACATGTCAGATCTAGTATAATATATTTGTCCAATGAATACCCGTTTATCATCTGCATTTCTTCTTGGTGCAGCAATTTTAATGACCAGTAGTGTATTTTCACCGGCGTTTCTAGCTGATAAGAATACAAAAATCACCTTATGCCATGTGTACACAGATTATGCACATGTGGCAATATATGGAAAGAGCGTAATCATTGTGGCTTTAGTATTTTGTTTCGTCGCTTTGAGTGTGTTTTTATCTTTAACTGTACAATAATGTTACGTAAGCAATCAAGTTTTACAATTCTGAGTACATGTGCGTAAGTTCTCCTTGCATACATAAAATGGCATGTTGAAAAGCAATGCCTCCGAATTAGTTACGTGAAAACTCTTACAGGTTTATAAATGAAAGAAACTTATTAATATTGTACATATTTATTTTTCATGTCTACAGATTTACAGCCCTCCAAACGAGAAATCAATTTGCTGATAGCGTCACTATAGATTGTTTAACTGTTGCTGGAGGAATAACTTCGCCTCTACTGCACCACGTCATCGCTATCAAACTGAAGTAGTCGAAGGTGATCTTTTAAGTTTTGGAAACAGATGAAGATCGGATGGGACTAGGTCGGGACTGTGTGCAGGGATGACTGATGACCGTGAACTCAAGGCGTCGGATTACTGCAGTTTCGCAGCGCTCAGTGTGTGGTCAGGCATTGTCATGCTGAGGGAAAGCGTGCTCCATGTATGGAAGTACTCTTCGAACTCGAAACTCGATTGCAGCACGCTGTTTTTCACGTACTGATATAGTTACGTTACACGCCATCATGTTACACTCTGTAATTCGGAGCCCTCATGCGGTAGAGGGCTGTAAATATGTAGACATGAAGAACAAAGACGTAGAATGTTAATAATATTTGTTTTATTAGAAAAGTTTCATAAGTTTCATCGAACCACCTTCACACTCTTTCTCTACTGTTCCAGTCTCTTACACCGCGCGGGAAAAAAGAACGCTAAAATATTTCCGTGCGACCTATGATTCATCTTCCTTTATTACAATGATCATTTCTGCCATTGCAGCTGGGTGTCAAATGGCTCTGAGCACTATGCTACTTAACTTCTGAGGTTATCAGTCGCCTACAACTTAGAACTAATTAAACCTAACTAACTCAATGACATCATACACATCCATGCCCGAGGCGACTGTAGCCGTCGCTCGGCTCCAGACTGTAGCGCCTAGAACCGTACGGCCACTCCGGTGGGCAGTTAGGTGTCGATAAAATATTATTGCATTCTGATTAGAACGTTGGAGACTGAAATTTCGTGAAAAGTTCTCGCCGCGCCATTGGCTGAATGATTATCACCCCTACTCGTGTATCATATCCGCGATAATGTCTCCCCTATTTCACGATGGTACAAAACAAGTTGCCCTTCTCTAGACTTTTTTGACGTCCTCTGTCAATCCTTTCTGCATGCTGCACAGTAAGACTCTAGCGGAGAACGGGCAAGCATAGAGTAGACTGTCTCTTTAGTACTTCTGATGCATCTTGTAAGTGTTCGCCGGCCAGTGTGGCCGTGCGGTTCTAGGCGCTACAGTCTGGAACCGAGCGACCGCTACGGTCGCAGGTTCGAATCCTGCGTCGGGCATGGATGTGTGTGATGTCCTTAGGTTAGTTAGGTTTAAGTAGTTCTAAGTTCTAGGCGACTGATGACCTCAGAAGTTAAGTCGCATAGTGCTCAGAGCCATTTGAACCATTTTTTTTGTAAGTGTTCTGATATTTGAAAGCAGTTTCTGGTTTGCCTTACCAACAACGTTAACTATGCGATCGTTATAATTTATGTTTTTCGGTACTGTAATTCCTAGGTATTTAGTTGTATTGACAGCATTTAGATTTGTGTGATTTATCGTGTAACCGAAATTTAAATGTATCCACATCCTGTGGGTGACCTCATACTGTTCGTGATTTGGGGTCTACTGACACGTTTTGCAGTCATACAGATATTTTGTCTGAAACATTTGGAATTGGTTTTGATTTTCTGATGACTTTAATAGAGGGCAAATGACTGTATCATTCGCAAACGATCTTAGAAAGGTGCTCAGATTGACTCCTAAATATAGGCTAGGAAGCAAGATATTGCTTCCGTTTTACTCGTTGACTTTCAATTAGTTTTTTTGGAAATTTGGAAAAAATTTATCAGTCTGAGTTACGCTGTCGACAGCATTCATTAATTAGTAAGAATAATGAACTAACTGTGTTTCATAAGAACAAGATTTTTTTTTCAGTCCGTACTGACCGTGTATCAAAAGATCGTTTTCCTCGAGTTATTTCGTAACTTTCGCACGACTACAAATCGAATTCAGTGATGTGTGTCTGTAATTAATCGGTTTACTTCTTCTTCCTTCATAAATAATGAATGGAAGTAGAAAATCTCAGAAAAAATGTTACATCAGCGAATACTTTTTTGTGGATACTCCGCTCGAATTACCTCACTAACAGTGTAGAAAGCATTTTTTTATCCCTAGCAGGACAATCTTCACTACCGAAATGTCCGTTCATTCACTTTTTAAGAGTCTTTAAGTACACCAATAAATAATTCAACATAATTTTAGGCGAATATAGAATGTCACAGATGTAAGAACCTACACTTTAAGAAACAGTAAGTTTGCGAAGTTTCACAGGAACTCGCAACGGAAATTTGTCTCTCCAAAGATTGTCGTTCTAATTGAGCTCAAATGAGTGCGCATTAAATAAAATGTTTCCCCAGTGTTTCAGTCGTAAGGGAAACCATTTCGGTAAACGAAAGATTAACGCACTGACGTCACAAATCGGCAACTGCACTCCCCTGACCTTCCATTACGGGCGTCTCCTGCTGTCGACGGGTCCCTTCGCTACGTAACCTCTCAGTTATTGCTACTCATATTTCAGTTATAATTCAATAAGCTCTCTGTTAGTCAAGTTTCACCAGGTTTTCCTTCCCCTTCTCCCCCCTCCCCCCGCTGTCGTCTCTGATACAGGAGGCCACCTTAAGTTGTTATTTCATTAGAACAAGTTCGGGCTCAGCAGGGCTGCCAAGTTACCGCAACAAACTTCAGGCAGCACAGTGTTTGCCGCCACTCTTGCCCGAAAGGTGGATGTATGTAGCTGTTAACTCCGCACCGTTTCTTTCACTTATCTCGTGGAAGAAAAATCTCTTCCTGGTTCAACGGGACAGCGAGTAATAGCTTCTAAATATTATTACTAAAGCGCCTACACGTAGCAGACACTTTAGTTGTCTGTCTGGCGTGTCGCGTGAAGCATTTGAAAAATCGTGGCCTTTTTACATGTACTAAGACACATGAGCACGACATATTGATTATTCACTTTTATTTTTGCATTTTCTGCAAATACGTAAGTAAATATGCACGCCGTGGAAACCAACACGCCCACGTTTCAGACTAATGCATTACCAATGGACTCCTGTACTGGCAGTCTATAAGACTGAAATTTCATATACGTAATAATGTTATATTATGTTCATTCACATCAAATTTCTCACTAAAATGACATTTTACGTGGAATAATCAGATGCAATAAGAGAGTAACAAAGAAGGCATCATTCGGCACAATCTGCTTGTTCCACGTCGTTTCAAGAAAATTTGGGAAAACAATTGTGATTTGCGTATTGTACAGTATAGTTTTCATTGCACTTTAACTCCAGAACCCAGCGTACATAAATTGTGCCCTTGAATACACAATGAAAAGGTGAATTATAGGATTATGCACTCTACGAAAATTTCCAGCATAACGCTTAATGTTATGTTTCACATTGTAACGTCACGAGTCAATCCGCAATAGTGTTTTAATGCAGTACGGGCTCGTAGCTTTGGAGCCGGTGGTTGTGAGCTCCGCTTCTATCTCGGCGTGATTCACTCTGGCCTGTCGCTAGCACGGCCGTGGGAAGTGCTACATGTGTTAGTTCCAGTGACAGAATATCCAAGCCCCCAAGAATCTAAATAAACGATACTAAATATTATTCAATTTTGATAAAACTTAATATGTAGCATTTTATTACTAAAAAGAAGCTGGTAGCAAAATCTCTCTTTTCTGGCTGAGGTCTTTTCAGAATTAGAGAAAATTACCTAAAATACCAAAAACCACACTAGTAAGATTAAAGTCAGTTCGGATGCATAACAGTTTGTCCATTGTTATCAGTTGGAATCATTACAGAAGTTCACAAAATGTTAGGTCAGTATGTTTGAATTTTACTATATTTCGTTTTCGTAATAGAGAATTCAGTAAGAATTAGTATTCATTTAATAACTATTTGTTTTATCGTGTGATTAAATGAGACTAAATGAGAGTGTGTATGCGGGACATACGTAAAGATTCAATATTATCTCCTGTTAAACATTATGTAACTTGGTCATGGGAAAGTGTGCAACAGGCTGTTGCAACGAAAGCTGTAATACCCCTTATTTGCTGATGACGTACATCCAAGTGTGTTTGTTTTTGTAAGAAGGCAACCAGAATAGTTATTTTTAGAGTAATGTTTTTCTAAAGTCATTTCAAGATTAGTTTTCGTTTGGTTTGGTTTGGTTTGGTGGAACATTTTATTAATATTTGCAGCATAAAATGACGTAAATGCATCTGTGAATGTTGATTGGAGTAAAGCAGTTTAGGCGCGAATATGGTCTTGAAAGATTAATCTGACCGGCTGTTCATTTGACCAACCTATCAGAGTGAAGTCTTTCCCGCGCTCTATCAAGTAGTATACGCGGTTTGAGCAACGGCATAGAGGCAGTCGTAGGCTCGCTGTCGGACGTGCAGGTCATTTTGGACGTGTCCGAAAATGTTATATATGAAATGAAGAAGACAGTGTTATTTCGCGTTTGGTTTGTATCACCGTGAAAGCAGATGCATTTATGGACATATCGTGAAAATTTGAGCTTTGTGAAGTAATTTGTTGGTGAGATAAACGCGTGTGAACTCTTGGCCTTTGTGTAGTGAAATTCCGCGTGGCATGGTCAGTATTCAATAACGGAACACTTTTGGCAAGCAATTTCTGTTAAAGAAATCCACTGAAAAGGACTGAGTGTGAAACTCACACGTTTTAGCAGAGTATTGACTGTAACATTGCGTATAATTCGGCTTGGACTGTAGCACATTTCTGGCTGTCTTGCGTGTGTACTAAATGGTGTGGACTGTGAGAGGAGGACAGTGATATTAGCTGTTAGTTGAAAATGCGGGCTGTTTAGTTTTGCTTCTAAAGGCAATAAAGAATTCTTTGCCGTATTTTGACATTTTTTTCTAAAAAGATGAAGCAATCTCCCTCCTCCCGAATTTTTTAAAGAGATTACAGGACATTTAGTTACAGAATTAATGCTGACTGTGTTACCGTAAGTATTGACAATGTTTTTCTTCAATTATGCATTTAACACCGTCTGAATAGTATCTACGTTGCAGAGGAGCGGGTTGGTGACCAGACGCTGTGCTGACGTGGGTGGAACATTTGTAAGTCATTGACAGTACGCCGAAAGTCAGTTACGCAGTACACAGTTACGCGCCCTTTAACCCGCCACGCCGCAACATGATTTAAATTTAGTATGTTTCCTCACATGCCAAATCGTCTTCGGATTTTAGAAAGCTAAGTCAGAGTATGTAAACAACGTAGTTTGAAAATACACTGACGGAAATGGAAAGTTCCACAACAATAAAGTACAAGTTATTAAACTTTGTGGAGAGGTTCATCATTTAACGGACATTATGTATTTAAAGCTCTATTCCTTTCGGAACTCGTGTCCGTTTGCTTAGCTGGGTGGTAATGTGCTAAACCTCCCATGCAGCGGGCCCGGGTTTGATTTCTGGCCGGGTTGGAGATTTTCTCCGCTCGTGGACTGGGTGTTGTGTTGTCCTTACCATCATTTCAACCTCATCACCGGCTCGCAAGTCGCCCAGTTTGGCGTCGACTGAAATAACATTAGCACTCGGCGGCCCAACTTCCCCGGATGGGGCCTCCACGCCAACAATGCCATACGCTCATTTGATTTCCTTTCTAAACTGGTGTCCGTCTTCAATATTGGTGTGAGGTATATCTTGCACGGACACGATTAGTCTTTTCTTCGTTGAGGCATGGAAGTACAAAACATCCTAAAGTCATCTTGAAAAATTTCTTCCCATTCCTGAAGAGCATTCTGTGTCAGTTTATGATGATTGCTATCTTAAAGCTGGTATAAAAACATACTTATTCTCATCGCAGCCTTGACATGCTCTAAGGTTAAGAAACTATGGAATTGACCGTGCCAGTCAAGGATCCGAACATTCCTAAAGACATAAGTGCTGACAGTGTCTATGTTTATGAAAGAACTGCAATTATTGCAATACATGCCTGCATGTCTAAAGGAACAGAAACTGAGAATTGCAGCTGTGGAAATCATGAAATGGATTCACATTTTGTGAATATCTATTAGCGTCAGCTACTCGTGGCAAATGAAAATTTGTGCCAGACTGGGACTCGAACGCGGACGTCACGGTTGTCATCAGCGATTGCCTTAACCATTTCGGCTCCGAGCAAGCTCCCAATGCCGGTCCCAACCTCCGATGTCACGTAGCCAAAGACAAAATGCTCACGCAGTCGTGAAACTAAGCATAGGAAGACAAATGTTATTTCTTGTATCGTCATTTAAGCCCTCTAGGGGCCGTGCGGTTCTAGGCACTTCAGTCTGGAACCGCGTGACCGCTACGGTCGCAGGTTCGAATCCTGCCTCGGGCATGGATGTGTGTGATGTCCTTAGGTTAGTTAGGTTTAGTTAGTTCTAAGTTCTAGGGGACTGATGACCACAGATGTTAAGTCCCATAGTGCTCAGAGCCATTTAACCCATTTAAGCCCTGCCGGGCGTGATTATATCATTAACAGCGGCAGTGTCTGTCTTTATACAATAACTGCATTTAATACAATACGAATTTTCGCTTGTCACAAGAAGCTGACGCTAATACATATTCACAAAACATGAATCGATTCCATGATTGCCAAGGTATTGTAGGGTTTTACACGATGCTGCTGTAGCACTGTAGCAACAGTGTTTATCATTCTTACGACATACTGGCGAGCATTCATTTCCCATCAAACATTACCAAATCAGTCACATCCAGTCGCCCCTCACACTTTGATTCCAGGAGTTGGAGGAGTAAGGATCTCTAGAATCGCTGCTCCCTAAAATTCTTCGCTGATATTCCACGTAGTCGTGGTGTCGATGTGATTGACACAACTGGCAGCGAGATTCATCACTCAACAATACAGAATGCCAGTCAATGTCCCAATGGACTTTGACTCTATTCTCTGGTGTACTGCAGTAGTACACGACGCATGCCAACTCGAGGTGCTTTGTGATCACAACCTCTCTGTAACCTCTGTCCGAATTTCAGGTATTGTCACTTTCTATTCGTCAGAGCCAATCCAAAAATCCTGAGTATTTCTGGTGGCGTAGCCCGTATGGAAGGTATTACAACTGAGCTGGTCACAAAGTTAGTTAGTTTGTCGATGGAGGAAACGTGTTTGTGGATTTCTTGGAACGTTTTTTCTACTGCATATGGCTTTGAAGAGCTGGTTAACTAAGGGTAGACCGATATAAATAAGTTATATGTGTTGATCGTTCTCTAAAAAGAATTAAATTTTACTAACTTTTTCTTTGGTCTCTGGAAAGCGAAAAAAGTTATTTCTGTAAGTTAAAGAGGTAACTCGTGACAGCGCAAATACCTGCAGAAACAAGTGTAATAATTGAAATTATAGAAACCGAGTCTAGTAAATGAAATCAGGGTCATTTGTGAATGGTTTATTTAAAAAAGACAATGCTGTATTTCCCATTACAACTTTGTTTCTAAATATAGTATACAGTTTCTCAGAATATGTGTCATGATTTTGTTTACTCTCATACCAATAAACTTGTAAGTATCCATAGATGATGTAATTACGTCCCTTTCAGAATAATGTGTTAAATATTGCTATCTGGTTTCTTTTCCTCATACACTTCCATATAACAATACGTAATTAAGTGTGTAGCATATATGTTTACTTACCTCACTTAATTCAGGTCAGTCATGTACTTCATTATTATTTTGTTTCAGTGAATATAGAACCATAATTAATTGTATTTTCAGAAGATTTACAAAATACATCTCACCAAATTGTCACACTTTGTGACTCTTTTTCTGTGTACGGGTAAAACAAAAGTCATAGAATTCGACTAATATGAAACAAAGTTATAACTGTATGTCGAAAGGAGACACAAGGTCAGCTCAATTTTGTGAAAGATTAATTTAGCTGTAATTTACCTGTCGTAGACTTCATATCACAGTTTTGTCTGGGAAGGGGGAGAGGAATAACTCTGTTACAATTAATATTCCATTACTCGAACGACTCATCGTACAGAAAAAGTTACCTACTACAAAAATTAAAGGGTAAATTTCAGAAAATATGTGTAAATTAAATGTCTTAGTATATAATTTTGTAAGGTTATGTTACAAAAACTGCTGAAAGTGTCACAGCGCTGCTCACTTTTAGGTTACCAGTTTATTAGCGTCCGGTCGAGGTGTTTTGCTTTAACATGGCCCTTTTCCACCCGGTACTTGAAGCTACTGAAATGTGTACGCGATTTCACTGTATGATATCCGTATCCAGAATATCGATGGCTATCCTTTTTAACAATTGACATTTACACTGAAGAGCCAAAAAAACTGGTACACCTGACTAAAATCGTGTAGAGCCCCTGCGAGCAAGCAGAAGTGCTGCAACACGATGTGGCATGGACTCGACTAATGTCTGAAGCAGTACTGTAGGGAAATGACACCATGAATCCTGCAGGGCTGTCCATAAATGCGTACGAGAACGAGGGGTTGGAGATCTCTTCTGGATCATCCCAGATATGGTGAATAATGTTCATGTCTGGGGAGTTTTGAGGCCAGTGTTTAAACTCGGAAGAGTGTTCCTGGAGCCACTCTGTAGCAATTCTGGACGTGTGGGGTGCCACAGTGCCCTACTGGTACTGCCCAAGTCCGTCGGAATCCACAATGGACATGAATGGATGCAGGTGATCAGACAGGATGTTTATGTACGTGTCACCTGTCAGAGTCGTATCTAGACGGGTCAGGAGTACCATACCACTCCAATGGCACACGCCCCAATCCATCATAGAGCCTCCACCAGCTTGAACGGTCCACTGCTGACATGCAGGGTCCATGAATTCATGAGGTTGTCCCAATATCTGTACACGTCCATCCGCTCGATACAGTTTGAAACGTGACTCGTCCGACCAGGGAACATGTTTCCAGTCTTCAATAGTCCAATGTCGGTGTTGATGGGCCCAGGCGAGGCGTAAAGTTTTGTGTCGTGCAGTCATCAAGGGTACACGAGTGGGCCTTCGTCTCCGAAAATCCATATCGATGATGTTTCGTTGCATGGTTCGCACGCTGCCACTTGTTGATGGTCCAGCACTTAAATCTGCAACGATTTGCGGAATCGTTGCGGTTCTGTCACGCTCAACGATTCTCTTCTGTCGTCGTTGGTCCCGTTCTTGCAGGATCTTTATCGAGCCGCAGCGATGTCGGAGATTTGACGTTTAACCGGATTCCTGACATTCACGGTACACACGTGAAATGGTCGTAGGGGAAAAATACCCACTTCATCGCTACATCGGAGATGCTGTGTCCCATCACTCGTGCGCCAACTATAACACCACGTTCAAACTCACTTAAATTTTGATAACCTGCTATTGTAGCAGCAGTAGCCGATCTAACAACAGCGCCAGACACTTGTTGCCGACCGCAGCGCTGTATTCTGCATGTTTATATATCTCAGTATTTGAATATGCATACCAATAGCAGTTTCTTTAGCGCTTCAGTGTAGTATTTTCGTTATACCCAACATCCTATGCTTATTAGATACTAAATGGGTATCAGTTTCGTTTCTTGTGGTAATATGTGAGTTCTGAGCTGGGAAACTTCGCAGAAAATATGTATAGCTATGGCTTACACTACATATATTTTAAGTCGGTACACTTTTAGTGAGAGCATTACGTGGCAAACGCCATGACGTTAAAGTTTTACCTAAAAACTAATCAAGTGCCGAATTTGGTATGCTATTTCGCAAAGTACACCATTCTGCTATAATTGGACTACCATGATCGGAAAATATTCTGAAACTTTTATTGACTGATACAACTAGTAAGTAATCTCATGAAAATTGCAGGGTAAACGTGATGTGAATGAAATGTTTTGAAGATGAATGATATTTTTTTTAAATACTGTGATTTATTCTATAAGAATGAGTCTCACTTTTAGTATGAGATACCTTTGTGAATTGTTGTGAAGTTTCTTAACATGCCTGAACGTGCAGCGTGATGTTCCACGAAATCTTCTTCTTTCACGTATGACAACGGTTATTTCAATTGTTTCTCCTCTCTTTCCTTACACATTTCTCTCATTTCTCGATTTTCTCTCTTGTTTTTTCTGTCCATGGGGCTCCGGCCTTCGTGGGTGTTTTTATGGAAATCTTTGACCTGTAATTTTTTTATGAACAAGTCTTTGCTTCATATCTTGTGGAGTAATTTGGAGTTGGCCCATCTCCCTTCCAACTTCTTTGCTCCATGTGTTCCCAATTTTTAATTTAGCAGAGTAAGTAAACAATCTATTTATAAAACGAAATTCTGGAATCTATTTATAGGTTGTTAGGATTTATCCTTTGGAAATGGCTGTAGAAAGTTATTCTTCTTCTCCTAATCACGTCTGCAATTCCTTTCAAGACGTGTAAAAGTTCACCATTATGACGTCCTCTGTATTGTGCTTGCTCTTTAACTGGTACCAGAATTTGATTAGTATTTTTATTTCTGTGATTTTCAGTGCTCGCCTTTTGTTCAGAGTTAAACATACTGCTGCATAAAGTGTTTCTAAGTGAATTACTGTAGAGTAGTGTGTAAGTTAAGTTTTAACGGATGTTGATTTCTTGTTATATACGCCCCTGACGAGGCACTATGCTGTTTTGATTATAATGCTCTGCTTTAGTGGCTTCCTACTCCGAAACGTCTTGTTCAGGTACTTCTCCTAGATACTTGGACTTGTTAGTTCTCTCAGTTTTCCCATATTTAGTTCTCATTAGGTTCGGGGCTCACTTATTGTTTGTTATAAATTTATTTTTCTAAAAGGAGATTTGTAAGCCTGCTTTTTCAGCTTGTTCTTTAAGTTATTCTATTTGTCTAGTGGCTGTTTTCATTGAGTCTGAAAAACTAACTAGATCATCTGCAAACTCTAAATAGTCTATTTTCAGACTGTCATTTTACGTTCCAAGAACTATCGCAATTAAAAATCTAACGATCTTTCCCAGAATGAAAACCGTAATTAACACTGCGGCTAAGCCAATATCCGCCGTATCCTCTCCCCTACAAGCTTTAGTCGCGGAAGCAATTGCAAACACCCTCTAGCCCTGTGTGATAGAGTATTAACGAACTCAGTTGTCACCACAGATTGACTCATGGTGCCCTGGCCGTACCATTTCACATAGCGCCCGATTTACAGGTAAAGTCCACAACTGCGCGCCTAAAATCTGATGCAGGTACATGCAACATGTTGTACTATGGTTCTCACTGTTCTATGCTCATTGAAATCTACGGCTCATCAGCTGTAACTTCCTAGGTAATAAAGAAAGTGGGTGCACAGACTACACACAAGCAATCTCATTTATGATGATTACTTCACGAATTCCAATCGCACTGACGTCAGTATATATACCGTTCACAATCTAAAGATACGCATTTTGCTTACAGCATCCGTTTAGTCTTCTTTACACACTTCAGCCAAATCGGAAGGTTCGCTAACTGGTTCTCGTGAAAGGTTTTCCCAACATACTCGGATTATTACAATGCACACTAAGTGCAAAGTAACTGGATAAAATTCTTTCACCACCTGTGGAAGCATTTAATTTAGTTCAGTCCATTCAGTGATACTGCTTACTTCAACATAGCGTGACTGTTTCACGACAGGGATGAATATTCACGAAATTAACCTCACTTCGCCTACGAATACCATTTCACGATATACGTATCTCTACGTAGCTCGAAAATAGTAACTAGTTTTAATATCACCTATGAATCATTTCGTTTTTCGTATACAGGATGTTCCGGCAAGAGCGTGCAAAAATGTAAGAGGACAGAGAGAACACTACACTGAACAATTTGGTTTAGGGAACCTTGGGTCGGAGAAGCAGGCTTAAGGATATATGGAAGTAAACTTCGCTGCCTCTTTGTGTAGCAGTACTGTTTACCAGCTTATTTACAACTAATATGCTTACAGGTTTACAAGTACTATGCTGTCTATTTACATGTACATTCTTTATTTCCTGCAAGGAAACAAGGAGGACGAGCCTGATTACTAGGAGGTCATGATGCAGATTTTGTTTACTTTACTTGTCCATAAGGTGGCCCTGTTTTATCGTATTCACATTGTCCCATAACAGAACGTGTTATGAATCAACGAAAGACCCGTTCATTACTCAGTGCTTTTCAGAGACGTACAGTACAATACAATGGAGCAGTACCGGTACAGTATGTCCTGGTCGCTGGGTTGGAAGGGGAGGCCCTACTCCATGGCCTGCGAGGTCAACTGACCTGAATCCTCTTGATTATTTCCTATGGGAATATCTAAAGTCACTTGTGTATGAGATCCCATCGGATATGGAGATGGAATTAGTTGCCAGAATTGCAACTACTGATTCGAAACATACTAGGGATATTTTTCAGGATGCGACGGAACCTTGTTCGCTGATGTCATGCTTGAAGTGAGGTTGATGGCCGTGTTTCAGCACATTTTGTAAGATACAGTACAAGTGGTACATTATGTCAATGACTGTATTTGCAGTCAACTAATATAAATAAAAAGTAGACGGTAATGTGATTTTATTTCTGTTATCTTCTTAAGCTGGCTTCTCCGACCCCATGTTCCCTACCTCTAACTGTTCTGTGGAGCATTCTCTATGTCCTGTTACAATTTTTCACGCTCTTACGGAAACATCTTGTATATATAATTGAGTGTATTTTTATATGGACTCAAATTCCAATACCGACGCCACGTTTACAACTGTAACACATGGAGCTCTAACATACGACTTACAGTTTACGAGAACACTGAAGCCAGCTCCTCGTTCAACTTCCAGTTGTACGCCTTACTGACACGAGTCACCTTGTGAAGGCTTCTTGGAATAGCAGTTAAAATGTGGGTTGTTTTATTACATATGAATCGACCACACATTTATTGAAAAGATAATCCATAACTACTCTTGTGTACCACCCCAGAACCGAA
This sequence comes from Schistocerca cancellata, assembly GCF_023864275.1. Taxonomy (NCBI): domain Eukaryota; kingdom Metazoa; phylum Arthropoda; class Insecta; order Orthoptera; family Acrididae; genus Schistocerca; species Schistocerca cancellata. The sequence goes on from NC_064627.1 coordinate 390,791,227, forward strand.
ACTCTTGTACATACTATGAGACAGAAAACTTAGAGACTCTCACTGTATAGAGGGGATACTCTACCGGAAATGCATGTCACGCGAGAGGCCTATGAATACGAGTATGCTGTGTGCCAAGGCAGAACACCGAGATTCTGTAATGGTTTCAAATGGTTCAAATGGCTCGGAGCACTATGGGATTTAACATCTGAGGTCATCAGTCCCCTAGAACTTAGAACTCAAAAATGGTTCAAATGGCTCTAAGCACTATGGGACTTAACATCTGAGGTCGTCAGTCCCCTAGAACTTAGAACTACTTAAACCTAAATAACCTAAGGACATCACACACATCCATGCCCGAGGTAGGATTCGAACCTCCGACCGTAGCAGCAGCACGGTTCCAGACTGGAGCGCTTAGAACCGCTCGGCCACAAGGTACGCAGATCGACTAAGCTCGAAGTACCAACGGAAAAAAAAACAGGGTGTACCAAATGAATTTACTGATTTTAACGCTTTGTAGCATTTATTCCATTGAACTTACGATTATAAAAAAATACATCAAATGAAAGAGCATCTGAAACAGTTTTGTTTGTGCAAAGGGAGGAATATGGAAAAAGTAAGGGTGACAGAAGAATGTATTGAAGCAGTGAGAGTCTTGCACGATTATCCCCAAGAAGTAAGTTCGGAAGACGAGTCGTGAAGAATACACTTACAACTACATCCTTGCCGTTTGCAGTTGTTATAACCTGTAAAGCACACACACTAGAGTTTCCGTGCCAACTCCGCAAACGAAATGTTGCTGCATGACGATGAAGATTGACTGGATCGTGTCGTCTTCAGTGACGAATCGACATCTCATCTGAGTGGAAATGTGAACACACGCAGCGACGTTGTACCCGACCGCCGTATTGGCAGCAAGGGGCCGGATGACAAAGCTTGTTTTGCATCACCTCCATGTTCACACACGACCCGACGCCACGCAATTTCTGCCTTTGGGGGTTCATAAAGGATCACGTGTATGACCCTCCGCAACCAATTGGGCTACCCGACTTTAGAAACAGTATTCTTGCAACAATTACTCCAGACACACTGATCAAGATTTTTCAACAAGCCCGTCGATTCGATGTGCGGCGAATGGTGCTCACATTGAACTCTTGTCATAAAAATTGTTTGAGTTGCTCTTTCATTTGACGTATTATTTATAATTGCGAGTTGAATGTAATAAACACTAAACAATCTTAAAACCCGTATATTCATTTTGAATCATCCTGGATATTAAATCAACGATAGGTAACACAGCAGCAATACAGTAACACATTAAAACAACGTGTAAATGTTTAACAAAACTCACACAAAACGGTCTCAGAGAAGCAAAGGTAGCTCTACTCGTTAGACAGCGTTCTGTAGTAAAACCATGCTGTTCCTCAAACCAGAAATTACGAAGTAGCTTCTAGTTTACCAATACTGGGGGCGTCTTCTTCCTCTTACGCATCAACTTCCTCTCATCTCCCTGTTACTTCTAAGATCCGTTTCTCTCTCTCTCTCTCTCTCTCTCTCTCTCTCTCTCTATCTATCTATCTATCTATCTATCTATCTATGTATCTATCTCTACCTCTCCCCTAAATCCACGTATCGCAGTACCGTAGCATACCGCAGAGGAGCCAAAACGAAGGGCAGTATCGTGCGATAATACGCTTTCATCAGCGCCTGAAATACTACAACTGTGTCAGACCAATCCAGGCTAAACAGTTAAAGAAACCATATCCAAAGATTTCCTGTCGCAAGGTGTTTCAGGATTATACGTATACGAGAAGAATTACTTAACATACATGATAATTGTTTAACATTACTATGATTCAATAAAAAGTGGGCTCGTCCGGGATTTGAACCCGGGACCTCTCGCACCCTAAGCGAGAATCATACCCCTAGACCAACGAGCCACGATGTGGGTGGGCTTTTGCTGAGTGTTTTCTCAACGGAACCGGTTCTGTCCGGTTGGCCGAGCAAACGTGTTAGTGGCGATAAAAGCCAAGCACGCTGCAAGGAGACAGGCACGCAGCGCCTTATCCGAAGCATCGGGCCTCCTTGTTGATCAACGTTGCAAGGACATCAGCGAGATTTCGACACAGAGCGGCTAGTGTAGCACATCCAGCATGAGTTCCGAAATCGTTAACTGTGCGATTGCCAACTCGCTGAATATCCTGAAAGTGATGCATTAAGGCGGATGCAACATTTCCTGACTTCTTAAGAGCACTTGACTCTTTATCACACCAACATTTACTAACATAACTACGGTAATATGGAGTATCAAACAAAAATTGTGATTCGACTGACGACATATTGCTAGGAAGGACGCAGCCTGTTACCCTCGAACTGACACTCATCGACATATTTAGAGATGAATGTAGGCATACTCAAAGGAACTATGTTCGTATCTTTGCTGTCCATGTAGATTTCAAAGTGGTACAAATATTGGCAGAAAATTATGCCTTGGATTATAGCGTAATGCCAACAAAACAAATATCAGCAATAACGCAAATACCGGAGGTGAAAAACAGCATTCTATGATTAAAGATTTGCAACTTTCTTTAAATGTACAGAAAGGTAAAAGTGTGCCCTTTAGAAAACACGGAAAGGTACTATCCTATGACTAGAGTATCACTCATAGCTGGAACCAGTCAACTCCTACAAATATTTGGATGTAATAATTGATATGGATAATGAAATGATCACAAAGGCTTAGATGCAGGTAAAGCAAGCTGTTGACTTCTGGTCACTGGCAGAGTACCGGGAATTCGTAGTCTCTAAACGAGACTGTTGACGAAACAGCTGTACCCCCCATCTTAGAATGTTGCCCTAGTGTGACAGACTCATGCCAAATAGACCTAGGACAAGCAATACAAAGAATGCCGCTCCGAGTGCTCAGAGGTTTGATTCACGATGGAGCGACACAGAAATGCTGGTAAAGCGCTAAGTACTCACTGCCATGCAATTAACAGTGGTCTGCAGATTACGCTTATGTTTGTAGATACAGACATCGTGGTGCTTCTTTTTCGGTGTTGATAAATGCACTTAATTAACTCCGTTACTGACAGATAGATACATATCTTTATCTTTATGTGACGCTTAATTGGTAACCGATAACGGCGAACGAAATTGCAGTTTGTAGCCAATGCATCTCTGTAGGCTACGCATCAATAGGCCGTGGAGGAATAAGTTATTTGTAAATTTTCGGTAAGCCGTATAGCCTTGGCGGTGCAGCAGAACGGGGAAGGGATACGTCGGGAAACGTGCCGCCATTCTACCGGAAATACACACCCAGAAAGCGCAAAGACCTGCCATTCGAGTGCTACAGAATGATCCTGCAAGAGGCATTCTGCCTGCAGACGAAGGAAGTTTCACTGTCAGGGTACAATCACAAAACGTACAATTTACTCGAGGATACAGCATAGAGGTAATTAAAAGGAAACCCGGACAACAGTGTAAAAAGGAAGACGATCGAGCTTCAGCGCAAGTCCCTGCAGAAGGAAATCATAGAAAAGCTTCGATCACAGTATATTGTAACCGCAGTATGTATACTTACGTACCAGATGGTCAAACATCAGGAACTCTATACATTTGAGGCGCTGAGAACCATAAAGGTTCAAAGCACAGAAACAAAGTTTCGAGAAAGATAAATGTTTCTGAAAATCAGACTTACAGACAAACCACTAGTCTCATAAGCCTGAACGGTTTTTTACGAAGTCTCTGTGCCCTAAAATTCATATGAAAAAAATAATATTCCCACTTTATGTTATGAAATATTAATTAATATTTAAATTACATTTATTATCAATTTTAATTCACAAAATTTACATACAAAGACTACTGACAGTAGAGTCTTTTGACAGTTGTAAGGTTTGTAATTAACTAGAATCAAAACGTAAAGAAGAGATACTGGATGTAACACAGACACACACACACACACACACACACACACACACACACACAGTTATGACCTATTGCAACGCTTCATGGTCCTCGTTATCACCATTTTCATTAAGAACATTCTGTGGCTGGAGATTCAGATAAAACTGCTGATACACCTCCGATTACGAAATACTAGTGCTACATACCTGATGTAGACACTAAATTATGTTGGCAAACCTAGATAACTATTGAGCAGGGCAGAACAACAAAATTGTGCTTTGTGCTTTGGGCCCATATGGAAAGGAATTTTCATGATATTAATGGGACAGCCTTTCATGAATGTTCATATATACAGTGTGGGGCTACAGATATAAAGGAAGTTGGTTCATCATAAAGGTCAGCAGATGTCAAGAGTATGCATACATAATCTAAAATAAGGTAATGGTGTCTTTAGGCCCTTACAATTCTCAGCGCCTCATTTCATTCAGCTGCTGCAAGAACTTCGCGTTCGCAACCAGGAACTTATGGTGAGCTTTAATGTCATTTTCCTTTTCACGGAAGTGCCCCATGCCGATTCCGTCTAGCTGATAATGGAAAAATCTAACGCAACAATGACTAACCTCTTCGAATTCGTCCTCACATCTACATTCCTTCTCGTCAGCGGCGACTGTTACAAGCAAACGGTTGTCGTCACCTTGGGGTGCCCACTGTCACGCTGATGTGGCAAACGCATTCATGGTGGATGTCGAAGACAAAGCTCCGAGAAAGCTACATGGAGGCTCACATGCTTTTTAAGATGTGCTTGTGAAACCGTTGTGGTGTGCCTACAAGAGACAAAGGTTTCAGGTATTTCTCGAATCTCTCAACTCTCTGCATCCCAGCATCAGATTCTCTATGGAGGTGGAAAAAAAACGGCGAAATCCCTTTTTGGACACCGTAATGTGATATTTCTGGCTTTGGAGCCATAAGAGCTGAAGCTTAACTTCATACTTAGGTTGAGAGTGCATCAGAAGTGGTACGACATCAGAAGTGGAATGAAACGCAGGCAAGAGGTGGTACATTGAGTACCATATCCGTGAGCATATGCTCCAGTTTAGTATGAGAATAATCTGATAGGCTGGCACTACAGAGCCATATGCCAAATCTCTTAAGCTCATTTATTAATCTTTTATAAAGTATCATCCAGGTTTAATTATCAATCATACCAACTGACCTATCATCCACTTATTTCAGATATTTGTATAACGGTTTTCATTAGCTTTAGATTAACAGTATCCTCACGGAGCACTTCCTGCACCTTCGGCTCCCGCAAAAAGTGCGCGGCAAGCGAAGTGATCCGGGCTGACCTCTTCAGTCTGTCAGGGAGGGCCATAAGGTACATTTCGCGTTATGTGCCGCACGATTAAGATCTTAGTTGTGCGCGGTATAGAATGGTATTAAGTAATAGCGACTCTGCATGTTGAGCAGAGAGAACCTTACTTTTGTGAATGTAATTTCTCCAAGGTACTTAATGTACAAGACCTATTAGTGTTTCTAGTATGGAGTGGGATACGAGTGATTTTGTAGGTACGCTTTTTGAAAAAAAAATGGTTCAAATGGCTCTGAGCACTATGGGACTCAACTGCTGTGGTCATAAGTCCCCTAGAACTTAGAACTACTTAAACCTAACTAACCTAAGGACAGCACACAACACCCAGCCATCACGAGGCAGAGAAAATCCCTGGCCCCGCCGGGAATCGAACCCGGGAACCCGGGAACCCGGGCGTGGGAAGCGAGAACGCTACCGCACGACCACGAGATGCGGGCACGCTTTTTGACAATACATTGTCTATAATTCGATGCTTTGTATGGAACGTGATTCGTATGATAAACAGAAAAGCATCTGATGTCCCAAACTGAAATTTGACAGATCATTTCATACAGTTCAGAGCCTTAGGTATCTCATTAATTTCTTACAGTCTCATCTCAAGAAAAACCTATTCACGACCTAAGGGCTACACCCACACTGGGACAAGGACATCTTTACAAGGCATCGGGTTGGTGAAATCATTACAGCGGGCTGCTGTGGCCCAGCGGTTCTACGCCGGAACCGCGCTGCTGCTACGGTCGTAGGTTCGAATCCTGTCTCGGGCATGGATGTGTGTGATGTCCTTAGGTTAGTTAGGTTTAAGTATTTCTAAGTTCTAGGGGACTGATGACCTCAGATGTTAAGTCCCATAGTGCTCCGAGCCATTCGAAACCATTACAGAATCTCGGTGTTCTACCTTGGCACATAGCATATTCATAGGCCTCTCGCGTGACATGCATTTCCGGTAGAAATGCGCACAGCTACACGTCATCGGTGCTAACACAAAGGAGGGAATGTACGAAGGAGGAGTGCCTGTGTTGCACTGGCCACTGACTGCGTTCGCCGCATTTGGTTGTTAGTTTAGTGACGGTCACTGTGGCAGCGTTCCCCCTCTATCTGTCATTCGCATTAACGCTGTACTAGTAATGTGCAAATCGTACGGCACTATGGGACACAGAGTGTACAGGAAAGCCACCCACACTGATTTGTATCTCCACGTCTTCAGCTGCCTCATCGTTCACAGTGTGAGGGTGTGCTACGTATCCTGGTCCACAGGGCCCGTGCAAAACCGGACAAAGGGACCTAGGGAGCTCAATCACCTTAAGGACGTGTTTCAGAGGAACGTATACGGTGAGAGGCAAACCCCAAGTGCTTTCAGGCAGAAGGTACAGGCCCAGAAAAATAGAACACGACGAGGATGATAAGATAATAGCCCATGAGTCATACGGCAGTAAAATACCGAACAAAATCAGCAGAATCTTCAATAGCTGTAACATTAAATGCATTGTCTGTTCACTTCCGAAACCGGTTGTACTATTAGGTACAGTGAACGATGCCTTCGGCCTCCGTAAACGAGATGTTTAGCGTATTCCGTGCAAATGCCGTAATGTATACGTCGGGCATATTGTTTGGACAGTTTAAGAAAGGTGCCAGGAGCTTAGGCGGCACACCGAACTGAAGCATCTAATGAATTCCGCCACCGCAGAGCATCGCATAGCTACAGGGGACCAGTGAAGTATGATCAAAAGACCTCGTAGCTTTGACACTGTGTTCTAAACGAGACTGTTGAAGTACGAGTAGCCGACGGCCTGATCAGTAGACAGTAGCTCCACTGTAAGTTGCTTCACTGTCAGTAAAGCGTGAGAGCCAGCACTGAGCCACCGGAAGTCACAACGTGGGTCAAGAGACACTTCCGCGTCCGACGCAGCGGCAGAAGCCCTGAGGGACTGGAGTTCACTCCCGGCTTCTGGCGAAAGCGTCGCCCCTTCCCCACCCCCACCACTACTCCACGCAACGCGCCGTGCGGCCGCGTAGTGAGGGAAGGAGTCGGAAGCGTTGAAGGAGGCACGATGTAGCACAAACACTCAGTCTTCAGGTGTCACTTGAAGATGACGCAAGGTGCGCTGTCGAAATATCGTTTTACACAGACGACACCACCCGGCTCGTCACGCGAGAGTAACACAAACAGCTGGTTCGGCGAGAAGACTCAAGATCACACGTGACTATTGTTGACAGAAAACTCTTCCTGGTGTTAGCTTTACCATAAGTACAGCCAAACAAACCTCCCACTTTGCTTGAAACGTCACGACTGATATACTGTGTTGTACTCTTTTGTGTTGCTGTTCGCCTTTTTATCGTTGAGAACTTTAGAGATACTTTGTCTGCCCTTAATTAATAGACAGAAATTTTAGGCAATATTTATTACTTTAGAAATAAGCAGTCTTATTGAAAAGTAAGAGCTAGTAAATAACACCAGCAATCTTTTTCGCTTAATAAAACAGTGCTCGTGTTCGTCCAGCTCTTGAGCTCGCAAGTAGAGCATTAGTTTCAGCTTGGATCCTAATCATTCTGTATTAAAGATGTAAAGGGCTTCAGTTTTGTAACAGGTGAAAATATGGTTTACTCTTAAGACATAATTACTTATGTGTAGTGCAGTTTACAGCAGGAAGAATTCCGGTAATGCCATTACAAATGCTTTGTCAAAAGAACGCACTGATATTATTTTCATCTTTGTACCTTTAATAGAGTGCGAGTTAGGGAGAGGTGAATGAAACTTTAGATTAAGAGCGTGTTCTTACTTGTTCGTGATGACTATGCTTGGCACTTCCACGTGTTGCAGCCCAAGTGTGAATCCTGCTCTGATTTTGGAAACTTTACAAATCTGGCTGGTAAGATATGATCACTTTAAAGCTACAATTGTCAAAGTATGTTGAGCATGGCAGGATCCTGTACCATTTTGTGAAATCCATATTTGATTCAATCAGTAGTTGCTTATTTCTTTCTCCAAGACAATGTACCCAAGAACAGAAACAAACATCTGCCATACTGGGATACTTAGTTGCTCCCAATTTTATTTTCGGATAGGATGTTGGAACATCCGATTTTTTGTTTAAAAAACGAATAAATCAAAATTTAAATGTCACAGCCATGGAGAAGTGTATTTCCTGGACTTTTATAAGGCATTCAGTTGTGTTATTCACGGTAATGTCGGCGAGAAAATCAAATAGGATAGTGTTAGGAACCTGGTTACTAATTGATAGCATTCCAGCTAGAACAGGCCTGACCAAACAACGTTAAGCGAGCGCAGGTGCTCTCCGCCGAGCCCCTGTCTAGCGCTCCGAACGCAGTGGCGACTGCAGCTGAGAGTTGAAGAGGAACAGGCAAATAGAGGCTGCAGCCGGACTCATTCAAAGCACTTTGCTGGCAATACTACATGCATTAAATTAGATTTACGTTCTGCGTTAGGAACAGTATGGAGTCTATACACTTGGCCAAAAAGAAAAAAAATAGCAGCCACATAATTCAATGCAGAACGGGAATTTCCTTGCCTCCTGTATCATTTAAACGGCATGAAAATTGCTAAATATGCCATCACACCATTACGATCTGGATAACGTACTGCAATATCATGACAACACCAGCCATAAAAGCGGTATGATGCGCTTGTTTTCTGGGGATCAGCAGAGAAAGGTGGCCATTGGGGAAATATCTCAGTGAACGGCAAGTAGAATGGTGACAAATCTTTTGTGGTCGACATTATCAATTATTTGAATTCATCAAGGGTCTTAGGCCAACGGGAGAATTATTTGGTAACAGATATGGCGTACAAGTGTGACGCTATCGAACAAAAAGTAGTCATATAGAAAACTCAGCTTGAAGTTCATGACATGGGACGTTTCCTGGAATTCAAGGCATCTATTTGTCGTCCACACATAACTATCTTTGAGTAACTGAAATATTTCGTCGTGATTAGTCAAAGAGATTCCCATACAGCGCACGACTGGGACTGGATTTCGATTTATTTGTCAGACTGTTCTCACCTTTGGCTGCTGATATACCTCATCACTTCCATCTCGAGCTGACAGACACACAGTATAGCATGCAACTAAATGGCCTGTTTGTCCAATCCAAGAATTTGCAAGACTTTCATAAAATGTGACCCCAAGAGCAAAATCCTCGACTGCACAGACAAACTGCTAAACTTATTTCAATGTTTGTTTCGACACATGTGTACGAAGGTATTTTCTTCTGTTACGAAACTGACAAAGCACAGCTAACGTTAAGGTTTAACAGATTTTAAGATTTTAATTTGCGTAACTCCATGTGCTTGTATCATGAAGCATAGTTCCAGATATATTATATATTTCTAAAATTAAAATGCATATATATATATATATATATATATATATATATATATATATATATGTGTGTGTGTGTGTGTGTGTGTGTGTGTGTGTGTGTGTGAGCATTGTATTTTAATGTTTAATGCCTGTATATGTAGGGTTTTGCAGTTGCAATCACCATATTAACATTATCTACTGTTCTTATTTAATGAAGTATTAAAAGTTATTGTTTTAGCAGAAAAAACGAAAGTTGAAAATGAACACACATGATAAACCCCTGCTTATGAAAGAGTGCTGCAATATTCGCCTTTTAAAAGTAGTTGCGTTGCATCGCATTGCAGACACGTCTTCGTAAGTTCCCCGCGCGTGTACCCTTCGGCATAGGGGCGTCTCACTCACGCAGCTGCTGGGAACTGCGCAGTGGTGGGGGAAGCCGGAGTGTTGAGCAAACAGCCTCATCTGCGCGCGAGGAGCGCGAGTGTTTCGTGGGAGCGCAAATCCTGGCCAGGCCTGAACCAGAAGAGTGTAGAGCGTTGGATTGCGAAACTCTGTCAGTGTACGTAGTGAATCAGCGTCTTCAGAGTGGGGATTAAGCGGAATGTGTGAAATACAGAGATCAATACTGAATCAATGTTGTTCTTGGTATACAACTGCATAAAAAATCTGGAACTACATTTACAAGGAAGTAAAATAATCAAAAAATGGTTCAAATGGATCGAAGCACTATGGGACTTAACACCTGCGGTCATCAGTCCTCTAGACTTAGAACTACTTAAACCTAACTAACCTAAGGACATCACAAACATCAATGCCCGAGGCAGGATTCGAACCTGCGACCGTAGCAGCAGCGAGGTTCCGGACTGAAGCGCCTAGAACCGCTCGGCCATAGCGGCTGGCGTACAATAATCACAGTTACAAGAAAGTTTAATGCAGACTCTTTAACACTATACATGCAAATACTTTTTTTCAAAGTACCAGTCTCTATGAACTGACTTTTGCTAAATTTAGATACAATATAATACAAGCTAAACGCTAACCAAAATTCTATTAATAATGAATGAAGGGGAAATCAATAAACGAAGCAGAGTTTACCTATCCCTTGCATGGGTATGTTCATAAGAAAATCCACTGGAAGTTACATGTTACGGATCGCAGTTATCTAAGCTTTGCAGTTTATGTGTAACGGGCTTAAGTACACTTTCGACTTTTGCTGGAACCGAGTGATCGGAGTTCTGTTGCAGGCTGTGGGCTTCGAACCCTGTATAATCGAGCTTCTAATTCAGTGCTGTCTTCTTCCTGGGCTTTGAATACTGTTACGACCCATTCACATTATTCAGCATAGTGGTAACTGGAACAGGATATTGTCATGTCATAGAGTGTGTATTCTGAAGAAATGAAGGAACATGTGAGACAGTACGCACACAACGACTTATCTTAGAAGATAGACTGAAGAAACACAAACCTACATTTGCAGCAAGTGTATCTTTGCAGAATAATTACAATATTGACGTGAATACTCTCTGAAGGAAGCAGGAATAAAATAAAACTTGTGGTATGTTATCTACAACTAGCACAAAAACCAGACTGAAATTATAAGAGTGGAATTACAAGAAAGGGAGACAATAATTGAGAAGGGAATGAGACAGTGTTGGAGTTTATTCCTCACTTTGCTCAACCTATAAATTGAACAAATAGTAAACAAAAGCAAGCAGAAACATTTGTGCGTGGTGAAAACGCGCTCGCCAGTACAAGGCTGAGTTCAAGAGAAGCATTTCTGAATAACATAAATTTGATAACAGCTAATACAAAATTAAGTGTTAGAAAGTCTGTTCTGAAGGTATTCGAAAAAAAGATCATGTAAATAGCGGACAGCAAACGTCATAGAATATGAAAGAATCGTTGGAGCTCTTCTGAAGAATCAAGCAACCGTTCCGTAACTTTAATGGTCTGCACGCTGCCAAACGATAAAATCGAACTGCGAGACACAGCTGCATGAAGGTCTTCTAAGGTAGTGAAAAATGGACGATAAACATTGCAGACAAGAAGAGAGTACCAGCTTTTGATATCTGGTGTCTCAGAAATATGCTGAAGATTAGATGGATAACTGGTAAACAGGTACCGAAGCAAGTTGAGGAGAAAAGAAATATTTTATGTACGTTGAGTACGAGGAGAGGCAGGTTGATTGCATACACCCTGGGCTACCAAGGAGTAGTCAGTTTGGTAACGGAGTGATGTGTGAGGAGTAAAAGTTGTAGAGGAGGAACAAGGAATGATTGCAGTAGGCAGGTTCAAGCAGATGTTGGTTTCAATAGCTACGCATACCTGCCAAGTCTTGCACAGAACACACTAGCTTGGTGAATTGCCTGTAATCAGTCTTCGGACTGAAGACCACAACAACACAGCATCTGGGACGTCTTTCTCTATCGTGCCGCAACACGTTCAGTTTTGTAGATTTTGTAGATTTCGCGTGTTCGAATAGCAGATGTGTACCGTTGTTTTTTATGGTACAGTGGTGAATTTGCTACTTGCATGGTGCACCTCTATAATAGAATTCCAGGCTTTCCAATCTTTATATATACATCAAAGTGCGGAACGCTAAGAATGAGTAATATACGGCAACCACACCATCCAGTTCACACAGACTTTTTTAAAAAAGATCAATAAAATATTTATTGTGACGTTAACAGCAGTGATACTACGGGAAAAACAGTACAAGGATCTCGCGAAAAAAGCAATGTGAGTTTCTCTTCATGTCTAGCGAACTCAGCGTATGAATGTGACATCTTTAAATCGAAAAACAGATCATGTGAATAGCGGACAGCAAACGTCATAGAATATGAAAGAATCATTGGAGCACTTCTGAAGAATCAAGCAACCGTTCCGTAACTTTAATGGTCTGCACGCTGCCAAACGATAAAATCGAACTGCGAGACACAGCTGCATGAAAAGATTGTTAAATACAAAAGAGCGGCCAATTTTACTTCGTCCCCAGACACTGGTAATGGAGTCAGCGTCTTTAGTGTTGCAGCTGGTGCGCTGCCTTACTTAGGTCCCGTTGCTTTAAGCGCTACTACCCTTTCAATTATGCACGTCTTCCTTGCGAGCGTTTTAGTGCTTTGGTGTTAACGACGCGGGTCGTCCAAGTTCAGCTCAGCTGGCGCCCTCTGTTCTCGACTTTAACAGACTGTCCTCTAGGATTTACTTCCGCGTCGCCCTAGCCCGTCATCTAAGAGCTGCGCCATCTTACTCACGAGGCAAATTCGACGTTATAGAATCGTAACGTTTATCACAGTAATGACTTCGTACCAGAACGTACAGCACGTGGTAAGTTAAGTTTCAGGTCATTGTTCTATTGCCCCGACTTTCATAGCTCTTTTCTCAACTATACATTAGCTTATCTGTTCCTTTCTTTAGTTTCTTAAGACCCCCCCCCCCCCCTTTTGTCCTGTACTCGTCGCTGAAGACACGGTTCACTTCGTTTCGGATGATATTAAAGATATAAACCTATTTCAGTGTCACCAACTTTCCAGCAAGCCACAGTGAACGCCCGTTCCTTTGTCCATCCAAGTGCTATATTTTTAAATTTATTTATTTTTTCAGATATCGATTGATTCACTATTTACTGGCTAAAGCAGGCCCTTTGTGGTACTTAAAATTCGCAACCAGGCTTTTAAACAAACAGACGTGATGAAGAAATTAACAAAAACAATTATAAACAAAAACCGAACGTAATATAAGTTTACCTCCAACTTAACTTATCCTAAAACTAACCTATCGCCATAATGAGTCAGCTCAGCGTCACTGGCAAAGACTGAGGGTTCCAGGCAACCAGTGTAGCACCCTAACCAGAAATGACCGCCAATAACATCCATAGTCCAGTACGTCATATCAGTCCATCTAAATTACACTACTGGCCATTAAAATTGCTACACCAAGAAGAAATGCAGATGATAAACGAGTATTCATTGGACAAATATATTATACTACAACTGACATATCATTACATTTTCACGCACTTTGGGTTCATATATCCTGTCAAATCAGTACCCAGAACAACCACCTCAGGCCGTAATAAGGGCCTTGATACGACTGGGCATTGAGTCAAACAGAGCTTGGATGGCGTGTACAGGTACAGTTGCCCAGGGAGCTTCAACACGATACCACAGTTCATCAAGAGTAGTGACTGGCGTATTGTGACGAGCGAGTTGCTCGGCCACCATTGACCACACGTTTTCAGTTGGTGAGAAATCCAAGAAATGTGCTGGCCAGGACAGAAGTCGAACATTTTCTGTATCCAGAAAGCGTAAGTAGGCTGTTTGGGCTTTTTTATTGGTAACGCCACGTAGCGCTCTGTAGGAAAATCACTGGCTGTGCTGTGTGAAGCCCGTGGCTGGTTTGCATTGTTGTTTGCTATTGTAGTGTTGGGCAGCTGGATGTGAACAATGCGTAGCGTTGCGCAGTTGGAGGTGAGCCGCCAGCAGTGGTGGATGTGGGGAGAGAGATGGCGGAGTTTTGAGAGCGGATGATCTGGACGTGTAAGACTGGATGTCATGAACTGATTATATGTACTTTTGAACACTATTAAGGTAAATACATTGTTTGTTCTCTATCAAAATCCTTCATTTGCTAACTATGCCTATCAGTAGGCATAGTTAGCAAATGACTTCAGTAGTTAGAATCTTTTATTTAGCTGGCAGTATTGGCACTCGATGTATTGCAGTAGTTCGAAGATTTTTGTGAGGTAAGTGATTCATGAAAGGTATACGTTATTGTTAGTCAGGGCCGTTCTTTTGCAGGGATTTTTGAAAGTCAGATTGCGTTGCGCTAAAAATATTGTGTTTCAGTTTAGTGATGATCAAAATAAGTAAAGAGAGAAACGTCTGAGTACGTTCAGTTTTGCTCAGCTGTTTGAAAATCAAATAACGTAAGGTGTTTACCAGCACAGTAATTCAATAATTTTTCTAAGGAGACGTTTCAAAAGGCCCGTACAGGACTTGCAACATGCGGTCGTGCATTATCCTGCTGAAATGTACGGTTTCGCACGGATCGAATGAAGGGTAGAGCTACGGGTCGTAACACATCTGAAATGTAGCGTCCACTGATCAAAGTGCAGTCAGTGCGAACAAGAGGTGACCGAGACGTGTAACCAATGGCACACCATACCATCATGCGGGTGATATGCCAGTATGGCGATGACGAATACACGCTTCCAATGTGCATTCACCGCGATGTCGCCAAACACGGATGCGACCATCACGATGCTGTAAACAGAACCTGGATTTATGCGAAAAGATGACGTTTTGCCATTCGTGCACCCAGGTTCGTCGTCGACTACACAATCGCAGACGCTCCTGTCTGTGATGCAGCGTCAAGGGTAACTGCAGCCATGGTCTCGGAGCTGATAGTCTATGCTGCTGCAAACGTCGTCGAACCGTTCGTGCAGATGGTTGTTGTCTTGCAAACGTTCCCATCTATTGACTCAGGAATCGAGACGTGGCTGCACGATCCGTTCCAGCCATGCGGATAAGATGCCTGTCATCTCGACTGCTAGTGATACGAGGCTGTTGGGATCCAGCACGGCGTTCCGTATTACCCTCCTGAACCCAACGATTCCATACTCTGCTAACAGTCTTTAGATCTCGACCAATGCGAGCAGCAATGTCGCGATACGATAAACCGCAATCGCGATAGGCTACAATCCGATCTTTATGGTTCAAATGGTTCAAATGGCTCTGAGCACCATGGGACTCAACTTCTGAGGTCATTAGTCCCCTAGAACTTAGAACTAGTTAAACCTAACTAACCTAAGGACATCACAAACATCCATGCCCGAGGCAGGATTCGAACCTGCGACCGTAGCGGACTTGCGGTTCCAGACTGCAGCGCCTTTAACCGCACGGCCACTTCGGCCGACAATCCGATCTTTATCAAAGTCGGAAATGTGTTGGTACGCATTTCTCCTCCTTAGACGAGGCATCACAGCAATGTTTCACCAGGCAACGCCGGTCAACTGCAGTTTGTGTTAGAGAAATTGGTTGGTAACTTTCCTCATGTCAGTACGTTGTAGGTGTCGCTAACCGTCTTCGTGGTGTAGCAATTTTAATGGCGAGTAGTGTAAAATGTATAATTACCTTCAAATTGTGGGTAGTGTCACTTTGTGAGCTTAGGTTCGTAAGTTTCATGTAACCGCAATATAACTAACCCTTAATGACAATGAAAATCAACCACGCGGACATAACAATATACATATGAATAACCAGAATAACACGAGAATATCAAAACGATCTCCAAAATATCACAAATTTAACTCCAGTTCATCTGAAGACGCCTCAGCAGTTGCCGACACAGCTGGCAGACCTCCCACCCTTCCTTGCTGCTGCTGATCCGTCTGCTACTCTCGTCCCTATGCTGCAACGTTACCCTTGGCCTACATGCTGGTGTGTTGTGTACGTACATGTCGAGGTCCCTGTGACTGAAACAGTCTTCCAGCCTAAATACGTACATTTTAAGAATGGGGAAAAAACGAAGGAATTATTCGAAAGGGAGGGAAATCACTAGATGTGATGTACATGTACAGACAAACAAATGAGTACAATTTTAGAAAAAATGTTTTATT
Source organism: Schistocerca cancellata (assembly GCF_023864275.1). Lineage (NCBI taxonomy): Eukaryota > Metazoa > Arthropoda > Insecta > Orthoptera > Acrididae > Schistocerca > Schistocerca cancellata. The sequence continues at coordinate 390,807,422 of NC_064627.1, forward strand.
CAAGAGAAAGGGATTCAGAAATAATAACGCCTTGGTCCACCAGTAGCCCTTCAGTTACTCGGCTTGGAATTAATTAATAGAGTTTTTAAATGTTCTCCTGAGGGATATCGTGCCAAATTGTGACCAACTGACGCGTTAAATTCTCAAAATCCCAAACTAGTTGGAAGACCATGCTCTTAATGCTCAAAATGTTCTCAATTGGGCAGAGGTCCGACGACCTTGCTGGCCATGGTAGGGTTTCGAAAGCACCAAGACAAGCAGTAGAAACTCTCGCCATGTGCGGGCAGGCAGTACCTTGCTCAAATCTAAGCCCAGGATGATATACCAGAAAGAGAAACAAACCGTTGTCTGAGGCGTCTCCAGACACGTCTTCGCTGGTCTCGAGGGCTCAGTGTGAAGAGAGACTCGTCACTGATGATAATTCAACTCCAGTCAATGAGATTCCAGGCCGAAGACATGTCCGGAGACGCCCTGGACAGCTGTAAGATACCAACCTGACTATCGCCCGCCATATGGCCCGACGATCAGCAGAGATGGTCTGGGGTGACATTTCTTTTCATAGCAGGACGCCTTTGGTTGTTATCCGACGGCAAGGTTGCTAGATCTTTCCCCAATTGAGAATGTTTGGAGCATTATGGGCAGGGCCTTTCAACCATCTCGGGATTTTGACGATCTAACGCGCCAATTGGACAGAATTTGGCACAATATCCCTCAGGAGGACATCCAACTACTGTATCAATCAATGTGAAGTGGAATAACTGGATGCTTGAGGGCCAGAGATGGATTAACGCATTACTGACTTGCTCAATTTTTTAAGCTCTTTCTCTTGAATAAAGAACCAAATTTTCCTGAAATTGTAATGATATGTTTTTCTTGAGTGTACGTCACATCTACCGATATCGATACCATTCGGGTAATTCCTTCGTGGTGCGTTTTTTTTTTTTTACTTGGAATGAATGTGTCATTCCGAAGACAACCAGCTTACCGAGATTACTTAAACACAGAATTTTCATCACCTTCTTCCGTATATTTTCTGCAGTATTGTAGCCTTTGGAAGTCCTTGCAGCTGTGTTTCTCCTCTCCCCATTTATTCTCTTCACTATGCGACTGGAATAGCTATCGGTGCCTGCAATCTTCTCTGGCACAGCTTCTAATGAAATTTTTACTTCCTCATTTGCCTCTCCTCACATAAACTAAATCGTACTGCGTAAAATCCTCCTGCCTGATTATTAAGACTTTTTTCTGTAGGTACGGTGCGTGAATGTTGCGGTGCCATGCTGCCTAGTAAAGAGGTAACCACGATAACGCTCCAAGTGCACAGTTCGGCATGTCACCGCCTCTTCAGAATATAAATATGGAGTTATCCAGCGATCAGGACCGAATACCTTTCTGCATTACAACCACTCTATTTCTGCCCTTCCCCACTGCCAGTTATAGGGCTCAGACATTAGCGTGAGCACAAGAACGCCATTGCTAAATGTTCGAAGTGTGGGAAAAGTCTCCATTGTCGATGAGTCGCAATCATGTCAGTACATGCTGTTGTAGATAGGGTACCAGTATGTTAAACGCCATATCAAGAGGAGATATCTTGATTAACCACAGGGCACCATTTTAATAGGTGGTGGGGAAATTCTCTTGTGGGAGATATTTACAGCCCACCTGATTCATGATCTCTCCGTAACAAACGTACCTTTATTCGAACGTGTGCATCCGGTTTTTTACATACAAGAACCTGCAAATTGACTGAACCTTGGCAGCTCCTTCACAAATTAAAACTGTGTGCTGGAATGGGACTCTGACTGGGAAGTTTGTCTTTCGTAAGCTATTGCTCTTTCCAGCTGAGCTGTCCAAGCACGGCTCTCGAAGCACTTTTACGCTTTACTTTCACAAGTACCTCTCTGCTAACTTCCAGACATCAAAGGAGATCTCCTACACATTTTGTCGGACCAGCACTCCTGGAAGAAAGGATATTGTGGAGAAATGACTTAGCAACAGCCTTACAGACTGAACTTTCCGAGAACGACTTACGACCCGACAGCACAACTTCACTTCTGCCAGTACCTCTGTGCTACCTGCCAAAGCAATTGAAGCATGTGAATCAAAGCTTGAGCCTCAGTCCAGCCCATTTCTAATCTGACAGTAAGTTTCTAAACAATGCACACTCCGCTCCAGAGTAAAAGATTATTTCTGGATACTGTAACTGGTTCGAATGTCTTGAGTATTTATCAACCTCCTTGGAGGTTGCGATAATGCAGTATGTATGGTGGGGCAGCAGGTATGTAAAGACATCTTGGCAGCCGTAGTTACGTAAAAAAAACTGTGACAAAACCATACACAGTTTCTTATTACAAGCAGTACAGCAGTCAAAACACCGTGTTGCCTCGGTCAGCGCTCAGCCGCGCATGCTGACCCTGGACGTAGCTGTGTAGTTAGCTCAGCACGCGGCCTCAGGTTGCGATTGGCTCACCAACAAAGAGACACAAAAATTTTGTGTGTGTCTTTGATCACTTTATAAATTTGTGATCTAGACAAATAAAGTTTATTCTGTAAGGAGCCTTTAAACAGGACTATAAGCGACATAACGTGTGTGGATCTTTATGAAATGGTAACAAGGTAACAGCGCCGCAGACCCTCGTCCCTTCGTTTCGCAAACTTCTGCCTTGTTGTACCAAATGTAGCTCAGAAAAGGGTCGCTTGAAGGGAATCAGCGTGTGGTCTGCTGTTGTAGCGGCCAGACAACTTGTTTATGAAGCTATTCAGACTGTCCCAACGCATACGGCAGTCGGAAAAGAATATATGGTTTCCCTTTGCAGCCAACGAAGACCGAAGGGGTGAAATACCGTATAACACAGGCCTGCGTTGCGCAAGTCAGGGTTCCCTACAAACTTAATTACGGGTGTGTAGACAGCTCATCCATCCCGGGAATCGAGAACCTCTACCAGTTTTGCCTGTTATCGGCACTCATACTGGCTAGATATCGGTCACTGAAATTCTAAGAGTTTCGAGAATGTTTTAATTTCAAGTCTGAAATAGAATAACAAGTGACAAAAGAAATATTTTTGTGTGATATAATGACAAATTAACAATTCTCTGATTCTTACTTTTACTTCTACTGTGAACCCTACCTCCTTTCCAAATTTCATGATTCTAGATTGACAGGAAGTACACCAAAGCTTTTGATGAGCGATTTTTCGAGTGTCTACATCTACATAGATAATCCGTAAGACAATGTACGGTGCGTGGCGGAGGGAACCCTGTACCACTACTTGTCATTTCGTTTCGTGCTCCATTCGCAAATCAGCTTCAAATTTCGATCCTCTGGATTTTCTCAATAGCGTTATCCGGAAGAGAGAGTCACCTTCCCTCCAGAAATTCCCATTTGAGTTCTCGAAACATCTCCGTAATGCTTATGTGTTGTTCGAACCTGTCGGTAACAAATCTAGCAGCCCGCCCCTGAATTGCTTCGATGTATTCCTTCCATCCGACTTGGTACGTATCCAAAACACTCAAGAAGTACTCAATAATAGGTCGCATCAGCGTCCTATATGCTGTCTCTTTTACAGGTGAATCACTCTTTCCTAAAAGTCTCCCACTAAACCGCAATCGACCATCCCCCTTCCCTACCACAGTTCTCACATGCTCGTTCCACCTCATACCGCTTTTGCAACGTTACGCCCAGATATTTAAACGACTTGACTGTCAACCAGGACACTAGTAGTACAGTATCTGAAGCTTATAGGTTTGTTCTTCCTTGTCACCGCTCTTGATACGTCTACCTTTTCACGAGGAAAAGGCGTCTTGACAGATGGACGGACAGTCCGATAGCAAATGTCAATTTTTTTATGTGATACAATTACAAAATAACAACAGATTTTTTCCTTTATTTGTACTATGAAACACTACTTATTACCTTTCCTGATTCGAGGTCAATGTGAAACACCCAGCTGGTTTTGGTGAGTGAGTTTGCTGATATCAAAATCCATGACGTAAATAGCTCTATCTCTTGCTTGCATTGACTTGACTTAGAAGCTTCAGTTTTTTACACCGGCATCGAGCCGTAGATCTTGAACGTGACGTAACTTTCAACGTATTACGTCTAGCCGTCCTGAGGAAACTGGTTTCTAACAGTCGGTTGGACAGAGAGACAGACAGATGGACGGACAGAAAAGCACCGTAATCGTTTCCATTTTTACCGACTGAGGTGCGGAACTATAAAAGTTACTTGTTTCCGTCAGAAAATCCACCGCATTGTCCACTATAGTTCGGCGAAACCCACTGCTCGATATATTTGCAAAAAAATGGTTCAAATGGCTCTAAGCACTATGGGACTTAACATCTAAGGTCATCAGTCCCCTAGACTTAGAACTACTCAAACCTAACTAACCTAAGGACATCACACACATCCATGCCCGAGGCAGGATTCAAACTTGCGACCGTAGCAGCAGCGCGGTTCCAGACTGAAGCGCCTAGAACCGCACGGCCACAGAAGCCGGCTAACGACATTTCAGTTCGATTAACCTTATTATAATTTGAACCCTAGTTCGTACATCTTCGTTTTAGTTCAGGTATACTCGTCTCGCATTAGTAACGTCAGGTGTTCTTGTTAAAAGTGATTTATTGACATTAACACACAATGATGTGCAAAACTTAATAATGAGAATAAGTTTTCATGATGCACCACCGTCAGGTAACATGATTCAATGAATCATGGACAATACATAGGAAGAACTGCTCCAGTACAGTACATAACGTAACTGAAACAAATAAGTAATGAGACGAACAGAAGTGACACTTTTATTAAAAAATAATAATAACACTGAAGTTACTGCGATTCGTGATGGTCCCCTGGACATTACAAAAGGCGGGGCGTGGTCCTTTATAGAATGTGTGGTCACTATGGACGACAATGCATGTTGTGCAATGTGCTCCCATGCTGACCGAAAGGTTGACAAGGAGCAGCTGTGACAGGGACTTCCATTGCTTCACCAACGCGACTGACAATTGCCGGATGGTCGTTGGTGCACATGGACGTGGTGCAATACGCCTTCCGACCACTTCGCACACTTGCTGGGTGGAATGGAAGTGCTGGCCGCTGTGGCCGAGCGGTTCTAGGCACTTCAGTCAGGTGCCGCGCGGCTGCTACGATTGCAGGTTAAAATCCTGTCTCGGGCATGGATGTGTGTGATATCCTTATGTTGGTTAGGTTTAAGTAATTCAAAGTCTAGGGGACTGATGACCCCAGATGTTAAGTCCCATAGTGCTGAGAGCCATTTGAACAATTTTTTTTGGAATGGAAGTGGGCGAAATGTGCACATCAATCCACTCACCGAATATCTTCTCGTTCCAAGAGCTCCTCGATCTGCTTAGTTAATATTTTAAGTTACTTTATTTATCTCGTCCTCAAGTTTGCGGAATAGTGTATTACTGTAGCATCGCATGGGACGTGCTGCTAACATGGCGTCCTACCATTGTTGTATAATAACTTTGTATTCGCTGCGCTTGAGACGTCTTCCGATTTTAATAGAATATTATAAATGCAATAAATGGGGGAAGGATGTTATTTGTACTGGAGATGCGGCGCTAACTTAATTCAAAACCCGATCGAAGCATAGTACCGAGTTTCACAAGGGCTGGTGTGCTGCGTCATCACTAAAACCAACAAAAACCCAAATTACGAGACACTTTCTTTTACTACTATTGTAGAGTGGTTTCTAAGACACACTATAACGTGATGTACAACCCGCGACTTTTTTATCAGCGACGTCTAATTAAAATGCACGTTACCGTATCAAAATCCCTATTACGATTCCTTAGGGAACACGTTCGAAATTCATTCCGCGTCTGCAGAGGCTGGCCACGGCAAACAGTAATTCTCTTCCACTTGCTCCTCATCAGCATGTCACACCGTCGCTTTCCCACTCGCATTATTTAACAACTTTGTAATCATATTGCTTGAAGCGTCTTTTGATTTTAATCGATATTATGAAGGCAAAAAAACGGAGGAAATATGTTACTGATGCGACTGCGGAGATTTCACGATCCCTTGAATCGTAATTGGACGGAAGTTTTGTGAACTACCAAACTTCACAGATGGCAGGCCGCTACGTCATTACTTCTTTCTCTGCTTCTTCTTCTTTTCGTTAACCTTTACCCGTCTAGTTGCGGACTCCGCTGTACTCAGGTTTCGTCAAATTTATTTGAGTATTTAACTTTGTGGCTGGATACCGTGGCTTTCGCCAGAGTCGCCAATTACGTGATGGAGGGAAGACGGGTACGCTACCCCTCTGTCAACTGTGTAAATTTTGTTCTACATGTGATCGAATTTTAAATACTTTTGTCTAGTACCGGGTGGTTATAATTAAACCGATAAGTGTCCCGTGTGCTGCAGTGCGGGCTTTATATGAAGTTCTTATTTCAATAGTGCTACAAGTCCATTTTTGTTCATTTTTAGATAGAGAGTCCTGAAGTTAAATGAGCGCTAAAAAATCTGCAGTTGAGATACCAGAAATATTCAAGCATATGGCTTCTTGCTAGAGATGAACCTTTTTTCTGTTTGTTTGGATCAATAATTTCAGAAGCATTATATTCAGAAAAGTGGAAGTAATGGACTTGTACCACTACTGAAATAAGCCCTTCATATATCGCAGTATGCATTAATCGCTACGCTCGCGGAGTCTGTTGAAAACACATAATAATTTCACTTTCTGCCACTAGGTGAAACTATGGCGCTATAACAGTCAGACAGTGGTGTGCGTGCAGGAAAAGGGGATGAACGATAGAACACATCATAACGGTGGTTCCGGCAAGTTTATTAGGATATGGTCACAAGTTACAACAGGTGTTCAGTATTGTCTTTCGACTCAGCCACGTGCTGCATCCAAGGCAAGGTCGACAGTTGCTCGCAGCATATCCAGTGTAACCAGAGTGATATGTCATTATATGCTGTCCTTCAGATCAGGATGCGTCCGGATACATCCCTGATAGACACGATCTTTCAGATATCCCCACAACCAGAAGTCACATGGATTTAGGCCGGGGATCTGGAAGGCCGCTGAAATTGCCTAGTGATGATGCAAGCGTTACCGAAGGCTTCTCAAAGAAATTCTTTCACCTGGAAAGTGATATATAATGTCGCCCCATCTTGCATGAATACGGTGCTGTCGACGTTCGTGCAAATGTAGAATCACTTGTAGGACAAGAAGGTCCTTATAACGTACATATGTCACTCACTGTAAACGTAACAGGCCCACGAAGAAGAAACGAACCGAGAATGAAGGAGCTTGTGTAACCACACCACACACTCACATAAACTGAGTGCAGAGGATGTTCCTGCACAACATGTGGCAGAGTAAACTCCATTTCCGACAGTTTGCGCATTCACGACACCTTGTCTCGTCCGCCCAAAGAATATTTCCTGGTCATATTTCATCTATAGCCATGCGCTTCAAAAAACGAAGGGTAAAGTCACGGCGTTGTAGATTATTTGGGGTTTCATTTGGTGCACATTCTGGATCTGTTAGGGATACTAGTGTAAAATACACCGTGAAAGCTTTTGAACTGATGAACAAGGGAGAGAGAATTCCCGTGACGCAGCTCGAGCACTGGCTGGAAAATTTGAGGCATATGCTGTGCGGTTGGCTATACCTACAGAAACTTCATCAACTACTGCCATGAGAGTGGACTGCCTCCCTCTCCCTGGTCCACTACCTAGTTCACTTGTTTCTTCTAATTTCTGGATTATATTCCTTACTCCATTTATTAACATGGAGTCTCTTCACACCTGTTTCTGTCGACGATATTCACGAAACGCATTGCTGGCGTTGCTGCCATTCTGATAAAGGAACTTCTCACACCCGTTGCGTTACGTCTGGAAAACTTAAACGTTCTAAACACTTTACAACAACAAAATCATCAAGTTCCGTCAAGCGACACACAACATAGCCTAGTGCCGTCAAAACAGATAATGGACATGAGTAGATGCAGGTGATCAGACAGGATGCTTACTCAAGTGTCACCTGTCAGAGTCGTATCTAGACCTAATAGGAATCCCAGTCAACAGTCCAGTGTCGATGTTGACGGACTCAGGCGAGGCGTGAAGCCTTGTGTCGTACAGTCATCAAAGCCTTCTGCTCTGAAAGCCCATATCGATGATGTTTCGCTGAATGGTTCGCACGCTGACTCTTGTTGATTGTCTAACACTGAAATCTGCAGCAATTTGTAGAAGGGTTGCACTTCTGTCACGTTGAAAGATTCTTGTCAGTCGTCGGTGGTCCCGTTCTCGCAGGAACTTTTTTCGGTCGCACCGATGTCGGAGATTTGAAGTTTTACCGGATTCGTGATATCAACGGTACACTCATGTAATGGTCGTACGGGGAAATCCCCATTTCATCGTTACCTCGGAGAGGCTGTGTACCATAGCTCGTGCGCCGACTATAACACCACTTTTGGGAGGACGACGGTTCAATCCTGCGTCCGGTCATCCTGATTAGGTTTTCCGTGATTTCCCTAAATCGCTCAAGGCAAATCCCGGGATGCTTCCTTTTTCAGGACACAGCCGAGTTCCTTCCCCGTCCTTCCCTAATCCGATGAGATCGATGACCTCGCTGTCTGGTCTCCTTCCCCAAACAACCCAAGCCATCACCACGGTCAGAGTCACTTCAATCTTGATAAGCTGCCATTTTGGTAGCCGTAACCGATCTAAGAGCTGCTCGAGACACTTGTTGCCTTATAGAGGCGTTGCCAACCACGGCGTGGTATTCTGCCTCTTTACATATCTATGTATTTGAATACGCATGCCTACACCAGTTTCTTTGGAGCTTCATTACATATGTGGTAGAAAGTGGGGAACAGCCCACATTTGCCTTAACGAGCATGGGGAACTGGCTAAATGCCACAGTCAGGCTGGGTAATTCAATAGCTGCAGTCGTTAATCCGCCGTGCGGATTCGTTTCAGTCCATCTCATCTTGTAAGTGAAATACTCCGACAGAGATCAGACAAAACTATGGTTGGCCGACCATAGAGAAAAAAGGGAAAAGCCAACCACTGAGAACACATTAAAAACTCAGTTTCAAATCGGAGGCCAAAAGCCAGAATCAACATTAAAAACAAACACTCAAATTAAATGATAAAAAACCCCTGCTCGAATAAAACGTAAAACTAAGCTAGACATAGCATTGTCGTCAGTTAAAAGGGCAGGGAGCGTATCAGGCAGCCCAAATGGCTGCCTGAGCACGGTTAAAAGTGGGCAGTCCAACAAAATGTGGACCACCGTCAAAGCCGACCCGCATCGACATAGAGGTGGGTCCTCATGCCGCAGTAGAAAGCTGTGTGTCAAGCGGGTGTGGCCAATGCGGAGCCGGCAAAGGACTACTGAGTCCCTGCGGGTGGCTCGCAGGGATGACCGCCACACAGTCGTTGTCTCCTTGACGGCACGGAGTTTGTTGGGGATGGTCATACCGCGCCATTCAGCGTCCCATAACGCGAAAATTTTACGGCGGAAGACTGCTCGCAAATCAGTCTCCGGCAGGCCAATGTCCAGGGTGGGTTCACTGGTGGCCTGTTTGGCCAGGCGGTCAACATGTTCATTGCCCGGGATACCGACATGACCGGGGGTCCACACAAAGACCACAGAGCAGCCGCAACGGGCAAGAGTATGCAGGGACTCATGGATAGCCATCACAAGACGAGAACGATGGAAACACTGGTCGAGAGCTCGTAAACCGCTCAGGGAATCGCTACAGATAACATAGGACTCACCTGAGCAGGAGCGGATATACTCTAGGGCACGAAAGATGGCGACCAGCTCAGCAGTAAAAACGCCTCAGCCAGCTGGCAATGAATGTTGTTCATAGTGGTCCCCTAGAGTCAGAGCATAACCGACACAACCAGCAACCATCGAGCCGTCAGTGTAAACAACGCCAGAGCCCTGATACGTGGCCAGGATGGAATAAAAGCGGCGGCGGAAGGCCTCTGGAGGGACTGAGTCCTTTGGGTCTTGTGCCAATTCGAGCTGAAGGCAAGGGCGAGGCACACACCACGGGGGTGTATTCAGAGGGGCCCGGAAAGGAGGTGGAACAGGGAAAGCCCCAAGCCCGAAGAGAAGCTCTTTGACGCGGACGGCGATCGGACAACCCGACCGGGGCCGACGTTCTGGGAGATGGACGACTGACTGCGGGAACAGGAGACGATAATTTGGATGCCCGGGCAAGCTAAAAACATGGGCAGCATATGCAGCCAGTAATTGTTGGCGTCGTAACCGCAGTGGAGGGACACCTGCCTCCACAAGTATGCTGTCCACAGCGCTGGTCCAGAAGGCACCAGTGGCAAGGCGTATCCCGCTGTGGATGCTGAGCCATAAGCCAGGCTCCCATAATCCAGACTGGATTAACGCCTGGTAGAGCCGTAACAGGGTAGATTGGTCGGCGCCCCAGCAGGTGTGGCTCAAGCATCGCAGAGCATTTAGATGCCACCAACACATCTGTTTAAGCTGCCGGATATGAGGCAGCCAACTCAACCAGGCATCAAAAACCACCCCAAAAAACCTATGTGACTCCACCACTGCAAGAAGTTCGCCGTCAAGATAAAGCCACGGCACCGGGTGGACAGTGCGTCGCTGGCAGAAATGCATAACACAGGTCTTGGCTGCCGAAAACTGGAACCCATGAGCTACAGTCCAAGACTGCGCTTTACGGATAGCTGACGTTCAGCAGCTGCAGTGCCAATAGAGCTGTAGGAAAGGCAGAAGTCGTCAGCATACAAGGACGCTGAGACAGACGTTCCCACCACCGCAGCGAGCCCGTTAATGGCTATTAAAAACAGGCAGACACTTAAAACAGATCCCCGTGGCATACCGTTCTCCTGGACTCGGGGGGAACTATGGGAGGCCGCGACTTGCACATGGAAGTTACGATACGACATAAAATTTCGGATAAAGCTCGGCAGAGGGCTCCGAAGCCCCCATCCATGAAGCGTAGAAAGGATGTGATGACGCCATGTCGTATCGTACGCCTTCCGTATGTCGAAAAAGACAGCGACCATGTGCTGACGGCGGGCAAAGGCAGTGCGGATGGCTGACTCCAGGCTCACCAGATTGTCGCGGCGGAGCGGCCTTTACGGAACCAACCCTGTGATGGAGCCAGAAGGCCCCGAGACTCCAGTACCCAATTCAAGCGCCGGCTCACCATCCGTTCAAGCAACTTGCAAAGAACGTTGGTGAGGCTAATGGGACGGTAGCTGTCCACCTCCAAAGGGTGCTTGCCAGGTTTCAGAATGGGGATAACAGTACTTTCCCGCCATTGCGACGGAAACTCACCCTCGACGCAGAGACGATTGTAAAGGTCGAGGAGCCGTCGCTGGCAGTCCACTGAAAGGCGTTTCAGCATCTGACAGTGGAGGCGATCTGGATGGTGGGTGCGAAACGAAAGGCTCCGACGTTCCATCCGCTCTTTAATGGATCGGAAGGCGTAGGGGGTAATTGGCAGAAGCGGAATTCAGAGCTCTGCCAAGTGGTTTGCAATGACGTCGGAGTCAATACAAACTGCTCCATTCATTGAGAGCGCTGGGACGCTGACAGGGGTTCGATAGCCATAGAGGCGTCGAATCTTGGCCCAGACCTGCGATGGAGAGACATGGACGCCAATGGTGGAAACATATCGCTCCCAGAACTCCTGCTTGCGTTGGCGGATAAGGCGGCGGGCTCGCGCACGCAGCTGTTTGAAGGCGATAAGGTGTTCGATGGAGGGATGTCGCTTGTGACGCTGGAGCGCTTCAGCGATCTCAGGCGACCACCAAGGCACAGTCCGCCGCCGAGAGGATCCAGAAGAACGGGGAATGGCAGATTCGGCGGCAGTAACGATGCCGGTGGTGACCGATTGAACCACCGCATCAATGTCATCATTAGAGAGAGGCTCAATAGCGGCAGTGGAGGAAAACAAGTCCCAGTCAGCCTTATTCATAGCCCACCTGCAAGGGCGCAGAGGAGACTGACGCTGTGGTAGTGACAGAAAGATCGGAAAGTGGTCACTACTACACAGATCGTCATGCACTCTCCATTGGACAGACGCTAAGAGGCTAGGGCTGCAGATCGAAAGGTCGATGGCGGAGTACGTGCCATGCGCCACGCTGAAGTGTGTGAAGGAACCATCATTTAAAAGCGAAAGATCGAGCTGTGCCAATAAATGTTCAATGGTGGCGCCTCGACCTGTCGCCACCGACCCACCCCACGGAGGGTTATGGGCATTGATGTCGCCCAGTAACAAGAAAGGTGGCGGCAATTGGGCTATCAGCGCAGCCAGGACATGCTGCGAGACATCACCATCCGGTGGAAGGTAAAGACTGCAGATGGTAACAGCCTGTGGCGTCCACACCCGAGCCGGCCGCGGTGGCCGTGCGGTTCTAGGCGCTCCAGTCCGGAGCCGCGCTGCTGGTATGGTCGCAGGTTCGAATCCTGCCTCGGGCATGGGTGTGTGTGATGTCCTTAGGTTAGTTATGTTTAAGTAGTTCTAAGTTCTATGGGACTAATGACCACTGCAGTTGAGTCCCATAGTGCTCAGAGCCATTTGAACCATTTTTTTCGTCCACACCCGAACAGCGACAGCCTCTAAATGTGTTTGTAGAGGGACAGACTCGCTGTGAAGAGAGTTAAGGACATATATGCAGACGCCACCAGACACCCTTTCATAAGCTGCCCAGTTCTTATAATAACCCCGATAGCCACGGAGGGCGGGGATTCGCATTGCTGGAAACCAAGTTTCTTGAATAGCAATGCAGAAGAAAGGGTGAAGGCTGATAAGTTGTCGGAGCTCAGCTAGATGGTGGAAGAAACCGCTGCAGTTCCACTGGAGGATGGTATTGTCCAGGGCTCAGAAAGGCATGAAGGGACTGGGGAGGCCGTTTACGCCGTGTGTTCACTCGCTGCCACCGTTTCAGGACCCGCGCGAGTGACATCCATGGCGTCTGAGGGACCGGCGAGATCAAGGTCCTCAGCGGACGCCAGGATCTCGACCTCATCCTCAGACCCAGAGCTCGAAGGTTGCGGTGGGGTCGGTGCCACCGCAAGTTCTTTGGCCTTAGAGGTCTTTCGCTTGGACTTCTCTCACTGAACCTTGGGTTTCACCGTCTGGGAAGGCTTCACCGATTCAGTCTCCGGGATGGAGGAGGATCGCGAAGCCCTACGACCAGCTGCTGGTGGGGACTTATGCCACTGTCGGGCGTCATCCTTCCCGCTGGTGGAAGCCTGGGAAGGGAGGGACCCAAGGGAACCCTTACGGGCGAGAGTAGCTGAAGAAGTTAGACGCTTCTCTGGCTGAGAAGCGGGGACGGACGTCCCCGTTGGGTGGGTGGATGTTGCTCCTGAGGTAGTTGGTGCAGGAGCAACCGGTTGGGTAGAGCCCCCCACGAGCAAGGGGGCAAGAGGAGTTGTACTGCTCATCAAACTAGCTGGAAGTCTCGAAACTGATGGGACTAGCACAGTTGTTGTAGCAGCTGCGTAAGAATATGTCATTCTTACAGGATGTAGTCTGTCATATTTACTTTTGGCCGCAGTATAGGTCAGCCCGTCCAGGGTCTTATATTCCATGATTTTGCGCTCTTTCTGAAAGACTTTGCAGTCAGCCGAGCATGGTGAATGAAGCTCTCCACAGTTGACACAGATGGGAGGCGGGGCACATTGAGTATTGGGATGTGATGGGCGTCCGCAATCTCGACATGTGAGGCTGGAAGTGCAGCAGGAAAACATGTGGCCGAACTTCCAGCACTTAAAGCACCGCGTCGGGGGAGGGATATAGGGCTTGACGTCACAACGGTAGACCATCACCTTGACCTTCTCCGGTAATGTATTACCCTCGAAGGCCAAGATGAAGGCCCCGGTAGCAACCTGATTGTCCCTCGGACCCCGATGAACGCGGCGGAAGAAATGAACACCTCTATGCTCTAAGTTGGTGCGCAGCTCGTCATCAGACTGCAAAAGTAGGTCCCTATGGAGCATAACACCCTGGACCATATTTAAACTCTTATGTGGTGTGATGGTAACGTTAACATCCCCCAAGTTGTCACAAGCAAGTAACCTGCATGACTGGGCGGAGGATGCCGTTTGTATCAGTACTGACCCAGAGCGCATTTTGGACAAGCCCTCCACCTCCCCAAACTTGTCTTCGAAATGCTCGACGAAGAACTGAGGCTTTGTGGATAGAGAAGACTCCCCATCAGCTCTCGTGCAAACTAAGAATCGGGGAGAATAACTGTGACTGCCATCCTGAGACTTACGCTCCTCCCACGGCGTGGCCAGGGAGGGGAACGTTTTCGGGTCGTACTTCTGAGCATTAAATTGAGCCCGAGAACGCTTAGAGACTGCTGGCGGCTGGCCGCCAGCGAGAGATGATGTACCACGCTTCATTGCGGGTCATCCGCCCTGATCCCGCCTACTCCGACCAAGGGCCCTCCCCACAGGCGCCACCCAGCCGCAGCAATAGCCACCTAGCAGGATGGCCATTGCTGGGAGTCCTGATGCCCCAGGGAGACGGGCAACTACTCCTTGGCATACATGGGGAGTTAACGGCGCAGGCATCAGTAGAGCGATCCCTGTGTAGTCAGGGGGCTACAACCAACAGAGTACACGGCAGCCCCACCACAACGAACTGGCTACCGTGCTGGATGTTAGGTGACATGTCGTCCATGGTCGTCGTCAGTGCAGAAAGTGGCACTGCACAGCGCAAGGAGGAAAGTGCACGAAGGAACGTATCCATGTCCAAAAGATGGAGAGCGGGCAGGACTGCAATGCAACGACGAATAAGCTGGCGGAAGTTCTCAACGCAAAATGGACACAACGCACCAAGTAAGGCGCCCTTCCCCAATTGGCTCGCTCTTCGGAAGAATTTAGAAAGATGGAGGTCAAACCCGAGAGGGGACCATCACATAAGGCCGAAACGTTTGAGATTCCTTTTAGTCGCCTCTTACGACAGGCAGGAATACCACGGGCCTATTCTTACCCCCGAACCCGCAGGGGGCTGTATTGTCATATCGCTGGCTTAGTTGTAGAATATCTTTGCAGGCACTCGCGTCTGTCGAGTCGAGCGCGGGACATGGAACTGTTATGTTGTGTTGTGTGTAGCTCTGCATGTGAGAGGCATTGTTACTACGTAAGTTGAAGTGTTGCTACAAGTGCTATTACAGTGAAGTGATAAAATAAGCAAATGATTCAGAGGAAAGTGCGTCAAGAAGTAATTTAAAAATGTGCAGTGCTGCTGATAACGTATTTGTGTATTCACTCGTTGCGTGTCGTACCGTACTGTATCAATCATCCGCGCCGTGTTCGGTCTCCCAGAATGAACTAATGTAATAAAAAAAAATTAGTTACCATAAAAGAATGCAAACAAGTGCCAGTGTCATGTAGCGAGCGTGAGGACGTGCGTTCGATCATCGCATTCCGCATTATCAACAATCAACCGCGCCGCGACGGTTACGCGCACGCTCGTACAACTGAAAACTGTGAACTGTAAATTTAACTTGTGAAGAGTGTTAAAACTTATTACTAGTGTCAAGGAGGACTGGCACCAAATATCTGTGTATGTGTGACGAGCGTAAGAACTTCCGTGCTATCATTCGGGTTCCGCATCATCAACAATCGCCCGCGTCATGTCGGTTACGCGTACGCTCGTCTGAGTGATATTGTGGACTGTTAATCATCCATTAATTGGGATAAACAGTTATGAATTAGAATTTAAACAGTGCAACCTGCGATTTCCTTTAATCGTCTCAGAATATAGTTGTTCGTACCAGACGTTGAATAGTGTTGTGTTTTAACGTTGAGTGGCTCCCCTCAACCCGCTTGCATATTTAGATGCATAATTTCAGGCAATCCAGCAGCAGTGTGGAGCAGAACAGTATGACCGCCGCGGGATTATCAGGTACGTGGTGTGGACAGGGCGCACTGTCAAGAAAAGTCCGAACAACCAGTTTAAAGCACCCCCACCCATTACTACTCCCGGGCGTGTTACAATCTGCCTGTTTCACCAGCCTCTATGCTGCCTGTTCCACTATACGTGCACGTCCACTACACTTTTACTAAAACCAAGAAAAGGGCGAATTATGAGGTAACAACTTTTTAAAACGAATCTATGGCGGTTTCAGAGATGCTCTAGTCCGTGATCTATATTTTAGAATCTTTCGTTAAATTCTTGCCGCCTACGTTGACTTTTCCATGTCACAGACCCCTGGACTCTGCTACGGGGGACACACCTGAAATTGCTCCCGTGTCTGTGGAGATTGACCACGTCAGACAGTATCCTTTTCCTCGCGCCCCTCACCAGCATGTCACAGCACTGCTTTGCGACCCATAACGGGAGCTTACAGGGTGGGGTGGAATGCCAGAGCAGCCTGCGGGCGCCGGATAAGCGCCGGCTGAGTGGTGCACAGTGCGGCAGCCACGGCTGCGCCGGCCGCCGCTATCAGCCATTGATCTGGTGCGGCTGGCTACTATCGGGCCTCCACGCTACGTGATCTCAACTAATTGGGTTAATTACGGCGCCCTCGCCACAGCCATTGAGGCACAATTTATTCACGGCGACACGGCAACAAGCGGCATTCAAACTCGCCACTGTGGTCACAGCGCGGCCGGCGCTCGGCGCTTTTGTCTGTCGACTGGTACGGCGACAACAGCGTTACGCTGCTCTTCAATAATACCCTCGCCTCCAAACTAAACACTCTGTTTCCAGCGTTGAATTTGAATTTGCGGCTTCAGACATGTAAAAACGTACCAGAACGCAGTTCAGTATCGCAACGAGAGCTGATTTGTTTTATAGGTAGCAAACTGTCTAAATTTGAAGAAAATCTGATTGATGTATCACCAGGAGATTCTGGTAAAATAGATCATTGTTTGCTATCAGTATAGAACGAAGCCATAATTAACAATCAAATTGAAATTGTTATAGCAGCGTTAATGGTATTCATGAAATGCATCCGCAGTTGCGAATACGAATAACCGTGAGTTGTATATGGGAAAGACGATAATGAAAATCTGTGTCGGACCGGAACTGGAATCCTGATTTTTCGCTAACCGCCAGCGGTCGCCTTAATAGCTTTGGCTTTCAGTGCACGACTTTACGGCCAGAGCCAGACTTCCGTTTGTCATAGTTCCTGCGTCACAACCAGTACTCTGCCACACATTACGTAAATCCCGTAAAGGGGGAGGGGGGACGTTTTAATTGGAAGTCACTGCCTAGTATCGGCTTATAAATACGATTATACATTGCCCATACACACTGAAGAGCAAAAAAAAAAAAAAAAAAAAAAAAAAACTGGCACACCTGCCTAATATCTTGTAGGGCCACACGAGCAAACAAAAGTGTCGCAACATACGTGGCATGGACGCGATTAATGTCTGAAGTAGTTCTGGAGAGAATTGACACCATGAAACCTGCAGGGCTGTCCATAAATCCGTAAGATAACGAGGTGGAGAAGATCTTTTCTGAACAGTACGTTGTAAGGCATCCCAGATATGGTCAATAACGTTCATATGTGGGGACTTTGGTGGCCAGTGGAAATGTTTAAACTCATAAGGGTGTGCCTGGTGCCACTCTGTAGCAATTCTGGACGTATGGCATGTCGCATTGTTCTTCTAGAATTGGCCAAGTCCCTCGGAATGCACAATCGACTTCAATGGATGCAGGTGACCAGACAGTATGCTTACGTCAGTGTCACCTGTCAGAGGCGCATCTAGAGGTATCAGGGGTCCCCATGTCACTCCAGCTGCCTTAGCCTCTCACCATTACAGGGCCGCCGCCAGCTTCAACACTTCCCTGCTGATATACAGAGTCCATGGACTCATGAGGTTGTCTCCATATTCTTAGACGTACAACTGCTCGATACAATTTGAAACAAGACTTTTCCGACCAGGCAGCGTGTTTCCAGTCATCAACAGTCCAATATCGGTGTTGAGGATCCCAGGCGAGAATTAAAGCTCTGTGTCGTGCAGTCATCAAGCGTAAACGAGTGGGCCTTCGGCTCCGAAAGCCCATATCGATGATGTTTCGTTGAATGGCTCGCACGCTGACGCTTGATCGCCCAGCGTTGAAATTTGCAGCAATATGCGGAAGGGTTGCACTTCTGTCATGTTGAACGATTCTCTTCAGTCGTCGTTGGTCCCGTTCGTGCAGCATCTTTTTCCGACCGCAGCGATATCGGAGATTTGACGTTTTATCCGCTTCCTGATATTCACGGTACACTCGTGAAATGCTCGAACGGGAAAATCCCCACTTCATCGCTCCCTAGGAGAGGCTGTGTCCCATCGCTCGTGCGCCGACTGTAACACGACGTTCAAGCTCATTTAAATCTTGAAAACCAACCATTATCGCAGTAGTAACCGATCTAACAACTTCGTGCGATACTTGTCTTATGCAGGTGTTGCCGACCGCAGCGCCGTATTCTGCCTGTTTACATATCTCTGTATGTAAATACGCACGCCTATTGCAGTTTCTTTGGCGCTTCAGTGTCATTAAGAAGAACGATACACTGTTCCTTCGGACACGTATCCGTGTGCGAGTACCGGTTGTGACGCAGGACCAACGAGATACGTAAGTCTGGGTCTGGCAGTGAGTTGCGAACCCATATCCAAAGCGGTTAAGGTGACCGTCGCGTAAAGCGGGAAATCCGGGTTCGGCTCCCAGTCCGGCACAGACTTTCGTAGACGTCTTATGGAAGTGATGGTCATTCGCAATCGCAACTGCGAATACATTTCATGTATTTCATAGCGGCTGTAGTCACCACAGTGCTGTTCCTTCGGACAAGGCGCTGCAATATCGTATAAATGGTAATATTACTGTGAAGCTAACAAAACCAAAATTATACAAACTCAGCTGTATCACTGCAAGCAAGGGTGACATCCATTTTAAAAATTGGCAGTCGTAATGAACTGCCCATTTTTATGTTTACCTGTTGCTGTCTGAGGTAAACTCAGCGGTGCATAAATGTATTTCAAATTTTTCATGTGATGGGGCATGACATTGTACACTTAATTTTTTATTTATGCCAGTGCGAGAATACCCTATACGCAATCATAACATTTTTATGTTGGCTGATTTCGCTCTAATTGGTAGCGAATAATTATTTTGTCTTATCAGCTGTGAGGGCCACCTGCAGAAAAGTATAAAATTTCCATCTTTTATTAAATTACGAAGGTCCATCAGAAAACCGGCCAAAAGGTCGCCCTGTCAGGAAACTAGCGAATAGCAAATGGGGGCTCAGACCAAATGTATTAAAAACAACTTCCGAACACTTTGCTTCTCCACGGCGGAATATAGATGTTCCTACGGTCCAGCTCTGCATGTGCCCATAAAGTCAATAAAGACCTAAGTGACACATGCAGGCTAGTAACAGGATCGACTAAACCCACATCACTTAGGAATTTATATGAAGCTGTTGGATTCTCAGATTCTGAATTCTGAGAAATTGCAAATGTGCAGACAAACTTTCGATGAGTGCTACTCCCTGCCCGGTGCTTCAATCGAAACAGAAAGACATAAATCCCACAAGGTATTCCTTAGAGTCCTTGAAGGAATATCATGCCTTACAAGACATCACAATACATCAAGTTGGAAGATTTGGAGAACACTAAATCGCTTTAGAACTGGTGTAGCGCCAGTCAAAACAAACTTAATTAAGTGTGGCCTCAAAGACGAACCAGACAACAAATGCGACTGTGGTGAAATCCAGGATACGAAAAATCTTCGCCGGCCGCTGTGGCCGAGCTGTTCTAGGCGCTTCAGTCTAGAACCGCGCTGCTGCTACTATCGGAGGTTCGAATCCTGCATCGGGCCCCGATATGTGTGATGTCCTTAGGTTAGTTAGGTTTAAGCAGTTCTAAATCTAGGGGACTAATGACCTCAGATGTTACGTCCCATGGTGCTTAGACCCATTTGAACCATTTTTTGAAAATCTACAATGTAGTCAAACCCCCACGAGATTTATCCTTGACGATCTACGGCACGAAAAGAACTAAACTTTGTATCGGATGCGATACTGGGATGCAAAACTTTAAAAGATATTTTCCGGGCAAGAAAAACAATACTCTGCTGTTTGTACTCTAAAATGTTCTAACAATACAAAAAAGTACTTCTTTTGTCGATACTGTACACTCTGCAAATATTAGCGTGCTACGTGAACAATGGGTTGCACTGTAGTGTTTCAGAAAACATCCGGTTTCCGATATTTGTGTGCATGTTAGATAACGGATTGTTTTCGGATTTCTGAATGCTGAAGAGAGAAACTTGATCCGCATTCATGAAGGGCTTCAGAAATTTTCGAGGCAGCTAATGATTTTAGAACAATTAGGAACTGCGTTTGGTGGTATAAGGAAGCTGCAGGGTGAAGAGGGGAAATGTTGACCAGACACTCCTTCAAACACCCAGTACGTAGTTGGCGCTATTTACTCCGAGCAGCACGTGACAGGGTATCGCAAGCTTTCCATTGCTAAAGGTGACATAATTGTAATAACTGGGTTACTCACAGGTTTGTACAGGCGCCGAATCGTGAATTCTGACCAAAGAGAACAAAGAAGAAAGGGAATTACTTACCACACAGTTTGACTTACAATACAAGATCGCACAGGAGGCTTATGGCCATTATACCATTAAACGAGCAGCCAGTAACATTGCTTCAAATCGAAGTTAAAGATATCATTTAATACGATGCTTTGTAACAAGTGTGTTTCAGACGCTCTGATGATGTACCTTGCCCAGAATGCTTCGATGAGGTTTTCGTAAGAAATGGATTCTTTTTATTCAGCAACCGGCATCAATGATAAGGGCGTACTGAGTTAACCATATTCTTGTTACAAGGCTTCATAACAGAATAATTAGTCTCGAAGATTATATGTTGCGAAGGGAGGGGGGAGATGTAAGCCGTAAGAGATGAGTTCACCTCTGAGAACCTCACTTTAAAAAGTAATTGACTGAATCGCATCGTGTTTACGAGTTATTCATTTCAGATGTTAAATGATTAAATGCTCGTTATATTCAAAATTGATGTTCACAATGAGTATCAGTATGACGAGTGACACCGACGAGCACAAATACACTCTTGTGTTCGTTGTGGTATGGAAGCTGACAGCCACTGAACGTCGTCTCAAGGAAGAGATTACCTAACATGAAGTACTAGTACATTCTGTTTCAGTTTATATGCGAATATACATCTTCCCGTAGCATTCCAGACACTACCTATGTGTGAAAAAATCATGGTACCAGCATATTCCTCAAGATACATTCCTCAAGATACATTCCTCAAGATACATTCCTCAAGATACATTCCTCAAGATACATTCCTCAAGATACATTCCTCAAGATACATTCCTCAAGATACATTCCTCAAGATACATTCCTCAAGATACATTCCTCAAGATACATTCTTCAAGATACAGTCCTCAAGATACAGTACTCAAGATACAGTACTCAAGATACATCCCTCAAGATGTTGGAGGTGTAACTGCATTATGGCGTCCTGCATTATCCTGCTAGAATTTGCCATTTGGTACTCTGGTCAGGTAGGATAACCCTCAGCACTAAGGTCCTGGTGGGACCTAGCGCCCCATCCCCGCCAGCCTGCTGCCGTCGCCTGTTATCGCTGGCATGGCGTTCCATGATCCACTCACTGGAAAATTTGTGGTGGTAAGTTCCTATGCGACCAAACTGCTGAGGCCATCGATCCCTAGGCTTACACACTACTTAATCTAACTTACGCTAAGGCCAAAACACACACACACACACACACACACACACACACACACGCACATGCCCGAGGGAGGACTCGAACCTCTGACGGGGAGAGCCACGCGAACCGTGGGAAGGTGCCCAGACCGCGAGGCTACCCTGCGCGGCGGTCGACTCAGTGCCACAGAGCCAGCCGCCATCTGACTCCTGCCCAGGAGCAGCGGATCGAATTCCGAGCAGAGCAATCTTCAAGGCCCACTGCAGTGAATGCACTCGTGCTGGAGTGCTACTATCGCCCATATGTCACTGTCCATATGTCACCATTGGCCATTGTCAACGAGGAGAGGGGTGTTTGCTCACGGAGCCACAAAGAAATATGTAACACAGCTAAAAAGGACGTTGTTTGCTGCCAACAGTGTTTGCATTCGGTCACATCGACCCCACCACTCGACCCCGGGCCACCTTTCCAACAGTGTAGTTGGCAGATCACACATTGCTCACTGACAAGAGGATATATATTGTTCCAAAAATGTCATGTCAAAGGTACACTAACGCACTAAGGCTGTAACATAGCAGAAGAGTGTCAGAGTAGCTGAAGGAAGTCCGTCCGCAAAGCAGGAAGTCACCACTTCACAGTAGTCTCCATCAATCAGACTGAAAGCTGCGTTCACTAATGACCGTTTCAGTGATGTACTACCCGTACCAACAGTGACCTAACTTTTTACTTCGTCATTGTCTAACATTAAACGTAACAGTAGCTCCTAGGCACAGAGATGTCAACTCTTCCATCCGCTCCCAACAACAGCGCCCATGATGGATAATCGGCTACCCGCAATTCGTCTGAAGGTACAGTGAGAAAATCCAAATGCCAGCCTGACCGGCGAAAAACATTTCTCTTCCTTGCAAAGCCACCAGGCAGGTACGATAACTTAACGCAACCTTCACCTGTAATAATCTTTCGTGCTTATGAAAAAATTTCCCCGAGCTTCGAACGCCATTGTTGAACGCATCGCGTTGTTTGTTGTTTAGAAGACAAATTCAATCAACGAGTCGAGAGAGAGAGAGAGAGAGAGAGAGAGAGAGAGAGAGAGAAGGAAAGACGGAGACAGTCTTAGATGAAAACGCATGATTTCACTGCTGCTTGCGATAGGAACAGCTATCGTTTGAGATAATTTTAAGCTGGAAGAGATTTGAGAACGTTCGCTACCTCATGTTGAACTGGAGTGAACGGCTATAAGCAGTCAAAAATTTGGTTAAAACAACTGCCTCTATGCTGCAAAACACAGTGTTTTTCTTTTTTTGATTATTTACCTGTTCAATCTGCGACACCAATATGTAATATTCTGTGGGCATCGTTTGTTGTTCTGAAGCTGGATTAATGTAAAGTTTGAGTTTTACGTGGTGCTCTGCTGTTAGACGTTTTATGACCTGACAGCAATAACAAAACATCTATCAATGCTAGTGGCATCAAGATCCTCCATGACCGTAGAATCTATTTCAGGCATTCTGCAGGGAACTGTGTTCGGACGTTCGCTCTTCTTATTGCACGTTAGCTACCGGGCAGACAGTATTATCAGCAACTTAAACACTTTCCTGATGAAACACTGTGAAAAAACCTGCAGATTTCGAAAAGATGCAAGGATTGGCAACTTGCTGTAAATGTTAATTATACACTTCATAAAAAGGAAGGAAACGTAGTTTCCTATGACTACAGAATCGATGAATCACAGTTGAAAGCGGTTAACTCATACTCATACCTAGGTTTAACAATCTGTAGGGATAAATAATAGAACCCCGATGGGTTCCGTTGTAGGCAGGGAAGGTGGCAGGCTTAGTTCATTGGTAGAATACTGGGAAAATAAGGAAAATACAGTCAGTCTACTAAGAGGATTCCTTACAAAACACTCGTCTAACCTATCCTAGAAGTTAGCGAGCTGCGTACCGAACAGGACTAAGAGGGAATATCGAAGGTATGCAAGTAAGAGTTGCATGAATGGTAGCGGTTTGTTAGACCCATGGCAAAGTGTCACGGGGAAGGTTAAAAAAACCTGAATTGGAAGTTACTTGAAGACAGACGATAACTGTCCCATGAAAGCCTGCGTACATAGTTTCAAGGACCACAACTCCCTGCGTTTGTCTCCCATAGGTATCACAAAAATACGATTCTACGAGTTACAAAAATGGCTCTAAGCACTATGGGACTTAACATCTGAGGTCATCAGTCCCCTAGAACTTAGAACTACTTAAACCTGACTAAGCTAAGGACATCACACACATCCATGCGCGAGGCAGGATTCGAAACTGCGTCCGTAGCAGCAGCGCAGTTCCGGACTGAAGCGCCTAGAACCGCTCGGCCACAGCGGCCGTCTGACGAGTTACAAAGTGTACAGTGGCTTTTAAGCAATCATCGTTCCCTATCTCCATACATTAATGGAACAGGAAGAAATTCTAGTACGGGTACAATGGGAAGTGCCCTTTGCCATGCACTTCGAAGTGATAGATGTGAATGTGGATGTTTGATACCACGTAACACAGAAGTGACAAAAGCGTTGAAATACAGTGAGTATAATTAAATGGTCCAGTCACATTAATGTGATCACTGCCTATGTTCGACGCCAACATGCAAAAATTATTCACTTATGGCATGTAACAACTCTAACGGTATACAAAGCGTGTCGAGGGAACGTGCGCAATAGCAGTGAAAGCTTTCGGGCCAACGGCGGAAGCATTTCCAAAACGGCTAAGTTTCTAAACTGTTCGAGTGCCGCCGTGATTGAAATACACCGTGCATAGCAAAATGGCGCTATCCAAAACTGGTGGTGAGGCAGCCGTGGTGAACGACCGGCCATAGATGACAGGGTTGAACGACGGCTGTGGAAATGTGTACAAGCGAGTAGACGTGCAACTATCGAGCAACTGACCGCCCAGATGAACCAAAAAGCTACCAACAGTATCTCCTCAACGACCGTTCAGCAGACTTTACTGCGTATGGGTCTCCGCAGCAGACGCCTGGTTTATGCACCCATGCTGAGTACTGTTCGTCTGCGACGTAGGCTGGAATTTTCACGCCAATACCACAGTTGGACGTTCACTGCGTGGTGACAGGTGAAATTTTCATATCATTCAAGTTTTATGCACCCTCCGACAGATGGCCCTTGACGTGTACGTCGTGAAACGTCTGAAAGCAAACACCGTCGAACAATAGCCGGTCGGAAGAGCGAGCGTTATGGTTTAGGGGAATATTTTCGTGGCACTCCCTGGGTTACTTCATCATTCTCTAAGGCACAGTGGATCAACACAAGTATGCAACTAACACTGGGAACCATTTCCACCCCTACATGCAGTTTACTTTTCTTCGGCACGAGGGCATCTACCAGTAGGGCAATGCAACGTGTCACATAGCTCGCAGTGCATGTGAGTGGTTCGAAGACCAGCATGGATTTTCCGAACCCCCCTGACCATCAGACACCCCGGTTTTAGGCCCAATAGTGAATCTGTAGAACCACCTCAGCTGGGCAACTCGCACCATGGATAGTCAATCGAGATGCCTAGCACAGCTGGCCATAGGACTGGAGTCGGTACATTCCAGTATTTCTTTGGCTCTCTTGCTACACGTTTCGCATCGGTTCCCGCTGCCAGAGGTGGTCATTCAGGTTTTTGACAGGGGTTCACTTTAATGTGACTGGGCAGTGTATGTACCACGAACTACACTAAGGGCGCAGGCCACCCCATAAAACTCTACATTTAAATTAGTACAGTTTCAGAAAAATACAGGGTGATTCAAAAAGAATACCACAACTTTAGGAATTTAAAACTCTGCAACGACAAAAGGCAGAGCTAAGCACTATCTGTCGGCGAATTAAGGGAGCTATAAAGTTTCATTTAGTTGTACATTTGTTCGCTTGAGGCGCTGTTGACTAGGCGTCAGCGTCAGTTGATGCTAAGATGGCGACCGCTCAACAGAAAGCTTTTTGTGTTATTGAGTACGGCAGAAGTGAATCGACGACAGTTGTTCAGCGTGCATTTCGAACGAAGTATGGTGTTAAACCTCCTGATAGGTGGTGTATTAAACGTTGGTATAAACAGTTTACAGAGAATGTGCAAAGAGAAAAGTTCTGGACGGCCGAGAACGAGTGATGAAAATGTAGCACGCATCCAGCAAGCATTTGTTCGCAGCCCAGGAAAATCGACTCGCAGAGCTAGCAGAGAGCTGCAAATTCCACAATCAACTGTATGGAGAGTCCTACGAAAAAGGTTAGTTATGAAACCTGAACGTCAACTACCCGAGGCGATGGATCGGCCGCCAGGCAGCCCGTGACAGAGCACTTCATCACTGGCCTCCAAGAAGCCCTGATCTTACCCCCTGCGAATTTTTCTTATGGGGGTATGTTAAGGATATGGTGTTTCGGCCACCTCTCCCAGCCACCATTGATGATTTGAAACGAGAAACAACAGCAGCTATCCAAACTGTTACACCTGATATGCTACAGAGAGTGTGGAACGAGTTGGAGTATCGGGTTGATATTGCTCCAGTGTCTGGAGGGGGCCATATTGAACATCTCTGAACTTGTTTTTGAGCGAAAAAAACCTTTTTAAATACTCTTTGTAATGATGCATAACAGAAGGTTATATTATGTTTCTTTCATTAAATACACATTTTTAAAGTTGTGGTATTCTATTTGAATCACCCTGTAAGATGACCCATACAAGCCGAAACATATATTTGTAAATAACAATAAAAAAGAAAAAAATATAGTGTTTTGCAGAATGCTGAGTTCCTAAGAAAACAAATTTAATTCGCAGACGTGGATAAACGGCAAGAGGAGGTTTTGGCCTCGTCAAGATGAGAGTCCATAATCCTATAGGGTCACGGTATTATCTGAGCAAAGAAATTGTTACCGTCAAATTCAATCAAAAAGCTGCTTTGAAGTTTTAAAGATAAATGTTTGTTTCCATTGCGTGTTAATAAATTCTCACATTGCTTAAAACTCTGCGCGATTCCTGATAACCTGCGCCAATGTTAGGAGTCTGCCGCCGGATATAAAAGTTTTATCCGGCCTGCACAGCTAGGATACTCTGTAACGGTCGGAGAAGTTTCAGGGCTTACAGTACTTTGGATGGAAAATATCTGAACCCCTGTTCCGCTGGAGATTACGCTCCCAGCGATCGTAATTAATAATGTAAATTAGGCGCAAAGTAGAGCCGCCACTTTAATCTGTGGCTTCCGTCGTGTTCAAAGCCTCAACTGGATGAAAAGTGCAGTAGCAGTAAGGCGCATCACAGAGGTACATTGTGCAAACAGCAGCATCGCAAATGAAGCACTACCAACAATATGCAGAAAGCTCCCGTACTCTGCGATAAAACAAAATTCAACACTAGGCTGACATTTGCCAGTAAGATCGTGTTTAAGGAAGGGCAAAGGAAATCTGATCTACAGCTCTTCAAGCTGGTGTCTTTCTTGTAGCCAATAACATTTTGCGAAAGTAATAGTAAGGATTTAGCAAATGAACAAAGCATAATACAAAACTCATGTGAAAATGACGGGGAGAAGCATCGGAAACAAGACCGTTTTACTTGCTTTTGTGTCAGATGTTTCGACGTGGTACCTAATTAAAAAGCGTATGTGTGAATTTAAAATCAGTCATGAAGTCAAGTTCGTTAGGTATCAAACTGAGTGAGATCTTGTTTTGGTAAGTAATAGTGAAGACACTTCTGGTTTCAAATTGCATTTAACTTACACATTAAATCGTCTACTGGTTTCAACTTGATGCCTACCTTTTTTAAGTAAAGTACATTTGTGTGAGTTTCCTTCTGATATCAGCACCCTACGGGGTGGCGAAACACAGCTTCATCCATACACAACATCTTTCAAGCCGTAAAAGCTAGGTAGACTTGGAAAACACATTTTTGACTCTGTAATGCCGTTGACTACCGACAAAGATAAGACCATAAGGAATATATATGCAAATATGTGGCTAACTCGAGCAATATTTGAGTAGCAGAAACCTGTACGTCATACTGTACGACGAATGTTTCGCAGAAACAAAATTAATATCTTGTGTGTTCCAAGGAGGCGTAGTAAGACCTCTGTTATTTTTAATATGCTTTATCTGACGAAAAGTACCCAGAAACAGTTACATAAAGCTAATTGGCTACCATATGTCTCGAGAGGCAGATCCACCAGTATAAAAGAACGCATGGAGTGTTGTGTTGTCAGTAGAGAATCAGTAACAGCAGAGTGGTCGTCGCGAGACGACATTGATTTCGGAACTAGACTACTCACTGGATCTCACCCGAGTAACAAATACATCAGGGGATATTTCTATTCTCTTCAAGGTTCCAGAGTTGATGGCTGGTGAAGTGATTATGAAGTGCAAAAGCGAAAGAACAAACACGTATAAATTAAGACCAATTTAGTAACGAACTCGGGCACACAGTTTTTATCTCAGGAAGTTTCATATCAGCGCACACTCCACTGCAGAGTGAAAATCTCATTCTGGATTGTTGAGGGTGTTTGTAAAAAGAGTCGGTTGAAATTAATGGAAGGAACTACTCGTGAGTTCCAAGTCCTGCCAGCAGCCCATCTAGAAAAGTCACTGTGAGTCGGGAGTTAAAACGAATGTGGGACAATGACCGAGCAGCCCCTCACGACCTACACATTTCTGTACTCAGTGGTGACGCAACTGAGTGACTGTAAACGAGTGATTAGGAGTGCTGAATCACGCTGTACCGAATGGCAATCGGACGGCAGGATTAGGGTTTGGCGGATCCCTGGAGAACATATGTGTCATCATGTGTAGTTCCAACAGTGAAATACAGGGGAGGTGGTGTGGGCGTGTTTTTCGCGGTTACATGTGGCCCACTTACTAAGTTTAAGAAAATGCTAAATGACGAAGAACATGAATATATTTTACAGCATTGAGTACTAAGTGCAGTAGAAAAAGACTGCGTAGAGAATGATAATATCAAGATGACAATGCAGCCTGTGAGGCTATGGTTTTTGGACAACAACATTCTTGAAATGGACCTACCTTGAGTTTCTTTCTGAGCCCAATGGAACACCTTTCGGCTGAGTTAGAACGTCGAATTCACTCCAGACATCAGCGTCCTACATCACTTTCTTCTCTGGCTCCGACTCATGAGAGAGAATGGACCGGCCTTCCTACACAGACATACAGACCTCTCGCTGAATGCATTCCTAGTAGAGTTTAAGCTGCCATAAAGGCGAAGGGTGGGCACACCCCATATTGATGTCCGGAAATTTTTGATCAGTTAGTGTACTTTTTTTATGAGATAGGATCAGCATCCCTATACGATTTTTTTCTGAAGATGACATGTACAAGGAAGTGCCGTCGTTATAAGAGCTTAAGAAGTTGCAGAAGGTCACTCGTTTTAATGAATGGCAGCTCTCTTCAAAAATGTGTATATCTAAGAAATACCTACACCAAAGAAAAAGGTGAAGTACAGTCATTTGGCATGAATGTATGCGGAACTCCGAGGGCAAGGTTCAGCTGCCTAACTGGAAGGGGTTTTCCTGTCCTCCACGCCCAGAGGCACCTTCCCGTCGCGAGATAGGACTGTTGTGTGTGTGTGTGTGTGTGTGTGTGTAACCGCGTCCGTTACGCATAGCCGATTGTAATTACTTGCACATAGTTTAGTGCCATTATTGTGTTGGAGGTGACGAGGGAAGGGCGAGGATGAAACCTGGTGCTGCCACGTAGTCTATCCCTCTCGAATACCACCAACGGGACCGCCGAGCTTGAGATCCCCATCCGCTGAATGAATCACCATCAACAGTGTCGGATGTCGACACTTCATGAGACACTGCAGAGAGTTTGGAATTAATCTAGGACATTGGTGGCGCAAAGACTAATCATCAGGAACTTTACGCCACTAACCCTTCTGTCTGGCAGGAAAAGTGAAAATTGTCAATAGCACACGGCATACCTTGACGGCCACCTGTCCAAGTTCTGGCCACACCTGCAGGTTTGTAACATTGGTGACCTGGTGGGACCCAGTGGGTTCACCATCTTTTTTCTTCTTTTTATTTCTTTTTCCGCATTTTTGCTCATGTCTCCAAGTACACCTAACTCTTCTACATCTACATGGATACTCTGCAAATCACATTTAAGTGCCTGGCAGAGGGTTCATCGAACCACCTTCACAATACTCTATTATTCCAATCTCGTATAGCGCGCGGAAAGAATGAACACCTATATCTCTCCGTACGAGCTCTGATTTCCTTTATTTTATCGTGGTGATCGTTCCTCCCTATGTAGTTATGTATCAACAAAATATTTTCGCATTTGGAGGAGAAAGTTCGTGATTGTAATTTCGTGAGAAGATTCCGTCGCAACGAAAAGGAGAAGTTAACGCTACCGCCACTTTTAACCTAAACTTAAAAATAAGCCCCCCCCCCCAAAAAAAAAAAAAACTTCACCACTTGGTGTTGGCCCCTAATAATAAAATGCCAATGACGTCTATCAAAAACAGAAAAGGAGGATACAAGGAAGTTTCCTGTATTATTTATCTACGTATTTATTGCTTTTCTTTCTCTATTTTTGTATATTATTACTCCACCTCCGACGCACCAACACTTTCTCGCAAAGAATGGCGATCGCCTTTGACATCAGCGGGAGAAAACACGAGTGGTGGCGACACATCAGTAGACCATCGATGCACGTCTTCTAACAAGTGTATATGAATAACCGTTGAGGGAATCAAATTTGTAAAATGGAAGAAGGTACATACGTCATCCGCTCCTAGCATTGATGATGAAGCTGCGAAAGGGGTTGCAAAAACACTATGGAGAAAGTTCGAGAAATATTGTTGGTATTTAGGATTCCTGACAACCGCACAATGTCAGCCATTAACATATTGCATAAACCGAGGGCTGATTTTTCACTGGCACCAAACAGGTAGTGAACAGCATGCCAGCTAATCCAAGCCATTGAGTGGGTCTTCACCAGCGGGAAGTAGTTTGTGTCTGGCAAGAGAAGCATTTGCGCAGTGATGCTGTCTAGAGTCGTGCATGTGATGAACACCAGCATCTGGAGCACCAAACGCCAAACACCGTTCGCCTCGCTATGACCATCGTCATCTTGCACGCCACACGTGGCACTTACTGGCGGAGCTGCCAAATGTACCCGGAGAAGACGCGACTGGCATACCTGCTTCCCATTAACCGTCACGTATAAGGTCGAGTGTACATCTGACGCAAGATTAGAGCCGTGCGCTGCCGCCACATGGCATTTCACTGGACGAGAGAGTGTTTTTCTTCAATCACATTCGGCTGAAGTTGCGAATGCAGCGAGGCATACACTATCTGGACCCTCAGTAGATGTTGACAAGCACGGTTCGGATGTAGCTGTAATCAAGTAAGAAATAGCTCAAGTAGAAAAAGGGTGCCGGGGTGTTTGTCAGCGGTATTGTAGGAACGAGCGAGCTCGGGGTAAGGGTCCTTCTCAGTAGGCTAGTGAGGCAAGTAATAGTACGCCACTACATCTTGGCATGTGTGCTTGCAAAGAGGACTGTTGCTCGATGTTGGGCATGACAAAGACTGAGGCAACCTTTGGCCTTTGGGATGGTGAGTACCCATAGCTGATTCTAAATAAGATGCCTTGTCTCAAAAACGAACCAAATGCGCATCTAACCACCAATAGTCGGATGGGAAGTTTGGGCACATGAGGGTCCATTGCAGCATGTCTAGGTTTCGGAGTCAGTGATCAAGGAGCTCCGCCCGCATTTACTGTTAAGTCACAGATCGCCGCAACTCGGCAGTAAAATCAATGCTCTGACATCACTCGCAGGGGAGCGACGCATTCACCAGGCATCCCATGACTTATAGGCGGCGCCTGAGATTTGCGCATGTTAATGACGCTGCCTGAATCAGAACTACAGAACCCGCCCCATGTCAATACTGCTTAAACGTTGATTTCATTGCGCAGGAGGAGGACAAGGTCGTCAGCGTAGACCGTGAAACAAAAGTGTGGCCACCAAGAGTCATTCCAGTGAGACGTTGGCACAGGCTGTGAAGTGACAGTTCCATGGCGAAAGCGTACAGGATCATGGGAAGAAGGCATCCCTGCCGCACCGATCATTGTACCAGGATGGGCGGCATAAGACGCCTATTGTACTTGATCCTAGCTGACTCATTATTCCCTCCAAGAAGGTGTCTGGGACTCCCATATTTCACATTGTCACGGCCAGATAGGAGTGATCAATCTTACCGAAGGCCTGTCTGAAATCAAGAGAGGCCAAGACTCTCGCCATTCGTCGTGTCCACGCAAGAGTGATGATATCACGGTATTGACATAAGGAGTCCGGATGTTGTGATCGCCTCCGACAGACACTTGACAGTGGGAGACCACAAAGCGGCGACCCTTCTGAGGCGTGCCGCCAGAAGCCACGTACAGATCTTCATGTCAGATTTCAGTAGCGACAGGAGACAATAGTCAAAAATGGTTCACATGGCTCTGGGCAATATGGGACTTGACATCTGAGGTCATCTGCTTTCAGAACCACCTACCAGTGGACAATTCGACTACGACCTTCTGATAGCGATAATGATGCAAGCGACGAATGTGACTACAATTTCGATTGAAAAATGTAAATTATAGAATAAAACATTTCAATACCGCAGTTTCGACTTCTAATTCGTTATCAGCAACCATAAACTACTCTATTCCATAAGCGTTACTCGAAACCGCTGAATTTATAACTTTTTGATCCGCCAAATTGGATCCCTTATTTCGGACATCGGATTCGCAATCAGCGACCCAAATAAATATGAAAATAACACAGCTCTTTAGGATTTTATATCTATTTTTTTTATTATGTCCAGATTTGGAGCGAGTTAGCCCACTGGGCGGCGTCAGAAAACGAGCATCTCTAAAACGGCAAAGATGCCCTGTCGTTCATGTGCTACTCTCATGAGAATTTATGGAAAAGCGTTGTATTGTGAAACGACGATTGAGCGACAAGATGTTGGACTTCCGACCCAACGACATTGTTAATTATGACTGCAGCGGGCACGGGATCATCGAGATTGGACCCTGATGAATGGAAAAGTGTCACCAGGTTGGCTGAATAACTTTTCTTTGTTACACCAGCTGGACGGTCGCCGATGGGGTTAGTATTATACTACGGGGAACACTCGTCTTCGATTCCATGGGACCCTTGATACTAATCGAAGCCACCAAGACTGCTGTGGACTAAAAGATGAGCTGAAACACTGTAGTTTACTGCGTCTGTCACTTTTTATTTTCTCCCGAGACAGATTTCGAGGGTTTACCCTCTCATATTCAGGTGGATATGTGGACTACATTACATTTGTCTTGATGGATGTAGTCAGTTGTCTGCTTTGAGTTTCGTTTCACTACAAATTAGGTATAATCAGCACTGGTTATCGTAATATCACTCTGAAATCACAACTTTTACACAATAATAAAACTATTTACAATATTTTCCAGCAGAAAAATATTTTTTCATCTTTAGATGTCACACAGACATGAAAGAACAAGATAAAGAGTCCAGAGATAGTACAGCTGTGCAAATACAGTGGCTTGCAAGACTAAGAGCATTTATTACCAGCTTAAGTTGTGAATTAAAGTTTCAGATAATATATGTATACAATTGTTAGGCCATGATACTCGCTCTCACCTTATAAACCTAACATACTAAAAGATGTCCTTAAAGTGACACAAGTGAATTTTCAATATATTATAAAGTGAATTATAATATTTTACTTATTGCCTGCATGGCTCCTATGTGTTAGGATAACCAACCTCATTTTGAATACAGAAAATAATGAAGCATGTAGCTTGTTGCACAACGTACTGAACTAGACAAGCTATCGGAGGATGAGACTACGCATTACATGTTAGTTTTCTACTTCACAGTCCCTTGATGTAAGATGGTTCCCAGTTTCCAAAATGAATCTTCTGTTCTGCAGGGGAGGTGCACTATGATGAAACTTGATGCGAGACAGAAACAGTCTGCAGAGTCGAAGCTGGATTGTCTTTATCTGCACCCTGCGCGACACTGTATGACATAAGTGGAAGTCAAATGAGTACGAGACAGATGGAAAAAAGTAAGTAGATATTTTATTGTTTCAGAAGTAATCACCATAAATGTTAATCCATTAATCTCACTGTGATACAAGACGGCCAATGCCTTCACGGAAAAAGGCTTGCCGATGGCTATGACGTACCCAGGCATGTACTTCTTCGTCCGAAACAAACCGAGGGTCGAAAATGTCTTTCTTCAGCGCTCGAAAAATATGGAAATCGCATGGGGAGAGATCGAGACTTTATGAAGGATGTGTAAGGGCTTCCCAGTGAAACTTCTGCAGCGTAGTCGAAACAACAGGCACGCTGGCTCCTGGAAAGTTATGACGACCTTTTTCTTTCACCGAAAGGGCCCCTGCTCATTGAGTTTCTCTAACTGGGCCCCACAATTAACGCAAAGCGATATGTGGACACTTAACGAAAACTGAAGCAGCCCATCACGTCTAAACATCCAGTTATGTTGCCAACGGCTTCAGACTTTTGCAGGATAATTGTCGCCCGCATGTTGTCAAAGTTGTTTAGAATACTCTCACTCTATGCGAGTTCCACATTTTGGATCCATGGAGAAAGACATTAGTGCTCGCTGAATTCCTTCGGACGAAGGTATGTACGCCTGGGTAGAATCATGGTTCCGCAGGCAACCGAAAATATTTTTCCATTAAGGCATTGACGAGTCTTGTTTCACAGTAGGATAAATCTATTAAGATGTGTGTCTATCACTTTTGAAATAATAAAGTTTACTTACTTTTTTCAATCTGTGTCGTTTTCATTACTCCTTATATATAGAAGATTGTAAATTTTGACGTATCGTATACCGATTTCTTCTGATTCCTTTCACGGATAAACAGCTGGAAATATGATTATTAAGATGCTTCTATATGTCTGATTTTATGTAGCTTGTCTCTAAGGTGGCGATAAGAAAAGAGGCGAAGATTATTTCCGTATTCCGTCTTGAAGAAAGTTCTAAATCTTTTTGTGGTCTACTTTTCTTTGTGTGTGTACCGGGTAAGGTGTTTTAACTTTTCTAATGCGTTCTTACGCAATGCAGACGCATGCGACATCATTCGCAACAGTCGTTTCCGTTACGCTCGTTGTCCCTCATATTCCTGCGTGATATGGATTCCACATACCCTGGCAATAACCCAAAATACAATTGTCTTGTGAACAGTCTCATTCGTGGATAAACTGTAGTTTGTCACTGTCCTAAATCGAAGCGATCCTTTCCTTGGCTGTAATTGAGCCTACTCGTTTTCCCCAGTTCACGTTCCCATGCATTGTTCTTCCCTGGTCTTTGTACGACTTAACTGGCTCAACTTGACACTGATTAATGTTGCAATGAAAACCTGGTATATTATTACTTTTCGTGTGTAGAAATGATTAGCGACAAGCTAAGACAGAAAACAGAAGATTTAATTAACTTGTATGTCTCGAAGTATATGAAGCCTCTGTCCAAATAATGCAGCAAGCATTGTCCATAAATCCGTAAGAGAACGAAGGGGTGGAGATCTCTTCTGAACAGCACGTTGCAAGACATCCCAGATATGCATCAACAATAATAAGCCTCTGTGAACAAGGACATGAACTACGCTGTCAGAGCCACGACTAGGTTGCGTCTGCACAGCATCAACTAGCGAAGAAGTTCAAAGTGCGAGAGGCATGTCTGGCTGCCGCGAACCGTCCTACAATGAAGCGCCAAAGAAACTGATATGGGCATGCATATTCAAATGCAGATATGTAAACAGGCAGAATATGGCACTGCGATCGGGAACGCCTATATAAGACAACAAGTGTCTGGCGCAACTGTTAGATCGGTTACTGCTGCTATAACGGCAGGTTATCAAGATTTAAGTGAGTTTGAACGTGGTGTTACAGTCGGCGCACAAGCGGTGGAACACATCAAGTCCGAGGTGGTGATGAAGTGGGGATTCCACGAGTGGCCATTT
The DNA here is from genome assembly GCF_023864275.1 of Schistocerca cancellata. Lineage (NCBI taxonomy): Eukaryota > Metazoa > Arthropoda > Insecta > Orthoptera > Acrididae > Schistocerca > Schistocerca cancellata. The sequence goes on from NC_064627.1 coordinate 390,843,129, forward strand.
CACGAGTGTACCATGAATGCCGGGAATCCTGTAAAACATCAAATCTCCGACATCGCTGCGGCCGGAAAAAGATCCTGGAAGAACGGGACCAACGACGACTGAAGAATATCGTTCAACGTGACAGAAGTGCAATCCTTCCAAAAAACTACTGCGGATATCAAGTATCAGCGTGCGAACCGTTCAACGAAACATCATCGATATGGGTTTTCGGAGCCGAAGGCCCACTCTTGTGACGAATGTACGACAAAAAGCCTTACGCCTCGCCTGGGCCCGTCAACACCGACATTGGACTGTTGACGACTGGAAACATGTTGCCTGGTCGGACGAGTCTCGTTTCAAATTGTATCGAGTGGATGGACGTGTACGGGTATTGAGACAACCACATGAATCCCTGACCTTTCAAATAAGCAGCGAACTGTTCAAGTTGGTGGAGGCTCTGTAATGGGGTGGAGCATGTGCAGTTGGAGTGATACGGGACCCCTGATACGCCTAGATATGACTCTGACAGGTGACACGTACGTAAGCATCTTGTCTGATCACTTGCATCCATTCATGTCTATTTAGCATTCTCACGGACTTGGGCAATTCCAGCAGGACAATGCGACAACCCACACGTCCAGAATTGCTACAGAGTGGTTCCAGGAACACTCTTCTGAGATTAAACACTTCCGCTGGCCACGAAACTCCCCAGTTATGAACATCTGCATACCTGGGATGCCTTGCAACGTGCTTTTCAGAAGAGATCTCCAACCCCTTGTTCTCTTACGGATTTATGGACAGCCGTACAGGATTCATGGTGTCCATTCCTCCACCATTACTTCAGACATTAGTCGAGTCCACGCTACGTCGTGTTGCGGCACTTCTGCGTGCTCGGGAGGCCATACAGGATATTAGGCAGGTGTACCCATTTTTCTGGCTCTTCAGTGTATATCACGGTGGCAGAAGGTGTACGTGGTAGGGAGCCACTGAAGGCACGACCAAGCTGCATGCACCGCTGGGCCCGCCAGATCGCACACTACCGCTACTGGTGTCAGGCAGAAACTTGCAATTCCGTTACCAACTTAAAGAGGCTGGTAGAATGGTATCGATACATGATACCAAACAAGATCAGATTAGTGTTAATTTTCATTGGGTAATGCTTCATTATAGTTAATCTCAGTCAGAGAAGTCTTAGAAGTCTTGAATTCAGCTATGAGTATCCATTAAGTAACTAACGTGTAATATCTACTGTAAAGATCCTGAGTCAGAGCTGAAATTATTTCTGTGTCTGCAATTTACTTCGAGTCCAGGATAACATGGTCCACTTTGCCTGGCAAGAAATCATAGAAAACATTTTTATTAGCCGGCCGAAGTGGCCGTGCGGTTAAAGGCGCTGCAGTCTGGAACCGCAAGACCGCTACGGTCGCAGGTTCGAATCCTGCCTCGGGCATGGATGTTTGTGATGTCCTTAGGTTAGTTAGGTTTAACTAGTTCTAAGTTCTAGGGGACTAATGACCTCAGCAGTTGAGTCCCATAGTGCTCAGAGCCATTTGAACCATTTTTATTATGCCCTTAATCTGTTTAAATATCAAGTATGAACAATTTCTCTTATTAGGCGTCATTGATATCCACAACTGTACCTTATTCAGAACTCTAGAGAAATCGTTTACACCTGATAAGTGTTATCCACAGCTATTCGAGTACTGTATGTAGAAAAATGAAGACGAGTTTCGCACAGTCGGTGTCGTCAGAACCAATGTTAGTTGCCAAGTAGTAGATCACTTTGTCCCAGGTGTAACATTATGCCAGAATTCATAGTCGGTAGCAGAGCTCCATTACAAACCAAGGAGAGCGATAGTTGATGGAATCTGCGTGAGCATACACAATGCTTACTCCCTTTTATGTGAGGGTGACCCTTGCTCTTCTACAGTCGCTTGGAACAGAGCTCTGCTTGAGGGACCTGGAGTAAATTGCAGTGAAGAGCGGAAACATTTAATTCGCATTCCCCATACAGAAAGTGACAGGTATTCCCGTAGATCCTGGCACCACAGTTCAACAGCACATCCAAAAATATACAATGTACACTGAGGTGACAAAGGTAATGGGATACCTCCTAATATCGTGTCGGCCCTCATTTTGCACTGCTTGGTGCTGTAACTCGACGTGGGATGGACTCAACAAGTCGTTGGAAATGCTGCCTCTAAAACCGTCCCTAATTGCGAAAGTGTTGCTGCTGCAGGATCATGTGCACGAACTGACCACTAATCATTTATTGACGTCAGACGATGTGGGTGGCCAACTCATTCGCTCGAATTGTCCGGAATGTTTTTGGAACCAATCGTGTACAAATGTGGCTTGATGGCATGTCTCAATAATAATTCCGTCGTTGTTTCGGAACATGAAGTGGCTGCAAGTGGTCTCAGAGTATCCGAACAGACCAAACGGCCGAGTACATTGCATGTAAACACAGCCCATACTACTATGGAGCCACCACCAGCTTGCACTGAGCCTTCTTCACAACTTGCGTCCATGACTTCGTGGGGTCTGCGCCACACTTGAACCCCTACATCAATTCTCATCAACTACACTCGGGACTCATCTGACCAGGCCACGGTGTTCCAGCCGTCTAGAGTCCAACCAATATATTCGTACACCCATAGTTGAAATGGAGGACAGTGGGACGTCAGCTGGTATAAATTTATATTAAAAAAGAAAGGAATTCCTCCAGCTGTATTTAAGGTGTCGATTTTATTTTGGAAACTATTTTCAACGTTGTAACAAAGTCATCCTCAGGCCCTATAAAGTATACCATACATACAACAACCAACCGATATGGTCACGAGGGCAGAAGAGTGATTGCAGGTAATATGCTGTTAGCAAAGATACTCATGTCGGTCGTATGATACGATGCCCATTAATTCCCAATTTCGCTGCACTGTCCTAACGAGTGCGTTCGTTGTAGTTCCCACATCCATTTCTGCGGTTTTTTCGTTCAATGTTGTTTGTCTGTAATCACTAACAACTCTACGCAAACGCCGCTTCTCTCGGCCGCATAACGAAGTCCGTCGGCTACTACTTTCTCCGAGGTGAGAGGTAATGCCTCAAATTTTGTATTCTCGGGGTATTCTTGATACTGTGGATCTTGGAATAATGAATTTCCTAACGATTTCCAAAATCTAGCTGTAACTACCATTCCGCTTTCAGTGTCTGTTAATTCCCGTCCTGCAACCATAATGACGTCCGAAACTTTTTGAAGTGATTGATCTGAGTACAAACGGCGGCTTTGCCAACGCTCTGCCCGTTTTATATCTTGCTTATGCGATACTACTGCCATCTGTATTTTTTTCCGCTATCGAATTACTTTTGTCACCTCAGTCTATGAGTTTCCCGAAAGCAAGTTCTTTCTCAGCGTGCTGCTCTTCGGTGGGTAACTACTGTGTCGCTAAGAGCCAGCTGCCAAGAAGAGGAACTCTTACAGGATGCGGCCAACAGGTCGATGTGATCCCAGCCACCGGGTCCAGGCTATTGATCGGGCAGTGCTCGGCAGCGGGTAATTGGCATCCGCGTATGAAACGGCCAACCGCCCCTGCGGGCCATACATACAGAGCAGTACGGTCAGTGCCGCTGCCAACGTGGCCAGAGAAACCCTCACGGTGATCCTGATCAAGCAGCTGTCACCAAAGGGGAACACCCGCTTCCTAAAAGTCCCACACATGTGCTTGGTGCCTGCAAGCTTCCTCACTTCCGAGTTACTTTGCTCATGAAAAGTATTAAAAAGATGCGATTTCGGTTGATGCAATTTATTTTGTCCTACAATGCACGCTTTCACGGCCATTATTTGCGATATTGCTGATATTTGATTAATGTATACAAGGCCTGCCCAAAGTTTCGTCTTCCACTGCTGAAGACCTTATCAGGCATTTTCAGCATGCCTTATCATTCCATGATCTACCGGTTCCGCTATCCTCTGCCGTGTAGGCGCCGGCCGCGGTGGTCTAGCGGTTCTAGGCGCTTCAGTCCGGAACCGCGCGACTACTACGGTCGCAGGTTCGAATCCTGCCTCGGGCATGGATGTGTGAGATGTCCTTAGGTTAGTTAGGTTTAAGTAGTTCTAAGTTCTAGGGGACTGATGACCACAGATGTTAAATCCCATAGTGCTCAGAGCCATTTGAACCATTTTTTGCCGTGTAGGCGAGGCCACTTTCACGAGATTCATGCGTACGATCGTCTTCAGGCGGAATAAGACGCACCCTTTTCTCACGAGTATGAAAGTGTTTTGCGCATGCGCAGGCGATCGAATGGGGAGCGCAATTAACAAACAGCGGGAAGTTCTTCGTGAACTGTGTATTTTGCTCATCGAAACGGTGTAGTTCGTTTGATAAATAGTTAACGTGTGAAACATCTGCTATAAACATTAACTGGAATTTAAACTATAAGACGCTGATCCGAGGAAGTTAATGTTATTCAGTTAACCTGATCTGTCTGGAACTAACCTTAAAAAGTATGTTCTTGTTCACTTGCAAGCGCATTCAAGATTTAGGTAGAGGTGAGCCATAATGTATCTTCTTATTAAAGAAAAAACTAGTCTTAATCGAGTAAATTAACACTGTCGACAGAAAAGCATCATTTCTACTGGTTTGTCCATCTTCTCCAGCGTTCACAATGAGGTCGTTTACACATTTAAGCGACTCAATTCCACATAATCTGCATGAAAACAGTTAAATACAGTGACACAGTGTACGTTTAAAATACTAATAAATATATTTATCTTTGCAAAAGGACATGAAATCATTAGTCTATGAAAGTGGATTTAAGATGTTAACAACAAATTTAGCAGACATGGAGAGTAGATGAGAAGGCAGGTACGTACTGTGTAAACGCTTTTTTGTAGTTGGAGCATTTGTCGCGTGGAGCGCTGCAGCACCCGACGACTTTCTTGTACGTGTTTCACGTCGCTTGTAAAACGGGCTTAAGACAGCGCAGTCGTGCCAACGTATGCTATGGGACACATGCGAGAGCAGGGGGAAGAGTTGGGGCTGTCTGTTTTATTTAGCCCGAGGCCCACTCTTTGTCTATTTCAATCGTTGTTCTCTTCTGTTGGAATTGTTTTCGTGCTTTTGAACTTCCATAGCCTCTCTGTACAACCAGAGCAGTAATTACTATGGTGAATCTTGCTCAAGCCGCAGTGTCCTGGAAACGAATTTAGTGGTTTTACGGTCCTTGCATTTTTAAGAACAATAAGAACAATAATAGACCAGGGCGAACAGGCTTAGATGGTGGGGTCATGTTATACGCATGGGAGAAGCAAGGTTACCCAAGAGACTCATGGATTCAGCAGTAGAGGGTAGGAGGAGTCGGGGCAGACCGAGGAGAAGGTACCTGGATTCGGTTAAGAATGATTTTGAAGTAATAGGTTTAACATCAGGAGAGGCACCAATGTTAGCACTGAATAGGGGATCATGGAGGAACTGTATAAGGGGGGCTATGCTCCAGACTGAACGCTGAAAGGCATAATCAGTCTTAAATGATGATGATGATGATGATGATGATGATAATAGATCTCTTCAGCAAAGTACTCAAACAACACGGTGTTGATACGGTGTTTAAACCAACAAGAAAGGTCCACGAACACTTGAACAATGCAAAGTACCTACGCCCGCCACAGCAGGAGTATATAAAATTCCATGCTCTTGCAGTCAAGTGTGCATAGAAACTACAGAATGAAGCATTAAGACCCGACTCGAGAAACACAAGAGATTTTGTCGCCTGAGCAAGATGGATACAACAGTAGTAACAGATCACGATATAGGACCGGAAAACTACCAAATTCGTTTCTCTGATGCTGTGATTTAGCAAGATCTAATAATTACCAAGACAGGATGTTCAGAGAGGCCATAGAAATTCAAAAACACAAAAACACAAGTAGTCGAGTTGTGAGCCCTAGTACTAAATGAAACAAACAGCGAAACTCTTCTCCACTATAAGCTCCATAGCAGGAGTCGGCGCGACTGCGCGGTCTTAGACAGCCATCTGATAACGTCACGAACCGACGAAATAGTTCGGCTTGCTGAGACTGTTTTAAGTCTTTAACAGTTTTCTGCGTTGACGAAATAGTTCGGCTTGCTGAGACTGTTTTAAGTCTTTAACAGTTTTCTGCGTTATTTAAGTCCCTGATGAAGTCTTCAACGGTGGAAGACGAAACGCTAGGCATAGGATTATGCCCTTCGACCACGACCTTATTCCAATAAATCAAATCTTTTTTTCTTGCTTTTTTGACAGTCATCTGAATATCTGAATATCACATGTGTGTCAATGAAATGTACCGAGAATTTTACTCATATTTCTCAAGTTCCTTGAAGGAAACTTGGGCGTCCCTCTTCCAACACATGTTAACTTTTTACTTCTCTAAATAAAGAGACTGAAACTTTGTGAGGAGCAGAGGGTTTTACTACCTACTCGTTTTCCTACAGCGGTCTTTATCTACGCCAGAAAATGGTCCTAAGCGTGCTACTCGCAACTGGCAGTCCGCTTGTCACATTTCAACTGCGGCTGAAGAAGAAATCCCTATTCATTACTTGAGAGAGTGAGGAAGTAAAGACGGAAAGTAAAAAGTTCACTGTTTATAATAATTGTATATATTAGTTTAGTGCATAAGTTCGTAGCGTTTTTCCGTAATTTTAATAAACAAAACAGATGCACCAAGCAGATACTTCAGTCATCAATCATATATTATGTTTCACTGCTTACAACAGTCTCTCAACGCTAGAGTAACTTTTCGGCTCCGCGATTGTGGAAACCACAACTTGTCGAGCCATGTTCGCAGCGCATTTTTCTTCGGAAAGGAAGTTCCTTTAAGGTTGTTCGACACAGAGGGGAGAAGGTGAAAATCTGAGGGCGTAAGACCAGGTGAATGAGGTGGGTTTGGAATTACTTGAACACATGACTCCTGTATAGTGTATTTTTGTCAGTGTATCAGAAAGCGCTCTGACAGAGCACTGAAAGACCTGAGTCGAAACAAGGCTCCGGGAGTAGACAACATTCCATTGTAACTACTGACGGCGTTGGGAGAGCCAGTCCTGAAAACCTCTACCATCTGGTGAGCAAAATGTATGAGACAGGCGAAATACCCTCATACTTCAAGAAGAATATAATAATTCCAGTCCCAAAGAAAGCAGGTGTTGACAGATGTGAAAATTACCGAACTATCAGTTTAAAAAGTCACAGCTGCAAAATACTAACGCGAATTCTTTACAGACGAATGGAAAAATTGGTAGAAGCCGACCTCGGCGAAGATCAGTTTGGATTCCGCAGAAATGTTGGAACACGTGAGGCAATACTGACCCTACGACTTATCTTAGAAAATAGACTAAGGAAAGGCAAACCTACATTTTTAGCAGTTGTAGACTTAGAAAAAGCTTTTGACAATGTTGACTGGAATACTCTCTTTCAAATTCTAAAGGTGGCAAGAGTAAAATACAGGGAGCGAAAGGCTATTTACAATTTGTACAGAAACCAGATGGCAGTTATAAGAGTCGAGGGACATGAAAGGGAAGCAGTGGTTGGGAAGGGAGTGAGACAGGGTTGTAGCCTGTCCCCGATGTTATTCAATCTGTATATTGAGCAAGCAGTGAAGGAAACAAAAGAAAAATTCGGAGTAGGTATTAAGATCCATGGAGAAGAAATAAAAACGTTAACGTTCGCCGATGACATTGTAATTCTGTCAGAGACAGCAAAGGACTTGGAAGAGCAGTTGAACGGAATGGACAGTGTATTGAAAGGAGGATATAAGATGAACATTAACAAAAGCAAAACGAGGATAATGAAATGTAGTCGAATTAGGTCGGGTGATGCTGAGGGAATTAGATTAGGAAATGAGATACTTAAAGTAGTAAAGGAGTTTTGCTATTTGGGGAGCAAAATATCTGATGATCGTCGAAGTAGAGAGGATATAAAATGTAGACTGGCAATGGCAAGGAAAGCGTTTCTGAAGAAGAGAAATTTGTTAACATCGAGTATAGATTTGTCAGGAAGTCGTTTCTGAAAGTATTTGTATGGAGTGTAGCCATGTATGGAAGTGAAACGTGGAAGATAAATAGTTTAGACAAGAAGAGAATAGAAGCTTTCGAAATGGGGTGCTACAGAAGAATGCTGAAGATTAGATGGGTAGATCGCATAACTAATGAGGAGGTATTGAATAGAATTGGGGCGAAGAGGAGTTTGTGGCACAACTTGATAGGAAGAAGGGACCGGTTGGTCGGGCATGTTCTGAGGCATCAAGGGATCACAAATTTAGCATTGGAGGGCAGCGTGGAGGGTAAAAATCGTAGAGGGAGACCAAGAGATGAATACACTAAGCAGATTCAGAAGGATGTAGGTTGCAATAGGTACTGGGAGATGAAGAAGCTTGCACAGGATAGAGTAGCATGGAGAGCTGCATCAAACCAGTCTCAGGACTGAAGACAACAACAACAACAACAACAACAACAGAAAGCGGTCGGGCTTTATCGTGTAATAGCATCACTTCACGCACACTTCTTGGTCGTTTTCTTGGACTGCGTCTGCGAGACGTCTCAGTTGTTGACAACAGATGTCGGCCCTGATGGTTACACCTCGGGTAAGCAGTTCGTAGTACACCACACGTCGTTGTTCCACCAGATGCTAACATTATCTTTTGTGGATCGCGCAGATCTTTGTACTGTGAATTGCTGCTTCGTTTGATCTCAAAGATTTCTTTCTTTTCCTGAAGACACCATGTGTCGTCACCAGTAACGATATAGAATGAGAATGGTTGGTGTTGTTCACGAGCTAAATGATAACGAGCAAGCAGAGAGGTATATATGGCCACCCGCTGATTTTTGTAATTTTGGCTTAAAGTGTGCGGTACCCGCACACCTGATTTTTGAACCTGTCGCATTGCATGCAAATATCGTACGATGGTGGAACGATCACAGTTCATCACATTTGTAAGTTTTCGAGTACACTGACGTGGATCATTGTGGGCTAACGCGTTTATACGACTTTTAAAATATCACGAACGTCTTCCTGAACATCGAAAGTCACTACTATCAAAACGGTCATCCTTAAAACGCGGAAGATCACTTACTTGTGTTGCTCTGTCCCATACATGGAGCATATGTTCCTGGCTGCCCTCGCTGTCGTCATCCCTCTATTTAACTCAGACAGAAGAGTATGTCGGAGACGTTTCCACATCTCCATTTGGCACTCCATTTTCTAGCGTCCACAGTTCCAGTCATGTCTCCAAATAGCAAAATGAGAGCACGTAAACTCAAATAGCAACACTGAACTACAAATAAAAAGTGACAGTCGATAAGTAAACCCATAGAAACTGGATACCAACAGGCAGAAAAAAACCTCAACGAACTCATGCACCAAACTAATATATATATATATATATATATATATATATATATATATATATATATATATATATATATAACACATGAACGCAAATAACATACTCAACAGTCGGCACAGTTCAGAATATAAATCTCCTCAAAGCTCCATTATTTATAAATTCCTTTTCTGCGACACATTGTTCAAATAATTCAAAAGACGGTTTAGCTCCCCTGAAAGTAGGTTTTAGTACTCCACTCGCCACGTGGATTTAGGATACTGGCTGCGCAAATGAGATGCGATTCCTATTGAACCTCCTCCACTGTATAAAATCTTCTCGCCTTCAACCAGATTTTAAAGACGGTGCTAAATCCGATGAATATGGCGGATCAGCAACAAGTATTATCCTCCTTTTGGTTAAAAATTCATGACTAAAGTACGTATATTGTTAGCGATCGTGCATTGGCATGGTGGAGTACCCAGTCGTTGGTACGCAATTTCTAAAGTTTTCTCCTCATGTCCTCCCTCAAATGTCTTAGAACATCGCGATAGAAGTCATTGTCCACCATGCGACGGTACCTAACGGTTACTGCTGAGAAGCTATTCTTCCAAACAGCATTCCATACGAACAAATCAGCGACCTGCTGTTACTTGTACTTGGGTTCTTGGACTACGTACGGCTCTATTTAAAAAGAGTAGCTCGATGTAGTCATGGGGTCGAACTGCGCATGCCTGTTTTCATGTCCTGCAGCTAAATCGCAGCAAACAGTACCCTGTAGCTGTGATCCTGCAATTAAATGGTCTATGCATTGAATAGAATTGCGAGTTAATAAAATACACAGAAATACAAAATAAAAGTTCAATGAAAAATTTAGTAGCAAGGGTTCCGTTCTAATGTGTGTAATTTATATAGACGACAGACAATTATGCTGAATAATGTTTATTCGAGAAAGGAGGTCTCAGACAAACGGGAAATGGCCCTACGATATTGAGTTAAAATATAGACTGAAAATACCCTTATAAAATGCAGTAAATTTAACGGTGAGAACCATACGAGAATGGTAGCAAAATCTCTAAACTAAATAGTAATCAAAGATACGTGAGAACTAAGTCCATTTCGTGAGCACAATATAGGAAATATTCATTAGCTCAAAACAGTTCAGCACGATGAGTTACAAATTGATCCAAGTGATTCAAAGAATAGTAAATTGTACTGTATCCACAGTTCCATAACAAAAGCGACAAAGTTAGAGTTCTACTCTTGAGTTCATTCAGACCTCTCGAAACAGGAAGTTCCTCCAGAAGTTAAAGCGTGGTAGTGGCTGCTCGGTGCCCAAAATCAAACACCAGCCACTGCCTGCATTTTCAATTGGCTGAAGGCCGTCCCAAGCAAAAATACATCTTTCTCAAGTTCTATAGACATGACCTGACTCATCTTGATCACTTTCTGGACTAAACTACTATACTACACCAATATTTAAATAAAGTAATGCTATAAACTTTCAGTCACGCTCAGACCATTTACAATAAATACAAATATAGGTTTTTCTACAAATAAATAAGCGAGTACTATCGCTTAATTGCGCTTATGATAAAGGGTAACAGTTTGTCATGAAATAATGTTCAAACAGTTATTTAGCCCTTCTTGACAGAAATGTCTTTAGGTACTCTTTTAAAAAGATTGTGTCTGCTAACACATGTGATTTGCCACTTCCCAAAGTACCATGATTTTGTATTATCAGTTGTAATTAATATGTAAATGAAGTTACTGGCAAAATAGTGAACTGTTGATTAAATAAATACACAACTACGACAATGTGTGAGGTTTTCCTGCTGCATTCATTTACTGTGTAACTGTGTATGATATGATGTTCTGACAAACGTTTACGTAAAGAAAAAAGATATAAAAGACGTGATGTGTCAATAAATAAAATAGATACAGATGAGTGGTTTACTGTGATGACAGCTATCGTACAGTGTTATCGTCTGAGATATTATTTGTTGAAATCGCATGAACCGTTTAAAAGTTGTTCATTCAGAGGTTCTTTGTGAAAATATTTGTTCACTGTGAAATATTAACTTTTATTGTTTTAAGGATATTGAAAATGATGTGCGCCTCGATGCCCCTCATTTTTTCTGAGGTCGCTAATGTATTCAGATTTGCCTTAAGACTTGACTTTAAATTATTATACATTCTTAAAGAGCTGTAAGAAACCATCTTTCGGTTTGTTTGCCACTAGACCACTGCATGGAGCATAGCCGATCCCCTTAAGTGATCGACACGTCGTTCATATTCCCGTACCGGTATTTTCCCCACATTCCACCTTTTTACTGACGCTCTCGCAGGTGGCCCGCCTGTATACCGCTTGCTGCGCTTTGCCCAGCTGCCGTGCTTTGTCTGAGCCCCAGGACCACACAAGCAAATTCACCTCGCCTCCTACCAACTCAAGGCGGCCAAATTGCTCGTCTATACGAACTCTCTATGAAGTAGTCCCGATAGTATACATACTGTAGGAGATACTGTAACAACATCATTTTATTCTACCATTACTAGTTCTGGCCCAGAGCCCATCGGCAGATGGTAGCGATGATCTCTTGGCATGTTTTACATTTGTGTCCTAAAATATAACAAAGATTTTGTGATTACATAGTTTACAAACAGTTTTTCATTTCTGTCCTAAAGTATAAAACAAAGTTTCGTGATTACATATTTTACAAAAGGTATAGATTTTACATGCTTCACCACAAACTGTCCTTTACATTTTTTAAGAGAGAGGTTAGACACTCTGTTTTAGTCCATGCTAATTCATGAGTTAAGCTAAATAAAAGATGGCGGACACATATGTTTACATCTGCTACTGGTCTGATGTGCCAAAGAACATGAAATGTCCATGGGTTTGGCATACTTCTGGGCCTATTGAAAATATCGCTACAGATAATTTTGAAGTTGCACATTTAATTATTTAGGTTCAAAAGTTGCTGGTAGTACTCAATGAAGAATATTTTCTCTGTTAATTAATTATTATTTCAACCCTTTCGAAATGATAAGTGCCGGCCGTTGTGGCCGAGCGGTTCTAGGCGCTTCAGTCCAGAACCGTGCTTCTGCTACGGTCGCAAGTCCGAATCCTGCCTCGGGCACGGATGTGTGTGATGTCCTTAGGTTCGTTAGGTTTAAGTAGTCTAGGGGACTGATGACCTCAGATGTAAAGTCCCATAGTGCTTAGAACTACTTGAACCATTTGAAATAATAAGTATGTATGAAATCCACAAGTCACGTTTGGTTTCTTAACTCTAGTCGCTCATTCAGGATATAGCCATGTTTATTGTGAATGTGACTGAATACTTCTAATTCTTCTAACAAAGAAGATCGCGGTCCTCTGGTTTGGGGCCGAGTAGAAGGCTTAAACCAGAGGCTCAGACGATTCTTCGGAGATCTGGGGTGCAAATTTCTCGACCTCCGCTATCGGTTGGAGGAATCTAGGGTCCCCCTGAATAGGTCAGGCGTGCGCTACACGCCGGAAGCGGCTACAAAGGTAGCGGAGTACGTGTGGAGTGCACATGTGGGTTTTTTAGGTTAGAGAATTCCCTCCCTAGGCCCGACAAGACGCCTCCTAAGACGCGGCAAGGTAGGAGTAGGCAAAATGCAACAGGGAATAACAATATTAATGTGCTAATAGTAAACTGCAGGAGCGTCTACAGAAAGGTCCCAGAACTGCTCTCATTAATAAACGGTCACAACTCCCATATAGTACTAGGGACAGAAAGTTGGCTGAAACCAGACGTAAACAGTAATGAAATCCTAAACTCAGATTGGAATGTATACAGCAGAGACAGGCTGGACAGTGAAGGGGGAGGCGTGTTTATAGCGATAAGAAGTGCAATAGTATCGAAGGAAATTGACGGAGATCCAAAATGTGAAATAATTTGGGTGAAGGTCACGGTTAAAGCCGGTTCAGACATAGTAATTGGATGTCTCTATAGGTCCCCTGGCTCAGCAGCTGTTGTGGTTGAGCACCTGAAGGATAATTTGGAAAATATTTCAAGTAGATTTCCCCACTAGTTCTGGGTGGAGATTTTAATTTGCCGGATATAGACTGGGAGACTCAAACGTTCACAGCGGGTGGCAGGGACAAAGAATCCAGTGAAAACTGCTGCGGAAGGAAAGGGAACTTCACAGCAAACATAAACATAGCCAAAGCCTTGCAGACAAACAAAAATTATGCGAAGCGAAATGTAGTGTGAGGAGGGCTATGCGAGAGGCGTTCAATGAATTCGAAAGTAAAGTTCTATGTGCTGACTTGGCAGAAAATCCTAAGAAATTTTGGTTTTATGTCAAAGCGGTAGATGGATCAAAACAAAATGGCCAGACACTCTGTGACCAAAATGGTACTGAAACAGAGGATGACAGACTAAAGGTCGAAATGCTAAATGTCTTTTTCCAAAGCTGTTTCACAGAGGAAGACTGCACTGTAGTTCCTTCTCTAGATTGTCGCACAGACGACAAAATGGTAGATATCGAAATAGACGACAGAGGGATAGAGAAACAATTAAAATCGCTCAAAAGAGGAAAGGCCGCTGGACCTGATGGGATACCAGTTCGATTTTACACAGAGTACGCGAAGGAACTTGCCCCCTTCTTGCAGCGGTGTACCGTAGGTCTCTAGAAGAGCGTAGCGTTCCAAAGGATTGGAAAAGGGCACAGGTCATCCCCGTTTTCAAGAAGGGACGTCGAACAGATGTGCATAACTATAGACATATATCTCTAACGTCGATCAGTTGTAGAATTTTGGAACACATATTATGTTCGAGTTTAATGACTTTTCTGGAGACTAGAAATCTACTCTGTAGGAATCAGCATGAGTTTCGGAAAAGACAGTCGTGTGAAACCCAGCTCGCGCTATTCGTCCACGAGACTCAGAAGACCATAGACACGGGTTGATAGGTAGAAGCTCGCGCTATTCGTCCACGAGACTCAGAAGACCATAGACACGGGTTCATAGGTAGAAGCCGTATTTCTTGACTTCCGCAAGGCGTTCGATACAGTTCCCCACAGTCGTTTAAAGAACAAAGTAAGAGCATATGGACTATCAGACCAATAGTGTGATTGGATTGAAGAGTTCCTAGAAAACAGAACGCAGTATGTCATTCTCAATGGAGAGAAGTCTTCCGAAGTAAGAGTGATTTCAGGTGTGCCGCTGGGGAGTGTCATAGGACCGTTGCTATTCACAATATACATAAATGACCTTGTGGATGACATCGGAAGTTCACTGAGGCTTTTTGCAGATGATGCTGTGGTGTATCGAGAGGTTGTAACTATGGAAAATTGTACTGAAATGCAGGAGGATCTGCAGCGAATTGACGCATGGTGCTGGGAATGGCAATTGAATCTCAATGTAGACAAGTGTAATGTGCTGCGAATACATAGAAAGATAGATCCCTTATCATTTAGCTACAATATAGCAGGTCAGCAACTGGAAGCAGTTAATTCCATAAATTATCTGGGAGTACGCATTAGGAGTGATTTAAAATGGAATGATCATATAATGTTGATCGTCGGTAAAGCAGATGCCAGACTGAGATTCTTTGGAAGAATCCTAAGGAAATACAATCCGAAAACAAAGGAAGTAGGTTACAGTACGCCTGTTCGCCCACTGCTTGAATACTGCTCAGCAGTGTGGGATCCGTACCAGATAGGGTTGATAGAAGAGGTAGAGAAGATCCAACAGAGAGCAGCGCGCTTCGTTACAGGCTCATTTAGTAATCGCGAAAGCGTTACGGAGATGATAGATAAACTCCAGTGGAAGACTCTGCAGGAGAGACGCTCAGTAACTCGGTACGGGCTTTTGTTAAAGTTTCAAGAACATACCTTCACCGAAGAGTCAAGCAGTATATTGCTCCCTCCTACGTATATCTCGCGAAGAGACCATGAGGATAAAATCAGAGAGGTTAGAGCCTACACAGAAGCATACCGACAATCCTTCTTTCCACGAACAATACGAGACTGGAATAGAAGGGAGAACCGATAGAGGTACTCAAGGTACCCTCCGCCATACACCGTCAGTTGGCTTGCGGAGTATGGATGTAGATGTAGAAAGTCATTTGTACTCCCTTTTCTGAAAAACGTAATTTTTCTGAGTTTTCATCGATGCCTGTCTGTATGCTTTCCTGTTGGGTCAAATGAGCAGCGAAAGTTGGTTTATTTAGGTTTTAGAGGCCGAGAGCGTCAATGTGTTCTCGGCATTGCACGTTGAAAGTCGTACCAGTTTGGCCAATGTAAAATTTGGGGCGCACAGAACTATTTAGTCGTTAAAACTGAAATAATTACGTGATAGCGCTAAGGCTATAATTTCAACAATCTCTGAAGACTGATCTTTTTGTACTTAAGTAAGTCATTCTTAATTACTGATATATTTCTTTTATCGGTGTGTTTGCATATAACTTAACTATACCGAAGAATGCAAATCTGTCTCTGTTTGGTACAAGAATATCTTTGATGCTTTGTGAAAGTTCATAGCTATAGTTTACATAAAAATATCTTTAACTGCAAAAACCTTGGTGAGAACCTCATTGAGTTTTATTACTGATCTTTAGAGAGCGTTCTTTTGGAACTTCACAGTCTGAGACATAGGACAAAGTTCTTTGTGAATATTCGGTTGCGATCGAAGTTTTGGAGCCTATTAGTCCATTGCCGTGCATTTAGATTTTTCAGTTAAGCTTAGTACGAAGTTACACTCTTTGAAGACTTTTCTTAAGTGTAGCATTAATTTCTTTTATTAATGCCATGACCCTTGCTTTTCTTTTGTTATTGTTGTTCGTCTTCCAACATCGTTTCAAGACATTACCCATTTTGTCCTTTGCAATGTATGTCTCACAGAGCTACAACATCGTCAGCAAACCTGATCGCCTTTATTTATTCTCCCAGAATCGTTATTCCCCGTCCAAATTTCTTGTGGGTCTACTGTACTGTTTCTTTCACGTATAGGTTGAATAACATTGGGATAACCTACAACGCTGTCTCACTCGCTTGTCAGCTACTACTTCCTTTTCATGTTCACTGACTCTTAGAAAGTGTAATGATAGAAATTTTAGGGTCACTACAACATACGTAAAATTGCACTTGAGTCCGGCATTTGCATATTAAATAAAAATGATTAGGAGTGTCAGCAGAAGAACTCAAGGAGATTAGTCATAAAAATTTATTTTCATGCGTCTTTGGACGACAGTTGTTCAAATAAATTTACAAATTACATTATTCATAAGAAAGGGAAATAATAAATTGCCCGTAGTAGTTGTGATCTCCAGTCCAAAGACTGGTTTGATGCAGCTCTCCATGGTATTCTATTCAATGCAAGCCGCTTCATCTGCAAATAACTACTGCGACCTACAGCCTTCCGAATCTGCTAACTGTATTCATATCTTGGTCTCCCTCTATGATTTTTAACCCCGACACTTCTTTCCAGTACTAGATTGGTAATACCTTACTGTCTCAGAATGTTTCCTATCATCTGATACCTTCTTTTAGTGAGGTTGTTCCATGAACTACTTCTCTCCCCAATTCTATTCAGCACCTCAACATTAGTTACGAGACCTACTCATCTTCAGCATTCTTCCGGTGCGCCACCCATCAAAAGCTAATTACCTCTTGTCAAAATTGTTTGTCGTCCATGTTTCACTTGTGTTCGTGGCTACAGCTCATACCAATAACTTCAGAAAAGGCTTCCTGACACTTAAATCTATATTACATGTTGTCAACACCTCTTCTTCAGAAACGCTCTTCTTGTCATTGCCAGCCTACATTTTATATCCTCTCCACTTAAGCCATCGACAGTTATTTTGTTGGTTAAATAGCAAAAGTCATCTACTACTTTAAGTGCCTCGTTTCCTAATCTAATTCCTTCAGCATCACCTGATTTAGTTCGACTATATTCCACTATCCCTGCTTTGCTTTTATTGCTGCTCATCTTTGCTTCTCCTTTCAAGACACTGTCTATTCTGTTTAACTGCTGTTCCAATTTCTTTGCTGTCTATGACAGAATTACAATGTCACTGGCAAACCGCAAAGTCTTTATACTTCTCCCTGAACTTTTATTCCTACTACAAAGTTTTCTTCGGTTTCCTTTACTGCTTGCTCAATGCACAGATTGAATAACACCTGGGATAGGCTACAACCCTGTCCCTTCTCAACCACTGCTTCCCTTTCATGTCCCCCGATTCCTGTAACTGCCGTCTGGTTTCCAGACAAGTTGTAAATAATCTTTGTCTACTATCGATTACAAAATTCTCAGGCTCGTTATCAGGGTATTTAAATCGAATTTACTATGAGACACACGGAATTGGCAGGCGGACTTAGCAGAGAGCTGAAGTGCATTTTTCCGGGCGCAGATCCAGATGTTATCAGCGCGGATCATGCCGCGCTCCACACGGCTGGCGGCGCCTCGGTAGCGGCGTGTGGTCAGTGGGTGTGGCCTTTTCTGACGGCGGCCAGAACTGCGTGTTCCACACTGGAGTCGCGGCAGAGGGCGCTCAGCAACCAAGCGTCATCTATCGCAAGATATTGTCAACTTTCCGTATGACCGACAAGTGTCTTCTTTCGCGGCTCTATCACAAGTGTTCCTCTCAGGTGATCCCTTTGCGTCCTTCAGAGATATTTACCTGGGAATGGCTATACGTTCGACTGGCTGGCTCATATTCTCTTTCTGGCCAATCACATTATTGTTCACTACCATTGTTAAACATTTTTGTACCGTCCACAGGTTCTAAATTCCCAGAGAGCTTATTGTGGGTGGAATTCCTTCACTGGGAAAGCACCATGTTGCCAGTTAAGAATAGACAAGCTGACCCGAGCGGATAATTCGCGATCTGTGCTGATTATCACCGACAGCTAATACAGTAATGGAGATCGGAAGGTTTAAGGGTGATCTGGGATATGAGCGCTGTTTTTATAGGAGCCAGTGGATTTAGCACTGACGATGTACAGCGTAAGTAAGTTACCATTTATGTTAAACCATTAATTAATTTTTGAGTAGCATTGACATTTTAAATTGACATAATAATAGCATTTTTCTCTAAAGGTAATGGTTGAGGTGGTAAACGGGACGGATTTAAGGACTTCAAGAATTCTGCAGGCTACAATTGAATGTTGTTTATTTTTTCAAGTTGGACAGAATCAGTTGTGAGGTAAACCTTTGCCTTTCCATGTAAACAATTGGAAATGACATATTCATTAATTGTTACCCAATCTTTGTCATTGCCATTGAATAGAATTGCGAAAAATTTTGTTCATTGATTTCTGTCGCATTGAAAATGGTGGTAATAAAACTATCGTAATTACAATAACAATGTTTACGAATTTTAGCCCCTTAATTGAAGATACCGGATTTAGGTAACCATTCAGGAAAGACGAGATCACAATTGTACCTCCTATTTTGAGTCAATTTATGAATTTTAACATGAGACCGTAAGGGTAATCGTTTAATTGTGGTTTCGGCAATGGCTGTTCTATTTGCATGTCTACCAACGGGTAACACATGAGGGAAATCTCCACCGAACAATAATTTTGTTTCCGTTACGGAGGCAGACAGATTAGACACCGTAGGAGGTGGTGTCTTCATTGCAGTTGACAGAAATATTGTGTCTACTGAGGTCGAAGTAGAGTGTGATTGTGAAGTTATCTGGGCACGTTTAACAGGACTAGGAGCAATAAAGTTAATAGTTCGGCGTTATTACCGGCCACCAGGTTCCATCGTGACAGTTCTAGAATCATTCAAATGTAGTCTACACTCTGTATGGCAGAAGTACCCGGATCATGCTATATTAGTCGGAGGCGACTTCAACCTACCTAGTATAGACTGGGATGTCTATGGGTTCATTACAGGTGGTACAGACAAGCAGTCGTGTGAATTGCTTTTGAACACATTATCCGAAAAACTGTCTTGAGCAGCTAAATCGACAGCCAACGCGTAATGGAAATATTTTAGATCTGGTAGCCACGAACAGACCAGACTTTATCGACGGTGTCAGTGTTGAGACAGGGATCAGTGATCATGATGTTGTCACTACGACTATGGTGACGAAAGTTAAAAAATCAGTCAAGAAGGCTAGGAGAGTATTCTCACTAGAAAGAGCAGATAAGCAGTTGTTAGGATCCCACTTAGTAAATGAATCGACTTCATTTACTTCCGGTACGATGGAGGTGGAAGAATTATGGGCAAATTTTAAACACATTGTAAATCACTCATTGGACAAGTATGTGCCGAAAAAGTGGGTTACGAACGGAAAAGACCCACAGTGGTTTAACAGCGCAATTCGGAGAATGCTCAGGAAGCAAAGACAGTTGCACTCGCGTTACAAGAAATATCGGGAGAATGAGGACAGGCAAAAGTTATTAGAGATTCGTGCTGCTGTAAAAAGAGCGATGCGCGAAGCATTCAACCACTACCACCGTCATACCTTAACAAAAGATCTTGCTGAAAACCCAATGAAATTCTGGTCTTACGTAAAATCGGTAAGCGGGTCGAAGGCTTCCATCCAGTCACTCACTGGTCAGTCTGGCCTGGCAACGGAAGAGAGAAAAACGAAAGCTGAAATTTTAAATTTAGTATTTGAGAAATCTTTCACGCAGGAGAATCGTACAAACATACCGCCGTTTGAGTCTCGTAGAGATTCCCGTATGGAGGACATAGTGATAGACATCCCTGGGGTTCTGAAGCAGCTGAATGGTTTGAAAATAAATAAATCGCCAGGTCCTGATGGGATTCCAATTCGGTTTTACAGAGAATACTCTACTACATTGGCTCCTTACTTACCTTGCATTTATCGCGAATCTCTTGCCCAACGTAAAGTCCCCAGTGACTGGAAAAAAGCGCAGGTGACGCCTGTATATAAGAAGGGCAGTCAGTCCGGAACCGCGCGACTGCTACGGTCGCAGGTTCGAATCCTGCCTCGGGCATGGATGTGTGTGATGTCCTTAGGTTAGTTAGCTTTAAGTAGTTCTAAGTTCAAGGGGACTGATGACCACAGATGTCAAGTCCTATAGTGATCAGAGCCATTAGAACCATTTAAGAAGGGTAGAAGGACGAATCCTCAAAATTACATACCAATATCCTTAACATCGGTTTGTTGCAGAATTCTCGAACATATTCTCAGTTCGAATATAATGAATTTTCTTGAGACAGAGAAGTTGCTGTCCATGCATCAGCACGGCTTTAGAAAGCATCGCTCCTGCGAAACGCAACTCGCCCTTTTTTCACATGATATCTTGCGAACCATGGATGAAGGGTATCAGACGGATGACATATTCCTTGACTTCCGGAAAGCGTTTGACTCGGTGCCCCACTACAGACTCCTAACTAAGATACGAGCATATGGGATTGGTTCCCAAATATGTGATTGGCTCGAAGACTTCTTAAGTAATAGAACCCAGTATGTTATCCTCGATGGTGAGTGTTCATCAGAGGTGAGGGTATCATCTGGAGTGCCCCAGAGAAGTGTGGTAGGTCCGCTGTTATTTTCTATCTACATAAATGATCTTTTGGATAGGGTGGATAGCAATGTGCGGCTGTTTGCTGATGATGCTGTGGTGTACGTGAAGGTGTCGTCGTTGAGTGACTGTAGGAGGATACAAGATCACTTTGACAGGATTTGTGATTGGTGTAAAGAACGGCAGCTAACTCTAAATATAGATAAATGTAAATTAATGCAGATGAATAGGAAAAAGAATCCGGTAATGTTTGAATACTCCATTAGTAGTGTAGCGCTTGACACAGTCACGTCGATTAAATACGAGTATTTGGGTGTAACATTGCAGAGCGGTATGAAATGGGGCAAGCATGTAATGGCAGTTGTGGGGAAGGCGGATAGTCGTCTTCGGTTCATTGGTAGAATTTTGGGAAGATGTGGTTCATCTGTAAAGGAGACCGCTTATAAAACACTAACACGACCTATTCTTGAGTACTGCTCGAGCGTTTGGGATCCCTATCAGGTCGGATTGAGGGAGGACATAGAAGCAATTCAGAGGCGGGCTGCCAGATTTGTTACTGGTAGGTTAGATCATCACGCGAGTGTTACGGAAATGCTTCAGGAACGCGGGTGGGAGTCTCTGGAGGAAAGGAGGCGTTCTTTTCGTGAATCGCTGCTGAGGAAATTTAGAGAACCAGCATTTGAGGCTGACTGGAGTACAATTTTACAGCCGCCAACTTATATTTCATGGAGAGATCACAAAGATAAGAGAGATTAGGGCTCGTACAGAGGCATATAGGCTGTCATTTTTCCCTCGTTCTGTTTGGGAGTGGAACAGGGAGAGAAGATGCTAGTTGTAGTACGAGGTACCCTCCGCCACGCACCGTATGGTGGATTGCGGAGTATGTAGATGTAGATGTAGATGTAGATTATTACTCACGATGCCTCTTACTAGTTGCTGTACAACGCTTATCAGCGCATCTTTAGTAATCACTGAAATCTCGTCCCAAATGATGAGGTCAGAGTCAAGGAGAAGTTCTGCATCCTTGGTGCGAGTGCCAATTGATAAGACCGACATGCTCAAGATAGTAGTACAGTAGTAAGTAGCAGTTTGAAAATCGAATTTTATGTGTTTCCCCGTGACAGGATATTGGTAGCAGTGCCTGTCCGTTCTACTGTTAAAACACCTTTCGTTTAACATATTAAAATGTGACGCAAAGTTTTGTATAGAAATGTTTTACCGGAGGCTCCCGGTGTGCAAATAAAGTAACAACTGAAAGTCTTATTTCTTACTGAGTGTAATGTAAGAGCTTCTCAGCTATTTCCTTCTTTTCTTCGTTTTGCTTTTCGTAAGCTGCCTTCTCTTTCGTACGTTCTTGTTCCACGTTGTAGGTTTCCGTTGTGTGTTGCGCGACTTTCACATGAGGGGTCAGCAGGTTGAATTGTGGAAAATATTTGCCATGATACTTTAAAAAATTCTCCAATTCCGCAAGCCTGAGGTTGTAGGCTTCAGGTGACGTGTGCTCTCTCTGCAGATCTCCTGAAAGTGAGTTCTGAAATGTTGTCCACAACTCAGGTATATTGCAGGAGAATAGGTTATGCACATGATGGCGAAAAACCATCCGAGTTGCACTGGCATTTGGTGTCTGGCAATCTCCTCCTAGCATTCCCCCCGTTGGACGTCATTAATCACTGAATGAAGTTTTTCTGCATCCTGTAGAACTGAGTTCCACAGCATTCCATCAATTATGCGAAGAACTTCCAAAAGACTGCTGTCCCCCGCCATGCAGATATAGTACTAGAAAGTTGTTCTTTTCAATGTCGACTGGGTTGAGAATGTAGACGCATCCAAAGCTTTTAGTGTTTTCTTGCGAATCAGCCATTGTTTTTTTGACCACACAAAATATTCTGCAATTTCGTGGTAGGGGTACCTGCATGGTAAACTACGCTTGCTTGGGTAAAGAATCT
Source organism: Schistocerca cancellata (assembly GCF_023864275.1). Taxonomy (NCBI): domain Eukaryota; kingdom Metazoa; phylum Arthropoda; class Insecta; order Orthoptera; family Acrididae; genus Schistocerca; species Schistocerca cancellata. Next base: position 390,865,887 of record NC_064627.1, read on the forward strand.
AAACAACTGCAACAGTTGTCGTGGATCTTAGTTAAACGTACTCTCATTAGATCGTACCTTCTACATTGTTTTTATAAAAAGATTTTCAAAATGAAGTTTTCAACGAAAGCAATAACTTCAGGTTATTTGTGTATTTTTCGTCATTCGTGGCGGACGAAATCTTGAAAATAATGTCTCGGTCGTTAATTTTTATTAGGTAATACGGGAGATAACAGGTACCGACAAAAAAAGACACTGTTGAGAAATAATATATGATGATAATGATATCGTGCGTCCCGTCCATTTGTCGTCTCCATTTCCTCCTCTGCAAAAGCCTCCTTTCACTTCATTGCGATTTTCCAACACTCCTCGCGGCAAGAGTGCACACCAAGACGCTAAAAGGCATTTGAAGCAAGCAGACTTGTCCCTTAGAAAACTGCATCTCGTCATTTGGCAACAGCGTCTCACTTCCTACAGAGGAATCCAATTTCCCCTCGTCTGTCACACTGCAAACGTCTTAACTCCAGTTTCAAAAGGTGTCTGACTCTGCGTTCCTTGCACTCTTCTCGCGAGCATAGAAAAACTGTCTGGCGAACGACAGCCTGGATGACCCGTAAAGGATCCGCCCCCCCCCTCCTCTCTCCTCTCTCTCTCTCTCTCTCTCTCCGGTCCGTTGGCTACCTGCCTGCTGCCTGCCTTCACACAGGAGTGGGTGGTGTTAGCCTCAGATCGATTATAAACTGCGGTCTGGTTTCTGTACTAATTGTAAAAAACCTTTCACTTCCTCTATTTTATCCCTGCTACTTTCAAAATTTCAATAAATATATTAGAGTCAACATCGCCAAAAGCCTTTTCTAAATCTACACCGATGAGCCAAAATATTATGACCACCTGTTTGATAGCGTGTTGTTCCACTTTTCTAACACAATTTTGCTTGACATGAATTCTGTGAGTACTTGACAGGATTGCATAAGTATGTACTACCAGGTTTCTATGCTCAGATCAAGCAATTCCCGTAAATTGCGGTAAGGTTGTTTACGGGCACGCAGCTGGCACCCGATACGTGTTCCATTGGGTAGAGGTCAGGTACATTTTCAGGCCAAGAATTCAGAGCGAGTCGACTACAATGCCCCTCAATTCACAACACGGACAGTTACCTTGCTGTAGGGTGGTCCGCACGAATGTTCACGTACTTCGCTGCTGTCACGATGCCTTCGATTACCACCACATATCCGATGGAAGCCCAACTCAATGTACCCCATAGCATAATTCTGCCCACACTGGCCTGCATCTGTGGCGCGGTGCATGTTTCGTACAGCCATTCGTCTGGACGACGGCGTGTAAGCTCCCAACCATCGACCTGGTGTAAAAAGAAATGCGATTCCTTCGACACAGGATGAAAACTCAGTGATGTTGTGATCACTGCAACCGTAACTGGCGATGTCGTTTGGTCAACACAGGAATACGTAGGGGCAGTGTGATGTGTAGCTCCATGTTCAACAATGGTCTTTGAACGGAGTGCTCAGAAACGCTTGTGCGTGAACCAGCACTGTACTCTGTCGTCAGATCTGCCACAGACCGCTGTCTATCCTGTATGACACAGTGGGGGATCCTCCGACCTCTGCGTTTTGTGTTGAGACGTGGTCGCCCAATACCATACAGCCTACTCGTTCTTTCACCATCGTTCAGCCACCTTCCATAGGTTTTCACGACAGTAGTACGCCAACAGCAGACCAGTTTCGCCGTTTCAGAGATTCTCGTTTCCAGCCGGAGCACCATGGCAATGTGACCTTTGTCAGAACCGTTTATATGAGTGGAATTCCGCCCATATCTTCTACACTCGTGGAAATTGAAATAAGAACACCGTGAATTCATCGTCCCAGGAAGGGAAAACTTTATTGACACATTCCTGGGGTCAGATACATCACATGATCACACTGACAGAACCACAGGCACATAGACACAGGCAACAGAGCATGCACAATGTCGGCACTAGTACAGTGTATATCCACCTTTCGCAGCAATGCAGGCTGCTATTCTCCCATGGAGACGATCGTAGAGATGCTGGATGTAGTCCTGTGGAACGGCTTGCCATGCCATTTCCACCTGGCGCCTCAGTTGGACCAGCGTTCGTGCTGGACGTGCAGACCGCGTGAGACGACGCTTCATCCAGTCCCAAACATGCTCAATGGGGGACAGATCCGGAGATCTTGCTGGCCAGGGTAGTTGACTTACACCTTCTAGAGCACGTTGGGTGGCACGGGATACATGCGGACGTGCATTGTCCTGTTGGAACAGCAAGTTCCCTTGCCGGTCTAGGAATGGTAGAACGACGGGTTCGATGACGGTTTGGATGTACCGTGCACTATTCAGTGTCCCCTCGACGATCACCAGTGGTGTACGGCCAGTGTAGGAGATCGCTCCCCACACCATGATGCCGGGTGTTGGCCCTGTGTGCCTCGGTCGTATGCAGTCCTGATTGTGGCGCTCACCTGCACGGCGCCAGACACGCATACGACCATCATTGGCACCAAGGCAGAAGCGACTCTCATCGCTGAAGACGACACGTCTCCATTCGTCCCTCCATTCACGCCTGTCGCGACACCACTGGAGGCGGGCTGCACGATGTTGGGGCGTGAGCGGAAGACGGCCTAACGGTGTGCGGGACCGTAGCCCAGCTTCATGGAGACGGTTGCGAATGGTCCTCGCCGATACCCCAGGAGCAACAGTGTCCCTAATTTGCTGGGAAGTGGCGGTGCGGTCCCCTACGGCACTGCGTAGGATCCTACGGTCTTGGCGTGCATCCGTGCGTCGCTGCGGTCCGGTCCCAGGTCGACGGGCACGTGCACCGTCCGCCAACCACTGGCGACAACATCGATGTACTGTGGAGACCTCACGCCCCACGTGTTGAGCAATTCGGCGGTACGTCCACCCGGCCTCCCGCATGCCCACATACGCCCTCGCTCAAAGTCCGTCAGCTGCACATACGGTTCACGTCCACGCTGTCGCGGCATGCTACCAGTGTTAAAGACTGCGATGGAGCTCCGTATGACACGGCAAACTGGCTGACACTGACGGCGGCGGTGCACAAATGCTGCGCAGCTAGCGCCATTCGACGGCCAACACCGCGGTTCCTGGTGTGCCGTGCGTGTGATCATTGCTTGTACAGCCCTCTCGCAGTGTCCGGAGTAAGTATGGTGGGTCTGACACACCGGTGTCAATGTGTTCTTTTTTCCATTTCCAGGAGTGTATAATGACTGTCCACTCGTCTCTCTTCCTTGCTGCGTCACGTGCCCGCAACACCACCAGCAGGCATTCAACCTCGCGGTCGACAGTGATCATAATTTTTTGGCTCATCAGTGTACAATTTGTATAAGTAGTTTTCCCTTTCTTCAGTCGATCTTGCGAATTTAGTCTTGCGGTCAGTACTTCCTCACGTGTTCCTACATTTTTCTGGATGTTCCCAGAGTTGGGCTTCAACCCGATTCTCCATTCGCACGTAAATAATACGAGTCACTATTTTGACCTTTACAGTTACAGGATAGAAAATGAGATGCAACTGTTATTAACATCAGTCTAACAAATCAAAAGTGGAGAATTAAAAATTCTCGTTATACGTGGAGAAAATGACAAATCTATAGTTAAAATGTCGCCGTTGCCAATAATAAAAAGTCACTCGAGTTGAAAATCGAGCTGAGATTTTCAGGGAAACCCCGTATTTCCATACTACAAGAGTGGTAGACAATCTCGCTGTCACAGAACCTGACGACAGCTACTATAACTTGTTCATCATAAATTCGTCTTTATTGCAAACAAACGCCCGTTCAGGACAGTCAGTGACTGGTCGTAGGGCTCAGTGGACTTTCACCGCATAGGGCTACTACTGTGCGCAGCACAACTAAAGTCACCTTTTCGTAATCCTGGAGCTATCTTCAACTACGAGCATGGGTTTGAAATTAAGCTCACAAGAGCCTACAATATTCCTCTGTATCGATGCAAAATCGTGACGCCCAGCGACGTTAGCCATCGGGTTCAGTGACAATTCTAACAGCAAGGTGTCGACACATGCGAGATACAGGCCAGAGTTCAGACGTTCGTCTGAGATGTAAGGTGGGTTAATTACGTCACTTTGGCGCCAAATTTCAACACAACTATACCCAACGCCATCGTCGATCTGTCGTAGGATAGGAAATTAGGCATATCCCCTCTTACCCACATTTCACCCTCCTTCGACGTCTCTGCGGTGGAGGTCAGAATCGCGAAACCCAGATTGAAATCATGCACTTTATAGGTGGCCGTCGACAACTTTCAGACAGCTCGCCGCTCCCAATCGACAGGAAAAAGTCTTAGGGAATGGCATAAAGAGTGTCGAGGAAACCACTCCTTTTCTTGGGGCGTTGATTCCCACACGTTTCGCAGTCTAAAACAGACGTTCGCAGAGGGATGAACAGGACGACTTTCTTGACAACATCTGACACTGGTTACACCCATCGGACGATTCAACCCTGCTCTAAAGACATCGTGGGCCAGCAACCACATTAAGCACGATCGCGCCCTTTCGGAGTGCAATTCGACCACAGTTTTTTATCTGGCGTGCAGGCTGGAACCACTAGGGACCGTTCAACACAATTCGACGAAATGTGAAGGTGATCCAAAGCAACAAACGGTGCTTAAGCGTTTTCAGCCCTCCAATTTCGCACCATCCTGTGGCGTGATCACGGGTTGGTGGTACACTGACACAACGTGATTAAAACGCCAAAGTTGCCCTCTGAGATCACTCCGCTTGGCGACATCCTCGTTGTCATCCACCAAGCTCTTATGAACGGTCCCTAGTGATTCCGTTCTGCACACAAGACGAAAACTGCGGTCGCATTGCACTCTCAAGGGGTGACATCAGGGTCAACCGTGAACAGTGTCGACGTTGTCAAGAAAGTCGCGCTGTTGATCAGCGCACTGCGAACAGTCGTTTTCGTTGCTACAAAAAGGGTGGTTTCATTGAGGCCCCTTATACCACCCTGTACGGCTTTTTCGTGTCGATTCCGAGGGGCGGTTTGTGTGAATTGTCTTCGCCTGTCACTCATAAGAAATCTGTCGGGCAGCGCCGTTCTGAGCTCCACTGGACAGGGATCGAAAGAAAGGCGAAATATGGGTAACAGGGTGTGACTGTCTTACCAGCAAGTGACAAGTCGACCGGTGGTGTTGGGCAGAATTGTGGTTTAATTTGGTGCCATTGTGATATAATTAACCCGCCTTACACATGACCTTCTCAGCTCTGAGTTTTGTCGCATGTGTGAACACACACCTATTAGAAGCGTCGCCCAGCCACAGGACGACGCCGCAGGGTGCCAGGCTCTTGCACCATTGCAGAGTAATGTTGCAGGCACCTTTGAGTCAAACTGCAAACTTACGTGTCGCAAAGGAGGACAGTCACAGAGCCTCGAAAATGTGATCCGTTAATTGTGTTCTGCAATGCGTAAGTCATTCGCATTCACAGCTCTATATTTCCCAAGATATTACATGTACTAATGTGAGTGTCGCGTTGAAAACAGCGAGCAGGTATCCAGCATGTGAGCTTGTGGACGCTGAGGTCGGCTGCAGAAAGCCAGCGCGGGTCGCGTGGCGGCTGATAAAAAGAGAGTGCGAGTTGTCCCGGCAGCTGAGTGCGCCGCCTGTTGCTATTGCCGTGGCTGTTGCTGGGGTCGCGACATCGATCTGGCCGCCTGTTGCCGCTGTATGCCCACGTCTGCTAACTCTCTCTCCACGTCTCCACCTCGCGCTCCCCCAACGCAGATTTCACTGCCGCCCTCTCTGGTCGCATTCATCCGTGGAGCGCGAACAAAATGTAACGTCGCTCTGCCATTATTATCACGGTGATTGAAACAAAAGACTATTTTGTTTATTATTATGCAAATCAAGTAATACGGCAGATAAAAATTACAGATATATCATTTTTCGACGTAGTTCGAATGGAAGTACATGGCCACAGAGTCAGAAGAATTCTTTGCGAAGTGCACCACTGTTTTTACCTCTTCATCTCTTCTGAAACTCTTGACTACCAGCGCTTCTTTGAGCCGCCCGGACATACACTGAAGCGCCAAAGAAACTGCTATAGTGTGACGTCCCTTCTCTCCTTCTTCACTCGCCGGGAAGAGACGCGACTCGTAACGATGTTCGTCTCCGTCGGTGTGACGTGGAACAGCACCTGTAACTCTCGTCAGAACACAACTCCTCGCGTGGTTTAGAGATATTCTGTTATCTGTTCACAACCGTCTTCTCAGCTTGTGCGAACTTACAAACTGCAATCGTTTATTTTTATTTTTATGCCCGGTTAGTTCCGTGGTGAAATAAAATCTTGATTCTTGATTTCATCATTACGGTCGTTTTTCACATCATACATAGGGCGGATAAAAATTTTCTGCCTACTATTCCGTTGCTACGTCCAGTTATTAACAACGGTCCGACGTAACTCCAGACATAACTTATATTGGAGTAATTTTTTTTAATACGCCGTAATACTGGTTTAAACTAATCACTCTTCACTGTCCATTATTCATGTACTCACTAAATCACTTAAAATGTTTAAAGAGTTAGGCGTCACTTAAGATTTACCTTTTGATTCAGATTTTATTGTCCTTTCTGTAATTAATTGTTTGTCCCTACAATACACGCACACCGATATGTCATTCAAGATTAACTTTTGTTGCCGGCCGCGGTGGTCTCGCGGTTCTAGGCGCGCAGTCCGGAACCGCGCGACTGCTACGGTCGCAGGTTCGAATCCTGCCTCGGGCATGGATGTGTGTGATGTCCTTAGGTTAGTTAGGTTTAAGTAGTTCTAAGTTCTAGGGGACTGATGACCACAGCTGTTAAGTCCCATAGTGCTCAGAGCCATTTGAATCATTTTTTAACTTTTGTTCAGTTCAGTTACCATGATGCTGACGACAACATTTGACTAACCGTCGTACTTTGTGTTTCCACGTGTCTTCGTTTTATTGTGTCCTACTCAAGACTACGAATTGTTTTTCTGGCGTTAATCCATTGCTCTCAAGGTTTATAACTGTTCATCAGTACGAAGGCTAAGTCCGATACACCAATGTCACTCAACTGAAGTCTAACACTCGTCTTACTATACCGTCGCGTTGAGAACGGTAAAGATTAACTTTCATCAGTCGAATGACTGAGCAATACTTCAATCTCTACCTCAAGAATTATCAAACTTCCAAAACTGAAAAAATCTAATAGCGTTTGCGTCCAGACAACTACCGCAAAAGTACTCTAGAGCGACTCAAGAGCAACTACCTGAACATTTCCATATCCGAGTTGCATTGTAGTCGCATTTAATTTCCTTTTCGATGCGGCTACAACCCTCTTCCATGGTAAATGTTATCTTTGACTGAACTACTTTCTTGGATTTAACCTTCGTTCATATGATTTTGAATTTACTCTATAGATATTTGATAAAAGATCTAGGATAAGCCTTTCTTTCATCTCCCCTTTTTGTGTGCTATTCTCAGTATTTGAATAACATAGGTAATAATCAAAATTTTACCAGCGTACCGTCACTGTAAAGATGACACACTTCCCTGCTTTAAGTTTCCATAAAGTTTGTTAATTGAGGTTTTCTGTCCTTGGGACGTTACAATAGGCAGTACAGATAGATATATACGTATATAAAGATGCAGAATACAGCGGTGCGGTCGGCAACACCTAAGTAAGGCAACTAACGTCTGGCGCAGTTGTTAGATCGCTTACTGCTGCTACGATGGCAGGTTATCAAGATTTAAGTGAGTTTGAACGTGGTGTTACAGTCGGCGCAGGGGCGATGGGACACACCGAGATAGCGATGAAGTGATAGCGATGAAGTGATGATTTTCCCGTAGGGCCATGCATGTCAGCAGGGGACTTATCAAGCTGGTGCAGGCACTGTAACGCTGTGGGGCATGTGCCATTGGAGTAACATGGGACCATTTATCCGTCTAGATACAACTCTGACAGGTGATACGTACGTAATCATCCTTTCTGGTCGCCTGCATCCGTTCATGCCCATTGTGCATTCCGACGGAGTTGGGCAATTCCGGCAAGACAATGCGACATCTCACACGTCCATAATTGCTACAGAGTGACTCCTGGAACACTCTTCTGAGTTCAAAAACTTCCGCTGACCACCAAACTCCCCACTCATGAGCATTATTGAGCATATCTAGGATGCCTTGCAGTGTGCTGTTCAGAAGAGATCTCCACCCCGTCGTACTCTTACGGATTTATAGAGAGCCCTGCAGGATTCATTGTGTTAGTTCTATCCAGTATTACTTCAGACGTTAGTCGAGTTCCTCCCATCTCGTGTTGCGGCTCTTCTGTGCGCTCGCGCCGGCCGCGGTGATCTCGCGGTTCTAGGCGCTCACTCGGGAACCGCGCGACCGCTACGGTCGCAGGTTCGAATCCTGCCTCGGGCATGGATGTGTGTGATCTCCTTAGGTTAGTTAGGTTTAAGTAGTTCTAAGTTCTAGGCGACTGATGACCACAGATGTTAAGTCCCATAGTGCTCAGAGCCATTTTTTTAGTGCGCTCGCGGGAGCCCTACACGATATTAGGGCAGATGTACCAGTTTCTTTGGCTCTTCAGTATATAAAGCCACTCGGGGCAAGATTTGGTGTGTAAGGTAGACCTTTGAGACATTCAGTTTTCATGTCCTGTGTTGGTCCTACAGGATCGTGATGCCTAGCGGGTGGTTTCGGTTGCTCTAGTTACTTGTGCCCATCGTGCCTTTGTGTTTTTAGGTTTCGATTAGGTTTCCGATCGTGTAAATGATGAATTCATGCTTCGGGTTTTGGAGGTGATCGGGTTTACTGCTGAGACTAGTAGATCGTTATCGAACTTGTTCACAGGCTTCGGGAGTTGTCAATGGGCAACTGGCGCCCCCGCTTTCCATCCGTAGGGGACTGTCACAGTAGAACCGGCTCCCTGTGTTTTTTTTTTACTGATCTCTGACGCTGCTATTTCGGAAGCTTCCGCCACAGCTTCAGAGTTGGACGTTTTCTGGAAGGGATCTCGCTATTGCGCGTTGCTGATGACATGATAGTTTTACTCCGTCGACGTGCAGGGATACCTCTGCTGAAGGCGATCATCGATGATTATCGCCTTGTCTCGTGTGCGCAACTTAACGACGGCAAAAGTAAACTTTTTAATTTATGGGGTTTCAATGGAGCTGAAATCACAGGGTCACTGCTATTGTCCGACATACAGTACACCACTTTGCGCTGATATTGATCGTTGCCCACTCCTAATGGCGGCCCACAATTGGAAATCGGTTACTGATGAGATCCAGGGGGCAATAGTAGAACATGAACGACGGCCTCTTACCCTTCTTCAAAAGGTACGGATTCTGGACATGTACGTGTTGGTTCAAATGGCTCTGAGCACTATGGGACTGAACTGCTGTGGTCATAAGTCCCCTAGAACTTAGAACTACTTAAACCTAACTAACCTAAGGACAGCACACAACACCCAGCCATCACGAGGCAGAGAAAATCCCTGACCCCGCCGGGAATCGAACCCGGGAATGTACGTGTTGTGCAAGGCGTATTAGATCGCACAATTTTTCCCGCTTCCCTCCTTGATGGCTAAGAAACAAGCAGTTGTCCGGTCGCTTTTTATGGAAGTGTAATATCTTCAGATTGCGATACGAAATTGTGATGAAGACACGTTCTCTCCGCTGACTCGGTCTTCCTGACATTAAGAGGAAGGCGTCTGTCTTATAAGTTCGGCGCACCATATTGGCGAACACTCAGAAATTATATTCTTTCACGTCTCGGCTATTCACCTACGTGCGTCTAACGAGTCTTGATTCCACTGTTGACGTTGGTCGTCTGAATTTTAAAATGAGACATTCGAGTGTCCTACCTAACTGTGAGCGGGAGCTGACATATTGCAGCAGCCGATGCTCACGACAAAGTTTTAGTTGACTCACTGGTACCAACATAAGCTCCCGGTTCTATCAATGGCAGCGGTCTCTTCCGTGTAAAGGGTGGTCAACAATCTGATTTCCAACAACGAGCCTCTATATCGTATCTGAACTAGTGACACAGGTAAAAGCAGTATGTCTGCGATAGATACTCTGCATCACCGGTGTACTTGTTGTCGTCACATAGCAAATTGGCCCTGCCTCAGGAAGCAACTGGCTCTCTTCACTTGCTCTGTTGAGGCTTCTTATTCCACTGATATAATTCTGGGGGCGGCCACTTCTTGCCTTCCGACGACAAATATTGATAGGATCATATGGTTGGTTGGTTACACTGTGCATTTTCGTGTCGCTGGTGAGTGTGGTGATGACCATTTGGCTTTTCACCAGTTTATGTCAACTGGTTATTTGTTCTATTTGCAACTACTCCGATTCCTACAACTCTTCTGCAATATACTGAAACTTACCTTCGGCCAGGGGCTACTAACCTCACTGTGCCTTTGTTTTCTCGCCTCTGTTTTTAATCTGCATTCCTTCCTTCTGTGCTACTGGTATTGTTTTTGGATGTTGTCCATCTTGTTTCCATCAACCTGTATCTGGCTGTGACTATTATTGATTACTTTTAGTAAGCTGTATTTCTTGTTTTGCACGAATATTCACACACTTCTGTTGTGGTTATTGTAATTAATTCTGTTTTCATATATGTAAATGAGTTATGCCTATTTTTATTATCTTCATTTGAAAACAAGTTAACTGTGCTTGTGGAATACTCAATAAATTACTGTTCTGAAAAAAAAGAAAAAAAATCGGGTATATCACAAGACTCCGGCCCTTGAACTCCCGAGTTCGATTCGGGATAGGGACGGGGATTTTTTCTTATTACATTCCCTGCAGGATGGCCCCGGGTACGCTCAGCTTGCTGTAAAATGAGGATAGGGCATCTTTCCCAGGTGTACAAGGCTTACAAGATTGCCGGGGCGCAGGGACCGCCACCCTTCCCTCCCTAACGCCGTGGCGAAGAAAGGCCGACAGTCTGCTCACGGGATTGAGCCACAGATTAAGATGATTTCTACGGTTGCACTGGTAGTATGCGGATAAGCATTGTCTTGTTGCAACAAAACATCTCCAGTAAAATGTCCTCGGTGTTCTGATTTCAGGGCGAAGGTGATTTTGCAGTAGATTTAAATCACTGTGAATCTCCTTTCCATGTAATGCTTCAAAATTACCCCTTTCGCACCAGAAAAGAGAGGGAATACGGCTTTTCTTGTCCATGGTTAAGTGTGGACTTATTTTTTATTTTTGCGAAAAACTATGGTCCGATTTCGTGCTAGACCTTTCAGTTTGACGTTGGTCATAGTCCATGCATCGATCCCGTAACAAACATTTCTGTCGAGAAATGTATCATCTTCGACGTGGAAACGTCATAGATGCGTCGATCTCTCAATTCAACAGTCGATCGCCGTGGCACCTGATTTGCGGACACTTTATTGAATTGCAGCACGTCATGGACAAGTGTGCTGAACCAGCACTAATATGCAACACAGTGGCTATTTCGTTAACAGCAGTACGCCTGTTTTTCTTTTTCACTGGGCATTCGCCATATCCCCACCATGCCTTCGGATCGCCACGTGATTCATCACTCCACACAACGTTTTTCCACTGTTCAATCGTCTAATGTACACGCTCCTTACACCAAGCGAGGCGTCGTTTGGCATTTATTGGCGTGATGTGTGGCTTATGAGCAATCGCTCGACCATAAAATCCAAGTTTCCTCACCTCCCGCGTAACTGTCATAGTACTTGCAGTGGATACTGATGCAGTATGGAATTCCTGTGTGGTGGTCTGGATAGATGTCTGCCTATTACACATTACGACCCTCTGCAACTGTCAGCGATCTCTGTCAGTCAACAGGCGAGGTCGGCCTGTACGCTTTTGTGCTGTACGTGTCCCTTCACGTTTCCACTTCACTGTCACGTCGGAAACAGTGGACCTAGGGATGTTTAGGAGTGTGGAAATCTCGGGTACAGACGTATGACACACGTGACACCCAATCACCTGACCACGTTTGAAGTCCGTGAGTTCCGCGGAGCGCCCCATTCTGCTCTCTCACGATGGCTAATGACTACTGAGGTCGCTGATATGGAGTATCTGGTAGTAGGCGGCAGCACAATGCACCTAATGTGAAGAATGTATATTTTTGGTGGTGTCCGGATACTTCTGATCACAGTGTATCACTTGCTGAACCGTTTGGATCTTGCAAGGGTACAAGCCTAACCTAGAATTCTAAGCTTTCCACACTGCTGAATCATGGGAGGAACAATTCACGTGACACAGAACGAGCTTTGGCACTATCCACGACACTTGCTGCTTTGAAAGACACAGCAACAGCGTCTTCGTCAGTAGCTTCCACTGGGGTATGACGCCTTCCATTTCCAGGTGCCTTGCCCCGCCCACCTGTGTCTTCGAATTTTATTAGCATCGTCTTTAAATCACTTAATAACTTAAGACCTTTCCTCAGACCTTTCAGTCAGCGGTACTCTCTCAACGCAACACTGCAATTTCTGCCTTTCACACGGAACTGTTTAACTAACACTGCTCGGTCTCTCTTCTCGAAAGACACACAGTTCACTCACGTTATGGCTTGTCAAATGACAGAGTGGATGTAATTCCGTCATACAAATAAAGCCCTGTAAGGGAAAGTACGGCCAACTTGGCAGTGGCCGCCATTTTGGGCCCACTGCGCCGCTGGTGATACATTGACTTGTGCAGAATATTTAGCCGCGTATATTAAAGAATTGCACTCAAGCGTCTACTGCACTGGTAAAGCTGATCAGTGGCTTCAAGCGGAACATGTCGGATATTTAGCAGCAAAAAATCTCAACAAATTTAAGCTAAATGAGTCAAAAAGCATTTTTTGTGGCGAGCATGAAACAGTTTTTTCCCTACTTTCCTTTATTAATAGAGAAAGCAGATTTCGCAGTTCTTTTTGATTTCGCAGTTCTTGTTGCGGTATCGAGTTTTCGTAATCAGCGTTAAATTGGTCCTAACCAATTGTCAGCAGGACAAAAGGGAAGCAATATTAGTTCGCAAATGCAAGGAAAAATCCATCGCTAATTTAAGGCTCTATGTCGACTTACTTCTTGTTCCTGCTACTCCGTACTACGAAAATTCCTTCAGTGTCTCTTTTGTTATACAAAGTATACAAAGTAAAGCATTGGATTCAAATATATTTGCTCGGTACCTTAGTAAACAGAATTGAAAAAACGTGCCTTTATGATTATGCATACTTTATGTTTTTGTCAGATCTATCCTAAAGAATTTTGTCTGAAAATTGTTCTATGACAGTAGGAGAATGATTACGAAAATACAAGAAATACAACATTTTTAAAATGTGCTGGAAAAAAAACTAGGACTACGATCAAATGTGAGCTTTAGGAAACAGTAACAGCTGTATTTATATTAATAAAATGTATATGTTCAAATGTTCAGATGTATGTGAAATCTTATGGGACTTAACTGCTAAGGTCATCAGTCCCTAAGCTTACACACTACTTAACCTAAATTATCCTAAGGACAAACACACACACACATGCCCGAGGGAGGACACGAACCTCCGCCGGGACCAGCCGCACAGTCCATGACTGCAGTGCCTTAGACCGCTCAAATTCTAGATTAATGGCCAGGTTGCAACAGTAATAACAGTCTCATGGTAACATTAATGGTTACTGAATGAAAGATCGTAGGTTCGGTACTTGCATAATGCAAAACTTTTTTCTTTTTATACATTATATTGTGTGGAACAAAGCACAATTTATTATTGTGAGCATCTTAATATAAGTTTAACCCACACTGTACAGTCAATCAGGTCATTTTTTTCACGTCATGATAACTTTGCACGGTACTGAGCACTTAGGCATTATTCCACTCACAACTTCAAAAATACACAACACTTCCTATGCCTCACAATGCCTCACACGTCACGCTTGGGCCCACAATGGCTGCTAGTGTAACGTGACCCGGTTTCATACAGTGCTCAACTGCGAACGGCGGCAAACGCAGGGCAATAGGATGGCCACACTTTCCTTTATACAGAGCGCCAGATTTCCATCTGGTGGCCACAATGGGAACTATTTCTTTCCACCGTAAATCGATTCCGCTTTACCATGTTAACATATCTGCAAAGTTTCGTTGGCGTGCGATAATTACAGCCCACGCTGAACCGCCGTGAGTAGTTGCATTTTTAATGCAGCCACCCGTTATTTCTAATTTATATTAGAAGCTATATTTGCAACTAGCTTAGCGCCCGCTGCTTCGCTCAGGTAGACTGTATGGTTTGCAAAGTTTTTTTCTTTATTCCTTCTTTTTAATCGAATTTTTGTTTTGTTCACAAACTGCAAAAGCTTCTAAACTTACACGCTAGTTAAGGCCTCAGAAGCATGGTATTTTGAGATGTGCTTCTGACCAAAAAGCTATTCTTGTAGGTATAGTCCAAGGTGTTTGCCGATCATGTTTATGCGTTCCTAGTAGTAGTAGTAGTAGTAGTAGTAGCTTTATTCATCCGTAGATCTCTTTTTACAAGGGTATAGGACATGTCAAATTATTTAAAAGTTTAGACCAATTTAAAATAAGCTAATTTGTATAAACATATATTTACAGACTTCTAGTTAGACATAATCATTAGATTTACTCCTGGTATACAATACTCTTTTTACAAATAACTTATCAAATAATGCAATGCCACACCGTTCACTCATATCTCACTATCAGTCACTGCACACACTATACGCACATTGTTTCATAACACTTCACTCACTGCACACACACACACACACACACACACACACACACACACACTGATGATATTTCCATAGAAACTTTCATCCTGTAACATGTTACTTTATATCTAACTGAGAACTGAAGTACCAATATTCATAGATCTATTAAATTTTTTTTAACGTAACGAAATACTTTCTTAAAAATCGTCATCCTCTATTTCACCTCCTTTGGGGTTGAATTTCAAGAATAGTGAAACACGCATTTTTTTTGTTTATTTCTAACATAGAAGCCAATAGAAATTTTCATAGATTTAGCGTTGAAAATCCTTTCATAATGAAATAATTTCATGAAACTTTTCATCCCCTCTTTCATTCCCTTAGAGGATGAAATTACAAAAACAATTAAATACGTATTTTTTTAAAATTTGTAACCGAGAAGACAAATGCCAAGTTACATAGATGTAACTTTAAAAGTAGATGTTAAATTTCCCAAAATGTTGAAACACATATTTATTTATTTCTGACCGAGAAACGAGACAACAATTTTTGTAGGTGTAGCTTCAAAATTGCCTTATTTGGCAATTTCGAAAAATTCGTTCTTAAACGACGTCAGTAGTACAAGATCAACAGTCTCTCCAAATTTCAGGTTTTTATCCTCAGTAGTTTGGGCAAGGCGATGATGAGTCAGTCAGTGAGGACATTGCCTTTTTATGTGTGCATAGTTTTATGCCCCAAATTACTTGGAGGTGGTAGAAGAGATCTGAGTTTCTGCATAAATATTGACTATTAATCTCCAAAAAAAATGCAGCTCTGCTCGAATCAGTCGCGTACGTTGGCGGCTCATTAAAACTATGACTGCCGGCCATCCCTACATTATTTGATTCGCGTGCAGAAACGAACTGCTGTGACATCGCTATCTCCTGGCGAGGGAAAACCTGAAATCCGTAACGAAGGCGGCGTGCCGGCGGAATGCCCATCAATGTGAGCATTCCTTTCCTTTGGCGCGGAAGTGACGGCAGACAAAGGAGGCGCGCTCGCGGCAGATGGAGCTAAGAGCGCCGGGCCGGAGTGGGCGCCGGGCTAATGAGGCGGCGACGCCGGGCGGAGGGGCGCTGAATGGCACGGCATGGCGTCTCGTCTCGTCTGGTAGCACAGCCACAGCGACCAGGCAGCAGACGGCAGACGGCAGCCGGCGCCGCTCACAATGCAGCGCGCCCGGCCTACTATGCAGCCGCGCCGCTGGTCGATACTACCCGGCTGTGCGAGCGCGTACCCGGATACCCGGCGCTGCTCCGCGACATCCTCCTCTCTCCTCTCCCCGCCCCTCCCCTACTCTGTCCTTTCCTACTCCCCTCTCCTTCCCCTACTCCCCTCTCCAGCCTACGCCTCACGCAGCTGCACTCCTCCGCGCTGAACCACAACAATCCTCGCGCTGTTAAAGCGGATAACGTCCCGGGAATGTCGCCGGCTGCTAACGAATCACTCCGCTAAATGCCACTGCAAAGGTAGGGGGGAGGGAGGGGGGGCGGAGGGGAAAGGACACGAGGAAGTATTTGTTCCTCCTGAAATCCCACACAGTCGTTTTCTTCATTACAAAATTCTAACACAGATTATCAACGACTCTACCGAAAGGCAGGTTTAACGCTGCTGATCCCGACGGGCTTCCGTGACCTTGACATCCACTATACAGGGTGTTTTCGTAACAGCGTGCAAGCCGCGCGTGATTAGCCAAGCGGTCTGAGGCGCTGCAGTCATGGACTGTGCGGCTTGTCCCGACAGAGATTCGAGTCCTCCCTCGGGCATGGGTGTGTGTCTTTGTCCTTAGGATAATTTAGGTTAAGTAGTGTGTAAACTTAGGGACTGATGACCTTAGCATTTAAGTCCCATAAAATTTCACACACATTTGAATTTGAATTTTTGAACAGCGTGCAAAAATTTAACAGGACACAGAAAATGTTCCATTTAACAGTTTGAGACAGGGAAACTAGTGTCGCACTAGCCAGCTTAAGAAAATATGGAAGTAAACTACGCTACAGCTTTGTCTAGCATTACTGCTTTCCAGCTTGTTTACAATTAACATGCATACAAGTTTATATCTACTGTGCTGTTTATTTACATGTACATTCTTTGTTTCCTGCAAGGAAACAAGAGGGGCGAGCCTCATTACCACGAAGTCACAATGAAGCTTTTGTTTATTTTATCTGTCCATAAACTGTCTCTGTTGTATCGTATTTACATTGTCCAATGATGGAACGTGTTATGAATCAACGACAGACCCGTTCATTACTCAGTGCCATTCAGAGACATACAGTACAATACGATGGAATAGTACGGTTACAGTATTTCTTGGTTGCTAGGTTGGAAGGGGATGTCTTATACCACGGCCACGGCCTGCGAGGTCACTTGACCTAAATCCCCTTCTTTATTTTATATGGGGATATCCAAAGTCACTTGTGTTTGAGACCCCAGTTGATACGGAGATGGAATTATTGGACAGAATTGTAGCTGCCTGTGATGCGATTCGAAACACACCAGGGATATACGTCAGTATGCTTCAGAATTTTATTCACCAACGTCATGCTTGCACTGAGGCTGAGGGCCGTCAGTCTCCGTGCATTTTGTAGGATACAGTACAAGTGGTACGTTCAATGTATCAATGATGGTATCTGCCGTTAACTGTAACTAATGTAAATAAAATACTGAACTATAACTAATGTAAATAAAATACTGAACTATAACTAATGTAAATAAAAAAGAACACAGTAATGTGGTTTTTTCCTATTATCTCCTTAAGATGCCATTCCGACTCCAGGATACATACCCCAAATTGTTCGGTGGAGCGTCCGCTATGACATGTCAAATATTTTCTCCCTCTTACGGAACACTCTGTATATCTTCAAATAACTTACCGGAATGCAGATGCATCAAGCCGTCGACAACCGCCGGTATTTAGACTGGTACACTGGAACTTAACACATCGGTTTGCAGAGACATTCCGTGAAGACACACACACACACACACACACACACACACACACACACACGCACACACACATTGTAAACACGACCGCCGCCATACAATCCAAGGTGAGCGATGTCAGAAGTTATCGATAGTGAAATTCGTAACCAACGGGTGATGTATCATTAACGGTGTTCCTCTGCTTTTTGACAAGGGAAACGTCAGGATTCTTTGCAAAGTTTAACCAAAAACGTCCCTCCTTATGTATGAGGTCACTTGCTAATTTAATTTCAACTGCTGCCTTAATGACATCATCCCAATATCTGGAAGTGCATGCTTAAATTCTGCGTGAAATGCTGCTCTCTTCCTTGGAAAAGAAGAGAGGGACAGAGTTAATGCTACATCAGTCACTGTTTACCAGTTTTCACTATTGATAATTACTGACGTCTGTCCTCTCGGGTTCTGTGTAGGGATGGGGAAAACAGATCTGTTAAAACCGATACCGGTCTTTTAGTTCTAAATGAGCAGTATTTTTCGATCTTTGTTTGGTCTCGATTATAACAGCCATTTTTTTATTTTACTAATAACCAGATAAAAAAGCGAAATGTCAATTAATCATAATAGCAGTGCTAAAACTTTTTGTGTTTAAATAAAGCTTTTTTAAAAAAGAAGTAATTTTTATTCGTAAAATGTTCAGGGGTTTCACATATTGCGTTATTATATACAATGGGAAAAGCGGTCAGTGCTATTTTAATATCAATTTCGAAAGAAACGAGCATGGCATACGAATTGATACAGCACTGCTGTGGCAATAATGTACGTGTTACTACGTGGCGGGGCCTATTGGATGATAAGCGCGTACAAGCATCTGGTCTGTACGGTGATATCTCGTTGTTGTCATCGGACATAAGTCGTATTACAGTATGACACCAATCCCACTCTGAAAGTATTTTACAAACTGTGGAATGAATTAAATATAACGCCCTATTTGCTTTAAAAGATTAAGAGCGGGAGGAACCACAAGAAATTTGCGACATCATATAAGGGGAAAGCTCAAAACTTAACAAACTGTTCATACTTTACAATCAAAACACAAAGTGACTGATCTATAGCCTGTTCTAAAGAATATGCCTTTATCTAACTTAGCACATGTGATGTGTTACGACAGCAAAAGGAACCTGTGACCACTGAAGGCAGTGCCACAAGTTCCTCCAAAAATCGTAACACAACACACACACAAATGTAATACTTACTAATGTAAATCCACTCGATGATGGGGGTTTAAACCTTCGAAACGCGTCGTGGAAATAAATAAAACGGTGACTGGTAACAGTGAATTTGTTGTTTCATTTAATACTTGTATTAATTTAATAAGAAAGTCTTAGAACCTGTTAGAAAATGCGACAATGAGTAAAACAGAAACTGGATGCAGCAAGACACGAACCTGCAACACTTCGCACATGACTTCGTAACTCTGCAGCTCAATTCATTACACTACACTGAATTTCCGTAACACCGTAACATGTGACCTTACCTTGTATCTTACTATCTTCTGAAGTCTTTAATCTCAGATGTGTTATTTGCCGGTTCTGACATTTAATTATAACAAACTTGTAAGGTGTCAGACAAATCTGACACCTTCCATGAAAATCCTGACATTATAGCAAGTCCGTCAATATGTCACATAGCTCCGAATAAATCCTGACATTAAATTAACCAAAGTAATACGATCAACGAGTGAGCAAATGGAATACCACAGACTAACACAAGAACGCCTAAATGCATGTCATACCTTCCCACCATGAAACAGACGCAGTTCCGAGGGGAGAAACGAGAACAGAAGCCGAGAGCAGAGCCGTGTAGGCTAGAAGGCCCTACGATAAGAGCGAGGCAGTGGGACACCTGCATTGCTGGCCGACCGCCGGGAGGTCCATCCCCCATCCCATGTTAAAAGATAGAGCCCTCCAGAAGAACAGTATAGGTCTTACGATAACACTAAAAGGGCCACACTAGCTGCAAGTTTTAGCGTGAGACTATACGCGTCTCTGATACGTAGCAAACATTAAAAACATTGCCCCACCACGAAAAGTATAACGTTTCTCATTGGATAGACAGAATTTTTGTAGGCGGAGTTTAAGGTTAACATTGAGACACTGATTGGTCAGTTGAAAACACAGCCAGATACCTTTTTCTTAAACCAACATCGGTAAACAGTAGTAAGGAGAAGTTCGAGAGAATTGCTACCGAGACGGCGGGGTGTGTGGAGCTACGTCGCCCGCCGCCCCTGACGCTGCCTAACAACCAACAAGGTAATGAACGCGCGCAATGCCGCATAAGAGCGCATAAGGCTTCACTCAGAACTGCAGAAGTCTCATCTGTTACATCCCCTTTTTACGTAAGACTAGTGTCGATTGTCAATTAAACGTCGTGGTATTCACATTTGCTACTTGAAGTTAAAATCTGAAACGCGATGGCTGGCCGAGGTGGCCGAACGGTTCTAGGTGCTTCAGTCTGGAACCGCGCAACTGCTACGGTCGCAGGTTCGACTCCTGCCTCGGGCATGGATGTGTGAGATGTCCTTAGCTGAGTTAGGTTTAAGTAGTTCTAAGTTCTAGGGGTCTGATGACCTCAGATGTTAAGTCCCATAGTGCTCAGAGTCGTTTGGACCATTTTTTGAAAGGTGATGATTTTTCTTTTATATAATTGTTGAGAAGCCACATCAGCCACTGTAATTTACGACAAGTTCAATAAATAATTAAAGATAATTGAGGTTCACTGTAGACAATTCTTGATAGTTTTCTCTTTTATGGAACTTAATTTAAACCTAGATTATAGATGTGATATTGCATAGGTCATCCTTCGATCCATTGTAGAATTTGGAAACCCATTCAGGGAATATTTTTTCACATTTTTGTTGAATGCAGTTGGTTTTTGTCATCCCGTATTAAAACATTTCCTTTTATCAATAGTACAATTTATAAACAATGTTTTGTGAGTAGAATAAAAAATCCAATGGTAAACTTAACTGCTTTTTCGACGTTATTTTATCAGATAACTAAAAACAGGAAAGCCTTGAACGCCTTCCACTAAATTTAGTTAGTATTAAGATTCTTTTACAGGGAGTGCAGCGGAGCTGACGCTGAAATCATTAAGTATTTGATTATATCATCGCTAGTCTCACTGAACTCTTCTGAACTCTGCATGTCATGTGTGGTCTGGCGTCTCCTTACCAGCAACAGGTCCCAGGTCCCAGGTTCAATTTATTCAATTCCCTAAAAAACACGCTCAGGGCGTCGTTGCGCGAAAGTGGTAGGGAGTCACGACTTAGAACAGACAGACACCGTGAAGAATGTTAGAAACTGTACAAAAAGAAATGTATTCTTGGTAGATCTTTATTTGACATTATGTCGGAAAAGCATACGTTTATAACCTGCAAGTTACAATTACAAAACTATTTAACCGCCAATATGACGTTTCCCATCATTTTATCACCAAAAAATCGTACCAATAAACGACGGTTTCTCGATAGATCTATTTTCTGGCGCTTTGAAACGACATACATTCATAGACCGTAAGTTCTAATATAAAATCCACCAAATCCTCCATACTCTGCACTGGAAAGAAATGGTGTGATTGTAACGTGGGTACGGTCCTTCCACCTCACTGGTCTACATTCAAATGCACGTTCATAATATCTGTCATGCTCGATATTGCCTTTTCATTTTCGGAAACAATCCTCAATGTCCTTTTGCCACGCTATGACGTCAGAAACTCGGCACGCTCAACGTTGACGTTCGAATGCACGGTACGTGTGCCGACGGCTTTACGCAGGCTGATCTCTGCATTCTTCACCTTCGCATTCCTTCTGAGATGTTTCCTGCTTAAGAACTCTTTGAGCTTTGTGAAAAGATGAAAATCGCTAGGAGCAAGGGTGGGTCATCAGAAGCTTTCCACGGAAATTGATCCAGCAAGCTTCTGGTTGCTGCAGCACTGTGAAGGCAACCATTCCTGTCAAGAAGCACAATACCGTGAGAAAGCATTCGACGCTTACAAGTTTGGATTGCTCGCCTTTGTTTTCTGACAGTCTCACAGTATCGACATAGTATTGCACTCGCTGTACGTGACAGTGTGTACCTTCATTCCCGGTTCTTTCTTTTTTTAAAAACACACAGCTAAAGGACCTGTCAGGAGTACCGCGATGTCTCCATGTTATCGACACCACCTTGTACAGCATGTGACTCCTGCTCTGGGAGAGAGCAACTGTGTGGAAACTACTGTTTTCATACAAAATGGAGCAACAGCTCAAGTTGCTCACCCAGTGAAACATCTGCTTCGTACAACCTTCCATGAATGTTTGGTTTCCCAATTGCATGGCCTGCAAGGTCACCTGATTTGGATACATTTGAGTTTTTGCTCTGGACACATCTAAAAGGACTTGTGCACCAGGGACACGTTCGGTCCCTACCTGATCTGAAGGCCAGTATACAGGAACATATTGCGTACATTCCATTGGAACTGCTACGAGCAACTTATACGTCTCTCATTTACTTGACTTTAAAAAGCCCACGTTCCCTTCCTAATCAATTCCATATGGAGACATTTCTATACCATTTCCTTGCACTCACAGCGCCAGGTTTGCCTCCTGGGGGCCAATATTGGAACTATTTTTTTCCGTCGTAAATCGGTTCCGCATTAACGCATTAGCACATCTACGAAGTATTGCTGCCATACGATGAATACAGCCCGCACTGGATCTCTGTCAGTAGCTATACTTTTCATTATAAGCAACCGGTACCTAGGCAAAATGTTGGGGTGCAATTTCACCACAAATGTACAGTTTGAAAAAAGGAAGTTACATCCGGAATCGACGTATTGTGGGAGGCTCTATCAGTAAAACAAGAGAATCTACGAATCGTTGTTTGTATGATACTGTAGATCTGGGCTGTCAGTATTTCCTTAACTCTCGCTCCCTTCGCTTCTCGTGGTTAAGTAGTGCCTTACCTCCTGGGAATTTCTCTTGCAATCACGGCTGTGGTATCATAGGACACGTTGTCATATTACAGGTGTCCCTACCCAAACTTACTGTAAGACTATTCTGGAAAAGATGGGACGGTTATAGCAAGAAATGGTTGCTGGCTGGCTGACTGATTTGGGGGAGGGGACTAAACAACGAGGTCACCGTTGGTATCGGATTGGGAGGAAGTCGGCCGTGCCCTTTCAAAGTAATCACCCCGGCATTTCTCTGAAGCGATTTAGGGAAATCACAAGAAATAGTTGACAGACATTAACTGGTTTCAGCTACAGTCCTAAAGACGAACTGAGGTTGATGCCGCCTTTCCGTTTTGGGAATACGTGTGTCCTTATTAGGATAACTAGTTACGATGATCACACATTCAATCGAAATTCAAAGTAAATAACCATGAATAATTATTTAGTTGGTGTATCTTCCACAATCTGACAGTTACGCAGTCAGACCGAGAATGTGCAGAAGTGGGGGTGGAGTTTCATTTCAATAATCCTCGGCCAGAGCGCTGGTCGTGCATTAGGAGCTGCACGGTTTATTTGCGTATTTGGCGAGGTAAATGAGGCGTGCCGTGCGGCACGTTCAGGGATTTGCCTTCCCAGCGCTTTGCTGTGCGCGTTATTGAGCACGATTAGGGACGCCGCGTGTAATTGGACCAGTGAGCAGGCGAGGCTCTGGCAGGGAGAAGTAACTGTAGTCTGTTCAGGTCGACTTTAGGACTCACATTTTGACAGGAACACATTGGGGACAGTGTTGCCACCTCCTGTACTGAAAACACGCTTTAGCTTACATTTCATTCAGCTTGCTCAAACTCACTGTTCATCGTAGTCGTACACAAATGGAGCTGGCATCAGGTTGTTATGGAATAGATACATTGTGTTTTAATTTTTGTGTTATTTACAGCAGCAAAATTTTAAGATGGTGTACGGAAAAGCATTTCCTGATGACGTTATCGAATTTTCGACATGCGGGAAACTTTTTTGTTCTTGAATTACAGCGATAATATAGCGCGAGCGAGACGTTAAGAATACATCATGTTTTAATTGTTCCAAACAGGAACTCTGTCAACACGGGATAATTTGAATTAGATGTAATGCTCACTGCTCGGCTCACGCTTCGAAAGCTTAGCACTCGTCTGTTCGGTTTCATGACGTCAAACAAATCGCTATGTATGTGGCTAACTTGTTACGACTTCTGTGATGAAACTTTGAGCTCATTTGTAACATAGCATAAGTTAGGAGTGTTAACCGTAGTGACCATTGTAGCTCTGGAAAAAGGATAGTTATAAAAAATATAAGGGCGATCAAAAAGTATACGTTCGAGGGTGTTGCTGCAACGTGTATGCAACATAGCACAAATCCGACGCGGATATACAAGCGCTGACATTAAGCAAGCGATCAGCGTGGCTTTCGTGACTTTTCGACGTGCATGCGCAAATGTGGAAACGTGGACTATGCTGATGTCCAAAGACGACCATCATGCTGTTATTCTTTTCTTGGTTAGCGAAGAACGAACATGGGTAGACATCACTCGAAGAATGAAGAATGTATATGGGGCAGCACATCTGCCGAAAACGACCGCTGTGGAACGGTGCACCAAGTTAACGATAACGCACGTCCCCATATCGAAAATGTCACAACGTAGAAGTTACGCCAACTCATGTTGGAGACACTCGAGCACTCTTCCTATAGTCCTGATCTCTCCCCATGCGATTATCAAGCCTTTGGTCCCTTAAAAATGTCTTGAATGGACGAAAATTCCTGTCCGATGAAGATGTACGCCAGGCAGTTACGGATTCCTTCATGTACGGTCTTTTACCAAACGGTAAACCTGGTGCGTTGGTGGGGTGATAGTCTTAGTGATGATGGCGATTTTTTCTGATTGGTAAACCGAATCTGGACAGTACTGTATTCAAACGAAAACTTTTTGATAGTATCTTATACAGTACCTCATGATTGCTTCAACTCTGTTGTCAACAGTGAGATAGACTGTCTTTTTTGTGTGTGGTAGCGACTGACTCCCACAGTTGAATTTCATTCGGACACAGACGCTGATAACAGCTTTCTTATTATAAATTAAAATTTACGAAAATATAATGTATCTGTGCAGTTACTCAAACGGTGATTTCCAAACATTCAGCTGAATAAGCCTATGTATCATTTTGAAGTGACTGTGGCACCGTAGTTTTTCAATGATGTGATCATTTAGTATACCGGATTTTTCCAAAATAGCCTCATTCTGCCATTTTCCCATAATGCGCTACGTATTAGCGGCGGCTTTCTTCCAGTCTTCAGAGGTGACGCTCTTAACAGCTTAATTGGCGAGTCCTTCGACTACATGGAGACAGGTTTATTCTGTTTCTTGGAAAGTAACCCTTAATCAGTTCTATTGGCATCGCCACCTAGCTACGGGCCCTCCCTCCATCAGCAGCTTCCAACTGCAGAAACATCAATGACGAAACCAAATTTATACAGAACCGTAAATAGCGATATGTGTGTGGGATGTTACTACATACGATAATAATCACAAACACGCTATTGCAATGAATCCTTCGTGAATAAATCTATCTTAGTAGTCCACTTATCCATACAACATTTCTTCCCCTGATGTTCCATATTGTTCTTCTTTCCTTCATGTCAGTGTTTTTGTTTACCTTTAGATATGCAACAGTTATTTATATGAACTTATTAAAAAAGAGAAGCGGTCCTCAACTGTATTTTTCTGGAAGTGGGTACGTGAAGTGCAAACAATTTCTCTCGACAAGCTGACGTCGAACTTTCCGCTGAATAACATTTAACTAACTTGTTTGTGACATTGTTCTGTATCATACAACAAATAGTTATAACAGTTAAGACACTATCCCTGCAACTAAAAAGTCAAAAACTAAATCACAGGGCGCAACGAACGATCCTACTAGCAAGGACTTCGTAACACCCAAAACTGTATTCAATGTTGTTATATTTCTCGCTTCCAAGACGGATTTTCTTGCTACTAGCAGCCTACATTACTTTTATATCCTGTTCAATTCTTCCGTTGTCAGTTATTTTGCTGCCAATGTAGCAAAGCTCTACTACTTTAAGCGGCTCATTTCCTAACCTGATTATCTCAGCGTCACCTTATTTAAGTGGATTACTCTCTATTACGCTTGCTTCACTTTTATTTATCTTCATTTTAAAACCTTTTCTCAAGACACTATCCATTTCGTTAATCTTCTAAGTGCATTGCTTTTTCTGACAGAATTTCAGTATCATCGACAAGCCTTGAGATTTTTATTTCGCCTCTCTGAAATTTAATTACTTTTCCAATTTTCTCCTTGGTTTCCTTCAGTGCTTAATATGTGTGAAGATTGCATACCGTTGAGGAAAGGCTACAACGCTGCCTCACACCATTCTCGATTACTATCTCCCTCTCACGTTCTTCTGCCTTATAACTGCAGTGCGGTTTCTTTAAAAGTTGTAGAGAACCTTTGGCCACCTGTATTTTACTGTATCTCTGATAATATCAGAACTGTAAATTGTGTCTCCAATTAACATCGTCAAAAGTTTTTTGTAGATTTCCGAATTCCATAATGGTGGCATTGGCTTTTTTCGACCCATCTGCTATGGCAAGTAGTTGGATCAGTATTGCTTCATGTGTTACTACATTTATCTTTATCCCAAATCGATTCCCCCCCCCCCCCCCCCCAGATCGGATTCTCCGACTCTTTCCAGCTATCAATGATACGCATGTCTTCGGTCTAATAAGCAACATACGCAACAGAACCGTCTACGATCATTGGACCAAAACAGCTGCTGTGGCCTCGTCAAGACATCGTTTGATGTTTTTTCAGTGTTGAGATTGGCTAACGTATACCTCAAAGCTCATGCAATGGAGAGCGCTGATGGGCTTTCATGTAAGCAATGTCCCTATTACGTCGATAATCTATTACTAGTATGCTATTCTGCGAATCTGATTTTAGATTTATTCGGAACTTTTTTTTTTTTTTTGAATGATTGAATTTTCATAAACTTACCTCTACCTTGTTGTTAGAATTAATCACTTTTTATTTTTCTCTATTTGACTTCTTTCGTAAAACAAACAAGTTGGACCCACAGTGTTTCTGCTGTAGCGGGCAGTGACCACTCCGCTGACACCACCGTTGCAGGATGGCCTCTCCAAAGTGAGGTGTTCGGGGAGCTGTGGGATGGCACCTCCAGTACACTGGTGGGCGGTGGGTCAAGAATGCTTACTCAACAACATTCTTTATTACTCAAATCGTCCATACAGGAGATTGAAGACTGCGGCCCAGGACAAGTCAGCAACTAGCGGACAGGGGGTGAGTGAGCGAGGAGGCTGAGGAATGCCGATGCAGCGTAACAGCGGCTGGCCTCTCCTCGACTGATACAGTCTGTAGTCTGCAACCATTCAGGCTAACTGATGGCTTGAGGACCAGCGCCTTCGTCTACATCAGTTTTCCCCAACCTTTCTTAGACCATTACCCCTGAGTGCAGTCATACATTAGTAGTAGTACCTCCACCCCAACCCCCTCCCCTCCCCTGTCGTTTGTTGCCCTCCCCCCTCCCCCGCACTATCATCAACTTTAGCACCTAAGTAAACTATAGAATACTTTCATTTTTAAAATGATGGAAGATGAATGATATTAACTTTTGTGTGTGTGTGTCAGAATGGATGACGAAAGAATTCGAGGTGCATCACAAACGCTACCTCAATTAATTCGCTATACATGAACTGCAATAACTGTTTCACATCCTGTACGAGTATAATGTGCAAAAAGCACACTGGAGTGGCTACTGTATATTGATCTTACTAGACACATTGTAAGTATGTTTCTATTTCGGGGATAAGTATGTTTTCTTTACATACGTTTTTCAGCTGTCGTATTCATTGTAAAGTCCGGATATCTTCAAGATCAAGTTGTTTGGTCACTATAACACCCGAGAACTGATTGATGGTTTTCACAAACGAACACACGAATCGTATCTGAAAAAAAAATGGTTCAAATGGCTCTGAGCACAATGGGACTTAACATCTGAGGTCATCAGTCCCCTAGAACTTAGAACTACTTAAACCTAACTAACCGCCGGCCGCGGTGGTCTAGCGGTTCTGGTGCTACAGTCCGGAACCGCGGGACTGCTACGGTCGCAGGTTCGAATCCTGCCTCGGGCATGGGTGTGTGTGATGTCCTTAGGTTAGTTAGGTTTAAGTAGTTCTAAGTTCTAGGGGACTTATGACCTAAGATGTTGAGTCCCATAGTGCTCAGAGCCATTTGAACCATTTTGAACCTAACTAACCTAAGGACATCACACACATCCATGCCCGAGGCAGGATTCGAACCTGCGACCGTAGCGGTCTCGCGGTTCCAAACTGACGCGCCTAGAACCGCTTGGCCACACCGGCCGGCGAATCGTATCTGAGTTAGATGTTTGTTTGCGCCTGGTGCAGTAGGGCAACGTTGATTAGACTTCTTCTGCAGACCATGGGACAGTGCATTGCGGCTCTGTTATCTTGTTACTACTTGATGAAGTACCACACGTGTTAAGTCGCTGAAGGCATATTTATTGAGGGCAGAGCGGAGTCACCTCTGCATGAAATCAGGATAGCTGTTAGGAACTTGTGAAGCCTCAACGACGCTAGTGAAACAGTTTAAAAATCGTCGTTCTTCCGCACCAGTCTCGGCTGTCGCTCATTCAGCTGCTTGTTCGTTTCTAGCTGAGGTCCGTCGAGTCATCTCAGCAGTTGCGAGCCCAGGAGATGATGTCAGTGACCCTGACGCCGCTGCGGACTGCCGGCGAGCAGGGGCGGCCGTTGCCCGGACCGAAGTGGTCCTCGCGCTGGCTACTGGAGTGTCCTTAGTCCCACTCCGAATTCTACGATGACCCTTGACGACCATCCGCTATGTACCTGGTGTCGGTAGTCCTGCGTCGGTTGATCTCCTCCCCACTACTGGTAGTTTGCAGCACTCAAAGGGGCCTGAGTACTGAACAGCAACGTGGACCCATAGAGGCCCTGTTGCCGATTTCCGCGTTGAAGGTCGGTATTGGCAGCATTTTGTGATGATGATGATGATGATGATGATTGGTGTTTTAGGGCGCACAACAGCGAGGTTATCAGCGCCCATTCCCAAAAGTTCAATTCAGAGCCAAACAGTGAGGGAATTGGTATCGTTCAAATGGCAAGATTGGACACAGTACATCAAAACAGGGAGATAAAACGAAAAATAAAATAGCAGTACAAACAGGTAAAAATAATTAACGGTGGCTGAGTGACCACTTACAAATAATGGGTGACCAAACCACTGGACAGCACATTAAGGCTTCAATCCCAATATTTTGGGAAGAAGGCCAGACATCACACAAAAACGTAAAACTCTAGCGACACTCGCCTCATTATTAGTTAAAATAGAGGGCAGGTCTGGTGGTAAATTTAAACCTTCCCTCAAACCTACATATAAAACACACTCAGTTAAAATATGTCGTATCGACAGCTGTGTCCCACATGTCTGACACGTTGGTGGCTCCTCACGACGTAACAGAAAACCATGTGTCAAAGGACAATGTCCAATTCTAAGCCGTGTAAGGGCTACTTCCTCAGCTCGTCGTTGTCGGAAGGAGGTGAGCCACGGTCGGACAGAATCCTTCACCGCTCGCAACTTATTATCCCTCACGTCCAGCCACTGAGCCTCCCACCAACGCATGACCTTACGAGTCACGAATGACGTAATGGCCTGCAGGGGGACGGAACAGCGAGCAGGAGGTGGGATGGAGCAAGCCTCCTTAGCAGCCGCATCTGCAAATTCATTTCCAGGAATCCCTATGTGCCCTGGAACCCAGCAGAAAATGACATCCTTACCCTGCTGTTGCAAGAGCAGGAGTGCGTCCTGCACCTCTTGCACCATCCGATCTGCTGGGTACATCTGTTCAAGAGCGTGTAGAGCACTTTGGGAATCAGAGCAGATGATGAATTTCGTGCCACGATGTCGGCGCATATGCTCTAATGCTTGCAGAATGGCAAACAGTTCTGCATAGTAAACTGAGAACTGCTCTGGGAGCCCTATCCGATGAACAATATCGGGAAACACAGCAGAGCAGCCCATCAAATCCCCCTGTTTAGAACCATCCGTGTAAACAGTAATAAAATCGGAATGGCGTTCTAAAATCTCAGTAAGTTTAATTTTAAAAAGGTGGTCCGGGGTACAATACTTCCTGTAAGCAGCCAGATCAAGAAGTAATCTTGGCCTTTGTAGTCGCCAGGGAGATCCCCTACTCCATCCCTGGTGGAGTACCTTAATGCCCTCCAGGTGTACTGACTCGAGACTCTCCTTTGCACGGATGCCAAACGGCTTCGTTGCCGCCGGACGGTGGCGGAAGAGATGTGCCAGTGCCGGCTGGGAAAAGGTGTTGGACGCCAATGAAAGAGGAGTGGACTTGGCCCTGTACGCGTGCCGTACCACGAGGAGAAGACGCCGAATGGACAGCGGAGGCTCTCCCGCCTCGACACACAGACTAGCAACTGGACTCGTGCGATAAGCCCCCGTTGAAAGCCTAATACCCTCATGGTGAATCACATCCAACATTTTGAGGTAGGATGGTCTTGCAGATCCATAAGCTTGACATCCGTATTCCAGTCGAGGTCGCACAAAGGCCTTATAAAGTTGGAGCAGACGTGCCCTGTCAGCGCCCCAGGATCTATGACTGACGCATTTAAGGACGTTTAAAGCCTTGAAACAGCGGAATTTCAGATCCTTTAAGTGTGGCAACCATGTGAGCTTCTCATCAAAAATAAGCCCGAGATATTTCACTTTTTCCATAAAGGGGAGAACAGTGTCTCCTAGTTTTAAAACAGGGAGATTAAAAAGAGAACGGTAACGGTTAAAATCGACATAAACGGTCTTCTCCAAAGAGAATTTAAAGCACTGAGGACACTTCCTTGAGGGACACCGTTCTCCTGCTTAAAACGGTCAGACAGGACATTCCCAACCTTATACTTAAAATACCTGTCCGACAGAAAGGATCTGATGAGTGTGGGTAAACGCCCACGGAAACCCCACTCATAAAGCTGCCGCAAAATGGTATGCCTCCGGGTAGTATCGTACGCCTTCTCCAGGTCGAAGAAAACCCCGATAAGGTGTTGCTTACGTAGGAAAGCATCTTGTATCGCTGTTTCGAGTAGGATCAGGTTATCGAGGGTGGAATGATACCTCCTGAACCCACACTGGCAGCGGATAAGTAAGGATCTGGATTCGAGAACCCACACCAGGCGCCTATTGACCATACGCTCAAATGTCTTTCCGACGCAGCTCGTGAGACTAATGCTACGGTAGCTACTGGGTTCGGTCCGATCCTTCCCTGGTTTTAAAAGGGGAATTAAAATCGATTCTTTCCATGAACTAGGAAAGTCGCCTGTCTTCCAAATTTCATTAAAAAGTTGAAGGAGGACTTCCTTTGACCGCAGATCCAACTGCTGCAGCATGCTATACGATATCAGGTCTGGACCAGGTGCGGTATCCCGAGATACGGACAGTGCAGAGTCCAACTCCCACAAAGAGAAAGGCTGGTTGTATTCCTCAGCGTTCTTTGAACGGAAATCAAAACCAGCCCTCTCCTGTGTACCCCGATAGCGCAGAAAGTCTGGGTCCTGGCTAGAATCGGCCGTAATAGTTTGAAAAGATTCTGCCAACGCCCGGGCGATGTCTCTGGGAGAAGTTAGGAGACACCCCCGCTCACGTATAGCTGCTATTGGCGGTCGAGAGTATCGCCTTGAGATCCTCCTAACGGCTTCCCATACTTTGCTTGAAGATGTGGAACTATTGATGGAGTTCAGGAACTCACGCCAAGACCTCCGTTTACTCTCTCTAACGATTCTTCTCGCTCGCGCCCGTGCTATTCGGAAAGTTGTCAGATGCGCAGCAGTGGGGCACCGACGGAATCTTCTCAAAGCCGCCCGTCTGTCTCTGATGGCGGTACGACAGACGTCATTCCACCAAGGGACAGGCTGCCTCACAGGTGTCCCCTTTGACTTTGGTATGGATACATCAGCGGCATGGTGCATCACCGCCGTAATGTGATCCACCCAATCCTGGACGCCTTCACACCGTTCAAAAACAGCCAACTGCCGGTAGAGCGTCCAGTTGCCCTTCCGGAACAACCATTTCGGCGGCCGTGCGACACGACCCATTTCAACTGGCAGATGGAGCCAGATAGGATAATGGTCGCTGCCATGAAGGTCGTCGTCTACGACCCACTGAGCAATGTCCGCAAGCACAGGCGAACAAATAGAGAGGTCTATGGCAGAAGACGAACCTGAAGCGGTGCTAAAATGCGTGGCCTGACCTGTGTTCAGCAGTATGATGTCGGAAGTCCTGAGCAACTGCTCAATCATCTGGCCCCTGGGGCAGGTTTTGTTGGAACCCCATAATGCATTATGAGCATTAAAGTCTCCTAAAATGAGAAAGGGACGGGGTAGCTGATCAATGAGCTGTGCGAGGGCTTCACTGTCAATGAGCTCAGCGGGTGGTAAATACAAGGAGCACACTGTGACATTAACCTGGGCCAGGATCCGAGCTGCAACCGCTTGGAGCGTTGTGGTTAAGGTCACAGGTGAGGAGTGGAAAGTGTCCTTAATGAACACTGCCACCCCACCCTGAGCCCTATTACCAGTCAGGTCCTCTTTCCTGTACATGTGATACCCTGTAAGTACAGGCGTGTCAGTCTCTTTAAAATGTGTCTCTTGCAAAGAGATGCAAAAGGGGTTTTCCTGTACTAACAGCCGCAATTCTGCAAAGCGAGGTCTGACTCCATTCAGATTCCACTGAAGTATGGGAGCCATATCAGCGTTTCGGTTTAGATTTCCCCCTGTCTTTGCGCCGCGCTGGTGAGGCACTTGTAGAGCGAGTGGCAGCAGAGGGGCTGCCAGGTTCTGGGGAAGAGGTATCAAAATCCATGACGATTTCCTCTTCATCAGTCAGGGATGCCATGACGACATCCGATGGTGCCTTTGGCAGGTTTGACGTCAAACGGCGTGCCCCTTTCCCTGGTCCCGTTTTCTTTGTGGAAGTCGGGGATGGGGGAAGTGGAGAGGCACTCTGTTTCTGGAGGGCCTTCGAAGGCTTCACTGTAGCTTTCTCTGCAATAGCGGGTGGTGCAGGCGGAGCAGCCTGAATAGCTATATCGTTATTGGGAGTGCTCTGGCAGGTACAAACGCAGGTACAGGTATTGGTGGAGGATACTGCTACGCTGTGATGTGGCGTTGTCGGAAGACAGTCAGTTTCTCCATCAGACAGAAGTATCGATTAAAAAAAAAGTCGGCCTGAAATTCGGTAGTTATAAACGTTAAACTTATCTGTGTAGGTCGGAAAATTCGCATGCATTAAGTACTTCACCTTCAATATACAGTTTTTTTTAGCGTATTGGTAGTACACCATGACTGGACCACACTTGCATATCATCATTAGCAGTAATATTGCTGTACTGCATAAAGGCCTGCTAAATGACGTGAAAACCGTAAAACGACTGATGCAGTTTTCACAACATCATTCATAGTATGAAATGATAATGAAATCAAGACCCTAAGCTGTCAACAGGCGTTGATATACATCGACGGGCACAGTTGAAAAGGTGTGCCCCGACCGGGACTCGAACCCGGGATCTCCTGCTTACATGGCAGACGCTCTATCCATCTGAGCCGCCGAGGGCACAGAGGAAAGTGCGACTGTTGGATTTATCCCATGCACGCTCTTCGTGAGACCCACATTCCGAGCTTAATGTCCACACACTACATTCGTAGCGCCCCTGCCCATTATACTTATTACTCGCCGCAGACAATCTTACCAGTCCCGTAAGAGTTCGGGCAATGCGTGTGCATCCAGCACAGAAGAAGAAGGTCAATGCCCGATTAGCCTTAACTATTTGAAGATGGTATCTTCCGAAACAACAGATACCATCTTAAAAAAAAAAGTAGTTCATAGTCATATCATCATATTTTACAGCGTCACATATAATTTAAGGAAATTTAGAAACAGATAAATGAAAGCGTAATGACGGTAATTATTTTAGGTGTCTTAAATAGCAGTACATCAGCCATAATAAATCAGCCGACTGATCTCTTTCGCTATTAGGGGCCCTGTAAAGTACGCAATACATGGATTCGTAAACTGTTGTAACGCTATGTTGCTATCTTTTCCTATCACGTTTGCTTTGAGCGTGTAAACCGCAGGTGATTATATTATCTTAAATTGCCACTGCTGGGACGAAAGAGAAATTGAAAGTCTCTGCAGTTAATTTAGCTCGTCCGAGAAGAGAAGAATTTTAACTAATCGTTCTGACGTTGCACTATTACGTCGCATTACAGACCCAGATCATCCGTCCTGACACTTGGCTTCAATGGTATGTAAATGGGAGATGACAGGGAGAAGGTCGAAATACTAAATTTATTTTTACTAAATTCCTTTACCAATAAAGATCGTATTGCTGTTCTTCTCTTAACAATCCCATGAATGTCAAAACGACAGATACTGAAATAAGCGGCCATGGGATAGAAAATCAACTAAAATCACTCAACACAGGAAAAGACACTGATCTGCAGGGCCACCTAAACGATTCTACGTAGAGTACGCGAAGCAACTTGCTCTCCTTCTAGCAGCAGTCTACAGTTAATCACTGAAGGAACAAAACGTTACCAGTGATAGGAAAAATATGCAGGACATTCCAGTTTTTAAGGAGGGTCGTCGAGCAGACGCACAAAATTATAGTTTATATCAGTGACGTCAGTTGTAGTAGAATTTTGCAACACATTATAGCTTTTCTGGGGACCGAAAATCTTCGAGGGAATCAACATGGGTTTTGTAAGTAAGGATAGGGTGAATCTCAGCTCACTATGTTTGTGCCTGAGTACCTGAAAGAAGGAGATGCCACCATCCAGGTGGATGCCGTGTTCCTTCGCTTCCGGAAGGCGGTCAAAACAATTCCGGACTTCGCCTAATGTGCAAAATATGAGCTTATAGTGTATCAGATAAGCTTTGTGATTGAACTGTAGATTCCCTAACAAATAGACAACAGAATGCCAGTATTAACGGACAGAAATCTTATGATTCGAAAGTAATTTCGGACATACCCAGATGCAGTTACACGACCATTACTGTTTACTAGATAACGTTGGAACTTTCTTAAGACTGGTCAACGTTGATACTGTTGTATACAGAAAATTAATAACGCTACAAGTCCGTCCGAACAGGCTATGAAGGCCCAACGGCACCGACCGACCGCCGTGTCATCCTCAGCCCAAAGGTATCACTGGATGCGGATATGGAGGGGCATGTGGTCAGCACACCATTCTCTCGGCCGTTGTCAGTTTTCATGACCGGAGCCGCTACTTCTCAATCAAGTAGCTCCCCAGTTTGCCTCACAAGGGCTGAGTGCACCCCGCTTACCAACAGCGCTGGACAGACCGGATAGTCACCCATCCAAGTGCTAGACCAGCCCGACAGCGCTTAACTTCGGTGATCTGACGGGAACTGGTGTTCCCACTGCGGCAAGGCGGTTGGCAACAACGTTAGAAAGTTGTAGCGAAATGCAGGAAGACCTGCAGAGGAACAACGTCAGCGACGGGGATTAATACAATACTGGCCATTAAAATTGCTACACCAAGAAGAAATGCAGATGATAAACGGGTATTCATTGGACAAATATATTATACTACAACTGACATGCGATTACATTTTCACGCAATTTGGGTGCATAGATCACGAGAAATTAGTACTCGGAACAACCTCCTCTGGCCGTAATAACGGCCTTGATACGTCTGGGCATTGAGTCAAACAGAGCTTGCATGGCGTCTACAGGTACAGCCGCCCATGCAGCTTCAACACGATACCACAGTTCATCGAGAGTAGTGACTGGCGTATTCTGATATGAGCCAGTTGCTCGGTCACCATTGAACAGGCGTTCTCAATTGGTGGGAGATCTGGAGAATGTGCTGGCCAGGGCAGCAGTCGAACATTTTCTGTATCCAGAAAGGCCCGTACAGGACCTGCAACATGCGGTCGTGCATTATCCTGCTGAAATGTAGGGTTTCGCAGGGATCTAATGAAGAGTAGAGCCACGGCTCGTAACACATCTGAAATGTAACTTCCACTGTTCAGAGTGCCGTCAATGCAAACAAGAGGCGACCGAGACGTGTAACCAATGGCACCCCATACCATCACGCCGGGTAATACGCCAGTATGGCAATGACGAATACACTCTTCCAATGTGCATTCACCGCGATGTCGCCAAACACGGATGCGACCATCATGATGCTGTAAGCAGAACCAGGATTCATCCGAAAAAATGACGTTTTGCCATTCGTACACCCAGGTTCGTCGTTGAGTACACCATCGCAGGCGCTCCTGTCTGTGAGGGTAACCGCAGCCACGGTCTCCGAGCTAATAGTCCATGTTGCTGCAAACGTCGTCGAACTGTTCGTGCAGATGGTTGTTGTCTTGCAAACGTCACTATTTGTTGACTCAGGGATCGAGATGTGGCTGCACGATCCGTTACAGCCACGCGGATAAGATGCCTGTCATCTCGACTGCTAATGATACGAGGCCGTTGGGATCCAGCACGGCATTCCGTATTACCCTCCTGAACCCATAGATTCCATATTCTGCTAACAGTCATTGAATCTCGATCAACGCGAGAAGCAATGTCGCGATACGATAAACCGCAATCGCGATAGGCTACAATCCGACCTTTATCAAAGTCGGAAACGTGATGGTACGCATTTCTCCCCCTTACAACGAGGCATCACAACAACGTTTCACCAGGCAACGCCGGTCAACTGCTCTTTGTGTATGAGAAATCGGTTGGAAACTTTCCTCATGTCAGCACGTTGTAGGTGTCGCCACCGGCGCCAACCTTGTGTGAATGCTCTGAAAAGCTAGTAATTTGCGTATCACAGCATCTTCTTCCTGCCGGTTAAATTTCGCGTCTGTGGCATGTCATCTTCGTGGTGTATCAATTTTAAAGGCCAGTAGTGTAATTCACCCTCGACTTAAACAAATGTAACGCATTGTGCATAGATAGGGGGGAAAATCCGTCTTTTTTGATTATACGAATACCAAAAAAGTCATTGGAAGCCATGAAATGTATTCGCAGTTGTGAAAATGGACAACCATCAGCTGTGTAACAGAATGACGAAAAAAGTTTTGATGGACCGGGACTCGAACGGGGATTTCCCGCTTATCGCGAGCGTTCGTCTCATCATTACACTGTCTGAGCACGCTCCACGGCTAGACACAATCTTCAATAAGTCGCCAATTTGAATCCACATCTTGTATTTGTACATCCGTTAAGTATGTTTACGTACAGGGCATACATTTCAAGTCAAAGTTGCTTGCCCGGTGTTGGCGGATAAATACGATACTGCAGTGCCTGTGTTGTTCAGAAGTACGATGCAGCGTTCCTTCGGACATTCACTAATCGTTAACGACATACGGAAGTTGGGTCCGGCCCTGGAGGGTGCTCGGATAGCCTAGTGACACGGCGACCGCTTGTGGTAACTGGGAAACTGAGGTTCGAATCCCGATCCCGCACAAATTTTCATTCCCGTCATTCCATTATACAGCTGATGGTTCCACATATCAGAGCGGTAGGTGGATCAAAACAAAATGTCCAGACACTCTGTGACCAAAATGATACTGAAACTGAAGATGACAGACTAAAGGCCGAAATACTAAATGTCTTTTTCCAGAACTGTTTCACAGAGGAAAACTGCACAGTAGTTCAAATGGCTCTGAGCACTATGGGACTTAACATCTGAGGTCAACAGTCCCCTGCACAGTAGTTCCTGCTCTAGATTGTCGCACAGATGACAAAATGGTAGATATCGAAATAGATGACAGATGGATAGAAAAACAATTGAAATCGCTCAAAAGAGGAAGGGCCGCTGGACATGATGGGATACCAGTTAGATTTTACACAGAGTACACGAAGGAACTTGCCCCCTCCTTGCAGCGGTGTACCGTAGGTCTGTAGAAGAGGTCATCCCCGTTTTCAAGAATGGACGTCGAACAGATGTGCACAACTATAGACCTATATCTCTAACGTCGATCAGTTGTACAATTTTGGAACACGTGTTATATTCGAGTATAATGACTTTTCTGGAGACTAGAAGTCTACTATCCAGGAATCAGCATGGGTTTCGAAAAGATCATGTGAAACCCAACTCACCCTATTCGTCCACGAGACTCAGAGGGCCATAGACACGGGTTCCCAGGTAGATTCCGTGTTTCTTGACTTCCGCAAGGCGTTTGATACAGTTCCTCACAGTCGTTTAATGAACAAAGTAAGAGCATATGGACTATCAGGCCAATTGTGTGAGTGGATTGAAGAGTTCCTAGATAACAGGACGCAGCATGTCATTCTAAATGGAGAGAAGTCTTCCGAAGTAAGAGCGATTTAACGTGTGCCGCAGGGCAGTATCGTAGGACAGTTGCTATTCACAATATATATAAATTACATTGTGGATAACATAGGACGTTCACTGAGACATTTTGCGGATGATGCTGTTTGGAAGACTCTGCAAGAGAGACGCTCAGTAGCTCCGTACGGGCTTTTGTTGAAGTTCCGAGAACATGCCTTCAACGAAGAATCAAGCAGTATATTGCTCCCTCCTACGTATGTCTTGCGAAGAGACCATGAGTATAAAATCAGAGAGATTGGAGTCCACACAGAGGCATAACGACAATCTTTCTTTCCACGAACAATAGAAGACTGGAACAGAAGGGAGAACCGATAGAGGTACTCAAGGTACCCTCCGCCACACGCCGTCAGGTGCCTTGCGGAGTATAGATGTAGATGTTGATATTCGCAATTGCGAATACATTTCGTGTATTTCATAACGGATGTAGTTGCGACACTCCCCTTTCCTTACGACATACATTCATGTCTGAAACGACATTGCATCGTACTTCTGAACAACACAGGCTCTGCAATATGATATCATTGGAAGCAGTCACATCCATTAAATATCTGGGAGCATTATTTCAGAGCGATTTAAAGTGAGAAGACCACACAAAACAAATAGCATGAAAGGCCGTAGCCAGAGTGACAGTGACTGGAAGAATCCTCAGAAACCGTAATCCAACCACGAAGAGTGTAACATAAAAAACCCTTGTTTCACCGATACTTGGAAACTGCTCGTCCCTCTATGACTCGCATCAGACAGGATTCACAGAGGTAACAGAGAAGACCCAGACCAAAGCAGCATATTTAATCGCAGACTCATTTAGTAAGTGCGAAAGCGTCACGGAGTTAAGCATCCAGGTTCTGTGGTAAACGTTCAAAAATTTACAATCGCACTTATACTCAATACTTATGGCGTTTAAAGGCGCTTCAGTCTGGAACCGCGCGACCGCTACGGTCGCAGGTTCAAATCCTGCCTCGGGCACGGATGTGTGTGATGTCCTTAGGTTAGTTAGGTTTGAGTAGTTCTAAGTCCTAGGGGACTCATGACCTCAGATGTTAAGTCCCATAGTGCTCAGAGCCATTTGAACCATTTGAACTTATGGCGTTGCGCATCAGTGGGATTTAAAGTTATGCTTCCTATAGTGTACGTTCAAAAATGAGTCATCTAATGTATCGCTTCAGCCTACGAATATCTTGGGAAAAGGCCACGAACGTAAAATTCGCTCATACGGAGGTTTATTAATAATTCGCCGCTGGAACAAGAAATGGGGAAGTGACACTAGTATAAAAAGTATCCTCTGCCAAGCACCGTAAGGTGTCTTGTGGATTGTAGGTGTAGATATTGCCCATTGTAATGCAAATGTTTAAATAAAACAGAGGTTACTTCATTTTTACACTACCTAACAAAAAACAAAGTGAAGAATCCAGAAGGGGAGGAGGAAAAGGAATGAAAATTCACGGATCGGGACGATATGTGATGTTATTTCACCGATTCGAAGTCGAATTCGAAGACCGAATAAATTTTCAACGAGGTTTGCAGTATCAGCCCAAATATCAGTATGACGTTGCACGAATTCTGTCCTGGATGTGTGCACTGATTCAGTTGGGTAGGGTGTCATAGAGCCTCTGTATCTTCTCCTGAGGCACGCTGGCCCATTATTGTTGCAACTAGCCCTCGATATACTGGATGCTGGCACTGGGACGGAATTGCCGTCCCAGCAGGTGCCATATGTGTAATATCGGCTACAAATCTGGGTACCTTACTGACCATCAGATTACGTCATCATCACGCCAACAGTTCATAGATACACCTACCGTGTGTGGACAAGCATTGTCTTGTTGCAAAATGACACCACAGTACTGTCACATGAAAAGTAATACATCAGGATGCAGATTCTCCGTGACACACTGTTGTGCCGTTACAGTTCCTCAGTCATTACCTGAAAGCCATACCTGATGGTTCTCCACACCATAACGCTAGGAGCAGCGCCACCGCGCCTCTCCAAAAGATTGGACCTTAATGGGCAGTCCACGCTTCCCAGTAACGACACCAATCCAAACGCACCTGTTTGTGTTGTGTGTTGATGGCAGCCATGGGACGATAATTCCCCAGCCCAACTGCTGGTAGCCTCTGACAAATGGTATAGGATTATAGAGTATGTTCCAGAATCCACTGGGTGTTCACAGGTGGCAGATTGCAGATGAGAAGCAGTTAGGATGTGTTTGGTGTACAATACGGTGCTTCCGCCTTGCGGTGGTCATATGTGGTCCACTGGAACCTCGACGACGAGAATTCCTCCCCCCACGTTACTATACAGTCCAATGTCCGACCACTGTCACATCTGAATGCCCCACAAATCTTGATATTGCACGATTCGATCACCTGGCCAAATGGACAGCAACAATGAGACCACTTTCAATCTCTGGCACTCCCAGATAACGCTGTCTCACGCGACTGTGTGGCACTTTCGTGTCCTTCACAGTGATCACTCAACACCTCATGCTGTTCACACTCCTTATTTACACTACCAGAAGTGATAACAACATTAAACAGTAACGACCCTAACGCACTCCTGTGGGCAGTCTATCTGTCACAGAGAATAACAGCTCTGTAATGATTTACATGGGATGTATGTAAAAGGTACACTGACATGCAAGAATATCCTCTGGATGATTTACTTTTTTTTTTTGTCAGGCAGTGTATAACAGTTTGTTCCAAGTATATTATTTCAATATTATTTAATCTTTGAATTTGGAATAGTTCATGTTGATATCATGTCAAATAAAATGAAATAAATTATTTAAACACGTACTGAAGAAAATAGGAAACAAAGACAGAGCAAGAGAGAGAGAGAGAGAGAGACCTTCGCCCGATTATCTGTAAAAAATTCTGAATTTTACAACGTCACAACTGCTGTTATTCCATAACTTCAAACTGCATTTCTTTGCTTTTTTCCTGCCATGTACTCAGTATTTTTGTGTTATTATTACCATATGTCCCTTCTCCCCAATTTAGTACTGGAGGGCAGCGTGGAGGGTAAAAATGGTACAGGGAGACCAAGAGATGAATACGCTAAGCAGATTCAGAAGGATGTAGGTTGCAGTAGGTACTGGGAGATGAAGAAGCTTGCACAGGATCGAGTAGCATGAAGAGCTGCATCAAAACAGTTTCTGGACTGAAGACCACAACAACAACAACAAAATCCCCTCTCCCTCTCTCTCTGTTGTTAATTTTATTCGGTACTCGTTCAAATAATTTATTTCACTTTATTTTCCATCACATCAACAAATTTCACGTGATTAAATGTGCTACGGCGTTTCAACTCCGACAGAACACTTTGGGACAAACATCGACACGCCTATGGAATAATTATGGGTTTTCTTTAATTGGATATTGCGCACGTCCTGGACCCCTCTTTCCTTTTCTACCTTTTCCTGGAGCATGGTATCAAGTATGAGTGGTTCTGAATGCGGTGGTAGACGAACGAGAGAGGTGTAGTGGGAAT
The DNA here is from genome assembly GCF_023864275.1 of Schistocerca cancellata. NCBI lineage: Eukaryota > Metazoa > Arthropoda > Insecta > Orthoptera > Acrididae > Schistocerca > Schistocerca cancellata. Next base: position 390,907,523 of record NC_064627.1, read on the forward strand.
CTCAAGTGTTGCACCAACTTCTATCTGGGGAAGGCAAATAATAGGAACAGGGTGGCCAAGCCAAAAATGAGGAAACGCTAACGGTTTGGTGTGCGGAGGTTGGTCATGGTCACTGGTTTGTTTCCTCCCATCACTCGTGCTAGCCTTAGACAGGTCCTCGAGGCCGCTAACGGGGAGAGTGCTAGAAGACGGCTAAGCGACCAGACGCTCCATCAGAGCCGCCTGCGTCAAACAACTGGACAAAGGTATCAGAATGTTTTATTTAGTATCTTAGACTAATTATTTGTTGTTTCACAGGTCTATCATCATCGATAAAACAGAAAAGGGGTCATAATTTTACTGATTTTCGTCAGATAGGGACTTGTATAACTGAAATTGTGTGGCTTCCGTTATGTGCGACCAAGCGATTTTTCAAATGCAACATTTGGCCTTCATAAATCCGTGTGATTGTGCAGTTCTTTAATTACCTTGGGGGCAGTTGATTCAGGCTTATCGTGTGATGAATTGTGAGACAGTTTTGTCCAAATTTTGCAAATTTTTCCCTGCCCAACATGAGTTTCTCTGTGTGCGACAGCGAATCTAGTTGTGCCCCACATACGTACACATAATCCGCCATAACCACCATCAAGGTCTGTAAGATTAACTTTTTAATAGCTATCTGTTATTAATTAATCCTCTCGATTAAAGACACTTTCATTTTCGCCGGCCGGAGTGGCCGAGCGGTTCTAGACGCTTCAGTCTGGAACCGCGTGACCGCTACGGTCGCAGGTTCGAATCCTGCCTCGGGCATGGATGTGTGTGATGTCCTTAGGTTAGTTAGGTTTAAGTAGTTCTAAGTTCTAGGGGACTGATGACCTCAGATGTTAAGTCCCATAGTGCTCAGAGCCATTTGAACCATTTTTGAACACTTTCATTTTCCTCCTTATCTCTAGCAATTTCGCCTGTTAATTGTTCAGTTTCTTTAGTAAGGCCCTTATCAACTTCCTTCGCTCGTGTCTCAATGGCATCCACCTGTACTTCAATCGTGTCCAGTCTAACGGATAATTGATCCAAGTTTTGATTCAACAGCTCATTAATATGTTCCATCGTTTCATTGTTCAGTTTTAACGACCTGCCTATATCCAGTGCATGTGAACGTACATTAGCGAATCCGAACTGAGACCACATGCCCCCCCTAATTTACAATCCTGTCCTTGCTCAGAGTCGTGCCAGATTAAAGACACATGTTTTATTATTATAAACTGAAACAGCATAATAAATACGTAGACACGTTGTGAGCCACGAAAGAGTTCCTGTTTATTCATTGTCAATCGTCTGATTTCCCAAGTTAAAAAACAAATGTCATTATCCCCTTAAAAAATCAGATTCTCTTCTCGTCTAATCATTTGAACCTGAATGCCTGAAAGAGAGCCCTTTGAGCAATTGTCAATAAAAATGAAAATTTGGCTAGCGAAGCACAAGAGTTTCTTACAGTAACTGCTCACCATAGAAAGACAGGCACTATTTCAACTAAAATTAGTACGTCCCTTTCTCTGACAGCCTCCAAAAAAAGGTTCAAATGGCTCTGAGCACTATGGGACTTAACATCTGAGGTCATCAGTCCCCTAGAACTTAGAACTACTTAAACCTAACTAACCTAAGGACATCACACACATCCATGCCCGAGGCAGGAGTCGAACCTGCGACCGTAGCGGCCACGCGGTTCCAGACTGTAGCGCCTTTAACCGCTTGGCCACACCGGCCGGCTGACAGCCTCCACATTCCTATTGTGTTATCCCACTAAAAACACATAGGCATTCAAGTCACAGAAGGGTGTGTCAGTGAAAATGAAAGGTGTCGACGATCTTTGCAAGGTAGGCCAAGCAAATGTTTAAATGAAGAAATCAAAGTAACACGACCCACTAGCGTGCCACAGTACGTCAAGCCACTTTAAAATAAGCGCGGATGTGTTACAATTTTTGTTACCGGGCAAACTGACTCGTCCTGCCTTTCGGACTCGCGTAGCTCCGCAATTTCGCACTGGTAGCAGCGGCCAGATCCTATGGCCTCCGCCAGAGTAAGCAAAGGCGACCGACCGCGCCTGTCGGCCGCGGTTTCGCGTCCGGTTAGTCCACAGGGCGAGCCCCGACCACTGCCTGCCTTGTCGCCGGCCACTGCTAGCAAACTTAATATAGCTCCGGAGCAGGCACGTAGCGCCAATAGAATACAGCTCCCTATCTCCAGTACCATATTACACGGGGTCGGAGGGGGGGGGGGGCTGTGGTTTCGCTGTGGTTTCGTGTAGCGTTCTGCGCAGTGAGAGATGGAGCTTGATACAAGGTGACATAGACCAAATTTCTAGTTGGTGTTTTGAATGGCAGCTGGCTCTTAATGTTGAAATATGTAGTTAATGTGGATGACTAGGGAAAACAAACCCGTAATGTTCGGATACAGTATTAGTAGTGTCCTGCTTGACACAGTCACGTCGTTTCAATATCTGGGTGTAAAGCCGTCGGCACACGGACCGTGCGGTCGAACGACAACGTTGAGCGTGCCGAGTTCAACGTGCTGCTGAACGCTCAGGAACGATGCGACTTGTAAACACGGTGAGTCAGTCCCAACGTGGTATACGTGATCGCGACGCACTCCAGCGTCAGTTTTCGGATGTTTCTATTCTTAAATCACACTGTTTACTCAACGGGCGCGTGTAAAATCCCCACGTTAGCTCTATTAAAACACACGTTTCCCTTGTCCATATCCTAGTGACTTTGTTCTATATGTAATATACACAAAAACTTCAATATCGATGTACATGTTCTAAGACAAAAAGGAAAGTACCATGTCCAATCAATAAGGTCACAGGCTTATAAAAATTCCATTACAAACAGTGCGACACAAATTTGCAATAGTTCTTCACATAAGGTAAACGTTATTTTATCTTTCTCACATTTTGGTAAAACCCTAAAGTCATTCTTATTAGATCACTGTTCCTACCCAGTAGCAGAATCTTTAAAAGACGTGGATTACGAAACTCTAAGGAAAAAGGAACAAAATATCTTTATACAAGTAGCTCAAGCTGTCCTGTAGATTAAGCCAATCGAACAAACTCACTTCTCAAAAAAAGGTGAACTTATATTTACGTAACATCAAATATGTAGTATATACTTACATTAAACTAATAATAGAGCATCAGAACCTATTAAACACGCGAATGTTAGGAAAAAAAAATATTTTAACTTCGCGAGACACCAACCATCGTGGATCATTGACGCTACTCACTACGCTAAAGTGACAGCAATGCACCTGTGGCCAATTCTAACATGTTACCACATGCTAAATGCTTTAATCGTAGCTATGTTACTAATTGAAATATAATTATAACAAATTGTACCAAGAACAATGTGTTTTCGGTGGATCCTCAGTATGTCGCTACCTTCAAATGACATACAATAATTCCTTTGCCACGAATATGAAGTTTCTCATTATTTTATTGCAACTAATCACGCAGTTAGCAACGGGTTTTCGATTATCAATTTGCTGGGGCTCAGAAACGGCATATGTACGTATAGACTCGAACTGAATACCAATATGGCGCCCCATAGCTCTGTGCTGAAGAGAGGTGGCGTGCGTGTGACGTAGGTGGCGTTCTACCATCTGATTGGTCAATGCTCAGACGCACGCTGAGAATATCTGACATGCTAGATATTGCTTTGCACGTTCGGAAAGACTCCCGAACGTGCTGTTCCACGCTATGACGTCAGAAATTCGGCACGCTCAACGTTTGGATGCACGGTCCGTGTGTCGACGGCTTAACGTTGCGAAGTGATATGAAATGGAACGAGCCTGTGAGGATTGTGGTAGGGAAGACGAATGGTCGACTTCGGTTTATTGGGAGAATTTTAGGAAATTTTCCTGTATCTGTAAAGGAGATCGTATATAGTTCTGTTCAAATGTTTGGCATCCGCTGCAGGTCGGATTGAAAGAAGATATCGAAGCAATCAGAGCCTAGCTGCTAGGTTTTTTACCGGTAGGTTCGATCAGCATTCAGGTGTTACAGACATGCTACGGGAGCCCAAGTGGAAATCCGTGCAGGGAAGAAGGTATTTATTTCGAAAAATGCTACTGAGAAAGTTTAGAGAACCGCCATTTGAAGCTGACTGCAGAACGATCCTACTGCCGCCAAAATACATTTCGTGTAGGGACCACGAAGGTGAGATCTGAGAAATTAGGGTTCATGCGGAGGCAGATACCTGGTCGTTTGCCCCTCGCTCTATCTGCGAGAGGGACAGGGGGAAAAAAAGCTGTCGTGGTAAAGGGTACACTCCACCACGCACGGTGGCTTGCGGAGTATGCATATAGATGTAGAGAATACACTATCAGTTCAGTTTAACGGGATTGATAGTGTCCTCAAAAGAGGCTATAAGATGAAAATTAACAAAACTAAAATATGGATAATGGTATTTAGTCGAATTGAATCAGATGATGCAGAAGGAATAAATTAGAAAATTACGCTCTAAAAGTAGTACACGAAATCAGGTCTCAGAATGACTGACGATGACAGAGGGGATATAAAATGCCGATCGGCAGTAGCAATAAAAGTCTTCGTAAGTATTTTCTGAAGGAAACTCTCTGGAATCTAGCCTTATACCATAGCGAAACTTGGGAGTATTAGCAAGAATAATACAAGCTTCGAATTGAGATGTTACTAAGAAATGCTTTACGTGGGATGCCTACGTCGATAAACTGATGAAGATGTGCTGAATCGAGGTGGAGAGAAAGAAGCTTTATGGACACAATTTGATTAAAAGAAGCGATAGCTTCATAGATTGCCCCGCCCCCATCCTATAATTACTCATTATTTAAATTCTGTCTCTGTTGATTTTCATCAGACCATATGCTTCGTCCTTCGTAACAGCACACTGAGCAAACAGGGGTAAAGTTCAGAAATGTTGATTGATCGAAATAATTGCTTCTTCTTCGTTGTTTCTCGTGGTTCACGTCAAGGGTCTTCTTTCTCGTTTCATTGTAGAATATTGACAAAATATTCGGATTTGCACGAGTTAATGGATTTGATCTTGTTGTATCAATTCTAAACAAAACAATGGTTCAAATGGCTCTTAGCACTATGGGACTTAACATCTGTGGTCATCAGTCCTCTAGAACTTAGAACTACTTAAACACCTAACTAACCTAAGGACATCACACACATCCATGCCCTAGGCAGGATTCGAACCTGCGACCGTAGCGCTCACGCGGTTCCAGACTCAAGCGCCTAGAACCGCACGGCCACACCGGCCGGCACAAAACAATGAACACATTTCAGTTTCCATTTGTATTCCTGAAATCATTTCGCAAATTTTAAATAACACTTTTTCTTTGTGCTTTACAATTATATAAAAAAACCACTTTTACGCATTGTTGTTTAGACATAATGTGCGACACTCGTCCATCTTTGACCACAAGCGGCCATAGAAAACTTCGTTAGGCAAACTTGTGCTAATTGCCGTATCTGCTTCCTGTAAGAAGTTATTTCATACTCTCTCTTCTCTTGGTAAATTTAAAAATTCGCTTTTGATTTTTGACACGTGCCCGCTCTGTTTTCAATCAAAATTTGTCTGAAAATTTCGTTTTACCTAGCTTCACATTCGTATTTTCTTCAACAGCATTAATATTTTTCTGTAGGTTTTCACAGACAGTAGTGATTTCAAAATGTACTTCATCAAAGGCACTCTCCTTACCACTAGTAAGTTCGTCTGTTAATTGTTCAACTTTGATTTAGTAAGGCCTTTATCAACGCCCTCCACACGTGTCCTCCACTCGTACCTCAACTGTGTCCAGTTTAATAGATAGTTGATTTCAGTTTTGATTCATCTGTTCATTAATATGGTCCATCTTTTGATTGTTCAGTTTTAACGACTAGCTTATGTCTAGCATTAATTTCTTTAATCGGCTATCTCGCTACTACAATATCCAAATTGTTAATTGCAGCAAGGAATTGTTAAGTTGATAATGGAGGAATGTGTAGGAGGTGAAAATTATAAATGGAGAGCAAGGCTTGAATGCAGAAAGCAATGTTTTCAAATGGATGTAGAGTACAGGAGTTAGAAAAGGATATGCACAACACAGACTAGCGTGGGAGAATTGAGTCTCTCTGGACTGAAGGCTACAGCAATGACAAGCTTTTGGAGCAGAGCGTTGTCGAAGATACCTGAGAACGAACAGAAAGGTCACGATGCTGTAGTTGGAGGCTGCGGCTGCGGTTGCTTGGGTTTGGGAGGAACCAATCGCGGCACGAGTATGGCTCGTTAGCTGTTGGCCGCTGTGGGCGTTTATCCAATTTACGTGGTGTCTGGCGCACTGCCTCCGTGCCCTTCTTTACTCTCCGTCCTCCCGTTCTATACCCACCAGAGCTCTCTCGTGCCACCTGTTAGCCTGCTCTTATTTCCAAGGAGACACTTCTGTCCCAGGCCTACTCCAAAGCAAGTTAATTACTCCCGAGAAACTCTACCTCTTCCGGCGTAGATAATCGGTACGATTATCGGTACGAGACTCAGCGACACAGTATCCAATTGTTTTACCTAACAAGCGCCACTAAACTTCAAGCTGGAGTGGCAGCAACATCGTAAGACAGAGATGGCAACAGAGTACGTTTCGGTGTCCTTGCACGTCGAACGCTGCCGTGCACTAACCGTATCGCATAGATTAAATGTTTTTTGTCCTTTACTTGAACAATAGCAACTGCGATCTGCCACTTTTTGTTTGCATTAGATTTAAAGACTATTTTCTAGAACACTATCCTTTCCGTTCAACTGAACTTCCTTTGTTGTCTCTTAAAGAATTATAGTATCATCAAGAAATCTTATCATATTTATTTCTCGTCCATGAACCTTGATTCTCTTTCCAAATTCCTCCTTTGTGTCCTTTACTGCTAGCTCATCGTACAGATCGAATAACGCAGACGTAAGCTACAACAGTGTCTCACTACTTTTTCAATTACTACTTCCTTTTCCTGTCCTTCGGTTCTCGTAACTGAATGCTATCCCTGATAGTTTCAGGAGACCATAGGGCATATTCCACTCAATTTCAGCAACTAATGTAGCTGAAAGCGTAACTGTTGTACGCTTCGGGAAAGGCTATACCCGGAAGTGAATTAGCAAGCAGAAAGTAACATGTACTGACATATAATTAATACGTTAAAATGAATAAAAATCGTTCAGTTCACTGTATTTCGATTTCTCGTTAGTTGTAGGTATTCAAGGTCTGAAGTTTCATCTTCAGAGCTTACAACTTTCAATGGGGGTTTTTCATAATGTCCTGGAGAATATTTTCGTATTTTAGAATGTCGTGGCTGTGTTTATAAGTCAACCAATATAGCGGAATTTCAACATGGACTGAAAGTGAAGCAGAATGCCACAAAAATCGGGTGTGACAGCTCCACTACTATCAGAAACCTCGAAAGAAACTTGCAATTCATGAAACTGTAGAGTCACTCAGAATTATGTATAGATAAATAACAAACTGAAATACAAAACTTTTGGCGGATAACATGTACAAAACATACATTAATGAAGCAAATCACTATCACCACGTGCTTGATAGTGTGTTGGTCGACATCTGGAATGCAGTACAGCAGTGGTTTTGCGTGGAATTGATTCGAAAAGTCGTTGGTAGGTTTCTGGAGGAGTTTAATGCAATGGTCGCGCAGTTCATGTAAATTACGGGCCGATGCTTTGGGGGTGCTGATCTGGCGTCCAATAACATCCCAGATGTTTCCATCAGGTCCAGATCGCGCGAATTTGGTGGTCGACATCTCGAGGTCAGTTCATTATCACCCTCCTCAAAGCAGTAGCATGGTTGTACCACTATGACATGGACAGATGTCCTGCGGGAAAGTGCTAGTGTCGTCAGGGAAGACATTAAGCAAGAAAGGGTGCAGGTGGTTCGTAGTAATGTAGTGCACAACTTTGGTAACTGCCACAGGTCCGATCGAAGCGCAAGTGAATGTTCCCCGTTGCGTAGTACTTCCACCGTCGACTTACGTCCTTGGTGCTGTCCACGTTTCGAGCAGCCGTTTGCCTGCATGATGAGATATCCAGCACGACCATCGAACTGCAGTCAGAATTTACGATGTCGTTGGGTCAACGCGAGAACACGTACGGTTCGGTTTGCCGCACAGCCCCATATTCAACAGAGTGCGCTGCACGGTGTGCTCTGAAGCAACTGTGTCTGCACTAGAGTCCTGCATGACCGAGTAAGCGAGCACAAAATACGATGTGGGGCGAGCACACCCTAACTGGATAGGCTGCCCGCACTAGTTCTAGTGACCGAGCATAGAAGCCGTGACCGAATACGTAGAACATAACTTCAAACACATTACACGTGTTATTATCCGTGTGACACTGCACCCAGTACGGGCTTCTTATTTGTGGTGTGTCTCTCTCTGTAATCATGCAGCGCGAGGAAGCCAGTGTAGTAAGACGTAACATTGAAACCAATGTTTACACATTAAAGAAACGGGATGGTCTAAAAAGCCAAGTATGGAGTACATTTCTGTTGGTTGTAGATGAAAACATTGCGTCTACTGGGTACGTATCGTGCATAAACTGCTCCACTTTATTGTTTTTCCAGTCGGCAACCACTCATTTAAAGAAACACAGTTGCAAGAAACCTCACAAAGATCGTTTCTTTGGCCGTCCTTCCGTTATCATAATATGCTTGAAATAAGTGAAAAGCAGGAAATTCTTAACAATGTGCGACAAATGTGTGATACGTACGCAGGTACAACATTCAATCATTAACATAATCGTTTTTCCATAGTTAGTGGAAAGTGTATTATAGAGAAACGGGAATGTTGTGACTCGTATAATATTTCATTAACGTAAAACATCTCGTTTTTATGGGAACGGGGGTCGGGTTGTTTGGGGGGAGAGACCAAACAGCGAGCCATCGGTCTCTTACGGGAATGTTTCGATGATTTCCATATCAGTTCTGTATTATTTGTCTCTTTTGTTTATTATCATAGATCCTTCAAGTACTGTGTCATCACCACCCAGAAAGAGAGCTCGTTTCAAGGAATGGAGGAACAACAGATCATCCGCAGCAGATGAAGTAGATCTGTACATTTTAATGCACCCCGGAGATGATGATGACATCTTAAAGTGGTGGAGCAGGCATGAAACAGATCTGCCAGGTTTGGCTGCAGTTGCAAGACGTATTTTATGTATCCCAGCAACAAGCGCACCTAGTGAAAGGTGCTTTAGTAAAGCCGGCATGTTACTAACAAATTGCCGCAGCCAATTAAATCCGGAACGCGTTAGTGATTTCCTGCTGATCAACAATAACTATAATTTTGTTTATGTTGCAAACAATTGAAACGTATGACAAGTTACGTCTGTAAATATTTAATGTTCTTTGTATGCTTTCTTTATGAAGATGGTTGTCTTCTAGATTACAGGGAAAGCACTTATTTAATGTTTCCTATAAATGAAAGGAAAAATATCTCTTTTGTTTGGAAATGAGACTCGTCTTCTATCCACGATTGTATTGAAATATCATTTTACTTTCCAGGTGCTTTATGAATTTAGCTGTGTCACGTACCCGTTCTTGGAAATGTTACTTTTGTATTAAAAGAGAGAGAGAGAGAGAGAGAGAGAGAGAGAGAGAGAGAGAGAGAGGCGTTGGATTTGTACAGTAAAGTACAGTGCAGCGAGCCGGGTGAGGCGAGGTGAGACGTCAGCGGTGACCGGTCATGCTCGGTTATCCGCGTGTCCGGAATCCGGACATCAGACATGGGGCGAGTACGTGACCGAGCCGAGTCGTGTGGGGCCGGACACGAGCGGCTCGGTCCCCCCGTCAACAGGCGAGCCGTGACCGGTCAAACACGGAGCGTTGCAGCACTAGTCTGCACCACCATTGTGACTAAAATAATATGAATGAGAACAGACTAACCTCAGAAATATTCCTGTATTTCAGTAAAAAGAAGTCAAGAATGGGATGGATTACACAATTAAGAATGGAGACAGAATAAAAAAAAAAAAAAACAAGAATAGAAAACAACTGGAAGAACGTTTTTAAGAATTAAGTGCTAAGTCTTCAAGGCAATAAAGAAAATAAACCAGAAACAATTTGGACAAAGTAAAGCGAAAGTCAGCAAAATTGTTCAAATGTGTGTGAATTGCTTAGGGACCAAACTGCTGAGGTCGTCGGTCCCTAGATTCACACACTACTTAAAATAACTTACGCTAAGAACAATACACACACCCATGCCCGAGGGAGGACTCCACCTCCGGCAGGAGGCGGCTCGCAATCCGTGACATGGCGCATCAAACAGCGCGGCCACTCCGCGCGGCAAAGTCAGCAAGGGTAGAAGATGAAAGAGTACTGAAAAAATAGGTAACAAGAAAGAAAGAAGAGGAACTGAAGCTGTTACATGATCCTAGTTGATCAGCACGAAGATAAAACACAAATGAAGTCATAGAACAAGTTTGTATTTAGCAATGTCCAAAACGACGACTTGCTGGACAACAAAAAAGGGTAAACAGAAGAATTAAAATGTCGGGGAGTGCTTTCGGTAAACGACATAGCGTTTCCAAAACCAATCTCCCAATGTGTCTGAAAAGGAAAATTGACAAAGAGCACATATTATTAATTTTGGTAGATGGCATTCAAATATGGACCCGGAATGAGAAAATTATTCAAAGACTGACGACTGCCTAACGACAAAAGAGATGGATTAGTGGGAGAGACAAGAAAACAGACGAATGGAAAAGGGACCTGCTTTTAGTGAAAGGCGATATTATGACTGTAGTGGACTGACCCGACAGCCAATCCACTATGACTTGTAGCCGAATAGCACGCGTTGAGCTCATGCAGACTGGCGTGAGGTCTGGAACAGTTAAGGGACTTGATAGTAGCAAATAAAGTACGTAGTTGATGGAATACTTAACTTTAATCCATAATTGGTGTACATCGCTCTTGATGATACATGATTTATAATCTCAATATAAACTGGTAATGGCGCCTTGCTAGGTCGTAGCAAATGACGTAGCTGAAGGCTATGCTAACTATCGTCTCGGCAAATGAGAGCGTATTTGTCAGTGTAGCTTCGCTAGCAAAGTCGGCTGTACAACTGGGGCGAGTGCTAGGAAGTCTCTCTAGACCTGCCGTGTGGCGGCGCTCGGTCTGCAATCACTGACAGTGGCGACACGCGGGTCCGACGTATACTAATGGACCGCGGCCGATTTAAAGGCTACCACCTAGCAAGTGTGGTGTCTGGCGGTGACACCACAATGACTGTTATGAACATGAAGTGGAGATGGACAGGATAAGTGGCTACGTTAGTGGATGGCTGATGGACCGAGAAAGTTCTATGCTGGATTCCAAGATATAATACTGCGGTAACTACCTAAAATAAGGAGGTAGATGACGAAACAGAACATGCAACAACAATATGGATGTGACACCTGAGAAATCTGGAGCAAGTCACCGTATTAAAAACGTGCCTAAATAGCTGCTATTTCTGATAATGAACAAATACAAGGAAACTGCATTAGGTTGGGACCGTTGACACAGGACTTGGAGCCCCTTCGACATATGTTCTGGACCTTCGATTTGCGTTGGGGAGAACGACGGCTCATATACGTGTCCGACCACCATTTTCCGCGATTTCCCTAAATCACTCCAACTAAATGCCAGGAAGGTTTCCCATGAAAGGGCACAGACAATTTCCTTCTCTATCCTTCATTCACCCCGAGTCTGTGCTCCGTCTCTAACGACCTCGATGTTGACTGTACTTCAGACCCTGATGTTCGTTCTTTGTTTTGTTATGGAATCTGTACAATGGAAAAGTTGGCGTGGTTTCTTTTGTTTAGCATAAAGATCCAGTCCTCCGTATTTTCTAGTAGGCGTAAGTTGTCGATCTTAATCTATATCTATACTAAAATATAAGTGAAAACCCGTCATGTGTCTCTTTGAACATGCCAATCTCTAAATCTACAAGACAAATTTTCATGAGATGTTTATACGTAACTTGAACGTAGCTTGAGGTGACTTATATGCTTTATTTCATCAAAGTCGGATCACGCCAAAACAGATATTTCGATTTAACGTTTTAACAAAAACTGTCGTGCCCGCCTGTTTTAACACGGTAATCTCCAAAGCTGCTAGGCCATTTTTGGGGTTTCCACAGGCAACTTGAGCGTAGCTTGGGACAACATACACGCCTCATTTCATTAAAATCGGAAAACAGAAAGAAAGGTATACTAATTTAAAGTCTTATCTAAAACCGTCTGCTCAGCTTAGTAGTTCGCATGTTTAACCATCAGGGCGTCATACACCAAAGAACCCATAGACGGTGGTGTTAATTTTGTGGTAAACCGAAAAACAGATAGATGAAGCCATTATTTTTTTTTAACTCGGTAACAGATGTATTTTCGGAAGTTTAGGTCAGTGACGGAACTAAACGCCACAATCTTATCTTTATGAAAACAAACTAACAGCGAATTTACTTAGCTATGATGTATGGGTTTACCGATTTACTTTTGTGTATTAGGGACTTAAAAACATTGCTTTGCGTCTTTCTATAGGTTTTATTGATGCTCTTTGCTACAAAAAACAGATTTATTAAGTTTACTTCGTGATTTGGCTGCTACTCATTACAATTCGATTTCTTTTCTTCTTTTTACAGACAAAAATGCCCATAAAACGACTGAGTCTTTCTACATGCACCAGAATGGCTAAAAGACTGAGAACTATGCGGTCTCAAGGCTCCAGTGAAGATCACTGGACTTCCTGCGGATTGGGAACATCTGTCTTTAACTCGCTGTTTGGGAACTCCATTGGAAAGCCAGGCGTGACGTCACTCTGATCGAGTGCGTCATGCATTATTTCGCTCCTCAAACCCCACACTCATATAGCCTTAAAGTTACTGCTCCACAACGTAACATCATGGAAGCGGAAATTTTGACGAGAAGTTGCGCAGGAGAGCTAGTATTTATACCCCTAATCCCGCTTATTCCTAACGGTTTACCATTCCTCTTTAAATATGTACAATCGCCATGATCTTATGTTATGGTATGATCATCAAAAAAGTACAAGGCCAGACACTACGTGTTGCAGGCATGGACCTCATTGTCAATTGCTTTTCTCTCGGCCAGCTCTATGTGGCTCTCTCCCGCGTTAGTGAACCACAAAAGCTGTTTGCTCATATACGCAGTCGTACTACCTGAAACGGTGTCTACGAAGAAGCTTTATAAGTCAAACATATATTCCACATGCACAATGTCCCGGGCACAGCTGTAAATTAATATCTGGGTAACGCCAGGTTTCTCAACTAGTACTAACTGCAACATATGGCTTCAACTTTTCCCCCGCACAACTCGGATGACATCACTACTCGACAACTGAACCTTTAAAGATAAACATTTCGACAGTTTCGGTTAGCTGAGCAAATTCAGTAAACATTGATTCATATTTTAAAGCAGTATATGTTTGGAAATCGATGGTCGACATCTACACTACTGGCCATTAAAATTGCTACACCACGAAGATGACGTGTTACAGACGCGAAATTTAACCGACAAGAAGAAGATACTGTGACATGCAAATGATTTGCATTTCAGAGCATTCACACAAGGCTCGCGCCGGTGGCGACACCTACAACCTGCTGACATGAGGAAAGTTTCCAACCGATTTCTCATACACAAACAGCAGTTAACCGGCGTTGCCTGGTGAAACGTTTTGATGCCTCGTGTAGGGAGGATAAATGCGTACCATCACGTTTCCGACTTTGATAAAGGACGGATTGTAGCCTATCGCGATTGCGGTTTATCGTATCGCGACATTGCTGCTCGCGTTGATCGAGACCCAATGACTGTTGGCAGAATATGGAATCGGTGGATTCACGAGGGTAATACGGAACGCTGTGCTGGATCCCAACGGCCTCGTATCACTAGCAGTCGAGATGACAGGCATCTTATCCACATGGCTGTAACGGATCGTGCAGCCACGTCTCGATCCCTGAGTCAACAGATGGGGACGTTTGCAAGACAACAACCATCTGCAAGGAACAGTACGACGACGTTAGCAGCAGAATAGACTATCAGCTCAGAGACCATGGCTGCGGTTACCCTTGACGCTGCATCACAGACAGGAGCGCCTGCGATGGTGTACTCAACGACGAACCTGTGTGCACGAATGGCAAAGCGTATTTTTTCGGATGAATCCAGCATCATGATGGTCGAATCCGTGTTTGGCGACATCGCGGTGAACGCACTTTGGAAGCGTGTATTCGTCATCGCCATACTGGCGTATCACCCTGCGTGATGGTATGGGGTGCCATTGGTTACACGTCTCGGTCACCTCTTGTTCGCATTGACGGCACTCTGAACAGTGGACGTTACATTTCAGATGTGTTACGACCCGTGGCTCTACCCTTCATTCGATCCCTGCGAAACCCTACATTTCAGCAGGATAATGCACGACCACATGATGCAGGTCCTGTAGGGGCCTTTCTGGATACAGCAAATGTTGACTGCTGCCCTGGCCAGCACATTTTCCAGATTCTGTCATATTTATTTTGAATAGCTGCCTTTCGTGACTTCCTAATACTTCGCAATCAGAATTTGTGCTTAATATGTCTTTAGATATAGTCACATTCGTGTTCAACTAGCATAAATTTCTCTAATGAAAATTTGGCAGGTTTACTTTATTATTTTTCAGGTATAGACTTTCTGACAGCCAAAACTATCTGCCATTCAGTTTAAATGTAACAAGTGCCTAAATTGCACAGCTAGGATGAAAGCGAGAAACGATCGTGAAATTAGAACCTGTTCTAGATTTAAAGCGTATCTCATGCAAGAGCGGATAACGTGGGCCAAAGTGGAGCAATCTAGTCTTAAACACCACGAGCCAAAATGTGTGATATCATTGCTTGTTGATAGCCATCTCGTTCACATTAGAACTGAGACACATAGCCTATCCTATCGTTGTGGCTGCAGATAATGGTGGCATGAACTGCGATGTAGTCGCATGAATGCACGAAAACGCTCCTTTTGTGGAACGTACCAGCTTCCAAAGAAATATTTCAATTGCTGTAACTGGCTCATAAATCCGACATTATTGTATTAATTACGAATGAAATTATTTTTACAATGACTCTAGTTTCAGGTTGTCTACTATGATGGTCGCAGGATAAAGAAATAAAAGGATGATTAGGAAATTCCATCCTACGCCCACTTTTGCCTTATGTTATTTACCACAGAGAATCTACACATGAAAAGCAGAAGGACATATTGAACCTCGGCCCTCCTGAACGGGAGTCTAGAGCCTAAACCACTGTGCCGTCTCGCTCGAAATGCAGCAGGTGTGAAACTCCTTAGCTACAATAGATTATCCAGTACCATACTGGACGAACGTAAAGCGTGATAGACTGGGGCTTAGTTTAGTTGGGTTCAACGACTGGCGTATTCCATGGAAGGTAACTGCTATCTCATGCTTTCACGTGGAACAAACAAGCTTTAAAATTGTAGTAAACTTTCTTAGCCAAAAATAAAGCAATATGCATCATGAGTGTCTGGGCTACTTTTCTTTTATAACTTACAGAAATTTGTACTTAACTAACTACTTTTAATATTTCTGTCTCTCGAAGGTGCGCCGACACACACACACACACACACACACATATATATATATATATATATATATATATATATATATATATATATATATATATATATATATATTGAGAGAGGTGTTCAACCAGATATGATTTCAGTTTGCTCTTAAAGTTGATTTTACTACCTATGTAATTCACAATATCGGTGGGTGGGTGGTCAAAGATTTTACGGCTGAATATCTCATATCGTTTCTGTGTCACGCTAAGGTTGAATAACGGACAATGTAATTCATTTATATTTATGAATGTTGTTATTGTTTTCGAATTGGAATTGGTTGTGAAGAAACAATTTTATAAGCTAGCAAATGAACTATGCGGCTGTTTTCAGTATGCCCAACTGTTAAAAGAACTGCCTACAAGAGGTGCTAGAGTGGACGTCGCATGTTACCCCAGAATAGAATGTCAGAAGATATTTAATGAACGAAAATAGGAAAATAAATAAATATTTGAACATTTTAGAAGTTGCAGGTTATAGATGTTTAAGAAAATCTATAACTTGTAATTCCCAGTTCAATTTCTTATCAGTACAAGCACCTAAGGATTTAAATATTCTGTTCCTCTTATTGACTGAATCTCAAGCATGACTTCTAATGGTGTAATCAGACCTTGTGTGGTGCAAATGCACATGTAATGAGTTTCGTGCACATTCGATAACGAATCATTTACACAGAACTTACTGTATTTTATTTACGTCTTCTAGTGATGAGGTTTGTCCATTAGACTTGATATAATCTCACTGGCAGCAAAAAGAATTATTTCCGCTTTTTGGATGCGTGTCGTTAGGTCATTTATTTGCAAACGAGGATAAGAAACGGCCCTATATCGATCCGTGAGGTACATCTGTAGTGATTGCTCTCCGTTCTGGATGTGTTGTTTTCTTGTGTCAACCCATTGGGCTTCTTAATGCGACACTTGGCACCCTTTGAGTTAGAATGAAAACCAGTTACCAGCAGGATCTGTGACAGCATATTATTTGAGCTTTTCTTGGAGAACATTGTGGCAATGACAGTTGTACACTCTTGTAACAATAGCTTAAATTCTCATTAATGAGCTGGGCAAGAGCTGAAAAGAAATGGTACTGTCTATAATTATTAATATTCGGTAATTGTTAATATCTTACTACCTTTTTTGTAAAGAGGTCTGACAATAAGATGTTTTAATTTGTCACGTAATATTCCTTGTGATGGTGATGTGTTGTATGGGTGACTGAATACACTGCGTGTCTGAGTGGAACAGGGTTTTAGTAATTTGGTTGAGACATTACTAACTCTGAGAGAGTTCTCGATTTTCGGGGAGTTAACTGTATTGGTTCAAATGGCTCTGAGCACTATGGGACTCAACATCTTAGGTCATAAGTCCCCTAGAACTTAGAACTACTTAAACCTAACTAACCTAAGGACATCACAGACACCCATGCCCGAGGCAGGATTCGAACCTGCGACCGTAGCAATCCCGCGGTTCCGGACTGCAGCGCCAGAACCGCTAGACCACCGCGGCCGGCAGTTAACTGTATTTTTAATTGCTTTGGCAGAGTATAGAGTATTGTGATTTGCCGTTATGTAAATGGCAGTGAATCGTCTGTAATTACCTCGTCGATGGGACGTTAAGCTCTTGTCCTCCTTCTTCCTTTTTACATGGCACTGGTTCAAAATGGTTCAAATGGCTCTGAGCACTATGGGACTCAACATCTTAGGTCATAAGTCCCCTAGAACTTAGAACTACTTAAACCTAACTAACCTAAGGACATCACACACAACCATGCCCGAGGCAGGATTCGAACCTGCGACCGTAGCAGTCCCGCGGTTCCGGACTGCAGCGCCAGAACCGTTAGACCACCGCGGCCGGCCATGGCACTGGAATTGCTTCATGTATGTATTCTATTGCTTTATCCCTTGCGCTCCCTCACCATTGTTCTGAACTACTCGCAGAAAGTTATTATCAAATACTTTGCCTAGCTGAATCTTATCACTTATTATTTGCTTTCTTCCTTTAATAATAAAGTCCTGGTATTCCTTACCTGATTTCGAGGTTTCTCTTTTAACTATTGCACATATATATTTCATTTCATTATCTGAATCATTAGCCTCGCGGTTTGAGGCGTCATGTCACGGACTGCGTGGCCTCTCCCACCGGAGGTTCGAGTCATCTCTCGGGCATGGGTGTCTATATTGTTCTTAGCGTAAATTAGTTTAAGTAGTGTGTAAGTGTATGGACCGTTGACCTAACCAGTTTGGTCCCTTTGGAATTCACACACATTTGAACATTTCTGAATCATTAATTTCTCATGTTGTGTACTGCAGCTCCTTCGAACAGCAGTTATTTGCAGATAACTGAGTGGTACACATTCTCCTGCAGTCGGGAGGCGTATTCCAACAGAGCAGCGTAAGTAATTTTCAAGGTCTCATGTCTGTACTAAAAATGTCGCTTCACTGTCAGATCAACTCAACTGTCGGCCACTGAACAGTACTGTGATTTCTTTGGTTGTGACTGTACTCAGATTCTCACTTCCTGGAAAGAAAGTATGCAAGAACATGTTCAAAGCCCGATTAATTCAATGTTATAGCATGCAGAGCCTTTCACCACAGCGCTCGAGTGGTTAACGTGGTAGACATGCAATTACGTTTTATTGCGCTGTACATTAATCTATTTTGCATCACTATCGGTCATACGTGTTCTAAATTTGACGCAGTTGTGGGGATTACTTCTTGATATTTCACATTTTCACAGACATTAGCGGACGCTGGTTAACTGCGCGCACTCTTGTGTCAATAGCTTAAATTCTCATTAACGCACTGGGAGAGACATGAGAAGGAAAGGTACTGTTGTTTGGTAAACACCCTATAGTTTCATAAATTAGTGTTTGTGTAAGATGGGGTTAACACAAGGGAATGAAACAATGCATCAGATTTCATTAAACGATGTTTGCAGTATTCCACCTCCTTCCTATCTCCTGCGGGTGTTTAAAACGGGAAGAACTTTGCCTCTCATAATATACGTCACTTGTAAAATGTAATCGATACTGTGTACCGTGCGTTACACCTTTTATATATCATCCTGCTGTTTTCGTCGAGGAAGTGGTAGAAGATTTCACAGGCTGCTCTTCAGGATAAAGCTGTTCAGTTTACCTCCCAAAGTATCGCAAGAACTATGAACATTCCGTTGAAAATCGTTTCCTAATGTTATGTATTGCAGATTGTTCGGTAAAGCTATACTGTGTGTAAAGAAGAAGACTGAAAAGCGGTAAGTCACCACACTTTTAACGAGTCCTTATTTATTCCTGCATTATAGCGGCGCTTTCAATCCCACGGGTACTATTAAAAACCAAATTTTATCAAAATATACACGTTTTACAGTTCTCTCGTCATTTAAGTTTTTCATAGTTTCCTATTTCATAGAAAAATTTCCAGCAATTCTGATGGGCCTCCTTAGTTCCAGTGAATACCAGCTATAACAGTTTAATGTCTAGCTCATATGAAAATATGGGTGCAGCAGAAGAACATGTCTCGTGACAATAGTGTTGACGAAATTCATTTCTTTACAAGTACACTCACCTCCACAAATTAAGGAGAATTATAGAACACGAAAGAGCACTGTATCATGACAACACCGTGCGACTTGAAATTGAGACAAAAAGGAAATATGTGGCATAGGTAGAATGCCTACAGAAGACCGCTTACTGTACTTGCAACAGTCCGGGTAGGCAGAGGTCCTGAGAAGAGCGACTTTGACTAGTGGCGCGTTAGGTGCATAGCATTCGAGTGTTTGGGTACACGTCCACATGAATACCAGCAACATGAGCACATCATGCATCTCCCTCTTGTCAATTCTTTGTACATCTTCACAAATTTTATACAGTATGTAAACCTGAAGAACAAAATCGTAGTGTGTGTCTAATCCTCCTCAACCGCGTGCTTCTTCCCACCTTCCTTTGATGCCACATGTTCCATACCCTATTCCAAGGTAACCTCAGCGTACTTCCTCTTCCTGATAAAGAAATCAGTTCTGACAGCTATCTATCTCACCAGATATAGCCATATTGCCTATAACCTTTCGTTACATCAAAGGTCCTGTACCTCTCCCAGCTTCCTGATCACTGCTATAAACCCATCTTTGTTACATCCTGTTTCATCCTCCACTCACCCCGTTTCAGTCGTCACCCAACCGTCTGAGTTCCCAGTCATCCCCTCATCCTTATTTTCTAACCTCACAACACATACTAGCAATTCCCCGCCCCTTCCTCCCGATGAGCGTAACGATGGAGAGAATGAAATCATAAATAAAGAAAAAACAATACATGACATATGAGATTTTCACTCTGCAGCCGAGTGTGCGCTGATATGAAACTTCCTGGCAGATTAAAACTGTGTGCCGGACCGAGACTCGAACTCCGGACCTTTGCCTTTTGCGGGCGAGTGCTCTACCAATTGAGCTACCGAAGCACGACTCACACCCCGTCCTCACAGCTTTACTTCTGCCAGGAAGTTTCACATCAGCGCACACTCCGCTGCATAGTGAAAATCTCATTCTGGAAACATCCCCCAGGCTGTGGCTAAGCTATGTCTCCGCAATATCCTTTCTTTCAGGAATGCTAGTTCTGCAAGGTTCGCAGGAGAGCTTCTGTAAAGTTTGGAAGGTAGGAGATGAGGTACTGGCAGAAGTAAAGCTGTGAGGATGGGGCGTGAGTCGTGCTTGGGTAGCTCAGTTGGTAGAGCACTTGCCTGCGAAAGGCAAAGGTCTCGAGTTTGAGTCTCGGTCCGGCACACAGTTTTAATCTACCAGGAAGTTTCACATCAGCGCACACTCGGCTGCAGAGTGAAAATCTCATTCTGGAAACATCCCGCAGGCTGTGGCTAAGCCATGTCTCCGCAATATCCTTTCTTTCAGGAGTGCTAGTTCTGCAAGGTTCGCAGGAGAGCTTCTGTGAAGTTTGGAAGGTAAGAGACGAGGTACTGGCAGAAGTAACGTTGTGAGGCTGGGGCGTAAGTCGTGCTCGGGTAGCTCAGATAGTAGAGCACTTGCCCGCGAATGGCAAAGGTCCCGAGTTCGAGACTCGGTCCGGCACACAGTTTTAATCTGCCAGGAAGTTTCAATACATGACGTGTCTAGAGTAGTCAGATACGTAGCTCCACAATCTTAAATCTGACTAAGAACGCAGATAACAATCTAGGTCTAACGATAACAATGAACCGACACAACGAACAATAGATGACCTCCAGATAGTGCTTGCTCAGCAATGGAGGCCCAACGGTGTCATTCACAATATGGGGAGTCATTCCGAAAGGGCGCCACAGCTCTTATTGAAATTTTTGTGCCAGTAATCGGGTAATTACACCAATATTGTGAGTCTTTAAACTCCGTTTACATATCATTGTACCCTTATCACTGTCCAACATGTCAAGACTTTCTCAGATCCCTTTCTCGTTGATACCTTACGTAGTTAGTTGTCTTGACTGAAGGTATACTTCTTATAGAAAATAAATACAAATGTGGTATGACATCTCACACAGTCCCCGCTATCTACGTGGGAAAAGTTTTCTTTATTTGTACTCTCACAACATCTTCGCTTGAAAGCTATGACTGGTATATAGTAAAGATAGCTGACTCATTTCCAAAAAAATGGTTCAAATGGCTCTGAGCACTATGGGACTTAACATCTATGGTCATCAGTCCCCTAGAACTTAGAACTACTTAAACCTAACTAACCTAAGGACATCACACAACACCCAGACATCACGAGGCAGAGAAAATCCCTGACCCCGCCGGGAATCGAACCCGGGAACCCGGACGTGGGAAGCGAGAACGCTACCGCACGTCCACGAGCTGCGGACCTCATTTTCATGACTGGGATGAATATATAAAGTGTATTTTTTTTGTTCAAGTAGTGGATGAAGATAACAGAGAGACAGCTTGCCCACTAACTTAGATGTAGATGTAACATGAGAACTTTGCACGAGGTTCCAACTTAAAATGAACACATTTTATAAAAAAAATAATTAAGATATGTAAATGTAGAGTTCCATTTCTGCTCCTTGTAATGCCAGACAAGACTGTCATAACTCATGATATGAGAAATATTTCACGTAAAAGCACTATGTGACTGACCTGAAGATCACGCCGAAGTCTGCCGAAACCGGTTGTTGTACACAAATAAATATTTATGCGATCTTGGCTTTAGAAAGTTTTTAAAAGGAGAAGGTTGTTTTGGGAACTCGGTGTCAAATACATCTGGCTCTTTTGCATTGGTACTGAGACTGTCGCCGAGCTTTATGTTCCCTTCCTTGGCTTATGCTCTCATTCCATGAAATACTGCAGAGAGATTTGAAGATGTGTGCCACTATAATGACAGAATGCATGGTAATCAATAACTTTAGGAGACAGGTTATATCTTAAGGTAACATCACGTTATATCTTTTTACGAAACTGATCCATGGTAAGACGTCTTCTTTGTTCTATTTTTGATATACGATCTTTGGGTTTTTAAAGTCATTGGCTCAAATGGCTCTGAGCACTATGGGACTCAACTGCTGAGGTCATTAGTCCCCTAGAACTTAGAACTAGTTAAACCTAATTAACCTAAGGACATCACAAACATCCATGCCCGAGGCAGGATTCGAACCTGCGACCGTAGCGGTCTTGCGGTTCCAGACTGCAGCGCCTTTAACCGCACGGCCACTTCGGCCGGCTTTAAAGTCATTCTGCGGTGGAATAATTCATCAGACATGATACATAAGGTTTTGTTAAAACTCTATTGTTACCTCAGTAGCAATGCATAGCGTTTGGTATGATTGTTGTAATATTCCTATACTTGCGAAAGGCCGAAAGAGAGAAGTTCAAATGGTTCAAATGGCTCTGAGCACTATGGGACTTAACATCTATGGTCATGAGTCCCCTAGAACTTAGAACTACTTAACTAACCTAAGGACAGCACACAACACCCAGCCATCACGAGGCAGAGAAAATCCCTGACCCCGCCGGGAATCGAACCCGGGAACCCGGGCGTGGGAAGCGAGGACGCTACCGCACGACCACGAGATGCGGGCAGAGAGAAGTAAGGATTCATCTCATACGACCTTACGAGCCATAAAGGAAAAGCAGGAGGGATCTCAGGCTTGTTGTTGGCTAACAGATGGCTGGCAGTGAGCAATGGCACAGTCAGAACTCTCTCCAGCGGCCATAAAACGTAACAAGCCCACAGGGCACTGTGAGAAGCTTAATGCAGAATGTCTGAAGAATATTTGAAACGTGCTACATCAGGGTGAGAGTCCAGTGCCGTAACTACTGTGGCACTTCGTTCAGTGATTTTTCTTTTTTTCGCGCTTATCTGCTCACGAGGACGTTACAATGCCCAAGAGTCTAGACCTCTTATACAGAAGTAAAATAGATGCTCATATATTGACGAGTGCTCCTAAAGTAATTGCTATTCAACTTGCATTCAGAAATCCCTCGTGAACCTCGGTCTTCAGTTAAGTTCACCGGTAAGTAACTAATGTACTGCAGTGACTTGACCTAGGCGACCTCGTCACAAGTAGCTGCGCTGTATCACGTGGTACCACTGTTTGGGAAATGCCAAGTTCACTGAGCAGGAGCTGTGTCACAGCGGTTAAGATTCTTCACTTGCTTTTGGAAGAAATGTAGTTCAAATAGCCGTAGGATATCTCTAATGCATTTCCTTGACAATTCTAAATCACTTCATTTTAACATTAATATGGTTCCTTTCATAACGAAATAATTTGCTTGTTCCTTCTCTAACGAGTTAACTTTTCATTTTCAATGTTTTTACGGGTATTCTAAACTTCTGAGCTCCCTTCTGTCCAACTTTCACTACTTCCTCAAGTTATTTTTTCTCGAATTAGAAGTGTTTATCTTATTACATGAGGCACGAGATCGCTTATGCATTTGCATATTATGCCACGCTTGTTTTACGTTATTAGTGATTCCGCCTGTTAAAAAGAGATACATTCATGTAATCGACGCAGAACTCGTGTTGTAGCTGAACAGTGGATTCACTGGAAAAAACAACACCAAGTATTTGGTCTTCTTCCACGAACAGCATCAATTTACTAGAAATAACATGCACTGCTGCTGAAATTTGAAACTTTGAACGTGTTGCTATGAAATAATGTGCAGGTTGGTTCAAATGGCTCTGAGCACTATGGGACTCAACTTCTGAGGTCATTAGTCCCCTAGAACTTAGAACTAGTTAAACCTAACTAACCTAAGGACATCACACACATCCATGCCCGAGGCAGGATTCGACCCTGCGACCGTAGTGGTCTCGCGGTTCCAGACTGCAGCGCCTAGAACCGCACGGCCACTTCGGCCGGCTAATGTGCAGGAACAACTTCTTTTGAAAGAAATGCGAATGCGATTAGACTTCATCTGCACAATTGATAAGTGACAATGAAAAATTTTGCCGAACCAGGACTTGAATCCACAGATTCCCCTCATTGTGAAAGGTCGCCTTAACCACTTCAGCTATCTAAGAACAGGGCCGACCCAAACTTACATATGTCACTGTCTGCCTACGTCCTGCACTCGTACTCTGCGTGCGTGTGTGAAGGGTATTGCGTAACACACTGTATAACACACTGCAAACAGTATTTCATGCCTAGACAAGGCCGTCATAGTAACAATAAAAATTTCTCCGTGTGCGGGAAGCACGGAAACGGTGCGAGTGCAGAACGTGGACACACAGTGAAATGTGGAAGTTTGGGCTGCTCCTAGAGGCGTGCTCGGGTAGCCGAAGTTACTAACGTGACCACCAGCAATAAGTGGAAAATTTTGACTGGAGTCCCAGTCTAGCACAAATTTTCATTTTCAGTAATCAGTTGTAGAGACGAAGTCCAATCGCATCCGCAATTGCCAATACCTTTTTCCATTTCAAAATGGTTCAAATGGCTCTGAGCACTATGGGACTTAACATCTGACGTCATCAGTCCCCTAGAACTTAGAACTACTTAAACCTAACTAACCTAAGGACATCACACACATCCAAGCCCGAGACAGGATTCGAAACTGCGACCGTACTAGTCGCGCGGTTCCGGACTGAAGCGCCCAGAACCGCTCGGTCACCTCGGCCGGCGCTGTGTAATACAGACACTGTGAATAGTAATCTAGTAGTAATAATTTCTTGGCAGTAAATCTATTTTGTAAAAAAGTAGATTAACTTCTCCTATACGCAACACCGCCAACTTCTCCTCTGAAGTGCCATACGTGTGGTGTAATAAATAAATACGCATTCCATAGCTTCTGTTTCAAAACAACGTCAGCTGCACCGCACGTTCCGAAGCAAATTGTGGGGCATAACTGCGGCCGAGGCCGTAAAGCAGGTGCACTCTGGTTCGGCGCGGCCGCTACTGCAGAGCCGCCAGCGCGTCGCGATGGCAACGGAACCCCATAACATCACGACCGCTGGGTTTTACGATATTGCCCTGCGGTAAACCCACCGAAATGTGTTTCCACTCTGACTACAACATTGTTTCATGAGCCTAAATCGCTGATGTGACCGGGAGTGAGTCCGCAGCTCGTGGTCGTGCGGTAGCGTTCTCGCTTCCCGCACCCGGGTTCCCGGGTTCGATTCCCGGTGGGGTCAGGGATTTTCTCTGCCTCTTGATGACTGCGTGTTGTGTGCTGTCCTTAGGTTAGTTAGGTTTAAGTAGTTCTAAGTTCTAGGGACTGATGACCATAGATGTTAAGTCCCATAGTGCTCAGAGCCATTTGAACCATTTTGACCGGGAGTGACACTAAAGCTTTTACGCAGCTCTATTCTTTTCACTGCAACAGTGTCCGCCCCGATAGCTGAGTGGTCAACGTGACGGTTGCCGTTCTAAGGGCCCGGGTTCGATTCCCGTCTCAGGGACTGGGTGTTGTGTTGCCTTCATCATCATTTCATCCCCATCTGGCGCGCAGGTCGCCCAATGTGGTGTCGACTGTAATAAGACCTGCACCAAAGCGGCCGGACTTGCCCCGCAAGGGGCCTCTCAGCCAATGACGCCATACCCTCATTTCCATTACTGCAACAGTATTTGTCAATCGACGAAAGACATTAGTTTCTGAGGAGCAGCAGTCGTTTCAGGTTTTTTTGTAAGCCACAAATTTTCCGAACACTGTCGAATCATAGTTTCGTCAGTTGACTTTTAGAGTGTGTAGCACGTGTGCTGGGGAAGCAGTTGTTCAAAGGAGCTTACAGGATGCGTACCCCCATTTCATGAAATGACAAAATATATAACAGAGAAAGGAAACGAGCTGAAAAAAGCGGCAGGGGCTATAGCTAAGGATGAAGTAGTGACCTATCCATGTGCTTCAGTGGGGAAAAGGTCAGATAACTAGTCCACCATTGTGAATTACTGATGCGCAGGTAGTCGCTCTATATGTCTGGGGTGATCTTCAACTATGATGATGTATGGAGAGGCAGTCTGTGGGAGACAACTGTACCTTCGGCACAGTTTCAGCTGCCTTGTGAGTTCCTGTGGCGCCTGCGACTCCTGTTTGGAGGTGACTGTTGAGCATCCTCCATGTCGTGGTCACCAGATACAGTGGCTGTCGTTCTTGAGGCTTTTGTTTATAGCAGATTCAATCCATTCTTAGAAAAGGCAACTAACTCAGAAAAAAAAGACGTAACTGTGATCTCTTTTTCGTCGCTACTATATATATTACATTTTAGTGCAATTAATGTTACACGCTGCTCAACGGAATTAATACAGAAGCGTTATTCCTTTTTTGAAAACTTCCTCCAATCGATTAACAAAAACAACTAACAATAATTCACAGTTAAAAAGAGTATCTACATTATATAAAGGAGCTCGTCCTCTTAACATCTTTGGCCTGTGCAGCATATTCAACAGCAGCGATCTATGTTATCCAGTGGACGAACCCCATTCGACGCTAGTTCGCTTTAACACGATAAAAAAAATTAAAGATAAAAATAAAAAATAAAAAACACAAACCATGGCCTGTGAAAAAAATTGAATAGATTAAATAACAGTCCATTAAAACAAAATGTGTAGCAAAGTTAAGACACTGCCAGCAGCCAGATTGCACACTATGGTGTCAATAATTTTGTGGCCGCATCTGTCCAAGTGACCCATGCAGAAACTAGAATCTCTCCAATTACCATATTTATATAAGGTTTATAACTGAAACAACAACCAGTCGTAAGTATCGTTTAAAAAGTTTTATTTGAATCAAACCATGAACGGTTTCGGGTTTCTGATAAATCCATCTTCAGATGGTTGTTACAGGTTTCGTTGTTTTCTTGCTGTGGTCTTGTTTTGTATTGGTTACTGGATTGTTGCACTGGGATAGATAGAAAGTTTTTTGTTCACTATTTGGTAAAATTTACTTGAGATTTTGTTTACCTGTATCAAAACATTTATTAAAGTGTTATAAAGTTATTAAATCTCCAAATGTGGTGAAAACTGACTTCGTGCATGATTCTGTGTAACGAAATCACCCTGTGCTTTTGTTATGAATTTTAAAATCTACATATTTTGTGGACGTGAGCTATGTGTGTGCTGTTCAGTTCACTTGAAAATACTGCACACCACATCCCTTTCTTTCTGAAGGCAGCACACGCGATAAACATTTACAAAATGCGACCCAGCTTCATGTGAGTAACATGAAGAATATTTTCAAAGACATTACAGTGGTGAATATGTTAGGTTACCGATGCTGTGAAGAATATATGAGTGTTGTGAAAATATGTCTTTGCTAGTGCAATGGAATTAATTCAAAACTCGAAAAGAGAAATAAAATTATTTGCAATAACTTCTAATATGCTGAATACTTAGGATTACTCATACAAAGGTTAGGAACACTAACAAACATTGTGTACATTACATAAGCACAATTAAATACGTTTTCTACTATAGTGATGAAGATAAGTTTAAACATTGAATGCTTTAATACTTCAGACTAGGAATATCATTTAAATTTGCATAACAATAAAGGCTTAAATATTTTATATTGCGTTCAAACAAGATGGATAAAAAACATTTTTGTGAAACAACTTTTAAAGTACTACGGCCAGCTTGAACTTTGAGAATATTACGTTGCCTTATACGGTAAGAACACCACGTAGAAATTATTTAGGAAGGAGATGTTGGATGACTCTGTCCTTCCATTCAGAATGGGGTCAGGGAAGGTGTTTTTATGTCGATGACTCTCAATCTCCTCTAAGAGATTCATTTTGCCACCTTTATCTGTAAGGTCTAAGATCTGCTGGCTGTTTTCTATATTTTTTTATTGTGTCATTATTTTCTGGAAGATGGATGGCAAAGGCTGATTTGCTTAAGTTCGTCGAAATCAGTCATAATTTGATGCAAATAAACATTTTTAAAACATACTTTTGGCTGGTTGCTGTTTCCATTATAAACCTTATAGTATTACAGCGCAGTTCACAAAATTTCAATTTTCGACAAAATAGCAGCATAGTCCAGCAAAACCTATTGTGAAGCTGACTCTGTGGTGGAAGGGTTTTTACTCATCCTGAAGCTTGTGGCTTGACAGAAAAGATTTGGCTTTTTCGTCAAACTTCGAAACAAGATGCTGCTAATTGTTGCCTGGTATACTTTTTCGGTGCACATGATGTTTGCCTGATAGCAAGAATGACTGGTAGCGTGTCATGCTATAAACGCCGGAGAACGTTCACTTTGGAACAAACACTTACGCAGTTTCAGACCAAACCTTTCTAACTGCAGCGTGGTGCATGCTTTTTGAAACTTCCTGGCAGTTTAAACTTTCGTGTTGGACCAGGATTCGAGCTGAGAATCTTGAGTTAGTTGGGCAATGCTCTTGCCAACTGAGCTACCCAGGCATGGCTTCCGACCCTCCCTCGCAGCTTTACTTCTGGCAGTTCCTCTCTGTTCCTGTCTACATAGCTTAGTTAGTGGTAGCGCTGACCATGAAAGGCAAGGGTCTGGTTCGAGACCCAGTTCGCCACAGAGTTTTGATCTGCCAATAGGGTCCACTAGAGGAAATTTCTCATTGCAGTCCCTATGCTTCCATTTGAATGCACTAAACCCCCTCTGAATAGCTTCCGACGTGTTGGGGATTCCAAACATTCAAGCAGGAACAAGCAATGGAACGCACTATAGATCGGCTCAGGAACGATGGCCGTTCACGCAGGTCGAAACAAGGATGAAGACTGCATTGTTGTCGGTTCCAGGTGACAGGTGCGTTAAGTGTACACACGCGCTTTGCGTCTGACGAAAGCGTTTATCCCGTAAATTATGCCTCTCGGTTGCTTGTGCAGAATTTGTCGCTCACCACCACTACGAGGTGTAACAACTCGCAAGAAATGACACAAAAATTCATAAATAAATCGCTAAGATTGCGTATAAGTCTCGCTTTGCGTACAAAATTCACAGCAGAGCGCACGAAACACTACTAAACACTAATTGGCTGTCGAAGAACGCGTGACGTAGGCGCGCAGAACAAGCTTAAGCTCGACGCAGACTATAGTGCGGACTACTCCACTGATGAGCTGCACGTTCCTAGAATACTCCCAATGAGCCGAAGTCGACCATTCGTCACCCTACTGTCAGTATTACTTGCTCGTTCCATTTCATACCGCTTTGCAACGTTACGACTAGACATTTAATTGACGTGACTGTGTCAAGCTGCACCCACACTTCAAAGTTAACGCTTTTGGGAAAGGACGAAACTATCCAAGAGGGTAATTCGCCTTGCCAGAAGTTTATCAACGTTAGAAATTCCTGGATCTCCACTTAATTGAAACTCTCTGGAGCCACTTCTAACGGCAAGTTCGCTAGGTGAAGGTCCCCACCACTTCCCTCCCCTACCTCTCCTTACTTCACAAATCTCTCAGACGCTAAGGGGAGCACTACAGGAGGTATGCGTTCAGGTACACGTGGAGATTTAACATCACCTGAACGAGCTTCTTCCACCTTGTGATATCAATGCCGCAAAACGACGATTACTCTGAATACTAATAACGCTGGATCGACAATGTATTCAGAAACTTACGATACATGTCTATGAAATATATCTTGGGTTTGCATGCCACACAACATGCCACTTATTCAAATAATTAAGAAAGGTTCTAGTCAAATTGACGAATACGATAATTTTCTGAGGATGGTATTGCATTTTTATAACAAGTTACAGATCGGTAGCAGAAACTACCCTTTTTGGTATAACGCCACCAAGGAACAGACTACTGTGATGTACAGTGAAACCGAGTCGTCTTTACAGGTGAGCTACACACGCACACCTTAATAGTTTTTTAAACGTTTTATAAATTAAGCAAAGCAGCTGTTTATTTGTTTTTAATAAAGTAATGAGGTAATAATATAGTGACGATATAATGAAGCATAATAGAATTTGTGAAACATAAGCAATGAAAAACATCATGTGAAGTAGCGTCGGCTAGGGAACCTGACGCTGCAATAGCTTGTTTCGCACTCCCCTGGTTAAAACTGTTTGTTATCAAAGGAATTTTTTAGATTAAAAGGCTTATATTAACTCTGTATATAAAATATAGTTTTTTCTGTGGTGAAACATCGGTACTGACTTTGGTAACGTTTAGCATTGTTTGTGTAAAATGTAGACTAAAATGTTTTGCTAATTAAATAACTACAACAACTGAAAAATATCATGAATGTTTTGACATTATCAAACACTAGTAAAGTAGTAATTTTGGGAAATGTACGTAACATTCTGAAAACTATACTGAAATATTTCTTTTGGGTTAAGTGAAGTGAGTACTGTGCTTTGAGCAAATGTACAGGGTAGTATGATATAGTTTCCATGCCCTTAACTGAAGTTACCATCTACTATACTGTAACATAATATTAATATGTGATAACTTGCGTAACGGAATTTTCTTTAGCATGTTTTATTCTAGGTTTAGAACAAGATATACCTTTTTAGCTAATGTAGGCCATTTTGTATCTATTTTTTATGTATCTGTCTGCTTAGCATGACATTGACGTTATACATTGGAATTGAATTCAACGCCTGGACAGTGTTAGGCTGTGATCAGAAGTTCGTAGCGTAATTCAACCAATTGTCTCAAGGAAGCTTGTGAGTCAGAAGTTTGGAAAGAGTATTTTTGTACGTTTTTGTAAACGGTTGGAAACCTTGTTTCTGCTCTGAAGCACCTGGTGAATATACATACATAAAAGTAATGTATGAAATGTATATTCTGCAATTTATAGCACTGACCAATTTTAGTATGTATCTCATTTCGTTTTTTAAATGCTGTCATAACTGTTGTTAGATTGTGAACATTGATTACAAATTTTTGGTACTTTAATTTTTGTGTGCAAAATTACATACAATACAAATTAATTCATGATTTACGAAAATTTTACGTTTTGTGATTTATGTTGAAATACACACATCAAAGAAAGTTTTACGCCACCTCACTTCCGAGAGTTCCGGAATCTGTACAGAAAACTAGAATAGAGATCAACATAAACATCATTTCCGCCCTTTTCATTGCTAATGAAAACCACACATTGCGTCTTGTACCACCATACAGTGAGACTTTCAGAGGTGGTGGTTCACATTGCTGTACACACCGGTACATCCAGTACCCAGCAGCACGTCCTCTTGCATTGATGCATGCCTGTATTCGTCGTGGCATACTATCCACAAGTTCATCAAGGCACTGTTGGTCCCGATTTTCCCACTTCTCAACGGCGATTCGGCGTAGATCCCTCTGAGTGGCTGGTGGGTCATGTCGCCCATAAACAAACCTTTTCAGTCTATCCCAGGCATGTTCGATAGAGGTAATGTCTGGAGAACATGCTCGTCACTCTAGTCGTGCGATGTCGTTATCCTGAAGGAAGTCATTCGCAAGATGTGCACGACGTGGGCACGAATTGTCGTCCATGAAGACGAATGCCTCGCCAATATACTGCTGATATGGTTGCACTATCGGTCGGAGGATGGCATTCACGTATTATACAGCCGTTATGGTGCCTTCCATGACTACTAGAGGCGTACGTCGGCCCCACATAATGCCACCCTAAAATATCAGGGAACCTCCACTTTGCTGCACTCTCTGGACAGTTTGTCTAAGGCGTTCAGCCAGACCGGGTTGCCTCCAAACACGTCTCCGACGGCTGTGTGGTTGAAGGCATATGCGTCACTCATCGGTGAAGAGAACGTGATGCCAATCCTGAGAGGACCATTCGCCATGTTGTTGGGCCCATGTGTACCGCACTGCATGGTGTCGTTGTTGCAAAGATGGACCTCGCCAAGGCCGTCGGGAGTTAAGTTGCGCATCATGGAGCCTATTGCGTACAATTTGAGTTGTAACACGACGTCCTGTGGCTGCACGAAAAGCATTATTCAACATGGTGGCGTTGCTGTCAGGGTTCCTCCGTGTCATAATCCGTAGGTACCAGTCATCCACTGCATTAGTAGCCTTTCAGCAGCCTGAGCGAGGCATGTCATCAACAGTTCCTGTCTGCCTCGATCTCCTACATGTTCGAACAACATCGCTTTGTTTCACTCCGAGACGCCTGGAAAATTCCCTCGTTGAGAGCCCTTCCTGGCTCAAAGTAACAATGCGGATGCGATCGGACCGCGGTATTGATCGTCTAGGCGCGGTCGAACTACAGACAACATGATCGTGTACCTTCTTCCTTGAGAAATGACTGGAACTGGTCAGCTCTCGGACCCCCTCCGTCTAATAGGCGCTGCTCATGCGTGGTTGTTTACATCTTTGGGCGGGTTTAGTTACATCTCTGAACAGTCAAAGGGACTGTGTCTGTGATACGATATCCACAGTCAACGTCTATTTTCAGGAGTTTTGGGTACCGGAGTGATACAAAACTTTTTTGGATTTGTGTAGCTCTAACTAACTGTCTCGAATTAGGTTATGTAATCAGTTTTTGTTAACATATGTCTATGTAACACAAAGGGGGGAGAGGTATGTGGTTTAGATTATGTTTTCGAGCTCTGCTAATATCTAATGTTTTTTCTTTTCTCTAATTTTCTGCTGTACTTTCAATACTCTTATTTAAGTAATATGTGGTATATGTAGTGATATTCAAAAAGCGTAATTAAGCTTTCCTCGTTTAAATGTACTGCTCGGACACTTCTTTTGGCTAAGCTGACTCCAGGAGTAACATTACTGTGGCTACGGAGCATGTTAATTAAAAGTTACTGCTAATTAAAATTAGCATTACATTTCGACACATGTAAGGCTTTGTGAGTTAATCAGCGTAATTCCATATGACACATGTCATCCGAAAGATAAGCATTCCTACTTTCCAGTAACATTTTAAATTGCAAAAATTTCAGAACCATGCCAACGTCGATTGCAAATTTTTCACAACTATTGTTAGATTCTGTACTTCAGTTACATTCTTTTGTTACTTTAATTTTTCTATGCAAAATATGATATCAACTCATGAATTATTAATTTCATGTAATTTGCCTTAATTTTCTGTATGGCGCTCAATAATGGTAACAAGGGGATTCACATTCCGTAAGAGTAATAGCGTGAATGTATTTTTCTAAATTTCTGACCAGCAAAATTTTTAATAAGCCAAAGCCACATTAGTTCTTGTAATTCATCCAAAACAGTAAAATACAGCCTTTGCGTTTTTCAAGGCATAACGTAGTTTACGAAATAGCACTTTATTCTTACGCCGGTCTGTAAGTATTCGGTCGTCCCCCAAAACCAACAGTTCGCGGTTAGATTTTTGTAGGGTGCAGTCTCGGTATTGGCTCACGTCACAGTCGATCACGTATGTAGGTGAAAGTACGCGCACCAACATCTGCGAAACTGAAGAACTCCAATGCTAAATAACTTTCGAATGATTTATGTAACCTAAATTAATGAACATTGTAAGTGAATTGTGTTGTGATTAACAAGTGATGTGAAAGGTCGTTGTCATCGAAAAAATGAGTACTGCAGTGGTAATGCTCATTATGGACTGAATTAAATGAAATACCAAAGTGTGATCCAATATAACAAACTTCTACAGTTTCGTGCTATGTGCAAACTCCGTCTTTGTCGAGTAACTGTGAACTGTATTTTGGGCCACATTGAAATAATTCACTTCATCACTGTAATTGCAGGTGCTGATCTGGTTCTGCGCGCTAATAAGTTTATATAATTGACTAGGTTAGCACCCGCTGCTTCGATTTCGTTTGAGTTTTAATTACAACACAAATAATTTAACAGACATACATTAGGCCTAATGAAAAATTAATGAACCAGAATGAAAAATGCTCCTATCCTAGCACAGAAAATTCGAATATGTCTCGTGCAGAGATAAGGACGTAGAAGAGGTGAACTTATCTGGTAACTTCAAAAATATTTAAATCAAAACATCCATCCCCAAAAATGCTATACCTGCCAGAATATTTTTTTTTTAGCAATTACATGTTTGCGCTTCAGTCACATAATATATTACATATTGCTTACTATGGGTGGCGAATTTGTTTTTGGGAACAGGATCAGGGACTTCAGACTGTAAATTGCAAGATGCAGGTGTGCCAACACCTTGAAGTTAAGAGAGCTCACTGAGCTGGGGATGTAGTGTTGACCCGTAAAAAATCGCAAATGTCAACATGTCTGACTTTACCTACAACATACTCGCCTTTTTCTGCTACGATAAGATCAATTTTCAATCGAGTTCCGAGCTTTCACTCCACCATAATTTTGAAATTAGACCGCTACAGATTGGCTACCGATGTAGATATTTGCTTGCTTGGCCGTCGGCTGATCCCTGTATGTTTCCTTTTTTTATTACCTTTGGAACCAAGTTGCTTATATCTTGGCAACGGATAAAACTTTCACAAAACAGGACGACCATTAATTACATGTGTTCGACTATTTTCTTGCACAATTTAAACCGATTAACGCAAGTGGTTCGCGTACAAAATTCACAAAAACGTGTTTTTGCACGTAAAATCGGAATGAAGCTGTATTATTCAAAGCGAATCATCAGCTTCATAGTAAGAATGCATTTTTTTATTTGTTTGATTCATTTTAAAGTTTCCACTCGTTCAATTCACGTAAGAATAAATTTTAAGCGTTACATTTATCTCGACAATAGATAAAGATCATTAGATAAAAAAAATAAGTTTGACTTTATCCCTTAACACAATTTCGAGCAACGTTTTAACCGATTTGTACATTTTTAAAGTATAGGAGTGACGCACTCAAAAAGCCTTCCAGAAAAACGCATTTATTGTACGCAAAATCCAAACGAAACAAGATTTTTCAAACGGTTAAAACTTATCTTAGACCAAGGACCGATACCGGTGGACCATATTTGAACCATCTTTGTCGCTCCAGGCGGGAGTTACTTAAGGGTGACTCTTTTTGCACGTACAATCCGAACAGGAGTCAATGTTTTTGCACGTGAAATTCAAGCGGTGCACATATAAATGGCACAAACATTAATTTCAGCGTAATTATAATCTTTTTCAAAAGGAATTAATCTATTTGCACAATATGCCTGGGCGCCAGCTCCAATTGGCCGTTCAAACCTTGCTCAGCATACTGTAACATAGCTACAATGATACAGATGTTCAAATGGCTCTGAGCACTATGGGACTCAACTGCTGTGGTCATCAGTCCCCTAGAACTTAGAACTACTTAAACCTAACTAACCTAAGGACACCACACACATCCATGCCCGAGGCTGGATTCGAACCTGCGACCGGAGCAGCAGCGAGGCTCCGGACAGGAGCGCCTAGAACTGCACGGCCACCGCGGCCGGCGATACAGATGTTCCACTGACTATACTAACGGCAGCTGGTCCAAGCCAAAACAAAACTTTTCACCCCAGGTTCCTAGCTTAAATAGAAACCTAGCAGCCAGGAGCCTTTCGCGTAGTAACGATTACAGAGACATTTCTTTTTCTGGATTGTTAAATCGTTTTCTTTGATTTACCTCCCAAATTGCGCTAACTTCCTAGCTTTTCATCCCAAGTAAGACCACAGAAGCATGGTCTTTTCGGAACTGATATCTGACCAAAAAGCGATTCACGTAGCTGGAGTCGAAAGTTTTTGTTAATTCTGCATTTTGCGTACTTACCGTGATATTTCATCGCTTAAACAACTATTTTTGTATTTCTAAACGAGAAGTCAAACACCAATTTTTATAGATTTAGCTTTTAAACTTTTGGTATAACGAAATATTTTGACAAAAATTTTCGTCCACTACTTCACCTCCTTAGAGGTTGAATTTCCAAGAAAACTGAGAAACGTGTTCTTTTTTGTTTCCAACCGAAAAGTCAAATACCAATTTTCATTATTGTAACTGAAAAATGCTTTAATCACGATTTATTTTCAGAAGAAGTTTCAACCATTATTTCACCCACTTAGAAGCTGAATTTCCGAAAATGTTGAAATGTACTTTTTGATTTCTGGCCGAGAAACCAAATAACAGTTTTCGTAGTTCTAGCTTCAAAACTGGCAAACAAAAAAACCTTTCATCCCCTGTTTCACCCCATTAGGGTTGGAATTTCTAAAAATCCCTCGATACCAACGGTGTAAGATCAACACTCTCTCACAAGTTCTATTCTCAGCGGTTTGGGCGGGGCGATGGTGAGTCAGTAAATAAGGGACGTCGTTTCCATTTATATGTAAAACTGGTCACCGTTCTTAATAGTTGAACGAAATCTCTGTATATAAAAGGCAATGTCTCTACTGACTGACGGACTCACCATCGCCCAGCACAAACCACCAAGGAAAGAAACTTGAAATTCGCAGGAAGTGTTGATCTGATGGTGTAGGCGTCGTTTAAGAGGGGATTTTTCGAAATTTCATCCGTAAGAAGGTGAAACAGGGTTTTTTGAAAAAAATCGCTATTAAGGCAATTTCTACGTAACGCCTAAGCATACTGGCATTTGGTTTATACGTTTTTCAACGTTTTTGGAAATTTAACACTATGGGAGATGAAATAGAGCGTGAATGCTTTTTTTGAAAATTTATCGTTATTAAAGAACTACCGAAGTATTTTAAAGCTATATATATGAACATAGGTATTTGATTTCCCGGTTGGAAATAAAAAATACGTGTTTGAGACGTTTTGGAAATTCAAACCCTAAGGGAATGAAATAGAGGATGAAAATTCTTAAGAAAATATTTGGTTACAGTAAAAACAATTTAAAGCTAAATCTATGAAAACTGCTGTTTCACTCCTCGGTTAGATATAAAGATATGTTTGTTAGGAGATGAAAGTTGGTATGGAAATATCTCCACAGGAACGCAAAAAGACATGATTAAGGAAATTTGGACTCCAGCTATCAGAATCGCTTTTTGGTCAGAAGTACATTCGAAAAAGACCTTGCTTCTATGGCCTTAATTAGTGTGAACAGCTTAGAAGCTATTGCAATTTTGAATAACATAACAATTCATTAAATAGAAACAAAAAAATCTCTGCAGGCCATACAACGAGCACTAAGCTGTTGAAGAATAAATG
This sequence comes from Schistocerca cancellata, assembly GCF_023864275.1. Lineage (NCBI taxonomy): Eukaryota > Metazoa > Arthropoda > Insecta > Orthoptera > Acrididae > Schistocerca > Schistocerca cancellata. The sequence continues at coordinate 390,944,593 of NC_064627.1, forward strand.
TGTGTATGTCTACGAAATCTAAAGTTTGGAGTCCTGTGCGTTTTTGACCAGACACCATCTAACACACATTTAGATTCTCAGCTTTGTGGTGACAGAGAGCGGTGTCACCGCGGAGAGCGTATAAAACCAGGTCAGTATCGGTACATGGACCACTAAAGGTCTTCCCTGAGGGAGTCAATGGACCGAAAGGAATGCCACGCTTTCTTTTAACGCCTTACCTTGTACCGTTGCCATCCAGTCCTGCTTGAGGATTAACAGTGAGGGGTTGTAATTTGGCCAGCGTGGATGCGTATTTCAGGTGGTCTTCCACATCCCACTAAGCAAATAGCGGGCTGGTACCCACGTCACGCCTCAGTGACACGCTGCACAAATATCTAGAAAACATTCTCCTACTTGAACATAGATTTACTCTAGACGCAGACATATTGGGTACATAGAATCACTCCCGGTGGAAGTGGTGGTTTCGGAAGGGCATCCGTTCACCAGCTACCACCAACATTGCCAAAACTCATGTAAAAACATCGACTGCGTACGAAAAACGGCAAGGAAGAAGAATAAGATCTTCTACCGTTCCATCCATTAAAACAATTCGCATTGACGTATCCGTCAGCGGAAAGTGGGCAAGAATTTGCTTGTGAATGAAATAGTCGTTATCACGTCCGGTAAAGACATCGATTAAACTGATATTCGATAAATAAACCGCTGGACTGCGCGATCCTCCCCCTTCCGCCCCCCCCTCCCCCTGCACCGGTGGTTCGAGTTTTCTCTCGGGCATGGGTGCCTGTGTGTTGTAGGGACCGATGACCTTAGCAGCTTGGTACCTTAGGAATTCACTCACATTTGAACATTTGATAAACAGCTATGGCTATCCAGCTTATATTCGGTACTCAAACACTGCAGAACCTAGTTTCGCTGTTTCAAGTGGAGACATACCGAGTGGAACTTCGGACAGTTCCAATTTCAAAACTCCATGAAAAAAAAAGAAATCACTGACCAGAACGATGTCAAATTTGAAAGGAATATTATCGAAGGAGGAGGAAACGGTGTGGAAAAAAAATATCGACATTTTACGTCTATATGGCACTGTAAGAGGGAGAGTATGAAAAATAAAAGATGCGTAGACACGGCTGTTCCGCAGTTTTTGTCTGAGAATCTCAGCATGAGTATCTCAAAGGAGGATCGCACGCTCCTGGTAAAGTTCTTTTGCAAGAAAGGTGACTGTGGCCAGTAACTCTGAAGAAGTACCGGACTCTCACGGATGCGGAAAAACGCATTGATCCAATGACTGCCAAGAGTCTGGAGAAAATGATTGCAGAATTCGAAAAGATAGTTTCTTTTGAAGTGCAGTGTGGCAGAGGGAGGAACACTGTTAATTCGACGTCAGCAGATGTGGTCACAGCACTGCAGGAGGGATCAAGCAATGGCGTGCGACAATCCAGTGCACAGGCAACTGCCCGAACTTCGAACATGCCTGTGACCCATACAGAATTACCCACGTTCATGAGTTGTTTCATGCTGATCTGCCAGTAAGACAAACGTTTGCTCCAGAATTTCTTACTCGCATCTAAGTGGACAGTGAATGCCCATGGAATATTCTGCCGGTTGACAAAGACCATTTCCGTCTCTAAAGATATGTCAGTACACAGAACTGCAGAATATGGGCGACGGAAAATCCAAACGCATATCAGGAGGTACCATTCAAAGGTAACCGTGTGGTGCGGGCTGGCGACATCGTTTATCGTATGGACATTTTTTTTTAATGACAGTCTTTTGTGCGTCAATTGAAATGCTTCAAAAGCGTGGGTGTGTGAGTAGCACCATTTTCATGGAAGATGGCGCTCCTCCGCACAGCCTGTGCAGGAGCTGCTACAGAGGCACTTTAAAATGCAAGAATTATCAGCCATCATTTCCCTACAGCCTGACCGCCCAGATCATTGATCTTCAGCAGTGTGACTTCCGGTTGGGGGGTTATCTAATAGATGCTGTGTTCAGTACTCCGATTACAAGCGTAGCCGAGCTGAAGGCACGCATTGCGCAAAGCATTCTGGACGTGACCTCTCAGACCCTGCGATCTGTTGTCCAACATGCTGTTTCGCGATTTCAACTTGTGGCAGAAAACGGTGCACATCACACTAAAAGTGTCTTTCACTACTCTGACAATGGTTAGAAATCGATTTAATTTGTGGTTTTTATGCAGTTTTTGGCCTCAAGATAGTTAAAAACCGATTCCGGTATCGATTTTTCTGAGGTTATGTGGCTCAGGACAGTTAAAAACCAATGTCATGGTTGCTTTTAATGCGCGTTCTGGCCTCAGGATGATTAAAAGCGATGTCGTTGTTACTTTTTATGTAGTTTATGGCCTCATGACAAAGAACAATTTTTCCTATCCAGTGGGGTACGACCTTGATGTGGTGGATCGGCGTCCCTAACTCACAGTGACGCAACTATTGATGCCAAACTTGGACGGTCTCGCACATTACACAGAACGATTGGTTCAACGTGCAGCTCACACCAGACTGTATTACTTTGTTCTGTTACTTGTAGTCGATACCATTTACGTTATGAAGCTTACAACGAGCACTATCTAGTAGAGAAAATTTCCGTTACTTTTTTTGTTTCCGTAATGGAACTTTTACCTCGCTCGTTTAGTTCCAGAAGTGGTTGTCCATAATTCTGTTGCTGGCTAAACCAATTTATGGCTTCCTGTAACTTGTATTCCATCGTATCCCTATCTTTTCGGTGCACTGCGTTCCTGGAGAGGTGACTGCCGTGCGTGAGATTGTGTTATATCCACTACTATGCAAAGACAAGTCATTGGTTACCGTTATTACCAAAAACTTCCATAAGTTCTTGACCGATTTCTTTCAAATTTTTCCACAACAGTCTAATGAACATAGAATGTGTTAGCGGTGTAAGTACAGATTTTTTTATTGGTGGCAGCACAGTACTGAATAGCATTATGTCAGTATTTATTTCATTAGCAGAGTAATAATTATTGCTATTAAAGATATTATGTTTTTAAGTTGGATAGTACCTCCAAGTACATGTGGCAACAGCAAGCCAACAGATTTTATTTTCCCCTGGCCAGCAGGTCAGGTGTTGAAGTGTAGACGTGTGGGTGCAAATCGGTTAGTCTATACTGACTGGCGTAGTCTACTTAATGGTGCAGTTACGACCGCCCAGAAAACATCAGGTAGTAAATTACGTGACGTGTGTTGCGGGAAGACTGTTAGACGCAGAGAAAAACAACTAACACACCGATATGGGTATATACACCGATCAGACGAAACATTATGACCACTGCCCGCTACAAGGTTGGATGACTCCTGATGCTGTTACGGGCACATGACGCAGTTACAAAAGCATGTAAGCCAGGCACAGACCGATGGGGGCTTACTGTAGCGAAGATATGCGCTGCGAATGGAGAAATCCACTGAGATAAGCGACTTTGCCAAAGTGCAGCCTATTATTACGCAGAGGCTGTCAACGGATATCTCCGAAACGGCGAAGCTGGTCGAATGTTCGCGTTACTGTCGTGAGCATGTACAGAAAGTGGTAGAAGGGCGGGAAGGGCAGTGAAACTACAACAAGGCGCTAAGTGGCTGGACGTCCTCAACTCTTAACACAACCTGTGGTGCGGAGGCTTGTCTGTTCTGTGAAGTAAGACAGATGGCAAACAGTGCCACCTCTGGCGAAAGAGCACAGTGCTGGTGGGCGCGCATGTGTTTGGGAACACATCATTCAGGGCACATTCTCGAACAAGAGGATTCGCAGCAGACGAAACCTGCCTGTTCACATGTTGCAACTAACGACATCGCTGATTACGATTGTAGTGGGCTCGGGGTCATCTAGATTGGACCGTGTACGTGTCGGCTAGCGGATGAACCACGTTTCTGCTACACCAGATCAATCGTCGTCTCCATGAACGCCGCCAACCAGATGAATGGCTGCTCGAAACGTGCACCACGACACGAAAACAGCCTGGTGCGAGCAGCATTGTGATATGATAGACATTCACCTGCTTTTGCATGGGACCTGTGGTGGCAGTCGAAGACAAAATATCACCGGCGAACCACATGCGTCCCTTCACACTTGATGTCTCCACTGAAGACGTTGTCATCTTTCAGCAATACTGGGTTTCACTAACTACTGCCACCAAAGAATAACTCCGGTAGTATAATAGAAGCTGAAAGGCTTGTGCAACGAAAGTAGCATGGGACAATGGGGGCTATAATATGATGTTGGTGTTTTGTTGCTAAGTGGGGTCGCGTCAGAGATACGAAGGTCAAATTTGTTTTCATAAATGGGATGCTATAGTTTGGTACTTACTTTATGATAGAGGCTAACGAGACAAATCCAGTGATGTGTAAAAGTAAGGTCTTTGAAGGTCAAAGGAGGTCACGAAGGTGGCATTAACGCCCATTTACAGAAGGTGTTCGAAGTGATGACCATTGGCAACAATGCAGTGCTGCAATCTTCCTATCATGGACTGAGTGGTATTCCTTATCACTTCGGCACTTATCTAAGCACATGCTCTGACAATTCTCCCTCTTACACTATGTGATCAAAAGTATCCGGAGCCCGCATCTCGTGGTCGTGCGGTAGCGTTCTCGCTTCCCACGCCCGGGTTCCCGAGTTCGATTCCCGGCGGTGTCAGGGATTTTCTCTGCCTCGTGATGGCTGGGTGTTGTGTGCTGTCCTTAGGTTAGTTAGGTTTAACTAGTTCTAAGTTCTAGGGGACTGATGACCATAGATGTTAAGTCCCATAGTGCTCAGAGCCATTTTTTGAAGTATCCGGACATCCCGAAAAAAATACATTTTTTATATTAGGTGCATTGTGCTGCCACCTGCTGCCAGGTACTCCATATCAGCGACCTTAGTAATCATTAGACATCATTGTTGTTGTTTGTTATTGTGGTCTTCAGTCCATAGACTAGTTTGATGCAGCTCTCAAAGCTACTCTATCCTCTGCAAGCTTCTTCATCTCCCAGTACCTACTGCTACCTAAAACCTTCTGAATCTGCTTACTGTATTCATCTCTTGGTCTCCCTCTACGATTTTTACCCTCCACACTGCCCTCCAATGCTAAATTTGTGATCCCTTGATGCCTCAGAACATGTCCTACAAACCGATCCCTTCTTCTAGTCAAGTTGTGCCACAAACTTCTCTTCTCCCCAATCCCATTCAATACTTCCACATTAGTTACGTGATCTACCCATCTAATCTTCAGCATTCTTCTGTAGCACCACATTTCGAAAGCTTCTATTCTCTTCTTGTCCAAATTAGTTATAGTCCATGTTTCACTTCCATACATGGCTACATTCCATACAAATACTTTCGGAAACGACTTCCTGACACTTAAATCTATACTCGATGTTAACAAATTTCTCTTCTTCAGAAACGCTTTCCTTGCCATTGCCCGTCTACATTTTATATCCTCTCTACTTCGACCATCATCGGTTATTTTGCTCCCCATATAGCAAAACTCCTTTACTACTTTAAGTGTCTCATTTCCTAATCTAATTCCCTCACCATCACCCGACTTAATTCGACTACATTCCATTATCCTCGTTTTGCTTTTGTTGATGTTCATCTTATGTCCTCCTTTCAAGACACTGTCCATCCCGTTCAACTGCTCTTCCAAGTCCTTTGCTGTCTCTGACAGAATTACAATGTCATCGGCGAACCTCAAAGTTTTTATTTCTTCTCCATGGATTTTAATACCTACTCCGAATTTTCCTTTTGATTCCTTCACTGCTTGCTCAATATACAGATTGAATAACATCGGGGAGAGGCTAAAACCCTGTCTCACTTCCTTCCCAACCACTGCTTCCCTTTCATGTCCCTCGACTCTTATAACTACCATCTGGTTTCTGTACAAATTGTAAATAGCTTTTCGCTCCCTGTATTTTACCCCTGCCGCCTTCAGAATTTGAAAGAGAGTATTCCAGTTAACATTGTCAAAAGCTATCTGTAAGTCTACAAATGCTAGAAACGTAGGTTTGCCTTTTCTTCATCTTTCTTCTAAGATAAGTCGTAAGGTCAGTATTGCCTCACGTGTTCCAACATTTCTACGGAATCCAAACTGATCTTCCCCGAGGTCGGCTACTATCAGTTTTTCCATTCGCCTGTAAAGAATTCGCGTTAGTATTTTGCAGCTGTGACTTATTAAACTGATAGTTCGGTGATTTTCACATCTGTCAACACCTGCTTTCTTTGGGGTTGGAATTATTATATTCTTCTTGAAGTCTGAGGGTATTTCGCCTGTCTCATACATCTTGCTCACCAGATGGAAGAGTTTTGTCATGACTGGCTCTCCCGAGGCCATCAGTAGTTCAAGTGGAATGTTGCTACTCCCGGGGCCTTGTTTCGACTCAGGTCTTTCAGTGCTCTGTCAAACTCTTCACGCAGTATCTTATCTCCCATTTCGTCTTCATCTACATCTCTTCCATTTCCATGATATTGTCCTCAAGTACATCACCCTTGTATAAACCCTGTATATACTCCTTCCACCTTTCTGCCTTCCCTTCTTTGCTTAGAACTGGGTTGCCATCTGAGCTCTTGATATTCATACAAGTGGTTCTCTTCTCTCCAAAGGTCTCTTTAATTTTCCTGTAGGCAGTATCTATCTTACCCCTAGTGAGACAAGCCTCTACATCCTTACATTTGTCCTCTAGCCATCCCTGCTTAGCCATTTTGCACTTCCTGTCGATATCATTTTTGAGACGTTTGTATTCCTTTTTGCCTGCTTCATTTACTGCATTTTTATATTTTCTCCTTTCATCAATTAAATTCAATATTTCTTCTGTTACCCAAGGATTTCTACTAGCCCTCGTCATTTTACCTACTTGATCCTCTGCTGCCTTCACTACTTCATCCCTCAGAGCTACCCATTCTTCTTCTACTGTAGTTCTTTCCCCCATTCCTGTCAATTGTTCCCTTATGCTCTCCCTGAAACTCTCTACAACCTCTCGTTCTTTCAGTTTATCCAGGTCCCATCTCCTTAAATTCCCACCTTTTTGCAGTTTCTTCAGTTTCAATCTGCAGTTCATAACCAATAGACTGTGGTCAGAATCCACAGGAAATGTCTTACAATTTAAAACCTGGTTCCTAAATCTCTGTCTTACCATTATATAATCTATCTGATACCTTTTAGTATCTCCAGGATTCTTCCAGGTATACAACCTTCTTTTATGATTCTTGAACCAAGTGTTGGCTATGATTAATTTATGCTCTGTGCAAAATTCTACAAGGTGGCTTCCTCTTTCATTCCTTCCCCCCAATCCATATTCACCTACTGTGTTTCCTTCTCTCCCTTTTCCTAATGACGAATTCCAGTCACCCATGACTATTAAATTTTCGTCTCCCTTCACTACCTGAATAATTTCTTTTATCTCGTCATACATTTCATCTATTTCTTCATCATCTGCAGAGGTAGTTGGCATATAAACTTGTACTACTGTAGTAGGCATGGGCTTTGTGTCTATCTTGGCCACAATAATGCGTTCACTATGCTGTGTGTAGTAGCTAACCCGCACTCCTATTTTTTTATTCATTATTAAACCTACTCCTGCATTACCCCTATTTGATTTTGTATTTATAACCCTGTAATCACCTGACCAGAAGTCTTGTTCCTCCTGCCACCGAACTTCACTAATTCCCACTACATCTAACTTTAACCTATCCATTTCCCTTTTTAAATTTTCTAACCTACCTGCCCGATTAAGGGATCTGACATTCCACGCTCCGATCCGTAGAACGCCAGTTTTCTTTCTCCTGATAACGACGTCCTCCTGAGTAGTCCCCGCCCGGAGATCCGAATGGGGGACTATTTTACCTCCGGAATATTTTACCCAAGAGGACGCCATCATCATTTAAGCATACAGTAGAGCTGCATGTCCTCGGGAAAAAGTACGGCTGTAGTTTCCCCTTGCTTTCAGCCGTTCGCAGTACCAGCACAGCAAGGCCGTTTTGGTTAATGTTACAAGGCCAGATCAGTCAATCATCCAGACTGTTGCCCCTGCAACTACTGAAAAGGCTGCTGCCCCTCTTCAGGAACCACATGTTTGTCTGGCCTCTCAACAGATACCCCCCGTTGTGGTTGCACCTACGGTACGGCCATCTGTATCGCTGAGGCACGCAAGCCTCCCCACCAACAGCAAGGTCCATGGTTTTCAGATGTAATAGTGAAGTGGCAATGTGAAGAGACACGTGCAGCTCAAAAGCGTACAGGCCGACCTTGTCTGTTGACTGTCAGGGACCGCTGACAGTTAAAGAGGGTCGTAATGTGTAATAGGCAGACATCTATCCAGACCATCACACATGAATTCCAAACTGCATCAGGATCCACTGCAAGTATTATAACAGCTAGGTGGGAGGTGAGAAAACTTGGATTTCATAGTCGAACGGCTGCTCATAAGCCACACATCACGCCGGTAAATTCCAAACGACGCCTCGCTTGGTGTAAGGAGCGTGAATATTGGACGATTGAACACTGGGAAAACGTTGTGTGGAGTGACGAATCACGGTACACAATGTGCCGATCCGATGTCAGGGCGTGGGTATGGCGAATGCCCGGTGAACATCATCTGCCAGATTGTGTAGTGGCGACAGTAAAATTCGGAGGCGGTGGTATTATGGTATGGTCGTGTTTTTCAAGAAGGAGGCTTATACCCCTTGTTGTTTTGCGTGGCACTATCACAGCACAGATCCACATTGATGTTTAAAACACCTTCTTGCTTCCCACTGTTGAAGAGCAATTCGGGGATGGTGACTGCATCTTTTAACACGATCGAGCACCTATTCATAATGTACGGCCTGTGGCGGAGTAGTTACACGACAATAACATCCCTATAATGGACTGACCTGCACAGAGTCTTGACCTGAATCCTGTAGAACACCTTGGGACGTTTTGGAACGTCGATTTCACTCCAGGCCTCTCCGACCGACATCGATACCTCTCGTCAGTACAGCACTCCATGAAGAATGGGTTGCCATTCCCCAAGAAACCTTCCAGAACCTGATTGAACGTATGCCTACGAGAGTGGAAGCTGTCATCAAGGCTAAGGGTGGGTCAACACCATACTGAATTCCAGCATTACCGATAGTGAGGCCACGAACTTGTAAGTCATTTTCAGCTAGGTGTCCGGATACTTTTGATCACATAGTGTATATCGTGCAAATAGTAAATATTCGCCGAATTCGGCGTATCCATCTAACGTGCCACTGACATGTAAACACCATTCGACGGTTTCGAAATACAACACTAATAGGAGCTATAAGACTAGTATCGTCGAATTAAGCGATTCTGAATGATGTATTCCTTCGAAGAACAAGTCGATATGCTTCTCATTTACGGAGAATGCCAACGAAATTCAGTGAGAGCTAGAGACTTAAACGTTGAAAGATATCGTCAACATACTCACTCCACACGCCGTACATTTAAATATGTGTATGATAAATTGAGAATAACTCATCGGAAATATATGCGGCAAAGGAAAGTTACTAAATAGGAAACTGAAATTGGTACTCTTGCCACTGTTGTTCGAGATGCTTGTGTTAGTTCGTGTCAAATCGCAAGAAAGTCTGGCATGAGCCAGAGTAGTGTTGTTCGTGTTCTGCATTGCCATAAATATCATCCTTACCACATCAGTCTCTACCAAGAATTAACTGGTACGGATTGTATGCGTCGCATTGAATTCTGCCGATGAGCTCAACTCCACAGGGACGGCACATTTATTAATTTGATTTTATCTACTGACGAGGCTACATGGAAATGTTAATTTTCATAGCGTGCATTATTGGGCAACTGAGAACCCATATTGGCTGCCGCAAGTTGCACACCCAAAAACTGTGGTTGGTGAATGTATGGTGTGGGATTCTGGAAGACAGAAGTATAGGCCCCTATTTCATCGAAGGAAATCTTAAGGGTAGGAAGTACACCACATTCTGCAAGAAACATTAGGTCTGTTATTGGAAGAAATATCTTTAGGAACAAGGAACAGAATGTGGTATCAACACGATGGGCGTCTGGCACATTTTTCGTTGATGGCTAGAAAGGAGTTGCGGAGACAATTCCCAAATCGTTGGATTGGACGCGGAGGTGATGTGTTATGGCCGGCTCATTCGCCGGATTTTTTTCGTGTGGGGATTCGTAAAAGACATTGTTTATGAAGACGTTCGAACTGCACCTGAAGATATACGAGACAGATTTGTCAGAGCATGTGCTTCGATAAGTGCCGATGTGATAAGGAATACCATTCAATCCATAAGAAGAAGATTGCAGCACTGCATTGATACCAATGGTCAGCACTTCTAACACCTTCTCTAAATAGACGTTAATGCCACCTTTTTTGACCTTCGTTGACATACAAAGACCTTATTGTTACACATCATTGGATTCGTCTCGATAGCCGCTGTCAGAAAGTAAGTACCACACTATAGCATCCCATTTACAAAAACAATGTTGACCTTCATATCTCTGAAGCGATCCCACCTAGCAACAAAATACCATCGTCATTTTATGGCTCCCGTTGTCCCACGCAACTTTTGCCCCACTAATTTTCATCTCCTATCATATTTTCGGAGTTATTCTTGGTGGCAATAGTTAGTGAGTTACGTTGTATAACTGCCCGTGTTTCGAAGCCAGAAACATGCTGCAGTGGTTCGAGGATCATGATAGTGAAACCACGTTAATGTCTTGGCCACCTAATTCAGCTATTGCGAATCAGATGGCTTCCATCTGGGTCGCTATCGAGCGCCATTATCACGTATACCAATCAGCGGACAGTTATATACGGGAATTACATGACTTGTACGTAGACGTGTGGCGCCACATAGCTGCAGAAATCTATCAACAAACTGTAAAATCTATTATATGCATAATCGATAACGTATTGCTTTAGAAAGCTTTTCCAACAAGCTGTTAAGCAGGTGGTCATAATGTTTTGGCTCGTCAGTGTATCAAGGTACCAAGCGATTTATATCCCTAACACTCAAAGATTTTCAAAACTCTCAAAACGTTCTTGGTAGATCTACTTCAGATTTTTGCACGATGCTCTCATAAACGTTCGGATGGTACAAAGCCTATATATTTTTAATGTATATAATGTATACATAATAACGAAACATTGCTAGCAGCAGTTCAAACGGACATAGGCTACATATTTTTATACAAGAAACAGGTTTTCTGTTAAGACTGACTTTTCTTCCTTGCTGTACATTGTAACTACGGTAAGGGCCTTTAAAATATCAGTAGATTGTTTCTCCTATGAATTTTATTTCTCATTTTATATTTTCAAAAACAAATTGTACACGTAACAGTATGTTGGCTTTTTCTCCCCCTCACAGCTGGTTTTCACAGAAAACTGAAAGGCAGTTTATGGCTTGTCGGCTTATGATTACAATACCAATACGGAATGTGTATTTGCAATAACATTAAACAATGATCCTGGTCAGAGATACGGGGAAAAGGAGTTGAACAGTGAGGGGGGGGGGGGGGGAGAGGAAATGGACATAGAGTGAGTGAAGGAGCAGGACGGGGAAAGGAGACAGGAGAAGATGATGAGAGAGAGTGAGCAGGAGGAGATATATAGAAAAAGAGGGGGGGGGGGGGAGGAGGTAGACGAAGAGAGGTGGAATCGGGGATGGAGACAGGGAGAGGGGGCAGGGGGCGGAGAGAAGGAGATTGGGATGCATATCCAGTTCCCATACTTATTTAGCAATTATGAAGCACTCTGGGCTTCGCTAGCGCTTAAATTATTCCTTTAATGTATTAGGGGCATACTTTGTAAGTTGATCGCCACTGAGCGTGAGCAGAGGATACCAACGCTGAATACTTCCTTTCTAATGGATATAAATGGTGTTGGACGCGGAAGAACTACCACTCGACAGGCAGCCAGCAGAAGCAGATACCGTTGGATTTCCCTGCGTCGCTGATAATTATTATAAAGCGTTAAAGAAAAAAAAAGTGTGTTATATTAAAATGGATGAAATATTTTGAGATACTGTAGTACAGTAAGCCGGTGTTTATCTGCCGAAATGTGAAGTCTTTCCTTCTAACGGCGTCGATAGTAACACACTTTATTACAGCAGAATGGTTTTGTATAACTTTGAGAGTACAAGTGAAGAATGTAACACAGCTGAAGCACAAAATTGTTACTATGTACGACAAGAGATCAAGGTGTTTAAAAGTTTAAACATTTATTATAATGAAAGCCTGAAGACAAGTAATGGACATCATTGGTTTGTTCACGTAAACTTAAATGAATAGTGAAACAGTTTGCAGCGAGTATAGCAATTTAAATCATGGAAAACTAAAAAGTGTTATCAAAAATTTTTCTCGTCTCATTAACTTAATTCTATGACATCCTAAGGAGAACCTGTGACGGTGGTTGAAGAGAATTGGTTAAAATATAGCTATGAATAAAGGTTACGGAAAAATATCTCTAAATACTGACCAGTCCGAACCAACGTAGTGAACAAGCCGACGAGGGTTTGCATTAACTCCCACTACACTGGTCTGCTTATTGCGACGGCTGCTGATAGCAAGCTAGAAAGTGACAGCACGATTTGAAAAGTAGAAGGCAGACACCTCACCGAAAGTGAAATTCAAGTCATGTATGTATGTTCACAATCCTTCAGCCGGCCGCGGTGGTCTAGCGGTTCTAGGCGCTCAGTCCGGAGCCGCGCGACTGCTACGGTCGCAGGTTCGAATCCTGCCTCGGGCATGGATGTGTGTGATGTCCTTAGGTTAGTTAGGTTTAAGTAGTTGTAAGTCTAGGGGACTGATGACCATAGATGTTAAGTCCCATAGTGCTCAGAGCCATTTGAACCATTTGAACAATCCTTCCGTGGTTACTAAGACAAAGAAGTAGTGCAGGGTAAGCTAATATTTCTCCGTAGGCCGTGAAGGGCTATTTCACTGCAGGTTATGAGGAGAATGTTGCAGGGCAATAACACTGTTTCTCGAGACCCAAAGAGAGGCGCAGTTCTGCTTTAAGGGCAACATTACACGGTCTCAATTTCGCGGGCAGTAGGGAGCAGCGCCATCTCATATGAACAGCAGAAACTTATCGCACTTCCCACTTACACCAGCGGCTACTACAAACGGGTGGAACTGTTGGAACTGTCACCTAATGAATGTCTATCAATTTCTCAGTCCGAATATTTATGATGGGTAGCGAATGACTGACGTCCATAGCAGCGAAGAACCAAAATCATGTCCATACGTTATGCACAAATCATGATGACGTAATTCGGTCGAATCTGGATATGCAATTAATATCAGCTTTTCTATGAAGACCAAAATGAAAGAAGAATCCCATAAATGACCTATAGAACATAATAAAAATGTGTATTTGAAGGTAAAGACAAAGAGACTTCCATCGTCTCCTACAAAAACAAATGACCGCGTAATTATTCATATAAAAACGTCGGTGCTCCTATGGTTTTCAGTCAGAAGACAGGTCTCATGCAGCTCTTCATGGTACTCTATCCCATGCAAGCCTCTTTATCTGCGAATAACTAATGCAACCTACATCCTTTTGAATCTACGTAGTACTGTTCTCATCTCTTGGCCTCCCTCAACAATTTTTCCTTCCACGCATCCCCCCCCCCCTTCCCCCCCCCCCCTCACTCACTTCCCTCGATTAGGAAACTGGTGACCCCTTGATGTATTGGAGTGTGTCCTACTATCCGATCCCTTCTTCTAGCCACATTGTGACACAAATTTCTTTTCTCGCCAGTTGTGTTCAGCACTTTCTTATCAGTTATATGACCTATCCATTTAATCTTCAGCATTCTTCTGTACCACAACATTTCAAAAGCTTCTATTCTCTTCTTGTATAAGCTGGTTATCGTACATGTTTCACTTCCATACAAGGCTACATTCCAGACAAATACCTTCAGAAGAAGGCTTCCTAACACTTAAGTCTCTATTTGACGTTAATATATTTTTTGTCATCAGAAACGCTTCTGCTGCTACTGCCAGTCTGCGTTTTACACCCTCTCTACTTCGTGCGTTATCAGTTACCTTGCTGCTCAGATAGCGAAACTCATCTGCTACTTTAAGTGTCTCATTTCCTAATCTGATTCCCACAGCATCACCTGATTTTATTCGTCTACATTCCATTATCCTCTTGTTACATTTGTTGATGTTGATCTTACATCCTCCTTTAAGTACACTGGCCATTCCGTTCAGCTGCTCTTCCAGGTCCTTTGCTGTCTCTGACTGAATTACAATGTCATCGGCAAACCTCAAAGTTTTTATTTCTTCTCCATGGATTTTAAATCCTATTTCAAATTTTTCTTGTGTTTCCTTTACTGCTTGCTCAATATGCAGATTGAATAACATCAAGGATAGACTACAACCCTGACTCACTCGCCTTTCGTGCCCGTCGATCCCTATAACGGGTATCTGATTTCTAAGCGATTTCTGAATAGCATTTCGCGCCCTGTATTTTACTTTAGTGTCTGTCTTGGCTACGCTAATGTGTTCACTATGTTATTCATAGCAGCTTATTCGCATTACTATTTTCTTATTCATTATTAAATCTACTCCTGTATTACCCCTATATGATTTTGTATTCATAATCCTGTATTTTCCTGACGAGAAGTCCTGTTCGTCCTGCCACCGAACTTCACTAATTACCACTGCATCTACGTTCAACTTATTCATTTCACTTTTTAAATATTCTATCCTACCTGCCCTATTAAGGGATCAACATTCCACGCTCCGATACGTAGACAACTATTCCTCCTGCTGACGACATCTTCCTGAGTAGTCCCCGCCCGAAGATCAGAATGGGGGACTATTTCACCTCCGGAATATTTTACCCAAGAGGACGTCATCATCATTTAACCATACAGCAGAGCTCTATGCCCTCGGGAAAAATTACGGCTGTAGTTTCCCCTTTCTTTCAGCCGTTCGGCAGTATCAGCACAGCAAAGCCGTTTTGGTTATGTTACAAGTCCAGATCACCCAATGATTCAGACTGTTGCCCCTGAAACTGCGGGAAACACTGCTGCCTTCTTCGGGAATCACACGTTTGTCTTGTCTCTGAGCAGATATCCCTTCATTGCGGTTGCATCTATGGTACAGCTATCTGTATCACTGAGGCATGCAGGCCACCCTTCTAACAATTAGTTTCATGGTTCACGTAAAAAACTACAAATTTTTATTAACTGTTTGTAAAATAAGAGTGGTCATTCGAAAGAAAAGATGAGCGTTTCAAGACTATAATCTGGGAGAAGGTGTCAGAAGGTTCTCACAGGAATGCCGTATTTGTATCCAAGACTAAAAAAAGCGCGTGTCAGCTATTAATAGCAAAGCCACAAACGTGTTAAGTATGCATGTTTCATTGTTGTGCAGCAATTTCATGGTGTCATGCATGTTAATAGTACCATTTCGCGTAGTGATACGGTGTGCATGGGCTTGTCAGATTAAGCTGACACTGAAATTACTTGAATACACAGAAATTTTTCTGAAGGAAGTGTTTGTTGTCTTCCTTTTGCACTTACAACATAGAGAGTTTCAGTTATGTCAACCAGAGTTCCTTCATCCTCGTGATGGCTGCTTGGTATGGTTGTTTAGGAATGCTCCACAGTACGAAAAAACTAGCTTAGAGCTCTGAACATCCCTCCCAAGGATGACTTGCACTCGATAGTGTCCCGGATGTGGCGAGTTCAGGCCAAGTGAAGTTGGTGGCCAAGACGTCAACGCCAGATCTGTAATAGGCTCTTGAAAACACTAGTTTATTGCCGGCATTGTGATACGGATGGCTATCCTGCTCGAATATGCCACTGGCTTCGGCGAAGACTTGAAGCAACGAAGGGATGCAGATGGTTTGCAATAATGGTCACGTAGACCGCAACTGTGAGGACACCTTTGGTTAAAGCCGCAAGCGCTATGGAAGTATTTTCATTTCATTTCATTTATTTAGTATTAAAAATGCTGTTATCTCGTGTTTTAACAGAGGGCGCACATTATAACGTTTTCATCAAGTAATTACATAAATTTTTCCATCATACATGCAAATATTGTATGCAACAAAGAAAAATTAAAATAATAATATTGCGTTAAAAAGAAAACTAAATAGAACGGAAACTGGCTGGCTAGCTCTGAGCACTGCTGAGGTCATCAGTCGCCTAGAGCTTAGAACTAATTAAACCTAACTAACCTAAAGACATCACACACATCCATGCCCGAGGCAGGATTCGAAACTGCGACCGTAGCGGTCGCTCGGTTCCAGACTGTAGCGCCCAGAATCGCACGGCCACTCCGGCCGGCCGAACGGAAACTGGAAACTAGTTAAAGAAAATGGAGAGTGTTGGTCATTTAGAAGAGAATAAAAGAAAGATAGGAAAGCACACATGAGGTCAGAGAGGAAAGCGTCGGAACTGCATCAAGTTTTTCGATTTTGATTTGACATTAAGAGTTTTATGTATAATTTGACTGTATATTAATAGTTAGTTTCCTAAATTAATTACCCATTTTTAAGTGCACCTTAGGCAACAATGGCCGGTTACTGTTTACAGACTATTATGATATATTCTACAGAGATAATAACTGTAGTAGTTACTGCTGTCAGTACATTATGGTGCTTGTCAGAAAGGCAAATCCTCGGAATGGAGCCATCGAATTATCGAATGACCAGCAGTTTCTTTGTTTTCAGGTTTCTCTATCGCTGCATTTGTGTCTCTTTCTATATCTAATATTATCCTACGTATTTTGTAGTTTCGTAGCTACGTCTGTTTTTTCTGTTGCCTGCCTTAGTGTGTGTCTGCTTCATCTTCTCTTTCTGTATAACTGTATGATGTTGTCCTCGATGGTGAGTGTTCATCGGAGGTGAGGGTATCATCTGGAGTGCCCCAGGGAAGTGTGGTAGGTCCGTTGTTGTTTTCTATCTACATAAATGATCTTTTGGATACGGTGGATAGTAATGTGCGGCAGTTTGCTGATGATGCTGTGGTATACGGGAAGGTGTCGTCGCTGAGTGACTGTAGGAGGATACAAGATGACTTGGACAGGATTGTGATTGGTGTAAAGAATGGCAGCTAACTCTAAATATAGATAAATGTGAATTAATGCAGATGAATAGGAAAAAGAATCCCGTAATGTTTGAATACTCCATTAGTAGTGTAGCGCTTGACACAGTCACGTCGATTAAATATTTGGGCGTAACATTGCAGAGCGATATGAAGTGGGACAAGCATGTAATGGCAGTTGAGGGGAAGACGGATAGTCGTCTTCGGTTCATTGGTAGAATTTTGGGAAGATGTGGTTCATCTGTAAAGGTGACCGCTTACAAAAGACTAATACGACCTATTCTTGAGTACTGCTCGAGCGTTTGGGATCCCTATCAGGTCGGATTGAGGGAGGACATAGAAGAAATTCAGAGGCGGGCTGCTAGATTTGTTACTGGTAGGTTTGATCATCACGCGAGTGTTACGGCAATGCTTCAGGAACTCTGGTGGCAGTCTCTAGAGGAAAGGAGGCGTTCTTTTCGTGAATCGCTACTGAGGAAATTTAGAGAACCAGCATTTGAGGCTGACTTCAGTACAATTTTACTGCCGCCAACTTACATTTCGCTGAAAGACCACAAAGATAAGATAAGAGAGATTAGGGCTCGTACAGAGGCATATAGGCAGTAATTTTTCTCTCGTTCTGTTTGGGAGTGGAACAGGGAGAGAAGATGCTAGTTGTGGTACGAGGTACCCTCCGCCACGCACCGTATGGTGGATTGCGGAGTATGTATGTAGATGTAGATACTTTCGTTATCATCACTGCTGCCATTTAGTGTTACGGTTACTTCCTGGTCTGATGCGGTCCTATGCGGCCCCTCTTTGGCGTATTATTCTTGTAATATTCTTAAAATAGCGTCCGCTGTTGTGTCTAGGCCCGCCCATTGATCTGTATTACCGTGGAAGTGCAAGTGATTGTCCTCCATAGGACAATACTGCTCCAGCCGGCCTGTGTCCATGGTGCAGTCCATGTTTCGAGCACCCGTTTGCCTGGCTGATGGAGTATGCGGATACGACCATCGATCTGCTGTAACAAAATACGTGATTAATACGACCTGGCGACACGTTTCGATACATGCGCAGTCCGATCTCGATGTCCCGCGTCTACTGCAATCGTAATTAACGATGCCGTTAACATGGGAACACGTAGGGGTTGTCTGCGGCGGATCCCCGTGTTCAACTATGTCACTGACTGACAGGCGTGCTCCGAAATACAAAGGGCGTTCAAAAACTTTTGGACAGTCCTCTCTAATACTATTATTTTTTGCAGGAGGAGACTGAAATTTTTTGTCAACATACTAACACGTATTCTTTATCGACGAATGGAAAAACTGGTAGAAGTCGGCGTCGGAGAAGATCAGTTTGGATTCCGTAGAAATGTTGGAACACGTGAGGCAATACTGACCCTACGACTTATCTTAGAAAATAGATTAAGGAAAGGCAAACCTACGTTTCTAGCATTTGTAGACTTAGAGAAAACTTTTGACAATGTTGACTGCAATACTCTCTTTCAAATTCTGAAGGTGGCAGGAGTAAAATACAGGGAGCGAAAGGCTATTTACAATTTGTACAGAAATCAGATGGCAGTTATAAGAGTCGAAGGACATGAAAGAGAAGCAGTGGTTGGGAAGGGAGTGAGACAGGGTTGTAGCCTATCCCCGATGTTATTCAAAAATGTTCAAATATGTGTGAAATTTTATGGACCTTAACTGCTAAGGGCATCAGTCCCTAAGCTTACACACTACTTAACCTAAATTATCCTAAGGACAAACACACACACCCATGCCCGAGGGAGGACTCGAATCTCCGCTGGGACCAGCCAAAATGCCATGACTGCAGCGCCTTAGACCGCTCGGCTAATACCGCGCGGCGATGTTATTCAATCTATATATTGAGCAAGCAGTAAAGGAAACAATAGAAAAATTCGGAGTAGGAATTAAATACCACGGAGAAGAAATAAAACCTTTGAGGTTCGCCTATGACATTGTAATTCTGTCTGAGATAGCAAAGGACCTGGAAGAGCAGCTGAACAGAATGGACAGTGTCTTGAAAGGAGGATATAAATGAACATCAACAAAAGCAAAACGAGGATAATGGAATGTAGTCGAATTAAATCGGGTGATGCTGAAGGAATTAGATTAGGAAACAAGACGCTTAAAATAGCAGATGAGTTTCGCTATTTGCGGAGCGAAATAACTGATGATGGTCGAAGTAGAGAGGATATAAAATATAGACTGGAAATGGCAAGGAAAGCGTTTCTGAAGAAGAGAACTTTGTTAAAATCGAGTATAGATTTAAGTGTCAGGAAGTCGTTTCCGAAAGTATTTGTATGGAGTGTAGGCACGTATGGAAGTGAAACGTGGACGATAAATAGTTTAGACAAGAAGAGAATAGAACCTTTCGAAATCTGGTGCTACAGAAAAATGTTGAAGATTAGATGGGTAGATCACATAACTAATGAGGAGGTATTGAATAGAATTGGGGAGAAGAGAAATTTGTGGCACAACTTGCCTACAAGACGGGATCAGTTGGTAGGGCATGTTCTGAGGCATCAAGGGATCACCAGTTTAGTATTGGAGGGCGGCGTGGAGGGTAAAAGTCGTAGAAGGAGACCAAGAGATAAGTACACTAAACAGATTCAGAAGGGTGTAGGTTGCAGTAGCTACTGGGAGATGAAGAAGCTTGGACAACAACAACAACAACTTGGAACATTTAGCTGTACATTGAGCCTATTCAATGAAGCCTTCATCAACTGTGACGCATCTGGCCCAACGCTCTTTCCAGGATGTAAGTGCACTTTGGGAAAATTCTGGGGATTGACTTTTACACCATCTCTTGACGCAGGAAATAAGGTCTTTCTCACTATCAATGTTTTACCGCGCATGTGGGCCTTTAGAGGAACATAGAGGTAAAAATCAGACGGAGCCAAGTCCGGACTGTAGAGAGAATGAGGAACAATTTTCCAACCTATTTTCCTTATTTTTTCATGCATCATAATGATTTTATGGGGTTTGGCATTGTCTTGGTGTAGTCTGATGAGCTGACCCTGAAGTTGTGGTCTGTGGGTCTTGATGGCACGTCGCAGCTTGTCCAATGACAAACAGTAACGGTCCCGGTTAAGTAAATGAAAATGACACCACACTGGTCGCAGAAGAGGGAGGACGTCACCTTTCGGCCTGCTGTTCGTGAAAGTCTTGGTTTCTTCTTCCGAGGGGAACCCGGATGACGCCTCTCTATGGTCTGGGTTTTGCTCTCAGGTTCGGACAAAAACAACAACGTTTCATCCTGGGTAATGACGCCGTCAAAACACTGTTTCCACTCTTCAGTAAAGGTTTTCATGACACCCAAGCACACATTCTTCCTCATCATTTTCATTTCTCTTGTCAATAATCTAGTCACCCAACGTGCACAGATTTTTCTGTTCCCTAGTGACTATACCAGTGATACCACACTACTTAATGACAAACAAGTCATTTCAGCAAGCTGTCGTGTCGTCACATATCCGTCATTTTGGATGATTTGTTCAATGGTCTCCTTATTCACATCACTCACTGCCGTCGTTGGTTTACCGCATCATCAATTGTCCAGTAGAGAGAAATCACATTCTTTTAACCTCTGCACCCACCGCTGGATACTGCTGCGATCCACTATGTCCTCCCCATAAACAGGGAGCAACTTCCTGTGAATCGATGTGGCAGAGTCATCGCCAATGTTGAAGAAGAACTCCATCACCACGTGTTGTCGCAACCTGACATCTACTTCACGGTCCATTAGGTCCATTATGGCTCTCCCGTAAATAAAAGAAAATACCTTTATTTACCAACTTATAGATAAATGTTTCAAGTATGTTCACAAAAAAGTTCGTTCTCCTCCCGCAAAATATAAAAAAACTGAAGACGACTGTGCATAACTCCGTGATGCATGTTCCCAGCTGCCAGGTCATAACAATCTGCCTTTTTTTCAAAGTAGCTTCTCTCCGCGGATGTCCTCATTTGCGGCAAGTACTGTTGACAGAAACTTACCGAAGTGATCTTGCGCCTCTGACAGAACTGCCAAAACTTGCCGCCCCCTCCTAGAAAACCTACATTTCTGCAATTTCTTCTGCACTGATTTACAAAATTTTGTAGAAATGTAGCGTTTTCGCAAAATATTACTTAAATCGGCTCTTTAGATCAAGAACACTGCACACAACAATTTAAATGTACAATCGCAAATAAATTAGAAACTATATAGTTTTTAGAAACCTTTAAAGTAAATAAAAATCTATGACTTATTGTTTATGACAGGTGTTGTACATTGGTTTTAGAGTATTGTAAAATAAATAACATATTTTGTTGGTTCGTCGTATATTATTGTAGTGCTTAAATTATTAATCGGAAACGAAAGGAAATACGCTATAATCAAGTGTTGGGGAAACATCGTTTCCCAAGAATTACGATTTTGTTATCATTTTACTTTTCATATTCTTGCTTTGAGTTTTGGTTGTGTCACTGAAGTTAATTTTAACAGCTGTGTCGTGTTCTGTCGACAAGATTACTGAATCCGACAGTCTAGCTTCACTTATACTCAGCACTAAATAGTTTATGATCTTTAATTTGCTAAAATCGCGTTGACAAGATGCTGCAGTCACGGGAATTCTCAGAAATGTCCTCAAAGTGATTTCGATGTTTAGATAATCATCTCGTAACTTACACTTTGGAAAAAAAAACTTCAAAATATCCAAATTCGAAGCTGTGCAATGCTCTTCACCAGCTCTTTCTACTAGAATCCGAAAGCCGCTATTTCTTTAACCAGCTCAGCTGTATCGATATTTCTGACATAAATTTGTTTCACAACAAGATATAGAGATTTCATTGAAGGAATTCTACAAAGGAAATTAAAGTGAGATGAAATTATGTGTCATATTTCAGATCTGTTTCCCATTTCACTTATTATACTATCAAATACTTTGAAACACTCTAGCTTAAAAAATTTCACTCCATTCTTCATTTGGCAGGGATCGGTCGAAATCGAGTGCCTTTGGTGATATAGCATAGTTGCTTCAGCACTCTCTTGCAAACCCATGAGAGTATGAGATACAACAAGTCCGTAGCGAATTAATTGCAAAAACTGCATTGTTGAATATGAGTTAGCTGTGTAGATGGCGTCTCAATGAGCCACGTAAATTGTCAACACATAGCCGATGTGACACCTGGTCGATAACGGTCATTTGTACCGAGCGAGGTAGCGCAGTGGTTAGCACACTGGACTCGCATTCGGAAGGACGACGGTTCAATCCTGCGTCCGGCCATCCTGATTTAGGTTTTCCGTGATTTCCCTAAATCGCTCCAGGCAAATTCCGGGATGGTTCCTTTTAAAGGGCACGGCCGACTTCCTTCCCCATCCTTCCGTAACCCTATGAGACCGATAACTTCGCTGTTTGGTCTCTTCCCCCAAACAACCAACCAACCAACAGTCATTTGTTTATGATGCTACTTGGACGAATCGACACTGTGAAAACAGTGTGCGTTTACAGTTCCGGATCGAGAAAAACGATTCTTCAGGGAGTCATAATATAGGAACATGTGAGGAGGAGAACTGTCGCATCTTTCCCGGATAATCCTTAAATCGACTTTTTTCCGGTCAGTTTTTGCTCCCCGTTTGTTCAAATGGTTCAAATGGCTCTGAGCACTATGGGACTTAAATGCTGAGGTCATCAGTCCCCTAGAACTTAGAACTACTTAAACCTAACTAACCTACGGACATCACACACATCCATGCCCGAGGCAGGATTCGAACTTGCGACCGTGCCGGCCGCGGTGGTCTAGCGGTTCTGGCGCTGCAGTCCGGAACCGCGGGACTGCTACGGTCGCAGGTTCGAATCCTACCTCGGGCATGGGTGTGTGTGATGTCCTTAGGTTAGTTAGGTTTAAGTAGTTCTAAGTTCTAGGGGACTGATGACCTAAGATGTTGAGTCCCATAGTGCTCAGAGCCATTTGAACCATTTGAACTTGCGACCGTAGCGGTCGCACGGTTCCAGACTGTATCCCCCTTTGTGCCTGTCCTCTTGCGGTTACCTATCTTGCCACGACCTCGATACGGCCCTGATAATCGATAGAATGATTCCTCATTCGTCTACGCTCCGCTTATTTAATTTCCTTGCCGCGTCATGCCATCAGGCGGCAAGCAGTGACTGAGTGTGCAGTGGTTATAATGTTCTGGCTCATCGGTGCGCGTGGAATCGTGGGGGGAAGGGCTATATTTTAGAATATCTAATATCTGATCATATGAAGCAGGAAAAAATGCAACCATATCGACATTAGATTTATTCATATTGCTTCAGATGTAGTACAAGTTTTAACAGCATTGACTTCTAATAGTAGTGTAGCCCGATTAATATCTCTTCAGCTATTTACTTTGCTCTGAAGATCTATCTACATTAGTAAACCGCTGTTCTGAAACCCGGTATCAGTTGCACGTTGTCTGTCTAAGGACTTACATACGCAACAAAAATTTGATTTTCAGTATTTCGCGTGATTATTGACCAAATTTGCTGTCATAATCTACTCATTAAAAGGTACAATCTTTTGTTAAATGTGTAAGACAATGAAATGAGTATTACAGTTAGAAACTGTGCGTATAGGCTATATGTGTTAAGATAGCGTATCTGACAGTGAGCAAATAGCGGGAATATATATTCACTCAATATTTGAGAATGAGAGCACTTAACGACTTCCAACAAACTTGCCACGTAATTCCAAACCCTTAAGAACCTTTTTCTCTCTCACATCCCCGACAAAATGGTGGAGAGGAAAAACTTAACCACTCACTACATTTTAGCTGTTCATGCACTCAAATTTCAGCATGATGCACTATTTCTAATTTATTTCTTCTTTATTACTAACCCCATTTGCAACAAGTTTTGCAGACAGTATCTACATACACCACCTGCACAGTAATATGGTTGTACGATGCATAGTCATTAGATATAGTTCATAAACATTTACATGCATGAGAAATAAGCTTTTCATTAAAATGACACGCAGTAAAACTTCAACCTGAAGCATGACGTATGATTGATTACTCCTTTACTACTAACATTACTCGCAACACACTGTAGACAGCATCTACATGTATTACTGAATCTATCTGCAAAATTATATCAATGTGTGACACACAGTTCAGAAGATATGGCGTTTTAAAACTGAGATGCGTGAAAAACTAACTTTTGCATAAAGTGGAGAGCAGTATACAGGGTGGTTCATAGACAGTAACGCGGTCAAATATCTCTCGAAATAGCATCAAACGAAAAAACTACAAAGAACGAAACTCGTCTAGCTTGAAGGGGGAAACCAGATAGTGCTATGGTTGGCCCGGTGGATGGCGCTGCCATAGGTCAAACGCATATCATCTACGTTTTTTAAAATAGGAACCCCCATCTTTTATTACGTATTCGTGTAGTACGTAAAGAAATATGAATGTTTTAGTTGGACCACTTTTTTCGCTTTGTGATAGATGGCACTCTAATGGTCACAAACTTATAAGTGCGTGGTATCACGTAATACTCCGCCAGTGCGGATGGTATTTGCTTCGTGATACATTACCCGTATTAAAATGGACCGTTTAGCAATTGCGGAAAAGGTCGATATCGTGTTGATGTAAGGCTATTGTGATCAAAATGCCCAACGGGCGTGTGCTATGTATGCTGCTCGGTAACCTGGATGTCATCATCGAAGTGTCCGGACCGTTCGCCGGATAGTTACGTTATTTAAGGTAACAGGAACTGTCCAGCCACATGTGAAACGTCAACCACGACCTGCAACAAATGATGATGCCCATTTAGGTGTTTTAGCTGCTGTCGCGGCTAATCCGCACATCAGTAGCAGACAAACTGCGCGATTATCGGGAATCTCAAAAACGTCGGTGTTGAGAATGCTACATCAACGTCGATTGCACCCGTACCATATTTCTATGCACCAGCAATTGCATGGCGAGGACTATGAACGTCGTGTACAGTTCTGCCACTGGGCACAAGAGAAATTACGGGACGATGACACATTTTATGCACGCGTTCTTTTTAGCGACGAAGCGTCATTACCCACTGCGGTAACGTAAACAAGCATAATATGCGCAATTGGGTAACGGAAAATCCACGATGACTGCGACAAGTGGAACATCAGCGACCTTGACGGGTTAATGTATCTTGCAGCGTTATGGGAGGAAGGATAATTGGCCCCCATTTTATCGCTGGCAATCTAAATGATGCAATGTATGCTGATTTCCTACGTAATGTTCTACCGATGTTACTGCAAGATGTCTGCAAGATGTTTCACTGCGTGACAGAATGGCGATGTACTTCCAACATGATGGATGTTCGGCACATAGCTCGAGTGCGGTTGAAGCGGTATTGAATAGCATATTTTGCGACAGGTGGATTGGTCGTCGAAGCACCACACCATGGCCCGCACGTTCACCGGATCTGACGTCCCCGGATTTCTTTCTGTCGGGAAAGTTGAAGGATATTTACTATCGTGACCCACCTACAACGCCTGACAACATGCGTCAGCGCATTGTCATTGCATGTGCGAACATTACGGAAGGATAACTACTCGCTGTTGAGAGGAATGTCGTTACACGTATTGCCAAATGCATTGAGTTTGATGGACATCATTTTGAGCATTTATTGCATTAATGTGGTAGTTACAGGTAATCACGCTGTAACAGCATGCGTTGTCAGAAATGATAAGTTCACAAAGGTACATGTATCACATTGGTACAACCGAAATTAAATATTCAAACGTACCTACGTTCTGTATTTTAAGTTACAAATCCTACCTGTTACCAAGTGTTCGTCTGAAATTGTGAGCCATATGTTTGCGACTATTACAGCGCCATCTATCACAAAGCGAAAAAAGTCGTCCAACTAAAATATTCATATTTCTTTACGTACTACACGAATACGTAATAAAAGATTGGGGTTCCTATTTAAAAAAAACGCAGTTGATATTGGTTTGACCTATGGCAGCGCCATCTAGTGGGCCAACCATAGCGCCATCTGGTTTCCCCCTTCAAGCTAGACAAGTTTCGTTCTTTGTAGTTTTTTCGTTTGACGCTTATTTCGTGAGATATTTGGCCCGGTCACGGTCAATGGACCACCTTGTATATTAAACCAGTGTTTCGCAATGAGAGCACTTAGAAACTATCAACGAGCTTTAAACATAATTTCGAATCTTTCTTAAAACGTTTTCCTCGCTTACATGCTTGAAGTCAAATATTGTAACACTTGAACTCACTTGTAAAGCAATCAGACGTTTAAAGCTGTTTTATACACGGACTTTGATTCCTTAAAGAATCTGTTGGTTGCCGGTGCTTTATCTAATTTTGAACATATGGAACGGTTCCATTGCTCTGCGTATAGTGTGGTGCCATGTCTGTGATTTACTAGAGAGAGAGTGAAACCCGATGCTGGTGAATAGACTACTAATTTTGAAGGGCACCAAGGGAACCGAAACGCTTCGTGTCCCCATCTGACAGACGCATTCCCATCGACAGTATCACAGGCACTGACATTACGACACACTGACCAGAGATTCAGAATATAGACCAGGGCATTGGCGCAGTCTCTAGATCATTAACTACACTGAAGGAAATACTGTAACCAGCCACAAACAATTTTTGGGTGGTTCCATTATTTCCTGGACTGTAATTTATCTTAGAAGATAGGTTAAGAAAGGGCAAACCTACATTTCTATTTGCAATTTGTACAGAAACCAGATGCCAGTTATAAGAGTCGAGGGGGAAAGGGAAGCAGTGGTTGAGAAGGGAGTGAGACAGTGTTGTAGCCTCATCCCCAATGTTATTCAGTATGTATATTGAGGAAGTAGTAAAGTAAATAAAGGAGAAAATTGGAGTCGGAATTAAAATCGAAGGAGAAGAAATACAAACTTTGAGATTTGCCGATGACATTGCAATTCTGCTAGAGACAGCGAGGGATTTGGAAGAGCAGTTGAACGGAATGGACAGTGTCTTGACAGGAGAATGTAAGATGAACATCAACAAAAGCAAAACAAGGACAATGGAATGTAGTCGAATTAAATCAGATGATACTGAGGGAATTAGGTAAGGAAAGACTAGACTGTAACTTATCTTAGAAGATCTGATGTTGCTTGTCAAGAATGTACGAATGTGAGCAAACAAGAGTAATACATCTGAGTACAGCACAAGGCTCCTTATTTTCTTGTGCAGATAACCTTCAAAACGCTAAGTTTTCACTTATGTTGATTAGGCAGACTGATATATGTTTATTATTTGTGCGATGGATGTTGCTGAAAAATAACAACGACACTTGTAAATCGTAGAATTCCGAATCGTTTGACTTTTCCCAGAATTTTTGACACTTTGTCTCAAAGCGAGAGTCTTTTCTGCTTACATGTTTAGCGAGTTCAACAAAATGCACATTCACCAAATTTCGAAACCCTCTTATCTGCCAGTGTGTGCTGCAGCGTTACTGGTGATACATTCACAGGTCGTAATACTCTGGAAGGACGAATGACAGAATGAGTGGCATTTTTACTCAAATACATCAGCTTAAATCCACCGTGGGGCGACATATCAACGGCATATTCCGTGAGTGGATTGGTTCTGTAGTACCATTGTTCAGTCAATAAAAACTACAAAAATAAGGTAGTTAAAATTTTGTTTACATCGTTTGTTGGAGACAAAGAAAGTTTGATTCTCGAGATGGTCTTCTGATAGCACCACAGATGCCGCTTCCTTTATTAAGTAACATAGAAATGCATTGAAGCAAGTGACGTAACATACGATCTTGGAAGAACAAAACGGCGTTGATATTGATGACTACCTTATCGAAACGTTTGGCAGGATACATTAGAAAAGAATAGTAGTTTTAGCTCTCGTTATATATGGGAAATTTTTAACAAAATTCGCACGGGACGCGCAAATGTGTAAGACGGGTGAGGGACTTCAGCAACAAAGTGCAACTGTGGAGCTCCAAGACAATCTACCCTATTCGTCATTTTATCGAAGAATGAACTGTTACAACTTGAGTGTGAACTTTTGTAAACATATTGTACACTGCCGAAAGGAGTTTGTGAAAAGTTCCAAATTCACAAACTGGTAAACAAGTAACAGTTGCTAACACATGGAAAGGTAATAAATCAAACCATTGCATAATGATAATGAACATGTACAAGCGTTTACCTGGTTAGTCATCTGGATAAAGCATACGACTGTCGGTACTTCCCCGTTTCAAATCATCTTTCTTGATACTGGCTTCCATCTTGGAAGGCCCAGTACAAGTTAGGTCGAGCTTGCCTACAGCTTAGATAAATCGTGGGCGACTTTTTAATATCCGTGAACATTTTGTGAACCGTGCATATTTCCCTTTACTATTTTTAAGGCGTTGAATAAAGAATAATTTGAAAGGTATCAACTTCTTTTTGTTTCGCTAGCAACAAACACAGAAATTATCGTGAAAAGAAATGTGCTTTGTAATAAGATTCATACTAATATTTTTAACTTGAAAGTAACTCTGTCTGCTACATTTTCATAACTAAAATGCTGAAACAATTTTGATGAAATCTGGTGTGGATATATCTTTAATCCATAGAAAGAACATAGCGTAGTTAAAAAAAAAAGAAAAAAAAAGGACGCTTGTGAGGGTAAAATAGGAAACGTTTTGATTGCACGAATCACAATTAATTATAAATCGCAATTATACCGACAGATCTGCCTTTTCAGTTAAAAAAAATGTAGTTCACACTAAAAAGTACTTTTCGAATGACCATAAATAAAGTTCAAGGATAAACACTAGAAGCTGCTCTTGTGCATTTAAAAAAACTGTACTTTTCTCGTGCACAGCTCATGGGCTCTATGTGGCTTGCTCACCTATACCCAACCCACAAAGTCTTTTCCTCCGAGCAAAAGAAGGCACGACCATACACGTTGTTCATAGAATTACGTTGAGTTAAGATCATGATATAAATAATTGATAAGAAAGAAATTTTTTCTATTTTTCAATATTTTTCAATTAAGATTCGACATACGGCAGAACAACAGAAGACCATTCATTATATACCCATATACTGGCACTACAAATATTTATACATACACATGTACAAATCTACACCGCTACACACACACACATTTATAACCTACTAGCTTCCTTACTTACCATGACTCATTATAATAAAACGACTTATATGCGAGAACAGCCACGAGTAACGGATAATGATTTTATGTAGTACACTGAAGAGCCAAAGAAACTGGTACACCTGCTTAACGTCGTGTAGCGCCACCGAGGGCACGCAGAAGTGCCGCAACAAGAAGAGGCGTAGACTCGACTAATGCCTGAAGTAGTGTTGGAGGGAACTGACACCGTGAATCCTGCAGGGCTGCCCATAAATCAGTAAGAGTATAAGGGGTGGAGATATCTTCTGCGCAGCACGTCGCAAGGCATCGTAGATATGCTCAATAATGTTCATGTCACACTAGTGTGTTCCTGGAGCCACTCCGCAGGAATTCTGGATGTGTAGGGTGTCGCACTGTCCTGCTGCAATTCTCCAAGTCCGTCGGAATGCACAATGGACATGAATGGATGCAGGTGATCAGACAGGATACGTACATACGTATCACCCGTCAGAGTCTTATCTCTTCGTATCAGGGGTCCCATATCACTGCAACTGCATACGCCCCACACCATTACAGAGCTTACAACAGCTTGAACAGTCCCCTGCTGACATGCAGGGTCCATGGACTCATGAGGCTGTCTGCATACACGTAGACGCCCATTCGCTTTATAAAATTTGAAACGAGACTTCTCCTACCAGGTAGCTTTTCCACTCATCAACAGTCCAATGTCGGTGTTGACAGACCCAGGCGAGGCGTAAAGCTTAATGTTGTGCAGTTTTCGAGGGCACATGAACGGCCTTCGGCTCCGAAAGCCGATATCGATGATGTTTCGTTGAATGGTTCGTACGCTGACACTCGTTGATCGCCCGGCATTGAAATCTGCAGCAATTTGGGGAAGGGTTGCACTTCTATCACGTTGAACGATTCTGTTCAGTTGTCGTTGGTCCCGTTCTTACAGGCCGGCCGGTGTGGCCGAGCGGTTCTGGGCGCTACAGTCTGGAACCGCACGACCGATACGGTCGCAGGTTCGAATCCTGCCTCGGGCATGGATGTGTGTGATGTCCTTAGGTTAGTTAGGTTTAAGTAGTTCTAAGTTCTAGGGGACTTATGACCTAAGATGTTGAGTCCCATAGTGCTCAGAGCCATTTGAACCCTGATATTCATGGTAGACTCGTGAAATGGTCGTACGGGAAAAACTCCACTTCATCGCTACCACGAAGATGCTGTGTCCCATCGCTTGTGCGCCGACTATAACACCATGTTCAAATTCAGTTAAATGTTGATAACCTACCACTGTAGCAGCAGTAACTGATCCAACAACTGCACCAGACGCTTATTGTCATCTATATATGCTGCCGACCGCAGCACATATTCTGCCTGTTTACGTATCTCTGTATTTGAATACGCATGCCTATACCTGTTTCTTTGGCGCTTCAGTGTAAAAACTTAGGCACATTTTATATGTGCTTTTATATGTATGCCGAAGAGATTATTTGCATAGAGAAGTCAGTATTACACCTATACGACACTATTACTTGCTCACATGCAGATATTTGTAACATCTCTGCCAAATGCATTCCTTCAAGACAGAAACAATTGCTCCACAACTCCAACAAAGTGCCTTACTCTAAAGTAATATGATGTCTAACGGGTTTTTTCATAAAGATTCGCTGCGATTTGTGGAAACTCGGTTCAACCAGCGTGCCACCAAAATTAGGAGGAGGGAGAACAGAACTAGGAAGAGGCTACTGCTCCGGGTATAGCAGTTGCTACCTTGAAGCCCTTTGTCCGATGTCCAGCATATAGTTCTTATACAAAATTGCGTAAAGGTCATGGATCCACACTGGACGAAAGAAGAGTGCTGGGCTAAATGTAAATTTTGCAAGATCGATAGGAATTGTCGTTGACCATCATCGTCGGAACAAGTCAGTGCAGTCCTCGTAGCAGAATGTTGGCTATGAGAGAGTGCTCCAAAAAATAGAAATTGTGACTAGGGCCACCCGTCGGGTAGACCGCCTGGTGCAAGTCTTTCGATTTGACGCCACTTGGGCGACTTTCGCGTCGATGGGGATGAAATGATGATGATTAGGTCAACACAACACACAGTCCCTGAGCGGAGAAAATCTCCGACATAGCCGGGAATCGAACCCGGGCCCTTAGGATTGACAGCCTGTCGCGCTGACCACTCAGCTACCGGGGGTGGACGAGAGAGTGCTGAAAAGTAATAATCCGAATTTTTTATGTAAAAGCTGTTGAAGCTTTTTAAACAAAACAAACTTTATTAACAATTTCTATCTTTATTCGTCTTGTCTACGTGTTTGCAGTCCTTTGCCAGTAGAGGACTGCGAACTGCAGCATGTCACATGGCCGTGTGTAACGCAACCGTATCAGTGAAAAATAGCGTGCTGTAATCGAGTTTCGAATTGGAAGAGTTCGTCCACACATGGTGCACCCTCCCCTTCAGCATGACAGTGCCACACCACACATGAAGGCTGTGACAGAGCAACAATCCAACCCCTTGGGTCCACTGTCATCGATAAATCTCTGTACAATCCAAATTTGTCCCCATCCGGTTTTCATCTGTTTCCAAAACTTACAGAACATCTTCGAGGACTTCACTTTCATAGACGGTGCAAGCAGAGGTGAGGTGGTGGTTCAGTCAACAAAGTTAAACACTCTACAGTGATGATATCAACAAACAGGTCTCTCGTTGCGAGAAATGGGTTTGTCACCAGAGCGAGTATGTTGAGAAACAAGTACGTAGACATGAAGAATAAAGACGTGTAATGTTAATAACGTTTGTTTTATTTAAAAAGATTTAAGAGTTTCACATAAAAAATGTGGAAGCGCTGCTATTCAGCACGTCCTAGTACAATATATAAATGAATACATATCTGATCTCACGCTCTTCGCCGTTGACGAAAACTAGCGGCTGAGGATGGTTGATGCCACGGTGAAGGAGAGAAAGGTGGCTAGCACCCTGAAAGCAATAGCGACACCACTGAAGCAGACGCCAGGGAAGCCTAAACCTAACACCCAGTAGGACTGCTCTGCACAACCCACGTGCTGATACTTGTTTACTTCGTATAAGTGCTAACCGAATGAAGGATCCTCCTGAGAATCCGGATGATATGAGCAACGCAGGTAAATAAACGAAGAAGAAGAAGAAGAAGAAATGGATATTAACTATGTATATTTAACGAATAAATGATGAAAGAAAAAAATAAACTGATGTCACACAATGCCGCTTTGTCTTTCCATTAAAATCAAAGTTTGCCGGCTAATGTCCTCGTGGTAGCTAAAATTTTCACAATCAGTATTTGGCCAGCTTGGAAACTTGCAGCTGACTATAACGTGATTATTTTATCCATTTTAGTTGGAGAACACCGCAGCAGTTTTCTTAAATTGTTGTTTTGTGGGCTTCAGTCCAGAGACTGGTTTTATGAAGCTCTTCATGCTACGCTATTCTGTACGAGAGACTATCTCCGAATAACTACTGCAACCGACATTCTTCTGAATCTGCTTAGTGTATTCATCTCATGGCCTTCCTCTACCATTTTTACCCTCCACGCTTCCCTCGATACTAAATTGGTGATCCCTTGACGTCTCAGAACGTGTCTTACCAACCAATCCCTTCTTCTACTCAAGTTGTGGCACAAATTCCTCGTCTCCCCAATTCTATTCAGTACCTTCTCATTAGTTACGTGATCTACCTATCTAATCTTTAGCACTATTCTATACCACCGCATTTCGAAAGCTTCTATTCTCTTCCTGTTTAAACTGTTTATCGTCCTTGTTTCACTTCCAAACATGACTACACTCCATACAAATACTTTGAGGAAAGACTTCCTAACACTAAAATCTATGCTCGATGTTAACAAATTTCTCTTCTTCTGAAACGCTCTACTTTCCATTGTCAGTCTACCTTTTATATCCTCTCTACTTCGACCATCATAAGTTATTTTGCTCCCCAAATTAGAAAATTCATCTATTGCTGTAACTGTCTGATTTCCTAATCTAATTCCCTCATAATCACCTGATTTAATTCGACTACCTTCCATTATTCTCGTTTTGCTTTTGTTGTTGATGTTCATCTTGTATGCTCCTCTCAAGACACTGTCCATCCCGTTCAACCGCTCTTCCAGGTCCTTTGCTGTCTCTGACAGAATTACAATGTCGTCGGCAAACCTCAAAGTTTTTATTTCTTCTACATGGATTTTAATTCATACTCCAAATTTTTCTTTTGTTTCCGTTACTGCTTGCTCAATATACAGATTGAACAAGATCGGGGATAGGCTACAACCCTTTCTCACTCCCTTCTCAACCACTGATTCCCTTTCCTGCCCCTCGACTCTTATAACTGGTATCTGGTTTTTATACAAATTTTAAATAGCCTTTCACTCCCTATATTCTATATTCCTGCTGTCTTCAGTATCTGAAAGATCCAGTCAACATAGTTAAAATCTTTCTCTAAGTCTACAAATGCTAGAAACGTAGATTTGCCTTTCCTTAACTTTTCTTCCAAGATAAGTTACAGTCTAGCTTTTTCTTAGCCTCTCTTCTAATAAGGTAAATTACAGTCTACGAAATACTGGAACCAGCCGTAAGTTGTTCGTGGCTGGTTGCAATATTTCCTACAGTGTAATTAACGATCACGTAATTGCGGCAATGTCCTGGTCTACATTCTAAATCTCTGTCCAGTATCTCATGAAGTCAGGGCACGTGATACTCTCCCTTGGGCACATGTCTGTCGGATGGGAATATGAAGCCTTGCGGTTTCCTTGCTGCTTTTCGAGAGGAATAGTCTATTCACAAGCTCTTCCTCACCCTAGTACATCACAAACTTGACACCACACTGTATGCAATTCTGTAAGAGTCAGCTACTCCAGACAGATGAATGCTTAACAGAGAGCTCTCGTACCCCGAGAGGAAAGTCACTATTATGCACGGAGGAAGCCGACTAGTTGGTTAAACTATCCCTCAGGGCTTCGCAGCCAGCGGTCCTTTTTATTCTTCCTGTTCCTTTCGTTATGTTCTGCCAAAAATATCTCTCAGTACATTATTCATTAAAATCTGTGATCTCGTCTTTTTTTCCTCTTGTTGGAAGTGTTCGGCCGAGATGATGTTATTGTACACAACCTGAAACGAATACGCCAGCTTCTAAAATACTGACATAGTCACTGCTTATGGTGATACATTTTAATTATAATAGTAATTGTTAAATGTCATCTAGACTATTCACGACTGTAGAGCAATTGGTGGAAAGACACCGCTATTCAGATTACAGTCACTTCTATAGGTTTCGATACAACGAATACTGTATGCTGCACGGCAAAAGACGGAAGAAGTTACAGCCGGGATAGTCTGCGTAGTGCTGTTACTGTGCATGCCATGGCAAAACTGACGTTCTCGAGATGCGCTATGATTGACAACGTATATACGTTTTTATTATTGACACTAATCAACAATGCTCACATTGATACTTCCGGCCCTTTTTTCTAATTGGTTGTTTTAAAATGTATTTTATTCTAGAAAAACATACGAAATCTTTGGAAGTTTTATTTCGTATTTTCTCGAATGACAGACGAGTTCTGCGCCGAATTTGTCGACGTCGGAAGGAAGAAATGTTTAAGGTTCTTGCGTTTTAATCAATCTTATAAGTTTAGTAAGGGAAATATCTTACGAAGAGTAAAAAATCAAATATAATTGAAACCTCTTCCCTTTTCTTCTCTCCAGTACTTGTGATATTCAGACTAACATTATTAACTTCGTTCGGTTATATCTCTGCACGCATTGCAGCCATGATCTGCACGCCACAATATTTTGTTGCTATTGATGAAATTGTTCTCTCTCTCTGGTTTGCGTTCTCATTGGTGCGTGATGTCTAAAATAGCTCATATTTAAGTGCTGTGTACGCAAATTAGTGCTTTGTACTAACACATTGTCTTAATAATACACACGCTAGCTACTACAGCGGAAGGTATGTAAATATTATGATACTGATTATTTACTGTTAACATTCTTGTCAGCATAAATCTTGAAAATTGTTATATTTCCAAAGCAGCCTTTACGGATTTCCTTTTTGCCGTCTCAGTTGTTTCGTGGTTTATCTGACGACCGAAAGCGCGAGTACCTTGCTACTCTATCGTTAATTATCTTACTATTAAATTAGATCCTGCTTCTTTTGGTTATTCCTTTGGGCTTATCTGTGGTTTGACTTACTGCTTAGATATTTTCCTTCATCAACCAAGTCATCAGGTAATTTACGTAAGCAAGACCAGTACTGAGATTCAGCATCATGACATCAACGCTGGCGACCTGTAGGTAAAAAATTATATGCAATTCTAACAGAGCAGACACTGATATTTTAAATTCCTCGAGTAAAAATAAAAGTTAGTGTTCACAGATGGTATTAGGTTAACGACTATTTCCTACAGCATTTAATTATATTACAATGAATCCAATCAGTTACCTTACGTAACTTGAGAATTTTCACTTAACTGCATCTTTTAGAAAGGTAATTCATGTTCCAAACGGAACCAGCTACGCTAGGTGGTTTTTGCAACGGCAACTGCTGTGAATGACATCACTTAGTACTCAGAATCGAGCAGTAACAACGCTTTGCTCTGAAAAGTACCATATTCATTGCAGATAATGTTAGCATACTTTTGTGGAGGCTTACTGCGCCTTTTAACCACAGAGTGACTCACCTTTGATTTCAGACTGCGTCGCATGTTCCAAACGGAATATAATTTGTACGTTATCGTACTAAACATTAGGACACGTTTTACACAAAACTTTACAGAGTAATGACACGTTCAGTCTACTCAGAGCTGAAACGCAGATTCAGGACAGCTGCACGTGAAATATCGCGGCGACTATAGGATATTCGCCGCTCACTGAACAAATGATGCTTCAGCTAAAGCTGCGCAGTCCAAAAAGCGATACGTGCAAACGAGCGTCACTTCGTTGCAGTATTTCAGAGCGTTTTACCGTAAACGGGCAGTAGCTGAGTAGAAATCTATTAGACTTGCAGGCTGAGTTGCAGAGTGGCATTAACAAGTTTACCTGCGATGGGAACGTCACGCAGTAATTTCAGATTGTAAATCATTCCTTTTGTCTTTGGCTAAAATATAACGTACGTTCTTTGGTAATTTATCTGATGCCCACCAGTCAAAACTAAAAATACGCTAAAATTGGAGGTTAGTGAAATTAGTGTCAGCTGTTAACTGCACAACAGGGCCTCCTCTTGTGAGAATAAGAATTCACATTACTTTGGGCAATGTCTGAACAGCAAACAACTACGATATGTCGCCGGGATAAGAGTCAAGACTGTTTTACTCATTGAAGAAGGCAGTGGTAAAATAGGTTGGCCTTCAGTGTCCCAGCTGTGTAAGGTACCACATAACTTCCTCGGACAAAGCAAGCTTGTACTCTAAAACCTTCCTTTAGTGCGAAGAAATATCAGCTTAGTCAGCACTAAAATAACTTTATTTTACGCTAATTTCGATACCATGACAC
Source organism: Schistocerca cancellata (assembly GCF_023864275.1). Classification (NCBI taxonomy): domain Eukaryota; kingdom Metazoa; phylum Arthropoda; class Insecta; order Orthoptera; family Acrididae; genus Schistocerca; species Schistocerca cancellata. The sequence continues at coordinate 390,981,265 of NC_064627.1, forward strand.
CCGTTATTACGGTAAACATTGAAGCCATGGTACTCTTTGTCACTGGAAGCACAATGGAGAATATGTAAACTCTACTATTTCGGAAGGCGGTGCATTGCATATGCCGCGCAACATTGTGGGGGACGGGAAACACGCACCACGTTTCAACACTGGTGATCGTGTTGGAAAATTGATATGAAAGCAACAACGGCTTCTTCACAAGTTATAGACCTGTCAGACATACAAAAGATAAATGAAACCAAAATTCACATTAGGAGCTCAATGCCAGAAGCGTTCAGTGAACGTACACGTCCGTTCACTCGATACAATTTGAAACGAGACTCGTCCGACCAGGCAACACGTTTCTAGTCATCAACAATCCAAAGTCGGTGTTGACAGGCCCAGGAGAAGCAGTCATTAAGGGTACACGAGTAGGCCTTCGGTTCCCAAAGCCAATATCGATCATGTTCCGTTGAATGGTTCGCACGCTGACACTTGTTCATGGCCCAGCACTGATATCTGCAGCAATTTGCGGTAGGGTTGCACTTCTGTCACGTTAAACGATTCTCTTCAGTCGTCGTTAGTCCCGTTCTTGCAGGACCTTTTTTCGGCAGCAGCGATGTCTGAGATTTGATGTTTTACCGGATTCCTGGTATTCATGGAACACTCGTGAAATGGTCGTACTGGGAAATCCCACATCATCGCTACCCCTGACATGCTTTATCCCATCACTCGTGCGCCGAGAGTAACACCATGTTCAAACTCACCGAAATCTTGATAACCTGCCGTTGTAGCAGCAGTAACCGATCTACGTAACAGCTGTGCTAGACACTTGTTGTCTTATATAGGTATTGCCGACCGCAGCGCCGTATTCTGCCTGTTTACATACCTCTGTATTTGAGTACGCATGCCTATACCAGTTTCTTTGGGGGCTCAGTGTACATGCACTTACACAGATGACTGTAGTATCGCATACACAAGGTATAATAGGGCAATAGATTGGCGGCATTGACGTTTGTACTCAGGTGATTCATGTGAAAAAAATGTCTGACTTAATTATGACCACAAGAAGGGAATTAACAGACACTGAATGTGGAGTAGTAGTTCGAGCTAGACGCATGGGACATTCTGTTTAGGAATCGTTAGGGTATTCAATATTTCGAGAGCCACAGTGTCAAGAGAGTGCCGAGAATATCACATTTCAGGCGTTATTTCTTGCCACGGACAACGCAGTGGCCGGCGGCCTTCACTTAACGACAGAGAGCAGTGGCGCATGCGTAGAGATGTCAGTGCTAACAGAAAAGCAACACTGCGTCAAATAACCATATAAATCAATGTGGGATGTACGGCGCAGGTATCCGTTGCAACAGTGCGGCGAAATTTGGCGTTAATGGGCAATGACGGCAGACAACCGACGCGAGTAGCTTTGCTGACAGCAGAACATCGACTGCAGCGCATCTCATGGGCTCATGACCATATCGGTGCGATCCTAGATGACTGGAAAACCGTGGCCTGGTCAGATGAGTTCCGATTTCAGCTGGTAAGAGCTGATGGTAAGGTTCGAGTGTGGTGGAGACCCCACGAAGCCATGGACTGAAGTTGTAAACAAGTCACTGTGGAAGCTGGCAGTGGCTCCAAAGGGGTGTGGATTGTGTTTACATGGACACAGACATAAAAGGCATCCTTTAAGTAAGAGTTCGAACCCCGTTTTGTCTTACATTAAAAAACAACGATCTTTGTTTCAATCACCAAAAGATGCAACAGTGTTTGATATCGATTTATCGTTTCCGCGAGTTTTCACTACCGTTGCGCGGTCGTGCTTTGCGCAAGAGGGAAGTTAAATTCGCGTACGGTCGTGGACCTACAGGCGATGTGTAAAGGAGTCATCGGCCGGCCGCGGTGGCCGAGCGGATGTAGGCGCTTCAGTTTGGAACCGCGTTACCGCTACGGTCGCAGGTTCGAATCCTGCCTCGGGCATGGATGTGTGTGATGTCCTTAGGTTAGTTAGGTTTAAGTAGTTCTAAGTTCTAGGGGACTGATGACCTCAGATGTTAAGTCCCATAGTGCTCAGAGCCATTTTAAAGGAGACATCGCTGCGGTCTGATTTCACTTCCGGAGAGTTAGTGGACGGCTTACTCACGTGAAGATGGGAGCCGGATGGACCGCCGAAATATTGTGTCAAGATGACGTTATGTTCCGGCTGGAGACCCGATATGAATATCAGCTGAGATTCTGTATTTCATATAGTATGGCCTTTCAGAACACATTGATACCGTATCTGCATGACGGTTGTAAGGTGCTGACCAATATGAGCAGCTATATCGTTGACCAATAAACAGCTGTGTAAGTAGGCCATGATCGTCCCACTGTCTCATTTCGACACGTGGTGACAGACGTTTCTCCTTCCTTCATGAACCATAACGCATCTTCTCACAAACAACTAACGTCCAATATTACTGAATGACAAACCAACTGCGTAACCCTTCGTCACACAGGGTGTAAAAAAAACGTATGACCATATATTCACGAAACATACCTCACACATAGAGGAGTAAAGTCTGTTGTCTAGACAAGTGCCCGGAAAAGGTTAATTTCCACCTCTCTTCATAGTCACATTAATCATGGGAAACAGAAAAATAACGTAGCAGCAATACATGAAACGTTTTCTTACATGAAATGTTCAAAATATCCTCTTAGTTACATTTGGTTAGAATGTACAGGTAGGTTCACCCCCAGTGTTTCATGTTTCTGTGAAACGATTGTAATTTTGATACGTGATTTGCTTCACTGCTTATGTTGACATGCGACTAACCTCATTTCTCTACTATGGTCACGAACATAGTGTCAATTGTGTACTGTTCATTGCGGACTTCGTTTCTGACACACTGCAATGGAAGTGTGCTCAAATGCGGGAACGGCAGATGCGCATTTAATGTACGGATCAGCAGATGGTAATGGCCGTGGTGCTGACCGTTTGTATCGGGAGACATTTCCAGAGCGACGGAGCCCCGACAACGGGACCCTGGAAGGAGTTGATCGTTGTCTTAGGGAGCACGGGACGTTTAGCCCCCGCGGTACTAAGGAGGGGAGGCGGATACTTTAGGCCCAACTTTTGAAAAAACTGTGATCTACTCAGTTCTTTTAAATTTTAAAATTTTGAAAAGAAGACATTTGTTACTCTTAAACAGTTGTTCTACCAGACTCCATTCATGTTTTAATTTTTTCTGTTAAACTTAACACAAAATTGTTTAGCCTCCGCAGCATATGTCACTTTCCCCATTGAATGTCATATCGAATATTTCGAGGTTCATGGCCTTACTTACACATCAATAGCTCTCTAAAAAGTATTTTGAGAATAAGTCAACAACAATGAACTAAAATTGAGTTTGTTAACCTTTTTTTGTAGTGGTCATGAAGTCAGTAGGACTCGGTATTGAAAGTACGTTGATAATGGCAAGAGTGTGCTACAATGTATTTTCATACTTTAAAAAGTATGTTGTTAAGATAATTCAACAACAATTAAAGTATTTTTCTTTTTCTTTGGGGTGAGCATAAAGTATCCCCCCCTACCTCCCCCCGCTTGCTAACAGGCGTTATGAAAAATGCTTTGGTACTCGTAACGTTGTAAGTAGGCTGTTTATGTTTTCTTTATGTAAGTAGGCTGTTTATGTTTTCTTATTGGCAACGTTACGTAGCGCTCTGTACGAAAATCACTGGCTGTGCTGTGTGCAGTCTGTGGCTAGTTTGCATTGTTGTCTGCCATTGTAGTGTTGGGCAGCGGCAGCTGGATGTGAACAGCGCGTAGCGTTGCGCAGTTGGAGGTGAGCCGCCAGCAGTGGTGGATGTGGGGAGAGAGATGGCGGAGTTTTGTAATTTGTCATGAACTGCTATATATATTATGAATATTAAGGTAAATACAGTGTTTGTTCTCTGTTAATATCTTTCATTTGCTAACTATCCCTATCAGTAGTTAGTGCCTTCAGTAGTTTGAATCTTTTATTTAGCTGGCAGTAGTGGCGCTCGCTGTATTGCAGTAGTTCGAGTAATGAAGATTTTTGTGAGGTAAGTGATTTCTGAAAGGTATAGTTTAATGTTACTCAGGGCCATTCTTTTGCAGGGATCTTTGATAGATTGCGTTGCGCTAAAAATATTGTGTGTCAGTTTAAGCACAGTTGTGTATAATTTGTTCCAAGGGGACGTTTCAACGTTAAGCCTAATATTCGCGAATGGCGTAGGCCTAGAAGAACGAGGACACCTCAACTGGAGAAGGAACTTCTTCATGCAATTGACGAAAACCCCAATGTCAGCGTAGGACAGTTACCTACAAATAATGTTAACCACATGGAGAGCGCTACATGAGAAGCACCTGTATCTGTACCATGTACAGTAATGTCCAGGCACTGTCAGCAGCTGATTTTCTTTCTCGGATGTGCTTCTGTGAATTGTTCATTCAAAGATGTGTCAAGACTCATTTCAGCGCACATGTTCCGCTCACTGATGAGGCTTTGTGAATGTGTTGAAGAGTTGCACGTAATGAGCTCTAACATGGAAATAAAGGGTTTCCGGACCCATGTCCATGTAACATATTTTCTTCCTCTACGTGTGAGGAATATTTCCTGAAAGTCTGACCATGCCTTTTTCTTACGCCATGTATACAGAATGTAGATGACGTTCTTCGATCCAGCTTTGTGCACTGAAATGGTGATAATTTGCATATTCAAGCTTGTAGCGCGTTTTGCAAAAAAATGGCTCTGAGCGCTATGGACTTAACTTCTGAGGTCATCAGTCCCCTAGAACTTGGAACTACTTAATCCTAACTAACCTAAGGACATCACACACATCCATGCCCGAGGCAGGAGTCGAACCTGCGACCGTAGCGGTTGCACGGTTCCAGACTGTAGCGCGTTTTGCATTTTTAGTGCCCAGCAGTGTAGTATATTCTTAGTAATGACTCTGATAGCATTAGAGGATATCATTCCACTCAGCAGGTACGCCACTCCCATCGTTGCGTTACTGAAAGCTATTGTCAGTGCCGCTAAATTGCAAATGCTAGCTGACGAGCTTGCATTTCAGGCGGTAACGCGATCAACTGTCACTGCGAACAGTGCTCCATCACAGCCAATGATGGAGGGCGCTGCACACCCAAAATATTTTCATAACGAGGTAGTTGCTCGCTGAAAGGTACGGCACAGCCGCTACAAATTATATCAGTCCTGTGTATTTAGCATGCACTCCACGCAGCTATATGCGCACAGAATTCGGCGGGCAATGAATTCGATGAAGGGAGGAAGATTACTATCCAATCGATGTCGAGGACATTTGAAACGAAGCGTTAACTCGTATTTGATATGAAAAGAGTTCAGACGTGACCTTGTCGAAGGAGTAAGCTAGCATTAGCTGGAAGAGATACACGGAACCATGCGTGCTGACTGACTGTGATCGATGTTGTAGATCCCCTTCCTTCTCCCTCCCCTTTCTGACTTCACCGATACTACACAGTTCGCCCCACGACCACGATTTACGTGCAGGTACTCGTCTTTAATCAGCCGGAGAGCAAGATCTGGCGAATGACAGGATGCGTTATATAAAGCTGTTACCGGATCTACATTGCTACAATATGTGTCCCGGGCAAACTTTAGATACGCTACCGCTATCTGTGAACCGCGTACAGCAGGGAAGACGAGCACACCTCTGCGATTTTACGGATGTCTCAAAACAAGCTCACTTCATTTTCGTTTTGTTTAATTGATTCAGTATACTGTGGATATGTGTTTTATGTCGGCATCTGTCCTTTGTAACTTCGTACCAGGGAACGACTAAACCAACGTATACTCTAAGTATATTCTGAATTGTCAACACAAACTTTGGAAAAGCATTTCCAGTTTTGAGATGGCTGTATAATCACGTACAGAAAGCTAATAAATTTGAAAAGAAAACGCAGCAATTCAATCAAACGGAAAGAAACATCGATGAAAGCTGGATTTATTTGTAACAGTGATCATAAGCCGTGCGAACTGCGAGTCGTTGGCAATACCTTGTGTTCAGAAACATTAAAAGGATACACAGGGTGCTTAAAGGGAAGTGTCACTTATCCCTACAGGAGGTAGTATTTACCAAAACTAGGAGAAAATTTTCTGTGATGATATGTTCGGAAACCAATATCTGTTGACATATGGACGTTTTACTTGTGGCGTCAAGCGAGGTGGAACAATAAATTACCACAATAACAACGTGCTAATCCTAAAACAATCTTGCACGTAAGGTATCTGAATTGCTTAAGTAACAATGAATGAGAAGGAAATGTCGGTGACAGACTCAAAGGGTCATACACTTCACCACAAATGTCAAAAGGTGCTGCGTATCACCGATTTCTGAGCGATGAATTACCAGCGCTGCTGGTGAACGTTACCTTGCAGAAACACAAAGACTATGGTTTGTGCACGACGGAGTACCAAACCATTTTCTACGGATCTTGAAATTTCAACTTCACCACAATGTTACATGGGCGATGGGTTGGTCATAGTGGTTCTGTAGCGTGACCACCACATTACCATGACATGAATACGTTGGATCTATGGCTATGGGGACATTGAAAGGCGATGGTCGTCCCAATCCATCAACAACGAACAAACGTTACAGGAGAGCGTATGATCAATGCATGTGACGCATTCCGAATATAGCCGGACGCATCTGCAAGAGTGCGTGACTCCCTGCGAAGAAGAGCTGAAGGATGTGTCACGATGCAAGGTAGTTGCGTGCAGCACTGCCTACAGTGTATACTTCTATGTAACAGACGTATGGGAATGAGAGGACGTATTTTCCCGTTCTTAAAGAGGTACTGGTTTCCGGATACATCATCATGCGATCTTTTCTTTTGTTTTAACCAATACCACTCTCGCATCAATATGCGTGACTTTTTTCTTAAACACCTTGTATTTGTAAGTGTGTGATCGGAGTAAGTAGATTTCAAACAGTACGACAACTGCGCTTAATACAATCGGACGTGGTGCTGTACCGGTATAGCGCGTACCAGGAAACCGGGATTAGATTCCTGTCGGACAACGGAAATTTTTCAGTGTGCCTCTAATCTAGTCTTCACCTCTCAACGATGTGAAGTTTCGTAAGGAATAATCCGCGGTTCGGATTCCACGTTAAACTGTAGGTCGCCTTTTCCCTGTTGGCTAGCTGGGACAGGTTAGGAACACGGAAGTCATCGAAGTGGCAACCAATTGAAAGACTTGCGCTAGAGCGCTGAGCCACACAAAATTATTATTGTCCCCAATCGCTCCTAAACACAAAGTAGACAAAGAAGGTAAAACACATATCTTTACGGAGATTGATCCATTTAACGGAGGTTTGCGAATGTAGCTGTGGACTCTTGTTTCATTGGCAGCAGAGATGCGTTGTAAATAAAGGAAGAACTTTAAATTTGGTGACTTGTTTATGCGCTTAACTCTACGCACATTAATAACATACAATGAAATTACACCAGAGCATGTCGATGAAAGACACGAGCAGCTCGTGATCGTGCGAAGCGTTCTCGCTTCCCACGCCCGGGTTCCCGGTTCGATTCCCGGCGGAGTCAGGGATTTTCTCTGTCTCGTGATGACTGGGTGTTGTGTGATGTCCTTAGGTTAGTTAGGTTTAAGTAGCTCTAAGTTCTAGGGGACTGATGACCATAGATGTTAAGTCCCATAGTGCTCAGAGCCATATGAACCATTTGAACCACAAGCAGCTGCGCATCGTCACAACTGACTTCAGTCATCTAAAGAAAGCCTCATTCGGCCGAAACCGGTAATTACAGGTAAACAAATGAGACATGGACTAAACTGATTACTGTTATCCTATGAGACAAAATGGCGCCTTCTACAAACCACAGTATTAATTTATTTTGCAAACCCAGTTTTCGGCTTACCAGCACATGAAGAAACAGCTACTGTCATATAGGAGACTAGCAAACATGTTAAGCCTAAAACCGGTCCACAGATTAAATTAATATCGTACAACATATTTTGTTTGCGTTTTACGTTTATATATGCGAAACTGTACTAGCAAGCAGCGACGGAGTTGTTCAGCAACTATACAATGTACACATCTTCACGGACACTAGCTGGCACCGTTAAAAATTACGTTACACGTGCTTATTGCTTTTATTTGCTGATTGTTGTTCCAACAAATAGCTGACAGTAGCAAAAGAAGCAACTCATATTTACACAAAACGATATGTGGGATTCGTAGGATGACGTGGATTTACATAGCACTGCCCTCATTATACACACATCAAAAAAAGTTTTGAATCACCATGGTTCCCAGAACTCCTGAAGATAGACGTTGACTGTGGATATTGTATCATAGACAGAGTCCCTTTGACTGTACAGAAATGTCACTAAACCCGCCCAGAGATGTAAACAACCATGCATGAGCAGCGCCTATTAGACGGAGGGGTCCGACAGCCAATCAGTTCCAGTCATTCACGAGGAAGGAGGTACACGGCTCGTGTTGTCTGTAGTCCAACCATGCCTAGACGGTCAATACCGAGGTTCTATCGCGTCAACATTGTTACTTTGTGCCAGGAAGGGCTCTAAACAAGGGAAGTGTCCAGGCGTCTCCGAGTGAACCAAAGCGATGTTGTACGGACATGGAGGACATACAGAGAGACGGGAACTGACATACCTCGCTCAGGCCGCTCAAGGGCTGCTACTGCAGTGGATGACCGCTACCTACGGATTATGGCTCGGAGGAACCATGACAGCAACGCCACCGTGTTGAACAATGCTTTTCGTGTAGCCACAAGACGTCGTGTTAGGACTCAAACTATGCGCAATAGGGTGCGTGATGCGCAACTTCACTCCCGACGTCCATGGCGAGGCCCATCTTTGCAACCACGACACCATGCAGCGCGGTACAGAGGGGCCCAACAACATGCCAACCGACTGCTGAGGATTGGCATCACGTTCTCTATACCGATGGGTGGCGCATATGCCTTCAACCACTCTGAGCGATCTACGCCGAATCGCCTTTGAGGAGTGGGACAATCTGGACCAAAAGTGCCTTGATGAACTTGTGGATAGTCTGCTACGACGGATACAGGCATGCGTCAGTGAAAGAGGACGCGCTACTGGGTATCAGAGGTACCGGTGTGTACAGTAATCTGGACCACCACCTCTGAAGGTCTCGCTGTATGGCGGTACAAGATGTAATGTGTGGTTTTCATGAGCCATAAAAAGGGTGGAAATATGTTTATGTAGATATCTATTCCATTTTTCTGTACAGGTTCCAGAACTCTCGGAACCCAGGCGATGCAAAACTTTTTTAATGTGTGTACAAACAGTTACACTACTTTTGAAATAACAAAGTTTACTTACTTTTTATCCAACTGTCTCCTTTTCATTTGACTGCCCCTTATATATACCAGTTGACCATGAGTTATGTGGTGATCTGACCTTTAGCGCCGTATACGAACCATACTACGACGAAATGAGTTTCTTAGCGTGGTTCTGATGTCGCACGAAATGTCAAATCACCACATAACGCATGGCCAGCTGAATGACAGGTACTAACGCAGGGCCGGCCAAACGCTGCACAGTGTGCAGACGTGCAGAAGTGCTGTACATGTGCGCACGTGTGCGACAGCGACATCTGTTATTAGACATGTGTCCTAAATGAACGGCGTCGGCTCCTCTTCCCTGTTTATGTGGTACAAGCAAGAGCGCAACACACCCAGTCTCGTTTACCCCTGGTGACCGTAACTTTAACAGCGAAGTACTGAGAAATGGCAGGTACTGTGAAAAAGCAAAGGACGGCAGATCTATGCTCTCGGTCGTTTCAATCAAGCATCAGTGATGAAAATCTACCGCAATTACTTGCGTTTGGCAATGAACCGTGCTTTTATGCCCGATATTAACTATATCATTTCGCATGACCAGTGATAAACGTGTTTGGATTTATTCCTTTCATAATTAAAAATTAGTGTTTACTAACTGTGCATTATTGCCTCATTCTGCTCCATGTTACATTTTTATCAGGAAAATTGGTCATTAAACCGATTGTTGTATACATACATTTAGGGTTTTTTTTAATGTGTGAAGGGCTACGCTCAGTTGAAGTCGATAAAACATAACATTCATCTAATTGTCGGTTATTACGCAGATTTCAGACGGAACTAATGAAAGATGTAGCAATAATGGTACAGATGATCACCGAGAGGTCTGGGGTTGTCATTCTGTTCAGAGGTCAGCGAGACAGAAATTATGTGGGTGTAATTGCATTGGTTTAATGTTATTTGAAATCATGACTGAGGTTCGTTGGAAGTCGCTAAGTGCGCTCCTTCTTAAATACTAGATCAAAAACATTACGCGTATTTACGTGACGTCAGTCAAGCTGCCTTAATAAAAACCCACGGTTGTTAACTGTATTACTTGTCTTACTGGGTTAAACTGTTAACATAAAAGTAGACGTCTCAAGGAGTACACTGTGACAGTATTTTAAATGTTTAATATGCGAAATACCTTCCCATGGTTAGCTTGCAAGCTGTGGAAAGAGCCTAGAATGCGCCGGTACAGAGTATCTCAGCAAATGGATAAAGCGACATCTGTGCGTAGAATCATGCACTACATGAACAATAGCGGCTGCGGCGTGCACGCTGTGACCCGGAAGTTGCACATGTGCAGAAGCACCGCACGCGTGCAGAATTTCTGGCCGGCCCTGTACTAACGTCAAGTACGAAATGTCCGCTGTCAGTGGGGCGAGGGGCGTGGCAAGATAAAGAGCCCTGTGCGCATGTACAACACGAGTAGCGAATTCCTTGCAAAAGCCGTCTCACTGATAGTGCTGTACGTGGGCCGCTGTCGGTAATCCAGAATATAGGCTACAAACCTCTGCCACTTCCTCTAGGGCATCAATTAGGAGAAAGACTAGCACATACCAGTCAAGAAAGACAGCAGCCATGGAAATATTGCCGAATGAGGTGGTGCAGCGGTTACGACACTGGAGTCGTATTCGGGAGGAGCGGGATTCTATTGCTCGTCCGCCATTCAGTTTCACATTCCTAGAATCGCATAAGGAAAATTTCTGTATTCTTCATTTGGAAATGACAAGGTCGGTTTCCTTCACTGTCCTTTCACAACCCAAGCTTGTGCACGTTCTCTGATGTTGGTATCAAACATGGGACAAAAAACCATAATCGTTTTTTTCCCTTATAGGGGGTGAATGCTGGGATGGTTCCTCGAACAGACTACGATCACTTGTTTTCACCTCTCTGTTATACCTGCACTTGTGCTCCCGCGCTGATGCACTGGATGTTGATAACAAGTTAATTTGTAGCCTTCACTCCTTATTTTAAAACATTGTGATCTATCTAATTTTTTAGTTTCTTGAGAGTATTATGGTAGCGGTACACTACACATTTGTTTGTATCACGAATAGTAAACTACACCTTGACTGTAACTTACCTGACACTAATGAAAACAAAGTCTGATAATTCATTTTGTTGTTGGAAATGTTATATTACACGAGTAGAAACTTGTAGTGACCACATTACATTAAGTGCTATGGTAAACGTCGTAATAATTCTAAGAGATTTCAAGGCTGAAACACTGAATGCGAGATTTCTGCGTCCAAAAAGACTCTTTCAGAGGTTTATGTTAGTGATAGACGATTTACAATTGCAGCTAGTTTTGGAGGAACAAGGCTTAAGGTTTAGCAGTTCCTTACGTCACTGAAAAACACTGAAAAGTCATTAATGCCAAAAGTTAAAAAGTTTTGGCGCATTCAAGAAAAAAAAATGCCCGCTGAGATGAAACTGCTTAAAGCTTGTTACAGATGTTTCTCCATAAAGTCTGAAAGCCCAGTCTCCACTGCCTCCCCCCCCTCCTCCTCCTCCCCCTGTCACTCTCTCTCTCTCTCTCTCTCTCTCTCTCTCTCTCTCTCTCTCTCTCCTTCTCTCACTGAGGATGTTTGTAGTTTTCTTTCTCCTCTGCACTTTGGAACGTGTCGTGAAGGGAAGGAATAATCCTGAACGTACCACAAAGATAATAATTCCACACAGAGCGGACTGTGTCGTGTAATGTTGCGAAAGACAATAAATGTAATTTTATAATGCTGAGTTAAGACACGAGAAAGTTCCGCACGTTGAGTATCTCATACCATGGAGTGATACATCTTACGCCACACGATCATAACCCATATTTACATCTTTTTATAAACATCCTCACCTAAATTAGGTCCTGCAAATGTATCATTACCACTGCAGAAAATAAATTTGTAGACATAGAGAAAGCTTTTGACAATGTTGACTGGAATACTCTCTTTCAAATTCTGAAGGTGGTAGGGGTAAAATACAGGGAGCGAAAGGCTATTTACAATTTGTACAGAAACCAGATGGCAGTTAAAATAGTTGAGGGGCATGAAAGGGAAGCAGTGGTTGGGAAGGCAGTGAGACAGGGTTGGAGCCTTTCCCCGATGTTATTTAATCTGTATATTGAACAAGCAGTAATTGAAACAAAAGAAAAGTTCAGAGTAGGTATTAAAATCCGTGGAGAAGAAATAAAAACTTTGAAGTTCGCCGATGACATTGTAATTCTGTCAGAGACAGTAAAGTACTTGGAAGAGTAGTTGAACGGAATGGACAGTGTCTTGAAAGGAGGATATAAGATGAACATCAACAAAAGCAAAACGAGGATAGTGGAATGTAGTCGAATTAAGTAGGGTGATGCTGAGGGAATTAGATTAGGAAATGAGACACTTAAAGTAGTAAAGGAGTTTTGCTATTTGGGGAGCAAAATAACTGATGATGGTCGAAGTAGAGATGATACAAAATGTAGACTGGCAATGACAAGGAAAGCGTTTCTGAAGAAGAGACATTTCTTAACATCGAGTATAGGTTTGTCAGGAAGTCAATTCTGATAGTATTTGTATGGAGTGTAGCCATGTATGGAAGTGAAACATGGACGACAAATAGTTTGGACAATAAGAGAATAGAAGCTTTCGAAATGTGGTGCTACATAAGAGTGATGAAGGTTAGATGGTTCGATATCATAACTAATGAGGAGATTTTGAACAGAATTGGGGAGAAGAGGAGTTTGTGGCACAACTTGACTAGAAGACATGGGACATGTTCTGAGGCATCAAGGGATCACCTGTTTAGTATTGGAGGGCAGCGTGGAGGGTAAAAATCGTAGAGGGAGACCAAGAGATGAATACACTAAGCAGATTGAGAAGGATGTAGGTTGCAGTAGGAACTGGGAGATGAAGAAGTTTGCACAGGATAGAGTAGCATGGAGAGCTGCATCAGACCAGTCTCAGGACTGAAGACCACAAAAACAAAATAAATTCACTGAGGATTTAAGTATTTTGTTCCTGTAGCCTGCTGTAATTCTTTCGTCACTCAGATCAAGGAAGAACAGAAATATAGTTACCAGTCAAGAAGTATACACTTAAGTAAGTGAATCATTTTCCGGACTGACCCCTCCAATTTAGGCACGTTCTGTTTCTTACACCGCATTGGTCAAACCTAGAGGTGGTTCCTTAATCAGTACTACACCCCATGGCCTCCTCTCGTCTTACCCACTGAAGTCAGCGCTCTAACAGCCTCAATAAGAATGACTCATTCGCCTAAAGACTTATCGACTACACATTAATCTTTTGCATGTTTCAAATACGTAGATATCAGTTTCAATAAAGGTCTGAATATTTCCAGTATAAAGTTTGCCTCATAATTAATGGCGTAAAAACATACCGTTGAAAGTACACGATACTACAGGCAAGGAAGTGTCAGTAAACATAGATCCGCAAACGAACCACTTGCGACGTAATTCTGATTTTATGATTATCAACCACTGCTGACGAGATTCTGTGCAAACACCGCATGCCGGTCCGTGGTGTGGTCTTTATTTACATTTTAGAGACGTTGAGTTGTTAACAGAAAGGATACGACAGTGCAGTACACGACTGCCAGTCATGTCAGTTTTTTGCAGGGCATCAGTTGTATTGTACCAGTATTGGTGGCAACGAACAAAATTACAGTAATGAGGAAAATGCGGATATGAATTCATGTATCGTAGGGCTAACGGCAATGCACGGGAGGCTGTACGCTTGTACCCAAGAAGCACAGTCTGCCCGAGGGCACCCCGAGAGTCGCATGTTTACAAGGGCGCATCGAAGATTCCGAAAAAAGTGGAGCTTTGCATATGTTGCAAGAACGGGTAGGCCTGCACGAAATACGCCTGCGACTTGTGATAGAAACAGTCTAACTCTCTCTAGGAATCTCGACTAGGAGACTTGCATACAAATCCCTAGAATGAGCCACAGTAGTGTTTGGAGAATAAAGCATCGCAGTGCAATGTACCCGTACTATCTCCAACGAATTCAGTATTTTAGCGTGACGGACTTCGGACCTACACTAACGGTCTGTCAGTGAATGCGACAAGAAGCTGTAGACAAACCTACGTTTGATAATAACTTTCCATTTACAGCTAAAGAAGGAGTCACTCGTGACGGTGTGCTTTATTTTCACACATATCACGTCTGGAGCCATCTAGGCTCCAATCTGCATGTTGTACATGGCTCTCCACATCAGAGGCGTTCCTCATTGAATGTATGGTTAGAGGACTATGTCTTACTGGGCTTCAACCGAACAAAGACAAAGGATGGAATTACGTTCGGTTTCCGTGTCATCATCTTACAGGATTGTTTAAGGATGTTCCTGTAGAGCAACGCCGGAGGACGTGGTACATGCGTGATTGAGCACCGGCACATTTTGGTGTTATGGTGTGACGACGTCTAACGCGCCCATCTGGCCTCAACTGGATTAAGCGAGGAGGACAAGTACCGTGCCCTCCTGGATCACATACCCGTATCCCATGAATTTCTGTGTTTGGAGCCTACCTAAAGATGTAGTGGGCGACACTCAAGTTAACACGGTGGAAGAACTGCAGCAGATACTTGTCAACGGTTCTCAAGAATTTCGAAATGATAGACTTAAGTTTGCAAGAATTTGAAACTCAGTGCGGTGACGGGTATGGACCTGCATCTCCGGCATAAGGACGACACTTTGAACACCTCCTTTAAGGGGGGAACCACATTAGGAGGCTGTTTCACGCTGACTTTTTGGGATTTTTTTGTGGTGAGAAGAATTAATTAGAATTTAAGCAAATTTTGATATGGTTCAAATGGCTCTGAGCACTATGGGACGTAACAACTGAGGTCATCAGTCCCCTAGAACTTAGAACTACTTAAACCGAACTAACCTAAGGATATCACACACATCCATGCCCGAAGCAAGATTCGAACCTCCAACTGTAGCGGTCGCGCGGTTCCAGACTGAAGCGCCTAGAACCACTCGACCATAACGGACAGCAATTTTGATATCGTTTCATTCATATATATAACAGTTTTTGTGAATGTTTTTGTAGTGTTGGCAGAAGAGTCAACACTGTGGGGCAAGAGGAGGCCGAAATGCACGCGTCAACTCACGTAGGTTTGCTTAGGTCTGAAACAGGATACGTAATGAATGCTATAAAGAAAAGTACGTAGCTGCTGGAATACTTAACTTTAATCCATCATTTGTATACTGCATTCTTGATGATACAAGTGAGACTCTCTCTATAAATGGTTAATGGCGCCTTGCTAGGTCGTAGCCATGGACTTAGCTGAAGGCTATTCTAACTATCTCTCGGCAAATGAGAGAAAGGCTTCGTCAGTGTAGTCGCTAGCAACGTCGTCGTACAACTGGGGGCGAGTGCTAGTACGTCTCTCTAGACCTGCCGTGTGGTGGCGCTCGGTCTGCAATTACTGACAGTGGCGACACGCGGGTCCGACATGTACTTATGGACGGCGGCCGATTTAAAGCTACCACCTAGTAAGTGTGGTGTCTGGCGGTGACACCACAGTTTTTGAATAATTTCAGCCAAAAATAACAAAGTTATGCTGTGATGTTCGCTGAAGGTTGTGAGTATAGGTCTCCAATTGCGTGCAGTGTAGCCAATCTGATTTTCATCTGAAATCAAAAAGGTTTTGATTTTACATTAATAACTTGTTTTCTAAGAATACGAACCTCAGTGCAGATGAAAATAATGAAAATTAAAAATTTTGCAGGCGTTGGAACAATTTACTTAGATTTTCACGATTTTTTTCCTCTAATTATGCAAATAAAAATAGCTTTGAAATCACGATATCATCTCACAAATAGGTTCATATAATTCGTAATTTTATAAATAATCATACTGCCAATTTTCACAATGGTCTGTTCTATACGTTTTGAGTTAAACTGCATGCAAGTGTGAAAAAAGTAATTTTTAGGTAATTGCGTTTGAAAAATAAATTCTCGGAAACTAGAAATCCAAGGAAATTAACAATGCATACCGATTAATTTGTGATTCTAGCAGCATATAGTAATCCTTCTTCTTCCTCATAGGCTTCGTTTTGCACGTGCAGCAGTGCCATCCGCCCTTCCTTCGATTCCAATAAACTGCGTAGATTCTGCCGGCTCACGTGCTGGTTATCCATTTGTTCGGCATAACTGAAGCTTTGCGTGCCTACTACAATTCCTGCCCCGTACATGAGCATCAGAAGGGATGAATTTCCTTCACTGAATAAGCCCACTACTAAATACGATGCCAATTTAACGATTTTTATTCCGCGGTGCAAGTGTTTAAGAGCTAATTCCCAAATAGTGGAATTAAAACTTTCAAAGAAAATGACTTTTGCGTGCTGCACATAGAAATTTATATTTTTATTTATGCACCCAGACGCGTTTCGCCTTTTTTACAAGGCATCTTCAGTGGGTGTCCTGACATTATTACATGATTTGTCCTTTTTACACATAGGTTATGGCTTCACATCTAGGTTATAGATTTAACAACAGCTCCGTAACTTTTTTTACGAAATGGAAAGGTACTTACCGGTAACTTCTAACTCACTGCATCTGAGCAAACTGCTTTTTCTCATCTCGCAACCAGGTGGACATCTTACCGTTCGCTTTCAGTTCACTGTTTTCGTTACACATCACTGTAACTGCCATATTTTTAATACAGGGATTCATTTGTTTTCTATATTTTCTTGTATATACTTATGAGAGGAATCAGTTGTGTAATCATTTGTTGGTATTTCTATCTATTATATGGTCAATCAGTGTAAACAGTGAGTTGTTAGTCATGTTTACTTGGTCATTTAGTAAATGATTCTTTTCAGCCTTTGTTTTTTATATATGGTAATTTTCCTTTAATGTTAGGAGATGTCTTTCATCATTTGTTCTAATTATTTTCATATCATTTTCTCTTGTAGTAGGTTATTTTCTCTCAAATGTTCTGCAAACGTTGAGTGGCTCGTTCCATATTTACATGCTCTGATATGTTCTTTGTACCGAGTGTCAAATGTTCTGCTGGTTTGTCCTATATACCTTCTATCACTTGTGTTGCGCGGTAGTTGGTACATTCCTGCTTTTTGGTAGATATCTGTGTTTTTCGTTATTTTTGGAATGTGCCTTTGGATTGAATTGTCTGTTTTGAATGCTATGTTTATCCCTTGTCTTTTGAAAATGTTTGTTATTTTATGTGTGAGTTTGTGCTTGTATGTCACTGTGTAACATCTTTAATCTTGTTTCTTGTTTCCCTGTTATCTTTGTGTCGTTATTGTTCTGTCACTGTTTTTGCCTGTTTGTGTTGTGTTTTGTTCTACTGTCGTTTTTGGATATTTATGTACTGTGTTCACTGACTGTATTTGTTTTTTAATTTTTTTTGTTTAATTTGGTAACTAGTTCCCTATTGTACCCATTGTTTGTTGCTACTTGTGTGATGATGTCTAGTTCTTTCTAGTAATTTTCTGTGCTGAATGGCACTGTGGTGAGTCTACGAAGCATGTATCTGAGTGCTGATTGTTTCTGTGAGTGTGGGTGATTAGACGTCTGATGTAGAATTGTGTCCACTGTACGTTTACGATATATTTCAAAGCTATGCTGATTGTTTTCTTTATTAATGGTTATATCTAAATTGTTTCTTCGGTTGTTCCGTTCTTTTTCCACCGTGAATCTTATCCTTCTGTGTATTGTGTTTATATCTATATACAACTGGTCAACTTTTCCCTGCGGTTCATCTATTAAACAGAGGATGTCATCCATGTATCTCACCCAATAAAGTATGTTGTAATTCTTTTTGATAACATTTTTCAAAATTAAGTTTTCTACCTGGTTTATGAAAATGTTTGCTAGGGCACCTGAAACTGGGGAACCCATTGGTAACTGTAAATAGTATTGATTATTGAAATGAAAGTAGTTCTGTTCAGTTATGAGTTCCAGCAACTTGTGTATTTCTTTGATGTGTTCATCCGGTAGCTGGCTGTTGTCCTTCAGGTTTTCTTCTATGATATTTATTGTTTCTGCCATTGGGATATTAGAGTACATGTTTTCTATGTCAAAAGGGAGTAGAGTAGCTGTGTCTGGAATTTTTATGTATTTTATAAGTTGTATAATTGTGACGTGTTCCTTATAGTTCTGTCATCCTGTATTTTATAAGTTTTTGTTAGTAGTTTCAACATGTGTCCTGCAAGTTTGTAAGTGGGAGCTTTTTTGAAGTTTGCAATGGGTCTTACTGAAATATTTGGTTTATGGATTTTTGATTGGTATTGGAGGGTGGGTGCTGTAGGATTGTTCTGTATTAATTTATCTTTTTCTCTGTCATCCAGTGTGTAGTCTATATTTTTAACATATTCTTTACCTTGGCCTGAAATCTGTTTGTTGAGTGTGATTTAAATTTTTTAATAATATTTTGTGAAATAAACTCCTGTGTTTTGTCAATGTATTGCTGTTTGGGCACAATAACTACAGTATTTTCTTTGTCTGCTTTAGTAATAATGATGTTTTCATTTTGCAGTTTCTTTCTGAGTTTACTGAGTGTTTCAGATTCTGTGTTTTTACTGTTTTTGCCAGTCTGCTTCTTTGTATCTGTAATAATTGTATGTATTTCTTTTTTTATCAATTCTCTTGTTGGCCCAGTGTTTACACTGCTGTTTTCACTTTTCTCCTCTCGCTTTAGAATGGCTTCTGATTGGATTATGAGGTTTTCTATCTATTCTTCATCTACTATTGTAGTCCAGTCCTTTTTCTAAGAGCTCTTTTTCTTCATTGTTTAATTGTGTGTTTGTGAGATTTATCAACCGTGTGTAAAATTGGTGTATGTGTTTTGGTTGTTTATGTTTCTTTGTTGTATTTATTGTCTCATGAGCTGTGTTATCGTATTATTATGTTTTTCATCAATTTCTTTCAAGACAGTGTCTGTGAAACTTTCAACCTTTTTGACCAGGCCAGAAAAAAGAGCAGAATTGTTAATGTTATTTGCAAGTTGTACATGTGTTCTATATAGTTTTCGAGATAACGTTTGTTTTTTCGAGTGTAGAGCTTTGATTTAGTATTTTCGCCAAACTTTCTGAACTGCTTCTTTCGCTTTTTTAGCACTGGACGAATCTTTTTTAATGTTTACATTGATGTAGTTAGGTACAAGGTTATTGGATTGACAAATATTGTTGAACTTTGTGTGTTCCATGGTTTTATGGATGTTGATATGTAGTTTTCCGAATCTGTGGTAGAGGCCAACTGGAAATAAGGCTTATATAAAACGTTTCTTGTAGTGGCTATTTTCGCAGCAGCTGTTTCAAAGAAAATGCCTTTTGTATGCTGCACATCGAAATTTTCATTTTTTTTATGCACCCAGACACGTTTCGCCTTTTTTACAAGGCATCTTCAGTGGGTGTCCTGAAATATTACATGATTTGTCCTTTTTACACATAGGTTATGGTTTCACATTTATGTTATAGATTTAAAAACAGTTCCTTAACGTTTTTTTTACGAAATGAAAAGGTACTTACAGGTAACTTCTAATTCACTGCATCTAAGCAAACTGCTTTTTCTCATCTGGCAACCAGGTGGACATCTTACAGTTCACTTTCAGTTCACTGTTTTCGTTACACATCACTGTAGCTGCCATATTTTTCATACAACAACTGACACAATCCTACATCAGACTTCTAATCACCCACACTCACAGAAACAGTCAGCACTCAGATACATCATTCGTAGACTCACCACAGTACCATTCAGCACAGAAAATTACTAGAAAGAACTAGACATCATGACACAAATAGCAACAAACAATGGGTACAATAGGGAACTAGTTACCAAATTAAACAAATACAGTCAGTGACCACAGTACATGAACACCCACAAACAACAGTACAACAAAACACAACACAAACAGACAAAAACAGTGACACAACAACAACGACACGAAGAATACAGGAAAACAAGAAACAAGATTGAAGATGTTACACAGTTACATACAAGCACAAACTCACACATAAAATAACAAACATTTTCAAAAGACTAGGGATACACATAGCATTCAAAACAGACAATTCAATCCAAAGGCACATTCCAAAAATAACGAAAAACACAGATATCTACCAAAAAGCTGGAATATACCAACTACAGTGCAACACGTGTAATGGATGGTATATAGGACAAACCAGCAGAACATTCGACAGTCGGTACAAAGAACATATCAGAGCATGTAAATATGGAACGACCCACTCAACTTTTGCTGAACATTTGAGAGAAAATAATCATAAACCTACTACAAGAGAAAATGATATTAAAGTAATTAGAATAAATAATCAAATACATCTCCTAACATTACAGAAAAATTATCATATATACAAAACAAAGGTTGAAAGAGACATCTGCTAAATGACCAAGTAAATATGACTAACAACTCACTGTTTACACTGATTTACCATATAATTGATAGAAATCCCAACAAATGATTACACAACTGATTCCTCTCATAAGTATATACAGGACAATATAATAATAAAAATAATATTTTTTAAAAATGAAATCTCTCTCCATCTCTAATACACATACACACACACACACACACACACACACACACACACACACACACACACACGTGTTCATTCACAAAACAGTTGGTAACACTTAGAAAAACAAATGAATCTCTGTATTAAAAAGATGGCAGCTACAGTGATGTGTAACGGAAACAGTGAACTGAAAGCGAACTGTAGGATGTCCACCTGGTTGCCAGATGAGAAAAAGCAGTTTGCTTAGATGCACTGAATTAGAAGTTACCTGTAAGTACTTTTCCATTTCGTAAAATAACGTTAAGGAACTGTTTTTACATCTATAACCTAGATGTGAAACCATAACCTATGTGTAAAAAGGACAAATCACGTAATATTTCAGAACACTCACTGAAGATGCCTTGTAAAAAAAGGCGAAACGCATCTTGGTGCATAAATAAAAATAAAAATTTCGATGTGCAGATTGCAAAAGGCATTTTCTTTGAAGCAACTGCAATTTATATACAGCTGCTGAGAAAATGGCCACTACAAGAAACGTGTTAAAACTTTCATTCGCATTTTGTTTGTGGCCACCTTAACATCGCTCCAGTAATTCACCCCTTGATAAATCTTCATATGTGTGCACTCTGTTCTATGCTCATAAAATCTGAACTAATGCGAATTTCGCTTTGAAATTTGGTTGCGTATTGTTGGATAGTTAAGCTAACGATTTATGCAACAAAAAATCGAATTTTTTTGAACCTCCTAATGTAGTTTCCTCCTTAAGCTATGAGCTGTTGTCGTGTTCGTTCAGAACTCCTGCCCTTCTACCAAAGTATCTTTAACACCTTTTCTTAATGTTGTACGGTATTCTTACATTTTCTAACTGGAGTGATGTTGACACGGAATCAAGTCATTGGCGGTAACCACGAAGTCTCCAGTAGCTGGTTCATTTGCAAACTTACATATACTGAGACTTTTTTGCTTGTAGTATCGTGTACTTTGAATAATATACGATTGCGCCATCGACTATGATGCACCCTATATTTCCTGTTATTAGTTACAACAATTTAACAGTAACAACCGCTACACAGAATCATTCTTGCCTACCGATGACTGAAGGCCTACTTTGAAAGCCATCGTCTCACAGACTAAAGTTCCCAGATTATTGGATGAATGACACCAATTGACAGTGTTCCAAAAGAACACGAAGAAATGTGTAAATCATCGAATTTGAGTTGAAGTAAGGAAATTCCAGTCAGATATAAAGTAAACGAGCTTACGTTTTGTGTAGCCTCTTCACTGTGTGGAAAGTGGTCAATCATAGTTCATCGTGGTATATCCAATTAATAATGCCTCTTGGTCAAGACCTTGTTAGATACCGATATAATGAACGTCAAGTAAGGCCCCCTCCATTTCTCACTTATAATGTTTGTTTAGCATAGCAAGTCCTTGATATAACTTACCCATTTGAATGTATTAAGTGTAATTTATCTATTGTGCCTATGTTTTCGTATCTAACCATAATTGTAACTTAGTTACGTTGCTTCTTACGTGGACAGAATATTGTGACAAACACACTCGTAATACTAACGAAATGATTATGCTCAGCTTATTAGCATGAATGCGGTAAACGTGTAATTAAGTGGACAGGAAAATACCTAGAATAAAACTCTAATATTTTCGACGTCATCCAATTGTAACATGACTAAAATAACAGTAGAGAATACTAGCAAAGTCAGCACAGAGTCCCATTAAATGACAAAAAACATACTTTTGTGGTCAAGGAAATACAATTACTAAGTGTCTGAAACGTGATAGAAACGTTTCGCCATTAGAAAAACAATATGTATACCATACAACATTTTCGATTATTTATAACTGTGCAGAGAATTCAATTTGACCAGGGACTCTAGCTTATCACAACAAACCTGTGCAACTGTTGGTCAGTTACAATTAACTGTTATCTCAGTGGACGAGAGAATAATTTTCCAGCTTTTCAGCGCTAAATATTTTCTCTAGAAACGACAGTGAATTAGTCTGCCGCGGAAATGTTTCCAGTAGATGTAAATTGAAGTTCACATTTCTCATACGACCAAGGGGATTTTGGAGAGGTAACGTTAAACTCAAGAACGCTCACAATCTAGATCGATCTGCTTTCCGATGGATGAAGAGAATATGTTATTCACGCACTTAAGCTAATGGATGACGACTACTGCGTGAAATAGTACTTGTGTTCTCTTCCAATACACCCAGTGATCCATTACCACTATCTATGAACTACTTCCGCATGG
This sequence comes from Schistocerca cancellata, assembly GCF_023864275.1. Taxonomy (NCBI): domain Eukaryota; kingdom Metazoa; phylum Arthropoda; class Insecta; order Orthoptera; family Acrididae; genus Schistocerca; species Schistocerca cancellata. The sequence continues at coordinate 391,004,382 of NC_064627.1, forward strand.
TCTACTAAATGGCTATTTCTTCTTTTATTTTTTATTCGCTATACATTTCTTCAAGATCCGACGAGGTGAGCTGCCCAGTTCTTTCCAGCTAAATTCCAGAAGGCCTTATAGTGCGGCGGAGGAGATACACGTTGCGACATTTTTCACACAATCAATGGAAATGTCCCGAAAACCTAGCTCAAACCAAGAAAGAGTAGTTATTTTCAATTTATTTCTCGGGCAATTTGTCTCAGACTTAAATCGGAGGGCCGAGAGCGCTTTTCAATTTGTCGATATGTGTGTGACAGCGTAAAGTCGATGATATACTCGACATGTTGGATTTGAAGTTTGTATTTTAAAAATAAAACTAGTTTAGTATCAGCTACGGAATGCTGTAAGGAAAAGAGACGACTTTTCTTTTCAGTATACGGGAGTGTATAATATTAAACGCAGAAAGTGAGTTAAACATTGGCCATATTGCAGCTATCTTTGGAATGCGATGCTAAGAGCATACGGCGTTATTAAACCGAAAAATTTTCGTATTGTATGTAGCTCAAAACTGTAGGCCACGACAGAATAGAGTCTGCTCTGATTAGGAAAAAGATGGATGCAGCTGAGGGCATGGACACTTTCGCTAGGAAGATCCATATTCCCTGAGTTCCGGAAAGAGTTCGGCATAGGCAGGTAACGAAGGCCACAACTTACGGAATAGGTTCCCAAATACATCAATGGTTCGAAAGCCTCTTAAATAATAGAACGCAATACGTCGTCCTGGACTTCGAGTGCCCATCAGAGATAGGAGTATCATCACGTGTGCTCCGGGGAAACGTGATAGGCGCTGTCTTGTTCTCCAGATACATAAACGATCTGACGGATAGGACGAACAGCAATGTGCGTCTATTTGCTGATAATGCTGTAGTCTAGGAGTTATGTGTCTTCGTTGAACGGCTATAGTACGTCACAGGACGACAAGGCACAGTTTCCGTTTGTGATTAATAGATGCTTCCTTTAAAAATATAGGAAAACGTGGGTAATTACAAATGAGTTGTAAAAATGATCCTATTATGTTCGAATATAGTATTAGTAATATACACTACTGGCCATTAAAATTGCTACACCAAGACGAAATGCAGATGATAAACGGGTATTCATTGGACAAATATATTAAACTAGACTGACATGTGATTACATTTTCATGCAATTTGGATGCATAGAACCTGAGAAATAAGTACCCAGACCAACCACATCAGGCCGTAATAACGGCCTTGATACGCCTGGGCATTGAGTCAAACAGAGCTTGGATGGCGTGTACAGGTACAGCTGCCCATGAAGCTTCAACACGGTACCACAGGTCATCAAGAGTAGTGACCGGCGTACTGTGACGAGCCAGTTGCTCGGCCACCATTGACCAAACGTTTTCAGTTGGTGAGAGATCTGGAGAATGTGCTGGCCAGGGCAGCAGTCGAACTTTTCTGTATCCAGAAAGGCCCGTACAGGACCTGCAATATGCGGTCGTGCATTATCCTGCTGATATGAAGGGTTTCGCAGGGATCGAATGAAGGGTAGAGCCACGGGTCGTAACACATCTGAAATGTAACGTCAACAGTTCAAAGTGCCGTCAATGTGAACAAGAGGTGAGCGAGACCTATACCATCACGCCGGGCGATACGCCAGTATGGTGATGACGAATACACGCTTCCAATGTGCGTTCACCGCGATGCCGCCAAACACGGATGCGACCATCATGATGCTGTAAACAGAACCTGGATTCATCCGAAAAAAATGACATTTTGCCATTCGGGAACTCAGGTTCGTCGTTGAGTACACCATCGCAGGCGCTCCTGTCTGTGATGCAACGTCAAGGGTAACCGCAGCCATGGTCTCCGAGCTGATAGTCCATGCTGCTGCAAACGTCGTCGAACTGTTCGCGCAGATACAGGGTGTTTCAAAAATGACCGGTATATTTGAAACGGCAATAAAAACTAAACGAGCAGCGATAGAAATACACCGTTTGTTGCAATATGCTTGGACAACAGTACATTTTCAGGCGGACAAACTTTCGAAATTACAGTAGTTACAATTTTCAACAACAGATGGCGCTGCAAGTGATGTGAAAGATATAGAAGACAACGCAGTCTGTGGGTGCGCCATTCTGTACGTCGTCTTTCTGCTGTAAGCCTGTGCTGTTCATAACGTGCAAGTGTGCTGTGGACAACATGGTTTATTCCTTAGAACAGAGGATTCTTCTGGTGTTGGAATTCCACGGCTTAGAACACAGTGTTGTTGCAACAAGACGAAGTTTTCAACGGAGGTTTAATGTAACCAAAGGACCGAAAAGCGATACAATAAAGGACCTGTTTGAAAAATTTCAACGGACTGGGAACGTGACGGATGAACGTGCTGGAAAGGTAGGGCGACCGCGTACGGCAACCACAGAGGGCAACGCGCAGCTCGTGCAGCTGGTGATCCAACAGCGGCCTCGGGTTTCCGTTCGCCGTGTTGCAGCTGCGGTCCAAATGACGCCAACGTCCACGTATCGTCTCATGCGCCAGAGTTTACACCTCTATCCATACAAAATTCAAACGCGGCAACCCCTCAGCGCCGCTACCATTGCTGCACGAGAGACATTCGCTAACGATATAGAGCACAGGATTGATGACGGCGATATGCATGTGGGCAGCATTTGGTTTACTGACGAAGCTTATTTTTACCTGGACGGCTTCGTCAATAAACAGAACTGGCGCATATGGGGAACCGAAAAGCCCCATGTTGCAATCCCATCGTCCCTGCATCCTCAAAAAGTACTGGTCTGGGCCGCCATTTCTTCCAAAGGAATCATTGGCCCATTTCTCAGATCCGAAACGATTACTGCATCACGCTATCTGGACATTCTTCGTGAATTTGTGGCGGTACAAACCGCCTTAGACGACACTGCGAACACCTCGTGGTTTATGCAAGATGGTGCCCGGCCACATCGCACGGCCGAAGTCTTTAATTTCCTGAATGAATATTTCGATGATCGTGTGATTGCTTTGGGCTATCCGAAACATACAGGAAGTGGCGTGGATTGGCCTCCCTATTCGCCAGACATGAACCCCTGTGACTTCTTTCTGTGGGGACACTTGAAAGACCAGGTGTACCGCCAGAATCCAGAAAGAATTGAACAGCTGAAGCAGTACATCTCATCTGCATGTGAAGCCATTCCCCCAGACACGTTGTCAAAGGTTTCGGGTAATTTCATTCAGAGACTACGCCATATTATTGCTACGCATGGTGGATATGTGGAAAATATCGTACTATAGAGTTTCCCAGACCGCAGCGCCATCTGTTGTTGAAAATTGTAACTACTGTAATTTCGAAAGTTTGTCTGCCTGAAAATGTACTGTTGTCCCAAGCATATTGCAACAAACGGTGTATTTTATCGCTGCTCGTTTAGTTTTTATTGCCGTTTCAAATATACCGGTCATTTTTGAAACACCCTGTAGTTGTTGTCTTGCAAACGTCCCCATCTGTTGATTCGGGGATCGAGACGTGGCTGCACGATCCGTTACAGCCATGCGGATAAGATGCCTGTCATCTCCACTGCTAGTGATACGAGGCGTTCCATATTACCGTCATGAACCCACCGATCACATATTCTGCTAACAGTCATTGGATCTCGACCATCGCGAGCAGGAATGTTGCGATACGAGAAACCTCAATCGCGATAGGCTACAATCCGACCTTTATCAAAGTCGGAAACGTGAAGGTAAGCATTTCTTCTCCTTACACGAGGTATCACAACAACGTTTCACCAAGCAACGCCGGTCAACTGCTGTTTGTGTATGAGAAATCAGTTGGAAACTCTCCTGGTGTCAGCACGTTGGTAGGTGTCGCCACCGGCGCCAACCTTGTGTGATTGCTCTGAAAAGCTATCATTTGCATATGACAGCATCTTCTTCCTGCCGGTTAAATTTCGCGTCTGTAGCAAGTCATCTTCGTGGAGTAGCAATTTTAATGGCCAGTAGTGTACAGCTTGATTATGCGTTAAATATCTAGGCGTAACGTTGCAAAGCGATATCAAATGGAACCAAGCATGTAAGAAAGGGGAATGTAGACTTCGATTTACAGGAGAATTTTAGGAAAGTGTAGCTCATCTATAAAGGAAACCGCGTGTAGAACGCTTTGCAACCCATTCTTGAGTACTGCTAAAGCGTGTGGGGTACCCACCAGATCGCAGGAAGATGAGCCATACACCGGCCCATACGGAAGAGTTCCGAGTGCAGCCAGAGACCTACTTACTTCGTCGTTGGATGACAGATTTCGCTGCGTCCAACTAGGGGGCACGCAAAGAGGCGGCTAGGAAAATTTAGCGCCGGACGCGCCTGTGTGAGGTCCGTCCCGATACGTTGCCATGTGTTGATGGCTTGAGTGCTGGAGCGGCGTGCGACAGGGCAGACGATTAGAACCCAATGTTTATACCCTCTCGAGGGATGGAGTGTGGCGTAAGATAAGGAGGCGTGGAATTTAGCCGTAATCGCCCCTGTGTGTCGCGCGGCGCAATGGATTACTGCCAAACGACTTTAAGCTATACGTAAATTGCAGGTAGTGAGTGGAAGAAAGTAAAGTAAAGAGAGGAGACTACTACTGTCAGCTGCATCGGGACCTTACGCGGAATCAGCGGCGGCGAGTGCAAATGTGTACCGAACCGGGATTCGAACCCGGGATCTCCTAGTTAGTACTGTAACCTCCCCACAAAAATTTTGAAAGGACAATAATTAAATGTTAATGGGAATCGTGTTAAACGCAACCTCCCAGCAGAAATAAAAGAAAAGTTGTGATAATGAAAACGTGCCAAAAGTTATTTCCCCACAAGATTACTGAATAATAATGACCCTAATGTTGTTGAGCTCCCACAAAACATCGTTAAATTGAAATAAAAGCGACTGTACGTTCGCTACAAAAATATTGAAAAATAATGGCCCAATGTACACTCGACACAAAAATTGAGAAATGAACATTCAATTGTAATGATTTTTTTTTAATAACGATTGCTTTGAAAACAGAATTATTATTGGGGCATTTCTTGAACAAATTAATTACAATTACAATACATTATTAGCTGAGCGCAATGCTGCTTCATTACCTTATTTAACAATATACCTCGTACTGAATCGTGACCAGAGACCCATGTCGACCCCGGCCGACTCCTCACACACTACTGTACTGACTACTACTCTCTCTCACGACTCGCTACGTACAACTACTGTTCCTGCCGGCTCGCTACACGCAACTGCACACTCGCGCGGTCAGGCGCAGACTAGCAACGATAAATAACTCTCTGGTCAGAGATTCTGTCATGGCTCGCCATCGCTGTACTGAATACATACGTGTTTCAGTACGCAGGTGCATTAACCACCGCCCCATCCTGAACACAGTGTTACCGCAACTGCGCAAACTATCTCGGCAAGCCTCAAGGCCGGTCCCCATTCCCATCAACCGCCGTCTGTCCGCAGTCCCTGTCTATTGACTCCATGTTCGCTCTCTGGGATTCCCACAGGAGGTCGGATGTATTTGTGCATCCGCACTGTAGAAGGTGGATCCATTGCCCAGTTAGTAGAATCAAATTGTACGAATGCGTGGTGTATATTCTTTCGCACATGCCCGAAAGAACAGACACCACGCATTTATGTACTTTGTTACTTGAATTCTTGGTTGGAAGATACTGAGGCAGATTTCACTGATAATTTACCGAAATTCCATCTACGCAACTGTACTCTTCTTTGATTATGACTTCCTAAATAGGCACCTGTTGATTGTAAAACTTCTGCGACCACTTTGTAACACATGAGTTGTCATTTTGATGTTTGTTGTTAAGTCAGGCACTTTCAGTGCATCCTCTGTAGGTCAGGGTTGAGAACGAACCAAATGGTTCGAAACTAGTCGCCAAATACATGTGCTGCAACTATGACAGATTTCTTAATAAACGCTTCATAAAATATTTTAAATCAGATGAGCCTTCATTTGTTAGCCTGAACTAACTCTTTTATCATTGGAGACCTATTCTATTTTGAAGTCACTGGCCACACTTTGGCGAAATAAAATTAGAGTAATAGTGTTACAGGCATCAACGTTTAATAAGACTTTTTTTTTTAATATGGCGAGGCCAACTGGTATTTTGCTACTCTTCTAGAACTTCATTACTCTCAAGACCACGTACCATGTGTTGTTGGTGGCGTTACCTGAACTGTTCTTGTATGTTGTTGTTGTGGTCTTCAGTCCTGAGACTGGTTTGATGAAGCACTCCATGCTATTCTATCCTGTGCAAGCTTCTTCATCTCCCAGTACCTACTGCAGCCTATATCCTTCTGAATCTGCTTAGTGTATCCATCTCTTGGTCTCCCTCTACGATTTTTACCTCCACGCTGCCTTCCAATACTAAATTGATGATCCCTCGATGTCTCAGAACATGTCCTACAAACCGATCCCTTCTCATAGTCAAGTTGTGCCACAAACTCCTCTTCTCCACAATTCTAATCAATACCTTCTCATTACTTATGTGATCTACCCATCTAATCTTCAGCATTCTTCTGTAGCACAACATTTCAAAAGCTTCTATTCCCTTTTTGTCCAAACTATTTGTCGTCCATGTTTCACTTCCATACATGGCTACACTCCATACAAATACTTTCAGAAACGAATTCCTGACACTTAAATCTATACTCGATGTTAACAAATTTTTCTTCTTCAGAAACGCTTTCCTTGCCATTGCCAGTCTACATTTTATATCCTCTCTACTTCGACCATCATCAGTTATTTTGCTCCCCAAATAGCAAAACTCCTTTACTATTTTAAGTGTCTCATTTCCTAATCTAATTCCCTCAGCATCACCCGGCTTAATTCGACTACATTCCATTATCCTCGTTTTGTTTTTGTTGATGTTCATCTTATATCCGCCTTTCGGGACACTGTCCATTCCGTTCAACTACTCTTCCACGTCCTTTTCTGTCTCTGACAGAATTACAATGTCATCGGCGAACCTCAAAGTTTTTATTTCTTCCCCAAGGATTTTAGTACCTACTCCGAACTTTTCTTTTGTTTCCTTTATTGCTTGCTCAATGTACAGATTGAATAACATCGGGGAGAGGCTACAACCCTGTCTCACTCCCTTACCAACCACTGCTTCCCTTTCATACCCCTCGACTCTTATAACTTCCATCTGGTTTCTTGACAAATCGTAAATAGCCTTTCGCTCCCTGTATTTTACCCGTGCCACCTTCAGAATTTGAAAGAGAGTATTCCAGTCAACATTGTCAAAAGCTTTCTCTAAGTCTACAAATGCTAGAAACGTAGGTTTGTCTTTCCTTAATCTTTCTTCTAAGATAAGTCGTAGGGTCAGTATTGCCTCACGTGTTCCAACATTTCTACGGAATCCAAACTGATCTTCCCCAAGATCGGCTTCCACCAGTTTTTCCATTCGTCTGTAAAGAGTTCGCGTTAGTATTTTGCAGCTGTAACTTATTAAACTGATAGTTTGGCAATTTTCACATCTGTCAACAGCTGCTTTTTTGTAGGATTGGAATTATTATATTGTTCTTGACGTCTGAGGGGATTTCACCTGTCTCATACATCTTGCTCACCAGATGGTAGAGTTTTGTCAGGACTGGCTCTCCCAAGGCTGTGAGTAGTTCTAATGGAATGTTGTCTACTCCCGGGGCCTTGTTTTGACTCAGGTCTTTCAGTGCCCTGTCAAACTCTTCACGCAGTATCGTATCTCCCATTTCATCTTCATCAACATCCTCTTCCATTTCCATAATATTGTCCTCAAGTACATCGTCCTTGTATAGACTCTCTATATACTCCTTCCACCTTTCTGCTTTCCCTTCTTTGCTTAGAATTGGGTTTCCATTAAACCTCTTGATATTCATGTAAGTGCTTCTCCTTTCTCCAAAGGTCTCTCTAATTTTCCTGTAGGCAGTATCTATCTTACCCCTAGTGAGATAAGCCTCTACATCCTTACATTTGTCCTCTAACCATCCCTGCTTAGCCATTTTGCACTTCCTGTCGATATCATTTTTGAGACGTTTGTATTCCTTTTTGCCTGCTTCATTTACTGCATTTTTATATTTTCTCCTTTCATCAATTTTATTCAATATTTCCTCTGTTACCAAAGGATTTCTGCTAGCCCTCGTCTTTTTACCTATTTGATCCTCTGTTGCCTTCACTATTTCATCCCTCCAAGCTACCCATCCCTTAAAGCTACCCATACCCCAGACAGGTGGCTGTTGCATGCACGGCACGCAACGTCTAAAAGCAAATCACCTTACAAGAATCGTCGGATGGGTCCAGGCTGAAGGAGGAAGCGTTATGGACTGGGGAATGTTTCCGTGGCGTTCGCTGGGTGATCCCATCATTCTGGAAGGCACAAGGGATCAACACACGTATGTATCGATACCTTGGGACCACCTCCATTCGTACATGGAGTCACAACAGCATCTACCAGCAGGACAATGTAACGTTTTCACAAAAATGTTTCAAATGGCTCTAAGCACTATAAAACTTAACATTTGAGGTCATCAGTCCCCTAGACGAAGAACTACTTAAAGCTAACTAACCTAAGGACAACACACGCATCCATGCCCGAGGCAGGATTCGAACCTGCGACCGTAGCAGCAGCGCGGTTCCGGACTGAAACACCTAGAACCGCTCCGTCGAAGCGGCCGGCCAACGTCTTACACAGCTCGCAGCGTTTGTACGAGGTTCGAAGAGCCGCAGGATGAATTTACCATACTCTCCTGGCCACCAAACTTGCGGAATGTAGGTCCAGTAGAGAATGTGTGGGGCCACTGCGACCGATATGTCTGTTCAGACACGGTTGTAGTATGCCAAGCATTAAAGTCTGATGTTAGTTCCGCCACAGTTCGCCGCCTGTCCTGTTTTACCAGTCTGTCCAGCCTACGACGACCAACATCTGTTATGAGGTGGCCAGCCGGGGTGGCCGAGCAGTTCTAAGCACTACAGTCTGGAACCGCGACCGCTACGGTCGCAGGTTGGAATCTTGCCACGGGCATGGATGTGTGTGATGTCCTTAGATTAGTTAGGTTTAAGTAGTTCTAAGTTCTAGGGAACTGATGACCTCAGAAGTTAAGTCTCATAGTGCTCAGAGCCATTTGAATCGTTTTTGTAATGAGGTGAGGCCCTGACTCCCGACGTCCGGACGTGTTTTCACCTTGGTTACGCCACAGCACTCCTCGAACACCCGGCAAGTCGTGTAGTTTCCGAAATGCTCGTGCCGAGCTTCCGGACCTTCACAATCTGCACAATTCAAGCTCAGGTTGATCACGCCCCCTCTCCATTCTACACACAGGCAGCACTCTCACTGATACTATAGCACTGTCCGTGTGACTGACTAGCAGTGATTCCTTGCCAGGTGAGGCTGCTATCACCTGGACAGGTTTATGTCGATAGTAGGTTGGTGGTGAGCCGTGACTTCCTGCGATGCTCTTGGTTCAAATGGCTCTGAGCACTATGGGACTTAACATCTGAGGTCATAAATCCCCTAGAACTTAGAGAACTACTTAAACCTATCTAACCTAAGGACATCACACACGATGCATGCCCGAGGCAGGATTCGATTCTGTGAACGTAGCGGTCGCGCGGTTCCAGACTGTAGCGCCTAGAACCGCTTGGCCATTTCTGCGATGCTCTTGACAGGATAGTTTCTCTGTCGAAGTTAGGCGCTTTGCGGCGGCCCTGTTGGCTGGCGGCCTCTATTTAGGAAGGCCGCGGCTCGCGAGGTGACACTCGGTCGGGGGCAGTGACAGAGGGAAGACAGCACACGCACCATCGAGAGTAGACAGTCGGCGCTTCGTGTACTGCGAGGACGCACGGTGTCGACATTCCGATGCCTGGGTCTGGTGGCGAGCGAAACTTTCACCGGTCAACATAGGCCTCCGTTTAAGAGTCGTGTCTATCTCGAATCCTGAGGAGAGCGCGGATTGTTTAGCCTGGCGTGCATGTAAACAGCGAGCTGCTGGACTGACGTTAAATGGTGAACCATTTTGTGGTGGAAATTTTGGATGTGACGGCTCCGTGTAGCCACTTTGACTTTTGATAGTCATTCCTTAAACCACTTGGACGTGGGTCCGGGATACTTGGTATTGCAAGTCCATGTAACTGCGCTGTGCCCTGGTTCTGTTGCATTTGCCTTGTATTACAAATGCGGCCGATATTCGGCGATTCCTTTTTTAATTATTATTGTTAATTTGTAAGTGGTCAATTTTATGAATCAAAGTTTATTCGTTTTATGAAACTACAGCCGCTAATTGAAACTGGAATTGCGAACTTCTCCGTTGTTGGCAACTATAATAGTAACAATTTTGCGCCGTCAGACGGTGCTTCGGTGTTTAAGGTTGTGTGCGGATTGTCTGGTCAGTATCATCTTGAGCTAGTTGTGGTTTATAAATTTATCAAGTGGATTTCACGTCATTGGAGATTGTTTAATGAACTATTGCTTTAATAGTAGCTGCGGTTATCCCACTATAACGGTTAACATCTCTTCCTGCATTTGGCGCTATCGAGTGCTGGGCTGTTGGTTTTAGTATTTTAGTGAACTGTGTATTAGTACTGGGTCTGTGTGCTCTAGAAGCCGTTTCCGGTGTGCGCAGGCCCTCGTGCCTGTTGTCACTAGAGCTCTCGAGCATGGAATTCAGACGAGCGGCCGATATGAACGCCAAACGTCGAGAATGTGTGATTTCTGTTTAGATCTTTCAGGCTATCATATTGACGAATGATTTTCATAATAATTAGTTCACTTACTTATGAGATCTTGCTATTTCAGGTTTTTATTTAAACCTAATAGCTTTTCAAATTGTTGTTTTTCACATTCACAAGGCCTGATAAGTGACTTAATTTCGTAACTAGTGAATTCAGACCTGCAGTTATGATAAAGTTATATTTGCGTAAAGTAATTTTTTATTAATTTAAAGTTGGGGCCATAATGCTGTTTTTCTTTAAAAAATTTACTGAGTTACTGTCATTGCTTTTATACAATTAAATAATCGGTGCAGGTGACCGCAATTTGTAAATACTAGCTAATCGTTGTGTTGGTACCAGTCCTCTGTTTTAATTAACGTGGTGGAAATAAATTTTTGTATCCTCAAGCGGGGTCAGCATTCCACTCCAGCGGCCCACATGCCCTGCTCACCAATCTTATGCCGACCGATCTGGCCGAGCGGTTCTAGGCGCTTCAGTGTGGAACCGCCTGACCGCTACGGTCGCAGGTACGAATCCAGCCTCGAGCATGGATGTGTGTGCTGTCCTTAGGTTAGTTAGGTTTAAGTAGTTCTAAGTTCTAGGGGACTGATAACCTTAGATGTTAAGTCCCATAGTGCTCAGAGCCATTTGAACCATTTTTGAACCAACCTATACCTTACAAGGTGTGCATTATGTTCTGACTGATCAGTGAATCTTGAACTCATTCAAAATGCGAGTGTTTTCTTTCGTAACCACTGTACTTGTGTAATACGCCGTCGCGGCCTGTTTTCGATGACGGCCAAGGGAGCCCAAGTACAATAATACTCTGGTCACTTATGATATTACATCGTTTATGTATATGGGAGAAACACGATGAAGTTATTTGAAATGGAAAGCCGATATCTTCTACGATGTACTAGCCAGCGGGTGAGGATGTTTACATGGTATTCTTGTCAGAGTCCCAGGTCGTACGCCCGCAGAAATGAGGAGACAAAAGGGCAGTGATAAGGCGAGAGGCGGGGAAAATGGGTCAGTAACTCCATTCCCGCGTGGATGGAGAGCCTTTAATGCTGCCTGCGGCGCTCGTCTCAAAGGGGACGTGTCCGTGTAATTGTATGCAGATCAGTTTTTGTGCTCGGCCAGTCGCACACGCCGTATCGACGCCGCCGCCTCACACAGGCCGACACGTGTGTGGCGGCACTCCCTGACGTCCACCAGGAGAGAGTACCGGCAACACAAACCGCTAGCGCCACTCCATGTGCGCTCCGTTTTCTGCGGTTATGCAAATGAATAATTTCCTTTCTTTAGGTCGCATGTTAATATGAATCAAAGTGAGAAATGTTTGTAAAAAAAGTTTGTAAGTATCTGTATCGCTTTCTGTTGACAAATTGTTTAATGGTTAACAAATGGATTATTCTTTATACTGAGGTGACAAAAGTCATGGGACAGTGATATACAGATGACGGCAGTATTGCGTACACAAGGTATAAAGGGGCAGTGCACTGGCGGAGTTTTTCACTCAGGTTATTTATGTGACAAGGTTTCTGACGTGATTATGGTCGCACAACGGGAATTAACAGAATTTGAACGCGGAATTGTAGTTGCTGCTAGAGGCATGGGACTTCCCATATCGCAAATCGTTTGGGGATTCAAAATTCCGACATCCACAGCGTCAAGTGTGTGCCCAAAATATCAAATTTCCTGTGTTACCTCTCACCACGGGCAACGCAGTGGCCGACGGCCTTCACTTAACGAACAAGAACAGCGGCGTTTGTGGAGAGTTGTAAGTGCTAACAGACAAGCAAAACTGCGTTAAATAACCCTAGAAACCAATGTGGGACGGACGAAGAACGTATCCGATAGGACAGTGCGGCGAAATTTGGCGCTAATGGGCTACGGCAGCAGACGATCGACACGAATGCCTTTGCTAACGGCACCACATCACCTTCAGCGCCTGTCCTGGGCTCGTGACCATATCGTTTGAACCATAGACGAGTAGAAAGTCATGGCCTGGTCAAATGAGTCCCCATTTCAGATAGTAAGAGCTGATTATAGGCTTTGAGAGTAGCGCAAGAGTCCGCGAAGCCATGAAGCCAAGTTGTCAACAATGCACTGTGCAAGCTGGTGGTGGCCACATAACAGTGTGGGCTGTTTTTACATGGAATTGACTGGGTCCTCTGATCCAACTGAACTGATTATTCACCGGAACTTGTTATAATCCGCTACTTGGAGATCATTTGCAGCCGTTCATGGACTTTATGTTCCGAAACAATACTGGAAATTTTATGGAAGACAGTGCTCCATGTCATTGGGCCACAACTGTTGGTGATTGTTTCGCAGACAATCCTGTTCCGGTGACACTTTCTTAGGAAGTTATGGACGGCTATAGAGGCAGTATTTCCGCAGCGGTCTCCAGCACTTGCTGAGTCCACGCCACGTCTATTTGCTGCACTACGGCGCGCAAAAGGAGGTCCGACACGATATTGGGAGGTATTCGATGATTTTTGTCACCTCAGTGCACAATATAACTGCATCTTCCCTACTCACCAAATCTTAATAGAGATAACAGGGGAAACAATACCTAAGATTCTGTAAAATTATAGTTATTTTATTCCTGAACCAGCTTTCTTACACAGTCGTCGTCTGAAAACCGAATGTAGTAAACACAGATAAAATGACGTGAGACGTACGCATATGTTTTTGTACAGAAGATACAAAATTGGTAACATGCAGAGTGTTTACATACGAAAGTATTACATTTTTTTTATATTGTGCACCAACTCAACAGTTACATTAACTAAAAAACGGAACACAAAGTTTTTAATGTGGAGATATATTTAACGACAAATAAAAAATAAAGTTGATTTTGCAATTATAATCTAGTGTTTGTAACTAAAACTTAATTTTTCATCATATGGTTGGCTTTCCCTTAAACGAAAACCGTCAAATTTTGTAACATTTCTCTCTTAATCTCCAGCTTCTCTCCTGCTCAGATAACCTAGGCCTAACTGCCACACCTCTGCCTGAGTGACCAACATACACTTTGCTTGCATGTGATTTTCTACGCGCCTGTCTCTCTGCACAGATTTGCTGATTCTCTCTAATATTTGTTACAGTTGATTATTTGATATATTATTATTTATTAATATTCCTGCCCTTATAAAACAGTTAGTTGAGCTAAATAAGTGAAGTGACAAAAACCGCAAAGGTTTTCTAATGGTGATTGGACGGGGGGGGGGGGGGGGGAGAGGGTGTATGGGCAAGCGGCGAAGGAAATATTTGAGGATAGTTATGAACGAAGTTCCACAAGTGACATAAATGTTATTCTATAGTGAAACATACACACGCACATTGAAAAAGGTACTTCTTCTTTTCTGATAAAGAATTATTAGTTTGTTTTCTATAAATCGTAATTTCACTGCCTTTGAAAAAAAAAAGTGTATTGGAATGATTTGGGCAGAGCATTCTAATTTTCAAGCCATACGTATGTAAGAGACTTTTCGGTGAAACACAAATGATTAAATCAGATTATTTTACATGCTTTACTTCGTTAACCTTTTATTGAATAACATCTTCGGATAAGTGACTCTTAAAGAGAAAGCTGTCGCTCCATATAGAGTGCCGTGTGACTAAAATGTGATAACTCATTCACAAGTTTCACCGAATCTGGCGCCTTGCCGCGCCCCCCTCCTCGCGACGCCTATTTCCTAATATTTTCACCGTTATTAATAATAATTTTGAAAAACAAAATAAAAGGAAAGAAATAAATTTTTAATGTTCTTTGTACCTCTACTTCACGTTCTCTACGCTTTACTTGGTTCCTAGAGTGGGGGAAGGGGGGAGGGAAGATGCGTGGTGGACAGGTCTCGGGTTGCGACCCCTGCCCACCTTGCCCCCACCTCTCACTTTGGGTGCCGGGAAGGTTCCTTTGGGAAAAAAGTGTAGCGTCTTTTATTGGTAATTAAAAAAATCCTCGTGAGGTTCCTGTTTTATGTTTTAGATGACCGTTTCCTAGTTCTCGTCGCTTATAGGCAGGGCATCATTTTGTCACATGACAACAGCCTGTCACACGACAGAGAGACCCATTAAACTGCATGCATGCGTCTACTAACCGCTCAGTGCACACATATAAATGACGTTGTCAAGTTCCCGATGGAGCACACAAACGATGAACATGTCGATATGCATCGAGCCGGGTGCATCCGATACCCAAGCTGCTGCTGTGAGTGCGTATGCTGCACTATAACCTCAAAGGCGCTATACTGACAAGAGTGTTTCTCGTCGTCTGGAACAGCACCTTCAGGCAAGCGGTAATCTTCGTTCACAAATGATTGATAGAAGTGGTCCAAGCGCCAGACGTACTCCACAAACACAGGACGCTCTTCTTGAAACCGTTCACCATTCATTTCGGCAAAGTAACTGTGATATTGCAAGGCAGTTCCAGATATCTCAAAGGCTGATTGTTGAGGTGTTGTTGCACGATGAAGAATTGCATCAATATCAGTACACGTTAACTTAACACCACCAGCCAGAAGACCGCATTCGACGAGAAGAGTTTTGTGAATGGTTTTTGCACCGAATGGAAGATAACCAACATTTTATAAATAACGTGATATCGACTGACGCATCTAGCTTCAACCATGAAGGTATTTTCAATCTCCAAAAAAACCATTATTTGTCGGAAGACAACCTACATGTCACTCGTGAACGTGGCTTTCAAGCGCGCTTGGGCAAAAATCTGTGGGCTGGAATCGTTGGAAATGTGTGTGTGAAATCTTATGGGACTTAACTGCTAAGGTCATCAGTCCCTAAGCTTACACACTACTTAACCTAAATTATCCTAAGGACGAACACACACACCCATGCCCGAGGGAGGACTCGAACCTCCGCCGGGATCAGCCGCACAGTCCATGACTGCAGCGCCTGACCCCTCTCGGCTAATCCGGCGCGGTGAATCGTTGTAGTAGTGCCTTTGGGAGGTTACCTATTGCCGGACAAGTTGAATGTGCCTCTATGCCGTACGTTTCTTTGTAATACTTTGCCCCCACTAGATGTTCGGCGACAGCTACGATTTCAACATGATGATAAATTTGATAAATTGATACGCTTTGGAATTAATGTGAAATGCAGTAGTCGTGGAGGTCGGGTGTTCTGGCCTCCACGTTCCCCGGACCTTAATCCATTAACTTTTGATTTGTGAGGACACTTAAAGGAACGGTTTTATAGTAGAATCAGATTTTCACTCTGCAGTGGAGTGTGCGCTGATATGAAACATCCTGGCAGATTAAAACTGTGTGCCGGACCGAGACTCGAACTCGGGACCTTTGCCTTTCGCGGGCAAGTACTCTACCAACTGAGCTACCCAAGCACGACTCACGACCCGTCCTCACAGCTTTACTTCTGCCAGTACCTCGTCTCCTACCTTCCAAACTTTACAGAAGCTCTCCTGCGAACCTTGCAGAACTAGCACTCCTGAAAGAAAGGATATTGCGGAGATATGACTTAGCCACAGCCTGGGGGATGTTTCCAGAATGAGATTTTCACTCTGCATATCAGCGCACACTCCACTGCAGAGTCAAAATCTCATGCCCTGTATTACGTACATCATTTATACATGGTCTCACTAAATCTTCAGCTATTGAATGAGGTTTTGCAGTTTTAGCAGTTCTGCCCGCGGTAAGACGCTTCAAGAGAATTCTTATTGTCACTCTTCGTAGCGGATACAGAAGCAGACAAATCATTTTTTCACTCGTTAGCTTTTCGTGTAGAAACATAAACAGATTTGTTTACGTGAGTGGGGTGTTTGGTTGCTAATTGGCGTTTAAGTACCGAAGGTTTCAGACTACTGTTAGCAAGAAGGTCACCTTGGTCTTGGACATTCCTTTCACCTATATATGAAAATCCAAACCTAATGTAATTATCATCGCACTTTCTTTTCTTTACACACGGTTCACTTTTGTCGGATTGATACATGTCACTCGAAGTTGAATGAATGACCTGTTGACATTAACTTGTGATATTGTTAAATCTTGTTTCCCTTTCAAGCTTCCACTTTTCTACCAGTTATCTGTTTTGGTGTGAACGGAAACGATTCTGATACGCAAGTGACAGGTTACTGCATTTGTCACAAGGAAAGAAGAAGTAGATTATTGCTGAAAATCAAAGCCCTGACCGCTATGTAAACGTTCCTGAGTGGCATCGCGGTACACAAAGAATCTGGCAGCCTAAATTCCAATTGCAGAGAAATAAAATGAGTTTCTAACATTGTTACGTAACCGTAAATCAGGTATTCGCGCTACATATTAATTAATTGTGGAAATGAATTCCAAATGTTACAGCCGGCGGAGTGGCCGAGCGGTTCTAGGCGCTACAGTCTGGAACCGCGCGACCGCTACGGTCGCAGCTTCGAATCCTGCCACGGGCATGGATGTGTTTGATGTCCTTAGGTTAGTTAGGTTTAAGTAGTTCTAAGTTCTAGGGGACTGATGACCTTAGAAGTTAAGTCCCATAGTGCTCAGAGCCGACCCAATGTTATATATGTGTACCAAGGTGCTTTACAGCGTTAATTTAGTTTTAAAATACCGCAGAAACTAAGGAAATAGTTATAGGCCTAACATCGGAACCAGACATTATGGAAGAGAGTTTTGGCGAACCCCTTAAAATTTTTTTAGAACTCCCTAGGGTGTCCCCTACTACAGGTTGGGAAACGATGCAATAAGTTAATGCCTTGGCAAATTTTGCTAGGAAATCTGTAATGTGATTTAAGTGAACACGTATTTGGAAAAAAATATTTGCATATGTGGGGGTCGTACCGTGATTGCCAAAGGTTAGTTCATAGTAATACAAAATACGGCAGGAGGACATGAATGTGCATCTATTCCCGGAATTGAAAGCATTTTGAAGCATGAAGAATGAAAGTGCTGATCGTCGCTACAAATGATTTGCATTTCTCAACGGTTCACTTTGCTGTTACAGCTGTATCTCATCAAACTCGTACTCTACAATCAGCTGCTGAATGGCCTGTAAAATCAGTCATTAGCTCTGTACCAACAATCCCCCCATCCCTCTGTCTGCAACTACTCGTAAGTTCAAATCCACCAGAAGGCTCTCTCGTCCCAGACGAGCCTTGATGGGGAGAAGTCGTCTAGAAGTAGAGTCTGCCTCTGGAGAAGCTTGCCTGAGAAGTAGCTATCTGCAGAGCACAAGGAAAACTGTGTACTGTGTGTTTTCAGCATCGCGTAATTTCTACTGGCTCAATACTAATTCTTGAGAGTGCCGATAAGTAAGACGTTGTCTTAAAAAACGCTGATCTCTCTCCCTTACTTAGGTTTGAGGAGCTGGTTAACCAGTTAAAAAGCTTGATATTCTTAGCACTCCAGAATGACTGTCTAACTACTTTCTCGCATTAGCCAAAGTGGCATCTTTGTAAGCAGAGTCACACTCCTTACTTCCGCTTCTAAAATTTTACATGAAGCTATGGTAACTGCGTTTGTATTTCTATCAACGTTCAGTATAACGACGGCTGGGCAGGTATCGGTGCCCACGATCTTCAAAGAAGCCTCCAACTTTCCCACTTTCTAAGAAGTTATCTTAACAGCCCAAGATTTTCTGCGAAGTGTCAGTGCCCGCTATTTCCCACTACAACGGCAGTTCTTCCGGGACTCTGCCATTAAACGGTATGCATCTCCTGGCTACACAGCTCATGAAAAAACAGACTCTATTGTCCAGCACCTCCTGCATATGTAGTCTGTGTTGTCTCACGTCAGACGCTCGGCGCCAGGCCGGTTTTCTTTCTCACTCTCGTTCCACAAAACGCAGACCGGCCGGACATCATACCCGCCTGGCGTTTCCTGTCATACAGGATGTGAACGGCAGTTCCGTGAACAGGGCCGGGGAATGACTCCCTGCAAGTTTTATGGCGCTACTCTGCATCCGTCGCCCAGACTGCCTTCACAGTGGCTTCTCCCTTAGCTATGCGTGCAGTTTAACATAGAAAATCGTAATCTAGGTAGTTAAGTTGTGGCACTCACTGGCACTAACTCACATTTCGTTTTGTCTAGTGGTGATTAATTTCTTCAGATTTGATAGGACTCTTTCGTACAGGTTTTACATAAGTTACAGGACAGTGTGGAGAAAATGGTTGTGTAACAGAAGCAGGAACTGTCCGAAGATGGCTGCCTGTGACACTTGCGGTAGGTGATTTACACACAAGCTCACAGTATCTTCAAAATTTCAGGATGTTTGAAAGGAAAGTAGCTTTAATGGAACTTGATGAGGCGGATGCTTTACTCCAGGTTCATTGTCTCCCGTGAGACATGGAACGACGTTTAGACTATGTGAAACAAAAACCAGCGAGTCACTTTTGTTTCGTGCCCAAAAACCAACAGGAGCCTGGCTCACCGCGAAACAGACCCGCGCAACACGTTTCGCGTTGGAGACCACGTTTACACTACGCGAGACTTGCCTCGTGCCGGCCGGGGTAGCCGAGCGGTTCTAGGCGCTACAGTTTGGAGCCGCGCTACCGCTACGGTCGCAGGTTCGAATCCTGCCTCGGCAATTGATCTGTGTGACGTCCTTAGGTTAGTTAGGTTTAAGTAGTTCTAAGTTCTAGGGGACTGATGACCTCAGTAATTAAGTCCCATAGTGCTCAGAGCCATTTGAACCATTTTGAACTTGCCTCGTCAAAAAGTTGCATGACGATTTCAGGTACTGTAAATGCAGATTTATAAATTAAAGAAATTACCTTTCTGTGTTCTGTTAGTTATGGCAACTTTGTTCGCACGTCTTGAACCTTGTGTGAAATACAGGGTATATCAAAAAGAATCATCCGGTTTAAAAAAATCGTAACTGTCATATTATTTCAGATATGTACGTGAACAAGGTACTGTTGGAAAGAGCAAATTCTCGAGTTGTACATGGATCCCGCTAGGCAGCAGCAGTGTGCGCCCACTTCAGTTCTAGTAAAAATTGTGTCGGAACAACTGAAAGCATTTTGTGTTCTACGTTCTGCGCAGTGCAGGTCAGTAATAACTGACCAGCGTGACCGTACTAGGTATGGTGGTGGATCCTCTTACAACACAGAGCATTAGACGATGGCATGAACAATTCCGAGAAACAGGTTGTTTGTGTAAAGGCAAATCGCCAGGCTGTACCCGAGTGTCTGACAGGACGTCGAATGCATCCGCCATAGTTTCACGAGGAGTCCGCAGAAATCCGTTCGCCGTGCAGCTCGACAGCTCAACATGCCCTCGATGTCCGTCTGGTGCGTGTTGCGTCGACGTTTACAGATGAAGCCATACAAAAGTCAGCTACTGCAAGCTCTTCGTGAAGGTGACAAACAACAACGTATGAAGTTCTGTAATTTCGTTCTTGTCTTGATGGAGGATGACAGTTTTCTTCCACGCTAAGTGTTTAGTGACTTGGTAACAATCAATTTAAATGGGAAGGTGAACCGTCATACTGTGAAAGTATGGAGTACGGAACAACCACATGAAGTTGCTCAACATGAGAGGAACTATCCAAAATGTTGTGTGTTTTCTGCAGTTTCGCGGGAAAAGGTGTATGGTCCATTTTTCTTTCCCGAGAATACTGTTGCAGGAAGCACACATCTCGATATGCTTGAGAACTTTCTTTTCCCACAGTTGGAGGCTGATTCGAACGACTTCATTTAGCAAGAGGATGGGACATCGCCACATTGGCAACTGGAAATGCGGAATTTTTTAAATCAAAGGATTACTGGACGATGGATCGGTCGCACTTTACCAAATGATTCAGCCTTACATTACTGGCCTCCAAGGTCACCGGACATGACTGTATTTAATTATTTCTTGTAGGGGTTTATAAAAGATTCTGTTTGTGTGCCTCCGTTACCAACAACAATGAATGAACTGAGATATCTCATAACAGCAGCTGTGGAAGCTGTAACTCATGACATACTCGCTGCACTCTGGGAACAATTTGAATACCGCATTGGCATATACAATGCATCTCACGGGGGGCATATTGAACACCTATGAAAAAGTATGAAAAGCCATTTTTGAGTTTCCCGTTCATAAAAAAATTGGTTGTACAGTAGAGTCTCGATTATCCGATCTAAACCGACCGCGTCAAGGTCGGATAAGTGGGAAGGTCGGGTAACACGGAAAATAATACAAAAAAAAACACAAAAATTAAACTAAAGTAGGCCAAATGAGTTAAGCATTTAATACAATACAAATCAAATTAGACTGAATACATATTTACTGTGTGAAGAAGTTAGTAATTGTCTTTTGTTCCGCTAAATCACGTAGTCTCTTAAGAAGTAAAATCTCGTTAGACGATGTTTCCACCAGTTGCTCTACATATTTTAAAGCAGTTTCTAAGGCCTTGTGTCCTTCGTTGTGAGAAATCTTGGGCGCACTTTCCCACACCACATCCGCTTCTTCGTCTTCTTCTTTTTCGTTTACCATGTTGACTGTTTCTTCATCTGTCACTTCAAATTCTTCATCTTGGACAATCCATTCATTTATGTCATCTGTGGCGTCAGCACATTCCGAAACTTTTCGTAACAATGAAAGCAGGGTAGTATTTTCTGGTTCGGTCTGCTGCTGTAGGTTTTCATCATCTGGAGAATTTTCTTGATTTTCCTGTAGCAAAATGTTCAAGGATTTTGCAGTTGTATTTGTTCCAACACTCTCCCAAGATTGGGCCACGTCATAAGCTACGTCTTTCAAATTAAAACGGTGCAACTGCTCTAGCATGTCTTCTCCCTTGTCCATAGCATAAGTTAAGAGTTTCTGCGGTAGTTTCTCTTCAGTGTCTCTAAGGTCCCTTGGTCCATATCCATAGGCTGACGTGACATTTGGAGGCAAAAACATGGCCTTTATATCTTGATCTTGAAGTTCATCTTCATTAGGATGACAAGAGGCATTTTCTCGAAGGAACAGTGGTTTGCAGGGCAAGTTGTTGGCTTTCAAAAACTTTTCAGTTTGTGGCACGAACTCGTTAAAAAACCCATTTTTTAAAGATATCTGAGCTCATCCAAGCATTTTTTTGTTGTAATATTTCAGCGGTAAAGCATTTTTTGATAAATTTTTAAATGCTCTCGGTTTTTTTGGCTTACCTATCATGGACAGTTTCATTTTCAAATTTGCTGTGGCGTTACTGCATGCAAGAATTGTCACTCTTTCTTTGTTACGTTTGTAGCCTGGAGCTGCCTTTTCGGCCTTTGGCGCTAATGTTTTTTCCGGTAACATTTTGTAGTTGAGACCAGTCTCGTCGCAGTTAAAAATTTGATCGCCTGTTAAGTTTTCCTTGTCCAATACCTTGTGAAGTTTATTCCTAAACAATTGAACAGCTTCAAAATTTGCTGAAAGCTTTTCACCACAGACATTAAGTTGCCGAATTCCGTATCTTTTCTTCCATCTATCGAGCCAGCCTACACTAGCAGTGAAACCAGGTTCACCTTCGTTTAGTTCGTTACGAAACTTTAAGGCTTTTTCCTGCAAAATAGGTCCCGACAAGGGTACACCTTTATCTCTATGTTGAGTAAACCATAGAAACAAAGCTTCAGTTACTTTTTCATAACAACATTTTTTCATGGTTTTCCGATCTTGCAAAACAGCCGAGGTTGCTCGCTGAGAACACCACTTCTCAATTTCATTGGGTTCATTTTCCAGTCTCCAACTGTTGTTTTCCCGACGTCATAATCTTGCGACACTTTTAATAAAGTTTCACCATTGTCTATTCTTTTTAAAGCTTAAGTTTTTCTTCCATTGAAACGACCACCTTTTCTCGTTTTGAAGCCATCACCACAATTTTTTACAATAAACAAAGTGCAACATGTCCACTCCACTACAGATCTAAGTTAGCACTGAGGAGTGAGGAGTAGCAGACGGCGACAATGAACTGAGTACCAACAAACAACACGTTAGTCACTGAACTGTCGTCGGCTGGCGCACGGCCGGAGCGGTGAAAGGGTCGGATAACACAGAAGGTCGGATAATCGAAGATCTGATAATCCAGACTCTACTGTATGCAGGGTGTTACAAAAAGGTACGGCCAAACTTCCAGGAAACATTCCTGCCCGCATCTCGTGGTCGTGCGGTAGCGTTCTCGCTTCCCACGCCCGGGTTCCCGGTTTCGATCCCCGGCGGGGTCAGGGATTTTCTCTGCCTCTTGATGGCTGGGTGTTGTGTGATGTCCTTAGGTTAGTTAGGTTTAAGTAGTTCTAAGTTCTAGGTTCAGTCTGCTTTCCGCAGCGCTGCGGCGAGGACGTCTTGTTTACGTCCCGTCCGCGCGGTCGCGAGTGCCCGTAGTTGTTTACTACTGCGTTGTCGCTAGTTTAGAGTCCATCACTACCGACGCAACATGGCACATTCATACAGACAAACCACCATCAAGATCAGTTTTCAACCCGATCATGCACGACCGCGAGCTTTTGAAGTGGAACGTTTTCTACGTGACGACGTTAAAATTGAACCGCGAGACATATTGGTATCCATCTCTCTATCACGAGCAGTGTTGTCGACGTCAAGCTAGTAAGTGACGAGGTGTGCAACAGAATCGTGCGCGGACATGCGAACGATCTTAAATTCAAACATTCTGATGGACATATTGGGGCGGTCTCTATCGATCACGCGGGGCTTGGCATCCGTACAATACGCGTCTTCGAACTCCCTTTCGAAGTACCACCGGACGTAGTCACCGTCGCTTTCAGCCCTACGGCAGAGTGATCGGCCATATGGCCGAAAAATGGACCACCTTTACAACGTACCCCGTTCTTAACGGGGTGCGACAGATAAAAATTGAACTGACCAAACATGTTCCGTCATATCTTGTCATCGGCGGATGTAGGGCGATCATTATGTATGACGGTCAGCCACGCACTTGCTCTGGTTGTGACCAAGAAGGGCACGTCCGGTCGGATTGTCTCCGACGACGGCTTACTCAAATCCCGACAGGTGAATCTATGACTCCTTCTAAGGTGACGACCCTTCCTCTCAATTACGCCGAAGTTACACGGGCAGCAACCCTTTCTGATGCTGCCCACGTTAGTCCGATAGCCGCCCCCGATAGCGAGACCATGATGGCTTCTGCAGTACAGGATCCGGCCTCTACAACGGCGCCCCCACCTGAAGATAATCATCGACCGACCTTGCAAGAAGGCGTGGATGCTAGGATGGACATTGACCCACGGGTTGTGCCGACAGCGGCTTTTCTTCCAGACACCGGAGCAGCTGAAGAAATTCACCCACATTCAGATACTGAAAAACACGTCCGTAAACAGCGTTCCCCGCGAAAACACAAGAGACGGTGGCGTGCTCCATCGGACGATTGTTTGCAGCGATCGTCTGACATGGACTGTGGAAATTCCGACGACGGTACCGGCGGTACAGAGGCCGCTGTAACATCAAACTCAACAGATCGCCGTGGTGACGGCTTCAGCCCCTCCGGCCCCACAGAACAGCAGGATTACAAGCAGACAGCCGCTGCCGATTCCCAGCCAGCAGAGCCGATGGATTCAGCGCCGAGTGCCGCAGCAGCCACTAAGAGCCACCAACAGCCGATGGTATTTCATGGCGACTGGGCGGACGACTGTGAGGAACACTCTTTGCCCATCGTGTCGGACGACACGGGGGGAACTTTACCCCACCAATGTTGATCCTTTCTCGCCATCAGTGACGAGACAGCCTTACAAGGGTATTGATGGCCAACACGGATGCTATGGATGGACCTCAAACTTATCGCGTTGCAACTATAAACATCAGCACTATACGGACGCGCGCTAAGTTATCCTTGCTTCAGGATATGTTGAACTCTGCTTCCATCGACATAGCCCTTCTCCAGGAAGTGTACGTCGACGACTTCCCAGGCATGTACGGTTACGATGCTTGCGTCTCTCCAGCTTCCCCAACAGGCAGCGGTGTCGCTGTACTTCTTCGGGAAGGGACAGTGGCGGACGATATCCTGTTTCTGCCTGGGGCAAGAGGAATGGGACTCACAGTACTGGGTGTCCGCCTTATCAACATCTACGCACCTTCCGGGACGGACAAACGTCGCGAACGTTCACGATTCTTTGCGGAAGACGTCGCCCCGCTCTTCCAAGGCCCCCACAACCATCTGGTGTTTGGAGGTGACTACAATTGCGTACTGGCGCCCAGAGACCAACTCCCACGACATAATCCGTGCCCGGAACTCGAGACGCTAATTCGAGACCTGCAGATGGTGGACACTTGGGAACATCTTCACGGCCACCGACCGGGATTCACGCACTTCACGAGTCACTCTTCCAGTCGTATCGATCGGATTTATGTCTCACGCTCTGTCGCCGCTGGAACACAGGATGCGGAACTGTGGCCTGCGGCATTCTCGGACCACACAGCTTACATTTGTGCCGTCACCCTGCGGCGGCGACAAGTGTGGAGAAGCCGCAGCCCGTGTAAATTAAACATCGCTCACCTGTCGTACCCGGATTGCCGCCAAGCCGTTGAGGATACGTGGCATTCGTGTGAAAATCGCCTCCGTGCATATCCCACAACGATCCGCTGGTGGTTGGACTGCGCCAAACCGGCACTGAGGCGTACGTTGATAACCTACGGTCGCGACCACGCTACTTGGCGAAGACATACACTCGACTTTTACTTCCGGGTACTGCGCGACTGCGATGCTATGGCGCCGTCTCCGGAACGACAAACGGCGGTCCACCGTGCTAAGGCTCAGATCCTCGCTCATATGCGACGCCACCTAGAGGGGGTAGTCATCCGCTCGAGGACGCAGAATCGGATACCGAGCGAACGCCCGTCAATGTTCCACGTCCTTCGTGAACGTAAACGACGCCAACGAGCGCTGATACGCTTCATCGACACGGAGGACGGTCGTCGCCTCACCACGCAACAAGACATAAACACAGCGTTCTACAATCATTATTCCCAACTCTATTCCGCTCAGACCCCTGATCCGACAGCACTGGAGGACATCTCTCAGACGATTTACGGCACCGTCACCCCGGCAATGGAAGAGGCCTTGATGGACGAAATTACAGAAGAAGAAGTGATCGACGACATTAGAAAAGGAGCTGTCAACAAGTCACCGGGTCCTGATGGTCTCCCCTTGGAATTTTACCGGACTTTTCAATATTTATTAGCCTCCCGATGGACGGACATCTGTCGCGAACTACTATCCCCGGACGTGCCGCTCCCTGCGGCCCATGTGGAAGGGATGATGATTCCTATTAACAAACCGTCCGGTGGCTCACGACTGCAGGACGACCGCCCGTTGACGCTATTGAACTGCGACTTTAAGATATTTTCTCGACTGTTGGCGGCGCGGATACGCCAGACCTTACGAAATGTTATCTCACCCGATCAAACGTCATTAGAAGGCGACAATAATATTCAAAGAGCACTCAGTGATTATCGTGACTTGATCGCACTGGCGAGGGCATGTCGTCTAAAGGGTGCACTGGCGGCAATCGATTTTAGTCAAGCTTTCGACCGAGTGGACCACGACTATTTGGAAGCGGTCCTCCAACATATGCGGTACGCACAGCCATTCGTCACTGTCGTCATGCGACTACTCCGTGGCGCGACAGCTAAGGTGATCGTCAACGGCCGAACTTCGCAGCCCCTCACCATTTCTCGATCGATACGCCAAGGCTGCCCTCTCTCCACTTTACTTTACGCTGTGGCCATGGAACCTCTCCTCTGCGGCCTGCGCCAACGACTAACGGGTATGACGTTACGAGGCCACACTTTCCGATGTAAAGCGTACGCTGGCGACCTGGTGATTGTCATCCGCAACGGTGACGACACCGCTAGCGCACTGAATTGGATAGAGAAATATGGCATGGCCACTGGTAGTCGTATCAACGTCGCAAAATCGGTGGCGATGAACATCGGGGCCGGATTGTCTGAGAACAGTGTCACCCCTTTACAGCTCAGAGATAGTTTGAAATGTCTCGGCATTGATTTTACAGACGATATACGACGGACCGCTGCTCACAACTTTCGACGGCTTTTACGAAATGTTCGGACTGGAATTGCCAACAACCGCCTACGAGCCCTGGACATCGTCCAAAGGACCCAGTATGTTAACACACATTTAGCGTCACGCATTCCGCACATCGCCCAGATATTACCTATACCGGTGATGTTAGCTCGCCGTATACTTGCGGCTTTTGGGTCCTTCGTGAGTTCAGGAATGCTTTTCAAGATCAAATATGAGACTCTCACCCTTCCCCCGGATCGGGGAGGGCTTGGCCTTTATCACGTTCATGACAGAGCGGTCGCCCTATTTGTGAGCACATTAGTCAAACTATGGCACCGCCGTCCGGACAGTTTGACCAGTTTGTTAATAGAAGAACTAGCACCGCCCTCCCTGTTGCCGCCTGTGCCGATACACCACGCCCCCTCCTCGCTCTTCTACATCGGTGTCTTTTACCTCGAACTCAGTTACGTTCGGCTTGCCTTACCAGCGACTCACCTGACGACGGCAAAAGTGGTTTATAGGGTCCTGCAACGTGGACGACCCGATAACGTCGTGGAGAGGAAGCACCCGAACGTCAACTGGCGAGTAGTGTGGAGGACAATTCACCACGTAACACTGGACACTGACGGTAAGCAGGTGACCAGATCAAGACTACATGCGATCCACATGGTCGACTCACCCACGTGCACGAGCTGCGGCGTTCAAGACAACGATGAACACCGTCTTAGCTGTGGCGAGTCTACGGCAGTGTGGCACTTAGTGAGGCAAATGTCAGCACTTCCTTCGGGTAACGCCGAATCATATCGACCCCAAGACTATCCTATTCCCGGATGAGATATATTACCCACGCACTAAAACTAATGCAATGACGTGGCTTCGTGGACATGCAGTGCATTATTTGTTTCAAGACGGCACTAAGGACACTTTAGACTTTTGGAACTATTTGCAGGAACGACATTGCAAGATCCTCCGTAACCCAAAGTATCGACAATATTTTTCCAATTTTTTGTGGAGTGCGTTCCACGACCCTCCACGTAGCTGAAACATCACGGGTAAGAGAAGCTAAGATTACAAGACGTGGTACAACGTGGGATCTACTTTCATCATTACGAGAAGTCATACCTGGATGATACAGCAGATGGAGAGTTTCGTTGTGAACCCTCACACTCTGTAGCAGTATTTGCCCCATTTCCTCTTTTTGTCCCCGGTGCGAAAAGGTCTTCGCAGTTTTTGTTTTCCCATCCAGTGCAAGATGTAGCACTGGTTAATGGTGGTAAGGATTCCACCTTTCAGTTTTGTTTCAGGGTTTCCTTCGCCCCGCACTTTGCTCTCTTTCTTTATGCCTTTTTCTACAACTATTAGCATGGTTTTAGTTATGTGCGTCCCCAACTCGACCCAACGAGTGCACTTACTAGTTTTCAGTTCCTTACTGTTAAAAAAAAAAAAAATAAATAAAAAAAATAAAAATTTAAAAAAATTAAAATTAAATAAATGAATAAATAAACTATAAAAAATCACAATAATACACCAACTGCATCCTTTGTACCACATATCCCCAGGATGGGAGGGTGGAGACATTGTGGCCAGGCCTCGGGTCGCGACCCCTGCCCACCTTGCCTCCGCCAACCCACTACCTGATCTATCTCCCCCCCCCCCCCCCAAAAAAAAAAGTAGTTCTAAGTTCTAGGGGACTGATGACCATAGATGTTAAGTCCCATAGTGCTCAGAGCCATTTGAACCATTTTTGAAACATTCCTCACACACAAATAAAGAAAAGATGTTATGTGGACATGTGTCCGGAAACGCTTAATATCCATGTTAGAGCTCATTTTAGTTTCGTCAGTATGTACTGTGCTTCCTCGATTCACCGCCAGTTGGCCCAATTGAAGGAAGGTAATGTTGAGTTCCGTGCTTGTGTTGACATGCGACTCATTGCTCTACAGTACTAGCATCAAGCACATCAGTACGTAGCATCAACAGGTTAGTGTTCATCAGGAACGTGGTTTCGCAGTCAGTGCAAGGTTTACAAATGCGGAGTTGGCAGATGCCCATTTGATGTATGGATTAGCACGGGGCAATAACCGTGGCGCGATACGTTTGTATCGAGACAGATTTCCAGACGTTCGAAGCAATTGATCGGCGTCTTAGTGAGCACGGAACATTCCAGCCTATGACTCGCGACTGGGGAAGACCTAGAACGACGAGGACACCTGCAATGGACGAGGCAATTCTTCGTGCAGTTGACGATAACCCTAATGTCAGCGTCAGACAAGTTGCTGCTGTACAAGGTAACGTTGACCACGTCACTGTATGGAGAGTGCTACGGGAGAACCAGTTGTTTCCGTACCATGTACAGCGTGTGCAGGCACTATCAGCAGCTGATTGGCCTCCACAGTTACAGTTCTGCGATTGGTTCATCCAACAATGTGCCAATCCTCATTTCAGTGCAAATGTTCTCTTTACGGATGAGGCTTCATTCCAACGTGTTCAAATTGTAAATTTTCACAATCAACATGTGTGGGCTGACGAGAATCCGCACGCAGTTGTGCCATCACGTCATCAACGCAGATTTTCTGTGAACGTTTGGGCAGGCATTGTTCGTGATGTCTTGACTGGGCCCCATGTTCTTCCACCTACGCTCAATGGAGCACGTTATCATGATTTCATACGGGCTGCTGCTAGAACATGTGCCTTTACGAAATGGTTCAAATGGCTCTGAGCACTATGGGACTCAACTGCTGAGGTCGTAAGTCCCCTAGAACATAGACCTACCTAAACCTAACTAACCTAAGGAAATCACACACATCCATGCCCGAGACAGGATTCGAACCTGCTACCGTAGCGGCCGCGCGGTTCCAGACTGTAGCGCCTAGAACCACTCGGCCACTCGTGCCTTTACAAGTACGACACAACATGTGGTTCATGCACGATGGAGCTCCTGCACATTTCAGTCGAAGTGTTCGTACGCTTCTCAACAACAGATTCGGTGACCGATGGATTGGTAGAGGCGGACCAATTCCGTGGCCTCCACGCTCATCTGACCTCAACCCTCTTGACTTTCATTTATGGGGGCATTTGAAAGCTCTTGTCTACGAAACCCCGGTACGAAATGTAGACACTCTCCGTGCTCGTATTGTGGACGGCTGTGATACAATACGCCATTCTCCAGGGCTGCATCAGCGCATCAGGGATTCCATGCGACGGAGGGTGGGTGCATGTATCCTCGCTAACGGAGGACATTTTGAACATTTCCTGTAACAAAGTGTTTGAAGTCACACTGGTACGTTCTGTTGCTGTGTGTTTCCATTCCATGATTAATGTGATTTGAAGAGAAGTAATAAAATGAGCTCTAACATGGAAAGTAAGCGTTTCCGGACACATGTCCACATAACATATTTTCTTTCTTTGTTTGTGAGGAATGTTTCCTGAAAGTTTGGCCGTATCTTTTTGTAACACCTTGTAGATATGCCAAATCGGATGATTCTTTTTGATACACCCTGTACAGTAGCAGTTCCCAATGCCGCACACATCCGGTGTGGTGTACGCATTGTCTCGTGATACTAAAGGACAGCTGCAGTGCGTATGAATGAAGCAGGTGGCAGCTGTGCTCATTACGTGGAGCAGATCTGCGCGAGGCGCCGGCGGCCATCTGTTGCCTGGAGCGAGCAGCGCGCGGCCTGCGCTCTCTGCAGCGGCACGCCTCGATAAATATTTGCTCGTCACTACGGGGGCGCTGCATTATTCCGGCCCGCACGTGTGCGAAAGCCCGCCCGGTAGTTCGAGGGAGAGGCAATGCGGTGTCTCCGCGACAGTCATATGCTAGAGTGCGCCGCATCAGCTGCTTCATAATAATTTAGCGTTCCATCAGTTCTGCAGTCACTTTTGTTGCTAGTTGCTTCCGTGAACCACAGCAGCTGCTAACAGTCGATCTTCGCTTCGTTTGGAGTGCACTAAATTATGGGAAAACGCCTGTCGAGGATGGGGCTGTGGCCATTTCGCAAACAACCCAACGGAAATTCTTGTCTAGTCCCTAGTCTGTACCTCACTTGCCCAGAAAATTGTACAACGTGATACAAATTCGATTCAGTATCACACAGAGTTAAAGGGGAACAATAACTGACGTCTGAAAGTGTCTGAATGCGCTATACTCTACAAGTACTCTATAAATAAAGTGTACACTCAATAAGTAAACAAAGTAACTAAGTACACTGACGTCCATTAAAATTGTTACACCTTGAAGACTGTTTGCAACAAACATGAAACTTGTACGCGGCCACATACTTTGATGGACGAATGATTAACATTTCAGCGCAACCGCATGAAATATTCATAGGCACCAATAATGCTGCGTCTGCGGCGTTACTTACTTGTAAAGTACAACGATGGTCTTCTTGTTCCTTCTGCATTCTCCGTAAAGAAGCAGCGATCGGGTTTCTCTTGGTTTGTGGGAGTCTTTTTTTTCCAAACCATTCGGCACTCGACACATGGGAATGGTACAAAAGGAATAAAAGCTACATTTCCTCTGTGCCCGTTTTATACTTGTATCGCGGTGGTACAACATACTTTTTCCTCCTTATCCGATGTGACCTATTTCCTTATTTGGGTATGAATCACGAACTTAAAGAAATCAGTTTCATGTTCAAAACAGATAACTCCGAAGTTATAAATATTGCAGTTACTCCGAAACTAGTAATCAGGTTTTGAAGAGTGTAACGGCGTTGGTTTTCTTCTGTTATATAGCTAGGATTAATAGCAGTAGAAATTAATATGCACTACAGCTCGAAAATTTCGATCACCTATCTATCACAACTGTAGATTTGTGGTTCAAACAAGGATTTCGTTTAGAATATTATATCATATATTGTTCTGATAATAAACAACCACAAATATGTAAAGACTAAGCGTCTCTGTTGTGTATCTGACTGGTTGTTCACCTAAATGACAGCTGATCGCTTTCCGCGACACTGAAGTGTCTTAGATAACTAAGACGGCTCAATTCAAATAGGCCTCATGCCTTCAGCTATGTGTGTAGCAACCAGTTCCCATTAGTTTACAGCGTTGTGTGTGCATCTGGCAGTATGCTTGTATATCTGATGAGCTTCTTACCATGTTACCTCATAACGGAACAGGAGGAGATTGTAATTGAAAAACGTGCTGCAATTGTAGCTATGCAGCAGGAAGGCTCTTCTAGCAGGGCTACAGCAACAAAAGTTGGCTAATGCCATCTACAGTGGTGTATACATTGCAGCGCTTCAAGCAAACTTTTGCCAATGCAAGCGTTTCGCGATCTGCAAGATCCGAGTAACATCACTCAGGGCAGATCAGTTCATATGTGTACAGAGTAGAAATTAGAGGATACGTACTGCACCTTAAATTCGCAAGGAGGTGAATAGTATGCGAAATGCTCCAGTGTTTATCTCAGCGGTGTAACGCCGTCTTCGTGAACAAGTTTTAAAGGAGTGTGTGGTGTCACCGCCAGACACCACACTTGCTAGGTGATAGCCTTTAAATTTGCCGCGGTCCGCTAGTATACGACGGACCCGCGTGTCGCCACTGTCAGTGATTGCAGACCGAGAGCCGCCACACGGCAGGTCTAGAGACACTTCCTAGCACTCGCCCCATTATGGATTAAAGTTAAGTATTCCAGCAGCTACGTATTATTTTTACTAGACTCAACTCCTTTAACTGTTCCAGACCTCACGCCAGCCTGCGTGAGCTTAACGCGTGCCTTTCGGCTACCGGTCATAGTGGCTTGGCTGTCTTGCCAAGTCACAACAGAGTGCGTAGTGGCCGAAGGCCTTTATTACATAATCAAAATAAGGTGAAAAGATTGCAATTGCCACAGCAACATAAAAAAAGTGTAGCGAAGGTGCAGAGTGTTATTCAATAATTAATCTAAGTTTGAAGTTTTTATAAGGAATCGTCAAATGATTATTCGTCGACTTTGTGGAGAACGTGTGAAGAGTTAGTGTGCCACGTTAACCGTCAAGCATGGTGGAGGTTCCTTCATGGTGTGAGGATGTTTTGCGGGTGATGAAATCGGTGATCTAATGAGAATTAATGGCACATTAAAGGAGGAAGGATATCACAGCATACCGATGAACAGTGCAATTCAAACCGTTGGTCGTGGATTTGTTCCGTAGCAGTAATCCTAAAAATGCTTCTAAAGTGTTGCAGAGGCTATATCAATATGAAAAAGAAATGTGGGGAACTGAAGTATATGATATGGTCAATTCACATTCTGACTTAAATCCCACTGAACTCTTACGGGGCGAACTTGACAGTCGGTCAGAATATTGAGGTCATATAATGCTGAAGATCGCAGAATAATTTACAGACGTGTTGGATTGCCACGTCTGTAAAAACACAACAAAATCTTATCTCTAGAAGCCCAAAAGTTTGTGCAGCTGTTCCGAGGGCAAAGGGTGGAGAAGAGGCTGAAATCTAAACCGTCTTGTGTCGTACTTAATGATTGAGGGAGGGTATTTTCTTAGTCTATTTAGTTTGTACGATAATATACGGAAATAAATTACATAGTTTTTATCAAGGATGATAGAAAACTTTTGACTGGCACTGTATCTAGATTGAGCCTTTAGACTGTGCGGCTGGTCCCGGCGGAGGTTCGAGTCCTCCCTCGGGCATGGGGGTGTGTGTGTATGTGTTTGTCCTTAGGATAATTTAGGTTAAGTAGTGTGTAAGCTTAGGAACTGATGACCTTAGCAGTTAAGTCATATAAGATTTCACTCACATTTGAACATCCGATCCGAATATGGGACTAATCAGGAATCTCTTGTCAATGGAGGGATCATCATGACACTTTTCCAGTTACAGGCCACATGTCCTGTGGATATACATTACGTGTATTTAATGCAGTACTTTTCATTGCCTTCAGCATCCCAGTACCGTTGACCATTGTCAATTCTTCCGCCTTTAAGAGGAGTTTCCTCTACAGGGGAAAAATTCTCCCATGAACCCCGTCCGCTCCCCTTGCCTCCTTGACAAGGCCATTGGGAAAACGGCGGTGGATCTTTATTCCGGAAATCTTCTGCCGTAATTGCTCATGGTTTTTATTCATACTGTAAGCCGTAAGCAGTGGCTGAGATCGAACCCGGGCCCCAGGACGTTTTAATTAGTGATCAGGAACGCTATGCGTCATCGACGATGACCATGTTTTAAACACTTCACTGAAATTCCGCGTTTTCACTTGGGTGGCGAAGAAGGTAAGAACATACGACATCTCAGCTCAGTTGAGCTCAGGTCATCTCAGCTCAGAAACTTCGTTTTCGGGAATTTTGACTCTGTAGGTACTGTATACATTGTTTCAATCAATTCTGTAGCTTTTTGTCAAATGATACCTCAGGTATGACTCTGTGCGTCCACGTTCCTTAAAATCGTCAACATAAAAGCTTCGACTGTACGCAGATGTAATGTTTTACAGAGAAATGTCCTTGGTAGGTAATAGAACAGACTACCTTAAAATCATTTTCATTCGGTGTAGATGGAATACCTCCCTCGTTAGTATAGGCCACGGCTGAGTTACCAGTCCGACTGTGCCAAAAAACAGCGACCTTATCCATTGCCATCGTGTGTTGCGTCTACAGAAAATTCGAACGGGTATTTGGTCCCCACTTTTCCTGAATGCGAGTCGAATGTCTCAACCACTGAGCACTACAATTTCTAATATCCCGTGTGTATACATCAAATCACAACTATAACGTTCAGAACCTCCAACATGAGACACTTACAAAGACATACCCCCGGAGAGAGGCGCAACACTGCAAACAATTTGTTAGTAATCAGAGTTTGGGTATATGCATCAGATGAAGAGAAACAAACGGGTGTCTCTGAAGAATGGGTAACGAACTGGCCAAAGCAAGTATAGTGCAAAGTTCCGGTTGGTGCAGGCGAAGAAATAATTATTGTAGCGAAGAATCTTTTTATAGTAAAAGAATTGCGAAAGAAGATTCTGAAAATGCACATTTTAAGCGTAGCAATGTATAGGTATGAAACTTAGGTTTTGGGCAAGCCAATAATGGCCAATCTGGAAATATCTCGAATGCGTCGCTACATAACTGTGTTATAAAGTTATTCCCTTTTCCATTCTTTCCACGCTTTTGTATTCCACGAACACGTTTCTTACCTGTCTTCTTTTTGAGATTTCGTCTAAGATTGCTGAATGAAGATCGGAAATTTTGACAGCCGTAACTTCAAATTTTTTACACTCCACTCCACTCTCCAGAAACCTATATTAAGTTTGACCAACAAGGAATTAGGACTCTGTATTACCTTCCCGCCTCCATCATAGAGTCTTGACAGAAACTGCCTTTTGTATAACTGAATGAAAGCGGCTAGATCTGAGCCAGATGCAATGGTGCGTTTTCCCCCGTTCGATCGTTCCCCGCAGCCGAGAGCACGGTAGAACGTTACAGCGGATCCGAAAAGAAGAACCGTTCGGATCACCTAGAAAACGAGAGAGACGGTCACCTCGTTTGGCGCTCTTGTTCGCCAGCGATGCGTTCTGGCAACGCGCTGGCGTCTTGCCCGTTTACGAAAGGTCGCGAGTTTCTTCGTCCCGCACAGTTCGCCAGTGCTGCTTACAGTTACCGCTCAAAAGATTCTTTTGGCGTAAAGTGATTCTTTAGGTCGCAAGCTACGCCGAAGATGCCTCAGAAGCTGCAGTAATGTAACGTACACGATGCATTTCTCGATAAGCAGCTGACAGGAGATGCGAAATACACTCCTGGAAATGGAAAAAAGAACACATTGACACCGGTGTGTCAGACCCACCATACTTGCTCCGGACACTGCGAGAGGGCTGTACAAGCAATGATCACACGCACGGCACAGCGGACACACCAGGAACCGCGGTGTTGGCCGTCGAATGGCGCTAGCTGCGCAGCATTTGTGCACCGCCGCCGTCAGTGTCAGCCAGTTTGCCGTGGCATACGGAGCTCCATCGCAGTCTTTAACATTGGTAGCATGCCGCGACAGCGTGGACGTGAACCGTATGTGCAGTTGACGGACTTTGAGCGAGGGCGTATAGTGGGCATGCGGGAGGCCGGGTGGACGTACCGCCGAATTGCTCAACACGTGGGGCGTGAGGTCTCCATAGTACATCGATGTTGTCGCCAGTGGTCGGCGGAAGGTGCACGTGCCCGTCGACCTGGGACCGGACCGCAGCGACGCACGGATGCACGCCAAGACCGTAGGATCCTACGCAGTGCCGTAGGGGACCGCACCGCCACTTGCCAGCAAATTAGGGACACTGTTGCTCCTGGGGTATCGGCGAGGACCATTCGCAACCGTCTCCATGAAGCTGGGCTACGGCCCGCACACCGTTCGGCCGTTTTCCGCTCACGCCCCAACATCGTGCAGCCCGCCTCCAGTGGTGTCGCGACAGGCGTGAATGGAGGGACGAATGGAGACGTGTCGTCTTCAGCGATGAGAGTCGCTTCTGCCTTGGTGCCAATCATGGTCGTATGCGTGTTTGGCGCCGTGCAGGTTAGCGCCACAATCAGGACTGCATACGACCGAGGCACACAGGGCCACCACCCGGCATCATGGTGTGGGGAGCGATCTCCTACACTGGCCGTACACCACTGGTGATCGTCGAGGGGACACTGAATAGTGCACGGTACATCCAAACCGTCATCGAACCCATCGTTCTACCATTCCTAGACCGGCAAGGGAACTTGCTGTTCCAACAGGACAATGCACGTCCGCATGTATCCCGTGCCACCCAACGTGCTCTAGAAGGTGTAAGTCAACTACCCTGGCCAGCAAGATCTCCGGATCTGTCCCCCATTGAGCATGTTTGGGACTGGATGAAGCGTCGTCTCACGCGGTCTGCACGTCCAGCACGAACGCTGGTCCAACTGAGGCGCCAGGTGGAAATGGCATGGCAAGCCGTTCCACAGGACTACATCCAGCATCTCTACAATCGTCTCCATGGGAGAATAGCAGCCTGCATTGCTGCGAAAGGTGGATATACACTGTACTAGTGCCGACATTGTGCATGCTCTGTTGCCTGTGTCTATGTGCCTGTGGTTCTGTCAGTGTGATCATGTGATGTATCTGACCCCAGGAATGTGTCAATAAAGTTTCCCCTTCCTGGGACAATGAATTCACGGTGTTCTTATTTCAATTTCCAGGAGTGTAGAAAAACAGGACTGCTTAGAGGAGCAATGTAAAGCTGTAAAAGACCGCATGTACGCGAGAAACATGTAAGCTGCCTATTACCGAACTATCCGTTTAGTAAGTCACAGCTGCAAAACACTAACGCGAATTCTTTACAGACGAATGGAAAACAGACAGAAGCCGACCTCGGGGAAGATCAGTTTGGATTCCGTAGAAATGTTGGAACACGTGAGGCAATACTGACCCTACGACTTATCTTAGAAGAAAGATTAAGGAAAGGCAAACCTACGTTTCTAGCATTTGTAGACTTAGAGAAAGCTTTTGACAATGTTGACTGGAATAATCTCTTTCAAATTCTGAAGGTGGCAGGGGTAAAATACAGGGAGCGAAAGGCTATTTACAATTTGTACAGAAAGCAGATGGCAGTTATAAGAGTCGAGGGGCATGAAAAGGAAGCAGTGGTTGGGAAGGGAGTGAGACAAGGTTGTAGCCTATCCCCGATGCTATTCAATCTTTATATTGAGCAAGCAGTAAAGGAAACAAAAGAAAAGTTCGGAGTGGGTATTAAAATCCATGGAGAAGAAATAAAAACTATGAGGTTCGCCGATGACATTGTAATTCTGTCAGAGACAACAAAGGACTTGGAAGAGTAGTTGAACGGAATGGACAGTGTCTTGAAAGGAGGTTATAAGATGAACATCAACAAAATCAAAACGAGGATAATGGAATGTAGCCAAATTAAGTCGGGTGATGTTGAGGGAATTAGATTAGGAAATGAGACACTTAAAGTAGTAAAGCAGTTTTGCTATTTGGGGAGCAAAATGTCTGATGATTGTCGAAGTAGAGAGGATATAAAATGTAGACCGGCAATGGCAAGGAAAGCGTTTCTGAAGAGGAAAAATTTGTTAACATCGAGTATAGATTTAAGTGTCAGGAAGTCGTTTCTAAAAGTATTTGTATGGAGTGTAGCCATGTATGGAAGTGAAACGTGGATGATAAATAGCTTAGACAAGAAGAGAATAGAAGTTTTCGAAATGTGGTGCTACAGAAGAATGCTGAAGATTAGATGGGTAGATTACATAACTAATGAGGAGGTATTGAATAGGCTTGGGGAGGAGAGGAGTTTGTGGCACAACTTGACTAGAAGAAGGGATGGGTTGGTAGGACACGTTCTGAGGCATCAAGGGATCACCAATTTAGTATTGGAGGGCAGCGTGGAGGGTAAAAATCGTAGAGGGAGACCAAGAGATGAATACACTAAGCAGATTCAGAAGGATGTAGCCCGCAGTAGGTACTGGGAGATGAAGAAGCTGCACAGGATAGGGTAGCATGGAGAGCTGCATCAAACCAATCTCAGGACTGAAGACCACAACAACAACACAGAAAGTTAAAGAAACTTTTGCAGAAAAGAGAAGCAGCTGTATGAACATGAAAATTTAAAGACAATGTTATGAAAAAGAAAGTGTATGGAGGTAAAATGGGGGTGGGCAACATTTCATGAAGATTTGATAGAGCGTTAGGAGGCACCTGGTGTAGACGACATTCCTTAAGACCCATTAAGATGTTTGGGAAAACTAACAATGAATGACAGCTTGCTTCAAATGTGTGGAAATGTAAGTTAATACAGGTGAATAAGAAAAACTCTCCTGCATTCTTCGAGTGTAATATTAGTGGTGTGCTGCGTGACACATTCAAAACGATGTTCCATGCGGCTTTTCGCGAATGATGCTGTAGTATACAGAGAAGTTGCAGCATTAGAAAATTGCAGCGAAATGCAGGAAGTTCTACAGCGGATAGGCGCTTGGTGCAGGGAGTGGCAACTGACACTTAACATAGACAAATGTAATGTATTGCGAATACATAGAAAGAAGGATCCTTTATTGTATGATTATATGATAGCGGTACAAACACTGGTAGCAGTTACTTCTGTAAAATATCTGGGAGTATGCGTGCGGAACGATTTGAAGTGGAATGATCATATAAAATTAATTGTTGGTAAGGCGGGTACCAGGTTGAGATTCAGTAGGAGAGTCCTTAGAAAATGTAGTCCATCAACAAAGAAGGTGGCTTACAAAACACTCGTTCGACCTATACTTGAGTATTGCTCATCAGTGTGGGATCCGTACCAGGTCGGTTTGACGGAGGAGACAGAGAAGATCCAAAGAAGAGCGGCGCGTTTCGTCACAGGGTTATTTGGTAAGAGTGATAGCGTTACGGAGATGTTTAGCAAACTCAAGTGGCAGACTCTGCAAGAGAGGCGCTCTGCATCGCGGTGTAGCATGCTGTTCAGGTTTCGAGAGGGTACGTTTCTGGATGAGGTATCGAATATATTGCTTCCCTCTACTTATACCTCCGGAGGACATCACGAATGTAAAATTAGAGAGATTCGAGCGCGCACGGAGGCTTTCCGGCAGTCGTTCTTCCCGCGAACCATACGCGACTGAAACAGGAAAGGGACGTAATAACAGTGGCACGTAAAGTGCCCTGCTCCACACACCGTTGGGTGGTTTGCGGAGTATTAATGTAGATGTAGATGTAGATGTAGATTAAGATCTAGGAGTAACTTTGGTTTTGCAAAATGAAATAAAACGAACACGAAGATCGATTTTAGGGTAGGCGAATGGTCGGCTTTGATCTATTGGGAGAATTCTAGGAGAGTGTAGTTCATCTAGAAAGGATAGCACTACAGAGCACTTGTACGATCCATCCTTGAATACTGCTCCAGTGTTTGGGACCCTTAGCATGTCGGATTAAAGCAGACACAGAAGTAATTCATAGGCGTGCTGCTGGCTTTGTTACCGATAGATTCGAACAACATGCGAGTATTACGTAAGTGTTACGTGAATTCAAACGGAATCTTTTAAGGGAAGACGAAGTTATTTTCGCAAAACACTATTGAGAAAATATGGAGAACCAGCATATGCAACATATTGTAGATTGATTCTTTTGCCACCAAATAAAATCTCGCGTAAGGACCGCGAAAGCTACATAGGGGAAAGGAGATCTTGTATAGAAGCATATAGATACTCGTCTTTCCTTCGCTACATGTGCGAGTGGACCAGGAAACGAAATGTTTGGCGTGTTACAAGATATCCTCCTCCATGTACCATGTGCTCTCCTAGTGTATATGAAGATGTACATGCAGACAAAACGATTCCACGTGGTAAGCAGGAAGTATGAGGCAGGCGAAAGACCCTCGGACTTCAAGAAAATGCAATAACCTCAACACCAAAGAGGGCAGTTGTTGCCAGATGCAAATATAGCCGAACCATTATTTTAATAAATCATGGTTGCAAAATATTAATAAGAATTGTCTACAGAGGTCTGGAACAGATGGTGGAAGACTGCTGTCTGTTCCCATTGTGGTTCGTGCTAGAAGATTCATTTGCTTCGGAAGATATTTGCTCGAGGAAACCGATCTTGGAGAAAATAAGTGTGAGATCCTAAGAAATGTAACACACCAGCAGCACTGATTATATGACTTATCTTAGAAAATAAATTCAATAAAAATGAACCTTTATATATAGCATGTACATCTACATGGATACTCTACAAATCACGTTTAAGTGGCTGGCAGAGGGTTCATTCTCTATTATTCCAATCTCATATAACGCGCGGAAAGAATGAACACCTATATCTTTCCCTACGAGCTCTGATTTCCCTTATTTCATCATGGTGATCGTTCCTCCCTATGTAGGTCGGTGCCAACAAAATATTTTCGCATTCGAAGGAGAAAGTTGGTGATTGGAATTTCGTGAGAAGATTCTGCCACAACAAAAAACACCTTTCTTTTAATGATGTCCAGCCCAAATCGTGTACCATTTCTGTAACACTCTCCCCCATATTTCGCTATAATACAAAACATGCTGCCATTCTTTGAACTTTTTCGATGTACTCTGTCAGTCCTATCTGGTAAGGATCCCACACCACGCAGCAGTATTCTACAAGAGGACAGACAAACGTAGTGTAGGGAGTCTCCTTAGTAGATCTGTTACATTTTCCAATTGTCCTGACAATAAAACGCAGTCTTTGTAACTGAAGTTTAACGAATTCCTTTTAGCGCTCATGTGGATGACCTCAGACTTTTCGTTATTTAGGGTCAACTGCCAATATTCGCACCATTCAGATATCTTTTCTAAATCGTTTTGCAAATTGTTTTGATCTTCTGATGACTTTGTTAGTCGATAAACGACAGCGTCATCTGCAAACAACCTCAGGCGGCTGCTCAGATTGTCTCCAAAATCGTTTATATAGGTAAGGTTCAAAATAGTTCAAATGGCTCTCAGCACTATGGGAGTTAACATCTATGGCCATCAGTCCCCTAGAACTTAGAACTACTTAAACCTAACTAACCTAAGGACATCACACACATCCATGCCCGAGGCAGGATTCGAACCTGCGACCGTAGCAGTCGCGCGGCTCCGGACTGAGCGCCTAGAATATAGGTAAGGAACAGTATCTGTAGATCTACACAAAGCATTCGATAATGTTGACTGGGAAACAGTATTTGAAAGTTTGAAGTTATCAGGGATAAAATATGAGCAGTGAAACCTTATCTAGAACATATATACACTACCGGCCATTAAAATTGCTACAC
Source organism: Schistocerca cancellata (assembly GCF_023864275.1). Classification (NCBI taxonomy): domain Eukaryota; kingdom Metazoa; phylum Arthropoda; class Insecta; order Orthoptera; family Acrididae; genus Schistocerca; species Schistocerca cancellata. The sequence goes on from NC_064627.1 coordinate 391,045,795, forward strand.
CAAGAAGAAATGCAGATGATAAACGGGTATTAGTTGGACAAATATATTATACTAGAACTGACATGTGATTACATTTTCACGTAATTTGGGTGCATAGATTCTGAGAAATCAGTACCCAGAACAACCACCTCCTGCCGTAATAACGGCCTTCATACGTCTGGGCATCGAGTCAAACAGAGCTTGGGTGGCGTGTACAGGTACAGCTGCCCATACAGCTTCAACATACCGCAGTTCATCAAGAGTAGTGACTGGCGTATTGTATCGAGCCAGTTGCTCGGCCACCATCGACTAGACGTTTTCAATTGGTGAGAGATCTGGAGAATGTGCTGGCCAGGGCAGCAGTCGAACTTTTCTGTATCGAGAAAGGCCCGTACAGGACCAGCAACATGCGCTCGTGCATTATCCTGCTGAAATGTAGGGTTTCGCAGGGATCGAATGAAGGGTAGAGCCACGGGTCGTAACACATCTAAAATGTAACGTCCACTGTTCAAAGTGCCGTCAATGCGAACAAGTGGTGACCGAGACGTGTAACCAATGGCACCCCATACCATCACACCGGGTGATACACCAGTATGGCGATGACGAATACACACTTCCAATGTGCGTTCACCGCGATGTCGCCAAACACGGATGCGACCATCATGAGGCTGTAAACAGAACCTGGATTCATCCGAAAAAAAGACGTTTTGGCAGTCGTGCACCCAGGTTCGTCGTTGAGTACACCATCGCAGGCGCTCCTGTCTGTCATGCAGCGTCAAGGGTAACCGCAGCCATGGTCTCCGAGCTGATAGTCCATGCTGCTGCAAACGTTGTCGAACTGTTCGTGCAGATGGTTGTTGTCTTGCAAACGTCCCCGTCTGTTGACTCAGGGATTGAGACGTGGCTGCACGATCCGTTATAGCCTTGTGGATAAGATGCCTGTCATCTCGACTGGTAATGATACGAGGCTGTTGGGATCCAGCACGGGCTTCCGTATTGCCCTCCTGAACCCACCCATTCGATATTCTGCTAACAGTCATTGGATTTCGACCAACGCGAGCAGCGATTTCGCGATACGATAAACCGGAATCGCGATAGGCTACAATCGGACCTTTATCAAAGTCGGAAACATGATGGTACGCATTTCTCCTCCTTACACGAGGCATCAAAACAACGTTTCACCAGGCAACGCCGGTCAACTGCTGTTTGTGTATGAGAAATCGGTTGGAAACTTTCCTCATGTCAGCACGTTGTAGGCGTCGCCACCGGCACCAACCTTGTGTGAATGCTCTGAAAAGCTAATCATTTGCATATCAGAGTATCTTCTTCCTGTCGGTTAAATTTCGCGTCTGTAGCACGTCATCTTCGTGGTGTAGCAATTTTAATGGCCAGTAGTGTACAAACCAGACTGAAGTAAAAAGAGTCGAAGAGCATTAAAAAAGTATGGTAAAGCTCTACATACTCTCAATGTCATTCAGTCTGCAAGTAGATGTGCTTAGACCAAAATAAAAACGGGCTAATAATTTTAGAGGTTGATGTATTGTTACTCTCCAACTGTACAATGTTCATATGTGGCTAAAGATATTACAACATTTAAAATTATGGAAAAGGAGGTGTCAATAATTAAAATCTTAAGAATATTATGTGTTTGTGACTTGTTTCTGCTGAAGGCGAAATGATTGCTGAATTAGGTAATGTTCTTGAGGTGCATGTTGATGGTGTACTTATAGGTTATGAGTGTCTGTTACGAGGGTTCGAACGTCGTGTAACATCGAAAATGCAGATAAAATACCTTCTGCAACATCCAAAATTTTCGCCGTTTAATATCTGGGGAGACCAAGAGATCAATACACTAAGCAGATTCATAAGGATGTAGGTTGCAGTAGGTACTGGGAGATGAAGAAGCTTGCACAGGATAGAGTAGCATGGAGAGCTGCATCAAACCAGTCTCAGGACTGGAGACCACAACAATAACAATATCTGTTGATAACTTGCACTGCATTTGTGATTCTGAAGCTCTGAGCTGTATTACAGAAACTGTATTTAATACGTAATCGATATACTAGAGTATTCATTTTTGACTGTATATAACTGATTGTAATTATAATAAAAATTTTATAAATTGCTGGGTAATAGCCAAGAGAACTTTATTGAAATGTATCGATAGCTACCACGAAATGGTAGTAGCTGTGCCGTTGTTTATCTTTGCCAGTGGAGAGTCTCTGTCGCGTTGCGAGCCGAGAGGAAGCAGAGGAGCTTGAGTCATGAAAGAGTGCGGCAGTGTTTTTTGGGCGCTCCCTCCGCCGCGGTGTGCAATTATGCTCGTGCTAAAGTAGACGCGTCTGATTTGTTACGCGGCGAGTATTCAGAGCACGGTTGGAGCGGACAAGCGCAGGAAGCTGCAATTCCAACAATTGCCTGTCCCGTAATTATCCGTGGCTCTGGAGACGAATCGGGGTTCTCATCGAACAGCAGCAGCAACGACGGCGGCTCAGCATTGACGTCGGCTACATTCTTCGTCGTCCGCACAGCTGCAACACAGTAAGACTGTTAACTGACAGATACAGAAATGTAGGGGCTTTGCCCAGTTAATTTTCTTTCACAAAGTATGAATAACTTGAATACTAATTTGCAATAGTTAAAACTGTAGGGCACCTGTGCTGTCATCGTCCCCAAGTATTATTACCAACCAGGGTCCCATTTCCTTTCCATGCAATCACCGAGTGTCGTAAGAATATGAAAATTGATTAAATATTTACTGCCTGGTTTGTGTGTTTACTAATGACCAGTTTCAGTGGAACTTTCCTGCCTCTGAACCTGTTCATTCTGTTATTGCATAACAGAGGCTACTTAAAGTAACGTAAAATTTCACTGGCAAAACTAATAACTAAAGACACAGCGCAAATTAAGAGCGCGCAATTTCATTTATTCTGTATTTGGCTTGGCGAGTGACTTCCGCTGGCTTGGTATGTATTTTATTGTTGTTTTTTTTAATGTAAAAATTGTTGTTCATTTGCTTAAAGTAAATTCAATTCAGTCTTTCAATAATCAAAAGTAAATTTCCTGCCTTTTTCTAAATTTTGCATTACATTACAGTGAGGTTACTGAAAGTTTTGAGTTAAGCCAGTCATTCATTTAACTAGTAACTCTATTTAATTTTACTTTCAAAATTTAGTATTTAATATTAAGTAACCGCAAACTCGGTGCTTTCTGATTCATTTATTTTCTCGTCAACTGTTGTGTTGTGGAAAAGCGTGACAAACTTCTGTTGCCATGCCAGTGATTGTATGCTTGAATTTCTTTGCCATTACCTTTCTCAAGATTCTGGAGGTTCATTGCCTTAGCGGGCAGGCGACCATTTAATTATCCTATTTTTAGTTAATTACTGTTTTCTTTGTCTTATCAGTGATTTTTGTAGTAAAATTTACGTGGTACCCTTTTCCCCCCTGTGCGGTTCGTGAGCGAGTGCACTATACTCCACCCATTTCAAAATTATCGTCAGTATTTAGCTTAAGTTTAGAATAGATTCTTTCTTCAGACGTGTCCGTTGTACACTTTCCTCCAGCTAACCGGCGTTATTTATCTTCGGTAACGATAGTTTTACTCACTGCAAAATTTCATTAGGTGTAGACGTCAACAGTTTCAGTGGAAGAGAGTGCATGATGGTTCAGAGTCAGTGTCGTAGTTACTTACTGATGTAAAGTTTGCTGGCAGGTCTAACCAGTGATGTCTATGCGGTTAAACATGACATTTGATTGGATTTAACAATGAATTTCTTGGAAATTTATCTGGCATACGCAGCGTTGGAGTTCTAAGGGTGGGGTGTTTTGAAGAACAACAGTAATAAAGCGGAATAATCTTTGCAGCTTAAGTGGCACTACCGGTGTTGTTCCGTTAAGAACACGAGCTCACGTAGTACACGCTTTGTCTGACACTTTTAGGGATATGGAAGGTGGAAATGGTTGTAAGAAATACGTGTGCGTAAAACTTGCGGTATTGTTTACGTACCTTGCTTTCACATGAAGGATGAGGATTAATTGTTGCATAAAATGACTAGTGTAAATTAAGCACTACAAAAGAGAACGCGCTTGATGTTGGTTTAACATTCTGACGATGTTGATAGATTAGGCCATCGACCTTGACAGAATGATATATGGAGGGCGTCGATTAGGAAAATAGATGGATTAAGTAGATGGAGCAGGAATAGTTACAAAACCATATTACTGTAAATATACGAGTATTTCAAGTCACTGAAAATACTTCGAGAAATGGACAAGGTAAAAATGGATTGAAGCATGGTAAACCTCTTATTTCATTGGCACTACATGCGGGCCAAGAAATGAACAAGGACGGGCCCAGAATTGAAACAAAGACAATTTGCTTGCACTATAGCGAAATATGGCAGAAAAGGTCACGAATATGATAAGCACGTCTGGGTGGTAATCATTAAAAAAAATTGATTTTCGTTGCAGCAAGATCATTTCACGAAATTCCAGTCACCTCCTAAGGCCAAAATATTTTGTTGACTCCCACCTATACATGAAGAAATGACAATCATAATAAAATAAATGAAATCAGAGCTCGCTTGGAAAGCTTTGTGTGTTCATTTTGCCCACGCGCTTTTTGCCAGCGGAACGCAGAGTAATAAACTGAAAGTGATTCAATGCACCACCTACCAAACACTCAAGTATGAATTGCAGAATAATCACCTTGATGTGTATGTAGATGATAAATTGTAATAACAGTTTAGTTCAGCTTAAACTCAACAACTTGTCGCTGTCGCCTGCGGAACTAGCGCTGCTTCCTGTGACGCTCTGGAGTCCCTTGTAATCAGCCTGCGAGGGCTCTGCGGTGGGGGAGCACTAGATCAAGTGCGCGAGCCTTGTCATCGGCCCTGCTGGGAGCCATTCACCGCCTCTGCGTCCTGGAATGCCGCCTCCTCCAGCAGGTGACACCACCTGCGCCCCGCGAGAATGCGCGTTTCCAGCCCCTTTGAGAAACCTGACGCGCTTCGGCGACCGCGTAACTAGTTAGGGGGATTCATTTCCGTCATCCCACTAACCTCGCTTCCACAGGTCGGACACAAACGGTGGCACGTACACAATACGTTCCACATGTCGGCATCAACGATCGCAGTTACAGGTTGACAATTATTGAACTATATGAAAGAAACGTAAATTATTAAAAACTACGGCATGCACGTACTTTGTCAACACGTAAACGTCACTGCAGATATTCGGATTTAGGTGACAACGTGTTCGATATGCTTGCCGTCATCGGCGATGATGTGGCGCAGACGAATGGCGAAATTCTGCATGACCTGCTGAAGCGTCGGAACATCGATGCTGTCGATGACCTCCTGAATGACTGTTTTCAGTTCAGCAGTGGTTTTGGTGTTACTGCTGTACTCCTTGTCTTTAATATAGCCCCACAAAAAGGAGTCACACGTGTTCCAGTCCAGAGAATATGGCGGCCAATCGAGGCCCATGTAGTGGCCTCTAGGTACCACAGAGCCAGAATGCGGCCCAAACGTGTTCCTCCAGGACGTGTGTAAGATGCGTATATTTCTATTGTCTATTGTCAAACCACAATTTATGAAAGATGTTTATATTTTATTAATAGGATTAAGAAGGAATAATTAATATTGGTCATGTTGGAAATAATTGTGGTAGCTGGCAATGTCTGCACCAAAGTATTGTTGGCAGGAGATACCGCTCACTGATATCATTTTAAAAAGGGCGGGAGAGACCGCGTATGGATACATTTTAAGAACAGAGCGGGGAAGACTGCGCATTGATACGTTTTGTAATGGTAGCAGGGATTGTCTGCACCAGAAAGCATTGTTGGCGGGAGAGACTGCACTTTAGCGTTCTTAGGTCTGAAGCGAGAGGTTGAGAGGAGCAGTGTGCGTGCCAGCCACAAGCTATGATTTACTAGAGACTATAAACGGATGTACAGAGACATCAGCTAACTATCATCATAAGAGGAATTAATATTATTGAATTATTTTTTTGAGAAACTCAAGACTACTGAAGGTATGTTTGCGCAATGCTAGTTGTAAAATTATTGTAAACCGTAAGTCCCATTTGAACGTTTGTAAAATCATTTCATTCAGAATATAATTAATTTTTGCCAGCAATATTGCATTACTGATTATAATCCATCCCAAAACGATCAACGTAAAACTTTGCAAAAATGTATTGTTGTCAAGAAAAAGTTTAACTATGAATTATGTAACTTCATTCAAATTAATGAAAGAATAGCGTCAGCTTTGCTATTAAAGAGTAACGTTAGCTTTGTTAATAAATACGGCCGCTTATTATGACAGCCCACCAGCAGCTAATAGAGTATAGTAAAACAGAGTAAGTTTTCGATGTAGCAGTTCGATGTAGCAGTCAGATGGCGATCCAGTAATAGTAAAAAAGGTAAGGAACAGTTTTGGGTTATTGCAGATAACGACTGAGGGCCACGACGACGACACATTCTATGTTTCGTCGAAATAATCTGAAAATAACTTTTAATAAGCAGCATTTAAATTTATATGCTAAGATTGAGAAAGAGAATTAATTTCATAGGGAAGATTTCATTTGTTATTATTAAGCAAGAGATAGAAACCCTAAGGGAAGATTTCATAGGTAATTGTAGAAGGGAAGGTTGCGTACCATAAAAGAGATATAGAGGAGACAGGAAGGTTTCAAGTGAAACACTCTCCTGCTTCGATGGGGGTCGAGCTCCGTCTTGCAACCACATCTTGTCGAATTCAGGGTCACTTTGGATAACGGGTATGAAATAGTCTTCCAAAACATTCACGTACCGTTCGGTAGTCACCGTGCCATTGAGGAATATCGCACCGATTATTCCGTGACTGGACAATGCACACCACACAGTCACCCGTTGAGGATGAAGAGACTTCTCGATCGCGAAATGCGAATTCTCAGTCCGCCAGAGGCACCAATTTTGCTTACTGGCAAAGTGGGCTTCGTCGCTAAACCAAACAAACTAATTCCCATCATTCCCCGTGGCCAACTGTGCAGTTTGAGCGTCCTAACGTAAACCATTCAGAAGTTATGACGATTTTATTTCATATAGTCCAATTATTGGCACCCTGTATGTGTCCATCTGCACTGTGAAAACAACTGGGATGATGCCACACATTATTTTAAGGACAAGTGTTTAACTCACCTTGAATCAACCACAGAAAAATATATATCGAAGGAGTCTGTAATGTACTTGAATAAATTGATATCAGTACTATTTCTTGTTCTGGCTCGGAGATGACATTGGTATCAACCACAGTTTGTTTTTGTAATATTCCTACATTTTATACAATAACTCAAGTCCAGAATGAGATTTTCACTCTGGAGCGGAGTGTGCGCTGATATGAAACTTCCTGGCAGATTAAAACTATGTGCCGGACCGAGACTCGAACTCGGGACCTTTGCCTTTCGCAGGCAAGTGCTCTACCACCTCAGCTACCCAAGCACGACTCATGCCCCTCATCCTCACAGCTTTACTTCTGCCAGTACCTTGTCTTCTACCTTCCAAACTTCACAGAAGCTCTCCTGCGAACCTTGCAGAACTAGCACTCCTGAAAGAAAGGATATTGCATAGACATGGCTTAGCCACAGCCTTGGGGATGCTTCCAGAATGAGATTTTTCACTCTTCGGCGGAGTGTGCGCTGATGTGAGTTCGAGTTTCGGTCCGGCACACAGTTTTAAGTTTCAATAACTCAAGTGTCAACCTGATATATGAATTAGTCTATTTTACATTGCTGCTTAACGTAGACGTCACAGGGGGCCAGTAAACTGGACTCGCATTCGGGAGGTCGGCGGTCTTAAGCTCGTTTCGGCTAGATGGATATAAATTTTCTTTCGTTTCCCTAAGTCGCTGCAGGTAAATGGTTTTTTTTGAAACGCCACGGCTTATTTCCATCCGTATCATACCTTCAACTCCAGCCTCTGCTCTGTCTCTTGTCGGAACGATACGCCCAATTCTTCTTTCTTCACATTCGTCTAATGATATAGACATTAAGTAGCGATTTTAATCATGTCTCTCTGAGCACATTTTCAGTGCAGAATTTGATTCATCTATCAGCCTCTTAGCAAACTTTTCAGACACAGCCTGTATGAGTGTAATCAGCATTTCGCTCTGACTGTTCCAGGTGACAATCCGAAGACTGGTCTCTGTAGTATGCGCATTAATACGGGCACCTACACAACAGGCAGCGATGTTCGATGCAATCAACAGAAAGCGAAAAGGTACTAGTCTTGTTTATCGGTACGCATGCGTATGTTCCAAAACGCCGCGCATAGAAACGGGATTTTCCAGAGCTCACACCCTGGGTTCTATTGGTGATAAAAAAGTAGCTTCAATTGTTTTGGATAAGCCTTGGGCTAGGGACCATTTGTATACCCGGCAGAAGGATCGTTAGTGTCACTATCCAACAGTACAGGCTCAAAGTATGAATATTACACACTTCCTCCTGCTTAGGCAAATGGAGCATATCGGTTGGTTCTTTTTGAATGTAATGTTGACTGCGAGGACTTGATGGGGCTAATGGAGGTACCATTAGTTCATGAGCGGTTTCTCGGACCCCCCCCCCTCCCCACACACACACACACACTCACACACACACACACACACACACACACACACATTTTCGCCGTCACCAGCGTACTAAAACCCAGCCGAGGAATCCAAAGTGGCTATGCGCAGCAAGTATCAGAAACATTTACAATATATTCCTAACGTGCTGATCTCACACAGTCTTGTAAATTTTCTTGATATCTATATCCGCTTCCAAGATATGGCGGTTCAAAGGTACCCTACACGTAAAATCCGGTATTGAGGCGAAATCTGAATAATAAATAACTGCAGTATATTGCTCGTATTTAGTATATTTTCTAGGTATTTATTTAAGAGTCATCTGCCCATTTAAAAAAAAAAAACTTTGTCCGTTATCTAGAAACACCCCAAAAACATCTTTTTGGGTACCAAAACACAGTCGTGAATTCACAGATGGATATGCATAGCAAATGGCTGTAACTTTTCCGATATATTTCTAGGAATCCAATTTCAGACTGCTCTGAAAATTTTCTTCATGTGTTTATCCGTTTCCGAGATTCAGGGGTTCAGAGTTACGGTACTCGTACAAGTAAAATACGCACGTAAAATCCGGTTTAAGGTGAAAACGTAGTTTATAAAGTGACGTAGCAGAGAAAATATGCCGTGAAGTGTGTCTGTCATTATCTGGGAACCATATGTTGTAGTACTGAAGCACGTGCAAAATTTTTTTGCTCATAAAATCCGGTCTCAATTGTAATTTAGTTTTGTCTTATTTCAGTTTCACGTCAGTTTTACTGACCAATACATTTCTTTTCATATGAGTTACATGCCCTGCTGCAGCAAAGAAAAAAAAAAGAAAACCAGCGAAAAAATGCTCCTATCGTAGCATAAAAAATGCGAATATGTTCCTTTTTATTTAAAAGACTGATTGAAAATTAGGGTACCGGCTGCCTTATTCTACCTTCCTCAGGGCATTTATAAATGTTTCCAAAAACTTTCGAGTGCAAACTCACTTGCGCTTTTTTATGCTGAAAGAGAATAATATAGTAGCACTGGCAAAGAGAAGGAATAAATATTGGAAGATAGTAGACATTGGTTGTGTTGTCGAAAGTGCGAAGAAACCAATGCAACGTAAGAGAAAGAGAGGGACAGAGTTGTAGTGGAACATAGTAGGCAGTTATAGAACAGTGATAGAAAAGGAGTGAAGGTGACAGTGCCAGCTGGGGAGGAATAAAGAGAAAAAGAAAGTGGAAGTGGGTGAGAGCCTTTGATAATGAGGGACAGAGTATATGGCAACGACGACAAGGAAGAGAGAAATAGTGACAGTGAAAAGAGACAGCTGCAGTAGGAAGGAAGGAATGAGGTATAAGGGGCGTTAAAAAAGAAACGAACCGGAGGCATAATTACAGAAACCAGTACCTGTATGTTAGAAGTATTGGTTCTGGCTGTTGAGACGGTTGTCCTACCGTGAGACAAAGCAGTGAATGGCTGTCTCATAAAATTTCCAGGGCTGCAATGTTAACCAGCTCCGCACGTAGAGCTGGACGTCGTCGTCCGAGGTGAATCGTTTATCCCTCAGAGCCTTTTTAAGGGGACCAAAATGGCGTACTCACAGTGAGAGAGGTCCGGACTGTTCGGAGGGTGGCCAAGAACCTCTCATTTGAATTTCTGCAGGAGTGTCACGACTGTGTTGGCCGTATGAGGCTTTGCATTGTAGTGGAGCAGAATGACCCCACAGGTGAGATTGCATGGTCGTTTTGATTTGATCGCTTGGCGATGGGTGGTGAAGGTTTGCGGATAACGCTGGGCATTCACTGTTGTCCCGTGCTGCAGGAAGTGAGTCAGAAGAGGCCATCTTGGTCAAAGAAGAGCGTCAGCATAACCTCTCCTGCACTCGTGTGGATGGCCTTGGGTTTTTGTGGTGGTCGTGACCCTGAATGCTTCCACCGGAGACTTTGCCGTTTTGATTCTGGTTCGAAGTGATGACACCATGACTCATCTCCAGCCACCACTCGTGCCAGGAACGTATTCCCTTCCCGAGCATAGTGCTGCAGCGGAACAAGACAGTGTGCGATTCGACATGCTTCCTGGTGTGGTTGAAGAGTGTGAGGCACCCATGGCTCACACACTTTTCGCAAGTGCAATCGTTCCTTCATGATGGTGTGAACACTTCCAACGCTAAATCTGATCACTGCGGCTAGGGCTTTCACTGTCATTCGGCGGTCCTGGGTAGTGAGTGCATCTACCAGCTGGACGATGTCATCGGTAATGCAGAGTGGTGCTCCAGACCGCGCATCATCGGCTAACGAGTAACGCCACCCGTCCTTTCCTGAAGCGCTTGTGCCACGCCTTGACCCTTGCAAGGGACATGCAGTGTTCGCCGTACACTTGTGACATTCGTCGATGCATGTCCGTTCCTCCCACTCCTTCCGCTGTCAGAAAACGAACAACACCTTTTTGCTCTTCTTTTGACGCCTCCATGTCACTGTCTGCATTGTGACTGGCAGCTTTGGACGACTGAAGCATGCTGCTGCTAGCTCTTTAAGGTCACGTGGCGTGCACGCGTGCCATCTAGCGACAGGCTGTGAACTTCCACTCTCTGGTCGGAACCACACCTCGTTACACACCCCACGATATTAACCTCCTGATACCGGTTCGCGCATTCCACACTCCGGCTCGTTTATTTTTGAACGCCCCTTATACCGGCCGTGAGCAAGAGGGAGACAGTGACAGTGAAAGCAGACTTTTCGAGGACAGAACGAAGGGGGCTGTGGCTGTGACACAGGAGACAATGACAGAGAGACACAAGAGATGATGACAACCGTTTAGGCTGAATTAGTGAATGAGAAAGGGATCTGGGTGTGGGTGGGTATGAGCGACTTACATAGACGGATTAGTGCATTTGAGTGAGTTACAGATACGGGAGATAGTGGGAGTTTCAGGTGAGTTGGATGCTAAAAATGCGCAAATATGTTCGCAAGCCATAATGTTTCGGAAAATTTTTAAAGTTGCTGAGGGAGTGAGAACGAGGTAGGTGGTACCCCACTTCAGTCATAGTCTTTTAATTTAAACAAACAGGAACGCATTGGCACCTTTTGTGGTCCGATACGAGCATTTTGCAGCTGGTATATGTATAGTGAGTGAGATAGTACGCAAAAACAAAACAAAACCAAAAATAAAAAACAGAACGCCCGCGTTGGGCTTGTCCTACACGCGTATGCTTGGCCCTGTACCCTTAAAACATTTTCGCTACAAGAACGTGCTCTTTTTGTCTGCGGGGCAAGACGCCCCACCCTCAGAGGCAAACCTCGTTTCAGATGAGCTCCGCAGGGCTTTCTCTTTCTTGGCGCGCCGTAACGAGGTAACGGCGAGGCCGAAGAGACTGAATGCCGCCTGCAGGGGGCGTGGCGTCTGGGCGTGGCCGCGGCAGCTCCCCTCAGCTGTCAGCCGAGGGCGCTTCTGCTGTACGTTTCAGCGCTTCCTAGTGAGCCGCGCCGCGCCGCGCAGCACGCGTAATTACAGAGAGAGTGCTGGTTTTGGAAATTCCTTATCCTACAGACCATCAGAATGATTTCGTTGCAATGGTGCGAAACGACTCAGTTTTACATTCTGCACAGCAAATATGATTGTTTGTGTCAGTTCTCAGACTTCTACTATTACAATGGCATAAATTTTGTAACAAATGGTTCAATGGCTCTGAGCACTATGGGACTTAACAGCTATGGTCATCAGTCCCCTAGAACTTAGAACTACTTAAACCTAACTAACCTAAGGACAGCACACAACACGCAGCCATCACGAGGCAGAGAAAATCCCTGACCCCGCCGGGAATCGAACCCGGGAACCCGGGCGTGGGAAGCGAGAACGCTACCGCACGACCACGAGATGCGGGCAAATTTTGTAACAAATCTGATATATTAGCATATGGCACTACTCGTGTTATTAGGTAAACATACCTATTATTAAAATGAAGAAAAAAGTTATTATTTTAGTATTTTTGTGGAGCACATGAAACTAGCGAAAAAGCTGAAATTTAACGAACAGTGTCGTCGTATCTGTGTTCTGTGTTATGTATCTGTCTAGTGCCGGACTTTTAATTTCGTCTGTAGACTACGCTCACACACACCAAATTATAGCGGATAATCAGGTAAATTAGAAGCTCGTATTAGAACTTTAGAGTCTTGTACCACAAGGGAGGGGATGCTGATGTGGGTGGTGTAACGTCTCTTAGCAAAAGACATATTATGTAAAAAAGAGAAAATATTGTGTGTCATGTTTTGTTCTTGTATAGAATTATGTACTGTTTTTTTTTTAAATAATATCTTTGTCGGCGAGTACTGAAACCGCCACAGACGATACTTATTAAATATCAAACAAAGATGAGAATAGGCGACTAGTATAAATAGTAAAAAACGAACATTAATTTCTCTGTCGTCTTCTTGTAGTTACGTGAGTAGGAAGAGCCTGTGACGTTATATTGTACGCTTGCGTAGCATCCTTTTGGCAAGATTGTGAGAGGGACGCCATTAGACATAGCCTTGGAAAGGTGTGTAATTAATTGATTTCTTTAAATGTTTTGAATAGAGTTACTTAGTGAAACCTTGCATTATGATTTGTAATAAGCTTGCTTGGTATTTTATCCCATCCCTTTAAGACATTTTCAGTTATTTAAATATTATTCGTGGTGCAGAGCTGCGCTACGAACGAACGAGCCGCTGCCGCGCCGCATTCAAACTGCATTAAATGAAATCTATCATACCGCAAAGAAGCGGGCAGGTAATAGTAAAGTAAAATTATTTCTTTCAGCTTTCGGAATTGCAGAGCAGAGCAGCAGATTTTATGATGTGTTTTACAGGTTGACGCGGGCTGCTGATAATATATTACTAACAGTGCAAAAAGATAATTTACCTTCATAACATAAAAGTCATCTTGCTGTGTGTAGTTCTAGTCTGGCAAACCTTATAGTAAAAACATCTTTTTCTCCGATAATAGTCTCATGTTCTCGTGTTAGTAGTGGTACTTATAGGTGTTTTACTGTTAACAAAAATCCACTGCAAAATTTTGATGTTGAAGAATCATTGCGTACTGTAACATCAGTATTGATAACAAAGTAATTTTCATTAACCTTTTCAATAACTATAAAGTAAGGAAGATATGTTGAACTTTATAGTGAGTTACAGTAACGAAAAAATGTTCCTTTAATAGAAAGCCAGATCCAGAAGAATAAGAACATAATATATTTTGTTTTGTTGAAAATTAATGATCCAGAGTCACAGCACAGCATCACTAAAAGGTATTTCGGGGCTCTTTTCGTAGTAACATATTTTATTTCATATATTAGTTGTTACGCGAGTAATAATAAAACAAAGCAAATAATAATAGAGCCAGCGAAAGTGGCCAGCATCCTCTTTCTACAACGCAAATGCACACGTGGATTAATACGGTTCTTTATTTACAAGAACTAGAAACTTAACTTGAAGAGAGTCCCTGTGTTGTGGTTCAAACTCATCAGTAATAGTCGTCTTGCAGACTAATGTAACTAGTCCCACTATGGTACTAGTCTGGTCGCTATGTACTGTCGTAACCTGGTGTGAACTATACCTGCTCCGTGAGTATACTGACAGATGCCAACTGGATGATGGAATGAGTCAGTGAGTGAAGCCCTGCGGTCAGCGACGGCTGCCTAAATACATGCGTTGTTCAACTCGTGCGCTGTCAAGATTTCTGTTGCACCCAGAAGTGAGAGTGGCACGATTTTTGAGTACATGACAATGTGTGGAGAGGCACACTCGACGTCAGGGCTCTGGTCGTCTGACCACCACAAGGAAGGATCGCTGTACATCTACATCTACATTTATACTCCGCAAGCCACCCAACGGTGTGTAGCGGAGGGCACTTTACGTGCCACTGTCATTATCTCCCTTTCCTGTTCCAGTCGCGTATGGTTCGCGGGAAGAACGACTGTCTGAAAGCCTCTGTGCGCGCTCTAATCTCTCTAATTTTACATTCGTGATCTCCTCGGGAGGTATAAGTAGGGGGAAGCAATATATTCGATACCTCATCCAGAAACGCACCCTCTCGAAACCTGGCGAGCAAGCTACACCGCGATGCAGAGCGCCTCTCTTGCAGAGTCTGCCACTTGAGTTTGTTAGACATCTCCGTAACGCTATCACGGTTACCAAATAACCCTGTGACGAAACGCGCCGCTCTCCTTTGGATCTTCTCTATCTCCCCCGTCAACCCGATCTGGTACGGATCCCACACTGATGAGCAATACTCAAGTATAGGTCGAACGAGTGTTTTGTAAGCCACCTCCTTTGTTGATGGACTACATTTTCTAAGGACTCTCCCAATGAATCTCAACCTGGTACCCGCCTTACCAACAATTAATTTTATATGATCATTCCACTTCAAATCGTTCCGCACGCATACTCCCAGATATTTTACAGAAGTAACTGCTACCAGTGTTTGTTCCGCTATCATATAATCATACAATAAAGGATCCTTCTTTCTATGTATTCGCAATACATTACATTTGTCTATGTTAAGGGTCAGTTGCCACTCCCTGCACCAAGCGCCTATCCGCTGTAGAACTTCCTGCATTTCGCTGCAATTTTCTAATGCTGCAACTTCTCTGTATACTACAGCATCATCCGCGAAAAGCCGCATGGAACTTCCGACACTATCTACTAGGTCATTTATATATATTGTGAAAAGCAATGGTCCCATAACACTCCCCTGTGGCACGCCAGAGGTTACTTTAATGTCTGTAGACGTCTCTCCGTTGATAACAACATGCTGTGTTCTGTTTGCTAAAAACTCTTCAATCCAGCCACACAGCTGGTCTGATATTCCGTAGGCTCTTACTTTGTTTATCAGGCGACAGTGCGGAACTGTATCGAACGCCTTCCGGAAGTCAAGAAAAATAGCATCTACCTGGGAGCCTGTATCTAATATTTTCTGGGTCTCATGAACAAATAAAGCGAGTTGGGTTTCACACGATCGCTGTTTCCGGAATCCATGTTGATTCCTACATAGTAGATTCTGAGTTTCCAAAAACGACATGATACTCGAGCAAAACCCAAGTTCTAAAATTCTACAACAGATCGACGTCAGAGATATAGGTCTATAGTTTTGCGCATCTGCTCGACGACCCTTCTTGAAGACTGGGACTACCTGTGCTCTTTTCCAATCATTTGGAACCTTCCGTTCCTCTAGAGACTTGCGGTACACGGCTGTTAGAAGGGGGGCAAGGTCTTTCGCGTACTCTGTGTAGAATCGAATTGGTATCCCGTCAGGTCCAGTGGACTTTCCTCTGTTGAGTGATTCCAGTTGCTTTTCTGTGCGCCAAGCCCATCGGAGGCCGTTCATATCAGCGCCTGCCTTCCGAGAACAAGTAATGGACTCCCTGCAAAATTCTGTGTCGTCCTGCACCGTTGGTCCAAGATTAGCAGCAGCCTGACCAGGGAATCACCGTCCCCTGCCTAGGCCACCACTAACACCACAACGCAAACGGCTGAGTTTGGAATCGTGCCGTGACTGGGAAGTATGCACTGGCGGTGAATGGCGTCACAGTGTTTTCAACGACGAATCGCGGTTCTGCTCTACCCGGACGACAATCGCTGGTGAGTATGGCGGGGACCAGTGGTGAGGTTCATATTCTTGCAATGCTTTGGAGACGCCCAGAGCTGTTACTCCCCGCGTCATGGTGTAGGGTGCCCTCGGGTAGGACTTCCGTTGACAGCTGCTAGTGATCTGGGGAACTCTGGTGACACAAAGGTTCGTCATGGTCATCCTACCATTCCCTTAAGTTATTTATCACGCGACAGAATTTTGGTGCCATTTTCAACAGGACAATACTCACACAAAACGTGGCACGTGAAGTGTCTGCGTGATGTTGAGACACCACTGTAGCTCAGATCTGCCCTAGAAAGAATAAGTGTGGCTCCAGCTCGGACTTCATTTCCGTTGCAACGCCAGTATCCAAGATACTGGGTCATTTTGTGGGTCAGCTTGCCTCAGGATTAATGTTAATGTTCGATTTATGTTTAATGGAAAGACATTAAGATATGTAAACTGGCTTTGAATAATTGGTAAGATCTATATAAGGCGATCCGTTAGAGTACAAAAGGTCATCATATTTCTCAACACACATTACGAGCGAAGTGAACCTGCACTTGTTGCGCGACACACTTCCTTCTGATACTTACATCTGTTCTAAGTTCCGACGTTATCAGAGGTTAGAAATACAGCCCTTGTATCTGTCTAGTTCATTTTGCTTCTGACTGTATCATCCCGTGACGGACGAATGGAGCTCTTGTTTCTCTCATATATATATATATATATATATATATATATATATATATATATATATATATATATATATATATATATATATGCTTAAGGAATCTTTCCGGGGAAACATTACTCAACAATGGCAGGCCGAATTTCTGCGAACAAGTTCCTTGTAGGTGAGTCACGACGTCTTATTGTTATTTTCTCTTTGTGTTACATCCATTTCAGTCAAAACTATTTTCCTGTAGTCGTTCCTAATGTCGACATTGTTTTAAATTCTTCTGTGTATAGCTGATCGCTCCCTTATTCGTTGCATTTAATCTTTGTTGTTACAATCAGATGTTTCGCAGAACACAATCAGCGATCGGATATGGGGTAGAATGCAGAGAGTTCTTTTAGTCACAAGCATATACCTGATAGGAACAGAATATTAAGTGAGTGGAATATCGAACGTTTTATTACCATTTCTTCAGTAGTTGAGTAAACTTAACACGTACTTTGAATTTTGAGTTTTATACAAATCGCAGCCACCTATTTGATTTATGATTATGTAGTGAGATTTTCAAGATTTTCAATTACCCAGTTCCCAGTAATTCAGCGACTGAGTTGCACTATATTTCGCAGCTATTGAGCTATTTTAATAATACTCTCATTACACCCAGTACTAAACAGCTGAAAATGTTCGCTTCGTGTTTTGGGTACTTCAAATGAGGCTGGCGACATTTTAGCGGTAACTTTTAATGAATATAGTTGAATACTGGCGCTTTCTGCAAGCTTCGTTGTATTTTCTCAAACATACGCCAATTTCTACAGATGTTTTGCGCTCCCTTTGAAATATATTAAGCCAAAATTCCATGAGTTCCTGTTACAAAATTACGTGAATTCCTACAACCACAAAAGGAAGATGGAAATGTAGGACACTCTATGATGCAGTTTGTACATGATCGTGAACACTGACAGTATCGAGGCAGGGTGTTCGGAAAGACCAGTTACAAACTCTTAGGACTTGTAGAAGGGAATAAGTAAATAATTTTTAAATAGGAACTTATGTCTGCAAATGTACCATTTTCGTTCTACAACGGTTTCAGTTCAGATATTTAACTCACCCATTTCCGCTGGAGGAATTGAGTTAGGCGAGACGTGGTAAATTATTAGCTAACACTTCGAAAGCAAACATGACGTAACATCCATTTATCACTTAAGCACATTTGTTTGTACCAACACTTAAACATTACGTGTTTACATTATTCCAAAACAAAAAAGAACACGCATACTCTGGGTACAGAACAGTAATGACGTGTTGCAACAGCGGCTGGATGTGGCAACCACCGACGTAGTTACAGACATTGTACCTAGGAAGCACGTTCTAGTACACACATTCCATCATACCAGGTGTCTCTTCAATTTCTAGTGGATCGGACAACAGAATTCGTGTCAGTAGACCTTCCTCTATCTCTACAGGTGTCGCAGCGAGGTAGACGTTAGGTGGGATCAGGTGACCGTCTGACGTAGTACACGTCATCTTGCCTGCCCAACTGCATATCAGGGCAAGCAACTCTGAGACTTTTGTCTTTCCCTCAGCAGACGTGGACGCTTTACACATCTGAATTTAAAAGCTCGTAGAACGGAAACGGTGAGTTTCCTGATATGGGTTCCTATAATAAGATCTTATGTACTCACTCCCCTCTACACATCCTATAAGTTTGTAACGTGGATTTCCGAACACCGTGTATATTCTAAATACTGGCTGGGGAATCTTAGTAGTGATGCGTTATTGTTTCAACTTTGTTATTCCCAAATCTGGAGATGTGAAAATCAATTATAGCTAACAAAACATGGCCATTAATAGTTGATGCAAAAAAACCAAATTAACACTCACGCTTTCGGTGTTCAGATGGCGGCCACTACTTCACCGTAGACGGGGAACACCAGCTCCCTGAAACAGAACAGAATACCTTAAAGGAGATGAAATGAACGTCATATGCCCCCTATTTAATGAGTGTGACAATTTTAAAATGACTTCTGACTACACAACATTTTTTAAAGTTGACAGTTTGAACAGTAGCGTACTTAAGCAGAAACTAATCGTTACATGCTTGAGGTGAAACGTTGGCAACAGCGCCTGCACTGTGTATAGTTGTAACACATGTGTTACGAACCCTCCCAAGAATGCCACATGCAGTTATGAGCGCGTGGGTGACCGCACGAGACCGGAAACAAGGACGAGTTGAAAAGTAATTAATAAATATGAAATCAGATGACGCATTCTTGACCTTTTAACGAGGAACAAACTGCTGCTCTCTCCATAGTTAGCATATCATTTTTATTTCGAAGTTTCTAAAGATTCATCGCGAATTAAAGCTGTTCAACAGTTACAGAAACGAAAAAAACCTTCTAATAATAATTCCCTACATACAGAGGAACTGAAATCTGTAAACAGATCTCGTCTGCCGTCATTCTGAAAGTAATTAATGAACGGTACAATATAGCGGCGGCCCTTAAGGAGATTCAAATTTAAACGGAGCGTCTCCTTCGTCTTGGGGAACGCAGTAACACAGAACATCCCGCCGTTCCAAAGACCGAGGCTGCGCATGTTTAGGAAACGTCTGGGGCAAAAAGGAAGCGGCCGACTCTATGGCCCAGCAGGCGACAGCTAGCCGCTTGACCTCGAGCGGGTTGGCAGCGTGAGCCGCGTCGGTTCGTATCGATTGCGGTCTGTAGATCGAATCTTTGGTTCGTTTTCCATCTGGTCGCCGGGCGCCTTGAAATGTTGTGCGAGGCGGACGAGTGTGGAACGGACAGTCACCGGGGACAAGGAGGAGGTCGGTTGAAGGAAACGTAAGTCGTCAAGCGCCAGTGGTCCGTGTCTTGACTGATTTGCTGTACGGGAATCGTTACAGCGGGGACGACTTTATGCCTGGCTTTTTTCGGTGCGCTGAAAGAGCAAATCCTCCCTGTTTTCGAGCCGTCTTGTGAGATATAGTTTGGTGGAGTTAGCGAGCTCTGCTGTTATTGCCCTGCCCTACGTGTTGTGAATTTGTGCTTCCGGGAAGTTTAGTGTGTTCCGTATCAGTTATAAAAACAGTTTGAGCCTGCCCAGCTTTGTGTTAGATGAGCGTCCTGTGTTGCTTTCTTGAGAAGTAACTTAGGTGTGATCTCCGGGTGTGACATTTGCGGTGATAGCTTTTTTATTGTTTGTTTTTAATAGTGCTAATCTTGGCCAAATGATGCTTAACATCATTATCGTCACTGTCTGTGCAACTAGAGGGCATGTGACAAGAGTTTACAGGTGCAACTGGTGCTGTCATGAATGTTCATGATCACTGCGCTCTTTTAATTATGTTTTAGATTCTGATCTGGTCAGGTCTATTAGAATACCGGGTGCTCTGCATGAGAGCTGTGAGATTTTCTGTGTTGGCATCGTTGGGCGTCGTAAGGTGAGATTCCTTACCTGATTCTTAGAGCCTGATTAGGCCAACGAGCCGTCTTGTACCGGTATCTGACCGTTGTGTAATTGATGATGATGAGGTCCCATACTCCGACGAGCTTGGGGGCGATGCGGGAGACCCGCACCGTTGTACTAGGCAAGGTCCTAGTGGAGGTGGTTTGCCATTGCTTTCCTCCGACCTTAATTGGGATGAGTGATGATGACAAAGACGACAACAACAACACCCAGTCATCTCGAGGCAGGAAAAATCCCTGACCCCGCCGGGAATCGAACCTGGGACCCTGTGCGCGGGAGGCGAGAACGCTACCCACAAGACCACGAGCTGCGGACGTTGCATAATTATTTGAAATCTATTTAAACAATGTTTGTAGCTTATTTATAAGAATATTCCTATTCTTGGTTCTTGACAGTGTTTATATTGTACTATTCTTGAAAATTTAGTCTGGTAACGGCAGTTTTCCGCCTGTTATTCTACTTATTCTGGATTACTTATTCATGTAGTTATTTGCTGAAAGTGTATTACTGTGCTAATTGACCTGTTGGTGTGTCCAGGCATCTTCTTGTCTTATGACTCTTGTTTTATGAACACAGTGCTGTTGACTGATGGGTTATCTACTCTTTCTGCAGTCTGTGCGTGCAACTGACCCGGCCTGACAAGACGCGATATTATCGGTCAGCAATTGGGATTCGCCACTGCAATTACCTCGTGTGAAGCGGCTCTGCGGTACGGTGACTGCTGCTTAGTTTTTTTTATCAAGTTTTCCATAGTCAGCACGGCCATTTGCTTAAATTTGTCAGCTCTCTTAAAGCACCGTGTTAAATTTTGGTCTGTAATTTAAAACCATTCTGTTAGCTTCGACGTTTAAATTTGCTTAAACCTTTTACCTATTACCAAATTGTGGTATTCGTTGTTACATTTGACCTTGAAAAATTTTGGTCTGTTATGTAGAACAATTCTGTTAGTTTCGAATGTTTAAACATTTTACCTGTTAGTAAATTTGTGCAAGTCGTTGTTACGATTGATATTCAAAAATTTTGCTTTCAATTTCTCAGGTCGCTTAAGGGACCGTGTTAAATCTCGGGTCTGTAATTCAATACCATTGTGTTAGGCCGGTATCATTTTGCTATTTCTACAAGATTATTTCTCTGGGTTTTTTTATTATTGCCTTAAAAAAAGTAAGCTTAATAAATATGAATCACTTGGCAAATAATGAACGATGTCATAAACTGGGACCCAGCCCTTCCATAAATTCCTTTCAACTGGGTTGCTAGAGCGCACACCAGTACTACTTTTGTCAGCCGTAAACACACTAGCGTGAGGTGCCGACCAGCTAATAAAACCCTGAGATCACCGCTTCAGTGAATTCCGGAAGATCCGCTAGACGCCGTCTCGCCCGCCACAGCCTGTTGTCTACACGTACGCCTCGCGATGCGACGGTAAAGTTTAACGGTTCGTGACTTCGGCCACAGTCTAATAATGATGCTCGGAATCGATCGCATTTTCGGTCGTTTGGTGATCGTGATTATTTCGCGATATTATGGGCGAGCGGTAGTGGTAGCCGTACGATAAGGTTCACCGAATTCTGCCCCCCCCCCCCCCCTCCCTTTATTGCCGAGACCTAGTTCTCGTGGTACAGTATTCTCTCTCTGAAGTGTTTTCAGCTAAGTAGCTGTTGGTGAACGCTATTGATATATGTCATTCTGTTAATGTGTCTATGTTAGTGATGGCTGCTCTCTGTTAAGGGTACGTTGTTCTGTGGTAAATTCAGAATATGTCTCTTTGTGCTGGTTTCTGAATCTTTTATTTGTGTCGTGATTTCTCCCACCTTCCCCCAGCACCAATTCAAATCAGTGGCTTTCTGCAAGTAAGGTCGTAGTCCACGCCTTCCCACGGTCTGATACTGGGTACAATAAGATCCCGATGGCCTATCAGTATTTATCTCTCCCACCAACTTGGGCAAGCTCTTTCGATTCGGGCCGGCTGGGATATGAAAACTGTGACACTTTAGGTGTGGCAGACAGTGTGAAGAAAATCCGTACGTCAGAACAGGGAAGAATACTATATACCTCCTAAAAGAAGACGTCTCCATTATCTGCTCCCTCAGGCAGGCCTCCTAATACATGTTGGGTGTTTAGTTAACAATCAAAGGCTACAGCACAATGGAGATGCAACCACAGAATTGCTCGTGAAACACTCGAGCATACATCAAACTTGGGTATGCCGCTATGGACCGAAATTCTGTTCACTAGCTGTGTGCGCTGCATGACGAAATACTTGCCACAATTTATGAATAAATCATTCCAACGCCAGCAAGCAATGTAGTATCTCCTGTTCAGAGCAATTCACTGTAATGTATACATCACATTGCTCGAATAGCAGCGATTGCCAGTACCCGGCGGAGGTTCGAGTCCTCCCTCGGGCGCGTGTGTGTGTGTGTGTGTGTGTGTGTGTGTGTGTGTGTGTGTGTGTGTGTCCTTAGGATAATTTAGGTTAAGTAGTGTGTAAGCTTAGGGACTGATGACCTTAAGTCCCATAAGATTTCACACACATTTGAACATTTGATTACCAGTAGACCTGTCCTTCCACTCCCGAGCCTTTAAAGAATCGAACTGTCATGTACAAAACTGCTTAGAACTTCTGATTACTTTACAAAAGACTTAACGTGGAAGTCACCAGGCACTCTCATTGTCAAACACGGGTTGAGTATAGTCTGGGTAATTTGAGCTCAGTTTTAAGAAAAGTTAATTTGCCACGCATCTGAATGTTTATATCAACATATCTCCTGAACTATCTGTCGCGCACTGATATAATTTTGCAGGTACATTCAGTGGTGTGTATGAATATTGCCAGAAAAATGTGTCACTGGTTGAGTTAGTAGCAAAAAAGTAAGAAATTAAAACGTCGTGACTGATACTGCATGAACAGCGAAAATTTCGTAGTTGCTCTTTTCCTTTCATTAGTTTGTGGGGGGTGTCAACAAGAAAGAGTTTCGAAAAGGTTTTAAATTATGTGTAAAGTTTGTTGAAAGTCGCTGAGAGCTCTCATTCTGAGTTACTAGTTGAATATAGTCTGGGTAATATGTGTGCCGCGAGTTGTGAACCCTCAAGCCATTTACACACAGTTTCTAACTTTAATACTTCACTTGTTGTGAATGAATACATTCTGAAAATATTTTAAATTTTTAAAAGTTGTCAGTAATTATATGAAACTTCCAAAATCAAATTCTTACAGCCCCTTGAAGCCACTAGATAGGCAACTTGCCTAGTGATCAATTTAGCCGTTTAATAAAGTGCGACCAGCCAGCCAGCGACAGGTATACGAACTATGGTGCCCCTAATATGGCGTCCGCAGCTCGTGTTCTAGTGGCTACTGTTGCTGCCTCTGGATCACCAGGTCCGAGGTTCGATTCCCGGCCAGGTCGGGGATATTCTCCTCCTGGGGACTGGGTGTGTGTGTTGCCCTCATCACTTCATCATCATTTGGAACAAGTGGTGAGGGTGGTCAGTGGACAAATTGGATATTTCTACGGGCGCTGATGACCACGTAGTTGAGCGCCTTACAAACCAAGTATCATCAACGCCATCATCTAATATGACAGCGACTGTAGTATTGGGTTTGCAGTTAATTGATGTATTACATACGGAAGATTGATGGCATATGAGTGACTGTCAGTCACAGGCCTTTTAGCGAATTACGAAGATGTACAGTCCGTTTGAATAACAGATGAAGAGGAGAACGCCCAGAACGAACGACTGGCTAAGAGTGCACAGTTTAACAAGGTGTATGGCAAGTGCCAATGTCTTCATATCAAAGTAGCACAAGCAAGGAAACTTTTCAGTTATCTGTTGTACGTGTGCCTAATTCTGTCTTTGCCCACAATTTTTGCACTTTTCCGAGTCTTTAAGTAGCATAGAAGTTATTCCATTATGTCTAAACAAACATATCATTCTATCCTTTCTTCTATTTGCTGTTTTGCATACATTTCTCTCTTCGTTGATTTTACGGAGAGCCATCTCATTTCTTATCTGATAAGTCCACTTTATTTTCAGCATACTTTTCTAACATCGTATTTGAGACGTTTCGAATCGCTTCTCTTCTAGTTTCTTCACAGTTCGTTGTTGGATTCCCTACAATACACTGCTGAAGAAGTGCACTCATACAAATTTCTTTCTCAATTTAAGCCTTATGTTATATATTATAAGACAGCTTTTGGCGATGAATGCGCTATTTGTCTGTACTATTCTGCAGTAAGAAGAAGAAGAAGAAGAGGAAGAAGACATATGAATAGGCTGCTTATCAACCCGCACAGCATGCAGTGCGGTAACTCACAGTCTGCAGCCCCCTTCAAATTTTGTTACAGATGTCAGAAAGACCAACTGACTGATATACGTTGATACTGACATGAAGTACTTGATGTTGCGTGACTAACTCGGGCTCTGAGGCACAGCAACACTCAGGTCTGAGTGTAGACTGCAGCGTGCATAGTTCTCCTGGCGTTTATCACTGAGCACATACCTCGCTAAACTCTAGGGGTCTTTCAGACTGTATACCTCGGCCAGACTACCTAGCGCGAGATCCTGGAATGTCACATTTCGGACCGGGACAAAGAATATTGGAAGTGATAGAATGAAGACAAATAAGCAATCTCTTTAGATAATGAACACACCCAGTTACTTTTGCACCCTGATTTGCAACAACAAATTGATTTCGAACAAAGAACATTAAGTTACGATTAGAAGCCTAACTTTTTGCACTATTTATAACGTAAGCGCAATGATTTGCAGAACCTGAAGATAGGCATCCGGAGTTCTGGTGTCAGACAAAATCGAATGCCTTACTGTCGTTTATTATGTTGATAATTCTTAGGCCTATGTAATTGAAATTTAAAAAAAATGTCGTACCATAGTCGTCTTGCCTCTATTATTTGCAAGGCGTCTTCAGTAGCCCGCAATATACACACATTTTTCTTTATATTACATTTCTTTTCATTTTCGACGTCATATATTGAGGTTATAAGCTGTTTTGCCACTCTCCGCTTTTCTGTGATATACAAGAGGCGTTCAGCAATTAATGCAACATTGCGAAATATAAAATTTTCCCGGCGAATTGAATGCCCAACCAAATATCGTGATTGCAGCCGGTCGTCGATTAATTCATTGCCCGATATTTCGACTAGGCACCTGGCAGTCGTCTTTAGGTGCGCCATCGAAGATTGACGAAGAGTTTTTTTTTTCTTTATTGATTTTCAATTCCCCCCGAAGGGGGCGGGCTGGCAGCCGCTTACTACGCTGCTCTACAGCCTACAGACTTTGTTTTACAAAAAAAGGAAGAAAGAAACAAGGAAAAACAGGCGATAAAATGGTGATTTAAAGTGTAAAATGGCGTAAAAATGCGGAAAGTTAAAACAGAAAGCAAAAGGGGTTGGCAATGTTGATAAAATACACAGGAATCAGACAAGTAACATAGTAGACACACAATTAAAAAACATGGCGACAGTCTGGTTTCTGTTCGCAAGAGATAAAAAAATCACACCCAGCGACAGTATGATGGCTGTTCGCCACACTTCCCAAAAGACACAACACGGAACACTCACTGGAAAAACACACCGTAAAACACTGCACGAAAATGGCGGCACAAATATGGCACTCCCGATCGAAAGGCAGATGGGGGGGGGGGACCTGGAGGAGGGGGAAAAACAAGGAGGGAGGAGAGGAAAAAGACGAAAAGGGGGGGGGGGGGGACGAAGAGTTGCTCCGTTCCGCCCTATACAGCGTGCTGCGACTGCTCTGCGCACGCGTCAAAATTCAAGTTGGCAGACGGACCACACTTCACAGCGGCAACGCCCACGCTGGTGGAAACGCGGAACTAGCTGTCCTCTGTGTTACCGCACGCCGCGTGTTCTGCACTGAAGAGTCAAAGAAAATGGTACACCTGCCTAATATCGTGTAGAGCCCCCGCGAGCACGCAGAAGTGCCGCAACACGACGTGGCATGGACTCGTCTGATTTCTAAATTAGTGCTGGAGGTAACTGACACCACGAATCCTACAGCGTTGTCCATAAATCCGTAAGGGTACGAGGGGGCGGAGATCTCTTGTACGTTGCAAGGCATCCCAGATATGCTCAATAACGTTCATGTCTGGGGAACGTGGTGGCCAGCGGAAGTGTTTAAGCGTAGAAGAGTGTTCCTTGACTACTCTGTAGCAATTCTGGACGTGTGAGATGTCGCATTGTCCTGCTGGAATTGTGCAAGTCCGTCGGAATGAACAATGGAGATGAATGGTTCAAAATGGCTCTGAGCACCATGGGACGTAACTGCTGAGGTCATCAGTGCCCTAGAACTTAGAACTACTTAAACCTAACTAACCTAAGGACATCACACACATCCATACCCGAGGCAGGATTCGAACCTGCGACCGTAGCGGTCGCGCGGTTCCAGGCTGTAGCGCCTAGAACCCCTCGGCCACCCCGGCCGGCGGAGATGAATGGATGCAGGTGATCATACAGGATGCTTACGTACGTGTCAGATGTAGTAGTCGTATCTAGAAGTATCAGGGGTCCCATTTCACTACAACTGCACACGTCCCACACCATTACAGAGCCTGCACCAGCTTGAACAGTACCATGCTGATATGCAGAGTCCATGAATTCATGAGGTTGTCTCCATTCCCGTACACGTCCATCCACTTGATACTATCTGAAATGACACTTGTCCGACCAGGCAACATGTTTCCAGTCACCAACAGTTCGATGTCGGTGTTGACGGGGCGAGGCGTAAAGCTTACTGTCGTGCCGTCATCAAGGGTACAAGAGTGGGCCTTCGGCTCAGAAAGCGCATATCGATGATGTTCCGTTGAATGATTCACACGCTGACACTTGTTGAAGGCCCAGCATTGAAATCTGCAGCAATTTGCGGAAGGGTTGCACTTCTGTCACGTTGAACGATTCTCTTCAGTCGTCGTTGGTCCCGTTCTTGCAGGATCTTTTCCCGGCTGCAGCGATGTCGGAGATTTGATATTTTACCGGATTCCTTGTATTCGCGGTACACTCGTGAAATGGTCATACGGGAAAACTCCCACTTCAACGCTACCTCAAAAATGCTGTGTCCCTTCTCTCGTGCACCGACTATAACACCACGTTCAAGCTCACGTAAATCTTGATAACCTGTCATTGTAGCAGCAGTAACCGATCTAACAACTGCGCCGGACCCTTTTCTTATATAGGCGTTGCCGACCGCAACGCCGTATTGTGCCTGTTTACATATCTCCGTATTTGAGTACGCATGTGTATACCAGTTTGTTTGGCGCTTCAGTGTAATAGTTACGTGGTAGACTGGAGAGCACATCACATTTATATTACGCGAAGCTGTATTATAGATAAACGTTGGTCCAGAAAACTTTTCATACTAATGTGCGGTCGTACTTCATAACCAGAACATAGTAATTTCTAAAATATACATTCGCTTTAGGTGTAGTAATAGTACCGTGCTTCGAAAATAGTAACTTGGTAAATAATATTGGCTGGCATATGAAGGGACTCATACGTTTATCTAGTATGAAATACTGAAGTTTCAGAAGACAGTAAAAGAAAGCCGACGTCAACAGCACAATGCATTGTTGTATTGACACAGAGTATCAGGATTCGGGAAGAAGGAAAGAAGTGGATGATGATTATTTTGATGATAATAATAGAATTCAAAAGGTGCAAGTAGCCTATAAAAGTGGAAATCTCAGATTTCAGTGCTCAGCTTTTGCCGACGACATTGCAGTACTGTCCGAAGATAACAACTCGAACAAGAGAAATCAATATTTTGAAAATAATTGCAGAGAAAACAGATCTTCAAATATCTTATGCAAAAACAGAGTACATGACAGTTACAAGAAGTGCTCGAACAGACTGCTGAAAAGTTAAGAGAGTCAATAAATTTAGATATCCGGGTGATGTATACAGTGCTCCTATCACTGGGAGGCTAATGAACGCAGCGCATAGGGGTTGGAAATTGCATTTCAGGTGACTAAAGCTGTATGTAGTAAGAGATCTACCTCCTCTCAAGCTGAGCTACAGCATCATGTTACAGTAATGAAACCAGAACGTTTACACGCAGTAGAGTATTTGGATCCGACTAAAACAGGAGAAATAAAAAACATGGAAAGGAAAGGGTAAATAACTCTGCGAAAAATTTGGGTGCCACGAAAACACAACGGTGAATACATGAACAGTGAAGATCTGCACTAGAAAATTGAGCAACTATATGTAACGATGAGAAAACGTAGAACGATGTCTTACGTGTTTGGGTGAAAGAAACCAGGATATGCTAAATAAATTTCTGAAAAAATCCACCGGAAAAAATTTGCCTGGTGAAAGTGACTCCAGGAAATCAGAAGCAGACTGGAAGATACTGAACAGAGACGCCTTTCGAAATAAGGTTTTAGAACCCCATATCCAGGAAACTAAAGAAGAAAACTGGAGCAAAGCGATAAGAAATTCAGAAAGAATCGAATTACAAGTTACTGGAAAATCCACAAGGCAACTGAAAATTAGTCACGTGGTCCATTGGAGACCGAAATTGAGTAAAAAATAGTAGTAATAACAAGCAGTACAGAAAACCAAGCAGAAATTTGGAAGGCCACTTGAAGTTTAAGGAGACGAAATAAAGACTGACTACTGCTGATAACACTGATTCTATCAGAGACGGTAAAGGATATGGAAGATCGGTTGAACATTATGGATAGCATGTTGGAAAGATATTGAACAGCAAAGTTGTAGCCGCAAGGTCAAGTGCAGTAAACAGCAAGGTTGTGAGATATAGTTGAGTAACTGCTTATCAAAGAAGTTCAAGTCAAGAAGAGAGTACACGACAGCCAACAGGCACATATAAAGCGTAGGCAACATAAAAACCAACGAAGACGCCTCAAAATTGGGATCATCCTTGCTATAAGCAATACCACAAATTCAGTTGCAAAAGGTGACAAAAGTTTATTTTTATGTACAAGATAAACAGCATTGAAGTAAGAATGAGGAAAAGAGTCCACAAATATTTGCAATATAATTCTGGAAAGAGGTTGTAAGACGAGCGTCAATATCAGTAAGCCAAGGCAGGGCAACAGAATTAAATCATCTTCTTTAGATTGTGCTCAGGTCCGGTTTAGGTCAAGGCAACCGATTGTGGCGCTAAGCTTGAAGAAGCGTCAGAGTGGCCACAACTGTAAGATTTCTCCGCGGGAGGTACCACAATTAGCAGCGGCGCGCAAGTGCAAAATTAGCATACACCGCGCGCGGAATTAGTAGCGAAATCTGACACGGGTGGAAATGTATGAGGGAAAAGAGGAGGGGGAGGGAGGTGTGGCGCCAAATAACAAGTCGTTAGTGTGACGCAGTGTTCTTGAGCCGCTCCTATTTGTGTTATGCTCCGGTCTTCCGTAACATTAAAAGCACGTCGTGGAACATTACAAACTCATAACCACTCTGTCGTACCACGTGGGACAAGCGCAGCCAGCAGTAAGTGCAGGGAACATAACATGCTGTGTACAGAGACGGTTAGGTTTCTCGTGCCGTGATGCAACCTGCTAAGCACTTTGGTGTGAATTTCCGAGTAGTCGTGTAGATGTAGATAGCACCATAATTCTATGAGAGTTTGTTACGATTATAGACGAATTTTCATTGTGTCTGAAGATGTTCGTTGAACAAATCCGTTTGTGACATAATTAATGTCCTTAAATACTGCTATGGTGGTTCTTATTAGCATTAGTGAATTACATCAGGCGAAACTGAGGTAATTAGATTAGGAAAATAGGCACTAGAAGCACACTGCGCAACACAATTGAAGGGTCACTTTTTCGAAACCTCGTAATTGTTTCCACTGCGTTGCAGGGCTTTGAAAGGTGCTCACAATCTACCTCTGTAATGGTGCAAAAACGTGGCACCGTGCGACATCACCCTTACTCTCGGTAAACAACAAGTAGTCGACACATGGCTCAGAAGTTGATGTGAGGTGTAAGGTGGGCACTGGCACCAAATTTCACCAAAATTCAGCCCAACGCCCCCGTGGATGAGTGACAGGGTAGGATAATCGTCGCACCCCGTCTTAAACCCAGTTCACCCCCTTCTTTTGACCCCTCTACGACGGAGGTCAGAACTGAGACGCCCAGTCAGAGGAATGTCCAAGGAAAACATTTGAGACACACGCCTCTCAAAATCAACACAAAAAGGTCTCGGGGGTGGCATAAAGGTGGTCAGTGAACCACTGCATTCATTGGGATGTTGACTTCTACACATTTACCGTAGAAAACGACAGATGGCAATGCGATTGGCAATAGGACGTCGTTCGTGGCAACTTTTGATACTGTTGACACCCACCGGATGATTTATCCCTTTTATAAGGACATCACGGGGCTGCAATCCCATTGAACTTGCTTTCGCCCCTTTGGAACTTAGCACGACGACAAGCTTTGCTTTGGTATACAGGATGTAACCACTAGGGACAGTTCAGAATCGTTCAACGAAATCTGAACGCGTCTCGGTTCTGACCTCCATTGCAGAGGCGCCATAGATGGCGTGAAATGGAGGTAAAAGGAGGTGTGACGACTTCCCCATCCTGTGACACGTCCACGGTTGAATTGGGTAGAATTGTGGTGAAATTTGGTGCCAATGTGGCATCGTTAACCCACATTACAACTTCTGAGCGCCAGCCATTTTTCTGCACGTGTCGACGCTTTGTTGTTTGAATCGCCGGTGAGCCCGAGGGTTACATCGCAGGGCACCACGCTTCTGCACCATAACATGCCAAGGTTGTAGGCGCGTTTGGGCAGTGGAAGACATTTATTGGGTTTCAAAAAAGTAACCCATTAAGCAGTCTAGTAGTGGGTTTCGCTGTTTGGGAAGCAAATACAGTAACGGACAGTGACCAAGTGCAGAGGATATAAAATGCGCACTGGCAATAGTACGAAAAGTACTCCTGAAAAACAGAAATACTTAAATTTTGAAAATAAAAATAAGCATTTGGAAGTACTTTTTTAAAGTATTTCTCCTGACAATAGCCTTATTGGAAAGTGAAGCGAATGCCATTCACAATATAGCCGTGATGAAGAAGACCACTTCTGAAATTTAGCGCTACAGAACAATGTGAAGAAGTATTGAATCGACAACGAGAGGAAAGAGATTTATGCCACAACGTAGCGTACAGCAGGGACAGCTAAGGGCACGTCTTGAGGTATCAAGGAATAGTTAATCTGGTAGTGGAGGGAAGTGTGGTGATGGGGAAAGGGCGTACAAAAATTTTAGATGGAAAGTAAGGTAAACATAAAAAATGCATAATACACACAGATATATAAAAAGCCGAAATAAAGTGAGTTAGTATATTTAAATACACTGGAGAAACTGTATAGCAGAATTAATCAGGAAAATTTGAGTAGGTGTGAGAGTTAACAAAATAGCAAGGTCATGTGATTTGATAAAAAATATCTACAACAACAAATGCATGTTTTTCTAAACAAAACTAAATCACCATACCACAGTGGTAAGACAAGAATGTCTATTTGCATGTGGATGGTTAAAGATGAACTTTTTAAGCTGAACAGAAGAGAGGTACTGAACTACATTTAGTTAGAAACTGTGAAATAACGAAGACATCTACGAGAAAATACAGAAAACATAAGAAGTAATCTCAAAGCGAAGACGAGTGTTTTTTGGACAGCACTACCGAATGAATTAGATCAGGCTAACAGAACAAATATTCCTGTATTTTAGGAAAGAGAAATTGGCAATAGTGTGAATTACCGATATGAGAAAATACCTAGAAGGGAACAACATCAAACAACCAGAAGTAATAGAAACTTTTTAAGAATAAATTATTACAGGTCGAAAGCTTTCAAGGCAGAAGAAATAAGAAATCGGGAAAAGCATAAAGGAAGAAAAGACAACATGGAAAGGAGCTGAAGGAGAACAGGAAGAATAAAAAGCAACAAAGAAACAAAAGGAACGAAAATTGTTATGTGATCCTAGTCGGTCAGTATGAAGATAAATAATAATAATAATAATAATAATAATAATAATAAGCAATCACTCATATAAATACATCGGCTACACCACTGCTATTTCATAACCACTTCTACAACCCTTTAGATCACATAACATCAACAGATACGAAGAAAGTGAATTGGAAAAAGAAAACACTACATGGCAAGCACCCGTATCATCTAACACAGCCACACATCGATCAAGACACATCCAACACATGGCTAAGAAAAGGCAATATATACAGTGAGACGTAAGGATTCACGATTGCAATACAGGATCAAACAATAAACACCAGATATTACAGCAAGCATATTATTAAAGATCCCAACACCACAACAGATAAATGCAGACTTTGCAAACAACAAATAGAAACAGTAGATCACATCACAAGCGGATGTACAATACTAGCAAATACAGAATACCCCAGAAGACATGACAATGTAGCAAAAATAATACATCAACAGCTTGCCTTACAACATAAACTTATAAAACAACACGTTCCCACATTCAAGTATACACCACAAAATGTACTGGAGAATGATGAATACAAATTATACTGGAACAGAACCATTATAACAGATAAAACAACACCACATAACAAACCTGACATCATACTCACCAATAAAAAGAAGAAAGTAACACAACTAATCGAAATTTCGATACCCAATACAACAAATATACAAAAGAAAACAGGAGAAAAAATTGAAAAATACATCCAACTGGCTGAGGAAGTCAAGGACATGTGGCATCAGGTTAAAGTTGACATTATACCAATTATACTATCAACTACAGGAGTCATACCACACAATATCCACCAGTACATCAATGCAATACAGCTACATCCAAACTTATATATACAATTACAGAAATCCGTAATTATTGATACATGTTCAATTACCCGAAAGTTCCTAAATGCAATATAACATATACCGTACAGTTAAAAGGAAGTGACGCTTGATCAAGGTCCGCGTCACTTTCCATTTTTAACCAGACAACGTCTGAGAAAGTAAAGAAATAATAATAATAATAATAGCGAAAGTGGTCACAAACTGTGGGTTTGAATCGGTCAACCTGCCTTGGATAACTGTGGCAATAAACTGAAACAATTCCGCTACTAACGGGTCACTGCAATAATAATGGACATGCTGTGCGCATACACGCACCAATACTGGACACCCGAGCTATGTTTGTTGATCAAATAGCAGGTCTGTGACGTGACCTGCAGCCAGTAATATCTAACGCAGATACCTGGCTAGTGGGTAGTTTCAAACATCCAACCTCAATCTCAGGTTCTATCATCCCATAATTAATTATACTGTAACAACTCCTTTATTTGTAGGCTCTCGTCTACTTATATAGCAGTTGAATGATTACAACGCATCGAAAATTCTAATGCTTAGTCAGTGGGTATACCGAAAATCTTTGGGTAAGTGATGTAAATATACTCATGGTAAGGGTGAAATGAATGTTGATTTAGGTGTACACCTGAACAGTATCTGACTGCACATCTTTCAGAACATGCGATTATCTCTTTTTCATGAAAGCTTTATTTAAGGCATCAGCAATTCAGTTTAGATGTGTCGTTGCACTTCCATGTCAACAAGATGTGCCCAATCATTTCGGATCTTGCTGTTTTCTGGTATTGCAGTGAGCAGCTGATGAGCGACGGAAAACATTTCGCAGCATTCAAAATACAAGACTTAAATGAAGTACTGTGGTGCAAAGTTTGGACATCGAAGGCTCGAATGACACCAAATATTCTCGCAATCAGAATTTTTCACCCTGATTGATTCACGTGTCCGGAGATTCCCTAAACGTGTGGGAAATACTTTCCGGCGAATGTTATCTCGTGCACTCAGCAGAGGGTAATCATATATTTACACATTACGTGAAAGAAGGCCTTGTTTGGAATTTCAGAAGCTGCTAACAAAAAATTCAAGTGGCTCGAAGCACTATGGGACTAAACATCTGAGGTCATCAGTCCTCTAGATATAGAACTACTTAAACCTAACTAACCTAAGGACATCACACACATCCATGCCTTAGGCAGGATTCGAACCTGCGACCATAGCAGGCCTGGGGTTCCGGACTGAAGCGCCTAGAACCGCTCGGTCGCAGAGCCGGCAGCTGCTAACAGGACACGATTCACTTTTCCATTTGACAATTACTGCAAGATACGTTATTAATTTACTATGTTGCAGCAGCTAGATTTTAATCTTGCGTAAATACTGTTACAAATTTATACGGCAGCATTTTGACATAGGAAGCAATATTGAGAACTACTCATAAAAACCGCGTTCGGTCTAGGATAGTGTCATCTGGGCGTCGGTCTACATTCAATAGCTACCCCTTTTTCTATCATTATTCAGAAGCCTAAGAACTTTCATTGTAACCTTGTGCAGCAAAAAAAAAAAAAAAACAAGTATATTTGGATGAATCGAAGTGTTTATTTTATCCCATAGTTTTCATTAATTGGTGCGTTTCAAAGAAATAAATATTTCTGTTACTACAATTCGTGGAGACATAAGCGCTTCAGCTAGAACCGTCGCCTCAATGATGTTACAATAACGTGAGATATGAGAAAAGCGTGGAGGTAAAATAGAATGGAGCTGTCACTTCGTTACAAACTTGAAGCCGACATCCACCATCTTAAGTAGCCAAAACATTTGGTTCTCCATATTCATGCTTCCATGGTTCATCACGGTAAATTTCCTCGTTACGTCACTCTGACGTGCCCATGCCCAGTTTCGACCGTGTTGGGTACTTTGATTTTGTGGAGATGTTGTTGTTTCATCAAAAACACCAGCTTTCCCTATTTACAGGTGTAGTAATCGATCCGATCGTGATCTAAAGTTTAAAGGAATCACATTCCATTGGTAAGTGGAGCCGTTCAAGCAATATTTTATTTTGTACACTTGATTTATGGTGGAACCGCTGAGTTTTATTCTAGTGGTTTTATTTCAGTCATTTTACTTTAGAGTTGCCTTACTTTACTCAGTGTCTGTTTTTTCTCTTCATTCCTATGTTTTTCGTTGCCATCCCAATCACAACAAACGCTCCGACGTTCGAGCAACGGTCTCGTCCCCGCACAACTATGTACCCGAGTTGATTGTTGGGACAGCATCGCATACCGTAAATTGCTCCCACCGATAACTAGTTATTGCTCAAATTTTCTTCCCCTATAAAAATGATTCTTGCTATTACAGCCTGAGACAGCTGTCATGTTTGTGAGAGTTCTGTGTGTATGAATGTTTATGTGTGCTTTGCTTCCATTCTGAAGAAGGCTTTGTCTGTAAACTTATGTGAGCACCCTTTTCGTCGTGCCTGCCTGCTGCTAGGTGTGTGAATACCTATCTGTCAGTTTCGCAACATAGTTATTTCCTCATGATGTTGGTTGTAAATGATCCACTGCACTTCAACAGGAACAATGCTGTGCATACCTACAACACCAGAAGAAAAAAAATGACATTCATTACCCCACCTTAAGGTTATCTATAGCACAAAGAGGGGTTCACTTTGCTGCAACCGAAAGTTTCGATGACTTACCTATTGATAAAAAATGTCTTACAGACAGCAAAGTAAAATTTGAAACTTCCCCAGAAGATTATCTATTACTGTAATGAGTAAATGGTGATGGGTAGGAATTCCTAACATCTGTCTGTCTGTCACTGAGAAACGAAAATAAAACTAATAAATGTTTAGCATGGAGGCACATTTACTAAAAAAGATGTCAATATTTGACTCATTTCACATCATTGCTGTTTATCATGCAAATGATACATGGAACATGAAACTAACCAACCAACTATTAGTATTTCACAAAGCATGGCTCTGGCTTATATACTTTAAAACCTCACAATGAAATTCAAAAGTAAAATCAAGCAGATGATCAAAGTAAACGTACATTCTAATTGTGCTATGACTGCTCATTCTTGAAAAACTGACAGAGTTACAAGCGATAAATACTCCGGAAAAAGGAGCAAACAGGCTGCTGTTGGAAAGGTAGGGCTAGGCTATCATTACTGAAAAAGAAATACTTACATTCATGTTAAAGCAAAATATCCATGTTATCTGGCCTTAAGCGTATAAGACCACACACTGCACGACGCATATGTAAGATTTCAAAATGAGAAGACGTGTAAACTATAGTGAAGCTAATGTACTGACAATCTAATAAAACAAGAACGCTATTCTGCCAAGAAGTACACCTCTACGCAGTTTTGTTACTTTAAGATTTCAGAAGTCTTTCACTTTGTTGACTCGCACAAGATAAAGAGCACGTCTTGAATCTTTCTTCATTGCACACGTTTATAGGCTAGCAACGAATATTTAGGCAAGTTTTTCGAAACGAGAACATTAACAGCGTTGTGCATACGAACTGAAAGCTGAAAATGTAACGAACAAGAAGCAGGTCCAGTTAGCAAACAAGCATTAGTTTCGGAGTTTCAGCTTCTTTTTCCGCTTCACAGGAATTATGTCAACAAAAAATAAGTTACATTAACGCTGCCAAATGCGTCGTATTTTTAGAGCAAAAACCCATTTAAGAACAGAACAGAAAAGTCATGCAAGCATCGTAATTCTCAGTACTTAAAACAGTTGTTGCGTGCACACGATAGAAAAATGAATAAGAAGCAATAGTGCACAGTAGTCTGCTAATGTTTTTGGATATTTAAGATGCGGCAAGCCCCGCCCACTCTGGCTTCAAAACAACGTACAGCGTAAGTCTACAGCGCCATCTAGCTTCTTTTCTTTACCTCTATGATGAAAAGTATGCCATTGTCAGTACAGTCATCGCTGACGTTTTAAGTTACACTCTATTATTCAATAGGCCGAGGGGCAACAACCACAAGCAACATAGATAAATCACATCCCCCACGCGTCTGCAAAAATGAGACAATACTTAAAAAATACTGCACACCTTCGCGGAAGTACACTGAAATTAAACTGTAAGTCTCTTCTGTCTGGCACAAATGAAGACAAGAAAAGAATAAAAATATCTACCCAAACCTCATACAATTTCATGCTATATTTTCAATGCTATATTCGATTATGTAAGCTAAAAATCGATTCTATTTCTTTACTAACCAAAAATATTTTACGTATCTAAAGGTAGAAGATCCAGTTCACGGTACCTTCAGTCGTATGACTCACAGTATCAAGAGTCTATTTCATATTCAACGACGGCAAACGTCACGATCACAGCACTAAATATGTCGAACCATTTTCTCGAGTTTCGTAAACGAAACTTTACCGTTACATCGTGATTGTAGTTATATTCTAATCCATTGGCAGCTGATTCAGAACCATTACTTCAAAACCAGCTTGGGGGGATGGTAACTAAGTAACGGTCTTCCATTATTTACGGCATTCATTTGTTTTTATCGTGCAACTACAGGAACGTCCCAGTTCGCACTCCCATTCTTTAAGAGACAGAATACGCCCAAAACATTATCCCTCAACTTAACAGAAGCAAGATACCAACATTTTGTCTCTAATGTAATTCTGTATTTACAATGTGTAATAATAGCCTACTACTACCGTTACTGTTTTGGCGTTAGTCGTTATCCGTAATGAATAACGACCCTCATTAATAAAAGATATCTTTCTTCCCTAGTTTTTCTGTTTTTAAATCTCTCTCTCTCTCTTCTTTTTGTTTTGTCCGTCGCTCTGTGTCCTCCCGCCAGACTGTCACTTGGAATTAAGTTACTTAAGTTAATGTATGCGAAATCAGTTATTGAACTCGTGACGACAACCAGTGAAATAACATAACCTCTTTGAACAGCAAGCAATGTACACACCAGATAACTAAAATGAACATTAAAATATCTTTTTTACGAAAAGTGCGTACGAAACAGATGGTTGCATTTGTTTCTTGTTTACGTGCCCGACGAGAATGAAAGCAATTAACTTCTTTCTAACAGACTAAAAACATGAAAAACCACGTTAAAAGTCGTGAACATTGCAAAGCAAAGCCACTGTAGATTGCAGAGCAAAAGAAGGCTGTTGATAATTTAATCTGACCTCATAGAGAAGAAAGATAATAACAAAATAAAATAATGGTTTCTTTCGTCAGTTTGAACCTTTCCAACTAGGAAATGATATGAATCCAAAAGACAAGGCTATTTCACTCAGTGACGCATCGCAACTGGATCCGCGTTCAGGAGCAGCGCAGTGCAAATCCCCGTCTAGCTAGCGAGCTTTAAATTTCACAGTTTGCCTAGATTAGCGTTTCCAAAACTGCGTTCCGTGGATAGCTAGTGTTCCACATGAAGCGAATTACGCTCCGCGAAAAATTATTAATAAAACAGCGACTTTTTACGACCTTTCGACGATACTTATTTAACGAATGTAAATTTTCATAACCGATCTCAGTTGTCACTACAAAACGTCATATGCTCCCGATTGTTAACAACATTAGGCATTTTTTCCAGTATGAAAATAGCTTATACTGTGCTGCCGCCATTAGTTCTGTCCCTTCCTCTTATTAATGTTGGTGAATAGAAGTTCGAATTCGTCATTGTTGGACCGCCTCGGAACTCAAACTTCGCGCCTTGCCTAAACGTATGGCGTATTCCTCACGTATTCCTCTCGTTGCTTATATTACTCATTTTCCTTTACATTATTTAGCTATCATATTTGCAGTTTATGTACATGAACCAGCCATGTGATATGTTTGCTTTTGTTACATTATCTACGTTAGGTGTAATACTCCTTTTGTTATCAGTCTGTGTCTAATTTTGTTATTGTGTTTGTGTCATTTTCTGTGTCTGTAACTATATCAGTTATCTGTGGCTGTGTATGAGTTTATGTCCTCCCAAGGAACCTGTGGTCGTGTTTGTTGTGTGTATTTTCAAGACCTCCCATATGACACGTGATCTGAATACAATACATCACTTACCAAAAGCTCATGTCAGAGTCATAGGTAGAGTTTGACAAAATGTTAAGAGTTGCTGTTCGTTTATTCTGACGCCACATGAATAAAGTTCTACTGTTTGATGCAGGAAAGGAACGTGGAAGTATTTTCCTTGAATTAGTCAATCATGTGTACGTTGTTTTGAATTCTAGAGTTCCCTTTGACCATGGCACGGCTCTACATAGTGGATTCGTTCTGAACCTTCCAACTCAAGAAAACACTATAAGATTTCGAAAAGTTTACAATGATAAACAATTTGGAAACAGAAAAGGGTTTGTCATCTCCATCGCCTCACTTCTAGAACTGTTTGAAAAATAATAAAAGAGAAAGGAAGAAATATCCTTTCATCTCGACTAAATCAAGACAGACTGGAAAATTATTTTTCGATGATTGGAGGTCTTGAATCTTTCTGTAATGATCCTACAGCAGTGGAGACCAAGTACAGAACTCAGCTTCTTGTTTTAACAGGAAATGCAGTCCACATACCGTTTTCAAGCAGCGCATTGGTTGTAGTACACCTACTACAGAAAGAGAAACGAAGGAGACGAATTCATGAAATTCATCACCAGTGAACTTATTATTAACGTGACATACGAAAACCGAGCGAAAGCTTAGTGTGAAAGTAGTTGTGACATTGTATACTTTGGGAGGAGAAGGGAGAATTCCTAAGAATAATCCACGAAAACATGTTGATGCAGAGGACGTTTCACCTGACTTCGCTACAAGCTATTGTTACATCCTTGGGATCACGAACTGAAACGTGTTCAACTTCTGGAACAAGTTCTGATTCATGGGTATCTATTGTTTCTCGAGGAGCTCTTCTAAATCCGACAACAGACTGGATGAACATAGTAAAACGGTTTGAAGTTATGGTTTCTGGTTTTCATGGACATGCATCAATCATTAAAGCAAAGTTTCCTCTGATGCACGAGTTAGTTTTCATCCAAAGACGAGAACATTTATTGGCATTAAGCATCTGAATTTGAAAAAAGCAATTGCGAGCATAGAAGATGAATGCTGCAATGAAGAATTTAATGTGGACAGCATCGCAGTCACGTTTAAGTTGATGATTCGCTCTCCTCGATTCACAGCATGCGATTCATACAATAAAAATTACAGTATCAGGTTTGTTCCTTTACGGAATTGAATTACTGTACCTAATGTGGAATTTCTTTTTGTTGTATTTGTTAACGCCTGTTTATAGTTTTCCGTTGCCTTAAAACATTTTAAAAGCTTTCAAATCATACAGTTTCTTCGTCGGAGAGCACCTCCCTCTCGCCCCGCCCCCCTCCCCCTGTTACCAAAGCAGTAAAATACTGTTGACGGCATTCCTGATACGTTATTCATACGTTAATCTGATTAAGTGTTCAGTATACGGATGTCCAAATACTGCAAGAAACTGATATTCGAAAATAATACATAACGCACAAGTAAATAATTATTGTTTTAGCGATTAAAATTAGTCAAAACCCTGTATTCACATTCGTGAGTAGAGACCGAATGCTTTGCTTGTGATCGGTACATTTGAAAGGATTGGGCTGATAAACCCATCCGAATTAAAGTAAATCACCGTTGAGGAGACAGTAATAGTTTTTCTTTCATATTTCATTTTTCTGTTAAACATGGAGTAGGCTGGCGGCGGACACGTACGTTTGCTACACACGTTTTCCCTTTAATTCATACCTGGCATTCGGAAACACCACCTATTTTTCTGATCGTTTTTCTTACAACAATGGTGTGAGATAATGGTTTCCTACGGGAGACTTGGCTTCATCGGTATAGATGGCAACGTAACTATGAAAACATGAAACTCCACGAGCGTATCACTCTGAAAAAAACAGAGCATCTTTCTTTCCACAGCATTAATTAATCTCTATTTGCTTGTAACTGTACTGCTGAAGCAACTTGAACTGTACCCGATGCTCGGACTCCATACAATATCCACTGCTCTAAAATGACATTCTGACTTTTTCAGAATATTCTAACTGGGGCTAAAATTTACATCCACAAGCCTAAACTCAAGAATTTTGTATACAAAAGTGAATTATGGTTAATCGAAAGCAGAGTAGAATAAATCAGCTGATACTTTACTTAAATTCCATGTGCAACCTGCTGAACAGTTTTTTCTTTGTAGCAGCAAATAACACATTTACATACATTTTATCATTGTCCATTGCTGACGGCGAACGTAGCCGAATAAATTCTGCAAGGTGGACCAAATCAGTGGAGAATGAAAAACTGGATCAGCTGATCCACATTTTGATTCTCCACTGACTTGGTTCACGAATAATAGACTAGTTCCAGTTTTTTTTCAGTCAGTTAGACATTCATCTGAAAGCTGAACTTACTGTTAGAGTGACAACACACATAGTGA
The DNA here is from genome assembly GCF_023864275.1 of Schistocerca cancellata. Taxonomy (NCBI): domain Eukaryota; kingdom Metazoa; phylum Arthropoda; class Insecta; order Orthoptera; family Acrididae; genus Schistocerca; species Schistocerca cancellata. The sequence goes on from NC_064627.1 coordinate 391,087,384, forward strand.
TGTGCAATAAAATTTTGTATCCGGCAGCTGGTTTTTGACACTGGCTTGCTCATGCAAATGATCGGTCTAATATGCTGAGAAAGCTACTAGCGGCGTGCGATGTTGCGAATTCGAATGTAGTGCAAGCCGGTACAAGCTGGTACTCTCATCATCCACAGTCTTACGTTTCCGACTGCTGCCATCCTCAGCGATCCAACAGACGTGGCACTATCGTGACGAAACCGTGTTGTGTGTGTCAATAGAGAAATTAGCGTAATGGGTGTATTCGAACGTTGCTGTCACTGTACTGGGCTTTCACAGAAGTTGTTACTTACATTTGTAATTTACATCGCAGTTGGTGAGGCGGGAGCACGCTTGAATGATAACCACTGAAAGACAAACATCGCCATGTTCCCCTGTCAAGCGGCCGGGTTCTTCCTCCGTTTCCTGCACTTCCTTGGGGCATTGACAAGTTATAGGCCTATATTCTTTCGTGAACAAGTTATTTAAAGCGTAAAGGAGGCATTTCAACAAAATAGTTTTTAGTGTTCAGAATTTATACAGGGTGGTCAGAAGCAGTCTGAAAAGCTTATAAGGGTGCTGCGGGCGGAGTTGTGCTGAGATATGACTGTAAAGAAAAGAATTCGGTAGTTTGCGCCGTTTCTTAGTAGTTTAACATTTAAGTTAGCCAACGAGGTTATCGAGCGATCGCCGGCCGGTGTGGTCGTGCGGTTAAAGGCGCTTCAGTCTGGAACCGCGTGACCGCTACAGTCGCAGGTTCGAATCCTGCCTTGGGCATGGATGTGCGTGATGTCCTTAGATTAGTTAGGTTTAATTAGTTCTACGTTCTAGGCGACTGATGACCTCAGCAGTTGAGTCGCATAGTGCTCAGAGCCATTTTGTCGAGTGCTCAACTGCAAGCAGCCTGCCAGGGGCGGTGTTGCCAAATGCATTCTTCACTTGGGTAAATGAAACTGGAGAAGAAGCAAGAAACCAGTGGACGGTAGCGAGATCTGTCCTTTCTATCATCCGGTGTCGGATTTTTGTATCGTTTTCTTGTTTAGTTTGAGGAAACATAACGAGCAACACGTGTGGCAACACTATCTCTGGCAAACTGCTTGTATTTGCACACGCCACGACCTGATTGGCTAACATCAATGCTATCAATGCTACATAACTCGGAAACGGTGCAACGTATCGATTTATTCTTATAAATTATTTCCCAGACCACAACCTTCCCCGCAATACCCTCACGAATTTCCACACAGTTTCTGACCACCCTGCATGTTGCTAAAAAGTATCCATGGATTCATGGTTAAAAGGAGGAAAAGAAGTTGTGGTAATCCAACTACATCTAGTATTGAACAAGAAAAGGATACACAGACCGGGAGTTTCTTCAAAAGATAATATAAGAAGCATGTGTCCCTCCAAAATACACTTAACCTGAAGTACGATGGAAGGCACTTAAAATTTGGATTCAGGTATACTGGAGAATCAGATGCTCTTGTTGCTGTGTGTATTTTACGTCAAACAAAACTCGTAAATAGTTCTATGGCGCCAGTCAAATTTTGTAATCACTTAGAAACAATTCATGCTGATCACAAAAGAAAAGACATTTATTTTTTTAAATATCTAAACACCAAATAATTACTTATGCAAAAACTGAAAATGAAAATGTAGCCAAAGTATCTTATCGTGTAAGTTACCGTTTTGTGTTGAATGGAGAAGCTCATTCACTTGGAGAAAAACTTATTAAGGCATGCGAAAGAGACACAGTATCTTGCGGTATTAATGAGCAGACTGCTTAAAAAAATAGATGCAGTACAATATTATTTAATAATAATGTTCCGCGACGCATCAGAAATCTTTCTGATGCCATACAGTAGAGTTAACTTATCGATTTGGGCTTTGCAGTGAGTATGCATTGGAAATGGATGAATCCACAGATGTAGCAGGACTAGCTGTGCAACTAGTATTTGTTCGTTATTCGTTTTATTAAAGTAGTGCAGTAGATTTACTGATTACTGCATTATTAAATAAAAATCCAACAGCACAAGAAATACTCAACTGTATTAATGATTACACTATAAAACATGAGTTAATTTGGGAGAAGTATATTGATATTTGCACAGATGCTGAAATAGCCATGATAGGAGAAAGTAAGGAAGCTGTATCACGAATACTGTAGGTATTTACAAGAGCCACTAACAGTCATTGTATCTTTGATAGACACGCTCTAGTAACAAAAAAAGCCTACCGATTTTATGTTATGAATGAAGCAGTCAAATGGTGAACTATGAATAATAATTTTGTGTGTTGAAATGGGTAGCGAACACAACGCACTTTTATTACATACAGAAATGAGATGGGTGTCAAGAGGAAAAGTAATACTGAGGCTTACTGACCTCCTCCAGTCTCCAAAATAATTCAGTACAAAATGTTATTGAATTTTCTATGTGATTGTCTGGCAGACTTTTTTACCAAGGGGAAATACGAAAGACAAAACTTCACCTCCTGAGAGAAAATTGAAATTTTGGATTCCTTCAGTTCAAAAAAGCGATTGTAACTGCTTTTCCACTTTACATGAATGTCTGATTGAAAACAGTTTAAAATGGACGAAGGCGTTTCTAAGCTACTAATTGAGCACTTACGTAACTTGAAAAAATTCTTTTGCAATATTTTACGAATATAGTGAGGATAATTCCTGTATTCCCAATTCGTTTTCTGTTACAGCTAAGCCGGCACACTTAATTGCAAGAGACTTTGGAAAAATAATTGACTTAAAAAGTGACTGATTTGAAGCAGGAATGCGAATATCAGCCATTATGTAATTCCTGGATGAATTTATGAGAACATTTGACTTTATCAAAACAAGCAACTGTTGTTTTACTTCTGTTTACATTTACACATTTGTGTGAGGCAAAATTTTCTTATTACTCAGCAACAAACAGAGAGTTTAGAATCAGACTTTACACAGCACCGCATATTAGAACTCAACTTTTTACTATTGAGCCTGATATTAAGAAGGATTGTAATTTAAAAACCTAAAATTACGGAAGCCATCGAAAACTTTATTCTACTTTGTTGTTATGTTCTGAGGAAAAAATAGTTACCAAAACATTTGAAATAAATAATTTTTTTCTTATTTATAATATTTCTTATGATTTCTGTGTTACTAGTTTTCACTTAAAACTTAAGTAATCACTCAATAAAGTTAGTTTTTCTCATACCTAAAAATTCAATTAATGTTGTTAACCTTCAAAATAAACAAGCTGTTTCCATAAAAGTATCAGACCTCTCAAAGTGATCAGAGGAAAAGTCGGAACCCCTGTAATAAATTGACAACAAAGTTTCCAACACGCTTCCCTGAAGTAAGCCTGAAAGTACTCGTATATATGTCCAGGGTTCTTCATCCAAAATTAAATGCTGCGACCTCCATACCATGCAGTCACAGACTTCATTTAGTACTTGATATGAACGTCGTTGTTGTTGCTGCTGTTAGTTGTGATCTTTACAGTCGGAAGACTGGTTTGGTGCAACTCTGCACGCTAGTCAATTCTGTGCAAGCCTCTTCATTGCTACTGCCATTTCCATCCTCTTGAACCTGCTTACCGTATTCAAGCCTTCATCTCCCTCTGCAATTTTCACCCCCTACATTTCTCTCTCCCCCCCCCCCCATAAACCATGGACCTTGCCGTTGGTGGGGAGGCTTGCGTGCCTCAGCGATACAGATAGCCGTACCGTAGGTGCAACTACAACGGAGGGGTATCTGTTGAGAGGCCAGACAAACGTGTGGTTCCTGAAGAGGGGCAGCAGCCTTTTCAGTAGTTGCAAGGGCAACAGTCTTGATGATTGACTGATCTGGCCTTGTAACAATAACCAAAACGGCTGTGCTGTGCTGGTACTGCGAACGGCTGAAAGCAAGGGGAAACTACGGCCGTAATTTTTCCCGAGGGCATGCAGCTTTACTGTATGATTAAATGATGATGGCGTCCTCTTGGGTAAAATATTCCGGATGTAAAATAGTCCCCCATTCGGATCTCCGGGCGGGGACTACTCAAGAGGATGTCGTTATCAGGAGAAAGAAAACTGGCGTTCTACGGATCGGAGCGTGGAATGTCAGATCCCTTAATCGGGCAGGTAGGTTAGAAAATTTGAAAAGGGAAATGGATAAGTTAAAGTTAGATATAGTGGGAATTAGTGAAGTTCGGTGGCAGGAGGAACAAGACTTCTGGTCAGGTGACTACAGGGTTATAAACACAAAGTCAAATAGGGGTAATGCAGGAGTAGGTTTAATAATGAATAGGAAAATAGGAATGCGGGTAAGCTACTACAAACAGCATAGTGAACGCATTATTGTGGCCAAGATATATACGAAGCCCACACCTACTACAGTAGTACAAGTTTATATGCCAACTAGCTCTGCAGATGAGGAAGAAATTGAAGAAATGTATGATCAAATAAAAGAAATTATTCAGGTAGTGAAGGGAGACGAAAATTTAATAGTCATGGGTGACTGGAATTCGAGTGTAGGAAAAGGGAGAGAAGGAAACGTAGTAGGTGAATATGGATTGGGGCTAAGAAATGAAAGAGGAAGCCGCCTGGTAGAATTTTGCACAGAGCACAACTTAATCATAGCTAACACTTGGTTCAAGAATCATAAAAGAAGGATGTATACATGGAAGAACCCTGTAGATACTAAAAGGTATCAGATAGATTATATAATGGTAAGACAGAGATTTAGGAACCAGGTTTTAAATTGTAAGACATTTCCAGGGGCAGATGTGGACTCTGACCACAATCTATTGGTTATGACCTGTAGATTAAAACTGAAGAAACTGCAAAAAGGTGGGAATTTAAGGAGATGGGACCTGGATAAACTGAAAGAACCAGAGGTTGTACAGAGTTTCAGGGAGAGCATAAGGGAACAATTGACAGGAATGGGGGAAAGAAACACAGTAGAAGAAGAATGGGTAGCTTTGAGGGATGAAGTAGTGAAGGCAGCAGAGGATCAAGTAGGTAAAAAGACGAGGGCTAGTAGAAATCCTTGGGTAACAGAAGAGATACTGAATTTAATTGATGAAAGAGGAAAATATAAAAATGCAGTAAATGAAGCAGGCAAAAAGGAATACAAACGTCTCAAAAATGAGATCGACAGGAAGTGCAAAATGGCTAAGCAGGGATGGCTAGAGGACAAATGTAAGGATGTAGAGGCTTATCTCACTAGGGGTAAGATAGATACTGCCTACAGGAAAATTAAAGAGACCTTTGGAGAAAAGAGAACCACATGTATGAACATCAAGAGCTCAGATGGAAACCCAGTTCTAAGCAAAGAAGGGAAAGCAGAAAGGTGGAAGGAGTATATAGAGGAGCTATACAAGGGCGATGCACTTGAGGACAATATTATGGAAATGGAAGAGGATGTAGATGAAGATGAAATGGGAGATACGATACTGCGTGAAGAGTTTGACAGAGCACTGAAAGACCTGAGTCGAAACAAGGCCCCCGGAGTAGACAACATTCCATTGGAACTACTGATGGCCTTGAGAGAGACAGTCCTGACAAAACTCTACCATCTGGTGAGCAAGATGTATGGAACAGGCGAAATGCCCTCAGACCTCAAGAAGAATATAATAATTCCAATCCCAAAGAAAGCAGGTGTTGACAAATGTGAAAATTACCGAACAATCAGTTTAATAAGCCACAGTTGCAAAGTACTAACACGAATTCTTTACAGACGAATGGAAAAACTAGTAGAAGCCGATCTCGGGGAAGATCAGTTTGGATTCCGTAGAAATACTGGAACACGTGAGGCAATACTGACCCTACGACTTATCTTAGAAGAAAGATTAAGGAAAGGCAAACCTACGTTTCTAGCATTTGTAGACTTAGAGAAAGCTTTTGACAATGTTGACTGGAATACTCTCTTTCAAATTCTAAAGGTGGCAGGGGTAAAATACAGGGAGCTAAAGGCTATTTACAATTTGTACAGAAACCAGATGGCAGTTATAAGAGTCGAGGGACATGAAAGGGAAGCAGTGGTTGGGAAGGGAGTAAGACAGGGTTGTAGCCTATCCCCGATGTTATTCAATCTGTATATTGAGCAAGCAGTAAAGGAAACAAAAGAAAAATTTGGAGTAGGTATTAAAATCCATGGAGAAGAAATAAAAACTTTGAGGTTCGTCGATGACATTGTAATTCTGTCAGAGACAGCAAAGGACTTGGAAGCGCAGTTGAACGGAATGGATGGTGTCTTGAAGGGAGGATATAAGATGAACATAAACAAAAGCAAAACGAGGATAATGGAATGTAGTCGAACTAAGTCGGGTGATGTTGAGGGTATTAGATTAGGAAATGAGACACTTAAAGTAGTAAAGGAGTTTTGCTATTTGGGGAGCAAAATAACTGATGATGGTCGAAGTAGAGAGGATATAAAATGTAGACTGGCAATGGCAAGGAAAGCATTTCTGAAGAAGAGAAATTTGTTAACATCGAGTATAGATTTAAGTGTCAGGAAGTCATTTCTGAAAGTATTTGTATGGAGTGTAGCCACGTATGGAAGTGAAACATGGACGGTAAATAGTTTGGACAAGAAGAGAATAGAAGCTTTTGAAATGTGGTGCTACAGAAGAATGATGAAGATTAGATGGGTAGATCACATAACTAATGAGGAAGTATTGAATAGGATTGGGGAGAAGTTTGTGGCACAACTTGACCAGAAGAAGGGATCGGTTGGTAGGACATGTTCTGAGGCATCAAGGCATCACCAATTTAGTATTGGAGGGCAGCGTGGAGGGTAAAAATCGTAGGGGGAGACCAAGAGATGAATACACTAAGCAGATTCAGAAGGATTTAGGATGCAGTAGGTACTGGGAGATGAAGAAGCTTGCACAGGATAGAGAAGCATGGAGAGCTACATCAAACCAGTCTCAGGACTGAAGACCACAACAACAACAACGACAACAACATTTCTCTCCATTACCAAGCTGAAGATTTTTGACGTCCCACGATGCGTCCAGTCAACAGAACCCTTCTTTTAATGAAGTCTTGCGATAAACGTCTTTATTTTACAGTACCTTCTCATTTGGTATATCGAACACCTATCTAATGTTCAGTAACAATACATTTTGTCTTTCCTTAGTTAATAACCATCCAGTAGCGAGTCAAACGATTTTGAGAAGTCCAGGAACAGTACAGCTATACGAATGTCTTGATCCATGCGATAAAAGTGCGAGATGGGTTTCGCATGACGAAAGTTTTAGAAATTCCTGATCGGTGGCATAGGAGATATTCCTGTTCGAAATACCTCGTTACTTTTGAGCTAATAATATTTTCCTGAGATACTGCAACAGCACCAATAAAGAAATTTTTCACCTGGCAAGATCACTAAAATCATTTATTCATATAGATGCCGGTTTCGGCAACTCTCTGTGTCCATCTTCGGGTCTGTGTTTACATCCATGGATCCATGGTACTAGAGGGAGCTGTAGAGGATAAAAACAGTAGAGGAAGACAGAGACTGGACCACATCCAGCAAATAATTGAGGACATATGTTGCAAGTGCTACTCTGAGATGAAGAGGTTGTCGCAGGGGGGAATTCGTGGTGGGTCACATCAAACCAGTCAGAAAACTGATGACTCACAAAAAAAGTTTCCATTATTACACAAGATTCTCCTTCGGCGCAGTAAGTGGTGTTACACAATGTATGTTCACGTAGGTATCGTGAGTTGTACTAGAAGCTGGCATGTCAATTCGTCAATTTTAAAATGACAGCTATGCACACACTTGTTGCTGCGCCGATTACAAGTGCTCACATTCAGCACCACTTCGCAGCTGTAAAGCGGTCATGAATGTGAGCACTTGTAATCGGCGCAATAACAAGGGTGTACATAGCTGCTCTTTAAAAACTGACGTGCAGACTTATAGCATAGATCACGATACCAACAAGGACATACATTGCATAGCACCACTTACTGTACTGAAGAAGGAGACTGTGTAATGATGGAAACATGAATCCGACGATGACAACAGAGGATTGTCAAAACCAGTGATCTACACGAATAAATGATTTTAGATACCTTGGCAGATGAAAATTTATTCAATGTTCATAATACTGCAGATCGCCCAACGCTGACGGCATCAGAGGTGCTTATTGCAATAGATTAGGAAGAGTCAGAAGATCTCGTTTCCACACTAAGTTCAATGAAAGCCCAGCTGGACAGAGTAAACCTACAATACTGGGCAGTTGACAGTAACAGGCCCTTCGCTGGAGGTCGCGCCTCTGTCTGGACCGCCTTGCTGGGCTACACGCCCACATCCACCAGCCACCAGCCGAGGCTGCGGTCGTTCTGCGTTCTGGCTGCTGTTTGCCTTCGCCGTGGCTGCTTGTTTGGTCTTCCCCAGCCACGGGAACACTGCAGCTCCAATTTAGAGACTCACTGCTGTCTCGCAGTATTTCCGTGGCCTCTCAACCGCGTTAATCCGGCACCCTATACACACAGTCAGCGTGACGCCTGACGTTTGTGCACTTCTGCGAAAGCGCGGCAAAGAATCCTGCCGACCTTATAAAACGCGCTTATCTGAAACAAAAAGTGATTAAAACTTTGGAAGACAGTGGTATATGAGTAATTCTTAAGATACTGACAATTCCATGAGTCACAGAAAGACAGAGAGATTTTCCTGTAAGGAAAAAAATTCTGGCTAGAGTAGGTTCATTGTCAACGCCAATTGTGCCTTATCGCTTCTGATGCCCCTGCCTGTCTGTACCTAACAGCAGCATTGTGACGTCACTAGTCTTGAAGAGCAACGACACGTATGCAGGTAAGTTGAAAGTTCACAGAATTCATCAAAGTAGCTACAGCTACATGTACTGCAGTTTTCTTGCGTACATTCGTGCTGAAATATAAGTTTATAAATGAAATGTAAGATCTTAGTGAAAATCGCTGATCTTGAAGTAGCTACTGATGATACGCTATTATTACTAACTGGAGAACTTCAGACGAACAGAGAAGACCAGTGATACGCCCCCAGCATCGCACGGATAGCACTAAGCATCTACGGCTGAACGAATTGTTTTCGGAACGAGTTTCCAAAGAGCGAGTTAAAGCCTGATGTTCTCGAACCGCACCACGTCTCGCCTCACTATCTTCATTGGACTTTTGAGACCGCTTACTCAACAGCCTTTCACATGTTCCAGTGCAAAGAGAAGCAAACGATCATTTCTAGCCATCTTTATACATAAATAAAAGGAAATCAAAATGTAATGAGCGGACTTATGAACACAAAGTAAACTCTATAAATGCCTTCTCCCTAGTCAAAAAGTCAAATACAGTAATACCAAAGGAAAGAAGTAGATGAATTTCATTAAGTTTTTAGTACATAAAGCGTTATCAGTAAATCTGTTTAACCCAGCCAAGTAAGCTCGATGTTAGTTTGTATTTGTAAGAATAAGACTGCCGCACTTAATTCACTCAGTGACGAACTTCTGAAAATGTTTCTGTGATTGAGGTAAAAAATACTGACAGCGCCATCTTTTGGTTCTTTGGTGTACTATACCATAATGATTGTGTCACTGAGTTGAACATCTGAACTACTAAGCTGAGCAGACTCCTAGAAATTTAAATTAAGATGTTTTTCAATAATCCTAGTTTTATGAAATAAAGCCTATATGTGGCCCCGAGTTACACTCAAGTTTGAAACAGACAAACAAAACTTCTGAAAATAGTCTTGTAGTGTCACTACATAGCTTAAGTGAAATTTGTAGGAATTAGAGATCATTATAATACATAAGTGTCAAAATTCATAGTGAAACCTTTAGCTGTCCTGTACTTTGCACAAATTCGTTTCTAGTTTTACTCAGTGACCATTATCAAGTTTAGCTGTCATAAATGTACCCGTGGTCTAGGGGTAGCGTCTTTGATTCATAATCAAAACGTCTTCGGTCCCGTGTTCGATCCCCGCCACTGCCTAAATTTTGATAAATATCAGCATTGGCGGCCGAAGACTTCCGGCATAAGAAGTCAGCCTCATTCTGCCAACGGCCTTGTCAAAGAGGGTGGAGGAGCGGAAGAGGTTAAGGGCACTCTCTTGTACTAGGGGTGGGAAATGGCCCCTAAAGGCGGAAGAATCAGCAATGATCAACGACATGAGGATGCAGAAGGCAATGGAAACCATTGCATTAAAGACACGTAACATGTATCCACAGGACATGTGGCCTGTAATTGAAGAAGTGTCATGATGATCTCTCCATTGGCAAAAGACTCCGGAATAGTCCCCCATTCGGATCTCCGTGAGGGGACTGCCAAGGGGGAGGTTACCATGAGAAAAAGATTGAATAATCTACGAAAGGATAACGTTCTACGAGTCGGGGTGTGGAGTGTCAGAAGCTTGAACGTGGTAGGGAAACTAGAAAATCTGAAAAGGGAAATGCAAAGGCTCAATCTAGATATAGTAGGGGTCAGTGAAGTGAAGTGGAAGGAAGACAAGGATTTCTGGTCAGATGAGTATAGGGGAATATCAACAGCAGCAGAAAATGGTATAACAGGTGTAGGATTCGTTATGAATAGGAAGGTAGGGCAGAGGGTGTGTTACTGTGAACAGTTCAGTGACCGGGTTGTTCTAATCAAAATCGACAGCAGACCAACACCGACAACGATAGTTCAGGTATACATGCCGACGTCGCAAGCTGAAGATGAACAGATAGAGAAAGTGTATGATTATATTGAAAGGGTAATGCAGTATGTAAAGAGGGACGAAAATTTAATAGTCATGGGCGACTGGAATGCAGTTGTAGGGGAAGGAATAGAAGAAAAGGTTACAGGAGAATATGGGCTTGGGACAAGGAATGAAAGAGGAGAAAGACTAATTGAGTTCTGTAACAAGTTTCAGCTAGTAATAGCGAATACCCTGTTCAAGAATCACAAGAGGAGGAGGTATACTTGGGAAAGGCCGGGAGGTACGGGAAGATTACAATTAGGTTACATCATGGTCAGACAGAGATTCCGAAACCAGATACTGGATTGTAAGGCGTACCCAGGAGCAGATATAGACTCAGATCACAATATAGTAGTGATGAAGAGTAGGCTGAAGTTCAAGACATTAGTCAGGAAGAATCAATACGCAAAGGAGTGGGATACGGAAGTACTAAGGAATGAAGAGATACGTTTGAAGTTCTCTAACGCTATAGATACAGCAATAAGGAATAGCGCAGTAGGCAGTACAGTTGAAGAGGAATGGACATCTCTAAAAAGGGCCATCACAGAAGTTGGGAAGGAAAACATAGGTACAAAGAAGGTAGCTGCGAAGAAACCATAGATAACAGAAGAAATACTTCAGTTGATTGATGAAAGGAGGAAGTACAAACATGTTCCAGGAAAATCAGGAATACAGAAATACAAGTCGCTGAGGAATGAAATAAATAGGAAGTGCAGGGAAGCTAAGACGAAATGGCTGCAGGAAAAATGTGAAGACATCGAAAAAGATATGATTGTCGGAAATACAGACTCAGCATACAGGAAGGTCAAAACAACCTTTGGTGACATTAAAAGCAACGGTGGTAACATTAAGAGTGCAACGGGAAATCCACTGTTAAATGCAGAGGAGAGAGCAGATAGGTGGAAAGAATACATTGAAAGCCTCTATGAGGGTGAAGATTTGTCTGATGTGATAGAAGAAGAAACAGGAGTCGATTTAGAAGAGATACGGGATCCAGTATTAGAATCGGAATTTAAAAGAGCTTTGCAGGACTTACGGTCAAATAAGGCAGAAGGGATAGATAACATTCCATCAGAATTTATAAAATCATTGGGGGAAGTGGCAACAAAACGACTATTCACGTTGGTGTGTAGAATATATGAGTCTGGCGGTATACCATCTGACTTTCGGAAAAGCATCATCCACACAATTCCGAAGACGGCAAGAGCTTACAAGTGCGAGAATTATCGCACAATCAGTTTAACAGCTCATGCATCGAAGCTGCTTACAAGAATAATATACAGAAGAATGGAAAAGAAAATTGAGAATGCGCTAGGTGACGATCAGTTTGGCTTTAGGAAAAGTAAAGGGACGGGAGAGGCAATTCTGACGTTAAGGCTAATAATGGAAGCAAGGCTAAAGAAAAATCAAGACACTTTCATAGGATTTGTCGACCTGGAAAAAGCGTTCGACAATCTGAAATGGTGCAATCTGTTCGATATTCTGAAAAAAGTAGGGGTAAGCTATAGGGAGAGACGGGTCATATACAATATGTACAACAACCAAGAGGGAATAATAAGAGTGGACGATCAAGAACGAAGTGCTCGTATTAAGACGGGTGTAAGACAAGGCTGTAGTCTTTCGCCCCTACTCTTCAATCTGTACATCGAGGAAGCAATGATGGAAATAAAAGAAAGGTTCAGGAGTGGAATTAGAATACAAGGTGAAAGGATATCAATGATACGATTTCCTGGTGACATTGCTATCCTGAGTGAAAGTGAAGAAGAATTAAATGATCTGCTGAACGGAATGAACAGTCTAATGAGTACACAGTATGGTTTGAAAGTAAATCGGAGAAAGACGAAGGTAATGAGAAGTAGTAGAAATGAAAACAGCGAGAAACTTAACATCAGGATTGATGATCACGATGTTAATGAAGTTAAGGAATTCTGTTACCTAGGCAGTAAAATAACCAATGACGGACGGAGCAAGGAGGACATCAAAAAGCAGACTCGCTATGGCAAAAAAGGCATTTCTGGCCAAGAGAAGTCTACTAATATCAAATACCTGCCTTAATTTGAGGAAGAAATTTCTGAGGATGTACGTCTGGAGTACAGCATTGTATGGTAGTGAAACATGGACTGTAGGAAAACCGGAACAGAAGAGAATCGAAGCATTTGAGATGTGGTGCTATAGACGAATGTTGAAAATTAGGTGGACTGATAAGGTAAGGAATGAGGAGGTTCTACGTAGAATCGGAGAGGAAAGGAATATGTGGAAAACACTGATAAGGAGAAGGGACAGGATGATAGGACATCTGCTAAGACATGAGGGAATGACTTCCATGGTACTAGAGAGAGCTGTAGGGGGCAAAACTGCAGAGGAAGACAGAGATTGGAATACGCCAAGCAAATAATTGAGGACGTAGGTTGCAAGTGCTACTCTGAGATGAAGAGGTTAGCACAGGAAAGGAATTCGTGGCGGGCCGCATCAAACCAGTCAGTAGACTGATGACCAAAAAAAATAGTACAACGTTCCTGCCATTTACGCCAGCTAAGCTTGATAATGGTTATTGACCGAAACTTGTAGCGAATTTGTGCAAAGTACAGGACAGCTGAAGGTTTCACCTGGCTGAAAATGACTTACAAGTTCGTGGCGCCCTCCATCGGTAATACTAGAATTCAGTACGGTGTTGCCGCATTCTTAGACTTGATGACAGCTTCCACTCTCGCAGGCATACGTTCAGTCAGATGTTGGAAGGTTTCTTGGGGAATGATAGCCCATTTTTCACTGACTGCTGCACTGAGGAGAGGTATCGATATCCGTCGGTGAGGCCTGGCACGAAGTCGGGTTTCAAAAACATCCCAAAGATGTTCTATAGGATTAAATTCAGGACTCTGTGCAGGGCAGTCCATTCCAGAGATGTCACTATAGTGTAACCATTCCGCCACAGGCCGTGCATTACGAACAGGTGCTCGATCGTGTTGAAAGATGCAATCGCTATCCCCGAATTGGCTCTTCAACAGTGGGAAGCAAGAAGGTGCTTAAAACATCAACGTAGGCCTGTACTGCGATAGTGGCACGCAAAACAACAAGAGGTGCAAACCCCCTCCGTGAAAAACACAACCACACCATAACACCACCGCCTCCCAATTTTACTGTTGGCACTACACACGCTGGCAGATGAGGTTCACCGGACATTCGCCATACCCACAACCTACCATCGGATCGCCACATTGTGTACCGCGATTCGTCACTCCACACAACATTTTTCCACTGCTCAGTCATCCAATGTTTACGCTCCTTACACCAAGCGAGGCGTCGTTTGGCATTTACGGATGTGATGTGTGGCTTACGAGCAGCCGCTCGACCATGAAATCCTAGATGTCTCAGCTCCCGCCTAACTGTCATAGCACTTGCAGTGGATCCTGATGCAGTTTGGAATTCCTGTGTGATGGTCTGGATAGATGTCTGCCTATTACACATTACGACCCTCTTCAATTGTCGACAGTCTCTGTCAGTCAACAAACGAAGTCGGCCTGTACTCTTTTGTGCTGTACGTGTCCCTCCACGTTTCTTCTTCACTATGACATCGGAAAGAGTGGACCTAGGTATGTTTAGAAGTGTAGAAATCTCGCGTACAGACGTATGACACAAGTGACACCCAATGACCTGACCCGCGGAGCTCCCCATTCCGCTATCTCACGATGTCTAAAGATTACTGAGGTCGCTGATATGAGAACCTGGCAGGAGGTGGCAGCGCAATGCACCTAACATGAAAAACGTATGTTTTCGGTGGTGTCCGGATACTTTTGATCACATAGTGAACATAAATATAACATATAAGCAAAAGAACTCTGAGACGGGTAAGTTGTGTTCGGAGAAATATGCACCATACAGCAGTAATGGCTGCAGCGGGCAGGATGGTGTCACCACACCCGAGCAAGAACCTCAGTATGAACTGTGAGACCAGAGACGGGGTAATAGTGCAATAAATGTGCACCTGACTCATATAAAAAGCTGTGAAATTTGAGGCAGATTCAGTCGGAGCTCAGTAGCACCACCATGAAGCCAGGGCCACACTAGATGACAAGACGACTGGGCAGCAGCAGCAGCTGCAGTCACGGGTTCGAGATCGGGTTGGGCCAGCCACCACCTGCACTGAGTCTCCTTTCGTGACTTGGTACCACAGGATAGCAGTCCTACAGCCTGCAGCCTGCACCTGTCATCGCCAGACTCCTAATTGGGGGCAATGGATCATGCCCCAGTGTTTGCTGGTTTCCATGGTGGACGCGGCCCGAGCCTGAGTCACTAAGTGCAGCCATTCCACAGTGGAACGCAGCTGTAGTACAAGTAGGAGAGGGTTACGGACGTCAGTGCCTTGGCCTATTGTCAGACAGCTCTCCGTTTCTCGGCCTAACGTCGGCAATGCAGGGCGCATACGCCAGCAAGAACAGAAGCCAGCCATCCACTGGCAGTCACCGGCCTGTCACACTGGGGTAGGGTGTGTCAGCCTCGTATTGCTCCGGGACACTTGAGTCTTATTGTATTCTGTAAAATTTCCAACAACACAATCAATCAGTTTTTCCTTTTACAGTTTTATTATTAGAATAGATTAAAGATCAAATGCCTTGACATTAGTTTAGAAGACACGGTATTCCACAGAAATAAGCACGTCGTCTTGAATCACATAATTTAGAATTACACTGATGAGCGAGAACATTATGACCACCTGCTTAATGGCTTCTTTGCCTTGGATCATAATGCAACACTGATTACGCGTATCAGAGATCCGACTCTTCGTTCGTAGGATTTCCGAGGTATGTGGCATTAGATGCCAATGCACAGGTCATGTAATTCGTATAAATAACGGGCCGCTGATTTGCACATTCGGTGATGGCGCCCGATAGCGATCAAGATGGGTTCCATAGGATTTATATCAGGCGAATCTGGTCGCCGAGACATCAACGTGAGTTCACTATAATCCTCCTCAAATCACTGTAGCACGGTTCTGGCTCCGAGACATCGGTAATTATGTATACCGCTGAAAGGTGACATCGCCGTTGGGAAAGAGATCAGTCATGTAAGGATGCAGGTGGTTCGCAGCTGTTGTCAGCGTGTCTTCGATTGCAAGCGCAGGAGAATGTCTCCCATAGCATTATACTGATCCCGCCAGTCTGCCTCCGCTCTCGATGACAGCGTTTGTGGACGACCATCGACCTAGTTTAGGAAAATTGTGATTCACCTGCAGAGCCAACACCTTTCCGTTGATCAAAGGTCGAATCACGATGGACCCATACCCACTGCAATCGTAATTGATGACGTCGTTGGGTATATGTGTGAACACGTAGGGGTGGTCTGTTGCGGAGCTCCCGTGTTCAACAATGTACGATGAACGGTGCACCCCGAAACACTTGTGTGTGCACCAGCAATGTTCTCTTTCGGTAGAGATGCCACGGATCACCATCTATCCTACTTTACAGAGCAGACAAGCCTGCGAACCCGACGTTCTGTGAAGAGTCTTGGACGTCCATCCGTTTAGCGCCTAGTTGTAGATTCACTGTTGTAGCTCTTCAGTGGATGTTCACGACAACTGAGCATAAACATTCTACCAGCTTCACCATATTCGAGACATTCGTCCACAGGCTCTGCCGTTTGTCAAAGTTGCTAATCTCAAGGGATTCCCTCATTTGCTGCTCATATCTTCGCTAGGGGTATCCCCGTCCACATTTGTTCAGCTTACGTACTTTTGTTACCGCGTCACAAGGACGCAACACCACCAGGAGGCATCAAACGTCGTGGTGGGCAGTGGTCGTAATGTGTTGGCGTATCAGCGAATGTATAGATACAGACTGTTCCAAAATACTTATAGCACATATTAGAATGAAAGGGAAAGTTATGCAGTCCACAACATCGTAAAATGAATGGCTCTGAGCACTATGGGACTTAACTTCTGAGGTCATCAGTCCCCTGGAACTTAGAACTACTTAAACCTAACTAACCTAAGGACATCACACACATCCATGCCCGAGGCAGGATTCGAACCTGCGGCCGTAGCGGTCTCGCGGTTCCAGACTGTAGCGCCTAAAACCGCTCGGCCACTCCGGGCGGCCGTAAAGTGAATCCATATAAAGAAATAGAACACTATGAACACCTTAACCAAAAGCAACAAAACTGGTATCCAGTGTTTTGCGTGCCTCTGTGATATGCTGATTAAAATTTCACCTAAATGCAAGGTTATTTTTAATATTTTCAGTAAAGAAAATATCAGTCTTACAGACTAATACTGATGTGTGAACATGATCGCACATCATTGACAACACAGTGTTGCATGGTGTAGGGGCAGAAACAATTGGGATAGACTCGCACTCCGTGCTGTTTCGCGATGAGTCTCGCTACTGTTTGTGGTGGTGAGACCAGTGTCAGGAATCAGCGTTTCTCGAGACCCTCACCTCTCCAACTCCTGGAATCATAATGTGTGTGTGTGTGTGGGGGGGGGGGGGGGGGGGAGTTAGGGGTTATTGGTGTAAGTAGGCTGTTTAGGTTCTTATTGGTAACGCCACGTAGCGCTCTCTGTATGAAAATGACTGGCTGTGCTGTGTGCAGTCTGTGGCTAGTTTGCATTGTTGTCTGCCATTGTAGTGTTGGAGGTGAGCCGCCAGCAGTGGTGGATGTGGGGAGAGAAATGGCGGAGTTTTGAAATTTGTAAAAATGGATGTCATGAACTGCTGTATATATTATGATTATTAAGGTAAATACATTGTTTGTTCTCTATCAAAATCTTTCATTTGCTAACTATGCCTACTAGTAGTTAGTGCCTTCCGTATTTGAATCTGTTATTTAGCTGGCAGTAGTGGCGCTCGCTGTTTTGCTGTAGCTTGAGTAACGAAGATTTTTGTGAGGTAAGTGATTTGTGAAACGTATAGGTTAATGTTAGTCAAGGCCATTGTTTTGTAGGGATTATTGAAAGTCAGATTGCGTTGCGCTAAAAATATTGTGTGTCAGTTTAAGCACAGTCATGTATAATTTTTCTAAGGGGACGTTTCATTGGATACAACAGGATTGACCTGATGACAGTTGAAGAGACACTAAATGTCCACTGCTGCATGGCAAGGATGGTAAGCCTGTTGTCATACTCTGATGTACCAAATGACATATTTCAGCAAAATGTCTTCGACCGGTCTGCTCAGCTCAGTCCCCTGATTTCTCAACTGTAGATAACCTCTGGAATGTGCTATGAAGAAACTTACTTTCATCTCAGCCTCCAACTAGTAATCTGCATGGACTGATAAAGCATGTGTTACATGGCTTGTAACAAACCTCTCAAGATATATACGGAGCCGGCCGCTGTGGCCGAGCGGTTCTAGGTGCTTCAGTCCGGAACCGCGTTGCTGCTATGTTCGCAGGTTAGAATCCTGTCTCGGGCAAGGATGTGTGTGATGTCCTTAGGTTAGTTAGATTTAAGTAGTTCTAAGTCCAGGGGACTCATGACCTCAGATGTTAAGTCCCATAGTACTTAGAGCCACTTGAACCATTTCATGCTCGGAAGCCGTTTGCTTCCACACCAAAACGTATACAAAAATGCTTTTGTGCTCGTAGCAGTCATATGTAGCACACGACGTTGATGATGGGCATCAGTTCCGAATAGAATGAAGGTTTAATCATTTAATTTTCTGACAAAGGAGAAAATCCGACATCTGCTGTTGTGAGACATTGAAATACACTCCTGGAAATTGAAATAAGAACACCGTGAATTCATTGTCCCAGGAAAGGGAAACTTTATTGACACATTCCTGGGGTCAGATACATCACATGATCACACTGACAGAACCACAGGCACATAGACACAGGCAACAGAGCACGCACAATGTCGGCTCTAGTACAGTGTATATCCACCTTTCGCAGCAATGCAGGCTGCTATTCTCCCATGGAGACGATCGTAGAGATGCTGGATGTAGTCCTGTGGAACGGCTTGCCATGCCATTTCCACCTGACGCCTCAGTTGGACCAGCGTTCGTGCTGGACGTGCAGACCGCGTGAGACGACGCTTCATCCAGCCCCAAACATGCTCAATGGGGGACAGATCCGGAGATCTTGCTGGCCAGGGTAGTTGACTTACACCTTCTAGAGCACGTTGGGTGGCACGGGATACATGCGGACGTGCATTGTCCTGTTGGAACAGCAAGTTCACTTGCCGGTCTAGGAATGGTAGAACGATGGGTTCGATGACGGTTTGGATGTACCGTGCACTATTCAGTGTCCCCTCGACGATCACCAGTGGTGTACGGCCAGTGTAGGAGATCGCTCCCCACACCATGATGCCGGGTGTTGGCCCTGTGTGCCTCGGTCGTATGCAGTCCTGATTGTGGCGCTCACCTGCACGGCGCCAAACACACATACGACCATCATTGGCACCAAGGCAGAAGCGACTCTCATCGCTGAAGACGACACGTCTCCATTCGTCCCTCCATTCACGCCTGTCGCGACACCACTGGAGGCGGGCTGCACGATGTTGGGGCGTGAGCGGAAGACGGCCTAACGGTGTGCGGGACCGTAGCCCAGCTTCATGGAGACGGTTGCGAATGCTCCTCGCCGATACCCCAGGAGCAACAGTGTCCCTAATTTGCTGGGAAGTGGCGGTGCGGTCCCCTGCGGCACTGCGTAGGATCCTACGGTCTTGGCGTGCATCCGTGCGTCGCTGCAGTCCGGTCCCAGGTCGACGGGCACGTGCACCTTCCGCCGACCACTGGCGACAACATCGATGTACTGTGGAGACCTGGAGACCTCACGCCCCACGTGTTGAGCAATTCGGCGGTACGTCCACCCGGCCTCCCGCATGCCCACTATACGCCCTCGCTCAAAGTCCGTCAACTGCACATACGGTTCACGTCCACGCTGTCGCGGCATGCTACCAGTGTTAAAGACTGCGATGGAGCTCCGTATGCTACGGCAAACTGGCTGACACTGACGGCGGCGGTGCACAAATGCTGCGCAGCTAGCGCCATTCGACGGCCAACACCGCGGTTCCTGGTGTGTCCGCTGTGCCGTGCGTGTGATCATTGCTTGTACAGCCCTCTCGCAGTGTCCGGAGCAAGTATGGTGGGTCTGACACACCGGTGTCAATGTGTTCTTTTTTCCATTTCCAGGAGTGTAAATCCAGTGGCGACAGGTGAAAATATGTGCCAGACCAGAAGTCTGCACAACCTTTACCATTTTAGTTGTCTCAGTATCCTTAGAGCCCAGCCTAAATTTAAATACGTCGCACGATACACACGTAGGTCCCCGCCCTTTATCCTCATTGCTCACTGCCTCACCTGATTCCCAGAAGAGGTAGAACAGAGAGTGGATCCGCACTGAAGATATCATTATTTTCCCGCAAGCAGCATATGCTTACGTATATTTGGTGTCTGTTTTTTAGATCGTGTCCGAAAGAACAGAAACTACACACATATAAATCTAATTTTCTTTTATGTGACGACTACCTCCGAAAATTTTTATAAACATTGGACTGGTCCAGCGTCTACGTAGTTAGTATATGTTGAACAAAATTTCGTTACTGAATTCCATTACATAACGTTACGGCGCGTTTGTTAGCCAGGCCATGCGAGCCAGTCATAGCGTCCGCAAATTGTATTAATGTACGCTACGTTACCACTCATTACGAACCAATGAAGTTGCTCAGTTCTACCCACGTTCTGTCGAAGTGTTTTACAGACTTTGTGGATTCGATGTTTTAGGTCTTTGATGTCGATAACCGGAATAATGTGCATCCTAAAGTTCATGTACCAACACAACCAGAACTTCATAACATCTAGCAGGCTTAAGCATTAGATCTCTTGCGAAGATGGTGTCTAAAGTTCTGTTTACAGTACTGGACCGCGGCATGTATGAACCACATGGAGCAGTGTACTACCAAGGCAAATTTTCCACAGAATATGCAATGAACATCTCTGGAGTAGACCACTCAGGTGATTGTAGGTGATATAGTGGTAGTGGTATGTTGCTATGGGCCAAACTGCTTATGTCATTGGTTCTTAGGCTTACAGACTACTTAATCTACCAAGACCGCGCGGCTACCCCGTGCGGTAGGTAATACAGCACCACATACTGAACCCAAATCAATATTAATGATTTTAGCTGTGTGCAGTACGTGGTACCACATTTTGAACAATATCTATGGTATTGAAACTAAAAACTTTATTTCACAAACTCTTGCAGCTAAATGATGCAGGATTTGTGAAATCTCTATCTACAAGGTGATTCTTAATAACATTTAAAAAAACCCGGGAACAATGTAGATGATGCTGAGACAAATAATTGGGTCCCAAATGTCGGGAAATACCCCAAAAATTGCTGAGAAATGTTGAACTTGTGACGTCACCGATGACGTATCTTACCGCACGTGCAACAGGTATGTTTCGGTGTGAAGGGATTGTAAGTAGGCTCTATAGATTTTTTATATTGGTAACACCACGTAGCGTTCTGTATGAAAATCACTGGCTGTGCTGTTTGCAGTCTGTGGCTAGTTTGCATTGTTGTCTGTCATTGTAGTGTTGGGCAGCTGGATGTGAACAGAGCGTAGCGTTGCGCAGTTGGAGGTGAGCCGCCAGCAGCGGTGGATGTGGGGAGTGAGATGGCGGAGTTTTGGACACAGACAGTAAATTTGTAAGACAGGGTGCCATGAACTGATATATATATTATGACTCTTGAACATTATTGAGGTAAATACATTGTTTGTTCTCTATCAAAATCTTTCATTTGCTAACTATGCCTATCAGTAGTTAGTGCCTTCAGTAGTTTGAATCTTTTATTTAGCTGGCAGTAGTGGCGCTCGCTGTATTGCAGTAGTTAGAGTAACGAAGATTTTTGTGAGGTAAGTGATTTGTGAAAGGTATAGGTTAATGTTAGTCAGGGCCATTCTTTTGTAGGGATTATTGAATGTCAGATTGCGTTGCGCTAAAAAATATTGTGTGTCAGTTTAGTGTTGTTCAGAATAAGTAAAGAGAGAAATGTCTCAGTACGTTCAGTTATGCTCAGCTGTTTGAAAATCAAATAACGTAAGTTATTTACCAGAACAGTAATTCAATAATTTTTCTAAGGGGACGTTGCAGGATAACTGAGCGATTCAGTACTTGCATTAGAGCAAACGGTGCCAATTGTAACTGTGATCTGTTGTAAACGTAGAAGTTTCAAAATTATTGTCATAGCTGCAACCAAGTAAAAGCTATTCTTATTTTGTGTTTCTTTCCTTTTGTCCCTTCTTTTTTTTTACAGGCATCATCTGGGAAAGGAAACGTAGGTCATTTGCTGGTAGCGACGGGATTCGGAAGCTTATGCTCATCTACTTGTGATGCAAGAAGGTAGATTTTAGATGTACTGTACTTTCCAATAAACCAACGGCGACAGCAAGACTGGTAAATAATAAGTAATGAACTTACCATAATGTCTAACGCAATAAAAGAAATATTGCCTGCTAGACGCAAGACTAGAACCCTTGGCTCCATGCGCTACAGCTGCGCCCCTGGGCTCAGAGTCACACCAACGGGTATACTTGACTTGGGTTGGGATGATGAGGTGCGACGAACTGATAGGCTCAACCTCTGCACGTGCGGTGAGGTACATCGCCAGGTGACGTCACATGTTCAATATTTGTCATCTACTTTTGGGATATTTTCCGATATTTGTGGCACCATGTGTCTGATGTTAAATTACTTGTCTCATCGTAACCCAGATCGCTTCGGAGGCTTTTAAACGTTGATAAGGACCACCCTGTACAAAAGGAAATGTCCTGACTGACTCATTGTCGCCCAGGTTAAACCTTTAAAGACAAAAACTTGAAATTTCTAGAGGGTATTAACCCTACACTATAAGCTTAGTTCAAGATGGTATTTTCCGAAATTCCACCCCTAAGGGGATGAAATGTTTTCTTGAAGATATGTAGCTATTATGGCTATTTTGAAGCTACAACTATGAAAATTGGTATTTGGTTTTTCAGACAGAAATGAAGAAATACGTGTTTCAGAATTTTTGGAAATTTAACTCCCGTGTGTGTTTGGGGAGGAGGGGGGAGGGGAGCGTGAAATAGCTGGTATAAGATTTTTTTTCATTAAAAAAACATTATTACAGAACTACTAAAGCATTTTAAATCTAAATCTATGAAAACTGGTATTGGACTTCTAGGCTGGAAAAAAATAAACGAGGTTCCAGTGTTGTTGGAAATTTAACCACTAAGGGGGTGAAAGAGGGGATCAAATTTCTTATGTAAATACTTCAGCATGAAAGCATCTTCAAAGATAAATGTATAAACACTCATAACTGGTTTCTAGGTTGAAAATAAATAATTACCTGTTTCGATGTTTCTGGAAACAACCGGTAAGGGGTGAAATAGGACTTGACCGATTCACTACCTCACAATCGCCCAGCTGAAACCGCTACGGATGAACTTACACCATAGGCATCGCTTCGTAAGGGATTGTTCGAAATTACATCCCTAAGAAGGTGAAATGTGGGATGAAATTTTTTTAAATGTGTCGCTATTAAGACAATTTTGAAAGTAGAACTACAAAATTGGTAATTGATTTTTCAGTCAAATAAATAAATAAAACTTTTTTCAGTATTTTTGGAAATTCAGCCACTAAGGGAGTAAAATAGTGGGTGAAAGGTTCTTTAAAAATCTTTACTGAAATTCTAATAAAGTATTTTAAAGGTACATCTGTGACAATTGGTATTTGATTTCTCAGTTACAAATAAAAAATATGTATTTCACTGATTTTGGAAATTCAACACTTAAGGTGCTTAAATGGATGATGAAAATTCTTATGTTTTCATTACGAAACTATTTTTAAGGCTAAATCTAAAAACATCTGTGTTGCGCTTACTCATTAGAGAAAAAAATGTTTCTATGTTATTTAGTTACATTAAAACATTCTTAAAACTAAATACATGAAAATTATTATTTGACTTCTAAATAAATATGTATTAGAGCATTAACGTTTCTGTGGATATATCATCACAAAAACTCAAAAAGCATAATTAAAGAGACCTCCGACTCCAGCTTCCAGTATCGCGTTTTGGTCAGAAGTGCATTCGAAAAAGATCAGACTTCCACTTCCTTAATTAGCGTGAAAAGTGTAGAAGACGTCGCTGTTTGTGAACAACACAAAAATTCAGTTAAAGTAAAACTAAAGGATTTATGCACGCCATACAGTCAACACGAGCGAAGCAGCGGGCGTTAAGGAAGTGACTTGTAAGTCCGTTACATCACAAGGGCAACTAGCATGCACGAACTCACTCGGTATTTTGTATGAAAATTACCCGCTAAATTCTTCGTATGCGATAAATACTTTAGTGAGATCCTGTTACAAATACAGACGATGATGACGATTTTACGTAAAACTGAGTATTCATGTTGCTGCATTCTTTCAGTGATGCGCAGTCGTTTTGTGGAGAGAGAGAGAAGCAGCACTCCGAAGCACAGACTACGACATGTTCCAGTCTCGGAAGTAAGGCATATTAACAGGCAGCACAAACCGGCTTTTCCAGAGTGGAGAATGCAGATTTCGCAGTTGTATGAATGTAAAGTACCGGTCCATATGCTTGGCTGTGAAAATTAAGAGATGTTCTAAATACCAAATGTCTTTTTTAAGTCTATGCGTGCTACAGCAAGAGAGGATGCCCCAGCTTAAATACAAACCTCATACACGCACACACACAGACAGGCACAGACACACGCCTACTCAAAACGAACTAAAACTTCGTATGCAGCAATTCAGCTCTTCAAAGAGGCAATCAACGTACAACTTGGTATTCATATAAATTATCCAGAGTAAATCTTATATAACTGTCGTATACATATTAAGTTAAGGTTAAGAAAAACATTTGCATTACTTTAGTATTATTATATACAGGGTGAATCAGAACGCCATCGATAAACTTTCAGAAGTACTTCAGGGATACCTTCTGAGTATTTTGCTATAAGAGACCCACGATCTCCGGCGGCTCGTTGCAGAGTAATAATGTAATTGTGATTTATTTGGTTTGTTACCGCACCGCACAGTGAAGACGTCTGAAATACCCAGTTACCAAAACGCACAACACAGGGTAATGCAACAATCAGACGAAACACTGAACTCTGATGTGTTAGCCGTTGCTACAGAAACACCTTAGTATGGTACTGTTGTGCCGCTCTTTCATTGCATACAGTCAACCCACACAAGAGGTGCATGTCGGCCAACTCTTCAACAATAGACCTATTCACAGTTCTGCAGTGTATCACTATCAACACACTACCCACACTGCCGGAAAGCAAAACCGCATTTATTTTTTTCGTCAAGAGTAGAGACTAACCCACTGCCTTGAAATGTAAGGCAGGTCGAATGCTGTTAAATGTAATAGTAAAGACTTGTTATTGTTACAGTCTTATTGGTTTGCATGTGTCAATACTATTTTAAATTGTTTAAAGAACATAACATATAAAAATTTCTTTAAAGTTACAAAGAATTTAATCCCTTAGGATTGTTAAAGTGATTATAATTTGTTTCTGCCTAGTTGAGGAGAATATAATTTATGTTTTACAATTTATATAATGCAAACGTCAAAATAAATAAATGCAATACAATAAGTGTGGTAAAAATACATTTCATTACGCAGAGGGAAGTGATATGTTACATTTAGGCGCGTAACAAAGTCCAAGTTGCTTGATGGTTGATAAGAGCACGATTCTACCCATTTCAGGTGAGAAGGTCTCGGTAGAACCATGAGCTATTCTCATCTGAAATTGTGTGTTTATGTAGGTTTGTTGTGTTTATGTGTATTGATACATAGCTTGGAGTATTGCATGTCAGGACACTACATGATATACAATAGTTGTTTG
The DNA here is from genome assembly GCF_023864275.1 of Schistocerca cancellata. Lineage (NCBI taxonomy): Eukaryota > Metazoa > Arthropoda > Insecta > Orthoptera > Acrididae > Schistocerca > Schistocerca cancellata. The sequence continues at coordinate 391,112,928 of NC_064627.1, forward strand.
TGTAAATGTTGTGGTATATTCTGTGTGATACCTTAGATACGAGAGTGGTTTGGAAAGTTCTCGGAACAGAATAGAAAAAAAAAGTACTTACATCACTGAAACTTTCTTTTATTTTTCAATATAGTCTCCTTGTAGATTAATGCAATTGGTCCAACGATATTCCCGTGCCTTGATCCCATCTCGAAAATGAGTTTCCTACAGGTCTGCAAAATAGTTAACTACGGCTATCAGTTCTTCGTTTGAAGTGAATCTTCGTCCACCAAGAATGATTTTCAGTTTTGGGAAGAGATGGAAGTCTGACGGAACCGTATCAGGTGAATAAAGCGGGTGTGGCAACATTTCATACCGTAGTTCGAGTAATTTTGCCATGGTGATGGCACATGTGTGCGGGTGCGCGTCAAGAGTCGCGGCACCCATCTTGCAGATAACTTTTTCATTTCTAATTCTTCAGTTAAAATGTGATATACCCTTTCAGATCTGGCAAATGTAAGCAATTTCATGCACTTTCAATCGGCGATCCTCCATGACCATTTTGTGCACTTTAGCAATGATTTCTGGAGTAGTGACACATCTCGGCCGAACACTGCGCGGATCATCATCTAAGCTCTTCCGACCAAATTTAAATTCATTTTTCCACTTGGCAACAGTTGAATATGAAGGAGCAGAGTCCCACAGTATATTCTGGAAATCGACATGAATGACCTTTGCTTTCATACCTTTCTTTATGAAGTACTTAATCACTGCTCGAATCTCGATTTTTTTTCCATCTTCACAACTCACTATGCGGGAACAACAACAGAGCCACGTCACCGCCACAGCTCTCTTCCAAGAGCACTGACCTGGCACGTGTTTACAGGCAACAGTCCAATGAATATCACGTGAACAACTCATTGCAGTAGTGCTGACCTCTCGTGGAGATTTCGAGAACTTTTGAGACCACCCTCGTACATACACACCTGGTGTTATGCAGATACTATACTGATTGAGTATTTGACACGTAGAATTCATGAATTTTAGCTTTACGTGAAGAAAACCAGAGACAGATCCGAGCTGCGTTGAATCCAAAAAAGAGTGCAAATAAGTTAAAGAGGACGCTACTGTTGTCAACTGGAGGCACCCGTGAGCGAACGGAAACGAGGCACAAAGCGCATTCCGTCGACATCTGCACTGTTGTGCACGATTTGTAGTTTAATACAGGTAAAAAGGAGATCTGGGCAAGAAACCAAACGAAATGCAATAACACTGAAACGAGCCACCAGAGACCGTTTGTCTCTTATACCAAAATACTCCGCAGGTATCTCACAACAACCTCTTAAAGCATGTCGGTGGAGTTCTGACTCACCCTGTATTATGGGACTTGCTCAAATAACCCTCAGTAGCTAGCAGTCGAAATCGCCTGCTGCATCGAATGACAATCAGAATCATCATACTTGCCGTTTGTCCGCTATGTTGTTCAACAGTTCGCATTGCCCGGTTGTGGTAACCGTGGACGCGGCCAACACTCTACCGTAAATAGAAGAAGACCTGATCTCAAAACACTCAATAACTTACATGCCTTTTTCAGCAAGATGTATTTACAATTTCTGGACAACGGAAGCCAGTGCTATGGTATACATAGACCAATCAGTTCAGGCTACACTCATCACCGCTTCCGACCCTCTCTTAACCACAACACGTGTCGAAATGCCACGGTATGACTAATCAATTCTAAGGAGTTCAGCCGCGTTCGATGCTATCCCCAACACGAATTATTCTTCGGTTCGAACATCTTCATCTGAGTTTCTCACTTACACTTAACACCCTTAGTTGTTTGTTGGATGTGTTCCATTCTCTGTCTATCCATACACCCTTTCCCCTCTGCGGATGTCTCTAGTACCCTGGAAGTTATTCCCTGATTTCCTGTCATCCCATCCCCTCTTCCAACTCCACAGAGGATCTTCTCATTTGTTCTCAGTTTACTTAAGTTTCCAAATCCTTTCATAGGACTCTAGCTCAAATACTTTGATTCTCTTTCTTTCCATATTTCCCACAATTCATGACTGACTTCCATACAATGCTGTGATCCGGAGGCGTTTTCTTAGTCACTTCTTTCTCAAACAGCTACCGGCCCGGGTTCGATTCCCGGCTGGTTCGGGGATTTTCTCCGCTCAGGGACTGGGTGTTGTGTTGTCTTCATCATCATTTCATCCCCATCCGACGCGCAGGTCGCCCAGTGTGTCGTCGAATGTAGTAAGACCTGCACCAAGCCGGCCGGTCCTGTCCCACAAGGGGCCCCCCGGTCAATGATTCCAAACGCTCATTTACATTTTTTTCTCAAACAACGCCTACGTTTGATACTAACAGCCTTTTTCTATAGAGGAATGCTCTCTCTTCGGTGTTAGTTTGCTTCTTATATACTTATTTTGCTTCCAAAGTAAAAGAATACCTTCAATCCGTCCACTACATGGTCCCGAAATGTGATGTCAAGTTTATCGATTATCACTTGTAATGTCCCACAGAAAATACCCTCTACCACGCACCAATTAATCATTTTCAATCAAACCATCCACATTCATTCACTCTGGAAAAGTTATCTGATCTGATTTTCTCGTAATACACTCCTGGAAATGGAAAAAAGAACACATTGACACCGGTGTGTCAGACCCACCATACTTGCTCCGGACACTGCGAGAGGTCTGTATAAGCAATGATCACACGCACGGCACCGCGGGCACACCAGAAACCGCGGTGCTGGCCGTCGAATGGCGCTAGCTGCGCAGCATTTGTGCACCGCCGCCGTCAGTGTCAGCCAGTTTGCCGTGGCATACGGAGCTCCATCGCAGTCTTTAACACTGGTAGCATGCCGCGACAGCGTGGACGTGAACCGTATGTGCAGTTGACGGACTTTGAGCGAGGGCGTATAGTGGGCATGCGGGAGGCCGGGTGGACGTACCGCCGAATTGCTCAACACGTGGGGCGTGAGGTCTCCACAGTACATCGATGTTGTCGCCAGTGGTCGGCGGAAGGTGCACGTGCCCGTCGACCTGGGACCGGACCGCAGCGACGCACGGATGCACGCCAAGACCGTAGGATCCTACGCAGTGCCGTAGGGGACCGCACCGCCACTTCCCAGCAAATTACGGACACTGTTGCTCCTGGGGTATCGGCGAGGACCATTCGCAACCGTCTCCATGAAGCTGGGCTACGGTCCCGCACACCGTTAGGCCGTCTTCCGCTCACGCCCCAACATCGTGCAGCCCGCCTCCAGTGGTGTCGCGACAGGCGTGAATGGAGGGACGAATGGAGACGTGTCGTCTTCAGCGATGAGAGTCGCTTCTGCCTTGGTGCCAATGATGGTCGTATGCGTGTTTGGCGCCGTGCAGGTAAGCGCCACAATCAGGACTGCATACGACCGAGGTACACAGGGCCAACACCCGGCATCATGGTGTGGGGAGCGATCTCCTACACTGGCCGTACACCACTGGTGATCGTCGAGGGGACACTGAATAGTGCACGGTACATCCAAACCGTCATCGAACCCATCGTTCTACCATTCCTAGACCGGCAAGGGAACTTGCTGTTCCAACAGGACAATGCACGTCCGCATGTATCCCGTGCCACCCAACGTGCTCTAGAAGGTGTAAGTCAACTACCCTGGCCAGCAAGATCTCCGGATCTGTCCCCCATTGAGCATGTTTGGGGCTGGATGAAGCGTCGTCTCACGCTTTCTGCACGTCCAGCACGAACGCTGGTCCAACTGAGGCGCCAGGTGGAAATGGCGTGGCAAGCCATTCCACAGGACTACATCCAGCATCTCTACGATCGTCTCCATGGGAGAATAGCAGCCTGCATTGCTGCGAAAGGTGGATATACACTGTACTAGTGCCGACATTGTGCATGCTCTGTTGCCTGTGTCTATGTGCCTGTGGTTCTGTCAGTGTGATCATGTGATGTATGTGACCCCAGGAATTTGTCAATAAAGTTTCCCCTTCCTGGGACAATGAATTCACGGTGTTCTTATTTCAATTTCCAGGAGTGTATATGCGGCGACAGCTCGACGACGCCAAAGTATTTTCTAGTGCGTTTATTCTTTGAAATAACAGAGATGCATATATGCATTCTCCATGGTTGTTAGAGTGGTAACTAGGACAGCTTCTGGAGTATCTGTTGAGGGATTGACGTGTTTCTGAGATATACATGTTCTGCTTTTCTTCTCGCTAAAGCGAGCCAATTAACATTTGTGCCGCTAGCGGTATGTTTGAAGAGAAAGAGACTGTAAACGGAAACTAATTAAGGTGTGGAATCACCGGAGATCTGGACATGTAATGGAGATGGATTTAATGCACAATTTCCTCCATAAATAAGGTTTGTGACTTTTTTGTTCTGGAGTGAATGAACGAATGAGTTTTTTCTGAATCATTTGATGATCACGTTGGCCCTGTAATTAGTGGGGAAGTTTCAGCTGTGTCGAAGAGAGCCTGCAATCACTGAGTCTGTGTTAAATCGTCCAAAAAGGCTTCGTACACATCTGGAATTCGCAATCTTTCGTAAAAGGAACAAATTGTCCAAACGATTGATTCTCCCGACTGACTGCAGTGTTTAACAGTAGTAATAAATGTAAAGATCTCTTACAGCAAGCCAGCCGCTGATTACCAAGACGAAGGACTCCACCAAAGATCCTATTTGGCTGATTTCACGTAATGAAATATTATATTAAAAACTGTACATAGACAAAGGAGAGAAAGAGAGAGAGAGCGAATGAAAATAGAGATAATACTAATAATCCTCCATTAGTCTAATTTTTCGCCTGTCTTATCACGGATCAGCCAAGAGGCCTTACTTTACTGTATAGATCTATGTGTGAAGGTGAAGGGATCTTAAAGGCAACAGATACACGTCTATACAGACAAGACATTACACAGAGATAGCGGCTAGCTGCATTCATCATCTAGTCTTAGATAAAGAGACGGCAACTTATTATCAGAACATTTAAAAAATGTTAAACACTGCTGATATTACGCCGTTTGATGCCAACGAGGTACACTGTAACTTATTTTCACGTTCACACTGTCTTTGACGCCTCTCTGCTGAACGGAATGGGCGTAATGCTGGCCTTCTCGGTCATGCAGGACAGAACTCTGATGATAAATCGTTCCACACTCATCCAAATTCGGATTTTTTTTGTGCACTACATCTAAAGTTTTCAATGTTCAATCTAATTTTCTTTTCCCTTCTCACAAACTACCATGTTATAGCACTCTTCGCTACTCTCTTGAGCACTTCTTCACTTAAGATTGTACATGTCGATTGTACTTTTCATCTGCTACGTGCCAACCTTGTACTGGCCATTAAAACGGGTAAAATTTCCAAAGCCTCAAAGCGAAGCTATCTCGCTACATTGTGGCAATGTCGACATGAGACGGCCGCAATGAAAACATTTCGCCATTGAGACGGTTCAGGGCAAAACACAACATAGGCGTTTCTGGCGAGCGAGGTAGCAGACTTCAGCAGAATGTAGTGGGTCAGAGCAGCCAAACAGGGTCACATCACCTTTGTTATACGACGAAAGAAAAGCTAAGGGAATGCAACAAATGGTACCAAGAGCTTTTACGAACCATTTTTATAATATAACAAATTCGTTAAGCAAGCACGGCAGAAGGAAAACCGCTGATCCCTTCGTAACAGCAAGACCTATGCGGTCATGACGAATGAAGTCGGTTTTAATTTATTACTTCTTAACTACCCACTCTATTCGAAACACGGTTTGGAGGCAGTATCTAAATATACCACTGAATGTACCTGCAAAATGATATCACTGTACGAGGCATACTTCATGCGATATGACGTCGTAGACATTTAGAGCTTTTGCTTACATTGGCTTCGTTCCATAAATACCCCAGTAGTTATCTCGTAAGGTAGGCGTTCAGACGGATCGATGGCGTATGTGACGTTCTCAAATCAAATGGCTCTGAGCACTATGGGGCTTAACATCTGAGATCATCAGTCCCCTAGACTTAGAACTACTTAAACCTAACTAACCTAATGACGTCACACACATCCATGCCCGAGGCAGGATTCGAATCTGCGACAGTAGCAGCAGCGCGCTTCCGGAATGAAGCGCCTACAACTGTTCGGCCACAGCGGCCGGCCGTGATATTCGCACCCGATTCCCTGATTGCAGCGATTTGACGTGTGGCACCAGTCTGTTGTAGATTTCCTACATGCTACAAACAACAGCCGCTACTGGGAGAAAAAAAAATGGCTCTGAGCACTATGGGACTTAACATCTATGGTCATCAGTCCCCTAGAACTTAGAACTACTTAAACCTAACTAACCTAAGGACAGCACACAACACCCAGTCATCACGAGGCAGAGAAAACCTCTGACCCCGCCGGGAATCGAACCAGGGAACCCAGGCGTGGGAAGCGTGAACGCTACTGGGAGAGATGGTTACCTCACCATAATCACCAGCCAGAGAGTTCAACGCCACACTCCACCTCTGTCGCAGATAGGAGGACCTGGAAGTCTTTTCTTCCCACTGGGATCGGGACACCAGCGGTCCACACATTCTGGTGGACTGAGTAGGGTCTACCAGGACGGCAGGCCAATGTCGTCGAACTTTACGGCTACGCGGTGACTGTAGCGGTACGACAGTTGGTGGGTGAGTGGTAGGTAAAAGAGCACCTCCAAGATCGGCGTGTGTAAGTTCAATACACGCGCCGCTATCACTCGCTGCCGCTAGTCACGGTACAGCTGACGCTGTGGCCGCCGCAAGCGGCGAACAGCCAGCGCAGCAGCCGGGCGGAACTAAGTGTGCGCTGTCAACTGCCTTGAGTGGGCCGAAGGCCGCTTACGACGCAATCCCTCAGGGGGCAATGACAGACATGTCAAGCCTGAGTCAAGATGCTACCTATATTTTTAAGGAAATAAGTAACTAATCCTGAAACTTCTTCCACTGTGTCCACCAGTGACAACAGGTCACTACCATTCTTCAAAGGAAAACTGGGAAGGAGCGAAATGAGAGAGTGCCCCCTAACAAAGAACCAACTCAAATTAATGCCCCCCCCCCCCCCCCAATAGTCGCCTCTTTCACGTCTCTCAGTTTCCCATTTCCTTCAAGGTACTGAACCATACCGAGCAAAGGTCCAAATAAATACCTTATTAACTACATATGTAAGTCAAACTTCATCCATTTGGTTTGACGACACAAACATGTTATGCCCTGATCTTTCCAGGCTCTGAGGGCGGGTGGCTAATGGTATCTGAATAACTCAGTCAGCAATGGGATTGGCCGACCACAGGTCAGGTACCGGTTCCGATATGCCAAGAGGGCTTTTACATTGCAGTGTGAAAGGTTCCCTCCGGGAACAACACGTTTGCCCTGCAGTAACTTTTTCCCCAGAAGAACCAGTCAAGCAAGGAATGCACTCAAGTGAGGTTGGACGCTCTATCCAGTTTTATTTTGCAACTCACATTGTTGTTGGCTCATTGTCAATGATTTCATCTTAAATGTTGAACTATAGCACTTGCTGACAGTATTGATGAAACGCCGACTTTACATAACCATAAAAAATGAATGAGTAAAATATGTACTACATACCCTTTATCTTGAGGTTACATGAGACGTATCTAATGACTGATCTTTAAAATATCATGACGACGATCGATGCAGAACGTACTACTTGTAAGTAAAGAAAATTCATAACATGGAGCGTTCATGTAGGTGTACAAAGTCAGAAACTGATGTTAATACAGCTCGGAACCCGGAATCCGGAAAAACAGTGACAGTTACAGGCTGCCATCTAACGGCTCCCAGGAGGAACAAACATTTGATGTTCAGTATTTCATATAAGTATTGACCGATTTTAAAAATTTAAAACGCTGTCATGATCTACTTACTGAGAGGTATAAGCTTATGTTAAAAGATAAATACAAAGACAAGCATCGCAGTTAGAAACTGATTGTTCGTCTCAATGCAGTGTAACTGACAGCGCACAATTACCCGGACTTCATTAACTCAGCATTTGAAAACGAGAGTACTTAGCGACTTACAACAAACTTTAGACAAAATTTTAAACCTCTATACAACTCTTTCTAGCTGACATCCCCTTCAAAATAACAAAACGAAAATAGTTTATAGCTTACTACACTTCCGCTGTTAACGCAGTAAAACTTTACTATCCGCCACGACATTTAATTTGTAATAAATTAGAACTTCTTAACTACCCACTCTATTCGAAACACGGTTTGGAGATAGTATCTAAATATACCACTGAATGTTCCTGCAAAATGATACCACTGTACGACGCATACTTCTTGCTATACGACGTCGTAGACATTTAGGTGCGTGGAAAACTAGCTTTCGCTTACATTGGTGTGCAATAAAACTTTGTCAGACATGACATTTTAACTTACTTCTTCTGTACTACTGATTCTATTCGCATCAGATTTTGCAGACAGTATCTTCACAAATCACTGAATGTCCCTGCAAAACTATCATCGCACGAGACACAGTTCAGTGGATATGAACTCATAACCATTGAGATGCGTGAAAAACTAGCTTTTTTTTAAAATGGAGCACAAATTACCCATACTATACTCATCCAGTATTTGATAATTGAAGTGGCATTGCGGTTAAAGGCGCTGCAGTCTGGAACCGCAAGACCGCTACGGTCGCAGGTTCGAATCCTGCCTCGGGCGTGGATGTTTGTGATGTCCTTAGGTTCGTTAGGTTTAACTAGTTCTAAGTTCTAGGGGACTAATGACCTCAACATAGTGCTCAGAGCCATTTGAACCATTTTTTTGATAATGGGTGGTAGCACTTCAGCTACTTCTAGTCAACCTCGAACATAATTTCACATCCTTTCTGAGCTTTTCGATTAGAATCTGTATGATTAAACCGAAACTCATAAAATGAACTTAAATATTTTGTGACTTCAACCATGAAGGTTTTACTAGCTTAATGTCATATACTGGGTGGTTATAATTAAACTTTTCCTATTTAACACGTTATGACACGGAAAATAATTACCATACGAGTACCCAACTTGGTAGCATTATTGTCCACAATATGGGGTGCATGATTTCCATGCGTCACAGCGCCACCGTCCAAGTCCAACTATGGCCACCAGGTGCCGTGATCAGTCATCGTGATTCGTAGTCTCACACACTTGACAGTCGCAGTGCGCTAGTTGACGTGTCAACAGGAGCTTGGACAAAAGAAGCGGGGCGTTATTGGTGAAGCTCTATTATCAAAACAACAGTAACACTGCAGCTGCACTTCGGGCATATTGCCGGCTGAAACGATTACGGAAGGGTCCTCTTTCTCCACCTGCTGGCGGAGCATGATGAAGATGTTTGAATCATCTGGAGAACTGGGTGTCGCTCCGGGAAGAGCCCGACGATCGGCTGCACCACCAGTTCCCGTTCGTCAGGCACTGCGCGTGCTGTGTCATAACTGAACATCCTATGGTCCACTGTACGGAAGGTGCTTCGAACTATTTTCAAATGGTATCCGTACGGGATCCATATCGTACAGCAGCTTCCACCACAGGACGCACAACGACGTGTTGACTTCGCTCTCCACTTTCTCGCAAGGACTGAAGTTGACGAGGACTGGTCTGGACAATCCTATGGACAGACGAAGCTCATTTTCCTCTGACTGGTGATGTGAACACACAGAAATACTGAGTGTGGGGATCTTCACCTCCAGTCAATGCGCCCGAAGTTCCTCTGGATGGTCAACGTGTCATTGTATGGTCTGGCTTCACTGGTACGTACATCATTGACCCATTCTTTTTTGAACAGGTTGGTGCTTAAAGACCAAAGATGTGCAGTGTGATGGGACAGCGTTACTGCGCTGTGCTTCGCCAGCATGTCATACCCGCCCTACAGGAGAGAGACGCATTGAACTCAAGAGTTTTCTTGCAAGATGGGGCCCCACCGCACATCGCTCGTGAAGTTCACCTGCTGGCCCGAAACACATTTGGAAACGACCGAATTATCGTTCCAAAATGCTTGCTTGCACGATCACCTGATCTCACTTCGTGTGATTTCTGCTTGTGAGCTATCTGAAGAGCAGGGTTTAGCTGGGGATATTCACACATGTGGTGATCTGAAGCGCAGCGTATCAAGAGAGGCAGCCAGCATACCTACGGACATGCTTCATTCTGCTGTGCAGAATGCAATACTGAGTTTTCAGACTCTTCTGGGCACTGATGAGCGCCATACTGAGCCCCTTTTGTAGCAATAATGTTACTGGTATGTAATGGTATGATGTACCGTAGCAACAGATTAAGGGGACATTGAAATTTTTCTGTTTTCTACTCCCTAATGTGCTTTGGACTTTCCTGAACATTTTGGTATATAATGCATTAAAATTAAACAATTGTGAGACCAAATAATATTTTGAATGTTGACATGTGATTGTCAAATTTCGCGGCTACACATTACTGCCACAGTCCAGCAGTCATATCTTGGGAACTACACAGTCTAGAACGCTGTTTTGTTTTGTGTCTACTGCTACGTCACAGAACTTGGCATTATGAATAAACAAATCAGTCCTTTGTTTCTGAAACTACCATCTTGCATTGTTTCTGATGGCAAGACAGTAAAATGTTCTGGAAGACTAACGGACGAAGTAACTGGTGAATTACGGGAATATTATAGGAAGGCCAAAAAATGGTTCAAATTGCTCTGAGCACTATGGGACGTAACAAAAAAAAATGTTTCAAATGGCTCTGAGCACTATGGGACGTAACCAAAAAAAAAATAGTTCAAATGGCTCTGAGCACTATGGGACTTCTGAGATCATCAGTCCCTAAAACTTAGAACTATTTAAACCTAAGTAACCTAAGGACATCACACACATCCATGCCCGAGGCAGGATTCGAACCTGCGACCGTAGCGGTCGCGCGGTTTCAGACCGTAGCGCCTAGAACCGCTCGGAGGAAGGCCATTAAAAGATAACTGTGACAATTTAGAGCAGGTGAAAAGAGCTGTGTGGACCACTTTCTTTCATCGAATATCAACCGATGAAAAGCCATGTCATGCTTTGTGTCCACCTCCACCAAACACTGAGTGTCTATATAGGCAAGCTGAATTTTCTGGCACCCTTCGTGAATTTACACATAAGCATTCTTTTCCTTTGGCAGTAATGGAGGCAATCAAACCTATTTACAGAGATTTGGCAAATCTTGAGCTACTGAAGAAGTGTTTACATGGGAAGACCCAGAATGTGAATGAGTCCTTCAATAATGTTGTGTGGTGCGGTGTGCCTAGAATTGTATTTGTTGGCCTTATGACTCTAAAGCAGGGGTCTCCAAACTTTTTAGTCCATGGGCTACATTGACTTCTCCACGAAGTCATAAGGGCCAAGATCTACCTAGTGGGATTAAAGCACCCTAGCACTCCATGATCATCGTAATGTAAGGCTAAAGGCAAGACGAAATCGCAAAAATCTAAGGTTGTGGGAATAGCTATCACTGAAACGAACTACGATTTTATTTAATTACATAATTTTGATTGGTGGACGTACCTTACCGAAATTCTGGCGTATTTTATTCTGGCGAATTTCACCGACAAAAAAGTATTTCACTGCACATTCTTTACGAAAGCATCCTGCAAAGTTAACGAAATCTGAAAGTCATTGTTAGCAACACTATTACTGCAAGACGTAACAGAGGTAGCGTTTGCCAACGCATTGTTATTTCAAGCGGCGCAGCAATAAGTTTAGTTATGTAGTCTTAAAGTGAGCAGCAGAGTAGCAGAGCCAGAGCATATATATGATAGTTCGGATGCGTGATTGTGTCTATGTTGCGAGTGTCTCACGAGTTTTTTAGTGTTTTATGCGCTGTAATAGTAGGTGAGACGACGAAATGTGGGACATTTCAAAGTCTGAATCCGAAGAGACAAGGAAAATCAGAAAATCGAAATACGTATAGCACGACTTGAGTATTTTTTCCCTGTATTTCTTAGTGGAACTACAGTGTGATTGTGAGTATTTAATTTAGTAATTAATGTACCTTAAAAATAAATTCATTGCATTTTGTTCAGGCAAACTATTTGCTAGTTTTATTAGTATTAAATAGCACAATTTTATTTTCGGGTTACAATCTTTTGTGATGTTCTGTACAAATACGGAAAAGAAACGAATGGTTGACAGTGAATGTAGTAAAGAGCAGTGGGGATGTCAATATTTCGTGGTGGAGTCAAGCAACAAACCAATGTGTATTATTTGCAATGAAGCAATATCAGTCTTCAAAGAATACAATATAAATTGTCATTATGAGACTAAGAACTCTTAGAATTACTCCTAGTTTACAGGATGCGATCGATTAGAAATGTATGAGTCCCTGAAACGCCAGCTAAAAACCCAGCAGTCGCTGTTTAAGAAAGTAAATGCTGAATAACATGCAGCAACTCGTGCTAGTTTTCGTGTGGCTCATTTAGTAGCGAAACAGTGTAAGCCATTTACCGACGGTGAATTAATTAAGAACTGCATTAGTGCAACAGCAGAAGAAATTTGTCCAGAAAAATTTAATTCATTTAAAAACATAAGTTTTTCGGCAAACACTGTGGCTCGAAGAATAGATGACAGTGCACAAAATATATCAGCACAACTGCATGACAAAAATCAAGACTTTGACTGGTTCTCTTTGGCCGTAGATGAGTCAACAGATGTATCAGATACTGCTCAAGTACTACTTTTTATTCGAGGGATTGACAAAAATTATGAAGTGTATGAAGAGCTCCTTGATGTACACAGTATTCACGGGACGACCACTGGCGACGATATTTTTAAAGGAGTTGAACGGGCAGTTCAGAAAAACAACCTTCAGTGGAAGAAATTAAAATGTATTACAACTGATGGTGGCAAAAACATATGTGGGACAAATAAAGGTGTTGTTGCTCTCCTTTCTAAGGCCGGAGAAAATGACGGTGGCTGAAAACCATTAGTAGTGCATTGTATTATTCACCAACAGTCTTTGTGTGGAAAACATTTAGATATGTCAGAAGTTTTAAAGCCAGTTATTTCAGTTGTTAATTATATCACATCCCATGCCAGTTCCGTGAGTTTCTTGAAGATATTGAGGAAGGCCACTTGCCATATTATACTGCACTGCGCTGGCTTATCTGCGGTAAAGTTCTGACCCGTTTTTTTGAACTCCGAACAGTAATTGAAATTTCTTTGAACGAAAGGATTTGCCCTCTGGCTGTTATACGGAACGGCGAGTGGTTATGGAAGCTAGCATTTTATACAGACTTAACTAAACATATGAATAACCTTAATTTAAAACTGCAAGGCGAAAACCAGCTTCTGCCTGATTTATACACGCATATTAAGTCCTTTCGACAAACGACTGCCTTGTTTCAATCTCAGTTGAACAAAGTATGCTTCACGCATTTTAATACATGCCACACATTCAGTCAGCAAACTGAGATTCCGTTTCCTGTAACATTCGCAATTGAAGCTATGGGCACTTTAAAAATTAATTTTGAATCACGTTTCGATGCAAATTCAAACGATATCAAGATATTTCAAAATCCCTTTGACGTCGATATAGAAGCGTTACCCGCAGAACTTCAGTTTGTAATTATTGATTTGCAATGTAGCGACTTATTTACAGAAAAACATTTAAAGTCAACATTACTGGAATTTTATAAGTGTCTTCCATCCACACAGTTTCCAAATTTACATAAATTTGGCAGTGGGTTTTTTCCGCTTTTGGCACTACTTATTTGTGTGAAAAACTTTCTCCAAAATGAAACATGCAAAAAGTATTTGCAGATAAAAATTAAGTGATGAGCATTTGAAGTCGCTGATGATTATCTCTACCAGTAAACTTGATCCACAACTGGAGGTAATTATGAAAGCTATATGAAAGTCAGTTAAATTTCTTTACTTGAATACTCTAACACTGTGAGTTTTCATGATATGAATTAATTACAGTTTTTTTTGATACATCAGTTACAACTAAAATATCCAATATCATTATGTACACCAGGTATCGTATTTTCTTTAAATTGCCTTTAAATAAAAATATTTTATACGATATTCTTGCTATGTGTATTTTACAACATAATCAAAAGAAAGTGAAACCTCGCTTAAGAAGCATCTTCCATGATGATTGATTACTAAGGCTAGTCGCCGAAGTGGTGCCCGTTTGAAAGACTTGCACCAGACTCGTGTGTAGAATAAAATGCAAAGAATTTTTTTACTTAAAATGTTTTCGCCAAACTAGTCTGTTAACTGTTCTTTTTTTTCACTATCGCACTGAGAATGGTCTGTCTGTTTATTGTGGATAGCCACAAGTTTAACCATGACCTTCCACTTTGTAAAGATAGAGCTCCGACAATGTCGCGTATATTGGTCGCGATAGGCCTCGAAACTCAATTGTTGGCAGTATAGGTACCACCTCAAATATTTGGCGGGCCGGATAACGGGGATGTCCGGCCAGCTAACGGGGGCCGATTTCGGCCCGCGGGCCGTAATTTGGCAACCCCTGCTCTAAAGTTATCTGTGTCTGATACTGCATTAACTTTTAATGGTGGGAACTATGACAGACGTAAGGTTCTGGAAAAGTTAGGGGTAAGATTTGAGAGAACACAGCTAAAGGACTGCAGGAACTGGATGAGATTCGTGCACGTGAAGCAGAGTTAGCTGCTCAGAAAATGACAAAAGAAACCAGAAAGAAAAGGAGGAGCAAAGCACTGGGCTGTTGTGACACTGAAGAAGACACAGACTATGGGCCAGGGCAATTCTAGCGCATAAAAGACGCAGAAATGTAAGTCTTTATAAGAATTTTTAATAAAAAATTTTAATCCTCAATATCTCTAACAACATTTTTTTGCAATAAATGACTCATTTTCTAAAAAAGTACTGATGGTAGAGGCATGAAATTTTCACAGCATTCCAAGTGTGAGATTCAACTCATATTCAACTAGAATAATTAAAATATCCTGAGTTGTTTTGGTTTTATGTTCATTTATTTACAAAATTCTATTAAAAATTGAGTGTTAGAAAAAAAGGTAACATGACCCACAATACAATTTTAGTAATAATTCTAGTTCAGTGTATCTAGAAAGGTGCATTAAATAATTATGGAATATTGTAAATTTGTATCTTAAAAAGTTCCCAAGATAATGGGTCACAAAAATCGATAATTTAACATTGGCGGCATAGGACATACAACGTTTCAATTGAATTTATTCTGCATTATTTCTCTTCCCCATGTCCTTGACATTAATGCTACCAAGATTGGTTTTCGTGCGGTAATTAATTTCTGTGTTATAATGTTTTAGATAGGGAAAGTTTAGTTTTAACAACCCAGTACTTAATAAATTAACTCATTAGTAAATGCATCAGGCGTAGCTGTTTTCTACATAAGATTTCAATTCTTTAAAGAGTTGGAATGGTGGTTACTGGGACTTGAATACTGCTCGTCGGTCTTTGAGTGGTATCAAATGCGATTGCTAGGTGAAATACAGAAGATCAAAAGAAGTGCAGCGCGTTTCGTCACAGGTTCATTTAATGAGCGCGAAAGGGTCACGGAGATGTTCACCGAACTCCAGTGGCAGATGTTAGAAAAGACGCGCACTGTGCTTTTATGTGGAAATTCCGAGGGTGTACGTTCCTAGACGAACTATTTGCTCCTAGGCAAACATCACGAGAAGAGTATGAAGTTAAAACTAGAGAGATTCGAGCTCAGACGGGTTCTTATCAAGGATCGTTTCTCCCGCGCAACATTCACGGCTAGGGCAGGAAAGGGGGACGGGGACAGCGACATTGGTGCATGAAGTACTCTTTGCGGCAAACAATTTTTTGACTTACACAGTGCCATTTCACACGGCCAGTCGGTTCAGGGCTGTTACGTCACATCAACAGGCGGCCAGTATTGCAGCTCAGCTGGCAAGAACCAGACTGCAAATCATTTCCTCACACAACAAAATGCTTGTTGAAAGGGTATCAAAATAACTGTCCTTTGCGAGTCTTAAATAACTTTTAATAACTTACAACACCTTTTGAAAATGAAAATCTCCAAGAATTTGTTTTTAAGAGGGTAAATCATCATAAAATGTTGGCTTGTGACCTAAGAATCCTGTCAATGTAAGTGAAAATTTTGCGTGAAAGAATAAAATGTTTTAGCAATGCGTTTTATGTTATTCGATAGAGATTTGTGTGTCTATAAATTAATGTATCTAGTTTTTTTTACGCTGATATACTTTCTGTTCTTTTCACTTCATTAAAATGGCATGTCAAGTCGACACAGAACATTTTCGACATTCCTGCTTTTTGCGTTCAATCGAGGGGTGAAAGCCACAAAGCTGCTTCTGAGTGTAAGTAGGCTGTTTTAGGTTTCTATATTGGTAACGTCACGTAGCGCTCTGTATAAAAATCACTGACTGTGCTGTGTGCAGTCTGTGGCTGGTTTGCATTGTTGGAATTCGCTATTGTAGTGTTGGCCAGTTGGCTGTTAACAGCGCGTAGCGTTGCGCAGTTGGAGGTGAGCCGCCAGCAATGGTGGATGTGGGGAGTGAGGTGGCGGAGTTTTGAGAGCGGATGATCTGGACGTGTGTCCATTAGAGAGAGTAAATTTGTAAGACTGGATGTCATCAACTGATATATGTATTATGACTTTCGAACACTATTAAGGTAAATACATTGTTTGTTCTCTATCAAAATCTTTCATTTGCTAACAATGCCTGTCAGTAGTTAGTTCCTTCAGTAGTTAGAATCTTTTATTTAGTTGGCAGTATTGGCGCTCGCTGTATTGCAGTAGTTCGAGTAATGAAGATTTTTATGAGGTGAGTGATTCATGAAAGGTATAGATTATTGTTAGTTAGGTCCATTCTTTTGTAGGGATAATTGAAAGTCAGACTGCGTTGCGCTAAAAATATTGTGTGTCAGTTTAGCGTTGATCAGAAGAAGTAAAGAGAGAAATGTCTCAGTACGTCAGTTCTCCTCAGCTGTTTGAAAATCAAATGACGTAAGAGGTTTATCAGCACAGTAATTCATAATTCACTAATTTTTCTAAGGGGACGTTTCAAGAGGTTTGTGAATTGTGTGACGAAGAAACTGTGCCTCTGAGACGGCTCAAGCGATTCCAAGACAGCAATGTCGACCTCAAAGGCATGCATGATCCATTACGAATGGTCTGATTGGAACCAAACACTGAATGTGGAATTTTACGTCCAAATCATGTGATTTCTTCTGTCGATCATTGAACAGCTTGCTGAATACAGGGAAAAATTGTAAACAACGACGGAGATTACACTACTGATTGATTTGTTGTTCATTTTGCAGTTATTTTTTGTGGAACCCTAGACGTTAAAAGAAAAGCGCCAGGATATCGAAGTACATTGGTATGATAGATGTCGAATGGTGTAGCCTTTAAGACAATGGACTGGAGGACCGGAAAGTTCTCGAGTTGGAACGACTGAATCGCAAAAAAAATGCAATTAAAAAACGTAATGTGTTTGTCCTACCACCAATCAACGTCATTTATTTATTCCGGATGGCCAGAAACAGTTTGAAAAGAACTGTAAGATTGTTGTGGAGTAGGTTGTGGAAAATTGGAAATATGGGGTAAGGTCTTATGGGACCAAACTGTTGAGGTCATCGGTCCCTAAGCTTACACACTATTTAATCTAACTTCAACTAACTTGCGCTAAGGACGACACACACATCCAAGCCCGAGTAAGGACTCGAACCTCTGACGGGGGAGCCACGCGGACCGTGACAAGGTGCCCAAAACCGCGCTGCTACCCCCCGCGGCCAGGTGGGTTTTGCTGACAAACAATTGTTAAGAAAAAAATTCCATACAATGCGCCGTTTCCGAGTTAATTAGCATTGAATTTAGCCAATCGGGCCGTTGAGCGAGCAAATTCAAACGAACCACCGGATACAACTAGTGTCAGTCAGAGTTGCGCTCTATCAAAACTATGGTTCGCTAATATCGGTAGCGCTGGTAGCATAAGAAATATAAATGCACGTGTGAGAGATAAACTGATAGCCGACGGCTTCGCTTTGTTTGTTTGTTTTACGCTTAATTTGAACTGCATATCGTTCAGTGGTACTCCACTGAGTATTCTATATCCTTCAAAAACGTAAACTACATTTTGTAAGTAATAAAAATTAGCTGATCGCGTAATTCCTATGCTTTTATGTAAGTGCGAAAGCTGTTTATGAATAACAGCAACATTTTATTTTATACAAATTCGACGAACTATTGAAGTGATGTATGTTATGTTTTTGTTTCGCATTTTTTTAAATTTTACCTTTCGGGAGGTAATGCGTGCTTTAGCACTACGTGAGAAATCTGTATTTTTTTATTTTTAGTACAGCGTCCCTGTATTTCAGGTTCCAAATCAGTAATTTTAGAATAAACCCAGAATTAAACATTGACAATTTCAATTTTGATATAAATATGCGTTTTCTTCTTAAGTAACAGGCTGCAGGCTAAGTATGCAGAATAAAAATGTTTCGTAAGTTATGCTGCACTTCATGTATCCTGACTTAGTTTTGTAGACGGTTCACCACTGCCGGTTTTTAGGAAAACGTTGTAGGAGTGAGCCGTATTAAAGTTAGCATTGAAAAGCGCGCCGCAGCGCGTAGCGTGAAGCAGTCGCCCTCCATTTTCTGGCGGTGACGCCGTTGTCGCAATTGAAGTCTTCAGTGTCTCTCTCTAGCGGGAAAGGGGAAAAGTGGGCTGTTCACGTGGGTTGAAGAAGTGGCTGTATGGGCTCTCGTGGAGACTTGGCAGTCGGGGCGTCAAGAAGCGACTTCTCTGCCGGTGCTAGAGGGTCAGCACGCAGACCGCGGCATCAGCGTAAGCAACGCGAGCAGCGGCTCCGTGGTATGGGGCGTTAACTGCTCGTCGCGAAAGGAATCTTCCTGAGCGGGGGTCCGCGATGGGCCTAAATTGCAGTTCGGCCGTATGCTGTCGACCGGCGAGGAGGTTCGGAAAATCGGCGCGCCCTCCTGCGTCCGTTGAAACGGCTGGCAGCGGGCGGCTCGGCCGAGCACTGGGAGGTGTTGCGTTGGTTCAGTCCTGGGAGTCGTAACGCACCAGAAGTTGAGTATTGATTGTTAACAGATTTTATGAAGTTTAATTGAATTCAGTTAACTTATTCTTGTTAATTATACCAGCCGTATATTTTGGGGGTTTCCCGCCATTCATTATCATCTGCCCACCCGCGGGAAGGTGGTAATATTAGAAAGGGTGATCCGTTTGTCCCCTTTTGAGGACGAAAAGGGGGGGGCGGGAGTCGGAGTAAATCTGTGGTTCGGATTGCTTCTTTCCCCTCCCAACTTACCTACGGGTTTATTCGACTGTTAGCCTCTGCCATGTCTGTGAAAGTCTAAGGCACCAATGGCTATACTGTTTAAAATGCAAGGCACTAAGACCTGATCCGTTCTCTCGCATGTCATAACTAGTATTACTAGACTCACGTGTAAAAGGTACTCTAAGAGAGAAGAAAAATTCCTTTTGCCTCGTGGTAAGAACTAATCAATTGCATATCGAATTCCTGCTCATCTGGAAGCTGTAACTTACGTAAATTTGTAACTTCCTGGCAGATTAAAACTGTGTGCCCGACCGAGACTCGAACTCGGGACCTTTGCCTTTCGCGGGCAAGTGATCTACCAACTGAGCTACCGAAGCACGACTCACGCCCGGTACCCACAGCTTTACCTCTGCCAGTATCTCGTCTCCTACCTTCCAAACTTTACAGAAGCTCTCCTGCGAACCTTGCAGAACTAGCACTCCTGAAAGAAAGGATATAGCGGAGACATGGCTTAGCCACAGCCTGGGGGATGTTTCCAGGTCCCGAGTTCGAGTCTCGGTCTGGCACACAGTTTTAATCTGCCAGGAAGTTTCATATCAGCGCACAATCCGCTGCAGAGTGAAAATCTCATTCTGGAAACATCCCCCAGGCTGTGGCTAAGCCATGTCTCCGCTATATCCTTTCTTTCAGGAGTGCTAGTTCTGCAAGGTTCGGAGGAGAGCTTCTGTAAAGTTTGGAAGGTAGAAGACGAGATACTGGCAGAGATAAAGCTGTGGGTACCGGGCGTGAGTCGTGCTTCGGTAGCTCAGTTGGTAGAGCACTTGCCCGCGAAAGGCAAAGGTCCCGAGTTCGAGTCTCGGTCGGGCACACAGTTTTAATCTGCCAGGAAGTTTCATATCAGCGCACACTCCGCTGCAGAGTGAAAATCTCATTCTGGATACGTAAATTTGTGTTTATGTATATTTGGCTATAATCAAGCAAGGTTGTTAATGTACACCGTAGTGGATTTTTTTAATATTGTTTCTAGTCTGCAAAAACTGTTGTGTGTTTTTCCAGTTCAATATCTTTTAAGGCTTTTACTCAACGTGCTTATGTGTTTTATACAGGTAGTTGATTATTAGTGTATTTTCTTGCCATACAAAAGTTTGCAATATCATTACGGGGAGAAATTGTTACCTTGAAAGGAGAATGTTGTAAAAGATCGCAAGTCCTACCTTGCGAGAGTCTGTGTTTGCCGTCAGTTAACTGGCAGAAATTTGTAAAATTTGCTTTTTATATATTTTGGAAATGTTAATGTTATTAACTGTGAGTGTCCCCCCCCCCCCCCGTGTGCATGACTCATGCGTTATGGTTTTTCTATTTTGAGAACTTTTGTAAACAGGATTGTCTTTATATGTTGCAGACTAGCTAGATTCTGCGCCATT
This sequence comes from Schistocerca cancellata, assembly GCF_023864275.1. Lineage (NCBI taxonomy): Eukaryota > Metazoa > Arthropoda > Insecta > Orthoptera > Acrididae > Schistocerca > Schistocerca cancellata. Next base: position 391,133,619 of record NC_064627.1, read on the forward strand.
TAATGAGCCTGAGTGAGGCTGTTGTGGGCGGCCATAGCTACGGCTGTTATAACCAAATGGGAAATTTGTCCGCCCAAAAGTGAAGTTATACAGGGTGTTACAAAAAGGTACGGCCAAACTTACAGGAAACATTCCTCACACACAAAGAAAGAAAGTATGTTATGTGGCCCATGTTGCCGGAAACGCTTACTTTCCATGTTAGAGCTCATTTTATTACTTCTCTTCAAATCACATTAATCATGGAATGGAAACACACAGCAACAGAACATACCAGTGTGACTTCAAACACTTTTTTACAGGAAATGCTCAAAATGTCCTCCGTTAGCGAGGATACATGCATCCACCCTCCGTCGCATGGAATCCCTGATGCGCTGATGCAGCCCTGGAGAATGGCGTTTTGTTTCACAGCTGTCCACAATACGACCACGAAGAGTCTCTACATTTGGTACCGGGGTTGCGTAGACAAGAGCTTTCAAATGCCCCCATAAATGAAAGTCAAGAGGGTTGAGGTCAGGAGAGCGTGGAGGCCATGGAATTGGCCCGCCTCTACCAATCCATCGGTCACCGAATCTGTTGTTGAGAAGCGTACGAACACTTCGACTGAAATGTGCAGGAGCTCCATCGTGCATGAACCACATGTTGTGTCGTACTTGTAAAGGCACATGTTCTAGCAGCACAGGTAGAGTATCCCGTATGAAATAATGATAACGTGCTCCATTGAGCGTAGATGGAAGAACATGGGGCCCAATCAAGACATCACCAACAATGCCTGCCCAAACGTTCACAGAAAATCTGTGTTAATGACGTGATTGCACAATTGCGTGCGGATTCTCGTCAGCCCACACATGTTGATTGTGGAAATTTACAATTTGATCACGTTGGAATGGAGCCTCATCCGTAAAGAGAACACTTGCACTGAAATGAAGATTGACACATTGTTGGATGAACCATTCGCAGAAGTGTTCCTCGTCCATTGCCTCGTCCATTGCAGGTGTCCTCGTCGTTCTAGGTCTTCCCCAGTCGCGAGTCATAGGCTGGAATGTTCCGTGCTCCCTAAGACGCCGATCAATTGCTTCGAACGTCTTTCCGTCGGGACACCTTCGTTCTGGAAATCTGTCTCGATACAAACGTACCGCGCCACGGCTATTTCCCCACGCTAATCCATACATCAAATGGGCACCTGCCAACTCCGCATTTGTAAACATTGCACTGAGTACAAAACCACGTTCGTGATGAACACTAACCTGTTGATGCTACTACTGATGTGCTTGATGTACTGATGTACTGTAGAGCAATGAGTCGCATGTCAACACAAGCACCGAAGTCAATAAAAAATGGTTCAAATGGCTCTGAGCACTATGGGACTTAACATCTGAGGTCATCAGTCCCCTAGAACTTAGAACTACTTAAACCTAACTAACCTAAGGACATCACACAACACCCAGTCTTCACGAGGCAGAGAAAATCCCTGACCCCGCCGGGAATCGAACCAGGGAACCGAAGTCAATATTACCTTCCTTCAACTGGGCCAACTGCCGGTGAATCGAGGAAGTACAGTACATACTGACGAAACTAAAATGAGCTCTAACATGGAAATTAAGCGTTTCCGGACACATGTCCACATATCTTTTCTTTATTTGTGTGTGAGGAATGTTTCCTGAAAGTTTGGCCGTATCTTTTTGTAACACCCTGTATATATTCAAATTGTATTCATTTATTAATGGAGTGAAATTCACCTGTAATTTAGCTGAGATTGAAATATTATACAGCGTCGCGTTGTATATGTTAAATTGCTTGCCTGTACTTGCCTTTTTCTGGCGTGAAATTTTTTATAATAATTTAATAACTTAAAGATCATTTATTATCGTAAATTGTGACTTATTCGTTAAAGGATTGTTGTTTTTTTAATATCGTTTAGTCTTGCACCAAATTTGAATAAAGATTGTTACGGAAAATTGTGTGTAAATTCACCAGTTATTCCTTGGCATCTACTTCCACTTTACATTTTGTGTATTAATTGTGATTAATAACCTTTGGAGAAACAGTAGTAATTTTACGGTTCAAGGAGATTGATCGCATGCGCGAACATAGCGACTGAAAGGAGGTAACGTCCCATGGGTATGCAACACAGAACGTACAGGTAATGCGATTGCGATCTTAACTGACCAAAGCTAACAGGAAAAGTTCTGTGGTCTATGCTGAGTTTCGATAGTCTGCAATGGGCTACGGTAGTTTTACAACACTAGTGTCAGTTGTTTTCATAGCGTAGATGATAGCGCACGAGACTTCTAGCCTTTGTCTCGAGTTCGTCCTATGTCCAATTTTTATATCGCTGTCTTGCTCGGGTTTAGGAAACCAAACGGAGTATACGTTTGGCGGCAGCGTCTCTGGGGGGGGGGGGGGGGGCGTTTGACTTCCGGCACGCCACGGCCTGATTGGATAACTTGAATGGTAATTAATTCGGACACGGCGCGCAACTTATCGAATTTGTTTGTTAACAATTTCTTTCTCAGCACAACATACCCAGCAACACTCTTGAAAATTTTTGAGGCTATTTCCGACCATCCTGTATATTCTGCATTTTTGTACAATCGGTAGAAGTGGTACACGAAGTGCTCTCCACCACACACAGTAAGATGGCTTGAGGAGTACAGATCTAGTGCACGAGGGGCTACTCCTTCAAAAACAGAAAAAATCGAAACTTGTATTGCACGCGTTTCTGCAGCAACTCAGTGAAAGTTCAGTGCCGCCTGTGTCGTCGACCTGGCTTGTTCTGCAGTGATTCATTCTGCTAGCCCTTTTTTGTTTTCTGTGATGGGAAGTTTAAGTGGACAACGTACACCAGTGAAATTTTGTTGTTTCCTCGGTAAAAATGCAGCTGAAATTGTTTTAATGTTGAAAACATCTTACCAAGATGACGATATGGGAAAAACTCAAGTGTACAAGTGGTTTGCTCGATCAAAAAAAGGAGACATTTCGATTGATGAGAAACCTCATTCTGGACGTCCACCAACTGCCGGAATTGACGAAAATGTACAAAAAATTTGAGGGCTTGTGCTCACAGACCGTCGACAGACGATTCATAGACTGTCAGAGATTAGTGGGTTATTCGGCGAATGTTAACGGAAGATTTGTGAATGAAAAAGATTGCTGCCAAGTTTGTCCGTCGGGTTCCGACAGACAATCATAAGGAAAGTCGAGTGGAAACATATTGTACTTTGAAACAACAGGTTGAAACTGATCAAGATTTTCTGTGAAAGGTCATTACTAGTGATGACTCATGGTGCTAAGATTACGACCAAGACACAAAGCAACGGTCAAGCCAAAGCAAGAAGTCATCGTCTCCCCGTCCAAAAAAAGTGTCGTCAAGCCAAGTGAAATCATCAGAACAATGCTGATTTTTTTTAATGCTAAGGACGTAGTTGATTCAGAGTTTGTTCATCCAGGTCAGGCCGTCAATAAAACCTTTTATTTGGAAGTTTTAAAATGCTTGCGCAACAGTGTTCGTGAAAAAAGACCCGATTTGTGGCAGACAGGAGACTGGTTCTTCCACCACAACAACGCACCTGCACCCACAGCCATCTATGTTACACAGTTTTCGGCTAAAAATGGCATGGTTCCGCTGCTCCAAGCATCTTACTCGCCTGACCTGGCTCCATGCAACTTTTTTGTATTTTCATGCATGGAAAGGGGCATGAAAGGCCACCGATTTGATGATATTGAAGGAATTAAGAGAAAAACGAGGGAGGAGCTGTCAGCAGTTTCTAAAAATTATTGCAAAAAATGTTTCGAACAGTTGAAGCTCCAATGGGACACATGTATTAGTTGTAACGGAGAGTATTTTGGAGGGAACAAGGTTGTTTTGTAAACAGTTTGACAATATACATCTTTTAAAAAATAGCTCCTTTTTTTGGGTACCCCCTCGTAGATGCAGAGTGACTGAGAGGCTGTCTCGGGCGCCTGTGCCGGACCTGCCGCGGCTCGGCCACTGCCAGTCGGCGGACGGCGCGTCCGCTAGGGGCTCGCTGGAGCCCCGCGTGGCACCGGTGGTCGCGAGGCGGCCAGCACAGCAGGGCAGTGCCGGCTGACAGATCGATAGCGGGCCCGCCCCACCGCACCGCGCTCCCGGCTGCCGCCACCCGGGTCCCGGGTCCCGGATCCAGCCCCAGCCTCCAGGTCCAGGGTCCTGGTCCCGCGACCCGCGTCCCTACTGCTCCAGCGCTCCAGCAGCGCGCCACTGCCGCCCGCCGGCCTTCGGGCCGTGCGCTGCGTGCACCGCCACCCCCTGCTCAAGTCAAGTCAGCTGGGCACTTGCGACAACAGCTAACGCCTTCCACGGCCCACAACGGACACAAGATGATTTATACAAGGGCTGTTCAAAAAAGTGACTTTTCAAATTGCGCGAGCAAAGTACATGCGTACTGAGTGCATCTACCAGCTGGACGATGTCACCGGTAATGCAGAATGGTGCTCGAGACCGCGCATCACTGGCTAACGACACCCGTCCTTCCCTGAAACACTTGTGCCACGCCTTGATCCTTGCAAGGGACATGCAGTGTTCGCCGTACACTTGCGACATTCGTCGATGAATGTCCGTTCCTCCTCCTCCATCCGCTGTCAGAAAACGAACACCACCTCTCTGCTCTTCTTTTGACGCCTCCATGTCACTGTTTGTAATGCGACTGGCAGCGTTGGACGATTGATGCATCCTGCTGCTAGCTCTGTATAGTCACGTGACGTGCACGCGTGCCATCTAGCGACGGGCTGTGAACTTCCACGCTCTGGTCGGAACCACACCTCGTTACTCACGCCACTATATTACCCTCCTGTCACCTTTTCGCGCAATTCCAGATTCCGGCTCGTTTCTCTATGAAAGCCTCTTATATTAGCCATTAGCAACAAGAGGGGGGGGGGGGGGAGTGACAGTGAAAGGAGACCCGTAGGAACGCTGTGGCTTTGACACAGGAGACAATGATAGAGAGACCCAAGAGATGATGATGAATCATTTGGGCCGAATGAGTGAATGAGAAACGGCTACTGGGAGTGGGTGGGTATGAGCCACTTACGGTGATGGACTAGTGGTTGTGAGTGAACTGCAATTACGGGAGCTAGTGGGAGTCTGAGGTGAATTGCGTGTTAAAAAAGCGCTAATATGTTCGGTTGCCAAAATTTTTTGGGAAAGTCTTAAAGGTGCAGAGGCAGGGAGAATGAGGCAACTAACTGGTAATCCACTTTTCAGTCTTAGTCTTTTAATTTAAATTCACAGGAACATATTCAAATTTTTTGTGCTGCGGTAGGAGCATTTTTCAGCTGGTATATGTATAGTGAGTGAAAAATGGTTCAAATGGCTCTGAGCACTATGCGGCTTAACTTCTGAGGTCATGAGTCGCCTAGAACTTAGAACTAATTAAACCTAACTAACCTAAGGACATCACACACATCCATGCCCGAGGCAGGATTCGAACCTGCGACCGTAGCGGTCACGCGGTTCCAGACTGTAGCGCCTAGAACCGCACGGCCACTCCGGCCGGCAGTACATTCGATTATCGATCTTTTTTTTTGGTACGTTGGTACACATGTCCCGTACAGATGTTCACAGCTTCAAGTGTACAGCATACTTCGTTTGTTTTTGACCGACAGACGTGTTTTAATGTGCTCGGTGATTTTCAATTGTTACAAAAAATGGAGCAAAGATTTTGCATAAAATTTTATGTGAAAAATGGAACCAAGTGCTCTAAAACACTTGAAAATGTTGACAGTGGCATACGCTGAGTCTGCCCTAATTTAAGAAAATGTTTACAAGTTGTACAAGCTCTTCCAAGATGGCCGAGAAGTTGCCAATGACGAACCTCGCCCTGGACGCTACAGCACACCAAAAACAGATGATAAGTCGAAACTGTGAAGGAAATTGTTTTGGAAAATCGTCGAATTACCGTAAGAGAAGTTCCTGAGGATGTTGGCATATCGGTCGCCTAGTGTCATGCAATTTTTTGGATGTTTTGGGCATGAGACGGTGTTGGAGAAGTTTGCACCAAAACTTCTCAATTCTGATCAGAAGAACCGTCGCACGAGCATCGCTCAGTAGCTCTTGAATAACGCCGATGATTGTCCTCATTTGCTGAAGAGGTCATAACTGGTGACGAAAAATGAGTTTACGGTTATGACGTCGAAACCAAAGCTCAGTCATCTCAGTGGAAGCATCCCGTAGATCCAAGACCGAAAAAAGCACGCCAAATTCGATCAAATGTCAAAGTTTAACTCACCGTTTCTTTTTCAATTACCGTGGCGTGGTGCGTCATGAATTTTTGCCTCAAAGTCGTACGGTCAATAAGGAATATTACTTTGACGTTATGTGCCGTTTGCGAGAAGCAATACGCAAAAATGTCTAGAATTGTAGAAAAACAATTCATGGCTTTTGTATCACGACAAAGCACCTACTCATTCATCATTGCTTGTGAGAGATTTTTTGGCCAAATACAGCACGACATTCATGCCTCAGCCACCATACTCACCGAATTTGGTCCCCTGCGACTTTTTCCTGTTCACAAAACCGAAGAGACCTATGAAACGACGAAGATTTTCAACGATTGAGGAAATAAAAACTGCATCGCTGAAAGTGGTCAAGGCTGTACCAAAAAGTGCTTATAAGAAGTGCTTCGAGGATTGGAAGAAACTTTGGCACAAGTGTATTGTATCTGAGGGGGATTACTTTGAAGGGGACAACATGAATATTGTTGAAGAAATAAATATTTTTTTCTTGAAAATACAAAGTCACCCTACTTTTTGAACACATCTCGTATGATTAAAGAGAAATACTGAAGTATAAGTGTTTTGAAATAATTCAATTGCTACAAATGAAAACAGTCCCAGAGTGGAACTCGAACACAGATTTCCCGCCTTACGCGAGCGGTCGCCTTAATCGCTTTGTGGCCGGCCGAAGTGGCCGTGCGGTTCTAGGCGCTGCAGTCTGGAACCGCGAGACCGCTACGGTTGCAGGTTCAAATCCTGCCCCGGGCATGGATGTGTGTGATGTCCTTAGGTTAGTTAGGTTTAACTAGTTCTAAGTTCTAGGGGACTAATAACCTCAGAAGTTAAGTCCCATAGTGCTCAGAGCCATTTGAACCACTTAATCGCTTTGTCTGTTCCAACACGCTTCCAGTCTAATCTAAATACCCAACTTGTCGCACACTTCTTCCGCAGCTGCCCTCTGTCCATTTTTCACGCTGCTCGCAGGCGGTCGCACCTAGGGTGCATCCACTCTGAAGATTTCATGTAAGGCCGTCAAGGCGGGCAGGTCCGAAAGAACAGACACTACACACGAAGTAGTAACAAAATTTAAATTGGCACCTGAGGTTTAGGGTTGGACGTAGCGACTTCGTGGCAAAAAATATTGTTTGCAGACACCCACCGGCTCCGTGGCGATAGAAAATCATTTAAGGCGTACGTGACGAATAGTACTACCGCCATTATAACGAAATACATGTCAATATGTATTCTTTGGGAATAACAACGAACAAACTTCCTCACCTTATTATGCATTCTTCAGTTTACCCTGTGGTTTTAGTTCGTAAATATTCATCCCAATGATCAGGAGAAAAAATAGAATTATTCATTTGATTACCTGATATATATATATATCCCAGGAGGAAACGTCAGTATTTAGGGATATGACAGCAACGATCATCAGAAACAAAAAAGAAATCCAGTAAACATGAGCTCCAAAATGCATACCTTAAGACCTACGAACACGTGTTCAGTAGAAGAGATAGTTTTAGCGAAGTTGAAGAATTCTTCATACGTATGCATTTTTGAATCCATGTTTCCTAGACTTTTTTGATTGGAATTGTAGTTTCTATCAAATTCCTGAATACTGGCCTTTCCTCTCGGAAAACTCTGTGTTTACCAGTGTCACTTAAAAGGTTAAAGTCGACATCTCCTCCAGAAATCAACTAAGAAACCTGAAATTCACGAATGGTACAGATATAGTGTCTCTAAGTACGTCAAAAATTTGTTTCTTTAATTAGGGTCAGGATTACGTTACTTTATTCGTGAAATGCGTGAAATCTTCCCATCCTTGTAACAGCTTCAGATCCATCGCGCCATACCTCTGAAACTATTGAGCTTACTGAAACACATTTTTTTCTTTGTTTGCTAAAATACTGAGATTGGCCTCGGAGTTTTTCAAAGTTCCACATCGGATTGCGTTTGATATATGAAGAGCGAAAGTGTCAAACGTTGTAGCTACCATTTTTTCATAAAAGACGTTTCCAATGCTGTTGTGTTCTCATTACTCAGTTGCATGTTCTCAGGCTTGTTCCAGATCCCAAACCATGATGGAAAATGTTCCAGACATTTATTACTAGATGCCGCATGTTCTTTGCGTGAAACAGTATTTCCCTCTGCAGTGTCGTGTGTCAAGGAGTCCTACATTTACTTGCGGCAGTGTTTGCGTGGTAAGCAGAGAGCACTTAAACTTTATTCTTTATCAGTAAAGTATGTTTCTAATGTTAGGAAATAATCTGGCTTTCAACAATAGTAAAAAAGAGATGGAGATGTGAACAGGCAACATAACGTGTGTGTATAAAGTGTTATGAATAGCCATTTCTTCCCCAGCATCTAATCCCAAGAATGAAATTCTGTAAGAAACAGAATTCAGCAGTGAAAGATTCTTTTTTTTAATTTAACTTATTCTCTTCTACAATATTTACAACATAGGGGAAACTGCTTTTGCAGACTGAGATCCGCCTAATTCTGGGGTATCAGAATAAATTTCCAGTTTTTTTGGACGCAAATAATTTATGTACAAAAGGAATTACTTCGTTTTTTGATTCTTCTGACAAGTTTAAAACTTGACACAGAACGTTTGTTTCCATTTATAAGCTTCGGAGAAAGGCAATTTTTTGAAGTTTTGCCCAGACGTAACTCTTAGCAAGTATGAAGTTGAAATTCCTATCTTCCAAATAATAATGTAGATATTTTGTAATTCACAAATGGTATAGGTATTTTTACCGTCTCTCCTATGCCACACGTCCGCCTCCTTTCAAGACAGACCACAAGGTATATGAAACTAAAAGTTACATAATCTGCTACTGCCAACAACTCACTGACAACTCTCAGGCCCAATGCTTTGCTTGGCGTAACTGCAAAGGGAAACGAAATTGCAGGTCCTCATTGGTGTATCGATGGTGCGAGTAGTCTATCCCATTTGCCGTCAAGTTTCAACTGTTTTAAATCGGACTAAACTGCCGATGGCGTAACAGGGAAACGGCAGCCGGGGAGTGAGAGTCGTTTTCGTGATGATGGAGATACTTGATGGCTAAAAAAAAAAGGAAAATGGTAGGGTGAAGTAGGAGAGGAGGAAGAAGAACGGAAAGGAGGGCTCTAAACTGGGAAAGGGACGGAAATGTGTTAAAAGAAATCTTAAAAGATTTTCATAAATGAGTTCCATAAGACCTACCTGCTACTAGCAGGAGCTAACGCAATAAGATTATAAAGAGTATATTTTGCGGTTGTTATTTTGTTTATTACGCCGTTATATTGTTCAAAAAAAGGTTGAAATGGCTCTGAGTACTATGGGACTTAACATCTGAGGTCATCAGTCCTCTAGAACTTAGGACTACTGAAACCGAACTAACCTAAGGAGATCACACACATCCATGCCGAAGGCAGGATTCGAACCTGCGACCCTAGCGGTCGCGCGGTTCTAGACTGAAACGCCTAGAACCTCTCGGTCACACCGGCCGGCCGTTACATTTTGCGGCAATAGAGCAACGAAGAAGGAATCGCGCTAATGTTGCAAGCAATGAGACTTCTAACTGTGTACTTTTCCACGTCTTTGAATTGTTTCATACAAAACAAGCATCAAGCATCATGGAGGGGTCAAATGTGGTAATGACCAGTTCCAATTTCTGTCATAAACGGTCAAAGAACGTTGCCAGTGACGTCGACCGTTTTAGGCCCTGTCCTGTCATGTAACAGTCATACTCAGCGGGAGGCAAATTAGTCTGTTGATGGAGCAGGTTCGAGTCCTCCCTCGGGCATGAGTGTGTTTGTCCTTAGGATAATTTAGGTTACGTATGGTTCAAATGGCTCTGAGCACTACGGGACTTAACTTCTGAGGTCATCAGTCCCCTAGAACTTAGAACTACTTAAACCTAACTAACCTAAGGACATCACACACATCAATGCCCGAGCCAGGATTCGAATCTGCGACCGTAGCAGTCGCACTGTTCCAGACTGTAGCGCCTAGAACCGCTCGGTCACCCCGTCCGGCTTAGGTTAAGTAGTGTGCAAGCTTAGGGACTGATGACCTTAGCAGTTAAGTCCCATAAGATTTCACACACATTTGAACATTTTTGATGGAGCAGGTCAGTTTGCATTCACCTAGAAAGCCTACTAGGCATTTCGCGAAGCCAGCACAAGGATACCGATCTGCTGCAAGAGCACATCTGCCAAACTTCTTAGTAATTATAATTAACAACAATAACGCTGCAGATGTACCCCCCTTCATTTCTCATAAACGTCGACAATCTCTCGCGAAGCCAACAGTCCCGCAAGAGAAGAAAGGAGCGCAAGACAGACCAGCTTACAGATAAAGGATGTGCTGGATTGTCGATCAAGTCCGCTGACGTCAGTTAGTTGTACGACCTTCTAGCGTATTCTAAGCTCAAATACTACGACGATGCAGTAGTAGCAGAGGCTCGTCTCATAGTAGGCTGAGCTTGTAATGGAACAGGTCAGGGGCACATTTTCGCTATGTATTGTGTATCTCGATACACTCCAATAAATAAATTACTTGACACATGGGCTTTCTTCAGAATTCATAAAAAAGAATTTTTGTTTTTAGTTATAATTAAGTAAACGGCAGAGTATTATTTTACGTACGTACAAATATAAAAAAAGGTGTAATGAGGAATTATTTCAAATTTTGAAAAGGCTCTCGAAATTATTATTATTTATATAATTTTTCTGATAACCTGAAAACATCTGTAAAGTAAATTATTAAGCTCAGAGGACTTTGTCTAGATCGACGTCCTGTAATATCACTGTACTGCGAGACAGCGTCTTTGGTCATCTTCGTCTAACTTTCGGCGCATGTTAAAGACGTTCTGTCGGACAAGAAATGTATTATATTACCAGTCGTGTTTTGTGACGTGTTGCGGTGTGACATGCTGACAAGGGAAAGTCCCCATCGCGCCCGCCCTCACTTTTAGTGGTAAGATGGCCCATTGGATAGCTCACTGAACGCAGATCGCGCATGAAAATAGGAAGAAAGTGTACTGAACTGCTAAAAAAAAGCAAAATACAAACAGTGAATGGTCCAAGGACAAGAAGTGGCATGAAGAGCAGCGTGAAACAGCAACGGCATCCTGGGTAAGCGGTCATTCTGTTCGCCTACGAAGCGGACGAGCCGTGTTCAAAACTATCTCGAGCAATACTTTTTTTTTTTTTAGCATAATATCATGAACTGTCCGTCCGGTTACTGAAATGTTTGTTCTCTTTCTGTAGTCTTGATAGTTGTCGTACTATACATTGGTTGTAGAATATTAGTCATGCGGTAAGAATACGTTACCGCCGTAAGTAAATGTGATGAGTAGAGAGCGTAGACGAGATACAACACAGATGTCTCACAGAAATGAAAACATCAAATAAACGTGTGTGAACTACGTTATAACAAAGGAATTCAAGAGTCAACACTTCCAAAACAGAACCCAGATTCAGAAACGTTAAAAACTTATGTTTCGACAGAGCACAGAGAAATTGTGTGGTAGTGAAACTGTTGCGTTCATTTGTTGCAGCTTATGTAACGAACTGTTATGTTTTCACCATTTCCTTGCGAGTGATCACATTCACATGAACACACAATATACCGGACAAGGAGGCAAATCTTACTTACCAGCCGTACATATTAGCTGCGTGGATAAGAGATTCCTATCATATGACGTTCGTACCGTCACTAGTGCCGTGTACGACACACCAGACATGTTTTCCGGTGGAGGATTCGGCTGACTTATCGCCTCGACATCAAGCGTTTGCAATTCCCATTCGAAAGCCACTTTCTTTCGGCTGCTAATAGAGTAGTTGTGCAGAACTAGCTGTCATTATAGATCCCCACCTTACAGCTCGCTGTTACAAACCGTCGTTACACCACGATTTTTCACTATAAGGAATAGACACGTTAATCACCTGTCGGACAGTTCATAATATTGTGGGAAAAAAAAATTTGGCACGATGGAGCTCTGAACACGGGCTCGTGCGCTTTGTAGTCCAACACCGTCACCGCTTTCCCATGACGCCATGGCTCTGCGTTTGTGCTCGATCTCGTACTTCTTGAGCCTGGACCGTTCACTGTTTCAATTCTGCCTTTTTCTCACAGTTCAGTTCACCTTGTCCCTGTTCCCTGTTTTCATGCTTCATCTGTGTTCAGTTTTTGACGGGCAGCCCACAGGGCCCTCTTACCATTAAGTCTCAGGGGAGGGGGGGGGGGGGGTGCGATGGGGAATTTCGTTTGTGAGATTAACTGGCTGAAGCAATAAACTATGAAGATGAAAAACATACACAACGTTTTATTATATAACTTAATGCATAACATGGAAAAAAAACTTGATTTCTCCTTTTGAAGTAGGAACTTACCCAATTAGACACTGAGCAGCCAAACGAAAGAAACTGCGAGAGCATTGCTCAGAGGAAACAAGATAAGTAACTTAGTTTTCACACAGTATTCTGTTTGCAACAGTATTATCATTCGTCTCTCCGGTTATGCTCTGTCATATGTAGTATACAGTAAAGCACGGCGTTGATTCTCTACTAACGACTTCAGTCATTTGACTTACGTAATTTGCGAAACGAATAGAGGTTGTCAGAAGATGAAGATAGGTCCTATGCTACAAGATATCAAAATGCGGTGGACACTAAATCGCATTCTCGACTAATAATTGACGCACGATGATACCCAATGTCTCCCCAGACACACGATTAAGCTAGATGAATTTTCGACTAATAGAGCCCAACACTCCCTACCGGAAGGCAAATGTCCTAGAGAAACGACCCTAGCAACGGCTCCAAAAGAAGTGTAATATGAGTCTCCTGCGCTCAATACCCACAAAAGATTTATCAGATAGGGTCTTGAGTACTATATAACCGTTTGCTGTCGCTATTGTAGTCTGCACCGAAGAAGTTAGAGAACCGAAATCCGATAAATACTGCGATAACCCTACCATTTTCTCGCGTAGTGATCGTGAGAATAACGTAAGAGAAAACATAACGCATAAAAACTTATTTTTTTACATGCTGAACTCGCGAATGAAATAAGTTGCTAATAACAGTACGACGTGCGCTCCCTCTACACATTGTATAGTGGTATGCGGAGAATACATAATGGACCCGAACGCCACGGACAAAATTTCGAAGCTTGTTCAGTGATATTTTCTGATTATGTTTGTTTAAGTGACGCGTGGACCACGACGCATCGTTACTGAGTAATAAAGTAATTATGATATATTTGGACTGTTACCTCAGTTACCTTCGTTTCTGTGAAAAAAATCTTACTACAGTGAGAAAGCCTTTGACGTGCAATCATCAAATAGTACGACACAAAACAGAGAGTAATGCATCAGCTCATAGACGCGTTCGAAAGTACTGCTATGTGACTGCCATCGCTGTGGGAGAAGCGTCTTTGCACCGCTGTTCCATTTTATTTGGTGGAATTCCCTCAGTAATTAATATTAGATTGTATCTGTAGGTCTACATTGAGTTTCAGTGTGTTTTTCGGCCCGTAAAATCAAATAAAAATTGCATTCTGTGGACCCATACACAAGCAGAGTATCGCCCAACTCTTCACCGCGAAACCTACAGATACTGCTGGGTACTACTGCTAACGTACAGCTAACGCTGTCGCCAAAAGTAACCCGAAACAAAATCGAGCAATACCGAAGTCAAGGTTGAGGGCGAATAATAAAGTGGGTACTACTGCCGTCAGTAGCGAGTGTCGTGAGTGAATGGAGCAAGTATGTTTCCAAAGCAAGCTCAACTGCATACATCCTCGACATCTGCACTATTTTGCACTTATTTTCTGTGCTATTGGAAAATCTGGAAATTTGTGGTGAGTTCTCTGGGACCAAGTTGCTGAGATCATCGGTCCCTAAGCTCACACACTACTTAATCTAACTTGCGCTACTGGCTACAAATACACCCGTGCTTGAGGCTGGACTCGAACCTCCGAGGAGGGGAGCCGCGCGAACCGTGCCAGGGCTTATCAGAACGCGCGGCTACCCCGCGCGGGTATTTTCCAGAGACAACTGAGGTATTCCACCACCGGATACCAAGGGTCTCTTGTACTAAAAATTCAAAAAAATATCTCTGATTAACCTCATATAAATCTTCTTACATACTCCACTAGCCACCGTACGGTGCATGGCGGATGGTATGTCCTACCAATACTACTCATTTCCTTACCTGTTCCACTTGCAAGTAGTGCGAGGGAAAAACGACTGTCTATGCCACTGTAAAAGCCCCAAATTTCTCTTATCTTAGTAGTCCTCCACAAAATGTAAGGTGGTCGCAGTAGAATCGTACCACACTCAGCTTCAAATGCCTGTTCTCTATTTCTGTCGATAGTGTTCCTCGAAAACAACGGCCGGCCGAAATGGCCGTGCGGTTAAAGGCGCTGCAGTCTGGAACCGCAAGACCGCTACGGTCGCATGTTCGAATCCTGCCTCGGGCATGGATGTTTGTGATGTTCTTAGGTTAGTTAGGTTTAACTAGTTCTAAGTTCTAGGGGACTAATGACTTCAGCGGTTGAGTCCCATAGTGCTCTCTAGGGGACTAATGACTTCAGCAGTTGAGTCCCATAGTGCTCAGAGCCATTTGAACCATTTTTTTGAAAACAACGTCTCTTCCCCCCCCCCTCCCCCCCCCCCTCAGGGATTCTCATTTGAGATCCAGAAGCATCTCCTAACATTTACGTGTTGTTCAGACTTACCGGCAATAAATCTAACAGCACGCCTCTGCATTGCTTCGATATCTTCTTTTAATACGACCTGATACAAATCCCTAACATTTGAGCAGTGCTCAACAATGGTTCGCCCTCATATTCTTTATGCGGTCTCCTTTACAGATTAACCACATTTTTCTAAAAATTCTCCCAATAAACCGAAGTCTACCATTTGCCTTCCCTACTACCGATCTTAAGTGCTCGTTGCATTTCATAGCGCACTGAAACGTTTCGCGCAGATATTTAAGCGACGTGATTGTGTCAAGCAGGATTGTTTTTCCACTCATTTGCATTAACTTATATTTTCTACATTTAGAGCTAGCTGCCATTCATCACACTGACTATAAATTTTGTCTAAGTTATCTTGTATCCTGCCATAGTCACTCAACATCTACACCTTCCTGTACACCACACCTTCGTCAGCAAACAGCCACAGACTTGTGCTCGCTATCCCCGTCAGACCATTCATGTATATAGAGAACGATGTGGACAAAAGTCAACTGAAACACTGATTCTAAGCAGTAAATTGTAAAATTAATCAGATTGAATCTACACTGCTATAGTTGGCGTGACTGCTAAGAGTATGACAAAGAGTATTAAAACATTTTTTTAAGAAGTACCGGCAGATACATTAAACAAGAGTCAAAATATATGCAAGAATATGTCCGTAATAACCCAATTTAAACACTTACTAATCCAGTTCTTAATCCATATTATTGAGTAAATTGTCAAACTCTTCCTTTTTCGACGTTTTACTACACTGCAACAATAAATTATCGGATTCCTGGAAGCAAGCGGCGAGTAAGTTTTTATATAAAAAATCTGTATGTAGATATCATACAGTTTTTCCGCTTGGGAAGTATGTTATTGATCCAACTATCAAAACTGGAAATATGTTTCTTCATTTAGTCTCTAGTTGCATCGTCATTTTTCCTTTGTGAAGAATTGAAACCAAATTTTAAATGTTGCTATCTCGTGAAGGTCACAATATAACAATAAATTATAAGAAGACGAGAAAACTGTTGTTGTTATATTGTGACATTCTACATGAAGTGGGCCAACTCCAATTTGAATGAAAGTATGTGTGGACGTTTCCTGGAAAATGAAACTAAGCGGTTCAAAATTTGATGTCAAAATAAAAAGTTTCTATCATTCACAGTTTTTGTGTTAAAAGTTGGATAAACTGTCACGACAATTTTTCAGTCATTTTTTGAATGCAATAGTTTTCTGACACAGTACCTCCGATATTTAGTCGAGCTCACTCTGTACATTCAGATGTATTATGTTATGGGAGTATAGCGAAGGGTTCAGTGTGTTGCCTCGAAAAATGTTGAGCAATTGTGCGATATGACCGCCTCGATCACGGGACTCAGATTTCATCTCTATATGTCGGTAAATAATATACTCCAACAGCTAATGCTGTCCTGGTCGATTGTGCGCCCGCAAACGACCGTCACAGGTACCATCGTAAGATCAGCTCTCGTCACCGAACACAATTTCATGCATATCTTCATATTGTCACAGCACAAAGAGTGATTCATTAAATCTCTGGTGTGCAGCCGCATAAATTCGACTTCTTCTTCTAATACTTCGGCTGAATACCGTCGAGCCATCTTCAGAGTGAGCCGAAGTGCCTGACGTTCCAGTTTTTTTTTGTTTTCTTTATTGTATTTCGATTCCCACCCCCACCCCCCAATCCCCACTCCCCGCCAGAAAAAGTTAAAAAAAGTAATGAGGAGACAACAACAAAAAGAAGCGATAAAACGGTGACTGTTTAAAACTGGTACATGGCGAAAAAGTTGTGAAGAAAACATAAAATAAACAAAGAGGTCAGTGATACTGATTTAAAACACTTAGGAAATAGACAGGTGCAATTAAAAAAAACACGCCGACACTCTGTTCGCAGCACTTTAAAAAGGGGATGCACAACAGTGAATACTCACGGAAAACACTGCGTTAGAGAGTACGGAGGCATATCGGTATGGTGGGAGGGGGTGAGGGGTGGGCGGAGGGCGCTCCAGCATGTGCTCCGTCCTTTTAAACCCACGGACCGCACCACTGCGCATGCAGCCACAGATACACAAGGCGCCAGAGACTTTGATCGGCGGCAAAGAGGTATGACATATGCTTGGAATTAGATCTATGGCTGCGCAGTCGATCCTAATGGTGATATCGATGTATCACTGCGAGCGGCACCGTCGCGACGTCTTTGTGATTTTATTACAGAAATAGCCGGATTCCATGCTTTGTCCAAACTGAAACCGCTACATCTATTAATTAAATTCGTCGCCAACCGAATTTCAATTGCTTCCTTCACTACAGAGCCCAAGAAAGATGAAGTCGAGGCTAAAATTTCGACGTTATCGTACACTATAGAGTGCCCACTGACAATGCAATGCTCTGCCACCGCAGATTTATTAGGCTGAGAGAGCCGGGTGTACCTGCGGTGCTCTGTGCATCTCTCTTGGATAGTAAGTGTCGTCTGTCCGATGTATGAACAGCCGCGTTCACAGGCGATCTTGTAAACCCCAAGCTTCCGAAGCACCGAATCATCTTTAACGGAACCCAGGAGTGCTGCTGCCTTTGGTGGAGGGCAAAAAATCACTTTCACTTTGTATTTCTACGTGAATATTGAAAGACACTGATTCAAGGTCCAAGTTCCAAAGAAGAGCGTCAAGATTTGTGAATGGTACATTTAGTCATCGCGAGAGCGTTACAAATCTCATTGAAAGTTAGAAGTGGGACACACTTGCAGATAGACGGCGCGCTAAACGGAAGGGGCTGAATATGACTTTGGCGCGAATTGTGCCCTCCGCCACCCACCGCTTGGTGGCTAGCGGAGTATGTATGTAGATGCATATGGAAACGAAGCAATCGAAATGAGGTAACGTCCAATCGTTATGCGATACTCCTAACATACACTTAACATGTTTACGATCTTAACCGACCAAAGGTACCAGCAGAAGTACCTTAGCTTATTCTCACTGATGATTGTTAACAGTAGCCATGTTAGTTTTACAGCTCTACGAATCATTTACTACCGTTATTTGTTTATTCTAGTGTCTTTGGATGTGTCACATCGCAGGTTCTGTAATGAAGAAAAACTCGACATTATTTGAGTTTATTATGAAAGTGGTAGGAAAGCCAAAGAACCAACAAATTATAGGGGAAAAGATGCGAGGTAGCTACTTTTATCGCGAAAAATTATTAAAATTACTTCATTTGTGTACCCGTAGTTGATGCTTAATTATGAAGAGTATTTCAAATCCTCCTTTCCAACTATTAAAAAATGTGTGTTTACGTAGCAAACGCAGGTACTGGCTGCCGTAGACACGGATAAAACAGCTACAGGTCGCACACAATATGATTTGCTATAACCGGTTTCGCTCGTCATAAATTACAACATGCTAACAATCAATCAGTGCCCTGGTGGCAACACGTCAGGAGCTAAAAGCACCACTCGGTGCCACAGCCAAATACGTAGAGGCAAAAGAAGGGAGGAAGATCAGAGTTTACCACCCCGTCGACTACGAGGTCATTAGAGACGGAGCACAACTTCAGATTAGGAAAGATGAGTAAGGAAATCAGTCAAGCCCTTTCAAAGGAACCATGCGTGTGGAGTGATTTAGGGAAATTACGGAAAACCCAAATCCGTCCGTATCTTTCAGTAACCATACATTCAAATCCATGACCGATTGATGAGTAGGATGTTACACCCCAGTATTTTTATATTCCATCGCGCCTTTCTTCTCTGGACGCATACTTCATACACAGCATGGACCACGTAACTCGGACACATGGAATATTTCGTAAGAGGCGCTAGACATCGAAACAAAGTTTCCAGTAATGACAGTGCGCAAAGAGGCAAGTCAATTTCTGTTTCTATTAGACCCGTCTTCTTTACCCACGGAGATACTGAAACAAATGTTTTAATACATTATTTTTTAACGGCGCTATAAAACTCTTGGAAAGAGAAAGTAAGAAATATGACGTTTGTTAAGGTTTGCAGTGAAATTTATCCATAATAGCTAGGTAATATACAGAAACAGGTACAGGCATGCGTATTCAAATACAGACGTATGTAAACAGGCAGAATACGGCGCTGCGGTCGGTAACAATGACAGGTTATCAAGATTTAACTGAGTGGGAAAGTGGTGTTATAGTCGGCGCACGAGCGATGGGAAACAGCTTCTCCGAGATAGCGATGAATTGGGGATTTTCCCGTACGACCATTTCACGAGTGTACCGTGAATATCATGAATCCGGTAAAACATGAAATCTCCGACATCGCTGCGGCCGGAAAACACACTCAAGAACAGAACCAACGACGACTGAAGAGAATCATTCAATATGACAGGAGTGCAACCTTCCGCAAATTGCTGCAGATTTCAGTGCAGGATCGTCAACAACTGACAGCGTGCGAATCATTCAAAGAAACATCATCGATGGGATTTCAGAGCCAAAGACCCTCTCGTGTGCCCTTGACGACTGCACGATACAAAGCTTTACGCCTCGCCTGGGCCCATCAACAACGACATTGTACTGTTGATGTCTGGAAACATGCTGCCTGGTTGGCGGAGTCTCGTTCCGAATTGTATCGACTTGGACGTGTATGGGTATGGAGACAACCTCATGAATCCATGGACGCTCCATGTCCGCAAGCGACTGTTCAAGTTGGTGGGGGCTCTGCGATGCTGTGGGGCGTGTGCAGTTGGAATGATTTGGGACCCTGCTATTCTGACACGTGACACGTACGTAAGCATCCTTTCTGATCGCCTGCATCCATTCACGTCCATTCTGCATTGCGACGGACTTTGGCAATTTCGGCAGGACAATGAGGCACCGCACACGTCTAGAATTGCTACAGAGTGGCTCCAGGAACACTCTTCTACTCTTCTGAGTTTAAACAATTCCGCTGGCCTCCAAACTCCCCAGACATCAACATTATTGAGCATATCTGGGATGTCTTGCAATGTGCTGTTCAGAAGAGATCTCCACCCCACTCGTACTCTTACAGATTTATTGCCAACCCTGCAGGATTCATGGTGACAATTCCCTCCAGCACTACTTCAGATATTAGTCGAGTCTATGAGTCTATGCTACGTATTGTTGCTGCACATCCGCGTGCTCGCGGGGACCCTATACGATATTAACCAGTTGTACCAGTTTCTTTGGTTCTTCAGTGCAAATTATTTAAATTCGTGTTTGAAACCAATAAAAATTGCTGGATTATTTTACCGTACATGTTTGGTTTTATTCAGTTGAAACATTGTCAGAAGTACAATTTTCGTTTGATTACCTCTTTGATCTGGAAATTTCGTTTGCAAGCTGATTTTCAGCACTACACATTTTTTTTGCGTAAACCACAACAAAATAATGCAGCAGTAATGTTTGTTTGCGTGTCCTGGCTAAAATGGCACGTCTAGCCAGGAGAATGAGATTCCGCAACTAAATATATCGGCCACACGGGAAGACCGTTGCATGTACGCTGTAAAGCGTAACCCAAGACCTAACCGTATGACATTAGGTGAGCATTAAAACGCAACAAACAGACTACATGAGAGACTCTCGGTACTATGGCCGTCATTTATACGGCGTAAAACGGTGCGTAGTTAAATGTGCTTGAACAGTGGTTCCCAGCCTTTCTGATACCGTTACCCGCGAGCAGAATCAGATATTACCTGCTACCTCCTCCCACTGCTGTCCCCGTACTAGAACTAACAACAAAGTTAATGATTAAGTGAACTTTAGAATCTTCCTTGGACACTTTTATTTCTTCAATGACGAAAGATAAATGATATTTACCATTTGTGGGTGTTTTTATTAAACCGAGAACTAAAGAGACAAAGAGAAAAAGACAATTTGATACTGATTATTTCTAACAAGCTTTGCTATATTTGGTTTGTTCTCCGTCAGCGTGCATCGTAAGCAGTGCTGCAAGTCTATTCAGTTCGTTGTTTTTGTTATTGTTCCTATCGTAGTCAATGATCTGCTTTCACATCTATGTCTTGAATGCCACGTTTCTTTTTCATGTGCTGTGTTCGAGTGGTGTGCGTGTGCTAGAATGAAGGATGTAGCAATTCCCAGTACATTGTGAGTACTATCTACAAATCCTCCTCAGAATGAGTACTATCCGGCCACAGCGAGGGTAGACACTTGATACAAAACATGGTTCCTCCACGCCACTGCTGTCCGTAGTGACTTCAACTGCACCCTGCAACCACATATAAAATCAATCAAGTTAAAATGCGTGCACTATACCTATTGCTTGAAAATCACTTGACTGCTGGACTCCTTAAATCAGAATTGGCAGAAATTGGGACATTTCAGGCTGCTAATACTTCTACCCACTGCCACTAACAGTAATAATAATAATAATAATAATAATAATAATAATAATAATAATGTAACATTGTTTGCAACAGTATGGTAGATAGTAGGCAGTCCTGGTTGTGTTGCACCGTCAGTTACTTCGTTTATCTATTTCAGCGTGAGTAATGAAACCATGTCGGATCCAATGCAGGAACTGACTGAAACTTACAGAAGAAATTTTTATGAGATATTTAGCATTTGTTATATGTCTCACATCATTGTCAACGATGCACGATACGAAGCACAAAGTACCTGGGTAACGAGTGAGTATCTGAAGATGATGTTATTCATATATCCGTTTCACCAACTGCAACCTCCACCGGCTCGTGTCGCGCAGTAATGGTAATATTTAGAAAGAAAAGTAATTTTTGCTGTTACAAAATCAACATTAAAATCTTACAATATTTATGATAATAAACAATGACTATTTTAAAAATAGTTTCATGACTGAGACACAATCGAAGCGCTTTGGTTTTACCCCTCAAAAGATTCATTTTACTCTTAAGGTGTTATTTCCCGCAGGTTGAGAATCACTGTGCTAGAAGAACTGAACATATTATCGGACAAGAAAAGAAATCCAATTTATTTGACGGATTTTTCGTTTTTTTTCGATGATGTTTTGTAGCTCGTGCTAGTCTTTGATTTGTTCATGTCGAACAACTGTTACGTCCTCTCTAAGATATAACAATTTTTGGATCAAAAACCCAATTAGTGAGCTAACACGAAACATTATACACTATGTGATCAAAAGTATCCGGACACCTGGCTGAGAATGACTTAAAAGTTCGTGGCGCCCTCCATCGGCAATGCTGGAATTCAGCATGGCTTGATGACAGCTTCCACTCTCGCAGGCATACTTTCTGCCACGAAGTCGGCGTTCCAGAACATCCCAAAGGTGCTCTGTAGGATTCAGGTCAGGATTCTGTACAGGCCAGTCCATTACAGGGATGTTATTGTCGTGTAATCACTCCGCCACAGGCCGCGCATGCTCGATCGTGTTGAAAGATGCAAACGCCATCCCCGAAATGGCTCTTCAGCAGTGGGAAGTAAGAAGGTGCTTAAAACATCAATGCAGGCCTGTGCTGTGATAGTGCCACGCAAAACAAGGGGTGCAAGCGCCCTCCATGAAAAACACAACCACACCATAACACCACCACCTCCGAATTTTGCTGTTGGCACTACACACGCTGGCAGATGACATTCACCGGACATTCGCCATACCTACAGCCTGCCATCCGATCGCTACATTGTGTACCGCGATACGTCACTCCACACAACGTTCTTCCACTGTTCAATCGTCCAATGTTTACGCTCCTTACACCAAGCGAGGCATCGTTTGGCATTTACCGGCGTAATGTGTGGCTTATGAGCAGCCACTCGACCATGAAATCTAAGTTTTATCACCTCCCGCCTAACTGTTATAGTACTTGCAGTGGATCCTGATGCAGTTTGTAATTCCTGTGTGATTGTCTGGATAGATGTCTGCCTATTACAAATTACGACCCTGTTTCACTGTCGGCGGTCTCTGTCAGCCAACAGACGAGGTCGGCCTGTGCGAATTTGTGTTGTACGTGTCCCTTCACGTTTGCACTTCTCTATCACATCGGCCCCCCCATGAACCATGGACCTTGCCGCTGGTGGGGAGGCTTGTGTGGCTCAACGATGCAGATAGCCGTACCGTAGGTGCAACCACAACCGAGGGGTATCTATTGAGAGGCCAGGCAAACGTGTGGTTCCTGAAGAGGGGCAGCAGCCTTTTTAGTAGTTGCAGGGGCAACAGTACGGATGATTGACTGACCTGGCCTTGTAACACTAACCAAACCAGCCTTGCTGTACTGGTACTGCGAACGGCTGAAAGCAAGAGGAAACTACAGCCGTAATTCTTCCCGAGGGCATGCAGCTTTACTGTATGATTAAATGATGATGGCGTCCTCTTGGGTAAAATATTCCGGAGGTAAAACAGTCCCCCATCGGATCTCCGGGCGGGAACTACTCAAGAGGACGTCGTTATCAGGAGAAGGAAAACTGGCGTTCTACGGATCGGAGCGAGGAATGTCAGATCCCTTAATCGGGCAGGTAGGTTAGAAAATTTTAAAAGGGAAGTGGATAGGTTAAAGTTAGATATAGTGGGAATAAGTGAAGTTCGGTGGCAGGAAGAATAAGACTTTTGATCTGGTGAATACAGGGTTATAAATACAAAATCAAACAGGGGTATTGCAGGAGTAGGTTTAATAATGAATAAAAAATAGGAATGCGGGTAAGCTACTACAAACAGCATAGTGAACGCATTATTGTGGCCAAGATAGACACGAAGCCCACGCTTACTATAGTAGTACAAGTTTATATGCCAAATAGCTCTGCAGATGATGAAGAAATTGATGAAATGTATGATGAGATAAAAGAAATTATTCCGGTAGTGAAGGGAGACGAAAATTTAATAGTCATGGCTGACTGAAATACGACAGTAGGAAAAGGGAGAGGAGGAAACATAGTAGGTGAATATGGATTGGGGCTAAGAAATTAAAGAGGAAGCCGCCTGATAGAATTTTGCACAGAGCATAACTTAATTGTGGTGTCACCGCCAGACACCACACTTGCTAGGTGGTAGCTTTAAATCGGCCGGGGTCCATTAGTACATGTCGGACCCGCGTGTCGCCACTGTCAGTAATTGCAGACCTAGCGCCACCACATGGCAGGTCTAGAAAGACGGACTAGCACTCGCCCCAGTTGTACAACGAATTTGCTAGCGACTACACTGACGAAGCCTTTCTCTCATTTGCCGAGAGACAGAATAGCCTTCAGCTAAGTCCATGACTACGACCTAGCAAAGTGCCATTAACCATATCTGGAGAGAGTCTAATTTGTATAGTCAAGAGCGATGTACCACAATGATGGAATAAAAGTTGAGTATTAACTTAGATACGTACTTTTCTTATTAGCATTCATTACTTATCCTGTTCCAGACTTCACGCCATTCGGTGTGAGTTGACGCGTGCCCTTTCGGTAACCTCACCCTGTGTCTAGACTGTCTTGTCTAGACACAACATTAATCATAGCTAACACTTGGTTCAAGAATCATGAAAGAAGGTTGTATACATCGAAGGACCCTGGAGATACAAGAAGGTTTGAGATAGATTATATAATGGTAAGACAGAGATTTAGGAACCAGATTTTAAATTGTGAGACATTTCCAGGGGCAGATGTGGACTCTGATCACAATCTATTGGCTATGAACTGTAGATTAAAACTGAAGAAACTGCAAAAAGGTGGGAATTTAAGGAGATGGCATCTGGATAAACTGAAAGAACCAGAGGTTGTACAGAGTTTCAGGGAGAGCATAAGGGAACAATTGACAGGAATGGAGGAAAGAAATACAGTCGAAGAAGAATGGGTAGCTTTGAGAGATGAAATAGTGAAGGCAGCAGAGGACCAAGTAGGTAAAAAGACGAGAGCTAGTAGAAATCCTTGGGTAACAGAAGAGATACTGAATGTAATTGATGAAAGGAGAAAATACAAAAATGCAGTAAGTGAAGCAGGCAAAAAGGAATACAAAAGTCTCAAAAATGAGATCGACAGGAAGTACAAAATGGGTAAGCAGGGATGGCTAGAGGACAAATGTAAGGATTTAGAGGCTTATCTCACTAGGGGTAAGATAGATACTGCCTACAGGAAAATTAAAGAGACCTTTGGAGATAAGAGAACCACTTGCATGAATATCAAGAGCTCAGATAGAAACCCAGTTCTAAGCAAAGAAGGGAAAGCAGAGAAGTGGAAGGAGTATATAGAGGGTCAATACAGGGGCGATGTTCTTGAGGACAGTATTATGGAAATGGAAGAGGATGTAGATGAAGATGAAATGGCAGATATGATACAACGCGAGGAGTCTGACAGAGCACTGAAAGACCTAACTCGAAACAAGGCCCCAGGAGTAGACAACATTCCATTAGAACTACTGACAGCCTTGGGAGAGCCAGCCCTGACAAAACTCTACCATCTGGTGAGCAAGCTGTATGAGACAGGCGAAATTCCCTCAGACTTCAAGAAGAATATAATAATTCCAATCCCAGAGAAAGCAGGTGTTGACAGATGTGAAAATTACCGAACTATCAGTTTAATAAGTCACAGCTGCAAAATACTAACGCGAATTCTTTACATGCGAATGGAAAAACTGGTAGAAGCCGACCTCGGGGAAGATCAGTTTGGATTCCGTAGAAATGTTGGAACACATGAGGCAATACTGACCCTACGACTTATCTTAGAAGTAATATTAAGGAAAGGCAAACCTACGTTTCTAGCATTTGTAGACTTAGAGACAGTTTTTGACAATGTTGACTGGAATACTCCCTTTCAATTTCTGAAGGTGGCAGGGGTAAAATACAGGGAGCGAAAGGATATTTACGATTTGTACAGAAAGCAGATGGCAGGGAAGCAGTGGTTGGGAAGGGAGTGAGACAGGGTTGTAGCCTCTCCCCGATGCTATTCAATCTGTATATTGAGCAAGCATTGTAATTCTGTCAGATACAGCAAAGGACTTGGAAGAGCAGTTGAACGGAATGGACAGTGTCTTGAAAGGAGGGTATAAGATGAACATCAACAAAAGAAAAACAAGGATAATGGAATGTAGTCAAATTAAGTCAGGTGATGATGTGGAAATTAGATTAGAAAATGAGACCCTTAAAGCAGTAAAGGAGTTTTGCTATTTGGGGAGCAAAATAACTGATGATGGTCGAAGTAGAGAGGATATAAAATGTAGACTGGCAATGGCAGGGAAAGTGTTTCTGAAGAAGAGAAATTTGTTAACGTCGAGTATAGATTTAAGTGTCAGGAAGTCTTTTCTGAAAGTATTTGTGTGGAGTGTAGCCATATATGGAAGTGAAACATGGACGATAAATAGTTTAGACAAGAAGAGAATAGAAGCTTTCGAAATGTGGTGCTACAGAAGGATGCTTAATATTAGATGGGTAGATCACATGACTAATGAGGAGGTATTGAATAGAATTGGGGAGAAGAGGAGTTTGTGGCACAACTTGACCAGAAGAAGGGATCGGTTGGCAGGACATGTTCTGGGGCATCAAGGGATCACAAATTTAGCATTGGAGGACAGCGTGGAGGGTAAAAATCGTAGAGGGAGACCAAGAGATGAGTACACTAAGCATATTCAGAAGGATGTAGGCTGCAGTAGGTACTGGGAGAAGAAGCAGCTTGCACAGGATAGAGTAGCATGGAGAGCTGCATCAAACCAGTCTCAGGACTGAAGACCACAACAACAACAACAACAACAACAACATCATCATCATCATCACATCGGAAACAGTGGACTTAGGGATGTTTAGGAGTGCGGAAGTCTCGCGTACAGACGTATGATACAAGTGACACCCAATCACATGACCACGTTCGAAGTCTGTGAGTTCTGCGGAGCACCCCATTCTGCTCTCTCACGATGTCTAATGACTACTAACGTCGCTGAAATAGAGTATCTGGCGGTAGGTGGCAGCACAATGCACATAATATGAAAAAGGTATGTTTTTGGGGGTGTCCGGATACTTTTGATCTCATAGTGTAAATGCAACTCACAGGTCTACGTGTTACCGACGAGGCTTTCGAAACTCTGACGTTCACCTTCAGACGGCAGTAAACGTACTAAATAAATTCTTCTTAGTACATGATACAATTTTACTTGACAAATCTGTATTATCATGTCTGCACAATTGAGCTGATGACCAAGTTATAAAAACTCTGAGAGGAAGAAAAGGAAGAAAAGAAAAACAGCGTACGGCATGGAAGTGTATATTTCTGCACCTCCTGAGGTGTGTGTGTGTGTGTGTGTGTGTTTGCTGAAGCAACAGGATACTGATCTGAACCGAAGAACTTAAGCCCTACTGCCAAGTACTGCCGTTATTGATTTTAGTTGCGAGTGGCAAGGAATCGATGGGCCGCGAAATAATGCAGGCTAGTAGGCCGAAGGTATGTCACGATTTCCGGCCAAGGTTGCCAGCTGCTCCGCGTGGAAGAAACACTTGCTTTAACTTACCTTTATCTCCATGGGGGTAACGCCATCTGACAACACTTGTATGGCTGTTTGTAGGGCTGTTACCAGTGGCTAAACGGCTTGATATACTACAGAATTAATGGGAAATATACGCTAAATTTCCACCGACTTTGATGAACCTCAATAATAATGACGGCTCCTTAACATTTTATTAGCTTACAGACAGTTTTCTTAAGATCTTTTTCCACAACTTTGTCATACACTCAAGCACAACCCCGAACACCCTGGCTTGGCTCCGTAAAAGAAGTCGCTAACGCAGGCTTGGCGACGGCGTTCAACTGGGGGGTGGGGGGTAAGCAAGTTCCAGTTCATCAGTCTTTCCGCCGATGTCCTTCATTAAATACCAAACCTCTTTGGAGTGGCCCTGTTGGTGATCCGTCCGTCGGATCGGGACGTTAAGCTCGGTGGCCCTCTTGGCGCTGTTCGAGAGTACCAGGTTTCATTCTCTCACTTCTATCATCATCTTACAAGCAAATCCAACACTCTGTTATGCATGCATCCATTATACCCACCATCTACACTACAAAAATTCTTATACGACACAGCTCTCTCGTATCCGCAAGGAAATTAGTTCACGGTGGGCGACGGAAGAAAACCATTTCTAATCCGGCAGCTGAACCCAGCCCATGGGATTCTCCTGCCAACAATGCCATACGACTTTTTATTTCGATTGCAATCTCTGAGTATACTAGTTAATTAATTTTCGATTAAGTGTTTTCTCCTTCTGTATTACAAATGTAAGGATTTAGAAGGATACGTCACTAGGAGAAAAATAGGTACCACCTACAGGAAAATTAAAGAGACAGTCCATTAAACTTTGGCCATGCAGCCGCGCAAATAAAATTTCCACCATTGATATTTCGGCCACGTACCGTCCAGCCATCCTCAGAGCGAGTCACAAGACTGACAAGTTTTTTTTTCCGTTCCTGAAGGGGATGGGCGAGTTGTTTACCCTTTTCAGCCTTTTGTTGTACAGGTATATTTCATTTATTTATTTGTTCAGATTCCTTGCAGAAGTTCATTTAATCGTTTTTACAATGTAGAATGTAAAATTTTAAGTCATATTGAAATACAGAAGAGATTCTATAAATTATAGATTATCTTACATCATGACTATTCGGTAAATCGTAATGGAATAGAGAAAAATACAATAAAAATAGTAAAATACAATAAAATGCAATAAAAGTACAATACAAAAAAATACATTGAAACTGCATTAAGGTATGTAGGAAGTATCAGGATGAAACGTTATGCATTCTAATTTTTGAGGCATATGCTCTAGAGTGCATTGTCGGAGTAGGGTTATTGTTATAATTACTAAGTTTCTAGAATGATACATTCAAATGTTGTTTGTTACAGTATTTCATTATTATAGCGACTTTAATAGTTAGGTTATAGTTTACGTTTTATACTTTGAGGCGACTGTTGTGTGTGCTTTCATTTGGTTTTTGTGCTGTTGCTTCATTTTGTGCGTGGAGTGGTGGTGCTGCTGTTTTATGCTTCTAAGTATGCTATCTATTTATTCAAATTAACAGTGTCACTTTTCTTTATTTTATCGGATATTGGTGGGAGGCGAGGATAATTTGGAGACATACAATTGAATATACAACTGAATTTAGAGAGTAGTTGTCAATTGGGTGTTTAAGGTACTCTCCTGTTTACACCAGATCCTCCTGTCAACTTAGGGGAATGACTTTCGTGGCAGTGGTGAACAGTTACATATTGTAATTTTTAATCTATGCTACGTTTTATGTCTAACTTAATTCTATTGTTTGTGTGTGTGTGTGTGTGTGTGTGTGTGTGTGTGTGTGTGTGTGTGTGTGTGTGTGTTTTGGGTTAGTTTCTCTTTCTTTGGTTTAGGTTTGGGGGAAGTGGGATGTCTTGGGTTAGGGGTTCCATGGTGGAGGCAAGGTCTGGCTATTCTTGGCTGGTGTTGTGTGCTACTGTACGCGCTGCTTGGATGCGTGTATTTTGATCGCCTGTTCCCAAAAATGGTTCAAATGGCTCTGAGCACTATGGGACTTAACATCTGTGGTCATCAGTCCCCTAGAACTTAGAACTACTTAAACCTAAATAACCTAAGAACATCACACACATCCACGCCCGAGGCAGGATTCGAACCTGCGACCGTAGCGATCACGCGGTTCCAGACTAAAGCGCCTAGAAACGCACGGCCACACCGGCCGGCTCGCCTGTTCCCTCGTGGTCTTGTTGTCATGATATCTTTCATGTCTGGGCGTTTCGTTAATCCGCAGTTTGCTCTGAGTTTAGTCAGTCTGGCCTGTAGCGGCTCGACGCCTGTGATGTCATATGCTTCGTCACCAGGCGTGAGCCTTAGCAGTCTAGAAATGTTGAGTAAGAGTCGCCTCTCGGTCGAGTAAAGTCGTTCTGCCACCCGTTTATGCAGGCCTCCTAAGGGGTCTGCAGCATAATCTATCACACGTCTGATGTACGTCTTGTAGGTCTGGATTGCAGTTTGCTCGTTACATCCGTGCCATCGTCCTTGTACGCATCTGGTTAGGCTTTGTCTTTTTCTTATCTTCTTTAGCAGGTATGTGAGGTGTGTTTTCCATGTTTTCCAGTTCAGGTGTTTGTCTAGATACACACCTAGGTACCTGACAATGTCAGTAAGTCTGAGTGGTGTGTTCCAGAGCGTTAGTTGTATGTCATCTGCGTTCTTTGTCTTTTTTTTTTTGTCAGGTGTCTGTCTGAATAGAACCATTTGGGTTTTGGATGAGTTTGGGAGGATTCTCCATTTTGCCATCCACGTTTCTAGTCGTTGTAGGTAGGTCTGCGTCTTTCGTTGTACAGTTGTCGTCTTCAGTTCTGTGCACCATTGGTTTGAATGTCAAGAGCTCAGATGCAAAACCAGTCCTAAGCAAAGAAGGGAGAGATACAGGTGGAAGCGGTATATAGAGGGTCTGTACATGGGAGATGCACTTGAGGGCAGTATTATGGAAATGGAAGAGGACGTAGAGGAATATGAGATGGGAGATAGGATACTGGGCAAATAAGTTGATAGAGCGCTGAAAGACCTAAGTCGAATGAAGGCTCCGGAAGTAGACAACATTCCGTTAGTACTGTTGAAAGCGTTAGGTGAACCAATCGTGACAAAGCTCTTCCATCTGGTGAGCAAGATGTACGAGAGAGGCGAAATAGCCCAGACTTCGAAAGAATACAATAATTCCAATGCCAAAGAAAGCAGATGTAGCAGGTACGCAAATTACCGAACTATCTGTTTAGTAAGTACTGACTGTAAAATATTGACACGGATTCTTTACAGAAGAATGGAAACACTGATAGAAGCCGACATCGGGGGAGATCAGTTTGCATTGCGGAGAAACGTACGAATACGCGAAGCAATACTGACCATACGACTTCTCATAGAAAATACGTTAAGGAAAGGTAACCTACGTTTATAGGATTTGTAGACCTAGAGAAAGCTTTTGATAATATTGACTGGAAAACTCACTTTGAAATTCTGAGTGTAGCAGGGGTGACAGACAGGGAGCAAAAGGCTATTTACAACTTGTACAGAAAGCTGGTGGCAGTTAAAAGAGTCGAGGGGTATGAAAGGGTTCAAATGGCTCTGAGAACTATGGGTTACTGAGGTAATCAGTCCCCTAGAACTTAGAACTACTTAAACCTAACTAACCTAAGGACATCACACACATCTATGCCCGAGGCAGGATTTGAACCTGCGACCGTAGCGGTCGCGCGGTTCCAGACTGTAGCGCCTAGAACCGCTCGGCCACCCCGGCCGGCGGTAAGAAAGGGAGGCAGTAGTTGAGAAGGGAGGGAGACAGGATTGTAGGATTGTAGACTATCCCTGATGTTATTCAACATGTACGTTGAACAAGTAGTAAAGGAAACCAAAGAAAATTTGAAGTAGCAATTAAAGTTCAGGGAGAAGAACTAAAAACTTTGACGTTTGTTGATGATACTGCAATTCTTCCAGCAAAGGACTTCAAAGAGCAGTTGACAGGAATGAGCAATGTCTTGAAAGAAGGTTACAAGATGAAAGTCGACAAAAGCAAACGAGGATAATGAATTGTAGTCGATTTAAATTATGTGATGCTAAGGAAATTAGATTAAGAAATGAGGCACTTAAAGAAGTAGATGAGTTTTGCTATTTGCACAGAAAAATAACTGCTGATGGTGGAAGTGATAATGGCAACAAAAGTATTTCTGAAGAAGAGAAATTTATTAACCTCTAATATAGATTTAGGTGCGAGGAAGTCTTTTCTGAATGTATTGCATGAAATGTAGCAATATTTGGAAGTGAAAGTTTAGACAAGAAGAGAATAGAAGCTTTTGAAATGTGGTGCTACAGAAGGTTGCCGTAGCTACTCGGAGATGTAGAGGCTTCCACGGGAAGAGTAGCATGGGGAGCTGCATGAAACCAGTCTCTAAGACCACCAGAGCAAAGAAAAACTTTATATTTTCAATTCGTATGCATTTGTATGGAGAAACAGTGATTAGCCACAAAGTTACCAAAATTGAAGACCACGCAGTGGACGAAAGGAAGAGATTCAGCTACCTCTGAAGCAGAACAACGCATGACGAACGAAACAAGAATGATATAAGAAACAGATTAAGACAGACGAAGAGGAGATTCCTTGGTAAATGAGGACTACTATTATCGAACATTTGCCTTAATATGCGGAACGAATATCTGAGCATATGCGTCTGGAGCATACTAACATATGAAATCCGATCAGGCACTGTGGAAATCTAGAAATAAACGGACTTAAAGTCTTTGAGGTGCGAAATTACAAGACATGAGAATGCTATTTGGAGTGACTAGATGGGAAATGAGGACGTTCTTCGCAGAACCGAGGAAAGGAATACGTGGAATACATTGAATAGAAGAAGGTACAGGTTGCCAGGAAATGTTTTAAGACATCAAGGAATAGCTTCTGTCGTAGTAGAGTTAGCCACCCGTAGAAGGTAAAATCCTCAGAGAACACACACACTCTCTCTCTCTCTCTCTCTCTCTCTCTCTCTCTCTCTCTCTCTCACACACACACACACACACACACACACACACACACACACGAGAGAGAGAGAGAGAGAGAGAGAGAGAGAGAGAGAGAGAGAGAGAGAGGGCACCCAAAAAGTAAAGTCGCAGAGTGAATTCTGTACGATAATAATCAGCCAAGAGAAAAATAAATAGACAAAGCGATAATCCCTTCATTAATGGATGGTACACGTTTTCTCTCCAAACAGAAATTGCAGTTGGGTAATAAATCGATTTAACAACAATTTTCACCATTGACTGTACAGAATTGCACCGTTTGTATACAGATTAAGGCTGGTTTACGTAACAACGCGGCAGCACAAGTAGTATAACATGAAAAGTTTGATTGAAATTGGAACAGGCGGAGGGGTCACGTAGATTGAGGGCACAAAAAGTGAGATCATAGAGGAAATGCTGGGGCAAACCATTGAACCTCCTCCAGAAGTTTATTAACCTACAAGAAATTCTTTTCCAAAACAATAGCAAGATACAACGACAAACGTTTTCTTTTCTATTTAAAAATAATAAGGATCATTTTTAAGAAAATTTATTAAACTGCAAGTACCAGACGTTAAACAATTTAGACACGCTTCACAATTTTAAAAGGATTAAAAAAGATGAAACATATTAAATATTAATAAATTTCAATTCATCAACCCGGCGCCAGATCAGAGCACAAGCCCGCTGACGCCACAACAGACCGCGGATGTAGGCTTCGTGTACCAGCCCCAGGCGACAGCAAGGCAACCGGGAGTAAGTGACCGCTACAACGTGTACAGCAAACTCAAACAGTGAAAGGGTAAAACAACAATACAGCCTTTGTCCCAGTTCTAAAAGATGTCATACTTAGACCAGGTATAAACGCAGGAATAACCAAGAATCAAAGGTTATTTATACTTTAAATGTAAAACAGTTATCTCCTTCTAGAATGAGATTTTCACTCTGCAGCGGAGTGTGCGCTGATATGAAACTTCCTGGCAGATTAAAACTGTGTGCCCGACCGAGACTCGAACTCGGGACCTTTGCCTTTCGCGGGCAAGTGCTCTACCATCTGAGCTACCGAACGAGATACTGGCAGAAGTAAAGCTGTGAGGACCGGGCGTGAGTCGCGCTTCGGTAGCTCAGATGGTGGAGCACTTGCCCGCGAAAGGCAAAGGTCCCGAGTTCGAGTCTCGGTCGGGCACACAGTTTTAATCTGCCAGGACGTTTCAGTTATCTCCTTATTAGTTTAATGTTACGTCAGGGCTCTTTGAGTACTTCAGTTAACCTTGTGGAATTCCTTCCCGTACAGTTTTCATGTACGTGGTGAACATTAATAAACCGGACAAATTGCCGGGACGAATTCCTGAAATGCATCGTTGCCGCGGTAGACGGTGCTGAGGAATGACAGTTCCTCTTACCACGTGCCGTGTGTTCCTTGTGTGGTTGCAGGTTGAGTGACTGAGTCAGTGCACTGTAAGCAGCTGAATGGTCCGGCATTCACGTCGTGAACAAGCCGAAATGGTGTTTGTGTACTGTCAAGAAGATGGAAACGGTCGAGAAGCAGCACTGCTATTCCATAACAAGTACCCTCGCAGACCCATCCACATCTCACAATGTTTCAACCCGGTGACTAGGAATAGTAGCGGTTGTCATTCGGGATATACGTAATCATACTTTGGCTTACACCATGTTGGCGGGCCAGTCGCCTGGAGCTTGTACTAGGGTTTGTATGAATGTCTTGTGGAAATCGGCACCGTAAATCTGATGCAAGCACAGTCCCCCGCCTCTCTGCACGTTATTCTGTCTGAAAGGACCCATGATCACGTAAATACTCAAAAATAGCTTGAAATGTTGTGTGGTGTGAGTGGTGACTGTGATGGTACTTGTTTTGGTATAGCCGTGCTGCCTCTCGACCGTTTCCATCTGCTTGGCCGTACACAAACACCATCCCGGCTTGTTGGCTCAAATGGCTCTGAGCACTGTGGGACTTAACTTCTAAGGTCATCAGTCCCCTAGAACTTAGAACTACTTAAACCTAACTAACCTAAGGACATCACACACATCCATGACCGAGGCAGGATTCGAACCTGCGACCGAAGCGGTCGCGCGGTTCCAGACTGAAGCGCCTAGAACCGCTCGGCCACTGCGCCCGGCTCATCCCGGCTTGTTCCCGACATCAATACCGGACCATTCTGCCGCTTACAGTAAACTGCGTCAATCAGACAGCCTGACACACAAAAGTAACACACAGAACTTGGTCAGGGGAACTGTCATTCATCAGCGCCATCCACCGTCGCAACGATGCATTTCCAGACACATGATAATAGAACCTTTTTCCTCCATTTCCAGTCAGGAATCCATCCCAGATATACTACCGGCTGCAAGAATCAAGTCATCGCTCCTGTATGAAGTGGATCGCCTTTCTTAAGTTCAGCACAGTGGCAAGATAAAATCTAAACTTAAAACTGAGCACAGGTGGCGAGGCCTTAGTATCAAAATCACAAGAAAACAACAGTTCAAATTTTTACTTAAAATCAGGCGCCCAGAATTGTTGAAAAAATACTCTAAACAGGTAATTTCCATACAGGAGGGAGAGTTCAGCACACGTCAGCGGCCCCTTCAAATAATCACCAACCTAATGCAAAATATGGGAATACAGCACAACTGAAGTTGAAAATCGAGCGAAAGGCCAGCGCCAAGCTGCTTCAAGCGAACTACAGACAACCGAGACAAGTTTCCGGTGAACATTGCAAATGCCTGTCACCCATAAACAGAAGCGGCCAGAAAACCAAAGAAGGCGTTGACCCAGTATCCGGGAAAACCTCACGAAGAAGGCGCTCCGAGTGACTAGGACAGCCAGGGGTACGATCTGTAGGCTTCGCCGAATCGCACTGGCTTCTCCAAGAGGAACCCCGAAACCACGCGAACTAGCACAGCCAGGACAAGGGTGGCCTCGCTAAGTACATCACGTCAACAACCCCAGCGTCCTGTACGATACACGCCGCCTCACGACACTCGCACTAGACCATCCTCGCGCCAGCAATACAGCCAATTGCTGCCCGTGAAGCAGGTACGCTCAGCCAGACACCACTACCAATCTCCGTCAGCCTTGACCACCTCCACTCCTTCCTTCATACCACAGACAGAAACCAAATGCCGTTTAACCGGCAAAGAAAGTACTCAACTCGCCGGGCGCGAGCTATCGACCTCGCGGAACGACACAGAAATATTAGAATGTGTGGCCAATGACGTCGCTCTCGGATCAACGCCAAAAATGAGACACAAAAATGATACCATATACATTGGTTTTCCAACTTCATTTAGCAAGGTAGTTACGAGAGTGATATCGACCACCAGGTTAATAGCAAATAGTTAGTTGCAGAATAGATGAACTACACTTATTCATCGGGATAAAAGAAAGCACGGATCGAAAAGGGGGAGGGGAGGGTTAAGAAACAGAATACAGATTAGCGTCGTTCTTCAAATGAAACATCAGATTGATGACTTTGGAGAAATGTAGGACCAGTTGCCTAAGAAAGTTAACACAATAAACGAAAAGAAATGTACATGGTTGAGGCTGTCTCGTCGATCACTCTCATAACGGAAGTATTCGTACACAGAAAAAAATCTGCATTGGGGTAAAATTCTTAAAAGCTTAGATGACACTTTTTTAAATTGGCACTGAAACAAAAGAAAGGTAGCATTACTGGTTTAGTTTCATATCATGTCTCAACACAAAATCAAATGTGCAAAGCAGTAAAGGTTAGAATTCTATGTTCCATCAGTGTCTAGACCATTAGGAAGGCGTGAGAGACCAGAAGGACCGTTTGAAGCATCCATAGCAGCATATCATCAAGTGATTCAGAGAATTCGTAGAAAGCCTCAACCATCATATCCGGACAGGAATTTGAACGCCATAATTACTTCTCCCTCTTCCCAACCCCCCGCCCCGACCCCCACACCTTATTTTTCGATTGCCAGTTCGTTGCCTTAGATTGTGAGTAAAAATAAGAGCCTCAGGGACAAGAAGAAATCACAGATATCATGGAAAAGAGAGAACGTGCATTTAGTAACAGAATTAAGGGTTCCAGAACGTTCAGTCCGAAGTCCACTTTTGTCCACGTTAAATACCAAAATTCCATTTCATTCACGTGAAGTAGAACAGTTTTATGTTCAGACTCAACAGACTGATACTGAGACAGGAGATCATAAATAAGGTGTTTAAAAAACTACGGAGCGTTTAACACGTCGTTTCGTTAATACACTTGTGTCATATGGAGGAATATTCTGGACAATTCATGTGTAAGAAAGGGATTGACATTTCACATAAGCGTGCCGTGAAAATAGTATGCAGAGGAACCAATGAATGTCTTGTAGACAGATGGGAACATAATAAGGTATATTGACTGTAGCCATATATAAAGCAAGTTCCCTCGTGGAATTAGTTGGTAATTAATAATCTATTACAGCTCAATAGGACTAGTTACTTCGTAATTACAAGTCTATAAGAAAAAATGAGCGTCGTTACCTTCAATTAAACTGAACTTTAGTTCAGGAAGCAGTGAATAATGTTGCTTCCAAAATTTTTCATTACGTGCCTAAGGACATTAAATGCCTGTGAGATACCAAAGCAAACTTTGAAAGTAAGTTAAAGTGGTTCATCTAGTTAATCCTTTCCAGCCCCTCGAAAATATTTCGACTGGAAACTTTTAGTGTATACGGTGCAAAAGAACAACATATATCCCGCTGTTATTAGAATAAGCACTTCGTCTACTGTTGTGTGAACTCGTTTACGAACATAGCAGCCGTAATTAAATACGAATTAATGTAACAGCCGATAAATTGACTTATTGTACGTTACTGCTATATATCGTGCTAGTTACCCTTGATACGTGTCATTAACCTAACTGATGTAAGAGAAGACTTCCTTTATCGTTGTAAAGGGCAGGTCAAAGGAAAATAAAATTAGGCATGTCAGCGTATCGGGAAAGTTTTTATTGGGTGGGACAGCACAGCTAACGTGAAGGCGCCTCGATTATCCCTCCGGAACGACGATGAGAAAGAGCAGCGTAAAATATCAGCGAATCCACGGCTGCCAGGGAGAAACATCAAAGGCGTAGCCTAATGAAAGCGTTAAGTGCCCTGCAGAGGGACCGTCTCCGCTCAGCGCCAGATGAATAAAACGGTATGCGTGCCAGATCGTGCGCGAAGGGGAGCCAGGCGTTTAGTACCAGCGGCGCGGAACCGGGCTATCGCAGCAGTTTTAGAGACCACACCGCTGAAGGCGGCACTCACAGCCTGTGTGACGGTGCTGAAACGTCTGTCTTTGCCGCAGCGTAGTTTGCCTGATAACACGTCCTGCTTGAGACAATGCCTTGCGCGTTACGACGAAAAAGGGAACAGAATGGAATACCGTGTCAAACGTACTGAGCTTGTACGGCGGCAAGGAAGGGACAGAGAGTAAAAAAACTACGTTTAAAACATTTTAGCGCATTTATGGAATATTTCGTCGATTCTTGGAGGATCGTAGACAAATTAAAATCTTGAATACACGGTACTAACATTACATAATAATATTTACTTAACAGCTCGTTATAAACCGGCTTTCGGCTTCCTAGGCCATTATCGGATAACTTAACACTGAACAGACGGTCCACACAACTTCAGCGAGAATTCGCAGCTGTACAAAGACTGTTGTACCAAGGCTGTTGTAGAAAGATATGCACCGAGCGAAGTGGCGCAGTTGTTAGCACACTGCATTCGTGTTCGGGAGGACGGCTGTTCAAACCCGCGTCCGGTCATCCTATAAAACAAGTAACGGACTATTGCATTTCACTCACGAAAGATGAACACTAGCGACAATACTATATTGACATGTGTAGAAACACGGAAAAACTACAAGCAGCAGATCCATGGTGCCATAAAGAGGTAACACACTTCATACAAGATAATGCAAGCAGTTGGGACAATACTAAGCCCTATCTGATTTTCCGTGATCTACCTAAATCGCTTCAGGCAAATGCTGGGACGTTTCCTTTAAAACGGCACGGCCAACTTCCTTCACAGTCCTTTCCTAATCCGATGGGAACGATGATCACTCTATTTGGGCTCCTTCCCCTAGTCAACCAACCAACAAAGATGTGGGACACTTTACGACAACATCGACATAAAACACAAGCACAGTGTAACACCTTTAGAGAATCTGAACAACAGAGTCGAATTTATAGGATTCCCTGCAGTCTGTGTGCAGATTACATGTAGGTCCACTAGGTAGGGCTGTAACTACTAGACTGACTGGGAATGAAAGAAATTGTAGCCTGAAGAAGAAAAATTCCATCATCGGT
Source organism: Schistocerca cancellata (assembly GCF_023864275.1). Lineage (NCBI taxonomy): Eukaryota > Metazoa > Arthropoda > Insecta > Orthoptera > Acrididae > Schistocerca > Schistocerca cancellata. The sequence goes on from NC_064627.1 coordinate 391,172,378, forward strand.
GAGCATGCTCTAAATGAATGTCAGTATCATATGACATCCAATGTCATGTTCTCCTTAGAGGAACTAAGGGCAGGAAACTAGCATTACTCGAAATTCTGGCCATTAATAAACATCAATCAAGAATCCTGACATGTTCCTCAATGAACAAACACAGTTCTATTACTCAACTTTACTAAAATAGCATGTAAGGGATCCGTCATCCCACGACGGATCCGACACCCAGGTCGATAGCAGACAGGAGTCGATTGTCGAGCGCTGCAGAAAGCAGCGAGATTAGCGTCGAGTGAAAGCAGTACTGGAAAGACTGGCAAAAACAAAAAATGGCGGGTGAGATGAGTACGGTGTCAATGGCGGATGTGCCGAGTGAGGAGTAAATCGTAAGTTCACCGGAGTGTGGGGTTGACCCTCATCATTACCGATCCGACCGCGAGAGATATAAAACCAAAAGTGACAAGTGCCGAGTTACGTGTTTCGCGTCAACGGCGTCGGCCAGCAACAACCATGGATTGCAGTGAGGATTGTTGTGAATGTTAACCATCATCATTGCGTGTGACGAATTACATAAAATCAGCAACCAATAAAAGATATAACCGTAATCAAACGTGTAAGGCGCAGGTAGCAACTATCTCAGAATTTGTGTGTTAATAGAAAATACATATCAAATTGTATATCGCTATCTTTGTGGTCTTTAATAACAGAAAAACTTTGGATCATCAACTATCACAACTCAGAACAGCCGCACTCTGTTGAAATAGCCCCGAAACCACAGCAGAAAAACCGATGGCCTTTCATCCGTTAAGCACACGGTCAAATTAAAAAACTTCCTGGCAGATTAAAACTGTGCGCCCGATCGAGACTCGAACTCGGGACCTTTGCCTCTCGCGGGCAAGTGCTCTACCATCTGAGCTACCGAAGCACGACTCACGCCCGGTCCTCACAGCTTTACTTCTGCCAGTATATCGTCTCCTACCTTCCAAACTTTACAGAAGTTTTCCTGCCAGGAAGTTTCATATCAGCGCACACTCCGCTGCAGAGTGAAAATCTCATTCTGGAAGCATCCCCCTGGCTGTGGCTAAGCCATGTCTCCGCAGTATCCTTTCTTTCAGGGGTGCTAGTTCTGCAAGGTTCGCAGGAGAGCTTATGTAAAGTTTGGAAGGTCGGAGACGATATACTGGCAGAAGTAAAGCTGTGAGGACGGGGCGTGAGTCGTGCTTCGGTAGCTCAGATGGTAGAGCACTTACCCGCGAAAGGCAAAGGTTCCGAGTTCGAGTCTCGGTCGGGCACACAGTTTTAATCTGCCAGGAAGTTTCATATCAGTGCACACTCCGCTGCAGAGTGAAAATCTCATTCTGGACACGGTCATATATTCTTAATAATTAACTGTTTGGTGGCTTCAGTAAATCACACAAAACCCAATAAAGACTGTAACGGGGGTGTTTCAAGCAGCAGCCAGTTAATATTTTTCTCACTTTTGGTAACATGCCTGTTATAACTGGCAAGCGCCTTACCGCTGTGGTAACACCCGTTTCCGCCAGATCACCGAAGTTAAGCGCTGTAGGGCCAGATAGCACTTGGACGGGTGACCCTTTGGGTCTGCCGGGCGCTGTTAGCAAGCGGGGTACACTCAGCCATTGTGGGGCCAAGTGAGGAGCTACGTGACTGACAAGTAGCGGCTCCGGCCACGAAAAGGAACGATGGCCTGGAGAGCGGTGTGCTAGGAGCTCCTGCCGGCCGCGGTGGTCTCGCGGTTCTAGGCGCTCAGTCCGGAACCGCGCGACTGGTACGGTCGCAGGGTCGAATCCTGCCTCGGGCATGGATGTGTGTGATGTCCTTAGGTTAGTTAGGTTTCAGTAGTTCTAAGTTCTAGGGGACTGATGACCTAAGATGTTAAGTCCCATAGTTCTCAGAGCCATTTTGCTAGGAGCTCCACGAATAATTTCAGCAGCTTCAGCCAGACGGGCAACCGAGTCTTCTCCAGTGTCTATCGATGTCTCGTACACCAAACACTTCATCTCATCCCCATTAAAACAAAATAAACGGGAGTGAAGTCGCGGTACTGTGCCCCACGCCCCTCCTCCTGCTGAGATCCAAAAATTAAAGAAAATAGTGTCTAAACATTCTGTGACATCGACGGGAAAGTATGGTGAAACCCCGTAATGTTGGAACCGTAATCGTTGTCTGAGTGATAGAGGGACATCCTGCAATATTTCTGGTAGTACCTCACGGATAAAGCCACGGCAGTTTCCTCTATCAAGCGTTTTAGAAACACAAGACACGACCCAATCAGTTGTTTGTGAACAACATCACACCACACATATACAGGTTTCTTTTTCAAGTTGAGACAACAAACTACCTCGAAAACTAAGCATCTCACGAAAAAGAAGTTCAAGGTGAAAAGGTGATATTAGTAAAGGGGACATCTGTCTGCCCTACAACTGGCCACTTCCTAACCTGCCCTCGGCGTTGGCTCGGTTACCTTTGTATTTTCAAATGGGAACCCCGCATTTTTATTGCAGATTCGGTTTCTACACCAAAACATACGTGTGGTTTACTCAAACCATTGGTTCCCATTCGGTGTAATCGACAAATATCAAGCGTGCCTGTCTTTCCAATTGAGATCCGACGCATTCCATTCTAAATTACGATGTGAATATAAACTTTTGTGTTCTGACGATTGATACTGATGTTCAAACGTTAACTGAGTGTCGAAAATGTGATTGTACACTACAAATTATACAGCTAGACATTGAAATTTCGAAAAACAAGCTACATGTAGGGTAACATAGTTTTCTGTTCCCTTCGGGGTTGATTATGGTGAGTACCCAAACCATCGAATGCTTCATTTCGGTGGTCACCCACAAACCCCGCCATCAGGGCGAGTGATTTCGGTGTGCGCTTCCATCAAGCCGCCGTTACTCTCGTGCTGTCCGCTACGCAGCAACCGGCGGAATACAAACCATAACCATTGTAATAAGGTAAAATGTCCATGCAGAGACAGTGACAGGCGCACCTGAACTAGATAAGCACATATCGTGCAAACGCTCAAACGCTCACCCCATCGCCCATCGCCCTGCTACATTCCACGCCCCCCTGCTTCGCTGAGGCCTTTATACGAGCGAACACCGAACGTCTCGGCACAACTCCGCCCTGCAGCCTTTTCTGGTACAGCTGGCGCATTGGATGTAATATCTGTTGCAGAGAAGATTGACAAAATTTAAATTTATGCCGAGGCTGTAAGAAGGATCACGATGGTGAGAGGTAACGGGAACCACCGAAATCAAGCACCCATATAGCGAGAGGCAATGGGCTCACCAACGGGAACAGAAAACTAATACATCCACGTCGTTGTTCGTGTAACACGCTGAAACTAGTTTCTGACCAAACACAAACGACCAACCATACTGTACTGTTCAATCAAATTTGCAACACTGAAGTAAATTTCGAACATAAGTATCAACCATTAGAACATAAAGGTTTACATTTACAAAGTAGAGGGATTCAGTCTCAAAGTGTGCAGGTCGAACGCAGGAAGAGCGTAGATCCAGGAACCATCGATTTGACAGTTGTAATTGGTCGTAGCTGTGTTGGAAAAGTACCACACCTCCAATCGCTAATACAAAGCACTGATGTTCAAATCGTTATAGGCATAGAAAGCTGGCTAAAGCCGGAGAGAAGTTGAGACGAAATTTTTGCGAAGAACCTAACAGTGTTCAGAAAGGATCGGCTAAACACAGTTGATGGTGGCGTGTTTATTGCTGTTAAAAGCATTTTATCTTGCATCGAAATTGAAGAAGATAGTCCCAACTCAGATGATAAAATTGCTGAAAGATTCAAAGAAAATTTGAGTTTCATGAAAACACACTTGACCTCTTAGCAACAAATAATCCTGCGCTAATAATGAGCATCAAAACGGATACAGGGATCAGTGAACACAGCGTTGTCGTAAGGAGATTGGATATTGTAACCTCAAAATCCTCCAAAAATAAACTAAAAATATACCTATTCACAAAAGCACATAAAAATTCACTTTATGCCTTCCTGAGAGATAATCTCCACTTCTACCAAATTAACAGTAAAGTTTATATCACATGCGGCTTCAATTCAAAGAAATCGTGTCTGCAGCAACTGAGATATTTATACCAAATAAATTAACAATCGACGGAACTGATCCCCCTTGGTACACAAAACGGGTCAGAACACTATGCAGGAACAAGGACAGAAGCATGTCAAATTCAAACGAACGCTAAATTCCACTATGGGCGATCTTTTGCAGAAGCTCGAAATTTTGCGCGGACTTCAGTGTGAGATGCTTATAATACAAAAGAAATGCACACTATTTTTTTTTAAATCCATCTTTTATTCTACAGGTTTGAAAGTTTTACAATGTGTAGATACAACCTTTAGGAACAATATTTTCATTTCTTCACATAATTTCCATCCCTCTCAACTGCCTTATGCCATCTTGGAACCAGCGCCTGTATACCCGCACGGTAAAATGCTGAACCAACCTGTTGGAGGCACTGTTTGGCACCGTGCAAAAGGGAGTCATCATCTTCAAATCCTGTTCCACGAAGAGAGTCTTTCAGTTTCCCAAAGATATGATAGTCACATGGAGCCAGGTCAAGACCGTAAGGTGGGTGTTTCAGTGTTGTCCATCCGAGTTTTGTCATCGCTTCCATGGTTTTTTGACTGGCATGTGGCCGTGCATTGTCGTCTAACAGCAAAACATCCTGCTTTTGCCAGTGTGGTCGAACACGACTCAGTCGAGCTTGAAGTTTCTTCAGTGTCGTCACATATGCATCAGAATTTATGGTGGTTCCACTTGGCATGATGTCCACAAGCAAGAGTCCTTCGGAATCGAAAAACACCGTAGCCGTAACTTTTTCAGGTGTGGTGTGGTTTTGAATTTTTGTTTTCTTGGGTGAATTTGCATGATGCCACTTCATTGATTGCCTCTTTGTCTCTGGTGAAAAATGATGGAGCCATGTTTCATCACCTGTCACAATTCTTCCAGGAAATTCATCTCCACCATTCTCGTACTGTTCCAAAAGTTCGCTGCATACCGTTTTTCTTGTTTATTTGTGAGCCACTGTCAACATCCTGGGAACCCACCTGGCACAAACCCTTTTTAACGCCAACGCTTTCATTATTCTGCAAACACTTCCTTCCCCTATCCCAACGTAGCGTGACAATTCGTTCACTGTGATGCGTCTGTCAGCAGTCACCAATTCGTTAACTCCCTGCACATTGTCTGGAGTGTGTGCAGTACGAGGCCTGCTGCTGCGAGGACAATCCTCAATATCACCGTGCCCGCTTTCATCACGTAACCTGCTTGCCCACCGACTAACTGTACTGCGATCGACAGCAGCATCTCCATACACCTTTTTCAACCTCTTATGGATGTTTCTCACCGTCTCGTTTTCACAGCACAGGCATTCTATGACAGCACGTTGCTTCTGACGAACGTCAAGTGTAGCAGCCATTTTGAAGACATGCTGTGACGGTGCCACTCACGGGAAAAGGTTGAACTAAGTTTGAAAACAAGCGGGAAGGACATATCTACACGCCGTAAAACTTTCACACATGCAGAACGAAAACTGTATTTTTACAAAAATAGTGTGCATTTCTTTTGGAGTGACCCTCGTAGTTTCCACAACTAATTTTCCCAACGTCAGTGACAAGTTCTGAACAAAGTTAGTTGCTTTTATGGCCCGATTTGTTTCTTTGCGTGGGACGTGAGACCACCACAAGCGTTAGAAATGAAATTGCTGTCACAGTATCAGGCGGATAGGGCTCTGCACAAAATTCGATGAAGTCTATATCTGCTGCAGTACGGGTAATGAGTAATGTTTTCTATAATACAAAAGTAATTCTTTTTTATTAACATTTACTGAGTAAAACATTTACTTGAGAAATAATGCACAAGGCTTGTAGAAAAAAAAAAAGGTGATGGCTGTATTTCATAAGGGCAATACAGCTATCCTCAACAGTGGCTCGGCAATAACAAACCTGAGGGATCTGAAGTCGAATTATTGGAACGTTAAAGATGTTTACCAGACATAGTCCACTCTGACTTTGACCTAGCTTAACTTATAAAAAGTTCATCGGTAGAAAGCCATTTGATTCGAATGGTGGTTACACCAGCCGTAGGTCGCTATTTTTGCAGATATTTCAGTACGGCACTTCAGGGATGGCACGAGATTAATGTCAGACGAGGAACACTGTTGTCAAAGAACACTAAGTCAAAAGTAATTGCCTTTTCTTTCCTTTAGTAACTCAATTATCCTTTACTTGATCGAACACTTTTACTTTGTCACCGCAAACTTCGTCTCTCGTTTCAACATCTGGAAGAACGGGTTCTTCGGTGTTATTCTCATAGAATAGGAAGATCTATGGAGTGAATACAGCATCCTGATGCCACCATCATTCGGGAATTGTTACGTTACTTCAGTAGTTAGTAGAACGTTGTCGTTTACATTTTATGCCAAGATCCAAAATATCAATATGTTCCTATTGATTAGCAGGAACAACGGAGAATAATGGTTACTGCCACTGCTTACGGATGCAAATCGAAGTACGTCGCCGCGCGTGGGAGCCGCCCGGTCTGGGGGCCTGGTCACGGTCCGCGGGGCTCCCCCCGTCGGAGGTTAGAGTCCTCCCTCGGGCACGGGTGTGTGTGTTGTCCTTAGCCTAAGCCACTTTAAGTTAGATTAAATAATGTGTGAGCTTAGGGACCGATGACCTCAGAAGTATGGTCCCATAAGACATTACTACAAATTTCCAATTTTTTTTTAAGTACGTCAAGGGAGAAAAAGCTGGTTTCTCTAGGTAAGTACTACAAATCTCTAATTATAATTACCATAATAGTAACAGTTGCGTTAATGTTAAAAATATCGACACATGATGCACTAAAGAGTTAATATGAGCATCAAGTCCATGAAAAGCTGCAAATGGTCTCGAAGTAGGAGAAAATATCCATTTCCAGTCAGTGATCAGTTCAGTCGGACCAGAGGACCCAGTCCTTTTCATGTAAACACAGCCCACTCCATTATGTAGCCGCCATCAGCTTGTACATTGCTTTGTTGACAACTTGGGTCTATGGGTTTGCGAAGTTTGTGCCACACTCGAACGAATCCGGACTCATCCGACAGGCCACGGTTTTCCAAGGAGAGGGGCTGCAAGCGATGATGTGCTGTTAGCAAAGGTACCCATTAACGCCAAATTTTGCCACACTGTCCTAAAGGTTACGTTCGTAGTTTTTTCCACATTGATTTCTGCTGTTATTTCACGTAGTGTTCCTGCTCTGTTAGCACAGCAAATGCCGCTGATCTCGGTCGTTAAGTGAAGGCCGTCGGCCACTGTGTTGTCGACGATGAGAGGCGAGGCCTGAAATTTTGGTCCTCGGCACAGTCGTGACACTGCGGGTCTCAGAATATCGAATTCCCTATCCATTTCCGAAATGTAATGCTCCATGCGTCTACCTCCAACTACCACTCCGCTTTAAAGTCTGTGAATTGTGCCCATTATCTCGTCGGCACCCTTTGTCATGAATCACCTAAGTACAAATGATAGCTCCGCCAGTGAACTGCCATTTTATACTTTGTGTACGTGATACTGCCATCATCTGTATATGTGATAACAAATACCCCACGACTTCTGTCGCCTCAGTATATTTTAGTGTGCCTAAGAGGGAGTGAAAATTAAAGTTATTACACTAGAAAATAAAACCAGAATAATTTCGTTCTTGAAAAATTTTTGTGTCAAACTTCTTTACAAAAATATTTGTGGAAGGGAGGAGTCTAGAAGCACACACGCGAGTGTGTGTGTGTGTGGGGGGGGGGGACTTTGTTCTGCATTTATTCACTTCTTTAAATGTTTTACTTATTATTTATATTGTAATGTAGAAGGTAGTTATACAAAAGGCTCTGAGCACTATGGGACTTAGCATCTGAGGTCATCAGTCACCTAGAACTTAGAACTACCTAAACCCCTAACTAACCTTAGGACATCACACACATCCACGGCCGAGACAGGATTCAAATCTGCTACCGCAGCGGTCGCGCGGTGGTAGTCGTACATAAAATGGGCCAAATCAGTGCGGTGAAATGTACTATTTGTTGCAAGTCATAGCTGTAAATTGGATGTTTTCACGTTGCTGTATTATGATTTCATTTCGCAACTCCGCCGCGGCATAGTTTATTGAAACGATAATTGGAAATAAGGTGAAGTTCAGTACTTAACCTAAGAAATAGGGAAAACTATACTTTCTCTCCCGTAGAACACACGTAAACAAAAATCTGAGCTATCACGCCTGTCGCAAACAAGCGAAATCCCCTTGTACCTATGTCCTCAAAGCTTGAATTCACGCTCATTCCAGACATCCGCGTCCCAGATCAACGATAAGTGTTCCTACACGGCCCAAGTGTGGGTTTTAAACCCCTTCCCACCTCTGCCACATAAATACTACACACAGACACTAATTTAACATGACAAGACACTCAAAACGGTATTCTCATCTCAGTTTTGTAAACGACATCCCCGTCTCCGAATATCGCACTGAATTAATTCGCGTCTGCAGACAGGCAACACACTCAACAGATTTGGTATTGCTGTCTTTGAGCCCACCTGGTCTCAGCAGCAGCTCAGTCTGACCCAAACGTCTGTTAACACTTGGAAATGCACTAATTCACGGAATAATGTAGGTAGAGAGATATAATTGGACACACATGCCTGAAACGACATTGGGTTTTATTGAAACCAAAACCGAGTGGAAGTACTAGGCAACAGATGGCGCTGGACAGAACTATGTCAGTGACGCCGTGTGAGAATCGTGTATAGAACGAGCTGCTGTGAGAAAGGGAGTCAGAAGAGCCAGCAATCGCGCACGTTGACTTTACCAGAAAAGGCACAGTTAATGAAGCTTTAGTATTAGATTGAAGAATCCACTACTGTGCATTCCTATCCTATCACCGGAAGAAGGGTATTCGAATGGGTAAAGGTCCTGTGACAAATGTCGCTGTGAAGGAAATGATCACAGAGTTCAAAGCCACGGGTTGTTTGGACGATCGTCCAGGAGTGGGCGACCAGACACAAATGGTAGTGCTTCTCGGACAGTTCAGGAAGACATTGGGAACTCAGTGGGTTCATCTCCACGTGGTGAAGTCAGCGCTTGTGAAGTCGTACGTCACACCAGCATTCCACGCACTATTCTTTGGAGAGCACTAAGGTGTGCCGTCCAATACTATCCGTATCAAATCAGATGTCATCATGAACTGTTAGCCACCGATTTTGTAACATGGCAAGCACTTGCGGTATGGGTACTCTAAAAAATGGGGGGAGATGACGATTGGTTGTTTAATGTGTTCTGGACTGGCGAAGCCCATCACACACTTAGAGGGCCTGTCAACAACCACAGCTGCAGAATATGGACTACAGAAAATCCTAGAATTGTCGTGGAACCCCACTGCATGACAAGAAAGTCACGGTGCTTTGTGGATTCATCACATCAATCGAGATCCAACCCTGTTGCGGAGTGCTGCTTTTCAATCTGTCAGTGTTCAAATGGTTCAAATGGCTCTGAGCACTATGGGATTTAACATCTGAGGTCATCAGTCCCCTAGAACTTAGAACTACTTAAACCTAACTAACCTAAGGGCATGACACACATCCACGCCCGAGACAGGATTCTAACCTGCGAACGTAGCGGTCGCACGGTTCCAGACTGAAGCGCCTAGAACCGTTCGGCCACACCGGTCGGCAATCTGTCAGTGTGATAGGGCCGAGATATGCCGATATGTTACAGAGTCGCATCATACGTAGCCTGGCTGTAATTATTTGCTGGAAGGTAGAACTTTTCTGCAGGATGGCGCTGCAAGCCATAGTGCTACACATGTAAAAGGTCTCTTGTTCAGATGGTTTGGCGAGTATCGCGCGCTATGTCACCTCATCCATCATGTTTGGCCTCCCAGGTCGCTAGACGTCAATCCGTGTTGTGGACTTACTTGAAGTCGCAAGTCTGCCGCAGCCATCTGATCTCATTTCTTTTGCAGTCATCAGCCTTCTGACTCGTTTGACGTGGCCCACCATGAATTCCTCTCCCGTCCTCATTAGTGATGCTAAAAAACAGTATCCAACGGAAGTTCTCTCCATAACTACTGATATGCTGTTCACAACATTGTCTCTGGACTACAGGCATTGTTGATGAATGACGGCTTATATGTTGAGCATTTGTTGTAAAAATCATCATCTTTGATAAAAACAAATTTTTATGCTAATTATAGCCTTTGTATCATATGAAGTGGCACCTCTTTTTAATTTTATGAACTTTTTACGGCTCTAATTAAACCCCTTGTCATTTCACCGAGCGAGGTGGCGCAGTGGTTAGCACACTGGACTCGCATTCGGGAGGACGACGGTTCAATCCCGCGTCCGGCCATCCTGATTGAGGTTTTCCGTGATTTCCCTAGATCACTTCAGGCAAATGCCGGGATGTTTCCTTCGAAAGGGCACGTCCGATTTCCTTCCCCATCCTTCCCTAATCCGAGCTTGTGCTCCGTCTCTAATGACCTCGTTGTCGACGGGACGTTAAACACTAATCTCCTCCCTCCTCCTTGTCATTTCAAGTATGTGTGTCAAATTTTATCTACCTACCTGCGCTATTCCCTCAAGTATTTTATCTTTAAATGTTGACGAACTTTTGGGTAACTCTGTACTTCAGTGAACAACGCACATGTATTGACGTTTACCACGTCACGAACACCTGTAATTTAAGTTAAAAACTTGCAGAGATGATCTGTCCACTGATACGTGCGTGTTTTCAGTATGTATTGTTGTATTAGTGCATTCGCCTTCTGAAACCCTGAAGAAACTTATGACCAATCCTGAACTTCCTTCTTTTCTTCCAGTTTGCTATCGATTAAGATGACATGAAGTCAGGAACGTCATTCCCCCAGAGAAATAAATGATGTTTCAGATGACAAAGGCATTATCAACTTCACGCTAACCACTACGCTGATTTCTAATGAAGTAGTGTGGTCAGCTATTGTTTTCGTTTCCATTCTGGTAGCGATTGTTTTTGAAAGATTATTTGCTATGGAAGTTCCATCCGATGGCTAGCCTACTTTCCATTTCAAGAACCCCTTTCGTCGTACCTTCCAGGTCAACAACGGGAAACTGAGTGACAGTCCGACGTCACAGACGGGAGCCTGCCATTCCGAGATGAGAGTCCTCGGACAGCCAACAACTAGTCGGCAGGAGTGAGCAGCGCAAATTAAGTGCGTGGTGTTGTGTGTGTGTGTGTGCGTGCGTGCGTGTGAGTTAACGGGCTGCCAGTGCCTCATTAGGCGGCGGCAGGGTCCATCCATCACGAGCCCTTCTCCCGGCGTCGGTCGTCGACGTTATCGTCTGCTGCAGCGCAGCGAAGCTCACACACGGCGCGGGCCGCGCTGCCGGCCGACCACGGCGCCCTTGCACCCGCTGTGCACACCATGACCGCAGAACGTGACTCCGATTCCCGATAGCGCCCACACTGTATCGCACCTGCCGCCATTAAAAACTGTCTGTGCCTAGCTGGGCACGTTTTGCTGCCCCACCACCGAACTACACAAACGCTTCTCGTTTACCACTGGAAACGCCATATCTCCAAATCACTCGCAGCAGTCCACGTCGCTCAATTCGAAGTTTGTTGGTTGGAATCTGGAGGTGTAAGATATTTCTATCATATATTGTTAAAGGCCTTTTCACCACGAAGATTAAAATTGTGTGCCGCAAGGGCACTCGATCTCGGGACCGCTGTCTTTCGCGGGAAAATGCTCTACCGCCTGAGCTACCCAAAAACGACGCACGATCCGTCCTCACAGCTGTGCTTCCGCCAGTAGATCGTCTCCTACCTTCTTCGCACTTGCCCGCCAGAGACAAAGGCCCGAGTTCGAGTCTTGGTTCGGAATACACCAGGAAGTTTCGTGTCAACACCATCTCTGCTGCATTGTGGAGACCTCATTCCTTGCCATTAGGCTGACCACATGTATTGTGCGTTATACAGGGTGTTACAAAAAGTTACGGCCAAACTTTCAGGAAACATTCCTCATACACAAATAAAGAAAAGATGTTATGTGGACAGGTGTCCGGAAACGATTAATTTCCATGTTAGAGCTCATTTTAGTTTCGTCAGTATGTACTGTACTTCCTCGATTCACCGCCAGTTGGCCCAGTTGAAGGAAGGTAATGTTGACTTCGGTGCTTGTGTTGATATACGACTCATTGCTCTACAGTACATCAGTACATCAAGCACATCAGTACGTAACATCAACAGGTTAGTGTTCATCACGAACGTGGTTTTGCAGTAAGTGCAATGTTTACAAATGCGGAGTTGGCAGATGCCCATTTGATGTATGGATTAGCACGGGGTAATAGCCGTGGCGCGGTACGTTTGCATCGAGACAGATTTCCAGAACGAAGGTGTCCCGACAGGAAGACGTTCGAAGCAATTGATCGGCGTCTTAGGGAGCACGGAACATTCCAGCCTATGACTCGCGACTGGGGAAGAACTATAACGACGAGGACACCTGCAATGGACGAGGCAATTCTTGGTGCAGTTGACGATTACCCTAATGTCGGCGTCAGAGAAGTTGCTGCTGTACAAGGTAACGTTGACCACGTCACTGTATGGAGAGTGCTACGGGAGAACCAGTTGTTTCCGTACCATGTACAGCGTGTGCAGGCACTATCAGCAGCTGATTGGCCTCCACAGGTACACTTCTGCGAATGGTTCATCCGACAACGTGTCAATCGTCATTTCAGTGCAAATGTTCTCTTTACGGATGAGGCTTCATTCCAACGTGATCAAATTGTAAATTTTCACAATCAACATGTGTGGGCTGACGAGAATCCGCACGCAATTGTGCAATCACGTCACAAACACAGATTTTCTGTGAACGTTTGGGCAGGCATTGTTGGTGATGTCTTGGTTGGGCCCGATGTTCTTTCACCTACGCTCAATGGAGCACGTTATCATGATTTCATGCGGGATACTCTACCTGTGCTGCTAGAACATGTGCCTTTACAAGGACGACACAACTTTTGGATCATGCACGATGGAGCTCCTGCACATTACAGGCGAAGTGTTCGTACGCTTCTCAACAACAGATTCGGTGACCGATGGATTGGTAGAGGCGGACCAATTCCATGGCATCCACGCTCTCCTGACCTCAACCCTCTTGACTTTCATTTATGGGGGCATTTGAAAGCTCTTGTCTACGCAACCCCGGTACCAAATGTAGAGACTCTTCGTGCTCGTATTGTGGACAGCTGTGATACAATACGCCATTCTCCAGGGCTGCATCAGCGCATCAGGGATTCCATGCGACGGAGGGTGGATGCATGTATCCTCGCTAACGGAGGACATTTTGAACATTTCCTGTAACAAAGTGTTTGAAGTCACGCTGGTACGTTCTGTTGCTGTGTGTTTCCATTCTATGATTAATGTGATTTGAAGAGAAGTAATAAAATGAGCTGTAACATGGAAAGTAAGCGTTTCCTGACACATGTCCACATAACATATTTTCTTTCTTTGTGTGTGAGGAATGTTTCCTGAAAGTTTGGCCGTACCTTTTTCTAACACCCTGTATATCAGTGTGGGGGAATTTATACTGTAGATGGAAAGTTCAAAACAGCGACTACCATTCTGAAATTCGAGATGAATGGACTATGTACATGTAACCGGTCTTCAACCTTCACGACTGAATTGCTTGTGGTGCCTGTTACCTGCAAGGTGATCGTAAGTCCCTCTCTAATAGGGATGGAAAAGAACAACCGATCAAAACCGTACCTATATTTTAAATCTGAATAACCTGTATTTTTTGGTATCTGTTTGGTCTCGGTCGGAAAAGATTTTTTATGTTTTACTAAAGACCAGTAAAAATGCAGGTTATAAATTTGTCGTACCAACAGCCCTACAATTTTCCGTTTTTATGGTAAATAAAACTTTTTTCAGAAATAGTGATAATGATCAGTATACTTTCCATTGCTTTGAAATACTGGGATATTATAGAAAATGGGAAAAGCTAGCAGTGCTTGTTCAATAACAACGGCGACAGAAATGAGCAACGCACACATTACATAAGAATAGGTAAAGCATTGCTGAGCCAGTAATGTACCTGTTGTTCATCACTACTCTCAAGGAGCGATAGTTTCGCTTTTTGGGAGCAAACTGATTAGTGTGTGCCAAGCTTGCCATTTATAGCTCAAAAATATTTACCATTGGTAGGAAGTTCTGTGGGGTTCTCTAAGGTTGGTGTGGACTTTGAATGATACTGGTTTTGATTTAAAGGGACTTGCAGTTCAGCCTGTAACAAAACGACTGTTTATTAACAGATTGGACAATAAGTATTGGCTATTGGATTAGGTCATTATTGGGATTTTATCGTCGTCTTGTTGTTCCTGTTGAATGTTCTCTTTTGTCAAATGTTTAAATTATTCATTTCAGTTTTTTGAAAGAGCGTTCGTAGTTTTGTCAGCAAACATTAATTGCATTCAAATTTCAGTTAAATAGTAAATAAATATATACTCACTACAAAATGGGTTTTTCATTAGAAACAATTAAAGGAAAATAACGTTACACTTTCTGTACAAAAGCTTATTATTTGTCTATAATTTCTATGAAATAATAAAAAAGAAAGGTAATTAAGGCAATAGTAATAAATAAACAATTTCTCTTCATTCATAGTTTGTAATAAAAATAAAAAATAGCTGATCTTTTGCCTGTCTCTTCGTAACATGGCTCCACCAGGAAGTATCCCTTGGAATCGGACAACTTAACACAAAAAATAGAGTTCTGCAATCTCAGTTTTCATCTTTTCGCACTGATCATACATAGTGCTCAATGATGGTATGATCCTCAATTACAAGCTTTTCGAGTAAAGCAGTGAATGGAAACTATTTGTCTTTTAACTACCTATTTTATTTCATATTTTGATTCTACATATCTTGAAATGTATGTTGTTTAAGTCTAAGGGAGTCTTAGAAGGACTTCCTTGAGTGCGAAGTCGCAGGTCCAAGGCTTATTTGAAAGTCTTGTATTAAGAATTATGACAGGAAAAATAGTAGCTGCTAATGAATCTGTGTGTGTGTGTGCATCAGGAGGGCGACAAAAAATGAGTGTCCTGAAGGTGCACAGGTCAACCATCTGTCGGCTGTGGGATGTATGTATTGCACTTAACAAATCGGGCTTCGTAGACATTCAAGAAATGTCCAAAACAAATCATTAAGTTGCCCCATGGACACCGAATGCAAAATGGGGCGTTACAGTGACGACAAAGGTTCGTACCATCAATATCAATTCCTTGGGACTTACAAACCGGTATACACTTTAAAGAATATTGGTATAACGTGGAGATGAGAACTGATGGAATGTGATGGCGTGCAACCGAATGCGAAACAGTCTGTCGTGGAGCTTATGGTAAAATTGGCTATCCTTTAAAGCTACAGATAGTGCGATAATGTGTTTTACTGGCACGAAAAAAAAAAAAACAAATAACCGGAGGCCGAATTTGTCCAGTGGTTCCAGGAGGTATGGACTTCTATATCACACACTTTTCAGGAGGGATGGTTTGCTCTAAAAGAGTTCGATTTTTACACGGAGGCCGGCCGGAGTGAGCGAGCGGTTCTAGGCGCTACAGTCGAACTGCGCGACCGCTACGGTCGCAGGTTCAAATCCTGCCTCGGGCATGGAAGTGTGTGATGTCCTTAGGTTAGTTAGGTTTAGGTAGTTCTAAGTTCTAGGGCACTGATGACCTCAGCAGTTAAGTCCCATAGTGCTCAGAGCCATCTGAACCATTTTATACGGAGACCAGGAATCACGCAAAAGCAAGTTGTTTTGACCAGCTGCTGAGAAAAATCAATGCTCATATCATACTTTTAATTCTCTTACGCCATTTTTCCCGCTCTTCCTTGCTTTGACGTAAATATTCCCTTCTGTCCTTGCAAGATCACACAAACGAGAAAGAATAGTAGGGGGCAAACACCTCCAACTTCTCGCAGCACATTAAATAACTTTCCAGTGGAAGCACTGATTTAGTTGATGCTAATACAACTCTCTTGGTACCTCTTATTTCCAAGGTTCCTTCCATATGCATTTCCTCTTCAAATCACGATTGCTCGGAATTGACAACAAATTCCTTCCTGAACGATTGGATAAGTTTGTTTATATGATCTACAAATTTCCCAGCTGATTCCTCTTTGTTATCTTACGTCCGCAGTGCTACAGCTGTTTTCAGTTATGCAACCATCCACTGTCCGCCCCCGGTAGCCGAGTGGCGCCGGCACGGTAGCTCAGCGTGCTCAGTCAGAGGGTTAGCTACCGTCTATAATAAAAAACTGAGTGAACGGTTCAACAAAGAACCCGAACGGGTGTCATCGGACGTCCGCCCCGAACAAATTTAACGAACAATATAGAACAAAATGAGATCTACCAAAGAAAAAAAGTGGTCAGCGCGACAGAATGTCAATCTTAAGGGCCCGGGTTCGATTCCCTGCTGGGTCGGAGATTTTTCTCTGTGTTGTCCTAATCATCATCATTTCATCCCCATTGACGCGCAAGTCGGCGAAGTGGTGTTAATTCGAAAGATTTGCACCCGGCGAACGGTCTACCCGACGGGAGACCCTAGTAACACCACATTTTATTTACCATTCACTGGTTCCCTTGAATACTCTGAAATCAGTGCCGCGTGCAATTTTATGTTCGTAACATAGCAGGTCACTATCACGCACATCCTGTAAATTCGATCGAGCACTCTTGAAAGGCGCAAACACCAGTTTTTGTAACAAGTGCCTCTTATCCTCCCTTGAAGATTTGTAGTTTCTCTCATACACTACACGGTCATATTGCTGTGGGCTTATTCGAAATTTGTTCACAGTTTTTTTTCCTATGCTGTGTATGATCTTCCAAGTAATTATGTTTAGTGCCCTCTCCTTGGGCAACGATTGTCCTCTACTACGTTTCACTGAAGACGGGATTTGTGGCTCCCTGTCCGACAGGTATGATGAACTACGTGGCTCGACATCTGTTTCAGTATCACTTTCACTTGTTAAACACTTATCGACCTCATTGTACTTCTCATGTATACTGGTTGGACATTCGAGCGTATACGCCACCAACACATTCCACTGAATCATCTTGCAGAAACGATGAGATTTCATCCCCCACTTCCTCCCCACTCTGCGAAATTCCTTGGGGTTCTTTCTGACGAAATGTAAACTTCGGTAATTGTTGTTGTAGATGTAATGCATTGTTTGCCTTGTTTATTGTTGCCATTGGTCTGTTTTCTATCAACACCACTAACAATGTAGCACTGTTGTGAGTCACTCATGAACTAAGCAGTCCAACTACGATCCGCAGCCTCTTACTGTGCTCGCCACTGGATAGCTGCAGTCACGCCCCTGTTTACATTAGCAGCCAACATCGTGGTTGATGGTAGACAGCATGTGGGGCGTCGTATCCTGTAAACACAATTTGACTTTCGGGATTTCACACTCAAGGGGTTCCTTGACAGACTATTTCAGCCTTCGGTCGTGTCCACATTACTGGAAATAAAAGCTCTAAAAAACCCAAAATTAGCTACTTCGGAAACAGTTTATTTTGAACAGTTTTAACAGTCGGGTCAAACTGGAGTTAGAAAAAAGGTGTAACCGTAAACCGGTTGTTTGCGCGATAAGCGGCATCCCTACTTTGTGACATTACCGGTATCCGATAAGTAAGAACGGCTGCGAGTGAGATGACAGGAAGGTACATACCTGCTCGGACAGCGAGAAGATGTCGTTTGGATTTTCCTATAGGGAAGAAAAATGGAACTAAGCCATCACATGGCTATCGACGCTAGCAGCTTGGAGAGTTTTCGATTGTTTCGACAGGGGCGATAAAAAAGTTTCCGTCCGAAGACCGTAAAGTCCAGGATCGCTGAGCCAATCGGGCAAAATCGCCGTGAGCACTGAAACAATCACTCCACCGAAGCACGAATTTCAAGATACCCCGCTGCTGCGAAGTCCTTAGGTACCTGCTACACATACTCAACCGTCAAGAATCGACGACCCTTCAAGGCCTTCGTTACGGAAACGGAGGCGTTATAACCACATCTGAATAGATCATCAAAGGGGGGGAGGGGGGGGGGGGGCTCGAATGTCTCCCACTTGAGTTAGAATAACTTTTGCGTTCGCAGCATTCCACAACGGTAGTTTTTGACAGACATGTTACCACATACACATTCTTCACTCTCCGATGGATGTCTAACAGTGTTTGTCATTCGGAAGCCAGGGAAAGCATAAGGTAAGAACACGTTTGTTTGTTTGGACGTATTTGATAATAACCGTCATTTGGATTTGCAGCTCATTGTGCTTACCGTGATTGCAGTTAAAATTGTTGGATGTGAGGTCCGCCAGTTATGCAAAACGCCGTTTTTTCAAAGTTCCCAAATTTGTTTCAGCACCTCCGTGCCATCATCAGTGGGTTTCTGTTCTATTTCATCTGTACATTTTTCCTAAATGATTACAAAATCATGTGGATACTTAATTCAAACAACAATTCGTTTCCTTTTTGTTAATATCTTTACACTCGGTTTGCATGGTTTTGCAGGACCACTTGGGTATTATTTATTACAGGTGGCTTGTCATCTGAAATCAAACGATGTTAACACTTCGGCTTGAGAGAGTCGCTCCGGGCACTTCGTGATGGACAAACCTGTATCTGACCTCTCCGATGAAATGCTAACTTTATTCGGTCAGTAAATATTTTTACAGTTCAAATGGCTTTCCATGCGCTGCTCCAAGTGTCTGGAACAGCAGTTGAGTAGCGACAGGTAATTCCGCAATTTAATATGCCAGTAAAAGCGTACGCAAGGCAGTGATTTTGATTGTGAGACACGAAGTCTAACTGGAACGTGATGAACTTTAGAACAGCGGTGGAACCGTGTATCACAATGAAGATGCAGTCTCATCATCGTGGGTGATGTGATTTCTTGCATGGCTCGGTGCCGATGTGAATTCCCGGTATATCATCAAGGTTTTACTGTATGCAAGATGGTCTTAGAGTCGAATAAATTTAAACGAATCTAAATTCAATGTGTAATGTGGTAATGCTGAGGCGAGCGGTGTTGTAGTTGCATTAGAAGTCCCACATGGAGGTGCAAAATTATTTAGTTTACTCTGAGTGAAACCGATTTCTAAATTCTATGTACGTAAAGAGGAGACAGATTGTTCTAGAAGGGGATAATATATATTGCACTGTTCTGAAGGATAGATCCTGATTCATTGTGAAGATAATTTATGAACATAAATGAGAGGTGTGTCATCATAAGGCGCTCTCGGCCGGCGGGTGTTTCAGTTCTACTCTAGAACGTCTCTTACTATACGATGTACAGGTAGCGATGCTACGAGAACCGCGAGATACGTAGAAGAATTATTATCGCTGTCTTAGTAGGGTAGTGCGATTACAGGTGCAGAACAAGCGAGACAGTCAGCCGCCGAGGGAAACGCACCGGCAGGTAAATACGATGTGCGCGCAGCCAAGGCGCACATACGGATGAAGAGGACCACAGCACGCGAGGATTCGAATTTTCGACGTCAATAACACACACGATGGCGTCTCTGTGCGAAAGCGACTAGTGAAAATACAAGTATCTGAGGTCCCACGAAGTCAGACACAGGCTGTGAGCGAACCTGAAATGCAGGCCGGTGTGGTCGAGGGGTTCTAGGCGCTTCGTCTGGAACCGCGCGACCGCTACGGTCGCAGGTTCGAATCCTGCCTCGGGCATGGATGTGTGTGGTGTCCTTAGGTTTGTTAGGTTTGAGTAGGTCTAAGTTCTAGGGGACTGATGACCTCAGATGTTAAGTCCCATAGTGCTCAGAGCCATTTTTTTTAACCTGAAATGTCACGTATTTGGAGGCGGGGGGCTGGTGGAGGCGCAGCAGTCGAGCCCAGGATGTTCGATCCAGGTCATTACGTGCTGGAGACGGGGGGCGTGGGGCGGGGGGCGGCGCTTCTGTCGCTCAGCATTGTCCACTCATGCGCAGTCAGGGGAACTCACCTCCGTACTGCATATAAAAGATAATGAAAGTTTGCATGTAAGTTGTTGTGCTCTTCAGTCCGGAGACTGGTTTGATGCGGCTCTTCATGCTCCTCTATCCTGTGCAAGCTTCTTCATCTCCCAGTACCTACTGCAACCTACATCCTTCTGAATCTGTTTAGTCTATTCATCTCTTGGTCTCCCTCTACGATTTTTACCCTCCACGCAGCCATCCAATACTAAACTGGTGATCCCTTGATGCCTCAGAACATGTCCTACCAACCGATCCCTTCTTCTAGTCAAGTTGTGCCACAAACTACTCTTCTCCCCAATCCTATTCAATACATCCTCATTAGTTATATGATCTACCCATCTAATCTTCAGCATACTTCTGAAGCACCACATTTCGAAACCTTCTATTCTCTTCTTGTCCAAACTAGTTATCGTCCATGTTTCACTTCCATACATGGCTACACTATATACAAACACATTCAGAAACGATTTCCTGACACTTAAATCTATACTCGATGGTAACAAATTTCTCTTCTTCAGAAACGCTTTCCTTGCCTTTGCCAGTCTACATTTTATATCCTGTCTACTTCGACCCTCATCAGTTATTTTGCTCCCCAAATAGCAAAACTCCGTTACTACTTTAAGTACCTCATTTCCTAATCTAATTCCATCAGCATCACCTGACTTAACTCGACTACATTCCATTATCCTTGTTTTGCTTTTATTGATGTTCGTCTTATATCCTCCTTTCAAGACACTGTCCATTCCGTTCAGCTGCTCTTCCAGGTCGTTTGCTGTCTCTGACAGAATTACAATGTCATCGGCGAACCTCAGAGTTTTTATTTCTTCTCCCTGGATTTTAATTCTTACTCCCAATTTTTCTATTTTTGTTTCCTTTACTGCTTGCTCAATGTACAGATTGAATAACATCGGGGAGAGGCTACAACCCTGTCTCACTCCCTTCTCGACCACTGCTTCCCTTTCATGCCCCTCGACTGTTGTAAGTGCCATCTGGTTTCGGTATAAATTGTAAATATCCTTTCGCTCCATGTATTTTACTTCTGACGCCTTCAGAATTTGAAACAGAGTATTCCAATCAACATTATCAAAAGCTGTCTCTAAGTCTACAATTGCTAGGAACGTAGGTTTGCCTTTCCTTAATCTAGCTTCTAAGATAAGTCGTAGGGTCAGTATTGCCTCACGTGTTCCAACATTTCTACGGAATCCAAACTGATCATCCCCGAGGTCGGCTTCTACCAGTTTTTCCATTCGTCTGTAAAGAACTCGTGTTACTATTTTACAGCCGTGGCTTATTAAACTGATAGTTCGGTAATTTTCGTATCTGTCAACACCTGCTTTCTTTGGGATCGGAATTATTATATTCTTCTTGAAGTCTGAGGGTATTTCGCCTGTCTCATACAGCTTGCTCACTAGATGGTAGAGTTTTGTTAGGACTGGCTCCCCCAAGGCTGTCAGTAGTTCTAATGGAATATTGCCTACTCCCGGGGCCTTGTTTCGAATGAGGTCTTTGAGTGCTGTGTCAAACTCTTCACGTGGTATCATATCTCCCATTTCATCTTCATCCTCTTCCATTTCCATAATAATGTCCTCATGTACATCACCCTTGTACAGACCCTATATATACTCCTTCAAACTTCCTGCTTTCTCTTCTTTGCTTAGAACTGGGTTTCCATCTGAGCTCTTGATATTCATACAAATGGTTTTCTTTTCTCCAAAAGTCTCTTTAATTTTTCTGTAGGCAGTATCTATCTTACCCCTAGTGAGATAAGCCTCTACATCCTTACATTTGTCCTCTAGCCATCCCTGCTTAGCCATTTTGCACTTCCTGTCGATCTCATTTTTGAGATGTCTGTATTCCTTTTTGCCTGCTTCATTTACTGTATTTTTATATTTTCTCCTTTCATCAATAAAATTCAATATCTCTTCTGTTACCCAAGGATTTCTAATAGCCCTCGTCTTTTTACCTACTTGATGCTCTGCTACCCCTCACTATTTCATCTCTCAAAGCTACCCGTTCTTCTTCTACTGTATTTCATTCCCCCATTCTTGTCAATCGTTCCCTAATGCTCTGCCTGAAGCTCTCTACAACCTCTGGTTCTTTCAGTTTATCCAGATGCCATCTCCTTAAATTCCCACCTTTTTGCAGTTTCTTCAGTTTTAATCTACAGTTCATAGCCAACAGATTGTGATCAGAGTCCACATCTGCCCCTGGAAATGTCTTACAATTTAAAATCTGGTTCCTAAATCTTTGTCTTACCATTATATAATCTATCTGAAACATTCTTGTATCTCGAGGGTTCTTCCATGTATACAACCTTCTTTTATGATTCTTGAACCAAGTTTTAGCGATGATTAACTTGTGCTCTGTGCAAAATTCTACCAGGCGGCTTCCTCTTTCGTTTCTTACCCCCAATCCATATTCACCTACTACGTTTCCTTCTCTTCCTTTTCCTACTTTCGAGTTCCAGTCACCCATGACAATTAAATTTTCGTCTCCCTTCACTACCTGAATAATTTATTTTATCTCATCATACATTTCATCAATCTCTTCGACATCTGCAGAGCTAGTTGGGATATAAACTTGTACTACTGTGGTAGTCGTGGGCTTCGTATCTATTTTGGCCCCAATAATGCGTTTGTAGTAGCTTACCCGCACTCCTAATTTCCTATTCATTATTAAACCTACTCCTGCATTACCCCTATTTGATTTTGTATTTATGACCCTGTATTCACCTGATCAGAAGTCTTGTTCCTCCTGCCACCGAACTTCACTAATTCCTACTATATCTAACTTTAACCTATGCATTTCCCTTTTTAAATTCTCTAACCTACCTGCCCGATTAAGGGATCTGACTTTCCACGCTCCGATCCGTAGAACGCCAGTTTTCTTTCTCCTGATAACAGCGTCCTCCTGAGTAGTCCCCGCCCGGAGATCTGAATGGGGGACTATTTAACCTCCGGAATATTTTACCCAAGATATACGCCATAATCATTTAACCATACAGTAAAGCTGCATGCCCTCGGGAAGAATTACGGCTGTAGTTTCGCCTTGCTTTCAGCCGTTCGCAGTACCAGCACAGCAAGGCCGTTTTGGTTAATGTTACAAGGCCTTATCAGTCAAGCATCCAGACTGTTGCCCCTGCAACTATTGAGAAGGCTGCTGCCCCTCTTCAGGAACGACACGTTTGTCTGGCCTCTCAACAGATACCCTTCCGTTGTGGTTGCACCTATGGTACGGTTATCTGTATCGCTGAGGCACGCAAGCCTCACCACCAACGGCAAGGTCCATGGTTCATGGTGCATGTAAGTAAAGGGATTAATTTGATGGGGAAACAGAATTCGGACAGCATTTTTACTTTTCCGAGTTGTTTAAAGAACAATTGATTGAAGACATGTTTAACGTAGAATCAAGGAATGACGCACTGGGTACATGTAATTTCAGCCGTGAAGAATAGAGCTTGTGGCCTCCTGACAATGAAGAACAATTGCAAGAATATTTAAAGGAGCTAAGTGGTTTTAATAATAGTGTGATCGGTGAACAGGATACTGAAGCTAATGGAGTGCTTATTAATTATTGTGAAGGGGCTAGGGAATTTATTTTTGATGAAGACGCCAGCGAGGAGCCTGAGTTTGTCTCTGAGAGCATTATTAGTAATGAGGAACTTCGTAATTTGGACGCACAAGAGGGGTGGCGTTAGGCAAAAAAACCTCTGCAACGTATCGCTTCACGATAGGTTGGCCTATTTTGGTCGTTGTTTACCTATTGTTACCAATAGTAAGGAGTCAAGGAATTGTCCTGATTTTAGTAGAAGGGAGATAATTAACGATCTTTTGGAGGAAGATGATAAAAATGAGAATGTGACGAATTATGTGAATCCCGTTATTACTGCCCAGTTATTAGGTGTCACGGCAGATATTCTCGTAGATAGTGGTTCAGAAGTGTCAGCTCTGTCCAGAGAATTCTATGAAGCAATCCCAAAGAAAGAAAATTTTTCAGTTTTCCCAGTTATGGGTATAAAAATTGTAGGTGCAATAGGGAAACTTTCCCGAGTCATTAAACATGAAGTGTGGTTACCCATGGTGCTGAATGGAAAAATATTACAACATAATTTCTTAATTACTGAAAATTTGAAAGTAAAAATTTTGGTATGGGTGTATTTTTTAAATGATTTTAAATGCTCATTGGACTATGAAGGCAAGATAATAAAGCTGTGTCTGCAAGAACGAGATTTCGTAGTGCCATTTAAAAACCAATTCAAATGTGAAAGGGACAACTCAGGCACTTACTTTATTGATCGGTTCCAGAATGATAATAGACCAAAAGAAATAAGCATTTACAATGTACAGAAGGAACTTGAACAAAATGATACTTTGGAAATAATAGAGGATAAGGTAGCTAAGATTGAAGTTTTGGCTAGTAGCCAGAAAGAAGACTTAAAACAGGTGTTAGTGGAATTCCAGGAGGTATTTTCGGAGGCTCCAAACAGGATAAGGACTTCGAGTGTAAATTATGTACAAAACCTCATAAGAAGTAAGCTGCCAAAATATAAGCTGCACCATGTTCAAAGAGGGAAGCTGTGAGAAAGGGAGATAGACAGGATGTTGGCTTGGGGAGTTATTGAGCAAGTTTGGAGTGAATACAAAAACCCACTAGGAATTGTCCCAAAACGTGAAGGGAGCATACGTTTGGCGTTGGATGCGAGAAGGCTCAGTGATATAGTAGAAAAAGTTACCGCCCAGTGCAAGTAGATCAGTTGCTTCATAAATTTCATGGTGTTCAATTTCTTTCATCTTTAGATATTACATTTCTTTATTGGAATAAAGGTTGGCCTCGGAATCGAGAAAATACAGCGCACTTTTGTATGATGGTACTTGTTACTAATTTTGTGTAGTGCTATTTGGCTCGAACTTTGTAGAGTGTGCATTCGTTAGAGCCAGGAAACATGTGTTAGGTCCTGAGCTAACTGAAAGGTTGGCCGTGTGTGTAGATGACCTTCTTTTAGCCACTCCCACTTGGGAAGAGGATTGTCGATTATTGAGGTAGGTGTTGACTGGAATGTTGAGAGGGGGAATGAAATTAAAACTGAATAAAATAGAGTTTGTCAGATCAGAGATTAAGTTCTTAGGACACATTGTCAGTACACGAAGTATTAGACCAGTAGAAGAGAAATTAGAAGCAATAGAACAGTTCCCCAGTCCTCAGCACAAGAAACAATTAAGAGCCATGTTTCGTTTATTTGGACTTTACTGAAAATTTGTTTCAGAGAAGCTTGTAATGCCCCTTGCTTAAATAATCTATTAAAGAAAGATGCTGCTTGGGTATGGTCAAATGAGTGTGAGGAAGCTTTCCATTGACTGAAAAGCGAATTATCCAGCAGTCCAGTCTTATTTCATCCAGATTTCAGCAAGTCATTTTTTATGTCTACTGATACCCGTGTTTATGACAATGGGGTGTAAATATTTGAGGAAGGTGACGAAGAAAGGGAAGATTAACATCATACCATTGCATTTACCAGTAGGCCCCTAAATACTGCTGAAAGGAACTATTGTGTAGCGAAACAAGAGGCATTAGCTACTTTTTTGGTTTTCAAAAATTTGAAGGTTATTTGTTGGGCACCAAAACGGTAGTGTTAACAGATCCCAAGGCATTAACTTTCCTGAAGAGATGTCGGTTGAAGCACCCAAGGTTGTCCCACTGGGCTATATATCTACAGCAATTTCAGATTGGAGTAAGGTATGTCAAGGATGTGGCTAACTTAATTGCTGATGTTTTGTCGAGGGCGGCTAAATTAGAATAGGGAGGACAGAGAGTACAGGCGGATGAAATTATAATCTTATATATGAAGGGTACCAAAAATGAGGCGCCCACTAGAAAAATTTGTAGAGAACTACGAAGGAAACAGAACGCAGATCCCCAGTTAAAGAGTGTGAAGCAAATCCTCAATTCATATCAGCATCCTAAGGTTAAAGTCTTCTACAAGTTTCACAGTGGTGAACTATTCAGGAGAAGGAAAGCAGACATGGAAGCTTGGAAACTCTGCTTCCCTGACCACCATATAAATAAGTTGACAGAGTTGGTACATCAGAGCTATGGACATTATGGAGTGAGGAACTGCACTGAGAAACTGCAGGAGACTGTTATATTTTTTATAACATATGGAGCCGGGTGAAGAAGTTAGTTGGAGCAAGTGATAAACGTCAGAAAGTCCGTGCTGCTGCAGGTCCCATAAAGGGCCTAAGGCAGAGAATCCTGCCCCAGAAACCTTCTCCTGGTCTTGGCTTGGTTTGGGCCGCTACCCAAGTCAAATGATGGTGCAATGTGTATATCTGTAGCATTGGATGTGTTCAGTAAATTTGTAAAATTTTTTCCTATTGAGAAGGCGACTGATAGAACTTTGGTGCTGAAACTAGAACTTTTCTTTGGTGAATGCAGTAAGCCCGCGGCTGTTTTGTCTGATAATGGGTCACAGTTTGTAAGCAAGGTGTTTAGGGGTTTCTTACAGTCACAAGGAATTGAGCATGTTAGGATAACACTGTATTTTCCGCAAGGTAACCCTAGCTCACAGGTTATGAGGAATTAAACCAGTTGTCCGTACCTCCTGTCACCAGAAAAACACAGCCTGAGCAACTTTCATACCTGATTTGGAGGGGATCATCAACAACATCTGGCATAAGGCGGCGGGATTTGCTCCTTGTGAGTTGTTGTTAGGAAAAAAACCAAGTAATACATCAGAGGAAGTGACTTTCCCCGTAATACATGATTGACGAGGGATGAGGTACAAGAACTGGCGAGAGGGAAAATGAAAAAGAAGGCTCAACAGAGAAAGACTAGACATGATGCAAAAGCGAAGGCTACTTTATTTAAGGAAGGCGATTTGGTTTTGGTAAAGACCAAAGAAAGATTAAAGAGGATCACACGCGAAATTGAAAAGTTTCTCCTCGTGTATCATGGTCCAATTGTGGTGGAATGTATTCCACACGAGAATGCTTACATGTTAATGTATTCAAAATTCAGGAAAATATTTGGTACCAGAAACATTGTGGAATTGAAGAAGTATATCCTGAGTGTTGGGAACTGAATACATGGTAGATCAGTCTCCCTGTGACTGAACATGATCTGACAGTTGTGCGTCTCCAGCTGTCGAATGGTTTTCTTCGTCCTACACGACCATTCGTCCCCCATTGTTCTTCATATCCACATGATCCATAGAAATTCTTGCAGTTTGTGAGGTTGTAAGCCGAACCAAGTATAATTAAATGTACATGAGGGATAAGTTTTTCTGTAATAGTTTATGAACAGTGAGAATGGGACTAATGAATGTTGGCAAAGGTAAGTGGTAGTAACATCTGATTAAAGAGTAAAGATATGCTCTGATGTGTGTGAATGTTTCATGACTATTCTTTGAGTACAAGAGTCAAGTGCATGAAAAAAATTAAGTTATGATAAGAGCGAAAGTATGTGAGCAGATGTGATGAGATGGTAAGGCTAAAAGACGAAATAAATGGTTATTAACAACAGGTAAAATTCTATGGAAGTGTTAAATAAAGGTGCAGTACAAGTGAAGTAAAATGCGGATATGCAAAGGTGATAAAGGCTTGTTCAGGGAGCTATTATAATAACGTAGCTGCAGAGGACTTAAATCGTCAACGAAATATGAAGTGATAAGAGGCTGGGACGGGCAATGACCACCATATAGTGTCAGGAATTTTGCAGCAACAAACGCAGTGGGAGCGCCTTGCTATTAATTGTTAGGAAAAATTAGGTGCCTCTGCTAGGATTCAGCTGGCAAGCACAGTTTTTCGTTAGGTATCCACAGGATTTCAACTGTAGAAGATAACATAGTTGTGGCAGAGCTGTATGATTCATAGCTTGGAATATGCACAATTGATATTGAAACAATAGCGTTCAGGACAAAAGTATTCCAGACAAAGGTCAGAGGAGACTTAAAAATATAGTTATATGAAACAGAATGAAGGATTATTTGTGAAAGTTATGAAGTAGGTGAGAAGTGTTTGACGGAATTTGGTAACGTTGAACAGGGTTTAGTAGGTATCTGTGAATGTTATTGAGATTAGGAAAATATTTGTGTAAGATATTATGTTTGTAAGGTTGACAGAATATTTACATAAAGTCCACTTTAGAGTTAATTAGTGTTAAGGCCCTAGGTCAAATACTGCGGAGATGGTAAAATTCTTTCCTTAGCAGTACGTAAAGATGAAAAGGGACTACAGCGATGTAAAAATTCCACCCTTGGTAGGAAAAGATAGTTGTTAAGTGTAAGGAAACGGAGGGTCCAACAGATTAATGCATTAGTTGTAAGGTCCTGAGGTATCAGTTTTGAAAATTGTATGCTTGCCGACAAATAAATCGAAAACTCAGCAAACTTAGGAATCATGTGAAAACTAAAGAAGGTTAGGAGAAATACCAGAGTGTGACGAAACAGAGTGAATACCCTATTGTGAAGTAACATTGAGAAGTATAGATAATTTAAACAAAAATGGCTCTGAAATAAGAAAATGATCCATCATTTAAAACTCATCAATTTATTTAACTGAAATAGTGGGGAATAACTTTCAAATTCATGATGTTTGTTTATACAGTTGGAAATCTTAAAATTATTGCTTACTGCATTAAATGATTAGAATCTTTTAATATGATGGAGGTGGAGTGTAATGTAGCTACTCTGTTCCTAGTACTGTGTAAGTATACCAACTCTATTTTGCAATTTTAATAGTGATAAGGGCTTCACCCAAATGTAAATCAAAGTATTTTATGCCGCCCATAAGGTGATGTGAATTAATATATTTTCATTATGAATTAAAGATCGCTGTTGCAGAAGCAACGAAACAAGCATGCCAAATTTAAAAGAACGCAAAATCCCCAAGACTGCCGAAGTTTTGCAGAAGTTCGAAATTAGCACATACTTCAATGAGAGATGTTTTTAATAATTTCCAAAACGAAACTTTGTCTCGGAATCTGGCAGAAAACCCAAAGACATTCTGGTCATACATAAAGCACACCAGTGGCAAGACGCAATCAATACTTTACTGCGCGATAACAACGGTGAAGTCACTGATTACAGTGCCACTAAAGCAGAGTTATTAAACATGGTTTTCCGAAACTCCTTCACTAAAGAAGACGAAGTAAATATTCCTGAATTCCAATCAAGAACAACTGCCAAGATGAGAAAATAGAAGTAGATATCCTCGGTTTAGAAAACCAGCTTAATTCACTCAATAAAGGCAAGGCCTCCGGTCCAGATTGTATACCAGTCAGGTTCCTTTCAGAGTATGCTGATACAGTAGCTCAATATTTAGCAATTATACACAACCGTTGGCTCGCAGAAAGTTCCAACCTAAAGACTGTAAAATTGCTCAAATCACTCAAATACCCAAAAATGGAAGTAGGAGTAATCCGATGAATTACAGGCCCATATCACTAACGTCGATTTTCAGTAGGATTTTGGAACATATGCTGTATTCTAACATTATGAATTACCTCGAAGAAAACGATTTATTGACACATAGTCAGCACGGATTCAGAAAAACATCGTTCTTGTGAAACACAACTAGCTCTTTATGCTCATGAAGTAATGAGTGCTATCGACAGGGGATGTCAAATTGATTCCATATTTTTAGATTTCGAGAGGGCTTTTGACAGCGTTCCTCACAAGCCTTTTTTAGTTTTTTTAGCCAAACTGTGTGCCTATGGAATATCGCTCCAGTTGTGCGACTGGATTCGCGATTTCTGTCAGAAATGTCACAGTTCGTAGTAACAGACGGAAAGTCATCAAGTAAAACAGAAATAACATCCGGCGTTCCCGAAGGAAGTGTTATGGGTCCTCTATTGTTCCTTATCTATATAAACGACGTAGGAGACAATCTGAGTAACTGTCTTAGACTGTTTGCACATGATGCTTGTCAAGTCATCAAATGACCAAACCGAATTGCAAAATGATTTAGATAAGATATGTGCGTGGTGCGAAAAGTGGCATTTGACCATGAATACAGAAAAGTTTGATGTTATTCACATGAGTACTACAAGAAATCCGCTAAATTTCGATTACGCGGTAAGTCACATAAAGCTGAAGGCTGTATATTCAACTAAATACTTAGAGATTGCAATTACAAATAACCTAAATTTCAACGATCACATATATAACGTTGTGGGTAGAGCAAAGCAAACACTGCGATTCATTAGCAGATCACTTAGAAGGTGCAATAGGTCTGCTAAAGAGACTGCTTACACCACACTTGCGTGCCCTATTCTGGAGTATTGCAATGTCGTGTGGGATCCGCATCAGGTGGGGCTGATGGATGACATCGAAAAAGTACAAAGAAGGGTAGCTCGTTTTGTATTATCGCGAAATAGGGGAGATTGTGCCACAGACGTGATACGTGAATTGGAGTGGCAATCATTAAAACAAAGGCGCTTGATAAGAATGGCAGAAATAAGGTCTATCTTGCGCTAAAAATACAATGTAAGTCTTCGCCAATACTCACTTCTATTTCGTCTGTATGAGTCCATTTGCAAGTTGCCCAGAGCTCTGAGAAGAAACTTACGTCGATTATATAGCAGTCGACTCTCTGGATATCGTTCCTCATACACACATAGTGAGGGTTGCATAAAACGAATAGGTAGCGGCATTTGGATCACCCTATACGATTAGAAACATTTTCGAAACTTTTTCTCGGCAACATCCTCGAGAAACAAAAATAGTGTACTACAAATTGAACACCTATGCCTAGGAGAACATTAGGAATCAAGTAAGAGGCAAAAAATCGTCAGTAATAATTATAATTTAACAGTGGTTTGTACAAGCTAACAAAAACATGATAACTTCTTACGATCTTAGCAAACCGATTTCTAAGAAAAAACACTTTGTTACAGAGACCACTGCAGATTCTTGGAAATAAGGCGAAGTGCGTACGGTCCAAGTAAGACTTAAATTACTGTCGCAAACGACGGTAAACAAGGTAATCCAATAAAGTTTCAGACGTGATAGTATGACTCAAAACAACACATGTTCATCTTCCATAGTTTGAGTCATATCTCTCCCAGTGAAAGCTTTTTGCCTTTCATATTTTAAAAGGTGATAGTACGGATCAACACTAACTTGGCCTCTGCAATGGATATCTTAAGAGATATGAGCTCTTGTTCATTTCGCAACTATGGAACACATCTCTTATACTCAACAAGTATTCATAGCTGTTAAGGTATGTATTTTAGAGGCGATGTTTCCTGGACATTGTCGGTAGAGTTCTGGTTCACCCCGTATAATCTGTATTACTTGTCTACTGAGTTGACAAAGTCGGGGAATAGCGATATGCTCATATACAAATGGCGGTAGCATTGCGTACACAAGGTGTAAAAGGGCAGTGCATTGGCGGAACTAACATTTGTACTCAGGTGATTCATCTGAAAAGGTGTCCGACGTTACTCTAGCCGCACAACGGGAGTTAACGGACTTTGAAGGCAGAATCGGAGTAGGAGATAGACGCATGGAACATTCTGTTTCGGAAATCGTTAGGGATTTCAGTATTTCCGGTGTCAAGAGTATGCCGGGAATACGAAATTTCAGGCATTACCGCTCACCATGAACTATGCAGTGACCAACAGCCATCACTTAACGGCCGAGAGCAACAGTGTTTGCGTAGAGTTGTCAGTGCTAACAGACAGGCAGCACTGCCTGAAATAATCGTGAAATCAACGTGAGTCGTATTACGAACGTATCCGTTACGACAGTGCGGCGAAATTTGGGCTATGGCTGGAGAGGACGGACCCGAGTGCTTTTGCTAACAGCACCACATCGCCTGCGGTCCCTCTCCTGGGCTCTTTGCCGTATCAGTTGGACCACAGATGACTGTGGCCTGTTCAGGTGAGTACCGATTTCAGCCGGAAAGAACTGATGGCAGGGTTCGTGTGTGGCTCAGACCCCAAGAAGCCCTGTACCCAAGTTGTTCTCAAGGCACTGTGCAAGCTGGTGGTGGCTCTGTAGTCTGTGTTTATATGGAACAACACAGCATGTTGTTATCAATGGAGAGACGTCTACAGACGTTAAAGTAACTTCTGGCGTGACACAGGGGAGTGTTATGGGACCATTGCTTTTCACAATATATATAAATGACCTAGTAGGTAGTGTCGGAAGTTGCATGCGGCTTTTCGCGGATGATGCTGTAGTATACAGAGAAGTTGCAGCATTAGAAAATTGTAGCGAAATGCAGGAAGATCTGCAGCGGATAGGCACTTGGTGCAGGGAGTGGCAACTGACCCTTAACATAGACAAATGTAATGTATTGCGAATACATAGAAAGAAGGATCCTTTATTGTATGATTATGTGATAGCGGAACAAACACTGGTAGCAGTTACTTCTATAAAATATCTGGGAGTATGCGTGCGGAACGATTTGAAGTGGAATGATCATATAAAATTAATTGTTGGTAAGGCGGGTACCAGGTTGAGATTCATTGGGAGAGTCCTTAGAAAATGTAGTCCATCAACAAAAGAGGTGGCTTACAAAACACTCGTTCGACCTATACTTGAGTATTGCGCATCAGTGTGGGATCCGTACCAGATCGGGTTGACGGAGGAGATAGAGAAGATCCAAAGAAGAGCGGCGCGTTTCGTCACAGGGTTATTTGGTAAGCGTGATAGCGTTACGGAGATGTTTAACAAACTCAAGTGGCAGACTCTGCAAGAGAGGCGCTCTGCATCGCGGTGTAGCTTGCTCGCCAGGTTTCGAGAGGGTGCGTTTCTAGATGAGGTATCAGATATATTGCTTCCCCCTACTTATACCTCCCGAGGAGATCACGAATGTAAAATTAGAGAGATTAGAGCGCGCACGGAGGCTTTCAGACAGTCGTTCTTCCCGCGAACCATACGCGACTGGAACAGGAAAGGGAGGTAATGACAATGGCACGTAAAGTGCCCTCCGCCACACACCGTTGGGTGGCTTGCGGAGTATAAATGTAGATGTAGATCCTTGACAGGAAATGGTTAAGTTAGACTACTTGGAGACCACTTGCAGCCGTTCATATACTCCATGTTTCCAAACAACGATGGAATGACAATGCGCCATATCACCGGGCCACAATTGTTCGCGACAGGTTTGTAGACAGTTCGAGCGAATGGTTTGGCCACCCAGATCGCCCGACGTGAATCTCATCAGATATTTGAGACATAATCGAAACATCGGTTCGTGCACAAAATCATGCACAGGCGACACTTTCACAATTACGGACGGGTGTGGAGGGAGCATGGATCAGTACATCTGCATGGGACGTCCAGCGACTTCTTGTGGCCATGCAACGTCTAGTTGCTGCACTTTGCCCGGCAAAAGGATGTCTGACACGATGTTATGAGGCATCCCACGATTTTTGTCACTTCAGTGTTTAACTGCGACTACGGAAAGCAAGCCTGAAAATAAAAGAGAAAGACGACATTGTTTACGAGACGTTTTTGATTTTAGCAGCTGCCTAGACAGTTGCAGTAGTGACGTCGACAAATGTGTAAAGTCGCCCACTATGAAGTTTTCGCTCCTGATTTGTTACTCTGAACAGGTACAACTGCAATAACTCGAGGAGACTGAAATTAACGAGCGAAAGGAATATCGACCGATTTTTACTGCAGCCAAAGAGTGCAGAGAAGACACGGGAGATATTATGAACAGTCTCAGAGTAGGTCAGTCAGCGCGCTGACGTTACTTTGTAAGACTTCAGCTCGGTTCGTGCACAGCTCTGTGAGCAGACGCTACAGACACTGCAGTCTCTAGCGCTGTACGGCGCAACCACTGCCCCTGACTCGTTACACGTGGAAGCTCCCTCTCGGCTAAACCTCTCCACTGCGGGCCACACTGCCCAGCAACAGGCCAGGGGTCGTTGTGGTGGTCGGTTGCTGATACCGAGACGGTGCCGCAGAGTACTGAACGTCAAAACACCTTGTGTTAGCGGCATTCGGAAATTTTTTACTTGTCAACTATTGGAAAGAGCAGTTTTTTATTACCAAAGAGTTAAACTTCAGACAAGTCTGGGGTTTGTTTGTATGATGTATCACTCTTTTTCTGTAATTACAAGCAACAAAACTAACCGAATGTTGTGAGTAAAAGTCTGATACGAAGTATGTAACTGCAGCGACTACAGTCAGTGTACTTATGGAATATAAGAAGCACTTTATTCTTCAAAAAATTCCTGCAAAATTCAGGTGGTTCTTATACTCGAAAATAATATAAAAATGTCCACTGTTTGATTTAAAATTCCCTCCAGCTTTACAAATGATCGTATATTCAATGCCGCGGGAAACCTATGACTATGTATATCTGGCAACATTGGATTCAACTGGCAGCAGCAGTGCATCGATGCGACGAACTTGAGCTGCGGGGATTCACAAACTTGCCAACAGTGTCTCCCACCAGGCCCCACCATCACAAATCCAGAACACTGTCTAGCCTGTGATGTGTCATTGCAGTCAGTGTACGGTGCCAGCGACCTTGAATTGAAAGTGATTTGTGTTATAGGTACTAAAATGGCTCTGAGCGCTATGGGACTTCACTGCTGTTGTCATCGGTCCCTAGAACTTAGAACTACTTAAACCTAACTAACCCAAGGACATCACACACATCCATGCCCGAGGCAGGATTCGAACCTGCGACCGCAGCGGTCGCGTGGTTCCAAACTGTAGCGCCTAGAACCGCACGGCCACTCCAGCCGGCTGTTATAGGTGACAGTATACTATTTTTGTTAATGGCTAGTTTTGTATTGCAAAAAAATATAGATTGAAATTAATAGCATATGCATAAGAACATGGCAACAGAGCAGCCGAGTGGCATTTCGGCCCTCCAGCAACAGAGAAAACCATTCGCGATTGGCGTGGTAGTAAAGAATAACTGAGAAAAATGACGAAGGATAAACGTGCAAGTAGAGTACTGAATGCAAAATGGCCGAAACTAGACGATGACGCATTGAAATGGATTCGAGGACACCGTCAAAACGGCACCGGAATTGACAAAAATTATTCAAATAAATGCTCGTAAGCTACTGTCACATTGGAAATTAACAGATTTTAAGGTGGAGTTGGTTTGGTGCTACAGGTTTATGAGGCGTCATGAACTTAGTATGCGAACCGAAACCAAAATATATCGGAAAATGCCACAATATTATGAAGAGAAAATATTATCTTTCCATCGCTCTATTATTCAACATCGAAAGTGAACCAGAGTGGAACTAAACCAAATAGCGAATATGGACGGAATTTCTCTGATGTCTGATGTGCCGCGTGACAGAACTGTTGCCATGAAAGGTGTTAAAACTAACCATAAAAACAAATAGACACGAAAAAATGAAATACGCTGTTGTCCTCTCACGTTGTACTGACGATACTAAATTTAATCCAATGATCAGTTTCACGCTCAAAACAATGGCAAAACCTTCTGAAATACTGGAAGGTGGTGGTGTTCACGTATATGAGAAGAACTGGACGAGACTGAAATGAAATTATGGATTAACAGAGTATGAAAGAGAATGAAAAGTGCTTTATTGTAGGAGAGTTCTCTTCTTGTGCTAGATCAGTTTATCAGTAATTTGGAAAATTCTGTGAAACAGAAAGCAAGATAGGCAAATGCAAAGCTTGCTGTTATTCCGGAAGGACTTACTTCACAACTGCAAACTCTTGATGTCTTGATAAATGAACCGTGTAAAGCGCATCTGAGAGGAAATGGAACAAATGGATCATGGTTGAAAACATGAATTCGTGGCGAATGGAGGTATAAGAGACCTTAAAATCAAAAAAGTGTCAGAGGACAAAACAGTCGTGGTGAAGAGCGGGAGAAGACACTATCATTAAATATTTCAAGAAGTGCGACATAAGTAACGCTGTCGATGGTAGTGAAGACCATCTTAAACACTGAAGCGCCAAAGAAACTGGTATAGGAATGCGTATTGAAATACAGAGATATGGAAAGAGGCAGAATACAGCGCTGCGGTCGGCAGTGCCTATATGAGACAAAAAGTGTCTGGCGGAGTTGTTATACAGCTCACTGCTGCTACAATGGCAGGTTATCTAGATTTAAGTGAGTTTGAACGTGGTGTTATAATCGGCGCACGAGCGATGGGACACAGCATCTCCGAGGTAGCGGTGAAGAGGGAATGTTCCTGTGCGATCATTTCACGAGTGTACCACGAATATCAGGAATTCGGGGAAATATTCAATCTCCAACATCGCTGCTTCCGGAAAAAGATCCTGCAAGAACCGTACCAACGACGAACGAAAAGAATTGTTCAACGTGACAGAAGTGCAACCCTTTCGCAAATTGCTGCAGATTTCAATACGGGACCATCAACAAGTGTCAGCGTACGAACCATTCAACGAAACGTCATCGATATGGGCTTTCGGAGGCCAAGGCCCACTCGTGTACCTTGATGACTGCACGAGACAAAGCTTCACGCCTCGCCTGTACCCGTCAGCACCGACATTGGACTGTTGATGACTGGAAACATGTTTACTGGTCCGACGAGTCTCGTTTCAGATTCTATGGAACAGATGGACGTGAACGGGCATGGAGAAAACGTCATGAATCAATGAACATGTTTGGCAGTAGGGGACTGTTCAACTGGTTGCGGCTCTGTAATCGTGCGGGCCTGTGCAATTGGAGTGGTATGAGATACCTGATACGCCTAGATACGACTCTGACAGGTGATACGTATGTAAACATCCTGTTTGATCACCAGCACCCATTCGTGTTCATTGTGCATTATAACGTTTTCGGGAAATTCCAGCAGGACAATGTGACACCGCCGGCCGCTACAGTCACAGGTTCGAATCCTACCTCGGGCATGGTTGTGTGTGATGTCCTTATGTTAGTTAGGTTTAGGTAGTTCTAAGGGACTGATGACCTCATATGTTAAGTCCCATAGTGCTCAGAGCCATTTGAACCAATATGGCACTTCACACGTCCAAAATTGCTACAGAGTGTCTCCAGGAACACTCCTCTGAGTTCAAACACTTCCGCTGGCCACGAAACTCCCCAGACATCAACATTACTGAGCATATCTCCGATGCGTTGCAAAGTGCTGTTCAGAAGAGATCTCCACTCCCTCCTACTCTTACGGATTTATGGACGGTCCTGCAGGATTGACGGTGTCAGTTCCCTCCAACACTACTTAATACATTAGTTGGATCCATGCCAAGTCGTGTTGCGGCACTTCTGCGTGCTTGCGGGGGCCCTACACGATATTAGTCAGGTGTATCGGTTTCTTTGGCTCTTCAGTGCATATGAAGAAGACAACGATGACGACTACGAAGAACGATTAGAAGAGGAGGTGGAAGAAGAAGAAAGTTCATACGTTGATTTTAAGGGATTTTAATGGTGATTTTGTCCTTATAAACTAAGAATTTCCGTTAGTCTGGCATTGCAATCTAATAATAGAAATGGTAAAAATTTTTAAAAAAATGCTTAATATTAAGGTGCGTCTTTCAGTCCGTAACATCTTATAGTCCGTAAGATACGGTACAACTTTTCAGAGGTAAGCAAGTGGACGGGTGCGTGAGTCAACAATTTTGCTGGGAGGTGGGGCGGGGGCGGATAGAATCAACAGGCTTGCGGCTTGATACTGCCGCTGTTGGCAGCGTGTCAAGCGAGAGTGGGCGCCGTGGCACAGTGCCAAGGGTGTGGCGCCACCTGTCCAGGGCTCCCGAACAAGTGTCCCTGTCCACCGACGAAAGCCATTTACTTCCGAAACCAAAGTGCCCTTTTCGTGCACCCTCCTGTTGTTCTGCACGTACTAGACGCACATGGTACAGGTTCCTTCCACTTGATACGTTACACTTAAACATTTCTCCCCACGTAATCTGTACTACAGCATATTGTACAGGTTCTTGCTCACGAGCTTTAGTGCTGACTGAGCAATCATGGGAGATGTAGGTCTCACAAGCTGCGGCATAGTCGTAAATTGAATAGTGACCCGAATATAGAATAAATTTCCTATACTTAACGTCTCTGGTCACATGGTTTCGGTCTATAATGACTATCTTCAGACGTGTTTTTAAAAACATGTCCTAATACACTGGAGCCGTAGTGGCATCGTCAAATACTAAACACAAAATCAGCATATTAGGACACGTTTTTATAAAAAAGATTTGAAGATGTTCATTATAGACCGAAACCGGTAGTCTGATGACAAAAAAGTTGTGACTATAGACGTGAAGTAAAGGAAATGTATGCTGTAGAAGGTGAGAATATTGTGAGGTGTTGGGGTTAGGATGGGGGGAAGATAGGCGGTAGGACAATTTGTTTATATATATATATATATATATATATATATATATATATATATACAATGTGTGTGTGTGTGTGTGTGTGTGTGTGAGTGAGTTAGTTAGTTATGTTATGGCATAAAATTGTCATGTCTGTTTCGGTCCCACTGTGCTCGTGCATGCCCTTGCCCTTATGCCTTCTTTGTATCTGGTATTAAAATTTCTTGCAGTCATCCAAATACATTTAGAGTTGCAGCTATTACAATGGTAATTCGTATAATTCTGAACTGTCGTATTTATCTTTCTATTATTCACAGTTTTTAATTCCTGTTATACTGCATTCTGTTTTGTTTTGTATTGTATTTTATTTTA
Organism: Schistocerca cancellata; assembly: GCF_023864275.1. Taxonomy (NCBI): domain Eukaryota; kingdom Metazoa; phylum Arthropoda; class Insecta; order Orthoptera; family Acrididae; genus Schistocerca; species Schistocerca cancellata. The sequence continues at coordinate 391,211,082 of NC_064627.1, forward strand.
TTGAAGAATATACTAATTTTATGTTATCTGAAGATGTTACTAATCAGGTGTGGGAGTTCTTCGTGATGCATGATGGTACTTAACTGCATGTGTAAACCGATTTCATGTTGTGGTTTGCCTGCGAATGGTATGATTTCGTTTGCATATCTGTGTCAGTGTAATACTTTTTTCCGCTATATTTCAGGAAAAAATCTATTTTCAGTACGATTCATTAGGAAATTTTCTAGTGCATGTGAGCTTGGGTTCCTATTGGAAGGCCTTTCATTTTTTAATAGAAAGAATTGTCAGATTGAAAGTAGGTTTATTCTTTTATTATTTCCTCTGTACGGCTGGTTGAAATTTCTGTGTTTCCTGTCAGTTATTCTTTTATGATATTAATTCTGTCACCAAGCAGGATTAAAGGCTTTATCGGTAATTTCGTATGACCTGCCTCCGTGTCCGTTGTTGAAAACTCAGCTGTTGTAGCGGTGCACAACACGAAAGATAGTCCAGTTCCAGTTGTAGCCAGGTAATTTTTCCATCATTTTTGTAATTCCGGATGTGGTAATGAAGTTCGCAATTATTGGTCACCGCTCCCTGCGTCATTGTCACGAGCTGTCTCAGAACTTCTGCTCATTGTCTCGAGCAGTGAGAGCAAATAACGTTAACACTAATTCTGTCGGTATTTGCAACCAGTCTTCCTCAGTTTGCTACTTCCGTCACGTTTTCCATGCAAATCCTAAATGTAGTCCGTACTTTTCAATTGAATGTTTATTCTATTTTTAACAAAAACCGGTTTCACATAATCTGGGTGGCATCACTGGTGTTCTACAAAATAAAACAATTTAACAATATATATTTTATTAAAAGACAAGATGTGTTTGCTGTCACCCATATGTAAAATGTCTAACTATTTGGAATTATAGGATTCTGATTGATCGCTTACTTTTAGTTTTCCTGTTTTTTCGTTTAACTATACATAATGTTCGTAGCTGCACACGACTTCACTCCCGCGCCTGTGGCTTGAGAATAAACTCGATGGCCTCCTTTGTTCTATTAAAGAGGAGAAGGCTCTATACCGACCAGAGATCTCACCGTTTAGAAAGGTGAAATTCCGATCTCTGCCACATTCTGGCAATAAAAGAATTGATTGGCGAGAAGTGAGAATTCGTACCACTACCGAGAATCGAACCCGCGTCTCTTGCTTACCAGGCACACTAGTTAACCACCTACGCCACCTTAGCACAGTCGTTAGACACAACTGCACCGTCTACCCAAGCACGCCTCCTTCCTCAAACCAAATTCCTATTTACCACACACTACCAAAGTAGCGTCCCCTTTATCTTTTTCCTCTTTGTGCTCCTCGCACCAAGCGCAGAGGTCGGGTGAAGAGTGGTCTGCACGGAATGATCACAGGAGTCTTCACGGAGTGTATACAGGGTGAAGAAAAATTCGGTCACGCGAGCACCGCAGCACGATTCCCCACATATTTGCGTTAGAGAAATGTCTGTCACAAAATTTCGTCCCGCTTTTATTTCCTGTAGTAAATGGACGTTAAATATTGGCAATCTGGCAACACTGTGATCACATGCATGGTAACTGTCTCTGTCAGCGAACGGCAGTAGTGCTGTGCAATAGGTGCCGAGTGTAGTGTTTTGGGTTAGTATGCAGGAAGTCGAGGGTTCGATTCTGGGTCGAGGTGTATTTGTTTTTATTTGCCACTTTCATTCTGCTATATAATACTTTAGTAAAAACCGTTTCTTAAGCCACATGTATCCGACCTTTACATAGTACAATTATTTGCAAAGCATGTTGCTAGCCCTACTGGTGGTGTAAAGCCGTAACGAAGTGTAACGAACCTGAACGTGGCAAGAACAATAGTTTGCACTAGTCGGTGGGACCATTGTGACAGGGTAACTCGCGTCCACGACGTGTAAAAGGTTTCTTTAAGAGATGAACAGTGAAAACGGTTGTAGTGCCATTTCCGTGTTCGTAGTATGTAAGATCAAATGTTTTGTAGAAGACCCACAGTAATCTCTGTATGACGATTAAGGCACCGTATACCATACCATGCAGACTACATTTAGGAAATAAAAAAAAAATACGCCTAGGCTTAGAGTTGAACCCTTGACCTCCTGCGTGCTAACCCAAAACGCTATCATTTGCACCAACTGCATAGGACTACTATTAAGTTCTGACAGAGGTACTTAGCACACATGTAACTACAGTGTTACCAGACTCACAATCTTTAATGCCCATTTACTCCCGAAAACATGCGCAGGACAATAGTACGTGCGGAACCGTGCTGCGAAGTCCGAGTGCGCGAAATTTTCTTCACCCTGCATAACTGTATTAGTGGTGTGTCTCTTCTTTCGGACATGTCTCCGTTCTTCCATCATTCTCTACGCCCATACTCCAAAAGCCACCTTACGGAGTGTGAAGCAAAATATCCCTGACAGCAAGATCACTTCCACCCTTCTCCCTTTCCTGTTCCTTTCGCGAGTGGTGCATGGTAACAGCTGTCGCTGGCGGCCCGCATGAGCTCTGATTTTAGGTGTTTGATCGTCGCGGTCATTTTGCGAAACGCTTGAAGTAGGAAGTAATATGTTGTACAGCTCCTCTGGAAATATACGCCTTCGGAATTTCAACTGTTAGTCTACCTTCACACAGACGACCTAGTCGAGGCAATTCAGCTGCACGGTTCAGTTGCGACCATCGTGCTGTGGAGTTGGGTGACTGAACTGCCTGGCCGAGACACTGTGGCATGTGGTACGAGCTGTGTGTTTGTGCAAGCTATTTACGGAGTGACAACAAAATAGCGAGTATTTCATCGCAAAACTGTGTAGGAGGACCTCTGCAGAGTAATAATTAGAGCACGCTGCGTTCTGAACAACTTTGTCCGCAAAAGAGATGGATAATAGGCTTAGAAGAGTTAGCAGCACCACGCCTACAAAAAGCCTCTGTGTCGAGAGTACAGGAGACACGTTCCCAGATTACTTTCTTAGCACTGACGGTGATGCTCCTTTACAAATAAAAGGGAAATGAAAGCTATTCTAGTAAGTAATAAAATAATACGTACAAGGCCCGTTTTTTTTAAATTTCTATTTTAGAAGTGATGAACAAATTACTGTACACCTCCTTTCAAGGAATACGTTTTCCGATCTCATTGCTGTAGTTCTTATTAACTGAATGCCAAATTAGAAGAGTGCCTACACTACGTTTGCCCGTCCTCTTTTAGAATATTATTGCGCGGTGTGGGATCCTTACCTGATAGGGCTGACGGAGTACATCGAAAAAGTTCAAAGAAAGGCAGCACGTTTTGTATTATCGCGAAATATGGGAGAGAGTGTCACAGAAATGATACAGGATTTCGGCTGGACATCATTAAAAGAAAGGCGTTTTTCGTTGCGACGGAATCTTCTTACGAAATTCCAATCACCTATTTTCTCCTCCGAATGCGAAAATATTTTGTTGACACCGACCTACATAAGAAGAAACGATCACCACGATAAAATAAGGGAAATCAGGGCTCGTACGGAAAGATCTAGGTTCAAATGGCTCTGAGCACTATGGGACTTAACATCTATGGTCATCAGTCCCCTAGAACTACTTAAACCTAACTCACCTAAGAACATCACACAACACCCAGTCATCACGAGGCAGAGAAAATCCCTGACCCCGCCGGGAATCGATCCCGGGAACCCGACGCGGGAAGCGAGAACGCTACCGCACGACCACGAGCTGCGGACGAAAGATATAGGTGTTCGTTCTTCCCCGCGCTATACGAGATTGGAATAATAGAGAATTGCGAAGGTGGTTCGATGAACCCTCTGCCATGGACTTAAATGTGATTTGCTGACTATCGATGTAGAAGATTCTACTTCAATGTTGAAAGCGTCCACGTTGAAAATTATTCTTTCAGCATGAAAGAAGAACAAAAATATTTACAAAGGCACAGGAAAAGGTCGTTGTTCAACAGTCATGAAGCGCTTGCAAACAACAAAATAAGCAACTCAAACTGGCGAGGGGGCAAATGTTTGTTTATCCCCGCCGTTTGCAGCCGTGCTGCTGGATCGCCACTTGCAGAACTGTTAAACGCAGTTGAGACGCCGCGACCAGTGCCGGGAACCGGCAGGTGCACATCGGGTTGTGTAGTTAAGTCGCCAGGGTGTAACGCCTTGTGAGAACGACGTGTTGAATGAAGAACACGACTCCGCCGCTTGGGCACCTCGTGCGACCAAATCACCCGTGTATAAGTATCCACGCTTTTCCATAATGTAACGATCAGGTAAACCTACCTAAGGAATACACCACGATTTTGATCGGCTTTCAATATCTTGTTGTGTAGGGCAAAATAAGATGGGCAAAAATTTTTTATACATGCCTATGCGACTGTTAAGTGGGTGAAATACGTCCTTCAATAAATCTGAGTTTAATGTTTCTGAATGAATACGTTGGAAAGGTATCAGACAAAATAAAAATAATAAGAATTCTATTGTTTTCAATGTACATTAGAACTTGCGTCCATATTTGTGGAAAAAGTTTTCTCGAAATCCCCCTTCCCGTTCAGCATTTTTTGACCTAAATAGTGCTACACTTCTTCGTTATACAGGTTACAATAATGTTACAACAGTAAGGTGCTAACCATTTCAAATTTAACATAATTAAATCTGAAAAGGTTACAACAGAAAAATAATACAGAAAACGTCAAAGGAAAAAATAGAACAAAAGATATTTTATATTTCATAAAATTAAAAATATATACTGTACAATATTCATTTAGAACATTTTTATCAACATATTTATCTGGGAAAGACATAGTAAAAAATCCAACATTACAACTACCACTCAAGCAGATACATATCGGGTGCGTGCATAGTTATACAGAGGCATTTCTAACTTATTTCTGACCAATGCGCCTTTGGAACAACACTTCATCATGTGTGATTGAATTTGGTATTAACGATACTACACGTTTTCCGATTACTCAAATGTGACAATGAGAAATAAAATTGTTTGGGGAAGGGAATTCGAAAAAAATTACTTATTCAGCAAATATGAGTGCACCTTTCTAACGTACATTAAAACTCATAGTATTTTATTTGAAGCTTTTTTATGTCTGCTACCATTTCAGTAGTATTCGTTCAAAAATACTGAACTCAGTTTTATTTGGTCACCCCCTTAACAGTCGTATCGACACGTATAAAAATATGTTTCCCTTATTTTGCTCTAAACTACAAAATATTCGAAGCCGATCATAGGTAGGTTTACTTTGAGTGCAACCATTTCCAATGGCGCGTCTGTAGTAGCTTAACAGCAGAGTCACGAAAACGGCACGCTTTCTGACTGCTCGACAGGAACTTACATTCAGTGACATTCAGAGAAGTGCAATTTGACAGATGCACAGTTACTTCCCCAGAATCACACCTTTTGGCACTCTGGCGCTTAGTAAACGATCCTGTGACGATACACGCCATATTTCGTTGGGTCTTCTCCCTCTTCCATTAATCCAAACCGGTGAAGATCCCAGACTGATGTGTAGTACTCTCGATCGAGCGAGTGTTACGGAAGCCACTTCTATCACGGATGGATTGCACTTCCTTAAGATCATTATCCACAAGAATGTCAATATACACTCCTGGAAATGGAAAAAAGAACACATTGACACCGGTGTGTCAGACCCACCATACTTGCTCCGGACACTGCGAGAGGGCTGTACAAGCAATGATCACACGCACGGCACAGCGGACACACCAGGAACCGCGGTGTTGGCCGTCGAATGGCGCTAGCTGCGCAGCATTTGTGCACCGCCGCCGTCAGTGTCAGCCAGTTTTCCGTGGCATACGGAGCTCCATCGCACTCTTTAACACTGGTAGCATGCCGCGACAGCGTGGACGTGAACCGTATGTGCAGTTGACGGACTTTGAGCGAGGGCGTATAGTGGGCATGCGGGAGGCCGGGTGGACGTACCGCCGAATTGCTCAACACGTGGGGCGTGAGGTCTCCACAGTACATCGATGTTGTCGCCAGTGGTCGGCGGAAGGTGCACGTGCCCGTCGACCTGGGACCGGACCGCAGCGACGCACGGATGCACGCCAAGACCGTAGGATCCTACGCAGTGCCGTAGGGGACCGCACCGCCACTTCCCAGCAAATTAGGGACACTGTTGCTCCTGGGGTATCGGCGAGGACCATTCGCAACCGTCTCCATGAAGCTGGGCTACGGTCCCGCACACCGATAGGCCGTCTTCCGCTCACGCCCCAACATCGTGCAGCCCGCCTCCAGTGGTGTCGCGACAGGCGTGAATGGAGGGACGAATGGAGACGTGTCGTCTTCAGCGATGAGAGTCGCTTCTGCCTTGGTGCCAATGATGGTCGTATGCGCGTTTGGCGCCGTGCAGGTGTGCGCCACAATCAGGACTGCATACGACCGAGGTACACAGGGCCAACACCCGGCATCATGGTGTGGGGAGCGATCTCCTACACTGGCCGTACACCACTGGTGATCGCCGAGGGCACACTGAATAGTGCACGGTACATCCAAACCGTCATCGAACCCATCGTTCTACCATTCCTAGACCGGCAAGGGAACTTGCTGTTCCAACAGGACAATGCACGTCCGCATGTATCCCGTGCCACCCAACGTGCTCTAGAAGGTGTAAGTCAACTACCCTGGCCAGCAAGATCTCCGGATCTGTCCCCCATTGAGCATGTTTGGGACTGGATGAAGCGTCGTCTCACGCGGTCTGCACGTCCAGCACGAACGCTGGTCCAACTGAGGCGCCAGGTGGAAATGGCATGGCAAGCCGTTCCACAGGACTACATCCAGCATCTCTACGACCGTCTCCATGGGAGAATAGCAGCCTGCATTGCTGCGAAAGGTGGATATACACTGTACTAGTGCCGACATTGTGCATGCTCTGTTGCCTGTGTCTATGTGCCTGTGGTTCTGTCAGTGTGATCATGTGATGTATCTGACCCCAGGAATGTGTCAATAAAGTTTCCCCTTCCTGGGACAATGAATTCACGATGTTCTTATTTCAATTTCCAGGAGTGTAGTTGTGGTCTTTAATGTACAAGCAATCACAGACGACTCGCATAAACGTAATCCTGATCTTAATTTTAGCACTCTTTTCACTACAGATTACGGATTTTGAAAAAAATTAAAAAAGAGGGGTAATCCTAGTTCACTATTTCATTATATATCGCGAAGCCTCGTGAATTTTGGCTGCAAATATTTGATTCAGAGATAAAAATATCCAGTGCTTTAACACGATCTGATGCATTGTATGGATGGGTGACCGACCGACCCTGTGTGCTGCGCGAGCCATGAGCTAAACAACTCAGAGCTGAACTGCTGTTTGTGTGGCATATGTCACCGTGTGTCCTGTGAGGGTACGCTTCTTCGTTAAATAACGTCAGCGTATTTTAATTTCTTCTTTTTTTTGTCTGATGACAGACATGCACTGCAGTATATTCCTGCTTTAGTTAACTTGGTGCAACAGTCACAGTTACTAGCGTTCTGCAAAATTATCTGGAGCGTTATCTGATATTTTCGCAAAATGAAGTTAGTTTGCGTCCAAAGCTTCATTCCCTTTCTGAATTAATGAAAACTCGAGTAGTAGATGTCCGCTTTTAGATTTACTACTTACCTTAAGGGCAGTGTAGTTGGCGAGATGAATGCTGTTTTACGATAACTTTTTTTTATTTTTTATTTTTTAATTTAGGTAGAATGCGCTATCTTCCTGATACGACTACGCTGAACGGTGCATCCTACAAATACGTACAGTAAATTTATGGCAATAAATAAATTTTATCATAAAGGTTACATTTGTTTTCCTTCCGTTTATGGAAACGGACCGTGACAGCCGATTGCTTCCCTCGGGCCGGGCCATTCTACTGCTTTTAATTTTTTGGCACTGACCTCTTCCTATCGCGGTTTATATAACAGTCTTTTCATGTAAAGTGCAGGGCTATTTATTATGGATTATGTCTATTAACATCAAATTAAATATGTAAAACTTCTTTCAGCCTACAGTTTACAGTTTTTGTGTAAAATTCGCCCGAGTAATGGCTCGCATTAAAAATACGTACTGTGAAAGTACTACATAAATTTCTTTATCGCGACTTGGGATCTATATTTTGTCTTCCACATCCCCTTTTCTCGACTTTAGACCCGTTCTTTACAAAGCAACAACATTAAGAGTGACTGTAGGAGATTTAAATGAAGGAGTTTGTACTATAAGCAATACAAGGAAAAGGATAGACTGCTACTCACCGTAAAGACTACACTCTGAATTGCAGACAGACACGACGAGAAGACTGTAGCGCGCACACACACACACACACACACACACACACACACACACACACACGTCATTGGCATTTCGGTCCAAGCTGCCAGAGATTGTGTTCGTGTGTACATGAGGTGTACTTGCTAGAGGGAATGAATGTTTATGTAGCAGCCTATCCTTGTTCTTATATTGTTGATTTTCCAATATGCAGTTTCCATTGTTTTGAGGTTGTACTATAACATTTAAGGAAAGAAACTAAGTCAAATGAAATTTAATTTGCTCACGAGATTTTCAGAAAAAAAGCAAGAAGTTTTGCAATGAATCATTGAGAACAGAAGCAGGTACCCCGGATGCACGATTCAGATACAAAGATTTTAAAAACAGACGCCGTGAGTATTTTATGGACCATGAATAAATCTTTCCAAAACGGCCCATCAGTACGAAAATAGTAAGAGTAACAATAATGATAACAAAAACACCTATTTTTCCCGCTTGAATCACTGCATACAATGGAGGAGACTCAACATTGCGTCCCTTACCTGCATCATACACTTCGGCAATGGACAAACATCCGAATAATGAGGCCTGACAGAGTTGGTAGGAAAATAATTTTTTAAATAAAAATAATTTTTTAATATAACAAGCTATTACATCGAACTAAGAAGCATTCAAATTTCTCCTAGCACCATACAGATTTCTGACACGACACTTACAGTTTTTCAAATTTGTGGTTGTGAATTTTTAATAGCTATTTAAACACTTGCATGTTTCGTTACGAAAAACGTGCGGCGCATGCAATAGGTAATATTTAGGTGGTGAACTGATAACGCACCATTTTTGTATTGCATGCACCACATTTTTCTTTACAAGTCTTGCAAATAATTTCGTAGCTATTAAAAATTCAAAATCACAAATTTTCATTCTCTATGAGTTTAGGAACCTGTATGGGACTAGAACAAATCATTCTACACCTTTTCGCCAGATTTGTAAACGCGTTGTAATAAATATTTGTTTTTATTCATATATCTATTTCTGCTTTTTAGTCTTGAGTGTGTGAGTCCTCAATAATATGAAAAATTTTGATGACGTAAGAGAGACACATGTTGAATTTCACTTTTATTTCAGGGTCTTTTCACCTTATCATATCAGAAACAGAACAGTGTTATAGCTACCTGCTAATAATATACCAACTTTCTTTATTGTTATTTTGTTAAAATATATGAAGAAGCAGGCAAAATTAATTTTATGTGATTTTATAAGACTTTTGTTATAATGCTAGATTTATACCAATGTTTCACCCTTGTACACGTATGTCCAACATGTTGCACGAATCTCCTGTTCCTCCCCTCTCTCCATCCATATCATACTACCCCTCCACCCCTGTCTCTGTCCATCTAATCCTCGACCTCTCACACTATCCATCTCTTCCGCCTCCCTTATCCTGTTCAGCCGTTCAATGAAGAGCCAAAGAAACTGGTACACCTACCTAATACCGTGTAGGGCGCCCGCGAGAACGCAGAAGTGCCGCAACACGACGTGGCATAGACTTGACTAATGTCTGAAATAGTGCTGGAGGGAACTGACACCATGAATCCTTCAGGGCTGTCCATAAATCCGTAAGAGTACGAGAGGGTGGAGATCTCTTCTCAACAGCACGTTCCAAGGCATCCCAGACATGCTCAATAATGTTCATGTCTGGGGAGTTTGGTGGCCAGCGGAAGTGTTTAAACTCAGAAGTGTGTTCCTGGAGCCACTCTGTAGCAATCTGGAAGTGTGGGGTGTCGCATAGTCCTGCTGGAATTGTCCAAGCCCGTCGGAATGCACAATGGACTTGAATGGATGCAGGTGATCGACAGGTTTCTGGACGTATCAGGGGTCCCATATGATTCCAACTGCACACGCCTACACATTACAGAGCATCCACCAGCTTGAACAGTACCGCGCTGTCATTCAGAGTCCATGGATTCATGGGTTGTCTCTATACCCATTCACATCTATCGGCTCGATACAATTTCAAACGATCATGCAACATGTTTCCAGTCATCAACAAACCAGTGTCGGTGATGGTGACGGGTCCAAGCGAGGCGTAAAGCTTAGTGTCGTGCAGTCATGCCACCAAGGGCACACGAGTGAGCCTTCTGCTTCGAAACCCCATAACGATGACGATTCTTTGAATGGTTTGCACGCTGACATTTGTTCATGGCCCAGCATTGAAATCTGCAGCAATTTGCGGAAGGGTTGTACTTCTAACTTTTTGAACGATTCTCTTCAGTTGTCGTTGGTCCAGTTCTTACAGGTTCTTTTTCCGGCCGCAACGATGTCGGAGTTTCTATGTTTTACCGGATTCCTGATTTTTCAAGGTACACTCGTGAAACTGTCGTACGGGAAAATCCTCACTTCATCGCTACCTCGGAGGTGGAGAGTGTGTGTGTGTGTGTGTGTGTGTGTGTGTGTGTGTGTGTGTGTGTTTTAGCGATATTGAGAAAGAGCTGAAATCGATAAAAATTAACAGAACCACAGGACCCAATTCAATCTCTTTCACAAACAATACGGAACTGGTGAACGGATTAGTTCATTTTTAACTATAACATATGTGTACAAGAAACTGAATGCAGTAGTTGGAAAAAAGCACACCTCACTGCTCTCAACAATATGGATAACACAAGTGATAGGCTAAACGATCATTTAGTTTGGTTGAAAACCATCGGTTGTGAGATCTTACAACATATACTGAGTTCAAACTTAAAGAAATATCTCAAACAGAATAACCTTCTTCACGCCAAACAGTATTGATGGCCATCGGCCATCTAATACCCAACTTGGTATTATTACTTGAATTACAGAACGATTATAAATGAAATTACAAGCATATGGGTTATCAAAAGATTTTTGTGATTGGATTGGCAGTTCCTTGTTAAGGAGAACACAGCACATTGTCTCTGACGGAGAGTGACCGACTGGTGTACAAGTAACTTCAGTCGTGCACCTGAAAAGTGTGTTGGGTTCGTTCTATTCATATTGAATATTGATGAACGAATGGAAAATTTTAGAAGTAACCTCAGTCTCACTACAGATAACCCAAGTACCTCCAATACGTTCTGAGTGAAACAAAATGCATAAATATTTGTCACGGCTTGATAAGGTTTCGAGGCGATTGGTCGTTTTGTAACTGGCTATAAACATTCAGCAATGTAAAATAGTGCACTTCGCAGAACGCGACTTAGCAACGTTTAACTACAATATTAATGAGCCAAAGAATAATGCATGGATGTAACGATTTATGGGGATATGAAATGATCACACAGGCCGAGTTGTCGGTAAAGCAGGTGGTAGACTTCACTTCATTTGTAGAATACTGTGAAAATAGGGCCAGTCTACTAAGGAAATTGCTTAAAAACACTTCCGTGACTTTGGGTCCCATTACAAACGCATCTAACAGGGGATACTGAACATATACAAGAATAGAGGAACGAGTGGTTATAGATTTGTTTGGCTCACCGGACAGCGTCACACAAAATGTTGAAAGTGCTAACTTGGCCGATTATAGTTCCTAATCTTCAAGAACCAGCATTAAGTGAAGAATCAACAACCCCCTAAATGTCCGTCCCGCAGGGACCTTGAAGGCTAATTACAGGGCGCACAGAGGAATTTCAGCACTAAAAAGCAAAGTAAAGTCGTATGGTATCAATGGCTGGGAGAGCCGAAAAGGAAGCTCCAGCCGCCTAATGGGAAAGGTTTTCCCTATCCTTTTCCCCCGCAGGCACCTTTCCTTCGCGAATTATGAGAACAGTATGTGTAAGTATATCTGTTAGGTGGTGTTGACTGCAATGATGCTTGTTTAGTGCAGTGTCGTGTTCGTGTTGGAGATGATGTGAGAAGGAAGAGGTTAAAACCCGGTGCCGGCGCATGGCCTACTCTTTCCTTAGACCGCCGAGTTTGATGTGCCCATCCGACCGACGGATCACCATCAACGCATGCCCTCACTTCATGAGACACTGCGGAGAGGTTTGGAACTGAATCCAGAACATTGGCGCCAAGTATGATGATTAGAGGCTCCACACCACCACCTTCCCCTCTTGCCGGGCAAATACTGGCGTTCAAAATTTCATCCACCACCAAGATTCGATCTGGCTTACATCCGGGGCGACCTTTTTCCTTTTCTTTAATCTTATTTTGTTCGTTATTGTTCGTTGAATTTGTTCGGGGCAGACGTCCCGGGACACCCTGTTGAAGTTCATTGTTGATCCATTCACTCACTTTATTATTATTATTATTATTATTATTATTATTATTATTACAGAGAGCAGCTAATCGTCTGACCAAACACACTGAGCTACCGCGCCGGCATCTCGACCACGGAAACGTTCTGGTATCCCACCGGCGCTGCATACGCGATTAGAACGAGAAGCAACTCCAACATCTCCAGAGCAATTTCCTGCAGATTAAAACTGTGTGTCCCACCGAGACTCGAACTCGGGGCAAATATAGCAATAAATAATATCCGCGTGAGCAGCAGTTCACGAGATTTTTTAAAAATCTTTTACAGAGGGGCGGAAACGAAGCTGAAGTAGTCAGGAAAAAACTGACGTAAAACATACGGTAGAAAGAGCAAGAAACCCGAATGGAAAATAACTGGATGATGTCATGGGACAAAGCTAGTACAGATGAGGGCAACGACCAATTCGGAACCTGCAAATGAAGTTTGATACGGAAACCAGGAGGAGGGACATGTGTAGTACCGATCTATAGTATACGGTAAGAATATAGGCACCACTGAGTAGTTTCGAGGAAGATCTCTGCCCCACAGCAAGGTAGTCAAGGCAAAAAATAATAACAATAACAAGTCCTGCATCGAGACGAAGAGGTTGACAAATGAATGATAACTCAGAATATAAAACTTCTGACGAATAGGAACACAATTCACAATTTGTCTCTATGTACTCTGCATCAAAAACAATAGTTAATGTTTGTTGGTAACAGGTTACATATTTCTTCAACAACTGCTTCATACACAAAACAATAAGGAAAATATCATTCCCATTACTTCATTAACATACATCGATGAGGAATAAGCCACATAGCTGACACTACACTTAGACTACAGACACATTTACGTAAACAACATTTAAGGTTTGTAAGCTTGTTCTATTTATTATAGATCAGGAGATATGACCATCAACAAGCATCTCTAGGTGACCTTCTTAAAACGCGAGTAACTGATTTAACAAAACTGTGATGGGCTGTGAAATTTGCATCAAACACCAGCCCTGACAGCTAAGTCCACAGAAAGGGAACTTTACGCACGGCAGGTACAGTGTAGTTGTTTTGCTCTTGAGTCAGTCTGTTCGAAGCTTTTCAGGAGTAGCATAAACATTTAGGTCTGCTGAATTAGAGGATATTTGTTTCACTCTCTTTCACGGTTGACCAACAACGATAATTTTTGTCTTTTGATGTCGTCTGTTTAATCACCTACAAATCAGAAAAAGGGTTACTGCCAATGAACTATAAAATATAAGCATATGCTCTCGCAGACTTTTTTGTAGTTATTTTTTAGTTTTACAATTCAGTACTAAATGAAATGATTTCTGCGTAACAGTTCAGGCAGCTCGTCGTCTTGCGGTAGCGTTCTCACTTCTCGCGCACGGGGTCCTGGCTTCGATTCCCCGATTCCCGGCGGGGTCAGTGATTTTCCCTGCTTCGAGAAGTCTGGGTGTTGTGTCGTCTTCATTATTATCATTCATCCCCAATGAGGTTGAAGGAAGGCAGTGGTACACCTTGCCTAGTCGGCGGTGCGGGTCTCCCGAATCGCCCCCTACGCTCCTCGGACTATGGGACCTCATCATCATCATCATCATCATCATCATCATCCGATCAGGCAGCGTATTGCAAGGGAGTGCACTGGCGGCTCTCTTCCTTCCGACTTGATTTGCATTTATCGCCATTGCTTGGAACTAATGTTACATAAATTAGGTAAATATAAACCAAAACGTAGTCAATAAATATATTCGTTAATTATAATAAGGAACACGCACGTACATTTCACAACTAAATCTTGATTTATAAGTGCCTATCTGTGTATCTAGCTCTGAACTCAGTCTTCACAGTCCACGATTCAGCCAGACCGCATCGAGGGCTTTTTTAAAATTTGAATAAATCTTTCTTGTCTCACAGAGAAGCCAATAAACTCTCCAACTGGTGGTTGCGGAATAAACATTCAACCATTTCTCCCTCACGCTGCATACATCAGTCAGTTCCAGTTCAGTAGCTGGATTGTCTGTTCTGCTCTGAACCGACTGCATTGCTATAATTTGTTCGTATTGTTTATTTAAACAAATTGACTACGATTGGATACGATAATTTATTTGTTAGGTATACCTCTACAAAAATTATTGACTGCTTTAAACCTAAAAGACAAAATATTTATGAGAACAATCAAAACCGCAGTTTAAATTTAAAATCTACTTCAGTTGTCGTTGGAAACTAAGCCGCAAACAAACAAAGAAGATGACCCTTCTCTTAGGTCGTAGGCGTTAAACGAAAATGTTTCCAGATTGGTGGATATAGATATGGATAAATCATCCTCAGAAAGTAATTGTGGAGTCACCGCCAGACACCACACTTGCTAGGTGGTAGCCTTTAAATCGGCCGCGGTCCTTTGGTATACGTCGGACCCGCGTGTCGCCACTATCAGTGATTGCAGACCGAGCGCCGCCACACGGCTGGTCTAGAGACACTTCCTAGCACTCGCCCAGTGGTACAATCGACTTTGCTAGCGATGGTTCACTGACAAAATACGCTCTCATTTGCCGAGACGATAGTTAGCATAGCCTTCAGCTACGTCATTTGCTACGACCTAGCAAGGCGCCATTACCAGTTACTATTGATGCTGTAAAACATGTACCGTCAAGAGCGATGTTCACCAAATATGGATTAAAGTTAAGTATTCCAGCAGCTACGTACGTTTTTTGCTAGTCTAATTTCCTTGACTTGTTCCAGACCTCACGCCAGCCTGCGTGAACTAAAACGCGTGCCTTTCGGCTTCCTCTCAAACCCAGGTTGGCTCTCTTGCCAATCCACAACAGTAATGATAATTGTAATGATCATAAAAATGAACAGTGTATCCATACATATTATAAAAGTGGGTATATATATATATATATTACTCCTGGAAATTGAAATAAGAACACCGTGAATTCATTGTCCCAGGAAGGGGAAACTTTATTGACACATTCCTGGGGTCAGATACATAACATGATCACACTGACAGAACCACAGGCACATAGACACAGGCAACAGAGCATGCACAATGTCGGCACTAGTACAGTGTATATCCACCTTTCGCAGCAATGCAGGCTGCTATTCTCCCATGGAGACGATCGTAGAGATGCTGGATGTAGTCCTGTGGAACGGCTTGCCATGCCATTTCCACCTGGCGCCTCAGTTGGACCAGCGTTCGTGCTGGACGTGCAGACCGCGTGAGACGACGCTTCATCCAGTCCCAAACATGCTCAATGGGGGACAGATCCGGAGATCTTGCTGGCCAGGGTAGCTGACTTACACCTTCTAGAGCACGTTGGGTGGCACGGGATACATGCGGACGTGCATTGTCCTGTTGGAACAGCAAGTTCCCTTGCCGGTCTAGGAATGGTAGAACGATGGGTTCGATGACGGTTTGGATGTACCGTGCACTATTTAGTGTCCCCTCGACGATCACCAGTGGTGTACGGCCAGTGTAGGAGATCGCTCCCCACACCATGATGCCGGGTGTTGGCCCTGTGTGCCTCGGTCGTATGCAGTCCTGATTGTGGCGCTCACCTTCATGGCGCCAAACACGCATACGACCATCATTGGCCCCAAGGCAGAAGCGACTCTCATCGCTGAAGACGACACGTCTCCATCCGTCCCTCCATTCACGCCTGTCGCGACACCACTGGAGGCGGGCTGCATGATGTTGGGGCGTGAGCGGAAGACGGCCTAACGGTGTGCGGGACCGTAGCCCAGCTTCATGGAGACGGTTGCGAATGGTCCTCGCCGATACCCCAGGAGCAACAGTGTCCCTAATTTGCTGGGAAGTGGCGGTGCGGTCCCCTACGGCACTGCGTAGGATCCTACGGTCTTGGCGTGCATCCGTGCGTCGCTGCGGTCCGGTCCCAGGTCGACGGGCACGTGCACCTTCCGCCGACCACTGGCGACAACATCGACGTACTGTGGAGACCTCACGCCCCACGTGTTGAGCAATTCGGCGGTACGTCCACCCGGCCTCCCGCATGCCCACTATACGCCCTCGCTCCAAGTCCGTCAACTGCACATACGGTTCACGTCCGCGCTATCGCGGCATGCTACCAGTGTTAAAGACTGCGATGGAGGTCCGTATGCCACGGCAAACTGGCTGACACTGACGGCGGCGGTGCACAAATGCTGCGCAGCTAGCGCCATTCGACGGCCAACACCGCGGTTCCTGGTGTGTCCGCTGTGCCGTGCGTGTGATCATTGCTTGTACAGCCCTCTCGCAGTGTCCGGAGCAAGTATGGTGGGTCTGACACACCGGTGTCAATGTGTTCTTTTTTCCATTTCCAGGAGTGTATATACATATGTGTGTGTGTGTGTGTGTGTGTGTGTGTGTGTGTGTGTGTGTGTGTTTCCACATCTACTCCTAAACCACAGGACCGATTTCAGCCAAACTTCGTACACTTGTACTTTACTGCCAGGCATAAATCACTGTAGGCGTAAGAACTACTAACATATTTGAGGACATATGACGTCACAAACAGTGAGATGCGTGAAAAACTACCGCATCATGCATGACCTTAAAATGTATTACTTCTGTGCTACTAACACTTTTCGTAGCATATTTCGCTGACAGGATCCACATATGCATCTGAATGTACCTACACAAATGTATCATTGTACGGCACATAATTCAAGAGACAGATGTCGTAAACACTAAGATGCGTGAAAGATTGCAGCATCATGCATGAAGTTTCAATACATTAATTGTTTACTACTAAAACACTGAACCATTCCGGTCATATTAAAGAAGTCCCTGCCACCTGGCGGCACTTTTGACAGATTTCAACTGCAAAGCGCAAAGGGCAGTAGGCGAAAACAGGAGCTGTAGAGTTACGAAGATGTGGTTTTACAGAGACGTTTACAAAATCACGTTGTCGACACGCGAAGCAGTTGCGCCCAGCATACACAACTATCCAGGATCATGTTTCACAATGTAGATACTGTATTTAAGCATTTGTACATTATAAAACAATCGTAAAGAGAGAGATGCGTAATTTCAAAGATACTTTGGCGAACATATAGAAATGAAATTTTGGATACTTCAATACAAACAAATATGATTTTTAATTCTAATTCTCTAGAAAAATTGTAAAATGAAGCCGGGCTTGTCAGCTAGTAGAATATGAAGCTAAAAACAAGTGGTTAGTTATTAAAAAGGGATCTAGGTTATCAATTTTGCAATAATGCACCTACACTAGGTGCTGAAAAAAAAAGGAAACAGGAAAAAGAAAAAAGAGTTGAAACTAAATAAGCATCGGGTATTAGGAGTTGTGATCTCATATGGGAAAAATGAAAACAGTTCACAAATATCGCTTTGGAAGAAAAAAAAAATGTTTGGTCATCGCACGTCTGTAGCGCGCAGTTAAGCTAGCAAAATCCAGACAAATCCAAGAAACGTCAAATTCATATTCAAGATGACAGCCGAGTGAGATCACAGTTATTTTCTTCGTCCTCTAAAAGAACTTATTTAAGAGGAAATAGTGTCAAATTTAAATTTTCTTTGTCTCGTATACTTGCTGTTGTGTCCGTTCTTGTCACGCTGCTGAATATTACCGTCCCAGCAGAGCTTGTTCTTGAAAAAACTTGTTATCTAAAGTCCCGACAATCGCGACACAGCCCGAAATTTTGCGTGACACAAACACAAAAAAATATATTCAAGTTTTCTTGATAGTGCAAAATTCGTTAAAAGAGACAGCTACTAGTTTCATCAGTGTCTTTTCTCGTAATGAAAGTGTAGTTCAATGTTTCTAAATCGTAGTTAATTAACATATTTTGTACTGTTTTACTAGTTAGATAGACGCGATCTAGGCCTAAATTTTCCGAGTTAGAAACGTTTAAAAACCTGACCAAACATGCTTACTAACGTAAATTCTCTAAAAGCAAATTAATTACTAATTCATTCTTCTGTTATTGTATCTCTAAATCAGCACAGAAACAACAACAAGCGCACACAGGAACTTTGTGTCGTTTCTTTGTTTACATACAGCGAGTCTCGCTTCCTTGACAAATTTAAAACATTCTTCAAACTTAATTATTCTTCCGAAACTGACCATGAGTGAGAAATGAGGGAGCTGTTACAGGGTACTGAGTAGAGGGATTTATTGCCAATCTTGTAGGAAATATTTTCACGGGAGGGGTAGAGAGAGGGGAATCCAGCGGGGAAAATGTTGGGAGAGCAGAACAGGCTTTCTCCTGGAACTGCAGAGTATGCAGTAGGAACATTCTGATTGGGGAACAGGAAAGGAAAATCAGTGCCCTTCAGGCACATTTGGAGGAAGCAAGGGATCAAGGGAGATAGGGGGAGGAGGGTGCTTGGGAACTGGCAGCTGGTAGGAGGATAGGAAAAAAGAGAACGCGATCTAACAGTTTTATCAACAACACCAAAAACAGGTATCTGCCATCGCCAGAGTTAAGTGGAGAAGAGCCTCAGGTAGAACGAGGAGCAGGAAATGTGCAGCACACTTCAGCCGAGGCCAAGAAGCCCAGGAATGTAGAACGTGTTAGGAAGGAGAAAGTGCTGCTGCTAGGTAGTCATGGGCAAGGTGTAAGCCTTCAGTTACAGGAAAGTTTAGGGGCAGGGTACCAGGCCACCAGTATCTTGTAACCAAATGCAGGGCTAAGTCGTGTGATAGAGGACGTAGGTACAAAAGAGGTCCATGTAGTAATAGTGGGTGGGGCGGGAAACCGTTTGGACAAGAAGGGTCATCTGCCGTGAGTGGTGACCTGGACAAGATAGCTTCCCTGACTCATGGCACCAACGTACACTTTGTTGGGCTGTTCCGTCGTCATGAACAACCACACCTTTATGGTGCTGTGAGGCGAATCGATGTGGGGTTAGAGATATCTCTGAGGGCTGCCAACTTTGCTCATGTTTCTCTGGTACCAGTCGGTATTATCAATAGATGAGCTTTCACTAGGCATAGCCTACCTAAACAGGCCTGGGAAGGGAAGATTGGTACAGCTGATTCATGATAGTACAGGGAGTGGATCTCGGGCCATACATGGTCAAGTACCTATTGTCATAGGTAGGAAAAGTAAGTCTTTTTTAGGGTAAATCTAGACAAAAGGGTCCCCTGCCTAAAGAGTATCTCCAGCAGTTTAAAAAATACTGAAATAATTACTCACAAGACAGATTTTAACACTCCAAATATCACAAATACCAGAGGTCACAAAGAAGAACAAACCACTGGAAAGGTAACTTCCGACATTTCACAAACTTTACAATCAAAATGGTTCAAATGGCTCTGAGCACTATGGGACTCAACATCTTAGGTCATAAGTCCCCTAGAACTTAGAACTACTTAAACCTAACTAACCTAAGGACATCACACACACCCATGCCCGAGGCAGGATTCGAACCTGCGACAGTAGCAGTCCCGCGGTTCCGGACTGCAGCGCCAGAACCGCTAGACCACCGCGGCCGGCAAACTTTACAATCCTCCATCAAAACATGCAGTCAATAAAAAAATAAAATACATCTATTAAAAGTAAAGCTCCAGTCTTTGACCTGGACAGTAGTTTGTGTTACAGAACACTCGTGTAGAGCCACAGGAATCCAGCATGTAGTACTATCACTGTATGAAAGGGCAAACTCTTACTGCAGAACTGTTTCAAGGGGGTGGAGGATCATTCATTTATATCAGAAAAGAAACACAGTTCAAATCAAGACATGACCTCAGTACAGTAGGTGAAGACAAACAGCTATTGAATTAACAGGGCCTGATATCACCAAGAAATTAATCACTATGTGTGCGTAGATCTCCCAGTAGTAGTGGAGACACTTTTTTCAATAAATTAACACAAGTTCTGGATAAAGTCTCAAGTACAAAGGTCAACATAATTCTTTGTGGGACATTAACATCAACACTAATATCATAAATGAATCCAGCAGCACCCTCATTAATATCCCTCAAAGTTTTGGCATCTCCCTGTTGGTCAATAGTGCAACAAGGGTAACTACGATGACTGCATCAGTAATTGACCATGTGGCCACAAATATGGACAGTGAAAAATATGCTGTAGCTGTTAAAGATCTTTGACTATGAGACTATGTCTGTCAAATAACAACAGTAAATTCAGGCATCGAATCATTCCCTAAACTACAAGCCTACAAACGACATCTATCAGAAATTACAATAAAAGATTTTTCAAAAGAACTAGCAAAACAAAACTGGAATGAAGTGTATAAGGAAACGATGTGAATCCTTTAAATTCTCCACATTATTGAAATTGAACTTTGAAAAGGCATTTCCAAAAGTATGCATGTCTGTATCAACATCTCACAAAAACAGATGGATAACAGCAGGTATTAAGAAGTCCTCCCAAGCACTTAAATACCTAATTTCCATGAAGAAGAGTCGAAAAGATCGAGTATTCCTACATTTTTATCATACGTACAAAAAGACGTATTGGAATGTGCTGATTGCTGCAAAAAAGTCAATTGATGACAAAATGGTATATAAGTGGAAAATAAAAAAAAAGCGGCCTGGTATGTTATAAAAAAGGAGGCGGGGAGAGGCAAACAAATGCAGAACAATCCACTGCTAAGGGAGAGGATTAAGGTAATAAATGATCCACAACACTTAGCAAACTATACAACCTTGCGTTTTTCAAGTATTGCAGAGAAGTTACAGCAAAAATTCCTCAAAACAAATACATCTGTAAATAATGCTGCACTAAGTACAATGATGTTACCTCCAACTACAGAGAATGAAGTCAATAAAACTGTTCAAAAACTAAAAAACTAAATGTCAGTAGGCTTAGACGAAGTACCAATTTGTGTACTGAAACAATGCATAGAGATCATACAAGGCCCCTTAACAAATGCAATAAATGAATCCTTCAAATCATGGACATTTCCAGAGTACTCAAAACAGGCAAGAGTTGTACCTTTGCTTGAGAAAGGTAATGCAGAAGGCATAGAAAATTACAGGCCCATTTCTCTGCTGTCACCATTCTCCAAAATAATAGAAGCAATTATGAAAGATAGATTAATGAATTACCTGCTTAAATTCCCACCTTTTTGCAGTTTCTTCAGTTTTAATCTACAGTTCATAACCAATAGATTGTGGTCAGAGTCCACATCTGCCCCAGGAAATGTCTTACAATTTAAAATCTGGTTCCTAAATCTCTGTCTTACCATTATATAATCTATCTGATACCTTTAGTATCTCCAGGGTTCTTCCATGTATACAACCTTCTTTGGTGATTCTTGAACCAAGTGTTAGCTATGATTAAGGTATGCTCTGTGCAAAATTCTACCAGACGCCTTCCTATTTCATTTCTTACCCCCAATCCATATTCACCTACTACGTTTCCTTCTCTCCCTTTTCCTACTACCGAATTCCAGTCACCCATGACTATTAAATTTTCGTCTCCCTTCACTATCTGAATAATTTCTTTTATTTCATCATACATTTCATCAATTTCTTCGTCATCTGCAGAGCTAGTTGGCATATAGACTTGTACTACTGTCGTAGGCGTGGGCTTCGTGTCTATCTTGGCCACAACAATGCATTCGCTGTGCTGTTTGTAGTAGCTTACCCGCATTCCTATTGTTTTATTCATTATTAAACCTACTCCTGCATTACCCCTATTTGACTTTGTGTTTATAACCCTGTAGTCACCTGACCAGAAGTCTTGTTCCTCCTGCCACCGAACTTCACTAATTCCCACTATATCTAACTTTAACCTATCCATTTCCCTTTTTAAATTTTCTAACCTACCTTCCCGATTAAGGGATCTGACATTCCGCGCTCCGATCCGTAGAACGCCAGTTTTCTTTCTCCTGATAACGACGTCCTCCTGAGTAGTCCCCGCCCGGAGATCCGATTATAGGTAAGCTATATCCGATATAGGTAAGCTTAAAATAGGTAGGAATAAAAGATCCAAAACACACCATACTTTAGTTACATTAGTAACAAATTATCATTTCACAGTCTTTGCTCGCTGACACACACACCATTTGCTTGGCAGAATGTGAATAAAAAGAGTTACTGGAGGTTTCCCAAACGAAACGTCTAGTGGACACAAGAAAAACTGATATACATAGTATACAGCTTACTTTGCCGCTGGATCTGCTATTGTCCGTCTCTATTTTTAAAATGAAAATGACTTTTAAAGCAATGTTGACTTAAAATCTGAATGTTACATAGTTCATAAACAACATACAAAAGTGAAACGCGACCCACAAATCAGCATAGAGCACGACCATAACGTCGAGTGTTGCGCGCCGTAGATCCTTGAGGCCAAACGTGAAAACATGTGTTTTATTTACTCAGGACTGAAAGAGGTTTCGCTCTCCTTCAGCCGGCAAAAACAATTTCGGTACGTTAGCTGTATTTCGTATGCAGAAATCTATGTCCTAAAATCCACCAAACGCAAACTGCCCTGTAACTACTTCCTTCACTTGCAAACTTTTCAAAATATGCCGAGTGGTTTACTTCTTTGCGAAAAATCACAATAACTATGCGTAATAACGAAAGTAAAACCAATTCACTATAAATCTCTCGTGCGAAACTATAAGATGCTACTTCTTATTCCGAATAGGTTTCTCAAAATCAAATGAGAAGGACTCCATAGCGGAGGACAAGAGCGAATTCCAAAACAGTGGTTTTTAGAAGTAATAGTTTTAATGAGAAACTAACTACAGAGACGGATGTAATCCAAATCGTCTTTCATTGTGACGCTTCAAGTTAATGAAAACAGCACTGCATCACTTGAACGTCTCCACCTGCGGTCGCTCGGTGCGCCACTGGTGCCAACAAAAAGACGTGGCACGGACCGCGAAGCGATGCCAACCCGCCACGCCACCGCTTTGTGAACTGCTTCGTTTGCTAATACTGAGGTAGCCTGGAACAGCGCCACGCTTCCGGCACATCATTTGTGTGTGAACTGCGCCTTGCTCTTCATAAAGAGACCAAGTTGCAGTGTCAACAATGCATGATTATAGACTAGGCAACTGGCACTATGCACCAGCATCACTTTTAGTCGACTTTCCTTGTGTGATCTTACACTAACCGTTATATTGGTCTAGCACGCTTTTCTTTAATGTTAGAATCACTTTCTGTAGCGTGCTCCTCGTAACTATTAGTAGGAAAGTTGGTTTGCTCTTAAGTGGCAGATGATATGGAACTGTGTGAAAAAAAAGTATTAATAAAAGTAATAGGTCTATTTGTATCACAGTGCTTCTGTACGTTAACCAACTGATAAGTCCTTAAAATTCAAGTGACAGACACTATAAATCATCGTGCTGTCGCACTCTCTGAACAATGTTAACAGAGTAATACGGAAATACTGGGTGGGGCAAACAAAAGTGTCCGGGACGAGTGGGTACAACTGGACTTCAATATATGCATATAACTATAGCCCGTGACCTAAAGTTACTTCCAATACGACGGAGCAACGGCCCATAGAACCGGCCGAACCTTGGAGCACATTTACCTCAACTGACCTGTCAGTATGCGATTACTTTGTGTGGGGATCCCTGAAGTCTAAGGTGCATCGCAACAACTCTCATAGTCTTCAAGAACTGCAGATGAGACTGCAGTAATTCCAGCAGTCCAGCTCCTATACGCCTCCAGTCACTTGTTGACCTAGGCCCAAAAGTGCCAAGAGATGAATTGTGGTCACTTTCAACATCACCTACAGTCAGGTTAGTACTGTATTTCCTTTCCTCTGTTGTGATTCTTTGTACCCTGGAATTCTGTTCTCCGGGCCACCTTTATTTAGCCTACCCTGTTCTAAGTGAACTCAAATGGGAATCCCTGGAGGACAGAAAACTTTTTTTTTTCGCAAAACATTGTAGAGAAAGTTCAGAGAACTGGCATTTGCAACCTACAGAAGAACTCTCCTATTGCTACCAACATACATATCGCATAAGAACTGCGAGAACAAGGTAAGAGAAGTCAGGGCTCGCACAGAAGCATACGGCCATTTTTTCCTCGCTCTGCTAGCGAGTGGCACAGGAAAGCGAATGACTAGGAATAGTATAAGGTACCCACCGCCATGCACTGTATGGTGACTTGCGGAGTACACTTTGTGATTCCATGATGATGCTACAAACTTTCAGGGATGATGGAGAAGGGTAAATGTCTCTCTGGTTCAGAAACGATTGGGTCGAAAATTATAAGCGAGACAGTGAACCTCTTCTGCTGCAAGCTCTTTGCTTTCCACATTTTGGGTGGAGGTATTATGGACCAAGTAAAAAATGCCCAGTTAACATGGGATCTACAGTGCATAACAGAAGAGCTACGATCACTATAGATGTAACCTGGTACTATGACGAAGGTGTCTAATTTTTTTCCGGAGAGCTTATAAAATAAATGTAAGAAGCATAAATTCTAATCTTTCTTAAAATGAGGAAAACGAAGGAACATAGTTTAAGGAAGTAGGAAATACAATTAAATGGTTCAAAAAATGGTTCAAATGGCTCTGAGCACTATGGGACTCAACTGCTGTGGTCATAAGTCCCCTAGAACTTAGAACTACTTAAACCTAAGTAACCTAAGGACAGCACACAACGCCCAGCCATCACGAGGCAGAGAAAATCCCTGACCCCGCCGGGAATCGAACCCGGGAACCCGGGCGTGGGAAGCGAGAACGCTACCGCACGACCACGAGATGCGGGCGAAATACAATTAAATACAGAACAGTTTACTGACCTGGGAATATAGGCCACGCTAGCCTAGAAGTGAAAAATAATCAAGAAAATTGAGCCTATTTTCTTAAGAGAATATCGGCAGTTTGAATGAAATCACTTTGAATGTTAGGCGTCATTAAGAAACTACGTAACAACGCCATTAAAACCGACGTTTCGACCCTCTATGCAGCGGTTCTCTTCAGGGTTACTTTTGGTAGAATATCTGGAGGTTTACTGAAGAAAGTATAACTTTACCACAAAACATTGTGCAACGCTCTTCAGTTGAAACTTCCGGGCTGAGAGGCTGTGGTCTATTGAAACTGAGAATACACACTCAGAAAAAAATTAATACAACCAGACAGTTTCCTGCACAGCAACAAATCAGTTAATATGCTTAGCAGTCTGTCTCATCTCTTACAAAGAGCTGTGTTGAGAATTGGTAGGCTTGGTGATAGTCGATAAACTGCAATTGAGCTTCCTTGAGCTTTCTGTGAACGATTAAGACCTGGACGTCTCACTGGCCGGTTTGTGTCGTGTTTGTCTCCACCTGGGAGAAATTCATCCTCCACTGCAGTTGGATAAGGGAGGCTGCTGTCCTCACGACGAAATTTGGAAGCACAGACGCTCTCAAGTCCCAACATGGTCGCCAAAGATCGCCTCTGTACCTGTGGGCGTAGGCACTGATTGTCTGATCACCAACATAGACGTGAAGTTCTCGCCACTCTAGAACCAGCACCACCACAAAATGTAAGCTTTTTTGACCATCTATGTACAGTTTGCCGAAAAAATAAAATTCCTGAAACAACCATGAGATCACTGGCTAACTGTCTTGCAGGCATCCTTGATGCTCCGCAGTCGATGCTGTTGTGAAATACTTCTGGTCAGCCTTGCATTGATCTACGACGAAAAATTCCTTCGTCTCCGAGCAGACGGTAAAGCCTTGAAAGGAAATTTTCTGACACACTGAATACTACTGAAAACACAATTTGTGTTTGACCAACTTAATGTGTACTGAGTATTCCATCTTGCAAAGCAAAGCGTGCACAATATTGCACACATCAGCAAGAACCTATGCTCTGTCCACAGAGAAACTGTGAACATGAATGAGACATTATAGGTTCCACTCACAAATCTTCGTTATCTTTAGGTATTCAAAATAAACGGGTAGTAAAACATCGCTTTCCAGAGAACTTTTGACGGCTGTTTACGAAAATTACAAATTACTCTCTTCTCCTTCCATTTTTTCCCGATTTCCAATTATTCTCATGTTTTGAACGGTGCTGAAGACGTGACAGAGTTTATTCTTGATATCGGACACTAACTCAAAAATATTGACTGTATCAAGCTTCGAGCACAATCACGTGGAAGGAGTATTTGCGCTGACGTATTCCATCTTCTCAGCACTTCCATACGTGGTAACTTTTTTTCCCTCCAGCAAGATAGAATGTTTCGTAAAAGTGGTCTCCAGACAGCTATACACAACGAAACGTGTTCATCTTGTGACTGGGAGATCTGTTGCTACGATTACATGAGCTCCTTTGAAATTAATTTAGAAATGGTTTTCCACACGACAGGATTAACGCTGTGGCTCAAGTTCCGAGCAGGGTTATTGGATATTTAATATACTCACCTCATTCCTCTTTGCAAACAGGGAATGTTCAAAAATTATGGATTAATTAAATTCGTAATTATCGAATTAACTATCCAGAACTCATTTTTGTCGTGCATAGAAGAGCTGCGAAAAAGTCAGTATAAATTTGACGTGACAAATTGTAGGGGAGAGCAGCAACACATTTGTAACTCATAGAAATGACTATAACACCTAATGTATTCATGGGTTATTCTATTCCATAACATGCTATGTTGCTAGCATTTCTTACACCATTATAATACAAATTTACTGTTTTCGTTTTGTTTAAACACAGTTTTATGAATCTCTTATGTATACTGGAACTTAAATGCATAATAGAATCCATACATAATATAAGAATGGATATACTTGGGTATGTATGTATATATGCTCCAAATCTCCTCCTAAACCAGTGGGCCTATTTCAACTAAACTTAGTACACGTATCTGTCTGGAAAGAATCGTGTGATAACACGAACAAACTAGCTATCAAAGAGGTTAGGAATGGGCGTCAAAAAGAGTCTATTCATCCAGTATTTGATAATGAGAGCAATTAGTAACTTGCAGTAAATTTTACACGCAATTTCAAACCTTCACGAAATATTTTCACGCTGACATCACTCACAAACTGATGAAAGGGAAAAAGTTTATTGCTTAATACATTTTCGCTGTATATGTAGCAAAACGGCCACATCAGGCATGACGTTCAAATTTATTACTTCTTTAATACTAATTCCATTCGCAAAACATTTCACAGACATTATCCGCCTATGCCAGTGATTGTAACTGCAAAATTGTATCTCTGTACAACACACAGTCCGGGAGATATGTCGTCGTAAACATAGAGATGCATTAGGAAGAAACTGCAGGGCGAATTTCGCTAAAGAGACAGGTGAAAAAAATCTACATGCATGTGTGAAACATGTGACGCGTGAGTATACGTGCCTCCTAACCCCTGGACACACATTACTACCTGAAAAGAAATACGTTGGGTATAAGTAACACCATGCTCCTATTGGTCTGGGAGTGAGTCTGATATCGTGATGATGTACAGAGATGGACAAGGAGGAGACGAACAGACAGCACGGGAGATGTATGTGAAGAGAGCATGTGGGACAGGGTGTAATGAAGGAGGGCGAAAAGGGTAGAGTGGAGTAGAACCGTTATGGCAAGTTAGGAACAAAGTTTAGATTTTTCTTGATTATTTTGGAGAGTCAACAGAGACACAGATATCTGTGTGTGCTACAAATCAAATACAATTTTCTGTTTTTTTATTTGTTAGCAACCTTAGGTTTTCGCTCCGTCTGCCGTCACCAGCAGCCATAATGGCGGTGAAAAACCTGAAGATAGTCTGAGGAAAGTGCCGAAACCGATTGCTAATAAATGAAGAAAATCTGAAAACGCGGAAATGCGATCGTGTCTATTTTTATTTGATTTTTAGCATTAGTACCGACCGCTGTGCTCTAATTACAGAATGATTTCTAAAATTTGTGTGTGCAGTATCTGTAACATACACGTACGCGATCAAAGCCAGGGATAAAACCAGACTTCGTATACATGTCACTCACTACCTGGGAAGAGACATTGAGACTGTGCTCCGAAAGTGAAACAGAGAAAGGGGAAGGAGACGGAGATGTAGATAGATGGGGAAAAGGGGATGTATGGAAGAGTAGGGAGATAATGAAGGATAGTGTCAATTGATCGATGAAAAATACTGAGATATTCACCCGCAGATTTCAAGGTGGCGGTTGCAACATCTGTTATCTGTCTCATCTTCTGTTTTTATATCATTCTAAATTATCAAAAGTTTTACTGATATTTTCATTTCACGAAACTTATTTTATTTAAAATAAGTAGAAAGCTCCTTCAATAAAAGAAAAATGGAGAATAAAAGAAATGGTCTGCCCCCACGTGGCGGACAACAACAATGGTGTGCACGGATAAAGTGAGTGGTGGTGCCTACCGCCCTCCCCCCTCCTCCCCTCTGGATCCAAGCTTGGAGGACAGACGCAGTGACAAAAAGCCCAAAAACCACACACCTAGAGAAATTACCGACAGTAAGTGAAACAGAAATATACAAGTTCGATCCACACTTATTACTGTTAATGAAAGGTAATTCGAAAGAGATCGTCCTAGTGGTTAAGTCACAGATGATAGCACTGAGAAATTTCACGATATAGTTTTTGATGATCGACAATTAAAGGCTGACGTAATATTCGTACTGAGAGAAAGATAAAAGAATGAAGTATGAGAAAGCTTTATGTAAGATATGGACCATACGTGAGCACTGACCAAAAGCAAATTTATCGGTAACATTTGACAAGTTTAAAAATAATCCAACTGACTTTGGGTGGCGATAGAATTATGTGTGTGAGTTGTGAATCCACATCCTCATGTCAGAAATGAAACGCCTCTCAACGCGTCGGTTGAAACTTGACGGCCCGGCACCCAAAGAGGCGAAGACGATAGCACTGGTCGAAAATGGCCTTTCCAGACTTCTTTGTGATGTGAAATGGATTCCTTACACCGATCACAATGAACAGGGTAAAACTATAAATAGCGACCTCTATGCAGTTTTTCTGGGTCCTCAGAATGATTACTACGAATAAGTTTTCTAGCGTGAGACAGATTAAAAATTATCTGGACTAAATGTCAGTACTTCCCAGAGTGGAATGAGGACAGGCCCTTGAGCTTGGAACCTCCGGTGGAGACAACTGCCATGCACAAGCAATATTCTCCAGGTATCTTCAGTCTCCAGGGAAGGTGTCTACTAGAAGGATAATATTGTAACGTTATACTGTCAGTTCACAGATGAAACTTCTGCTCGTAAATATGTTGGAAAAAGGGTACTACGTCGAAAAGTAGGTGCAGTTAATTCTTGAAACACACTCTGCACCTGCCATGCTGACAAAATTTACTCACTCTCGCACAGGGACTGACGAATGGTACTAAATTCCAGAAGGATAATTATTGAATTGTGCGCATAGATACTGCGATGAATCGTACCTATGTGATAGGTTTAAGTTCGTTCCACCTTTTAATTTATTTGTTGTTTAGCTTTATTGGAGGCCTGTCCACTTTTCGATAACAGTATTAGAGTCATTTTAAATTTTTCGTAGAGTGTCGGATTTCCTAACTAAAGGTGGAGCAGAAGATACCAATGAGCTCATTCCACATCTTTTTTTATTAAGTGCTAAGCTTTCCACATATTCGAGTTTTAGAGTTTTTATTGGATTTTTCTTGTTCCATTAAGCAATACCTCAGATTCGGAGCAGTACAGTTTTCTTGAACTACGAAAACGTCAGTGTGGGTGCAAACCTAATTAAAGAAACACTGTGGAAACAGCGAACTGAATATTTTAAGTGTCGTAGTGTAGTGTTTCATAAGGATGTTTCTCCAAACGGCTGGCGGATTTCTATAATGACAAGGTAACTGACCAATTGGTTTTATCAGTGCCGAACCGCATACTTGTTTTGATATAGCCTGACATTACGAAGAGATAGGAATTAAAGATTAACTGTCTAAATAGCAATTTCTTCTCCTTTTGCTGCTGCTGACCAGTTTGAGTTATCATAACCATCATCTGACCACAATTCTGAAATACAATAATACAATATTGGGATGTATACTACTAACAACATTAAGACACAAGCATAAAATAACCTTAGCAAAAACTAATGCCATACAATTTAGTCAGACCACATGAGGAGCAGGCGGTCGGTGCAGTCATGTACTACCAGAACACAATTGTTATCAGCTGCTGACTGGCCAGTGGGGAATGGTCAATTGTGAGAACGGGTGTAGTTCAAACGTCGCAATGTACACTAAGGTGGCAAAAGTCATTGGGTAGCGATATGCAAATATACAGATGGTGGTAGTATGGCGTACACAACGTATAAAGGGCAGCTCACTGGCGGATCTGTCAATTGTGGTCAGGTGATTCACGTGAAAAGGTTTCCGACGTGATCATGGCCGTGCGAGCGGGATTAGCCGGCACTGAACGCGGAATAGTACTTGGAGCTAGACGCATGGAACATTTCATGTCGGAAATACATCAAAAAAAAGTTTGCATCACCCCAGTTCCCAGAACTCCTGAAGACAGACATTGACTGTAGATATTGTATCACAGACACAGTCCCTTTGACTGTTCCGAGATCTCACTAAACCCGCCCAAAGATGTAAACAACCATGCATGAGCAGCGCCAATTAGACGGAGGAGGACAGACAGCCGATCAGTTCCAGTCACTCCACCAGGAAGAAGGTACACGGCTCATGTTGTCTGTAGTTCAACCATGTCTAGACGGTCAATACCGCGGTCCGATCGCGTCCCCATTGTTACTTTGTACCAGGAAGGGCGTCAAAAAGGGAAGTGTCCAGGCGTCTAGGAGTAAACCAATACGATGTTGTTCGGACATGGAGGAGATACAGACAGACAGGACTGTCGATGACATGGCTCGCTCAGGCAGCCCAGGAGCTACTACTGCAGTGGATGACAGCTACCTACGGGTTATGGGTTGGAGGAAACACGACAGTAACGCCACCATGTTGGATAATGCTTTTCGTGCAGCCACAAGACGTCGTGTTACGACTCAAACTGTGCGCAATAGGCTGCGTGATGCAGGATGCGCAACTTGTCTTCCAACGTCCATGGCGAGGTCCACCTTTGCAACCACGACACTATACAGCGCGGTACAGATGGGCGCGACAACATGCCGAATGGACCGCTCAGGATTGGCATCACCTTCTCTTCGCCGATGAGTGTCGCATATGCCTTCAACCAGACAATCGTCAGAGACGTGCTTGGAGGAAACCCGATCAGGCTGAACGCCTTAGACATACTGTCCAGCGACTGCATCAAGGTGGAGGTTCCCTGCTGTTTTGGTGCGGCATTATGTGGGGTCGACGTACGCCGCTGGTGTTAACGGAAGGCGCCGTAACGGCTGTACGATACGTGAATGCCTTACTCCGTCCGATAGTGCAACCTTATCGGCAGCATATTGACGAGACATTCGTCTTCATGGACGACAATTAGCGCCCCTATCGTGCACAGCTTGTGAATGACTTCCTTCAGGATAACGACATCGCTCGACTAGAGTGGCCAGCATGTTCTCCAGACATGAACGCTATCGAACATGCCTGGGATAGATTGAAAAGGGCTGCTTATGGACGACGTAACCCACCAACCACTTTGAGGGATCTACGCCGAATCGCCGTTGAGGAGTGTGAAAATATGGACCAACACTGCCTTGACGAACTTGTGGATAGTATGCCACGTCGAATACAGGCAGGCATCAATGCAAAAGGAGGTGCTATTGGGTATTAGAGGTACCGGTGTATACAGCAAGATGGACCACCACCTCTGAATATCTCGCTGTATGGTGGTGTGCAACATGCAATGAGAGGTTTCCATGTGCAATATAAAGAGCGCAAATGATGTTCATGTTCATCTCTATTCCATTTCTCTCGGAACCGAGGTGATGCAAAACTCTTTTTGGTGTGTGTAGATAATGAATTCAGTACTCCAAGATCACAGCAACAATGGTGTGCAGAGAATACGAAACTTCAGGCATTGCCTCTCACCACGGGCAACTCAGTGGCCGTGGGCCTTTACGTAACGACCGAGAGCAGTGGCGCTTGCGTAGAGTTGTCTGTGCTAACCAGACAAGTAACGCTGAGTGAAATAACCACAGAAATGAATTTGAGTCGTACGACCAACGTATGCATTAGGACAATGCGATCAAACGTGGCATTAGTGAGCTATGGCAGCAGACATCCGACACGAGGGCTTTTGCTAACAGCACATCTCCTGCGGCTTCTCTCCTGGGCTTGTGAAGACATTGGGTGGATCCTAGACGACTGGAAAACCTTGGCCTGGTTTTATGAGTCCCGACTGCAGTTAGTAAGAGCTGTGGTGAGGTTCGAGTGTGGTGCAGACCCCACGAATCCATGGACACAAGTTGCCAACAAGGCACTGTGCAAGCAGGTGGTGGCTCCATATTGGTGTGGACTGTATTTACGTGGAATGGATTGGATTCTTTGATACAGCACAACCGGTTAATGACTGGAAGTGGTAGAGATAGGCTACTTGTAAACCATCTGCAGACAAGCGTGAACTTCATGTTCCCAAATAACAATTTTTTACGGATGCACTGCGCCACATCATCGGGCCGAAACTGTTTGCGATTGGTTTGGAGAAGATTCTGGACAGTGAAGCGAATGACTGATTTGGCCACCCAGTGAACATTTATGGGACATAATCGAGTGGCCACTTCGTGCATAAAATTTTGCACTAGAAACATTTTTGCAACTGTGGAGGGTATAGAGCCAGTGTGACTCAATATTTCGGCATGGAGCTACGAACGACTATTGAGTCCATGTCACGTAGAATTGCTGCAATACACTGGGCAAAAGGAGGTCCGACACGATATTAGGACGTATCCCATGACTTTTGTCACCTCAGTGTATGTATGTCGATATCCAGTAATGGCGCTATTGAACATGCAGTTGAGCGCCCTGAATTCAGCATCGAGATCATAAAGACTCTACACTCATTCTATTTGTAGAACGAAGCAGCGTGAGCGCCCAGTTTATCACGTTAGGCAGGCTTTTGATAACCATCTTCAGTGTAGATTTGGGCGGCGGAATTCTGCAGCAGCGGAGATGGAGCGGGCAGCCGTGGCGCAGGTGGCAGCGGCGATTAAGCCTGGCTCCCAGGTGGCGCCTGTCCCCATTCCCCTCCCCCCCCCCCCCTCTCACTCCTTCCCACCCTCGTGGGCGCCAGCCAATTACGCGGCGACACCACACCACACAGTGATTACGCCGGGCCGCGGACCCCCGCCCAGGCCCTGAAAGCGCCTCTCCACTCGACACCGCACCACTCCATTACTCAGCTTCCACAACAGCCCAGTGCAGAGGCGTCGTTTTTTCTCTCACTTTACATTCATCCCCCCCTCCCCACCTCTCCATCACTCGGCTGACTGCATCTACTTCTCCATTCGTAGCGTCCTATTGAACACTGTAATCTGCTGAAATTCCGGAGGAATCGCATCGTAACAGTGGAAATGCGTAGTCCCTATCCGTCCGCTCCTCTGGTTGGATCCGTAGACATCTCAGTGACAGATCATATACTGATGTTCCTCGAAATGGCTACTGTAAACTTCACGACTATGTTTTCTTATCTTTTTACCTTCCTCGCTGCATTCCTCAGGGCAGTGTGGACAGCCGAATAGGTGGTCTGTCGTTTGCTGCTCTTTGCAGTCGCATTGCCTCCGTCCTTTCGAATATCCCCATTTTACAAGATTTCCCCTGAATTTATCTAGCCCTTTCGATGACCTTCAGGTGGACCAGCAGGTTGCATTCATGTTTGAAGCTGGTCACATACAGCTACCCACATTTGTTCTCTGGTAGCGCACGGAGTTGGAATCAAACAATACATGAATAAATTTCTTTTTAGCAGCAACTACTGATGCTCCACCCATTTGCCCATTTGGCGTGATAGCATCATATTTTGAGACAGGCAGCGTAAATTTGAACACGTTCCTGACTTGTCAGTAAGCAGCCAGATACACTAGAGAGAATGTGTGTTTACCATGTCTGTGAAACATTAATTTCTGTTTCACGTTGTAAAAATGTGCCACAGAAACTCATAAAATGATGAAACTTGAGTATAGAGATAATGGTGCAACTCTAAGACGGTTTACAAATGGTATGAGCCAATTGAAAGCGGAAATGAGTCGGCAAAAGACAAACAGCGTTTGGGACGTCTGTTAACTTCAAAAACAGAAGAAAAGGTGCAAAAATTGTTAGCTCAAAAAGGAAAATAACTATTCGAGAACTTACCAAAGAACTTAGCATCTCGTACGAGTCCGTGCAAAGGATTTTAACCGATAATATGGAAATCAGACGAATGGGTGCAAAATTTGTTCCAAAACTTTGTAGTGATGAACGGAAGGAAAATTGTGTCTCACTTTGCACAGAGTTGAAGGAGCGTCTTCCTTCACATGTTCAGTTCCCAATGAAAAACCAGTGAATTTCCTCGTCCTAAAAAAACGAACTTCAGTCGAAATCGAATGTCAAAAGGATGCTCATTGTTTTCCCCGATACTGAGGGTGTAGTGCGATCATACTTTCTAAGGGCAACGAATGTACACGCCCAATTTTACCTTGCGTACTGCAAGGTTCACGGAATAATGTATGAAGGAAGAGACCATACAAAAGCCCAGTGGTTTCCTTCTTTATCACGACAACGTTCCGTGCCGTACCTTACTTCTGATTCGCGAGTTTTTAGCTGGAAAAAGTGTTCCTGTCTGCCCATCTCCGCCTTCCCAGTTGTAGCACCATGCGACTTCCAGTTTTTCCCAAAATTAAAACTGTGCTTAAAGGAAAATGTTTTGACACGATTCCAGACACTAGACTAAGGTGCCCTTCCAAAACAAACTTTCCAGAAATACTTGCGGTTATGGATTCAACGTTGGGATAAGTGGATTGCCAACCAGGGGCAGTAATTTGAAGGAGATTAAATCAAATTCCATGTGAGCTTATTACTTTGTTTCTAATAAATTTGCCGTACTTTTTGATCACATATCGTAGTGCTGGCGTTGCACTGAGTAAACTACACTACTGGGCATTAAAATTGCTTCACCACGAAGATGACGTGCTACACACACGAAATTTAGCCGACAGGAAGAAGATGCTGTGATATGCAAATTATTAGCTTTTCTGAGCATTCACACAAGGTTGGCGCCGGTGGCGACACCTACAACGTGCTGGCATGAGGAAATTTTCCAACCGATTTCTCATACACAAACAGCAGTTGAACGGCGTGGCCTGGTGAAACGTTGTTGTGATGCCTCGTGTAAGGAGGAGAAATGCGTACCATCACGTTTCCGGCTTTGATAAAGGTCGGATTGTAGCCTATCGCGATTTCGGTTTATAATATCGCGACATTGCTGCTCGCGTTGGTCGAGATCCAAAGACTGTTAGCAGAATATGGAATCGGTGGGTTCAGGAGGGTAATACGGAACGCCGTGCTGGATCCCAACGGCCTCGTATCACCAGCAGTCGAGATGACAGGCATCTTATCCGCACGGCTGTAACGGATCGTGCAGCCACGTCTCGATCCCTGTGTCAACAGATGGGGACGTTTGCAAGATCACAACCATCTGCACGAACAGTTCGACGACGTTTGCGGCAGCATGGACTATGAGCTCGGAGACCATGGCTGCGGTTACCCTTGACGCTGCATCACAGACAGGAGCGCCTGCAATGGTGTACTCAACGACGAACCTGGGTGCACGAATGGCAAAACGTCATTTTTTTCGGATGAATCCAGCTTCTGTTTACAGCATCATGATGGTCGCATCCGTGTTTGGCGACATCGCGGTGAACGCACATTGGAAGTGTGTATTCGTCATCGCCATACTGGTGTATCACCCGGCGTGATGGTATGGAGTTGGCACCATTGGTTACAGGTCTGTCACCTCTTGTTCGCATTGACGGCACTTTGAACAGTGGACGTTATATTTCAGATGTGTTGCGACCCGTGGCTCTACCCTTCATTCGATCCCTCCGAAACCCTACATTTCAGCAGGATAATGCACGACCGCATGTTGCAGATCCTGTACGGGCCTTTCTGGATACAGAAAATGTTCGACTGCTACCCTGGCCAGCACATTCTCCAGATCTGTCACCAATTGAAAAAGTTTGGTCAATCGTGGCCGAGCAAGAGGCTCGTCACAGTACGCCAGTCACTACTCTTGATGAAGTGTGGTATCGCGTTGAAGCTGCATGGGCAGCTGTACCTGTACACGCCATCCAAGCTCTGTTTGACTCAATGCCCAGGCGTATCAAGGCTGTTATTACGGCCAGAGTTTGTTGTTCTGGGTACTGATTTCTCAGGATCTATGCACCCAAACTGCGTGAAAATGTAATCGCATGTCAGTTCTAGTATAATATAATTGTCCAATGACTACCCGTTTATCATTTGCATTTCTTCTTGGCGTAGCAATTTTAATGGCCAGTAGTGTACTTCTGGATTTTATCCTGGATCTTGGTGGCCGATAGCCATGGAGTGGGTTTAAACGATTTAGTCAATCTTTTCTCGTCTCAACGTCTACAGCTACTTTATGAAATACATCAGATGGCGTAATACCAGCCAAGCAATGAACCTTGTCGGTAGGCTTTGGTTTCAGACATCCAGTGGTCATTCGCGCAGGTTTATTCAGTGCGGCGTCGACTTGCATCAAATGAGCAGTGCTAAACACCACATGTCACGCATACTTCCCTCCACAGAAACAGCGTGCCGTGACGGAGGTTCTAATGACTTGATGCTGGACTTCCCTGTGCTGCCAGTCAATTTCACAATGAAGTTATTTCTGGCTGACTCTTGGTATTAAGACAGGGTTTGCCGTATCTTAAAAACACGTCTGAAGTGGCGCCGAGGTATTTAGATGTAAAGCAGTGTTCCAGCTTGGGGCCTTCCCAACTAACTTTTAGTTTGCAATTTGCCTGTCTATTTCGGAAGCGGATAGCACGCATCAGCGTTTACTGAGGATTAGTTTTCAAATGAAACTATATACATGAAGCGGCAAAGAAACTGGTACAGGAATGCGTTTTCAAATACAGAGATGCAAACAGGCAGAATACGGCGCTGCGGTCGGAAACGCCTGTTTAGGACAAAAAGTGTCTGGCGCAGTTATTAGATCGGTTACTGCTGCTTCTATGGCAGGTTATCAAGATTTAAGTGCGTTTGAACGTGGTGTTATAGTCACCGTCCGAGCAATGGGACATATCATCTCCGAGGTAGCGATGAAGTGGGGATTTTTCCCGTACAACCATTTCACGAGTGTTCCGTAAATAACAGGAATGCGGTAAAAAAAAAAATCAAGTCTCCGACATTGCTACAATCGGAAAAACATCCTGCAAGAACGGGACCAACGACGACTGAAGAGAATCGTTCGACGGACAGAAGTGGAACCCTTCAGCAAATCGCTGCAGATTCCAATGCTGGGCCATCAGAAAGTGTCCGCGTGCGAACCATTCAACAAAGCATCATCGATGTGGGCTCGTATACCCTCGATGACTGCAAGATACGAAGCTTTACGCCTCGCCTGCATCCGTCAACACCGACATTGGACTGTTGATGACAGGAAACATGCTGCCTGGTCAGACGAGTCTCGTTTCAAATTGTATAGAGGAGATGAACTTGTATGGGTATGGAGACAACCTCATATATCCATGGACGTGCATGTCTTCAGGGGACTTTAAATTGGTGGAGGCTCTGTAATGGTGTAGGGCGTCTGCAGTTGAAGTTATCTGGGACCCTTGATACATATAGCTACGACTTTGGCAGGTGACACGTATGTAAGCATCATGTGCGATCTCCTGCGTCCAGTCCTGTCCATTGTGCATTCGGACGGACTTGGGAAATTCCAGCAGGACAATGCGACATCCCACACGTCCATATTTGTTAAGAGTGGCTCCAGGAACACTCAAAAAAATGGTTCAAATGGCTCTGATCACTATGCGACTTAACTTCTAAGGTCATCAGTTGCCTACAACTTAGAACTAATTAAACCTAACTAACCTAAGGACATCACACACATCCATGCCCGAGGCAGGAATCGAACCTGCGACCGTAGCGGTCGCTTGGCTCCAGACTGTTGCGCCTAGAACCGCATGGCCACTCCGGCCGGCTCCAGGAACACACTTCTGTGTTTAAACACTCCCGCCAAACTCCCCAGCCATGAACATTATTGACCATATCTGGGATGCTTTGCAACGTGCTGTTCAGAAGAGATCTCTACCCCCCTCACATTCTTACGGAATTATGGACAAGCCTGCAGGACTCATGGTGTCAGTTTCCTCCAGAACTACTTCAGACATTAGTCGAGTCCATGCCACGTCGATTTGTGGCCCTTCTGCGTGCTCGCTGGGGCCCTACACGGTATTAGGCATGTGTACCAGTTGCTTTTGTTCTTCATTGAGAGAGAGAGTATAAACAAACTGAAGCGACGATTGAAATTTTGTACGAAGGCAACTCCACTTCCGCACTAGGCAGATGTTCTAACCACTACGCCACTCCGGCACAGGGGCTTCGCGTAACTTCACGGAAACTCTAGCACCCCTCCCTCCTCAATTTAAATTCCCATACATGTTGTAAGACGTATGCTTTGCCGGCGATGGGCGAGGCATGACAGAATCTCTGACCAGAGAGTAGTTTGTAGTTAGTTGTTGCTTGTCGCTACTCTGCGCTTGACTGCGCGAGTCGACAGTAGTCTGGTGGTAGTCGGCATGTGTCGGCTGTGTGCTCTGCTCGGGACTCTGGTCAGGACTCTGGAGGATGAGTATTGTTGTAGAAGGTAAAGAAGCAGCCTTGCGCATATTTAATAATGTATGTTAATTGTAATTTAATTTGTTCCAAAAATGCCCCAATAATAATTTTTATAATATAAAGTAACTCTTTTAAAGAAAAGCACTCATTTCAATTTAAAGAATATTTCCAATGCATGATCATACCTTCCAAAAAAAATAAAATAATAATAGTATACGCCAGCATTGCACGAAGCTGTCTCGAAAAATATCTAATTAAGAGCAGATATAATTGCAGTTTTTATTGAGGTAAGAATTTTTTGCTTTTTTATTCAGAATACAGGGCCAAAGGGCAGCGCTGCTGTCCTCATAAAAAATTTATCAGGTTACTAAACTTTTTTTATTATTTTGGTCAAAAAATGGCTCTGAGCACTATGGGACTCAACTTCTGTGGTCATCAGTCCCCTAGAACTTAGAACTACTTAAACCTAACTAACCTAAGGACATCACACACATCCATGCCCGAGGCAGGATTCGAACCTGCGACCGTAGCAGTCCCGCGGTTCCGGACTGCGCGCCTAGAACCACTAGACCACCGCGGCCGGCATCATTTTGGTATTTAGGAATTTTTCTGTTTCGAACTTGACATTAAATGAGAAAAGAATTTTGTGGGAACATTAAATGTGAATGTATTTCTGCATACAGACTATAAATGGGAGCGAATTTTGTTCAGAGGTTACAATATTTAAAATTCATTAAAAAATATTTTTTGTGGGGAGGTTACACTTGGCTCATTTTCATTTTCATTTTCATTTTTGTGGGGAGGTTACAATGTTGCAGCCATCTTGGTATTCCCTTGAACTCGAACAGCATTGCAGACGTTCTTCAGCTTTATTGCAATAGCATCACAGCATCGAACGAAACCTGGGATCCTGTCTGAGACCCAGGCACAGATTCTTTAATCAAATGAAGCGGCATTGCCGGAAAAAAAATAGTGCATTTGGAAAGGCGGCGTCGATATTCATCCGATGACAAAATATGCCACCTAGGGAATAATAGATGTGCTGATTATGTTGCCAATGTCGTTCGCTAACAGATAGCGTAGTGGCTTATCTATCAGAGCACAATGTGTGTGTTCACCGTTTAATAGGGTATGCTCAGTGAAGTGTTGGCAGAAGTGCCAACACCTTGTAGTTAGAGGAGGCCGAAAGGCACGCGTTAAGCTCACGCAGACTGGCGTGAGGTCTGGAACGTTACAAGGTTATTAATATAGCAAATAAAGTACGTCGTTGAAGTAATACTTAACTTTATTCCATAATTGGAGAACATAGGTGTTGATTATACATAAGTGCAATCTCCATCAATTGGTAATGGCGCCTTGCTAAGTCGTAGCAACAGACGTAGCTGAAGGCTATGCTAACTATCGTCTCGGCAAATGAGAGCGTATTTGTCAGTGAACCAGTGCTCGCTAAGTCGGCTATACAACTGGGGCGAGTCCTAGTACGTCTCTCTAGACCTGCCGTGTGGCGGCGCTCGGTCTGCCATCACTGACAGTGGCGACACGCGGGTCCGTCGTATACTAGCGGACCGCGGCCGATTTAAAAGCTACCACCTAGCAAGTGTGGTGTCTGGCGGTGACACCACACTCAGTGTGGTGAAAACGTGTGAAGCATGGATGCAGCCACCTCAGGGGGAGGCGCTCGTATCTTGTACAGCCAACTGAGCGAATTTGAAAGGGGATAAGGGCAACGGCGCAGATCGTACATCTAAAATATCGTAGATACGAGGGCTTGTGACCCAAGACGTGTCAACACGAACTTTTGCCAACGTGTTATCAGCAGTGTGACTACAGGAACGCTCACCTGTCACCCGTTTCC
This sequence comes from Schistocerca cancellata, assembly GCF_023864275.1. Taxonomy (NCBI): domain Eukaryota; kingdom Metazoa; phylum Arthropoda; class Insecta; order Orthoptera; family Acrididae; genus Schistocerca; species Schistocerca cancellata. Next base: position 391,252,098 of record NC_064627.1, read on the forward strand.
GACTCACGCCACAGCATCGAGGTGCTCGGCTCGACTGGCGCTGTCACAGGAGCACTTGGAAGAATGAATGGCGGGCCATGGTCTTCAGCGAAGAAGGCAGATTCTCCCTTCACGCAAGTGATGGTCGTTTGAGAGTACGACGCAGACCTAGTGAGCGCTGTCTCGTTGAGTGCATTCGTGTAAGACACACTGGCCCCAGCTCGGGACTTAAGCCCTGGGGTGTGACGTGCTACAACTCTCGCTCATCTTTGCTGTCTCTGGAGGGGGACGCTAACCAACGCTAGGTACGTACAGAATGTTGTTAGACCTGTTCCTTTGCCGTTCGTGCTAGAGCAAGGGGACATGTCGTTCCAACCGAGAATACTCATCCAGACACTGTCCGTGAAACTCAACGTGCGCTGCAAGACGTGCAGCAACTTTCCTGGCCACGGGGATCTCCAGTCGAGTACGTGTGGGGCATGATGGGGCGAGAAGTGACTCGTGCGACTCATTACCCAACAGCCATTGCAGAGCTACGTGAATAGGTTAAGCAGGCGTGGCACATCGTACCCCAGGACAGTATTCGAAATCAGTACGCTCTACTAAATGCTAGTCAGCACCGCCACTGGCGCTCGCGGAGGCAACGCCACGTACTAGTAAAGATGTTTCAGCACGAGTGGACAACTGGTGCCTCAGAAGCGCTGTGCTACTGATCTCTAAATGTAGTCATTTCATGTACTAGATAGGCGCTGTTTCAACAATAAATATTGAATCAATTGGAGGTCTCTAAAAGAGTGCACTATTTTTTTCGGCAGTGTATGTTATTTAGTATTCATATATGGTTCTTACAATAACAGTGAAAGCTCTCAGTGCAGTTGTGTTGTTCAACTTCTACAATTTCTTCGCTTGAGTTGCTAAAGCGAGATGGTCTGCGTATATGAAGCTTTTACACATGGTAATGGCTTACTGTCCCTATATGTTAATTACAGCATTCAACCTGTTCCAGAGGCATCTTTGCTTAAGGCGTTATATTGTGGGCACTGGCTTGCACGCGCAGTTACCCACTTGCTGCGTGGTGAGACGCTTGTTGTTGTTTTATATGATAACATGCTTCCTTGTCTCGCACTGGTGGATCTGAGGCTACAGAAACACAGGCGTCGCAACGCGTCACCTTTTAAGGAAGCGTACCGTTTTAATGGCTTCAGGTAGGCTGTGTAACAAAGAACAGAGACCCTGCTTTCCTGAAGAAAAACAAAACAGGGGCACCACGTTCGGAAACTTTTTTTCAAAAATAATTTTGTAGTATATAGTAACCGTACAATTTATCAGCATAATACAGACAGTCATAGTCAAATCAAACAGCACACAAAAAATGTCGACGTTATTCAACACCTTACAATGTTTCAGGTTTTTTCACAGTAATTAACCCTTCTTTCTTTTATAGGCTAAAACTACAACTTCACCACACCCAACAGTTCACCACCACCACTACCACCACCACCACCTTCTTCTATTTATGGCGTGGTCATTATGTTTAGGATATTGCCAGAGCTTTCCGTATATTTGGCATGTGTCGTGATTTTCCAGTGTTCGTTTTGAATAGATGATAGTCGCAGTATGCTACTGCTCGGTGTCGTGTCATGCCTGTTGTAGTATGTGCAAGCATCTAGACTGCAGCGTTGTTCCCTGTTCTAGGATGTCTGAGCCTTTTCGATCCTATTAATTGAGTTGTATCTATAAGGGACAGTCAAATGAAAACGAGACATGGAAAAAGTAAATTGTTAGCATTTCGAAAGTAGTCACCGTAACGTCGACAATATTTTGTTGCACGTGCTGCCGAGATTGTTTCGACTACGCTGCAAAAATTCCGCTGGGAAGCCCGTAAACATGTTCCGTAGAGTCCTGATCTCTCCCGATGCCATTTCCATATTTTTAGAGCCCTGAAAACAGACATTCGTGGGCGACGATTTGCTTCGGAGCAGGAGGTACAAGCCTGGCTACAATCATTGTTCCGTAGGCACGCACAAACATTTTTCCATAAAGACATTGGCCTTCTTAAGTGGGATGAATGTCCAAACAGTTACGACGATTAATTCTGAAATAATAAACATTTTACGTACTTTTCCCATCTGCCTGGTTTTCATTTTATTGTATCTTATAAACTATTAATCTAAGATAAGTTTATCGGTGGTGTGGTACTATCTGACTTATGTTTGGGTACTATATTTTGCCCTCTGACTTCTTTCCTTATGCGATTAATTAAAGGTGTTTGGAACTTATGTCTCATGCTCGTGAGATTAATGCCTCCCTTTGTAAATAATAGAAGCAGCGTGTAGAAAAGTATTTTACACGTTGTCTCTCGATAAGAATTAGGTGCGGACGTGTCGAGGGTGATTGCGCACTTGAAGACTAACATAGCAGCATTTGTATTTCTTGTAAAAATAGTGTATAATTTTCCGTGATACTGTAAATTACATGTGTGAAATAAGTCATCAAGATTACTGACATGCGTTTCATTAGTTTTTCTTGGTGTACGGGTCGTTCTTGCGCTCAATTAAAGAGAAAATGTGCTGGCATCCTAAATCAAATTCAAAGATCACTGTCACCTGGTAAGTGGTATACAGCTTCTGTATCCTCTTCAAGGAAAACTTACCCCACTCTTCCTGCAAATCAATAGCAAGTTCAAGTAACTATGATGGAGGTGGAGAGCGATCACACACCTCTCTACAGAGGATTAATAATATCAAGACCTGGTGTCGGTGGTGGCCTGCGATGATGCGAAAGTTCATGTTCATGCTCATGCCCAAAAAACCAGTCGTGTATTAACAGTGGCCCCAGGAACTCAGCCTCACACTGCAAAACATATATTGTATCCTCTGATGGATCTGATTAGCCAAAATGGTCACATAACCGACGACAGTAATGTGACATGTTCTAGCCACGATTGACACTACCAATGTAATGAGGATATACCGTACATGCCAATCATGGTCAGACACAACAGCGCAACCTATAGGCTTGACTAGCATCTGCACTTAGGTTCAACCTGTGCATGCATTTCTGGCGGTTTGTCAACCCCCCCCCCCTTCCCTAAATCTAGCCTATTTATTCGTAATAACCAAAGTAGTGTCGCAAATGACAAGTGACTAAGCGCTGCCTACTGTGACTAGAGATGATGTACGCAGATTCCAGGTGAGCATAAATTAGAATTTTGCAACTGAGCCGTGCTGCGACTCGCGTTGGAGCTGTTGCTAGGTTGGCATCGTTTAGTTGGCATAGCTATGGTTGTCGTCTTCTTCTTGTGTTCATTGGGGCCACTTAGTTTGCAAGCGTTGTCTGTCCGCTAGTGGCAGCAGCGGCGGTTATCGATATCTAGTAACGGTGGTATTATCTTCGGGCGACGTTGTGGTGTTTCCGTGTCGTGTGAGTCGGCAGTTCGGTTGGGGACGGATTAGCAGCCAGGTCGGCGCAGCGCTAGAACACGGTGGGACCACTGGTGGCACGCATGCACTGCCGGATGGAAGGGCTGTAGTCGCGAGGGGTACAACCCCGTTGTCAACCACACCCAGGAAGTTTAAGTTGAGTGGACCTTAATACAAGTAGTGAAACCTCCACTATTGTGAGATCTCGACATTTGCTTGCGTGTTGCTGCTCACAGTGTCGCCGAGACGAAGAGCAGCGAGTGGAGCGTTTGGGGAAGACGAACCTAATTAGCCTTCCTTCACTTCTTGTTATTAATTCAAATGGTTCAAATGGCTCTGAGCACTATGGGACTTAACTTCTGAGGTCATCAGTCCCCTGTAACTTAGAACTACTTAAACCTAACTAACCTAAGGACATCACACACATCCATGCCCGAGGCAGGATTCGAACCTGCGACCGTAGCGGTCGCACGGTTCCAGACTGTAGCGCCTTGAATCGCTCGGCCACTCCGGCCGGCTGTTATTAATTGTTGCATTCTATATGTTATTATTTGTGAAGTTCAGCCAGTGGTATTTTTCCTGCCTAGTGGCCGCTAACGCCCCAGTTACCTGCCCTGGAGCTTAGTGTATGTTACGGCAGTGTACTTTTCCTCGCCTTGCCGCTGCTGTCCGGTGCTGACCGCCAGTTCCGGCTTGGGTGTGTTATTCCATCGTTGCATTGGTCACCGCACGTTAGGTAGGTTCGGCAAATGATTACTTCAAATGGTTCTAATGGCTCTGAGCACTATGGGACTTAACATCTATGGTCATCAGTCCCCTAGAACTTAGAACTACTTAAACCTAACTAACCTAAGGACAGCACACAACACCCAGCCATAACGAGGCAGAGAAAATCCCTGACCCCGCCGGGAATCGAACCCGGGAACCCGGGCGTGGGAAGAGCAAATGATTACTGTTCATGTGTTTAAACTGCCACAAGTCTTTGTTACAACCTCGTGAAGTGAATGCAGCTCTTGGCTGCCTGTCTCATCGCCTGTGAAGTTCTGAGGCACTTTCCCTGGTCGATCCTTGGAGCAACGTCTGCGGCCCGCCTCCCCCTTGGTTTGGTCACATTTGATGTCTTTTTTTTTAATTTTAATGACTGTAATTTCAAGTTTGACGATGTTTAACTGGTTCTTAAAAGGATTGTTAGTCAGGCCTTCAGGCGTGAAGCAGTTTCAGATTATTACTATCGGAACCTTCAGCCGAGAAGTAGTTTGAATTTGTTGTCATTAAGGCCTTCAGCCGTGGAACACTTATTAATTTATTGTCACCTTTTATTTATTGTTGTTTCCAAATAACGTGTTCGAGATTGAAAAATAAACTAACCAAGAGTAATTGATTACGGCCCCGACCACAATCGCAACCCAATCCTGCCTTCCTTGGTACCAGGTCTCAGCAACTAATGCCTGACGTACAAATGGTCATCTGTCACGCCCTCACATGAAATTGTAGAGCTGTTACAACCACACGCACTCTGACGTAATATTGGGTTATTTTAGAGGAGGTCTACGATATAAGAGTAAGTACAGAAGTGACTGAACTTAATTTTTCACCACAGGTGTGTGTGTGTGTGTGTGTGTGTGTGTGTGTGTGTGTGTGTGTGTGTGTGTGCGCGCGCGCGCACTATATTTGCTTTTAATGTATAAATGGTTACTAAAGAACTGTTATCAGCCTGTTACCATGACATACCACTGACACACAGACAACTTTTATAGCTGAAGTCTTCATCTCCAATTTCATACACCGCCGTCACACCCATTGAAAAATGGCGAATGACAGCTAGCTTCTATTCTTTTTTTCTGCAAAAATTTCTGATCTTCCGTGAAAGTCTCATCGATGGCAAGACACTGCTTGTGGACTTATTGAAAGCTATATCTGGAGCTGAAGCTTCACGAGCAGCGAGGCCGCTGCAGTGGAACAGCGCGATTCTTCTGAACGCCTGCTTCAGCTGCATTGTTTTCATGCCAACAATAGAGAAGTGTCGGACAGGATTCGCTGTATTTACCAGTCGAACACCGTCGTGCACGCCATTGAGAGATACGATGACAGTAGCTCTGCGGCTTATGTAATCACAGTGCACGGTCTTGTAATTGTCTTCATTCAGGTACCTGTTACAGGCTGGCGCGCACCGAACGGTTGCGTTGTTTTCATTCAGGTTTTAATTACTGGGGCTTTGTCCGCAGACTGCGGCTACTAAACAGAGAGACTGCTTTGATACTGCCTGCTGCATTTGTAACTGCACTGCTCTTGTTAACGTCCCCTCTCTGCTAAATTGACAGTGCTATTCAAAACTGTTTTTACACAATTGCATTTCAATTTTGTGTAACTCACGTACCGGTAATTAGATTACCTCGCCTTTATATCCTTTCCAGTGAAACAAATATATCATACAGTGTTGCGTGATCCTGGACAGATTTAAAAAGTTTCGCGTCGTTTGTAGTGTTTTGCAAAGCTGGCTTCTGTTTACAGAAAGCGGAATGGTGCAAAGGGAAAGGGGGGGGGGGGGAGAAGGAACTTGAGGTGGGGGGTCAGACTCCATGAAGTGTTCATTGACAGGACAGTTCGGATTTTAACGAGGGCTGGCGTTTTATGTGCTTTTGGTCTGACGCGATAAGTAACCACGCCGTGAGATCGTGATGTAGGGTGTTAGCGACGTAACAGCTAGCTTCCAGATCAGCTAGTTGTGCTCGCTTTGAAGTCTGTAGCAGATGCATTGGATTTGCCTAATTCCAATACAGTGTGCTGCAGTTATGATACACAGCATACCGAAGTTGCGTTCGGAAATACAAGGGGTTGAATCCCTCCTTTGACTTCTCATTGACTTCAAGTGTTCCCTCGAAATCTTTAACAGTGCTGTGAGAAAGCCTGCCATGAGGCAGTACTATGGGTACTAATACATTTCTTTTCCGCCTCTAAAAATGAAGTTGCCTCAGTAATTTTTTGTGTAATGGTTCAAGTTTCATCGAGCTGTGTTACTTGGCAGTGAACATCATGCGGAAGTTTCTATCGTCCTTAAGTTTTGCACATCGTTGTCATTCTGAAGAGTGCCCTTTGTGTGCAAAACTTTTAGCGGGCAGTACTACACCAGGATCTATAAACTTTATTGCAGAATTACGTCGCAAAATTCTCTGAACTTTCTCGTGCTGTAATGAACGATCAACAGTTAGTTCTGACCACGTACGTGAGATTAACCATTTTCCAGTGCATGGGGTAACCGATTATTTCATTGAAGAATTTTCAAAAATATCTGAGCGTGTCTCTGAGGTTGTGAGGTGTCACTCCAATCTGGGCTTGCTGTCTACGTAGTTAACGCTGCCAGATACGACCTGCTGTGTGGACAGTGAATGATTGCAGCCTCTCAATCACCGAAAGGGGAGTAACTGACATAAACTGTGTCGTGCTATGGTTGGACATTAGCGAACACACAACTGCAGCACCTACATTTGATTTCCTAATGCCTCATGTACATGAATATGCAACACGGTGGAATATTCTAACCAAACAATACCGATACACAACGAAAGGCGTTACATGCCTGCAACGACCCATCTAACGTAAAATCCACTAAAACATCACAAGATTTTGTTATTTCTGTGAAAATAAGTTCGGTTGGCGATTTACTTTATCCAAATCACATCACATGTTAGTAATTAAGTGGGCACTGTTAGATAAATGAAGGAAATTTATACATTCGTAATTTATACTTGTCCTTGGTGTAGCATTAAATGGAATTAGGTTCTTAATTCGTACTAAACCAACGCACTTTGCTTACACGTTTGCCTTTATTCTCTTCAACAGCAACAGGAAGTTATAGACTGAAGACGATATTTAACGAGGCATGGACCAGTCGCTATCCAAACATGTGATGCCCATTCGTCGACAGCTGTGGGCGCTGGCAGACCTCGGTATAGTAAGTACTGCCAACCCATAAAGCTGCTACGTTACGAGTATTTCGAGCGTGGCTTATCGATTGTTTTGCGGTACTCTTGGTGTCGTGAGTACCGCCGTCACCACACTTTGTTTTCGTCATTCCTGGGGAGGGGGGTCATCTTTAAAAGCTCGAGCAGTGTTTTAAAGCTTCGACAATGGGTATCTACCTGCTGGGATATTTTATGCGCAGTATCCCATGTACCCCTCGTTATCAAATACCAGTCAGTCCAAAGATGCCTAAATGAAGGTAAAACGCATGATTGGGAAATAATAAAGACATTTAACAGTGCATCCAAGACTGCTTGTTTCTTCATATCATACATACTGATTGTTGTCCCCACCCCCATATGAAATGGAAAAAGTTTTACGAAAATTATGTGTGAAGTTGGTTGCACGACAGTAAGTGGTCTCATTCTCAAAAACTGGATGAATATAGTATGGCTATTTGCGCGTCGGGAGATTTAAACGGAACTTCTTGTTCTGTTCCATATTTTTCTCAATAAATTCCGGTACAGGAGAATTATGGCGCGTGTATTTTTACTCCACAGAAGTAAGTCTGCGAGTAACAAGCAGGAGATAATAGACCAAGCGGGTTTATTTATTTATTTATTTTTTATTTCGTGTATGCCACGTTTCCTTGCATCCTTATGTGACCTTTGACTGTATGAATGAGATAACATGTGAAGTAGCAGAAAGCTTTGATTAGAGGCCGTAGCATTGCATGAGTAGAGTGGTTCTGTGGTAGAATAGTAGCAAACTCGTAAATACGAACAAGTTTGGCAAAGACAGTGTGCAAGTCAGGTCAGAGAGGTCGCCAAGGCACGAGTATTGGCTCTGTAAGGTTGGCGAACCACCTCCTCCATCACGTTTTGAACGAACAACGGTTAGGCGAGGTGACCGCATACCCACTTGTCCGTAAGTAGGGGTGCTGGACAGACGTGGAGACGCAGCTCTCGATTATGGTAATGTTAACAAAGGCATCAGAATGTCTTAAAACTGCTAATAATAAAGTGCACATGTTGAAATCAGGTGTGAAATTAGCACCAAACCCCCATAAGGGACAATTTAGTCAAATTTCATTAAGAACTTTGCGTTTGTGCCTTGGTCAGGCCACGCACCATCGGCCTTAAGCTCACGGTCGTGTTATTGCTCTGTGTTTAACGGAAGTCCACTCATTTAATGTATTTTAATGTGGTCTTTCTTTTACAGTAATATTTTGAGGGATTTTTATTTATTTTTCATAAGTTCTCTTTTTGTACTAGCTTTCCCGCCACGTGGTTGGTTGGAGCAACCGCCACATTGGTAAAGTGCAGTTTCGGTCTGAAAATGTATAGTAGACGAGTGAATAACCATACGGTAGTAGGCAAGTGTGGGACAGGGATGGAATAATTTTGTGCGTCCGTATTTTCTTGCATTTTTGTTGGCTATCGCAGCTTGGCCACGTGTGTGGAATAGTATTAATGTGATAATTAGTTAATGTTTCTTGTGTACCCCATAACTATTTGATTTGCTGGCAATGTTGTTTGTTACATAAAATATACAGGTCACACTCTTGTATCCAGAAAAGTTCAAATTTTAATGCCTATTGATGGAATAAAGACTTGCAAAGTTTTCCTGCGATACGATAGTAAATGTTCTTCCCCCCAGCTCAGTAACTTGGTGTTGTTTCTCAAACCAAGATTCATTCATAGTTAAGTGCACCACTTGCTACCCATTCTTCAGTGTACGTTTTAACGAAAATTGAAATATTTAGGCAAATACTCTTCCGCCCGGACAGAGTTCGCTTGTGTCTTTGCTGAATTTGTTCTGCGTGACCTTTAGTATTTGGATGTAATAAGCATGGGTTTAGGTATAATTGTGTGTGTGTCCATAAAATAACATTGAAGCCAGGTCTGCGCTCCCCTTTCCCTTTCCATAATCACGTGACGAAAATGAATTATGTTAGCTAGAGAGACCAGTTGTGATGTATATTCCAACAGACACATGGGTAGTTATTGAAATGCCATCAGTATTGAATAAATATCAATTAGCCTATGCCCTATGACTATTTCCTCCCTTCAGCATAAAGAATAGGTGAAAGTCAGTACCACAGTACAGTCCTGGGTCACGAAAGTAAATAGTGGCTCTATGCTCCCTATTAAGCCCTGCATAGGTGCCTTCTGTAGTGGTTCCAAAAACTATTGCGTTATCCATTGTGCTCAAATTTTCACCGGTTGGTTAAACCAACCCGCTAGAAATTATTTGTACTCGCAGGGTCCTGTAATTTCATGGACCACACGAATTTAACCATTACTACAGACGGTAGCTTGCAGGAGCTGTAGGACATGACAAGCGAAGGTAATCTTCGTACCAGGTTGAGTTATCACTTTAACTATACCACCACCAGTAAGCAGGTTACGTTTCAAGGTACGCTTCTTTCTGCCAGGACCTCTTTGAAAGGTACATCGTTCCCACGTCAGTGTTCCCCCCACCCCCCTCCCCAGATAGTGATATGTGTACCAAGTTTGACTGAAGTCGACCCAGTGGTTTAGGAGGAGATGTGGATCATATATATATATATCCATTTTTATAATATTTAAGGGTTATAAATTATTTCGTAATATCTGGCTTAAGCAATCAAATGGTTCAAATGGCTCTGAGCACTATGGGACTTAACATCTGAGGTCATCAGTCCCCTAAAACTTAGAACTACTTAAACCTAACTAACCTAACGACATCACACACATCCATGCCCGAGGCAGGATTCGAACCTGCGACCGAAGCAGTCGCGCGGTTCCAGACTGAAGGGCCTAGAACCGCTCGGCCACCACGACCGGCGCTTAAGCAATCACTCACATTATTTCAATTATTAACGATGGTTGTAATATGAAAGAAATTTTGCCTTTCAAGGAAGTTACTATTTTTGATAAATTTGAATTTACTAAACAGAAAGATTGAACTGCCCCACACATCCGTGTTTTCATCAAATTTATCAGTTTACGCAGTTAGTGGAATCAAGTTTTAAATGAATTAAAATTTTTTGAAAAATAATCGAAGTTGAGAATTATCTCAAATGCAAAGACTGTAGATACATTTCGAATAGGAAATATACGTACTTATCGGATAGTATATTAGTGTTGTGTATGGTGTGCTACACTACTGTTTGGGACGGACAGTGACATTGCACCCATAAAGTTCATATACAGGATTTTCAGCTATTTTTAGTTCTGTTGGAAGTGTTTTCAAATTTTCGACAGCGGGTACACACACCAGAACTCTGTGAACACTTTAGCGCAGGTAATCCGAATTTTTGAAGTACGGAGCTGTTGGGTCTCGGCGCAGCGACAGCGAGCAACAGGTAGCGCGCCCCTCAGGGTCTTCCTGCCAAAGAGAGACGGGCAAGCGACGGCGTTTACGCAAACGGCGAGATCCGGTTAACTGGCCCGCGCCTAACACAGTTAGGCTGCCTTCAAAGGGCTCTCTACCTGCCGGCTGCCCAGAGCGTCTCTGTTCTTCTCGCCCTTCATGGCTGCTCACACGCGCACTCCAGTACCTTTGCCACTCCGTGTCCAACGCCCTGACTCTAGAGAAGTCAACGTTTGTCGATAGAAGTTAATCACAATCCTCGCAAAGTTCCAGTATCTTTCATTGGAAGTACGAGAGGTACGATCCCAAAAGCGATTTCTCGTAACCAATGTGAATATACACATTGATATCAGCCGAAAATTTGGGGCTTGCAGACGACTATCGTTGTCAGACAACATTTAACCGTCAGACGTGTTTTACGACCTCATTTTTCTACACTCCTGGAAATTGAAATAAGAACACCGTGAATTCATTGTCCCAGGAAGCGGAAACTTTATTGACACATTCCTGGGGTCAGATACATCACATGATCACACTGACAGAACCACAGGCACATAGACACAGGCAACAGAGCATGCACAATGTCGGCACTAGTACAGTGTATATCCACCTTTCGCAGCAATGCAGGCTGCTATTCTCCCATGGAGACGATCGTAGAGATGCTGGATGTAGTCCTGTGGAACGGCTTGCCATGCCATTTCCACCTGGCGCCTCAGTTGGACCAGCGTTCGTGCTGCACGTGCAGACCGCGTGAGACGACGCTTCATCCAGTCCCAAACATGCTCAATGGGGGACAGATCCGGAGATCTTGCTGGCCAGGGTAGTTGACTTACACCTTCTAGAGCACGTTGGGTGGCACGGGATACATGCGGACGTGCATTGTCCTGTTGGAACAGCAAGTTCCCTTGCCGGTCTAGGAATGGTAGAACGATGGGTTCGATGACGGTTTGGATGTACCGTGCACTATTCAGTGTCCCCTCGACGATCACCAGTGGTGTACGGCCAGTGTAGGAGATCGCTCCCCACACCATGATGCCGGGTGTTGGCCCTGTGTGCCTCGGTCGTATGCAGTCCTGATTGTGGCGCTCACCTGCACGGCGCCAAGCACGCATACGACCATCATTGGCACCAAGGCAGAAGCGACTCTCATCGCTGAAGACGACACGTCTCCATTAGTCCCTCCATTCACGCCTGTCGCGACACCACTGGAGGCGGGCTGCACGATGTTGGGGCGTGAGCGGAAGACGGCCTAATGGTGTGCGGGACCGTAGCCCAGCTTCATGGAGACGGTTGCGAATGGTCCTCGCCGATACCCCAGGAGCAACAGTGTCCCTAATTTGCTGGGAAGTGGCGGTGCGGTCCCCTACGGCACTGCGTAGGATCCTACGGTCTTGGCGTGCATCCGTGCGTCGCTGCAGTCCGGTCCCAGGTCGACGGGCACGTGCACCTTCCGCCGACCACTGGCGACAACATCGATGTACTGTGGAGACCTCACGCCCCACGTGTTGAGCAATTCGGCGGTACGTCCACCCGGCCTCCCGCATGCCCACTATACGCCCTCGCTCAAAGTCCGTCAACTGCACATACGGTTCACGTCCACGCTGTCGCGGCATGCTACCAGTGTTAAAGACTGCGATGGAGCTCCGTATGCCACGGCAAACTGGCTGACACTGACGGCGGCGGTGCACAAATGCTGCGCAGCTAGCGCCATTCGACGGCCAACACCGCGGTTCCTGGTGTGTCCGCTGTGCCGTGCGTGTGATCATTGCTTGTACAGCCCTCTCGCAGTGCCCGGAGCAAGTATGGTGGGTCTGACACACCGGTGTCAATGTGTTCTTTTTCCATTTCCAGGAGTGTATTAGGTACATGGTGTAGTACTTCCGTCGCTGTCCATCTGAAAACCAATTTGTCTGTGGTGGGTGACAAAGGAAATAACGTTTTTAATATTAGCTATGGCGAAATTGGAGGAAGTTGGAGAGCAAAGCTTAAACTTAGAGTAAATTAATGTCTTTTTAACATATTTTTGTTAGGTCACTTTCTTCTCTACCTGTTGTTTCGGTACAAATTTTGCATTTGATTTCAAACCAACTTACCGATGAACTAGAGACTTGAAACTTTCAACAATACTCGGAACTGGATGATAATGCAGTATTAACTCGCTTTTTTGGCTGGTGTGTAATTCGTTTACCACTACAATTTCGCCGTTTTTTCCTGCTCCAGTCGCGAATGGTTTGCAGGAAGAACGATTACTAGTAAGCCTGAGTGTCACCTGATATGCCTGTAATTTTCGCCATTTTGGCCTTTCCAAGATATACGTAGGAGAATGTTATATATTGGTTGACCTAGGTGAAGAAAAACTGAAACAACCTGCCATTTAGCGCATGTGTTTCTTCTCTTGTAATCTCATCAGAATGTCAGAAATCGATTGGAAAGTATCACACGCACAAGACTAAAAATCAGAAACTAAACGTTTATAAAATTCAGTTATTAAAATGAAACTTTTTAAACTCAGCTGCAAATTATAAAATACTTTCTCTTAGCCCCATTCAAATTCCGCACTGGGACAGTTTGTCTTGAAAAATTTGAGTGTGAAATTTTAATAGCTGTGAAAATACTTATAAGATCTGTATCGAAAAGTTGTGTGTATTCAACAGATAATAATGAGGTGAACTAATTATGTATCAATTATGTATTTGATGTGCCACACGTTTTTCGTCATAAATCTTACAACTATTTTTATAGCTATTAAAATTTCACAATCACAAATTTTCAGGACTTCCTGTATGGGGCTAAGAATCTGTACAGGTCTAGGAGAAATAATTTTATACTTTTTCGCTCGATTTAAAAGACGTGTTAGGTACATTAAAACTGATTTTTATTTAAATAATTGTTTTGTTTGATTGTGAGGTAACTCCTGATCCCCCTATCAACAGATGGTAGAGACTTGCAGAAACTAAGTGCATTTTAAATACGTGTTTCTTGCTTAGGTGAGAACTTCACATTGGCCTAATGCATTTTCCTGGTTTCTGTTAAATTTTCCAGAAATTAAGTCAAAATCAGCAAGTTGTCCTTGCAATAGTGTTTGTACAAATGCTCACCATGGGCAACTTAGAATTTATCTCGTATAAGAAGAATTGAAAAACAAAGTAAAGAAACAATTACATCAATTAATTGTACTCGATCGATGATTTTGTCTCATTCATTTATATCTTATTAAGATTCGACATTCATATCAGACAATAGAAATAGAAAACTTTATCAAAAGGCTGTCAACCTTTTTAGCCCTCCCCCTCCAGGCTCGCTCTCTCTCTCTCTCTCTCTCTCTCTCTCTCTCTCTCTCTCTCTCTCTCTCTGCGTGTGTGTGTGTGTGCGTGTCCTGTGTGCCAGTAGTGGGATAAAGCTGGTTCTGCACCACTTTTGATGTCAACTTCATACACTAATTAAATTGAGCAATTATACCACCCCCTCTCCCCTCCCATTCACCTATTGTTACGCTATGTGTTTTAAGACCACCTATGATTGATTTATGACCACTGGGACCACTTCTGAGGAACCCACATATCCTCCCCCACCGTTCTGGGGCAAGGGACCCTTTTTCGTCACTCCTCTCCAGTTCAGTTCTATGCTGCATTTCCCCTCCTGGGAAATCCCCCAGCCCTCCCTTCCCCTACTTCCCCTTGCCCTTCCTCATTTGGAAACTGGCAGGAAAAAGACTCTGCCAAACATTGAGGATCTCATGACATGAAATGGGAGATAAATTCGATCCGTATATTGCTTATCTGTTTAAAAATTAATAAAATTAATTGATTAAATTGGTGGGAAATGCTGGGCTGTGGTACTTTATTTGAGCAGGAAAAATAGCCGATCCATATGACATCACAATCGAGGTATCAAAAATGGCAGGAAAAAGTCCATTTGCTCTACCCTATCAAATAAATTGTCTAGCAATTTACAGCAGACAATATAGGGACAAATGCTCTGGAAGATGTAAGTCAAATAGATCGCTTAAAACACTCTCCATCACCTTACTATTATTTGTCTTCGTAATAAATCATATTTTTAACGCTTTAGAATCACATGCATACATTTTGCAAACCACATAATTAAATTTCCACTAAAATAGGTCGCAGCGCTGGATATATGTTGTATGCATCAACATTTGAGAACGCAATCATCATCCTCCACCACAACATTTCCACTAAACATATCTGGTGAAGAAACACCTCACTCACAACTGCAAAGTGCATGCTGTCCACCAAATGCACCACGTATACTGGCTTGGAGAGGACTAGAGACCTGCGCCAACATCAGGCACACCAGCTGTTGTGCACCCATCTCTCGGTATCCACATGCCAGTTGCACCAGATGCTCAGAGGCGAGAGAGACCGTCACTGTGACTGTCCAACCATCAACTGATCAACTTGCATTGGGGAAATAATCGTCATATGCGTACAAATAAGCATATTAAATCTTCTCAGATTTCCAGTTAAAATCCGAGAATATACGTAACACATGCATCTGCTTCTGTCGCCACTCAGCATACTGGTTAGTTTGCTGCTCAGCCCCTCAGAGCGTGCTGTGAGTGCCATTGCTGGGACCTGTCACCACAGCAGCAAGAGTCAACTAGCCAGGACCTTTCCTTGTAACTAACTGGTTGGCACAGGCTAACACCTCAAATTTCTTTTGTGAAATTCAGATTCTTCCGTTTTATAAATTTTCGAAGGCAGAATAAATTGGAATATAAACGCATTTCCACATATTTAAACTATCGTTATTTCTTGTGAAAATCCTGTGACAGTATGGCAGATGCTGTATTTCCTCTAAGTATTCTCTCATCGAGTATTATCAGCTTACCATCTGTTAGGGGCTGTATCGCAGGACTATAATATTAAATTCATATTTGGCTCATGATGGAGTGCCAAGAGCTTGCTCTACATGTCACAGGATGCCTCTTCACTTTCAAACACTTACAGCAGGAAAACAGGAAAAACAGCAGTTGTAAGTATCACATTAGTGCTATGAATCACAGTGTAAATTCAGAAATAGGGATGATTTTATTACAATGGCCCTCTCCCTGTGTACGTCGGAAATTAAAGTTTCTTTAGAAGATCTCACCACGCCTGATTACTACTCCTACTTGCAAATCATGTGTGTGGTACTCTTGTCCTCACCTCCACTCTCTTGGCGGCATGTCACTGGCACCAAATTGATTGATTAATTAATTAAACTAATCATGAGAGTCCATTTGCATTGTAATTTTTTCCTGCAGTCGGATTACAGTTGTTAGGTAACCATTAGACGATTCTGACATCTCTAGAGACTTCCCCACAGGCTAGGTAGTCACTTCCTCCGATACCAAAATGAGTGGTAACCATCGTCAAATAGCTAAAGGCATCCAATACTGATTACATTCTCTCTGTTGGTTGCCTTGTCATGCTTGTGGAAGTAAGAGAATTCTCATATACTGCTCCCGAACTAATCCTGCTGAGATGATGGGGCTGCACCATTTGCAGCTGACAAGCCACAGCTTGCCATGCCGAACAGCTGTCAATGATTTCAGACTCGCAAAATTCATCCTATCATTCGCAGGACTGGAGCCTTAAATATCACTGAGCTAAATACCAAAATATTGCACAATATGCTTCCCCTCCTCCCACCTGCAAACCAAAACACTCAAATGTGTTTACGAACTATACAGGAAAGGCTGACCTACTGAACAATAGTAATATACCTATATGCTAACCTTGCGTCCTAAACATGTATAAGCCTGCAGACATAGATTTCACTCAGAATACAGCCCTGTAGAAGAGATCTTACTGGGTTCTGACAAACGAGTGGGTAGTTGCTTCAAGAACACAAATGGAAAGAAGGAGACGTTCTCTTCAAGAAACACTATTGAGAACCAACATTGAAGCTGACTGCAGAAGGATTCTACTGCTGCCAATATACATGTTGCTTTAAGACCATGAAGATGAGAGACAAGAAATTGACACTCCTACAAAATCATATAGATATTCTTTTTTCCCCCTCAGGTGAACTAGGAAAGTAAACGACTACTCCAGGTACAGAGTACCCTCACCCACACACCATTCAACAACTTGTTAGGTACGCATATAGATGTAGCAGCAAATTTAGTCTACCTATACAGATATCAGTCCACTCATTTATAGGTACACAAAACTCATGGAAGTATGTTGTCTTTTATTTATTGGGAAAATAAAAACTTATGCTGCTGATTGTCTCTCCTAAATATCTTCATATTAACCCCTAATTTTGTCATTGAAGGCAGTTTGTGGGATGTATGTGGGAGGTTGTAATGTGTTTGCCCACAACACAAGAAGCAGTATAGAGCTCATATCTCTCGGTCTCCCTCCCTCTCTGCCTGCATGTCTGTCTCCCTCCCTCTCTGCCTGCATGTCTCCCTCCCTCCCTCCCTCCCTCCCTCCCTGCCTGCCTGCCTGCCTCCCTGCCTCTCTCTCTGTCTGTCAGTCTCCCTCTCTGTATGTCTGTCTCCCTCCCTCCCTCCCACCCTCTGTCTACCTGTCTCTCTCTCTCTCTCTCTCTCTCTCTCTCTCTCTCTCTCTCTCTCTCTCTGTATGTGTGTGTGTGTGTGTGTGTGTGTGTGTGTGTGTGTGCGCGCGCGCGCGCGTGTATCTATGACTGTAAAGCAGGTCAAGCATACCTAACGAATCAAGGTGTCTAGTAGCCTTCAGCTTATTGGTAGGAGGAGTCCAACTGACAAACACTTTCCAATGTGTGTGGTGGTTTTAGCAACTATCAATGTGGCAAATTTTTGAAGTTCATCTCTGTCAGCTCTGAGTAACCATGAATGTGATGGCAGTGGGAACAGTAAGTAAAAACAGCAAGAAAGCAACTGAAGACTCATGGTGAAACCATGTAAGTTATAAATGACTGACGTTAAAAATTGCTGTTCTGATGGGGCATCGTGCCTCTAATATCGCAATAGCCACCAGTTCCTACAACTATTTTTTCTATAGCTCATGGTTATTTTCTTAGAATTTCAAATAT
The DNA here is from genome assembly GCF_023864275.1 of Schistocerca cancellata. Taxonomy (NCBI): domain Eukaryota; kingdom Metazoa; phylum Arthropoda; class Insecta; order Orthoptera; family Acrididae; genus Schistocerca; species Schistocerca cancellata. The sequence continues at coordinate 391,269,845 of NC_064627.1, forward strand.
CTAGTCACCATATCATCAGAAATCACCCTTCCTGGCTGCGACTGTGTCACAGACTCTTACCATTTCTGTAGAAATACAGTAGGAATTGTTAATGGCCATAAGTTGGAAGAAACCATGGAAGTCATACCGGAAAATATAGCTCTCAGACCTTTCATGGGTAGGTGCAGGTCAAGAAAGGCATGCTGTATCTATGTGGTGGGAATGTCGGATGTGGATAGTATGCTAGAAATAGTGGTAACTCCATCTGCCATTGTAATAGCTGAACTGTTTAATTTTACCTTATGTAAAATGTAGTAGCAGGGAAGCATTTACAGACCCACAACTGAACCATATATATTGGAAATGGCTGATATTAAAATTGCTATTCTGATAAAGCAACTGTTTGGAATATTGCAGTAGGTACCAGTTCTTGTAACTCTTTCTCCCATAGCTTATGCTTATTTTCTTGGAACTTGCAAAATGTATGTATGTGGTTCTCGAAGTAAGGTGGTGGTTAGTCTTTTAACCCATCTATTTGACTTACATATTCCAGAGTTTTTTTTCCTACCTTGTTTCCTGTAAACTGTTAAACAATTAATTTGATAGGGTAATGCAAATGGACATTTCCCACCACTTTTGATATCACAGTTGTGATGTCATAACAGTGGGCTATTTTACCCACCCAAGTAGAGACCCACAGCCAAGCATTTCCCACCAATTTAATGTTTAATAAATAAAAAATATGACATGAGATCCTTCCAGTCATGCAGCTCAGTACAGACTGAGTGTTTTTCCCACTGTTTTCCAGATGGAGAGGGAAAGGGGAAGTGGGGGTAGGGGTGGAATGGGAGGTACACTGTCTCCTGCAAACTGGTTACATGAAGAATACGCAAACTGAATTGGAGAAAATATTATTATGACAATTGACCTTGATTTCAATTTCCTTTAGTAAGGTCCTTCCAAACCAACAGCTCGGAACAGATTTTTTTCCCACAAATATCTGGATGGTGGAGGGGCAGCGAAGTGGGGGAGGGGAGGAGAGGAGAGGGCTGGGAGATGGCAGGAGGAAATGTGGCTTAGAAATGAACTGGAGAGGGGTCAGAAAGTGTCCCTTTTCCCAGAGGGGTGGAGGAGGAGGAGAGGGAGGTATCAGGGGTTCGTTGGAAGTAGAGATAATCTTCTGGGGTTCATAAATGAACACCTAGTAGGTCATAAATGAATCGTGGAGGGTCATAAACCATTTGGAAGAACAATAACTTAAGGGGAGCGGAGAGGGAGGGCTGGTTTAATTGACGAATATAATTAATTAGCATATCAATTTGAAATAAAAAGTGGTGCAGAACCGGTTCTGCCCCACTACTTATGCCTGTATATGTAAATGACTGACTATTTCACTGCAGCAGCATGAAGCATATGGGGTAAGTCTATGTAAACACTCTATGTAAGGAAAGATTACTCTGTGGGTTTTTCATTTAGAAATCGCATTTGAATGTTTGTTCTCTGTGAAAAGATTACATAAGTCTCCATTAAAAAGGCGGAACTCTACCAACAGACGTCGGAATTGCGACAGCTGCAGTATCGCAGTCTGATGTTTATTGTACCGAGATATTGCTCCTTGCGCTGGTCAGGATGCCGAAACTGTCACGCGAATATGGAACTGATTGATTCAGGAAGACAATATTCAATGACACACAGGATGACACAGTCCTATGCGACTAGCTCCCGAGAGTACAGGCATGTTGTTCATTACGGGGTGCTGGACCTTACAGCTACATCATTTACCTCGAATAAGGAACTAATGAGGAGTTTGTGGCACAACTTGACAAGAAGAAGGGACCGGTTGGTAGGACATGTTCTGAGGCATCAGGGGATCAAAAATTTAGCATTGGAGGGCAGCGTGGAGCGTAAAAATCGTAGAGGGAGACCAAGAGATGAATACACTAAGCAGATTCAGAAGGATGTAGGTTGCAATAGGTACTGGGAGATAAAGAAGCTTGCACAGGGTAGAGTAGCATGGAGAGCTGCATCAAACCAGTCTCAGGACTGAAGCCCACAACAAGAACAAGAACAACAACAACAACAAGGAAATGGGTTTGTTCACAGCAATACCAGTACCCACAAGTTGGCGCTTTGGTGGGTAGCAGTTTATTTAAATCGATAGTGTGATGAGGAATTATATGGTGGAGAAAAGACCATGTAAACCAGATCTGGTGCCGCGAGAAGCCCTAAAACTCACTTCAAAAGGCGGTACCTGTCTCAAAAGGCCGTTATTGGGTTTCCCTCCACTCTACTGTGGATCAGTAAATAATTGGCATACAAGTTGAATTGTCCTCTAAGAACTTTCAATCATCATGAAAAACGTTTCTGTAAACAAAGTTATTCAACTTTTGTTGCTACTTGTTAAAATTTCAGTATATTATACATTTTCAGCAGTTGAACTTGTATATATCGAAGTAATCAGCAACCAGTTGCAGAAAAGAAATTTAAGTTCTTAACTGGTTTCAGATAATTTAGTGTCCTTCTTCAGGAGGTTGTAACTATCGCATTATTTGTTGACACTTGCAAATAATGCTATAGTTATAACGTTCTGAAGACGGGCACTAAGTGTCTTATACCAGTTAAAAATTAAATTTCTTTTCTGCAAATAGTTGGCGACTATTTCAATATATACTGGTGTCTGCACTCGTGTTGGGATTTTTAGCCGATGGTCGTTTGACGTGTCTTGTGACATTCCGGCAGCACGACTGATTAGCAGAGATCCATGGTCCACCTATGGATCGTATATCTCTAACAGTGATAGTCACTAGTGCTGGCGAAATGTCAGAAAAACAACTGTACGATCATCTGCAGAAAATTCCTAGATGAGTGCTAACAGCAACGGGCAACGCGTCGTTTTTCTGAAGTTATAAGCTTTCAGTAGCACTTTATTCCAGTAAATGCACTATCCGGAGTGAGTACTAAAGCTTCTAAGATAACAGCAGTTCGCCAGTGTAACTTACTTCCTTAGAATGACTGTGTAACAGGTTTTTCACAGAAGCATTGCATACGTTACAAAATAGAGTAACTATCAGTTAAAGCACATGTCAGTACACGAAAAGAAACAAATACGTAATTGAATTGTTGGATGCTGGCAAAATTCTGGTGACGCAGGAAGAATTCTGCAGAGAGAATAAACAGATTAAACAGGGCGTGTTTGTGTGTTCCACGCCGGTGGCCTGCCCACTGAGGCGTGCCAAATCCGCGCATCCGCGCGGCGCACGCCGACCACCCGCACATTCCCTGCTCGCACCTGCGGCGCGTAAAACATCCACCCTTTTCCGACACGTCGCTGTTAATACGGAGAAGGGAAATAAAGCGCAGGCAGTGATTAAACAGACGTCAATTGGTTATAAACGAATCACGAAAATTGGGGGTTTCTTCAGTATTTTTAAGTCGCGTGAGAATTACAAATTCACTGTCGGCTACTAGTCGATGTTCGCAAATTAGGTTCGATTTGCTAGCGTGACTATCCACTAGCAAGTACCAATAAAAGCAGACGTATCGCAAGATAATCTTGTCGGGTTTTCAGCCTCATATTGAAGTCAAGTTAACATAACATTTCGACGATCCATGTGGCTTTGATCTTCTGATGAGATGTTGCTGTTACTTAGATTCGTCTAACGGATGCCACAGTGCAGTCGGCGACGGTTTATTGGCCAGCAGAGCGTGCTCGGCGCCTAAAAAGTCCTCCTCTCTGCTGGCCTGAAAGGGTTGCTGGCTCCAGTGTAGCATCAGCGAGGCGAACGTTGGCAACAACAGTGTCTCACCGGAAGATGATGGCCAGCTAGACCGTAAAGATGTAGTCAACTTAAGGACCAGCTGCAAACCCGAGAAAAGCATCATAAATTATTTGGCCAGGAAGCCTAAAAAATTACCTAATGGTATCTTTTTAATTAACAAACAAATCCCTCAAGACAATCGACGTACACTACGGAACGACGAAAATATATCCACCAAGTGTTACACTTCCCACACTGACGACAACGCTGTGTCGTAGCACAATACGCTACGCCTATACATCGGACGCTCTAGAAGACCGTGATTACTGGTTATCGGTGAACATCAAGCAAAGGCCTCTCTATAGCGTCTCTGAGACGAACCCACCGATCAACGTCATATCTTAGGCTATACTGGCGTGATTTGTTTTTGGACTGAAAAGAGGAGTGAAATAAGCGTTAGTGTCAGTGGTGTTGAGAAACAACTGAAATCGTTAAAGCTGAACAAAGCTTTGATGAAATCCTGATCAGTTAACTGCTCTTTTAACTATGATCTGTCGTAGATCCCTCGACCAAAAAGTAGTGCCCAGTAGTTGGAAGAAAACACAGGTCACACCCACTTACAAGAAGGGTAATAGAAATCATCCACAAAACTACCGACAACATTCTTGATATCACTTTTGTTGTAAAATCTTAGAACATGTTCTGATCTCAACCATAATGAGATCTCTCGATAAAAATGATCTGTCTCTCAACTATCACTCGAAAAAATCGATCATGCGAAACCCAACTCACGCTTTTCTCTCTGCCGCTACTTCTCATTAAAGTGGCTCCTCAGTTGGCGCCACGAGGCCGAGCACATCCATTTGCAGCTCTTCTTCGAACGAAAAATCCCCTACAGCACCGAAAATTGTGCCTGGGCCTTCCACATGGCAGTTAGACATTCTGAAAAATCAATTACCGAAGCGACCATAAATATTCTACCGTTCGTTTACCAAAATGAAGATGGTTTTAAGAGGTCGTCGATTAGCTTCCGATAAGCAGGAAGCGGTGATGCTCATCCGAAAAATATTTCCATGAGCGTCTTTGAGAGCTTGTGCAACGGTGGACAAAGTGCATTGAAAAGCCAGGTGAAAATGTTGTAAATTTTGGTGTAGTAATAAATTAAGAAATGTGTTACAGATGCTTCAATTACCCTCGTACTTTCGGTTTTAGTACGTGCATAATGTGACAGAACCAAGACGTTTCGGGTAGCATGTTTAGCTGACGTCATATACCGTGTGATTTATTTCATACTCCTATTAGTTCCAGAAGCTGACGACGCATTTAAATAAATATAGCGCATGGGACTCGTGGTTTTTATTAAGCCATGACCTTGTTTCACTATAATGTTCTCTGTACATAGGCTATATCAAATCAGATCCAAAATGGATTGTTTCCATAACAATTACCACTTTCTTCCTGGCTAGGAAACCAATTTCCGAGCAGCCATTCCCACCAAACTAAACGATCGTTAACTTTACATATTGTACTTTATTGCTGCGCGTTACATGTGAGATCAGCAATGCTCTTGAGACTATTGCTATTCGTCTGATATCTCGCAAGCGGTACAGCTTTGTCACGTGTCAAAATGGTTCAAATGGCTCTGAGCACTATGGGACTTAACTTTTAAGGTCATCAGTCCCCTAGAACTTAGAACTATTTAAACCTAACTAACCTAAGGACAACACACACATCCATGCCCGAGGCGGGATTCGAACCTGCGACCGTAGCGGTCGTGCGGTTCCAGACTGTAGCGCCCAGAACCGCTCGGCCACTGTCACGTGTCATTTCTATCTTCCTGTCATGCTAACATCTCCTGTGTTTACATCCTCAAATCTATAAATTAACATGTGGGTTGCCGGTTCTGTTAGCACTGGTATTACTGTATATTTTTAAATATTTTGGGAACAGCCACGACAGGTAACGATCCCAACATCCACACACATTAGAAAAGTGGATTTATTTCCGGCCGGCCGTAGTGGTCGAGCGGTTCTAGGCGCTTCAGTCTGGAACCGCGCGACCGCTACGGTCGCAGGTTCGAATCCTGCCTTGGGCATGGATGTGTGTGATGTCCTTAGGTTAGTTAGGTTTAAGTAGTTCTAAGTTCTAGAGGACTGATGACTTCAGATGTTAAGTCTCATAGTGCTCAGAGCCATTTGAACCATTTGATATATTTCCTCTTAAGCCAGTGGACATATTTCTACCTAGCTTGGTACACATGTACCTTAATGTCTAGAAATAACCACTGTGTGCGTAAGAATCATCTACCTCTAAAAGGCTTGGCTGGGGGTGAAAAATGAACGTAGCTCACGACACGCCAATAGCTAGACTACAAGCATCCAGTATCTGAGAATGAGAGCACTGAACAACCTGCAGCAAACTTTTTCACATATTTCTAAATCTTTAGGAGGGTTATTCTCGCCGACAGCTCCCACAAAATGATGAAAAAGTTTAGCGCTTACTACATTTGTGTTTACGTAGTAAAACTACAGCATCAGACAAGACCATTAAATTTCGTATTTCGTATTTCGTAATTACTAATTTTATTCGCAACGCGATTTTCGAACAGTATTGATATATGCCACGGTATTTACACGCAAAAATATATCATTGTACGACACAGTTCAGGAGGACGTCATAAACACTGAGATTCGTACATAAAGTTTTAATTTGTTAGAGCTTTTTACTAATTGTACTCGAAACATATTTCGCAGACAGTTTTAACATATACGATTGCGCTCATTGTACGACACATTATCCAGGAGATATAACGTCTTAAACATTGAACTGCCGGGAAACGAAACTGCGGAGAGAAATTCGCTAGAATGAAAGTGAAATACGTGTTCACATTTGTGTGAAATATGTTAAATATTTGTGAAATATATGCGACATGATCGTATGAAGGGCCTAGCTGGCTCTAGAAAGCTCCTACTAAAACGCCTGGCTTGATTTCAACAGCACTTGGTACAAATATTAGTTACTATTTGGATACAAATTGGTAAGAACACAATCGCCTATTGGGATGAAGTTGATACCGACGAGAGGGGAGGAAGAATTGGACAGATAGTGAAGGGGAAGGAGGGGCACTGATATGGACGAGGAAGTGGAGGAGGAGGAGGAGGAGGAGGAGGAGGAGGAGGAGATAGAGGGGGCGAAGTGGGACATAGAGATGGGAAGAGGGAGGAAATAGAGAAATGGAAGAAGATATGTATGAACGTAGAGGGGAGGAGGAAATGGACAAACATAACAGGAATAAATACCTACCCGGGAAACGCCGAGTACTCAGCTAGTAGTTCCATGAAGATGATGTAATCTGTAGCACAAAAATCAAATATGACGTATATTTACGACGGAACATTGCTTTATAACAGATTAAGTTGTTCTTAACGCTGTTGTATGCATGTACGAGGTTGCAGTGGACAGCTGATAATGTCGCTTTCTTGATGTTTTCTATCAGTTATGAGGCTGCAAATGCACGCCTGGCACACCACCGGAGGACTGCGTTCATTTCCAGCCTTCTGTCTGGTTGCAAACGCCAAAGAAGCTAGATTAAAGCTACATCATAGCGTTAATTTTTTTTCACCAACTGCCCTGTCGCTCTGTACTTATGTGATTATCGCTCCTCGTTGAATAATTTTACTACCCTATCTCGATACGTACGAAGACTGCCATTAGATAAGACTTGATTTGGACTAATTGTTTATAAAGTTCAAGGTAACTGTCTATAGACTCTTTTGTTTTCCAATAGTCACAGTAACTCAGAGCAGTTTCTTTTTCATCTGAACTGTTCCAGTCAGAAAGGTTGTCTTACGTTCTAACTGGACGTTCGTATCACATTATTCCCTTCGCTAAAGTTCTAGGTAGCGTTCCGGAAATTAAATTCTCATTCCGCATGAAAATTTCTCTGTCATTTACAACGCGATTAATGAGTAGCATCTACTTCTCATACATATCGCGAGCTACGACTCTTCATACTTCGGGCCATTATTCAGCTGCTCGCCATTGGCAGAAGCAAAAAGAGAAATTGGTCGCGGTGTTGGACATTTATTAGAATTCAGTGCACAAGTGGCTGCGAAAAGTTCCAATTAGCGCCACGGCCACGGATAATTAAATTCCTCTCGTGAGCGAGCGAGGGCCGGCCGTTCCGTGGCGCGCGGCCGAGCCCCGCGAGCAACAGTTGGCGCCGCGTCACGCCGGCCCAGCCGCCGCCGCTGCGAGTGACGCGCGGGCGTCGCAGTGCCCCGCGCTGGTCGCTGGATACTGGACTCCAGAGCCCACCCACACACCTGCCCCGCGGTCTAACTAAGCTCACACAAACACCTCGTGGTGGTAACTTCCTATGGGACAAAACTCAGGGGTCATCGGTCCTTAGGCTTACACACTACTTAATCTAACTTAAACTGACTTACGCTAAGGACAAAACACACACACACACACACACACACACACACACACACACACCGAAGGAGGACTCGGACTTCCGACGGGCGTGAGCCGCGCGAATCGTGGCAAAGCGCCCCAGACCATGCGACTACCCCGCGCGGCCACAAAAACCTTGTAAAAATAACTAGACTCCCTGGGGGCGCTGCAGGGGCGAGATATTTCGAACCTGCATCTGCACACCATTGCGGTGGTAAGAGTCTGATAAGTGTAAGTCTATTGTGGCTTGTAAGGATACAGATAGAAAATTATTTATTTATTGGCGCATATTACAGTTTTTGTTCTTCGAAATTGTACTGTCTAAATATTCCAGGGGGACTGAAGAAAAATGATGAGAGTTGTACATCGTGTATTTGCACGACTAAATTCCGGAAAGGAACTAATACTACCTTACACAGGTACGTGGATAACTTCAGATGTTTTATAAAAATGGCTCTGAGCACTATGGGACTTAACTTCTGAGGTCATCAGTACCCTAGAACTTAGAACTACTTAAACCTATCTAACCTAACGACATCACACACATCCATGCCCGAGGCAGGATTCGAACCTGCGACCGTAGCGCCTAGAACCGCCCGGCCACTTCGGCCGGCTGATGTTTTATATTAGGAACTTTCAGTTATAGCGCTTTAGTTTTCACAAGGGATAAATCAGTAACTTTATGTACCTTTTTTTAACGGTAGCTGCTACTTATGATAGTACTAGTTGACATGAGGCTGTAAATGTCTCATTTTGTGGTGCTCTAAGAATAGGTGAGGTAGTGAGAATACCATACAGTTGTCACCATTTACCTGCATAATGCATATGGTTCGAAATGGTAGTAATGTGGTGTACCGCCTACCGGAAAAATCATGTCATTACTCACACTTCACTTCAAGAATTTAGAGCACTAAACCTGAAGTGCTATAACTAGCGCTCATAGTAACGTAATAGCCCCCATTTATTTACGAATTATGGCAAATTTCGTGTGGTATGTAAAAAGATCTATAAACACTGGCTGGTTCGGGTTTGTTCATAAATTAAAGAAATCAAATGAATGTGTGTTACAGCCAAAGGCGCGTACGTTTACCATCATGATGGCCGCCGAGCCGCCTTCCATTCTCTCATTCGAAACCGACTGTCATCGACAAGGTTTGACATTCCGGTTTGGTTACTGTCGGTAAGCATCTACCTTCTTACGGCAGCTTGTTACACTGCTGTGAGTGGTAAACCATTCCTTGTAGACAGGACAGACAACAGTCCACGTAGGCCACAAAACCGGCAGACACGTACGCACCACTTCACTGCCGTGACTTTGGTCAGCGACGAAAGGTCACATGACAGCTTGGTAAAAGTTCTGCACCATCGGTGACACACCAAAGCGACCACTGTGGTTCGCTAAGAGGGAGACTAATATTTCATGGACTGTGCGGCTAGTGCCGGCGGAGGTTCGAGTCCTGCCTCAAGCATGGGTGTGTGTGTTTGTGCTTAAGATAATTTAGGGTAAGTAGTGTGTAAGCTTAGGGACTGATGACCTTAGCAGTTAAGACTCATAAAATTTCACACACACTTTTGAATATTTCATGACGTGAGCTGAGGTAGAGACTCCAAAACCCCCTAAGTGGTCTTCTGTGAACAGCGGAAAATTTGGAGACACTTAAAGTAGTAAAGGAGTTTTGCTATTTGGGGAGCAAAATAACTGATGATGGTCGAAGTAGAGACGATATAAAATGTAGACTGGCAATGGCAAAGACAGCGTTTCTGAAGAAGAAAAATTTGTTAACATCGGGTATAGATTTAAATGTCAGGAAGTTGTTTATGAAAGTATTTGTATGGAGTGTTGCCATGTATGGAAGTGAAACATGGACGGTAAATAGTTTGGACAAGAGGAAAATAGAAGCTTTTGAAATGTGGTGTTACAGAAGAATGCTGAAGATTAGGTGGGTAGATCACATAACTAATGAGGAGGTATTGAATAGAATTGGGGAGAAGAGGAGTTTGTGGACTACTTGAGTAGAAGAAGGGATCCGTTGGTAGGACATGTTCTGAGGCATCAAGGGATCACCAATTTAGTATTAGAGGGCAGCTTGGAGGGTAAAAATCGTAGAGGGAGGCCAAAAGATGAATACACTAAGCAGATTCAGAAGGTCGTAGGCTGCAGTAGGTACAGGTAGATGAAGCAGCTGCACGGGATAGAGTAGCATGGAGAGCTGCATCAAACCAGTCTCTGGACTGAAGACCACAACACCAACAGCGGCAGTAGTCAATGAATCAGATTAAAAGAAGAAAGACGAGTTTCAGTGGACTAGAAATGAGACGAGAGACTCACTTTTCCTCCGTACGTAGAGCCAATCTAAACCATATCACGAGGATGCCTGGAAAATGTAACATCAAAACCGTCTTCCGACCAACGCCAAATATAAAAGGTATTTTTCGTTCTGGAAAGGACCTACTGAACCATGCTATACAGCATTCCATGTAACAGTGGCCACCAGGATACTGCAAAAATGCACCGCTGTATCGCGAAAAGCATCGAGGAACACGTTAGGTGCGTACGTCTGGGACACGAAGAGAAATCAGCAATGGCAGAGCCCGGGGGAAATACACCGCTTTGATTTTAATGACATGGATTTGTTGTGCTGAAAAAGTGGCTATTGGGGAAGGATTACAAAGGACTGTTCAGAAATAAATATCCACGAGAACCTTATCATTAGTAAGGAAGATTGTCAGCTAAGTTCGACGTGGAATCCAGCGTCCGCAGCAAAACGAAGAGTGCGCCAGCAGTGGTCAGCACGTTAGACGGTTCAAGAGAAGAGGGCCTCACAGTCCTAGTATTACTGGGAGATAATTGTGTGTCAATATACGGCGCGGAATTGTGAGGCCGAGAACGGAGCAGTAGTACTGAGCAATGCCTATGTCCGGGAGGTGTCAGAACACTACTTTTATAGCGAACCTTTCGGTGTTCGGTGATGTGGAATACACATGTATTGCAATAGGGTTGTTTGCCCTGCAAAAGACAAGAAGAACGGGCGAAACATGTCTGGAAACCTTCCTGCGAACATTTCTGTTTATCAGTGATAATTCGCAGCACCACAGATCCGTAAACCATAACAACTGGTTACAAATTAAACAAGTGAAACCTGTAATGTACTGAGTATGTTTGATGTTTTTATGCATTTATCTAATGTAACAACTGTTCCAAACGAAATAAAACATTTACTGTTATCTGACTTGGAAGACTACGTGATTTTACATCTGTGCTGTGACATCTGCTGCAAGAGAAACTACTGTGATGAGTGGACAGCTGTTCTGCTAAAAGTCAAATAAACATTTTTGCATGTTGTCATGACACGGTGATCTTCAATTTCCTCTGCTGTTGTGGACAATGAGGTAACTGGTGTTCCCTGATCAATCGAGAATTTCATTTGTTGAAGTACCTTATGGTACTTTCATATGCATCAGGACCAGAAACGACGTGCCAAACTGCACTAGGTACTTCTCAGAGGTACCCAGTACAGTGCGACATTTCATTGAATACTGTGGTGTGGTATTCTTCAGTCGGCACAACTCTTTAGTTCTGCAAAATCATGGTCTCAGCGCTGTTCAGCCTTCATTATTTTTTGTTTTATGAAAGACGTTCACAGATCCAGTGGCTACTTGCACAAATAAAGGCAGTCTAGCTATGTGCCGCGATGTGCAGTCACGTGCATTAAAAATGAATCAGAATGACAGGAGAGAGGGATGAGGATTCTCGATATCTATTATGCAGCTGCATAATCGATGTGCAGTAGAAATTTGCTAGGATAGGACACTGCAATAACCTGCAGATAGAATTCGAAGATTTAGTTCACAACGAAAGAGCAAAAAATTACAGTAATTGCTAGATGGTAGTCATTGATCTGTATATCAAGAAGCATTTTGTTATAAATTTTCAGGCATGAAGCACGTGAAGAAATTGATGGTACGAATAGTAAAATTTCTGAAGTAGTACGCATTATTTCACCATTACAACATTCTTCAATGGAACTGAGCTTTGCATATTACTGCAAAGTACGTTGGTTAAGTCAAGTAGAATGAATGGAAAAATTTCTCCAGTTAATAAAAGCCACTGTTGAATTTACGAAGGGAAAAGGCGAACAGGTACGAAAATTAGAGTATCCAGAATGGATTGCAGACCACGTACCACAATGGTGTCGTGCGTGAAATAGCGGCCAACGGCCGGCGACACCACAGTGGTGTCGTGAGCATAGTATCACGCAGTGGCCGGCCACAGCACTTTAGTATCTTTTGCATTCTGTTGGTGTTTTTTGAGGTAACAATAAGTTAAACACTTCAACAAGTTTTTGTTTTTATACGTACTTGTGTCCTTTCATCATGGCAGACGAAAGAGACGATACGATTATTTACGATGAATGCCCGAAGCATAGCTTGGAGATAGCCATTACATCGCTTACTTCTCATCATGATCCGTTTGAGAGACTTTCCGGTCACGTAAAGCAACATCAACTGATAGACCTACGTATTTCCGAATCCAATAAACGAAAACTAAGAAACTTCCATGTATATTACAAAAGCAAAAAAAACAATAAACTTAATGTGCAAGTCTTGTGGAGTTGCGTTACAACTTTGAGACTATTTGCTGCATATCGTATGAAAGAGAAATATTAAGTACCAAACACAATGCAAATAAGTTTTGTATTTCTTTACGTATGTATATCTTCGAAATTTCATGAAAGTAGGGGAACAGGGTTGAGAACTTATGAGAATTAAGGATGAGATTAGTCCAAAAATGTTCAAATGTGTGTGAAATCTTATGGGACTTAACTGCTAAGGTCATCAGTCCCTAAGCTTACACACTACTTAACCTAAATTATCCTAATGACAAACACACACACCCATGCCCGAGTGAGGACTCGAACCTCCGCCGGGATCAGCCGCACAGTGAGATTAGTAAAACGTAACAATTTATAATCTCCCGATAATGTCAAGAACGGCCGGCGACAAGCCAAGTAATCCGAATTAGCGCTGCCGGCGCCAAGCGAATAAATTTGTGCGAGGCGTGCGGACGGCAAAGTGTTGCGTGGACTTGACTACACTACCCGCAGTAAGGCATTGCCAGGTGTGAAAAAACTTGTTTCTGTTTTTATTGGAAAGCATTCAAAAACAAAATCGCGCTGTAGACGGGAAAAATTCTGACACGCACAGTCCAGTTCTCTACATTCACTGACAGTAAATAAAACGCAAGGTTAGAAGAATTCATTGTGGCCTTGAAATAATTACAAGGAGAGTTTTCTGACTTTTGAGGACACTGCTAGTGTTAAATCTGCTTTCGAGTCTGTTTCCCATTTATGCTGAAAGTACTTCATTCCATCTGCAGACGTAACTGATCTGCAACGTAATTCCCGTTTTAAAGACAAATCCCTTTAACTTAAACTTGTCCAGGACATCTACATTGCTTTCCTCACTCAGTTTCAGCGTCTCCATAATGAGGTTGCATAAGTGCCACAATATTGTAATAAACGTATGTATGTGAAAGACCTTTTCTCGATTACGAAGCTAAATAAGTAACGATTACGTTGCAACTTGAGTGCGAAACTGCAAAATTGTCCACATGTCAACATACCAACAGTTGTACCAGATGAAAATAGTACCTTCAGCGCTCGAAAAATAATTAAATAATAATGAAAATTTCTTTTGTTTGTTATTATGTTGTTGAGAAATATGAAATATAAAATGATGTATGCAGTGCGACTGCGTTGCCACTTAAATTCGCCGTGTACACAGTTTCCCCCCTCTTGACGCTCAGCCAACATTCTGTGGATGTGGGGGGAGTGCGTACCCAGGCTGAGCACTACGGCACTCTTGTCGGGGCACAGCTGATGAGTCAAATTCCTGGCTGTCCCTTATATACATACATCTTTCACCTCAGTACCTGATCTACCTTTTTACTTTTTTCGACATCTTGCAGAAATTCATTCACAGTGAAATGAATTTACATCAGACAGCATCGATATTTTTAAATTTCTGCACTCTTTCTTCAAAATGTTGCGCAAATTGTCACTATCGATCTCAGACAGCCAATATTACTGCGCAGTGCTTAGTACGCGGTTGAAAATATTGAGCCTCTGAAGGCCCTTTAGCAAATATTCGAGTATAGAAACCGCTTCTCACAATCTCTTCCCTTTCCCATCACAAACCCGCCACATATGACCTAGCATGGTGGAAGTGGGAACGGGGGAGGGGGAGAGGAGGGATCGTCACTAGTATACCTACAGTGATTGAGGGTACATGATGTGATACTCAAATGGATACACACACATCTGACAGAAGCGTGGTGACTGCTACTTTTCCAAGTGTATTGCACCGACAGTAGTGAAGTGAACTTAGTTTTTATTTGTAGTGAAATGTACACATTTGTTTACAGAAACTTTTCATACAATCGCAACGCTGGCAACGATCTGGAATCGAGTTTTCTGTGCCAGGACCACTGGGGTTCGATTACAGAAAGAATCACCCGCTACGCAAATATTAGCGCGCACCGATGGATGGCGTGATCGTATGGACTAATAAGAAATCTGGCGTCTGCCTTCCACTACATGTTTGCAGGGAAACCAAGCAATAACTCCCCCAAACTGTAGCAACCTGTGTAGCTTAACAGAAATAGAAAAGTTCACCGAGGGGAGGGGAAGAGAGATCTTTGGCAAGTGCTTGTGGCACTTTGGCTCCAGTCTTCAAGGAGGTAAGTTATGTTGGAGGTGTTCCTAGGTTCCTAGGAGCAAGAAACATTGAGTGCTTACGGTTCGAATACCTTAACATGATACAAGTCCAGCACATTCATATCGGCACCGTCCAGTTCAATTCAGTTATAAGCCTGTAGCTTTTATTACGTTGTAAGTTATTTGTTTCGAAAATGGACGAAAACTGTATTGCGTGTGAAGAGGCAATTTCACTTATACGTCTTCGGTAGCGACGTTAACAGACGAGCCCTTTAGGAAATATACTGGTAAACTGATGCACATTGTAGGATAGTCATTGCAAACCATAAACGGAATCTCAGCTACATTGTTGATTCACGTATTGAAATAAATACTGGGTCAATGGGACTTCACCCCATGTGTTCGCGTGCCACTTAACTTGAAGTTTCATACATTCGTTAGACAATTCCGCGACACTGTGACAAATAAATGCTTGCCATACATCGTGAATTCCCCATTGGAGTAGCATTAATAGCGGCAGCGCAGCACTATAGGTATCCGTTAGCCCAGGCTAAAGACGTTCCTCTCTAAAAAATAAATAGGTAGTAAATTTGTCCCAGAGCAGCATTTATGTTAAATCATGGCAAATAAAACAGAGGTACTCCATAAGAGGAATTGCAGTTTGCCGTGTATTGCCTAAGTGAAAACGCTGTCACACTGGGGACGTCACGTTTGGTGCACTTGTCCAGGGCTGGCCATTCGTCAACGCCGGCACGCAAGTATCGCGCTATGTATTGGTACACTGCATTGTACTGAAGAGGAGTTGCCACTTTGCCCCACAGCGTTAAAATGAATTATTCATAATTTTCAGCGAGCGTTTCCTCACTCAACACATACAGACACAGCTAGCCAGCAGAACACAGCCACGTCACGGGTGGGCCGAGGGTGATATATGCTCCAGTTTTTCACGAGGGGCTCTGGGGTGGCGCCCGCTAATGGAACCAGATGCGTTTACGCATAAAATATGCGTTGTGTTTACGCTTTCATTAACATATAGCACCAGCGGCTGCCACATATGTTTGCAAGATCAACCAGATGACAGCTAACACGGAAGATGCCCTCTGGCACAGTTCATTCGTTATTTCCGTTCTAGTTGTTTCAAGGGTGCGGTAATATGTAAGCCTCTTCCACGTCCGGATGGATTAACGGAAACCATATGACATCAGTCGAATGCACATTGCTCCAACGGGAGCATAAGTTGTCCCATTTAGTTCGTGATTACATTCATGCAACGGCATTGATTACGTAGGGCTAGGAGCTCGCAAATGAAGCCTTACAATCGTTAAAAGTAGTCTCATTCAGGGATCACTGATTAGCGGTGTTCCACCTTCACAGGTTCCAGACTAGCTTATGGAAGGATATAGGTCTTTTGCCTGCCATACTGGTGAGCGGGCGAATCGTTCATTTCAACAACAAGTACTATATTCTGTCTGAAATTCATTATAGAAGACTAACGTGACAATTCATCAGGTGAGAATTTTAAATCCGTGTGGTGTACATTATTTAAATGCCATATCAATACAGAGAAGAGATTGGAGTATCATATCTCCCTATTAACTGAGTAGAGGACGGGATCTTGTGGCATTCCCGTTTCAAAAGCTTCCAGTGAGTGGATCTTTTAACTAGACAACCTATTTCAGCTATTGGAAGAATATTGTAATGTAAAGATTTTGTTACAGCATTGACCCAAGGCGACAGTCTGCAATTTCGACTATGATGTATAGACCCCAAGGTACATACGAAATATCAAAATGTCGGGGTATGGACAGTAGCAGAGGATAGGAACTCATTTATGGATTTGTCACCCAGCAACGATGTTGTTGTTGTTTTGGTCTTCAGTCCTGAGACTGGTTTGATGCAGCTCGCCATGCTACTCTATCCTGTGCAAGCTTCTTCATCTCCCAGTATTTACTGCAACCTACATCCTTCTGAATCTGCTTAGTGTATTCATCTCTTGGTCTCCCTCTTCGACTTTTACCCTCCACACTGCCCTCCAATGCTAAATTTGTGATCCCGTGATGCCCCAGAACATGTCCTACCAACCGGTCCCTTCTTCTTGTCAATTTGTGCCACAAACTCCTCTTTTCCCAAATTCTATTGAAAACCTCCTCATTAGTTATATGATCCACCCATCTAATCTTAAGCATTCTTCTGTAGCATCACATTACAAAAGCTTCTACTCTCTTCTTGTCCAAACTATTTATCGTCCATGTTTCACTTCCATACATGGCAACACTCCATACAAATACTTTGAGAAACGATTTCCTGATACTTAAATCTATACTCGTTGTTAACAAATTTTTGTTCTTCAGAAACGCTTTCCTTGCCATTGCTAGTCTACATTTTATATCCTCTCTACTTCGACCATCATCAGTTATTTTGCTCCCCAAATAGCAAAACTCCTTTACTACTTTAAGTGTCTCATTTCCTAATTTAATTCCCTCAGCATCACCCGACTTAATTCGACTACATTCCGTTATCCTCGTTTTGCTTCTGTTGATGTTCATCTTATTTCCTCCTTTGAAGACACTCTCCATTCCGTTCAACTGCTCTTCCAAGTCCTTTGCTGTCTCTGACAGAATTACAATGTCATCGGCGAACCTCAAAGTTTTTATTTCTTCTCCATGGATTTTAATACCTACTCCAAATTTTTCTTTTGTTTCCTTTACTGCTTGCTCAATATACAGATTGAATAGCATCGGGGAGAGGCTACAACCCTGTCTCACTCCCCTCCCAACCACTGCTTCCCTTTCATGCCCCTCGACTCTTAGAACTGCCATCTGGCTTCTGTACAAAATGTAAATAGCCTTTCGCTCCCTGTATTTTACCCCTGCTACCTTCAGAATTTGAAAGAGAGTATTCCAGTCAACATTGTCAAAAGCTTTCTCTAAGTCCACAAATGCTAGAAACGTAGGTTTGCCTTTCCTTAATCTTTCTTCTAAGATAAGTCGTAAGTTCAGTATGGCCTCAC
This sequence comes from Schistocerca cancellata, assembly GCF_023864275.1. Classification (NCBI taxonomy): domain Eukaryota; kingdom Metazoa; phylum Arthropoda; class Insecta; order Orthoptera; family Acrididae; genus Schistocerca; species Schistocerca cancellata. The sequence continues at coordinate 391,287,766 of NC_064627.1, forward strand.
GTGTTCCAATATTTCTACGGAATCCAAACTGATCTTCCCCGATGTCGGCTTCCAGCAGTTTTTCCATTCGCCTGTAAAGAATTCACGTTAGTATTTTGCAGCGGTGACTTATTTAACTGATAGTTCGGTAATTTTCACATCTGTCAACACCTGCTTTCTTTGGGATTGGAATTATTATATTCTTCTTGAAGTCTGAGGGTATTTCGCCTGTCTCATACATCTTGCTCACCAGATGGTAGAGTTTTGTCAGGACTGGCTCTCCCAAGGCCGTCAGTAGTTCTAATGGGATTTTGTCTACTTCCGGAGCCTTGTTTCGACTCAGGTCTTTCAGTGCTCTGTCAAACTCTTCACGCAGTATCGTATCTCCCAGATCATCTTCATCTACAGCCTCTTCCATTTCTATAATATTGTCCTCAAGTACAGCAACGATACAGAAATAGAAAGTACATGAATGTTCGTGAGAACAGTACCGTGAATGATAGAAGGGCTCTTCAGCAAGTAGCCTTCATTTTCTTGTAGCACAAGATGTATTAGGGTAATGGAACGGTCACTGTACTGACTCACATAGTATAAGGCGACTTAACCCGCTAGAGTAGTCGCTCGTGCTAATGTGACAGCTTCAGTGGCGAGGTGTACCGATCCCTAATCTAATTCGCCAGGCGGATGAGTGGACGAGGGGTTGGTGAATCAGCCAGCTTGGATACGGTTTTACAGGCGTTTTTCCACACCTCAGTAGGGGCACACCGGGCTCGTTCCCACGTTCCGTCTCAGCTACACGCTACGCGAACATTTGGAACGCTTTCTCACACGTACACAGAGAATTTCCTCTATATGCAGACAAATTGGGTACATTGCTTCGGTGCTGGGGGAACGGTGGGAAGGGGGTGGGGGGGTGTTGATAAGGTGACTGATGACCTTAGCTCTTTGGATTCGTTAAACACTTACTCTGCATCAGCAGGGGCTTCAAAGAGTAAGTTATAAATTATTGAGGCGGCCTTTTATTCAATGCTTAAGTACACTTCAAATTGCTCCCCCCCCCCCATACACACACACACACACACACACACACACACACACACACACACACACACACTATATACGATGTAGTCATCAAGCGTCTGTAAACAAAGGTTTGAACTTTCTGCCAGTCGTTGATATCCTCGACGACAGAAATGCGCTTCTTGGTCAAGGAGGCATTCGAGAACTACTGTATGAACATTCTCATCTTTGGAAAATCTCTTTCCCTCCACATCTTCTATCAACTTTTTAAAAATACGGAAATCGCATAGTATAAGAAATGGGCTTCCTGATCAGCGCCACACATGTCTGTGCGGCGTTGGTCAAATTCTTGGCACCATTTCATTACGGCTGGACGCGACACTGCGTTTTGCCTAAAGAGAAAAGGTGCCTACTGTGAGACACACTGTTAAAATAACAAAACGTAAATGCAATTATATCATGGTGGTGATATCTCTCACTATTTAACTTTACCATACATTTATCATATTTGAAACAATTAACAAACTTTCAGCACAATTATTAAATCTAAACAAACAACGCATTTCATAGAAGAGAGGTAAAGGCTTCCATACATAAGAAGGTGAACGCTTTGTTTATTAGTTACTGAATATGTGACATATGAACACACACTTCTTACATCTTCATTAATTTCTGTTATCTTTCAGTCATTTCGCACTATTTATGTTCATTTTTACTTTACTGTGGGCGTACAAAATTGTCTTCGACACCACAATTTTCAGAAAAGCGCCCTCTACAGAATAGGCACTGTTCATTATCGTCATCACTGCTGTCCGAATCACCACTCCCATCAAGATAGGCATTGGATGCACTGTCACTACACGATACTTCAACTTAGGTTTTGAAGATTTTCCACTCTTCTTCCCGAATAGTTTCTTGGCTCCTTTATTCTTAGCTTCGACTGGTGACTTCTTCCGTTTGCATTCTTGTAATCGCTTTACGCATTTTCTCATAGTTTCATCCTCGGTATCAATTTCCTGAGGAGGGTTAGCGTAAAGGTGAACTGAAAAATCATGCTCCCTAAATATGTTTCTGTTGCAAGGGATGAGACCTGTTTCTCTGAAGGCATTCACAGATGCTTCCATTGTCGTTGCTCGGTTGTAAGCTGTCCCAAATAATCTGACTACTAATAACAGAGTGACAATGCGATCTTCGTGTTTCCATCTTTCTGGCATAGCCCCATAAATCCTACACATCCCATCAGAAATGGCCCTCAAAACACTTCAACTTTTCTGATTTTACTTGTTACATTATTTTTTTAATAATTACTATGAGCTGAGCACTTTGAATTTGGAAGACCATTGATCATCCTATGAACAAAATTCTGCCCTAATAGAAAGGTCCGTAAAATTTGCGAAGCTTCCACTCATAGAACTATTCAAGGTAAATCCCCGTTTATGGCAATTTAATAAAACAAAAAAACCGAATTATTATTTTACTATAATAAATGATAAAATATTGTCTTATGATATTATTGTGTACTTTATATATAACAAATTGTGAGAGGAATAGTTCCCCCCCCCCCCCCCCCCATCGCATATTTGGATCCCCATGCTATCGCATGTTAGGAATTTCGCTATCTCCACATACTATCACGTTCATGCTAACCATGTTCGTAGGAAAATGAACCTGTCTGTTAATAACTATAGGTAATACCATCACAAATAAGAACAATAAGAGTACAGTAATATCCATACACTTTCAATCAAAAATGTCACAGACACTTCAAACACTCTACGTATTCATTCCAGCTCAGCAAAGGCGTCTTCGTCACTATGTCGTCTTCGGACACGCTAAGAGTTCTGTTAAAGAAAGTCTCCACCAGAGTTCACCACCTTCTACGAGAAAAGTCCAGGTGTCGCATATTAGGGAACCATCGAATAATAGGCACCTTCCCTTATACCGAGAAAATTAACGGTGAATCTCTGTGCGATTTCGGCGATTCGTACCGTCCCAAGTACTTCGACTCGGAGTACGCTTCGAGTTTCCGCATACTGTAATGCCTGTTACCCTTACCTCAGCAGAACTGTGTCTGCTGGAAAGCCGGAACACATGCTCTGTTCTGCGGCGCGACACACTTTTTGCGGAGGTATCTTAGCGTGAGACGATAGATGTAACTTATTTTGTGATGTCCCTGTTTAGGTCAGTGTGCTTAGTGATATCATAGTGAGAAAGCAAAATTTCTTCTCGGTATCCTACAATGGCCGTCCAAAACTGGCGGTACAACTGAAAATACCGCCAAATGTGAAATCCATTTTGTTTTCAACGGTAAAATCTCTGAGCTACTCAAATTCATAGCGATATTTGTTCTGTATAGTGATCGAACGTTATTAACGAACGTGTTGGACGTCAGTGGTCTCGTTAGTTTGACAGTGGAAGGACGGATGTTCATACTGATGACTGTGTTGTTGCTGAAAATTGATGAAAAAAATGCAAACTTGTCATTTTGCGATGTCTCAGTCCTCGCATTTCTCGCAGTGTTTCGCATGTAATCGTGACTAAATAACTGAGCACTCGGTCTTAGGGTCACAAGTGGCCCATCGGGACCATCCGACCGCCGTGTCATCCCCAGCTGAGGATGTGGATAGGAGGGGTGTGTGGGGTCAGCACACCGCTCTCCCGGTCGTTATGATGGTATTCTTGACCGAAGCCGCTACTATTCGTTCGAGTAGCTCCTCAATCGGCATCACGAGACTGAGTGCACCCCGAAAAATGGCAACAGCGCATGGCGGCTGGATGGTCACCCATCCAAGTGCCGGCCACGCCTGACAGCGCTTAACTTCGGTGATCGGATGGGAACCGGTGTAGCCACAACGGCAAGGCCTTGCCTGACTAAACAATTAGCGTATCACTAATTCTGTGCTCCCTAGATTCCAAAGACTCTCAAACGGGAGAATGTTATGCAGGAGGGAATTTATCATCTCGCTAAGCGTTATGATAAATGCTTAAATCTGAAAGGTGATTATAAAGAGAAATACTGCAAAGGTAGATTTTTAGTATTTTTCTAATAATTTTTTTCATCATTCCAATACTTCTACGACAGACTAAGTTCTTGTTGTTGTCATTGTATTAAATCCTAAGATTAGTTTCAGTTAACTCTATTCTGTTGAAGAAGTCACTTCGTCTCTTCATCTCTGTATGTTCAATGCAGCCTGCACTGATATGAAGCTGCTAATTGTAGCACAATCTAGCTACCTCAGGACAAATTTTACCCCCGCCCGCCACTGTCCTTCATTATCAAACTTAAGAGTCCTCGATGCCTCATGATGTGTAATATGAGCCAATCCTTTTTTTTAGTCAAAATGGCTCTGAGCACTATGGGACTTAACATTTGACGTCATCAGTCAGTCCCCTAGAACTTAGAACTACTTAAACCTAACTAACCTAAGGACAACACACACATCCATGCCCGAGGCAGGATTCCAACCTGCGACCGTAGCAGTCGAGAGGTTCGGGGCTGAAGCGCCTAGGTAGTAAATGATACTTTGTTCTTTTCTAGTGCCTGTTTCTATTGTTTCAGCTAAGATGAAGGCCTTTTTCTATAAAGAGATCCGTCATATTTTAAATTGCAGTGTTTCTCTCGTTTTGTTGCATAAACTTTAAAGCGACCAAGGCGGCTGGATTCGGTGATAAATGATATGTAATGATCATATGGAATAAGTACTCAGTCTTATATTCGTAACCCTTTTCACGACACCTAAGTCGTGGTAAGGTGGGAGATGAGAATGCCATCCAACAGAGAAACAGCGGTAGAATTGGCCAAATCTGCAATCGTCTATTAAGAACAATAACAATAGTATACCCATATGACTGCAAGTTTGGCCTCTGCATGCGTTGTTGAACCAGTGAATTTATCTTAGGGGGACGAAGTATTGAACTTAATGCTACAGAAAGGCGCACAATACTACGATTTTTTTACTTACAAGCTTACTTTTCTGTCGTTTTCTTGTTCGTCATCATCATTTGGAACTTCAGTCTTTGTGAAGCCCATTTTAATATTATAAGTCGAATAGATAATCAAAGTTTTGGACAAATATCACAGATTGTTTCAGCACAATTCCAGGATCGCTAGGAGTTAATATCGAAAGCAAGACAACTGCTGGAGATGCCCCCTATCAGAAACCACTGCAGATTTAAATCCGCACTCTACAAGCAGCAAGGCAATGATGGTCTCCCGGTTGAATTCCAATCGACGCATCTGTCTCAAGAAACCGACAGCAACAAAATCTAACAATTTCAATTTTTGAGGAGTTATCCCATTTTAGTAATAAGCCATTCGATTTGCATATGACGTGCCTCATAATTAGCAGCGAACACTTACTGTGAGGAAGTATGCGACATCAGAAACAAAAACATTCCAGTAAACGGGCCGTATGAGGTTAGGTGCCGCCCGTGGCCTCAGTGAGAAATATTATCCTCGTTTGTACAAATGAACTTGAAATATAAATTTCTCGATCTTATCGGTGTCAAACTCCATCCATGTCCTACTTTCAGAAGAAATAAGATACTGCTTTAGAACGTCACATGTTACAGTCCACTGTACACTTGTACCGGATGAAGGAGCTGTGACCTGTATTGTTATCTCATTTCGAGGCAATACTGCAGTCATCAGTTAGTTAGGAACTCTTCCAGACACCCTGGAATCATCTCGTAAACGTTGAGAAGAGTGCACAATTCGCTTCTCCAATACTTCAAGAGTAGAACGGAGTATTGTACAAGTCACTTTCGAGATGATTCCAGACATGAAGGTCCAGAGGATTGAGGTCATTTGGCCTCGGAGACTAAGATAAGGCTGTGCTTAACCTGTCCATTCTAAGCCATGTAGGCGGGTTGGACGTCTTAGATCAGCAGTGAAGCGTGCGTCTGCCGCATCAGCCACGTACCACGTTGCCTAAATTTGTGCAAGGGAAGGTAGGCCATGGCTGAAATTGGAGTCCAATTAAATGGGAACTTAAATGAAAAATTTACATTGCAAATACAATTGTACTAACTAGGAAAATACTTCATACTGAAGTGAGTGGCAGCTCGCGCCCACACATTCGCAATTATCTCGCAAACGGCTCGTTTGCGCACCAATGTTTACTGGAACTTTTTTTCCTTCTGTTATCGTATATTTTCACAAGCGCCAGTTTACAATATTAATAGCGATCCACAATGTTTCTGCATAAATAAATACAGAATCAGGTGAGGTTCACAGTTTGGAGCACGTCATCTGGCGCCAGTCTGTTTAAACTCATGCTACCACCAGTAACCGAACCCAGGTTTTCCGGGTGTAAAGAAAGTAGGAGCATTATTATACGTGACATGAGAAGCCTCTTCATGGTCTACGGTGCTACAGTTGGAGTCACGAACGACGACGCTTGCATTTAGGCTTATTCTGCACACCTACGTCACGCATCCACCGACAGCCAATGAGAGTTCAGTGATTTTCTGAGTGCTCTCCTGTGAATGTCGTAGCCAATGCGAGCACTAAACGTTACCACAGCGAGTAATTTAGTCAATTTTTGTGGTTAGGCAAGTAGAGTAACACTCTGTCAGATGATGACAGGAGTGTTAGAATATGCATCAGAATTTTAAGCCATTTTGCCTATTTTTTGACTGTGACTGTCTCAAGAAATATGTAAAGGTTTTTTAAATTACCGCTACCAGTCACAAACTTTATCAATGATTGTATTACTCATTTATTTAGCGACATGTTTCGAGGGTTATACCTTATCTTCAATCTAAATGGCATACCAAAAACAACTTTACAATAAGGTCATACTGATGTTACATAGTCTTTTCGTAAATGCTGTGGTCATCTTCATTCTTCTGGCGTGGCAGTCTCGTTGTGATGCGTTGAGGTGTATCCATTTCCGTCGCTCTCTTGGTCACTATTCACAAATTGTCACTAACATAGCAGTCACTACAGAACTGTTTGTGATCGTGTTTCCTAGTTACTGCTATGTTAGTGACAACTTGTGAACAGTGACCAAGAGAGCGACGGAAATGGAAACACCTCAACGCATCACAACGAGACTGCCACGCCAGAAGAACAAAGATGACCACAGCATTTACGAAGAGACTATGTATCATCAGTATGACATTGTAAAGTTGTTTTTGTAATGCCATTTAGCCTGAGGATGAGGTATAACCCTCGAAACATGTCTCTAAATAAATAATACAATAGTTGACGAAGTTTGTGACTGGTAGCGGTAGTTTAAAAAAACCTTTACATATGCATCAGAATAGCTGCTTATAATAACTTATCTTTATTAATAACAGTTTTGGCACTTATCGTCATTGTCAAGTACGTCTAGTATGATGTAACGTCCATGTAAAGCAGTTACTGAACTCCAACTGTCACTGTTTTGATTAAATGGTAAATGACGTAAGTATATTCAAAATAATACTTTATTATCTTCCTAAGCATATAACGTCGTGAGAGTAGAACTGTCAAACTGTGCTTAACGTATTATTTTCAACAGAAATACGTCATTTCCTATCTAAATCAAAACTGTGAGTTACAAGACAGATCAGTGATGACGTAACATGGATGTCAATTATTTGACATGAAGGGAGCAACTCTCCGCTATATACTCGAGATGATCCGTGGTGACCTTGAGAAGTAAGACTGTAAACACTTTATTTTGCTGTATTTATTTGAAGTAGTGAAGACAAACGTCAGTTAATGTTCAGCGACTGTCGTTCAGCATACATGTCAAAAACAAGTACAAAGCTTGGAATAAGACACTCTGAGCACCTAAAACACTGAAAAGTGGAAACACATACCATTACACCACATTTGCAAACCGCTTCATGTGACAGAACCATCATCCTACTGGCATAAAAACGGCCGATATTAGTAATAATAACTTGTAATATCCAACTACGATAACCCAAGAGAGATCCACTTCACTAACTGCATAAAATGCAAAGATGCGCTACCACCCTCACTTTAATAAATTATTTATTGAATTAAAGACTAAAATTTCCGAAAAGACATTTGGCTGCTTGTTTCCAATAAACCTTCGATTTCAGCCCATAGATTCCGACCTATAGATTGTTTAAAGAATATGACCGAATTTGGACAGTAATAATTACGAAACATGGGACGTGCCGGCAAGGGAATGTATGTTTGAATATGCGTGGTCGAGAGCTTTAGAAAATCTCCGTTAGATGTCAGTCGATGCGTCTTCTCAGTTTGCAGTCAGTCAGAAGTAGACATCGTTTTCCAACAGGATGGAGCTCCACCACACTGGCACAACAACGTACGTCAGTTTCTCAGTGACACTCTGTCTCAAACCTGTATAGGACGTACGGGACCACAAGACTCTGCTCTGCATTCTTGGCCTGCAAGGTCGCCGTACATGACACAGTGCGATTTTTTCTTGTGGGGAAAGTGTGTTCATTTCCCCATTCCCTCGTAACACTGCACACGTAGTGGCGTTCTTGAATGCAAAAATCGATTTCGGTGCCACTTAGACCGTAGCCTAAGCGGCCCCCCAGGTAACGCGCACTGGCTGGGTGGGAGCTGAACAGGTGGACAGCGAGCTGCGACAGCGGGCAGCAGATGCGGCCCCCACGACCGTGCATTATGCAGGCCGGCGCCGCCTCTGGCTAATTACGCTGCTAATTGGCGTACGGGACTCACGCCTGCAGCGGACACCTGCGCGCTTATGAGGGCAGCAGCCACCGCTTCTTACCGTGGCCGCAGCCGACGGCGTAACTGGCTCTGATGTCGGCCCTTAGTGAAACATGCACTAGCGTACAAAATTGGGAAAAGAAGTGGAAAACTTCCATATGACTGTCGAAATTTAACTATAGAGCAGTCTCACGATACGAGGGGAAAACACCCGGCTTTGGTCCCTTCCAATTGACACTGAAAAATGAAATTACGCTCTCCAGCCTAATTAATGCGACTACCTGTCAAAAGTCTGAATAACCACCCTGTGCAGGGTGGACGTGCAGGAAAAGTGCCAGTGACGCTCTGGACGTGGCGCCATGTCGACTCCAGTGATGCGGCCAGCTGCCATAGTTTTCTCGGTTGAGGTCTGGCGCGAACAGCCCGATCGAGGTGGTCCCACAGATTCACTACAGGATTTAAACCCGGGGTGTTCGGTGGCTAGGGGATACGGGAAACTCATCCTGGCGCTCGCACAATGCAAGCTGCGTAACACGTTGCATTGTCCTGCTGGTATATACCATCATTCTGAGTAAAAATAAACTGCATGGAGGGGTGGAGATAAGTACTTGAGTTGATCCATTGTTCCTTCCAGAATGACGCAATCACACAAGGATTGCCGCCAAAACATTTCCTAGACGGTAATATTCTCTCATCCGTCCTGCACCCTTCCGAAGATTGTTGCAGGATTTTGCTTTCAGATGTTTCTCGCCGTACTCGCGAATGACCATCTGACCCATGAAGCATAAAACGTGACTCATCTGTGAAGGCCGCCTGTCGCCACTCAGTGGACGTTTAGTTGCGGTATTGCGCTGCAAATTGCGGCCTTTGTGTCAGATGAACAGCAGTCAGCATCGGTGCACGAACCAGGTGATTGCTGCGGCGGTCCATAGACGCGAACGTCCGCTGATCGGTCATGCAGAACACACTTTTGGTTGCTTGTTTGTTTGGTTGGTTGGGGGAAGAGACCAAACTGCGATGTCATCGGTCTCATCGGATTAGGGAAGGACGGGGAAGGAAGCTGGCCGTGCCCTTTCAAAGGAACCATCCCGGAATTTTCCTAGAGCGATTTAGGGAAATCACGGAAAACCTAAATCAGGATAGCCGGACTCGGGATTGAACCTTCGTCCTCCCGAATGGGAGTCCAGTGGTTGGTTGGTTGGTTTGTGGGGGTCGAAGGGACCAGACTACAAAGGCCATCGGTCCCTTTTTCCACGATAATGAGACAACCAAATTGGGGGAAAAAATACGAGCAACAGAGATGACCAGGGACGACACAGAACAAAAAGACATAGACAAACACCAGAAAAAAGTGTTACAATGGTTGGCCGACCATGGTAACAAAAAAAAGGAAAAGCGAACCACCAAGAGACACACTAAAAATCCAATCTAAAACCGTAGGCCAGAGGCCAGACTCAACACAAAAGAGAGACAACCCACAGATCGAGGGATAAAAGCCCCCTGAGCGAATAAAACTCAAAACTAAGCCGGCCATTGCAACGTCATCCTTTAAAAGTGCAGGGAACGTATCAGGCAGCGCAAACATGAGCCCGAGCGCAATTAAAAGTGGACAGTCCAACAAAATGTGGACCACCGTCAATGCTGAACCACAGCTACAGAGAAGTGGGTCCTCGCGGCGCAATACAAAACCTTGCGTCAGCCAGCTGTGTCCAATGCATAGCCGGCAGAGGACAACGGAGTCCTTGCGAGAGGCCAGCAAGGAGGAGCGCCACACACCGGTAGTCTCCTTGACGACCCGAAGTTGGTTGGGTGAAGGCTGGGTGCGCCATTCAGCAGTCCAGGTACCATGTAAATTCTGCCACAAAACTGACTAGACATCACACTCCAAAAGGCCAGTCTCCAGGGCCCGTGCGCTGACAGCCAGTTTGGCCAGTGTCAACCCGTTCATTACCCGGGATTCTGACATGACCTGGGGTCCACACGAAGACCACGAATCGGTCGAAAAGGGCAAGAGTATTGGAGGAACTCCCGGATAGCCATCACCAGACGAGAGCGAGGAAAACACTGGTCAATAGCTCGGAAACCGCTCAGGGAGTCACTATAGATAACGAAAGACTCACCTGAGCAGGAGCGGATATACTCCAGGGCGCGAGAGATAGCGACGAGCTCTTCAGTGAAAACACTGCAGCCATCCAGCAATGAGCGTTGTTCAGAAAGATGCCCAAGAGTAACAGCATAACCAACTCGACCAGCAACCATCGAACCATCGGTACTCACCACGTCAGAGCCGTGAAACAAGGCAAGGAAGGAAAGAAAGCGGTGGCGGAGGGCCTCAGACACTTTTGGTAGCCCCTTTGTTGTTCTGGGCGGTCGGTTGCACGTCCATTCGCTCGTACACTTCTCCGTAGCTGTCGTTCACCCCTGTTATGTATGGCCCGCGGTGCACCGCAGTTGCCTCGCCACCAGTTTTAGACAGCCCCATATTGCCATGCACGCCGTATTTTAACCACGCCGCTACCCGAACGTTTTACTTATCCTTTACTCAGTCGAAGTTAGCCTTTTCGGAAATGCTTCCACCCTTAGCACGAAAGCTAATGATTATCCCCACTTGGAAGTCAGATAAATCGCTCCGTTTACGCGTTACTACATGGACAGCACTGTTCCCCATGTACCCCCGACTCTCATTACATACGGTCCACTGCTGATGCTGCCACCTGCCGGCTGTGAGTGGTTGTTGCACATTGATGGCAATATAGGCGGTGATCACAATGTGACTAGACCGTGTAGTACTGGACAAGAGTTTCCTATCTTCTGATATAAGTTTCACTGTAACATGTTTATTTCTGTCAGGTAGGCCAAGTGAGGACACCTACTCACCAGACAGTGTGCAGATAAACCCCTTTCAAACGCACTACTGAACCCTCTGATTTGGGAGTTGGAGTTCTGCAACACCTACCTGCTCGTTGTTTGTCAAATCGAAACAGTGATGCGTTGTCGAGGAAAAATGAGTGGTTTCATTAGGAAAGGATTTTTATCGTGGGCCAATGAGAACGATTTATCGTTTAAAAGGAACAATTTATTCAGCCAGTGGCTTCACGAACAAAGTACTTCCCCGGTTATACTTGCGCCTGGCACCAGAGCAGACAGATCCAAATACACTCAAGGAAATTGAAATAAGAACACCGTGAATTCATTGTCCCAGGAAGGGGAAACTTTATTGACACATTCCTGGGGTCAGATACATCACATGATCACATTGACAGAACCACAGGCACATAGACACAGGCAACAGAGCATGCACAATGCCGGCACTAGTACAGTGTATATCCACCTTTCGCAGCAATGCAGGCTGCTATTCTCCCATGGAGACGATCGTAGAAATGCTGGATGTAGTCCTGTGGAACGGCTTGCCATGCCATTTCCACCTGTCGCCTCAGTTGGACCAGCGTTCGTGCTGGGCGTGCAGACCGTGTGAGACGACGCTTCATCCAATCCCAAACATGCTCAATGGGGGACAGATCCGGAGATCTTGCTGGCCAGGGTAGTTGACATACACCTTCTAGAGCACGTTGGGTGGCATGGGATACATGCGGACGTGCATTGTCCTGTTGGAACAGCAAGTTCCCTTGCCTGTCTAGGAATGGTAGAACGATGGGTTCGATGACGGTTTGGATGTACCGTGCACTATTCAGTGTCCCCTCGACGATCACCAGTGGTGTACGGCCAGTGTAGGAGATCGCTCCCCACACCATGATGCCGGGTGTTGGCCCTGTGTGCCTCGGTCGTATGCAGTCCTGATTGTGGCGCTCACCTGCACGGCGCCAAACACGCATACGACCATCATTGGCACCAAGGCAAAAGCGACTCTCATCGCTGAAGACAACGTCTCATTCGTCCCTCCATTCACGCCTGTCGCGACACCACTGGAGGCGGGCTGCACGATGTTGGGGCGTGAGTGGAAGACGGCCTAACGGTGTGCGGGACCGTAGCCCAGCTTCATGGAGACGGTTGCGAATGGTCCTCGCCGATACCCCAGGAGCAACAGTGTCCCTAATTTGCTGGGAAGTGGCGGTGCGGTCCCCTACGGCACTGCGTAGGATCCTACGGTCTTGGCGTGCATCCGTGCGTCGCTGCGGTCCGGTCCCAGGTCGACGGGCACGTGCACCTTCCGCCGACCACTGGCGACAACATCGATATACTGTGGAGACCTCACGCCCCACGTGTTGAGCAATTCGGCGGTACGTCCACCCGGCCTCCCGCATGCCCACTATACGCCCTCGCTCAAAGTCCGTCAACTGCACATACGGTTCACGTCCACGCTGTCGCGGCATGCTACCAGTGTTAAAGACTGCGATGGAGCTCCGTATGCCACGGCAAACTGGCTGACACTGACGGCGGCGGTGCACAAATGCTGCGCAGCTAGCGCCATTCGACGGCCAACACCGCGGTTCCTGGCGTGTCCGCTGTGCTGTGCGTGTGATCATTGCTTGTACAGCCCTCTCGCAGTGTCCGGAGCAAGTATGGTGGGTCTGACACACCGGTGTCAATGTGTTCTGTTTTCCATTTCCAGGAGTGTATAATGCCGAGCATACATCTTTCCTGACACGCTTCCTTTTTCACTATTCAGTCGGCGTGAATTTGTATACCTCTCGCAATCCACTGACAGAATTAACGTTATGATCTCTTTAATCCTGATCCTGCTGCGTGGGTCTTACATATCAATTGACGACTCTCAAAGTATAACCAAATATCAGACTAGCCATACCAGAAGGTTGTTTACCGCGACCCAGCTGCCATCACTAAGTTAAATACTGCTGTCAAGAAGATGTTAACACTTGTCGTTAGTATTTCGAAGACTTACTTGTGAGCTGAGGCAAGATGCAGTGTCGCGTAGACATCTCTCACACCGCAAGATGGCGGTGCAACAGCCGAAGGTATTCTATGGCGACGCTGCAGCTGTCCTCAGCGTAATACGTCGCGATGTAACACCAAATAGTAGCTTCCTTGGAGATTTTGCAGGGACTAGCTGCAAAATATCAGTATCACCCACGTCGTTTGTCTATCAATCACTTTGATATGCAGGCTTCCGTCGAGTGCCCTGTAGCAACGGCTTGTCCCAGAAACTTTACAGCCTCTGTTAAATCATGAGCAATTACTACTCGTACATTGAATAAATGTAAATCGGTAAGTAACCAGGGAACGTAATTAAGTTTAGTTATGATCTAGAAATCACCCCTTCTCTTGAACTCTTAGAAGAGCACTTGTAAAATACAAAATTGCTGCGCACAATTTGCATCCGCTCAGATAAATGGATGACACCATTCTTGAAGTGAAGAGATGTCCTCGCCGGGAAACTGAGTAGTAAATCGAAGATTTGGCGGAAGTACGAATATATCGATGTTCTAGAAGCTTCCAGACGCAAAATCCGACCTGTAAAGTCAGCCGGAGGCCGGCCATGGATACCTTTCCGTGTAAAGTCGAGGATATTGGCTCTAAGTGCTTCTGTTCATTTTATTCTGGTGCATATTCGAGCTCACAGAAGTTCATTAAAACAGTTACATACACAGAATTATTCAATAAATATTTAATCTCACGTCGTAGTTTACATCCTTAATTAGCACTTGTAATCAAAATAATAAGCAGTAATTATCACTAAGGTGGAATGAGGCAGAATGGAGCATGGATTCAACTCAGTGCCATGCTACCGACTCAGCTAGTATCACATATTTTTACGGCTAAGCACACTGAACTCCAAGGAGACATGACGCTAATATCGTGCAGCACCATCACTAGCCTTGATAATGGTCACAATTCGGTGAGGAAGAAGGCCTATAGATTGCTTCAGGTGTGCCGCATTTAACTGAAGCCACTCAAGAAAGACTGTTGCACCCTTTGTCACAATTTCTCCCAGATATTTTCTACGGAATGAAGGTCGGGTGATTTAGCGGGACAGTCAAGGCTCGACAGGGTGCCTCAGTTTCCGCCAAACCAGGAACGTATGTATGTAGTTCTGTGAAGACGGCTGTTGTCATCTTGGAAGGCGGGACTGTGGGCAGTATGCTCGTCACGGAGTTTCAGAAGACAACTATAAAATAAATGTTGTGGTTCATAATCATGGTAACCCGAATAAGTGGGTCAAATCACGGCAAGAAAACTTCCCCAGTAACATCCCAGAATCGCCTTCTACTGAACACACTCTACATATTGATGCTTGAACACCTCGTTGGACCGTCGCTGCACTCGACATCTTTCGTCATACAAAAAGTGGCACAATTATGATTTGTCAGACCATACAGCATGCATACAGAAATCTACTTTGCTGCTTAGCACATTGGAGACGTGCGAATTTATGCTCCTCTGTGCCCAACGGCTGTTTGAAACGGACATTACTCCGTATTTACACTGGATGTACTTCCCTTCGAAATGTTCGCTCGGAAACTAGTTGACAGCGATACGCTGTCTTCCATTATACATGTGAGTTAGGAAAGGATTTTTATCGGTGGGCCAATGACAACATTTTTCGTTTAAAAGGAAACAATTTCATGAGCTGGCGGCTTCCTGAAACGACACTTAAAGAACAAAGCACAAGAATATTACAGGATGGGGCAAACAAAAATGGTCCAGACGAGTGTATACCATTGTAGCAGCATCGACGTAGGAGGAAAAGACCAACAGTTACTCCAACAGGTTGGAGTAACTGCCCATAAAGGCGGCCGAACCTTGAAACACGTTTACACAATCTTCACACCTAGCAGTTGTTAGCAGAGGTCAGTCTGGTCGCAGCCCCAGCTGGCCACCCAGGCAGGTCAAATAATGGTTCAAATGGCTCTGAGCACTATGGGACTTAACTGCTGTGGTCATAAGTCCCCTAGAACTTAGAACGACTTAAGCCTAACTAACCTAAGGACTTCACACACATCCATGCCCGAGGCAGGATTCGAACCTGCGACCGTAGCAGTCGCGCGGTTCCAGACTGTAGCGCCTAGAACCGCTCGGTCACCCCGGCCGGCCAGGCAGGTCACCTCATCTATCAGTGTGCGATTACTTCGTGTGCGGAGCCCTGAAGTCTAAGGTGTGTCGCAACAAACCTCATGGTCTTAAACAACTGTAGCAGAACATTTCGGATGAGACTGCAGCAGTTCCATCAGTCCAGCTTCTATCTCCTTTCAGCAACTTGCTGACCAGGGCCCAAAAGTACAAAGAGATGAATGGTGGTCACTTTCAGCATTTGCTATGGTCAGTCTAGCACTGTATTCCCTTTCGTCTGCAGTGTTTCTTTGTACCCTGGAACCCTTAATTGGGCCACTTTTATTTGCCTCACCACGTAAAAGCACTACGTCAGAAAATCCATCCACATAGAAATTCATTACAAATAGTATTCTACACATGAGACAGCTTTCAGCGAAATGGGAGCTGAAATGTACGAATAATGAACTGAAGGCACAAGTTGAGACATCCAGGGCTGTTCGAATCATTCTGATGCTGCAAGTGACATTTCCGCTATGTCAGTGACTGAGGATAAAATCTGGCTCCACACCTAAGGTTCCTAAAACAAGGAACAGTCAAATGAATGGTAGCACAGTGCGTCTTCAGTACCTATACAGTTCTACAACCAATAATCTACCAAAAATTCTTGACGTCCGTTTTCTGAGAGAAAGGCGGTCTTCTGTTGGTGGACTACCTACCTTAGGGATGTAATATATGCGGACAGTATTAGGCCAGCCACCTCAAGGAGCTGAAAAAGGCAATTAAGACGGAAAGTAATGCAAAATAATGAAAGGAATTACATTACAGAAAAATGTACCTTCGCACACGCCCTACGTTGTGGATGCCAGACTGAAGGACCTGTGTTTCCAATTGGACAATTCCTCCTATTCATCTGAAGGGCCGCCATTTGGAGGACTTCAGACGTGCTTGAAAAGCTGCAACAATGATGTACCAAGTAAAGCAGTCCGAGAGAAGGAAGGGGCCGAATATGTAGTACAAAATCTGACTTGCAGAACGAGGGACGCTTCAGCCACACCTCGTATAGGAACAGAGTACTCCATACCTTGGATAGCCATATGGCTCAGTGATATTGCTACGCAGTTATACGAGTCGTCACAATCGCAAGTACATACATATTGTGAGATAAAGAAAAGGTAATATGTAAAGTAATATTACAAAGGCGTCTTTTCAGTACTGCTTTGGAAGGGAAAATCTTCAGAAGTTTCCAAAAAAGCTAGGTATCGATTGCAGTTTCAGGAGCGTCAGAATAGCCTCAGAATTTCATTTCTAGGCTGTGGAATCGGTTCCAACACACTGGAAAAGTTCGTCATACTCCAATACAGAATCGACTGCCACAAAGAATTTTTTAGGAGCATCAGCGTCTGGCCTTAACAGGACGAAGGAATATTCCCATACTTGCAAGCCACTGTCTGCACAGCGTACTGGATCTTACGAATTGTCGATTCCTGATAAAGTGTACATCGAAATAAGCGAGCAGTTGTTCTGACAAACCTCGAGACTACCGGAAGCGTTTGCCGCCCCGCCTCCCCCCTCCCCCCCCCCCTCCCAATGGCAGCAGAGAGATGGGTGTTTTATTGAGCAGTTAGTAACGTCTAGGTTGTACCGTGACGAAACAGAGTAATTTGAGATTCACACATAAATTCCCTTCAATTAGGAGAATAATTCTCATCGGATATGAATCTGGGTGGCAAGTCAAGGCAGTAAATCAGCAGTAAAAATTTCTAGAATGAAACCAGTTGCGTGCTTAGACTCCTTACGTAGGGAGGCAGCAAGAGGAGTTACATACGAGTATCTCCGTTGAGTAACGGATGATTACAAGGCTTCTAAAAAAGAAGGAACAGATTTCAAAGATTTATTGCTTACAAACTACAAAAGATAGAAACAAAATTCCAACGTTGCTGGGAAAGCGAACAGTTCAGATTTTTATATATTCAATGTGAGCAGCAAGTGTTACATGACAAACATCAAAACGGTGGCTCATTTCCTGGCACACACATGCAGCTGGTCTTTTGTTATCGAACTCAGTTTCAAGAATGCGATTTCGCAGACTTTCAAGATTGTCAGGCATAGGGGGGATAAAAATGCGGACTTTTACGTAATCCATCAGGTAAGTCACAAGTTGTGAGGTCTGTAGACCTGGGAGGTCATCGACTACGAAGTTCATCTTCTGCTCCTCCTCTTCCAATCCAGTGTCCTGGAATGGTGTCATTCAGGTAACGTTGGTCGTGCTTAGAGAATTTTTGTTAAAACCTGTTGAGAATTTTAGTTCAAATAAACCATGTTGAAGTTAAGTGAAAGACAGGCGATTGGTTGAGTATCGTGCTGTGTCGATTTTATCATGTAAACTGCTGAAAACTGTTTGTGCACTGGCAAATCAAAACCTGTATCATTTGCGCGATACTACTACTACTACTACTACTACTACTACTACTACTACTACAAATAGTAATAGTAATAATAATAATAATAATAATAATAATAACCACTTCTACAACCCTTTATATCACATAACATCAACATATACGAAGCAAGTGAATTGGAAACACTACATGGCAAGCACCCGTATCGTCTAACACAGCCATAAATCGATCAAGACGCATCCAACACATGGCTAAGAAAAGGCAATATATACAATGAGACGGAAGGATTCATGATTGCAATACAGGATCAAACAATAAACACCAGATATTACAGCAAGCATATTATTAAAGATCCCAATACCACAACAGATAAATGCAGACTTTGCAAACAACAAATAGAAACAGTAGATCACATCACAAGCGGATGTACAATACTAGCAAATACAAAATACCCCAGAAGACATGACAATGTAGCAAAAATAATACAACAGCTTGCCATATAACATAAAATAATAAAATAACACGTTCCCACATACAAGTATGCACCACAAAATGTACTGGAGAATGATGAATACAAATTATACTGGAACAGAACCGTTGTAACAGATAAAACACCACCACATAACAAACCGGACATCATACTCACCTATAAAAAGAAGAAATTAACACAACTAATCGAAATATCCATACCCAATACAACAAATATACGGAAGATAACAGGAAAAAAAAATTAAAAAATACGCCCAACTGGCTGAGGAAGTCAAGGGCATGTGGCATCAGGATAAAGTTGACATTATACCAATTATACTATCAACTACAGGAGTCATACCACACATGATCCACCAGTACATCAACGCAATACAGCTACATACAGACGTATATGTACAACTACAGAAATCTGTAATTATTGATACGTGTTCAATTACCCGAAAGTTCCTAAACGCAATATAACATATACCGTACAGTTAAAAGGAAGTCACGCTTGATCAAGGTCCGCGTCACTTTCCATTTTTAACCAGACATAACGTCTGAGAAAGGAAAGAAATAATATATTATTAATAATATTAATAGCCGCGTGAAAAATGTTCCCCTCATAGCACAAAAAAAGGCGAATATGTCCTGGGCAGGGTTAGGTTCAAATGGCTAAGGACTATGGGACTTAACATCTGAGGTCATCAGTCCCCAAGATTTAGAACTACTTAAACGTAACTAACCTAAGGACATCACACACATCAATGCCTGAGGCAGGATTCGAACCTGCGACCATAGCAGCAGCGCGGTTCCGGTCTAAAAAGCCTAGAACTGTTCGGCCACAACGGCTGGCGCAGAGTTTGGGACGTAAAAGAATGGAACTAGTTTTTCGACTTATGTAACAGCTTCAAAGACATTTAAATCACAACGTCTTGACATCTTAACGATTTTTACGTCTTAGTATTAGTCCCACTGTCATGTAATATAACGCCCCGTGTCAAGTAAAGTGACATTATACATGATGTCCTGTCGTATGACATGAAACTTTCTTTGACATCTCTAACAACCCAGTCCGAATTCGCCTTGTTTGTGCCATGGTAGGAGCATTTTGCAGTTTGGATCCCAACTCTTACACTGTGACAGTATACCGCTATAGCTAGGCAACAGATGTTTATATTTGTTGACTCGGGCGACGACTGATCCTTTCTAACCACGTTGCTTATATCGTGGCAACGGATAAGGCTCTTACAAAACAGGACGACCATTAATTACATGTATTTGTCTACCTTCTCACAAAATTTGAACCGATTCGCACGAATGTCAGAGGAAGGGTGGCGCGCGTAAAAAACTCACAAAAAACTTTTTTTACACTTAAAATGTAAATGAATCTATACACGGGTGTTATTGGGAAGTAAGGTCCGACCAGTCGCGAAATGGAAACCACTGTGAAAACCAGAAATGTTTTGTTTGCAATAGTTAGCTACACCTTCAAACTACTTCTCGAAAGAGTCGCCCTTCCTACTTAGACCTTTGTCGCAGCATTGTATCAACTTTTCAGTACCCTCGTCATAGAGGGCTCCCACCTGTGCATTCCATCAATTCGCTACGCTGGTCTGCCATTCAACGACGGTACCAAAAATTAGTGTTCGTAGTCAGCGGTTCGTATCAGCAGAGATGAAACTCACGGGGAGCCAGTTACGGATTATATTGTGGGTGATCAAAGGCTGCCCACCTAGAACTTCGCAGGAGCACCTTCGGGAGACACAATTTTCTAGTCACCTTTACGTGCTCAGTGTGCTCTCGGAATTGAAAAGAGTGACGTGACACCCAACGCACCTGTGCAAAGATTTATCGAATTTTCTCCGTGGTTTCCATTTCTTGCCCAGCCGGAACTTACTTTCGAATGTTTTTGAAAGCAAGTTTTCAATTTTATCGTAAGAATACATTTTTTATTTATTTGATTCAGTTTAAACCGGAATTCACTTTCAATTTAGCTCGGCTTTAAGCTTTCGTAATTCAACAGCAGGTAAAGACTATTGAAAAATTTCCCTTTGACTTTATTCTTTTATGTACCTTCATACAAAGTTTGAACCGATTCGAACGAGTTTAAAGTATAGAAGTAGCGTGCTTCAAAAACCTCTCAGAAAAACATGTTGTTCGTACGTAAAATCCAAACGAAGCAAGAAATTTTTCAAACTGCTGAAAACTGTCGTAGACCAAGTTCCGACACACCGGTGGACCAAATTTGAACCATCGGTCTCGCTCCATTCCGGAGTTGTTAAAGGGTGACGGTTTTTGTAAGTAAAATCGGAAAGGGGCCATACAGATGATACCATTAGCTGAGCAAACATATCTCAAGTAAAATCTTTCGCAAAACGAGTTGAAGCCATTCGTACAATTTGCCTGGGTGTTAGCTCCCGTTCGACATTCAACTTTCCTTTATATACTGTGACACAGCTGCAGTAAGACGGATTTTTGAAGGACTATAGAAATGGCCGCTGGCCTGGGCTAAAGCAACGACTTTGTACCTCAAATTCTTAGCTCAAATAGGAATCGAGCATCCCCCCCCTCCCACAACATCCCAAACCGCGATTATGCGCGCGGCCTTTTCATACATATTTGTTTCAGCGTGACTGCGTTGTACAGAAGGTAATAATAATGCTGTTGTATATCAGTGAAGTCACTACAATAGAGACACAGGCAGAGCTGCAGAGGATCAACGTTGGTGCAACGACTGGCAACTGATTCTCAACATAAACAAATGTGGCGTGTTGCGACTTCATGGACGAAAGACGCAAAAAAGTATGACATACAATTGTTAGTTCCATGAAATATGTTATAAATACGTGTTAGGAAGTGATTTGAAGTGGAACAACCACATAAAATTAATCGCTGCTAAAGCAGACGACGGAATGACGTTCCTCAGGAACTAAAGTCGATAAACAAAGGAAGTAGCTTATGAAGCACTCGTTCGACAAAGAAATGACTATTGTTTTTGAGTCTGGGATCCGTGCCAATTAGGACTTACAGAAAAAGAAGGAATGAAGCAAAGAAGAGCAGCACGTTTCGTTGCAGGTTCATTTAAGTAAGTGTGGAAGTGTCACGAAGATTCTCAGCCAGCTCCAATGGCAGATGCTCCAAGAGAGGCGCTCTGCACCACGCTGTGATTTACTGTTAAAGTTCCGAGAGCGAACGTTCCAAGAAGACTTAACCAACATATTGCTTCCATCTGCGTGTATCTCGCGGAAAGATCATGAAGATAAAATCAGACAGCTTTGAGCACACACGGAGGCTAACCAGCAATCTCTCCGGTGAACCATTCGTGACTGGAATGGGAAAAGGGGGCAAAGTGACACTGGTACACGAAGTTCCTCCGTCACACAGAGTGAGGTGGCTTGAGAACTACTGTTGTAGATGAGAATACAACAACACATTAACGTTTTCTGAAATGAAATATATAAGAATAGCGAAACAAGAATATTTTTATAGAATTATTTTTCACTCTGTTGTGCATCCGAAACATCCTGGGAGGTTAAAAAAAATTGTGTGCGTGACCTACAAGGGTACCCGGTGGCTTTGCCATTCGCGGGCTCTCGCTCTACCCACTGAGATACCAACTGAACGGCTCACGACCCGCCTTCCCAGGTTCGCTTCCGCCAGCACCTCTGTCCTACATTCGAGACTTAGCAAACAGCATTCGTAAATATTGAATGAACACTGCTCCCTAAATTATCTCTTCACCGTAATCTGGCGGGACAGAAGAGTGTGTGGATAAAATCTCCGGCGTTGTCTCGGGGTACCGGAGCACCGTCCTAACTGTCCAGTCCTGTAATAAATAGGGACTCACTGAAAAAGTGCATTACGTACACCGAGGTGACAAAAGGAATGGGGTACTTCGTAATATCGTGTCGGATCTCCTTTTGGCCAGCGCCGTGCAGCAACTCGGCGTGGCACGGACTCAGTTTGTCGTTGGAACTCCCCACAGATATATTGAGCCATGCTGCCTCTACAACCAAGCGGAAGCGTTGCCGGTGCAGTATTCTGTGCACCAACTGACCTCTCAGTTATGTCCCACAAATGTTGATGGCATTCATGTTGGACTAGCTAAGCGGTGAAACCATTTGCTCGAAATGTCCAGAACGTTGTTCCAACCAATTGTAAACGACTGTGGCTCGGTGTGTCATCCATTAAAATACACTCCTGGAAATGGAAAACAGAACACATTGACACCGGTGTGTCAGACCCACCATACTTGCTCCGGACACTGCGAGAGGGCTGTACAAGCAATGATCACACGCACGGCACAGCGGACACACCAGGAACCGCGGTGTTGGCCGTCGAATGGCGCTAGCTGCGCAGCATTTGTGCACCGCCGCCGTCAGTGTCAGCCAGTTTGCCGTGGCATACGGAGCTCCATCGCAGTCTTTAACACTGGTAGCATGCCGCGACAGCGTGGACGTGAACCGTATGTGCAGTTGACGGACTTCGAGCGAGGGCGTATAGTGGGCATGCGGGAGGCCGGGTGGACGTACCGCCGAATTGCTCAACACGTGGGGCGTGAGGTCTCCACAGTACATCGATGTTGTCGCCAGTGGTCGGCGGAAGGTGCACGTGCCCGTCGACCTGGGACCGGACCGCAGCGACGCACGGATGCACGTCAAGACCGTAGGATCCTACGCAGTGCCGTAGGGGACCGCACCGCCACTTCCCAGCAAATTAGGGACACTGTTGCTCCTGGGGTATCGGCGAGGACCATTCGCAACCGTCTCCATGAAGCTGGGCTACGGTCCCGCACACCGTTAGGCCGTCTTCCGCTCACGCCCCAACATCGTGCAGCCCGCCTCCAGTGGTGTCGCGACAGGCGTGAATGGAGGGACGAATGGAGACGTGTCGTCTTCAGCGATGAGAGTCGCTTCTGCCTTGGTGCCAATGATGGTCGTATGCGTGTTTGGCGCCGTGCAGGTGAGCGCCACAATCAGGACTGCATACGACCGAGGCACACAGGGCCAACACCCGGCATCATGGTGTGGGGAGCGATCTCCTACACTGGCCGTACACCACTGGTGATCGTCGAGGGGACACTGAATAGTGCACGGTACATCCAAACCGTCATCGAACTCATCGTTCTACCATTCCTAGACCGGCAAGGGAACTTGCTGTTCCAACAGGACAATGCACGTCCGCATGTATCCCGTGCCATCCAACGTGCTCTAGAAGGTGTAAGTCAACTACCCTGGCCAGCAAGATCTCCGGATCTATCCCCCATTGAGCATGTTTGGGACTGGATGAAGCGTCGTCTCTCGCGGTCTGCACGTCCAGCACGAACGCTGGTCCAACTGAGGCGCCAGGTGGAAATGGCATGGCAAGCCGTTCCACAGGACTACATCCAGCATCTCTACGATCGTCTCCATGGGAGAATAGCAGCCTGCATTGCTGCGAAAGGTGGATATACACTGTACTAGTGCCGACATTGTGCATGCTCTGTTGCCTGTGTCTATGTGCCTGTGGTTCTGTCAGTGTGATCATGTGGTGTATCTGACCCCAGGAATGTGTCAATAAAGTTTCCCCTTCCTGGGACAATGAATTCACGGTGTTCTTATTTCAATTTCCACGAGTGTAGAAGTCCATGAACGACTGTTAATGGTCTCCAAGTGGTGGAAGATAACCATTTCCAATTAATGATCTGGACCCAACCCATTCCACGTACACAGCTCACACCATTTTGGATCCACCACCACCTTGCACAGTGCCTTCTCGTCAACTTGCGTCCACGGCTTCGTGTGGTGTGCTCCACACTCGAGCCCTACCATCAGCCCTTACCAACTGAGATTGGGCCTCATCTAACCAGACCACTGTTTTCCAGTCGTCTAGGGTCAGGTCAATAGGCCAGGAGAGGCGCAGCAGGCGATGTCTTGCTGTTAGCAAAGGCACTAGCGGGAGTCGTTCGCTGTCATAGCTCAATAGCGCCAAATTTTACTGCACTGTCCTATGACAAAGCTGCTGCTCTTGGTAACTAAGCGAAGGCGATAGGCCACTGCGTTTTCCGTGGTGAAACGCAATGTCTGAAATTTGTTATTTTCGGCACCCTATTGGGACTGTGGATCTCGGAATATTGAATACCCTAACGATTACCGAAATTGGATGTCCCATGGGTCTAGCTTCAACTGCTATCCCGCGTTCAAAGTCTTAATTCCCGTCATGGAGCCATAATCATGTCGGAAACCGTTTCACTTAACTACAAATGACAGCGCCGCCAATGCGCTGCCCTTTTACATCTTGTGTATCCGATACTACCGCCATATGTATATGTGCATGTAGCTATCCCATGACCTTCATCATTCCAGTGTATGTAAACACATTAAATAATTTAGGCAACTTAAGTATTGACGTAAATTTAAACTGAGTTTATTGCACTAGAAACGATTCAGAGAGAGATTTCCAGACCAGAGAGCATTTACCTGTTTCCAGTACGGGTGTGACAAACGCCAGTGATCAGTTCCGCTGAATATTTAAGTTTATTTAATGGAATCGCACCATTAAATTATCGACATCCCAGGAACGTTTTATAGTCCCATTCCTGTCTTCAAACCAACGCTATTGTTCATAGGGCCTATTCAGTGGTCGGCATAATTTCAAAATTACTTAAAGGTTCAGCTGAGACTAACACTGAAAATTTTGTTAGTACCGGAGAACTTCAGAGTACCGACTGTATGAGCGAACGATATATTGAACCATGATTACGAATCAGAAAATATCGTCGTTGTGAAATACGAGCTCTTTATTCTCGTGATTCAATGAGTGCTCTCGACAGAGCACCTCAGATTGATTCCATATTTCTAGATATGGAAATCTTTTGACAATTCTTCACAAGCGCCTTCCGATCACATTACGTGCCTGTGGAATATCGTATCAGTTGGATTTGTGACTTCGTGTAAGAAAGGTTACAGTTCGTTGCAACTGACGGAACGTCATCCATTAAGGCAGAAATGATATCTGTCGTTCTCGAAGGAAGTGTTCTAGGTCCCTACCGTTACTAAGAGCCTTCGAGAGCCCTCATAGAATGTTTGCAGACGATGTTCTCGCTACCATCTTGTAAAGCCAACAGAAGATGACAATTTCAAAATGATTTAGACAAGATTTTTTTTGGTGCGGAAACTGGAAATTGACTCTAAACAATGGAAAGTGTGGAGTCATCGACATGAGTACTAGAATCCGTTACATTTCGGTAACACAATAAACCGCACAATTCCAAAGGCAGCCAATCCAGCTAGATACATGATGATTACAATTACGAACAACTTGAATTCGAACAATGCGTATACCAGTACTTAAACTGGCTAGATAGCATATATTCACAAGAAATGTTCTGAACTTCAGCTGCAACGGTGGCACAAGGAAAATCGTTGTCTCAGACACAAGGACGGAAGCGTTACCAGTTGTCTACATAACACAGGACTGGTAACGCTCTTGTCCTTGTGCCACTAGTATTTCCGAAGATAAAAATAATTCCTAAACGCATCATGTGTACTTTTTGATCAATGTCATTCTACACCAGCTGCATGCCTTTTTATGCTACCTAGCCATCTTAACTACAGATCTACCCATATTTACAAGAATAGTCGCTAGCCTCCTAAGTGACTCGATGCTACACGTTTATTAAATTGAAACGATCACAGAGACAATGTTGTGGGTAAGGCGAACCAAATACTGCGTTTTATTGGCAGAATGCTTAGAAGATGTAACGAATGCACTAAAGACACTGTCTACTCTACGTTTGCACGCCTTCTGCTAAAGTAGTGCTGTGCGGTATGGGATCCTTACCAGGCAGGATTGAGGGAGGATGTCGAATAAGATCAGAGAAGGGTGACTCGATCTGTATTATTGCGAAATATGGGAGAGAGTGTCAAGCATACGATGTGGGAGTTAGGGTGGCAGTCTTTAAAACAAAGGTGTTATTCGTTCCGGAGAGCGCATTTCACGAAATTTCAGCTAGCTACTTTCTTCTCTGAATGTGAAAGTGTTTTTTGATACCAACCTACAGATAGAGAAACTATTATTTTAACGAAGTAAGAGTACTCAGACATTGCAGGGGAAGATTTAAGGGTTCGTTTCTCCCGCGTGATGTTCGAAATAGTGTGAAAATTGATTCAGTGAACCCTTCGGCAAACACTTACGCGTGAATAGCAGAGTAGGCCTACTCTTGTGGAACACAGCTGAAGCGTTAACTTGCTGGCAGATGAGAACTGTTGGCAATACCGGTACGAGTTCCCGGAACCTTTGCCTTTTTCACGTAGTTGCTGCGTTTACCCAGGCATTCACCGTACGACCCTGATCCGCTTCTACTGTTTTTGCAAAACTAACTCGAATGCCTCAGCGAAACTAACTATGTGCCTTCACAAACCTAGCTGCCTTCAGCCCTCGAAGCATCCTGTTTATATGCGGTTCGATCTCCCTGGCTTCTGACGTTGCAAATCAGCGTCACAACGCGTATTACGAGTACATTACACGTAATTAACATAAGGTAATTAAAGTATTGTATATTTCACAAAAGTTGTAAGCGGCGTTACATCCGCGCCCTGAAAAATGGAAAGACAGGACTAATTGGCAACTTGTACGTCTACTATTATGTTGAGATTGTGTGGTTTTAAAGTTATTAATAGCAGCATATTTATCGTATAGTTATTTTTATATTTACGTATATATGTAAAGTGTCTTTCTTGTAGAAGCATTCATATTCGTGATATTTTTCCTCCATTTTCTCACAATTAACGTATTTAAATTTTATAGTGTTATTTATCATTTTTCTAAATACTTGTGAATATATTACGTCTTTTTATAGAATATTACAATGCTCTACAGCTTCTAGCTTGGCATACTGTATGGTGTTAACAGGTTTCTCACTGCGACTTCCGTACAAAATAAGTAAATTGTGTAATTATGATACTTCATGCTTTTGCGCCTTTCTGGAATATCGTAGTGTAATTCCGAGTACCAGTAGATAATTGATAGCTTTTCGCACGAGCAATCCAACAGTACCATGATTGTTAAAATGTGGTAAGTGCTTTTTGTATAATTAATTTACAAGTACTAGTGCACTTCCCTGTTTCTCCTTGAGGATATCTGTGTCTCCTCTCCATGGCAGCGGCCGCTTGCAGTCCAGGTGCACCTTTCCAGCACGCGAAAACATTCAATACCATTAGGACGTACTCGGTAGATCCGAACGGCATTCTGTCGGAATGCGCCCACGGTCCGTCAAACTCAACTGTCATCCTTACCAAGGATGTGTCAGTCCTTCCTTCCAGACGTGTTAGTGCCACAGATTATGCAGTAGGGCTTCCGTGGAATTTGGAAGGTAGGGAAGAAGTAATGCCGGAAGTGAAAATGTGAAGGGTAATCGCGCATCGAATCTGCACAGCTCAGTCGGTGAGCAGCTGCTCGTGAAAGGCAAAGGTTCTGATGATGATGATGATGATGATGGGTTTGTGGGGCGCTCAACTGCGCGGTTATCAGCGCCCGTACAAATTCCCAACCTTTGCTCAGTCCCGTCTCGCCACTTTCATGAATGATGATGAAATGCTGAGGACAACACGAACACCCAGTAATCTCGAGGCAGGTGAAAATCCCTGACCCCGCCGGGAATCGAACCCGGGACCCCGAACTCGGGAAGAGAGAATGCGACTGCGAGACCAGGAACTGCGGACATTCTGGATTCGAGTAATGGTTTGGCGCACATTTGTGATGTGCCACTAAACGGTTATGTTATCTGCGAATCTGACTAATTCTAGTAATTAACAGGATACAAATAAGGTGAGAACGGGATTATGAATCACTAAAGAAGCCACTACACGCTCAATATTAATTCATAACATTTTCGGATACGTAGTAATATGAAACGTGGAAGGATGAGAGGCTGGGTGATAATAAATAGCACATCAAAAATAAGAGGAAAGAGCGTTCTTATTAGGGTGCATCGAAATCTATAAATTACTGCCGCCATTGTAGGATGTTAGGGCAGATGTGTACAAAAACAGCGTCAAGAATGAATCGAATGCTTGCCAAAACACTCTTGTTTTACAGTACAGGGAGCAGTACCGTATAGCCACGAAAGGAAGTGTTGCAAAAAAATTAAGTAATGCAAAGTTAAGAATAAAAAATGTTTTTATTTATGTGTATGTATACCTGAATATAATCCTTTAATGCACGTATTATTGTATGGCACGTTTCCATAACTATGTCACAAATACTTTGAGGTGAACCTGCTCTTGTAAAACTCAAGTCTTCGAAAGGGTTGCCACTGCCAAGGTGTCGTAGCTCAATAGATAAGAGCTGACTCTGTAGAACTCCGTCTCTCATTATAGTATTTTGCGTGTTGATGATGAGGATATGGGCGTCCGCAGTAATTTATTCGCGAGAGGGGTGGGGTTCGACGGGCTACAAGATTCTTAAATTAACATTTTTGATATAAATGGATTGGGCAGTATCGAGAAGTGACACGCCACAAGAACTAAATTTTATACGAGGAAGGGATTTATTCTTTCACAGATAACCGATGGTTATCCAAGCAGTATTTATTACATGTAGATTACTGTGATACTTCAAACCAACAAATAAACATAAATTATACAGAAATTCCTAAAACGGTAATAATGTCTCACTGCTATCAGTCATGTAATGCTGTATTTGGTTAAACCAGGGGTTTCGTGGAATCACGGAAAATCACTTGTGGAAAAGTGTGTGTGTGTGTGGGGGGGGGGGGGGGGGGGAGCCCTGTACTTTATATTTCAGCGGCGAGGGTCACGTCCCAATGCATGGGGACACACATTTCGAGTAATTTAGCTTATGTTGGACCACCAATAAGTAAAAAGTCATGATAATTTTGTTTTTCGTTCTATCTCAGTTCTATCAAAAACTTCAATAATATCGCACAATTATTATTAGGCAATATTATTGACCGTCTAGGAGGGCTTTACATCACCTCATCAATCTCCTAATTTGTAACATTAACTGTTCAAAACTCCCATAAAAAGTGTGCATGGTTCGAACGATGACGGCAGAAAAATCAAATTGTGAATTTCCGCTGTTCAGTACACGCAAAAGCCGTGAAATAATATACGAGTACATGCACCGGCAGACTAAATCGCGTCTGACAAAATGTGTTACATAAGCGCTGCGTAATCTGAGTTGGATAAAATCAATGCGCTTGTCCTCCCGACGAAACACGTGTCCACTCAGTTACTATTCAAATACGTGTCGCGTCTGCAACTTTTTTTCTGTAAAACTGGTGGAACATGAATGTAGCTCACAATGCTAATACAGTACACCGTAAAAAATGGAGTTGAAGCCTCCAGCTGCAAAAACGTATTTTTTTAACAGAACTGCCAGATAAAGTAGCCCCTCTTCATCACGCTTGCCAAAACACTCTTGTTTCACAGTACGTCCTGCTAATTCAAAGAGGAAAATCAGATCTTAATTTAAATTTTGCATGTGACGGTTAGAAAATATCTTGAGTGTAATACATCACATAAGCCATTGAAGATTAGGAGTTTCTCAGTGTGTTTCATATCATTTTGGTTTGTGCGAACTTTTCACTTCTACGTGACTAGCGCATCTATACTAGGTACATTAACATTCCGTGTCTGTTCCCCTTTACTGCTGATTCAAGGTATTGTAACAGATTACAATATGACACAAGCAAATGATTTGCTACTGTTCTTTCTAGTCACGTAACCACCCTAGTGCCTCTTCATTTCGTACTTTGAGTCCTCTTTTACTTATCTATGAGGCAACGATTTTTTACAGCACCAAACTCCACCTTCGCTCACAAAGGCATCACAGCTTATTTGGCCACTGGTCGTTCTGAAAGACTCCTCTTAGCAAGCAACCACACGCCTTTTCCATGGACTGCCTCATTTATTTCTCTTCCCAAAGATCGAGAAACAGCGACATCTTCTCCGGTAACCTCCTCATGTGACCGCAACGTGGTAACTGCGATTCCTCTGTAGCATCACGAAGAGTTCTTCCAGTTTCTATTCTTCTCTTAATACCTGTCGTCTTAATTTTATATCTTAAAGTCATCCCGAAACATCGTCTCCAAACCCCATTTTCTATGTTACTTATTCCTGAGTTTAAGTTTCTCTTCAGAAATAACGTATTGGACAGTAGGTGACAGAACGTTCCACAGTTGACTTAAGCATGTGAGTCTCTGTCTTTTTCTTTATATTAGTATTCCACAGCGCATAGTTTAAGTGTCAATTTGTGGGGTACATTTTTTTCATCTGTCCCTTCTACACTTGGAATGACAACAGATATCTAAGTTCTAAACATTTTTACTTTTCCCGTCTCTGTTACGAAATTTTCTTCCAGGTCCCCAACTATCGTATAATTTGTGTATTGTCTTCCAGGCCCCATTCTGTATATTTCTTCATCAAAAATTCTTGATCTCCAAGTAGGACAGCCTGATCGATATTCAACGACCTGCAAAAATCCTATGCTACTGTAACTGCATCTAAACTGGGAAGAACTTCTTAGCAGTATTGGGATAGAAAGGGTGTGTGCGTGCTGTGTGTTAAAGCAGGAGGAGCTGGCAGCAGTTCGCGAACAGCTGAAGGCCCTTTTCGCTAGGGTCAGCCGTCTTCACGTTAGTGGCTCGGATTTGTAGCAGTAGCGGAGCATCTGGCGCGTCGCAAGGGACTCCTCAGGTGTCTCTTGTTTCGCCCACGGGCTCTGCTGCAGGGACACCTCCCACTGGACTCCTCGCGGCAGATCAGCCCTCACTGCTAGATGACTAGCTAGATGCTTTCGCGTCGCTCGAGACGGAGGGCCTATGTGGAGGCTGGCCGTCTGGTCTCAACCATTCACCCAGTGAGTGGACAGGTGGCCGCTCCTTCAACAGGGTCCGAGCAGGCACGCGGGGTTTGCTAGCGGTTTGCCAGTTGTCGGGAGCTCCAAAATAAGATGTATTGTAGAGCCTCTTTTTGAATAGTGTTCAGGGCCAGAAAAAAAGCCAGTCTCCATACAATGTGTCTGCCAGGTGGCGTCATATGAGATGTGGGTGAGGTGCTGCCTGCGGCTATTGAGCTGGCATGGTGCAGTCGTCTACAAGTTGTAGCTCACGTCGGCACCAAGAACGCCTGTCACATGAGTTCTGAAGTCATCCTCAGTAGATACAGGTGGCTCACAGAGGTGGTGAAGGCTGCTGGCCACACAACCGGAGTACAAACAGTGCTCACAATATGCAGCATTGTTCCCAGAATTGATCAGAGTCCTTTGGTTCGAAGCCGAGCGGAGGGTCTCAGCCAAATGCTTCGTCAACACTGTGACTGTACTGACTGCTGATTTATGGACCTGTATTATGAGACGGAGGGAGGCTCATAGGACTCCTTTCGATAGGTGAGGGATGCAGTGCACAAAGGAAGTAGCTTCAGAGTACTTTTTGAGTACACATGAGGATTTTTAGACTAGGCGGTAGTGTAAGATATTCTGATGAACACTCGCCAGTCGACTAGCAGAGAGCGAAATCAGATGCTTTCCGCGTTAAGACCTTTTAACTGCCAAAATTCTATCAATAGCGGAACATGAAGAGAGGCCCCAACCATAAATCCACAGCCACCCTGCCCCTGATCCAGGAGTAAATCAAAACCTTCTAACTAAAAATTAAAACTAATGTCACGTAGGAAACTGAGTACTGTTCAACCATTCGTGAATACTGTGCCAATATTAAAAACAAGGAACCTGGAAGGCTATACTTAGTATGAAGGACGAAAAGAAGGGGACATTCCACCAATACATGGAACACCGTCAGTCTGGCTCCATAGCCACATTGTGGAGGTGGCTCGTTACGCAGGAGAAAATAGTGAGGGAACCTAGTATGACCCATGCGTTGACGGCGTACGACAGTGGACTCCTTCTGAGAGAAGTGGAAGAAAGTGCGCCAAACTGCAATACTCTACATGATTGTTTCTTTTATTACTGAGAGCAGTAGTGAACCGGACGTCATTCCAATTTTGGGAAAGGACAGATTTGATGTGTATCTGCATATCTGCACCTGAAATCCTGAAATGGACATGGGGGGGGGGGGAGGGGGGGGGGCAATCTGCTTCTCTAGGCAAACCGTCAGCCAGTTCATCCTCTAGGATGCCCACATGACTTGGGACCCAGAGAAAGACAACTGAGCAGGCGGCATGGCCAAGGGCAAAGAGAAGGTCATGGGCAGTAGAGACCAAAGGGAGTAGCAATGGTCTATAGCCTGCAGCCTGCTCATTGAGTTGGTATATATTAAAACACCGTGGAGGGAGACATGAGTAACAAAATTGAGGGTCCTGTTAATGGCTAGGAGATTTTCTGTGAACACACTACATGACCATGGCAGTAAACTGTGCTCTATGCTAATAGGAGACGTAAAACATTCCGCCTCATCTATCGTTTTAGAGCAATCAGTGTTGAAGATGGTAGCACCCTGCAACGCTTCAAGGATAGAATGTACAAGACGCCGGAATATCGTAGGGACGACAGAGACTCTGGAAGAGGTCGGTCCTAATCCATAGTCTATGCACCATCCACTAGGAGATGCGAGAGGAAATACATGGGGCACATTCTAGTGACTGGATATGGAAATCCCGACAGAGGGAAGTGAGACGTATTCCAACCGGCAATCCCACCCGGGGACGAGTATTAGGAGAGACATACCTCATCTGCAAAGAGGTCGGGGTACACAGTTTGGTCAAGGGATCGTCGAACGGTGGTTGCATAAGAAACCAGGTGTTACCTCCGTTGTGTTTGTATAGGGGGAACCCCACATCTCCGAGGAGATTGTCGACAGGGCTAGTACGAAAGCCACAGATAGCAAGACACACCCGATAATAATGAACAGGGTAAATAGTTACAGAGTGGGAGTAACCGCTGAGCCGTAAACCTTACAACCATAATCTAGCCTGGACAAAAACAGAGCACTGTAAATATGAAGAAGAGTAACATGGTCTGCACCCCAAGATCTGTGGGCCAGGAAGCAGAGAGCATTAAGCTTCAGCATGCAAGTAGTCTTCAGGTGGCGAATGTAGGACAGGCACATCAGCTTTTATAAAAAAAAAGGCCTAAGAAACGGGATTGTGCTATAACATCCAGGTAATGATTGCCTAAATAAAGTTCTATATTGCGGTGTGCTGTGGGATGACAGTAAAAATGCCTAGCCCACGTTTTACATGGAGAAAACTGGAAGCCATGGGAAAGGGCACACGTAAAAGCCAATCATATGGCGGCTTGGAGATGGCGTTCAGCAGATGCTGCCGAGTGAGAGCTGCACCAGATGCAGAAATTGTCGATATACAAAACCAAGGTAACCAGAGACGCAACAAAGGTCCATTTATGGCGACTTAACACAGTACCCTGTGAGATACTGTTCTGGATCTGGTAGGTGCTGAGTGATGTGCCAACTCTAACCTGGAAGAGCCGGAGAAATAAAAAGACCAGATAAAATCGGAAGGGGGCCGCAAAAGCCCCAGTCATGGAGGGTAACTCAACTGTGACAGCACCGAGCCATGTTGTGTGCCTTATGTAGGTCGATGAAGACCAAAACAAGGTGCCGGTGTTTCGAAAAAGCCTGTCGGATTGCTGTTTCCAGTAAATGGTCAGTTGTAGATCTTCCTTCCAGAAGCCACACTGTTATGGAAACAAAAGGCCCTGAGATTCGAGTAACCAACATAATCTGAAGTTAGCCGTCCTCTCAAGCAATTTACAAATTTCGTTGGTCAGGTTAATTGGTCGGTAGCTGTCGAGAGACGTTGTTTCCTTGCCAGGCTTAAGTATGGGGATAACTATGCTGTCTCGCCATTGCTAGGGAAGATACCTGTCAGCCAAACATTGTTGACGATCCTGAGTACCTGTTACCTCTGCCTAACGTCCAAGTGTTGGATCATCTGGTTGTTGATGGAGTCCAGGCCGGAGGCCATGTCATGTGAAGAGGTAAGAGCCTGCAAGAATTTCCATTTAGTGAAGGGTTCACTATAGACTTCAGCTCGGTAGGGGTTACAACAGGGGGGGGGGGGTTCTTCTATTTGTTGTTTCTTCTGGACAAAGGTAGCAGCATAGGAAGACAACGCTGATGCTGTCACAAAATGTGTCGCGAGGTGCTCTGCAAGGACTGATGGATCAGTACACAGAGCACACTGTAGGATAAGACCCTGGACAGTTGATTGTAACTGGCTATGGATCTTGGACCAAACATGAGATGTAGAAGCATACGCTCCCAGGTAGGAAAAACAGAGCGCTCCTTTTTATTCTGTTTAATAAGGTAGTGAGTCTTAGCATGGACACTCTTCACCGACAGGGATGGATGACGTCCATAAAAACTGATGTAGACTAAGGAGGTGGAGGTGAAGCCCCTCCGGGATGCCGAGGAAGCCTTATTCTTGGTTTTGCGCTGCTTTTTCTCTACCCTCGCATGGAAGAAGGTGTTGTCAACAAGGGAACAGGTGGCAGCGATGTCCATATCGGATAGAAAGTGAGCAGCTTTGGGGCTCTTGGAGTATGGTTCCATCAGAACAAAGGTTACAGGCTTTCTATCTTGAGGACACTAGGGGGGATGTTCCAAGACGGAGACCCACCTCTAGCAGGAGCCACAAAAAATGATTTCTCCTGTGGCAGAGGAGGAAAGGAGGAGGAGCAGTTCCTTGAGGAGTAGGGATGGGAGCCACTGGTGAGGGGGGGAGGAAAGGAAGGGGGCAGGATGGGGATGAGGACGGGGTGAGGAAGGGAAAAGGAGGAGGGAACTGAAGCAAAGATAGATGACAGATACGGAATGAAGTCTGTCAAACTACTTCTTGGCCTCAAAGTAGCTGAGACTGTCAAGGATCTTTATATCCTGGATTCTTTTTTCCTTTGTTTATACTGGACACTGCAGTGAGCAGGGTGAATGTAGATCAGAGTAGTTCACACAGTTAAGCAGTAAAAGAAATGCCATGTGGCTAGGGCCTCCTGTCAGGTAGACCGTTCGCCTGGTGCAAGTCAATTGAGTTGACGCCACTTCGGCGACTTGCGTGTCGATGGGGATGAAATGATGATGAAAGACACACAACACCCAGTCATCACGAGGCAGAGAAAATCCCTGGCCCCACCGGGAATCGAACCCGGGACCCCGTGCGCGGGAAGCGAGAACGCTACCACAAGACCACGAGCTGCAGACAGTTAAGCAGTGGGGTGTAAGGACTCCCCACATCAAGAAGGCAGCCACAGTCACCACAGATGGGAGTGGCATCATATCGGATAATATGTGGCCAAACTTTATAAAACAGGCATGGGAGGTGGAATGAATGGATTGATGTCGCATCTGTGTATCATCACCTAACCTCAGGCAGGATATATCTCTCAAAGGCCAGGATGAAGGCGCCAGTGTTTACACAATTATCCTTAGGGCCTCTCTAGACGCACCATACGAAATGAATGCTACATCTCATCTTGTTTAAGGACTCAACTTCACTGAACTTGTCCACAAAACAAATGGGTTTGGTGGTCTCTCTGTCAGTCCTTGTGCATCCCGTCAGGCCTAACCCTCCTCCCAGGGGTACCCAAGGGCGTAAAGGCTGGGAAGGCAGAATCAGGAACTGAAACAGAACTATTCCTTGCAAGAGAAGAGCAGTCAGAGAGGGTAACACTTTTCATTTGCCGAACGTTCGCCCGGGTACCATCCATTCCGATTATGGGCGCACCTCCTGGACTCACCAAGCCACAGCAACGGCTACCTGGTATGATTGTCATTGCTGGGAGTTCTTATGCCCAAAAAGATAGGCAGCTACTCTTATGCTTTCATGAGGCATTTACAGTGCAGGTACCAGCAGTGTGATCCCTATGGTGTCAGGGGGCTCAGCTAGATGGGGTCGTAACAGCCCCACAACACCGATTGACTACTGAGATGGTGACCTAGCAAGGAGGCGAAAGATCTATGTGGCGGGGAAAGTGGAGAAACTGGAAAAGGGAGAGGTAGAAGAAGAGGAGGAGAGAGGAATCTACGCCAAAGACACTAGGGAGGGAGTTCTTCCACCTCTGGTTCACACCATAGATTTCAAATTTAGAGAGGGAGGTCAAATCCCTAAGGGGGACCAAAAAAGAAAAGTCGAAAAGGAGGAGGAAAAGTAAATAAACTGTAACTGCAAGACTAAACAGTCAGGTGGATAGCTGGGCCGAAATAAATAAGAACACCAAGAGAGGGAAAGGAAGGGGCAAAGGGAAAAGAATAAGGGCAGGGAGGGAGAAAGGAGGGGAAGGTAACACAGCCCAAAAAAAAGAAAGGCTGCAATAGCTCAGGGACCCGTTTGCGCCACACATGTACCTACAAAAGAGCAGTGGGCCGCCTGAGGGCGACCCAGATCGAAGGACAGAACACTGCAAGTGCTTTGAAGATAGTCTTGGCGAAGACAAACGGTTTGCAAGGATGGTTATTCGGTCTGACGAGGTACTGTACTGTACGGTACTGTAAACCACCACAATTGCGTGGTCTGGACTCCTGCAAATCCTAACGTTCATGTGAACAAACATGTTAATCTACCAGATGTAAAAATGTGGTGTGATCTGTCATCACATGGTTTGATTGGCCCATTCTTCTTTGAAGGTCTGCAACTAGTGACGTTAGCTTCACATGCTGCATGCATCAGTTTTATTTGTCATTTGAGAGATGTTTGGAAAAGGAAGATTTTACCTACAGCAAGTTGACACTCCACTCCACTACCACAGATATGTCGGAGACTATCTGGATGAAAATCTACCTCTACGATGGATAGGTCATAGATGAGCTGTTGAATACCCACTGTGGTCTCCAGACCTTACACCTCTTGACTTCTGCCTATGGGGGACCTTGAGAAATGAAGTTTATCAACAGAAGCCAGCCACAATGAAAGAGTGACAGGAAACCATCGAGGCATCCTGTGCGGCTATTATAGTGGCAACACTGACAGCCGTAGTTCTGACAACAGTTTAGTGGCTTCAACGTTCTTTGGCTGCTAATGGGGATCACTTTGAACTCATAAAATAATTTTCCACCTGTGCAAGAATTGTAACTGTTTGTTAGTTTGTTAAATTCACTATTGAGTACCACAGAGTGTACATTTTTGTGGATCCCTCTGTAGAAATAATTTATGTATTACTTGATGTTACGTAAATGTAAGTATGTTTTCTATCAGAAATGAGAATTTTGGATTTGGTGAACTTTTTTTGGATGAGGTCCTTACTGACAGGACAAGTATCTTAAC
Source organism: Schistocerca cancellata (assembly GCF_023864275.1). Taxonomy (NCBI): domain Eukaryota; kingdom Metazoa; phylum Arthropoda; class Insecta; order Orthoptera; family Acrididae; genus Schistocerca; species Schistocerca cancellata. The sequence continues at coordinate 391,325,502 of NC_064627.1, forward strand.
TTTATACCTTACGCGCGTCCATTTTCGTGAACGTACTGCATTATTTGCGAGCCGAATGAAGCTGAAAATGCGACTGGAGAGCTCCGAGAGAGCAAAATCATGCTAACCGACGGCGCTGTGTCTCGCAACGTGGGATATCATGTTTACATGCATGTCAACAATAGCTGCCACGTCCCATGTTCATCATGGAAATTTACCGACCTCTACATTTGTAGATACAAAGGCACCTAACAGCAATGACCACTTTTGTGTAACCCCATTGTTGTACAGCAGATCCAATTTCTAGAAGAGAGCCTTATGCTGATGCAGCTATAGCTGGCGTCTCAACTGGCCAACACTGCTATAACTGACGTAGCCACAATCACCACTGCAACTTCCCTCATCTTGCAGTCAGCGCTTCATACAATGCAGGGCATTGCATTTTGTTTACCTTATAACTGGACGTTTTCACTGTGTAATTCACTGGCCATGGTGGATCGTAGCGACATTCATTTTAATCTGAGGGTACACTTGTGCAGCGGTGTACTTCCTGAACTGCCTGTTTCTAAGCATAACTGTCATGAGTCGTACTTAACACCTGTCGGATGCACATTTTGCAGTCTCTCTGAGCACGAGTTGCTGTGCACAGAGGCTGTGCCAGACATGTTTCGCTTGTTGGCGTTGGGGTCATTTAGCTCTAGATACTAGCGAATGTAGATGGCGTTTGATATGCTGTAAGAACCACAATAACATGTTGAGTATAATGTAGTGGGCAGTCGTGTTGGCTCCCAACATGTGCCGGAGGCATCCTGAGGCAAGGGCTGTAGATTCGGACGCCGGATGGCGGTCGGTTGTTGTCGCCGTGATCTTATCCACACCGGCGAGGAAGCATGCTGAGGCCGCCTTACAGCTCCCAGCAGGCAGCAGGGAGAGAGACTGCTGAGTCAACTGCCAGTGCATCCTGACGTCATCACAACTCTGCGGCCGTACAAGGCCGACATGCAGCAGTGTGCGGCACGGGTTGCTGAGGCAGCCATTCCATGCCAAGTTGTTTTGCAGACAGTGAAGTGGTGTCCTCAGCATTGCAGGACCCAGTGACACAGACCGAGAGGAACAGGGGCACTCTAGCTGGAAATAATGAATCACTTGGAAAACTCTGACGAGTTTTAATATGGCATATCCTGACTGTTACCATCCTCGTCTAACATTCCTCTACAATTGTGTACTCTGTAGTGTGGACCTGGTATTCCTATTCTTTTGTATTATCTAGAGTCATCAGGAAAATTTTCTCTGGTATTTGGCAGATTTTTGCAGTTGCGTTTATTCAATATGTAGCTGGAGTCAACCCAAACAAATGTTGCTCATCATATCATTTATGCAGAACCCAGTGTCAGCAGAAAGTGTCAATTAGTTTCCCATTCCAAACAAAAAAATTAAGCGGAATCTTACGTCCATTCAATGGAGTGCTCCCAGATTAGGGTGGTGGGACATTCTTATTATCTACACATATTGACGGGGACAGTAAATCGTTTAGAATAACCAGTATTCCAGCAGCTACAGCTACAGCACTGCCCTGGCCCACGCTTACTGCTACTGCAATGCAGAAGCACAACCAATCGCTGCTGCAGTACTGGTTAATAAGTGCAGATAATAAGAATATTGCACTAAACTAATCTGGGAGAGTTCTATTGAATAGTCATGTAAAATACCGTTTTAAAAATAATTTTGTTTGTAACAGGAAAAAAGCCAATGCTTTCTGTTGACACTAGTCGTCGCATGAAAAACATGATGAGCAGTAGTTGTTTGCACAGTCTCCAACTATTCACAGCAAAAAGAAATTCCAATTATCTGCGTAAATACCGAATAAAATGCGCGTGACGACTCGGAGGGATACCCAGTGTATATTCCTTTGTTGTTTGGGCAGTAGCAGAAGACGCAAGATGCTGGTAGAAACGTGAACTGACAGTACAGGTGATTCTGTTGCCGCTATGCTACAGCAGATCGTTAGGTTACAGGCAGTGCTTGAACAGAAGGCTGGGGAAATATAACATTAAAAGGGCCAGGCAGAGGTACCAAGTGCAGCGAAGCAACAAGTACTGGGGCAACTTTAAGTTAATACTGTACCAAGTGTACTATCTCCTACCGGTCTTTCAATAGAAAATTTGACAATATCTGTTTTCTGGCAACCCCACAAATGACATAACTGACATAACCGCGTCGGTCATTGACGTCTTAGCTACAGCCAACTTGAGCGGTTGGTCAGAGAAAACTTGCCTTTATCGGCCCAATCTGTGGTTGAAATTAAAGCATATGTTACTTACCTTGAGACCTTGCGGAATGCGCAAACATTGGAACAGTAAGCTGAAGGCTTACGACAGCGATATCGTAAGCAGGACAGCACTCGCTGTTTTGGGGAGAAACTGAAAGTGTTAATGCAGAAGCATATCCGAGAAGCATTCTTAGATATGATCCGAAAGACCAATGTCTAAACGTATGAACTAACGAGGAAATTAACACAGTGGTACGCCTCGACGTAGTTTTACGTGGCGTTCCCGCTGAAATGTTGCGTAGGGTTAGGATGATCCTGATATGCCCACAGCCATTAGCATCGCTACATAGTTGGAAGAAATAGGTATAGCGACCAGGGGTCATGAGGACCGCTGTATATTTGTCTCAGCAATAAAATATCCACAGGTGTGGACGTGAGGGCCACTTATAACAACACTTTGATCAGCCAGAGTGCTACGAGAGAGGATGAGTGGGTCACAAAGCACTGGAGTGCAGGAGTGAGAAACAGAAAAACCACTCTCAGCAAAATCGCTCCTTAAAGGAGAATGGAAACTTACGTGCCCTCGGATAACGTCCCCAATAAGGTGTTGTATTGCATGAGTAGATGCAGAGACAGAATGGTGATTGTGAAGTTCTGTTAATAGCACGGGACATTGGCTTTTTAATCAATATATGGCATATGTATTGGTCGTTGCCCTAGATCTGTTTGGTAGAAAGAGACTAGGGTCTCCACGTTCCAGATAATGTGCAGTTGGTGATACTGGTGTACGTTTATTGGGGACAACACTGCTCTACTTTAGAATTGGGGCTAAGACTTTTCCTGAGCTTGCAGAGATGTTGCCACGGCTTGGTGAGGCGTACTCTGCAATTCACAGCTTGATTTGCCCATTAGGCATTATGCTAAAATCGATCTTTCGCAGTGTACTGTTGAGCTTGGGGGAACTTTGTCGCCTCTAGGTGATACAGGTGCAAGCGAAGCAATGTCGCAAGCTGCACCGGTCATTGAGGTGTTACTACCTGTACTATGTGCACAAACGCAAAAAAAATGTGTTCTCATAACAGCCCACTGTCAGGTACAGGGAAATTAGTTTCGATCTCTTTAGTGGTGAATGGATGGTTCCAGTTGGCGTAAAGAATTTCTGTTTGGTTGATGTGAGACTACCGAATGGCTTAATGATCGTTGGATATTTCGTATGGAGAGGATATAGGTAGGTCATGTACTGACCACAACTACTAGCACACCGTCAATGACTCTGTATGGCGTGACAAAGCTATGGAAGCACTACCGTTACGTTTTAAAGATTTATTTAATGCACAAGGCCCGTTACCCATGACCTCTGTCATCCAACAACTCATACCGCAAAGATATAACGTTTTGGTTATTCGAAGCTGTATCATATACCAAAGCATTTGGAACCACTCATCGCCTAAGTGCATGTCTGTTTTCGATAGCGCTGGGGCAGGCCAACACGAGTTACTGGTGAGCCACAACAGGGTCACACCTGCAGGCTCCAGTTCCAGCTACCCGCCCGACATCGGTGCCCTACACAAAGGCCACAGCCAAAAGAGCGCTGCGTCCGTGTTCATTGCTGCAGTCGAGCGTGCGATTCACGAATAATAAATGTGTTTCCAGACAAAGCTATTTGACTGATGCCTTAATATATACTTCTCATCACCTGTATAAACATCAGAATACATAGTGAATTTACGTTTATATTTAGGTTGCTGTTGTTGTGGTCTTCAGTCCTGAGACTGGTTTGATGCAGTATATTTAGGTATGTCACCAATTTTAACTAGATATTTTATTGACTCCAGCTTTCTCTCTAACTCTCCCATACATTACTTTTAGTAGTTGAATAAAAGATGAAGGTTGGGAAATTGTACGGGCGCTGATAACCACGCCGTTGAGCGCCCCACAAACCAAATATCATCATCATCATCATCATCAATAAAAGATGAAGCCACCTGGTAAAATTTTGCACAGTGCATAATTTAATCTCAAACGGTTTAAAAATCATAGGGGAAGGTTGTACACGTGAAAGAGATCTAGAGATACTGGAAGCTTTCAGATTGCTTGTATAGTGGTAAGACAGATTTTGCAGCCAGATTTTAAACTGTAAAGTATTTCCATGGGCAGATGTGGGTTTTGACTATAGCTTATTGAAAAAGTTGATGTTTTAGTCAATAGATGCAATATATTGATTTTGCCCGCTGGCAACCAGTTTCGTTACACAGTACCATTCTCACGCCGTTCTCAGGTACGCAGTGGCCACAATCGCTTGTGAAGTGGGTGCTGACACGAAGATGACGACAGCCTGCTAGGAGATGGCCTGAGGATGATCCTGTGTACGAAAATCGATAGACAGTAGGCAACGTAAATAAACTGCGACTATAGACCAAAACATGAACTTTGTCAGTATTCTATCGGTCACTGTTACACTGACAGTATGTCAGTAATATGTAACATAGCTTATTACTTATGAACTGCAGATTAAAACTGAAGACTTTGCTAAAAGGCAAGAAATTGAGGAGATGGCACCTGGATAGGGGTGAAAGAACTAGAGGCTGTTGAGGGCTTCACAACGAACATTAGGCAACGGTTTAGTGAAACAGGACAGGGGAATAAACAGAATACGAATGCGTAGCTTTGACATAAAATATGGAAGGCATCAGTGGATAAAAACGTTAAAAAGACAAAGCCTAGTAGAAATCCTTGGATATCGTGGGAGACACTGAATTTAGCTGATGTAAGGAGAAAATATAAAAATGCAGCAAATGAAGCAGGAGAAAGGGAATACAAACTTCTAAAAAATGAGATTCTCAGAAAGGCAAAACTGCTAGCAGGAGTGGCTAGAGGATAAATGTAAGTCTATGGAAGAATGTATAAATAGGGGAAAGAAAAATACCGCCTACAGGAAAATAAAAGAGGTCTTTGGAGAAAAGAGAAGCAGCTGTATGAATATCAAGATCTCAGATAGAAAATTAGTCCTAAACAACGAAGGGAAAACTGAAAGGAATGTGTAGACGAGAAATACAAGGTAAATGAAGGGAAAGGGTAGAGGAAGCAGACGCAGATAAGGTGGGAAATATGACATTGCGAGAAGAATGAAAGAACCCTAAAAGACGTAACCCAAAACAAGGCCTCTGGAGCAGACAACATTTCTTCAGAACTGCTGATATCGTTGGGAGAGGCAGCCATGATTAAGCTATTCGATCTGGTGTGCAAGATGTATGATACAGGCGAAATATCCTCAGACTTCAAGAAGAATGCAATAATTCCAATTCCAAAGAAAGTAGGTGTTGTCAGGCTCGACAATCCCCAAACTATCGTTTTCGTAAGTCATGGTTGTAAAATACTGATGTGACTTATTTACAGAAGAATGCAAAGATTGGTAGAAGCCGACCTCGAGGAGGACTGTTTTGGTTCAAGAGACACGTTGGAACACGAGAGGCGATATTGACCATACGACTTATCCTCGAAGGTAAGTTAAAGAAAGGCAAGCCTACTTCTGTACATTTAGAGAAATCTTATGACGATAGAATACATCCTCAAATTCTGAAGGTAGCTGGGACAAAACACTGGTAATGGAAGGCTGTATACAATTTATACAGCAACCAGACGGCAGTCATATGAATAGAAGAACTTGAAAAGAGAGCATTAATTGAGAAGGGAGCCAACCCCGGCGCCGGATCTCACCCCTATTTAGAACGTGTGGAGCGTTATGGGCAGGGCTCACCAACTAGCTCGGGAATTTGACTATCGATCAGCGCAAAGTCGAGTAACTGTTCGCATAAAGGCCAGAGGTGAACCAATGCGTTATTGCCTTCCTCAATTTGTGTAGCTCTTTCTCCTGAATAAATCATCCAGTTTTTCTGAAATTTTAATTATTTGTTTTTCTATAGATATACACCAAGTTTACTGATTTCCATTCTATTCGGATAATTTCTTCGTGGTGCATCCCTTTTTTTAAGTTACTACGAAATATTAATAAAAAATTTGATTCTAAACATACTCGTAAAAAGTTTCGCAATACGTACCCCCATGATAAGTGTGCATGCATGTAAAAAATATACCTTTTTAAAATCTGATTGACGTTTTAATTATGAAATTTTTTTAGTTCTTTGCGTAAGTTAAAATTTACGCCAAGTTGCTATCTTTCATTCACGTAGAAGATACAGTAATGTGATTTGGGATGAACTGCGTTGAAAAACTCCGTCCCTTTTCCGGTGGTGATTACATTTTTATCGATAATATTCCAAAGACAGACCAGCCATTTCCTCCAGTGACGAACGCGATGTGCTTTCTACCTGGACGTTATGTGACAGTAGCTTAATATGTTGTTGTTGTTATCTTCAGTGCGAAGACTGGTTTCATGCAGCTCTCCATACTGCTGCGTCCTGTGTAAGGGTTTTCATCTCAGAATAACTACTTAAACATACATCTGAGTCTGTTTACTGTATTCATCCCTTGGCCTCCTCCTACGATCTTACCCCCCCCCCCCCCACACACACACACACACACATACTTTCCTCCAATATTACATTGGTGATCCCTTGATGTCTCATAAAGTGTTCTATTTGCAGCAAGGAGTCACAATTTTTACCCGAGTACGAAGAAATAGCGACTAATTGTCGCACACTCCTTGGCCTTCTTGCGAATTCGGTCAGAGGGGGCTGACAAGGGAAGAGTAGAGCTGTTTGCGACTGGTCCCTTCAATCAGCAAGATACTCGAAAACCGGCACTCGTCTACCACGTAAGAGGATAGTTTTATGATTCACAACGCACGACTGTATTAAAAAAGTAGTTGAATTAGATATAATATTGAATAGATTCTCCATGTACGTGCCATCAAAGCAGCTACCAGCGGACGATACATTTAGATGAAAATGTATATATGCAGTCTATTAAGCTCACAACATACATTGTTTATAAAGCTGCCGGTATTTATTTAATCTACGTCAGCTCCATTATTCAGTGGGTTTAGCCTGAAGCGCATGTAGCTACAAGTGCATAATTAATGGTACGGCCGCAGCAGTATTCGGGAATTAAGCAACGACGGTGGAAAAGTGTAGCAAAGTCTGCAGAATGCCTCTTCACTATACAAGAACCTATCGTTAAATGTTGTTTCGAGGTAATTTTTGCGCAAATCAAAAAAAAAAAAAATCCAGATAATTAGGTTGCTTCCTCTCTGTATCAGCAAGAATCTTTCGATTTCAGCCATGCTTCTATTTTCTTGAAGATAATTTTGGGGATAGAATTTCCGAACGTCTAAACGCTTACAGCTAGTTGGGTACTGATTATTTGGGAATATGCTTTAAACTAAATCTGAGTAAAACTGCAGAAAAGGAGAATGCAGTTTCGCCAGTATTTTGCTGCAAGATTTAATACTGCAGGAACGTACCGAAAAGTAATGCTATCCAATTTTTAATGTTAAAACTCTTAAAGCTTTTCGAATAACATAAAAGTTATTCGACGTCTTTGCATGTGTACATAGTCATATAATCACACTGGCGACAAACATTTCTTTAATCGAGAGACCAGTTTGTTGATAACGTTTCCGTAAAACGTTTGACGTTGTTGATGGAGCCACAGCCTCACCTTTGCTTGCAACGCTTCATCACTACCAAAGTGAAGACCTCGAAGGTATTCCTTACGTTCTGGAAATAGGCGAAAATCGGATGGGGCCAAGACTCGACTGAATGGAGGATGATTGATGAGTCAACCCAAGGCGTCGGATTGCTCCAGGTATCAAAACGCTTGTGTGTGGTCTGGCACTGTCATATCAAAGTTTCCAGTCTCGACCAACTCTTCGAATTCGAACCTCGATTACAGTGTGTTGTTCCTCCCTACCGACATAGTTACGTTACACACCGCTTTGTTACACGCTACAATTTGGAGCCCTCTAGCGACAGAGCTACAAATATGTAAAGATGAAAAATAGAGATGGATAATGTTAATAACCTTCGTTTTATTTAAAACGCTTTAAGGATTTTCACATATAACATTGGAAGGCATTATAGCACGCCCTCATACACCGTCACAAACTCGTACTTACTGCAGAGGTCTCGCAATGTAGCCACCACTTAAGTTTCAATAATAGAATTCTTTTTTTCTGAGCATCTGACTTACTCGTAACGATAGCTGCGCTCTCCGTGTTGTGGCCAGCCTGTAAAATGAACTCAGTGTTCAATAGTGTCTAGCGTTGCGCCATTGCCTCTTTACTTGGCAGCTGAAACTTGCGGCTAAGTTAACAGAAAGTGTCACCATCCGTTGATGCAAGAAACGTCGGAGAGACGAAGCAGATAGAAGCTGCCAAGCCGTTTTGGATGAAGCTTCACGAGGGCTCTTCTGGCGCAACAGGAATCATTGCCCAAGCCTTACACTAAAACAAGTTACCGCGTATTCAGCCCCTGCGCTAGTGCCAGGGCTGCAACACTGCTGATAAAGCGAATGTACAGAAGGCAGTTTGTAGCAATGATGAACTGGATTACGACACGTCTCGGCCCCGCAAAGGTCCACTTTCTTGGTCGATGTGACGAAGACAGATGGCCTGCCAAAAGAGGGACGGAACGAAGCACCATAAACAACGCCCGTTTCAGCTGTGCAGTGTCTCTCACCAACAGCGACCAATTTCGAGGAGTACGCAACAGTCGTAGATCAGAAATGGTCAGCTAGCTGCTCTCACAAGAAGCCGCTTTCGCTAGCTGCGGAATTACGCGCTGCATCCAGGTCTGAAATCACTGGGAGGTGAAATGGTGCCTTCCAGACCGGTTACCATCTGTTGGCTGCCCTCTACCGACTTCAAGGTGCCTACCTGAGCGTCCGTGGTTCACATCTGATCTGGAGCTGACTAAAAACCGGGCTGCCACCTGCTCCGTGTGCACACATTTACTGCAGGCATGCTTCTGCAAGCGACTGTCGCTGACTCGTACATTGGCGCCTTTGGTTCATCTCTGCGCGACCGGGTGGTTACATGATCTGCTCCAGCCTATGTGACTGAGTACTGAGGAGACCGCGTTCCGGCACTATCTGGGGCCTAACTCTGCCCTTCTCTGCTCACCAGAGTGCTGATACCGTGACTCTGCTCTCCTACCGCCTGCTCGAGTTGGTGGGGCGACGCTGTGAGCCGGCTGCATCTTTGAAGGCCATGTGTTGAGTTCAGCGCCCTCTCCTCACTACTGCGCTGGCGTCCGCCGTGGGCCGCTGATTGTAGCAAAACACAATACAACCGATGTATTTCATTCACGAAGTAAATAGCCTGCTGTGTACCGCTTCAATGATTCGTCCGTGGACATCCACCTGGATCCATGAACCTGCTGCCATGCTAAACAAATCGCCGCACCATCACAACCTGTAGCGGAGTGCCGAATTACACCCAACATCCCGATCCCTATTACAGTAGCAAGCAGTCCAGTCGGCCGCCCACCATACTGGGAAGCAGCCCAAATCATGGCTCTGCACCTAGCAGCCTGGCGATCGGGCGGCTTCCATCATCGTAAACTGCGTCACCACTACAGAAAATTTGATGTAACAACGTCTGTTGTGTCGTCACATTATTATTTATATCGCTCCTCAAATCTTTTGTCTTCCCGTTTTTTCCTATTGTCATTCTGATATGCTTCATCTCCTCCCTGTGTTGACCTTACTACGTCTACATATTTACTACGCTATGTATCCTCGGTATCATGGTTTACTTATTATAATCTTCGTCTGTTTATCCGTGAACCAGTAGGGCTCTTTTGTCGTTTGTCGAAGAAAGCACTTTCTGTCTACGTCAATTTCCTTCTGATAATTGCGTTGCTTCAACCATCGCTTTAAAATTTCTTACACTTTTTCTTCTATTTGCATTGTTTTTCTTTACCACGGGAAGACAACCCTGCGATAAGTTGTCCCAAACATCTTGGATTTTTCGTTGCAATTCAGCAATGATTCCTGCAGGCTCTGGAGAACGAGTAAGTTCCCACTTTACAATGTCCCATACGTACAGAATTGGCTTGTGATATGGTGATCTTGCTTGCCAGGACAGTTGTACACCACGAAAAACACTTTACGACGCAGCATCCGTATGTGGACTACATTTTCCTGCTGTAAAAACAGCTGTCGAAGAAAGGGAAGCAGTCCCGGAATAACAACCTGTGCAATATAGCGGACACTGGTCGCTTTACTCTGCAGGAACACAAAACGGCACATTGAGTTCTAAATGGTGGCCTTCCACGCCACGAAGCCTGGGATGAGACTTGTGTGTCATGGTAAGACGCACTCTGGAATAGGCCGTTCACCATGTCTACGCCGTAGAAATGCACCCATGAATCGCATACTGACAGGACTTAACGTAATCGCTGAAGACAACAGAACGTCATTCTACTCTCTAGTCGACTCTTTCTCAACACCAGAGTAGCCGTGCTTGGCGGTGTCGAGGCGTTAATGGTAACCCGGCCAGAGGCGCACGTAATCTGCAAGCAGACGGTTACTAAAGATCTTACGTGACATAGCAATGCAATATGTGCCTAAATTTTTTACCTGGATGATGATCGGTTTGTCACCACTGGTCGCAAAAAGCATCGATCTCGACGTGCCTTTGTACAGAACGTACAGGACCTGGTCTATGGGTGAGAGCATGTTCCACAGGCCAGTGCCTAGGGCAGCGACATATCATCGTTACACAGAGCCTAGCAATAGGACGATATGTCCACCCAACTTCTCGCAAATTCTCGTGCGACCCCATTCAAATGGCTAAGTTGTTCAACAGGAGTACATATTCGTCGGTGGGGCGTGATTGTGCCATCAAATGAATGTTTCAAACACTGTTATTTTAAACTGAGCACAATTAGAGTTTGCAGAATCAAAACAAAGGTCGCACTGACAGTTCTCCAAAGCGCCATCTGATCTCCGATGACCACGGCAACTGAATCACGAACCTTACAACCCCTCATTATCCTCATATTATAACCTGGTGCGACTGAACACAGTTCTTGACGATGCGTGCTGCATTTCTCTCCGGCAGTGTATGTGAACTTGTAGTAGCGTTCATACTGTGCTCTCCGGATGATACGGCACACCGCCATATGTTGAACAGTGCCCAGCTGCCGCGTACTCAATTGCAGCTGAGTTAAGGCTTGCCTCCAGCAGTACGCCCACAAGGCAAGGACTACTTTATGCTTCCGCCTTACGGTACGGAATTAGTTCCCAAATAGATGTCCGTCCACCGAACGCCGATATAAGCCGACACACGTCACCATTCAGTATCGACAGCATCGCTCAGTATGAACAGCACATCAAGACATCAGGATTATGTCTACAGTTGCTGTCAAGAAGACCCAGACTGGACATTCTACAACTGATCACACTATTGCACACTGAATTCAGAACTGGACCAGAGTGAGAGACAGATCTGTTCAAGTCAAACTAAATTCTTGCCACGCACTAACTTTATGCTACAGTTAAATATTGTTCAGTTTCTATCAACAAATCATTTTAAATGGTTGCTAATACGTGTTGCTATCATTATACTACAGATGTTTCCTAAACCTATTTGACGCTGTTGCGAAGCTGTACTGCTGTTGCTTGCGTCCTAACAGGAGCTCATTCCGGTGGTAGGGGTGGTGATTACAGCATTTTAATTCACCACCTATATCGGAAGACAAGAAAGAGGGCTTAATTTCCAAGAGGAGGTCTCATCTCTCGTCACACTGACAAGTATATTCCACGTTGATCCTAATAGACACCACCTACGCCAGTTTCAGCAGCAGACAAAAAGTTCTTCACAGTCCAACTGCACTCGCCCTTTCTCTTAGCAAGACTATCTCCGATAGCGTAGCCAGAATTATGAAGACTGTCCGAATACGTGGCTGAGTTGTCAGCGCGGTTGACTGTCATGCAGACGATCCGGCTGTGATTCCCGGTACTGTCAGGGACTTTTCCTTTGTGGAAGGACTATAATGGGGTGCAGTCGACCTCGTGATACCAATTGAGGAGCTACTTGACTGTGTAGCAGTGACTCAGTCACGAAAACTGACAACAGTGGGAAAACTAGTGTGTAGACCACAAACCTCACCATGCTATATCCTGTGACGCCATTGGCGGAGGATGACACGGCGCACGGCGGTCGGTCAGTACCGATGGGCCCGCTACGGCCTGTGGAGAAAATTAACGTTTACTGTCACCGCTAAATCACATCACCCAGAGCAGGCTTAAAGAAAATGGGACCACAGGCTGAGAAGCGCCCGCGCCGGTCTCACATCTATTGTCTAAGGTCTGGGGTACAAGTGAGAGTTTTTTGTTCCTCAGATGGTTTGGTGCCCTCAGATAGTACTCACAGAATTGTTTGCAGATGTCGGAAGCATGTACACACAGAAGGGTGAGAGTGACAGAGAGCTGAGACATCACCCTCAGCGAGATATTGCTCGCATACTTCTGTGCGTGAAGGCAGAAAACGTAAAAGACCGTGTTCGTGTTAGATAAGAGTGCGGATTAGGCAGTGGGATGATTTTGGAGCATGAAAGAACCTCACTGTGGAACTTGTGATGAAAAATCCACAACAACATCGAAATTTTAAGAGAATGATATCGATAGAAATGAAAGAAACGCTCTTCATAATTGGATCCATTTGGATGTTATTATTCCTGCTTACCATTTTGCACCTCCTGTGAATCTCATTTTTTAGAAGTTTGTATTCCATTTCGCCGGCTTCATTTGCTGAATTTTTAGGTTTTCTCCTTTCATCCATTAAGATCAGTTCATCATGTATGTGTTGGTTGGGTTGGGGAGTAAAGTGACCAAAGTATGGGCTTATCAGTCCCTATCTCATTCGTTATCCAAGGATTTCTAATAGCCTTTGTCGTTTTAGCTATTTGATACTCAGCTCTTTTCTCTGTTTCATCTCTAAAAACTACCCATTCTTCTTAAAGTGTAATCCTTTCCCCGTTCTATTAAATAATTGCCCAATGTTTCCTCTGAAACACGCAAAACACTCTGGTTCTTTCAGCTTGTCTCATCTCCTAAATTTCCTACTTTTTGAATTTTTTTTAGTTTTAATCTACGGCTCATAATCAATAAATCGTGGTCAGAACTCACGTCTGTCCTTGGAAAAGTCTTACAATTTAAGATCTGGTTCCGAAATCTCTGTCTTACCATTATACAATCAATCCGAAATCTTCCGATGTCTGAAGACCTCATCCGCGTATAAAGCTTCTTCCAGGATTCCTTAAGCCATGTGTTAGTGATGCTGAAATTATGCTCTTTGGGAAATTCTATAAGGCGACTTCCTTTTCATTCTTCTCCTCCGATCCATATTCACCTATAATTTTTCCTTCTCTTCTTTTTCCTAGTATAGAATGTCATTACCCTATGACTATTAAATTTTCATTTTCCTTAACTATCCGAAAAATTTATCTCATGATGTATTTCTTTAATCTCTTTATCTGTAGAGCTAGTTGTCATATAAACTTGCACTGCTGTTGTGGGTGTGGGCTTCGTATGTATATTGGCTACGATAGTGTGTTCACTATGCTATTGGTAGTAGCTTACCCGCATTCCTATTTTCTTATTCATCATTAAACCTATACCTGCATTATCCCTATCTGATTTTTTTTCCTGCAGCCACCAAACTTCACTAATTCTCACTTTATCTAACATCAACCCATCCACTTCCCTTGTTAAATTTTGTAACCTTCCTGTCCGACTGAGGGATCTAACATTCCAATCTCCGATCCGTAGACCGCCAATTTTGTTTTTTTCTGATGACTACATTTCTCCTGAATAGTTTCTGCCTGGAGTTCCGAAAGGGGGACAATTTTACCTCTGGAATATTTTACCCAAGAGGATGGCTTCATCACCTACCCCTACAGTAGAGCTGTATGCCCTAGGGAAAGATAACAGCTATAGTTTCCGACTGCTTTCAGGCATTCGCTGTACCAGCACAGCAAGACCATTTTGATTGATGTTACAAGGTCAGATCAGTCAGTCATCCAGACTGTCGCCCTTCCAACTAGTGCAAAGGCTGTTGTCCCTCTTCAAGAACCATACGTTTCCCTGGCCTCTCAACACATACCCCTCCAATGTGGTTGCACCTACGTCACGGCTATTTTTATCGCTGGAACACCCACCAGGTCCGTGGTCCATGAGAATATCATGTTTGATATATAGTTTTGAATTTGACTGAAAGAAATGTGAAGTAATTAACTACTCTGATGAAACTCGCGTTTCACTCCACTTAGCTACTGATTTTATTAGATGAGTGTGTTAACACATCGAAATTTCTATTAAGATAGTACGTTGTATCTCGAACGAAGTTGTGTGTACCGAGATCGCGACGTATAATTTGAATAAACTGTATTTTTACCAGCACTTAATACTAAGTTATGATAAAAATCCCATTCGAGGGGAATAATTTAAAGTATTATTAAAGCAACATGGCCGGCCGAAGTGGCCGTGCGGTTCTAGACGCTGCAGTCTGGAACCGCGAGACCGCTACGGTCGCAGGTTCGAATCCTGCCTCGGGCATGAATATGTGTGATGTCCTCAGGTTAGTTAGGTTTAACTAGTTCTAAGTTCTAGAGGACTAATCACTTCAGAAGTTGAGTCCCATAGTGCTCAGAGCCATTTGAACCATTTTGAAAGCAACATGCACAGGATGTAACATCTACAGGAATGATCAACTAATTAACTCTGGAACTAAATAATTTACTTGTGCTGATGATACACCGATCGCTGCCCAATGTAAAACACCAAGGAGGGGAAATGATGATGATGATAAGAGCTCGTGATGACCTGGCCTGATAACCATCTGAATCCAAATCCTAAAAAGACCCAAGTTTGTTGGTTAGTTCGTTGACACGTTTAAAAGAGGGGGGAAGGGACCAGACTGCTTGGTAATCGGTCATTTGTTCCGAATAAAACAATGCCACAAGGGGGAGAATAAAACAAGATGTACAACACAAAAAGAAAAGGAAGGAAAAACCACAAGAACAAAGGAAAGGCAACAAACACTAAAAGGAACAAAAGAGGACAAGAAAACAACAGAGAGACGCCGAAACAGAAGAGAGTAAAACAAGAAAGCAGATTACAGTAGCTGGCCTACCACGAGAACAGAAAGGAGAAGCCAGCCACTCGGCAACCTATTATAACCTCCACCCTAAAAGCGCTCACGAATAAAACGTAAGACTAAAACTGCTGTTGAGGCTCTGACGCTCAACATCGAAGGTAGGGTGCTGGGAAAGCTAAAAATCCGCCGCAGAGTGGCTAAAAGTGGGCAGTCCAGCAACACGTGCATGCCCGTCAATTGGGAGCCACGGCGACAGCGAGTTGACTCCTTGCGACGGAGGAGGGAACCTCGCGTTATGCACGTATGGCCAATACGGAGCTGGCAGAGGACAACTGATTCCCTGCAAGAGGCCCGCATGGAAGACTCCCACACATTCGTAGACTCTTTAATGACACGCAGTTTGTTATGTATACTGTTACGCCATTTCGTCTCCCAAAGCCGGAAAACCCTGCGGCGTAAGACAGGACGGAGGTCAGATTCAGAAGAACCGATCTCCATAAGCGGTTTCCGTGTAGCCTTCTTGGAAGGCCTGTCGGCAACTTCCTTGCCTGGGATTCCGATGTGACCTGGGTCCAGACAAACACCACTGAACGTCTGAATCGTTCCAGGGCATAAATGTACTCCTGGATGATGGCTACTAAATGATGACGAGGGTAGCGCTGGTCGATAGCTAGTAGGCTACTCAAGGAGTCCGTACACAGAAGAAAAGACTCCCTAGAGCATGAACGGATGTACTCAAGAGCACGGGATATGCTCACCAACACAGCAGTGAAAACACTGCAGCCATCAGGCAAGGAATGCCGTTCAATATGTACTCCCACGTGACCATCAGCCATCGGGTCGTCGGTGTAAACCACTTCATGGTCTCGGTACATGTCAAGAATCGACAGGAACTAGCGACGGAGAACCGCGGGGTTAACTGAGCCCAGGCGAAGCCGCGGCCTAGATGTACACCATGGAGGTTTACATGAATTCATCTCAAGTATAGGTGGTAAAGGCAAGGACTCCAATTCGGATAAAAGGGATCGGATGCCAACTGCAATTGTAAGCCCTGACATGGGCCTCCCATGCGGAAGATGAACTGCTGTGGTTGGGTAAAGGAGATGGTAACATGGTAACTGGGATGCACTGGAGAACTACGAACGTGTCCAACGTAACTGGTAACTGGTGGGGCAGCTGTGCACGTGCACGCCTCACGCCTAACTTTCAGTGGAGGGACCCCCCCCCCCCTCCACCAGGACGCTGGTCACTGGACTCGTCCTAAAAGCTCCTATCGCTAGTCGAACGCCACAGTGGTGCACTGGGTCGAATAAACGAAAAACTGATGGCGCGACCGAACCATAAACCACACTCCCATAGTCAAGGCGGGATTGAACAAGGGCTCTGTAGAGCTGCAGCAGCGCAGAGCGATCCGCACCCCAGTTGGTGTCGCTCAGGCAGTGGAGGGCATCGAGGTGCTGCCAGCACTTCCTCTTAACGAAGGTGAGGAATCCAAGTCAACTAGGCGTCGAAAACCAGTCCTAAGAATCGATATGTCTCCACTATACAGTGAGTGCATTGTCATTAAGGTAATGTTCTGGTTCCGGATGAACTGTGCGACGCTGACAGAAGTAATAACACATAACTTTGCGGGCGAAAACTGGAAACCTTGGGCCAGAGCCCATGACTGCCCCTTGTGGGTGGCTCCCTGTAGAGGCCGCTCAGAACCACTGGCGCTGGTGGAGCAGTACGAAGTGCAGAAGTCATCTGCATACAGAGAAGGTGTCACGGACGACCCTACAGCTCCTGCTAGACAATTAATGGCCACTAAAAGCATACACTCAACACAAAGCCCTGAGGGACCCTTGTCTCCTGGATATGGTAGGAGCTATGGGAGGCACAAATTTTGACACGGGAAGTACGAATGGACAGGAAATTTTGGATAAAAATCAGGAGCGGGCCTCGGAGGCCCCACTCGTATAACGTGGCAAGGATATCATGTCACCAGGTCATGACATTTCGTAAACCAAAAAAGATGGCAACCAGTTGTTGGCAACCAGTTGTTGGCATCTGGAAAAGGCTGTTTGGATGGCAGACTCAAGAGACACAAGATTATCAGTGGTGGAGCGACCCTGGCGGGAGGCGCCCTTGAGCCAGTAGGCCACATGACTCCAGGAACCAACCCAACTGCCGACACACCATAAATACCAGCAGATTACAAAGAACGTTGGTGAGGCTGATGGGCCGATACCTGTCCACATCAAGCGGATTCTTACCGGTTTGTAGCACTGGAATGATGGTGTACTCCCGCCATTGCGATGAAAAGACGCCATCGCACCAGACTTGGTTGAAGATGAGATGTCGCTTGTAGTCAGATGAGAGATGTTTAAGCATCCGACTGTGGATCCGATCTGGCCCAAGAGCAGTATCGGGGCAATGTGCAAGGGCACTGAGCAGCTCCCACTCTGTAAATGGGGCGTTATAGGATTCACTGTCTCATGTAGTGAACGAGAGGACTTTCCCTTCCAGCTACCGTTTGAGAGTGCGAAAGGCGGGGGAGGGGGGGGGAGGGGGGTAATTCCCCGACGCAGAGGCTCCAGCGTAGTGCTCCACAAAGTGCTCAGCAATCGCGTTTCCGTTGGTAGGTAACACGCAATTTGTAACACTGGAAACACCTGTTGATGTCTGTTACCCTAAAACACGTTTGACTCTTGCCCAGATTTGGGAAGGTGAGACGTATGTCTCCCAACACTCCTGCTTCCGTCGTTTGACAAGTTGGTGAAAGCAGGCACGAAGCCGTTTGAAGGCTATGAGGTGCTTCAGGGAAAAGTGCCGCTTATACCGCCGTAGGGCTCGCCGACGCTCCTTAGTTGCTTCAGCGACTACCAAGGGACTGCCTTTCGCTGGGGGTGCCCTAAAGAGCGAGGGATATCGTTTTCTGCCGCAGAAAGGATTGTTGCAGTCATCTGCTCAACCATCACATCGATGATCCGTTTGGGGGAAATTCAACAGTGATAGAGGTGAAAGCTTCTCAGTCTGCCTTGTTTAAAGCCCATCTTGGCAGGCGCCCGTTGGTCTGACGCCAGGGGAGTGACAGGAAGATGGGGAAGTGGTCACTACCACACAGGTCGTCATGTGCTATCCAGTGGATAGATGTGAGAAGTCCTGGGATGCAAAATGATAAATCAATAGCTAGTAGCTACCATGAGCCACACTGAAATGTTAACGACCCCAGTATTTAAGAGGCAGAGGTCGAACTGAGACAGGAAAGTGTCGACGTCTCTGGCTCAGCCAGTAAGGACGATGCTACCCCATAAGGAGTTATGGGTGTTGAAATCTCCCAAAAGTAGGAAAGGTTTAGGGAGTTGATCAATCAGTGCAGCTAATACATTCAGGGATACTGCACCATTTGGAGGAAGATATATATTCAGACAGTTATTTCTTGCATCATCCTTATTCTGACAGCCACAGCTTCAAAAACCGCTGCAATTCCACTGGAGGATGATGTCATCGTGAGACTTGAGAAGACACGGAACATTCATTCAATGAGTCAGTTTACGCCTCAGGGTCACCTGCTACCACCTGCTTCAAAAACCGCTGCAATTCCACTGGAGGATGATGTCATCGTGAGACTTGAGAAGACACGGAACATTCAATGAGTCAGTTTACGCCTCAGGGTCACCTGCTACCACCGACTGATTGCCTGAGCAGTATATATCCATTGTGTCTGAGGGTCCGGCGAGATCTAGGTCCTCAGAAGACGCCAGAATCTCCACCCCATCATCAGACACAGAGCTTGTAGTTAGCGGTACTGTGGATGCCACTGCAATCCCCTTATTCTTGGGGGTCCTCTTTTTGGGTTTCTCTCGCTGCTCCTTGGGTTTCTCTGTCTGGGAAGGCTTCACTGAATCAGTCTCTAGGACTAAGGATGATTGTGAAGCCCTGCAACCAGCTGCTTTTGGGCTCTTCAGCCACTGCCATGAGTTCTCTCTCGCACTGGCAGAAACCTGGGAAGGGAGTGAACGAAGGGACCCTTTCCTAGAGAGAGGAGCCAAAGAAAACGCTTCTCCAGCTGAGAAGTGAGGACTGGTGTCCCCATGGCTGGGGTGAGGGGGCGGCAGTGCTTCTGATGTAGGTGGGGTGAGAGCAACGGGGTGGAGAGTGCCCCACACCATCAAGGGGGGCAGGTGTAGTCTTCTGACTCTGAGAGCCAAGTGGACTTCTTGGTACTCATGGGGTTACAACTGTTCTCATAGTGCTGGTGTAAGAGGAGGTCATAGCCACAGGGTGGAGGTGCTCAACTTCCCTGTTAGCCTCAGTGTAGATCAGTCGGTCCAGGGTCTTATATTCTACCATTTTCCTTTCTTGCTGTAAAATCCTGGAGTCTGTCAAGCAAGGGGAATTATGCTCTCCACAGCTGACACAGATGGGAGGCAGGGCACATGGAATATTGGTATGTGAAGGACATCCACAATCTTGACATGTGATGATGTAAGTACAGTGGGGTGACATATGGCCAAACTTCCAGCACATAAAACACTGCATTGGGGTAGTGATATATGACTTGACAGCAGTAGACCATCACCTTGACCTTCTCAGGCAATGTGGCATCCTCAAAGGCCAAGATGAAGCACTGGTAGCAACCTGATTATCCCTCGGACCCCTATGGAGATTCTAGATAAAATGAACACGTCGGCGCTCTAAGTTGGTGCGCAGCTCATCTTCAGCCTGCAAAGTAAGGACCATATTTAAGCTCTTATGCGGCATGATGGTAATGGAAACATCCCCCAGTGTGTCACAAGCGAGTAATGCCCGTGACTGGGCAGGGGATGCCTTTTTTAACAAGAATGACCGTGAGTGCCTTTTGGACAAGCCTTCCATCTCCCCAAACTTGTCCTCTAAATGCTAAACAAAACACTGTGGCTTCATTGAAACAAATGGGTCCCTATCACCTCTCGTACATATGAGATACACTTCTACTTTCTACCGAGCTTTCAGCAGTGCCTTTACTTATTCAGTTTTTGCATTGCGCCGACGAAATATTGCTCCTGTCATTTACTTCATGACACTCCAAATGGTAATCTGCACTGAGTGTGCACAGTTAGTTATCAGAGAATCTAGACTTGAAAATTTTGTTACTTAAAGTAGCCTTCGCCCACTTAATCATTAATTGTCTTCCTTATTAAGACTCAAAAGTACCAGTCGAACTTCCATTCGTAAATAATTCACTCCAAGATAGAGCTATTGTTTACAAGGTTATTAATAAATTTGTTCTACATTGTTTACCTGTGCAGCGTTCTCATTGCGCCTCCACCGACGCTAGACATCACTTTCTACAAATCGCCTCTGGAAATGATCCTAATAGTGTTAACCTAACAGCATCAGAAAATTAAAGCATTCACTTCGAAATAGTAACTGATTACTGGGGAAATACAGAACAAGTTACTTTTACAAATAACTTACTCTACGTACTTCCTGCGTAAATTTTTAATGAGTATTATAAAGTAATGCTAATCACATACAACGAAGACAACTAAAAGTACCACGAAAATTAGATTAACCCCAAATCAATAAAGTCACTTTCAACTTTGGTCGCTAGTCCAATTGCTTTCAGCTCTCCCTCTGTTCGTCCACAAGATCGAGAAAACGGTAGATACCGGCGCCCAGGTAGGCGTGTTCCTTGATTTCCGCAAGCATTCCACATAGTTCAGCAATCTGCCTAATGAACAAAATACAATGATATTGATTATCAGACTAACTCTCTGACTGGATTGAAGTGTTTCTAGCAAACTTAACACATTATGTCATTCTAAATGAAGTCTCAGACGTTAATTTAATTTCAGGTGTGGTCCAAGGAAGTGTTACAGGATCATTTGTTTTTACAATATATATAAATGACCTCGTAGGTAACTTTAGAAGTTCAATGAGGCGTTTTCCGGATGGGGTGTTGCATACAGAGAAGTAGCAACGATGGAACATTGTAGCGAAAAGCAGGAAAACCTGCAGAGAATCGACGTTTGCTGCAGCGAGTGACAATTGACGTCAACATAAATAAATGTAATGTATTGCGAATATATAGACAGAAAGACTCTAGTGCCGGAAAGACTCTCTAGTGCCGGAAAGACTCTCTAGTGCCGGAAAGACTCTAGTGCCGGAAAGACTCTCTAGTGCCGGAAAGACTCTCTAGTGCCGGAAAGACTCTCTAGTGCCGGAAAGACTCTCTAGTGCCGGAAAGACTCTCTAGTGCCGGAAAGACTCTCTAGTGCCGGAAAGACTCTCTAGTGCCGGAAAGACTCTCTACTGCCGGAAAGACTCTCTACTGCCGGAAAGACTCTCTACTGCCGGAAAGACTCTCTACTGCCGGAAAGACTCTCTACTGCCGGAAAGACTCTCTGCTGTGTGATTACAAAATTGCAGAACAGTCACTGGAAGCAGTTACTCCCATAAAATATCTAGGAGTAAAAGTACAAAGCGATCTGAAGGGGAACGATCACATGAAATTAACTGCGAGTAAGGCAGATACCAGATGAAGAATCGTTAGAAGAATCTTCAGGAAATGTAGTCCATAAACAAAAGGGAGGAACTTCAGAACCAGTCGTTCGATCAACCCTCGAATATTACTCGTCAGTATGCAATCTGTACCGTATATTATTGATACAGAAAATAGAGAAGATCGAAAGAGCAGCAGCTAGTTTCCTTTATGTTCACTTACTAAGAGCAAACTCCAGTCACAGGAGATGCGTTCTGCTTCATAGTATGGTCTTCTGTTAATGTTCCGAAAGCGTGCGTTGCCAGAAAAATCAACCAATGTCTTGTTTCTTCCTAAGTATATGTCACGAAGAGACTATCAAGATAAAATTAGAGAGAGACGAGTCCACATGGAGGCTTACCGGCAATCGTCCTTCCTGCGAAGCACTCACGGCTGGAAAAAGAATAGTCGGAAGTGACACTCGTAAACAAAGTACTCTCCATCACATCGTGAGGTGGATAGCAGAGTATAGCCGTAGATGCAGAGTCAATTTAGCAGTTAACCAAGAGTTTTAGTAAGTAAGATTTCGATTTATTAAATAAAAATATTTGTCACGGAAATGACCAAATTGTGGGTTCACTGTGTTATAGCCAATGAAGTTTATCTGCACAGGCAAAAACCAACTTCATAAACAAGGAATAGATTTGGGACTTTGTGCATGAAAAAGAAATAATAATAATCCCAATTTAACGCTGCTGGGATGCCTACGTGCGGACCACGAAGCAAGCAACAAAAAACACTTTACAAAATGAGTGATGAAATGAGAAGTTTAAAAAAATAGTTTTTGTTTGCCAGTATTATTGGATTTATTTTACTATTAATTTAATAGAATTTTATTCAAAATATGATTTCTACTGTATCTGTCTGTTTCAGTGACAAACTGAACGAAACGTTACTAATGAGCAGTTTATATTGTTTTCCAACAAAAACGGAAGTGTCAATATATTTATCTCCATGAAAGACGACATATTCATCAAAGATACTCGGCTGTATTACAATAAGAGAGGTACAAGACCCTAATCCAGGTAACAATGAGTTTAAGCACAAGTTCAAAGAGGTAAGGTTATACATGAACTAGCGTTATCATTCAGTTCTCAACAAAAAAATTCATTGGGTACGCCGTAAAAAAAAAAGCTCTAAGCCAACCTAATGTGAACAGCCTTTCAGGTTGTTGATGCTGTTCGTATCGAAGTCCGCAACAATGCTCCCTTAGCTCCAGTCGTTACGATGACACACCCGTTAGTTGCAGACGCTTTTTCAGGAAGTGGGTTGAGTTATGGAGCTTAAGTCATCCACTCACATCCGTCACTCACACTGTGTCTGATAAAATATGACTTGGCCTCACACTGCCAACTTCTCGCCTTGTACGAAATACACACACACACCATTGTATATCGTCACCATTACACGCAAACTGGCGCCACAAGTCAACGTCCAAAGATATTGCTATCATTAAGTTTGTGCGCTTACAAATAAAAAAAGGATCTAAGTTCCCAAATATTTACCTACATATATAACCCACTGTAATAATAATTTACATTAAATTACAAAATGCATATCAAGTGAAGACTTCATAAAAAAACGAGCGTTGTCAAAAATTTACATTTTTCAAAATAGCGTGAAAACTTTCTAAAAACTTGCATAATGTCTTCAATTATATTTTTTTATGTGGCTTCTTGGGAATGTCTTACTCATTATTACGAAAATGTGCTAATATACCTTTCAAAGTAGCTAATACTTTTTTTTGTCAAATTACAGTCCTCACTAACAAAGACTGTTTTTGTAAGGTAATGCAGCTGGTAGTGTAACGCAGCAAGTTATTACGAGATTACATTCGCTGCAGCAAGGCACGCAGGCGTCGAGTACGGTGGCTGCAGGATGTATTTTTTCGCTCTGCTCACAGCACAGCTGACGCCGCCTGCCATGGGAACTGCATAGCGTAACAGTCACTCGATACGAAGATTCATGCCCTCTACGAATCTAAATAATCCATATTAGTTATTATCCGAATTTGTTCAGGTTTGGTACACAGCCTTTTGTTATTAATCGAATAATGCTGTCAAAATATCAGAATATTTTATTATAGTGCCGGAGATAATGAAAATTACCTCGAAGTCCTAAAAGCTACGCCTATGTTTAAAAATCCACTTAGGCACAATAACAAACTGAGTTTCATTATCTGAAGCCATTACAAAGTTATCAGTGCATAAAATCAATTAATTAGAATTTTCATTTCACAACATTAGTTACTTTATGTTCCCACAAAATTATTATTTGCTTATAATTTTGCTGTGTGATTGCATGAGAATGATTTAGAGAGAGTGTATGTGGGACATACAATAAAACTTAATATGTAATTTTATGTAAGACGTTGTACAAACGAACAGTGAGAAAGGTACGGTGCAACCACAATTCATATGACGTATGTCGGTGTGAGCTTGGTTTTGTATAAAAGCAGCCATAATGAGAGTTAGAGGTGGAATAAGTTTCTTTATCAAATTGGAGAATATTTTGAACTTCATTATTTTGATTAAACAATATACTAGAAATTGAAGTTTTAATGACATTAATTACTATCAGATTAGTGATTGGATAAGGCAAGATTTGCCTCGAGAATGATTAGGAAGGAACGTTCTGACTGGTCATTTAGATCAACAGCAAATCAGAATTAAGTTGTTCCTGCGCGAATAGAGGAGTGTGCAGGGAGAAGAGTACCTCGAGAGAGTCGCTTGATAGCCGGTCTACGGATAACACGGTGTTAGATCGGTCCTTAAAAATACTCTGTAAGATGAGGAAATAGTGAGCTAATTTCAGTTCGAACATGTCGTGACTGAAGCGACAGTAGTTACGAACATTTTAATGAAAGTTTGGTGTTTCTGAGCTAAATAGTTTGAGAGACACGAGCGTGTGAACTTTCTGGTTGTAGTGACAACTCCGCGTGGCGTGTTTCAGGCTCTGTACGGAATATTTTGGTGAGCACTTCTTGCGAAGAAGACCACTGAAACGACCGAATGTTTAACTCGCGAATAGCTGTGAATCTGTGACTGGTAGAACGTGAAAATTAGTTGGGTCGAACTTACTAAAATTCTGGCTGCTTTTCGAGTGAATATTTGTTATAAGACCGTGAACTTTCAATGATAACGTTTCATCATGTTAAATACGGACTTGACAGCCACTTCATCTGTTTCAGTATAAATAAAAAAACAGAGAATCTAATTCTGCAAGTAGACTGAATATCATGAACGCCCGATTTTTTAATCGTGAACTTTCAGGAACTGACTTTCAACTAGAGTTATGCGGCCTCTGTGTGATAGGTATTAAGTGGTGGTTTCATCAACGCTGCTTTACACTGCTTAGCACGTATCTGCTACCACAGAGTGAAGGGACATCGGCAAGACTCCTGTCGAGGTAGGTGGACTGAACGATAGGGTTAACAATAACACAGATGACCGACACCACCCCGCCGCAGTGGTATCTAGGAAACACTCGATAGGTGTATTAATTATGCTTTATAAGCCTCATGATACACTCATTTTTTACACAACATAAGTTTAATTTACATTAAAGATACACAGAATTTATCAAACGTTTACTGGGCGTCTCCACTACTGTCACCAGATACAGTCACATCCAACTCACGCTCATCTTCTCCATCTCCACAGGCAATCACTGTTTTGAATATGTTTTGGCTGTCACTCATCAAATAAGGAAAAAGTCCTTGAGGTCTTCCGCTTTCGACTTTTTAATCTTGAGGACATTGTTGTAAATCTGACTATAAGTTAACTCAATGGAAAATTCGCATTATTCCAAAGTGCAACCGTACCCAAAGGTCCTGTACGAGGTGCATTCAAGTTCTAAGGCCTCCGATTTTTTTTACCCGGACTGGAAAGAGATAGAAACATGCGCATTGTTTTAAAATGAGGCCGCGTTCATTGCCAACACGTCCCAGAGATGGCAGCACCGTACAGCAGATGAAATTTTACCGCCAGCGGCGAGAATGAGAACTGTTTTAAATACTTAAAATGGCGACGTTTTCCTTACTTGAACAGCGTGCAATCATTTGTTTTCTGAATTTGCGTGGTGTGAAACCAATTGAAATTCATCGACAGTTGAAGGAGACCTGTGGTGATGGAGTTATGGATGTTTCGAAAGTGCGTTTGTGGGTGCGACAGTTTAATGAAGGCAGAACATCGTGTGACAACAAACCGAAATAACCTCGGGCTCGCACAAGCCGGTCTGACGACTTGATCGAGGAAGTGGAGAGAATTGTTTTGGGGGATCGCCGAATAACTGTTGAACAGATCGCCTCCAGAGTCGGCATTTCTGTGGTTCTGTGCACACAATCCTGCATGACGACCTGAAAATGCGAAAAGTGTCATCCAAGTGGGTGCCGCGAATGCTGACGGACTATCACATGGCTGCCTGTGTGGCATGTTGCCAAGCAATGTTGATGCGCAACGACAGCATGAATGGGACTTTCTTTTCGTCAGTTGTGACAATGGATGAGACGTGGATACCATTTTTCAATCCAGAAACAAAGCGCCAGTCAGCTCAATGGAAGCACAGAGATTCACCGCCACCAAAACAATTTCTGGTAACCGCCAGTGCTGAGAAAATAATGGTGTCCATGTTCTGGGACAGCGAGGGCGTAATCCTTACCCGTTGCGTTCCAAAGGGCACTACGGTAACAGGTGCATCCTACGAAAATGTTTTTAAGAACAAATTCCTTCCTGCACTGCAACAAAAACGTCCGGGAAGGGCTGCGCGTGTGCTGTTTCACCAAGACAACGCACCCGCACATCGAGCTAACGTTATGCAACAATTTCTTCGTGATAACTTTGAAGTGATTCCTCATGCTCCCTACTCACCTGACCTGACTCCTAGTGACTTTTGGTTTTTTCCAACAATGAAAGACACTCTCTGTGGCCGCACATTCACCAGCTGTGGTGCTATTGCCTCAGCGATTTTCCAGTGGTCAAAACAGACTCCTAAAGAAGCCTTCGCCGCTGCCATGGAATCATGGCGTCAGCGTTGTGAAAATGTGTACGCCTGCAGGGCGATTACGTCGTGAAGTATCGCCAGTTTCATCAATTTCGGGTGAGTAGTTAATTAGAAAAAAAATCGGAGGCCTTAGAACTTGAATGCACCTCGTATAACTGTCTCACACGAAAATGTAGCTCGTGGATATCTCAATTTTGTTCATCCTTAGCCAAATTAATTTTCTCATTTTGAGAGTACTGAAGGAGCGATCTGTATTTACTTGCTAAAAAAAAACATTCAACAGCCTAGATTGCATAAAACGTTTCTTTATTTAAGACAACCGATTTCAACAGACTTTTCTGTCATCTTCAGGACTTAAAAGTCTTTTTGCAGTGAAATATGTTCGTTTTACACTTGGCAGCTTGAGGAGAGGTTCAACGGTTCCGCGTAATGTCCCAATGCAGCTGACAGCAGTGGTCCCTCCCCTTTCCTTTCCTTTCTTCCCCTCACCACCTTCAGTTAATCTAAAATGTATACGCGCCACAACAAAAAGACTTAAGACCTGCATATGACAGCAAAGTCTGTTGAAACTGATTTTCTTAAATAAAGAAATAGTTTTTGGGACCTAAGCTGTTGAATTTTGTTACCCTTTTTTTTTCACAGATGAAGTAGTGGTCAATAGCTTCTTTCATGTTATCATTACAGCTGTAACTTGGAGATGCCGAAAGGTGTTAGATGTATTCGAGAGGTGGTTATGACTGTGTTCCAGTTATCACGCGCATCAATGATCTGATTCTGTTTCTTACATGAAATTAACGAAAAATCTTATTCATTAGGCAAAAAATCAATTACCTCCGGTGGGAAAATATTTTTATTCTGTTGAACATTGTCAGGATGAGCATTAACATCTACAGGAAGAACATCGAGACAAAACTTATATTCTGAGCAATAGTTCCTTCTCATATCACAACTAAATCTCTCTCTCTTCAGATGTTGTCTTCTTTTCAAGTAACGAAACAATGAAGAGGTCCCTTCGTTGTGCCGTTTGTCGGGAACACTTTTGGCGACATAATACATGTGTTCCTCGCCCATCAGCTTCTTCTCCTTTATTACGTTTTCCTTCCTTTCTTGACGTTTCTGTTTTTTAGGCCACTGAACATCGCCTTCGGAACTCATTACAGAAAGAGACAGAGACTGAACAGTCACTTGCCAAAGAGTAAACTGAAATAATGCAAGTAATACGAAGCCGACAATGAACATTGAGGATGCTTTGTCGTCTGCTTTCACAATAAATAAACCCTTCTCAAATGACAAAGGCTGTTGATTTAGAACAAATCGTACGTTTCGGGGCTGATAAGAAATGTGCTCTGAAATCATTAAAACGAAAAAAATTTACAAGGAATTTTTTTCACGAGCTGCGACATGGTAGCGAATAATACAGTGACCCGAATATAGAATAAATTTCTTTTACTTTACGTCTATGGTCACAAATTTTTTGTCATCAGACTGCCGGTTTCTGTCCACAATGACCATATTCAGATCTGTTTCATAAAAACATGTCCCAATGTTTTCATAAAACAGATCTGAAGATGGTTATTGTAGACCGAAACCGGTATGATGACAAATAGTTTGTGACCATCGATGTAAATTAAATGAAATTTAGGGTTTTTTGTTATGAAGTCTTCAAATACGGAAAGCATTTTGTTTTTAGTCATAGGAGAATTTTCGAAGTCATAGACAAGCAAATACTTTCGCTTGTAAATTAGATGATACTTAAAAAAAATATTAAACAAATGATGCCTGTGTTAAAAATGGTTCGAGCCAGATACATTCCTCTGCATCCCAGAGGTCATAAATAGCACCCAGATCAGCTTACCTTCGGAACTGAAGGTTAACTGCCTGGGTATTCATCTAACCCCAATGACACTGTTGGAAACACACCCCTTTCTTGCACGCACTGCCTTCTGGAAGATGCTATTGGCACACGACTGGCAGCAGCAGCCCTCAGTGGAATTAACAAGCTGCGTAAAATAACACTGTTAAGTGTTGCGTTCTTGCGTTCTTCGACAGAAACTATCTTTGAGAAAATACAATGCGATACAATTTTTTCTTCGACCAAAGCACACGCACCACAGAAGCAGACTGATGTATTTCAGTTGAGTAACACTGCCTGACAACAAAAGTGAAGCCCCCAGAAGACATGGTCGGATGTGAATGTAACTTCGTAGAAGTACACACAGTCAGTGGGTATGTAAATGATTAGAGCTGAGCACACTCGTCGTCAAGGTTCCAGCTGACTACGTCCGTCCACCTCGAGGTGGGATCATCATTTCGTGCATCAAGCGTATCGTAACTTCGTCACATCTGTGCCTGCCATCTCAGTACAAGCAATGGATTTCCTGTAACATTGTGGATCATCCTACGCCATTGGTCGGAGACAAGCGGTAGTCGGAGTACGGAATTACTATTCAATGTGTAGGCTGCTGTTAACGCGACAGCATAGATGCGTCGTGACCAGGAAGGCGGTGAGGCGGCGCGGTTCCTTCCGTCCCTTTACGACGAACCTGCACCTACCTGTGAACATTGTCTCAGCAGATCTTCAGTAAGGAAGCCGAGCGGAACCTAGTGTACTTCGACGTGAACCAGGCCCAATTAAAGTCACTAATCTACGTTCCGGGAGAAAGTTTTCACACGAAATGAAAGGTTGGAAATTTTGTCCTTAATTAATATATTCTGAAACTTCGGTGAACAAGTATCACTGCCAAGCCCGTGCTAGTCTTAACACAGTCACTCACAGTCCCTTTCACTCACGTTAGCAAGTTTATGGTGTTGCATTTCCCGAAAATGTAATAACTACAAAAATACGGATTGTTATTGATTGAGAATGCTCAAGAAATATTAAGTCTGTCGGTACTTAATGCAGTCACAGTTTTTAGCCACCAACCTGCTTTTCTCGTCAGAACATCCACTTAAAAATTCCGAAATTTCTACACACCCATCGGAATAATTATGCCGCCACTTTACAACACTTTTGATGTATGAAACACTGCAAGATCCGGCAACTTATCATTTCCATCGGAACTAATACTACACACGTCCGAACTGTTTCATGGCTAGGCTCCGACTCCTCTCTAGAATATCCTGAGTCTTCTCTACCAGCAGAGAAAGGCGCGCGCGAAGAATATTGCTTTATCGTTGGACAGTTTACTCAACAGCCAATATCAAAACAACATTCTCCCGCGTCAGTCTGCACTTTTCATCACTAACCAATCGCAAAATAGTAAACCTAACGACTGCACTTTTTACCGACGTAATTATCTTATATGCTGAAGTTTTGTTTATGCATCAAGTTATTTACTATTGTTATTTATACCTGAGTTAACTTTCCCTTTACCATAAACATACTTTACAAATCTATTCTACAAAATTCCCCTTTGTCGATATCCCTACTTCTTCGAAATGTTCCCACACTAAATCCCATTACATAACTCGTTAAACAATTATCTTCATATTAACCTTAAACCACACACACGCATCATTCATACTGCTAAAACACATTTATACTAAATCACAGTCCCCTATCCAATACTGTCCTCTATCAGCTGATACATAAACTACGTGCGCGTCCAGTCTCGCGTCACCATCTGTCACTATCCAGCTCTCAGACACATCTCCCAGTCAACCACCTCCAAGGCAGGATCGGTATACGGCGCTACGCATCAGCGGCGCTGATGAGGAAAAGCGTCGCATTGTGTTCAGCGACGAATAGTGGTTCTGCTCTACGTGGCGACCTTCTGAGAGGTCCGGTTCTTTTAATGTTTTAGAGAGGGACAGCGGTGTTACTTCTGGTGTCACTGTGTGATGAGCCATCAGATATGACCTTAGCTCACGGCTGGTAGTGATTTGGGCTACTCTGATGGCACACTGGAATCCTGCACACTTATTTGTTGCATCGCATACGAAATTATGGCGGTGCCATTTTTCACCAGGACAATGCTCATGCAAACATGGCGCGTGTGTTCTGAACTGTCTGCGTGATGCCGAGGTACTTCTGTGGCTAGCCAGATCCCCAGATTGGTCCTCGATAGCACATGTGAGGGACCGGCTTTGACGTCAAATCTGTCCCAGTGACAGTAACCAGGATGTCAAGGATCAGTTGCAACAGGCTTTCCTCACGAGAGAATACATCAGCTTAATGACATCCCTCCATACGAGTCACCACATGTATCTAGGTCAAAAGCGGTGCATCATCATACTGGTAAGTGTTTTGCAAAGTTATCTGTAAATCTGACTCGATACTGTAACCACTGAAATAACATCACGTACCCTCTCAGCGTGTAATGTTACATTTCGTTTCCACCTCCCCTTTTAAGTGTTTCCCTTTCTGGCAGTGTACTGCTAGATGGCGAGATGGTGGCTCCACCACTGGTGCTCACCGAGTTCAACGTCATCTTCCAAGCGTCGTGCGATGCGACACAGCTTTGAAACGAGAGGGGAAACAATAAGGATAGGGGTAGCAGTGGCGGAAGAAACAGAGCGAACAAATTTCGAGGAGGTGTCGCGTGCAGACTGGCGGCACATAATAAACGGAAGGTTCGCGAGCCAGAGGCACACGACAAGCTGCTGTAACGTACGTCCTCTGCGTGGGGAAGAGGAAGTAAGCAGGGCCGCATCACGCCAATTGGAAAGGGTGTGGCCCACAGACAGAGAGAGAGAGAAAGAGAGAGAGAGAGAGAGAGAGAGAGAGAGAGAGAGAGAGAGAGATGGGGGGTGGGGGCGGTAGCGAGCAGCCACTGAGGACGGATGGCGTGCGAGAGGGCGCCTGGGCGTTTCTGTATGAAGTGAGTACTCGGGGACGAGAGTCACGCCGAGGCAGCGGAGCGCGCATGGTGCGCTTTTCCCGTTACAGTACATACATCTGATCATGGGACTTCACACGAAGGTAGCTCGTGGAGTGAAATACACGTCTTGTGAGACTTACATGTGAATGGTCTTCAGGAGGTCACAACATTTCCGAAATCTACCTGAATCGTAAAAGCCTGTCGACAGTAAGACAACACACCCTTCCTTTCGGAGTATGCTGATGCATTAGCTCCATGCTTAATCATACACAACCGTTCGCTCCACGAAAGATCCATACCCAAAGATTGGGAAGTTGCACAGGTCACACCAATATTCAAGAAAGGTAGTAGGAGTGATCCACTAAATTACAGGCCCACATCGTTAACGTCGATATGCAGTAGGATTTTAGGATTTTGTGTTCGAACATAATGAATTACCTCGAAGAAAACTGTCTATTGACACACAGTCAACATGGGTTTAGAAAACATCGTTCCTGTGAAACACAACTAGCTATTTATTCACATGAAGCGTTGAGTGCTATTGACAAGGGATTTCAGATCGATTCCGTATTCCTGCATTTCCGGAAGGCTTTTGACACTGTACCACACAAACGTCTTGTAGTAAAATTACGTGCTTATGGAATATCGTCTTAGTTATGTGACTGGATTTGTGATTTACTGTCCGAGAGGTCACAGTTCGCAGTAATTGACGGAGAGTCATCGGGTAAAACAGAACTGATTTCTGGCATTCCCCAAGGCAGTATTCTAGGCCCTTTGCTGTTCCTTATCTATATAAACGATTTGGGAGACAATCTGAGCAGACCTCTCCGGTTGTTTGCAGATGACGCTGTCGTTTATGGACTAATAGTGTCATCAGAAAATCAAATCAAACTGAAAAACGATTTAGAATGGTGCGAAAAGTGGCAGTTGACCCTGAATAACGAAACGTGTGAGGTCATCCACATGAATGCTAAAAGGAACTCAAACTTCGGTTACACGATAAGTCAGTCTAATCTAAAAGCTGTAAATTCAACTAAATACCTAGGTATTACAATTACGAACAACTTAAATTGGAAGGAACACACAGAAAATGTTGTGGGGAAGGCTAACCAAAGACTGCGTTTTGTTGGCAGGACACTTAGAAAATGTAACAGACCTACTAAGAAGACTGCCTACACTACGCTTGTCCGTCCTCTTTTAGAATACTGATGCGCGGTGTGGGATCCTTACCACATAGAACTGACGGAGTACACCGAAAAAGTTCAAAGAAAGGCAGCACGTTTTGTATCATCGCGAGAGAGTCATAGAAATGATAGAGGATTTGGGCTGAAAATCATTAAAAGAAAGGCGTTCTTCATTGCGTCGGAATCTTCTCACGAAATTCCCCCCCCCCCCCCCCCCGAATTCGAAAATATTTTTTTGACACCTACCTACATAGGGAGGAACGATCACCACGATAAAATAAATGAAATCAGAGCTCGTACGGAAAGAAATAGTGTGTTCATTCTTTCCGCGTGCTATACAAGATTGGAATAATAGAGAATTGTGAAAGTGGTTTGCTGAACCCTCTGCTAGGCACTTAAATGTGATTTGTAGAGTATCCATGTAGATGTAGACACCCAACATTTTTGACTTCATGGCAACACCCTGAACTACCGGAAGACGCACTGTCGTTGGGTATCACGACAAGACGAAAATAAAGTCAAGCGAATGAGTTGTCACATCAGTACCTCATGCGGTATCAGGTGGAGGGTATTCTGTTCCTACACGGCGTAGTCACACGTTTGCATCTTCTGATATCTGAGCCGAAAAAAAGCATTGAAGTGATGGAAACACCTTTCTTTGTCACCTACATCCCACTTAAGAAGTTTATAAGAAAGGTATCTGCAAAAAACAATGGACACATTATTTTGAGACAAGCAAACTATGTTTCTGGCTGATTCCACGCTCATGGAAGGGTGGTTAATACCGCCCTTTATGGTACCATTCTGGAATTCTTGAAAAAGGCTACTGGGGAATGAACACAACTGCTCTCTAAAGATATCAAGATAACGTCTGACCGTAAACGGTCCTGGGATACGTGTGATTTGGTTCGACATCTCCTACAGATGCTGTTGGTATACCTGCCAACATCCTCTGGCTGCTAGATATGTGCTCTTATTTCTTCCCTTCTGATTTAGACAGATTGTGATGCAAAAAGAGACAGCCAGAGTTGCAACTAAAATTGAGTTGATTTAGTCGGTGACCTATTTCAGGCTAAGCCCGTTCTGAAACTAACCAACGTTCACTACGTAAACGTTAGTTGTGACTATACACATATGTACACACTATTTAACTGCTATTTTTGACAGACATTTTACTTGGAAAACGATGGTTCAAAAATGGCTCTGAGCACTATGGGACTCAACTGCTGAGGTCATTAGTCCCCTAGAACTTAGAACTAGTTAAACCTAACTAACCTAAGGACATCACAAACATCCATGCCCGAGGCAGGATTCGAACCTGCGGTTCCAGACTGCAGCGCCTTTAACCGCACGGTCACTTCGGCTGGCGGGAAAACGATGGTTGGTTTGAGAATGGGTGAATCGTGAAACTGGCCAACTAAATAAACATCAATGTAAGTTGCAGCTCTGGCTGCCTTGTTTTGAATCACAATCTAAGAATGAGTTACTGTCCCACAATAGCCAGGACTCTGGAGTTCTGTAAGACAGGTTGGTTTAACAATGGAACAACCATGGTGACTACAGGAGAAAAAAAATGAGTTCAACAAAAGAAAGAACAGTAATCTCCCAACAGAAGTCACTCTAATATCGTGTGACACCGCTTCTAGACTTTATGGAGGCGTCCCTTTGGAGAGTATTCCATATCCCTTTAAAGCCACTTACTGATGATTACATCCCACAGATCTAACAGATCGCTACGTTTCATCATCAGATACCCAGACATCTTCAGTGGTATCAAGATCATGTTGTTTACGAGAGAAATGGAGGGGTGAGGGGGTAGGGGGTGCAGGTAAGGTGTGATACGGTTACTAAAGGTTCCCCACACGCAGACAGACATGTCTGCCAACTTGTTGACAGAGCGGATCTGCCGTGATCTATTCGCCTGTGTGTGGGATAGGTCTGCATTCTAATAGCTGACCGGCGACCGTCACTTAGACCGGCGGACCTCAGTTTGGATTCCGTAGAAATGTTGGAACACGTGAGGCAATACTGACCTTACGACTTATCTTTGAAGATAGAGTAAGGAAGGGCAAACTCTACGTTTCTAGCATTTGTAGCCTTAGAGAAAGCTTTTGACAATGTTGACTGGAATACTCTCTTTCAAATTCTGAAAGTGGCAGGGGTAAAATACAGGGAGCGAAAGGCTATTTACAATTTGTACAGAAGCCAGATGGCAGTTCTAAGAGTCGAGCGGCATGAAAGGGAAGCAGTGGTTGGGAAGGGAGTGAGACGGGGTTGTAGCCTATCCCTGATGCTATTCAATCTGTATATGGAGCAAGCAGTAAAGGAAACAAAAGAAAAATTCGGAGAAGGAATAAAAATCCATGGAGAAGAAAAAAAAAACTTTGAGGTTCGCCGATGACATTGTAATTCTGCCAGAGACAGCAAGGACCTGGAAGAGCAGTTGAACGGAATGGAGTGTCGAAAGGAAAATATAAGATTAACATCAGCAAAAGCAAGACGAGGTTAATGGAATGTAGTCGA
This sequence comes from Schistocerca cancellata, assembly GCF_023864275.1. NCBI lineage: Eukaryota > Metazoa > Arthropoda > Insecta > Orthoptera > Acrididae > Schistocerca > Schistocerca cancellata. The sequence goes on from NC_064627.1 coordinate 391,360,849, forward strand.
ATTAACTCGGGTGATGCTGAGGGAATTAGATTAGGAGAAGAGACACTTAAAGTAGTAAAGGAGTTTTGCTATTTGGGGAGCAAAATAACTAATGATGGTCGAAGTAGAGAGGAAGTAAAATGTGGACTGGCAATGGCAAGAAAAGCGTTTCTGAAGAAGAGAAATTTGTTACCATCGAGTATAGATTTAAGAGTCAGGAAGTCGTTTCTGAAAGTATTTGTATGGAGTGTAACATGGATGATAAATAGTTTGGACTAGAGGAGAATAGAAGCGTTCGAAATGTGGCGCTACAGAGGAATGCTGAAGATTAGATGGGTAGATCGCGGAACTAACGAGGTGGTATTGAATAGAATTGGGAAGAAGAGAAATTTCGGGGTCAACGATCGGTTGGTAGGACATGTTCTGAGGCGTCAAAGGATCACCAATTCAGTACTGGAGGACAGCGTGTAGGGTAAAAACCGCAGAGGGAGACCAATAGATGAATACACTAAGCAGATTCAGAAGGATGTAGGTTGCAGTAGGCACTGGGAGATGATGAAACTTGCACAGGATGGAGTAGCATGGAGATCTGCATCAAACCAGTCTCTGGACTGAAGACCACAACAACGTCACCTCTAATCTCAAAACTATCCTCACATCAGAAAATAAAACAATTTACGTAATGGTCATGGAATTTTTAAGATATTGTAAACTGCATACATAATGAGAGTCTAATCCCACTGAGTATATTTGTATCTCAGCATGAATTGTCGGATTATAGCGCCACGTCCACGTATTACTGTTTTTAAATTGCGAAACCAAGATATTTCCAGGAGATTATGCAGTAATATCAATTCATACAAATAACCGTATGTGTACCATTCGTCGCCCTTTCTTCCTCGACAATCTAAAAGAAGTCTGTTCTCTGACAATTATTCTGTCGTGTTATGTATTGTTATCAGGCACTATGTGCTATATGCGTAATACGGTATGCACCTCAAATGTCAACAGAAAACACGTAAGACACTGCAGAGACAAAAAATGATTCAAATGGCTCTAAGCACTATGGGACTTAACATCTGAGGTCATCAGTCCCGTAGACTAAAAACTACTTAAACCCAACTAACCTGAGGACATCACACACATCCATGCCCGAGGCAGGATTCGAACGTGCGACCGTAACAGCAACTCGGTTCCGGACTGAAGCGCCTAGAACCGCTCGGCCACAGCGGCCGGCACTGCAGAGTCATTTAGGATTCCAAAGGAGAATACTGAAGCAAAACATGCTGGTCATGAACACACTACGCCTTCACGTCTCTTCTGCTATCAAATATTGGCAATGAAAATTTTTGTCAATACTAAATGACATCCTCTCAGTCGAAAGCCACCACAGTCGAATGCATTAACAACTGGACTCTGGACCGCTACTACGCCATACTTATTTCACTTTTTGTAAGTACTGATCTTCTGGAGAGTGTCTCAGAGTCGGATTCCTCGCTGTGGTATGAGAGCAGTCGGTGAAGGCAGAACATGATCCCACCATCACTTTGAAAGCTCGCCCCCCCCCCCCCTCCCCTCCTCACGACACAGTTACATGATTTTAGTGTTGTGGTGCCAGAGCTCCACAGCATGCAGACCAGCAGGCGTGTCATCCTCCGCCGTGTGCCGTCGTTTGGAAATGGCATGGAGGGGCTCTAGGTCAGTGTAAGGCCTTCCCGACCGTTGTCACCTTTCTAGAATTTGAAACCAATACTTTTACTTAAGTAGCTCTACAATTCGGCTCTCGAGGCTCAGTCCACGCCATTGCAGCCCTGAACCCAGGTATTCGACATGGCCCTCAGACAAGACTACCATTCACTACGGAGGCAGACCCACATTTGCAATACACTATGAAGTACACGCATTATATTTGTATGTAAAGTCGCACGTATATGTCTGACGAAGAGAGCTTTGCGTTCTCTACCTGCTATCATGGCATCAATCGAAAATAGTGACGATACATGCCGAATTGCTCTGCCACTAATTGTCCACGTATAGTGGCACGCATGAGACAAAAGTGATTTCCGATAACCAGTTCTTGTGCAGCTCTCTCAACATTACGTTTCGCTCTATTCCCTAAGTGCAGACGTCTGTTATGCACATACACTGTATGATCAGAAGTATACGGACACCCCTACGTAACGCGTAATTGACCCCTAGGTGTCAAGAGACGCGACCCCGCCTGTATGAAAGGAGATGGGGAGTACTTGTTATCATTAGAGATGCAGGAACAGTCTCCTATCACTAGAGCTAAGTGACTTCCAACTCGGTGTAGTCACTGCATGTCATCTGAGTAACAAATGCGTTAGCGGTATTTCTACCATTCTGAAGCTGCCCAATTCGATTGTAAGTGACGTGATTATGAAGTGGAGACACGACGGAACAATCATGGCTAAACCAGGAGCAGACAGACCTCACGTACTTGCGGATGGGGACCGTCAGGCAATGTGGAGGGTTGTTGTAAAAAAACGCATTAAATCAGCGAAAGGAAAGCACTCGTGTGTTTCTACCACCAGTCAGACCAACACATTGACTGTGTGTAGGGAAATAGATTTAGGAAAGACAGTTGAGCAGCTTCTCTTAAGCCACGCATTTCTGTAGTCAATGTTGAACGACGCGTCATACTTTACCCCGTGGAAGGGTTTGGGTTTACCTGCCATCATGTGTCGCGCCAGCAGTTAAGTATGGAGGAGGCGATGTTGCGGTATGGGAGTGTTTTTCGTGTTTAGGGAATGTCCTCCATTTTTTGCTTAAGGGGAGGTTTCATACCTTTTCGTTCAAAAAATCGATTTTCTTAAATTGCATTTTTGGATCCATAAAAGTGTTTAGAAACCACCCCTGAAACGGTTTTACCGAATACGGAACGGAAATATTTGTTATTCGCGGTTGAACAAAGAAATTCACTTCCCTGAAATCGGGCTTTTTTAAGCACCAGTTTTGTTCTTTCGGAGGACGAGTGATTGTACCGGTGCTTGGAAGAAAACACACAAAATTCAAATGAAAATTTGAACGCGTGTGTTTGGAAGTTAGCCCCCAAGCATTTCCATTCTGGTGCCAAGACTGTGGAGATTGCGACTTTCCTGGCAGTGAGCAGCTTCAACGAAGGGTATTCAGCAATTCGGAAGATCATGACTACGATGGACGTCACCGTGGGACTCTATTCGACGCAGTTCGGACGACCACCGGATTCAAGCGACCGAAAACCGCTTGAAACCTGCCATACGAGCGGCTCTGGAGCAGCGCAGGATGGCCCAGATCGAGCAGAACACCCGCTGTGAGGAAGAGGAAGGATTAGTTTATAGACCCGGAACAGCAGAGTGAACGTACGTTGCATAATATTGCATTTATATGAAGTCAAAACTTCAAACGCGTTTTTCTCGAAATGACGTTTTTTTATCGTGCGGTATGGTTACTTCAAATCTACTGAACCGATTGGCATGATTCTTTGTTTCCGACGAAGCTAACTAAATTGTCTGGGAGTTGTACCACTTTTATTCCGATCCATCAACTATAAATATTTTTACTTTGCCAACGAAGTCGAAAAATCGATGAAAAAACCCTATCTTTTTTTTTTTCAAATGGCCGCCATTTTGTTTCCTATGGTCCAAATAACTTAAGTGAGGTACAACTCCTAAAGAATCTTATGTATTTCGCTAACGTCAGCTCAATTTTGATTTCAGACGAGCTGGCTGACCTGTGACATACCGCGCGTGGAGGTTTACATCGAAATTTTGTTTCGTTCCGACGGCACTTCCGCCTTTGCTCTTCGACATTTTCGGTCGATTTCAGTTTGTAGAGGAAATATCAATAAACATTTTGACCAAATTTGACACTGATATCTATAACACATCCCGATAAAAAAATTCTCAAAGAACGTGCTTTCTTCGGGCCAAAGATAGTAAACCTTCCCTTAAGAAAACGCTGAATTCGGAAGGATATCAATGTGTGTTACACCAAGGTTTACTGCGGATAATAGGAAAACAGGTCAGAAGCGGTGATTGTATCAGCATGGCAGTGCGCTCTGACATAAAACTCCATCTTTGAGGCAATAGTTTGTGAACAGTAACGTTAATGGAATGGTCCTGAACCCAATGTAACAACTTTGCGATGAGGTAGAACGGTGACTTCGATCCAGACCAGAGCGTCTGACGTCACATCTCTGGTTTCGGCTCATGAGGAAGAATAAGCTGACATTATTCTACACAAATTCAGAGAAAATCTTCGCAGTAGGGTTCCACCCGTCATAAAATGTGAGAAACGAGCACATCTCATACTGACACCCACTGATAGCTCTCCGAATACTTTGGGTCAAACAAGGGGGTTACAGATAGTTTTAAATCTGGGGCAACCACAGCTGAAATGGTTATACATGACCGACTGACAATTCATACAGTAAACATCTTTTAATACAGGTATAACAATTATTAAATGTAAAACTGAGTGAAAAATCCAATAGTCCATTGTAACTGCATTTATTCTCGTCAGTTGAAGCCCCACACAACTGGTTTCGCAACTTTTAAGTTCCATCGTCTGGGGTGTACCTGTATATTTTTTAAATTAATGCTTTGATAATGAGGAACTGAAGTTGTCTGAGATATCTTAAAGTACTGAATGATTTGACTTAAACATGGAAGAAAATATTAAGCATCAAGTTAGGAAATTAGGTGTGTATTACATACAACCCACAAAGAGCAACTTATAGATATTTAATAAAGACGATTCGTAATCTCATACCAAAAGAACGTTACTTACAAAAGCTGTCATATGGTGCGCGGAGTAGTTACAGAATCCCGCAGAGTAACTGTTGACAAAGCTAGGCAAAGTTCGCAGTCCTCCCCAATCGATGAAAATTGGGAATCAGAAGTGATCCTTGTTTAAAAACAATGAAGCAACTCATATGAAAAATATGATGAGGAGCGTTCCCATGTGACGTGGAACAACTAAAAAAAAGGGACTGACCTGTATTAAAATCACGAACTGTCATCACTTTCGAAATCAGCGTTAACATCTCGTTTATGTGATAATCAACATTCTATTCCAGATCTCCACAATAACTTGGAGATACTACATAATGAGAGAGAGGGAGGTGCTTTAACGGGTTTGAGGAGACATCTATAACAAAGTCCATAAGACAGTCCCCTATCAATAACCAAACGGAGTTATGCCACGAAGCTTTATTGGCCAATTTTCACTACTTAAAGGTTTGAAGTTAGGGGTCTCAATATCTAACCAGCTGGGCAGCTTATTACAGTTATTTTATCGTAATATTAATGTTTATTCCCACTGCCAGTCTACTAGGAGGTCATCTGCTCCATTTAATGTACGGCCTATACACTGTTTTAGTTATTCAGAAATACGTTGTTCATCTTAGCAACATTATTATATTTTGTATTATCCAGATTCAACTGTACGTAATGCAGAGGGCGGAGTCCAATAGTTCGCGTGGTGACCGCAATTCCTCAGCAGAGACCTAGCGTCGCGCTTTTCTTATCTTCCACGTTAGTTCAATTTCCGTCTCTATAGCGCGACGGCAGCCAAAGCACACGCTTCGACAAGACACGGGACGTTAGTAATTTATGTTGACAGCGGCTATGTTGGTGACAAACACACATAAACGTGTACGCTTTTGGGAAGTTTGACCGGCCCCCTAAAACAGAAAAATAATTTTCAGTAAATTTCAGGACATTTATTTCATTAGCTTTCATCACTAACTTTATTCTTCAATCACTGTGGGGCCCAGTACTTCACCGGATTACATCTATGAGGGGCACTGTCTGTTGCTCGACATAGGCCGTTAAGAACACATTTTAATGAGCAAAGTGACAACAGTTCGTGATTTTATCACAGTTCAGTCCCGTCTTTGGTAGTTGTTCCATGACATGACATTCATCATAGATGATGGTTTCTTTATCGGCTGATGATGATATTTTTAGCAGTTGAGGAGGGCTGACAAGTTTGCCTAGCCACGCCAACACTTAATCTGCGGCATTCTGGTTCGTTAGTTGATTTGGGGGAGAGGACCAAACAACTAGGTCATCGGTCCCATCGGATTACGGAAGGAGGGGGAAGCAAGTCGGCCGTGCCCTTTCACAGGAACCATCCCGGCACTTATCTGAAGCGATTTAGGGAAATCACGGTGAACCTAAATCGGGATGGCCGGACGCGGGTTTGAACCGGCGTCCTACCTAATGCGCGTCCAGTATGCTAACCAATGCGGCACGTCGCTCGGTGCGGCATTCCTTAACTACTCTAAACACCGTATGACACAGCAATTGTAAGTAACCTTGTTTTCGTGTGACATTAGAAATCGTCTTTATTAAATAACTATAAACCTGTTCTTTCCGGGACGTATGTGATCCACACCTAATTTCCTAACTTGATGCGTAATATTTTCTTCCATGTTTAAATCTAGTTATTAAGTACTTTAAGATATCACAGATAACTTCAGTTCCTCATTGTCAAAGCATTAATTTAAAAAATTACTCTGTGCACTTATACACCAGACGATGCAACTTAAAAATTGCAGAACCAGTTGTGTGGTCCTATAACTGACTTCAGTAAATGCAGCTACAGGGAACTACTGGACTTTTCATTCAGTTTTATATTTAATAATTTTAACACCTATATTAAAAAAGTCCCGGGTTCGATTCCCGGCGGTGTCAGGGATTTTCACCTGCCGCGAGATGACTGGGTGTTGTGTCGTCTTCATCGTCACCATTACGGTCGGAGGAAGGCAACGGCAAACCAGCTCCATTAGGACCTTGCCTAATACGGCGGGGCGGGTCTCCCGCATCGTTCCCTTATGCTCTGTCAAGAAACATGGTACGTCATTTCCATATTAAAAAAAAAAACTGTTTGCTGGATGAAATGTCAATCAGTAATGTAAAAGGAGATTGCAACTCCGTGAGGCTATGAATGTGGTAGTTTTTTATTACTATTTTTCTTTTCTTCTGATGTTTACCAATTAATGGGAACCAAAAATAAAACAAAATCCCCATAGACATTTATTTACTTGCTGGGTTGTTTAAAAAGAAATCAGCCATACGCAAACACAATTAGTTTATTTTTATGTTTACCCAGACATGTTTAGACAAATTTAACTGCTGTGGACCTAAGAATTACAATATGTGCGGTTCGCTTTGTTTTGTTTAGACACCTTAAAATTACATCGCTAAATGAACTGTATTACAATACACCGGTTTTGGTGCTCGTTTTCGTCTTTTTTGTTTTCTTTTTTTGACAGCACGTCATCTGCAAACTAGCCATAAAGAAAATTATTGCGTATTTGTGAAGAACTGTTCGGAGTGTACAGGTTATGTACGTTTCTGTACTTACATTTTTCGTCCTGTTTCGTGTGTCTGATTGGTGTCTCGATTAACTGCTATTCATTGCATTGTTTTCACTCAATTTTTCACAAATTTCCGCTCACTACTTCATCTCGTATTCACCTTCATAAAATGTGGCGAAATGTGATCTGAGCAGACACTTGTGACAACATATTCGGTGAGAGGTGTTATGTTGTTACCGCTGCTCACTTGCGTAGGTTGTCGGTAAGCCACAACGGATTATTTACAGCGCTGAACAGTGTACAAAATTTTAATGATTATATAGATTCTGATAGGCGAAAATATTGCAGAAGCGACGAAACGCCGAAATTTTCGTTTTAGGTTAGGGAAACCAACAGGTACATTACGTCATTTCGTCCGGTAGATAATGCCACTTTCTGTTTAACTTGCTCGTTTCTCCTTAACACTGGTCATACCATTTTGTGGTTATGTTTCCGTATCACGTATTTTTCGGTTATACTCTCGTTACTGCGTGTTAACTAACCTGCAGCATGGCTTCCTTACACGCTGTAAACATTCCGAGAATGAAGCAAATGACTGTAGTTTCCTTCGCGTAATTACTGGAGCTCGCCCTACCCAGTTCCGCTGATAGCAGAGATTTCTCGGCAGCAGCCATCGTTGTTTACTCATTCAACGTAGCTGAATCTCTCTGTCTTTTTATTTTTTAAAATCCTCCTGTCAGTCGTAATAATTCCTCTCCCCTGCGAGGCCATTAATGGATTTCGTCGCTGCGGGCTTTTAGTCTGTGGCAGCCTGGGCTTACGTGGCGTTCGTTTAAGCACTCCGGGACTGGCTGTCGGACACAGGGATTGCTCCTTTCGCAGCTCTGCTAACACAAGGCGCCATCTGGCGCGCTTTATTAGATTCCTTTGTTAGTCCGAACGCTCTGGTGAGCTATTTGTTCTCTATATTACGGGTTTTAACCTCGGAACGAAAATCAGGGGTTCTAATGGTTTGTGACGTCTTTTACGTATGGCAGCAGCACTTCAGCGTTACGTACCGCGCCACGCGCTGCAGAAATCTGACACAGGGGACGCCACAACATTCGGATCACGGATTTACTTCAAACTTTGTTCAGAAGGCGTACTACATAAGCAAATTCGAGAAAATCGCAAGAGAAGATTCACTCGTCAGTTAAGTACTGGTGCGTTGCTACTCTGATGACTAGTTGGCGGTGGGTCACGGGATCAGCGTTCAAGCTACGTAACCGGTGGTTAGTGGTTAGCTGGATCGATTCCCGCTCGTTTTTTTTTTTTTTTGTTTACATTCTTTTCTACTGTGTTCATATTATTTTATACACACTACATTAGAAAGGTTATATTATGAAACGACACGTGTATTTTCATGAACTTTTCTTGAATTTACTACGTTCTTTTGTTGTTTGCTATTTTTACAATCACAGAAAATATTATACTTATAGCCACGGACAACTAAAGACCGAACTCATGAAGTTTTCTTGAAAATGTATGTCTGTCGTGATTTCCAAATATCCTTATACCTGCAGTCGCTTAAGCTACCGGCAACTGCTTTGCACCTGGACGCTTCAGTCTGCAGGCACGGGTTTCAAGGACGAGACACAGGCTTGGAAAGCTGAAGTAAAAAGTTCGAGTCTCGGTCCGGCACACAGTTTTAATCTGCCAGGAAGTTTCATAACAGCGCACACTCCACTACAGAGTGAAAATCTCATTCACCACTGGATTCTTACGTTAATTTAATCTGTAACAGAAATTAATAAAAATTATCCAAGCACAAACAGCTCTTACCTACTCAGAAAACCATCTGTAGAGTAGAATTTGTCAAGCACAAATGATTTAAGTTTGTTTTTAAAACTGATTTCTCCGTCCGCTGCCAACTTTTATTTACAGGGGACGTGACACAAATTGTATGGCTGCTTAGTTTGCTCCTTTGTGAGCGTAAGATTAAGTCATAGGCAGGAGGAGGCAATTTTTGTTCCTACTGTTATTGTTATTGATATTAGTTCTGCACAACAATCTTCGTAAGAGAGTAGATGTACTGTGACGCTGATTTACTATCACTTTTTGGCAGTTGTTTATAAGTGGATAAAGCATAGACGCCAGATAGTATCCTTACACCACATTTATTTGGAACGAAAACTTTGAGTCAGACTGCGGAATAACCGAGAAAATTGTGCCATAGGCCCTTCGGGAATGGAAGTTCCAAAGTTAGTCAACTTTCTCATGTAGGAGGTGTCTAACATAGCCCTTTTATTTCTGCCAGTTAAATCTGACACAAACTGTATTCTCAAAGTTATATCTTTTTTTTAGTAAAATACTGTTTCAGTTTGCACAGTTGACAGCTTCCTCAGATTGTTCAAAAAGTCCTGGTCGTTAAAATTTTGTCATTCAGATATTTTAACTCACAGTCTAGAAAATTATATATGGTATGTTGCAAACTTACATGGTCTGATGAGAAAAGCCTGCCTTAGTACATTCGCTTTACTTTGTTTTTCGTAGTTGGCCCCTACACGCAACAGTCATCACGCGACAAGAGGCGGCTGGCAGTCACAATTACACTAATATTCATATTACTGTCATGCCATTAGGAATATGAACACTGCAAAAAATGTGTGATTACTTTAAAGTTTATCACCATAACATTAATTACGCTCTCAGCAGAGAACTGGCGCAGTGCTACAAACAGCAGCAATTTAATACGATTCTGGTAACAACATGCACACTCATCTGACAACTACTATCTTATTACACTTCATTCGTACAGGGCGGTCATCTAGTTACAGCTACTGCTTCTAAACAGTTTTTATGCCGGTTTTACGCAGGACGTCTGAAGTTTTGTGTTTACCCACCGTGTGCAGTGGCTGGACAGAATGGTGGAATGTCCATATGCGCGACACCTAGCGCTTGGTAATGGCATAATATGCCAAACCGGCCAGTGGTGGAAAGCAAGCAGTAATTAAAATCGATGGCGGAAATGTTGTCTTTCCAGAAAATTTGCACGACAATGTTGTCTGCTCCAAGGACAGTAATCGAAAATACTTCGTAATAAATTCGCTGAATGCAGAGTACTCTGCTTTACCTGTTTTAGGTGTAGGTTTACTGCCTATTGGTGAGATGTGAAAATTTGGGCCTGCCCGGGAATCGAACGCGAATATGCTGCTTATCCCCAGTTATCGCCTGAACCATTCGGCTATCCGTGCACGCCTCCCGGACCGACCTACACTTCCGTATGACGCACTATCTACGTCCCTACACCATAGTCTCCCAAATCCATCACTAAATACTCGCAGCTGTACTCAGTATCCCCGCAGCAGTGAAAATGAGACTACGAGAAATCGATACGTACGATGTCCGCGCCTTTTGTCCGCCTGGGCATGAAAAACTTGCTTGCATGTCTGCATCAGCAGACATTGTTGACAAAGCACAACCGTTGTAATTACTTCGAAATGCACTGCAGGAAAATTTTAACTACTTCCTTTTGCATGTTCCCAGTCATTCAAGATTTATTGCCGTAACAGTGCATACGGAGTAAATGAAATGAGTAGATTTACAGGTCAACTTCAAAAGCGGTTCTGAGATATCAGGTATCGACCTATGCTGAAATACTCATATTAATTAGTGGTTTAACCTCCACGGGTTGTAGTGCAAGTGAAGACTCTGGCATCCAGTCCATCGTACCGACGGCGAGTACTGTCCTCGGATACGTGAGTCCACACCTGGTCGGTCTGTTCTGTAGGCGTCACTTCTCGTCTGATAGTATTCCATACGTGTTGATTGGAGACAAGTCCAGAAATCACGCTGGCCATTGAAGTTGGTGTACAGCTTGCAGAGCACGTTGAGTTTCACGGACGGTGTGTGGATGAGTGTTATCCTGTTGAAATAATACTTCACCTTCAGGTTGTTAACCCTTTCGTGTGCCGTGGGAAACATGCTTCCCGCTACAATGAACTCGCTCCTAGTCCCGTGGGATTCACAGTTCCACCTCTGTATGGTGCTACCACCTAGTGAATACTATAGGGTACTACTTCCAATCGGAAGTTCCGCCATTTTTGCTGTACCTGCGCGTAGAGGCATTGTATAGCTGAGTGTTGCTCTGTAGAGGCGCCTTTCAGTGCTGTTTGCGTGACATTTTGTGATTTTTTCTTCAAAGCTATAGTATTTACCCAAATTTATTAAGTGGAGGAGGAGATTACTGTTTAACGTCCCGTCGACAACGAGGTCATTAGAGACGGAGCACAAGCTCGGATTAGGGAAGGATGGGCAAGGAAATCGGCCGTGCCCTTTCTAAGGAACCATCCCGGCATTTGCCTGAAGCGATTTAGGGAAATCACGGAAAACCTAAATCAGGATGGCCGGACGCGGGATTGAACCGTCGTCCTCCCGAATGCGAGTCCAGTATGCTAACCACTGCGCCACCTCGCTCGGTCAAATTTATTAAGTAAAACGTAAAATTGTAACGAGGAGAATTCCAGTTTGAAACAAAAAGAGCCATTTCTGCAGTAAAAAGGATGGATAACCGTCCAGTCACTTTCCTGTCCTCAATTCATGACCCATGAGAAACAGCCACTGTGAAAAGGATTAACAAGGATGGTACTAATACGGAGATTTCTTGTCCTGAAGTTGTGGCAGAATGCAACAAAATAATGGGTGGTGTCGAAAGTTTGATCAATTACGAGAAAGGTGTGCTATTGGCAGACGTTCCGTAAAATGGTGGCACAGAATATTTTATTTCCTGGTGGACGTTGCTGCAGTGAACAGTTTTATCCTGGGGAAAATAAGTAAAAGAGAAAGTGGACAGCATGATCAGCTTACTTACAGGATCCATCTAGCCAGACAGCTGATCGCTGGCTTCTCATCCCAAAAAAGGCGTGGACAGAAACCTGTCTTTCTGGCAAAAAGGGGTAAAGTACCTGTGTAGGGCTGTAGGGGAGCATCAGCCCATTTTAGGAGAAACCTACTGGAGTGTTTGTACATATTGTCAAATACCACTTTGCATAGACCCATGTTTCAGAAAATTTCATGGCAAGTAATTGTGAACAATCATTGTAAGAAGAGAAGTAAATTTATCAAATAAATATGACATATATTGAAAAAGTTGTTTTTGTCATTTAACTCCAAGGAAGGGCAGTGGGAAGAATACTTCCCACCTTTTTGTGTGACCTCAGTTTCACAGTTGCAGCAAATTTGATATTCTGTATGATAAATATACCTATCTGTTAACTACTATCTGCTCTCCATTCATTAAAAAAAACTGCTCAATATTTTTGCCCACGAAAGGGTTAAAAACGAAAAAATAACGACTCTAACAACATTCTGTATGTAGCGAGAGCTGGCTAGCTTCCCCTCCAGAAACAACAAAGGTGAGGGAGAATTCTAGCTTCTAGAACTCAGAGCATAAGGCCTGGGGTGGGGCATGTATGTCTTGAACGAATGCAATCTAGCGTTCACCAGGTCTGCATCGTACACGCAAACGACGATCGCTTGCGTGAAGGCAGAAATTGCTTTCATTGCTAGAGACGACGAAGCAGCATTCCGTCTTTCAATCGAGCTGTGCAAGTCGCTGCTGTGGCTTAAGTGGAGGATGGTCTAGAGGAGTGCGTGCACGTAGTCCCACAGCTAATAACTAACCGTAACAGTTCATATTTGCGCGTATAGGTTCGTAAGTCCTCTTATCTGTGCTGTGGTAGCTGTACTATCTGCCATTGCTGCACTTACAATATGACGGCCCTAGAGGGCTTCTGTGGTGCATGGACGTCCAGAATCTTGTCTATTGGTGAGAGAATGTTCAAGTCACCAATGATACAAACATCGTTGCGTAACTGACGCACCACGTCAAACTTGTGTAGAAATCCTCCGAAGGGGCGATCTCACCTCACGTACGGCCACAATCTGATCCCATTAAAACTCACTCGGTTGGCTGTAGGAAGCACGAGCGTTTCTCCGTGGCGTGGTTGCTTGCTTGCTTCATCCGTTAGCAGACCACTGAGCCTTATAGTTGTGAGCATTCCCTATTAAAGGGTAGACACAGATGCCGCTCTGATAGCTATGCCACTGCGCTGTCTGTTGGCGGACGACTTAGAAATCATTATCAGTGCATATGCCATCGTCGGACCAAAATCGACGTCGTCTTTCTGGGTGCACTAATTTGTTTCCGCCACAGTAAATTTGATAAATGTGAATACGTGGCTTCAGATGCGCACGGATAGCCTAATGATTAAGTAACTTCGAAGTCATTTCGTACGGCTGTCTGAAGCAAACCAAGCGCTGTATCATGTGTGATAGATAGAGAGGCGAGCGAGTGAGCCGGGACTTACCCCAGTTCACTGATAGTAGCGCCACGTTACCTTAACGCGTCTGCATGTAGCGCACAAATATTGCACCACAATTTAGTATGAAATTAAAAATCAAATTTTATGTTTAAAACTTTGTTAAATTATAGTTTAGTGTAATAATGGTTCAAATGGGTCTGAGCACTATGGGACTTAACTTCTGTCATCAGTCTCGTAGACCTTAGAACTACTTAAACCTAACTAACCTAAGGACATCATACACATCCATGCCCGAAGCAGGATTCGAACCTGCGACCTTAGCGGTCGCGGGGTTCCAGACTGTAGCTCCTAGAACCGCTTGGCCACCCCGGCTAGCAGTGTAATAATGTTCCAAATACCAAGTCTTGATGTTCTAAGAAAAATCAGAGACGCTAAATAATGGCGCTAGGAAGCCAGAATTTGGTCAGAAGGTGCAGTTGGAAGTTATAAATAAGTGATGCTGGTTTCCAAAACCATAAAACAAAAATTAACGCCAGAATCGACGTTTATCGGAAAAATCAGAGGTGCTAAATAATGAACTTAGAAACTTGAAAATTTGGTTTATGCTTCAGTACACCCCAAAAATAATAACGGAGTCCACGTTAATCTACCTCTTATAGTTTTTGAGTAATTAAATAAAAACTAATTTTGTAACTAAAATGTACCCAAGTGTTGTAGATTAATTACTTGAAATTTCAATGATAGATGATTTTCGTTAAACCACATGATCAAATATATCAAATAATAGAGCTACACCAAGTTTAAGACTTGTAACATAAATGGCAACTGATATAAGTCTTAGCAAAGGTATGGTTCAGAGCCAACAATCTACCATTAGTTCCACTAAATAAATTCTATTAAGCAAAGTTTTCATTCTAGCGAGATGGAACTTTCTCCGTGTTTTTAAACTGCTTATCTGCATACCAGCAAAAATTAAGAAGTTTCTGAAGTAATTGGTAACTATATTATTAAAGATTATGTGCCCGAGATAGCGGTCGTTTGTAGACCGCCGCCATATGCAAATAGACACAACAGGTGTTTTCTCGGCAGTCCGCACCGGCACCTTATAAATACAGCCCCTGAAGCAATAGGAAGGAGGCTGTAGAGCAGCGTACTAAGCTGCTGCCAGCCCACCCCCTTCGGGGGGAATTGAAAATCAATAAAGGAAAAAAACAATAGGAAGGTTTACTTCGCTCTCAGACACTGTGAGGTCCACGCCAGTTAAACGTCTGGTCGCGCTCTGCCACGGATGACGTCAGAGCCGAGCTGTGACAAGCGCGTATTTGGCAGTGAAAACGGAAAGTGAACTCGCGAGCACTGTACACCGTCCTGGATCGTTTAGAATTCGGTAAAATAACTGTTAGTGTGCCGTCAGTGTGAAATTCAATTCCGCGTGGCAAGTGGTGATGATGATGTTTGGTTTGTGGGGCGCTCAACTGCGTGGTTATCAGCGCCCATATGTGGCAAGTGGTGAATCTGTTTCCATTTTTATGGGGTGAGCATTAAATTTTGAACATTTATTGCGAATTTTCAATTGGTAGGAAGTTACCGTAGAGGTCGCCTCTGATCTGCTAAAGGTGCTGTTAGATTAGAAAGACTTGTTTTCAATTGAACACAACGCAATTTTGAAGTCATAGACCTGATGCCGCAAAGAAATGGGAAATAGACACTTTTCTTTCAGTGGGCTGGACAGGAATGTGGCCGTGCAGACTGGAAAAAGTCAGTAGGTTTCCCTTCGCTTTCTGGCTGACCACCAAATTAGTTGCCAGGCTCACGTGATTAAAGACGGCATCAAAACATTAAACCAGTGAAGTAACTTACTCGCCGCCACACATGTCTTTCGTATACAATGTCTGTTCATCTAGACATGCAAGTAAATAAACGAGGAGACTTTGGTTCGTGCTCGGCTATTCAGTGATGCTAGTGTGAGAGCTCGGGGGCGGAACGTGGAACGTCTTCCCGAATTAGCGGCCGCGTCATTAGCGGGGCTCTGGACGGGCCCCGCGGCCGCTCTGCCGGCCACAAAGGACGGGCGCGCTACCGCGTCGCGTCGCGGCTCACCCCGCCTGCCGCTCGGCCGAGCCATCAAACGCGGCGCCGCGAGCGCGAGCCAAAAAGCTGCCGGCTAAAGGCCAGGGGGGGGGGGGGGGGGAGGGGCGCCGGGAGGCCGTCTATCGATTGTGGCCGCTGTCCACTCTCCTCCTCCCCGGGGAGAAAGGCCACCCCCGGGGGCGGCACGTCCCGATATTTTACCCGGCAGCGTGCCGAGGGGGTCCCCGGTGCGGAAACGTAGCGCCTCTATGAAGGAAACGGCCTCCGCGAACGCCGATACCAAGACAAACAACTCCTGCAGGACACACTACTGGCAATAAACGGGAGACCGCGGCGGCGGCTGCGCCGTTGTTTACACGCAGTTCATAACGCCGGAAATCTCGTCCGCAGGCGAGTGGATGAAGCTCGGGAGTGTGTACGCATGCAGTACTGCTTCTCACAGCGAATTCGTGGCCCGAGAAAACGGAACTCCTCTTCTAGCATCTATATTTCATATAACTGAACACGTTCCTTTTATGAGTTTTGGGTACACAATACGGTCTAGCACACATGGCTTGATGCTTCAACACATCTCTTTTATCTTCTTTTTGAAAAGAGGAAGACGACTTAATAAGATTATTTGTTTTCCTCAGTATGCTGACAGTAGGGTCCCTAGTAAGTTTTTTTTGTACTCTCCTGAGGTGTGGGTCATCACAGCGCAGGAGGTAGCCGTGTGTCACCCAAGCGTGGCCAGGCAGAGCCGGCAGAGAACCACAGAGTCCCTGCGAGAGGCCCGCATGGAGGACTGCCGCACATTCGTAGTCTCCTTAATGGCACGCAGTTTGTTGTGCACGCTGAGGTGCAGCCATGTCGTCTCCTAAAGCCGGAAAACTTTGCGGTGTAGTACTGAATGTAGATCGGTTCCAGAGAAGCCGATCTCCATAAGCGGTTTCCACGTAGTATGTTTGGCCAGCCTGTCGGCAAGTTCGTTGCCTGGGATTCCGACGTGACCTGGGGTCCAGACAAAGACCATTGAACAACTGGACCGTTCCAGGTCAAAGCTGGACTCCTGGATGGTCGCTACCAAAGGATGACGAGGATAGCACTGGTCAATAGCTTGTAGGCTGCTCACGGAGTCAGTACACAGAAGAAACGACTCCCTAGGCATGAACAGATGTGCTAGAGACCACGAGATATAGCCACTAACTCAGCAGTGAAGACACTGCAGCCATTGGGCAAGGAATGCTGTTCAATGTTCTCCATGGACATATGCAGAGCTGACATGACCATCAGCCATCGAGATGTTGGTATAAACCACTCCGTGGCCTTGGTATATCTAAAGTATCAAGAGGAAGTGCCAGCAGATAGAAGCAGGGTTAACTGAGTCCTTAGGGCCATGTGAAAGGTCCAGGAAAAGCCGCAGCCTAAGTGTTCACCATGGAGATGTACGTGAATGCACCTCAAGTATAAGTGGTAAAGGCAAGGACTCCAGTTCGGAAAGAAGAGATCAGACACGAACTGCAATTGGAAGCCCTGACCTGGGCCTCCGATGTGGGGGATGAGCCGCCATGGGTGAGAATAAGAGACGGTGATTTTGATCCACAGGAGAACTACAAAAGTGTGCAACATAACTGGCCAGCAGTTGTGCACGCCTAACCTGCGATGGAGGGACTCTGGCCTCCACAAGGACGCTGGACACGGGACTCGTCCTAAAAGATCCTGTCGCTAGGGGAAGGTAAACTTCTGGTTCTGAGTGAATGGTACGACGCCGACAGAAGTGCATGACACACGAATTTGCGGCCGAAAACTTTAAACCGTGGGCTAGAGCCCATGACTGCGTCTTTTGGAAGGCTCCCTGCAGGCGCCGCTCAGCAACACTAGTACTGGTGGAGCAGTACGAAATGCAGAAGTTGTCTGCATACACAGAAGGTGACGCCGACGGCCCTACAGCTGCTGCTAGACCATTAATGGCCACTAAAAATAGAGATACACTCAATACAGACCATGCGGGCCCCATTCTCCTGGGTCTGTGGGGAACTATGGGAGGCACCAACTTGGACACAGAAAGGATATTTTGGATAAAAATCGCGAGCGGGCACTGGAGACCACACTCTTATAATGTGGCAACGATATGATGTCGCCAGGTCACGTAATACGCTTTTCGTAAATCAAGAAAATCTGCAACCGGGTGTTGGCATCTGGAAAAGGCTGTTCGGATGGAAGACTCGAGGGACACGAGATTATGAGTGGTAGAGCGACCCTGGCGGAAGCTACCCTTCAATGGAGACAGTAGTTCACGTGACTCCAGTACCCAACCCAACCTCCGACACACCATGCGTTCCAGCAGCTTACAAAGAACGTTGGTGAGGCTGATGGGCCGATAGATATCCACATCAAGCGGGTTTTTTACCATTTTTGAGCACTGGAATGATTGTGCTCTCCCACTATTGCGATGGTAAGACTCCATTGCACCAGATCTGGTTGAAGATGATGAGGAGATGTCACTTGTCTGATGAGAGATGTTTAATCATCTGACTGTGGATCCAGTCTGGCCCAGGAGCAGTGTCAGGGCAATGTGCAAGGGCACTCAGGAGCACTATAGGATTCACTGGGGCATGTAGTGAAAGAGAGGACTTTCCCTTCCAGCCGCCTTTTCAGAGTGTGACAGGCTGGAGGGAGGAGTGCACGGCAATGGCGATGGCAATGGCCATTGCATCGGTAGGTAACACGCAATTTATATGAACACTGGGAACACCTGTTGGGGTCTGGTACTCGAAAACATAATTGATGGTTGCCCGGATTTGGGAAGATGTCTCTCTCCCAACACTCCTGCTTCCGTCGTTTGAACAGTTGGTGAGCGTGTGCACAGAGACGTTTAAAGGCTACAGGGAAGGGTGCCACTTATGCCACTGTAGTGCTTGCTGACACTCCTTAATTGCTTCAGCTACTTCATGTGACCACCAAGGGACTGCCTTTCACCAAGGGCATCCTAAAGAGCGAGGGATCGCGTTTTCTGCCGCAGAAAGGATTGTTGTAGTCACTTGCTCAACCATCACATCAACATTGTCGTATGAGGGAGATTCAACGGTGAAAAAAAAATGGTTCAAATGGCTCTGTGCACTATGGGACTTAACTGCTGTCATCAGTCACCTAGAACTTAGAACTAATAAAACCTAACTAACCTAAAGACATCACACACATCCATGCCCGAGGCAGGATTCGAACCTGCGACAGTAGCGGTCGCACGGTTCCAGACTGTAGCGTCTAGAACTGCTCGGCCGCTCCGGGCGGCTTCAACGGTGACAGCAGAGGTGAAAGTTTCCTAGTCGGTCTTGTTTAAAGCCCAACTGTGCAGGCGTCCAGGTCTGAAGCTGGGGCAGTGACAGGAAGATGGGGAAGTGGTCACTACCACACTGGTTGAATTGTGCCGCCCGATGCGAGAAATCTTGAGCTGCAAATTGATAAATCAATGGCTGAGTAACTACCATGAGCCACACTGAAATGTGTGGCGTCCCCAGTATTTAAGAGGCAGAGTTCGAACTGAGACATTAAGTGTCGATGTCTCTGCCTTGGCCAGTGAACACGGTGCCACCCCACAAGGGGCTATGGGCGTTAAAATTTCCCAAAAGTAGCAAAGGTTTAGGGAGTTGATCAAGCAGTGCAGTTAATACATTCAGGGATACTACACCATCTGGAGGAAGATATATGTTGCAGACAGTTATTTCCTGTGTCATCCTTATTCTGACAGCCACAGCTTCAAGAGGGGTCTGAAGGGGCACAGTTTCACTGCAGACTGAGTGTAGGACATAAACGCAAACTCCACCTGATACTCGATTACAGTCAGTTCCTGTAATTTTTGTAGCCGCAGAGGGAAGTGGTCCGCATTGTTGGGAATCAGGTTGCCTGGAGGGCATTGCAGAAAGCAGTTGTATAGCTTAACAGTTGCTGTAGCTCAGCCAGGCGTGGAAAAAACCGCCACAATTCCACTTGAGGATGATATCATGAGACTGTGAAGGCATGGAACATTCAATGAGGCAGTTTACGCCTCAGGATCACCTGCTGCCACCGACTTTTCTCTCAATCAGTTTACATCGATTGTGTGTGAGGGTCCAGCGAGATCTAGTCCTCAGCAGATGTCAGAATCTCTACCTCATCTGCAGACACAGAGCTTGTAGGTAGCGTTGGTGTGTGTGACACCGCATTTCCCTTGGCCTTGGGGACCTTCTTTTTGGACTTCTCTCACTGCTCCTTGGGCTTCCCTGGCAGGGGGGACTTCACTGATTCAGTCTCTCGGATTGAGGATGAGCTTGAAGCTTCATGACCAGCTCCTTTTGGGCTCTTCAGGCACTGGTGGGTGTCATCTTTCCCACTAGCAGGAACCTCGGAAGGGAGTGACCCAAGAGACCCCTTCTTACCGAGAGGAGCCGAAGAAGACATATTCTCCAGCTCAAAAGTGGGGACTGATATCCCCGATGGTTGGCGGCGGGGGGGGGGGGGGGGATTGTTGCTTCTATAGTAGATGGTGCAGGAGCAACAAGGAGGGAAGTGCCCCCCCCCACCAACAAGGGGGCAGGTGTTGTCTTCTGGTTCTGAGAGGCGACAGGAATGAGAGGAACTGATGGAGTGATGACTGTTCTCGTATGGCGGTATAAGAGGAGGTCATAGCCACAGGATGTAGTGCTCATATTTCCTCTTAGCCTCAGTGTAGGTCAGTCGGTCCAGGGTCTTGTACTCCATGATTTTCCTTTCTTCTGGAGAATCCTGCAGACGGGTGAGCAAGGTGAATGTTGCTCTCCACAGTTGACACAGATTGTAGGCAGGGCACAGGGAGTATTGGGATGTGATGGGCGTCCGTAATCTCGACATGTGAGACTGAAGTACAATGGGAAGACATATGGCTGAGCTTCCAGCATTTAAAGCACCACATTGGGGGAGCGATATAAGGCTTTACATCACAGTGGTAGACCATCACCTTGACCTTCTCGGGCGATGTATCACCCTCAAAGGCCAAGATGAAGGCACCAGTGGCAACCTGATTATCCCTCGGACCCCGATGGACATGCCAAACGTAATGTATGCCTCGCCGCTCTAAATTGGCGCGCAGCTCATCAGTAGACTGCAAAAGAAGGTCCCTGTGAAATATGACACCCTAGACCATACTTAAGCTCTTATGGGGCGTGATGATAACAGAAACATCCCTAGGCTTGTCACAAGCGATTAACGCCCATGCGTGGGCAGAAGATGAGGTTTTGATCAAGACTGATCCAGATCTCATTTTGGACAAGCCCTCCACCACCCCAAACTTGTCCTCTAAATTCTCAGCAAAAAACTGAGGCTTCGTTGTCAAGAAAGATTTTCTATCACCTCACGAACATACAAGGTACTGGGGTGAATAAGAGCAGCTGCCGTTCCCTAGCTTGACTTTCCTCCCATGGTATGGCCAGGGAGGGGAACGATTTGGGGTCATACCTCTGTGCGCTGAATTGAGCCTGTGAACACATAGAGACTACTGGTGTTTGACCACCAGCAAGAGATGATGTACTACGCTTCTTCGCATGTCATCTGCCCTGATGCCACCCACCCTGACTGGGGCCCTCCCCACTTGTGCCACCCAGCCGCAGCAAAGACCACCTGGCAGGATGGCCATTACCGGGAGTCCCGATGCCCCAGGGTGACGGGCAACTACTCCTTGGCATACATGGGGAGATAATGGCGCAGGCGTCAACAGAGTGGTCCCTGTGTCGTCAGGGGGCTACAACCAACAGGGTACATGGCGGCCCCACCACAACGCACTGGCTACCGTGCTGGATATCAGGTGAAACGAAACAAACAAGTCCATTATCGTCGTCAGCTTAGAAAACGATACTGCACAGTTGATGGAAAAGTACACACCCAGGAGAGTGACCTCGCCAAACAGTTGCAGAATGAGGAGAAGTGCAGATCCACGTCGACGAAGGATGCAGTAGGTCTCAGCACATGATGGACATGATGCACCATGTAAGACGCCCTCCCCCAGTTGGCTCGCTCTTCGGGAAAATTTGAAAAATGCATTCCACATCGCGACGGCCGAATTCAAAAATGAAACTATTGTTGAAAGTGATCTATCACTATCTATTCATGCTAATGGTTCCACCATGGTTCAAGATGGTTGTAAAGGCAGTTCAAATTTGGTCAGAAACTACTACGGATAGTTTCCCGTAAGTACACTTCGCTCTGAACATCGTCTATTTGGAGCGATACTACTCTGGTCATTTCAACATGAGGACTGAATTATCAGCGTACCTAGTGATTCCGTTATTGACTCTAAATAATTCCGTAAGTCTTTACCCATGTTCCGATGGATATCATCAGAGAAATAATTCATTTAAAGTGAAGAACTCAGTTGCGGATCTCGTGCCACATAGAAGGGTGTAGCCAGCCTCAATCTGATCATTTACAGGGGCGAGGCGGTGGCGGGGTGTAGTGCTGGTTTAGACCCTAACGGTAGTTTTAAACGTGAAACTGTATTATCACGAATATTACGTGTTTGTATGAAATTTGAGTGGTTGGTACTTGGAGTTGGTGTACTCGTATGTCTCGACATTGTTCCAGTTTTTGGGTTGTTGCGCGTTTCAGCCTTCAGAATGTAGGGCGACCCGAGTGCTAAAAAATATAAACAAAAGGAACCATTGACATCAATCACTGATAGCGAAACTACCCACTTCAGACTTATCTAAGGTGAGTGCCTATTTTATCATTTGGTAATAGCACCTGAGGAAACAGTAGATGGGACGCCAACGCATGAAGACGCAGGGTTTTCGTGAATCATGTTGCGGCGGCGTCGTTCCTTCCGTCCCTTTTCGACGTACCTGCACCTACCTGTGAACATTGTCTCAGCAGATCATTAGTAGGA
Source organism: Schistocerca cancellata (assembly GCF_023864275.1). Classification (NCBI taxonomy): domain Eukaryota; kingdom Metazoa; phylum Arthropoda; class Insecta; order Orthoptera; family Acrididae; genus Schistocerca; species Schistocerca cancellata. The sequence continues at coordinate 391,383,419 of NC_064627.1, forward strand.
AAGCCGAGTGAAACCTACTGTACTTCGACGTGAACCAGGCTGAAGTTTAAGTCACTAATCTACGTTTCGGGAGAAAGTTTTCACACATATGAAAGCTTGGAAATTTTGTCCTCAATTAGTATATTCTGAAACTTAGGTGAACAAGTATCACTGCCAAGCCCGTGCTAGTCTTAACACAGTCACAATCCCTTTCACTCACGTTAGCAAGTTTATGGTGTTGCATTTCCCGAAAACGTAATAGCTACAAAAACACTGATTGTTTTTGATTGAGAATGCTCTCCAAATATTACGTCTGTCGGTACCTAATGCAGTCACAGTTTTTAGCCACCGACTTGCTCAATACGCCACGCGGAATTTATGTCTTTCCTCGTCACAAAATTCACTTAAAAATTCCGAAATTTCTACACAACCATCGGAATAATTAGGCCGTCACTTTACGCCACTTTTGATGTAAGAAACACTGCTAGATCCGGCAACTTATCATTTCCATCGGAACTAATTCTACACACGTCCGAACTGTTTCATGGCTAGGCTCCGACTCTTCTCTAGAATACTCTAAGTCTTTTCTACCAGCAGAGAAAGGCGCGCGAAGGATACTGCTTTACCATTGGTCAGTTTACTCAAAAGCCAATAGTAAAACAACATTCTCCCGCGTCAGTCCGCGCTTTTCATCAATAACCAATCGCAAAATAGTAAACCTAACAACTGCACTTTTTACCGACGTAATTATCTAATATGCTGATGTTTTGCTTATTCATAAAGTTATTTACTATTGTTATTTATACCTGAGTTAACTTTCCCTTTACCATAAACTTACTTTACAAATCTGTTCTACAAAAATCACCTTTGTCCATATCCATACTTCTTCGAAATATTCCCACTCTAAATCCTACTACGTAACTCGTTAAACAATTATCTTCACATTAACCTTAAACCACACTCACGCATCATTCATACTTCTAAAACACATTTATAACATTTTACATACACAAAAAGACATTATAACACTTTATGAAAATACTAGAACAGTTTATGATAAACTTTAGTGCACTCTAGTGGGCACAATTGAAACTAAAATCACAGTCCCCCTTTCCAATATTGTCCTCTATCGGCTGATACATAAACTACATGCGCATGCAGTCTCGCGTCACCATCTGTCACTTTCCAGCTCTGAGACACATCTCTCACTTAACCACCTCCAAGGCAGGATCGGTATACGGCGCTATGCCTCAATATTAATGCAAATTGAAGTTGGCGGAAGCAATTAGCCCTTTTTTAATAAGCCAGTTTAGTCATAATGTTTGGGAGAACACGGGCACTCGTGCGCTGCTAAGTCCTATGTATATTTCAAATAAATCATATTCGTTGCTGAAATTTAAGAAAGAGAGAAGTCCCGACTAATTTATTTGCCTCCCCAAGATGCAAATTACAAAATACAAATTTAATTGGAAATTAAAGGCCAATTAAAGATATGAAAAGGATGAGAAAAGATATTTCGTTAAAAGAAAGATAAACATCTAATAACAATAGTGAAGAGAACCAAAGTCGAGAACAGGATTGAGAGATTTGGAAATATTTACTTTGACTAGTGACAAGATGAATTCAAAAATGAGAGATAAAAATTATATCTTCTTGCTTTCACTAATAGGATACTAGCAAGTAAGTAGTACTTTCTTCCGATTAAAGAATTACGAAAAGATTTAATTTACTCGGAACAAAGGACGGTGTATAGACCGTGAATTCCGGACGACAATAAAAAAGGAATAGTAAGTAAATGTGCATGCTTTAGCTAGTCCGTGATCGTAAAGTAAATTTAGACCGTTCAACCGCACGAATTAATGATCGATGTTAACGTATTGTTTATACGTTGTTGGTAGTAGTTGTCATAGTCAGAAATATAAAATCAAACAAAGCTGCTCAGTGCAAACGGTTTCGCGATACATTTTCTAGTTGTTTACACAGAGTACACCGATTTTACACAGTGTACAAAACAACATAGTATTCAGATCTGAAAGCATAAGCTTGTCAATTAATTTACTACGAATATTCCTTATTAGGTATTACAGTAAGCAGTCTCCAACTGGTTCATTGCGTTAAATGGTGTATCAGGATGCACAACTAGCAGATGTCCATCTGTGAATTTGGACGGATAGCACTAATTTGTTGGAAGAAAAAAAATTTTTCGACCGCTAATCCACGGAAGTAAGCGGACTGCTAAACGGTGTAGGTAAGAATAAGAAAATAATACACGATACAGCATCATTCTGCTCGCTGGGAGGTCGATGATAATACCGACTTTAGTGGTTGACAGGGTAACTAATACAACGATTTTTGATATCCTTGTGAAGTAATAATCTGAGGGGTTTACTCTGCCATGTATCAGTAGTCTAACGTATAGAACCTGAAAACTTATGATAATCGATCGAAGACAAACCAAGTTATCAAATAAGTTTCTGTTATGTGCAGTTAAGTAGTACTGTACTGGGAAGGAGGGACGGTTATTTGCATTAGATACAGAGCCTGAACTCAAACTGGATTACCACCCTTTTCCTGTGGATTTCAGGAAGTGTGGACGGCTAACATGAGGATTTCATTATTGAAAGCGTGATTCTTAAATAGTTTGGGTACGTCATCCTTTGCATAACCAGTCCTCTTTCGACCCACTACAAAGTCCAGATAACTTTGCATGACTGTATAATTTAAGAGCCAACTTCTCTCTCACTTTGGATCAGATCCATTATACACATGTTAACCCATGTTTCCTAATACTTTGTTTAGACGAATTTGATATGAAAACGTAACATCTTCCAATTTTTTTTCTGTTATAGCAACCACCACTCGTAAAGGAGTCCACCCGATTGCTTACACGAAAATTCTTAAAGCTTTTCAAATAAAATAACCGTTATTAAGATTCTACATCTTTATTCTTCATATCTACGTACTTATTTGTCGACATAGTCAACCTGGTGACGAACACGTTTCTCCCAACGAGAGACCAGTTTTTTGATACTGCTGCAGTATGTTTGACTCTGCTGACGACACTACAACCACACTTTTGATTACACCGCTTCATCACTATCAAGGTGAAGTGCTCGGAGGTATTCTTTAAATTCTGGAAACAGATTGAAATCGGATGAGTGAAAGTCAGGACTGTATGGAGGATTACTGATGACAATAAATCCAAGACGTCGAATTATTGCAGATGTCGCAGCGCTCGTATGTGGTCTGGCATTGTCATGCTGAAGGAGAGGCTGCTCCATGTGTGGACGAACTCTTCGAGCTCGAAATTCGAATACAGCATGCTGTTTCTCATGCAGCGATGTAGTTATGTTACAGACCACCTAGTTACGTGCTACAATTCTGAGCCCTCTAGAGGGAGCGGGCTGCAGAAGTGTAGAGTTAAGATTAGAGATGTAGAATATTAATAAAGTACGTTTTATTTTTTTTAAATACCTTAAGAGATTTAACATAAAAATTGGGAGGCATTACTTTTCAGCACAAGCTCATGTAAGTGACAGTGAAATCAAAACGAGACAGATAGAAACGAAGTGAGTCGGCGTTTGTTATTTCTGAAGTAATCGCCATAACTGTTAATACATTTATGCCGCTGTGAAAGAAGGCGGTTAGTGCCCTCACGGAAAAATGTTTACGGTTGTCTACGGTACCGTGATTTTACCCAATGAAGCTTTAGCTGGCGAAGTCATAGAGTGAATAAAGGTGCACATACATGACTCTTACACTGACGAACCAAAAACGCTGCATTCAGATTCATATCATTTCGCAACATTATGTCCAGATATGTACTGAATTTGAACATTACAGGAGTGTTTCGCCTAACCATTTGCACTAATGCATAATTATCAATACGTAAACGAAACTGCCACTCATTGCACCAGTTAGAAATTTAGTCAAAGTCTTTTTGCAGGCCTTCCACAGTCGCTTTCTTGGGCGTAAAAACTGTGGACCAAATGCTTACGTAGAAAAATGTGTTTTCTTTTAACACTGAATGATGTGTGTTAAACAGCACTTTTATTTTATTCATGGTTTTGCTTTCTTCAGGTCGCGAGTAATATTTGCATACTTTTCCCGAAAAATCCTGCAATCTGTATCGAGAGGTGATGGAAAGTCTTCGAGTTACGTCTTTGTGGGGCTGTGCGGTACCAGAATGTTCCACCTTTGGCGAGTTCCGCTCGGGTGCAGCCAATCTGGCGTTAAGCGGTTGAGTAGGCCATGGGGCCGGCTGAGGCTGAAATCACATTTTTGTTATGGACGTGAAGGCCGTGACAGGAAACTTCGTAGGTGGCGATTACAGTTGCAGGTTTGATGAGATGTTACAGTTACTTGCAATGGTTATATTACGCAACATTTAACACAGTTCAGTCGGCTGAAATTATTTGCGCGTTACATTCGTGATGAATTGTGAGCGTGGTTCGTATTTAGTCACGTATCACTACAGAGACTCGTAGATCGATTACTTGTCGTAGGCTGGAAGCTGATTACAGGACTCAGCACTCATATTTTGTCGTTCTCTCTTGCACTTCAGGTAACACAATACAGGGTGAGTCAGAAGTTGCAACACGCCATGTTATGTCAAAAACCCTGCAGGAACGGGGAAACCTAAATATTTCGGTAACGTATCGGTGAGGTGGTCTGTCTTTTACCGTATGTATCGGACGTCAGCGCCATTTTGAAATCGGACATCTTGAAACTAAATCTTTTTTTATTGAAAGGGAATTGCATGATGTATCAAATAACATCAGCATTTTCTGCTAAATCCTTTCCTGTAAACAGATTCGACGTAGCAGTTATAATTCTAAAGTTTGCTGCAGGCGCTGCAGCTAACTGAAGACGGCTTTGACCAAGGAGATGACAACTGAGGTCATTTTGATGTCTGGAGAACGCAGTTTTCCTGTCATAACGGCAGATTTTAACAATCGGCGCCCAGAAAAACCTCCAGTTTCACAGAACATTGTCAGATGCTTGATTTCCAAATTCTGAGAAATTGGAATGTGGCTGAGAAGGCACGGAATGGTCGTGCAAAAGGTACTGTTGACGACACAACCTCGGCAATGGTTTTGGAGACGTTCGTGAAGAACCCACACCGCAGCACACGACGTTTATCAGCAGAATGTCGAATCAGCCACTCATCGAACGTATGAATCCTTCGTGCTTATCAATGGCGTCCATTCAAGATTAAGCTACTCCAGCCCCTAGCAGAGGAGACCCAGGTATACGTATGCTGTTCACTAAGATTCCTCTCATGCACAAGGTATCTTGTTCAGTGATGAGTCAAACTTTATCAGTGGTGAAGTTAACTATCACAACCACAAATACTGGAATGACCAGAATCCATACTGGATGGAACCTACCGAGGTAGTTGGTGACCTATAGGTTATGGTGTGGTGTAGAATTGGGGTACCCGTGTAGCTGGGCCGGGTTTGATTGACCAGAACCTAAATGCTCAACTCTACCTGGAAATGCTTCAAGGGTGGTGTTTCCCTTAGTTCTGAATGAAGATGACAGCTTTCGCTCTTACTTTAAGCAGCTTGGGGCCGCAACGCACTATGGAGCAGTTGTTCGTCAGTGGTTATATGGTCAATTTCCTGGTCACTGGATTAACCGACACAGTACCGTGGAATGGCCGCTCAGATCACCTGATCTCACCCCACTTGACTTTTATTTTTGGAGTCATTTAAAGAAACACATAAATGCAAAGAAAATAAGACACACACAAAATATCCGGGAACGCAATGAAGAAGCGTGTGCCAGGATTTCTGCAGAAACCCCTCTGCGAGTGCATGGCGATTGGATTAAGCGCCTTCAAATGTGCGTTGACCAAGAGGGACACCATGTTGAACACATTGTAACTTTTTAACCGTTACTGCTACTTCGAATTTGTTTCAGGAATGAACTTGTCAGAAAGCCATGGTGTTACTAAATACATCACACCACCCATTTCCATAAAAAAAAAATACAGATTTCAAAATGGCATTTTTCAAGATGGCGCCCATGTCGGTACATACCGTAAAAGATAGACCACCTCATCCGTACCTTACCGAGTATTTAGGTGTCCCCATTTCTGTATGGTTTTTGACGTAACAGAGTGTGTACCCTGACTTCTGGCACCCAGTACATTATTTGAAAATGGGTATAGAAAACAAACTCGATTCTTCTTCCCGGGTGTTGTAAGGCCCACATGGTGTATATTTACTGCCATCTTGGACACACTTGTTGCTAATATTCGCCTTTGTCAGTTCAGTGATCATCTACGTTCCAGGTAATAAAATAATTCGGTCACGTGCAATTTCTCTCTCGGATTAGTAATAAAGATTCCGGTCTCCCCTTGTCTAATTTTCAAATTGTGCAAGCTAAGTTTCGTCGACGACTCCAGGATGGATATTCGCTACGGCAGACTCTTGCATTGCGTACATCGACGTTTTCATGCAATAATTTATGCAGAACATGGTAGAGATGCGTTCAGATTTTCGAATAGTACGAGCAGATTTATTTCTTGTATTACATCATTATTCAGTTACTTCGTGCGGTGCTATCTGTGCATTAAATGACACTGGGTTTAACTACAAGCTGACCACATTTACACTTGATAATTTTAAGAGGCTTTTAAAAATGATTACACACTGTTAGATGTTCGATTACACAATTTATGCACGTCAGTTTACATAGCACGATTTTTCCTTTAGTGTGCACTGTTGATTATTTTTTTTCTTACTTTGTGATCACACAGTAACACAAAATTAATTGCTAGGTCTCAAACATTCGTATAATAAGATTAGCTATCAATAAATCAGTGCTCATTCTAACTACTTACACTACTAGATCAGTTCTTAATACAGCAGCCCACTAATTACAGTCTTTCCTTCGTCGGGCCGAGAAAGTTCGCCTTCCTTCCTGAGCACACGAACATTCGATGGGCCTCGCGAGAATATTACTCATTATCGCCGGTGCAACATCTTGTTGCGTCAACAGCCATTTCTGTTGTTAGCAAATGCAACCGACCGATACATTTACTTGTAACCTAGAATAATTTATGTATGTGTGACTCAGGTCGGACTAGAATCGCGGCAGAAAGGCTGGTAAAACTTCATAATGTTTTTGAAATTACATTAAATGGAGAACGAGTAGGTGAAAAAGAAGAAATAAACGGTATTCTGTGGAAAAACTACGTACGAGATGTATAGCAATGCTGTAACTGTATTACAAGAACCTGTACGAGATTCAAGGTAGGTATCGTCTCATCACAGACCCGGTGCAAGTTCGTAAACCAGTGCTGCTGCGAATGTCCGCCTGTAACTCTCTGTCAACTAACTGCCAGTACGTTCCACTAATAAAACAGTATGCGTACACCCCAAATGTTTGCAGTTCCAGTTGGCAACTACACTCCTGGAAATGGAAAAAAGAACACATTGACACCGGTGTGTCAGACCCACCATACTTGCTCCGGACACTGCGAGAGGGCTGTACAAGCACTGATCACACGCACGGCACAGCGGACACACCAGGAACCGCGGTGTTGGCCGTCGAATGGCGCTAGCTGCGCAGCATTTGTGCACCGCCGCCGTCAGTGTCAGCCAGTTTGCCGTGGCATACGGAGCTCCATCGCAGTCTTTAACACTGGTAGCATGCCGCGACAGCGTGGACGTGAACCGTATGTGCAGTTGACGGACTTTGAGCGAGGGCGTATAGTGGGCATGCGGGAGGCCGGGTTGACGTACCGCCGAATTGCTCAACACGTGGGGCGTGAGGTCTCCACAGTACATCGATGTTGTCGCCAGTGGTCGGCGGAAGGTGCACGTGCCCGTCGACCTGGGACCGGACCGCAGCGACGCACGGATGCACGCCAAGACCGTAGGATCCTACGCAGTGCCGTAGGGGACCGCACCGCCACTTCCCAGCAAATTAGGGACGCTGTTGCTCCTGGGGTATCGGCGAGGACCATTCGCAACCGTCTCCATGAAGCTGGGCTACGGTCCCGCACACCGTTAGGCCGTCTTCCGCTCACGCCCCAACATCGTGCAGCCCGCCTCCAGTGGTGTCGCGACAGGCGTGAATGGAGGGACGAATGGAGACGTGTCGTCTTCAGCGATGAGAGTCGCTTCTGCCTTGGTGCCAATGATGGTCGTATGCGTGCTTGGCGCCGTGCAGGTGAGCGCCACAATCAGGACTGCATACGACCGAGGCACACAGGACCAACACCCGGCATCATGGTGTGGGGAGCGATCTCCTACACTGGCCGTACACCACTGGTGATCGTCGAGGGGACACTGAATAGTGCACGGTACATCCAAACCGTCATCGAACCCATCGTTCTACCATTCCTAGACCGGCAAGGGAACTTGCTGTTCCAACAGGACAATGCACGTCCGCATGTATCCCGTGCCACCCAACGTGCTCTAGAAGGTGTAAGTCAACTACCCTGACCAGCAAGATCTCCGGATCTGTCCCCCATTGAGCATGTTTGGGACTGGATGAAGCGTCGTCTCACGCGGTCTGCACGTCCAGCACGAACGCTGGTCCAACTGAGGCGCCAGGTGGAAATGGCATGGCAAGCCGTTCCACAGGACTACATCCAGCATCTCTACGATCGTCTCCATGGGAGAATAGCCGCCTGCATTGCTGCGAAAGGTGGATATACACTGTACTAGTGCCGACATTGTGCATGCTCTGTTGCCTGTGTCTATGTGCCTGTGGTTCTGCCAGTGTGATCATGTGATGTATCTGACCCCAGGAATGTGTCAATAAAGTTTCCCCTTCCTGGGACAATGAATTCACGGTGTTCTTATTTCAATTTCCAGTAGTGTAGTTAGCAGTGCGGTGCGGCTAAGGGTCTTCATAATTTTGTTGCGGACCTTAGCCCCCAAAGCAACCGATATTACACTGTGTAGTAAACAGTTTCTTACAACTCGGTGTAATTGTTATCGAGTCACCGTATGTGGGCAAAGCCTGAACTTTCCGAAAATGTGACGACACAGCTTTTTTATAACGAAAGTAGTGGCACTGGCACAAAGACAAAATTGATTTTACTGATTTTGATTTCTGACATACACTTCATAGTAAAATAATTTTTTCGTCACTTTCTCGGTAATTGTACATCTCTCATCTCAGATCTAAAAAAAAAATTCAAATGTGTGTGACTCTTGTGGGACTTAACTGCTAAGGTCATCAGCCCCTAAGCTTACACACTACTTAACTTAAATTAACCTAAGGACAAACGCACACACCCATGCCCGAAGGAGGACTCGAACCTCCGCCGGGACCAGCCGCACAGTCCACGACTGCAGCGCCATAGACCGCTAGGCTAATCCCGCGCGGCTCTCAGATCTCAGCAAACACTATACAGCTTGGAGGAAAACAATCTGGTAATAAGGTCAGAACAGAGCAAGGGTCGTCGAATAGAGCAAAACTTTCCAGACAACCGTGGGTCGCAAATGCACAATTGTGGAGGGACGGCCATAAAACGATAGCCACTCAGCGACGGCCGTGCCGAAGTTCGTCCGGTAAGCGAACAGTTCGGACGTAGTGGCGCGGTCCTGTCCGACTAAGCTGCTTAGTTCACAATTACTGATCTACAAGACCTGTTAAAATAAAAGTGTGATCATGCCGTCTGACATTATGAAAAAGAATCATGTGGTCCATAGATTTCATTACTAATACAGTGCACATGACAGTACCACATGTCTTACTGTCGTGCTGTTTCATCTTCATCTTCTTCTTCTTCTTCTTCTTCTTCTTCTACTCCTCCTCCTCAACAATTACGCTATTGCCTGGACCGAACACCCCAAAAAATCATTCTCATCTTTTCCGAGAACTATTAAAATCTCTTTTCCCATTACACTTATAACAAAGGATCTTTGTGGAATTATGTGACGTGGCATTCTCACGAGATGTCTTCAATTTTCACGATAGTTTTGATTTTTTCATTCATGTCGAAAATATTTAATTCCGTTCAAGTATCTCCATTTCTAATCATGTCTCTTCTTTTGCAGGTATCTGCATCTCTATGGTTCGAATTTTATTTTATTGTTTCCAGCTCTGTTGTTGGAATTTTACTTTGTTTCTTTTGTGGTAACCAAGCTTTTTGCTTCAATAGGACAACACAACAACTGCCATCACTTTATGATGGTCTCTTTTTGTACTTTATGGTCCAATGTTCTGCTAATGGTATCACAAACTGCTTGGAATTTGCGTACTTTTAGTATCAGATTTAAAGTCAAAATTAAGTACAGCCTACATAATAAATTTGCTAAAGTTGAATTATCTGAAAAACGTTTTGATCTCAATGGATATCTTCCTCGAAATGCTTTTATTTTTGTGTCATTATTCGAAAATTTGAAGTTTTATTTCTTGCATATTTCGGTCAAGTGGCATAACGATCTTTGCGGGTCATTTGCGTGTGTTTGAATAATAATATTATCACCAAAGAGAAGCATATTCAGGTATTCTTTATTCGGTATCTTTATTCCTTTGTTTACTTTACATTTCCATGAAGTCAACGTAAATATTAAAAAGTGTAAGTGGTAGTTCTCACCCTTGTCTTACGCTCTGGTGAATACATTCTTCCTTTAAATCATTCCTGCCTGTATTTATTACAATTCATGTATTTTTGTAAAAACTTTTCACTATCTCTATTAGGTGATAAGGATGTCCACATGAGGACAATCTTCCATCAACTATCAACGCTCACACGGTCAAAAGCTTTCTCTGGGTCTGTAAGGGCTATACGAGTTCCTACATCGAATTCTTTGCGTTCTTCTATAATATTCGTAATTATGAACTGAATGTCTGTACATGACATTTCCCTTTCTTGAAGAGAAGATTATTTGTGCTGTGTTCCAAAGGTCTATTATCTTACTGTTCCTCCAACATTCATTTATTAATTATGGAAGTCTTTTATCTAGTGGTAATCCTCCATACTTAATTAGCTCGGCATTTATTCCATCCTATTCTTTGCGCCTTTCAAGGCCTGTTATAGCCCTATTCGTAGTATTTGTATATACAGTATTGCTTTATCGCACTTACACTAAAGAAAGTCGTATAATCTTCAGTCTTTTGTGTACAACGTAAGTCTATATAAAAAATGGCTCTGAGCACTATGGGACTTAACATCTATGGTCATCAGTCCCCTAGAACTTAGAACTACTTAAACCTAACTAACCTAAGGACATCACATAACACCCAGTAAGTCTATATAAAGATTAATCCATTATTCATAGAATAAATTTACTGGAGTAATTTCTTCCTCTTTCTTGTTCGGGGCTTTCATGGCTTTGTATGCACGTTATTGCCTACCGTCTCTTTATGTGCTTTGCGCACTGTGTGTCTCTCAGTGTTCCTTTTTATTCTGTGTGCTTCCCAAATCTCTGATTTTCTGTCTGTAAAAATTTCAAACAAGCGAAATGTTTTTCTTTAATGGCTTCTTTAATTTCTGTGTACCAAATTCTGAGTCGTCTTTTCCCATCTATTTTTCTTTTATCAAGTGGTTCTGTGACTATGTTTTTACTGACTTATTATCTCAACAAATTAATAACATTACGGTACATTTAGTGTACGTAATTTAGTAGTCAAGCTTTATCCTGTTGACAGGAATCTAAAGTGTGTCCAGTATTAACTGTTCAGCAGCAACTATTATCTTCAGCAAATGTCATTAGTATGTGTGCTCTGAGCGTAACAGGTATTAACTGTAAAGACGCAGGTCAAATGGATACACATCCGGCTCTCGTTGTCGATAAGCTTTCGCTTTATCGCCTTAGATCATTTCCGACCAACAAAAATATTCTACTTGCACTACTCTTACACTTATTTTGCCAATTTGAAATATATAAATACTGTAAATGAAGGTTCCTTCTCTCAATGTTCCTAAAATTAAAAAAAATTAAAAATTAGTTACGGTCGGCGGATTACACTCGGTGCAAGGCGTGTCCCGATATGGAAGTCGTCGATTCGTAGCGGCCTAGTTAAATACAATTGTCGGTTTACTGCAGGCTCGTCTGGCGAACTGGCGACTCCCTGTCACACCCGTGGCACGGATCTGGAACCTTTGTGACTAATTAGTGAAATGAATAGGCGTAGAACTGAAATTTAGTCTCGCCAGCAATGAAGCGATAAAGATATTTATGGTTTTTTTTTTCAATTCTTGCATCCGAATAATTCCATAGACAGCATTGCACAATTCTTCATTCTCCTCCTGAGAACTTCTTTCCACGCTTTAATGCACAACTTACCTCAGAATTCATTCTCTCTCCAGATAGAACGCAATCTGAACTTACGTCAACCAAAAACAAGACCAAACTGACACGGATATATAAAGAGTTAGCCGTGGAATAAAGACAAAGAATAAATACAGTATGGAGCGTTTATAACAGTGCATTTCCAACGTTCATTACATCTCTGCTCAGCAAATAGCTCTACAATAGTACTTAATTAGTATGAATGTTCATTTTATATGAATATGTACGTTAGTGGAGTTTACTCACAGAAAGTTTATACACTATACTGATGTCAAATCAGTTCCACCGCCTTCAATACAGCATCTGTTCTGGTAACGAACGCAGTACAACTGTTCTGGGCGGCACAGATCCGGTACGTCCTAAGCAGGTTTCTGGAGGTACGTGGCACAGATATCAACTCACCTGACATGAAATTCCTGCAGATTACTGCCCAATACTTAGTGGTTACCGAGTTGGTGTCCCATAGATAACTCTGATGCGCGGCATCGGATACAGATCAGGCGAATTTGAAGGACAACTACCTGACTGCACTCCGGTACTTCAGAAAAATCTGCAGCACGGTGCTGGCCCTGGGAAACAGACATTTATCGAACTGGAAGATGTTACCACCGTCGGAGGAAACATCAAGCGTTAAGGGGCGCAGGTGGTCCACAATCGGCTCACGGAATCTACAGCGGTGAAGATGACTTCGATTACCACCCCAGTTCCCATGGAACTCCACGTGTTGTTCCCGTAGCCTAATACTGACTGCATGCGGGGCGTGGTGCATGCTTCGAGAAACAGTTCGTCTGGATCACGGCGTATCGCGACACAACCATCCGCACTGGGCAATAAGAATTGCGATTCATCCGAGTAGGCGGCATGTTCCCACTGATTCGCGGTCTAGTCTCGATGACCCCGTGCCCATTTAATTCGTAATTGACGGTGTCGTTGGGTCGACATGGGAGCACGTAGGGGTTGTCTGCTGCTGGACGCCATGTTGCGCAACGAAACACTTGAGCCAACAGCGGCGTTGCATGCTGTCGTAAGTTCTGACATAGATCGTCATCTATACCACTTTATGGTGGGGCTGGGAAAAACAAACCGGCTAAAACAGATACAGGTATTTTAGTTCTGAATATCCGGCATTTTTCGGTATTTCTCCGCTCTCGATTATAATAGGTGTTTTGAATTTTTACTAATAACCCTGTAATAAACGTATCAGTCATTGCAGCAGTGTTAAAATTCCTCACTTTTAAATCAAAATTTTTAAAGAACGAGTGTTTTTATTTGTAATATTTAAATTTCTTTGAAATATTGCGTTATTATCGAGAAGGAGAAAAACGATCAGCGCTATCTTAATAACGGGCAACAAACACATGGTGTAAGAATTGGTATTGCATTGCTGAGGTAATAATGTACCTGTTACCATATGGTGTGGCCTATTAGATGATACATGCGTACATGCAGTGTGCAAGACCTGCTCTATCTGGTCTACATGGTAGTTTCTCACTGTCGTCTTCCGACATACAATGCTCCGTTTGCTTTAAAAGATTAAAAACCGCAAGAGTCACAACGAATCTGTGACGTCTAGTAAGGTCATCCGAAGACTAGTATCAGTTGCAAAGCGATTTAGAAAAGATTGCTGTATGGTGTAGCAGGTGGCAGTTGACGCTAAATAACGAAAAGTGTGAGGTGATCCACATGAGTTCCAAAAGAAATCCGTTGGAATTCGATTACTCGATAAATAGTACAATTCTCAAGGCTGTCAATTAAACTAAGTACCTGGGTGTTAAAATTACGAACAACTTCAGTTGGAAAGACCACATAGATAATATTGTGGGGAAGGCGAGCCAAAGGCTGCGTTTCATTGGCAGGACATTTAGAAGATGCAACAAGTCCACTAAAGAGACAGCTTACACTACACTCGTTCGTCCTCTGTTAGAATATTGCTGCGCGGTGTGGGATCCTTACCAGGTCGGATTGACAGAGGACATCGAAAGGGTGCAAAAAAAAGGGCAGCTCGTTTTGTATTATCACGTAACAGGGGAGAGTGTGTGGCAGATATGATACGCGGGTTGGGATGGAAGTCATTAAAGCAAAGACGTTTTTCGTCGCGGCGAGATCTATTTACGAAATTTCAGTCACCAACTTTCTCTTCCGAATGCGAAAAGATTTTGTTGAGCCCAACCTACATAGGTAGGAATGATCATCAAAATAAAATAAGAGGAATCAGAGCTCGAACAGAAAGGTTTAGGTGTTCGTTTTTCCCGCCCGCTGTTCGGGAGTGGAATGGTAGAGACAGTATGATTGTGGTTCGATGAACCCTCTGCCAAGCACTTAAATGTGAATTGCAGAGTAATCATGTAGATGTAGATGTAATATAGGGAATAGACTTTACAGTTCATTCACAGTTTACAACAAAAATAGAAAGCAGCTGATGAGCTTCCTGTGTCGAATTTGCATTTATCTGCTTGTAGCCATTGAGAACGGACAAATTAACACGAAAATACATTCTTCTACCTCACTTTTCACTCTTTTGCACTGCCTATTTGTAATTTACAAATAGTGGGATGATCCCCGATTACCACATGATTTTTGAGCAGAGTTTGAAAGAAAATAGTATCTGTAGGAGAATACTGGTGATCTTTTGTACTAGTCAAGCACTTACCACTTTTCGGGAAAAACAACAAACGGTGGATGGACTACGTTTTCTTTTATTTGCATATATAATACAATATTTTGATTCTACGTATTTTACAACTGAGGGAGTCAAAAAAAAATTCACTTTTCGTTCGATTTCGACGTTTAATACGTAGACTGCCTATTTTTCTAGTAACATGACAATGGATTGATTGCTGCCTCCTGCTTATCCTACTACTGATTCCACTTCTGACTTGCTGATATTGTAGTCATAGGATACTAGAGAGAAACTATGTAGCTTTGAATAGCACTATATTGTGACGTGATAGTGCAGCCTATTGTGATGTGTTTCTTTAAAAAGAAAAAGTGTATTCAAACGCCAAAGTAACTTCTGGATGAGCAAACATTGAAAAAAGAACGAATTCTTGGTCTACTTTTCTAACGTGACATAATTGTGTGCTTTCCAAAACTTGTGCCTTGGAGTTCTTTTGAAACAGTCTTGCACCTTGTAAGCGTGTATCTTAACATACAATCTCTGTGTGCCGAAGCGGGAGTTTTATTCGTATCCTTGTCTAAAACAGTTGTCTTTAATGGTAGCCATTGTTTAGTTGGTTACGTATTTCTGGGCAACCTCTGTGACAGATGTCAACTTTCGTTCCCATGTGAATTTTCGAAACGCTGAGTTGCAAAAATCGGCTGAAACGTGGTGCACTTTACAGGAAGATTTCATCGAATCATCGCGAACAAAAACTACAGAAACGTACCTTCTCCGTGATATTCAAAATTACAAAGTTCCTAGAGCGCCCATTTACAGCATACAGGAAAATTACGTGTTTTCTTAAAGGATACTGCAATGCATGTCTACGAAGGCCGTATTTATGATGTCCGTTACTGTCCTCTATGGCAATTACCCCGCTCACGTACGTAGGCAATAACGAGTTTCGAAGTCCATTTCCTCTCCCTCAGCATCATTAACAGTGTCGCTTCAACTAATACACCTTTCATCACTCAGTTATCCATCTCCCATACTAGCTTCTCTCTCTGAGTGTGCGTGTCGCTCTTTCGCTGTCTAACGTCACCATAGCAAGTTTAGCCTATTTCCGTGCGTCCACGGAAACTAGAAATGTTAATATCTCAATTTTTCGGGCGAATAATCTAATTTCATAGTTTTTAATCTAATTGGAAACTTCATCTAATGATCTCATCGTAATGTATAAGTTCTGTTTCACATAGCAGTCTTGTCAATGGCACAGCATGAAACATTTCACTCGCTATATACAGCTCGAGGTCTTTGAAAACTATGTAACTGCCCTTCGTACATCGTCAGAAATTCCTAATTTGTTTTCCTTTCACTCCGAAATTTTTATTGTTTCTGTTGGTGCCTTTAATGTAGAAAGCTGTCAGAACATCTACCTTGATTTATGGCATATACTGAAACTACATCTTGGCTTTTCAGATATGTTACGTTAAACACGTATATACCTTAGCTGGCATTTACTTTATTTTACTACATAACGTATTTCATTGCACTCTGATCAGACTAATTGGGACAGTTGGAAGGTAAAAGCACATATTCAATTCACGTTGGAATTCCAAAATTTAATAATATTTGCAAATTACTCAACGTTATCATAGGAATTCTCAATCACATAAATGATTTGATTTAGAGGTATGATTATGGTAAGATAAAAATGGTGGGCTCGTCCGGGATTTGAACCCGGGACCTCTCGCACCCGAAGCGAGAATCATACCCCTAGACCAACGAGCCACACTAATGATATCTCCAGTACAAGGTAGAAGTGGGAGAAGTGCAGTGAATATTTCACCGTAGTGAAGTGCTTACACATTGAATAGGAATACGTAGACGATATGTATTGCGGGTTGCCTGTGCGCCGGCGTTCGGAGTTGCGGCACCCGGCTGACGTGGCAGTACGAGCCATTCACAGCTGCACAGGTGATGCCGCTTCTACTGTTGTGCCTGCTAACGGTCAATATTTATATCAGGTGCTAACAAATATTTCTTCATTACGTTGCTTTATCAAGTCCTGCATGTAGGAACAGTTATTCACGTTAGGTGGTACACATTGGACATATTTCTTGAATAATATTTGTCATTGTGTCAATCTGTCGTTTCTACAATATATTGCTCTTACTGAATACTATGATCTATGTATGAATACACTTGTTGCCACGAAAGGTGGGACGACGAAAAATTATGTTTTAGCTTTAGTTTGATAGATGAGTGGAATATCGACAGTTCAATGTTTACTTCGATGAACAGTTTACCAATATCGTCTCTTAATTGGATGTTTCATGAATAAGTTATATTGTTGTATAGTGATTGTAGTACCGTAACGCATCTTTAAGCCTTGTATCTTAGATTAATAAATAAAGGTACGCTTTCTCGCATTTGTGCTGTCAAGGTCGCGGTGTTCAACCTTATCCGACGCCGAAACAGTACAGTTGCTGCTACGTAAAGCTTACATTTCCATGTAGTCGGAATATTATATATTCCCGACATATTGCCGGTGGAACTGCGAGCATTACAGTACTGAGGAAATATATATTTGTGCCTACAGACATAATTTACTTATTTTTCCTAGCAGTTTCGGTACACAGTACTATCCTCAGGCCATTCCATGATAAAAAAAATACAATTACATTGTCAGCACAGTAGTGCAAGAGCAATTTACAAACCTTTATGACAGCAGAAGCACGGCATATAGTGAACTTTAAAATGTGTAGATAGCCCCTTACTACTGGCACGCAGTCGTCACTCTCTAGCACTCTTCCTTCCCAAAGTAGATGCGTCAAACATTAAATGAAAGATTATGTTGGTCTTTAAGTAGATGTAAATTGCGGACAGCAGCGACTGGACTGCCCTCTATGTACAGAGGTTATTTTATTTAATTTATTATTATTATTATTATTATTATTATTATTATTATTATTATTATTTTCTTAAAGATATCACAGTGTAACATATCTAAAAATAGCATAAAATTTAGACATAATAAATTACACAAAATAGTACCCACTGTAATAAAAGATTAAAGCAGAATCGCAAATGTGTTTAGCCAAGTTTACATTTTACCGTTATAGACTTTATACCACTATCAAACATCGATCTGACCATGAATCTTTAAGCAAGTGTAGTCGCAATAAGAGCGTTACATCGAGGTCATCAGCACTATAAAATCAAACTTGTTAAGACAGAAGACGCTGGAAATCGGTAAAAATACAGAGCTTATTAAACTTCTGGAACTAGGATCAACATCCAGTACTTCAAATTTGGGGTCAACAGAAACATCCGATCTCACGCGTCGGCTTTGACCCGTGACGTAAGGGTGGTGTGGTGTGTGACGTCATTACGGCGCGGAGTTTGGTTTGTGAGTGTGGCGTGTTTGTAGATGTTACCTCGTTGACGTTACCTTAGTAGGAGTTTTAGGGCGTGTAATATATAGTTTACCTTTTTACTGTACTTTTTGTTTTAACGTCGTCTATGAGGCTTTTATCAGTTTGCCATTACATTGTTCAATCTTTATGGTCTATATGTTTTGTCGCTACTCGTTATGTCTAATGAATCAATATTGTTTTTTTCTTTTTTTTATTTGTTCCTTTTTTTTATCTTTTGATTGACCTACACATTGATCTGTAGCGTAGCCCTGAAGCCCTGAATACGAGGTTAGGTTGGGAGTTTTTTTTTGGCGGGGGGTGGGGGGGTCAGGGGGGGGGGGGCGCAGCCCCCCCCTTCCTGGCCCTGAGTACCACTTGTTTATTATTATCTTTGTTTGCTATCAATGTTAGCAGATTGTTCTTGTGAAAACTTTGTGTGTGTTTTTCTATGTGTTTTCGTCTTTGTGATACGTATGCAATGTTTTTATATCCGCCATATTGGAATTGTCGTTTATGGTCGTTTCCGCCATATTTGTGACGTCATGGGTCAAAGCCGACGGGTTGGATCGGACGCTTCCGTATTTCCCAAATTTTGTACAAAGATATGCCACCAAACGATGGATTGGCCATGGGAAGCCCACTAACTGCGACCGTTGCTGACTGTTTTGTTACAGAAGTAGAGTGCAGATTTTTTAAAATGTTCCGTGACTTAAATATCAAGCGTATTTATTATATTAGGTATGTTGACGACACGATTTTGTTGTTTAGAGGTGATCGGGAAGAATCGAATCATATGGTAGCAAGCTTTAACAGCATCCATCCAAAACTTAATTTTACTGTGGAATACGAGGAAGGAAAGGTGGGGGGCTGAGGGGGGGGGGGGGGGGGCAAGGTATAACTTTTTTTAGATTTATACGTAAAGAAAGACCACAGCAAACCATACTCTGGGAATTTTTAGAAAGTCATGGACGCAATTTTAAGTGTTACTTCGAAACATCCACAAGAACAGAAAACTGTTCTTTCGATCTATGCTCCACAGAATTTTGAAATTGCATCTTGCTAAGGAGGCGCACAGTTTAAGGCAAATCGCTATGGGTAGTGGTTAAAGGACCAAAGAAATTCAACGAAAATAAGATTAGCCAAGATTTGGGTTCAAGAAACAAAATACGTAAGCTTGATATTCATGGTTGACATCTCGGATAAAATAACAAGTTTGTTTTGAAAGATAAAGGTTAAGATAAGCTTCGAAGGTAGAAGTTGATTGTAGCGGCATAATCGGATAATGTACACAGCACTGCACGTTTGTTTCTGGTCCTATGTGGTTGCCTAATATCAAAGCCGTTCGATGCAGACTTTCATAAATGCACATTACCTATACGGGTAGGTTACCGCAGCCGTGGCTTGTCGGTGAACCGCGACTCGGCGTGAAGAAGTCACGATACAGCACCGCTGAGGGCCCAAGCGTACACACGGACACTGCTTAGGCAAACATTAAACTGGAGACGTGACCAAAGATCGTCAACAAATGGTTACAGGGTAACACGTAGCCACAGTATGTCATTAGTCCCTCTGGAGGCTTCATTTCTTTTCAACAAAAACAAAATGTTTAAATCATTATTTAACGCTATTATTACGACAACACTCGCTTAATTTACAGATCTATGATCAGATCGACGTCTTAGAGTGGTATAAACAGTCTATAATGGTAACATGGAAATTTGTTTAAACATATTTGAGAATTCGCTTTTAATCTTTTATTGCAATGGGGACCATTCTTTGTGTAGTTTATTATGTTCAAATTTTATGCTCTTTTGAGATATCTTTTACATTGTGACCTTTTTTAAGACCTAATAATAACAATAATCATCATCATCATCATCATCATTTAAGACTGATTATGCCTTTCAGCGTTCAGTCTGGAGCATAGCCCCCCTTATACAGTTCCTCCATGATCCCCTATTCAGTGCTAACATTGATGCCTCTTCTGATGTTAAACCTATTACTTCAAAATCATTCTTAACCGAATTCAGGTACCTTCTCCTCGGTCTGCTCCGACTCCTCCTACCCTCTACTGCTGAATCCATGAGTCTCTTGGGTAACCTTGCTTCTCCCATGCGTGTAACATGACCCCACCATTTAAGCCTGTTCGCCCTGACTGCTACATCTATAGAGTTCATTCCCAGTTTTTCTTTGATTTCCTCATTGTGGACACCCTCCTGCCATTGTTCCCATCTGCTAGTACCTGCAATCATCCTAGCTACTTTCATATCCGTAACCTCAACCTTGTTGATAAGGTAACCTGAATCTACCCAGCTTTCGCTCCCATACAACAAAGTTGGTCGAAAGATTGAACGGTGCACAGATAACTTAGTCTTGGTACTGACTTCCTTCTTGCAGAAGAGAGTAGATCGTAGCTGAGTGCTCTCTACATTAGCTTTGCTACACCTCGCTTCCAGTTCTTTCACTATGTTGCCATCCTGTGAGAATATGCATACTAAGTACTTGAAACCGTCCACCTGTTCTAACTTTGATTCTCCTATTTGGCACTCAATCCGTTTATATTTCTTTCCCACTGACATTACTTTCGTTTTGGAGATGCTAATCTTCATACCATAGTCCTTACATTTCTGATCTAGCTCTGAAATATTACTTTACAAACTTTCAATCGAATCTGCCATCACAACTAAGTCATCCGCATATGCAAGACTGCTTATTTTGTGTTCACATATCTTAATCTCACCCAGCCAGTCTATTGTTTTCAACATATGATCCATAAATAATACGAACAACAGTGGAGACAGGTTGCAGCCTTGCCTTACCCCTGAAACTACTCTGAACCATGAACTCAATTTACCGTCAACTCTAACTGCTGCCTGACTATCTATGTAAAGACATTTAATTGCTTGCAAAAGTTTGCCTCCTATTCCATAATCTTGTAGAACAGACAATAACTTCCTCCTAGGAACCCGGTCATATGCCTTTTCTAGATCTATAAAGCATAGATACAATTCCCTGTTCCACTCATAACACTTCTCCATTATTTGCCGTAAGCTAAAGATCTGGTCCTGACAACCTCTAAGAGGCCTAAAACCACACTGATTTTCATCCAATTGGTCCTCAACTAATACTCGCACTTTCCTTTCAACAATACCTGAGAAGATTTTACCCACAACGCTGATTAAAGAGATACCTCTGTAGTTGTTACAATCTTTTCTGTTTCCATGTTTAAAGATTGGTGTGATCACTGCTTTTGTCCAGTCTGATGGAACCTGTCCCGACTCCCAGGCCATTTCAATTATCCTGTGTAGCCATTTAAGACCTGACATTCCACTGTATTTGATGAGTTCCGTCTTAATTTCATCCACCCCAGCTGCTTTATTGCACTGCAATCTATTGACCATTTTTTCCACTTCCTCAAATGTGATCCTATTTCCATCATCATTCCTATCCCATTCTACCTCGAAATCTGAAACATTACTGATCGCATTTTCACCTACATTGAGCAACTCTTCAAAATATTCCCTCCATCTTCCCAAGGCATCCACAGGATTCACCAGCAGTTTTCCTGACCTGTCCAAAATACTTGTCATTTCCTTCTTACCTCCCTTTCGAAGACTGCTAATTACACTCCAGAATGGTTTTCCAGCAGCTTGACCCATAGTCTCCAACCTGTTTCCAAAGTCTTCCCACGATTTCTTCTTCGATGCTGCAATTATCTGTTTGGCTTTGTTTCTTTCTTCAACATAACTTTCTCTGTCTACCTGGGTTCTGGTATGTAGCCATTTTTGATACGCCTTCTTTTTCCTTTCACAGGCTGCCTTGACTGTATCATTCCACCAAGCTGTTTGCTTCTTCCTACTTTTACACACTACTCTTCCAAGACATTCTTTAGCCACTTCTAGTACTGTGTCCCTGTACCTTGTCCATTCCTTTTCCAATGACTGTAATTGGCTACATTCAACTAACTGGTACCTTTCTGAGATCGCTGTTATGTACTTGTGCCTGATTTCCTTATCCTGAAGTTTCTCCACTCTTATCCTCCTACATATGGACCTGACCTCCTGCACTTTCGGCCTCACAATCCCAATTCCACTGCAGATTAAATAATGATCAGTGTCATCAAAGAATCCCCTGAATACACGTGTGTCCCTCACAGCCTTCCTGAATTCCTGATCTGTTATTATATAGTCAATGACAGATCTGGTTCCCCTGCCTTCCCAAGTATACCGGTGAATGTTCTTATGTTTAAAAAAGGAGTTTGTGATTACTAAGCCCATACTGGCACAGAAATCCAAGAGTTGTTTCCCGTTCCTGTTGGCCTCCATATCCTCTCCAAATTTACCCATAACCTTTTCATACCCTTCTGTTCGATTTCCAATCCTGGCGTTAAAATCACCCATGAGCAGAACACTGTCCTTGTCGTTTACTCTAACAACTACATCACTGAGTGCCTCATAAAAACTATCCATCTTATCTTGATCTGTCCCTTCACAATGCGAATATACTGACACAATCCTAATTTTCTTGCTAGACACTGTCAAATCTATCCACATCAGTCGTACGTTTACATACCTTATTGCAACTACGCTGGGTTCCATTTCTCTCCTGATGTAAAGCCCTACACCCCATTGTGCTACTCCTGCTTTGACTCCTGACAGGTAGACCTTGAATTCTCCCACTTCCTCTTCTTTCTCACCCCTTACCCGAATGTCACTAACAGCTAAAACATCCAGCCCCATCTTACTTGCAGCCTCTGCCAGCTCTACCTTCTTCCCAGAGTAGCCCCCATTGATATTAATAGCTCCCCATCTCACTACCATTTGTTTGCCAAGTCGTATCTTAGGAGTCCCTGGTTTTTCAGTTAGAAGTGGGACTCCGTCACCTCCAAAGGTCCGAGGCATTTTGCTCTGATTGTTGCCAGCATCATATTTAAAGTACCAGGGAAGCAGGTTGCTAGCCTTACTTGCCCCGAGTCCCATTGGGTTTTACCCCTAACGGCTGAGGGACTAACCGGTGGATTTGGTAGTCTTTGCCGTATGAGCACAAAGGTGACCACGACTCAGAATATGTCCGAGATGCCCAGTCTTATTCCAAAGTAATTGGTATCCCGACTGTCGGGACCACTTACTTGGCCACTCATACGTTGCCCGTGGTTCATGAACTAGGACATGACTACAGGAACCCACACCATGAACCACTGAAATAATAATAAATAAATAAATAAATAAATAAAATTAATGAAGTTCACTATATACCATACGTCTGCTGTCATAAAGCGTAACACTTCGTAAATTGTTATTGGACTGCTGTGCTCACTATGTAATCATATTTTCTGTTCTTAGGATGGTACTATGTTCCGAAATCGGTAGTCAGTAGGCAATATAAGTAAACAATTTGCTGCTATCTAAACTGTGACCCTTATCCGATCCTCAACGAAGTACTCGCGTCAACTAGTACATCGGTCTTTGTTCTAGAAGATATTTCAGTATTTTTCATTGGTCTTAGCATGAGAAAATTCAATCAAGCATCTTTTAAGTGTCATTTCGGGTCTTTACGCACTCTGAAGTTCAGTAAGACACTATCTTTGCACAGTTCTTCACAGCTTGAGGTTATGGGAGGAAGGGAATGGCAGTTTGTTCTCTGTGTTTTAGTAGAAGCAGCGATTATTTATCTTGTGTACAAATGGCTCGGTGAATCTGTATTAAATTTTGCTAAACAAACGGAATAAAGGGTGGAAAAGGTTTAGAAACATTAATGTCGCTTTCGATGATTCGGCTGAAAATAAAACAAGGATTTACGAGTGGTATAAGCATTTCGAACGCCGTGGAGGTGTTGACGAAGACGAGTGACTTGCACGCTTCATCCCATCATCGACCGATGAAATTGTGCAGAAAAGTGGAGGACATGATTACGAACGACCGCTGAATGTTATCAGAAAATTTGTTGATGATGTTAGCTCTCAGTTCACTCGTCACTCGTGCCATGAAATTTTTTATGTTTTCTGTGTAAAACGTGTAACAGCAAATATTTTTTTCTAAAACTGTTGAGTTTCGAACAGAAACAGCGGCGAATGCTGTTTGCTGAGAAGTCTCTTGATGAAGTCAATAACGCTGCAGAGCTACCGGAACTTGTTATAACAGTTGGTGAAACATGGCTTTACGGATATGGCGTCGAAACTAAGGCTCAGTCGTCGTAATGGAAGCATTTTGAATCGCCAGAACAGAAATAAGCTCGACAGGTGCGGCCAAATGTATTGCTTATGACCGTAGTGTTTCTCTATTTTAACGCCATTTAGCACGACGAGCCTATGCCACGAGGTCGAACCATCAGTGAGGAGTGCTAATTAAAACTTCAACGCAGTTTGCGTCAGTGTCGTAGTTAGGACCTGCAGACCAGCCTGCTGATCGTGTGGTGTGCACCATTCCTGGGAAATTTTGAGGTAACTAAGCGCTAAGTATAGCATTTTAGAGCAGTTTTCAAGGAAAAAGAGCCTGAAATATATTATTCAACGTTTCTTGTCTAACTGTACAACATTTTAATATGAAATGCATGGTTAAATGAAATAAAGAGGTTAAAAATAAAAAAACTGAACAATATTCGATGTTTCACAATTCATGTTAGATACATGTAGAGGCTGTAGAGGGGACTTAGTAAACCAAGTTTGACATAAGAATTCCCGTCCGGAAACGTCATTCAACGACGCTACATAGCTTCGAAGTTATAGGCACTGGCGGGAGTGAAAGTGATACGGGGTGATTCCGTGATTATACTACAGATTTTCAAGGATGATGGAGACACACAAACGTATCAATTTGAGGGAAGCGTTCCTAGTTCGGAAACTAACAAATCGAAAGTTACAAGTGAAAATGATTCTGATACCCTCGACTAATGTTTTGATGTGTGTGAGTTCTTAAGGGACAAAACTGCAAAGCCCATCGCTCCCTTGGCTTACACACTACTTAAACTAACTTAAGCTAACCTATGCTAAGAACAATACACACACACACACACACACACACACACACACACACACACCCATGCGCGAGGGAGGACTCGAACCTCTGGCGGGAGGAGCCGTGCATTCGGTGACATGGAGCCTCTAATCGCGCGGCCACTCCGCGCGGCTACCCTCGACTGTGGGATACATGCATCAGTAGTGTTGATGCTAGAATTCAGGGTACCCAACTTTCAGCGGTGTTAGTATGGACCAAAACAACAAAAAATGGACAGTAAACGTGGGTTCTAAAACGCATACCTGAGTAGATATGAGCACTTGCTTATCTTCGCTAGTGTGAAAAACATCTCGTCTAGTGAATAAATGCTCATAGCTCCTTATGTACTCATTTTTGTGTCCATTTGTACCAGACTCTTTTTTTCTGTTTTTGGTCCATTCTACCATCACTGGAAGTAGGCTGTCCTACAATCTTAGCAACAACAGAACAGGTACAGGCATTCCGCTGCAAGAGGTATCAGAGTGGTTTTCGCTTATAATTTTCGACTCATTCGTTTCCGGTACAGGCGCACCTACCTCAAATCCAGAAATTTATCCTTTTCCATCATCCTTGAAGGTTTTTAACTTCATCAAGGAATCACCCTGTATATACATTTACAGACGCCGGAGACTGTAACTTTGACAGTTTGTAGCGTCGTTGGATGTGTTTCGGGACAAGGGTTCCTGCGTAAAACTTTATCTGTCTGCCCACCCCGTCCCCTACAACTTGTAGAAGTGTGTAACACGAATTGTGAACAACCTTTATATGGTATTCAACATAATTTATTAACATCGCTACGAACAACTCTACTTTTAAAAAAGAATGAAAATTTGAGAGTCATATCCATGCAATAATCAGTATTTCAATGTTAAATATAACATGTTGTTATATTTGTCACTATAGACAAACATGTTAGACACATTATGAGCCTCTCGTCCAGGCCGTAAAGACCCAAGGGGTGCGTAGCGGCCGCCTTGTCACCCTCTCTCTTGCGCCGTGACGTAAATGCTGTATGGAGGGGCCGCTCCCTCGACCGCTTTGCCGACTTCCCAGACCGGAGCCGCTTCTACTCGACCAAGTAGCACCTCAGTTGGCAGCACGACGCTGAGTACACCCTGTACCAGTTCCCTCACCAAGGAAGAATACTTAGCAGTAGCTGCAATCGAACCTAAGTCCTCCACAGGGCAGCCATCTACACAGACCACTCAGCTACGGAACTGCCACATAGCAGAAGGAATGTAGCAAAAAAGCAAAATTTCAGTATATTTAATTCAAGTACAGTAATCTAGATCACACTGAGCACCACGGCTCATAATGTTAATGATTTGTAAAAATCCGGAGAAGTGGTAATAGGTTTTTCGTACAAACTTAACTATGTCTATACATGTTTCATCCATCCCGGCAATCGAGGAATTTCTACGGTTTTCGCCTCTTATCGATACCGATGCCGGCCGGTGTGGCCGAGCGGTTTTAGGCGCTTCAGTCTGGAACCGAGCGACCGCTACGGTCGCAGGTTCGAATCCTGCCTCGGGCATGGATGTGCGTAATGTCCTTAGGTTAGTTAGGTTTAAGTAGTTCTAAGTTCTAGGGGACTGATGACCTCAGAAGTTAAGTCCCATATTGATCAGAGCCATTTGAACCATTGTTCGATATCGATACCGAGAAGATATCAAAATATGTGACATAATGTCAGTAAATGTTGACTGCATTGGCGCCGGAGCTTAAATTTTTCCACACCACCTAGGAATCATAGACCTTGGTACGCAACATAAATTTCGGCTTGATACGTCTACCGTTCTTGAAGGAAAGGACTGTTAAGCGACGGACAGACAGACAGTTGGATAAGAAGTGAAAAATATCTATAATGTGATTAAAAATTAACAATTTATGGATTTTATACTTTAATTATATCGTGGAACCTTGCTTCCTGCTTAATTTCACGATTTTAGATCGACGGGAAGTACCATAAAGGTTTTGATGAGTCTACTAGTATTAAAACATGGGACAAACACCGGTTCCTGACAGATCACCGAAGTTAAGCTCTCTCGGGCTTGGCTAACATTTGGATGGGTGACTGTCCGTGTTTACCGAGCGGTGTTGGCAAACGTGGTGCCCTCAGCCCCTGTGAGGCCAGTTGACGAGCTACCTGACTCAGAAGTAGCGGCTGAGGTTATGAAAGCTGACGGCAGAGGAAGAGGTGTGCTGATCCCATGTCCCTCCATATCGGCATTTAGTGAGGCCTATCGGCGAGGATGAGGCGGTGGGCGGGCGCTACCATTGGGCCTTCCGAGGCCTGTTCGGATGGAGTTTAGTTTTAGTCAGTAAAAATATGTGACAAAGGGTCGTATATTTTTGTTGCATTGACATAGAAGCTTCAATTTTTTACATCGCCTAGCGACCATAGACCTTAGTATCTGACATAAATTTCAACTTGATATATCCACACGCTGCTGAGAAAAAGCGTTCTTAAGAGCTGGACAGACAGACAGACGGACGGACGGACAACAAAGTGATCCTGTCATGATTCCGTTTCTGCCGAATGAGGTACGGAACCCTAAATTCAACTCACCTGTGTTAGTGCTCATTCGTTGTATAACCACCGGTTTCGTTCGTTGTACATCTTCACGTTGCCAACTTGTGCTTAAGTCATGACATAATTGATCTGGTTGTCGTATCCATTGTTAGAGACCACGTCCAAAACACTGATCACAAACATTCTATCGACCGCCTGGAGGAAGTATTGCGAGCATACACGGCATTCTGCTACAGTTCTGTGCAGTTGCTCTTTAGCGTACCTACGACAACCAGGCCATGTATGTAATGACTTTAGCACAACCAGACAAACTTAAGATGTTCAACGAACGAAACCGATCGCGACACAATGTGTAACTATTCAGTTGAGGTTGGTTTTATTAATCATATACAAGACTTTCCCTCAATATCTATTTGCAGAATAATGTTACCTGAAAATGGATTTACCTGCCTTCACGAGTTCAGGTATTCACTTCTTGCAACAGGAAATAAAAATCGAAAAAAAGACTTCTGGCTTCGATTAGATAAGCTATCAAAGAAATCGATTTTCCACGAAATGGACTCACTTCAAATGTCTCAGATTCCTTTAACGATCTTTTTCAAGTGTTAACGATTTTGCCATCTTGACTGCCACGTCTTTAATTGAGATGCAGTGACAATTTGACGTTAGCGAGCACCGCGTTTGAGAGGTGGATCATGGCATAGTTCATACACAGATGTACACAGAGAAATGCAGCCAAATAATACCACACAGAATAAAAAAAAATCATTTTCGTCTTTTACTATTGTAAGAGGACCCGCACAGCAGTATCAGAACAAGATAGTTCTTATTTTACGTAGGGTCTTCAAGGAGTACGTTACGTATGTCATCCCATGCTAAAACCATAGGGCAGCAAGTGAGGTGCATTGTCAGAAGAGGCTGACGGTGCAGGTTCTGCGTTACCTGCGGACACAGTTCTGCTGAAGTCCGGATAACAGGAGCATCACAGTGTGCTACTGAAATGGCGCTGCAACTGGAAACGGACTCCAAAGTTGAAATACGTGGGTACAACGTCTAGATGTATCACAGTATCTAGCGGTATATGGAGAAAATTGAATGTCATGTCCAGCAGCAGTGAAATGGTGCCAACGATTTGACAAAGACCGCACAGACGTGAGTGACGCTGAGAGTGAAGTCCAGACCTTGCACCCCGTGGTTTATGCGTTTTCTGGAAGCGTATAGATCATCAGGGGGAAAGAGGTTTTCCAGCGAAGAGGACGTTCAGGCAGTGTTTCTCGAATGGCTGCTTCAGGAAGAAGCAGATTCCTATAGTCGAGCTGGCCGCGGTGACGGAGCGGTTCTAGGCGCTTCAGTCCGGAGCCGCGCGACTGCTACGGTCGCAGGTTCGAATCCTGCCTCGGGCATGCATGTGTGTGATGTCCTGAAGATAGTTAGGTTTAAGTAGTTCTAAGTCTAGGGGTTTAAGTAGTTTTAAGTCTAGGGGACTGATGATCTCAGATGTTAAGTCCCATAGAGCTTAGAGCCATTTGAACCTATCGTCGTGGAATTGAAAGACTGCTAGAACGTTCCGACCCTTGTTTACAGAGAACTGGTGGATAAACTGAAAAATGATCGTACATCTGTGTCAATTTAATGTGTAGCGCAGCATTAAATAGTTACATAGATTGCGATAGTGATGTATTAATTCACATATTTTAATCTCCTCGTACGAATATTCTTATATTTCTGTCTATATCTGTCGTACGTCTCACATACGTCTGCCATACGTCATTTATTCCCTGTAAGATGTACGTAGATGAGCAAAAGTGTCACAGAATATTAGCGTAAATAAATATTTAGGAAGAGTTTGTGTCGGAAGCTCAGTTAAGGCGCTGCTGATAGTGACATAGCTGAATAAACAAAATCAACACTTATCCTGAGTTCTAGAAACAAAATGTGTTGTATGTAAGCACTGTCGATAGTCGACGGAATTTTATCGGACAAAGACAGATAAATAATTTTCCAGGCCATCGAAACATCCGCGAGGCTTCGGGGATTTCTCAGAGGCTTTGCTGCATCAAGTCCGTATGAATATGGGTCACCTATGGGAGGAGCAGGGAGGAGGAGGGCTCACCCCATCCTGTCGTTACAAAAGATTAAGGGATGAATAATCAAGCAGACAGAGGACTCAAGGGAATCGGAACTCAGACGCGCATCATGCAGGTTCATAGAGAGACGTGAAGAAACACAGGTACGACAGTCGCAAGGAACCTTCATTTATAATTGAATTTGTGCTGTTGTGGGATGTTGAGATTAGCTGACGCGGCACTGACTGAGCCTTCGGATCACTTGATATATGATTTTTGCTATAAATAATTAATCTGCAAAGTGACACTGGATTCAATTTCGTAACTGTAGACAGACCAAACTGCCAACCATTGCATTTGCCTCCTATCCTAAGAGGAAAAGGGTTTCGCTGGATGTCCCTCAGCACAAATGTAACACACGTTACGCAATTCCCCTTAATTACTAGCCAGTGTTTTATGAGCACGCAGATGGCGCACGACAGCATCCCAGATGTTTTTCATCGGTTTCATATCAGATAGTTACTCTGTCAAAGAAGCCATCGCCATGGTTGAAGACATGAAGCACGAAGCCATGTAGGTGATATGCAATAACGCTCACGTCGTTCACAGTTCCCATAGTGGCTTCGATTACTAGCACACGTCTCCGTGGAAACACAGGTAAATTTCCTCTCATAGAATAATGCTGAACCCACTGTCCTGCGTCCGTGGTGCAAAACACGTTTCCAGAACCTGTTCGCCTGGATGACTGCGCATCTGGACACAACCATCGATCTGGTCTAACAAGAAACGTGCTTCATCCGACCAAGCGGTACCTTGCATTGGTACACGGTCCAGTTTTGACGATCCTGCGCCTCCTGCAATCGTAAATGACGATGGGATCGGGCACCATGTGAACTTTTAGGGGTCGTCTGCTGCGGAAATCTTATGTTTAACATCGTGCTCTGATCGATGTACCTCGAAATACTTGCGGTTGTCCCAACATTGGCCTCTGTTGTCACATCTGACACAAATCGCCATCTATCCTGCTTTACCAAGTGAGCAAGCCCTCGACCTCCAGATTCTGTGATAAAGGGTCGACGTCCAACACCTTGTCGGCTATCTATGGTGTCACCGTAATACAACGACTTGTCAGACACACTCATGACATTTGCATGTCAACAGAATACCATCTCCACCATTCCAGAGACGCTTTTTGCAGGTTATGGTTCATAAAAATCTGCCCACTGTCAAAGTCACTTACATCAGTGGACTTCCCTATTCGTGGCCCATATCGTCGGTAGAAATATTCCCAATTCGTCTCCGCCCCTCTTACACAGGGAGTGTTTGTAATCACACTGACAGTGTTCCGAGTGCTGCAATGCAGCCTGCATTAATCACAGGACACTGAAACATCATAAGTATGTTTATTAATCAGTGCACTCGCGGAGCACGCAGAGAAAAACAATGATTCCCTTCCCCCCACCAGATGAAATTATGGTGCTTTAAGCAAGTGAACTGTTTCCTGTTCTGACGTCTGTATGCTGTTCGTCGCTTGACGACATGTGTTGATTTCTTTTGCTTAGTGACTGTTGGTGTAATTGGATAAGAATGTTGAAGTTTTCTTTGCGCAACGCAATGGCTATTAAGGAGAAAGGCCTTGCACTAATCGCAAAGTTGTTTTATCAGAATGGCAGGAGTAGCAGCGCTGCATTGCGGGAATATGATGATAACTTTGAATGAACAGGTGCATTAGGCGGTACAGCAGGCACAGGGAGGCGGCCCATTCACATGGCAGTTGTTGATGAAGTTGCTGTAGGTATAGCCGACCATGCAGTACATGTCTCAAATTTTGCAGCCAGTGCTCGAGCTGTGTCTCGGGAATTATGTCTCTACTGATCAAATGACTTTGTGGTGCATTTTACATTTGTGTCCCTACAAGATTCAGACTGTGCTCTAAATGAAGCCCTAAGCTGGTCTACAACGCTGTGACTTTGCCCTCCGTTTTTGGCGTCCATGGAAACGGATTACGTGTGGCTGGGGAATATTCTTTGGATGGACGAGGGACATTTTACTCTGTACAGTGCCCTAGATGCACAGAACTGTAGCATAGGGAGCTCTATTCCGCCACATGTTGTGCAGGAACGTCCACTGCCTTCAGCCTATGTGACTGTGTGGTGTGGGTTCACAGCTTCTTCATCCACGATCCGTTTTTCTTCAAGGAGATGACATCTCAGAGCCTGTTAGGTGTGCAGTGACGTTTTCACATTATAAGAGCCGCTTCGTGCGACACATGGTTCCAGCTTTGCAAGAATGCAACTATGTCCACACCACTATTTTCATGCAGTATGGGGTGACACCCTATGTTGCTTGCCAAGTGAGAGATTCGCTTCGAGAAACCTTCGGTAACAGCCACATCATCTCTAGGCACTTTCAAGGTGTCTGGCCTTCCAGATCTCCCCGACCTAATTCCATGTGATTTCTTGCTGTGAGGATATCTGGAAGATCGTGTCTTCCAGGGATATATCCGGACTCTTCGTGATCTGAAGTGTAGCATACGACGACATATCTCTCTTATTGTGCTATGAGCAAATGACAACCATGTCATATTACGAATGCAGCATGTTGCTGAGTTGGGAAACCAGACTGAACATACTGTATATTGTAACCTGTGACCAGAACCATCGTTATCATGTGTTTGGTTTTGCCTTACCTTTTTCTGCATCCATACCACGTTCAAAGTGCTCACAGCGCTGAAAGTGGAAGTATCATTTTTTTAGCATATTCCACGAGGGCACCGATCAATGAAAATACCTACGATGTGTCAGCGCCCTGCTATGTATACAGCCCACACATCAACACTCGGGACACTGTCAGTTTATTTATAACCACCTGGTACATTCCTTGCCACATCACATATTCTCAACAGCATCAGGCGGCATTCAGTCTTCCGAGTTGCAGTTCGGTAATCAATGTACTTGATTGCTATGGAATTCACACACAGTTGCTTGACAGAGGAAGTATCACAATATGTTAAAACTACACTGAAGAGCCAGAGAGACAGGTACACCTGCCTAATATCGTGTAGGGCCCCCGCGAGCACGCAGAAGTGCTGCAACACGACGTTGCATGGACTCGAAAAATGCCTGAAGTCGTGCTGGAGGGAACTGACACCATGAATCCTGCAAGGCTGTCCATGCATCCGAAAGAGTACGTGGGGGGGGGGGGGTGAAGATCTCTTCTGAATAGCATGTTACAAGGTATCCCAGGTATGCTCAATAATATTCTCATCTGGGGAGTTTGGTGGTCAACGGAAATGTTTAAATTCAGAAGAATCTTCCTGGAGCCATTCTGTAGCAATTCTGGACTTGTGGGGTGTCGCATTGGTTCCCTGGAAATGCTCAAGTCCGTCGGAATACACAGTGGACATGAACTGATGCAGGTGATCAGACAGGATGCTTACGTACATGTCACCTCTCAGAGTCGTATCTAGATGAATCAGGGGTCCCATATCAATCCAACTGCACACGCCGCACACCATTACAGAGCCTCCACAAGCTTGAACAGTCTCCTGCTGACATGCAGGGTACATGGATTCATGAAGTTGTCTCCAAACCTGTACACGTCCATCCGGCTCCGAAAGCCCATACCGATGATGTTTCGTTGAATGTTTCGCATCTGACACGTGCTGATGGCCCAGTATTGAAATCTACAGCAATTTGTGGAATGGTTGCACATCTGTCACCTTGAACGATTCCTGCAGGATCTTTTTCAGGCCGTAGCGATGTCAGAGACTTGAAGTTGTACCGGATTCCTGATATTCAGGATACGCTCGTGAAATAATCGTACGGGAAAATTCCCACCTCATCGATTCCTCGGGGATGATGTGTCCCATCGCTCGTGCGCCGACTATAACATCGTCGAAAAAGTTCAAAGAAGAGCAGCACGTTTTGTATTACTGCGAAACAGGGGAGAGAGTGTCGCTAAAATGATACAAGATTTGGGTGGACATCATTAAAACAAAAGCGTTCTTCGTTGCAGCGAAATCTTCTCACGAAATTCCAATCACCAAGTTTCTGCTCCGAATGCGAAAATATTTTGTTGACACCGACCTACCTAGGTAGAAACTATCACCGTGATAAAATACGGGAAATCAAAGCTCGTACGGAAAGATATAGGTGTTCGTTCTTTCCTCACGCTATACGAGATTGGAACAACAGAGAATTGTGAAAGTAGTTCGATGAACTCTCTGCCACTGTTTAAATGTGATTTGCAGAGTATCCATGTAGATGTAGACGTAGACGTTCAAACCCACATAAATCTTGAAAACCTGCCATTGTAACAGCAGAAACAGATGTAACAACAGCGCCAGACACTTCTTGTCTTATATCCCAGTGGAAAAAAATGCAATCTGTGAAAACAGTGTTCGTTTCTAGTGTGTAATATTTCTGTTGCTTTCAACACTACAATAAGCCAGAGTTGGTAGGTGCAATTGTGCTGCAAACAAACATCAAGCAGGTGTAAAGGAACATACATTAAAAAAGCACAATACACTCACATGTCCACATACAATGAGCTCTCACTCAGAAAGAAGCTGTTAAACAAATGCACAATACGCGAAGCTTAAATAAAAGGAAAGAAATTCTCTCGGCCAAGAAAAAATTAAACATTTCTCACACTGAGGGGAAGGCCTCCATAGAAGAAACGCCTGAGTAGGATTTACACGCTAAACATAGAAGTTGGGAAGCTAGCTGTCAGCGGTGAGAGAAGAGGGTTTTGCAGGAAGAATTATTGTTTCAAGGCAGCAGCGACCTCATTAGTCATGTTGAACAGTTTACTTGATCTTTTCGTCATTTTATTTATTTACGTCCCATGTTGTCTGTTACATTTGCATCTAAGGTTACGCTTTCAATTTGTTCATATAAAAAACTTTTGAATCTTGAAAAACGTTTGTAATCTCTTTTCACTTAAATGAACAGTTATCAGGGTGCCATAAAACAAAGAAGAATGCACCTTCGCAGTTTAATTGATCACCGATATAGGATTATTTAAATGTAATTAAGGAGACACATTCAGGGGAGTAACT
Source organism: Schistocerca cancellata (assembly GCF_023864275.1). Classification (NCBI taxonomy): domain Eukaryota; kingdom Metazoa; phylum Arthropoda; class Insecta; order Orthoptera; family Acrididae; genus Schistocerca; species Schistocerca cancellata. Next base: position 391,418,335 of record NC_064627.1, read on the forward strand.
TTTTTGGGGTATCTGAATAAAAGTACAGAGTAAAAATACAGTGGACACCGGGATTTTGGAAGGTGGCAATGCATTCGCAAACTATCATCATTTTGAATATTTCCGTTGATTTATCGATGGGCCGAGAATAAACAGATCTTTGCTTTTCTGGCAATCGATCTCAGTAGCCTGCAATATCTTTGGGACTTGGGTTTAGACGTGGGGCCCGCTTCGCTTTGTCTGTAAGCCGGGAACGTGACGAACTTTCGTTGTCGGAAACACAGGTGAAGAACACTCAGCTACCTACGCCGTGGAAGAAGTATCTCTTGTGTTTGACAGATAGGCCGACGATGTGCCGTCTATGTTTTAGGCACTGTAGTTAGAAACGATAACTTTCATTATTTTTGCCCACATCGCAGAAGGTCTTCAAGCCTTTCTCTCGATTAAACGGAGGAAACCAAATGTTGCATTTCTTGAGATACGAACTTGCAGCCATTAACAATTTGTCCAAGTTAATTCGCTGTAAACATGTTAGGATACGTAGCAGAATTCTTACATGTTTCGTGGGCCCAGAACATTTCGTATTTATCCTTAATTCTCTTGCTAACGATCGAGTGAAACCAAGATTACAGTTTGGGCGAATTACATTTATGTGTTTCTAATCAGTTGGCGATCACGGACTCTGCATATATCATAACTCGTTCAATGGTCTACTGGTGGCTCAAGTTCATACAAAAATTCTGTTCTTTTCCGCAATCTCTTTATATCTTCTGTTCCTTTGTATTCTAGGTGCTTGTATTACTAGCAGTTGATGAATAACTTTAAGTGGACTGTACCTCTGTAATAGGTGGTAACGTATTTGTGAACTTTTGGCTATTGGCTACGTACGCCAACAGTAAAGTGTGCCTCCGCGTCCAGATCTGGACACGAAATCCATCGTGGTGTGAATACCAGATGGTCAGATTTATTGATACGATAATGAGCAAGAATGTGATGAAAGAGAGAGTTCGGCCACCCATAACAAAGAACAAGCAGATGTAATGTGCGCACTATCAGCTGAGCAACTAAACAGAAAAAATTAGTAGGAGCCCACTTTACTCTTGTGTGTACACGAAATAGACGGAGCAGTACGGGAGAGAACGACTTCAGTGGCGGCAACTACGTAATGGACGTCCAACGCACGGAGTGCAGTTGAATAGCTAAGCCCTGTGCATAAATGTATATGTCGCATAGCTTGCAAGCTACAGCTAGCGATTCTCCAAGTAATAGTATTAATAGGTTAAGTCAGCAGCGCCAATAGTCGACAAACAGTCAATAGATATTCTCTAGATAACCAAAAATGAAGCAGATCTATAAACTAAGCCTCAATCAAAGCAAAACAAGATCGACCACACGCTATGATAAGAAAATATCATAATTGGAGAAAAGGTAAAATATGTTGCATGGCAGACAATTTTGCTTGCTACGATGCTGATGACGTAAAACAAAGAACATGTGTCGTCTGTAAATTATGTGCCAGTCGCATGATAACCTGTTTGGCAATATAACAAAAAAATTAAACTTTTTCCTTCTTTTTCCGCAGCTTTCCCAAATAGCGAAACCTTTGTAGGTACTTGTAACTTTGCCGGCCGCTGGTGGCCGAGCGGTTCTAGGCGCTTCAGTTTGGAACCGCGCGACCGCTACGGTCGCAGGTTCGAATCCTGCCTCGGGCATGGATGTGTGTGATGTCCTTAGTTAGGTTTAAGTAGTACTAAGTTCTAGGGGACTGATGACCTGAGCTGTTAAGTCCCATTGTGCTCAGAGCCATTTGAACCATTTTTTTGTACTTGTAACTATATTTTACCCGCCCTTGTTTATGCTCCTGATGGAGCGGTTGGTACAGCTAGCGATGCCTTGACCTTGCTCAATCACAGTTTTTAATGAGACTTTCGGTTCTTTTTTCCATCTTCTGCCAAGATGTCAGTCACGATTACGAACTTGCCCTGCACTTATGGTGCACAAAGACTGCGGTGCTGTCCCGTGTGGTAAAGAGACAGCAACGAGACCTCTCTTAAGCGCACAAGTCTGCAGGCGCCAGTCAACAGAGGCGGCTGCCCCTTCGGGAAAGTGAGGCGAACTCGCACATCAAATGGCTCTGAGCACTATGGGACTTAACTCCTGAGGTCATCAGTCCCCTAGAACTTAGAAGTACTTAAACCTAACCAACCTAAGGACATCACACACATCCATGCCCGAGGCAGGATTCGAACCTGCGGCCGTAGCGGTCGCGCGGTTCCAGACTGAAGCACCTAGAACAGCTCGGCCACCACGGCCGGCTTTTATTGTGTTATTCACTCTAATTAGTCAGATTCGCGGATAACATAACCGTTTAGTGGCACATCACAACTGTGCGCCGAACCATTACTCTCACACAGAACCTTTACCTTTCTCGAGGAGTTGCTCGCCGACTGAGCTGTGCAGATTCGATGCGCGATTAAGCTTCACATATTCACTTCCGGCACTGCTTCTTCTCTACCTTCTAAATTCCAAGGAAGCCCTCGTGCATAATCTGTGGCACTAACACTCCTGGAAGGAAGGAATAACGTATCCTTGGTAAGGATGACAGTTGAGTCTGACGGACAGTGGTCACGTTCTGACAGAATACCGTTCGGATCGGCCAAGTAGGCCCTAAAGGTATTGAATGTTTTCGCATGCTGGAAAGGTGCACCTGGACTGCAAGCGGCCGCTGCCATGGAGAGAAGATAAAGATATTCGCAAGCAGAAATAGGGAAATGCACTAGTACTCGTAAATTAATTATACAAAAAGCACTTACCACATTTTAACAATCAAGGTACTGTTTGATTGCTTGTGACAAAAGCTATCAATTTATCTACTGGTACTCGGAATTGCAATACTATATTCCAGAAAGGCGAAAAAGCATGAAGTATTATAATTACACAATTTACTTATTGTGTACGAAAGTCGCCGTGAGAAACCTGTTAAAATCATTCAGTATGCCAAGCTAGAAGCTGTAGGGCATTGTAATATTCTATAAAAAGACGTAATACATTCGCAGATATTTAGAAAAATGATAATACTATAAAATTTAAATAAGTTAATTTTAAGAAAATGGTGGAAAAATATCACGAATCTACAAGTAAGACACTTGACATATATAAATATAAAATCACCTAAACGATATGTATGCTGCTATTAATAACTTTAAAACCAGACAATCTACACTGGACTCGCATTCGGAAGGACGACGGTTCAATCCCGCGTCCGGCCATCCTGATTTAGGTTTTCCGTGATTTCCCTAAATCACTCCAGGCAAATGCCGGGGTGGTTCCTCTGAAAGGGCACGGCCGACTTCCTTCCCCAGCCTTCCCTAATCCGATGAGACCGATGACCACGCTGTCTGGTCTCCTTCCCCAAACCAACCAACCAACCAGACAATCTCAACGCAATAGTTGACGTACAATCTGCCAGTTAGTCCTGTCTCTTCATTTTCAGGGCGCGGATGCAACGCCGCTTACAACTTTTGTGAAATATACAATACTTTAATTACCTTATTTTAATTACGTGTAGCACCTAGAACCGCTCGGCCACTATTGCCGGGCGCACATCGCTCAGGACGAGTATGTGTTTCTGCGCCGGTGCCGTGTTATTTGGCGCAAGCTGTACATTTACTCATTATCATTTCATAAAGTAGTAAAACTTGTCTTAACATCGCATATTTCATGTATATCTTTATTGGTCTTTGAATTTGCTAGTTGACTGGATGGCCAACGGAGCGTATTGTACACCGTCTTCTCTGCCTACTGCTGTTCTTGCTCCGCCGAAGCTACGCATAAATACCGAGTGAAACCCCAATCCACCTCTCCTGCTGCTGATATGTTTACTTCACGTTGCTGTGACCTGTCTACAGATAGATAGGGATAGCTACTATCCGAGTATGTGTAACTTATACAGGCTACCTCCATGTGCTAGATGCTAATTACGATTTATTTGTGGCTCTGTTTTGCATTCCGCAGGACAAAGCACAAACCGCTACTTTTTTCCGTAAGTCTGTCATGAATAAATCAGTGTTGCACTTCATTCGACATGCTGTATTATTCACTGTGTACTTGAGACTTTTATGCTGGGGTAGAAGGACTCATTTCAGGAACAGAATAAGCGGCACTACAAAGCGGAATTGCTTCGAGCTGCTCACGTCTTCTACAGAACGAGTAAACTGGCATACTTAAGCATTTAGCAGCTTATGTATTTAACAGGAAACCTCTGAAGTAGCTCGTTCTTTTGTAACATTAGAGCTGCTCGTATATATAAATAATATTTTGTTATGGATACAATATAATTAGTGTTAATTATGTTAACTGAGTAATTGGTTGTCTTAACTGCGCTCTTTATTGTGTTCAGTGCTTCATAAATTGTTAATGCTATACACAAAGAACATTACGTTATGCCTATTAAGTATTTACTTTTTCTATACGATATTCAGAATGCTCCTCACGGTGTCCAATATGTAAGTGTGCAGTCATACTTTGCAAACCTCTATGAATTGCATCGCAGAGGGTACTTAGCATGGCTGCACTGTTACAGTTTCTTCCCGTTGATATAGAGTATGAATCGTAGGAAAATGATCACTTAAATACCTCTTGTGCGTGCTGTAACTAGTGTAACTATCCCTTCAAGGTCCCAAAGAGAGCGACAGGTACGGGGGCTGAAGAATATCTCTAGATTCTTCGAGTACTGCTTGCTCTTGAAACTTTGCAAGCAGGCTTTCCCAGGACAGCTGGATTCTGCATTCAAGTGTCTGCCAGTTCAGGTTCTTCAGCGTTTCCGCGACGCTGTCACCTGAGTCAGACAAACCTGTGACCATTCGTGCCGCCCTTCTTTGTATACGTTTAACATCCTATGTTAGTCATACCTGGTAAGGGATCCACACCTTTGAACAATCATCTCTATTTGCAAGGAGTCTCCATTTTAATATCCTTGAAGTTACAGAACAGAAATGACAATATTTTACACCCAGCTGTCAAAAAATATATCAGGCATAGAAGTATGAAACCAGAATTTGTTTGTAATAATTACACGTCTGTTGTCTGAAACTGGTAAACAATATTTTATTCAAAATAATCCCTATTGCTATTTATACAGTTCTCCCACCTCTCTGGCAGGGTAAGAGTGCCACGCCAAAAAAATAGTTCTTCTTTTGAAGCAAAACAGTCAGCGAGCCATTTTCGTGCATTTTCATACGAATTGAAGAGTTGTTCAGCGAGTGCGTGTCCCAGTATGCAAATAGATGATTATCGGACGGAGACAACTCTGAAAAATAAGTCGCATGCGCTAGTATTTCCCAACTGAACGCCTCGATCGTTTCCCTGATCCGTTTGCTGTGTGTGATGATCCGTTGTCATGGAGCAATATGACTACGTGTTGCCGTTTTCCATATTCTGGTCGCTTTTCACGTAATGATCGGTTTAAAACGATCATTTTCTGTTGGTAGCGACCTGTGTTAACGGTTTCACCAGGTTTTAGCAGCTGATAATAGAAGAAACCCTTCTGATCACACAAAACACAGAGAATTGTCTTCTTTCCAAAGCGATTTGGTTTTGCAGTGGATGTCGATGGTTTGCCTGGATTCACCCACGATTTACGGCACTTAGGATTCTCAAAATATATCCATTTTTCATCACCTTCGGTGGAGAAACCACTTTCTTTTGTATCTGGCGAGCAGCATTTCACAAGCGGTAGTTCGCTTTGCTTGCTGCCTTTCATTCAGTTCATGCGGTACCGGTTTCCCCACTTTCTGTAACTCCCCAATAGCTTTCAACCCAAGAGAGACGGCTTTTTGCGTCACATTCAATTATTACGCGAGTTTCTATTGAGTTTTAGTATCATCTGCATCCAATAAGGCCTGCAATTAGTTGTCTTCGAATTCTTTCGGTCGTTTCCCTCGCTCGTCGTTTCTCACGACAAAATCACTACTTTTGAATTTTTTGAACCACTCGAAATACTGTTTTCCCAAGAGCATTTTCACCGCAAGCTTCGACAAGCAATCGATGCGATTCTGCAGCAGTTTTCTTCAAATGGTAACAGAAAACCAATGGTGTGTGCAAATCGTAGTTCGTAGGCACAAAAATCGCCATGTTTACGGGTTTGAAGCACATACCGATGTATGGGACTCGGATTACTGTGAGTTGACATTCGTTGTCCGCCATTGTCAGCAGATAGTGCTGCAGACTCGATCTCACGGGCCCTACACTGAAGACTAGCACCATCTATGGGGAAATTCCGGTATCATACTTCTACACCTAGTATTTATTCACGGTCGCGTGTTTGATCTGTTATGTAATTCCCACGTGAAAGCTGCAAAATCATAAATTGGCTAAAATCCAGATCAACTTTAAGAATACATTCTGTTCTCAAAATATTATATAAAAATAAAATAGTTGTTCCACAAAAAATTATCTCTTACTCCTTCATCAATTCACAATCATTCCACAAAGCAATCTACAGTGGTGTCCAAAATTAAAGCAAAAAAATGTTATTTCCCGTCCTGGTTCTCATAAACGATATCATCATAAAAACTGTCAACTGAAGTCCCTACTATCATGTTCTCTACGGAACATGGCATTCCGACGATGACTTCAGGGCACCTATCAGTCAGGTTAGTGCTCGCCTGGTAGTCCTTTATACACAATCGCTGTGTACACAGTGAACGGTGCAGCATGACACAGAGAAGACGACTACGAGATTCTCTGCGGTGGGGGATCCAGGAAGAATGGAAGCAAGACAGAAGCAATCTGACGTGGCCCGCTGGATTAATGTGAAGCGTTCTTTTGTTTCTCGTGTGTGGTGACAGTTTATAGAGACCGAGATTGTGTTCCGATGACCATGGCAGAGCGACCACGTGTGTCATCAGAAAGAGAGTACTATTATTTGGCTGTAAAGACAAGACGGTACTCCTTAGTGTTGCACGGCTACTGGCATCTGATCTCGGAGTATCCACGGATGCGTTGTATCGTGGCGAACGGTGCAAAAAAGACTTCGGAACAGTGGCCTTTATGGACGGAGACCTGCTGTATGTGTACCTCCGACACGTCTTCACATGAGGGAACGTTTAGAGCGGAGTCTTCAATATGCCACCTGGACGGCCAAACAGTGAGCCAATGTTCTTTTCGCAGATGAGTCCCGATTTCGTCCTGAGAGTGATTCTCGGCGGATCCTCATCCGTAGGCAACGTGGAACACGATTTCGGAATGCAAACATTGTGGAAAGAAACCAGTATCGAGGAGGATCCCTAATGTTGTGGGCAGGGATTGTGCTGACCACTCGAACACCTCCTCTTGAAATTATACAGGTGAACTGGCAAGGTTTAACTGCTGTTACGTATCGTGATGAAATCTTGGGACCTCATCTGCGGTTTTTGCGAGGTGCTGTGGGCCCAGGCTTCGTACTAACGGGTGATAATGTTCGACCTCGTAGAAGAAAGGTGGTTAATGTTTCCATGGAGACGCAAGATATTGCTCGATCTTCCGATTTGAATCCCACAGAGCATGTCTGGGATGCACTAGGGAGAAGGACTGCAACACGTCAGCATCCATCAACCACTTTCAAAGACTTGCGAGCAGCTCTGCAAGAAGAATGAGCGTCATTTCCACAGCATGACATCATTCACAACATGCCCCGTAGTTGTCAGACCTGCACTGCTGGGATAGGTGGTAACACCCCATACTGAGAGCAATAACCAGTTGTCAGAATGTGTGTGCAAATCTGTCAAGTTAAAAAAAAAGAAGAAGAACATTTTTGTCTACCGTTATGGAAGTTTGCAGTTGTTTACTTTATGTATTCTCTACATTTTTGTACTTAACTGGCCGGCCGGAGTGGCCGTGCGGTTCTGGGCGTTACAGTCTGGAACCGGGCGACCGCTACGGTCGCAGGTTCGAATCCTGCCTCGGGCATGGATGTGTGTGATGTCCTTAGGTTAGTTAGGTTTAATTAGTTCTAAGTTCTAGGCGACTGATGACCTCAGAAGTTAAGTCGCATAGTGCTCAGAGCCATTTGAACCATTTTTTTGTATTTTACTATCGCATGTTTATACAATTTTGTGGCAAAGTAAGTGCAACCATGAAAAATTTCCGTTTGTTCCTTTAATTTTGGTCACCAGTATATGTCCTTATAACTGCACTTGGGTATTTCATAATAGGCAAAAATAGCGACCATTGTGTATAAATGTTTAGTAACAGTCCATGTGAAAAATGTTATAATTTCTAAAATACTGCAGAAGCATGGAGGCAAGCAAATGCAATATTACTGAAGAGAGATTATGAAATTGAAAAGTTGTCACCTGTATCTTAGAAGGTTGTAATGGATGAATATGTTTGTATAGAATTGTCTAAGGTACACTGTCTATACAATTTTCGATGATCGATATCTACTAGTATGGGACATCTTCAGAACTATAAATTAAAAAATTAAAATTATCTATGTGCTAAACACAATAAATCCGTCAGCAGAGAAAATAACATGGACTATAAGTGAATATAGCTAATTTCCTAAAACTCGTCGCAGAAACTGTTGGGCTTCCGTCAATTCAACTACTGTATTCGTGCCAACTGAATAATTATACAAATGTGATAATGCCGCAAGGTGGCTCTTGCGCCACGATAAAACTGAAATATCAAGTTACTGTTTTGCCCCAGTTACAGTCATTACAATATACAGAATAAAATATTCGGTTGTAATTTGTCATATATTTGCTTTTTCCATTGATTTTACCAATTTTTGCTGTTCTTTTACACATAACTATACACCATCTGATCATGTGTATCCAGGCAACTAATAATGGACATTAAAACGCCGCCTTACTGGTGACATGTTCGATCAGTTGTCGTACGTCAATGCAGGAATGGGAGCCCATTCTTCCTCAAGAGCTGAAACCAGATAAAGGTAGTGATCTTGAGCGCTAGGATCCGGAGCAAAGTCGACGTTTTTTGGCATCTCAAAGGTATTCCACTGGACTAAGGTCGCTACTCTGGACAGGCCAGTCCATTCCGGGAATGTTATTATCCACAAACTGTTCCCTCACAGATGCCGCTTTATAACGTGCCGCATTGTTATGCCGATACAATCGCCGTCTAAACTCTTCCTCTACTGTACACAATACTCAGTGCTTAGCACCGCACGTATGGGTGACAGCGGTGTTAGTATTAAAAACTCAGCAAAATATTTTCCCTGTTTGGGCCTCCCAAGATTCTGATAAGTGACATTTCACCGGCATTTGTTTCGAGAAAGTTTCGGAAGTTCTGTTTTCAACTTGGTATCACACATGTCACCACAACATCTTACTACCATTAGTCATGATTTGGAGAAATATTTAATAGACGCCTTAAGGCTACGTTGATTATATACTACGCGAATGCCCAGACTGTGTGTGATCGTTCCTTGTCATGACCCGATTTAATGTGACAAAGCATCAAGCTTATCAGGTTACCACGGCGTTTCTCATGTTTGATTATCTGTTCAGTTACCCATCGTCCAACATGTGCTCAATCACTGACTTGTTACCTGAGGAGATATCTTCTGAAGTTATTGGGGACAATTGTTGCAGGACTATGACCAACATAAAAAGGATCCACAAAAGAGAAACGGCGAGGTAAAACCACGGCCGGTGTCCCGGAAATATCAAGGTTGGAGGCTTACTTTTCGTGAGGAACTTTCGGGGTGAGACGGGGGAAGCAAGCCTTCGGACAAGTTTGCGCCCCGTTTTGTGGGTCCGTGTTGCCTCCTCGAGGTTCAACCCCATTGCTCTCCAGGTCAGAAACGACGAGACAGGGCATGGCCAAGAGGTGCATCTAAGTTAGGTGAAGGCTGCGTTTGGAACTAGACAAGTTTTTAAAAGGTTTGTAAGCCCTACCCCGGGACTTGAGTTTACGGGTTAGCCGATAGGTCGCTTCCGACTTGCAAGTCGGGATATCTTTGGGCAGAGGGCGTGCATGCGTGGTGAAATAAGGCTCTAGCATAGGCTCTTGTAATGGAGCTGGCAGGGAGTGTGGTGATCGTAGCAGGAAGCAAACAGCTCCGTGTGCCCCATGGCTGATAAATGGTGTGGAGTCGTGTTGACCAGTCTCGGAATCCAGAGTTCGTCAGTGTGCTGGTCTGGCGGGCAGGCGTGGCGTGTTTTGGAGGAAGCTGCAGGAGTGCGAGTTAAAGGATGAGTTCGGCGCGACCGCTCACAGCCGGGGGAAGACCGCTGGCAGCGGGCGGACCGTTGCGGCCTCACGGGCGCATTCTGCACTGTGGTTTCAGTTCCAAGGGCTGCAACGGCTCACATCTTGAAGATGGAAGTAGTCTCTGAGAAGTCTGTATTTGAGACACATTTAAGTTATAGACAGCCTTCTCACTGTGAGTTTTTACTGAATAGTTACCAGTAGCCATTACTTGCCTCATGTACGGAGAGTGTTCTGTTTGTGATTGTTATTTAGTACAAATACCGATTCCCTTTTCTGGAAATATCACTGGGAGCAATAGCTTCGTTTACTTAACCTGTGGGAGCTCGAGTTGGCGTATTGACGAGTATGAGTACCTGTACCTTTTCTATTATTTAAAAAATGTATTTTTTGTGTGTTTCAGTGGCAGCAAATCTTAGTTGCTCGGGCGGTCTGTCGTAACAAATGTCCGTTCGCGGTGACGGAAGAACATATGTTGTTTAAGGCCGTCGGCTTCTAGAGTCGCTCTGCGAATTTAATGCCTGATTTACGACATTCACTGTTCTCGAGATTTGATGCCTTATTTAAAGTGTTTATAATGAATCCTTTTTTTGTAGCAGTTTTGCACCTTCCTGAAATTAACTAGTATATTGTTCACACTTTTCTACTCTTAAGATTTACTGTCCATTTTAAATTTAATTAACTGCTCCTACGATCTAACTGTGTCTTAATTACGGTAGTTGCTGTTCTCTTCAGATAAAAAAAATATTGGCGCGAATCTTACGTGTTTTCATGTTTTAAGTGAAACTGTACTTCTAAATTAATGGCATCTAGCGCTGTTCTTGTGACGAACGATGTTCAGTCCCCCTCTTGCCTAGTCGATCCTCGTCCAGACTCAATGACCGTTAAGTGTCACGCAATGCGACACATGTGCCTACCCTTCCGCATTTAGCGTTTTCTTAAGCGCAATACGGTGACCACACACTCACCACTAAAACACCCCCATTCTGTAACATCACCTTTCCTGTACTTCACTGTTGGCCTACACATGATGGTGGGTCACGTTATCTAAGCATCTGCCACATATTAACCACTCCATCGCATTGCCACAGGGTATAGCGCGGTTCTTCATTCCGAGTGACTCGTTTCCAGTCACGCATTGTCCAGTGGCGTTTCTCTTCACACCTCGTCAAGTGGCTTAGAAGGAGCTGTCCGACCATTGCAAGCTGTGGCCTCATACTGGCTACTCTCAGTCTCCAATGAGGAAAGTCCTTCAAGTGTGGTAATTTGTTGTTTATTAAATATCCATAAATAAATATTTGGTGGTTTATAGATTTATGTTATTGCGACCTTCGCGTCTACCATTTGAATTTCACAACTTGTTCATAACCCTTCGCACGTTTTTTAGCTCCCTAAGCACAGTCATTGTGTTAGCTGGCCTGCTTCTGAACTCACGGTCCCTGTCCTTCAGTACATGAAATCTGCCTAGACCTGGGTTAGTTATGGTTGTTCCTTTGCGTTTCCACTTCATAATCACATAACCGTTGTAATGTCTCTCACGGATTTGTTACTCAGGTGACATCCATATCCATGTTCGAAGGCACTGACTTCTCCAAACAGACACGTTCTGGACTTACTGTTTCTCTACTGGCAACTCAGTATCCATGCCTCGCTTTTATATTGCCAGATCTGCCTTTCGTGACATCTAGTGGTCAGTTCCGCACTAGATACACGTGTCTGAATACTGTTGTTTACATAGTGTATCACTTCTGAATCTATCTTATAGTTAACTTTGAAATATGTTTAGTCGACGCCATATAGAGACAGTTCCACAAGAAAGTGTACACAGATATCTGTATAAAAAAAATGGTTCAAATGGCTCTGAACTTAAGGAACCTAAGGACATCACACACATCCATGCCCGAGGCAGGATTCGAACCTGCGACCGTAGCAGTCACGGGGTTCCAGACTGAAGCGCCTAGAACCGCACGGCCACCGAGTATGAAATAAAAGACACTATTACACATATATGTTTACATGAACATACATGTTATTACTAATTTCACAATTACACAATGTTTAATCCAATCGCCGCCATTACCGATTATAGCTTGGCACCTTCCTGGCATGCTTTTTACGAGATTTTCAGCTTATTCTCTCGGTAACGATCTCCATATCGTCCTGACTTGATATGACAGTTGCTTCGAAGTATATGTTGGCTTCCCTTTAAGCATCATCTTAATATATGGCCAAACATTTTTTGATTTGATTTGCATCCGGAGACATTGCAGGCCAATCCATCGTGGACACCCCACTGTCTTGTTTCCACGATGTTCAGAGACGGCTACGATGTTTCGGATTATTATCCACTTGAAGTATCCAGGTTGCCTCGTCCGAACCAAATAGCTTCTTAACGGACCTATATATATATATATATAAGCGACGCTTCAGGTATTTTGCACTCATTTTGAACTGCAACCGACAAAACAAAACATTCAACTCTAACTCTGTTTTTCTATACACTCCACAAAAGCACGTTGATTACAGATTCAAGACCGCTACCAGAGATGTCATTGCGGATATTACATTCATGATTATGGCGTACACTTTCTTGGGGAACTGACTGTATAGTGTGCAAGTGCTGTGCAATTACTGTAATTGGTTTTACATCTACACTGAAGACGAAAGAAACTATTACACCTGCCTAATATCGTGTAGGACCCCTTCGAGCACGCAGTAGTGCCGCATCACGACGTGGCATGGACTAGACTAGTGTCTAGAGTGGTGCTGAAGGTAATTGACACCATGAATCGTGCAGGGCTGTTCATAACTCGGTAAGAGTACGAGGGGGTGGAGATCTCTTTTGAACAGCACGTTGCAAGGCATCCCATATATCCTTAATAATGTTCATGTCTGGGGAGTTTGGTGAACAGCGGAAGTGTTTCAACTTAGCAATTCTGGACGTGTGGGGTGTTGCATTGTCCTGCTGAAGTTGCCCAAGTCCGTTGGAATGCACAAAGGACAAGAATGGACGCAGGTCATCAGACGCATTGCTTACGTACGTGTCACCGGTCAGAGTCGTATGTAGACGTATCAGGGGACCGATACCACTCCAACTGCACACGCTCCACACCATGAAAATCTCCACCAGCTTGAACATTCCCCTGCAGTGTCCATGGATTCATGAGGGTGTCTCCATAATCTTACACGTCTATCCGCTCGATACAATTTGAAACGAGACTCGTACGACCGGGCAACATGTTTCCAGTCTTCAGCAGTCCAATGTCGGTGACGTAAAGCTTTGTGTCGTGCAGCCATCAAGGGTACACGAGTGGGCCTTCTACTCCGAAAGCCTATATCGATAATGTTCCGCTGAATGGCTCACACGCTGACACTTGTTGATGACCCAGCACTGAAATCTGCAGCAATTTGCGGAAGGGTTGCACAACCGCACGGTTCTCTTCAGTCGTCGTTGTCCCGTCCTTGCAGGATGTTTTTCTGGTCGCAGCGATGTCGGAGATTTTATGTTTTACCGGATTCCAGGTTTACACGGTACGCTCTTGAAATGGTCATGCGGGAAAATCCCCACTTCATCGCTATCTCGGATATGCTGTGTCCCATCGCTCGTGCGCTGACTATAACACGACGTTCAAACTCACTTAAATCTTGGTAACCTGGCATTGTAGCAGTAGTAACCGATCTAAAAACTGCGCCAGACACTTGTTGTCTTGTATTCTTGTTCCCACCGCAGAGCCGTATTCTGCCTGTCTAATATTTGAATTCCCATGCCTATACCAGTTTCTCTGGCGCTTCTGTGTATATAAACTTTTACTGTTTCAAATCTCATTTTTCTTATTTTCCGTGTTGTAATGAATGTATCTGGGACAAAGAAGTAACTTCGCACTGACTTTTCTCTCGACGACAGCGCCAATTTGCAGTATTATAACGTTTATTCAATTTTGCAAGTATCGCTAACAGTTCAGTGGACGATGTGTAACAATTGCTCCTACGACAAGGTACATTAACTTAAAGTACATTTTATTTAATTTGTTGGCAGATACATTTATTATGCGTAGAATATAGTCAACTTTAAGGTTTACCATTAATTTGGTAATTTGAATTTATAACATTAATATATAGATCTGCAGATGGACTATACTGGCTGAAACCGCTCGTCAAAAATAAATAAATAATGCGATCTATATTGTGTTCTCCAGAGAGTCTGAATATACAGATCGCTGCGGGGTGTCCTCAATTTCGTAATGCAGTCTTTTAGTGAGTTACCTTTGTACAGAGACGGCTGTTTTGTGGACGGACGCGAGGCGTCTGCTGTAACAGCTGCACTGGGCGAGGTAAGCGGCTCTGACGTCCGGCAGCTGATTCATCGTTCTGCAGCCGCGCAGTCAGATACACTTCCCGTGGCAGTTCGCACGCCGCGTAATGTAGGCTGAAAGTTCCTTGATGTTGTAACAATGCAGTATAGCGGTACGGAGCCCAGCGCCGTATTCAGAGAACGGGTTAAAGTCAGCATGTAACCTCCCCCTCACTTACCGACCTTAATGACAGTGAAAAATGAAACCGCGTGTACCTAATGGGAGTTTTGGAAAAGCAATCGTCACCGAAGTTAACCTGTCGGTAAAGAGGGAGGAAAGGGTTACATCTTAATGAAAGGAAATGCGCTAATGAAACTGGTGGAAATTAATTTTGAAAAGGGGTAAAGTTAATAAAGAAAGTAAATGTGCAGCCGTTACGTTAACAATTAACTAGCGGTAATTAGGTATTTGAGATTTGGGGGAAATCACGGTCGCCAGTCCTGAGGACAATTACTATAGTAACTGAAAAAGAAAGGTTATTACACATATAATTAGCACTAGAAGCGTGGCAACTGAAGGTTGACACGTGTAGTGTGAAAACTGAAAGTTTGTCAGAAGTAATAAATTTCGCTACACCCTGACTTAATTTAGCAAAAGAATTAATAAAACCGAAAAATCGAAAGTTAATTTAGTGACTGAAGTTAATAGTGAGCTTTCTTTCTGAAGCACATCGAAATTAAGTATAATACGGTTAGTCTTGGACTACCTCAACAATCATTTCTAAAGCTACTTGAATCTGCGCAATTTAGAAATAAGAGATTTAACTTTGAACTTGAATTAAATGATTCTGAACAATTAGCAATAGTAAAATTTAGTACGTACCAAGCTGAGCTGCAGTCACAGGTACGCTAAAATATGCTAACAAAACTCGCACTCTTAATTTGTGCTTGTGTAATCTGAATATTGTAGCCAGCTATGAATACTTTGAAATTAAAGCAGTGAAATCGAATGGTATAATTTTAATGCTGGCGTTTAAATTTCAACGACACTCGGGTTCATTTCGGAAAAGGAAGGGACCCTGCTTGGTAATGCAATTGGGACAATGAGCAACAAAGGTTCATGCTAAGTTGCTGTTATTATAGTTACGAAAATGGTACAGTTTGAAAAGCTGAGGTCTGCCATACAGTTCTAAAACTTTACTTGCTTCCAGTCTTCCTTGATGGTTGATTGAAGGTTTGAAACCGTCGGTCGAGGAGGTGGCGACAGTCACTCATTGTCGGCCGTCGCTGTTGCAGAAGCTGGATGTTGGCGCGCCTTCTTCTCGACACGGTCACCAGACGAAACGGGCTCTTGATGTGCGCTAGTTAATGTTTCCCGTCCGCGACACCATGTCAGAAACTATCATCGCAAGTCGAGCGCAATTACATGCTGCCAAACCCCGAAAGCGCGGCAACTCGCGGGAGCGTCACACAACACACCTGCTCCACTCGCTACTCCCGCCAGACTCCTTCCCTCAGCCCGCGCTCCACGCGGCAGAGTTAACACTACCAAAGATCCTACACACTTTGATTCTTCACACGACCTATCGACGTAATCGTTCGATAGCAGTTTTCCCTAGGCAAGACCCAGCGTAAAAATACAAATAATATTTACGAAACAAACCAATTATACATCGACATAAATGCATAAATATACAAATAGTAAAACAATTACAATATACAAAGAGACAGAAATGTCATATCTTGAGGTAACAAAGCAAGGAAAAAAATAGTACCATAGATGGAAATAGGAGGATATGCATTTCCGGCTTTACAAGCAGACGACCATTTCGCCGCATCGACAACTTCCTTAAGCAGTTCTACTGGCAATGAAAAGCGTTCTCCAAGTACGTCACTAATGTATGCGGAAGGACTTGTCTTCTGCATTAACAAGCCCCGTTGGTCGTGTGTATACTTCAGGCTAACTCAGCCCGACGCTGCTAGATATAGCATTCCAGCCATCGGTCCAGGTTTCGTCACCCGCACGTCACTGCCGCCTTTTGCCAGGCTGGCCACCTGCCTGCTCCGCTCCAGCAACTGGAAGCCGGGATACTGTCACACCGTCGTAAATCGATAACAGCTGGTAGTCTTGGCCACTCGCTAGCGGGCTGCCTCTTCAAGAAGTGCTTACAGCCGCGCGTCCATACTGGCTCGCCTCGGTGCGGGGTTCGACGCCCGTCGCCTGTCGTTTGCTTACTGCTGCTACGCCGTACTAGTCCCGTTTATGGCTAACAATGTATAATAACTTCCACAACATTTGGCTTCATTCATCGGCTACATCTCCGCCCAATTCGATCAGAGAATCACTCGCCCATTCCATTCTCCTCCACACCATTACATTAGTTTGTACAATTTGTATGTACTGGGACTGAAATTTCAGTCATGTGAGACCACTGGCCGTAATGTGCGATTTCCTGAATACGGGGAAGCACTGAGAATTTTTCAGGATATGATATTTAATACCCTCACACGCTCCAGCTTTGATGGAAATTTTTTTTCTGGAGGTATGTTTTCTGTGTTATCTCAGAGTATGTTTTCATCATACTGAGGTCAATGTAAAATGGTGCAAGGTGTTCGAAATCCTGAGAAAAACAGGGGTAAGTTACAGAGAAAGAGTGGCAATATACAATATGTACAAGAGCCAAGAGGGAACAATAAGAGTGGAAGACCAAGAACGAAGTGCACGAATTGGAGAGGGTGTAAGTCAGGGATGTAGTCTTTCGCCCCTGATGTTCAATCCGTTCCTCGAAGAAGCAATGACGGAAATAAAAGGAAGGTTCAGGAGTGTGATTAAAATTCAAGATGTAAGGGTATCAGTGCCAAGATTCGCTTATGACTTTGCTATCCTGAGTGAAGGTGGAGAATATTGCATGATCTGCTGAATGGAATGAACAGTCTAATGGGTACGGAATATGGATTAAGAGTAAATCGAAGAAAGACGAAAGTAATGACAAGTAGCTGAAATGGGAACAATGAGAAAGTTAACATCAAGATTGATGGCCGCGAGGTAGATGAAGATAAGAAATTTTGCTAGCTAGGCAGCAAAGTAACCCATGACGCCGGGTGAAGGATGACATAAAATGCAGACTAGCATTGGCAAAAAAGGCATTCCTGACCAAGAGAACTCAACCAGTATCAAACACAGATCTTAATTCGAGGAAGAGATGTCTGAGAATGTACGTTTCAAGCACAGCATTGCATGGCAGTGAAACATAAACTGTGGAAAAAACTGAACACAAAAGAATATACATGTGGTACTACAGAAGAATGTTGCAAACAGTGTGGACTTATTTAGTTAATGAATAAGGAGGTTCTCCGCTAAATCGGCAAAGAAAGGAATATATGGAAAATACTAACAAGAAGAAGGGACAGGATGGTAGTGCATCTGTTAAAGACATCAGAGAATAATTTCCGAGACACTAAAGGGAGCTGTAGAGGGTAAAAACTGTAAGGAAGACAGAGATTGGAATGTACCCTGCAAGTAATTGAGGATGTAGGTGGCAAGTGCTACTTTGAGTTGAAATCATTGGCACAGGAGAGAAAATCGTGGCGAGGCACATCAGACCAGTCAAGAGATAGATGACAAAAAGAGACGGAGAGAGAGCGCTCAAGAATATTGCATTTTGTTTCCACATGTCTTGGTTATATAAGATTTTTAAGACTGTCATATTTTCTGGCCTAAGATGGGGTAAGATTGAACACTGCTAATAATTTCATACATTCTGACTTACTGGCAGTACCTACGTATATTTTCAGAAGTCGTCAATATTTAAGCAATTGTGGATTTTTGTTTCATTCAGTTTCAAGCGAAGAAATCTGTAACACAGCATGGCTGTAAAATTCTAAACGACGCCCAAGAAGGTGAAGGTGGCCCAACATACGACGTGACATTTCTAAGACAATCATGAAATTCCATTGCAATTTTACTTGTCTAATGTAGCAGATGAAGGAACTGTCTCTAAACAGGTTATAGGAGGTCACTGAGTGCTCCAAGTACTGATAGAAGAGGATTTTCAATGTTCAGCAAGAAACCGCTCGAACTGTATCAGACGACTCTGCAACAACAACAGCATTGTGATGACCGAAAGATTTGCATACTCTCATTTCTCCAGGCGTAAGTAAATCTATCACAAGAAATGCTTATAATAAATTCCCAAACTTTTTAAATTTTCAAATTTTTTCATGTTTAAGTTTTCAAACATTTTACATTAATTCTCAATCCGTTTAATGTATAATAGTCGTATATATACAATATATGAGCAGTTATATATTTGACTTCCTCTAATAACATTGATGTTTGTACACGGTCTAGTCAAATTAATGAGACACCGCCTATGTTCGACGACAATGTGCAATAACCATGCCCTGAAAGCTGCAAATAGCATCGGTAGTAGGGGGTATATGAAGGGTGTGTGGGGTACACGGGAAACAGTGTACTTGTTGTCGTGTAGCGGTAACAGAGCGATACGTCTGACGCCCAAAAATGCATGATCATTGGCTTTCGGACCAAGGGTGGAAGCATTTCCGGAACGGCTAAGTTCGTAAACTGTTTGCAGATGTCCAAATGTGTATGAAATCTTATGGGACTTAACTGCTAAGGTCATCAGTCCCTGAGCTTACACACTACTTAACTTAAATTATCCTAAGGAGAAACACACACAGCCATGCCCGAGGGAGGACTCGAACCTCCGCCGGGAACTGTTTGCATGCCGCCGTGGTTAAAGCATACCGTGCACAGCAAAATCAGCACCGAGCCAACTGTAGTGCACCACGGGCCATAGATGGAAGAGTAGAACGACGGCTGGCGAGATGTGTACGGACGAATAGACGAGCAATTATTGAGCAGCTGATCGCCCGAATAAACCAAGGGACTACGAACAGCGACTCCTCAACGACCGTTGAGCGAACGTTGCTGCGTATAGGGCTCCGCAGCAGGCGCCTGGTACATGCACCCATGCTGACTGTTGTTCAACGGCGACAATGGCTGGAATTTGGACGCCGGAGGAGGAAGGATCATGATCTGTGGAACGTTTTCGTAGCATTTCCTGGGTGACCTCGTCTTTCCGGAAGGCACAATGGATGAACACAGGTATGAATCTATCCCTAGGGATCATGTCCACCACTACTTGCAGCTTGTTTCTATTCGTCAAGATAGCATCTACCAGCAGGACAATGCAACTTGTCACACAGCTTACAGCGCACGTGCTTGGTTCTAAGTACACCAGAATGACTTTACCCTACTTTGCAGGCCACCAAACTCGCAGAATTTAAACCCAATAGAGAATCTGTGGCTGGCTACCCGCGCCATGGATCCTCAACCGAAAAACCTAGCGCAACTGGCCACGACATTGGAGTTGACATAGTTCCACATTCCTGTCGGCTGCTTCCAGAATCTCCAGCACGTCTCGCGGAGGTTCGCGCCGCAAAAGGTTTTGCCCCCCTTCTTGCAGCGGTGTACCGTAGGTCTCTAGAAGAGCGTAGCGTTCCAAAGGATTGGAAAAGGGCACAGGTCATCCCCGTTTTCAAGAAGGGACGTCGAACAGATGTGCAGAACTATAGACCTATATCTCTAACGTCGATCAGTTGTAGAATTTTGGAACACGTATTGTGTTCGAGTATAATGACTTTTCTGGAGACTAGAAATCTACTCTGTAGGAATCAGCATGGGTTTCGAAAAAGACGGTCATGTGAAACCCAGCTCGCGCTATTCGTCCACGAGACTCAGAGGGCCATAGACACGGGTTCACAGGTAGATGCCGTGTTTCTTGACTTCCGCAAGGCGCTCGATACAGTTCCCCACAGTCGTTTAATGAACAAAGTAAGAGCATATGGACTATCAGACCAATTGTGTGATTGGATTGAGGAGTTCCTAGATAACAGGACGCAGCATGTTATTCTCAATGGAGAGAAGTCTTCCGAAGTAAGAGTAATTTCAGGTGTGCCGCAGGGGAGTGTCATAGGACCGTTGCTATTCACAATATACATAAATGACCTGGTGGATGACATCGGAAGTTCACTGAGGCTTTTTGCAGATGATGCTGTGGTGTATCGAAAGGTTGTAACAATGGAAAATTGTACTGAAATGCAGGAGGATCTGCAGCGAATTGACGCATGGTGCAGGGAATGGCAACTGAATCTCAATGTAGACAAGTGTAATGTGCTGCGAATACACAGAAAGATAGATCCTTTATCATTTAGCTACAAAATAGCAGGTCAGCAACTGGAAGCAGTTAATACCATAAATTATCTGGGAGTACGCATTAGGAGTGATTTAAAATGGAATGATCATATAATGTTGATTGTCGGTAAAGCAGATGCCAGACTGAGATTCATTGGAAGAATCCTAAGGAAATGCAATCCGAAAACAAAGGAAGTAGGTTACAGTACGCTTGTTCGCCCACTGCTTGAATACTGCTCAGCAGTGTGGGATCCGTACCAGATAGGGTTGATACAAGACATAGAGAAGATCCAACGGAGAGCAGCGCGCTTCGTTACAGGATCATTTAGTAATCGCGAAAGCGTTACGGAGATGATAGATAAACTCCAGTGGAAGACTCTGCAGGAGAGACGCTCAGTAGCTCGGTACGGGCTTTTGTCAAAGTTTCGAGAACATACCTTCACCGAAGAGTCAATCAGTACGTATATCTCGCGAAGAGACCATGAGGGTAAAATCAGAGAGATTAGAGCCCACACAGAGGCATACCGACAATCCTTCTTTCCACGAACAATACGAGACTGGAATAGAAGGGAGAACCGATAGAGGTACTGAAGGTACCCTCCGCCACACACCGTCAGGTGGCTTGCGGAGTATGGATGTAGATGTAGATGTAGATGTAGATGTATTCAAGCTTTTGACAGTTAGTCGCAGTAATGTAAGTGGACAGTGTAGTTACACCCGGTTTACAGTTTACGGCGTTTACTCTACATTGCCCATTGATGTAGTGCACCTCAAGCGATTAACGAGCAACAGGCCAAAACGTGTGGGGGTCGCAGCTGCTGCAGCGACTCGGCATCGTCAGCGGCAGTGACGGTGACAGAGCTGCCAGCTTCCGCTCATCTCGAATGGATGCTCAGTTGGCCTCAGCCTCCCCCCTAGCACTGAGCAGACAGACAGGGCGACGCGATATGAGCCCCGCGGCTGCGCGCTTATTACAGTACTCTGCGGCTTAGCCTGAGAGCGGGAGCGCGGCGGCGTGCAGGGGGCGTGCCTCACGCTTGGCTGCACACCCCGGCTCCGCACCATCATTCTCACTTCTCGCGACGTTTTAACAGCCGCTGTCGGCCAGCGCGGAGTTTTCGCAGAGCCACGATAGGGTTAAAAGACACCGAGACGGTGATGAGGCATTCTAGCACAGTTCACTCTCCACATTTTCACGTATTATTTGTTCCATGAAACCGCTGTAACACTGGCATAAGATCGCAGAAAATATTCGTACGTCAAGTGAATAATATTTAATATTTTCCTAAAATTTAAATTAGTTCCCATCTGGCGTTTAAGGTCAGTCGTTGCAACGTTGTCGCGACAAGTATGACTTTAGAGCCTCTATAAGGGACCTAACTTTTTCACTCATACGTATCCGAAAAGAAACAAAATGAGGAAAATGTAGTGTGCCAGGGATCCACCTATGTCGGGAGTTCACACAGTAGGCAGGAATGCACAATCCGTAAATGTAGAATAAACTTCTCTTTCAACACAAAGATACTTTATTTAAAGGCATATGTATGTTTTTTCTGCCAAGATGAAAACTAGAGGTACAGCTAGTGATGGCCGTCT
Organism: Schistocerca cancellata; assembly: GCF_023864275.1. Taxonomy (NCBI): domain Eukaryota; kingdom Metazoa; phylum Arthropoda; class Insecta; order Orthoptera; family Acrididae; genus Schistocerca; species Schistocerca cancellata. The sequence goes on from NC_064627.1 coordinate 391,440,633, forward strand.
TGGTTTTATTGTTCTAAACCTGACACCTTCTGGATACGTAGACTTTAAATAATGGACATGGTGCCATATTTTGTGCCGTAATGTGGATTGCCTGCACTGTTCTGGAGCCTGCCGTAGGCAATACTTGCTCTGCGCATTATGGCAGATACATTCCTTTAATCTCACTTATTTCAGAAGGCGTGAGGTTCAGAACAGTGAGAATAAGTCTGCCGTCACTAATTGTAGTTCTAGTTTTAATTTCCGTAGAAAACCATACATGTGCCATTTAAGAAAAGGTAACTTTTTGTGGACAGTGTTGTTTGTTTACATTCATGAACTGGGCATTCATGCCCATTGTGTGAGGCCTTGACAGAGATGCATCCCTGGCCAATTTTATTTCCCACATTTTGCTTCTTTTCGGAGATATAGATGAGATAGTAAATTTAGTTGGGATAATATAAGACAGTGGGGGGTTATGAAACTCAGACTTTTTAAAACTTTATTTTAACACTTTTGTATGTTAAAAGCGTGAATACATGATTTGGTTCAAATGGCTCTAAGCAGTATGGGACTTAACATCTGATGTCATCAGTCCCCTAGACTTAGAACTACTTAAACCTAACTGAACTAAGGACATCACACACATCCATGCCCGAGGCAGGATTCCGACCTGCGACCGTAGCAGCAGCACGGTTCCGGACTGAAGCTCCTACAACCACTTCGCCACAGCGGCCGGCTACATGATTTGTTTTACATCACTTCAGTCACAGCAGAAGTTCTGTCGTACAATATCTCAAAAATCTGCTGTTCTAATTTGTTTTCGTAAGAGGTGTCGGTACGGCATACATGTCGAGACTGTCATAAATCAAGCACTGTGATATATTCACGTACAGTACAGATCTCCGCCTGTGCACGTGAGTGGTCACCATGGCTGACTGTTATGCGGAAGACCCACGTTCGATTCCCATACTACCCGGGATTCCTAGTTAGAAGGACCGTTACGGGGTGCATTCAGCCACGACGTGCCAGCTGAGTATTAGCGGTTCCAAGGTCAAGAAACCTGCCAGGCACCGGGAGAGCGGTGTGCTGACGGCATTTCCGTCCATATCGCATGTATTCAGGCCACTGACCGAGGATGACACGCTGGTCGGTCGGACCAGATTGGCCCGTCTAAGGACAGAACGCGGAACTTGACCTTATGGATCTCTACAAGATCTTCAAGAACAACAAGGATCCTTTAGCTTCATTAGGTTTACAATTAATTTTTGTGAAGAGGATGAAATTTTCTTGGTGGAGAATCAGCTTCAAACTTATCACGTCATTTCGTGAAAACTATTGTACTCACTGATGTGCTTTCCCATCATAGATCAGCGAAGTACATCGCCTTTCATGGAACAACTTCAGACTTTTGTATCGCATTACGTTCGACATGCACAAGCTTTAAAAACTGAGGTAGGTTTCTTTAAAATTTGCCCGTATTTAGTTCTTAATTTAATACGTATGAAATTTAATGTCACTACCCCATACAAAAATCACATAAAAATTCTATAATTGACTTGTAGTATAAATCTCTCTGTGTCTCCCACTAACAGTGTCGCCAAACAGGCCGATGCTGGTTTCATATGCAGAAAAGATCGCGGCATGTGCTTCCCATAACGAAAATGGATTTCCTCCTAAATGAAACTTCGCTATGGTGAAACAGAAACTTTTACTATACAAGTCTTTGGCTCAGTTGGATGACGAAATCAATGTGAAGATGCCTATATTCCAAAAGTAACAATTCTGTGCAATGCTCCAATGACCTGATCGTCGAAGGGACCTTAAATCCCAATTGTGTTTTTTGCCCACGTCAGAAGGTGATTTAATACATTATTTTATAGGCAGTACTGTCGCCTTAAAGGGTGGCTTTGTACAAGAACCTAAGAAAACTGAAATACCAACTTCCAACAAGCGTCAGTATGTGACATAAATTTCTACTTGATAAGTTTACCCGTTCCTGAGGAAAAAAGGTCTTGACAGTCGGACAGACAGACGGACAACAAAGCCATCCTGTAAGGGTTCCGTTTTTATCGACTGAGGTACGGAACCCTAAAAATTTGGGTATTTTGCTCCAGGTAAGGAAACATAGCACGTACAGTTTATTGAATTATTGCCACGGTCTAAGGTATAACGCTGACGGCAGTATCTCAAGTCCGTTTGTCCTCGTAACTGCTTGGCATGTTTACATGTGGGGTCACTTAAATTTACGGAACAATCTAGCAAGAAAAAAAGAAACGGAATTATTTATGCGTGCGTTTTGCTATAAAGTTGCACACGTATGTAACACAGAAAGAATATAACTGAGGAGCGAATGCTTCACGTACACAGAGAGCTTTGTACCTTCTGCGCGTTGCCATTACTCCAGTCCAAGCCATCAACAAGATTTGCTGCTCCTTTGCCGAGATGCGGACGTCAAATAAGCGTTGCAATACAGGTCTCCCTTCAGCTCTCCGGAAATCTCGAGATTACAGTACCACAGCTAGGCCAACTAAAGAGCGTGCTTGGATCGTCAAAGGTGCATTTGTCAGCTGAGGATAGAATGGAATTTTTTAAACGGTAAAAAACACAGGGTCATGAAGCTAAATTATTTTTTTTAATATCGTTTCTGGTATCAGTAAAGCGTTATACTCAGCACTGTATTTAGTATCGGCAGACCATTAGGTAGAAACTGCAGAGTGGGCTCTAACAGCGGAAATTTCGAGTTAACTAAACCGTCAAAATATCGTTTTAGAGCAGTTTCGAATTAGTCTATAAAGCAGCGTATAAGGTTGGTTATGTAAGTGAATAAAATTTTTCTACACTGCCTATGGTTTAATGATTCTTCAGTTTCAAAAGTGAAAAGATTTGAAATCGCTGAAACATTCATCACAATTTATTAGATCTTTAGGACCAACCATATACAGGGTGAGTCACCTAACGTTACCGCTGGATATATTTCGTAAACCACATCAAATCCTGACGAATCGATTCCACAGTCCGAACGTGAGGAGAGGGGCTAGTGTAATTGGTTAATACAAACCATAAAAAATGCACGGAAGTATGTTTTTTAACACAAACCTACGTTTTTTAAATGGAACCCCGTTAGTTTTGTTAGCACATATGGACATAAACAAATACGTAATTAGTGCCGTTTGTTGCATTGTAAAATGTTAATTACATCCGGAGATATTGTAACCTAAAGTTGACGCTTGAGTACCACTCCTCCGCTGTTCGATCGTGTGTATCGGAGAGCACTGAATTACGTAGGGATCCAAAGGGAACGGTGATGGACCTTAGGTACAGAAGAGACTGGAACAGCACATTAGGTCCACATGCTAACGCCTTTTTATTGGTCTTTTTCGCTGACGCACATGTACATTACCATGAGGGGTGAGGTACACGTACACACGTGGTTTCCGTTTTCAATTACGGAGTGGAAGAGAGTGTGTCCCGACATGTCAGGCCAATAGATGTTCAATGTGGTGGCCATCATTTGCAGCACACAATTGCAATCTCTGGCGTAATTAATGTCGTACACGCCGCAGTACATCTAGTGTAATGTCGCCGCAGGCTGCCACAATACGTTGTTTCATACCCTCTGGGGTTGTAGGCACATCACGGTACACATTCTACCCCACAGAAAGAAGTCCAGAGGTGTAAGATCAAGAGAACGGGCTGGCCAATTTATGCGTCCTCCACGTCCTATGAAACGCCCGTCGAACGTGTACCTCACCCCTTATGGTAATGTACATATGCGTCAGTGAAAAAGACCAATAAAAAGGTGTTAGCATGTGGACCTAATGTGCTGTTCCAGTCTCTTCTGTACCTAAGGTCCATCACCGTTCCCTTTGGACCCCTACGTAATTCGGTGCTCTCCGATACACACGATCGAACAGCGGAGGAGTGGTACTCAAGCGTCAACTTTAGGTTACAATATCTCCGGATGTAATTAACATTTTACAATGCAACAAACGGCACTAATTACGTATTTGTTTATACGTTCAGATGTGCTAACAAAACTAACGGGGTTCCATTTAAAAAAACGTAGGTTTGTGTTAAAAAACATACTTCCGTGCATTTTTTATGGTTTGTATTAACCAATTACACTAGCCCCTCTCCTCACGTTCGGTCTGTGGAATCGATTCGTCAGTATTTGATTTGGTTTACGAAACATACCCAGCGGTAATGTTAGGTGACTCACCCTGTATATGTATAAGCAAGAATAAGGTGTTGGGGTTCATGTCTATGCAAGTAGCCGTATTTCGTTTTTACATATTCCAACTGCACTACTCGCAAAAAATCACTAAGGAGGCATGGTCAGATATAAGTGTAACGTTGTGCACGTACACTCCTTTGGCACGTCTGCAAATGATTTGAGTTGCAGTTACCTGTGACATGTAGAACGGTCACCAGAGACCAGAGCGCGGTAGTGTCGCCCGTGTTTGGTGTTCTCACCAGGATTCGTAGGATATACAGGTGTCCCAAGCCTTTCGAATCAGATTGAAACAGGTGATACTGCGAACGTAACCGCTTATATTGAGATACGGAAGCAATAGTCGTAAATGCAGATTTGCTGTGGGTTGGACATACAAAGCGTACACAAAACAACAACAACGTAGCTCACTGTATTTGTTCAAAGCGACGACCAAAGCATATAGCGCAGTGGTGCATGTAGTTCTGCTGCAGCCTCGCAAAGATCCCGGATATCTGTTGTACACTGGAGTAGGCAGCGGGTGATAAACAGCGCACACGCAGGACCATCAAACAGTTGCACTGTACACAACTTAGCTCATAGAGCGTGTCTCATGTGACGGCAGCATGCATCGCCCCGGCACATTGCCTGGGCCACACTCACACAACTATCACTGGTGTGAGTTGTCAATTGCATCTGACAGTTTGTGATGTGTCCATTGCAAGCCACTTCATGACGCACAATCAAAGATGTAACGTTACTCGTCATATGAGTTAGCAGACATGCGTTTAATGTACGGTGCAGCAGAATGCAGTGTTCGCAAAGCAGCAGGAATGTACAGAGAACTCTTTCCCAACAGACGTCATCCCAATTGGAAGATGTTTATACCAACTTAAGAGAGTAGGGGTCTGAAGCCACAGAGAGATGATCGAGGTTCCCGCCAAAGACATGTTTGAACACTAGTTTCTGAGGAGACGGTGCTGGATCATACAGCCGACCACTCATCAATACGCACCCGTCAAGTTGCATGTGAAACGCGCGCTTCGAAGCATACAGCGTGGAGAGTACTGGTAGAACAGAGCCCCTATCAAAAAGAACGTGTGCAGGCACTGGGGCCAAACGATTTTGCGCCCCGCGTTAACTTCTTTCCATGAATTATCCACTGCGGCGCTGTTGCTGTAGTGCCAAACATAGTACGGTTTGTATTGCTGACAGATGAGGCGTCATCCACCTGTGACAACATTTTCTACAACCCCAACAGCCATGTCTGGAGTCAGGACAATTCCGACGCCACCCACATCGCTGCCACCAGCAACGATTCTCTGTCAACCTCTAGGTGGGCATGGTCCAAGATCACTAATAGGCTCTTGTATGCTGCCTCCCCGTCTTACTGGTGAACGTTACCTGGTGTTCCTGCGAGATGTGCAGCAACAGTTCTTGGAGACTGTGCTCCTTGTTGTCCCTGAAAGGAAGTGGTTTCAGGACTACGGTGCACCAGTTCACTTCGATATTACACTACTCGCCATTACAATTGCTACACCAAGAAGAAATGCACATGATAAACGGGTATTCATTGGACAAATATATTATACTACAACTGACATGTGATTACTTTTTCACGCAATTTGGGTGCATAGATCCTGAGAAATCTGTATCCAGAAAGGCCACCTCTGGCCGTAATAACGGCCTTGATACGCCTGGACATTGAGTCAAGCAGAGTTTGGATGGCGTGTACAGGTACAGCTGCCCACGCAGCTTCAACACGATACCACAGTTCATGAAGAGTAGTGACTGGCGTGTTGTGACGAGCCAGTTGTTCGGCCACCATTGACCAGACGTTTTCAGTTGGTGAGAGATCTGGAGAATGTGCTGGCCAGGGCAGCAGTCGAACAGTTTCTGTATCCAGAAAGGCCCGTACAGGACCTGCAACATGCGGTCGTGCATTATCCTGTTGAAATGTATGGTTTCGCATGGATCGAATGAAGGGTAGAGCCACGGGTCGTAACACATCTGAAATGTAACGTCCACTGTTCAGAGTACCGTCAATGCGAACAAGAGGTGACCGAGACGTGTAACTAATGGCACCCCATACCATCACGCCGGGCGATAAGCCAGCATGGCGATGACGAATACACGCTTCCAATGCAGCGTCAAGTGTAACCGCAGCCATCGTCTCCAAGCTGATAGTCCATGCTGCTGCAAACGACGTCGAACTGTTCGTGCAGATGGTTGTTGTCTTGCAAACGTCCCCATCTGTTGACTCAGGGATCGAGACGTGGCTGCACGATCCGTTACGGCCATGCGGATAAGATGCCTGTCATCTCGACTGCTGGTGATTCGAGGCCGTTTGGATCCAGCACGGCTTTCCGTATTACCCTCCTGAACCCACCGATTCTATATTCTGCTAACAGTCATTGGATCTCGACCAACGCGAGCAGCAATGCCGCGATACGATAAACCACAATTGCTATAGGCTACAATCGGATGTTTATCAAAATCGGAAACGTGATGGTACGCACTTCTCCTCCTTACACGAGGCATCACAGCAACGTTTCAACAGGCAACGCCGGTCAACTGCTGTTTGTGTAGCAGAAATCGGTTGGAAACTTTCCTCATGTCAGCACGTTGTAGGTGTCGTCACCAGCGCCAACCTTGTGTGAATACTCTGAAAATCTAATCATTTGCATATCACAGTATCTTCTTCCTGTCGGTTAAATTTCGCGTCTGTAGCACATCATCTTCGTGGTGTAGCAATTTTAATGGCCAGTAGTGCAATATCCGCGAGCACCTGAGTAACACGTACCCTCTTCGCTAGGTTGTATGTAAGGATAACATACGACAAATTAGAACTCATAAATAGACACATAAATAGTCGTTTTTGCCTCATTCTATTTGAGACTGGAACAGGATAGAAAGTGACTAGTATTGGTACGGGATATCCTAAGCCACTCGCCATAAGGTGAATTGCGGAGGATCGATGTAGATGTAGACTCTCAGAACTGACGTTCCAATTTCGGGAGATGACCCTTCCTCGTTTGAAAGCACGATGGCCGGCCGGAGTGGCCGTGCGGTTCTAGGTGCTACAGACTGGAACCGAGCGACCGCTACGGTCACAGGTTCGAATCCTGCCTCGGGCATGGATGTGTGTGATGTCCTTAGGTTAGTTAGGTTTAATTAGTTCTAAATTCTAGGCGTCTGATGACCTCAGAAGTTAAGTCGCATAGTGCTCAGAACCAAAGCACGATGCTAACACACCAGGGCTGGATAAAAGGCTCCTCTTAGATCTTACGCGGCTTGTGGTCATCAGCTCTAGACACTTATTCCGGTGCTAAATGTTTACTAACGTCTTGAGCTTTTATTATCTCGTAGAATCCAACAAACAATTTCCTACATGGATACCATATTACCTCCCTACTGGCTACTTTAGTTGTGGGCTTTCTAACTCTGGGCTTTCGACTCGTGATGTCAAAGTAGTTTTTCTGACAACAAATAGACTGGTGTGCAAACTTAAGGACGAAAGCATCTTTCTCACGATGTGTTACTGCGAAGTAACAGAGCTCGGTGAAACTTGAGCCATAAATAGAAAGAACTGCTGCAGAGTAGTAGAGAAGATAACTGAAAGGAATACACAATGAGACGAACTGAAATGACACTTTTATTCAAAGACGATAATTACTCTGAAGTGACTGCGATTCATAACGATCCCCTGGACATTATAAAAGGCAGTACATGGTTCTTAATAGAATGTGTGATAACCACGTACGGCAATGCATACTCTGCAACGCTCTCCCTGGCAGGCCACACCGGTGGTAGGGAGTTCTTGTGGCAGGGCGTTCCATTCCTCCACTATTGGACTGTCGTTGGTGCCTGTGGATGTGCCGCACGCAGTACGTCTTCCTAACGCATCCCACACGTGCTCCATGTGATTTAGGTCCGGGGAACAGGCAGGCCAGTCCATACACTAAACAGTCTCTCGCTCCAACAGCTCCTCCACCTGCGCTATTCGATACCGTCGTGCTTTGTCATCCGTAAAAATAAAGTCCGTCCCGAATGCGCTCCTGGAAAGACGCACATGGGAAAGTACACGTCATAATACTGTTGACTGGTGAGTGTATCGTGTTCAAATATTTGGAGGTCAGTACAAGCATCCAACATTATTCCTCCCCACACTGTAACACCTGGACCACTTAAACAATCATGTTACGCAATATTCTTGGGTGCATTATGTGTTCCTACTGCTCACCATATGAGGTGCTTGGACCTGCATATAAGAGCATTAATTAACAATGAGCTGTCTCAAATGCGCGTCAGACAAAATGGGTGCACAGATCTTACCTGCAGCGAGATCGACTGGTATCTCGGTACGTTTCTTCTACTTTTTGTATTTTATTTATTTTTTAGGTATTTATGGAAGTCTCCGTCTTTATGGCACGTAATATTTACATCTGTATCACCAGTCTCCAAATCGGGCTTAAGTGCCTGGCAGAGGGTTTTTGGAACCATCTTCAAACTATTTGTCTACCATTCCACTCTCTATCAGTGCTTGGGATAAATGAACACTTAAATATTTCTGTACAAGCTCTGATTTCTCTTATTTTATTACGATGATCATTTCTCCCTCCGTAGGTTGGAGACAATAAAACTTTTTCACATTCACATCTACATCTACATCTATATCTACGTGATTACTCTGTTATTCACAACAAAGTGCCTGGCAGAGGATTCAGTGAACCACCTTCAAGTTGTATCTCTACCGCTCCACTCTCGAACGGCACGCGGGAAAAACGAGCACTTAAATTCTTCTGTGCGAGCCCTGATTTCTCTTATTTTATCGTGATGATCGTTTCTCCCTATGAAGAAGCGTGCCAACACAATATTTTCGCAATCGGAGGAGAAAACTGGTGACTGAAATTTCATGAGAAGATCCCGTCGCAACGAAAAACGCCTTTGTTTTACTGATTGCCACTCCAATTCACGTATCATGTCTGTGACACTATCCCCCCTACTTCACGATAATACAAAACGAGCTCCCCTTCTTTGTACTTTTTCGATGCCATCTATCAATCCCACCTGATGCGGATCCCACACTACATAGCAATACTCCAGAATAGGGCGGACAAGCGTGATGTAAGCAGTCTCTTTAGTAGACCTGTTGCATCTTCTAAGTGTTCTGCCAATGAATCGCAGTCTTTGGTTTGCTCTAACCACAAAATTATCTACGTGATCGTTCCAATTTAGGTTATTTGTAATTGTAATCCCTAAGTATTTAGTTGAATTTACAGCCTTCAGATTTATGTGACTTATAGCGTAACCGACATTTAGCTTATCTCTTTTAGTACTCATGTGAATAACTTCACACTTTTCCTTATTCAGGGTCAATTGCCACTTTTCGCACCGTACAGATATCTAAAACATTTTGCAAGTCGTTTTGATCATCTGGAGGAGAAAGTTGGCGATTGAAATTTCGTGAAAAAATGCCGCCCCAAGAAAAAACTCTTGTTTTAATGATTGCCACTCCAAGTCACTTATCATATCCGTGATATGGTCTTCCCTATTTCGCGATAATACTAAATGAGATGCCCTTCTTTGGACTTTATCGATGTGATCAGTCAATTCTATCTATTGCACAGCAGTACTCTAGCAGAAGACGAACAAGCGTAGTGCAAACAGTCTGTTTAGTAGTCCTTGTGCGTCTTCTAAGTGTTCTACCAATAAAAAGCCGTCCTCTGTTTGCCTTCCTCACAACATTACACCATGTGGCCCACGCACGCCGTCCTCCACAGACGTTAGTTAATTCCGGATACCACAGACGTCGAAAGCTTTGTCTAAGCAGAAAAGCCGAGACCCTGCTAACCGTAAGACCCGCGCTGGAGAACAAACAATTTACAGCTGTAACTAATCCTATAGCTCGTCACTAGAAAACTAGCTTTCTGTGGTAAGGGTGCCAGATTCGATTCCTAGACTCGAGAAAAGTATCTGTGAAGAAGAATAACTGTCCCTGACCAAAACAATAGACACAACGGGCGGAGCATACTAATTGTGGTTCAAGGTATATCAACATATGACAGCTAATTCATTAACAACAAATAATGTACCAGTTCATTCTTCACAATTGGAAGTATTAAATAAATGCTGTCATATCTTCGATTGCAATACAAAACAAGGAACATCATGAATATCATAAACCTCTGTCATAGGCTGACAGATTTTTATTACTGCATCATTGAAATATATTAGTTAACCCCTCTACAGTAACAGGGTGGTGCACCATCGTGCTGAAACCAGTGTCTCACAGCTAACTGATATCGGATGCCTTCTAGGAGATGCCCCACATTCAGGTCGTTCGGTATGGATTGCAAATACAGCGGACCAGTTAATCTGCGAGACAAAACAACTGATCCAATGATGTGGTCTCCTAGAATCACGCATCATACGTTAACACCCCAGAGCACTTGCATCTGATATGGTAGTAACAAGTGAGGATTTGCAGGAGCCCAGTATTGTAAATTGTGTCTACTGACAGTGGTGTAATTGGTGAAATGGCATTCATCTCTCCATAAAATCTACCTCAGTAAATCCGGGCCCACGGCTACTTTATTTACGAGACGTCTGCAGAACGATACCCGATTTTGGAAATTGTTTCCATACAGTTATTGATGTTGGTGCAGCTTGCATTTTCGTTCCTCCAAAATCCTCTGCATCGAAAACCTGGATATCCCCAGGCAGCTGCAGCTCTTCTTTGTCTTAATTACGACGAGAAATTGATATTACTGGGCGAGATCTAATGACTTACATAACATTAAAAATAATGACTATAATAGTACTATTATTATTATTTTTATTATTATTATTATAGCTACAAACAATACCGCAGCCTAAATGCAATTGCACGATAACACTTTTTTTATACTACATAGTACGTACGCGATATGTTCATGTAACGTATGCTTATCGTGCGTGGGATGTGCTCCAATATACTCAATAACATTCTTGGGAACATCGCGTGAATCACGGATTGTTATTTCCCTGGCACGTTGTACATGGAAAGCTCTCTCTGTTCTTAAAAACATCTCTGTATGCCTAAAAACATGTGCAGAAGGTAGACGTCGCGAAGTAAAACTTGTGAGTACAGCCTTCGGGCCTCAACTGCACTGAGTTGTGTCTTCCCATAGATCGGTATCATATCAGTGTATTCTCTGCTGGAGTATCTTGCAGCTGTTTGCTGTTATCTTTTTGACTGTAAGACCTGACTCGAACTAGAAACAGATGCCCACGCTACCTTATCAGATCGGAACCAGGAGGAAAACGCACACAGATGGAGGCACAGCTCGGTGGAGGTTCGCCTGTGCGTGAATTTCCCCTTTGGACAGCAGTGAGGAGACAATTGTTCTTACACTGATGTACGCGGGAAACATAAAACTACAGAGAACGGCTTGCGTGGGTCTCCCCTTATATGTGATTTTCGGTATTGTAATTGCTAGATACTTAGGTGTAAAACTTGTTTGTGCGCGGGCCAAAAGTGAAATTCTTTAAAATAATGGTCGCTGATGCTCCGCCATCACGTGGCTACTTTAATTCAATAGCGTTCAATATTGGATTAGTAAAATTCAATACGGTCCTGCTAGCGATTGCAAATGTCACATATTGGTGAGGGGAGGGGAGCTATTGAAGGTTCATCTGGAAAAATTTTCGGTGAACGTCATATGTCGCATTAAGATTCATGAAACTTTTTATAGGGTCTTCATTTAATATTGTAGGATAGATAATAGCTAAATTAATCATCTGCTTATGACGAAGCAGAGAGCTCAGTTGGTACCACTTTTCTTTACAGCAGACCATAAATTATCGATGAAGGACTTTCCAAAATCATATTCATAGCATTTGAAACATAATTCAATTGAATTATGTCGTTGTTAAAGGAATTTAGGTAACACGTAGACTGATGCCAACAAAGAGTTTTGGTAAAAGTGAAAATGCCCACGGAAATGGGCTGAGAGCTGTTCTTGGACTCAATAATTTATTACTATGGTCTGTCTCCCACTACGTAACGCTGTTGGACCACTTTCAAACTGAGCTGACTCGGAGTTAACAGAGACGAGCACGGAAAAAAATGGTTCAAATGGCTCTGAGCACTATGGGACTTAACTTCTGAGGTCATCAGTCCCCTAGAACTTAGAACTACTGAAACCTAACCAACCTAAGGACATCACACACATCCATGCCCGAGGCAGGATTCGAACCTGCGACCGTAGCGGTCGCGCGGTTCCAGACTGTAGCGCCTAGAACCACTCGGCCACCCCGGCCGGCTGCACGGAAAAAGCTGTTCTTCTAGGAGAACAGTCTGCTTGTTCCTACAGATTGGTCCCATGTCACTACGTCTCAGTCATAGAAATTCCTTGCTGGTAAGAAATTTTCGTCGAGGAGGAGGAGGAAATTAGTGTTTAACGTCCCGTCGACAACGAGGTCATTAGAGACGGAGCACAAGCTCAAATTTTCGTCGAAACAAGTTCGTGATGTATGCTCTACACTTGGTGCGAACATCGTATGATTCTCAATTGTAGGCTGACGCTGGCTGCTGGAACCCGGGCTCCTTTGGTATAACACATGCGTCGACAGACAAACTTACACTAATGCATATTACTAGTTTTCTATCCCTATGAGGGATGGAAGGGAGGCAGGGCGTGTTTCTCGAAATAGAATGGTCCTAGAGGGTAAAGTTCTTGACAAAGAAAACCGTCTTAGAGTGAGTTCGAAAGAGATACATTCTGTCTTTTAGGACAAAGATGTCACCCTCTAATCACTCCGAGTACTCTCATGGCCTGAATCAGAAATCCACTTCGCGTGTACCTTTCTGGCTCTTTCACACCCTTTGCGAACATTTTATTTATTTACTAGCTGAAAACAACACACTGCACTTGTTTCTTCTTCATATATTCTTACAAACTACATTTGGTGTTTAGCTTTCGGATACAAAGACGAATAAGTTTTGTTATTGTTCAACACGCGAACGCACTACGTATACACAGGTCAGCCAGAACATTACGACCACCTGTCCAATACCTTTGGCACGGATAATAGCTGCGACGGGTCATGGCATGGAAGCAATGAGGCCTTGATAGGTCGCCGGAGGGAGTTGGCACCACATCTGCAAACACAAGTCACCTAATTTCCCTAAATTCCGAGGAGTGGGGCGATGAGCTCTAACACCACTATCAATCAAGTCCCAGATGTGTTCCATCCGTCTCAGATCTGGCGAGTTGGAGGGCCAGCATATCCAATGGATCTCGCCACTGTGTTCCTCGTACCACTCCGCCACATTCCTGGCCTTGTGAATGGCGCATTATCTTGCTGGAAAATGCCACTGCCGTTGGGAAACATGATCGTCGTGAAGAAGTGTACGCGGTCTGGAACCAGTATGCGATACTCCTTGGCCGTAACGGTGTCTCGCACGAATTCCACTGGACCCATGAGTGCCCATGTGAACGTTCCCCAGAGCATAATGGATCCGCCGCCAGCTTGTCTCCATTCCGTAGTACAGGTGTCAAGCAGCTGTTCCCCTGGAAGACGACAGATTCGCACACTTCCATCAGCGTGATCAAGAAGGCAGCGGAATTCATGAGACCACGCAGCACTCTGCCACTGCGCCAAGCTCAAGTGTCGATGGCCACGTGCCCATTTCAGTCGCAGTTGCAGTCGCAGCTGCGGAGGCCCATCGAGTATTCAGTGCACTGTGTGTTCATACACACTTGTATTCTGCCCAGCAGTAAAGTATGCCATTAGTTCCCCCACAGTTCGCCACCTGTCCTGTTTTACCAGTCTGCCAAGCCTACGACGTCCGACATGTGTAATGAGGGGCGGCCGCCCAAGCCCACTACGTTCGGAGGTGGTTTCACCTTGGTTTCGCCACGTGTTGAAGGCACTCACCACAGCACTCCTCGAAGACCCGATAAGTTGTGTTCCGAAATTCTCGTGTCGACCTCAGGGCCATTACAATTTGCCGTTGGTCAAACTCAGATAGATCGCGCACCTTCCCCATTCTACACACGGACAGCACGCTCACTGATACTAAATGCACTGTGCGTGTACCTGACTAGTTGTCACTCCCGGCCAAGTGTCGCTGCTATCGCCTGGTCGGGTTTATATCGATAACAGGTCGGTGGGCATAATGTTATGGCTGATCAGTGTATATATCCGTGCGAGAAAGAGTGTTCTTTTGAACTTACTCCGTACCATTGGAATGTTTGCCCTTATTCTTTATTTGCAATCATACTGTACTCTACTCTTACTGAGAACTGTAGTCTTTTAAAACTGAATAGTAAGTTTATTGAGATAAATAAATGTCGTGTGTCTAGGGCCTCCCTACGGGTAGACCGTTTGCCAGGTGCAAGTCTTTCGATTTGACGCCACTTCGGCGACTTGCGCGTCGATGGGGATGAAATGATGATGATTAGGACAACACAACACCCAGTCCGTGAGCGGAGAAAATCTCCGAGCCAGCCGGGAATCGAACCCGGGCCCTTAGGATTGATATTCGGTCGCGCTGACCACTCAGCTACCGGGGGTGGACAGTTTCTTAAGATGAATGGAAAGCGTCGTATGAGTAATAACTTGCCTTTCTCTTTACCAGTTAATATTTCCGCTTCTGTGCGGTTGTTTACAAGGTTTTTTGCGAGAGTAAGTCGGGAACGTTGAGTGAATTCAGGACTTATGTGACGAAGTTTACACTTTCGTCTCGGTTCATCATTGCATTAATAGTATTTTTTTTTTCCTCCTCTGGCATCGTATTCTGTAATTATTAATTTTTTTGGTTGAAGTACGCTATTTTTGTTCCTAAAATTGTTCGTTCACACAACCACTCATTTTTTACATAGTTTTACTCAACAAGCGAGAACATTTCTCCGATGAGTTGATTCTGTCTTTACCACGTTGGACAGCTCACCGGTTAAAACCATTTTCTCCGAGGTGTGGAACAATACGATTTGTGCCGTTTCCATGTTGTATTGTAGAACTTCGAAAACATTCGTAAAAAGAGACAGAATTATAGAATAATAACGAAATTTTTCCCTTGGAAAATTCATCAACGCGAAAAAGACAAATGATGTGCTGGTTATAACCACGACACGGTAACGACCACTTCGTTCATAAGTCCACAACGAGAGCACCAATTATCGCACAACCACTATAGTACACCAAAGACAGCATCAGACGTAAGTTCCGGGGTAGGTGATTTGGAGATATCGTCAACTTCACCCACAAACCTCTATATATTCAGGGTTTACATCAAGTCCGGGAACTCTTTCAATTATTTATTGCACAATAACCAAACATCGTACAGATATCATACATATGTCATTTTGAAGAGAAACACAGATTTCTTTTTTTTTTTTTTTTTAAGCGTAGTTTGGTAATTTGCCGATAGCCAGCGCTAGTCGCAAACACGGCGAGTTCAGGTGCAGAGCGAGCTGTTTCATGAAACGGCCTGCCCCTTCACCAGATTTCACTTCGTGTGACTTTTTTCTGTGGGGGCACCTTAAAGACCTGTTGTATGCAGCGCCGGCTTTAGGGTGGGGCGACCCGGGCGGTCGCCCAGGGCGCCGGGGCCCAAGGGGCGCCACATACTAAACGCATGTAAAAAAAAATTACAATTTACAATCACCCATTTCGCGAAACTAAAATATTATTCAGTCTCATTCAACATACGTCGCTAATCTCACGAATGCGCGATGAATTCGGGGTAGCAGAAGAGAAATCATGCTGAATGCAATCTTCGTATTGTCACCCACAATCAACTTTGTCGAGTTTATGGGAATCCTTGACAAATGTTGCTCTTATTTGGAAACATATAGACAAACAGGTTTCGAACAAGCTATTGTAACAGCAACTGAACTGGCTTCGGATGTTGATACGCAGCCATTATTTAAACCACAAATGCGATTAAGACGTATTAAACGCAGGCCGGGTGAAGAGGCTGTTGATGATCAAATAACTGACCCAAAAAAGAAGTTTAAAGTAGAGTTTTTCAATGCACTGTTGGACACCGTGCACATATCCATGAAAGAAAGATTTGAACAGATGCAAGAATTTACTGCGACGTGGAGTTTCTTGTTTGACATTAAAAAAAATCAAAATAAAGAAGAACTAATACAATGCTGTTCTAAATTACAAGAAAAGTTAACTGTCAACATGAAGTCAGATATTGATGGAAATTTGCTGTGCGACGAAATTTTAGGCCTGCAACACTATCTCGAAGACAGCCAGGCAACGCCTATTGAAGCCTTAAACTTCATAAAAAAGCATAATCTTCAAGAGTTATATGCCAACATCTGGATAACGTTACGTATTTTGCTAACAATACCAGTGACTGTCGCAAGCGGCGAACGCAGTTTTCCAAACTGAAGTTGATAAAAACGTACTTGCGGTCTACAATGTCTCAAACAATACTAACCAGTTTGGCCTCACTGTCCATTGAAAATGAAGTTGCAGAAAACCTTGACTTTGCTAATCTGATCAGAGACTTTGCCGACAGAAAAGCGAGAAAAGTAAAATTTTAGTTGTTTATAATTGTTTTTCATTAGGCGTAATATGTTTTGTGTTCAGATGACTGACAGAAAATATAGGTTTATGGCTTACAGTTATATTAAATTCAATAAAAATATGGTACCCAATTCAAAATTAGTGTTTTTTCATTATACATATTACCTCCTATATATAAAAATCAATTGTTGTGTGTTAGTCTCACCAAAACAAAGAAATAGCTTGACCAATTTGAATAATTTTTGTTTTGTTTTGTTCGCTTTAGTACAGGGGTGCTTCAGAAAAGAAAAGAAATATTTGGGATATACGAGCCTGTTTCAACCACATTTTACGCATCTTTTCTTTGTTTGGAACACGCAAAAACAATTTTCTGGAGTTTTTGTAGATGTACAGTGCAGTACTACGCAATATTTTTAGACAATTTCCCAAAACGTGAATGCCCAAACAATATATCACTGCTATACTGACTGTTACGGCAGCGACAGCAGCATGCTGGACTGACGTCACAGGCTACACACGACTCACATGGAGCGTCTTAGCGGGCTTTCAGATTATTTGGATTTCATTTCCATTTAAAAAAATAAAATACTCAAATTTACGATGGAAAAAAATATGTTGTGATCATAAGATGACGCCATTAACCACTTAAGACGATTTCTAGAAAACAGTCAAATACCGTGTTGCAAAGCACTGCCAGGTTCGCTATTTATACAATAAAGGGCGCCAACTGGACGACTCGCCCGGGGCACCTGGATGGCTAAGGCCGGCCCTGGTTGCATGTACCGCCTGTACCTGGACCGGTATGGGATGAATTCGATTAACGTGTTGATGTCTGCCGAGCTACTCATTGTTCACATATCGAATGTTTGTAAAAAGAACTTTCAGAGTTTCTCTGCAAAATGCAATACGTATGATATCTGTCCAGTACAATGTTTAGTTCTTGTGCAATAAATAATTGAAAGTGTTCCCGGACTTTATGTACACCATATACAGGGTGAGTCATAAATGAGGAAAAATATGTCATGCAAATAGTCACAAACATAAATTCGTTTTCCGCATGTTTCTATGTCAGTAAATGACAATGAAATTGAATGGTAAAAATCTGGAATACGAAGTGGACTTTCGGGGGTGTTACTGCGCGCCGACATTGGTCAAGGGGACAGATCGGCAACGCGGCATAACATGCCAGTGTTGCAGGTAGTCTAGCCGCTCACGAGAAGGCGAGGCATGCGGCGTCAAGCGACGGCCTGCGTGACACTGCGAGCAATGACAGCGCCCACGTCTACCTCGTACCGATTACGCTGGCCAGTATAATGTATCGTGGCTAGTTGGCATAGGGAAAGGAACTTGAGGAGGGGCTGCACTACTGTACAAGTATGTTTTATAATTTGGCTTTTGTGTCCCAGACTTAGTTTTAAGGAAAGAGAACACAGATGCAGAATACAAAATACAACTACACAGGTATGTGGCAGTTAATACGAGGGTAATACCGAAAGTAAGGTCTCCTATTTTTATAAGTACATAGACCTGTTTATTTCTACAATCGTTTAGATCAGTTTACAGCTTGAACATTTAACTATTTCTCGACATAATCAGCAGTTCTGTCGATGCATTTTTGTAGACGCTGTGGCAGTTTTTGTATGCCCATGTCATACCAGCTCGCCGCCATGCTGTTCAGAAAGTCATGAACCTCTTCTTTCACCTCGTCGTCGGAGCTGAATCGCTGGGACCACAATTAACGCTGACAGGTACTGTGAGACTCTGAAAAATCTCAAACGGGCAATTCAGAACCGGAGATGAGGAGTGTTTAGCAAGGACGTACACATTCTCCATGACAACGCTCGCCCATACATCGCTCTGCAAACCGTTGCTCTCCTTCAACAGTTTCAGTGGAACATATTCACCCACCCACTCTATAGTCCTGACTTGGCGCCCAGTGACTATCACCTGTTCCCTAGGTTAAAAGAACATTTGGCCGGAAAGCGATTCAGCTCCGACGACGAGGTCAAAGAAGCTGAACAGCATGGTGGCTAGGTGGCATGACATGGGCATACAAAAACTGCCACAGGGTTTACAAAAATTGCACCGCTCTCCTGTAAGTCTTTGTGGTAGCACATGTGGCCCTATGAGATGGACTGATGACCTCATATGTTAAGTCCCATAGTGCTCAGAGCCATTTGAACCAGGCTATGAGATGGTGATCAATAATACCATACCACATATTGACATCGCATCGTTGTTGGTACCCTCGTTTCACTGTGATCTGGGGGTTTTCTTCCGCCCACTCGTGTCAATTTTGCGAATTCACTATACCCTCCTTCGTGAAATAGGCTTCGTCGGTGAACAGTATTGTTCATGAAAAATGCTGGTCGTGGTTCTGACGCCGTAGGATAAAGTTACAGAAGTCCAGCCTCCTCTGACAGTCTTCTGGCAATAACGCCTGTACCTTCTGGATGTGAAAGGGATGGTAATAGTTTCTGTGGAGTACTCGCATAACAGTAGATTGTGACACTCCGACCGCAGTGGCGAGAGACGTGGTGCTTATTGTTCGGTCCTCCGCAACAGTTTGTAACACTTTTCCTTCGTCATCCGCACTGTACGTAGACAGTAGGCCACGACTACTAAATCCTGGCGGTGTAACACGTGCACCGTACTCCCTCAAGCGCCTATCCACAGAGTAAAACGTTTGTGCGGATGGAAGGCGCCGGCTAGGGAACCTCTCGTGATACAGTTGCCATGCAACTTCAGCTCTTCCATCTGCAAGCCCGTAGATGAGGCGAATGTCGGCGTATTCCTCGTTTGTGAAACTAGCCATGGTACTGCAGTATCACAGAGACGCGGCCGTTAGCAGCTGTCGACAAGGCGAGTATCGGGCAGAGTGAGCAGCGCAGAGGTGTCGTAAACACGTCATGCACACCGCGGTTTTACTTCCGCCGTTGACCTCTTTTTCCGTTTACAGGACACACATTCCCTAACATGGGACTGTACACTCTGTTACCGCCGAAAACGTGTGATTCACAAGTTCTGATACAATTTCACATACATTACGATGCGATTTGTTCTTTCTCGTATCTTTTAAACGATGGCAGATACACATCAGCTCATTGGTGTGTCATGTGTTGTATCTATGGGTGACTGACGTGTCGTGATCGTGAGGCTCGTCGGTATCTCGTTCAATGGTTTACAAAAAAAATGGTTCAAATGGCTCTGAGCACTATGGGACTTAACTTCTGAGGTCATCAGTCCCCTAGAACTTAGAACTACTTAAACCTAACTAACCTAAGGACATCACACACACCCACGCCCGAGCGGGCAGGATTCGAACCTGCGACCGTAGCGGTCGCGCGGTTCCAGACTGTAGCGCCTACAACCGCTCGGCCACCCCGACCGGCAATGGTTAACAGGTGTTTTTGTTTTACGTACATAGTAAACCGAGGAGACCGAAATTAATGACGGTGCGTCACGTGTTACGCATAGCAGCATGGGCCCTCGACATATTTTTCCTCATTTATGATTCCCCCTATACAGGGTGAGTCACCTAACGTTACCGCTGGATATATTTCGTAAACCACATCAAATACTGACGAACCGATTCCACAGACCGAACGTGAGGAGAGGGACTAGTGTAATTGTTTAATACAAACCATACAAAAATGCACGGAAGTATGTTTTTAACACAAACCTACGTTTTTTTAAAATGGAACCACGTTAGTATTGTTAGCACATCTGAACATATAAACAAATACGTAATCAGTGCCGTTTGTTGCACTGTAAAATGATAATTACATCCGGACATATTTTAACCTAAAGTTGACGCTTGAAACCTCCGACGTTCAGTTGCATGTTGTAACAAACACGGGGACCACGGTCGGCGAGCAGAAACTGCAGGGACATGTTTACGATGACGACCGTGTTTACGAGTGTGGCTGTAGTGGACTGTTGTGGTTTGGTCTAGCTGTCGCAGTGTCCGCATGTAGCGCTTGCTGTTATTGTTATTCTGCATTCGTCTCCGCACTCAGACCAACTGTAGTACACCGTGTTAACAGACGTCTGGGATAGTGTAGTGTTGTAGGAACTGTGACCATGGTGTATTCGAACTCTGAAAAGGCAGAGATGATACTCATCTATGGCGAGTGTCGAGGAAATGCAGCTGAAGCCTGCAGGGTGTATGCAGGACGCTACCCGGACAGAGAGCATCCAACGTGCCGCACATTGCAAAACATCTACCGCCATCTGTATGTAACAGGTATGGTCGTAGCACGCAAACGGGTCCGTAACAGGCCCGTCACAGGAGAAGCTGGTGCAGTTGGTGTGTTAGCTGCTGTTGCCATGAACCCACACATTAGTACACGGGACACTGCGAGAGCCGGTGGACTGGTCAAAGTAGTGTCATGCGCATACTGCATCGTCACCGCTTTCACCCGTTTCATGTGTCGCTACATCAGCAATTACATGGTGATGACTTTAATCATCGAGTGCAATTCTGTCAATGGGCATTAACAGAGAATGCGTTGCAGTCCTACCTATTTACCGATGAAGCGGGTTTCACAAACCACGGGGCAGTGAATCTACGGAACATGCATTACTGGTCAACGGACAATCCTCTCTGTCTCAGACAGGTAGACCGACAGCGACCGTGGACTGTAAATGTATGGTGCAGAATCATTGGCGACCACCTCATTGGTCCTCACTTCATTGCAGGGGCCCAAACAGCTGCAACATACATCGCGTTTTTACAGAATGATCTGCCAACGTTGCTCGAAAATGTCCCGCTGGAAACGCGTCGACGTATATGGTATCAGCATGATGGTGCACCTACACATTCCGCAAACAACACTAGGCTGACCCTTGACAGGATGTTCGACGGGCGTTTCATAGGACGTGGAGGACGCATAAATTGGCCAGCCCGTTCTCCTAATCTTACACCTCTGGACTTCTTTCTGTGGGGTACGTTAAAGGAGAATGTGTGCCGTGATGTGCCTACAAACCCAGAGGATATGAAACAACGTATTGTGGCAGCCTGCGGCGACATTACACCAGATGTACTGCGGCGTGTACAACATTCATTACGCCAGAGATTGCAATTGTGTGCAGCAAATGATGGCCACCACATTGAGCATCTATTGGCCTGACATGTCGGAACACACACTATTCCACTCCGTAATTGAAAACGGAAACCACGTGTGTACGTGTACATCAACCCTCATGGTAATGTACATGTGCGTGAGTGAAAAAGACCAATAAAAAGGTGTTAGCATGTGGACGTAATGTGCTGTTCCAGTCTCTTCTGTACCTAAGGTCCATCACCGTTCCCTTTGGATCCCTACGTAATTCGGTGCTCTCCGATACACACGATCGAACAGCGGAGGAGTGGTACTCAAGCGTCAACTTTAGGTTACAATATCTCCGGATGTAATTAACATTTTACAATGCAACAAACGGCACTGATTACATATTTGTTTATATGTTCAGATGTGCTAACAAAACTAACGTGGTTCCATGTAAAAAAACGTAGGTTTGTGTTAAAAACATACTTCCGTGCATTTTTGTATGGTTTGTATTAACCAATTACACTAGCCCCTCTCCTCACGTTCGGTCTGTGGAATCGATTCGTCAGTATTTGATGTGGTTTGCGAAATATATCCAGCGGTAATGTTAGGTGACTCACCCTGTATATATATAAATGAACCTTAATGAGAGTCGAAATATGCCCTGGCTTATCTGTAGGAACCATCTCAGCATTCGGTTTCAATGACTTGGGAAAAATATGAAAACTTATATGAGAATAATTAGTATCATCAGTTATTTCCTCACCTGTGTGTAACAATTATATTTTCTGGAAATAAGACGGCTTCGTAAATATCTGCTGCAATGATACCTTTAAGTGATGCTGGTAAATAAATACCAGTTTACTTGTTATCTACTTTATTCACTACAGAGAATAGAGTGCATTGGTGTTAATATATTAACATTAATTTCTCTGATAAATATGAAAACCATTTTTATATTTCTTAGTTGGTAGACTTGATACATCGACGAACGAGTGAGTAATGGTATGAAAATTTACCGATGGCCTTTGAGGCATTCGTCTTCAGAGCTGGGTCTATGCGCAGCTAGCATTTGTCACCTGTAGATAGATTCTTGTGATATCTTCTGATATAAGCGATAAGTTCATTTCATAGTAGAATTTGCTACATTATAATGTATATAATCAATGAGGGAGTCGTTTATAAGCATATTTACAGCTAGTTTTCTTCCTAACCGCTTATATAAAGAACAGATTGTTGTGATTTCAGACCATAGTTACACCCAGTTTTGTTGATTTTTTGCTATTAAATGTTTGTCCTAATGAAGAATGAACGTTGCAGCTAAAGTTTTTCGCAGATTATCTCGAAAATGTGAGCCACTGAGACAAATAATGTAAATGTCGTGTGACTAGGGCCTGCCGTCGGGTAGACTGTTCGCCGGGTGCAAGTCTTTCGATTTGACGCCACTTCGGCGACTTGCGCGTCGATGGGGATGAAATGATGATGATTAGGACAACACAACACCCAGTCCCTGAGCGAAGGAAATCTCCGAGCCAGCCAGGAATCGAACCCGGGCCTTTAGGATTGACATTCTGTCGCGCTGACCACAAAAAAAACCGGGGGCGAACAGCCACTCAGATGATGTAAATTATTTCCGCTGACATTTAGGATGATTCCTGAAATTATGTGACATGCCGACAACAACTCAATGTTATAGACATACTGTTTACTTATTTTTGGTTGTTTTTTATAGATCACACTGACATTCGTGAATGTTTCTTTTAGATCTATAAGAATGACTTCACGGAGATGGCACAGTTCCACGGCAGATGGAGTTCTGGCTGATTGTGTAATGAGCTGGTGGGAAGAGGTTACATAAGAGCACGCAGAAGATTCCGAATTTGGAGGAGACTCTGATACAGATGATGCGCTGCTGTTCCTATAGTGTCAGACACTACTACAGTACCTGATAGCAGTCGGTGTCAGATAGACTAGGGTGTGGGAAGTCTAGCACGATGAACCAGGCAGGTAGACTATCGTCTTCTGCTTAAAGAACCATTTCATGCTAGTCGTGAAACTGATTCTGATGCAGAAGTTGGCTGTAATCCCCAGCCCTTTGGGATACACCTTCCTCCTGAGGGCATGAGTTTACTAACAGAAGTTAAATTCCTGCTGATTTTTTCAAACGTTTTCAGCACTGATATTGTGCTCGCGGTTTTCCTTGGTATGAATATTTATCACCCCATAACTCATGGGGACTTACAGATACATAATAAATTTAACAGTTTTATTGATTACTATTTCAAAAGAGTATATAATAACACGTATTTCATTGTTATGCTGTATAGAATATTTTGTCACGTAACCCTTTGAGTCCCAATAACATAAAAAATAATGCTAATATTTTTCACAAATTTGGCCTTCATCATAGTAAGCAAAGGATACAAGAAGACATTGATAAAAAGTAAACAATAAACTGTATTAAGGAGATGGCTCCACTTTGGAAAAACTGGAACATACAGTTTTCAACTATCCATCAGTAATGAGATAAATTTCGCATTTTTGCTTGTCGCAATCCCACCATGTCACGAAACCTTCATGTTCTCATAATGCCTATAACAAGTTGTAAACCTGAATTACAAACAAAAATGGGGCTAAAATGTAACAAATTTATATCAAAAGTACATACTGCTCAAGTGGTTTCATTTCGAAACCACACATAAAAGCAGTAGTACAAACTTAAATTTACGTTACAATAAGTTCAGATATAGTTAATTTCACTGTGAATGATGTTCTCAATATCATCACTATACAAAAACTATTGTTACAGTCTTCTACAATCAAGCAGCACAATCTCTGCTCTGACTATTGTTTTGAACGCTGTAAGTGACTGTTGCAAAGTACTACATTTGTAGAATTACCTCAGTATACCGCTAAATGTCTCTGTGTTGTAATAGCATCGCTTGATTCCATGCGAAAGACACTGGTACTTGCAAAAAAAATTAATGAAACGGTGGTTCCACGCAGGAACCACCTATATTAAAAGAATTAAAGGATTAATGACAAGTCATTAATGAACATCAGTAAAAGGAATGACCCTAGTACGGAGCCTTGAGGAACGCGTCAGATGGCAGCAGCTTTTTGGATCCACAAAATGACGACCTCCGTGGTGTGCGGCTGGCCCAGCCGTGTCCTGAGGAGAGCGTGTGTCGGCCACCGGCGCGTCTCGACTGCACCACTGAGTCCGGCACGTCATTAGATTTATGAGGCGTGCCGCACACAGCACAGAGCAGGGAATATGCGGCTGCTGTCGTTACCGGCGCTTCCCTTCTCTTCTTCCGAGCCTCCCGGAAACGTCGTCGTGGTCCACAGTGGCCTCGTTAACGGCAGCGAGAGCAACAGGCAGCCCGCAACGATCGTTCGCTGCTGCCCTGAGCCACGCGCCGTCCACATCTCATACTTCGACATCGCAGCCACCCTGTGGCTTCAGCCCTCAACCCCTGTGCACCACGACCCCTCGCTGTTTGCCGATAACTCACTTTAAGTTTATAGCGAATAAGAGACAATACTTCGTTCGTAACGCGTGTCGATATCGTATTAATTACCGTTTTAACCTCATGAAACTGAAGTAGGTGCATATTAAATAAATCTCTTTTGACGAACAGTATACAAAACATCATATTCGCAGTTCTTTCATGGTCACCAAATCTAATATATATGTCTATATTCGTCTCTATGCGTGATTCGACAGCCGTTACAAATGTCTTAAAACAAGTCGTTTTCCTGTATTCAATGCTTTAATTTCAAATAAAAATGTGATAAAGCTGTGTAGGCAGGGGTGAGGTGTGGCTCCGTCAACAGAGTCAGACATTCTACAGCGACAGTATCAACAAACTGGTCTCTCTTTGCGAGAAACGTGTCCGTGGTCAGGGTGGCTATGATGAGAAATAAGTATGCAGGCACGAAGAAAAAAGACGTAGTGTGTGAATGAAGCTTGTTTTATTTAAGAAGCTTTAAGAGTTTTTCAGTAAAAAATTCGGAGGCATTACTTTTCAGCACAGCCTCGTATTTTGTCTGGCGGGCTTATGTGTAATTCCCTGGCATGCGTCATGTGCTCGAGGTTCTCCTTCCTGTGGATCTAGTCAGATGTAATGAAAAGTGCTCACTGGCACTGATGCTAGAGGCGGACAGCCGCAAGAGGTTAGCTGGAAAAAGGCAGGAAGGAATCGTGTGTGGCTTTGCTGTTAAGACCATTGCAGCATTCGTTTTACGGAATACATTGATCAAGTTTCCGGCCTGTTCTTCTCCACTACTGAAACCATATCGCACCCCGGCACGAATTTTAACAAATCAAAGATTTAGTAAGTGAGAAAACTCGACTTAAAGACTTCTACAAAGCTT
Source organism: Schistocerca cancellata (assembly GCF_023864275.1). NCBI lineage: Eukaryota > Metazoa > Arthropoda > Insecta > Orthoptera > Acrididae > Schistocerca > Schistocerca cancellata. The sequence goes on from NC_064627.1 coordinate 391,466,784, forward strand.
ATATTGAAATTGAAATAGTATAACTTTCCATTAATAGTCAATTTAGTGTTGTGGGCAGCAAATTCCATTACATTTTTCGTGCCTGTTAGTGTATTTCACACGTGTTTCTCAGTAACATAAACTAAATTTGGCACTTATTGACCTGGGTCACTCTTCTTGCCGATGTGCGACATGTATGAGAATGTGTTCGTCTATCCGGAGTCTGTACGGCGAAAGAGCCAAAGTAATTTATCAAAGTCCTGGTAATTATTACAATTTTAACCAAGTAGGTAGTTGCGGGTCATCAGTAGGACAAGAGGCACTTAACCTGTAATGTGACTCATCGACACTACACTTTTCCTGTGTTCCGCAATACAGTCTTCCTATTCAAACCAATACCTACCGGCATCTTCTACAGGACCTACATGTTTCTATGAAGAGTATAGGAATGCCTTTCACACATGTCTGAATGGTTTTTGGTTACTTAGCCACACCGGCAGGGCGTCAGTATTGAATCACATGCGTCATGTACTGATCATACACTCCATTAACTGAATGAAATTGATTTGTCATATGTACACGCATTTCTCAAACTATTATAGTTCTTTGTAGAACACCCAAGGAAACGGTACATTTAAAACGCATGTGACGGAGACAAGACTCGAACCCGCCATCTCAGATTTACGAGGCAGCAAAGCTAGCTGAAGACCACAAAGGTCGGACACCCAGTGCATATGCAGATTAGACATTGCTACTTAATTCATAGCGTAGCAAAAAGAGAATGGAAAGACCGATTTTAATCTGTCCGTAGCGACCGGTAATCGCACGTGAAACAAAGTGATGAAAGTGATAGCACCAGCTTAAAAGTAATTCTCACAATTTAAAAAATTTAAAAATTATTATAATACATTTTCCACGGTAACGGAACGTACGAAAGTTGACACCCATTTCCCAAGAAAAAATATTACTGGAATAGCGCCGAGTAAATTAATGGTCAAACTGAAACTTGCTTGTTTTTATCGTATGGGAAATAACTAACTCTCGTGAATTATATTTCGGCCTGTCACAGACCACTGCCAACGTTTTCAAGTTGCGAAGGAACGCGCGCCCGATAAAAAACTGATTCTAGCAGCAGTTATTGTTCGAAACTGTCTATTAAGCTAATTTTTACCGGGACACGCGGGAGCACAGCAAAATAAACCAATACTTGCGCTTTCACGAGGCAGCCACCATCATTTATAATCAACTCTCAATTTACGGTTGTATCCAATTAACTACGGACGTCCATTTGCTTATAATATAAGGCTCTGTTGTGGTATAGCAGCTCCGCCGAAAAACATCTCGAATGCACCATCACAATAACGTTTAAAAAATAATTTGTTGCAAACGAGAATGCATCTGATAAATACCGATAGTTACAACTGTTGCGTTTTAATTGTACAAGATGTATTATTACCACATTTAAAACTAATACATGCGTGCTGTTTAATCATATACTCCTCATCAAACTGTGTTTTTTAAACTGAACTGACTAATTAGAGGCATATTACAGGTTTAAGATAAAAACCAGCAAACTTAAACCAAAGGAAATGGAAAGTAGTCGAATTGAATCAAGTGATGTTGTTGGGTTTATACTCGGAAATGAGACACTAAAAGTAATGCATCAGTTTTTCTATTTTGGCAGAAAAACAGCTGGCGACTGTCGACGTAGAGATGATATGCAGATTGGCAATAGCAAGGAAAGCGTTTCTGAAAAAATAAATCTACTGATACCAAATGTAAATTTAAGAATCAGAAAGTCTTTTCTGAAAGTATTTGCCTGGAGTGTAGCGTTGTATGGAAATGAAACTTGGACGATCAACAGTTAAGACAGGAACAGGAAATAAGTTTTTGAAAAGTCTTGCAACAGGGGAATTCTGTACACTGATTGGAATAACTAGCGAGTAGGTACTCAGACAAATTGGGGAAAAAAGGAATTTATAGCACAGCTTGACTAAAAGAAGGGATCGGCTGATTGGGCATGCCCTGAAGGACCAAATAGCCAAGGGATGATGATGATGATGTTTGGTTTGTGGGGCGCTCAACTGCGGGGTTATCAGCGCCCGTACAATTACCCAATCTTTTGCTCAGTCCAATTTCGCCACTTTCCTGGATGATGATGAAATGATGAGGACAACACAAACACCCAGTCATCTCGAGGCAGGTGAAAATCCCTGACCCCGCCGGGAATCGAACCCGGGACCCCGTGCTCGGGAAGCGAGAGCGCTACCGCGAGACCACGAGCGGCGGACTAATAAATAGCCAAGGGAGATCGAGGCTTCAGTACAGTCGGCAGGTTCAAATGGATGTAGACTGCAGTACTTAGGCAGCGATTAAGATACTTGCATACGACAGATTAACATGCAGAGATGCAGAAAAACAGTGTTCGAGCTGAAGCCTACAAGAAAAATCATAAAGGTTACCTCTCAAAGGTGTTTTTTATGGCGGTGTGCGATACCTCCCATATTACTTAATTAAAATTAATGACTGAAGGATCATTTTTAAGATTTTGTTCACTAATAATCATGAAAAATACATGCATACTGGTAGTTTAAAGTTATTGTTTTCGTTAAAAAGCTTTCTTTTGAAAACATATTTATAAAAACAACGTACTAATTGTCATCTGTTGGTAAACTGTTTGAACTAATATGTAGGACAGCTCTTGCAGTTGTTTTGAGTTTTTACGCGAGCATAATCCGTCACGCGATTTCAGTCCTTCACGCCAATGTAAAGAATTTAGAAGGCCCTATCTACTGCTAAACTAATTTTACTATTACGCACAATAGCGGTTGGAGTTATTTACTTTCTTTAGGCAAGTGTCGTGTTCGGTTACTTGGAGAGGAAAAGGTTTACATCGATTCTGATTCTGTCCAACTTAAAGAAATAAACAACGTCCAATTCTATTCCGTAGAATTCCTGAACTCTTTAAATCCGTCCGGTTTACTACCTCATAAGTTGCTTTTAAAGAAAAATGCTATTATTTTAATTAGTAATTTTAACAATAATCGTGATTAATTAATGGTGCAAGATTATTGATAACTCACTTATACGAATACATCATCGGTGCTGAATTCAGTGACTCTGGTAAAACTGTGCTCACACCCCACATTCGCCTCACATCTTCTGATTCAACGATGCCATTCCAAATGACAATAAAACAGTTCCCAATAAAAGTGGCTTCCGCTATGACCATCAACAAAGCACAAAGTTAGATGCTTCAAAGGGAAGGATTGTACCAGGCGGCCCATGCACGCTGTCCCCCGTTGACGTTAGTTAAACCCCAGATACCACAGACGACGAGAGGTTTGCCTAAGGAAAACAGAAAAGGGGTCTCCACACCAACGGACGGGAGACCCTGCAAAACGTAAGACCAGCTCTTAAAAACAAACACTTTACAGCTATAATTGGTCCTATAGCTAGTCGCGAGCAAACTTTCTTGCTGTAGGAGGGGTGCGGGTTTGATTTCTGGACTCATTGAGAGGTGTCTGTGTAGAAAAAAAGATTGTCCTTGGCCAAAACCATTACGCACAAAGGGTAAAGCACGTTAATTATCGGTTTCAGGGAAAATCAATACAAGACAGCTAATTTATTAACAACACATAGCCGGCCCCTGTGGCCGAGCGGTTCTAGGCGCTTCAGTCCGGAACCGCGCTGCTGCTACGGTCGCATGTTGGAATCCTGCCTCGGGCATGGATTGTGTGATGCCCTTAGGTTAGTTAGCTTTAAGTAATTCTAAGTCTAGGGGACTGATGACTTCAGGTACCAAGTTCCTTAGTGCTTAGAGCCATTTGAACCATTTTTGAACAACATATAATACACCAATTTGTACTTCACAATTGGAAGTATTATATAAATGCTATCGTATCTTTGACTCTAATAAAGTATTATAAATTTAATGAGTATTATAAATGATGTTCCTTTAAACCTACGTTATAGGTTGACAGATCTTCATAATTGCATTATTCATAAACCAATATTCAAATGCATCTCCGTCTTGCTGGATGCATTGATGTAAGCACTTCTCGGTATTAACATGGACACCTGTTAACATTTTTGCAGAGACTCAAGCCCAAGCATGACGTATTCGTCCTTTTAACACATCTGAATTTTCGTAAACCATGGCTTTGATATAACCCACAAGAAAAAGTCCAAGGGCGTTACATAAGGCGATCTCGCAGGCCATAGAACGCAACCACCGTGACCCTTCCAACTTTCGGGACACACGTTGTTGAGATATTCCTAACCCCTCTACAGTAATGGGGTGGCGCACCATTGCGGTGAAAGCAGTGCCTCACAGCTAACTGAAGTGGGACGACTCCTAGGAGATGCCCAAGATTAGACTCATTCTCCAGGAATTGCAAATACAGTCGACCTGTTAGTCTGGGAGACCAATAAACTGGTCGAATGATGCAGTCCTCTAGAATGCTGCACCATTCGTTAACACCCCAGTGTGCTTACATGTGATGTGGTCGTAACCAGAGAGGATTCGCAGGAACCCAGCAATGTAGACTGTGTATATTAACAACGGTGTCACTGGCGACTCTAACCGCGCGGCCACTCCACGCGGCCTGTGGAGGTTCTCTAGTACGTGAACTTCCCTTTTAGACAGCAGTGACGAGGCAACCATTCTTGCACTAACATACGTGTAAAACATAAAGGTACAGAGAACGGCTTGCATGGGCCACTTGCTATTTAGAAGAGAGTGTATTTTCGCATAGACAGTTATACATGGTCTTTTCATGATTGCGCACGTTCACTGATATTTATGTTTGTGCTGAAGACACATTCAGCCAAAAGTTAAACGATGATCACATTATAACTGCTAATATTTTTTTCCAAGACTTTTGTAAAATAAAGAAGTTAGAAAAAATATACTGTCTGACAAAGATAGTGTCTGCTTTTTATATGTTTTACAAGTAGCCACATTGTATGTAATGATATCGAATTTTTACAATGAGAATAATACGAGGGTTGGAACTGAAATAGTGGCAACTATTTATTCACAACCGATAGAAAATTGTTACACGTTTGCACCTTATACTGTCCTTCAAAGTAGTCACTAGCGTTGTCTAGAACCCGTTGCCAGCGATGTGGAAGGCCAGTTCTGTTGATGGTGCGAATGGAGAAGTCTACTTCCTGTCGAATCTCTAGAACAGTTCTGAAGCGAATGCCACGAAGTGGTTCCTTCATCTTCGGAATCAAATCAAAGTCACAAGGACTTAAGTCCGGGGAGTATGGTGGATGGTACAGTACTTCCCAGTCACATCGACCGAACAGAGTAGCCACAGCCTGCGCCGTATGCGCCCACGCATTGTCGTGCAAAATGATGGATAGGTTGCGCAGAAAGTGTCGCCGCTTCTTTCGTGAAGCTGGTCGCAGGTGATGCGCCAAAAACGAACAGGTCTGCCGTGGAGGAACGTAATGTGTTAGGATAACACGCGAATTACCATAACTTCCATCATACTGGGGCTCTGACGCACTTTCGACTTCCGCGGTGACTCATAATGACGCCATTCGTTAGATTGGCGTTTCAGTTTTGGCTCTTACGATGTGGCCCATGTGTCATCCAGTGTTAAGATACGGCGTAGGAAAGCCTCTCCTTCGCGCTCATAGCGTCCTAGTGCGTCTGAGCAGCGTGGTAAAGCATCCATTTCTGCATTTCCGTCAAGTCATGCGGAACCCATCGTGATGCAATTTTTCGCATGCCCTCATAGTGTCTGCTTTTTATATGTTTTACAAGTAGCCACATTGTATGTAATGATATCGAATTTTTACAATGAGAATAATAGGAATAGGATGCGAAGCACAGTCGGATGGGCTAGTCCGGTTTCGTGGGCGAGCTTGCTAATCGTATGGCGTCGATCGCTGTCCACTAACGCGGCAGCAGCATGCACTTCTTCTTCAGAGACGCTAGCATGATCTGCCCTATACATGTCTTCCACGGTATGCCGACTTTCGTTGAAAGCTTTTTACCCAACGTGCCACTGTTCTGTACGGCAATGCCGATTTCCAGCACGCCTCTTGAAGACCTTAATGACACTGTCGTGCTGCACGATCTCTGGTACATTCGGCCTTGATCCAACTCCGTTGTTCCTGTTTCGAAAACATTGTGACACCGTTACGTTAGACCGCTCGCTCCCTTTATTGTGCGCATTCCGGTGACGTGGGAAGGGCGAGTCCATTTGTTCGGAGGTACAGTAGGTATGTCAACAACGTGTGCTATCAGCGACAATAGTAGATTCCATTGGAAAGTGTCTCATCAGCAGTGTTGCCACTATTTATGTTCCAACCCTCGTATTTGTTACTGCTATAGAGAATATAATACTTTTTATTAATAAATACTTGCATTTACTTATTTCTCCATTGCTATATTACCTACTGGTGACTCATCGGGACAGAGCACAAGTTACTCGCGTGGGTCAACTAGTTACATATACTGATAATATTTGTAGCACGATGTAGTTGCAGGAACTGTAATAATTACAAACAGTTGAATGCAATTTCTTTCATGGCTGCTGTTATTCCACATTTCGCCGCTTATCTTTAAAAATTGCGTTGGCGGTGGTCTCTCACCTCCGACAGATGGTACCTTTGAATATGGTTGGATTCCTACCACCACCTGAAAGCGTTGTGAGTCAAGTCAAATATTTTTGTTACTTCGGACGTCTTTTTTCGAAATCCTATAGCTGCTTAACCTTCATTTCAGCCATTAAACGTAGCTCATGTACGCAAGATGGATGAAACAGGTACATTGTTTTGTGAACATTTTCGTTTTTCACGCATTAGAGGGTCGGTCTGCAGCAACGCGGCAGGATTGTCCTCTGGAAGTGAAAGACAAAGTTTTGATAGAGTCGATGGCGCCTGCAATCGCTACAGCAGCGATCGTGTACTGACCTGTCCAGTAATTTGCATGGATTGTGTCTTCCATTCCGCTCTGCTGCCGTAAGCGAATAGTGCGCACCACTGCCTCCACTTACCTCTCTGTTTCTCTGGAGCCGCTTTCGTCGTGGGATCCTGAAAAACAAGAGAACTAAGTTACTGGCACCATTATCGTCCTCTGTTGAGAGATTGAGTTTGCACCGTAATAGTCGATTTTTATCTACGGCGCAGAACACTCGGTGTTAGGCGTACAACGGCCGACTGCACCACTAGCGGTTCTACAAAATTAATTCTGCAGAGTGGGTACATGCCTTAAAGTTAATGTTGCCTCTAAGTAGTCCTATAACTCAGTTTAAAATGCAACTGCAATGATATCGTTGGAATGCTACCAAATTTATCATTAAGGAGGGTACAATTCAACTGGACACATTAAAATATTTGAGGAATCCCCTCATAACAGACACAAAAAATAAGTAATGAAATAATAAATCGCTGAGCACTGTAATACGAAGGTAAATAGCAATAAAGTCGTTTTGTAGATGCAGCTACATCACCACACCGTGAAAGAAGCAACGCCTGTTTTAGAGAAGGAATTCATTCACTCACAGAGAAGTATCAGCACAACCCTGACTGAATTTAGACACATGCACACACCACAATGTTATTCAAACAACCTGACCAGCGTAATAAGGTATAGACTATTATTGAGACAAAGTGGCCTTTATTTAAGGACAGAAAATCCTAAGACGTTTTGGGCTTACGTTAAATTAGTAACCATATCGAAGCCATCTCTCCAGACACTCTCTGACTACAATGGCCTCAAAAAGGCGGATGACAGAGGAAAGGTCGAAGTAGCAAACCACTTTTTTCCAAAAGGGTTTCTGCTTTAAATGTCGCAGGAACGTCAGAATGACAGTTATCGAAATAAGTGACCACGGGATGAAAGATCAGCTGAAGTAGCTCAATGGAGGCCAAATATGAGCCTACAGTGCATGCAAAAGAACTTTCTCCTCGTCTAGCAGCAGTATACCGTAGGTTGCTGGAGGAGTGAAACGTTCTTAATCATTCGATAAAACGCACGTCATTCCCGTTTGTACGAAAGGTCATCAACAGGTGCACAAATTTATAGACCTGTATCACTAGCGTCGGTGCATTTTAGAATTTAGGAACATATTCAACGCTCGCGTGTTAGGATATTTCTGGTGACCGATAATCTCCTCTGTAGGAATCCACTTGGCTTCGCAGGCGCTCAGGTTGAACACGCGTTCCTTGAGTTTCGGAATGCCTTCGGTATTGACCCCTAATGAACAATATACGAATGTACAGAACATTAGACCAGCTGCGTGATTTGGTTTCACAATGGAGAGATCTTTAGATGTACAAGTAACTTGGAGTGCACCCTAAGTGAGTGTTACTGGATCATTACTACTCACAATATACGTAAATAGCCAGCCGGAGTGGCCGAGCGGTTCTAGGCGCTTCAGTCTGGAACCGCGTGACCGCTACGGTCGCAGGTTCGAATCCTGCCTCGGGCATGGATGTGTGTGATGTCCTTAGGTTAGTTATGTTTAAGTAGTTCTACGTTCTATGGGACTGATGACCTCAGATGTTAAGACCCATAGTGCTTAGAGCCATAGTGGATAACGTCGGAAGTTCCATGAGGCTAACGCGGAAGATGCTGTTCTTTACAGAGAAGTCGCAAAATTAGATTTTTTTGAGTCATCAGTCTTCTAGCTGATTGGTTTGATGCGACCCTCCACAAATTTTACTCCTGAGCCAACCTCTCCCTCTCGGAGTAGCAATTGCAACCTACTTCCTCAATTATTTCCTGGATGTATTCCAATCTCCGTCTTCCTCTGCAGTTTTTACCCTCTACACCTCGCTCTAGTACGATGGAAGATTTTCCCTGACGTCTTATCAGATACCCTATCATTCTGTCCCTTCTTCTCATCAGTGTCTGTTATTCTGCAGAGAACCTCCTCATTCCTTACCTTACCAGCTCACCTAACTTTCAACATCCTTCTGTAGCACCATATCTCAAAGGCTGCCATTCTCTTTTGTTGCGGTTTTCCCACCGCCCATGCCTCATTACCCTACAATGCTGTGCTCCAGACGTACATTCACAGACATTTCTTTCTCGATTAAACCTATGTTTTATACAAGCAGACTTCTCTTGGTGAGGAATGCCCTTCTTTCCGTGCTGGTCTGCTTTTTATGTTCTCGTTGAGTCGTCCATCATGGGTTATTTTGCTGCCTAGGTACTATAATTCCTTAACGCCATCTATTTCGTGATCCCAGATTCTGACGTTAAGGTTCTCGATTATCTTATTTCAGCTACTTCTCGTTACTTTCGTCTTTCTTCAATTTACTATCATTCCATACTATTGTACGCATTAGCGTTTTCATTCCATTCAACCCATCATGTAATTCTTCTTTACTTACACTGAGGATGGCAATGTCATTTGCGAATCTAATCATGATATCCTTTCACCCTGAAATTTAATACCACTCTCGAATCTTTCTTTTATTTTCGTCATTGCTTCTTCGGTGTACAGATTGAACAGTAGGAGCGAAAGATTACACCCCTACATTACAGTCTTTTTAGTCCGAGCACTTCTAAAAGCTTGAATAAAGCAGCGAAATGCAGGAAGCCTTCATGGGATAGACCTTTGGAGAGGGGATTGGCAGTTGAAAAATCAAATGGCTCTAAGCACTAGGGGACTTAACATCTGGGGTCATCAGTCCCCTAGACTTAGAACTACTTAAACCTAAGGACATCACACACATTCATGCCCGAGGCAGGATTCGAACCTGCTACAGCAGCGCGATTCTGGATTGAAGCGGCTAGAACCACTCGGCCACAGCGGTCGGAATTGGCAGTTGATTCTGAACATAAACAAGCGTAACATACACTCCTGGAAATGGAAAAAAGAACACATTGACACCGGTGTGTCAGACCCACCATACTTGCTCCGGACACTGCGAGAGGGCTGTACAAGCAATGATCACACGCACGGCACAGCGGACACACCAGGAACCGCGGTGTTGGCCGTCGAATGGCGCTAGCTGCGCAGCATTTGTGCACCGCCGCCGTCAGTGTCAGCCAGTTTGCCGTGGCATACGGAGCTCCATCGCAGTCTTTAACACTGGTAGCATGCCGCGACAGCGTGGACGTGAACCGTATGTGCAGTTGACGAACTTTGAGCGAGGGCGTATAGTGGGCATGCGGGAGGCCGGGTGGACGTACCGCCGAATTGCTCAACACGTGGGGCGTGAGGTCTCCACAGTACATCGATGTTGTCGCCAGTGGTCGGCGGAAGGTGCACGTGCCCGTCGACCTGGGACCGGACCGAAGCGACGCACGGATGCACGCCAAGACCGTAGGATCCTACGCAGTGCCGTAGGGGACCGCACCGCCACTTCCCAGCAAATTAGGGACACTGTTGCTCCTGGGGTATCGGCGAGGACCATTCGCAACCGTCTCCATGAAGCTGGGCTACGGTCCCGCACACCGTTAGGCCGTCTTCCGCTCACGCCCCAACATCGTGCAGCCCGCCTCCAGTGGTGTCGCGACAGGCGTGAATGGAGGGACGAATGGAGACGTGTCGTCTTCAGCGATGAGAGTCGCTTCTGCCTTGGTGCCAATGATGGTCGTATGCGTGTTTGGCGCCGTGCAGGTGAGCGCCACAATCTGGACTGCATACGACCGAGGCACACAGGGCCAACACCCGGCATCATGGTGTGGGGAGCGATCTCCTACACTGGCCGTACACCACTGGTGATCGTCGAGGGGACACTGAATAGTGCACGGTACATCCAAACCGTCATCGAACCCATCGTTCTACCATTCCTAGACCGGCAAGGGAACTTGCTGTTCCAACAGGACAATGCACGTCCGCATGTATCCCGTGCCACCCAACGTGCTCTAGAAGGTGTAAGTCAACTACCCTGGCCAGCAAGATCTCCGGATCTGTCCCCCATTGAGCATGTTTGGGACAGGATGAAGCGTCGTCTCACGCGGTCTGCACGTCCAGCACGAACGCTGGTCCGACTGAGGCGCCAGGTGGAAATGGCATGGCAAGCCGTTCCACAGGACTACATCCAGCATCTCTACGATCGTCTCCATGGGAGAATAGCAGCCTGCATTGCTGCGAAAGGTGGATATACACTGTACTAGTGCCGACATTGTGCATGCTCTGTTGCCTGTGTCTATGTGCCTGTGGTTCTGTCAGTGTGATCATGTGATGTATCTGACCCCAGGAATGTGTCAATAAAGTTTCCCCTTCCTGGGACAATCAATTCACGGTGTTCTTATTTCAATTTCCAGGAGTGTATTTCGCATAAATAGACAGAAAGGTTCGTTATTGTATGTTTATACTATTGTAGAACAGTTAACTGAAGCTGGCAAATCTGTAATATATCTAGGAGTACGTGTATGAAGTGATTTAAAGTAGAGCGATCACATGAAACAAATCGCAACTGGCAGATTCCAGACAAATTCGTTGGAGGAATTTTCAGGAAGTGCTGTATGCCCTCAAAGGAGATAGCTTACAAAGTCGTTGTTTGACCAAGACTTGAATATTGCTGCGCAACGCTTCTTTTCGATGTATCATTGGATTTACATGAGCACCAATCTGTATTTTCACATTTCAGTGACATGGCTTTCGTAATTTTTCACGTGTGTAAGTAGGCCCATATGTTTTCAGAGTATTATATATATTTCAGTTATTCTGTATTATATATGTAATATACGTTTTCAATATATCCTAAAATTTTAATGAATCACACAACGTTTTTATAGTGTATAACCAGAATAATGCGATGACAACCAATATTAGTTTCTCACAAAATCTAAACTCAGGACTGAGGAACATGCAACATTCTGCGCAACATGCACAGAAATATATTAGGCAAGTAATCATAACCATGCCCTATTTTAATACTAATTTGTTTGTTCAAGACTGTACCATTCAGTCCATTCCTTTATTACTTTAAACATGTCTTTGACATGAATCCCTTCACACTTTTCGTGAAATGGCTCTAAATAGATATTGCTGACTGTGGAAAGAAAGCGACATGTGTAAGACGTTCCATGTTTTCTTCATTCGACGCCTTCACCATTGGGAGAATGAGTCGCTGGATTCTCAAAGATGCATGAGAGCGGTCTGTAAGTTCCCTAATTTGAAACAAGCGCTAAACATTGTTAAGAGAAATATAAAAATTTGAAGTGGTTGGTGATACAGAATTAATACATTAACTAGCACAGGCATGCGTATTCAGACACAGAGATATGTGAACAGTCAAAATACAGCGCTGCGGTCGGCAACGCTTTTAGAAGACAACAAGGGTCTAGGGCAGTTGTTAGATCGGATACTGCTGCTACAATGTCAGGTTATCAAGATTTAAATGAGTTTGAACGTGGTGATATAGTCGACGCACGAACGATGGGACACAGTATCTCCGAGGTAGCGATGATGTCGGGATTTTCCCGTACGACCATTTCACGAGTGTACCGTGAACATCAGGAATCCGGTAAAACATGAAATCTTCGACATCGAAACGGCTGGAAATAGATCCTGCAAGAACTCGACCAACAACAACTGAAGAGAATCGTTCAATGTGACAGAAGTGCATCCTTTCCGCAACTTGCTGCAGATTTCAATGCTCGGCCATCAGCAAGTGTCAGCGTGCGAACCATTCAACGAAACATCATCGGTTTGGACTTTCGCAGCCGAAGGCCCACTTGTGTACCCTTGATGGCTGCACGATACAAAGCTTTACGCCTCCCCTGGGTGGTCAACACCGACAAGGACTGGTTAAGACTGGAAAATGTTGCGTGGCCGGACGAGTCTCGTTTCAAATTGTATCGAACGGATGAACGTGTATGGGACTGGAGACAACCTCATGAATCCATGCACCCTGCATGTCAGCAGGAGACCGTTGAACCTGTTGGAGACTCTGTAATGGTATGGGGCGTGTTTAGTTGCAGTGATATGGGACCCCTGATACGTCTACATACGAATTTCACAGCCGACACGTACATAAGCAACCTGTCTGATCACCTGCATCCATCCATATCCATTGTGAATTCTGACGGACTTGAGCAATTCCAGCATGACAATGCGACACCACGCAGGTCCACAATTGCTACAGAGTGGCTCCAGGAACGCTCTTTTGAGTTTAAACACTTTCGCTGGCCACTAGACTACCCCGACATTGATGTTATTGAGCATATCTGGGATGCCTTGCAACGTGCTGTTCAGAAGAGATCTCCACCCTTTATACTCATAAGGACTTATGGACAGCCTCGCAGGATTCATGGTGTCAATTCGCTCCAGCACTATCTCATACATTAGTCGAGTCCATGCCACGTCGTGTTGCGGCAGTTCTGTGTGCTTGCTGGGGCCCTACACGATATTAAGCAGCTGTACCAGTTTCTAGTGTATGAAAGCATTTATTGTGATGTTGTGACGTTTACTTTCGTGTGATATTAAATACGCTATTATGAATTGCATTATAGTTTCCCTGGATTCAGTAACTAACTCTCAATTTTTCTGATACGCAACAGAAGGCCTGCTCATTAAAAGTAACGCGCCTCAAAAGTAATTTCACCACGTTCATTGCAAATAGTTTTTATGTGTTTGCAGAATAATTGGCCACTTTTCCTGTCTAATCAGAGTGAGAACACGAGATATTTTCTTTTGGATGATCATCCAGTTTCGCAATCTTCGTCTGCTATCGAGTATTTTTATTCTGGATATATGTGTAGTTGATTCTTCTCTACACGAAAAAACTTTCCTTTTAACGTATCTGTCTTCCATGTGGGTCCGGGTGTTGTTTTGGAAAATAGTACAATATACTTAATGTTACAACTGCTATTAGATTTGTCCATTTTTTATCCTTTATGACTATATCTTTCAGGTATGCATCCCTCCTGGTGAACAGGATCAACTTCTCTTTTACTTACTCGTTTTTACTTCCTTCATTTATACAGGTGCTGTGATGAAGTGAATTTTCGCAATATCACAGATTTGTTCTTTTTGATCACAGAAAGTACAATGACTTTTCAAATTGTCTTTCAAACCCAAAAGATAATGATGTACCTTCTCTGGACGTAGAAGCCTTCTTTCGAGTATAATTTCCTATTTGTTTAATTACGTTACTCCTTACTGTACCATGTGGAGTTTTGATGATATTGTAAACTCATTGAGGCAGCGATTTATTCTGCTGAGTTCCATTATGACAAATGGAAATTTCCATGATGACTGATAAGGAAATCAGCAGTTATGTATTCGATATCATCTAATTCATCGCTGTTTGCTTCACTTGGGAAGCTAGAATATGTGGGTTCATTGTTTTGGAGACCATCAGTCTCCTAATCTCTACTACCACTTTATCAAGGACAGCTTCATCTTTAAGCCATTCAATAACAGCTGACTCAAAATTTCGGTCACTTTGCTGGCTTCAGATGATACAGGTAGTATGGTATCCATGTTAAAGTGAAGAACAACAGTTATTTACTTCATCATTATGTTTCTTAAAAAAATCCTTATATTCCTCTGAAAGTATTCTCACTTTGACAATGAGGAATACACTTACCTTCAAAAGAGTACTCCGTTGCATCTTTTACAGTGCTTCTGACCTCTGAACAAAGAGAATAATTCTGCTAAACTGATAATGTTATCACAAATCTAGCTACTTTAACGCAGCATTCAGGTATAACATAAATAAATTATAAGAAAGACAGTTAGTTTGTTAAGGAATCTAAAAGACCCCTGTCATGCATTAGACATGTACGATTAAAAAATTCAAAATATAAAATAATTAGAGTTCCAACAAATAATGCTTTTTCTGAAGAAAGTCTGTTGTATTTCCAATGATTATACATGACATCAGCTACAATATACAACTTTCAATATAATTTTTTGTGAAAACGAAACGTTGCCGAGTCTAAAAGACCACTGTATCCAAGGTTAAAACTGGTATATGGAAGGGAACTGGTTATTTCTCTCTCTCTCTCTCTCTCTCTCTCTCTCTCTCTCTCTCTCTCTCTCCCCTTCCTCTTTCTATTTCTCTCTCTCTCTCTCGCTCTGTCCCGAGTGTGCTCTCTGAGCTGAGGGCATGTAAGCTAACAGGCTAAGCGGGTAAACTAACGCTGCGCAACAAGTGGCGGAATTCCCGCAAAATCGCGTCTGCTGGCTGTGGCTGAAGGCGAGGCGGCCTATCTGCCTGTGTTCCAGGGAACAGCGCACAGTACTCAGGGGGAAATCCGTGCTACGCTCGCAAAGCCAGCTGTTGTCTTGGTTCCAGTCAACACGCTGCGGTGTACGCCGCGTTACTTAAACATCAGATTCAGTTGGTGCGATTGGGAGGCGATTATCTCGCCTCTCCGCGTTCAGCTTCAACGCAGAGTACACGAGAAAATGCATACAACATAGCGAATACTTCGGCGACTTTCTTCAATTAAAAAAAATTAAACTTTTTCCGATACTATTGGAATTCATCTTCCTTTATTATCTTTCTTTGTTATCCGATAAAAATATTAGGTCAATCATTGTGCAGCATATTTCGTAGGCCAATCATTTTACTTCTAATTGCTTGTCGACTGTTAGACAATACAGAAATTTTCGTATCCAACGCTATATCGCAGCTAAAACAAGGGTAAAATTGGCTATGCGGGAGGCGTTGAATGAATCTGAAAGCAACGTATCACCATCCAGTTCCCAAAACCAAAAAGGTTTCATCTGTATTTATACTGGCAATAAAACTGTAAAACCTTCGTGTCCGTTTTTCTGTTTAAACATGCTGAAGCCGGTGTTTGTGGCAGAGCGGTTCTAGGCGCTTCAGTCCGGAACCTCGCTGCTGCTACGGTCGCAGGTTGTAATCCTGCCTCGGGCATGGATGTGTGTGCTGTCCTTAGGTTAGTTAGGTTTTAAGTAGTTCTAAGTCTAGGGGACCGATGACCTCAGATGTTAAGTCCCATAGTGCTCAGAGCCATTTGAACCAAACATGCTGATTTCCAAAACTACTGGACGAATCTTCCTGAGGTTTTCACAGATAACTTGGCCGTGGGGTCTAAAGTCTTCTACTTAGCTTAGTAGTTCGGAGGTTTAACCATTACCGTGTGGTACTCCAAAGAACTGCTACATGGTGCTGCTAGTTTCGTACTACACCAAAGAACCAATAGATGGCATTGCTTTTTTTAAAAACATTTCAGTGACAGATATATTTTCGGAAGTTAACGTCTGTGGCAGAATTAAGCACCACAATCTTATCTTTACGCATGCAAAATAACAGTGAATTTACTTTGATAAGATATGCGGGTTTAATATTTTAGCTTTATATATTAAAAACCTAATAACATTGCTTTGATTCTTTGGATAGGTTTTATTCACATTTTGCTTCTGTATCAAGAATGTTTTTTTTCCCTCAGTGACATAATTATTTTAGGAAGTTTATGTCGCTGACGGAATTAAGCACTGCGGTCTTATCTTTACGTATACAAAGAAACACTGTATTTACTTAGTAAGGATATGTGGCTTTACAGTATCTGCTTTGTGTATGGAATACTTCACAACATTACTTTGCTTCGGAATACACCAGAATGGCTAAAAGTCTGAGGACTATGCTGTCTCAAGAATCCAACTGAGATCATGAGGCGATACTTGCTGCAGCTCGAGAACATCACACTTTAGCTCACTGTTTGGAAATTCCTTCTGGATGTAAGGTGCGACAGAACTCTGATCGAGAGCGTCATGCTGACAGAAGCTTAGACTTACTTCTCTCCAATGTAACATAATGGAAGCGGAAATTTTGATGGGAAGGGGCGATGGCGGGCAAGTTTTTACACCACAAGTCCTGCATATTCCTAAAAGTTCACCATTTTGTTTTAAACGTGTACAATTCCTGGCGATCTTACGTTACTCTATGATCATAAACAAAGAAAAAGGCCAGACGCTGCCTGTTGTAGGCGTGGACCTTAGTTCAGAATGGTTCAAATGGCTCTGAGCACTATGGG
The DNA here is from genome assembly GCF_023864275.1 of Schistocerca cancellata. NCBI lineage: Eukaryota > Metazoa > Arthropoda > Insecta > Orthoptera > Acrididae > Schistocerca > Schistocerca cancellata. Next base: position 391,483,699 of record NC_064627.1, read on the forward strand.
ACTCAACATCTTAGGTCATAAGTCCCCTAGAACTTAGAACTACTTAAACCTAACTAACCTAAGGACACCACACACACCCATGCCAGAGGCAGGATTTGAACCTGCCACCGTAGCAGTCCCGCGGTTCCGGACTGCAGCGCCAGAACCGCACGGCCACCGCGGCCGGCTGGACCTTAGTGTCAGTTACTTTTCGCAAGGCGAGTTCTATATGGTTCTTTTTAATGAAGCAAACAAGCTCTTTGCCCATGTACCCAATCATACTACATCAAAAGTTCCATAATTTGCACCCCAGCAAGGTTCAAATGGTTCAAATGGCTCTGAGCACTTGGGACTTAACATCTATGGTCATCAGGCCCCTAGAACTTAGAACTACTTAAACCTAATTAACCTAAGGACATCACACACATCCATGCCCGAGGCAGGATTCGAAACTGCGACCGTAGCGGTCACGCGGTTCCAGACTGAAGTGCCTAGAACCGCACGGCCACACCGGCCGGCCACCAGCAAGGAAAGTGACAAGTCGGAAAACGGCATCTTTAGTTTGTCACTGAAAATACATATGAAATGCCACAACGTACACTAAATTACAATGGAATTTACTGCCAACAATTCTTGCTTGAACTTTAAATTAAGCTTATCTGTATTTGGATCAAGGTCCTCTGTCTGTGTATGAAGGTCGTCCATCCAGATGTTCCTTAATCACGGTAACACTCAAACAAAAGATGACGAACTGAAAGCAGAAGCATTAAGTTCAGTTTCGTTAATGTCTGTAGTCGTCAATAGTTAGTGGCTAGTTCACTGATGTGCGTCTTGTAACTTCAGTTACCAGTTACTAGACTTTTGCAAGTGAATTTATTTCCTAAGACGAGTAATACCTACTCATATATAAAAGAGAAACAGCTGATAAAAGTTTTACGAAGGAGGATTTTAACAGTTGTTATATTCGATCATCCGACAGCTCCAGAAGTGAGAGATCAAAATGAGAGAGGAAATGAAACAGTTACAGGTCTATAGCGTTTATATTACATATCTCGGACTCTTGTCAGATCGTGTTAGTGGAAGATACAGAGAAGATACGAATAAGCTATGATGCCATATCCATCTTGTAATTAGATCTCATAGGGCAACCAAATTGAGAAGAAGCCTGATTGCTATGTTTCACTGTTCCGAATAAAGCCATGCCTTTTTTACTGGATTAAGATCGACTGATTTAGTGGTCCAGTAGAGGCTCTATAGTATTCCTCGGTGTTCGACGAACCAGGAACATATGCGAATATCTGGTACCAATTTTAAGCTGTCTGCAGCGCTCGAAAGCGGTCAGAGTCACGAATATTTCGTCAACGTGCTTAGCAACCAAGTAATTCAAACAAATAATTCGAAGTCGGTTCTATATCCTCACTCAAAACATGCAGCTGAAATCTATTTACAGTTTACTTTAAATGGTATTAAAGTGTGCCCCTACTAACATCATGTAAGAGGCAATCAAATGAGTTTTTAAAGTAATCGCCATAATTGTTAATAGATTTATTCCACTGCGAAACGAGACTGTCAGTGTTTTCATGGAAAAATATCTGCAGTTTCTTAATGCTTACGGAACCATGCTGTAACCAGGCCTGTACTTTTCACCCAAAGCAAATCGACAGCCACTAATATCTTCTTCAGGACTTGAAAAATATAGAAATCGTATTGGGAGAGATTTGGAACATATGCAGGATGTGTAAGGACTTGTTTTCAATATTGTTTTGACTACACTGAAGAAGTTTCGCTGAGAAACGCTTACACACCCACAGTACACTCACAATCTCACCCCATGCAATTTCCATATTTTTTAAGCCCTGAAGAAAGACATTCATGGCCACCTGTTTACTTCTGACAGAGATGTCTGTCTGGGTAGAATCTATGCAGAATATGGAGATCAGTAGACAAGCAGTCGGCAGGGCACATGTGGGGAGAGTAGTAGTAGTGGGGGTTACCAGCAGGCGCTGTAGGGGAAATGCTGAGCGCTGGAGGGGATGTGCCGATTTAAACCGAAACCTGAGATCACATTTCTTCTAAATACTAAGTGGAGCCCCTCCACGTCCACATTTGCATGGTGACCGGTCAAAACCATATAGCATCTCTGCTTTGGGTAGTATCTAAAAGGAATTAAGCTGAAATTGCAGCAATTTGCTTTTGCCTGGCTTGTTAACCGTTTGTAACTTTCAGAGAAGCGTCATGGGTTGGGAATTTTGAGTAAAACCTGATGTTTCTCTTTGTTCCATGTAAAAAATTTGCTTATTTTGCCATAACACAGCGAAGGTTACACACTGTGACCTGACTAACACGTTTGGCTGACCCACCTGTGAGAGAATTCTGAAACAGTGGTTTATCAGGTTTATTAAGTTAGGAACAAAAGAAAAGTAAGATCAATAGCTAATGAAAAAGCACATCCTCGGTACAAATCAAATGTGGAAGTCTTCACTTACGTAGTTCAAAAACCCATTGCATTTCTCGTTTCACCAGATGACGACGACCCTCAAATTCTTTCATTGAAAAATTCAGTAGTTGGTGGAGAAGTGTGGTAGATAATTAAGTTTGCATAATACCCATACGGCAAAGTACTCTTATTTTCCGGTGCCATCACTTGCTAAAATCTCATTTCGATATCTCAAACTGTTTATGAAATATTAGGAATGTTGAGAACAATTCAGTCTGCCTTTATCGTTGGCGCAGAGCGATAGAAAATTAATGTGCTACATCAGATCAATTTTCTCGAGACTGCTGATACCCAGGTCTAAGGAAAAATTCAGTATGTTAGCTACATTTCATAAGCAGCAACATATAATGTAATATGCACCAAACGCAAAATCAAAGCGAACCCTATTTTTCATTGGAAACTTTTCCGAATTTCGAGCAGTGTCTTACTTCCACGTAAATTAAAAATAACTATCACCGTTAACGAGATGATGGGGCGTCGTCATGGACCTAATATTTTTTTTGGGGTCATTACTCTTCTGGCTGGTTTGATGTGGCCCACCACCAACTTCTCTCCTGTGCTAACCTCTTCATCTCAGAGTAGCAATTTCAACCTACATCCTCAATTATTTGCTAGATGTATTCCAATCTCTGTCTTCCTCTACAGTTTTCGCCTTCTACAGCTCCCTCTAGTACCATGGAAGTCATTCCCTCATGTCTTAAGAGATGTCATATCATCCTGTCTGTTCTCCTTATCAATGTTTTCCACATATTCTTTTCCTGATCGATTCGACACAGAACTTCCTCATTCCTTACCTTATCAGTCCACCTAATTTTTAACATTCGTCTGTAGCACACTTCTCAAATGCTTCGATTCTCTTCTGTTCCGGTTTTCCCACAGTCCATGTTTCACTAACATACAATGCTGTACTCCAAACATACATTCTCAGAAATTTCTTCCTCAAATTCAGCCCGATATTTGATATTAGTAGACTTTTCATGGCAAGGAATGTCATTTTTGCCATTTCTAATCTGCTTTCGATGTCCTCCTTGCTCTGTCCGTTACTCGTTATTTTACTGCCTAGGTAGCAGAATTCCTTAACTTCATCTACTTCGTGACCATCGATCCTGATATTAAGCTTCTCGCTATTCTCATTTCTACTACTTCTCATTACCTTCGTCTTCCTTCGATTTACTCTCATTCCGTACTCTGTACTCATTAGACTGTTCATTCCATCCAGAAGATCATATAATTCTTCTTCACTTTCACTCAGGATAGCAATACCATCAGTGAATCGTATCGTCGACATCCTTTCACCTTAAATTTTAATTCCACTCCTGAACCTTGATATACAGATTTAACAGAAGGGGCGAAAGACTACATCTTTGTCTTACACCATTTTTAATACGAGCACTTCGTTCTTGGTCGTCCACTCTCATTATTCCCTATTGGCTGTTATACTTATTGTATATGACCCGTCTCTACCTATAGCTTACCCCTATTTTTCTCATAATGTCAAGCATCTCGCGCCATTTTACATTGTCGAACGCTTTTTCCAGGTCGACAAATCCTATCAACGTGTCTTGGTTTTTCTTTAGTCTTGCTTCCATTATTACTCGCAACGTCAGAATTGCCTCTCTCGCGCCGTGCCCTTTCCTTGCCTGAAGCCAAACCGGTTGTCATCTAGCGCATCCTCAATTTTCTTTTCCATTCTTCTGTATATTATTCTTGTCAGCAACTTGGATGGATGAGCTGTTAAGCTGATTGTGCTATAATTCTCGCGCTTGCCTGCTCTTGTCGTCTTTGGAGTTGTGTGAATGATGTTTTTTTCCGAAAGTCAGACGGTATGTCGCCAGACTGATACACACCAACGTGAATAGTCGTATTGTTGCCACTTCCCCCAACGATTTTAGAAATTCTGATGGAATGTTATCCATCCCTTCTGCCTTTTTGATCTTAAGTCTTCCAAAGCTCTTTTAAAATCTGACTGTAGTACCGGGTCCCTGTTCTTTCTCAATCGACTCCTGTTTCTTCCTCTATCACATCAGACAAATCTTCGCCCTCATAGAGGCTTTCAATGTATTCTTTCCACCTATCCGCTCTGTCCTCTGCATTTAACAGTGGAATTCCCGTTGCACTCTTCATATTATCACCCTTGCTTTTAATGTCACCGAAGGTTGTTTTGACTTTCCTGTATGCTGAGTCAGTCCTACCGACAGTCATTTCTTTTTCGATTTCTGCACATATTTCATGCAGTCATTTCATCTTATCTTCCCCGCACTTCCTAATTTATTTCATTCCTCAGCAACAAGTATTTTTGATTCCTGAGTCTCCCTGAACATTTTTGCACTTCCTCCCTTCATCGATCAATTGAAGTATTTCTTCTGTTACCCATGGTTTCTTCGCAGTCACCTTCTTTGTACCTATGTTTTCCTTCCCAACTTCTGTTATCGCCCTTTTTAGGGATGTCCATTCCTCTTCAACTCTACTGCCTACTGAGCTACTCCTTATTGCGGTATCTGTAGCCTTAGAGAACTTCAAGCGTATCTCGTCATTCCTTAGTACTTCTGTATCCCACTTCTCTGCGTATTGATACCTCCTGACTAATGTCTTAAACTTCAGCCTACTCTTCATCACTGCTATGTTGTGACCCTAGTCTTTATCTGCTCCTGGGTGCACCTTACAATCCAGTATGTGATTTCGGAATCTCTGTCTGACCATGATGTAATCTAACTAAAATCATCCCGCGTCACCTGGCCTTTTCGAAGTATACCTCCTCCTCTTGTGATTCCTGAACAGAGTATTCGCTATTACTAGCTGAAGTTTATTACAGAACTCAATCTTTCTTCTCTCTCATTCCTTGTCCCAAGCCCATATTCTCCTGTAATCTCTTCTTCTACTCCTTGCCCTACAACTGCATCCCAGCCCCCCATAACTATTAGATTTTCATCTCCCTTTACATACTGTGTTGCCCTTTGAATATCCTCATACACTTTCTCTATCTCTTCATCTTCAGCTTGCAACGTCGGCATGTATACCTGAATTATCGTTGTCGGTGATGGTTTCTTGTCGGTTCTGATAAGCCTAATCCTATCACTGAAATGTCCACAATAACACACTCTCTGCGCTGCCTTCCTATTCATAACGAATCATACCCCGTTGTATCATTTTCTGCTGCTGTTGATATTACCCTATGCTCATCTGACTACAAATCCTCGTCTTCTTTCCACTTCACTTCACTGACCCCTACTATATCTAGATTGAGCCATTGAATTTCCCTTTTCAGATTTTCTAGTTTCCCTCCCACATTCAAGCTTTTGACATTCCATGCCCCGACTCGTAGAATGTTAATATTTCATTGATTATTCATTTTTTTTCTCGTGGTAACCTCCACCTTGGCAGTTCCCTCCCAGAGATCCGAATGGACGGTATTCCGGAATCTTTTGCAAAAGGAGAGTTCATCATGACATTTCTTCAGTTACAGGCCACACGTCTTGCGGATACACGTTACGTGGTTTCCATTGACTTCTGCATCCTGATGTTGTTGATCTTTGTTGATTCTTCCGCCTTCAGGGGCAGTTCCCCACCCCTAGGACAAGAGAGTGCCCTGAACCTCAGTCCGCTCCTCCGCCCTCTTTCACAAGGCCGTTGGCAGAATTAGAGTGACTTCTTACGCCGGAAGTCTTCAGCCGCCTGTGCTGGTTATTAATCATAATTTAAGTAGCGGCGGGGTTCGAACCCGGTACCGAAGGCGTGTTTGATTACGAATCAAAGACGCTACTCCAAAACCACGGGTACAAGTAAAATATGCGAAGCTATGTACCGAATAGTTTCTGTAAAATTGTTTGCAGGGCATGTGTCTTGATTCCGTCATCGCTGACCGGCCGAAAAGTGGAAAACATTGACGGCCTCCCCTTCCGAATAAATGAATGAGCTCGCTCAGCGCTTTGTCCGAATACTGGTCACTGTGCATCGGCCACCGTCTCCTGCCCTGAGTCTACATTTTTACCGTGTGTCTCGTTTTCATTTGAATGCCCTTTATAGATTCCGAAATCCACAATTTCCCTGGATATACTTCTCCCCTAGATGTTTGTTGTCCAGGGTTGCAGGTCTACAAATTCATATGTTGACCGACGTGGTTTTTAATTTTAGAAATAACGAAAAAAACTCCGAATAATGTCGATTTATTATTTTTGTGTACATACCCAATAACACGAAACAGACGCGCTGAAATATCTGGCAGCCTCAGTGAGACATTTTTGCCACCCTCACTTCACGCGGCAACAATACGGCTTCATCTTGGAAAAATAGGCACGCCGTCGTCCGCGAAAGTTACTACCAACATTCTCCCATCACAAAAACTGCCCGAATGCTACTGCCTGCCTTCGACTGAGGCAGCTTCTTTTATTCTAGGCTTGTGACGTCATTCCCATGGCATCGAACAATCCCTACTTTAGAATTACGACGTCTCTTATAAATCAAATTAAGAATCGTGCAAATTTAATTTGTGTTGATGGCTAGTTACAGAGGTAATCTAGGACATCCAAATGACATTGCCATCCCTACAAATTACTGGTTTTTGTCAAATGCTAATTGTATTTATAACATACCGATTCAGCAGGAGTAGAAACGGGTTGGCACGGATAAAAACATACAAAAACAGAAGTCACTAAAAATACCAAAACATTAATCAAAGAGAATTATATTGTGGGGCTTATTAAACGAGTCTGTTTGTTGAGAGGTTTGCGAAACTGTAGTTTGATTTTGTCAAGGCAGTATTACGAAAGCTATTGATGTTTATGATTAGTTAACAGAATTCAAAAAATCGTCTTCTAAGTAAAATTATTTATAAAAAGCAGTGTATTATGATCTCGTACTTCGATCGAAACACATCAATAGGCTTACAAGGATTTTTTTTTTAAAAAGTGTCAAAATAAAGATGAGCAGTGTTCTCACCTCAGGCTTCACAGGACTGGTTGATGGAAGCCACTCCAAAAGAACCTATTATGTCACTCTGTATAAAAGTTGGTTCTGACTTCCAGATATAGCAAACCAAGATTATGGGATTACTATGTCAAATACAGCTTGCGATACCATCCTCAGCCACGTGTAGTGGCCGCGCCGTTTGAGGCGCCATGTCACGGACTGCGTAACCCCTCCCGCCGGAGGTTCGAGTCCTCCCTGGGGCATGGGTGTGTATGTGTTGTTCTTAGCATAGGTTAGTTTAAGTAGTGCGTAAGTATAGGGATCGATGACTTTAGCAGTTTGGTCCCTTAGGAATTCCACACATTTGAACAAATTTGATACCATCGTCAATTTACCAAACATTCCGATAGCATCTCTTTTTTAAGGCAATGATCGTTCTGATTGCGTTCTAAGGTACAGTTTTCATATCTAAGGGACCAACACCTTATACTGAAGTATTTACGAAAATTATATACTTTTCCGAACTATCTCGCCGCATATTAAAACATTGTTTTTATCTTTCAATGTAAACGTTTATAGTCGTAAAAATTAGTTATAGTTAATGCCACGTAGTTCAAACATGCTTACCACTGTAAGTTACGTAATATTTCATTGGATTTTTCGTTCAGTAAACAGGTAACTACTGCTATTTTCCAAAAATACGCTTAACTTTCTCGTTAACAATTCAATATTTTGCATAAAAATATTTACTCTCCTTCAGGCGTGGAATATTGTAGAAACGCAAAATTTCTACTATGCAACTTTAAAAAATAATTGTTACCATTCTCTTATTCCTCTGAATTGTCGAAGAGTGAAGAAAGATCAGTTTACATAGGAGTGGTAATAATACAAAAACAAGATGTCATTATAATCGTTAATTTGAACGATACAGCATCTAGAACATCTAGAAGTTCATGTTTTAATATGTAGGACCGAACACACGCCAAATGAGCAGCCTGTATCTGGCAGCCAGTATGTGCAGTAGTCTTTGTTTCAGCGCTAATACTGCATGTCTTTTGTTTCACAAAGGCGAGAGTGGAGAGCTCTCTTTAATGCTGAAAATCTGAGTAGTGTAATTTTCCTCTTGTGACAACTGAAAATGTAAAATAAAACGTGTGCTGCGATATCGTGAAAAAGTGTCTTTACTACCCAGTAAAAAATCCGAGGCCTCAGATCATTTCCTAACAAACTGAAGAGCGCTGTATTAGGAACAAACAGAAATTCGAGCACATCTTTCTTTATATTATTATTCATCGAACTTTTAGTAAATGCTTTTTTCTTTCCTTCTATGTACAAAAGTACCAGATTAGCAGTTTGTGATGCCAGAACAGTACGTAATGTGAATATAGAACCCAGAAGAGTTGTTTTTCACCTAATTTCGGACGAGAATCATTTCACAATATATGTTAGTAAAAATGGGGATAATTTCTGAAAGCGAAATCAAGAAAACGAGAACCACATGATGTAAATTGATGCAGGAAACACGACTAAAAAGATTAATGTACACGGGGCGGTGAATTCCAAGCAGTTTTGTGTAATGGCTGAAAGTGTCTTATGTAACGTCAGAACCAATTGTTACTGTTTAGAATTTAGATTTTGAGGAACAAAGCAGTTTTCATCTGAAGAACCAGTTTAAAATGGATCGATCAGTCGCGATCGACTTCGGATTTACCAAAAGCGCAGCGAGATGAATAGAAAGTCATGATCTAGAGCACAGAATATCGCTTAGCAGACACTGTCAAACAGGATTTGCGTGGATGCCAACTCCAAAAAAGGTATAGTGCATTATTTACAAAGGCACAGTTGACGATGGTTGTGACAGTAATGTAGCGCCGGCCGCGGTGGTCTCGCGGTTCTAGGCGCGCAGTCTGGAACCGCGCGACTGCTACGGTCGCAGTTTCGAATCCCGCCTCGGGCATGGATGTGTGTGATGTCCTTAGGTTAGTTAGGTTTAAGTAGTTCTACGTTCTAGGGGACTGATGACCACAGCTGTTAAGTCCCATAGTGCTCAGAGCGATTTGAACCATTTTTGAAGTAATGTAGCACCGTAAACCAAATTCACTGCTGTATTGGACGGAAACTCTTTAATATGATACTCGTATCTGATCTGAATCACTTCAGTATGCAGTATATTTTCGTTACACATTGTAAGAGGGGAAAAACGCCATGAAGGAGTTATACAAACTGGTCACAGTTGTCGACGGAAAATGCAAAATTGTAAACTATGGTTGCCGATGGATGAATGTGCGATGCTGGTGCGCAATTTCACCGCGTAGCTCGCAGGGATAGTGAACAGGAGACATGTCGATGCCACGGCATCAAGTTTTTGAAAATTTTGTTCCATATAGGTGTTCAGTTGGACAGTAACTATGCCACGCAAACAGGCACGTGAACAATTGACGCAGATGTCAGCATCTGTGAGATGGACGTTTGGCTCAAGGAAGCCTGTTGGAGTAAAGGGCAAATCGCTCGGAATTTGAATAGGAGCGATGCCACTATTCAATGATGTCGTCAGGAATAGCCTCCCCCCCTTATGAACCATGGACCTTGCCGTTGGTGGGGAGAGCATGGAGAGCTGCATCAAACCAGTCTCAGGACTGAAAACCACAAAAACAACAACGTCAGGAATAGGTGAACCTACGCCGAACACAGCGTGTCCAGAAGGAAGCAGTCGACCTAGAGAGACGTCAGAAAGTGAGGACTGAGCAATCGTCGCTGAGGGACTCATAGCCCCTGACTCATCATTATCATTGATCAGACGCTCAACATTTGCTTCAGTGACCATTAATAGGCGGCTAACAGAAACGGGGTTCAGCTCGCGGCACCCCTTGCAGCGACTACCATTGACCTCTGTACACCAAGAAGCCCTTTTGCAGTGTCGGTCGGGCACATTCGGCCTACGATCTCATTGACTACAGTAGGACTGCCTTCATTGATCAGTCTCGCTTCCAATTAAGCCCCAATGATAAGCAAAGACGTGTCTGGAGACGCTCCGCATAGTGGTGGGATACCAGTCTGTCGCCCACGTTACGGCCCGACAGCCGGGAGTCTGGGATGCCACTGCTTTTCACAACAGAATACTTTTAGTTGTCATTCACGGCACCCTTACAATACATCGGTGCGTTGATGTTATTATCTACCCCCAGTTTTGTTGCCCTTCATGGCAAGCCGCCGTAGTCTTACATTTCAGCAAGATAATGCTCTCACGCATACACCGAATGTTTCTACTGCTTGTCTTCTTGCTTGACAAACCATACCTTTGCCAGCAAAGTAGCCGGATCTCTCCGAATTGAGAATGTTTGGAATATTATTGACAGGGCAGTCCGACTAGCCTGGGATTTTAACGATCTAACGCGGCAATCGGACAGAATTTGCTCGACATTCCTGAGGAGGACACACAACGGCTCTGTCAATCAATGCCAAGGCGAATAACTTGTAAGTAGGCTGTTTATGTTTTCTTATCGGCAGCGTTACGTAGCGCTCGGTATTAAAATCACTGGCTGTGCTGTGTGCAGCCTGTGGATAGTTTGCATTGTTGTCTGCCGTTGTAGTGTTGGGCAGCTGGAAGTGAACAGCGCGTAGCGTTGCGCAGTTGGAGGTGAGCCGCCAGCAGTGGTGGATGTGGGGAGAGAGATGGCGGAGTTTTGAAATTTGTAATACTGGATGGAATGAACTACTATATATATTATAATTATTAAGGTAAATACATTGTTTGTTCTCTATTAAAATATTTCATTTGCTAACTATGCCTATCAGTAGTTAGTGCCTTCCGTAGTTTGAATCTTTTGTTTAGCTGTCAGTAGTGGCGCTCGCTGTATTGCAGTAGTTCGAGTAATGAAGATTTTTGTGAGGTAAGTGATCTGTGAAAGGTATAGTTTAATGTTAGTCAGGGCCATTCTTTTGTAGGGATTTTTGATAGTCAGATTGCGTTGCGCTAAAAATATTGTGTGTCAGTTTAAGCACAGTCTTGTATAATTTTTTTTAAGGGGACGTTTCAAACTGCTTGCATAAGCGGCAGAGGTGTGCCAACGCGTTATTGACTCGTTCAATTTGTGGAGCCCTTTCTCTTGAATAAACCAATTAATTTTTTTGAAACTTATCATTTGTTTGTCTGTACATCACCACTACCGATTTCCGTCCCAGTCGGATAATACCTTCGTGGTGCAACTTTTGTTTTAGCCTTACAGTGCGTGTGTCAGCAAGTCTGCCACTGTGTCTAAGGCTTTAACTGAGAAATTGTAATCTATACAAAAATATATTGTTCTATTCAGACAGTACTACCAACTGCGGAACCACAGTAAAAAACTAGAGTGCTTTGCAATCTAGATATGGGACTCGTACTGAACCGCTTCATTTAACTTAATAATTGTCCGAGGTAGAACGCATTGTATAAGCTAGAAAGCGTGTTCATTCATTCTTTACATAGTAATTTGCGGTTCGCACATTTTGCTCTGTAATTAAGAATCCATAATTATTTTTCTCTGGTCTGTGTACCTATTCATTTGTGTGCACTGTAATTTAGATCCATCTGCCCTCAATATCAAGTTCTGTAATTCCTATCCATTTGTGCTAGACTACGGCAAACAAATCGTTATCCACTAATTAGTAGAGTTGCGGCTCGTTTGCAATATCGTTTGACACACAACACTAGTTAACATTTCTACAGAGCTCTTGTTACGACATTTCATTCCATTGTCATCACCAAACGGTCTGCGCACTTTGTACTGTCTCCCGCTTTCGAGGAGCGCCTCATTCATAGGTTAGCGTCTCTTTAGACGCCTTATCATGTTACTGACCGATTATGAGTTAACAATCCTTAAACAGGTTTATATATCAAACATAAAAGTACAGCAATATTAGTTCCTGTGCTTTCTTCTGATATTCAGTGGCATTATTCGATATTTATATACATAGGCTTTGCGCTAGACTAACCACAATTATGATATCTTTGGTGAGCTAAGAGAGAAGTGATAATACTGTCGTATGTTCGAATGCAGGAGACACTGAGATATGGCTGACTGCAATCCCTACACTACTTGCACAACGCTCAAAACACTAGAGTATAAAGGCGGTGATTTAAGATAAAGTACCACGTATTCTGTTGTACTGAGGAAGTCAGTACTTGAAACTTCCTGTATGACCAAAATTAAACTGATATCTGGTCTGTGCTCCTCTCTTTTACCAGCTTCTATGCTAACTGTATCCAGTTGTATCTAAGTACCAACCTTATGAAATTGGTACTTGCCATATCAGGTGTGAAAGACAACTTTTAATCGGTATCAGGATGGGCATAAAACCTGCGCTAAAATTTCAGAGGTCATCCTCATATTACACAAAAAGTTGCTCAACAGACAATTTCATGGAACACTCCTTCCACTATTTCTAAATTGCATCCAATCACCATTTCAAAAAACAGTAAAAAAATCTTGGCATAATCTTGATTGAGCATCTAAACTGGAAAGAACAAACAGTTATAGCATGTGAAAAATCTCTCTTCTGCCTACATGCAATCCAAAAATTTAGTAAAGCTTCGCCATCACAAATTAAACAAAAATTGTTCCAGTCTTTAGCCGTACCAAATCTCCGCTACTGTGATGTAGTTCAACACGGAAGAAATAATGAAAATTGCAGACGACTCGAGTTACCTATGAACTCTTGCGTAACATATGTGTGCAACATTCGGCTGTTTGATAATATCGGTAAGTCTTGTACTTATTTAGGTTGGATATGACTAGAAAGATGGCATGAGTTTCAGACGGTCTGTTTACTTCATCAACTTTTTAGATACTGTGTCCTCATTTCACCATTCACATATTAAATACCTGTCATAATTCCATACCTGTTAACACTAGATCGGATATATCCAGCATCCTGGCTGTATCTTTGCATTACACGAAATCTACGGATACTTCTCCTCTTCAGCCATACAACCTTGGAACAAAGTACCCTTTAACCGGTGACTTATCCATAATCATTCTGAATTCAAGAGGAGATTATAGTTTTATCTGTCATCGACATAGCTTCTGTCTCAGCATATCCCGGCTGTTCTCTTTCTGCCCAACAGGAAAGCAGTACACCTCTCACGTTGGAAACTACTTGTGCTTTTCTCATCCCTTTCTATGCCCACCTTCCACTAGGTACTTGCCCTATTACTCCCTGCTCTTCCTCCGACCAGTCGACCTCTACTCAACACTGATTCCCTGCAATGGTGTTATACGGTTCTGTTAGACACCATCACCCATGTTAGAGAAGAAGCTTATGAGGAAATACCATATTGTTACTAGGACTGACATTTTTTAGTTTCGACATATTCATTACAAAAATATTGCCAGTTACTTAGTTAGTTTCATGTTCCATGGATAATTTTGCACGATAAGTCGTAAGGGTGTGAAATGAGTCATTTTCCATTCACATCGCAAACTGATTTGCAAATATGGCTACATATCGAACATTTATAAGGCATTTTTTTTAATATATGGATGTGAGTTAGTAATTTTTACCCACCATCTTTTACGCATTACACTAACAGAAATTCTTCTACGGAATAGATGGAGTTGTCTAGGAGAAACTTCCTCACTTTCTATCAAAATTTACTTTTCTGTCTGTCAGCCTTTTTTATCACTGGGGAAGTGATCAAAAATTTTAGTTGCACCCCTTGTTGTCCTGAAGACAACCTCCTTGAGGAGTAATGAATGTTGTTTTTTCTTTTAGTATTTCAGTTATGTACACTCTTTGACATAAAACTCGACCGGCGGCCGGCCGCTTCAGAGGCTAAGTCCGCGCCGATCGCGACATGGGACAAAATAACTGGCCAACTCGCTAATTCTCTAAGTCCGGTTATCTGCACAATCAGGCAACACTGTAGACTGCGGCACTTCCTGGAGGAAAACTTGTCACATAATAGAGATACCCTAGGCTGAATACGCCTGTGGTCTAGCGGTAGTGCGCGTTGTTTCTTTTCATAATGTCAGTGGATCGAGAGCAGCTGGCATAAAATATTCTTCTGTCTGAATGCTGGATACGTGAATGTAACGGTAGCGCAGATTCAATCTATTTCGCTTTCTGACACACCGGTATCAAAATTTTATCCAGTAATGATTTTGCGGCAGATTTCCTGCAGACTGTCCTCCTCTGGAAGCCGTATGCGGTAAAGCTCCGGGATCCATTTGCTGGCTACTGGCAGCGGCCGTGGCGACAGCAGCGGCGCTGCACTCCCCCGCTCTTTATCGAAAGCGCCTGCTACCGTTCAACGCTTTTGATGATTTAAAACGCTTTATTATTAAATGTTGCTCCACAGAAAATTTCTACAATTTCCATTCACGCTCAAAAGCAACAGAGACAGACGCCCTGATTAGAAGGCGGGTATTATATTACATTAATCGGCAAGAGCTGAGTATGGCCCGAAAGTAATTTTATAGACTGGGACGAAATTAAACCACCTCACTACATTCGACGAATTTATAAATGCTTCATACCTCGTTTCTTTTTCTTTCAAACTCAATTATTTGTGCAACTTTTGGTCAATGTTCGGATGTTTTCGTCAAGGCAGAGTGAGCGTCTGTGGTGTAAAGTGTATTACAGTTCTTGCTTCATTCCTTATGGTAAGTCTATGCGATAAACTGTGTGAATACCTTGCAATGCATGCTCTGTAGCAGTGCAGGAACACTGCATATTTGGAGTTCCATGTATGGGTTCATGAGGTATTTAATGTTGATCGGAAGTGATAGTTAAGGTCATGAGATTTAAACCAAAAAAATTTGTCGTTTTGGAGGTTTCAGAGAACGGAAAGGAATTGCTAACGCCGGTGTTAGAAAACGTCTACAGTTAAATGCTATTGCAAAAATTTAGAAGAGGAGAACTATATTAATCAACATGTGCACATCATAAACAAACTCCTGACATGTTAGACCTATATGACGAACAAAGCTCAAATTAATATCGTTGACAGTCGGTTTGAATCTTTTCAGGATCTGTTTTACAGTGAAGCACCTTGGCATTTGCAAAGCAGACAGCCTTGATATTAATTTACTAAGTCGAAATCGGACGAAGATTGATGTTCAAAGGCATTCTTCAGATTTCGTATAAGGAATTTTTACTAGCAGTTTGCAACTCCATTAATTAAAATGGAAAATAAAAGGTTGTAGTCAGCGGCTTCCTCCGAGATTGGAACTGCTATGTCATACAGTACCAGCACCGCAACGCACAAGGGATCCTCTTTTCTTTTCAATTTTGCTTTTTTTCTTTTACTTTTTTTACGATTACCCCTTTTTTTCTCTCTTATTTTAAAGCCCCTTACGAAAATGGCACTAAAAAAAGAAACTAATTGCCACCGCCACCTTTCATCCTATAAGAAAAAAAAGTCTGGTCCACTTCAGGCGTTGGCTCCTGACTACATCTACCTCAGAGAGCTGCCTATATACCAGGGGAAATATGGGAATTCAAGGTTAGGGCTATCCTTACAAACAAAACCAAATCTTCCTTTTTTTGAATTTTATTTTCATTTTTTTGTTTATTTTTGTTGTGTAATTGATCAAACACCTTCTGCGCCCCGCTGGTAATATGTTGAGTCACGTCTTCTCGAAATTGATGTGTTCCATTCAATAGTTCAGAAATGTTCATTGGTTCAAACAGGAAACCTTCTTCTCTCTTGACTTAACAAATTCCAGCTGTGAGGTGTGTCGTGGAAAGCACTCCCAAGGAAGTTCGAGAAAAATTGTCTGTACTTTGGGTGACGGACAACGGTTTAATGACGGTCGTTGAGGTATGTCCAAAAATCGAGTACAGAGTCTACAGTTTGTCCAAATAGGTAGTGAATGGCATGTCCGCGAATCCAATTCACAGCATTGGTCTTTGTCCGAGGAAAACAGTCACGTCCTGGAACTAATAATGAAAGGGGAGTATTCCGATTCAGAATGTCCCGCGTTAGAAAAGCCACAATACGACGAATAACCTCTGAGCTAACGACACACTGGCGACAACAGACGGACTGTACTCACTGCGATGTTGCATGAGCCTCAAAACGCAACCTTAAAACACACAAACAGGTGTTACTTATGTGAAGAACGCCGTTCTTGGAGTACAGAAATTAAATATACTTTCTAAGTGTCTCATCTTACAGTGGATTATATCGTACGAGTCTTCGATGTGGAAAACGAATGTCAAGTGAATTTAGCGGGGTAATGCCGGCCTACACCCGGAAGTAAATGCATTATCACAGTGTTGACAAAAGCTTGCTACGACGCTACCATTTCTCGGCTCTCTTACGAGGCAGCTCTTCAGCGAAATGCTTGTCGTGATTCTCCGATACGGTTCTTCAGAGTGGAGACGCGCGCGCACGTTTGGTTTTAATGTGGCGTTCTCCCCTGATGGTTTATGACGTCGCCTTGTGGGCTACGTATACATTTGAGACAATCAGTTATTATTAATCCAGAATGATACAAGTTTCAGCTTCCGGAGTGGAAAAAGGCTGTCGACGCCGACATTATATCATTTCAACGTAGGGAAAGCAAAACGGATCATTCAATGTTTCTCATTCAGCATAAAGCATGTGAGATAATTTTCCGTAACGTTCATAATCATCTAAAAATACAAACGAAGTAAAAATACATCGGAAGCTTATCCGAATTGAATATAATGTAAGATACCAAACGCTTTGGACCTCGATGTCGAATTTGTCCACGTGCAATCTTTTGCAGCATACACATAGAATGTCATGATTACCACGAGAATGAAGAAATATGTTGGTAAGGATGGAAGCAAGAAGAGACGCTGTCAACAAATATTCGATTCCTC
The DNA here is from genome assembly GCF_023864275.1 of Schistocerca cancellata. Lineage (NCBI taxonomy): Eukaryota > Metazoa > Arthropoda > Insecta > Orthoptera > Acrididae > Schistocerca > Schistocerca cancellata. The sequence goes on from NC_064627.1 coordinate 391,500,911, forward strand.
ATGGCATTCATTTCACTTGAGAGCCGGATATTACGTTCGTTAACACGAAAGATATGCCGCACATATTGATAACGAGGAAGTCTGCGTCTTCATGTTTCCTCCTTGTAATCTGTATGCTCCATTATATACTAAGCAGCCTGATCATTGTTTCAGTAACGTTACCCTCTTGTTTGACCCCGTAACGATGAACAGATTTCAAATGCATGTCTCTGCATGAAAGTAGCTGTTCGAACCCTTCCTCGGTTGTTTTTTGTGTTTTATTGCTTGGAATTCCTGAAGCAGACCACTGTCCCTTCCCCCCTCGTGGGTTAGGTCTCAAAACTAAACCGCTTTTTATCCAATGGCATAATTTATTCAGACAGCATCAGCACAAGACTATCAAACAAAGCCTTCCATTTACAGTTGCAACACTCTAACCAGCAGCTGACCGAAGTCTAATCCACGGTCATGGTCCGAAATTAGCAACTGTCTGCTACTGTGGCAAAGTCCGTACTACACGTTCGATTCCGCAGCACCACTTTATCTGGTAACACTGTGTAGTTGCAGAGTTGTGCCAGCATATCTGTCCTCACACTGTCAACTTTATGTATCTCACTTCTCCTGTAGCATCGATCACGAGGAGCCGAAGTAAATGAGTGTATTCTGTATGACGTAACATTCAGTATTCCCTTCTTTCATAGCCACTCTTCATGTGCATCGATACCAATAGGAATGTGAAAACTCTTGCGAGTGAGAGAATGACAATAACAATCGTAACAAGAACAAGCAATTAATGAACGATGTTTATCCCAATGCAGAACGAGAATGGCTTTAAATATAAAAATCTATATCTATGTCTATTGATTTTTGAGTTGGCAGAATGCAAATATGTTGTTGTTGTTATGGTCTTCAGTCCTGAGACTGGTTTGATGCAGCTCTCCATGCTACTCTATCCTGTGCAAGCTTCTTCATCTCCTTCTGAATCTGTTTAGTGTATTCATCTCTTGGTCTCCCCATACGATTTTTACCCTCCACGCTGCCCTCCAATACTAAATTGGTGATCCCTTGATGCCTCAGAACATGTCCTACCAACCGATCCCTTCTTCTGGTCAAGTTGTGCCACAAACTCCTCTTCTCCCCAGTCCTATTCAGTACCTCCTCATTAGTTATGTGATCTACCCATCTAATCTTCAGCATTCTTCTGTAGCACCACATTTCGAAAGCTTCTATTCTCTTCTTGTCCAAACTATTTATCGTCCATGTTTCACTTCCATACATGGCTACACTCCATACAAATACTTTCAGAAATGACTTCCTGACACTTAAATCTATACTCGATGTTAACAAATTTCTCTTCTTCAGAAACGCTTTCCTTGCCATTGCCAGTCTACATTTTATATCCTCTCTACTTCGACCATCATCAGTTATTTTGCTCCCCAAATAGCAAAACTCCTTTACTACTTTAAGTGTCTCATTTCCTAATCCAATACCCTCAACATCACCCGACTTAATTCGACTACATTCCATTATCCTCGTTTTGCTTTTGTTGATGTTCATCTTATATCCTCCCTTCAAGACACCATCCATTCCGTTCAACTGCTCTTCCAAGTCCTTTGCTGTCTCTGACAGAATTACAATGTCATCGGCGAACCTCAAAGTTTTTATTTCTTCTCCATGGATGTTAATACCTACTCCGATTTTTTCTTTTGTTTCCTTTACTGCTTGCTCAATATACAGATTGAATAACATCGGGGAGAGGCTACAACCCTGTCTTACTCCCTTCCCAACCACTGCTTCCTTTTCATGTCCCTCGACCCTTATAACTGCCATCTGGTTTCTGTACAAATTGTAAATAGCCTTTCGCTCCCTGTATTTTACCCCTGCCACCTTTAGAATTTGAAAGAGAGTATTCCAGTCAACATTGTCAAAAGCTTTCTCTAAGTCTACAAATGCTAGAAACGTAGGTTTGCCTTTCCTTAATCTTTCTTCTAAGATAAGTCGTAAGGTCAGTATTGCCTCACGTCTTCCAGTATGCAAATATATTCTTAGCATTTAGTTACTGAATTTAGTTCTGGATATTTGCAGAGAAAAGGAAAAGTCGGTACTTCTCGCTAGTGTAATATAATGTGAACCAGCAACTACCCTTTCCTTAGAACACGACTCAAGCAGGTCCCCAAGTAGGTATCAAGGCACTGCTGCATTCTGTTCCCTGACATTGCTCTGATGACGGTTAATGCAGATAGTTCCGATTATGAAATACAAAACGTATTGCAGGTTAGTTCGTAGGATAGTAATATTAAATTTGCGTTGTAGACGGCACATGAACGTGACGACTATCCATATTACTCATCAATATAAAAAGACAGTATTATGGGAATTTAGCAGGATTACTCAACATGAATTCTGAAATTGGGTGACTGACCGCACAGGTGCTAAACGTCATCAAGAATGTACGAAGTCCCAATCGCACTAAAATATGAAGATCGTCTTCGACAAGTCGCACCTTTCACATTGCTATCTCCACCCTACTCCAGACAGCCCTAGGTGGAGCTGCACCAAGTTGCCGATGTGATGGAAGGCCTTCAAACCGACAACAGACCACATATTGAAAAATACAAGCGAATTCTCTTGCAGCGTAAGCTTATTGTAACTAATCTAAAAATTATTGGAGAGGAATATTGTCCTATTCAAGAAAAGTAAAATGTTACACACTGTTGACGTCAAACGGACATTATCTATGTCCTGTCTTGTGTCCTACTCATCTATAATATCAAGTGTACTATCAACCAGATGGTGGGTTCACAACAGTATTGATGCGAAAATAAAACAGAAGTTCGCAAAAGTGCAGTTGTGCATTTTCGTACGTTTTCACCGCGAGATGTACCACAGATAATGCATACTAACAAAGTTGGTCACTGTCCCTGTAGTTATTTCCCTCTTATTTCAGACCGAGTTGATTAAAAAAGTACAAATTCGTCACTCTTATAGATGCTTCGAATCTGTTCAGTAATTTTGTCATTAATTTTGATGTGACTTAAGATTACTGAAGTCTACGGTCATGGCAACCCCTGCGAGGTTGCTAGGACACACTTACATGTGACAGGTAGCACGTGATTTAAAACTTACCGAAAGGAACTGATACATCTTTTGCAGCAAACCTGGAACTGCTTTCGGAGGCAACTACCATTTTATAAAGTCACTACTTTACAACTACGCTGCCAAGGAATTCCGCCCGCCTCTCGTGGTCGTGCGGTAGCGTTCTCGCTTCCCACGCCCGGGTTCCCGGGTTCGATTCCCGGCGGGGTCAGGGATTTTCTCTGCCTCGTGATGGCTGGGTGTTGTGTGCTGTCCTTAGGTTAGTTAAGTTTAAGTAGTTCTAAGTTCTAGGGGACTTATGACCACAGCAGTTGAGTCCCATAGTGCTCAGAGCCATTTGAACCATTTTTGAACCAAGGAATTCCTGCATAAACACTCTCATTGCCATCTTAGGCACTGTATAACATTAAAACACTTGATAATGGCATTTAAGCCGAATTCATGATCGTGTAAATGTAACACTGCAAATAGAAAAAAATAGTCTAGTGGCGGTACTGACTTTAAAGCCACACGTAATTGCTAGAATACCTTGCTACGTCAGGTATCAACTACCCGTTGTCAGACGCTCGATCTGAGTTGTTAGTTTTTGTTGAACCAACCGGCTGTGTTAAGGAAATTGATCAGAGCAACTGGATGAGTTTATTATTTTGGTATATGTATGAAAACCCACTTTTCCCACTTATCCTATCCTAAATAGTGGACGATTGAGTTAAGAACAAGGTAAATAGTATGAAATGTGGATAGCATCGGAGTGAATATTGAAACGAAATTATTAGACTCATGGGAAGGCAATGACGTATCTATATGTAGCGACATGAGAGTTTTCTGAGGTAAAGGTCTGTCTCTGACATTGGAGAGACGGGGGCCTTGGTTTGTCTGTATTCTTACGTTAAGCTCATTGAGTAGAAAAGCGCGGGCAGATTTCAGTGTGTGCTGGGGAGAAGACAGCCAGGAGTTCCAAATGCTTGAAATTCTGGAGCCTTGATTGGCCAGGACGCACACCACCCTGGCAGGGAGAGAGCGGTAGCGTGACTTGCCTGGGGACGACTGAAGCAGCCGGATGGACTGAAGAAGTGGCGGAGCAAAATGCTCTCCACAAAGGGAAAGGGAATGAGTTATTTAAGGCCTTAATGTTCCAACTCACGTAGAAACCTTCTCTTTCAGGGTAGATTTAATTTAATATAATATTTTGGAGGGAACCAAATTGTTTATAGACAGGTAAAAGATAGGCGAATGTGAGAATACTGTGTTGCGACCGTGAAGAGTAACTTGAAAGTTAACGGAATTTGATATTTCGTTTGAGTAATTCGATGAACAGTAAAGTGTTAGAATTCAATTGTAAAGCAGGTACGACCCAAACAGGGTGCAAGTGATGAACTATTATAGCCCAAAGACTTGGCAATCACCACATGGGGCTGATGAAGAAAATAATGAAGTGTGGATGACTGAGTGCTAGGAACCATTAGTTTGTAAGTAGGAATGTGTTCATTTACCATAATTCTTTTTAGTAATGGTCAATTTAAATTAATGATTTTGGTCAGTTTGTTTAAAAATCTGATCTGGAAGTGCAGGAAAATATTATCTCGTGGCTTTAACTAATCAAGGGCTAACAGAAATTCATGGTAGAAAGTAATGCTCTTAATTTTGATCTGAAAGAATTGGTTTTCAAAGAAGCCATTTGTAGCTTGCATGTTTTTCAGTCTGTAATTTTACGAGTTTCTGAAGTTCATGGATAAAGGCAAGGTTGCTAATTTAATATGAAAGAATAAGAAGTAACCTTTTGTGAAATGAGTCAGTAGAAATTTACGTGCGAAACTGATTTTTAGAACAACGGGACTTGAAAGATACGTGGGAATCAGTGAGATCGCTTTCCTGACTTAAATAAAGGGAAAACAGCATAATAGTAATTTGTGTAGCCATGCTATGCACGCTATACACGAACTGTAAGTATCCTGAAAAGTTCTGTGTGTGTATTTATGTATCTTTTGGAGGGGAGGTTTTGCATGGTATATTTTTTAATGGTGCCGAGATATAATTAGGAAATCAGTCTAAGTAACTTGTGGAGTTTTTTTTTTCAGTTGCAATAACGTGCCGCGTACGAATATGAGGGGAACGTAAATTTCAGAATCGCGACCGTGCGAACTTTCCAACCACGTGAGACTTAGTTAACATCGAGGCACGTCAATAAGTGAGAGGTGTTTCTGGGATCAGACAGTGATTGAAGAAGTTACAGAATATTTTTAATACTATTCCGCGTGGAGATACGATAATTGCTTTGGCCAGTGGTAATAAGAGTGATAGTGTGTTGCTGTGACGTTATGAATCAAGCAGTGTGGGCTATCCTTCATTCCTTCTCGTGGGTGAGAAAAAGGTTATCTTCGTAAGAGACCATAGGAAGTAGAAATATCTTTATATGTGCTGCTACAAGATCAGCTGTTAGGCAATTTAATCCTGTATGTTACTGGTAAGACCGCTAATATTATGTTTTGAGAGATGAAAGGAAGACAGAATGAAAAGCAATAGCTTACAGAACGGAGAAGGAGTTGTTATGCAGCTCCAGTTACGATTCCGGTTACTAACGCTTTTTCTTTAAACACAGGCGGGTAGTTAACAGTGTACCAAATTTGGGGTTAATACTAGAAAATCAAACTTTTATCTGCTACGGTCGCAGGTTCGAATCCTGCCTCGGGCATGGGTGTGTGTGATGTCCTTAGGTTAGTTAGGTTTAAGTAGTTCTAAGTTATAGGGGACTTATGACCTAAGATGTTGAGTCCCATAGTGCTCAGAGCCATTTGAACCATTTTTTCAAACTTTTATCCGTATCGCATACATTTGTTTATTTATTTCTTTGAGTAAAGAATTTAATTAGTAGTTGCTATGTGTAAGAATCACGCAGTGACACATTTAATGAGAATACACAAGGACCATTTAACTTTAGTAGGTTTCCGGAACACTTTAAGGCCTCGCAACTGGTTTGACCTTTATTTTTCTTTCAGTATCCTACCCATCCTACCTCGTTTTCTATAACTGCTCGATGGCGTCTGGGAAGTGATAAGGCTAAATTCCTCGAGAGATTGTGATGATCGTTTATCTCCCACCATGTATTCCCTATATTTTCCCACAGAGTTTCTGAGTTCCTTGACCCAGGTGGTAACGACCTCGTAACCTCCCCCCATATATTTTCAATGGGGTTTAGGTCTGGTGATTTTGGCACGAAAGGAAGAAGTTTTATTCTCTGCTGACCTTGGAACCAGTTCTGGACGGCTCTGCTATTATGAATCGGGCTATGGTCCTGTAAAGAAATGATCATCCATTAACTTAGAAATTTCAATACTACTAATACTATGAATACTTAAACTCCATACTGTGAAAGAATTCGACAACTGCAAAGGCTGTGTAGTCTAAGCTACAGGTTACAAATTATTCGGAGGATTCCACATTCCAAAATACTTTGCTGACAGCTGTTGACAAAAACCTACATTGACAAGGGAAGGGTGCTGGGAGGGAGATCAGAATACAGAGTGAATGGTAATACAGTTTAAGGCGCCAGTTATAACACGCAGGTGGGCCTCCTTTCCGAATATACCGCCTCCTATGCTTTGGTAATGATGAGGTGGGGTGTAAGTTGTTCAAAACAGTGCGGCAGTCTGTTGAACTGTTAGACTCTGTTGCATGGTTGTAAAGCTAATCTGCTTCGCTTATTCAAAACGATTGCTAGCCTTCACTATGGAATTCTCTTTTCTATCTTTCCACTGACAAAGATATATAGAAGAAACAAATCTGTTTTATAGCGAGATATTCCCTACGGTCTTTACACGTGCTCGTTCACTCAATGCGTTGCATTTACCGAAGGCGACCATGGCCGGTGACGTCGACGTCGCCTGTTCACACCTCGTGTCAACGCGGCCCTGCGCTCGGAGTAAACGCCTGCAGTTGAGATAAATAGCTCATTTCAGGAATGTTAATAAAATTAGTCTTCCCTTCATATTAGTAAGAACTAGATACCACTACGTGTACGTATCTTTATGTAATGCTCACTGACAAGAACAATCCGTTGATGCAACGTTGCTGTTTTGACTATGATCATAAAATCTGTAAATCGTAACCCAATTCATATATTTGCATGCATCTACGGGATATTAAACATGAAAACAATTTGTTTCTTTGTCATATAATTTTTAATCAAGGCAATTCGGGCAGTTGCCAGCTGATATCAAAATTGAATGTAAAGGAGGAATAAAGGAAAAGATATTCGAGAAACAAATCTCGAACCCATGAACAACTGTGTACTATCCTGGAAACGTGCTGATGCGGCTATCTGACAATTTCAAAGGATGAGAAAACCATCCTGTCCACTTTTCGAGGACACTAGGGTGAACGGTTTTAGGTTGAGACTCCAGGAACCTCAAACTACGTCACCAGTACGTTCACACTCTGATTCCTAGCCCCGTCACCACGCACTTCACACGTCAAATTGGTTGGCAGAAACGAGCGCGAACGACATGGGATTAGGTGATACAGTCCTCGCCTCTCCTGTTTGACAGTTTTGTTATCATTCACCCATGCCAGGAGGTGAGGAAATACACTTACGAAAACGCTGAACACATTTTAATTTTACATGTGGGCATTACTGCACAATTACATTCTAAGTTACGAGAAGTGACCTGGAGAAAAAGAGTGTATACCTTGGGGGATATGTTATAGATCATGATTGTAATGTTAGTAAAGTACTGTAAAGTATATTTTATCTTATGCTTAACTTTACAAGAAAAATCAGCCAAGGCAGTCAATAGTGAAAACTACAGCATGCCTCCAAGAAACGTATGAATATCGTACAATTTTAACAAAAGGAAATATAAATCGGTTTATTGGGGCAGGCCTATTCGGGAACGAAGTAAGAACAACCAAATCAATTACAGGTTTGTGTGTTCTGCTAGTTAAAAGAGAAGAAATGAACCGATAAAGAAATAATTCCTTCATTTATGTAGGAATGATTCGAAATGGAAGGTGTAATTTTACTATTATAAAAACTCACCTGGATTGAGTTGATTAGTTCCAATTTTTGAATTCATTACAGCCCAATAATCAATACAAATGGAATAAAATAGGAATATAACGTCTAGAAATGAGTAAGCGAGGACGTCCTTTGTCTACATATCTGCTTCGAATATAGGGTATTAAAAACAAGTAGTCCATATTTCGAGAGCTGATAGGATGGACAGAAACAAGACAAACATATCCAGTAAACAAGAGCAATGAGTCTGAAATGAATATCTTAAGAGCAATGAGCATTTCTTCACCTTTACCGCTGTGAAACACATCTGTTGTTCTACTTAAAACACTTCTCTTGTACTGAAAAAGTGCGTGCAGCTCTTACGATATGCACTTTGTCTTGTTTTAGTCCATACTACCGACTCGCAAAGTATGGAATACCACTTTCCTTAACACCGTGTGTATATGTATTACAGAAGCAATACAAACAACGGAACAGTTAACATTAACAGTTAAATTCAATTGTGAAAAGATACGCTGCATCACATTTGTTAACAATTTCGTAGTAGTTCCATATTTAGAAACAAAATGAACAACAGTTTGCAGGTATTATCCGAAAATCGAAATGGTTCAAATGGCTCTGAGCACTATGGGACTTAACATCTATGGTCATCAGTCCCCTAGAACTTAGAACTACTTAAACCTAACTAACCTAAGGACAGCACACAACAACCAGCCATCACGAGGCAGAGAAAATCCCTGACCCCGCCGGGAATCGAACCCGGGAACCCGGGCGGAAAATCGAGAAAATAATAAAACTGAAATGTAAGAACAACAACAAATGGTAATGGCAATGAGAAAAAGTAATAAGCATATGAACACAGCAATAAAAACTGATTCCATTACAAGTATAGCACTTCAGCCACGTCAGGACAAGAATGAGAGAGAAATAGATGCTTAACAAAAGTAAAACGAAGAACAGCGCTAGCAAACCATTTATGTTTACGAATAATATTCTTCCAAGTAAACATACAAGTCACAGAAATATAGAAACACACTGCAAAATGGATTATGTAGAGTACTCTTTTCTTTTTAAGTGAAAGATGGGATCTGAAAAAATGAAGTATGGTCCGCCTACAGGTAACAGGATACTGAATGTAGTGGAAAATGACCAAAACAAGGTAGAATGAGATAGAAACGAATGGCAGAGTCGTATAAGAAGTAACTGTGGAGAGAAGCCTAAGAAGAGAAAAGGGAAGTAGGAAAATGAAATTTATATATATCAGTTATTTATACACGGCGTCTTCCTTATGCATACAATTATGGAACGAGGAACTAAGGAAGAAACTAAGATGATGCCCGGGAAAGCTGTATTTCACAGCCATCAATATCAAAGCAAGGTGGAGAAATCAAAATTATACAACTGACAAAGTAGAGCAGACGCTTCGATAAGAAGTAGAGCTTATCAAAGTAATGAATAAATCGTAGGAAAAACCGGAAATACTCTTAATTGTTCCACACGTCCACTGTTCATACCTGCAGAAGATATATTTCACAGTCTGGGTACGGCATTTGAGCACTCGGCTTCATAATGGAATTCAGTATGTTAATGTAGGCCTCTCCGTTGAGAATTCCCTCTGTTCTCCAGAGAGGACCTGCCTTATGAGCCGAAATATAGCTCCACACAGCTACAGAGAACCGTCCACTTCTTTGTCTTTCGTTAAGATACATTGGCTGGAAGCGTTGTCCTCGTGGGCAGTGTACCTAACGCAAAAACCATTTGCGTGTTAATGCAAATATTCACAAATTCAGGGGACATATTTACTTATCAGATGAGGGATCAACTATTAAAATCATGATATAGGGAACTGTTTATATTTATTATTTTGTGCCTACTACAAATGTAAAGCCACTAACAGCATAAACTAATAAATTTATGGAGAAAATTTAGTGTGTCTCCTGAACAGGGGCGTCGCTACTGGAAGAAAATATTTTTTCATTCGAAAAGATTACTCTAGTCCAATCAAAGTCGATATATTCTGCTGCAAAAGCCATGCGATCAATCCTCTGATAGTCGGCCAATGGCTGCTTCGTAGCAGCTCTCCGACAATATAATGCGGCGTCTTTCAGTCTCCTCGCAGCAGTCTTTCCGCTGCCGGGAAACTGAGATATCTCTTTCAGGCCACGGCGACTGAGGAATGGATTAGCATGTATATTCTCCAAAACACGTTGATCATCTGCTGCAGTATACACAAGGGGCCGGCCACTTCCTCTTTTCCGCCCTATATAGCCCCTGTCCTGGTATTCTTTCCACCAGCGTCTAGCTGTTCTTGCCGGTACTCCACACTTTTCTCCAGCTTCTGATGCCGAGTAGTTGCCATGCTCAATCAGTGCAACCACACGCACCCTACTCTCTCCATTCCACTGCGACTGCATTGCGACTGTCGCCCTTGTGACGTTTCCACCCGTTTTATAGAGAGAACCATTTACAGCTCAGTGGAGAATCAAAGACTGAAAAAATAAAATAAATTCTTTTTTCAGTTATTGACACACAAAAATATAAACTTCGTTAAAATGCTTTGTCAAGAATCACTGTTAAGAAAGAAACGATAATCATTAGGGAAGATATTAAACGATGCTGTTGTTCATTTAGGTCAGACCACAAATAAGCAATGAAAGGTAAATTAAGGTTTCTGTCCCATTCATGTAATCCATTTGACTTATTACTTGAGTAACATGTTGAAAAAACACTGCGCCCTCTTGACACTGCCACTCGCAGCATGTGACGTGATGAGCAGTGTGCCCAGACACGTGGGGTTTGTGTTGACGAAACAGGAACGCTGCGCCGGCCACTGTGATGTAGAAACATGATCACATCACTCGACTACCCAAAAATGATTCCCATTCTCAAATCCAACGGAACTTGTGAAAACTGCGTTACCCGACTTTTTATCACCACAAAACACCCTTCCCATACACTACCAGACTCGAAAGCATTCATGAAATGAGTTTTTCGAAAAGTATATAAATCACTTCTGTATCATGTGACGTAATACATGGGTATTGTTACTGCCCACAGTATTGTATTCCAGGACCTGTTCAGAAGTGGTCTTCTGTATTTTCGAATCGCTGCTCAAATGATTTGATGCTCTAAAGCAAGTCAGACCTTTATGGGTGTCTAACTTACTCGATATAACGCTTTAAGAAAACTCTGAGGCCGGAAACAACGAGAAAAGTTCGAAAACATTTCAGTGAGACGATGGTAGTCTTAGGCGTGGTTTCCAATGTGGGCAGCAAATTAACTGCTGCGGCAGAAGTAAGAAGGATATGAAATGTTGTCTGGAAATAGAAACGATAGCTTTATTGAAAACTGAATTCAAATATCAAGGCGTATACTCCGAAAGTATTTGTCTCTGTTTCTGCTGTTATTTGATGATGTAGGTAAGCACGAACAGTGGTAATACATGGACTTTAACCATGATACGAGTCACAGAAGTGCGAATATTACTCAAAGGGTTAACAATTAGGTTTTCTGCTCTTTTCATACATGTAGGCATACCACCATATCTGTCATTCGGACTGCATTGTATCCGCATCCGTTCGCGATGAATTTGTGCTAAGGAAACGGAATCTTCTTGCTACTGACGTAGTCAAGGACTCACAACGTCGTACGCCTTTCTTGGCAACTGTATTGGTATGAGAATGATTTGCGGTTGTGGGACTACATTGTATCTGCTACATGTATTTAATATTTTCTTGTCATCTCGATCAAATATTGTCAATAATTATCACAGAAGGAGTGGTTTTGAGTTAGGAAACGTATTTCATTTCAAAATGGTCGCTTCATGCAAAGGTGGTCGTACTCTTCATGTTTCACGTTGGGAGCTGTATACGTCAGCTACGATTATGGTAAGGGCAGTATTTACTACTGTGCGAACAAGGCACTGCTGCAGTAAAGTGCTCAATTTATATAACTATAGCTGTTTTTTTCATTAGTTCCAGTTTTTCTGCAGAAGCTTGATCTTATCAATTCCTTCCGCTAGTGCTCTTTTTTTAAGTTCTAATGCCTAAGGGACCAAACTGCTAGGGTCATCATTCCCTAGACGTAGAAACTACTTTCACTAACTTAAACTAACTTATTCGAAGGACAACACACACATCCATGCCCGGGGGAGGACTCGAACCTCCGGCAGAAGCAGCCGTGAAATGTGTGACACGTCGCACTAGACCAAGCGGCCACACCGGGCGGCAACTACTATTCTAAAGGTCAAAACTGAGAGACTATTCTTAACCCTCCGTATCATATGTGTTTCGAAAACCTCTCAGGATTTGCGACAGTAGTATTCTTCGCGAATACCAATTTACAACAACAACAAAACAAGTCTAAGTCCCTGAAGAGACTAGAATTATCTGTCAGGGACCCGAATTTGTGTTGTTTACATCATCTTGGTGTCAACCAAGACGGTAACAGTCACTGAAGCAATAAACGAGGTTATTATTGATGTATTAAGTATGGCAGCTATATCCTAGTCATGTATAACAAATTTCACTGAAGCTGATGAGTATAAGCATACAATTCATTGGTAGATTTCTGCGGTGTAATGTGCCATCGGGTTGGCGTCTGGCAGCGCAGCTTCACTAGGTGCTGACAGAAACAAGCTGTGGATAGCTGTGAGGCCTTCTGATCTGTCCAATGCCTTACTCATATTGCTGCTGGCTTTGGTACTTGGCAGACGTTTTGAAAGGGTTTGGCACGCGTGTGGTCATTCACTCTCTTTCAGGACTGGTGCCGAAGGACCATGCTCAATTCCCAAAATATTGTCTTTTTAAATTGACGAGTAACCTGGATGGTCGTATCACGTTCATGTGCCATCTACATCGCAAATTTAATATTGCGATCCTAGGACCTAACCTGCAACACGTTTTGTATTTCATAATCGAAACTATCTTCATTAACCGTCATCAGAGCAATGTCAGGGAACAGAATGAGGCAGTGCCTTGGTACCTACTTGGGGACCTGCTTGAGTCGTGTTCTAAGGAAAGGGTAGTTGCTGGTTCACATTGTATTACACTAGCGAGAAGTACCGACTTTTCCTTTATCTCTGCAAACATCCAGAACTAAATTCAGTAGCAAAATGCTAATAATATATTTGCATTGTGCCAACTCAAAGATCAACCTATTTTTATAGATTTTTATAGTCACAGCCATTCTCATTCTGCATTGCAATAAATTTCATTCATTAATTGCTTGTTCTTGTTACGATTATTATTGTCATTCTCTCACTTTCAAGACTTTTCACATCCCTATTTAGTATCGATGCACATAAAGAGTAGCTATAAAAGAAAGGTCTGCTTCAGGAATTCCAAGCAATAAAAATCAAAAAACAACGCAGGAACTGTTCGAACAACTGCTTTCATGCAGAGACGTGCATTTGGAATCTATTCATCGTTACGGGGTCAAACAAGAGGGTAACATTACTGAAACAATGATCAGGATACTTAGTATATAATAGAGCATACAGATTACAAGGAGAAAACATGAAGACGCAGACTTCCTCGTTATCAATATGTGCGACATATCTTTCGTGTTAACGAAAGTAATATCCGGCTCTCAAGTGAAATGAATGCCATGAGGAATCGAATACTTGTTGACTGCGTCTCTTCTTGCTTCCATCCTTACCAACATATTTCTTCATTCTCGTGGTAATCATGACATTTTATGTGTATGCTGCAAAAGATTGCACGTGGACAAATTCGACATCGAGGTGCAAATCGTTTGGTATCTTACCTTATATTCAATTCGAATAAGCTTCCGATGTATTTTTACTTCGTTTGTATTTTTAGATGATTATGAACGTTACGGAAAGTTATCTCACATGCTTTATGCTGAATGAGAAACATTGAATGATCCGTTTTGCTTTCCCTACGTTGAAATGATATAATGTCGGCGTCGACAGTCTTCTACCACGCCGGAAGCTGAAACTTGTATCATTCTCGATTAATAATAACATTGTCTCAAATGTATACATAGCCCACAAGGCGATGTCAGAAACCATCAGGGAAGAACGCCGCATAAAAACCAAACGTGCGCGCGCGTCTCCACTCTGAAGAACCGTATCGGAGAATCACGGCAAGCATTTCGCTGAAGAGATGCCTCGTAAGAGAGCCGAGAAATGGCAGCGTCGTAGCAAGTATTTGTCAACACTGTGATAGTGCATTTACTTCCGGGTGTAGGCCGGCATTACCCCGCTAAATTCACTTGACATTCGTTTCCCACATCGAAGACTCGTACGATATAAACCACTGTAAGATGACACAATTAGAAAGTATATTTAATTTCTGGACTCCAAGAACGGCGTTCTTCACATAAGTAACACCTGTTTGTGTGTGCATTCGGGAGGAGGACGATTCAATCCCGCGCCCGGCCATCCTGATTTAGGTTTTCGGTGATTTCCCTAAATCGCTTCAGGCAAATGCCTGGATGGTTCCTTAGAAAGGGCACGGCCGATTTCCTTCCCCATCCATCCCTAATCCGAGTTTGTGCTCCGTCTCTAATGACATCGTTGTCGACGGGACGTTAAAACAGTAATCTTCTCCTCCTCTCTGTGTTTAAGGTTGCGTTTTGTGGCTCAGGCAACATTGCAGTGACTATAGTCCGCCTGTTGCCGCCAGTGTGTCGTTAGCTCAGTGGTTCCCTTGTGCGTTGCGCTGCTCATACTGTATGACATAGCAGTTCCAATCTCGGAGGAAGCCGCTGACTACAACCTTTTATTTTCCATTTCAATTAATGGAGTTGCAAACTGCTAGTAAAATTCCTTATACGAAATCTGAAGATTGCCTTATACATCAATCTTCGTCCGATTTCGACTTAGTAAATTAATATCATGGATGTCTGCTTTGCAAATGCCAAGGTGCTTCACTGTAAAACAGATGCTGAAAAGATTTAAACCGACTGTCAACGATATTAATTTGAGCTTTGTTCGTCATATAGGCCTAACATGTCAGGAGGTTGTTTATGATGTGCACATGTTGATTAATATAGTTCTCCTCTTCTAAATTTTTGCAATAGCATTTAACTGTAGGCGTTTTCTAACACCGGCGTTAGCAATTCCTTTCCGTTCTGTGAAACCTCCAAAACGACAAATTTTTCTGGTTTAAATCTGATGAGCTTAACTATCACTTCCGATCAAAATTAAATACTTCATGAACCCATACATGGAACTCCCAATGTGCAGTGTTCCTGCACTGCTACAGAGCATGCATTGCAAGGTATTCACACAGTTTATCGCATACACTTACCATAAGAAATGAAACAAGAACTGTAATACACTTTACACCATAGACGCTCACTCTGGCTTGACGAAAACATCCGAACATTGACCAAAAGTTGCACAAATAATTGAGTTTGAAAGGAAAAGAAACGAGGTATAAAGCATTTATAAATTCATCGAATGTAGTGAGGTGGTTTAATTTCGTCCCAGTCTATAAAATTAATTTCGGGCCATACTCAGCTCTTGCCGATTAATGTAATATAATACCCGCCTACTAATCAGGGCGTCTGTCTCCGTTGCTTTTGAGCGTGAATGGAAATTGTAGAAATTTTCTGTGGAGCAACATTTAATAGTAAAGCGTTTTAAATCATCAAAAGCGATGAGCGGTAGCAAGCGCTTTCGATAAAGAGCGGGGCAGTGCAGCGCCGCTGCTGTCGCCACGGCCGCTGCCAGTAGCCAGCAAATGGATCCCGGAGCTTTGCCGCATACGGCGTCCAGAGGAGGACAGTCTGCAGGAAATCTGCCGCAAAATCGTTGCTGGATAAAATTTTGATATCAGTGTGTCAGAAAGCGAAATAGATTGAATCTGCGCTACCATTACATTCACGTATTCAGCATTCAGACAGAAGAATATTTTATGCCAGCTGCTCTCGATCCACTGACATTATGAACAGAAACAACGCACACTACCGCTAGACCACAGAGAATTAGCGAGTTGGCCAGTTTTTTTTGTCCCATGCTGCGATCGGCGCGGACCTTGCCTCTGAAGCGGCCGGCCACCGGTCGAGTTTTATGTCAAAGAGTGAACATCATCGTTCCTTTTGAACTGTAGTGGATTCCTTACAATAACCTTCATGAGGGAACATATGTAATGATCCCACGTGAAAATGTGGCTGAACTGATTTGCTTTAGGAGTTCCAAAATTTGTTTCTTTTTTTATTTTAAATTTCATGAATAAGGAAACTTAAGAATTTTGGAGTTTCCACGCTATTTATTGTTTCCTCGCCATATGTGACACTTATCATTGGTATAATATCACTACATGTGAGGAACTGTATATGTTGCGTCTTTTTTAAAATGACAGTGAGGTCATTCGCAGAAAACTAGTCAATGATACTTTTAAGAACATTATTTACGGTTTCATCTGTTTATGTACGTATGTTTCGTTTGATTACAATACAGGTGTTGTCTACGGAAATCTGCTTGTTGTGTATTAGAAAGAACATCGTTTACACATATGAAAAACAATAGTGGACCTAAGACTGAGCATTGGTAAACCACATACGTGATTTCTCCCAAGAGTGTGTATTGGGGAAGGACATACGTGATTTCTCCCCAGTCACAATTATGTCCCCGGACTGTATTGGTTGAATTACTAAGTACTACTTTCTGCATTCTTTTGGTTAGATATGACATTATCCTTTGGTGGCTATACCATCAATTCCATAAAACTTCAGTTTGTCTAGGAGAATGTTGTGATCCACAAAGTCACATGCCTTAGCTCGCAGAAAATAACAATCGGCGCTACTTTATTATTAAATGTTTCTAAAATTTGGTGAGTCAACAGGTAAATGGCATTCTCAGTAGAGCACCTTTTCAGAATGCCAAACTGCGATTTGAAGAGTATATTGTTGTTGCTTACATGAGACACTTTTCCAGAATACATCACCGACTCAGAAATTTGAGGAAATGTCAATAGTGAAACAGTTCGGCAGTTATTGGCATCTCTCTTAACACCTTTCTTAAAAAGGGGTTTCTGTCTCTCCGGAAAAAAATGCCTTCAGTTAGTGATGCATTTCATATTTCAGATAAGACTGGGTTTATTATATGGGAAAAAAATCTCTCGTACTCTATTGGGAACACCAGCAAAACCAGGTGAGCTTTTATTATCATTACTATATGTGACTCATATACTGTATCAGTTGCAATGTTTCCTCATTGCGGACGTCTATTTAGATGTAAGAGAAGGTCCGAAGGCTTCAGTCTTGCTGGGTGAAATAAATGCATAAATAAATTCAGATGTGTAATGTATGGCAACTCTTACCCATAACATTACGTTCATCGGCATAAATTCTCTGCCATCCACTTTTTATTTGCCTTCTTCGGACGGCAATTTTATTGTAGAAATGACGGGTTCACAATATTGGATAAATTAAATTTATGTTCTTTTGCTTCATTATGATAGCTTTACAGGTTCAGAAACTCTGATAAACGCAGGCTGCCTCACACGCTATGTAACTAAACACCACACGAAAAACTACACTTAAAAATTAAATTTAATTGCGGTTCAGATCTCCAACTATCACATGAAATCCGTTTCTCGGATGTAACCACTTCCCGAATACTCTGATACAACCAATCCTCCTCACAGTGGACAAGTCTGAGGCAAACTGTAAACAGTGACTTTCATTTATGGTGGGTCGAGGCAGCTCGACAGACAACAGCGTCCTTCTACTGCTCAGGGTAGATGGCTGGCAATGTCGCCGCTACTTGTTTAACATTTTAAGTTTTTGAATTTAAATGGTTATTATTTTCCTTCAGTAACAAGGCTAATTTAATTATAATAAGATGATGAAGCTACTATCAGTCGAAGGTTGGTTTCACCGCTATTATGTTTTAATGAACCTAGTCGTGTTAGAGGTTGTATACATTTTATTTCCTTCAATCTCTGAGCTATTTACTTAGCCAGTTGTAGGGGATATATGAGTGGCTCGAAGACTTCTTAAGTAGTACAACCGAGTACATTGTCGTCCATGGCGAGCGTTCATCGGAAAGAAAGCTATTGCCAGGAGCGAGCGATTGAAGTGCGATAGGCCCACTCTTATTCTCTATATACAGGGATCAATAATTAAACTCCCAGTTTCAAAACACTGTAGAAAGAGAACCTCTGAAAAATTTAACGAAAGTTTAACAAACAGATGGCGCTGTAAGCGTCGGTATGTACACACCAACAGACGCGCTGCCGACAGCTGTTTCTTAGTTTGCATCCGAGGCGCCCGACTGGGCTATCTCCATGTAGGATTCGCGCTGCTGGTAAAGCTCTCTTACAAGAACGGTGATAGTGAGCCAGTAGCCCAGCAGAAGTTCCGGACACTCAAGAATATGAGAAAATGCATTGGTCCGGTATTTGCTATAAGTCTGCAGAAAATGATTACAAGATTCGAAAAGACAGGATTCTTGAAGTACAGTGTGGCAGAGAGAGGAAAGCATTTGATCCGACGTATGCCGAAGATGTGGCCACAGCAATGCAAGTGGGGTCGAGTTGAGGTGTGCAGACATACAGTGCACGGCGAATTGCCCGAACGTTGGACATGCCTGCGAGCATGGGCCGTATTTTATCGAGGAGATAAGTACTGTGGGTCCTGTTATCTGTATCGCCACTGGTAAATGCTGCGAGAGTCTGTTATCCACTAGCGTCATTCCAACCCTTCAAGAGCGTGGATGTGTGGGTAGGAACATATTTATGCAAGATAGCGCTCCTCCGCACACTGCACACCTAGTGAAGCGACTGCTGCATAGGCATATCGGAAACGCTGGAATTAACAGCCGTCATTTCCCTACAGCCTGTGCGTGACATCTGGCGGTGGAGTTACGTTAAAAATGTTGTGCTCAGAGTTCTAATTACGAACGTACCTGATTGAAAGGCACGCATTGCGCGACGCGTTCTGAACGTGACCTCCTAGACGCTCCGATCTGTTGTGGTGTATGCTGTTTCTGGATTTCAACTTGCGGCAAAACGCCATGGACAGCATAATGAACATGTCTTGCGCAAGTCTCACGACCATTAAAAACAAATGTCATTTTCCATTTTATGCGATTTTTGACCCCAGGATAGTTAAAAGCCGCAGTCATATTGATTTTTATACCGTTTTCGGCTCCGAGGCAAATAAAAATCGACTTATTTTTCATCGCACGTGGTACGATCTTGTCGTGGTGTCGAGCACTTAAGGATCGTAGACGGGAAGGCGAATTGTCGACGTCGGTTTACTGGAAAAGTTTTAGGAAGGCGTAGTTCATTTGTAAAGGTGAACGCATTTAGAATATTAGTGCGACCGATTCTTTAGTAACGTTCGAGCGTTCGGGATCCTCACCAGGTCGGATTAAAGGAAGACATTGAAACAATTGAGAGGCACGCTACTAGATTTGTTACCGGTGGGTTCGAACAACCCGCCAATATTACGGAAATGGTCCGGGAACTCCAGCGTGAATCGCTGGAAGGAAGACGACATTATTTTCCCGGAACGATACTGAGACAATTTAGAGAAAGGGTATTTGAAGCTGCCTGGAGAACGATTCTTATGCGCCAACGTACATTTCGCGTAAGGACCATGAAGATAAGTGAAGTTAAGCCTTGTAAAGAGGCATGTAGACACTCGATTTACCCACAACCTTCTTGCGAGCTGTACCGCCACACATTCTACGGTGGCTCGCAGAATATGTACACTGAACAGCCAAAGAAACTGGTACACCTGCCTAACATCGTGCAGCGCACCCGCGAGCACGCAGAAGTGGCGCAACACGACGTAGCATGGACTCTACTACCAGTAGTGCTGGAGGGAATTGACACCATGCAGGGCTGTCCATAAATCTGTAAGAGTACGAGGGCGTCGAGATCTCTTCTGAATAGCACGTTGCAAAGCATCCCAGATATGCTCAATAATGTTCATATCTGAGGGGTTTGGTGACCAGCGCAATTGTTTAGAATCGGAAGAGTGTTCCTGAAACGACTCTGTAGCAATTCTGGACGTGTGAAGTGTCGTATTGTCCTGCTGGAATTGTCCATGTCCGTCCGAATGCACAACGGACATGAATGCATGCAGGTGATCAGAAAGGATGCCTATGTACGTGTCATTTGTCAGAGTCGTATATGGACGTATCAGGGTCCCAATCATTCCTACTACACACGCTCCACACCATAACAGAGCGTCCACCAGCTTGAACAGTCCCCTGCTGATATGCAGGGTCATGGATTCATGTGGTTGTCTCCACGCCCGTTCACGTCCATCCGCTCGATACAATTTGAAACGAGTCTCGTCCGACCAGCCAACATGTTTGCAGTCATCAACAGTCCACTGTCGGTGTTGACGGGCCCAGGCGAGGAGTTAAGCTTTGTGTCGTGCAGTCATCAAGGGAACACGAGTGAGCCTTCAGCTCCGAACGCCCATTTCGATGATGTTTCGTTGAAGGGTTCGCACTTACTGATGGCCCAGCATTGAAATCTGCAGTAATTTGCGAAGAGGGTTGAATTCCTGTCACGTTGACAGTGGTCGTTGGTCCCGTTTTCGCAGGATCTTTTTCCGGCCGGAGCGATGTCGGAAATCTGATGTTTTACCAGTTTCCTGATATTCAAGGTACACACGTGAAATGGTCGTACGGGAAGATCCCCACTTCGTCGCTACCTCGGAGATGCTGTGTTCCATCGCTCGTGCGTCGACTATAACACCACGTTCAAACTTACTTAAATGTTGATAACCTGCCATTGTAGCTGCAGTAACTGATGTAACAACTGCGCCAGGCACTTGTTGTCTTAATAGGGGTTTACATATCTCTGTATGTGGGTACGTACGCCTATGTCACTTTCTTTGCCGTGTCCAAACCAAGGGGTGACAGCATTTATCACGTAACAAACTTTGGCGAAGGTGAACAAAGCGGCAAATGACGGATAAAAATCCAACGAGTGATGAGGAATCGAACCGGACGCCTTTCAATTAATCAAAAATTGTGAAAAGAAATGTAACATGACCTGCTACAGTACCTAGGGAGCAAGCCAACAGTCGGTGCCAAAAACAAATGAAATAAAATAAAAGTTAAGAAACTATCGGAACCAGAATCAACGGCGCAACTTCAAGCAGAAGTTTCGACATTTCGGAGTCTGAGGCAAGCTGTGTCATATCCTGCTTGCAAGATCATTACTTCCAACGACTCACAATCGGTGCCCCCATTCAGAGTTCTCGTTTGTGGCACTGACAGGTATCTACTCTTTGCCGCTAAGAAACTCCGTTCTGTGGCGAGATCGCGGAGTTGCGGTTCCTTCGCCTCCTGCGGTACAGCAGCAGACCTGAGGAAGCCGCGTGTTGTGTGCGGCGCGCCGGCTGTCAGGCGCACGGCAGCGCCAGAGAGGGAGGCGAGGCACACAGACAGCTGCTGACCTTTGACCTCCGCGGACCATCACAGGGACGGGAAATAGAGCGGAAAGCGCCGGCGGAAGCAGAAGGCGCGCCGCCGGCCCTCCGCCTGTTTTGCTTTGAAAATGGCAGCGCGGCAGCGACACGCGGCGGACCGGCGTAACGTAGCCCACAGCGACGCGGGCCCCAGCCTGCCGTGCCGAGTGCCCGCCGCTGCGCATCGCGTGTACACATACGGTGAGTGAAGGAGCAGAGCACCCCGTACGGGCAGCGAAGAGACCCTCTCCGAGCGCTGCGCCGCGATCCCTGCCGTCAGGGCAAATCGCTACGTGGTCGCAGGTAGCAGCATCATTGCGGCTGCGACAAGTCCCTTCCGCCAGTTCTCTGACAACGAAATGCACAATGGAAAAAACTAATTAAGTGCATTTTTTTGAACTTCCATTCTAAAAACATTTGTAAGTAGGCTGTTTAGATTTTTATATTGGTGACGCCACGTAGCCCTCTATATGAAAATCACTGACTGTGCTGTGTGAAGTCTGTGGCTGGTTGGCATTGTTGGAATATTCGCCATTGTAGTGTTGGGCAGTTGGATGTGAACAGCGCGTAGCGTTGCGCAGTTGGAGGTGAGCCGCCAACAGTGGTGGATGTGCGGAGAGAGATGGCGGAGTTTTGAGAGCGGATGATCTGAACGTGTGTCCATCAGAGAGAGTAAATTTGTAAGACTGGATGTCATGAACTAATATATATACTATGACTTTTGAACACTATTAAGGAAAATACATTGTTTGTTCTCTATCAAAATCTTTCATTTTCTAACTATGCCTATCAGTAGTTAGTGCCTTCAGTAGTTAGAATCTTTTATAGAGCTGGCAGTATTGGCGGTCGCTGTATTGCAGTAGTTCCAGTAACGAAGATTTTTGTGAGGTAAGTGATTCATGAAAGGGATAGGTTATTGTCAGTCAGGACCATTCTTTTGTAGGGATTATTGAAAGTCAGATTGCGTTGCGCTAAATATATTGTGTGTCAGTTTAGTGTTGATGAGAATAATTAAAGAGAGTAATGTCTGAGTACGTTCAGCTTTGCTCAGCTGTTTGAAAATCAAATAACGTAAGGGACTTATCAGCATAATAATTGATAAATTTTTCTAAGAGGACGGCGCACATTGCGTGGCTGTCAATGGAGAAATATACATGACAGACTTCTTGGCAGAATAAAACCGTGAGCCAAACCGGGACATGTACCTCGGACCTTCGCTCTTCGCCTGGAAAGTGTTACACGAACTTAACCAGGCACGACCCACGGTCACAGCCTTACACTCAGCAGTACATTTCCCTTATATTCCAAACTTGAGACAAGTTCTGCTGCACGCCTACCGGGACTAGCACAGCTGAAAGAAAGGAACTGTGCAGAAATGGCTTACAAGGGGACCTCATGGCAAACGACTTTTTATATTTGTGGCACTTAAAGTTAAGAATTCAGATATCAGGCAAAATAGTTAGAAAGTTCGAAGCAACTCTCAAAAATTCTCGAGAAAATCAACATTGAAATTTTCCTAGAATCTTCAATGCCCCAAAGTAAAATCGATTTCTCGACAAGCAGTATGGTCGTGTAGTAGAACGCTCGCCTTCTACGTAGGGATTCTGGGTTCGATGCGTACTTTTAAAAAACCGTTCATGTTCTACGGGTATTACCGTGAATTGGGAAATACGTAAAGTTGGAAAAAAACTCGGTAGCGCTCGAGACTGGTAACTCTAAATCGTTTGTTCGAGTCTCGTTTCAGTCATTATGTCCCGCTCTTTTTTCGTTCAGTTAGAATACCTACGTCATGTCAATATAAATTCATCCAATATATGCTAATTAAACTTACGTAATTTCCATCTTTATGAAAAAACTTGTCTTCTTATTTCTAATTACATATCACATACAAAAATCCGGTTTTCGTTGTAAATACAAATATTAATTGCCGAAATTTTACACTGTCCAGTTACATTAATGTGAGCACCTGTCAAAAGCCTGAGTTAGCATTTTTGCAGCGTGGACTGCTGCGAGACGTGCAAGAAGAGAGTCACTGAGGTTTTGGATCGTATGGACAGGGATGTGGAACTGTGTCCACTCCTGCCCTGTAACCAGGTGCGCTGGCTTCCTCGGTTGAGGATCAACAACGCTAAAAGCCCGATCGAGGTGGTCGCACAGATTCTCGAGCGTGCTTAACGCCGGGGACTTTGGTGGCCAGGATAATACGGTAAAATCATCCTGGTGCTCTTAGAACCGCGCACGTATACTGCGAACTGCGTGACATGTTGCATTGTCATGCTGATAGGTGTCATCGTGCCGAGGACAAACAAACTTCATACAGAACTGAACATGGTCTCCCATGATGACATCACTCAGGAGATGCAACGAAAACATTCCCCAGACGATAGTGATCCTTCCTCCGTCCTGGACCCTTTCCTTTCAGACATTTCACGCCCTACATGCCAACAGCCATCTGCCCGATGGAGTGTAGAACGCGATTCATCTGAAAAGGCCATGTGTCGCTCCCCAGTTCGCGTCCAGTTGCGGTGCAAATTCCAGCTTTCGTCGCCGATGAACAGCAGTTAGTGTGGATGCATGTACCAGAGGCCCGCTGAGGAGACTCATACGCAGCAACATTCGCTGACCGATTGGTTGAGGAGACACTGTCGGTGGCCCCTTGGTTCACGTGGACGGTCACTTCCCCCGTAAACATCTCTGCAATCGTCGTTCACCCCTGTCATCTATGCCCCGTGGCGTATCACATTTGTCTTGGCGCAGGTTTTGTGTAGCGCTATTTTACTAAGTACGGTATACTTTAACCAACGTGGCACGCGAACAGCGTACAAATAGCTGTTTCGGAAATGCTTCCACCCTTGGGCCGAAAGCTTATGATCATAGTATTCTAGACATCAGACAGATCGCTGCTTTTCCGCATTACAAGAACGACCGCACTGCTTCCGCGTCCCCCCGACACGCTTTACATACCCGCCACTGCTACTGCTGCCACGTTGACGTCGAATATAAGTGGCGGTCGCATCGTTAAACTCGACCGTGCATAAAAGATTGTTCAGATCACAAATAAATTCTACAAGTTAACATCACTGATACGTGGTATTTACTACAATTAAGAAAACGTGGAAGGGAGGGCCCACCAGTATAACTTTCTTTTCACACGATCTGTTTATTTAACAGTATATAAACTGTGTTTTACAGATAATCGAAGCATTTAATCATAAAATTTTCTCTAACAAAATGAACAAATTTCCAAAATTCTTTTGACCTTAAAGCTTAATTTGAAGAAGCTTTTAATTTTTATAAAAGAAATCTGAAGTGCTGGATTGCAAAATAGCAAACAATATGGCAATGATTACAAGACGGCCGGACATGCAGCCCTCCCGTTATCGAGTGAAACAGCAGTGTTTACTACCAGGCTGGACACAGTTTCTCTTATTAAATGCAATTCTGGAACGCATGAAAATATACAGGGTGTTACAAAAAGGTACGGCCAAACGTTCAGGAAACTTTCCTAACACACAAAGAAAGAAAATATGTTATGTGGACATGTGTCCGGAAACGCTTACTTTCCATGTTAGAGCTCATTTTATTACTTGTCTTCAAATCACATTAATCATGGAATGGAAACACACAGCAACAGAACGTACCAGCGTGACTTCAAACACTTTGTTACAGGAAATGTTCAAAATGTCCTCCGTTAGCGAGGATACATGCATCCACCCTCCGTCGCATGGAATCCCTGATGCGCTGATGCAGCCCTGGAGAATGGCGTATTGTATCACAGCCGTCCACAATACGAGCACGAAGAGTCTCTACATTTGGTACCGGGGTTGCGTAGACAAGAGCTTTCAAATGCCCCCATAAATGAAAGTCAAGAGGGGTGAGGTCAGGAGAGCGTGTTGGCCATGGAATTGGTCCGCCTCTACTAATCCATCGGTCACCGAATCTGTTGTTGAGAAGCGTACGAACACTTCGACTGAAATGTGCGGGAGCTCCATCGTACATGAACCACACGTTGTGTCGTACTTGTAAAGGCACATGTTCTAGCAGCACAGGTAGAGTATCCCGTATGAAATCATGGCGGTGAATCGAGGAAGTACAGAACATACTGACGAAACTAAAATGAGCTCTAACATGGAAATTAAGCGTTTCCGGACACATGTCCATATAACATCTTTTCTTTATTTGTGTGTGAGGAACGTTTCCTGAAAGTTTGGCCGTACCTTTTTGTAACACCCTGTATAAGTATTATTGATGAAAAGAGTGCTTGAATTAGTCAATCAGATGTATTTTTTTTTTATCTGTATGTCGAAAGGTTCGGGGTTAAGATGCGCACCCATGCTTAAAGGTTAAACAAATTACCAAACAATACGACAACTGTAAGGCTTACTTCAAAGCAACCAAGCTCTTAATTTCAATCGGTAACCAAGGTGCGACTGGACCCCAACCCATCCCTTCTGACAAATTTATTTTGGCTGAAGCCCTGGTGACAGTTTGCTTGTTAATATTTTCAAAGTTAAACTGATTGTCAATTATTAAGCCCACTCTGAGGGAACGTCTTAAACACTAATTACAAGAGAACTCACTCGGCGGAACAACAAGATCCAGCAGAAATACGCCAATAATGACCCGGTCTTTCAAACACACAAACGGACAGCTTAGTACAACAGGCTGTTCAGGTTATAACTAACGACTGAGAAATGCAATTACAATCAAAGAACTGAAACGGTTAACAGCTAAATCTAACCACAAGGTCTCTCTTTGTTTAACGGCGACCTGTACCTTACTACAATTGTTCCAGTTGTATTTACGCCCAAGAGCTGATTAATTAGGACATTAACGATCGGGTACAAACCAGAAAGGAAAGGCAATATCATAGTGGAACAAACATTCAAACGAAAACTAATGTCTTAGTAGAATACTACTGTCTCTAATTATGACCAAAGAGCCGACCGAGTAAAACTCCGAGGGGCGGGTACAAACCAGAAAATAATGAAGAGGGAAGGTAAACAATGAAACAAATCATCATGAGGATTACGGAACGTTACTCCCCTTTATCAGCAAGCAGTTCCATGGATCCACAGTGCGTCGCAGCGGTTACTGAGTGGTGCCGATGACAGCCAGGTAGAAGGGGGCAGCCAGGCCACGAGCGGTCGTCCGACACGAATGCTGCCGACCAACCGACGGGGTGTCGGCCTGCTGCTTGTAGTCGACGCTGCCCGTGCTGAAGTACGCCGGCATCATCGCTCTGAGCAGGCCCTCCTTGCGCAGCTCGGACCTCTTGTCGCGACGCAACCGCCAATCCCCAAACATGGTGCCTCCCTCTCGGGCCAGCGAACCCCGTATATACACACATGAAAAAATGTTTTGCATCAACTTGATTCCGAGAGTTCCGGCACCTGTATACAAAATTGGAATAAAGATCAACATAAACATCATTTCCGCCCTTTTTATTGTTCATGAAAACCACACATTTCATGTTGTTCCACCATACAGTTACACCTTCAGACGTGGTGGTCCAGATTGCTGTACACACCGGTACCTCTAATACTCAGTAGCACGTCCTCTTGCACTGATGCATGCTTGTATTCGTCGTGGCATATTATCCACATGATCATCAAGGCACTGTTGGCCCACATTGTCCCACCCCTCAAGCGCGTTCGGCTTAGATCCCTCAGAGTGGTTGGTGGTTCACGTCGTCCATAAACAGCCTTTGTCAATCTCTCCCAGGCATGTTCGATAGAGTTCATGTCTGGAGAACATGCTGGCCACTCTAGTCGAGCGATGTCGTTATCGCCGGCCGAAGTGGCCGTGCGTTTCTAGGCGCTGCAGTCTGGAACCGCTACGGTCGCAGGTTCGAATCGTGCCTCGGGCATGGATGTGTGTGGTGTCCTTAGTTCAGTTATGTTTAACTAGTTCTAAGTTCTAGGGGACTAATGACCTCAGAAGTTGAGTCTCATAGTGCTCAGAGCCATTTGAACCATTTTTGATGTCGTTATCCTCGGGGTAGTCATTCACAAGACGTGCACGATGGAGGCGAGAATTTTCATCCATGAAGACGAATGCCTCGCCAATATGTTGCCGATGTGATTGCATTATCCGTCGGAGGATGGCATTCACGTATCATACAGCCGTTACGGCGCCTTCTATGATAGCCAGCGGCGTATGTCGGCCCCACATGATGCCATCCCAAAGCCGCAGGGAACCTGCACCTTGCTGCACTCGCTGGACAGTGTGTCTAAGGCGTTCAGCCTGACTGGGTTGCCTCCAAACACGTCTCTGAATATTATCTGGTTGGAGGCATATGCGACACTCCCCAGTGAAGAGAACGTGATGCCAAACCTGAGTGGTCCATTCGGGATGTTGTTGGGCTCATCTGTACCATGCTGCATGGTGTCGTGGTTGCAAAGATGCACCTCGCCATGGACGTCGGGAGTGAAGTTTCATATCATGCAGCTTATTGCGCACAGTTTGGGTCGGAACACGACGTCCTGTGTTCATCACTAAAAGCATTATTCAACATCGTGGCGTTGCTGTCAGAGTTCCTCCGAGCCATAATCCGTAGGTAGCGGTCATCCACTGCAGTAGTAGCCCTTGGGTGGCCTGAGCGAGGCATGTCGTCGACAATTCCTGTCTCTCTGCATCTCCTCCATATCCGAACAACATCGTCTTGGTTCACTCAGAGACGCCTGGACGCTTCCCTTATTGAGAGACCTTGCTGACACAAAGTAACAATGCGGACGTGATCGAACCGCGGTGTTGACTGTCTAGGCACGGTTGAAATACAGATAACACTAGCAGTGCACCTCTTTCCTGGTGGGATGACTGGAACTGGTCGGCTGTCGGACCACCTCCGTCTAAAAGGCGCTGCTCATGCATGGTTGTTTACATCTTGGGCGAGTTTAGTGACATTCGGCAAGCAAATATCTTCTAAGGACACAACCCACAGATACAAACTCTTTCTCATAGATATTGGCAATGGCGCCGCGAGAGGGATAGTCGATACTACACCTGAGCCAGTCGCGCCAGGCAGAACAGTCTACTAACTCAATGGCGCCACGGCTCAATCACTACAGATATTCGGATTACATGTTCGATGTGCTTGCCATCATGGGCGTTGACGTGGCGCAGACGAATAGCGGAATTCTGCATGATCCGCTGAAGTGTCAGACTGCTCCTCCAGTACATCAAACATTCTCCTACTTCGATCAGGTCGAGCTCCAACTTGCATGAATCACATACTGTCGAAATCAAGGTCATTTTGGTTAATAGGGATGAAATCATCTTCCAAAACCTACACGTACCGTTCGGTAGACACCGTGCCATCAAGAAATATCGCACGGATTATTCCGTGACTGTACAATGCACACCACACAGTCACCCGTTGAAGATGGAGAGACTTCTCGATCGCTAAATGCGGATTCTCAATCCCCCAAATGCGCCAGTTTTGCTAACTGACGAACCCTCCAAATGAGTGTGGGCTTCGTCTCTAAACAACGTGCGCGTGCGCATACTAATTCCCATAATGCTCCGTGGCTAACCATGCAGTTTGAACGTCCTAACGCAAACCGTACAGAAGTTATGACAAGTTTATTTCATACAGTTCAATAACTGTCTCCCTGTATACATCGTACACTTCACGCAAATGCTCGCAGAAGATGCTCCTTCGTTTCAAATTGTACCACAGTTGAGGATCGAACCCAGGCTGTCCACATAAAAAGTGAACATTCTACCACAAGGTCACATAACGTGCTGCACAAATGGCATTACTTTATTGTATTAAAGACGCTCGGAAAATTTGAAAGATTATTTTGTCTAGAATTTTTGAGAGTTCAAAAAATGGTTCAAATGGCTCTGAGCACTATGGGACTTAACTTCTAAGGTCATCAGTCCCCTAGAACTTAGAACTACTTGAACCTAACTAACCTAAGGACATCACACACATCCATGCCCGAGGCAGGATTCGAACCTGCGACCGTAGCGGTCGCGCGGTTCCAGACTGTAGCGCCTTTAACCGCTTGGTTTTGAGAGTTGAATCGACTTGTCTTTGGTTCAAATGGCTCTGAGCACTGTGGGACTTAACAGCGGAGGTTATTAGTCCCCTAGAACTTAGAACTACTTAAACCTAACTAACCTAAGGACATCACACACATCCATGCCCGCGGCAGGATTCGAACCTGCGACCGTAGCAGTCGCGCGGTTCCGGACTGAAGCGCCTAGAAGCGCTCGGTCAACGCGACCGGCTTGTTTTTGGAAACTGACATTTGAGTTCTGAGCTTCACGTATCATAAATATTTTAAAAAATGCAAAAATCACATTGTCACGTTGTCTCCCTGTTAGCCACAGCCTAAGCAGCTGCAGTCAAACTAGGCGGCCCGAAACTAGTATTCGTGTGGCCCGCAGTTCTCAGCTGTATTTTACGGTAACATCCATCTAGACACTAACAGCCAAATCCACAAACTTCAACTAATGTTAAGAGCTTCTGGTAAGTGTAGTTTTCCTGTTTAGTAACAGATAAAAATACTTACAGAATCAGTATTATATTAAGATGCGCTTAATTTTACCTGACATTGCTGAATTCGGGCGTGAGGTAATTGAAGTAGGCTTCTTTCCTCAGGGGAAGAGCGGTAAGTAGCCCGTTCACTGCGTGGTTAAAAGATTTGAAAAAGGGAATGTTATACTGTTTGTCTTCCAATACTGGTAACTCATGATTAATACCGATCAGAAGCTAAGGTTAAATTTTGAAACGGATGCATTGGAGAATGTGCATCTTCGAATGCAGTAATTACCTCTACCAAGGAACATTAAATTAATGGAGCCTGTTGTAATACAACGCAGTGAATAGAAGAAGAATGACATTCATAATATTTAGTAAACTTTTGTAATCGTGTCGCCGGCCGCGGTGGTCTCGCGGTTAAGGCGCTCAGTCCGGAACCGCGCGACTGCTACGGTCGCAGGTTCGAATCCTGCCTCGGGCATGGATGTGTGTGATGTCCTTAGGTTAGTTAGGTTTAAGTAGTTCTAAGTTCTAGGGGACTGATGACCACAGATGTTAAGTTCCATAGTGCTCAGAGCCATTTGAACCATTTTTTGTAATCGTGTCTCATATCGCATAATGCATTTAAATATAGATGCAGAAACTGTAATCATTTAATTACATGTTCACACAGACAACATACGAGTATTTCTACTACTCCACTACAGTACTACACTGCAGAATTTCGAAAGGCAATTACAGAGCCATAACTCTGGGGTCGCTGACGATGGCAGCTGTCTTAAACAGGGAACAGTCGACAGGCAGTGTTCCGAATTGAGCCACCTTTTAACGACCAGTAGTTGGGTGCCGGCAGTTAACATACCGCGCCCTTACTGCAGTTAGTTTGTTGGGGACTCTTAAAATACTAATCCATACTGATTACCAACTAATAATAAGACCGATAAATGTGCCGCCCGAAGTGCCGCCCCACATTACCAGTACTGGCTACTCAGTAAAACAGGTTGACACCCACCGGCCTAAACGATTGTTTCCAGGATTGATCTTTCAGTGTGAACGTCTACATCTACGAGGTTACTCTGCATTTCACACTTAAGTGCCTGCCAGAAGGTTCATCGAACCATTTTCACACTACTTCTCTACCATTCCACTCTCGAATGGAGCGTGGGAAAAAGGAACACCTAAATCTTTTCGTTCGAGCTCTGATTTCTCTTATTTTATTATGATGATCATTTCTCCCTACGTAGGTGGGTGTCAACAAAATATTTTCGCGTTCGGAAGACAAAGTTCGTGATTGAAATTTCCTAAATAGATCTCGCGGCAAAGAAAACCACCTTTGATTCAGTGACTGCCACCCTAACTCTCGTATCATATCAGTGACACTCTCACCCCTACTGTGCGATTACACGAAACGAGCTGCTCTTCTTTGCACTTTTTAGATGCCCTCCGTCAATCCCACCTGGTAAGGATCCCATACCGCGCAGCAGAGGACGGACAAGTGTAATGTAGGCTGTCTCTTTGGTGGGTTTGTCGCATCTTCTAAGTGTTCTGCCAACAAAGTGCAGTCTTTGTTTCGCCTTCCCCACAATATTATCTATGTGGTCTTTCCAACTTAAGTTGCTCGTAATTGTAATTCCTAGGTATTTAGTCGAATTGACAGCCCTTAGGTTTGTGCGATTTATCGTATACCCAAAATTTATCGTATTTCTTTTAGTAACCATGTGGATGACCTCGCACTTTTCTTTGTTTAGTGCCAATTGCCACTTTTCGTACCATACAAAAATTCTCTCAAGATCATTTTGTAATTGGAATTGATAGTCTGATGATTTCACTAGTCGGTAAATTACAGTGTCATCTGTAAACAATCTAAGGGTGCTGCTCAGATTATCAGCTAGATCATTTACGTTAATCAGGAACAGCAGAGGGCCTATGACACTATGTTGAGTTGTGTGTCGATAGCACAGCCGGCAAAGCTTTTACCCGCAAATAACAAAGGATCCAGTTTCGAGCGCCAATCCGACACACAGTTTTAATAAGCCAGGGGGCTACAAATCAGCGCACATACCGTTTGAGAGCGAAAAGTTCTTTCTTGGAGGAAGATTAAAGTTTAACGTTCCTTTGACTACGAGGCTGAAAGTAAGCTAGAACTGGGTTAGACTGTCACAAGAAGACGGCAGTGTTCTTTACAAAGAAATCAACCCTACATTTACCTATATGATTCTAAACGAAGTATGCGAAAGATCTTCCTCGTCTTCCAACAGCAGCCTGCCGTAGTCCACGGGAGAAGCGAATCGTTGCAGATACACTCCTAGGATTGGCCGCCGGATCGTGTTGTGTAACTCGCACAATATTTCATAGATGCAGCTGCTTGACATCATCAGGTGGTGGTAAGCTGCTGCTGTCACTGCTCCAAGGCACGACTGACGATAACCGCGCCGCGGCGTCGAAATACACTCCTAAAAATGGAAAAAAGAACACATTGACACCGGTGTGTCAGACTCACCATACTTGCTCCGGACACTGCGAGGGGGCTGTACAAGCAATGATCACACGCACGGCACAGCGGACACACCAGGAACCGCGGTGTTGGCCGTCGAATGGCGCTAGCTGCGCAGCATTTGTGCACCGCCGCCGTCAGTGTCAGCCAGTTTGCCGTGGCATACGGAGCTCCATCGCAGTCTTTAACACTGGTAGCGTGGACGTGAACCGTATGTGCAGTTGACGGACTTTGAGCGAGGGCGTATAGTGGGCATGCGGGAGGCCGGGTGGACGTACCGCCGAATTGCTCAACACGTGGGGCGTAAGGTCTCCACAGTACATCGATGTTGTCGCCAGTGGTCAGCGGAAGGTGCACGTGCCCGTCGACCTGGGACCGGACCGCAGCGACGCACGGATGCACGCCAAGACCGTAGGATCCTACGCAGTGCCGTAGGGGACCGCACCGCCACTTCCCAGCAAATTAGGGACACTGTTGCTCCTGGGGTATCGGCGAGGACCATTCGCAACCGTCTCCATGAAGCTGGGCTACGGTCCCGCACACCGTTAGGCCGTCTTCCGCTCACGCCCCAACATCGTGCAGCCCACCTCCAGTGGTATCGCGACAGGCGTGAATGGAGGGACGAATGGAGACGTGTCGTCTTCATCGATGAGAGTCGCTTCTGCCTTGGTGCCAATGATGGTCGTATGCGTGTTTGGCGCCGTGCAGGTGAGCGCCACAATCAGGACTGCATACGACCGAGGCACACAGGGCCAACACCCGGCATCATGGTGTGGGGAGCGATCTCCTACACTTGCCGTACACCACTGGTGATCGTCGAGGGGACACTGAATAGTGCACGGTATATCCAAACCGTCATCGAACCCATCGTTCTACCATTCCTAGACCGGCAAGGGAACTTGCTGTTCCAACAGGACAATGCACGTCCGCATGTATCCCGTGCCACCCAACGTGCTCTAGAAGGTGTAAGTCAACTACCCTGGCCAGCAAGATCTCCTGATCTGTCCCCCATTGAGCATGTTTGGGACTGGATGAAGCGTCGTCTCACGCGGTCTGCACGTCCAGCACGAACGCTGGTCCAACTGAGGCGCCAGGTGGAAATGGCATGGCAAGCCGTTCCACAGGACTACATCCAGCATCTCTACGATCGTCTCCATGGCAGAATAGCAGCCTGCATTGCTGCGAAAGGTGGATATACACTATACTAGTGCCGACATTGTGCATGCTCTGTTGCCTGTGTCTATGTGCCTGTGGTTCTGTCAGTGTGATCATGTGATGTATCTGACCCCAGGAATGTGTCAATAAAGTTTCCCCTTCCTGGGCCAATGAATTCACGGTGTTCTTATTTCAATTTCCAGGAGTGTATATGATGCCGGGAGCAGGCAATACGTGTGCTTAGGAAGACGCTCGTAGTTGGAGGAAAGCGGTGCTCCTGGTGCCCCCTGCTGGGAGCCGCAGAAAGGCCATCCGCGCGTGAGCTGTGGGCAATGACTGTACTGCCGGACGCTCCTGTGGCTAAAGGCTGAATTAAATCTTAGCAGTGCGTTGCGTCGCGTGATGAATCGGAAGTTCTTGTTTTCCCTGTTTTTATTTAATGGCAGCCAGCGCTGGATTTCAGACGGCGCTCAGTTGAAAACCCTTGTCGCTGTTGATAAGATTGTCCGCCGTACGGACATGTATGGCCTCCATAAAAACACAGTCCCAGAAAGATGACGCTGGGGATACAATTTCAGTTTTTTCGTAAAACATACGATGCCCCGTGTCCAGGCAAGGCTGCAACACTGCAGATTTATCAGGTTGCCCCAGGCGTGTACGACGATGGTGTTCGACGGCACATTCTTGCATGGTTCGGCACGTCTGCACGTCGGCACGTCTGCTCAGTACAAGATTTTCCACATTGGTATGGTATTTTGTACACGCCTCGTTTCCTAAGGTCAAGGTCGTCTTTGAATGAGCACAATAAATTCCTCGGTTTTGCTGATGGTCGAAAAACACACTTGATATCGTGCCTTTTGAGGGTTCTTTCTAGTCATGTAGACATGCCCCCAAAATAGGGCAAGAACGCTGTTGCAGTGAGTGCCTCCGCATCTTCATTTACATCCCTGCTTCGAATTTGGTTAGAATGGAATGCATCGCGTATTTGCCTGTCGGAATATCCATTCTGTTGGAATACCGTTCTTAGGTGCTGGAGCTGACCATATAGACTGTCGGCATCTGAGACTACACGTGCTCTGTGCACCGAAGAGAGTAAGACACTACCGCGTTGCGCAGGGTGATGACAACTTGTGGCCTGCAGATACAGTCCCGTATGAGCGATTTGTGATAGACGCTATGTCCCAGTGTACCATATGCTTTTCTTCTGACTGTGACGTCAGTTCCATTGTGAACTGTGTATTAGGTTGGAGCGAGCTCAAATGCCGGAGAAACACAGGTAATGTGTCTATTCCGTGGGGCCACACCACAAAAGTATCGTCTACATACCGCCAGAAGCAGGAAGATTTGAAACTTGCCGACTGCAGTGCTTTTTCCTGAGTCTTCCATAAAATACTTGGTCACCATGGGAGACAGGGGACTTTCCATGGCGACACCGTCCACTTATTCAAAATACTGGTCATTGAATATGAAATAAGTTGAAGTAAGCACATGTTTAAATAACGCGACAATGTCTTTCTCAAAATGGCTGCTGATAAGCTCTAACGAGTCCTGCAGAGGTACTTTCGTAAATAAAGATACAACGTCAAAGCTACCAAAATATCCGACACTTGTAGATTAAGTGTCTTCAGGCGTCCTATGAAGCCCTCTGAATTCCGTATATGGTGATCACACTTGTCTATGAAAGGTCCCAACAGTGTTGAAAGATGTTTAGCCAGAAATCATATATCGGACAGACATGTCGAACCGTGCAAGAACGTTGCGTCGAACACCATCGTCGTACACGCCTGGAACAATCTGATAAATCTACAGTAGCGGAGCATTGCCTGGACACGGGGCATCGTATGTTTTACGAAAAAACCTGAAATTTTATCCCAAGCGTCATGTTTCTGGGACTGTGTTGTTAAGGAGGCCATACATGTCCATACGGCGGACAAACTTGTCAACAGCGACGCAGGTTTTCAACTGAGCGCCGCCTGAAATCCAGCGCTGGCTGCCATTAAATCAAAACAGGGAAAACAAGAACTTCCGATTCATTACGCGATGCAACGCACTGCTGAGATTTGAAACTTCCCCTTTGTACAATTATACAGGACTGTGCTTAAACTGACACACAATTTTTTTTTTTTTTTAGCGCAACGCAATCTGACTTTCAAAAATCTCTACAAAAGAATGACACTGACTAACATTAACCTATACCTTTCACAAATCACTTACCTCACCAAAAATCTTCGTTACTCGAACTACTGCAATACAGCGAGCGCCACTACTGCCAGCTAAATAAAAGATTCAAACTACTGAAGGCACTAACTACTGATAGGCATAGTTAGCAAATGAAAGATTTTAATAGAGAACAAACAATGTATTTACCTTAATAATCATAATATATATAGCAGTTCATGCCATCCAGTCTTACAAATTTCAAATCTCCGTCATTTCTCTCCCCACATCCACCACTACTGGCGGCTCACCTCCAACTGCGCAACGCTACGCGCTGTTCACATCCAGCTGCTCAACACTACAATGGCAGACAACAATGCAAACTAGCCACAGGCTGCACACAGCACAGCCAGTGATTTTCATACAGAGCGCTACGTAACGTTGCCAATAAGAAAACCTAAACAGCCTACTTACATAGCCCCCATGCTCCCCACAAAAAATTTTACAAATTGTTTTGGGCAGTGGCCAATACAGATTTGAAAAAATTTTTCATAATTACAATAACAAAGAAATCAAATGCACACAATTACTGATACAATGTTGGTAAAAAACTAAAATTTTCTCACAGTCCATAAAGACAGTCCTGATCATTCATCACAGTAAAATTGCAGTGTTGTTTTTTTTTTTCTCAAAGTCTGATCAGTAAAAGAGAATGCACACGGAAGTAGTAGATTTCCATGCAGTCTTGAAGAAGTAGTGTTGTCCTTCCAACGGAAAGACAGTGCTGACTCTTGACATGCAGACAGGTAATGGGCCACAACAGAGCAAACCCACAGCAGAGTCAGTCGAAGTTTTGAAGAATATTGGTAGGTAGGTCATCACAGAGCAGACCCACTGTAGTCCTGGTAGAGATTACGGTATTGGTGGGCCACCAGAGGTGCAGACCCACTGCAGTCCTTGTAGAAATAATGGTACTGGTGAGGCAGCAAAGGTGTAGACCCACTGTAGTCCTTTTAGAAATAATGGTATTGGTGAGTCATCAAAGGTGTAGACCCACTGTAGTCCTTGTAGAAATAATGGTATTGCTGGGTCATCAAAGATGCAGACCCACTGTAGTCCTTGTAAAGATGGCCAGCAGCCATCTGTTGTGACTGTGCAGGTGCACAATCATCATTGACGAGTTCTGTGGATAATATAGTAAGTCCATAAACCACCACTTGTGCACTCACAAAGTTTTTGGAATTGTCCTTAGAACCAGCAATGCTGTTATCCAGTCCTAATTCAGCACATAACCACAGGAGCGTCTGGTGTATTTGCAACAGATCCGTCGGGAAAGCATGGAAAGGTACAAGCGAATCGTTGCCAATGGGTGAGCCAACGCGCAGGTCATTCCCGCTTTCCTAGAAGGGTCGTCGAAGAGAAGTCCACAACTACACTATCTGATCAAAAGAATCCCTACGTAATGCGGAACTGACCAAGAGATGTCAGAAGTGGTGCATCCACCAGTATAAAAGGAGGCGGGGAGTACTGTGTTGTCAAGAGAGATAAGCGTTAACAGCAGAACGAGTCGAACAGCAGAGCTCAGTAACTTCGAACGCGGACTACTCGTTGCTTGTCACTTGACTGACAAATCCATCAGGGTCATTTCAACCCTTATAAACCTGCCCAAGTCAACTGCTGGTGATTGTGAAATGGAAATGCGAGGGAACAACTAAGACTAAATCAAGACCAGGCAAATGTCACTTAATGAAGGGAACGAGCCGTTGAGCATTGTCGACGGTGGTTTTAAAAACTCGCATTGCATCAGTGTAAGTAAACACTCGTGAGCTCTAAACTGCTACCAGCAGTGTAGCTACTAGAGGGACTCCGCGTAGGGATGTGTTGGGTTGTTTGGGGGAAGAGACCAAACAGCGAGGTCATCGGTCTCATGGGATTAGGGAAGGACGGGGAAAGAAGTCGGCCGTGCCCTTTCAGAGGAACAATTCCGGCATTTTCCTGGAGCGATTTAGTGAAATCACGGAAAATCTAAATCAGGATGGCCGAACGCGGAATTGAACCGTCGTCCTCCCGAATGCGAGGCCAGTGTGCTAACCACTGCGCCACCTCGCTCGGTCCGCGTAGGGAGTTAAAAATAACGTGTCAGAACAGTCGAGCAGGTCCTCATAAGCTCTGCAGTCAAACCAGCGTCTGAGATGGTGTAAAGGACGTTCCCACTGCGCAGTGAATGACTGTAAACGAGTGATTTCCAGTGATGAATTCCTATAGCCTGTGGTATTCGGGTCAATTGGTTTGATTCAGGTGACTACCTTTAACTTTACCTGCCAACGTATGTAGTAACACCAATGAAGTAAGGAGGAGTCGGTGTTACGGAATGGGGGTGTATTTCGCCGTTAGTGTGGTCCTTAATTGTGCTCAAGAAAATACTAAAGCGGAACGATATGATCATATTTTACAGCTTTGTGCAATGTCTACAGTAAAGGAACGATTCGGAGATGATGACCGCATCTGCACGACAACGTACACTGTCGGGAAACAGTGTCTGTGGGGCAATGGTTTGCGAACAAAGACATTCCTGAAATAAACTGCCCTCCCCAGACGTCCGACCTGAACGTAATGGAACACCTTTGGGATAATTTAGAACGTCGACTTTGCTCCAGACCCCAGCTTCAGAGATCAGTACCTTCTCTGGTTTCAGCTGTTGAGTGTGAGCGGGCTGCCATTCCTCCACAGATATTGGGAACCTCACTGAAAGTGAGACCACGATAAAAGCGAAAGGTAGATAGAGCCCACTAATAGGTGTATGGAGAGTGTATACGCCTATGTCGCTGACGTCAGACTGTTAAGAATTTTATAACACGTTTTATCCTCCCTTATTCTGAATGACTGAAATCTCTCCTTTCTGTATCGACAAGGAATCTGAAGGTAACGACCATGTGTAACACCGTTGATTATGTTCGTCCATAGAACCACACCTCCGTGCAGACTGTTGTCATGTTTGGAGAATTCTCGAAAGCGTACGACACAGTTTCACACTGTCTGCTAACGAAAAAAATATGAGCGTGCAGAATAGTGAACTAGTTATTTAATTGGACTGAAAGCTTCCTAGCAAAGAGAACACACGATGTCGTTCGTAACAGAGAGAAAACTTCAGGCATGAAACTAACTTCCAGCGTATCAAAAGAGTAGATGCTACGTGTCTCTCCAAAGACTTGTCAGATGCATTTTCTTTAGAGTTTCAGTAGATATTTGCAATTTAGTTTTTGCAGTGTCTTTCTGGAGTCGTCCCAAACAAGTAATGTCAGTCATATCTTTCACGCGACTACCAGTGTCAACGAAAGGTATTGGTTTGTCTCCCATTAGAAACAAAATTACTTTTTAAGAGGGCCCATATTAATCTAGTGCGATATTTTTATTGGTATATATTAATATGGACAGTAAAAAACGCGAATAATTAGTACTCCAGCAGCACGCACGTGCCGCCCTAGGCCACACTAACTGCTGCCGTCACGCAGCAGTGCTACTCAGTCTCTGCTGGATTACTCGTTATTCTTCCTGTTTTACTGTCCCTGTTAATACGTACCGATAAACAAATATCGCATTAGACTAATTCAAAAGTAATTTTACTTGACTCTGGGTATCACACGAATGATGCGATGAGCTGTCTTTGGGCCGAATCTATCTACACATTTCAAAAACGAAATTGAAAATATCTGCTGGAACACCAGACAAATTGCGTCTATCGACTCTCAAGAGAACATCCTGCCTGTATACAGTGTGTTAGGGGTTACAGGTGTAGATACTGTATTAACTGATACCTTAATATGTACCCACTTTAATGTGTTAGTTGTTTTATCACTCCTAACAGTCGTTCCGCAAACACATTACATAATTTCCACTTGATGTTTTCTGCACGGTCGTAGCTGTGCCGCGAAGTGGACTATGCCTGTTAGTATAAACTTTCTGTTTTGCGTCCCTGCATCGACACGTCAATAACTGACGTGTTGCCCAGGGGAAAATAAACAATAATGACTTGCTTGTGCCACATGAACCTGGAGGTACTAACAATAGCTATAATTATTAGTCCGCAAATGAAGTAAATACTGATGGAATGTTGTTCAGTACACCGTCCTAGGTCGTCAATAGAAATATCTACATTTATATCCCTATATATATATATATATATATATATATATATATATATATATATATATATATATATATATATATATATATATATATACGAGGGCAGTTCAATAAGTAATGCAACACATTTTTTTTCTGAAACAGGGCTTGTTTTATTCAGTATTGAAATACACCAGGTTATTCCCCAATCTTTTAGCTACACAACACTATTTTTCAACGTAATCTCCATTCAATGCTACGGCCTTACGCCACCTTGAAATGAGGGCCTGTATGCCTGCACGGTACCATTCCACTGGTCGATGTCGGAGCCAACGTCGTACTGCATCAATAACTTCTACATCATCCGCGTAGTGCCTCCCACGGATTGCGTCCTTCATTGGGCCAAACATATGGAAATCCGACGGTGCGAGATCGGGGCTGTAGGGTGCATGAGGAAGAACAGTCCACTGAAGTTCTTTGAGCTCCTCTCGGGTGCGAAGACTTGTGTGAGGTCTTGCGTTGTCATGAAGAAGGAGAAGTTCGTTCAGATTTTTGTGCCTACGAATACGCTGAAGTCGTTTCTTCAATTTCTGAAGAGTAGCACAACACACTTCAGAGTTGATCGTTTGACCATGGGGAAGGATATCGAACAGAATAACCCCTTCAGCGTCCCAGAAGCCTGTAACCATGACTTTACCGGCTGAGGGTATGGCTTTAAACTTTTTCTTGGTAGGGCAGTGGGTGTGGCGCCACTCCACTGATTGCCGTTTTGTTTCAGGTTCGAAGTGATGAACCCATGTTTCATCGCCTGTAACAATCTTTGACAAGAAATTGTCACCCTCAGCCACATGACGAGCAAGCAATTCCGCACAGATGGTTCTCCTTTGCTCTTTATGGTGTTCGGTTAGGCAACGAGGGACCCAGCGGGAACAAACCTTTGAATATCCCAACTGGTGAACAATTGTGACAGCACTACCAACAGAGATGTCAAGTTGAGCACTGAGTTGTTTGATGGTGATCCGTCGATCATCTCGAACGAGTGTGTTCGCACGCTCCGCCATTGCAGGAGTCACAGCTGTGCACGGCCGGCCCGCACGCGGGAGATCAGACAGTCTTGCTTGACCTTGCGGCGATGATGACACACGCTTTGCCCAACGACTCACCGTGCTTTTGTCCACTGCCAGATCACCGTAGACATTCTGCAAGCGCCTGTGAATATCTGATTTGGCCTGGTTTTCCGCCAAAAGAAACTCGATCACTGCCCGTTGTTTGCAACGCACATCCGTTACAGACGCCATTTTAACAGCTCCGTACAGCGCTGCCACTTGTCGGAAGTCAATGAAACTATACGAGACGAAGCGGGAATGTTTGAAAATATTCCACAAGAAATTACCGGTTTTTTCAACCAAAATTGGCCGAGAAAAAAAATGTGTTGCATTACTTATTGAACTGCCCTCGTATATATATGGTGTTACAAAAAGGTACGGCCAAACTTTCAGGAAACATTCCTCACACACTAATAAAGAAAAGATGTTATGTGGACATGTGTCCGGAAACGCTTAATTTCCATGTTAGAGCTCATTTTAGTTTCGTCAGTATGTACTGTACTTACTCGATTCACCGCCAGTTGGTCCAATTGAAGGAAGGTAATGTTGACTTCGGTGCTTGTGTTGACATGCGACTCATTGCTCTACAGTACTACCATCAAGCACATCAGTACGTAGCATCAACAGGTTAGTGTTCATCACGAACGTGGTTTTGCAGTCATTGCAATGTTTACAAGTGCGGAGTTGGCGGATTTCCAGAACGAAGGTGTCCCGACAGGAAGACGTTCGAAGCAATTGATCGGCGTCTTAGGGAGCACGGAACATTCCAGCCTATGACTCGCGACTGGGGAAGATCTAGAATGACGAGGACACCTGCAATGGACGAGGCAATTCTTCGTGCAGTTGACGATAACCCTCATGTCAGCGTCAGAGAAGTTGCTGCTGTACAAGGTAACGTTGACCACGTCACTGTATGGAGAGTGCTACGGGAGAACCAGTTGTTTCCGTACCATGTACAGCGTGTGTAGGCACTATCAGCAGCTGATTGGCCTCCACGGGTACACTTCTGCGAATGGTTCATCCAACAATGTGTCAATCCTCATTTCAGTGCAAATGTTCTCTTTACGGATGAGGCTTCATTCCAACGTGATCAAATCGTAAATTTTCACAATCAACATGTGTCGGCTGACGAAAATCCGCACGCAATTGTGCAATCACGTCATCAACACAGATTTTCTGTGAACGTTTGGGCAGGCATTGTTGGTGATGTCTTGATTGGGCCCCATGTTCTTCCGCCTACGCTCAATGGAGCGCGTTATCATGATTTCATACGGGATACTCTACCTGTGCTGCTAGAACATGTGCCTTTACAGGTACGACACAACATGTGGTTCATGCACGATGGAGCTCCTGCACATTTCAGTCGAAGTGTTCGTACGCTTCTCAACAACAGATTCGGTGACCGATGGATTGGTAGAGGCGGACCAATTCCATGGCCTCCACGCTCTCCTGACCTCAACACTCTTGACTTTTATTTATGGGGGCATTTGAAAGCTGTTGTCTACGCAACCCCGGTACCAAATGTAGAGACTCTTCGTGATCGTATTGTGGACGGCTGTGATACAATACGCCATTCTCCAGGGCTGCATCAGCGCATCAGGTATTCCATGCGACGGAGGGTGGATGCATGTATCCTCGCTAACGGAGGACATTTAGAACATTTCCTGTAACAAAGTGTTTGAAGTCATGCTGGTACATTCTGTTGCTGTGTGTTTCC
The DNA here is from genome assembly GCF_023864275.1 of Schistocerca cancellata. Classification (NCBI taxonomy): domain Eukaryota; kingdom Metazoa; phylum Arthropoda; class Insecta; order Orthoptera; family Acrididae; genus Schistocerca; species Schistocerca cancellata. The sequence goes on from NC_064627.1 coordinate 391,543,652, forward strand.
ATTCCATGATTAATGTGATTTGAAGAGAATTAATAAAATGAGCTCTAACATGGAAAGTAAGCGTTTCCGGACACATGTCCACATAACATATTTTCTTTCTTTGTGTGTGAGGAATGTTTCCTGAAAGTTTGGCCGTACCTTTTTGTAACACCATATATATATACTGGTGTCCATAATTAAAGCAACAAACCGCTATATACCCGTATTATGTCTTAATCGCAATATAATCATACAGTCTGTCAGCAGATGTCCGTATAATCGTGTTCTACAGGGAAGGTGGTGTTCCTGTCAACGGACAACCAGGCCAACGATGACGTCACGGCACGTATCGAACGGGGTAGTGTGTACTGAGTAGTCCCACATTCACAATCGCTGCGTACGCAGTCACGGACGGGTGGTATGGCACAAAGAAGACGCCTGCCAGACTCTCTGAGGTGGAGGGCCATAAGAAGAGTGGGAGTAGGACAATCGCAAACTGCTATGGCCCGATGGCTTAATGTGAATCGCTCTGTTGTTTCTCGGATGTGGCGACAATTTAGAGAGACCGGAACAGAGTCCCGAAGACCAGGGCAGGACCGACCATGTGTGATACCAGAGAGAGAGGTCGTGTTGTATCGAGCAAACGGTGTGCAGAAGACTTCGGCCGAGTGGCCTGCTATATGTGTACCTCTGATGCGTCTTCATAGAAGGGAACGTCTGGAGTGGAGTCGTCAACATACCACCTGGACGGCGAACAGTGGGCCAATGTTCTTCTCACAGATGAGTCCACATTTGGTCTGAAGAGTGATTCTCCAGGTATTCGCATGTGGAAGGAACGTGCAACTGGATTTCGGGACTCAAGCGTTCTGGAAAGAGATCGACGTCGAGGAGGATCCCTAATAGTGTGGGCAGGACCACTCGAACACCTCTTCATGAAATTGTACGCCAAAGTTTAACTGTTGTTAGGTATCATGACGAGATCTTGGGACCTCACGTGCGGTTGCTGCCAGGTGGTGTGGACCCAGACTCCGTATTGATGGCCGGTAATGCGCGACCTCACAGAGAGTGGGTGGGTGACGTTTTCTTGGAAAATGTTGCACGCATGGCGTGGCCTGCTCGCCCTCCCGATTTGAATTCCATGCAGCATGTCTGGGATGCACTAGGGAGATAGGCTGCATCCCGTCAACATCCACTGACCACCCTCCAAGACTTCTGAGCAGCTCTGCCTGAAGAATGGGCGTTAGTGCCTCAACTTGTGACTGACGATATCGTTCACAGCACGCCCCGTCGCTGTCGGGCCTGTTTTGCTGCCGGAGGTGGCCATATCCCATACTGAGCAAATTAGCCAGTTGTCGGAATGCTTGCGCAAATCCGTTAAGGTGCAAAAAACAAACATTTTGGCCTACCGTTATGCATATTGCCGTTATTTATGTTCCGTATTCTTTACACTGTTTCTTCCTTACTATCCCCTCTTTATGCTGTTTCGCGGCAAAATAAACGCAACCTTGCCGAATTTCAGTTTGTTGCTTTAATTTTGGACACCAATATATACAGGGTGGTCCATTGATAGTGATTGGGCCAAATATCTCACGACATTAGCATCAAACGAAAAAATAATAAGAACAAATCTATTCAAGCGTGACGGAGGAAAGCAGATTGCGCTTGGATGGCCCATTATGTGTGCTGCCCTAGGTCAAATTAATAGAAACGGCATTTTTTAAAGTAAGTACCCCCATTTTTATTACATATTCGTATAGTACGTAAATAAATATGAATGTTTGATTTGGATCATTTGTTTCGCTTTGTGATGGATGGCGCTGTAATTCTCGCAAATGTAGCAACGCATCTGATCGCCCTGTGTGCAATTCATTACTTTAACTAGGTATGATAATATGATTGTCCAGTCATAATAATTACGCGCAAGACGTAGTCTTGTTAAAATGGAACGTTTAACAGTTGCAGAAAAGGTAGATATGGTGTTTATTTACGGTTATTGTGATCAAAATGCCCAACAAGCTTATGCTATGGATGTTGATCGTTATCCTGACAGATAGCGTCCAAGTGCCCGGACCATTCGCCGGATAGTTAATCTATTTAAAGAAATTGGAAGTGTTACGCCAAAGAAGAAGACGCAACCAAGTACTGCAAAAAATGAAAATGCCAAAACAAGTGGTTTTAGATGCAGTTGACTCTAATCCGTACGTCAGTAGCAGACAAATTGAGCGTGAATCGTCAATTACAAAAACGTCGGTTTTGAGAGTTCTACATTATCATACATTTCACCCTTACCATACTTCTATGCAGCAGGAATTGCATGGCGATGATTTTGAACGTCTTGTAAATTTTTGCCACTGGGCACAAAATAAATTACGTGACGCTAACAGTTTTCTTTCAAAAGTTCTATTTAGTGACGAAGAGTCATTCACAAACAGAAGTAAAGTAAACCGGCATAATATGCACTACTGGGTAACGGAAAATCCACGATGGCTGCGACAAGTCGAATATCAGCGACCCTGGCGGGTTAATGTATGGTGTGGAATTATGGCAGGACATCTAATTGGCCCTTATTTTATCGATGACAGTCTGAATGGTGCAATGTATGCCGATATCTTAATTAATGCTTTACCGTTTCTACTACAGGATGTTTCACTTCATGACAGAATGGCGATGTACTTTCAATATGATGGATGTCCGGCATATAGTACGCGTGCAGTTGAAGCGGTATAAAAAAGAATATTTAATGACAGGTGGTTTGGTCGTAGAAGCACGTTCACCGGACCTTTGGGGAAAATTGAAACATATTTATTATCATGATCCACCGACAACGCCTGAAAACATGGGTCAGCGCATTGTCAATGCATGTGTGAGAATTACTGAAGGCGTTCTACTCGCTGTTGAGAGGAATTTCGTTACGCGTATTGCCAAATGCATTGAAGCTGAAGGACATCATTTTGAGCATTTATTACATTAATGAGGTTATTACGATTGTTCACGCAGTAACAGCATGCATTCCCATAATTTATAATAATGTCACAAAAGTTAATGTATCACAGTGGAACAACAGAAATAAAGTCCAAAGGTAACTACATTTTATGTTTCAATTTAAAAAACCACATTGTTACCAACTGTTCATCTAAATGGGTGAGGCATATTATAAGTGTTGGAATATTACAGCGCCACCCATGACAAAGCGAAACAAATGTTCCAAATCAAACATTCATATTTATTTACGTACTGTGCGAACATGTAATAAAAATGGGATTACCTATTTTATAAATGCCGTTTCTATGTATTTGACCTATGGAAGCGCCGTCTAAAGGGCCATCCATAGCACCTTCTGTTTTCCTCCGTCACGCTCGAACAGATTTGTTCTTATTTTTTCGTTTGATGCTGATTTAGCGAGATATTTGGCCCGGTCACTATCAATGGACCACCCTGTATATACACTCCTGGAAATTGAAATAAGAACACCGTGAATTCATTGTCCCAGGAAGGGGAAACTGTATTGACACATTCCTGGGGTCAGATAAATCACATGATCACACTGACAGAACCACAGGCACATAGACACAGGCAACAGAGCATGCACAATGTCGGCACTAGTACGGTGTATATCCACCTTTCGCAGCAATGCAGGCTGCTATTCTCCCATGGAGACGATCGTAGAGATGCTGGATGTAGTCCTGTGGAACGGCTTGCCATGCCATTTCCACCTGGCGCCTCAGTTGGACCAGCGTTCGTGCTGGACGTGCAGACCGCGTGAGACGACGCTTCATCCAGTCCCAAACATGCTCAATGGGGAACAGATCCGGAGATATTGCTGGCCAGGGTAGTTGACTTACACCTTCTAGAGCACGTTGGGTGGCACGGGATACATGCGGACGTGCATTGTCCTGTTGGAACAGCAAGTTCCCTTGCCGGTCTAGGAATGGTAGAACGATGGGTTCGATGACGGTCTGGATGTACCGTGCACTATTCAGTGTCCCCTCGACGATCACCAGTGGTGTACGGCCAGTGTAGGAGATCGCTCCCCACACCATGATGCCGGGTGTTGGCCCTGTGTGCCTCGGTCGTATGCAGTCCTGATTGTGGCTCTCACCTGCACGGCGCCAAACACGCATACGACCATCGTTGGCACCAAGGCAGAAGCGACTCTCATCGCTGAAGACGACACGTCTCCATTCGTCCCTCCATTCACGCCTGTCGCGACACCACTGGAGGCGGGCTGCACGATGTTGGGGCGTGAGCGGAAGACGGCCTAACGGTGTGCGGGACCGTAGCCCAACTTCATGGAGACGGTTGCGAATGGTCCTCGCCGATACCCCAGGAGCAACAGTGTCCCTAATTTGCTGGGAAGTGGCGGTGCGGTCCCCTACGGCACTGCGTAGGATCCTACGGTCTTGGCGTGCATCCGTGCGTCGCTGCGGTCCGGTCCCAGGTCGACGGGCACGTGCACCTTCCGCCGACCACTGGCGACAACATCGATGTACTGTGGAGACCTCACGCCCCACGTGTTGAGCAATTCGGCGGTACGTCCACCCGGCCTCCCGCATGCCCACTATACGCCCTCGCTCAAAGTCCGTCAACTGCACATACGGTTCACGTCCACGCTGTCGCGGCATGCTACCAGTGTTAAAGACTGCGATGGAGCTCCGTATGCCACGGCAAACTGGCTGACACTGACGGCGGCGGTGCACAAATGCTGCGCAGCTAGCGCCATTCGACGGCCAACACCGCGGTTCCTGGTGTGTCCGCTGTGCCGTGCGTGTGATCATTGCTTGTACAGCCCTCTCGCAGTGTCCGGAGCAAGTATGGTGGGTCTGACACACCGGTGTCAATGTGTTCTTTTTTCCATTTCCAGGAGTGTAGTTGAGTTTATGTCTGGCATATGAGCGACGCCAGCCCAATAATTACGGTGGCGGCTTGAACTAAACTGCCTGCCGAAGTGGCCGTGCGGTTCTAGGCGCTGCAGTCTGGAACCGCGAGACCGCTACGGTCGCAGGTTCGAATCCTGCCTCGGGCATGGATGTGTGTGATGTCCTTAGGTTAGTTAGGTTTAAGTAGTTCTAAGTTCTAGGGGACTAATGACCTCAGAAGTTGAGTCCCATAGTGCTCAGAGCCATTTGAACAATTTTTTTGAACTAAACTGTAAACAACAACTGGGCATTCGACAGTCAGCTGTGAGCAGGCAGTGTTAAGTAGTGCGGCCGTACTGCGCCAGTATTGGTTTTTCACAAACTGCAATAGAGCAACAATTCTAATTAAGTCTTCGTGACATTCTTCAGAATGTTCTGAAGAAGACAAAAGTGGGTGAAAAGTCTCCCCCCGCCCCCCTTACCTTGACTTCCGAACAAAAACAAGGATGCCTGGACACCTGCCGCAACTTGATTGAAATGCAAAAAGATGATAATTATTTTCGGGAAAAAATCATCACGGGTGACGGGACTTGGTGTTGTAAATACATTGAAGGAAAGCAATTGCAACACCAAGAAGGCGTCGTGCGTCATAAACGAAAGTTGGTAGGGCTGTTTTTACATTTGAAAGATTATGTCTATGCAAATTTCACGCCAGTCACGTAAGAGTGGTGTTACTACAGCCATTATGAGGCCGCAAATCAGATTTACTTTAAATACACACTGTGATGGTAGTGAGCGCTAGCTACCTTCGGGATTGGCCATGGTGAGTTGATGTTACACAAGAATGCCTTTAAGGGGACAAAGATGCCATTATCAACACCTCACTGAGTTCGAACGAGGTCGTGCAATAGGGCTGGGAGGAGCTTTATGTTCCTTCTGCGATACTACAGAAAGACTTGGTAGGAATGTAGCCACTGTACGTGACTGTTGGCAGCGGTGGCCACGTCGACGTAGGGTCTCATGAACACCGCGCTCCGGACGGCCACGTGGCACTACCGAAAGGAAAGACCACCGTGTTCGGTGTGTGGGTCTGGGGCATCGTACTGAATCTGCGGCAGGAATCTGAGCAGCAGTTGACAGTGCAATGACACAACGAATTGTTACGTCAAGGACAGCAGCGTGAATTCCAGTGATCCGAAACCCCCATGGCGGTGACTTCATTGGTGTGAAGCGAGAGCTCATTGAAGGGAAGGCAGGATGGAGGTAGGTTGTGTTTCCTGATTAACTGATGAAAGCTGGTTCTGTCTCTGTGCCAATGATAGCCGTCTGTTGGTTAGAAGGAAGCCCGTTGAGGAGCTGCATCCAACCTGGCTACGTGCTAGTAGTATACAGAGAAGTTGCAGCATTAGAAAATTGCAGAGAAATGCAGGAAGGTCTGCAGCGGATAGGCACTTGGTGCACGGAGTGGCAACTGACCCTTAACATAGATAAATGTAATGTATTGAGAATTCATAGACAGAAGGATCCTTTATTGTATGATTACATGCTAGCGGAATAAACACTGGTAGCAGTTACTTCTGTAAAATATCTGGGAGTTTGAGTGCGGAACGATTTGAAGTGGAATGATCATATAAAATTAATTGTTGGTAAGGCGGGTGCCAGGTTGAGATTCATTGGGAGACCCCTTAGAAAATGTAGTCCATCAACAAAGGAGGTGGCTTACAAAACACTCGTTCGACCTATACTTGAGTATTGCTCATCAGTGTGGGATCCGTACCAGGTCGGGTTGACAGAGGAGATAGGGAAGATCCAAAGAAGAGCGGCGCGTTTCGTCACAGGGTTATTTGGCAACCGTGATAGCGTTGCGGAGAAGTTTAGCAAACTCAAGTGGCACACTCTGCAAGAGAGGCGTTCTACATCGCGGTGTAGCTTGCTGTCCAGGTTTCGAGAGGGTGCGTTTCTGGATGAGGTATCGAATATATTGCTTCCATTGCTTCCCTCTACTTATACCTCCCGAGGAGATCACGAATGTAAAATTAGAGAGATTCGAGCGCGCACGGAGCCTTTCCGGCAGCCGTTCTTCCCGCGAACCATACGCGAGTGGAACAGGAAAGGGAGGTAACGACAGTGGCATGTAAAGTGCCCTCCGCCACACACCGTTGGGTGGCTTCAGGAGTGTAAATGTAGATGTAGATGTAGACACGCTGGACCTGAACCTGGAGTGCGATTTTGTATGACAGCAGGAGCCCCTCTTGTTATCCCATCCACCACGACTGCAAATTTTGTACGTCAGTCTGGTGATTCGACCTGTTGTGCTGCCAATCATGAACAGCATTTCAGGAGCCGTTTTCCAAAACGACAACGTTCACCCACATACCGCTTTTGTGATCCGCCACGCTCTACAGAGCGTCGACATGTTGCCTTGTCCTTCTCGGCCAGCTAATCCGTCTCAACTCCAGCAAAAATAAGACCTCATCGGCTGACGCTCCAGCGTAATCCACAACCAGCATTAACCGTCCCTGTAATGTCCAACCAAAATCCCACAAGCTGAATCCGGCACCTGTACATCTCAAAGCACGCACGTTTTCATGCATGCATTCAACATTATGACGGGTACATCTGTTATTAAAGTATCAGCATTTCTCATTTGCAATGGCTTATATCGCGCATTTATTAACATGTGATCTTGTAATGCTGATTACTTAAGGCGCTGCAGTCACGGACTGTGCGGCTGGTCCCGGCGGAGGTTCGAGTCCTCCCTCGGGCATGGGTGTGTGTGTTTGTCCTTAGGATAATTTAGGTTAAGTAGTGTGTAAGCTTAGGGACTGATTACCTAAGCAGTTACGTCCCATAAGATTTCACACACATTTGAACATTTTGATTACTTAAATGTGTTACCTAGACAGATACATTTTCAAAATTTCATTTACAGTAATTATTTTTTGCTGTTGCGATTTTTTTCCGTCAGTATACGAGCCCGTCACAGAACGACTAAGTACAGATTTCACACGAGGGTTAGCGGTTTGCGACATAACTTAATTCAAGAGAACGTGACGCACGAATTGAACAACGTGCCAAAGACAGTTTCGCATGGTTGAACGGACGTTTAGTGCTTTGTAGTCTAGTGAAGGGAGACTGAGTGGAACGCGTGAAGCATTCAAACCACCTTAGTTTTTATTAATCTTGTCTTGAAACTTTTTGGACTGATGAGGCAGATTAGAGACTAAGCACACACTGGAATTAGGGAAGGAACGGGAATTATACGAGGGCGCGTTGAAAAATAATCCCTGAGAATTTTATCACGCGAAAACTCGTAAAGCTTATTAAATCAAACAAACGTTATCAACACTGTACGCTTCTATTCCTCATTTCTACATATTTGCCGCCCTCTGCCGCTAGTGGGCTCCGAATCGTATCGTATAACATGGCTGTGTGTAATGTAACTGTGCCGGTGCGACAAAAGCACTGTGATGTAACCGAGTTTCGAATTCGAAGAGTTTGCTCACACACGGAACACTCTGTCCTTCAGCTCGACAATGCCAGACCACACACCAGCACTGCGACATCTGCTACAGTCCTACGCCTTAGGGTTCGGTGGCGTCGATCATCCGCCTTACAGTCCCGACTTGGCCTCATACGATTTTCATCTGCTTCCAAAACTTGAAGAACACTTTCTAGAAAATTACTTCGGTAGTAAAAAGCGGTGCAAGAAGAGGTGAAGTTGTGGCTCCGTTTCCAGAGTCAAACATTCTACAGCGACGGTATCAAGAAACTGGTTTCCTGTTGGGAGAATCGTGTTCGTCGTGAGGGTGACCACGTTGAGAAATAAAAATGCAGACATGCAGAGTAAAAATCTAGAATGTTAATATAATTTGTTTTATTTAAAAAAACTTTACTATACTACTGGCCATTAAAATTACTACACCAAAAAGAAATGCAGATGATAAACGGGTATTCATTCGACAAGTACACTCCTGGCAATGGAAAAAAGAACACATTGACACCGGTGTGTCAGACCCACCATACTTGCTCCGGACACTGCGAGAGGGCTGTACAAGCAATGATCACACGCACGGCACAGCGGACACACCAGGAACCGCGGTGTTGGCCGTCGAATGGCGCTAGCTGCGCAGCATTTGTGCCCCGCCGCCGTCAGTGTCAGCCAGTTTGCCGTGGCATACGGAGCTCCATCGCAGTCTTTAACACTGGTAGCATGCCGCGACAGCGTGGACGTGAACCGTATGTGCAGTTGACGGACTTTGAGAGAGGGCGTATAGTGGGCATGCGAGAGGCCGGGTGGACGTATCGCCGAATTGCTCAACACGTGGGGCGTGAGGTCTCCACAGTACATCGATGTTGTCGCCAGTGGTCGGCGGAAGGTGCACGTGCCCGTCGACCTGGGACCGGACCGCAACGACGCACGGATGCACGCCAAGACCGTAGGATCCTACGCAGTGCCGTAGGGGACCGCACCGCCACTTCCCAGCAAATTAGGGACACTGTTGCTCCTGGGGTATCGGCGAGGACCATTCGCAACCGTCTCCATGAAGCTGGGCTACGGTCCCGCACACCGTTACTCCGTCTTCCGCTCACGCCCCAACATTGTGGAGCCCGCCTCCAGTGGTGTCGCGACAGGCGTAAATGGAGGGACGAATGGAGACGTGTCGTCGTCAGCGATGAGAGTCGCTTCTGCCTTGGTGCCAATGATGGTCGTATGCGTGTTTGACGCCGTGCAGGTGAGCACCACAATCAGGACTGCATACGACCGAGGCACACAGGGCCAACACCCGGCATCATGGTGTGGGGAGCGATCTCCTACACTGGCCGTACACCACTGGTGATCGTCGAGGGGACACTGAATAGTGCACGGTACATCCCAACCGTCATCGAACCCATCGTTCTACCATTCCTAGACCGGCAAGGGAACTTGCTGTTCCAACAGGACAATGCACGTCCGCATGTATCCCGTGCCACCCAACGTGCTCTAGAAGGTGTAAGTCAACTACCCTGGCCAGCAAGATCTCCGGATCTGTCCCCCATTGAGCATGTTTGGGACTGGATGAAGCGTCGTCTCACGCGGTCTGCACGTCCAGCACGAACGCTGGCCCAACTGAGGCGCCAGGTGGAAATGGCATGGCAAGCCGTTCCACAGGACTACATCCAGCATCTCTACGATCGTCTCCATGGGAGAATAGCAGCCTGCATTGCTGCGAAAGGTGGATATACACTGTACTAGTGCCGACATTGTGCATGCTCTGTTGCCTGTGTCTATGTGCCTGTGGTTCTGTCAGTGTGATCATGTGATGTATCTGACCCCAGGAATGCGTCAATTAAGTTTCCCCTTCCTGGGACAATGAATTCACGGTGTTCTTATTTCAATTTCCAGGAGTGTATATTATACTAGAACTGACATGTGATTATATTTTCACGCAATTTGGCTGCAAAGATCGTGACAAATCAGTACTCAGAACAACCACCTCTGGCCGTAATAACGGCCTTGATACGCCTGAGCATTGAGTCAAACAGAACTTGGATGGCATGTACAGGTACAGCTGCCCATGCAACTTCAACACGATACCACAGTTCATCAAGAGTAGTGACTGGCGTATTGTGACGAGCCAGTTGCTCGGTCACCATTGACCAGCCGTTTTCAATTGGTGACAGATCTAGAGAATGTGCTGGCCAGGGCAGCAGTCGAACATTTTCTGTATCCAGAAAGGCCCATACAGGACCTGCAACATGCGGTCGTGCATTATCCTGCTGAAATGTAGGGTTTTGCAGCGATCGAATGAAGGGTAGAGCCACGGGACGTAACACATCTGAAATGTAACGTCCACTGTTCAAAGTGCCGTCAGTGCGAACAAGAGGTGACCGAGACGTGTAACCAATGCCACCCCATACCATCACGCCGGGTGATACGCCAGTATGGCGATGAGGAATACACGCTTCCAGTGTGCGATGTCGCCAAACACGGATGCGACCATCATCATACTGTAAACAGAACCTGGATTCACCCGAAAAAATGAAGTTTTGCCATTCGTGCACCCAGGTTCGTCGTTGATTACACCAATGGAGGCGCTCCTGTCTGTGATGCAGCGTCAAGGGTAACCGCAGCCGTGGTCTCCGAGCTGATAGTCCATGCTGCTGCAAACGTCGTCGAACTGTTCGTGCAGATGGTTGTTGTCTTGCAAACGTCCCCATCTGTTGACTCAGGGATCGAGACGTGGCTGCACGATCCGTTACAGGCATGTGGATAAGATGCCTGTCATCTCGACTGCTAGTGATACGAGGCCGTTGGGATCCAGAACGGCGTTCCCTATTACTCTCCTGAACCCACCGATTCCATATTCTGGTAAGAGTCATTGGATCTCGACCAACGTGAGCGGCAGTGTCGCGATACGATAAACCGCAATCGCGATGGGCTACAATCCGATCTTTATCGAAGTCGGAAACGTGATGGTACGCATTTCTCCTCCTTACGCGAGGCATTACAACAACGTTTCACCAGGCAACGCCGGTCAACTGCTGTTTGTGTATGAGAAATCGGTTGGAAACTTTCCTTATGTCAGCACGTTGTAGGTGTCGCCACTGGCGCCAACCTTGTTTGAATGCTTTGAAAAGCTATTCGTTTGCATATCACAGCATCTTCTTCCTGTCTGTTAAATTTCGCGTCTGTAGCACGTCATCTTCGTGGTGTAGCAATTTTAATGTCCAGTAGTGTATTTATTGTTTCTTCGTAAAGTGTGTAGTTTATCCTTACGACGTCGTTCCCTGGTAGCGTACGACCGTCCCGTCCCGACTGTGTGCGTTGTCAATATTTGTACGTAATGAGTGAAATTTTACAATTGTCTATTAAATACTGCTATTTTCCACGCGCTTCTGGCACCAGCTAATATGAAGATCAGTGGTTTATTTGTGAATAATACGTTATTTCCGTTAAATTAAAATTAAAAGCATAGCCACCTCGACGTAACGATTTGTTGGAATACACTTATTTTAACAAACTTCCGTTTAATAAAGCTACAGAGGAAGACACATTGTTCTGACAAAGTAAAACATAAATAGCAAACCGTGTCACATGACATTACAGGCTGTTGCACCGAAAAAGTAATTGCCTCGAGTGATTTTTGTGTGATGAAAGTTGCTGCAGGTTTGCTTGTCCTGCTGGAAAGCAGCTACAGCACAGGGAGGTGCTGAAGGTGTCGCTGTTAATCAGGGGGGAGTGCCAGCGGGTCTGCGGGCGCATCATTACTCGGCGTGCTGCGTGTTTGGCGAGCGGAGTGCCGGCATAACGACCGCGGCACGGCCGATGGCGGAGCGCGCGGTCGTCAGCGGCCACTGCCCGCAGCCTCCGCTGGGAACTCATCTTTTGTGCGGCGCTGCTGCGGGATAAAATCCAGCCGCGCTTCGCACCGGCCGATCCCTGTCGCTTCAGCCATCCTCTTCTCTCTTCACTTACACTACTGGCCATTAAAATTCCTACACCACGAAGATGACGCGCTACAGACGCGAAATTTAATCGACAGGAAGGAGATGCCTTGATATGCAAATGATTAGCTTTTCAGAGCATTCACACAAGGTTGGCGCCGGTGGCGACACCTACAACGTGCTGACATGGAATGTTTCCAACCGATTTCTCATACACAAACAGCAGTTGACCGGCGTTGCCTGGTGAAACGTTGTTATGATGCCTCGCGTAAGGAGGAGAAATACGTACCATCACGTTTCCGACTTCGATAAAGGTCGGATTGTAGCCCATCGCGATTTCGGTTTATCGTATCGCGACACTGCGGCTCGCGTTGGTCGAGATCCAATGACTTTTACAGAATATGGAATCGGTGGGTTCAGGAGGGTAATAGGGAACACCGTGCTGGATCCCAACGGCCTCGTATCACTAGCAGTCGAGATGACAGGCATCTTATCCACATGCCTGTAACGGATCGTGCAGCCACGTCTCGATCCCTGAGTCAACAGATGGGGACGATTGCAAGACAACAACCATCTGCACGAACAGTTCGACGACGTTTGCAGCAGCATGGACGATTAGCTCGGAGACCATGGCTGCGGTTACCCTTGACGCTGCATTACAGACAGGAGCGCCACCATTGGTGTAATCAACGACGAACCTGGGTGCACGAATGGCAAAACTTCATTTTTTCGGATGAATCCAGGTTCTGTTTACATCATGATGATGGTCGCATCCGTGTTTGGCGACATCGCACACTGGAAGCGTGTATTCCTCATCGCCATACTGGCGTATCACCCGGCGTGATGGTATGGGGTGCCATTGGTTACACGTCTCGGTCTCCTCTTGTTCGCACTGACGGCACTTTGAACAGTGGACGTTACATTTCAGATGTGTTACGACCCGTGGCTCTACCCTTCATTCGATCGCTGCAAAACCCTACATTTCAGCAGGATAATGCAGAACCGCATGTTGCAGGTCCTGTACCGGCCTTTCTGGATACAGAAAATGTTCGACTGCTATCCTGGCCAATACATTCTCTAGATCTCTCACCAACTGAAAACGTCTGGTCAATGGTGGCCCAGCAACTGGCTCGTCACAATACGGCAGTCACTACTCTTGATGAACTGTGGTATCGTGTTGATGCTGCATGGGCAGCTAGCTGTACCTGTACACGCCATCCAAGCTCTGTTTGACTCAATGTCCAGGCGTATCAAGTCCGTTATTATGGCCAGAGGTGGTTGTTATGGGTACTGATTTCTCGGGATCTATGCAGCCAAACTGCGTGAAAATGTAATGACATGTCAGTTCTAGTATAATATATTTGTCCAATGAATACCCGTTTATCATGTGCAGTTTTTCTTGGTGTAGCAATTTTAATGGTCAGTGGTGTATATGCACTTTATGTCGTGTCACCGCCAGACACCACACTTGCTAGGTGGTAGCTTTAAATCGGCCGCGGTCCATTAGTACATGTCGGACCCGCGTGTCGCCACTGTCAGTAATTGCAGACCGAGCGCCACCACACAGCAGGTCTAGAGAGACGTACTAGGACTCGCCCCAGTTGTACGACGACTTTGCTAGCGACTACACGTACGAAGCCTATCTCTCATTTGCCGAGAGATAGAATAGCCTTCAGCTAAGTCCATGGCTACGACCTAGCAAGGCGCCATTAACCATATCTGAGAGTCTCACTTGTATTATCAAGAGCGATGTACCACAAGGATGAATTAAAGTTAAGTATTAAAGAAGCTACGTACTTTTCTTTATAGCATTCATAACATATCCTGTTTCAGACCTCACGCAAGCCGGCGTGAGTTAACGCGTGCATTTCGGCTACTTCCGAGTGGCGTGGCTGTCTTGCAACGCCACAACAGTTGGCGACGAGCCAATAGAGTTTGTATTAATTTGCTTGTGTCATGGCTTCGCCACATTCTCCAGATGTACTGTCCGAATTTTATCGCTTGCAGAATGAGCAGACGCAGGCGTTATTGGATGCCCTTGGACAGCTCGTTCAGGGTCAACGTGCACTGCAAAACGATGCGGCCGCCGCCGCTTCATCGCTACAGCAGCCACAACACGCAGTTGCACCCCAGTTTCGGCCCTTTGCCCCGGATGTAGAAAGCTGGACGGAGTGGTCACGCCAATTTGGATTCCATCTCGCCGCCTACAGAATTCAAGGTAACGAGCGGCAGCCTTTTTTGTTAGCATCCGTCGGGGTGCAGACGTACCGTGTGATAGTGAAATTGTTTCCCCGACGTGACGTAGCAACTCTGTCATACGAAGAAATTTTGTCTGCTTTAGATGCCTATTTCAAAGAAACAGTCAATGTCGTTGCAAAAAGGTATACGTTCTTTCGTACAAAACGTACGGCCGGTCAAAGTAATCGGGAGTGGGTTGCAACTTTGCAAGGCCTTACAAGGGATTGTGCTTTTGAGTGTGAATGTGGACTCCCTTATTCAGATACTATGGTGCGTGATGCAATTGCACAGAACGTTTCTGATGTTCGCATACGGGAACAGATTTTGAAACTCGTCAATCCCTCCCTTCAACAAGTGATCGACATATTGGATAGGCAGGACACACTTGACTTTGCTCAGGAATCATTTGATACTTCGCCAGCTGTGTGTCGCATTAACCGGCCCGCCGGGCGCGCTACACGGAACTGTAAACAGCCTTCGCGCACGTCCGCGCCGCCACGTGTGCCGCGCAAGCCCGCAAATGCAGTGAAATCATGCCCGCGGTGTGCAACTAGACATTCGCGTGAGAAATGCCCGTCACGCCAAGCTATTTGCTTTTTCTCTAATAAAAAAGGACATGTTCAAAGTGTTTGCCAGAAAAAGCTTAGATC
Source organism: Schistocerca cancellata (assembly GCF_023864275.1). Classification (NCBI taxonomy): domain Eukaryota; kingdom Metazoa; phylum Arthropoda; class Insecta; order Orthoptera; family Acrididae; genus Schistocerca; species Schistocerca cancellata. The sequence continues at coordinate 391,558,803 of NC_064627.1, forward strand.
AGACACTCACAACCATTCCAGGCCCTTTGCCTCGCGCCGGAATCGAACCAAGGACACTCAGGCTCGTGAACCTTCGCCCATGGACATCCATGTAGTTAATACCACTCCGCCCTGTGCTACTCTCTCTAACTGTGACTGTGTTCGTCCCACAAAAAGTGTGCGTCGTCGTCGACGGAAATCCAGTCACGTCGCAAGTGATTCTGTACCAGTGTCTGTTCAAGTTGCACAAAACAGTCGCTCTTGTCGTCAGCAGGACAATAAACTTTTTGTAGACTTGGAAATTATTGGCAACGTGATACAATTCCAGCTCGATACCGGAGCTGCAGTTTCACTACTCAATCAAGCCACGTACAAACAACTGGGCGCACCTCCGTTGCATGCCGCAAATGTTCAGCTCACTAGTTGTTCAGGACAGCTTATCCCTGTGTTAGGACAGTGCAGTCTTCTTGCCACATACAAGGGACAAACAAAACTTGTGTCATTTTACGTCCTTCGTTCTTCTTCTGCAGTGAACTTGTTTGGTTTAGATTTATTTCAGTTGTTTAACTTGTCTATCGTCAATCAGGTCCTATCAGTAAACCAGACTGTGCCTTCCGCCAGTGTTTCTCGTCTATGTGAGAAATTTGCAGACATTTTTGCGCCGGGCCTTGGTTGCGCTAAGAACTACGAAGCACATTTGGAACTGAAAGTAAACGCGCAACCGAAATTTTTCAGAGCGCGCAATGTTCCCCACGCATTGCGTGACGAGGTCGCAAGGACATTAAACGATTTAGAATCACAGGGTGTAATTGAAAATGTGCAGGCTTCTCTCTGGGCTTCACCCTTAGTAATTTTGCCAAAACGTTCCGGAATACTGAGACTTTGTGTGGACTTCAAGGCAACAGTGAATCCACAACTTGTGACTGCAACTTTTCCTTTATCCCGCCCGGAAGATCTTTTTGACAAACTGTGCCTGGGAAAATATTTTTCAAAGTTGGACCTAGCAGATGCGTACTTGCAAATACCGGTGGACGAAGCATCCCAGCGCGTATTGGTGGTTAACACGCATCTTGGTTTGTACAGATTCAAAAGACTGCCATTTGGGTGTGCATCCGCCCCTGCATTGTTTCAGCAATATTTACAAACTGTTTGTGCGTCGGTCCCTACTGCAGCAAACTATCTGGACGATATAGTGATCTCCGGAAAGACAAAAGACGAACATTTTGCACACCTACGAACATTATTTCAGGTCTTGCGACAAAATGGTCTTCGCTTGAGGAAGGACAAATGTGTGTTTTTTGCTCGTGACTTACCATATCTGGGACATGTAATCAATGCCCAAGGCATACATCCCAGTCCAGAGCACCTCCGTGCCATACAGGACTTGCCTTCGCCGCAGAATTTGAAGCAGCTACAGAGTGTGTGGGGAAAAATTAACTATTACCATAAATTTGTGCCGCGCGCTTCTTCCATTTCAGCTCCGCTTCATCGCTTACGCCGTAAAGGTGTTCCGTTCGTCTGGTCGACGGAATGCGAACGCGCCTTTCGCCAGTTAAAATCGGCGTTGCTTTCAAATACTTGCCTTACGCCATTCCATCCCCAGAAACCCATTTTGTTGATGGTAGATGCATCGGATTTCGGGATCGGTGCTGTTCTTGCGCACAAAGATCGCATGATCGCCCTATTGCCTTTGCGTCCAAATTGCTGTCGTCTGCGCAAAGAAATTATTCCCAGATAGAGAAAGAAGCTTTGGCTCTCGTGTTTGGTGTTACAAAGTTTCACGATTTCTTGTATGGTCGTCACTTTACCATCATCACAGACCACAAACCTTTGACATCGCTTTTTCATCCGAACAAGCCTGTACCTCCGCGTACAGCGCAGAAATTCATTCGCTGGTCTATTTTCCTCTCGCAGTACCGCTACGATATCTTGTATCGGTCCACTGCTAAGCACGGAAACGCCGATGCGTTGTCCCGTTTGCCTGTTGCTGAGGATAGAGCATTCGATTCTTCCGAACTTGCTTGTCTGTTCATTGATGCGGAAACCGATGATGTGGTCGAATCGTTTCCGATTGATTTTCGTCGTGTAGCTACCGCCACAGCAGCTGACCCTGTCCTTGCTACCTTTTGCGTTTTGTTGCTACGCAATGGCCCTTGTCAAAGTCCCGGATCGAGGATCCGTTGGTTCGCCGATTTTTTGCTCACAAGGAGGGACTTTTGTTACGACGTGGTGTTTTGTTGTTGCGTTCTGATAATGATCAGTCCAGGGTCGTGGTCCCACGTCCGTTACAGTCCTCTGTCTTAAAGCTTCTCCACCATGGACATTGGGGTATAGTGCGTACGAAACAACTTGCTCGTCAGCACTGTACTTGGTTCGGAATTGATGCTGCGATTACGAATATGTGCTCTTCTTGCATGGCGTGTGCCGAACAACAATCCGCGCCACCGCGGAAATTCTTTGCATAGTCGAAAGCCACTTCCCCTTGGCAACGCTTACACATCGATTTTGCTGGTCCATTCTGGAATGCTCGATGGTTGGTTGTGGTCGATTCATTCAGTAATTTTCCATTTGTTGTCCGGATGTCTTCCACGACGTCATCTGTCACCATCCAAGCGTTGTCTGCTATCTTTTGCATTGAAGGTCTTCCACAGACTATTGTTTCCGACAATGGCCCACAATTCATGTCCGCAGAATTTCAGTCATTCTGCAAGGCCAATGGTATTCAACATCTGACATCCGCGCCGTTTTCGCCTCAGTCAAACGGTGCCGCTGAACGATTGGTCCGGACTTTCAAGTCACAGATGTTGAAGTTGAAAGAGTCGCATTCTCGGGAGGACACGTTGTTGCTCATTTTGTCTTCGTATCGCTCTCAGCCCCGGGATGGTCGCTCGCCGGCTGAGTTGCTCCATGGTCGTCCTCATCGAACCTTAATGTCTTTGCTGCATCCGCCGCATCAGGTTCCTGTGCAGCGGGAGACTCCTGCTTTTGCTCCAGATGACGTTGTATTCTATCGCAACTATCGCGGTTCACGGCGTTGGCTCGCAGGGCGCATTCTTCGCTGCCTCGGCCGCGCGATGTATTTGGTTCTGGGGGCCTCTGGTGAGGTGCGTCGGCATCTCAATCAGCTGCGCCTCTGTCGTCGCCTGGGTTCTGCCGCTCCCCGTCTGCTTTCAGCGACGGTGCCGTCCGGTCAGCGCCCTGGGGACCCATCTACTGGCTCGCCTCATCCCCAGGTGTTACCGACGATGCCTTCCATTTTGCCCCATGGCGTCGCGCCGCCGCCGCAGCCGCCGCCCGCAGTGGACGCTTCGCTGCAGCCGCCAAGCGCCTCCCTGGGTCACGCGCCGCCGATCGCTTCCCGTGACCAGCTGTTCTCCGCCATGGAACTCTTGCCCGCTCCGGACCACATGGCGTCATCGCGCGTCGGATACCCCGACGCAATGGAGGTCGACCCTTCGGCCCCTCCTGTCTCATTACGGGCGCATACACCGCATGTTGACGTGCACCCTGGACTAGGTTTTCAGGCGTTTCCTAGCTCCCCTCGGACCGAATGGCCGGGTGCGGGTGACACAGCCTCGCCTGTTGTTAGGCTCCCCACCTAATCGCATACGTCAACATGGGGCCCTCCCCACGGCGGGCGGAAGCCTTATAACACGACCGTTCGCCGATTTGCGGGGGAGGAATGTGGTGTCACCGCCAGACACCACACTTGCTAGGTGGTAGCTTTAAATCGGCCGCGGTCCATTAGTACATGTCGGACCCGCGTGTCGCCACTGTCAGTAATTGCAGACCGAGCGCCACCACACGGCAGGTCTAGAGAGACGTACTAGGACTCGCCCCAGTTGTACGACGACTTTGCTAGCGACTACACGTACGAAGCCTATCTCTCATTTGCCGAGAGATAGTTAGAATAGCCTTCAGCTAAGTCCATGGCTACGACCTAGCAAGGCGCCATTAACCATATCTGAGAGTCTCACTTGTATTATCAAGAGCGATGTACCACAAGGATGAATTAAAGTTAAGTATTAAAGAAGCTACGTACTTTTATTTATAGCATTCATAACGTATCCTGTTTCAGACCTCACGCAAGCCGGCGTGAGTTAACGCGTGCATTTCGGCTACTTCCGAGTGGCGTGGCTGTCTTGCAACGCCACAACACTTTACTGTGCCAACTGAGAGACGAGGCCCAGGTACTTAGATCGTTAATGGTGCTCTGTCCATAAGTTACGGATTGCCGAGAAAGGAGCACATTTTCTGAGTTGGATGTTACAGGGCAACACATACTATTAAAAGAGCTGCAATATCGCAAGAAAAATTTTCGAATTTGTATGAACACGTGGGCGTGCTAAAAAAGTAATGGTACCGAATTTTTAACTGTCAGAGGCCTGAAGATTGCGTAGTAAATCGTCGAAACTGGTAGCGAAATAAAATAAGTTTGGAAATTAGATGACTTAAAGGCGTTTGATTCAGAGATTTTCTACGAAAATCAGCTTGAGGAACAGGGTTCCGTACCTCAGTCGATAGAAACGAAAGCTTTATAGGATCACTTTGCTGTCTGTCTGCCCGCGTGCCTGTTCGGCTGTTAAAAATCCTTTTCCTCAGGAACAGGGCGACGTATAAAGTAGAAATTTGCGTCACATGCTGGGTTCTTTGGTCCCTTGACGATATAGTAAACGTTAGCTTCCAAGTAAAAGCAATCGAAATTAAAGGCCATTTACGTAATACATTTTGATACTTGCAAACTCACCCATCGGGATCTATACCGATCTTTTCGTTGACCCAGAATCATTTGGTTTTGTTCTGCTTTAGGGCGCAAAAAGTAACTGGGCTCATATGCGCCCACCCAGAATCATGAAATTTGGCAAGAAACAAGATTCCGCAGTACAAGTAAAGGAAAAAAATCCGAACATTATTAATTTCTAGTTAATTCACACAAAAATATTTCTTCTGTCATTTGTTACCCGACATCAAACTTGAATTAAACCAGTCAGTAATTATGTTAGAGACACCAAAGGACCTGGAAGAGCACCTGAACGGAATGGACAGTGTCTTGAAAGGAGGATATAATATGATCAACAACAAAAACAAAACGAGGGTAATGGAATGTAGTCGAATTAAATCGGGTGATGCTGCGGGAATTGGATTAGGAAATGAGTCACTTAAAGTAGTAACGGAGTTTTGCTATTTGGGGAGCAAAATAACTGATGATGGTCGAAGTAGAGAGGATATAAAATGTAGACTGGCAATGGCACGGAAAGCGTTTCTGAAGAAGAGAAATTTGTTAACATGAGTATACATTTAAGTGTCAGGAAGTAGTTTCTGAAAGTATTTGTATGGAGTGTAGCCGCGTATGGAAGTGAAACATGGACGATAAATAGTTTAGACAAGAAAGAATAGAAGCTTTCGAAATGTGCTGCTGCAGAAGAATTCTGAAGATTAGATGGGTAGATCATATAACTAATGAGGAGGTATTGAATAGAATTGGAGAGAAGAGGAATTTGTGGCACAACTTGGCTAGAAGAAGGGATCGATTGGTAGGGCATATTCTGAGGCATCGAGTGATCACCAATTTAGTATTGGAGGGCAGCGTGGAGGGTAAAAATCGCAGAGGGAGACCAAGAGATGAATAAACTAAGCAGATTCAGAAGGATGCAGGTTGCAGTAGGTACTGGGAGATAAAGAACCTTGCACAGGATACAGTAGCATGGAGAGCTGCATCAGACCAGTCTCTTGACTGAAGACACAACAACAACAGTACCTCTGACTGGTCTGCGAAAGTTTGTTTCACATATAACTTCGAACGCCGTATCTGAAAACAGTAATCACTCCTGGATATTTGACAATGGATAAATTCCGAAACCCTTCATGTGACAAAGTCATTCCTTGCGTGATGTTTGACTTTTACCATTGCGACCCAGTCAGCCAGAATGCACGAATACTGATTATTGTAATAATTATTGAAATTAAAACATTCTCGAAAATCTTGGAATTCCTGGGACCGATGTATTGCCAGTATCACTGTCGATATCAGCCAAAATGGACGGAATAGATGGACTGTCCACATGCATAACTAAGTTTGCACGGAATACTCAGTGCGTGAGTTCTACTCGCACCTGGCCAATTTTTAACACAGATATTCAACAGAATTATTTTTCTTTACGACACAACTCTGTTACGTCGGTGTTAATCATCTAGTGGAGCTCCTATTATCCATAAATTCGAGATTTCAACTGGATGAACTAAATCATCACAACAATACGTGTTGTGGGCACATAGTTCCATCCTTGCTTTTTATAATTTTCACGATGCCGTTTGAGTTAAATTTCACTTAGACTCTTCTGCACAGTGCATAAAATTCTTCGTGTGTGTGTGCAGGACGCTTGTGGCTACACTGTGGCGGCCGGCGCCACCCGGAACGGCACAACAAGCACACAGCCCGTACTCAGAATGCGACACGCGTGACGCATTTCCGGCTTACGCGTAGCGCACCGCCAACAGACGGCTTCTGCGGCCGCGCCACTATAAAGCGAAACCCCAACCAGGTCCGCTTAGCTTCACCGCCCACTGCCAGCGGTGTCCAGCGCGCCTACCTGTTGCTCCCTGCACGTCATTCTGACCTTGTTCTCCGGTGTACACATGCGTACTAGGGGCTGTATTATTACTGCGATGAGATGCAGTTTAACTTTCAATATGCGCTCTACTAGGCAAGCACGACACTTCTTTAAAGTTTCAAAGCTGGGTCCCCTTTCTAGATCAGATTAGAGAAGTGTAGCTGCAATGCTCGTTACAAAAAACGTCTTTCATCGTACAAGACGAGCCAGTGCAATGCCCATTCTGCTCTCTGAATTCTTAATACGTGTAACTGATCGCTGAGCTCGGCCGCAGCGCGCAACGATAATGCCGTGACAAGGAGAGTAACAAACTGGAGTGTGTACAAGGTTATATTTATTACTAGTGGCCTAACCATCGAAATGTTGCGGGACAATTTAAACGTTTTGAAATATAAGTCAACACTGACATTAAAAGATATTTGTTTGCTCTAGTGACCGACAAAAACCATAATAAACCCTAACAGAGAGGAGAGTTCTCTAGTACTGAAATCAAATACCGAAACTGAGCGAAATTTGTGAGGAGGTACCAAAAAGGGTGGAAGTCTGTGTGGAGAAAGCGCAACAAGATCTGCGTATCTGGGCAGCTCGTGAAATCAAAGTTAACAGTTCAATAAGAAGCCGCAAATTATAACCAAATTGAGCAAATTCTGTAGCAAAGTTAGCAAGTACCTTGCTCGTCAAAATACGGATAGCGCTACCGCAATTACGATACTTACATTTCCTCAAAAATCAGTAAACCATGCATCTGTCAGCTCCAAATGGTGACTGGGAGACGACTGACCCTCACGGTTGCTGTTGGTCGAACGACCACGAAACGTAGATCTCCTTCCACTACTCTAGTTACAAAAAGCTCAGATGGACGAGAATATCGCTTATTTCATGAAAAAGATAGGGAACGCCGCAGAAACTCCTCCATCTTGGCGTACAAAATGCACCTCAACAAATAAAAGGTTGGTACGCAGGTTGAGCAGCGTCTCACCGATTGGCAGGCTTCTTCACGCCAAGCACGGTGGCGGGAATATCCAGTTCAACTGGGTATACCAAGCTTTGGAGCCAAAGCAAGAAACATTCCCGCGTTGATCTCAGTGTCTCATCCTTTGATGGTTGGACGGAATAGGAAAAATATCGTTCTCAGTTGTACTCTGGAAATGGCAGTTACGGCGTAGCTTCTTCTACGCGGGGCTCTGAGAGGTATCAGCTTTATTGACGAAGCCACTAGGTGAACCGCAGCCCAACTGCCATGAAGACCACCCAGAATCCAGGGAACCATTGACCTTTCTAATGAGACTCGCCTCCTGCCGACAAAGATGACCCGTAGAACACGCCGGAAGAACACATTCCCAGTGAGGAAAACGCAAAGCTTTCCTCTTAGTAGCCGACCGATGTGGTCGAGCGGCTCTAGGCACTGCAATCTGGAACTGCGTGACCTCTACGTTCGCAGGTTCGAATCCTGCCTCGGGCATGGATGTGTGTGATGTCCTTAGATTTACGTAATTCTAAGTTCTAGGGGACTGATGACCTCAGATGTTAAGTCCCATAGTGCTCAGAGCCATTTTTTTTTCTTCTTAGTAAATGTGCCCAGTACATTCTAAATAAAACTAAGCGCGAATTGTTGACAAAAATGAATCAATATCATGCGGTGATACGTGTCAGTAACGTCACAACCTGCTGTCTTTTAAATATTGTGAGTTTAACAGTAGGGTCTTAACGGTTATCTTCAGTGTTCCTAGTTTTATATGTCTTGTCTCCCTCCCTCGTTGTGAAATACACTCATGAGCCAGATCATTATTACCAACTGATTTATAGTGTGTTGGTCCACTTTCGGAATACAATGCTGCAGCGATTCTTCCCGCCCAGTAACTCTATTGGCCGGCTCGCCTGAGAGTTTAGGCGAATTGCATTGAAATTCTCAAACAAAGATAAGGTACTCTAGCGGATCAACAAATGAGTACGGGTCCTTTGAAACAGATAAGTGCATATCGATGTATGCATAACTTCATGAGATAATACTTAGGTTTCACTTCTTTTCATACTCTTTTCCACTCCCTCCGCTCAAACCCGTTCTGTAATATCCAGTGGTTTCTTCATTGTTTTACCTTACTGCTTCAGTGGTAGGGTCCCAAAGTCTGACGAGATGGGGATGTCTTATTTGTTTCTGCACTAGCACGGAAAAAATAGTGATGAACATTTATGATCCAGTAACATTGTGACCACCTCCTTTTCCCATGTCACCCTCCAGTAGCCATTCACAGACGGTCGGTGACAGCAGTATCATGCAGAGTACATAAAGTATGTCGGGGGATGCAGATAACAGTGCAGTCCTTGCGGAGCGGTTTATTTGACGTCTGGAAGAATATGGTCGTTGGCTTTCGGGTCGAGAGTGAAAGCATTTTCAAAAGGACTAATTTTGTAAACTGTTCATGTGCTATCGTGGTTAAAATATACCGTACATGATAAAATAGCGCTATTCATAAATAGCACTGAGGCAATAGTGGCGACCGCGAGCCATATCTATACGGGGCGAATAGATATGCAAGCCTCCACAGCAAGCGCCTAGTTAATGCAACCATATTGACTGCTGTTCGTCGGCGACGAAGGCTGGAATTTTCACGCCAGTACCGTAACTGGACCTCGACTGAGGCGGCCTTTTCAGATGAATCACATTTTATGCTCCATCGCACAGATGGCCGTTGGCCGTTCGATTGCTGGATTTGGTGTCCTCGCCATTCCGGAAGACATAACCGATCAGCAAACGTAAATCTATCCTTGGAGACCATTTCCTCGATGGCATCTACCAGCAGTTCAGTGCAACGTGTAACACAGTTTGCAGTGTACGTGAGCCGTTCAAAGGGCGTCAGGTTGAGTTTAGGGTAGTGCTCTCGCCACGAAACATCTTGGATTTAAAGCCAATCGAGAATCTGTGGGACCACCTCAATCAAGCTACACACATAAAAAAAAAATGCATCACTGCGGTTCCGAGAGTTCCGGAATCTGTACAGAAAATTGGAATAGAGATTAACATAAATATCATTTCCGTCCTTTTTATTGCTCATGAAAACCACAAATTGCATGTTGTACCAGCATACAGCGAGACCTTCAGAGGTGGTGGTCCAGATTTCTGTATACAGTGGTACCTCTAATACCCAGTAGCATGTCCTCTTGCATTGACGCATGCCTGTATTCGTCGTGGCATACTATCAAGGAACTGTTGGTCCAGATTGTCACACTCCTCAACGGCGATTCGGCGTAGATCCGTCAGAGTGGTTGGTGGGTCACGTCGTCCATAAACAGCCCTTTTCAATCTATCCCATGCATGTTCGATAGAGTTCATGTTTGGAGAACATGCTTGCCACTCTAGTGGAGCGATGTCGCTGTCCTGAATGATGTCATTCACAAGATGTGCACGATGGGGGAGCGAATTGACGTCCATGAAGACGAATGTCTCGCCAATCATGGTGCCGATATGTTTGCATTATCCGTCGCAGGAAGGCATTCACGTATCGTACAGCCGTTACGGCGCCTTCCATGATAGCCAGTGGCCTACGCTGGCCCCACATAATGCCGCCCCAAAACAGCAGGGAACCTCCACCTTGCTAAACTCGCTGAACAGTGTGTCTGGGGCGTTAGCCTGACTGGGTTGCCTCCAAACACATCTCCGACGATTGTCTGGTTGAAGGCATATGCGACAGTCATCGATAAAGAGAACGTGATGCCAATCCTGAGCGGTCCATTCGGCATGCTGTTGGGTCCATCTGTACCGCGCTGCATGGTGTCGTGGTTGCAACGATGGGCCTCGCCATGGACGTCGGGAGTGAAGTTGTACATCATGCAGCGTATTGAGCACAGTCTGAGTCGAAACACGACGTCCTGTGGCTGCACGAAAAGCATTTTTCAACATGATAGCGTTGCTGTCAGGGTTCCTTCGAGCCATAATCCGTAGGTAGCGGTCATCCACTGCAGTAGTAGCCCTTGGGTGGCCTGAGCGAGACATGTCGTCGACAGTTCCTGTCTCTCTGTATCTCCTCCATATCCGAGCAACATCGCTTTGGATCACTCCGAGACGCTCGGACACTTCCCTTGTTGTGAGCCCTTCCTTGCCTTAAGTAACAAAGCGGAGCTGATCGACCTGCGTTATTGACTGTCTAGGCTTGGTTGAACTACCTCCTTCCTGGTGGAGTGACTGGAACTGATCAGTTGTCGGACCCCCTCCATCTAATAGGCGCTGTTCATGCATGGTTGTTTACGTCTTTGGGCGAGTTTAGTGACATTTCTGAACAGTCAAAGGAGCTGTGTCTGTGTTACAATATCCACCGTCGACGTCTATCTTCAGGAGTTCTGGGAACTGGGCTGATGCAAAACTTTTTTTGATGTGTGTATATGCACCATGGATGCGCAATAGAGAAATCTAGCGCAGATGGCCACGGCATGGCTCCTCATCCCTGTCACTGCGTTCCAGAACCTCCCCGCCTCTGTTCCTCGACGTCTCGGAGCGTACTAAGCTGCTAAAGGTAGTTGCTCAGACTTTTGACAGGTGGTCATGTTAATGTGACTGGACAATATAGCATATCTGCAGAAGGGTACTGAGTAAAAACTTTGTGGCACCCAGAGCTCACTAAAGGAAGTTGATTGGATCGTTCTAGAGACTTGTCATCGCTGCCGGACTGATATACGGTGCAAGAGTGAAGGGACTTAATGACTGCTTTACCTTGCAGTATGTTAAGTCTAAGCTAACCATAGATATCCAGTGTGAAGTGTGATACGTCACCAAGTTGAACAATAATAATTATTCACCATAGAATTCAGTCACTGTCAAATGAAATTGGAAGGTGAAGACCATTTTTCATAGTAATCAGATACTGTTGATTTCAACTTCATTGAATTTTGAGGTATATTAGTCTAGGGTACGTTACCGTCATTGCTACGGCACTGGTGTGATGAATGGTTCTTCATCTGTTGCGAAATGCAGTGTGGACTAATGAAAACTGCCTGGAAAATAAAACTGTCTCAGAAATGACTGTTGTTAATGGATAACAGGACTGCCAGTCACAGAAACTGCTCGAAATCACGATTTCTGCGCACTGATCAGTTGCTGCCATACGTCTCCGCATACACATCTCCCGATGCTCTGTCCCGAGCATTTCACTAGGTCACTACGTTTGAGTGAGTGAGAGAAGCAGATGTGTTCAGTCATCAGTTGAACGCAGCACGAAATGGCGCTCACGGCAAAACAACGCGGGTCCACTGTCTAGTGTTACGAGTAGGAAAATTTGTGGAAAACGAACGTAGAACTGTTTGCACGAGAGTTTAAGACTGCAAGCAGTTGGCAGAGAGCGTATCTCGAATGCTGATAAATCGAGCAAAGCGCTGTGACGACTAGCGGTGTCCATTTCCAGCACCTCCTATGACGTTCACTTAGAACTATGAAACCGGCCTCACTTTTACTGTAAATACTTTATACTCCCTCTACTTAGCCCACAGCACTAGGTGAATAGCCACTACTGATGTTGGTAATTTAAGAAGCGTGGTAATGCTTTTGACCGACTCATTTCGCGTACAAACGCTAAATGTGATTTATTCGGCAACTTTAAAGCGCAGATATGAAACACCTGTAGCTAGTGCTACTGAATAAGGACTTGCTAGGCTGTGGAGGCTCACCAACAGAAGGTTGACTGCAAGCGACAGACAGACAAACCTCCTCCCAAGAAGGGAGAACGATGCCTTTTATCATCTCAGGCTGACGGATATCGCGAAGGCCTGTCGCCCATTGACTGAAAGGCGCGGAAGGAAACGGAGAAGGAAGCTCACAATGACTGCGCTGGAGAACTCGCCATCCAGCCGGAGGAAGAAGGCGCCAAGAGGACTCTATTCAGAGGCTTTGGCTGGACCTCGGGCTAAGCTGGCAGTCAAACAGCGTCCGTAGTCACGTCCACCATCAATAACATCATATTTGGCTTCATAGTTCGCAGGAAGTATAGACGTCTCGAAATAAACCACCACTAAAGTGAGAACACGTGCCGGCCTGAGTGGCCGAGCGGTTCTAGGCGCCTCAGTCTGGAACCGCGCGACCGCTACGGTCGCAGGTTCGAATCCTACCTCGGGCATGGATGTGTGTGCTGTCCTTAGGTTAGTTAGGTTTAAGTAGTTCTAAGTTCTAGGGGACTGATGACCTCAGGTGTTAAGTCCCATAGTGCTCAGAGCCATTTTTTTTAGAACACGTCTTGTAAAGAACGGTACAGACAATAAGGGCGTATCTGATCCACCCCGAAACGACTACTCCCAGTAAAGGAGGGAGGAACAACTCTAAAAGGTCTAAAAGTCAGAGATACGTATCTGAGCGTTTTCAGTAAAATAAATATTCTCTATGTCTTTCACAACCTTGATAAAAGTCTGATTTCATACGACAATCTGTTACATTAAAACAATTTTTTACTTGATAGAATATCATTTCATTTATTTTTATTTACGTTAATCGTGATAAATATCAGGAACATGACCTTTTTGGAGTCAAGCTATTTTTTATGTAAATCATACTAAAAAGTTATCATAATTTAGTAAACGGCTACTGAAGTAGCAAGCCAGAACTAAAATAATGAAAACCTCATTTCTGAACAAAAATTGAAGATTGCGAGAATTCGCCTAGAAATTGTATTGGACGCTTCATCTACTAAGAATCCAGTATCGAACGATTTAATTTATAAGAATGAAACAGTTATGATTTCATATCTGTTGAGATCTTCTACAGTTTATTTCGTTGAATAGTATACAAAAGGTGAGCTACTATCGAAAGATTCTCAAATCTTTAACTCCTGCGGATACGCTTGTCTTATGGTCGTTCGTTGTCCAGGGTTGCAAGCTAACGTGTCCATGCATATTTTTGAGATGATCTTGGCTTTACAAGCAAAAAACACATACTTTAAGTAATGTTAATTCATTCTTGTCCTGCACAAAACCAATGACATAATTGCGATATACACTGAAATATCTCACTGAGCTACGTTTGTATGCACCTGTCGATTTCGTGACAGTATTGCCCCACAACTTATAAGATTGTCTCTTTTATTCTGACGGCCGGCGCCACCATTCGCATGGCGTCATACATGCCCCACGATAGAGTTACAACATGTATTATCACTCATATTACGTTTCATGTGATTTTAAGCTATACTAATGGACAATTAAAGAGATAATTCATTGCATCGAATGAGACTGGCAGTATCTGCCGGTTGTTTTCTCATGCAAATAGAGTTTATAATACGAGGGGCGCTCGATAAGTAATGCAACACATTTTTGTGAATGTAAATTAGTTTTATTCGGGATTCCGATACACAATTTTAGCTATAAAAACCCATTTCTGAACATAATTTCCGTTCAATGCGACGGCCTTACGTCACCTTACTGAGAGGGCTAGTGTGGCTCCATAGTACCACTGTAGTGGTCAGCCGACGTCTTGCTGCATCAGCAACCTCTCCATCATCTACGTACAGCTTCCTGCAGGAGTGAACCCTTCATTGGGCCAAACAGTTCAGTGAAATGTTGTGAATTGTTCTTCTTTGGTGCGCAGACTTGTGTCTTGCGTTATCGTGGAGGAAGAGAAGCTCGTTTGCATTTTTGTAGCGAATCGGAAGCTGAAATCGTTTCTTTAATTCCCTGAAGGCAGCACAATACCCTCCCGAATTGATCGCTGCAACGTGAGGGAGAATACCAAACAAAATACCCCTTCAGAGTTCCAGAAGAGCGTCGCCATGACTTTATCGATTGAGGGTGTGGCTTTCAACTTTTTCTTCGGAGGAGAGGTGGTGTGGCGTCACTCCATGGATTGCCGTTTTGTTTCTGGTTCGCCGGCCACTGTGGTCGAGCGGTTCTAGGCGCCTCAGTCAGGAATTGCGCTGCTCCTACGGTCGCAGGTTCGAATCCTGCCTCGGGCATGGATGTATGTGATGTCCTTAGGTTAGTTAGGTTTAAGTAGTTCTAAGTTCTAGGGGACTGATGACCACAGATGTTAAGTCCCATAGTGCTCAGAGCCATTTGAACCATTTGTTTCCGGTTCTAAGCGATGTTTTTTCATTGCCAATGATCATCTTCGACGAAAAAATACCACGATCAGCCTCGTAACGCGCAAACACTTCCGCACAGATGGTTCTCCGTTGCTCTTTGCGGTCTTCCATTAAAGGGCTAGGAACCCAGAGGGGGAAACACTTTTGAGTACCCCAACTGGTGGACGATGTGTCACCATTGCCAACAGAAATGTGTTGTGCAGGATGTGTTTGAATGCGATCCCTCGATCGCCTCGAATGAGAGTGTCCACACGTTCCAACACTGCAGGAGTCACAGCTGTGTGCGGCCGGTCGGTACGCTGGAGATCGAACAGATTTGCGCGACCCTGTTTCCATGGTGACAGATGCCTCATCCAATGACTCGTCGTGCTTCTGTTAACTACTAGGTCCCCATAGACTTTCTGTAAGCGCCTATGAATATCTGAGACGCTCTGGGTTTCCGCCAAAAGAAATTCGGTAACCGCTCTCTGCATGGAATGCACCTCCGATAAAGATGCCATTTTGAAGGCTACACATGGGCCTGCCACCTGTATGAACTTCTAAACCGAATGCAATTCCCGTACCATTCCACAATAGCTGTCCCGTTATTTCGTAGGGCAAGACAAACGACCGCATAAAATTAACATATTGCTCTATTACTTTGAGTCCTTTTGATACAATGCCCGTTAGAAATCGATTTTATCTTCAGTTTTGATCAAGGTCGGAGAAAAACGAAATCTGGTTTTGGTTTGAGACAAATACATACCGCCCACGAAATGATGTGAGAGAATGGTGAGGGTAGTCGGTGCGAGTAGAAGAGACGAACCGAAGACCTGATTATGTAAGTCTGCAGACTTTCGTGGTCGTTGTCACTGAAGTTAAAATCTTCTGGGTGTTCTATCAGTAGTGGACACCAGAATATCCTGAGGAAGATTCCAGCAGAGGGGTCGAAACGTCAATCAGTTTAGAAGAAACATGACGCGGCCTAATAACCCAGAAGATTTTAACTTCGAAGGCCTGACTGTTCATAATTCGAATTAAGATACCAAACAATGTTGATGCTGCATAGAGAATTAAATAAATCGCAGACTTTCAGAATCACATCGACAAAAGTACTTAACATCAGAAAGACGACGCAAATACAGAATATGGCGGTAGAGAGAATTAAACAGCGAACAGAGGATTTGAATTCTAATTGATACATGGAGGTACCTTTGGAAGTAATTTCATAAGCAGCAGCTAATGACAGCGAACATCTCATTAGATGACTAGACATACGGGTAAAAGAAAGAGGATGTAAAATAAAAGTATGTCAAGTTGTTTACATAGAGGTAAAATTTGTACTCCGAAACCATTACAAACATTGTGAAATTTGGATATTTGAGAATACAGCCCTGAAGGCGAAGTTTACGCAGCGGTAGAAAGTGTGTTGAAATTCTATGTAGGTTACCTGTGTCACGAAATTTTCAGTCCCATTGATGAAAGAATGAAGTACGTCCAAGAAAAACATTGGACAGAAGACTACGTCCACACATCAACTGAGATGCAAAGGAATAAAAAGTTATCAAATTGCTTCGAGGAAAAAATATTGCCCTGTTCACAACACAAATGAAACAACGAGGGCTTGGAAAAGAGAGACGGGAAATTAAAGAGAGATAAACCGGAGTACTCGTGCACCAAACTGGATGTCGGACAAATAACATATTTTTATCGTCCTACAGCATCTTTGTGGCTTTATATTTTCATCTGCAGGCGAAAATTACGCACAAGCAAATACGTCAGCGGTAGCAGGAATCGTCTCGTCGTTTAGTTTGCGTTTTGTTCGCACAGTAGAAGCGTGGTCAATTCCCGTTACTGCAATTTACATTCATTCAGTAATTTGTGTTTTTCGAACAATGAGCGTCCATAACACTCCACTATATAGCGAAGGGGCCTTTCTACTACACCACGGCCGCAGTATGTGCGTAAGTCTATTTAAAATAAGGCAGGCTGGAGTGAAATGAAACATTTGAATTTCCTGAAAGGTGTTTT
The DNA here is from genome assembly GCF_023864275.1 of Schistocerca cancellata. Lineage (NCBI taxonomy): Eukaryota > Metazoa > Arthropoda > Insecta > Orthoptera > Acrididae > Schistocerca > Schistocerca cancellata. The sequence goes on from NC_064627.1 coordinate 391,575,457, forward strand.
AATACCAGAAAGTAGTGAGAACATTGATGGAATTAGAGTAGAAGCCCCAACAGCGAGAAGAGTAACTAAAATAATCTGTACACAGCACGCTTACAACTATACTTCTCAAGCTGGTTTACGACGTGTAGCGGAGGCTACATGCTACACCAGTCCTTTTTTGTCATACGTCTTCTGCCTGCTTTGCTGCAGAAGAACTCCTTTCCTCTTCACCTCATAGCAGCACTTGCACCCTACGTCCTGAATTATTTGCTCGCTGTATTCCAATCTCTGTCTTCCTCTACAGTTATTACACTTTATAGTTCTCTCTAGTACCATGGAAGGTATCCAGCTATGTCTTAACAAGTGACCTATCATCTTGTCTCTTCTTCTTGTCACTGTTTTTCATACGTCCTTTCTTCACAGATTCTATGGAGGACATCTTCGTTCCTTATCAGTTCTCTCATTTGCAGCATCCTCCTATAGAACCACATCTCTAACTCTTAAATTCTCTTCCTCTCCGGTTAACCCACAGCTCACGGTTCACTGCTGCACAATTTTCTATACTCTAAACGTACATTGTCATAAATGTATTCCACAGATTAAATGCGATGTTTGAAACTAGTGGACTTCTTTTGCCCAAGACTATCCTATATTTGTATGTGCCAATTTGATTTTTATACCCTCCTTGCTTCGTCTGTAATATGTTATTTTGCTTTAAAGGTTGCAAATTACTTGACTTCGTCTACTTCGTGTTCACCAATTTCTATGATAAGTTTATGGCTAATCCCATTTCTGCTACTACTCACTACGTTCTTCGCTGAGCTCTCAAACCATATTCTGTACTTATCAGACTTTCAATTCCACTCAACATGTCCTGTATTCCTTTTCAGAATCGCTTATGCTATTTTAGTCTACTCTCTGACTGAGAACGTGCAGAACTTCAAGAGTTGACAAAAATATGGAAAGTCCAACAGATTAATATGACGAACAGGGTGTAGGAAACCAGCTGGAACTCAAAACAGCTGCCGATCAAATACAGGTCCTGTGCCGTTTTAAAAGGAATCTTATACCACTCTTCCTGCAAAAAAATGGCAAGTTCAGGTAACGATGAAGAAGATGCACAGCGATCATACAACATTCCCTCCATGGTAGACCGTAAACGTCCACTAATATTTAGATCTGGTCATTGTAGTGGTCTGGGAATATTGCGGTAACTCACCTTCGTGAGCACGAAACCAGTCCTGGACGATAAGAGCTTTATGAAAAGGGTCCCTGTTTTCATGCAACGCTTCACCACCATTGGAGAACAAACACTGCGCCATGGGATGGATCTGATTAGCTGCAATGGTTATATAACCACTGGCAGAAATGCGACGTTGCAGAGTAACCGTGGGGCCCAAGGAACACACCATATGACTGCCCAAATCATCACTGAAGCTCCACCAAGTTTCACTCTTAGACGTAGTCTCGGCCAGAAGTTAGGAACAGCGTGAAAAGACTCATCCGACCAAAAGCCCTTCTTACATTGTCCAAAGTCCAGATTTTATGGTTTCGGCACCACGTTATCCCGTTAAGATTATTTGCATCACTGATAAGTGGTTTTGGAATTCCATCTTGCCCTGCAATTCCCTGCGTATGAAACTCCCTTCGTGGTGATTTCATGATGATGGGGTCCCCGAATGCTATGTTCAGTACTGCAGTTACGTTTTCAGTTTTCTCTTATTTTTCGTCACAATTCCCTTCAATGAGCATCCGTCACGGTCACGCAGTACATACACTACTGGCCATTAAAATTGCTACACCAAGAAGAAATGCAGATGATAAACGGGTATTCATTGGACAAATATATTATACTAGAACTGACATGTAATTACATTTTCACGCAATTTGGGTGCATAGATCCTGACAAATCAGTACCCAGAACAACCACCTCTGGCCGTAATAACGGCCTTGATACTCCTGGGCATTGAGTCAAACAGAGCTTGGATGGCGTGTACAAGTACAGCTGCCCAGGCAGCTTCAACACGTTACCACAGTTCAACAAGTGTAGTGACTGGCGTATTGTGACGAGCCACTTACTCGGCCACCATTGACCAGACGTTTTCAATTGGTGAGAGATTTGGAGAATGTGCTGGCCAGGACAGCAGTCGAACATTTTCGATATCCAGAAAGACCCATACAGGACCTGCAACATGCGGTAGTGCATTATCCTGCTGAAATGTAGGGTTTCGCAGGGATCGAATAAAGGATAGAGCCACGGGTCGTAACACATCTGAAATGTAACGTCCACTGTTCAAAGTGCCGTCAAAGCGAACAAGATGTGACAGAGACGTGTAACCAATGGCACCCCATACCATCGCGCCGGGTGATACGCCAGTATGGCGATGAAGAATACACGCTTCCCACGTGCGTTCAAGCAGAACCTGGATTCATCCAAAAAACTGACGTTTTGCCATTCGTGAACCTAGGTTCGTCGTTGAGTACACCAATGGAGGCGCTCCTGTCTGTGATGCAGCGTCAAGGGTAACCGCAGCCATGGTCTCCGAGCTGATAGTCCATGCTGCTGCAAACGTCGTCGAACTGTTCGTGCAGATGGTTCTTGTCTTGCAAACGTCCCCATCTGTTGACTCAGGGATCGAGACGTGGCTGCACAATCCGTTACAGCCATGCGGATAAGATGCCTGTCATCTCGACTGCTAGTGATACGAGCTCGATAGGATCCAGCATGGCGTTCCGTATTACCCTCCTGACCCCATCAATTCAATATTGTGCTAACAGTCATTGGATCTCGACCAACGTGAGCAGCACTGTCGCGATACGATAAACCGCAATCGCGATAGGCTACAATCCGACCTTTAACAAAGTCGGAAGCGTGATGGTACGCATTTCTCCTCCGTACACGAGGCACCACAACAACGTTTCACCAGACAACGCCAGTCAACTGTTATTTGTGTATGAGAAATCGGTTGGAAACTTTCCTCATGTCAGCACGTTGTAGGTGTCGCCACCGGCGCCAACCTTCTTTGGTTGGTTAGTTTGGGGAAGGAGACCAGACAGCGTGGTCATCGGTCTCATCGGATTAGGGAAGGAAGTCGGCCGTGCCCTTTCAAAGGAACCATCCCGGCATTTGCCTGGAGTGATTTAGGGAAATCACGGAAAACCTAAATCAGGATGGCCGGACGCGGGATTGAACCGTCGTCCTCCCGAATCAACCATCTGTGAATGCTCTGAAAAGCTGATCATTTGCATATCACAGCTTCTCCTTCCTGTCGGTTCAATTTCGCGTCTGTAGCACGTCATCTTCGTTGTGTAGCAGTTTTAATGGCCCGTAGTGTTCCAACATTCCAAATGAACCGTTGTCTTCATCGGGTGGTCTTGCCGAGAAGGTTGGCGATTATCGGCGAAAGCTTGGGGTTTTACTCAGTACTGGCAAGAAGTCCGAGAATGTGTTACACAAGAGTGTCGTCGAGAAAATCTTCGTTCTCAGGTCACTATTTTCTTACCGTATAAATAAATCAACATTTATCGACGTACTGTCAATTTTTGCAGTGATTCAGCAAGGCGTCGAAATAAAATTTTCCAAATAAAGCTGACTTCAAACATAAACGTGTGACTGAAGTAGCTGTTCATTTTCACTTACATGTAGTACAATTATCTGCACACTTCGGTTTTGCATTTCGTCGTTCTTTGGCTTATGAGATTAAGAAATAACTTTTCATAAGCATAGCACCCTACGAAACTTAACTTTGAATGCATCATTGGTAATCACAAAACATTTTACACCGATCAGTTGATATATGAAAACAGTCGAATAACTTTTTATAACATGATAAAATGACGAACAAAGTTCTTGTGCGTATATCCCCACGAAGCCAATGGAACTTGTCTACAACCCAAATGGAGATTTAATCTTCCAGCTGGTTGGTCGAAGCAATAATCTGAAAGCGCCGTTAATTCCAATCAGGAATAAATCACATATAAAGCTGTTAATCAATGCGAGATTGCGAAACCGGGAGGCTGTGAAGCGACCACTGAGAGCCGCGGAATAATTTGCGGTGTGATTTAGTGTTAAATTCCCGTCGCTAAATCACTCCCTGCACTTTATATTCTCGCGCACAAGTGGTACTGCTTCAGCACATGCGGCACGCCGAGCTGCCGCTCGTCGCATTGCCGTGTATGCGTCAGCTGAGGTTGATAGCATCAAAGCAGAGGTTTAACGTACGGGAACGGGCAGAGGCGAGATAATAGTCGCGTTTCAGTAGCAGATGTTGCGATGTTGCGGTGGCGCGGTGCGTTGTAAAGTTGCACTCATCTTGTGGTGAACCACTCCTCACACGCACGCCCCCTTGAAGTAACTGAAATGCAGTTCTCAGCCGAAAAGAGCCATGGAAAAAACAGCTGTATACCTTGTAACCACAAGTCGCACTAAAATTGTTCTGTCGATGGAAGGAACAGTTAAATGAAAGTTGTTATGTGCGTAAAATATTAGTGTTATGGTAAGCTTTCATACACCAGTCACTATCGAGCCTTACTCTAAGCTGTACAAAGTCTAAAAAGCCCACAATCACACATCATTCATGACCGTAGCCAGTTTATGGTAATGATGAATTACCCTTCACAGAAAGGTTACAGATTGTTTCTCTTACAATAGCTCACTCAAATGTTACTGTAATCAGTCTCATGTAACAACTCTGAATCTGAGTCTGTTGCTACCTGTGGCTTTATAGGTATGAGCAGCCTACAGTGGCTCGCCTTACATGTATTCTTCTTAGAATGTTTGTGGATAAAGCCTCTCCGGCTTGATATTTATTGTATACCTGACACGCTACGTTACATATTTAATTTCTGATGAAGGCACAAATAGAAGTGTTGAAACTGGTCAAAAAGACTAAAAATTGTGACCGAGGGCTTATTTAGTTCAACTTTAGTTTATAAATGGTCACTGAACCAAGCAGCCATCTTTAAAACTACAAGTGAGAACTGGCCACGAGCTACACGGTATTTTGTGGGCCAAGATATACCTTACTTTTTCCATCATTAATATGCTATCCCCATCCCTCTACAAACTTCTCGGTATGTGTGTGTACAATGGACGTTATGCGAAGTTTTGCTACGCGGCTGAGCGATGTTACAGGTGTGAGTGCAGCGGGTTAGCTGTGTACTCTGTGGAACGAATGACGCCGGCCGAAGTGGCCGTGCGGTTCTAGGCGCTGCAGTCTGGAACCGCGAGACCGCTACGGTCGCAGGTTCGAATCCTGCCTCGGGCATGGATTTGTGTGATGTCCTTAGGTTAGTTGGGTTTAACTAGTTCTAAGTTCTAGGGGACTAATGACCTCAGAAGTTGAGTCCCATAGTGCTCAGAGCCATTTGAACGAATGATGCTTACTGCATGGGATACCAATATGAAATTGACAGATTTTCTTCGGGTGACTTATACTTCAAACTATGTACAGACTGAAAGGGATTGTAAAGCGCTATTTTAGTTAAGCTATACTGCTCGACGCTACAAAAGGAAAAACTTTAATCTATCAAAGTACATCCGATTTAGGACGAGAATCTATTCATTGCATTAAAATATAATAAAGTCGTGAACTATGGAAATTCCCTTTGAAATATATAATTATCCATATTAATCAAGATACGTTCAATCAATTCCTTGATAATTATTGATTCCTATTTCACGTACCAGGAACTTTCTCTGTGAAACATATAGGGAAGTGTGAAAGCTAACGGGTTGGTGGAATCCCGCGACGCAATCCTTGCGATTTACGTAATCCGTTAAGAAACGGAATTGCATAGTAATGTACAGCATATTCAGAATACCCAATCATTATCGACGCTGAGCTACGTCATAGCACATTAGACGAATTCCCTGATTCTTAGACCCGATGCAGCATTTCACGGCAGAAGCAGTCACTCACCGATAAAACATTTCAGCAATGATCTTTAAGAGAAAGGTTCAACACCAGGTGGACGATGAAGACATTTTAATCATTTTCTGCAAAATGAGAATTCGAATCACAGTTAACAAGCAATATTAACTCAATTTAATCATCAGATCATAAACATAATTGCCAGCCAGACCAGAAACCCCCATGGACATCCCATTAATATTTAACTTGTCAGTCAGCGTCGGGATAGTATGTTACCCTCAAGTCTCCAGTCTTGCTATGAGTAATCAGCAGTGCAGTTACAAAGGTTTTGGATGTCTATGAAAGTTTATTCCGTCTATAGGTGCTTAATCTTTCGTAGATGGTTCAGAAAAGTTGTCTTGTAAAGTGTGTTTCACCATAAAAAATGGTTCAAATGGCTCTGAGCACTATGGGACTCAACTGCTGTGGTCATAAGTCCCCTAGAACTTAGAACTACTTAAACCTAACTAACCTAAGGACAGCACACAACACCCAGCCATCACGAGGCAGAGAAAATCCCTGACCCTGCCGGGAATCGAACCCGGGAACCCGGGCATGGGAAGCGAGAACGCTACCGCACGACCACGAGGTGCGGGCTGTTTCACCATAGGAAACAACGAAGTTAACTGGAGATACCAAAGTGGAAAGCATGGAAGTAGCAACTTTCTGGAAAGTAATTGAATGAAAAGATTAATATAAGACTCGCCGCGTCGATGTACTGAAGTAGTTCCATAAGCGTAATTTGTAGACTAGATCTAAGATGTCTTCGTATACTTTATCAGTTATTGTGCGACATTTTGACAATGTGCTTCACATCTCCAGAGCGAACTGGCCAATAACGTTGTTCTGTCATGTGTGGTTTCATAACAAGACATCGCTAGGGGCAACTGAATAACCTTGTACATTAATAAGCACAAATTTCAATTTTTGCCGCAGTCAATAAACAAAATTGTCCATGAAATAAATTTCAGTAGAACCCCTCTAATCCGTCACCTTCGGGACCGGGACCGGGACCATGGTCGGAACGAAAAAAATGTCGGATTATCCGAAAAATCTAATATTTATTGCAAAAAATATAAAAAGACATTTAGTACAAAACATTAAACGATTTAAGAACTAAAAGACGTCTACAGTAATATAAAAAAGACGTTTTTTACACAGTTTTAAACAATATATTAGCCAAAAAACGTCTACGCACACTATAATATGTATTGGTTTTAAAAGGAAAAACGAGAAACAAGTTACAGTACTGTGCTATAACGTATAAACGATATATACTGCAAACTAAAAAATGTTTATAGCATTGTATATAAAAATAAATTTTTTACAAATAAATAAACTACTGTATGTATAAACTAAGAAATGGTTATACTGTATGCATTGTTTTTACAGTAAAAACGAAAACAAATTACTTGGAAAAAAGTCAGTGATACATTTTTGTTCAGCAGATGTTATTCTAGATTTAGCTGCAGTATCCCTCCATTTTATTATCCACAAAACATCCATTGGAGTTGAAGTTGGATTCTGCTCGATGTATTGTAGGACGATGTCAAAAGCGCTTTTTACATCGTTGTGTGAAATCCGGGTGGGAGGTTCGTCTTCGCCGTCCGAGTCCTCATTCACAGTTTCCTGGCTAACAGCGGCAACAATCTGGTCGTCATTGAGCCCTTCGAAAGTGTCACAGTCTTAGTCACATTCGTTGATCCACTCTTCAACTTAATTGGCTGGGACGTTCGGCTCCAGAATTTGTAGACTTAAACGATTTCCAGTGCGTCGTTGTTTTGCTCATCCTCGGTATGCTCATTTTCAGTAATAACTTGTGGCCAAAGCTTACGCCATGATTTCCGCAGTGTGTCAGGTTTCAGTTCATCCCATGCTGCAGCGATTATGTAGATAGCATCTTTCATGTTCAGGTATTTCATTGCCTCAAATAAGTTATGACCTCCTTCAGATTTTTCCAAGATTGAGCTGATGTACTTTCTACGATATCACCTTTTTAACCATTCGATAACGCCCTGATCCATTAGTTGGATGAGTGAGGTCACATTAGAAGGCAGAAAGAGAGCTTTGATGTCCCCTTTCACCAAATCTTCCTCAGATGGATGTGATGGTGCGTTATCCAACAGCAGTAGAGCACGAGCAGGCAGTTTTTATTGCTTCAAGTCTTTTTCGACCGACGGCACAATCTCGTCGAAAAACCAGGATTTAAAAAGGTTGCAGTCCATCCAAGCAGATATTTGATTGCGGTAATAAACCGGCAAGGAAGATAAGTTTATATTTGTGAATGCCCTTGGCCTCTTAAATTTGCCAATGACGAACAAGGGGAGCTTGTGGGTACCATCTGCGTTGCTACAAGGAACGACCGTTATTCTATCTTTTATAAGTTTCGTTGCTACCACGGATTCATTTGAAGCTGCGAGCGTTTTTGTTGGCAACATTTTAAAGTTCAGCCCTATCTCGTCTATGTTATACATTTGGCAGGGTAACAGTTCATTTTCTTCTACAATTTCTTGACAACAGAAAACTCCTTAGCAGCTGCGGCATCGGCAGATAGTTTTTCACCGGAAATAGAAACAAATCGAACACCATGACGACTTTTCCAACGATCAATCCAGCCTTCACTGGCAGCAAATTTACATTCGGCTTCCAACTTTTTGTGCAAAACTATCGCTTTTTCTTTGCGAATTGGCCCGGATATTGGAGTTCCTTTCCTTCTTTCTTGACAAAACCACATCCACAATGCGTTATCAAGCAGTTGAAGTTTAGGCTTCTTTAATGTTTTGCGATTCTTCAGAGTGTTTTCACCATCAATCGTAACTGTATAGGATTCAATATCTTTCTGATTCATCCTGCAATCCATAATTGTCGTAACACCTACATTCAGTTCCTTTCCAATTTTTTGGAGCGATTCTCCTTCGTCCAGTCTTTGTAGTACTGGTAATTTTTCATTTAGTGAAAGAGTTACGTGTTTACGTTTGAATCCAGACATGTTGAAAAACAGACAACTGTACACACAATGAATCTATAGTAATAAGTACCGTAGAGAACACGGAATAAAGCAAATAACGATGTTTTTTAATACCAACAAAGGATAAAACTGCACAATAACGTACAGTATAATAACATGCACAGCGATAGACACCGCAGCAATGGCCCGACAGGCGTCCAGTCAGTGACAAGTCGGCACAGGCTCGCGAACCTGAGCATGGTCGGACTAACTGCAGTGACGGACCATCCAAGGTCGGATTAGAGGGGTTCCACTGTAAAGTAGTTCCAAACTTTCAGTTTCACCAAGGTTTTCGGGAGGTTCTCTTTGTTATCAGGCGAGTGCCAGAGCTGAAAATTCCTCCACTCCCAACCCCCTAATTACTCCCAACTGGGATTCCCACTGCATCGCTACCAGCCTACTGAGATACGAGGCGTGTTTTTTTAAGTAAGTACCGTTTTGAAACTAAAAAAAGACGTGCTAAGATATCTCAATAATTTTATTTTTACGTGAAATCCTGTACCTTAATCTACTTTTCTACATAATTTCCGTCAATATTGAGGCACTTGTCATAACGTTATACCAGTTTTTTTTACACCGTCCTCATAGAAGTCTGCCGCCTGACTTGTTAACCCCTGCATCACCACTGTTTTGACTTCGTCATCGTCTTGAAGGCGCTGACCGCCCAGGTGTTTCTTCAAGTGCAGGAACAGATGGTAGTCACTAGGCGCAAGATCGGGGCTGTACGGAGGATGATCTAGAGTTTCCCATCGAAAAGATGTGATGAGATCTTTGGTCTGATTCGCCACATGCGGACGGTCATTGCAATCTGAACTGAACGGCTCAGATTGTGCAATGTCTTACAGTAAACTGCTGCACTGATTGTCTCATTACGCGGCAGAAATCCCACAAGTAATATTCCTTTACTGTCCCAAAAAACTGTGCACATGATTTTCCGGGCAGATATTGTTTGCTTAAACTTCACTTTTCTGGGTGAATCTGAATGCCGCCATTCCATGGACTGTTGCTTTGATTCTGGTGTCACGTAGGCCACCCATGTTTCATCTTGAAGAAATACCTGGGCGGTCAACGTCTTCAAGACGATGACGAAGTCAAAACAGTGGTGATGCAGTGGTTAAAAAGTCAGGCGGCAGACTTCTGTGAGGACGGTGTAAAAAAAACTGGTACAACGTTATGACAAGTGCCTCAATATTGGCGGAAATTATGTAGAAAATTGGATTAAGGTACGGGCTTTCATGTAAAATTATTGAGATATGTTAGCACGTTTCTTTTAGTTCCAAAACGGTACTTACTTAAAAAAACACGCCTCGTATTTGGCTGTAAAGGACAACGACACTCTAATGGACTGCTTCTCAAAGTGCTCGCTCTTCTGTAGTGGAGAATGAGAACTACAAAGAGGAAATCACACGTTTATCCAGCTACACACCAGCTAAAGGATCGTATTCCGAAAGCCCTTCCTTGCCTTCTTACTCCTTGCAGAATTGCCTCGTAACGGAGGAAAATACCATATATTTTCTTACCCGTTTCGATGATCGCTTTCGCTCCGCCCAGTAACGTCTTATCGCCCAAGTTATTTGCTCCGTCTCCCCATGGCCTGTTCCTGACACGGCCCTTCGTCGCAGGTAATTTCAGAATTGTGACGAGGTGTTCGTTCAGGATCCCATCGCTCACAAATCGAGTCGCCAGATAAAAGCTTTCCGTTCCGCCGAGCCGGGCACGCTATCGGCGCCGGTTATCGAAAACGCTGCTTCAGGAAGACCGGCCGGCGGCGGGCGGAGGTCTGGGGGCGGCAAAGGGGGGGGGGGGGCGGGGTGGGAGGAGGCAGGCCTGCGCTATCAGCGCCGGGGGCGACGATCCGGCCCACTCAGCGCAGCCCGCTGCGAGCCGGCCAACATACCGGAAATTTACTCCTCTACTCGCTGCAGAGTCTGCCCAGGAGGAGCCAACTGGTCTAGGCACCTCACTAAAATGTAGGATAGGTGGACTCGCCATAGCAAGGGCCATACCGCGTCTACACAGTGCCAAGAGAAGATGTCAGAGCAACAAACGTACAGTTGGTTATCACAATCAAAAACCATTGCACGAGTAAGGTGAGTATCCTGTCGGACCTGCTCACTCCCAAGCTACGTGAGTAACTTGACCAGAATTCACAACTTGGGAGCATATCAGATTTGTGAGACAGCCAACAAGCACATGAACACTGAAAGATTTCTCGCTTCGTGTGTCATTTTGAAACGTATTATTTTCAAACTGCTCCTGTGTACTCTTCATGTATCTATTGTGCACACCAGAGTCAGTATCTGGGGGAAGCAGGTAAGCCAATCTGTCCCTAATGCTCCTAAATGGGTTATAATCAGAACCTACATGGCTGGTGTAAAGGTGTGTGACTCCCCACCAATGGCTGGTACTTTCCGCCACCAGTTGCAGAGAAAACTTTAAAGGTCAAACCAGGAAGCTCCACTACATAGAAACTCAGTCTTCAGGAGCAGTAAATGGCCAATGAAAATGCCGACATTCTGTTCCTGATTAGGACTGGCTAAAACGTATAAATGTCAGATACTTTCATGGAGTGATTTGGAGCTCGCGAAGTCGTGAGCCACCGAGCAGCCTTCGGCAGACTGGGACGATTGTCGTGGGCCGCACGCGACAGAGTTGAGATTTTGAAAGCGTTGTGAGTGTGAAGCTGGGAATGAGTGATTTTCAGTGATCACTAAAGTTTTTTTTCCGTTTTTCGTGAAAAAGGTACCAACTTTAGGAACGAGACCATGCTAGGTGGACAGAGAATTTACGAGGGTCATTCGATAGTTAAAGAGAGAAATTAGCCTGAAAAAAAAGCATTTATTTTTACAAAACAACACTTTTTCTACTTTTCAATATAATCCCCTTGAACATTTATGTACTTGTTCCAACGGGCTACAAGCTTTTTTATTCCTGCTGCAAAGAACTCTTTATCTTGATGTTTGAACGACTTTCCCACAACCGTTTTCGCATCCTCGTTGCCCTGGAACCTCTTCCCACGTAATGCCTCTTTCACTGCACGAAACTAGTGGAAATCACTAGTTGCTAAATCAGGACTGTAAGGGGGATGCGGCAGTACTTCCCAGCCCATTTCGTCGATGGTTTCACGGGTTAGATGAGCAATAAAAGGACATGCATTGTCTTGCTGGAGAACCACACCTCTCCACTGAGATCCTCAACGTCTCCTCTAATAGCTGGCTTCATCCTGTTTTAAAACAAATCCGAGTAGTACTGGCTGTTCATTGTACGCCGCTCTTCGGGATAATCATAAAAACTGGGCCTTCAGGATCCCAAAACACCGTCAACATGACTTTTCCCACTGATGCTTGGGTTTTCAATTTCTTCTTGAGAGGTGAGTTGGTTGCTTCCACTCCATGCTTTATCTTTTAGATTCTGGCTCATAACAGGGAACCCAAGTTTCATCATAAGTTAAAATGTTGTTGAGGAAGTGCTCACCCTCTCTTTCATAACGTTCCTTTAGGTCTGTGCACACTCTCAGCCTTGTTTCCTCGTGTAGCCGCGTCAACTCCTTTAGGACCCATCTTGCACAGCTTGTTACAGATAATGTTATGAACTGTACCAGTACTAACATGAACCTTATCAACTATCATTTCCACAGTCACACGGCGGTCGGCACGAATAATGTCATCAGTTCGACTTTCAAGTGAGGGAGTTGAAACTGCAACTGGTCGGCCAGAACGGTGTTCGTCACTCACTGAGTCGTGACCATTTTTGAGCTGCTCTACCCACTTGTAAAAGTTTGCACGATTAATGCAACGTTCAACATGAACTTTAGACATTCTACAGTACATATTCACTGGTTTCTCGCCTTCAGCATGTAAAATCGAATAACAGAACGTGTTCAACTAATGTGGACGTTTCAAGCGGACTCGCCATCTTGAAATGTATTTTTGAGGTTGTAAACATCAGCTGATCAGGGCTCATCCCAGTGATGCCAAATTAAAGCCCTAAAAGTACCAGACTTCTCCTACTAACAATTTTTTTTCCCCAGACCAATCTATCTCTTTAGTTATTGAACGACTCGCGTATATTAGAGCTTGCATACATCAGCCAGCTGGAGGAAGTGTCTGATAACATCGAGGCGGTCTTGGTGAAGGCTTATAGGAGACAATAAATTCGTTCCAGTGGAAATGTGCCCAGTTCTTGTGTGCGTCGTTCTCCTTTAATTTCAGATACGCAGTTTGTTTATGGACGGTATACTATACACCGAATGGAAACGCTGTAGCGACCGTTGGAGGTGCTCGTTTCCGAGTCCAGTGGCCTGATCAGAGAGTGTTTTGAAAATAGTTGGACGTCAGAGACGTCACTGATTAGGGGTACAGAAGAAGGAACTACTTACATGGAGCGAAGTCGATGTTCTGGCTCATTACAAAGGTGTTCCATTTGGTTCAGGTGGAAACTCTGGGCAGAACAGTCGATTTTAGCGATGTTGTTGCCCACAAGAAATTGCCTTCCAGATGCTGCTTTGTGACAGGACGTAGTGCCGTGCTGATAGAAACAACCATCGTCTTCGATATGTTGTTCTACTGTACGCAGTGCACAATGCTGTAAAACGGGTTCAAATTTTACTGAATTTAGTGTTTTCTTGAGCGCTGTAAGGGGATCACACACTACCAACAAAAAAACATCACCATACTGTAACTAGAGATGGGCAAAACTGTTCTTTTCAGAGATCGGATCAGAACTGTTCACTCCCTGAAATGAATTAGCTCTTTTTTATGACTCACCACTCATTTACAATAGAAAATAAATGGAAGGCACATTGCACTTTAAACTTGGTTTATTCCAGTACTATACCTGTATTTTGATCTTATTTGATCCTATTTTGAAGTAACACAGATAATGAGTAAGAATTTTGTATTGTTTATTGAAATTTCCACGATATGACAAAGTTTTTGATTATTGATTTATTTTGCACTATCGTGGTTTTTTGGGTGATCGGAAAATGTTGTAACTTGAAATTTACATTAACAATATATTTCGCTACAATGTATTAAAATTTCATTAACCTCGTACAAATATATCACAAGCCATATATTTTTAAAGTGAACATTTCCTTCCGAAGACGCCTAAAATCGCAAAATCCGTACCAGAATAAGAAAAAAAATATAAATTTGACTGTAAAACGAAAGTGCTGCATATAGCCTTACGCAGAATAAAACAAGGAAAATATTGGTGTATCACATTTTGCGATACGTTTATCGGTTCGCTCGTAATTAAAGTGTAAATTCGAGTGTCCATAATAAAAATCCTATAGTAAGAGGAGTCGTCAGGAACCTAATCTGATCAGTTTAAACAAATAAAAATAAAATAAAAACAATTGATGTATACATAACATAATAATGTAATATACATAGCGGTATTATTATGAAGAACAATATCCAGTAGGGACGAACTCCGATGCAGAGGCGCTGAGTCGAGCAGGTCGAACCGCGAGCTGTATTACTGCGTGAGCTGAGACCGCAGAGACCAGAGTGACACCTGAGTCGCTTTGCTCGACGCTCTGGCAGTCGAGACGGTGGGGTGAGCGTTGAGCGGACGAGTTCCGAGGGTGAGGGGAGCGGTGAACTCACCCGCTCCGAGACAAATCGTCCGTTCCCTTGCGAGCAGTTTGTTGCAAGTAGTTCCTATGTTATCCGCTAGGTGGCTCTCTGTCCTGTTGCTCGCATCAACTGCCCAGAGGGCAGGACGTGCGACTGAAACGATCGCCGACAGAGTGCGATGCGAAGTTAAGCTGCGCCAGACACTCACTGCACGCGGCAGAGGACGCACAGAGACGGCACGGCATATGTGAAACACAAAATCCAATGGGGCACTGCACAATGCAGGCAGCCAAGGCAGAAGCAGGGCAGAGGCCGGCGCTGGCTGTGTTGTGTGGCGTGCACTGTGCTGTGACCAGCAGAGGCGCTGCTGATATGCTCCGTCTCTCTCTCTCTCTCTCTCTCTCTCTCTCTCTCTCTCTCTCTCTGCCGTCGGAAACGTTTGGAGCTACCGTTCTTTTTTTCTGAATCACTGATTGTTCAATCCTTTGAAAGATTCCACTCTATGAATTAGTTCAAGAGCACATCCCCCATCTCTAACTGTAACACCACCTTCTCCGTAGTTCCCTGTTGGCACTACACTTAATTGCGGGTAACTTTCTCTGGACATTCGCTAACACAATCCCATCCACACGACTGGAGCAGAGTACAGCGTGATTCATCACTCCAAATCATTCGTTTCCAGTCATCCACTGTTCAGTGACGTCGCTTAGCACTGGGTAGAGATATCTGTGGGTTGTACCTTATTCTTCTTAACTCCCTACACATAGTCACTATGCTAGCTGGACTGCTGTTAGTACACTACTGGCCATTAAAATTGCTACACCAAGAAGAAATGCTGATGATAAACGGGTATTCTTTGGACAAATATATTATACTAGAACTGACATGTGATTACATTTTCACGCAATCTGGGTGCATAGATCCGTAATACGCCTCGGCATTGAGTCAAACAGAGCTTGAATGGTATGTACAGGTACAGCTGCCCATGCAGCTTCAATACGATACCACAGTTCATCAAGAATAGTGACTGACGTATTGTGACGAGCCAGTTGCTCGGCCACCATTGATCAGACGTTTTCAGTTGGTGAGAGATCTGGAGAATGTGCTGGCCAGGGCAGCAGTCGAACATTTTCTGTATCCAGAAAGGCCCGTACAGGACCTGGAACATGCGGTCGTTCATTATCCTGCTGAAATGTAGGGTTTCGCAGTGATCGAATGAAGGGTAGAGCCACGGGTCGTAACACATCTGAAATGTAACGTCCACTGTTCAAAGTGTCGTCAATGCGAAAAAGAGGTGACCGAGACGTGTAATCAATGGCACCCCATGCCATCACGCCGGGTGATACGCCAGTATGGCGATGACGAATACGCGCTTCCAATGCGCGTTCACCGCGATGTCGCCAAGCAAGAATACGACCATCATGATGCTTTAAACAGAACCTCGATTCATCCAAAAAAATGACGTTTTGCCATTCGTGCACCCAGGTTCGTCGTTGAGTACACCATCGCAGGCGCTCCTGCCTGTGATGCAGTGTCAAGGGTAACCACAGCCTGCGGTAGCGTTCTCGCTTCCCACGCCCGGGTTCCCGGGTTCGATTCCCGGCGGGGTCAGCGATTTTCTCTGCCTCGTGATGGCTGGGTGTTGTGTGCTGTCCTTAGGTTAGTTAGGTTTAAGTAGTTCTAAGTTCTAGGGGACTGATGACCATAGATGTTAAGTCCCATAGTGCTCAGAGCCATTTGGTAACCGCAGCCATGGTCTCCGAGCTGATAATCCATGCTGCTGCAAGCGTCGTCGAACTGTTCGTGCAGATGGTTGTTGTCTCGCAAACGTCCCCATCTGTTGACTCAGGGATCGAAACGGGGCTGCACGATCCGTTACAGTCATGCGGATAAGATGCCTGTCATCTCGACTGCTAGTGATACGAGGCCGTTGGGATCGAGCACGGCGTTCCGTATTACCCTCCTGAACCCACCGATTCCATATTCTGCTAACAGTCATTGGATCTCAACCAACGCGAGCAGCTATGTCGCGATACGATAAACCGCAATCGCGATAGGCTACAATCCGACCTTTATCAAAGTCGGAAACGTGATGGTACGCATTTCTCCTCCTTATACGACGCATCACAACAACAATTCACCAGGCAACGCCGGTCAACTGCTGTTTGTGTATGAGAAATCGGTTGGAAACTTTCCTTACGTCATCACGTTGTAGGTGTCGCCATCGGCGCCAACCTTGTGTGAATGCTCTGAAATGCTAATCATTTGCATATCACAGCATCTTCTTCCTGTCGGTTAAATTTCACGTCTGTAGCGTGTCATCTTCGTAGTGTAGCAATTTTAATGGCCACTAGTGTACTTTAGAACTCACGGCTGATCCCTTCAGCCTATTTCATGTCATTTTTTACAACGAACTTCCACAATGCTTGACAGTCCCTGTTCATCAGTAGATGAGGTCTGCCTGCTCTTGGTTTAGTTATGGTTGTTCCACTGCATTTCCTCTTCACAGTCACATCACCAGTAGTCGACTTGGGTAACTTTAGAGCTATTTAAATGTCCCTGATGGTTTTGTTACTCAGGTGACATCCAATTACTAATCCACGCCCCATGTCACAGCCGGCCGCGGTGGTCTAGCGGTTCTGGCGCTACAGTCCGGAACCGCGGGACTGCTACGGTCGCAGGTTCGAATCCTGCCTCGGGCATGGGTGTGTGTGATGTCCTTAGGTTAGTTAGGTTTACGTAGTTCTAAGTTCTAGGGGACTTATGACCTAAGATGTTGAGTCCCATAGTGCTCAGAGTCATTTGAACCCATGTCACAGGTCTCTTCTGACGGAATCATTCTGCTGCTATTACTTCTCTACTGACAATACAGTGTTCCCCGCTTCTAAAGACTTCAGTGGTAAATTCCGCATTACATGGGAGTGTCTGGAACCCTTTGATCGGACAGTGTACGTACTGCAACAGACAAGACACATAACCAAGTAATATTTCATGAAAGTGCCAAGAAGCGCTTGTTTCTGAGGCATCAGTTGGTTCCACACTATACAAGGCACAGATAGGTGTGTATCCTTTGATCGAAAATGAAATGGGTTTATTGTTAAATACTAATCACATTATTCTCAAAAATCTATAAATTTTGTCGACTTATTCCTTTGGGGAACCTTGTGCGAAATTAGAGAAACGATTGAATGATGAACTGTAGCAAAGTGGTTAGAAATAAAAGCTCTGCGATGGCACAAAATACAAATATAAAATATAACTACACGGTAGGGCCAAATAACTTAACTCACAAACGACGTAAAGAACACCGAAGCTGCTGAGCTAAGTTGACAGTTTCCAGCAGTAGGGTCAGAGTGCCATCTGCGGTAACGGAAAGCTCAAATCCAGTTTGACGTTTAATCGACTTCAATTATTACGTCTCATATCATGACAGAACTCCGATAGCCTCGTTTTCCCGGTCTCGATTTGCTGTCAGCTCCAGGGAGGCACTTCTGTTAAGGGTCGGAGGCTATCGATTGACTAATTGTCGCTGCGAAATACCCTCTGACCACGGGATACAATGGAGAATTACACAATGTGCCGTGCGTGTACATGTGAGTGTGTGTAGTGTATGTTACGTCTGCTACAAAAAATGGTTCAAATGGCTCTGAGCACTATGCGACTTAACTGCTGAGGTCATCAGTCGCCTAGAACTTAGAACTAATTAAACCTAACTAACCTAAGGACATCACATACATCCATGCCCGAGGCAGGATTCTAACCTGCGACCGTAGCAGTCGCGCGGTTCCGGACTGCGCGCCTAGAACCGCTAGACCACCGCGGCCGGCACGTCTGCTACAGAAAGACGAAGGGACACAGAGAAAGGAAGGATTAGCACTATATTCAGAGACTAAGGGAGGACCTAATTTAAATGTAAATTAAGGTACTCGCTTTTTGCAGCAGTTGAAGCATTAAAATCGTTCATTTCAGTTGCAGTGTCAGTTTCTCGATAGACTTTTATCACCCAAATTATTCTGATTTTCAGTTAATGTATAGTTTATTTCAATGCACATAATTTCATTCGATTTCCTACTGCTGTGTGAAGATAGCCTTTTTTTTCGTGGATCGTGTAGCACTCTGAATATTTCTAGTTAGTACCTTGTGTTGCCCTCCCGTTTTCGGTGAAAGCTCGTGCTAATTACTGCACTCGATTTTAGGCACGTTTGGCAGCTATAACTGGACTTGTTGTGGGGTTACGTGAGAGTGGGGTATTGGTTATGTATTGCTTTCTCAGCGTTTGCTAAGTTATGGGCTACGTGAGGCCCTGTTGCAGTTCAGCTGGTAACTCTGGAGTACAGTATAAACAAATTAAATAAAGGTCGCCACTAAGCTTTACTGCGTAGAAAAGAATGAAGTTAAAAAAGTGGTAGGAAGATTAGCCTCGTCGACAGAGCGGAATCTTCGATAAGAAACGTTGGGGAAGGAAATCGGCTGCGCCCTTTGCAAACGAACCATTCTGGTATTTGCCTGGAGAGATTAAGAAAAAAAAACAAATCAACATTACAGGAATTTTATTTCTGAATAAACTGTTATTCGTAAGAGCTCAGCTTAATTCTCGGTGTGCAAAACAGTGAATGAATTGTTATAAAGAAAAGAGCCAATGTACGAAGATTTACTTTTTTCACTCATTATTTATTTATCCTGCATCTGTCATTTAGTACATCACACAGTCATCATTGGCCACGAACAGTGAAACATGAATGTTCAAAAGAGCGGCCAAAACAAACCTTGGTTTCCAAAGAAAGGCATTACGCAATTATCGTCAGAGAACAGCGTCAGCCATATTTTCAGACTGACAGATAAAACGTATTCAGTGTTGCAGGCAAAAGGCTTGTCGGCGCCGGGAAGGGCACAACCGCTCTGGAGGTCAAACACGTGCGAAGCGCAAAGAGAATAAAACTTAATGGGATAAACAATGCAACTGGCAGCGGTCTGTGGTATGGGCATACTAATGATACAAAATTTTGTTTGTCATGAGGATAACGGCAGATCTGAATAGTTTAAAAAACAACCGCTTTCCGTATGAAGATGTGAAAGTGCAAAATACTATAAATGAACACAGAATTTACTTACGGGAAGTGTGTCCGTAATGCATTACTTACTTTTTGCAAGGCATTCGATACAGTTCCGCGCTTTCGCCTAGTGAACAAAATACAAGAGTACAGAATATCACATGTAGAAATAATTGCGCTTAAGCACTTTTCAAATCCTAAAATATCATCTGACACTACATGGCACAGAAACTGGTTTCATCGTGTTTAGCACATTCTGTTCCTGATTCTGACCCCCTTGCGCGTATTACTCTCTTTTAATTGCATTGTAAATATGGTGTTAGTATTCTGTATTTTTGCTATCATCAGTAATACAGTACTAGGTGGAGTATATGATACCATGTTTGTTTCTGTTTCATATAAAGCAGAAGTTGATTTCATCGCATGATATCATGTGCACTTGTTACTGCTTACGAATTCGTGTGCGAACTGTCCTATTTAAATGCATTGTAAGTATATTGTGGTACTGTACGTTATTTTTGTTAGCATCCGTTTTCCGTACTTTCCGGAATTTAAAGGAGTCTTCGAAATTCTCGTTGCAGTAAGGGGGTGGTTCTAATACATCGATTTCTGCTGAAACGTACTGTTTGCAGTTTTTATGATAACGTGAGAACACATTTGCTAACTACTGTTGCATTCTGAATATTTGTTAGACAGAATGCCCTAGTCACTGAGACTAGATTTATTTCCATACTCTGCAAATCACTGTGAAATGCATGACCCTCAGTGTCAAATAGCAACACCGCTCAAAGCAGAATTAAACGCTCATACCGTGACAAGATGTATGAATAATGAAAGTGAATAGAAATTCTGTCAAAAGCTGCTAACATGAAGACAACCATTAAATGCGAAAAAGTACGGAAAACAGATGCAAACGAAAAGTAGAATAAAAGTAATTTATTTACAATGCGTGTAAATCAATTCGTTCACACAGGGATTCGTAAGCGGTAACAAATATGCATTACATTTTTTGTCCCGCAAAAATAGTTACTTTGACTAGAAAAGGAAACAAAAAGTTTTTAATGTTGAGATATATGTAACAACTGATGAAAAATGAAGTTGAATTTACAGTTTCAATCTAGGATTTGTAACTACATGTAAGAGAGGTGTAACAGGAAACTGGGTTTGCTCATTTAATACTAAGCTGGCATTCGGTGTTATATCTTGGGTGATTTCTAGCATTTCGAGTGGGGTCACCTTTCCGCTTTCCTTAACGCAATGTGTAACTTATATGCAATCAATATACGTAACGTAGCTACAGTCAATATTGCCTATGATCGCCTGTGAAAATGGACTCGATAAGCAACCTGAGCTATCAGTAAACGGAATCTGACCTGCATAACACTGTGAGCTTGTTGTATGAGTGTCAGTTTCACTGTCATTTAAGCTCTCAACTCGAAAAACTGGAAACTAACATTTGGTAAATTTCGAAATTTGTGGTAAGTTCCCGTGGGACCAAACTGCTAAGGTCATCGGTCCCTAGGCTTACACACTACAGCACTTAATCTAACTTAGGCTAAGGACAGCACACACACACCCATGCCCGAGGTAGGACTCGAACCACCGACAGGGGTAGCCGCGCGAACCGTGGCAAGGCGCCCACGACCGCACGGCTACCCCGTGCATCTCACATTTGCAAAGCTATCTGACTGCGTATTTGAATGTGAAAAACTACAGGAACAAATGAACCTGTAACAATGAATACCTAAGCTATCTGACCGCAGTTTTGAATAAGAATTTACAAGTGATACTCTTCTGGCCCTAAGTTTTGCACTCACCTCTTTAGATGACTGCCTTTTTCCACGTGGTTTACAGCAATGCGCAGCGGCATGGAGCAGCAGCGGGTAAAGCTTGTTACTAAGAATGAATTTAACAAAAAGGAATTTGTTAGGATCCTGTTAACTACTAAATAACTTGTAAGAAGGGATTTCGTAAATTAAGTGTATTTAAAACTTCAGGATCTTCATAACCCATAACCAATAATAGACAATGACAATTACAATGACATAGGTATCAATAATGGCTGAGTGCCAGATTAACAAATTATTTCAATTTCAAAGTTACATTAACATTTAATAACCACAGCATTTATATATTAATTGGATGTGGAGAATAATAATTATTATTTGGAGGATAAGGAGGCTTCTTTAATTGACAAGCAAAACACGGGATTATTGCAAACTCGAAGTAACACTCACGAGCCTAACCCTGCAACTGCTTTTGCGTTATGCTTGCGAATTTTACCTTGAATTCCATCTTCAACCGTAGTTAAGCCATCTAAATCTCTCCTGGTTATATAAGTGAAATCAGGCCTAGAGTGCGGTAAGATTTGCCATCACCGGTGTGAGGGCAGCGTGACACGTCTTCTGTCTCGGAGCTCTCGACTGACACTACTACTTCCACTCTCACAGGCAGACCTCGTCTCACAACAATGCTTAGAATCGCACTCGCATGTTTTGCCCTCATATTGTTACTACCGAGTGCTTACAAACTGCAAAGAACAGCATTAAGTTGACTATATTCTTTTCAATGTAATGGAGAGTTCTCACACACTCCTTTCAAATGTAAAACATCACATTCCACGTTAGTGGTTTCCAACCTTGGGTAATTACTTTCTGGGGAGCATAAGGAAATTTTCTGAGGAGTAAAAACAAAAGAGTTCAATTGGGTTTCGTCATGAAATTAAATTATTTTTATACAATAACTTTTCGTAAGACTATAATACTACTTAAATAAACTACCTGTAATAACATTTCGTTACTCGATGCACCACGCATCTACGACAGTGAAACTGAGACATACGTATCACATATGCTTAAATATATCATGAAAATTTTTTCTCCTAGTTGCAGAGACTTTACATACTAGACCTGAAATTGCTATATTCTTCATTTCTCAAAAATAAACGAACTAATTGTAGCAGAACGGTAACTATGTAGTGGCAACTACACTGTTGAAGGGGCCTACACACTTTTTTTAGTAGTATTATTATCACCGGCAGCCTGAAGTCTTCGAATTTTGTCCATTTCAAAAATAAGGAGACCATCAATCACGTGATTTATAAATGGCAGGTTTATAGTGCATACACTTTAACTTGGCTGATTTTAAATGGGGCTGCAGGATGTAGGTGAAGCAAGTGTCTGTAGGGAAAGGAGTGCTGTGGCAGAAGCAAGAAGCACGTTTTGAAACAATTATCTACCCTCAGTGTCGAAAGTTAGTTTTGTTTTCAGTAGAAGAGTTGTAGATAACACTCACGATGCACCGCTTCATCATTTTATAGTAAAAATATTGTTAGAAATAAGCACAAACAATTATCTCACTGACTCATTAGTTCATGGTTTAATAACGCGCAAACAAAAATTGAACGTCCTTTATCTTTCACCATTTTAAAAATAAGAGTTTTCAGAGGAAATTCTTTTTCATTCTAAAGCTTAGTCAGCACTAATGTTGATGGTGATTGGGTAGAGAGAGGATGGTGGTACTAGCTAATAGCTAATTGCACTCAGGAGTAATCGTCTCAGAAAGGTTTGGAACCGCTGTTCTACATTATATGGATTTTTTTTTCAGTTAAAAAAATGAACGGAAAGGTTGAATCTGCAACACCGTACATGTCATCATTTTTGTATTTCTGTGTGAGTAGTATCTGCGTTGGTCGCATGTCATTTTATCTGTGATTACGGCATACACTTCTCACCTGAATATGGTATAAGAAGCAGAAAGCTGGATCGCCACAAAATAAGTATAATTTTGCAGAACAGTAGGATGTGTTTCCTGTTTAATATTATTATAATGTTCTGCCATACACCGACGGAAAATCTAAAAACTGATACAGATTCACCGTGAAAAAGTTCACTGTAGACAACTGACACTTGTCAAAGCTCTGTTTGGAGAATGTCGTCGAGGTATGGCGCGGAGGCATGCCGTGTGTTGTTGAAAACAAGCTATAATGAACAACAGGCAGCTGCGGCACGAGTGGCGACTGTCGCACGTGACGTGAGGTTCAGTCCCAGCAGTAACCGAGTTGCGTTTTACAAATCTAATGACTGATATCAGTCATTTTAAAGATGAATATAGTATTGCAGTTGTTCACGCGTTGTCTTTAAGATCACATCCACAGGCCTGGCTATTGAAACGCCATGAATGTGGCATACAATAATTGGGGGCATTAGAACCAGACTGACCCAAGTGACAATTTTTCTTTATTAGAGCTTTTCGCATGAATGAAAGGGGAAAAATGCAAATTTTCATGCCACATTAAGCAAAGGGCAAAACCCATCGTCTTCTGTAAGAACGTCTCCATCTCCCACGTCAGAATTGATCTTACTTTCCGCCATCCTGATCCAAGTGGAAAGCCACACTTGGATCGTTATGGCTCCAAGTTACGGCTCTAAATTAGTGCGAAAACAGAAGTGAGTCAAGGGCAAACTATTATTAGGATTGTGACTTATAGTTTGGAGTTCGTATAACTTATTATATTAAAGTCAAAATAAGTGTTTTTTATAATAATGATCGTACACATATTTCATACAGCTGACTACAGAGTAATTTTCCAACTGGTAACATAACAAGTTGTTGTTTGTGTCAAAATCGACTGTCCCATGTCCATTATTTTTTCGGTTTCGACAGTGTTTATATTACCTTTGGTTTTGACAATTCTTTCTGTGCACTATAGACTTTGGCTGCTCTAAAATGTTGTTATTGTTGTCGTTTTTGTTGTTTGTGTGCATACTTCCTCTTCGGAATAGCACGTCAGTGAAATACACAACAGAAACAGACGCTCTAGAGAGAAAATACGTTAGCATTAGAAAGTCCATCGACCTATTTCGAAAGTGATGAGGATTTTTCCAATCATCATTCACCCCACAGACCAAGCGAATGAATCTCTCCGTGAAACAGATGATAGAGGTAAACATTTCTACGAAGAGTTGTTATCATATAATGAAATTTTTAATGGCTAACTTTTGTCTACGACGATTTTGCTTCAGATTTGACACAGGTTTTTCTTTCGTAAGTCGAGAGCCAGGGCAACCATCTTTACAAAGGTAGTAGCGACCCGCTCAGGCTGCACACATCTAGCACTCACTATTTACCGCCGAACAACTTGTCTAAGGTAGAGGTAATTTTCTTTACGGACCATTGGATAGGGTTATGAATTATCTGTTCTAGGGTCAACTTGCGTATGGTGGCAGAGATAGTAGGACATCATGGTTTAATTAGTTTTTTTAAAGGAACAATGTAAATATGCTATGTGAATCGTGGGTGTGGGTGGGTGTGTGACTAGATATGTCTTTTAATGTGTAGCGTATCATATATCGGAGGCTGGACCACTGGAAAGAAAACAAAATAAAAAAAAAAGATAAGGCATGCCTGTTCTGGCCGTGTAGCAAGTGACAGCACTTCTCTTGTGAAGTTTGGTACGCACTGGTTCATAGTTGTGGCAGACTATGCCGTCTTGTCACGTAGAGAATCCTGTCCGAATCTAGGTTTAATTCGAGAAAAGCAGACGTCTAAAGACTAAGTCACATGCTGCACTGCTGAAATTAAAAACCACCGACTGGGGATTGCCATGCTTTTTCGCTATGCTTTTGATCTCAAACGATTTCATGGAAACTCTTCGGTAAAACTACGAGGGCGTGCTGAAAAGTAGCGCCTCAGAATTTTTTGCATCAGGGCTCCTAAGACCTTTTGAATACAACATCTATTAATAACATTCCACATCGTTGTTCTTCATGTCTACATATTTGCAACACTCTGCCGCTAGAGGGCTCCGAATTCTAGCGTGTGACACAGCCACAAGTAATGTATACTACTGGCCATTAAAATTGCTACATCAAGAAGAAATGCAGATGATAAACGGTTATTTATTGGACAAATATATTATACTAGAACTGACATGTGATTACATTTTCACGCAATTTGGGTGCATAGATCCTGACAAATCAGTACCCAAAACAACCACCTCTGGCCGTAATAACGGCCTTGATACGCCTGGGCATTGAGTCAAACAGAGCTTGGATGGCGCGTACAGGTACAGCTGCCCATGCAGCTTCAACACGATACCACAGTTCATCAAGGGTAGTGACTGGCGTATTGTCACGAGCCAGTTCCTCGGCCACCATTGACCAGATATTTACGATTGGTGAGAGATCTGGAGAATGTGCTGGCCAGGGCAGCAGTCGAACATTTTCTGCATCCAGAAAGTCCCGTACCTGCAACATGCGGTTATGCATTATCCTGCTGAAATGTAGGGTTTCGCAGTCGCAAAGTCGGAAACGTGACGGTACGCATTTCTCCTCCTTACACGAGGCATCACAACAACATTTCACCAGACAACGCCTGTCAACTGCTATTTGTGTGTGAGAAGTCGGTTGGAAACTGTCCTCATGTCAGCATGTTGTAGGTGTCGCCACCGGCGCCAGTATTGTGTGAATGCTCTGAAAAGCTAATCATTTGCATATCACAGTATCTTCTTCCTGTCAGTTACATTTCACATCTGTAACACGTCATCTTCGTGGAGTAGCAATTTTAATGGCCAGTAGTATATAAACAGAATGTATGGTAACGAACTCTTGACCGGATAGCTACTTTGATTCCACACCATACGTCATGTTTCATATATTGCACACTCTCTTAACCAAGAAGTGAAGCTCTGAGAGCCAGAAATGTCAATAGCCACAACAGTAATCATTCATCTCATACAGATATGTGGCTGTTACAATTCATGGGGATGTGAAATGAAATGATCATCTACGTTCAATCACAGGTAACGCACGGGGCAGATTTCAGTTCATCGGCAGGATATAGGAAAATGCAGCCAGTCCAGAAAGGAGGTTACTTGCAGCTCACTTTTACGCTCAAATGGTTCAAATGGCTCTAAGCACTATGGAACTTAACATCTGAGGTCATCAGTCCCCTAGACTTAGAACTACTTAAACCTAACTAACCTAAGGACATCACACACATCCATGCCAGAGGCAGTATTCGAACTTGCGACCGTAGCAGCACCATGGTTCTGGATTGAAGCGCCTAGAACCACTCAGTCGTAGCAAACGGCTCACTTTTACGTTCAGCCATTCAATACTATTCCAGTACGATGACTATTCGTAAAGTAGCGCCCGATCGGGTGCGAAAAGCAAACCACATTGAAAGTCCGATGAAGCTTTCCATAGATGTGTCGGGCAGTTCTGAGCACACAGAGAACACATAAAGATGCGTAGAAAAATAGTGCCCCACGCCGAGGGCCTCGTGTGAGATTTCGCCTGATATCATGCAGCCCACATAACATAACTGTCATGTGTTTGTTCTGCATGACAATTCTGGGCCCCACACTGAAGGGGCAATGAAGAAGACCCTACAGCGTTTTCGATGGGAAGTGTTTGATCACCGAGTTTCATCTCTGCTCTCATAATCGCTAGCTATAAAGACAACGTTCTAGCACAGACCACGAGTTGTAGACCAGCGTAGATAATTGGCAGGAAGCACAGGCAACTTGCTTCTATGACGAGGGTATTGGAAAGTTGGTACAACGCTGCAACAAATGTCCAAAACGGAGCGGCGACCAGGTAGAGAAGTAGCTGGAGGATGCAGCTAACTATTGCAAAAGAAACAATTTGCACATTTCTTGTAGTGGCCATTTTCGTAGCAGCTGTATATAAATTGCAGTTGTTTCAAAGAAAATGCCTTTTGCATGCTGCACATAGAAATTTTTATTTATGCACCCACAAGCGTTTTACCTTTTTTACAAGGCATCTTCAGTGGGTGACCTGAAATATTACATGATTTGTCCTTTTCACACATAGGTTATTGTTTCACATCTAGGTTATAGATGTAAAAACAGTTCCTTAACTTTGTTTTACAAAATGGAAAGGTATTTACAGGTAACTTCTAATTCACTGCATCCAAACTGCTTTTTCTCATCTGGCAACCTATGTGTAAAAAGGACAAATCATGTAATATTTCAGGACACCCACTGAAAATGAAAATGCCTTGGAAAAAAGGCAAAACGCGTCTGGGTGTATAAATAAAAATAAAAATTTCGATGTGCAGCGTTCAAAAGGCATTTTCTTTTAAACAACTGCAATTTATATACAGCTGCTGCGAAAATGGCCACTACAAGAAACGTGTTATGTAAGCCCTGCCACGCATTTCCAGTTGGCCTCTACCACAGATTCAGAAGACTACATCTCAACATCCATAAAACCATGGAACACACGAATTTCAACAATATTTGTCAATCCAGTAACCTTGTACTTAACCACATCAATGTAAAGATTAAAAACAGTTCGTCTAGTGCTAAAAAATCGAAAGAAACAGCTCAGCAAGTTTGGCTAAAATATGAAATCCAAGCTCTACACTCGAGAAAACAAACTTTATCTCGAAAACTATATAAAACACATTACAACTTGCAAATAACATTAACAATACTGCTGTTTTTTTCTGATCTGGTCAAAAAGGTTGAAAGTTACACAGACACTGACTTGAAGGAAATTGAAGAAAAACATAAGAAAAAGATAACACAGCTCATGAGACAACAAACACAACAAAGAAACATAAACAACCAAAACACACACACCAATTTTATCCACGGTTGATAAATCTCACAGGCACTGAATTAAACAATGAAGGAAAAAAGGTCTTAGAAAAAGGACTGAAATATAATGTGAATACAAAAGTAGATGAAGAATACATAGAAAACCTTATAATACAATCAGAAACCATTCTACACCGAGAGGAAAAAAGTGAAAACAGCAATGTAAAAACTGGACTAACAAGGGAATTGGGAAAAAAAAACATATAAAATTATTACAGATACAAAAAAGCAGACAGGCAAAAACAGTAAAAACACAGAATCCGAAACACCCAGAAAACTCAGAAAGAAACTCCAAAATGAAAACATCATTATTACTAAAGCAGATGAAGGAAATACAGTAGTTCTTATGTCCAAACAACAATACATTGACAAAACGCAGGAGTTCACTTCACAAAATATTAAAAAATTGAAATCAGACCCAACAAACAGATTTCAGGCCAAGGTAAAGAATATGTTAAAAATATAGACTACACACTGGATGACAGAGAAAAAGGTAAATTAATACAGAACAATCCAAAGCATTCACCCTCCGATGCCAACCAAAAATCCATAAACCAAATATCCCAGTAACACCCACTGTGAACTTCAAAAAAGCTCCCACTTACAAACTTGCTGGACATATGTTGAAATTACTAACAGAAACTTATAAAATAGAAGATGACAGAACTATAAGGAACACGTCACAGTTAATACAACTTATAAAAGATGTAAAAGCCCGGACGCAGCTGCTCTACTCTCTTTTGACATAGAAAACATGTAGTCTAACGTCCCAATGGCAGAAACAATAAATATCATAGAACAAAACCTTAAGGACAACAGTGAGCTACCAGATGAACACATCAAAGAAATACACAAGTTGCTGGAACTGATAACTGAACAGAACTACTTTCATTTCAATAATGAATACTACTTACGGGAAGACAGGTTACCAATGGAATCCCCTGTATCAGGTGCCCTAACAAACATTTTCATAAACCATGTAGAAAACTTAATTTTAAAAAATGTTATCAAAAAGATTAGGAAATGAGATACTTAAAGTAGTAAAGGAGTTTTGCTATTTGGGGAGCAAAATAATTGATGATGGTCGAAGTAGAGAGGATATAAAATGTAGACTGGCAATGGCAAGGAAAGCGTTTCTGAAGAAGATGAATTTGTTAACATCGAGTATAGATTTAAGTGTCAGGAAGTCATTTCTGAAAGTATTTGTATGGAGTGTAGCCATGTATGGAAGTGAAAAATGGACGGTAAATAGTTTGGACAAGAAGAGAATAGAAGCTTTCGAAATTTGGTGCTACAGAAGAATGCTGAAGATTAGATGGGTAGATCACATAACTAATGAGGAAGTATTGAATAGGATTGGGGAGAAGAGAAGTTTGTGGCACAACTTGACCAGAAGAAGGGATCGGTTGGTAGAACATGTTCTGAGACATCAAGGGATCACCAATTTAGTATTGGAGGGCAACGCGGAGGGTAAAAATCGTAGGGGGAGACCAAGAGATGAATACACTAAGCAGATTCAGAAGGATGTAGGTTGCAGTAGGTACTGGGAGATGAAGAAGCTTGCACAGGACAGAGTAGCATGGAGAGCTGCATCAAACCAGTCTCAGGACTGAAGACCACAACAACAACGACCACAACATATCAAAAAGAATTACAACATACTTTATTGGGTCAGATACATGGATGACATCCTGTGTTTAATAGATGAACCTCAGGCAAAAATTGACCATTGCATACAGATATGAACACAACACACAGAAAGATAAAATTCACAATGGGAAAAGAACAGAACAACCAAATAAACTTTTTAGATATAACCATTAATAAAGAAAACAATCAGCATAGCTTTGAAATATATCGTAAACGTACAATGGACACAATTCTACATCAGACTTCTAATCACCCACACTCACAGAAATAATCAGCACTCAGACTCATGCTTCGTAGACTCACCACAGAACCACTCATCACAGAAAATTACCAGAAAGTACTAGACATCATCACACAAATAGCATCAAACAACGGGTACAATAGGGAACTAGTCACCAAATTAAACTAAAGAATTAAAAAAACAAATACAGTCAGTGAACACAGTACATAAACACCCACAAACAACAGTACAAAAAAACAGTACACAAACAGGCACAAACAGTGACAGAAACAATAACGACACAAAGAATACAGGAAAACAAGAAACAAGATTCAAGATGGTACACAATGACATACAAGCACAAACTCACACATAAAATAACAAACATTTTCGAAAGACAAGGGATAAACATAGCATTCAAAACAGACAATTCAATCCAAAGGCACATTAAAAAATAACAAAAACACAGATATCTACCAAAAAGCAGGAATATACCAACTACAGTGCAACACATGTGATGGAAGGTATACAGGACAAACCAGCAGAACATTTGACACTCGGTACACACAACATATCAGAGCATGGAAATATGGAACGAACCACTCAACTTTGCAGAACATTTGACAGAAAATAATCACAAACCTACTACAAAAGAAAATGATATGAAAATAATTAGAATAAATAATGAAAGGTATCTCCTAACATTACAGGAAAATTATCATGTATACAAAACAAAGGCAAAAAAGAAACAACTACTAAATGACCAAGTAAATATGACTAACAACTCGCTGTTTACACTGATTGATCATATAATAGACAGAAATCCCAACAAATGATTACACATCTGATTCCTCTCATAAGTATATACAGGAAAATATAATAATTAAAAAAAAGAAATCTCTCTCCCTTTCTAATACACACACACACACACACACACACACACACACACACACACACACACACAAACAGTTGGTAACACTTAGAAAAACAAATGAATCTCTGTATTAAAAAGATGGCAGTTACAGTGATGTGTAACGAAAACATTGAACTGTAAGATGTCCACTTGGTTGCCAGATGAGAAAAAGCAGTTTGCTTGGATGCAGTGAATTAGAAGTTACCTGTAAGTTAAATACCTTTCCATTTCGTAAAAAAAAATAAAAAATAAAAAATAAAAAAGAAACCGTTAAGGAACTGTTTTTAAATCTAGTACCTAGATGTGGAACCATAACCCATGCGTAAAAAGGATAAATCATGTAATATTTCAGGACATAAAGATGCCTTGTAAAAAAGGCGAAACACGTCTGGGTGCATAAATAAAAATAAAAATTTCGATCTGTAGCATGCAAAAGGCATTTTCTTTGAAACAACTGCAATTTAAAACATTTTTGATTTTCACAGGGGTTTCCGTTTTGTGACCGATCGGACATTACTTTCCGAACAGGCCTCGCATGTGGTAGGCCTACGAAATAGAACTAACAGGAGGTATTGCACGTGTAAAGAAGGGCATTACCAATCATCGCAGGTTTCTTTGCTCAAGAAAGAGTGTTATGAAAATGTTGGAAAACTTGAACTGGCACAGGCTTGAAGACGAATGTTAATTAACCCTCCAAAGTCTACTTACAAAGTTTCAAGAATCAGTATTAAATGGGGAACCTATAGATCTCTTCAGAATACTACACACGCGAAGACCAGATTCTACAATGAACAGCACGTGCAGAACCATTCCAGCAATCATTCTTCCCGCCCTGCTCACTCCATTAGAATGGGGAAAAGCCCTAACGTACTGGGTGATCAAAAAGTCGGTATAAATTTGAAAACTGAATAAATCACGGAATAATGTAGACAGAGAGGTACAAATTGATACACATGCTTGGAATGACATAGGGTTTGATTAGAACCAAAAAAATACAAAAGTTCAAAAACTGACCGACAGATGGCGCTTCATCTGATCAAAATAGCAATAATTAGCATAACAAAGTAAGACAAAGCAAAGATGATGTTCTTTACAGGAAATGCTCAATATGTCCACCATCATTCCTCAACAATAGCTGTAATCAAGGAATAATGTTGTGAACAGCACTGTAAAGCATGTCTGGAGTTATGGTGAGGCATTGGCGTCGGATGTTGTCTTTCAGCATCCCTAGAGATGTCGGTCGATCACGATACACTTGCGACTTCAGACTGAGGTCTGGAGACCTGGGAGGCCAAGCATGACGAAAGTGGCGGCTGAGCGCACGATCATCACCAAACGACGCGCGCAAGAGATCTTTCACGCGTCTAGCAATATTTGTTTGTTTTTTCTTTTTGTTCTAATAAAACCCCATGTCATTCCAAGCATGTGTATCAATTTTTATCTCTCTATCTACATTATTCCGTGGTTTATTAAGTTTTGAAATGTATACTGACTTTATGATCACCCGTTATATTACCCTTTGCCTCGCACTCCACAGTGATTTGTAGAGCGCGTATGTAGAGGCAGAAGAAGGGCAGTGAACACAGAACACAGTCCAGTGCCACTTGCCACTTTACGCTACCACTAATTTACTCAAAATCAAATGGTTCAAATGGCTCTGAGCACTATGGGACTTAACTTCTGAGGTCATCAGTCCCCTAGAACTTAGAACTACTTAAACCTAACTAACCTAAGGACATCACACACATCCATGCCCGAGGCAGGATGCGAGACTGCCACCGTAGCGGTCGCGCGGTTCCGGACTGTAGCGCCTAGAACCGCTCGGCCACTCCGGCCGGCTACTAATTTACTCGATCACAATAGTTTTACGCCAGTGCATCATGCCAATGCACGACGACCTCTTCAGAAGGAGCCCGCTCTACTTTCTGCCCTGTCCTCGTTGGACTGGCGTGAGCTGAAACTCAGACCAGAACGACGCCTGCTCGTATGTTGACGGGCCGGCAAACGCTGAGCTCCCTGGAGCAGTGTGCCGTCACTGGCAGCGGTGGGCAG
The DNA here is from genome assembly GCF_023864275.1 of Schistocerca cancellata. Lineage (NCBI taxonomy): Eukaryota > Metazoa > Arthropoda > Insecta > Orthoptera > Acrididae > Schistocerca > Schistocerca cancellata. The sequence goes on from NC_064627.1 coordinate 391,608,452, forward strand.
ATAGGCGTGGGCCGTGGAGGGCCCAGATCACCGCGGCCTTCAGAAGCGGGCGACCGCCCTTAATGAGAAAACTTGGCCCTGGCCAGGCGAGGTGCAGCGGCCGCGTCTTAATTCCGAAGCCGCACCGCAAGCTTCCTCCACCCCCACCCCAGCCCCCTCCAGCCCACCTCATAACCGCTCTCAGGCCGCAGGCAGAAATCTTCGTTACATCACGGACGGAGCCGGCAGCGTCTGTCACGTCGGGCCTGCGACGGTAGTCAAACACTGAGGCACGTGCGCCGCACGCCTATTTGACAGTCTGTCTACCTATATGACTAACACGGTGCGCGGTACCAGTTGCTAGCTGCCTATAAAAAAAGCTTCCAGGGGCATCAAAAATTTGATTTCCCGTATTAGACATACTTATCGAAATATGACGTCATAAACATTGAAACGCGTGAAAAACAAACTTTTGCTTAAAACGGAGCGCAGATTACCCAGGCTATAATCATTCATTCCAGAAGGAAATTTTGACTCTGCAGCGGAGTGTGCGCTGATATGGAACTTCCTGGCAGATTAAAACTGTGTGCCGGACCGAGACTCGAACTCAGGACCTTTGACTTTCGAGGGAAAGTGCTTTCCCGATTTTTTTCTTCTTTTTACATATGAAGTTGGTATATCTGACACCACAGAGTACAAAATAATGCCACGTATTACAAAACTTTCGGTAGTGCAAAACATACATATAAACTGTATCGTGGCCAGAATATGACTAATTACAGTATTAATATTCAATCATTCTTATATTACTCATTTTGTCTCTATGAATAACGATAATCATATCATGGCACGTCAAGTCTTTGGGCCCCTCCTTGCGATAATGACTGTCGCCCAGCTGGAGATTCGTCAAGTGAAGGAGATTTCCATGCCGAGCGAAGAACAACAGTCGGCCTGTGTGTCAATTGTCCTTCCGAGCTACAAAGAAAATGGCTCTGAGCACTATGGGACTTAACATCTGTGGTCATCAGTCCCCTGGAACTTAGAACTACTTAAACCTAACTAACCTAAGGACGTTACACACATCAGTGCCCGAGGCAGGATTCGAACCTGCGACCGTAGCAGTCGCGCGGTTCCGGCCTGAAGCGCCTAGAACCGCTCGGTCACCGAGTCCGGCTTCCGAGCTACAGATATAAAAATGCTTCCTCCCGGCCGGATACGAAACGGCGACCTATGGATTTCTGCTTACAGAACTTTTACAGTCCACCTAAATTCTTCAAGTCTTCAGTTCGAATTTTAATTAGTTCCTCAGTGCTTTATCATTTTCGTTCGTAATAACTTACAGTGTCAGCTGACCAGCGTGTAAGGGATGACATTTCAGCATTCTGCTGAGGCCTTCACAGCTACCTTAGCGGCCTCGGGGCCCACGAAGTCCCAGCGTACTTCGCTATCAGCAGCTATCCCCTACTTGTTGCCATCACCCCTACACGTTACACAACATTAAATTGAGCAGCTACATGTTTCTTATCCTACACCCGACTTTTAGAAGCGGATGTTGTGACTAGGGTTGGAAAGAGGGGTGTCTCTTGGGACAGATTTTAAAGTTGGGGAGTGGAACTGGTTGCAACCGGCGGGATTGGCTGAATAAATCGCGTAGGCGCACAGAAGGTGTGGTGCAGCAGGATACCTGGAATGGGTGCCGGGACTGGATTTGGTGATTAATTTATCGGACCAGAAGGTGCTGTAGAAAGAGAAGAAGGTGTGGGAAGTGAATGATTTAGTACAGGATGCGAGTTGGGGAAAGTAGGCGGCTGCGGACGGCGAAGCGATGTGCGTGTCTCACCAGGATTTGAAGGGACTTGCAGAATTGAGGAGGGGCGGATAACCAGAAGACGCTGGCGTACGTGAGGATGATGCAAGAAGGAAGCAGATCCCAGGTGCAGCCTGTCAGTATTTTTAGTAGTTTCAAACGGTTTCGGGCTTTCTGTTGGACGAAAAGGAAATGTGCATTCAATGAAAGGTTTCTGTAGAGGGCTAGTCCAAAAATTTTGCTATTTTAGTCAGGAGGATGCGTTAGTAGTTGTTGATGAGATGAAAATCTTGATGACGTAAACGCCAAGTGGTGCGACCAAAGATGGTGGTTCGGTCATTCTGTGGATTTACCTGAAGTTTCCAAATATACTCTATTCGACCACGAGACTTCATGAGTCCGCCAAGGGAAGCATAGGATAGTTGAAGGGTGTGGTAACTGGCTAGGTAGACGGTATCGTCAGTATACTGAAATAGTAGGTGATGGTGATGGTTGTTTGGGAATGTCTGCAGTGGACAGGCTGGAAATGACGGGGGGTAGGACAGAGCTTCGATCCACACCGCATTGGTGTGAAATATGCGGGACCAGGTGGCGTTTACTGTGATGAGATGTGTAATGGGACATCCTCCTCTAGCACTATTTTTCCTCAACAGCAGTTGTCGATACCAGTTTTATTTTTCGAATTCTGGACAGATCATTATTGTCTTAGTTGCTTTTCTGAAAACCTTCACATAATTTTGTACACAGTGTGCTATATTTAAAGTTAAAATTTATGAAAATGAGTTATTTTATAAAAATTTTTAGTCTCGATGTTATAATCGATAAGTAATAGTACAGTTAATTTTTTTAGAAACATTTGAAATTATGAATTAGAATTTGAAAATTTCAGCTTACGGCATAAACAAAACTGATTGTAACCATACAATACCGCTGATACAGCTGTCAAATAAGTAGTCACTTAATTATTGCCGTGAAGAAAAGGGGACAACCAGGAAATTATATCAGCCAACAAGTCATATGCAGTACAACCAACAGTCATTACTCCACGAACAGTAATACCAAGAGACAGCGACAGAACCGTGATGGCGTAAGAATGTCACACACATCTGACGTATGTAACAAATATTATAAAAATGTTTTCTACTTAGTATTTACCCATAATATTATAAATATTAAAACGAAATTATGTACAATTTACTTATAGATAACCTTACGATGGCTATTTGCCGAAATAGGCCTACTGTAACGAATAATATGATTTGACTTAGCAGCGTTTTTGGAATCTCACTTGCATGATGTCCTTAAAAGATATATTCAACATAGCAGCCCAAAAGATTGCAGATTGTTCATTATTTATTTAATTATGCCTGCTGTTGATGGTCCTTCTCTCTATGTTCTTCTCTGTACAACTAATTCCACTGTACTTTTTATACCTTTCAGATAATCGCTGGAAGACGGCCTTGAGGGGCCGAAAGTGGTACTTCGTTGTAAGTTTACTTTGAATTCAGTACGATTTACGGGTTTTTATTACTCAAAGATTTGTCGTGTCGGGAAAATATATTTGAATATGCTATAGTATAATCTGAATATACTTGAGTATAACTGGGAGGGGCCTGGATTAAATGCCAGAAAACAATAATAGGTAGAACTACATACATGCGAGTGTTTACATCAAGTGCAAACGTTGAATTAAAAAATTTTCTACAATTCCGTAACTGAATTATAGAAATTTTTTGGTCGTACATTATACAAGCTGTATTAGAAGGATACATGAAATGTTCAAAATGTCCTCTAGTATACCTCTGTTTATACTAGATACACTTATAAATCAAATACCTCACCTCCACGTTGTCGAGATATGAAGCCTGTAGTATTTCATTTGTGGAAGCATTTTGAAAGCTCTCCGGTATCAAACCCCTGTACAAGATGCAGACCATGTTCGCACTTGTATTGTGAATGTCTGTCAAATTACACGCAACACTCCAACGATTCATTGCTATGACCGGCTGCTGCATGGATCAGTACTAAGGGTGAACATTTTGAACACACTACGTGATATGCTGGCATTTTCTGTTCTTGTGTGTTCTCCTCCTGATTGAAGTACTATCCTCTGCTTGGATAGTAGTAATCACTTTCGCGACTATAGTAGACAAATAGTTTGCACAGAACAACGGTAGTACTCACAGGAACATCACAACAAACAATACAAGAAATGATGCCTGAAAAAAGAAAAAATACTCCGTTACGGCCACAAGCTCGAGCGGATTACCTGGAAGTCATTCAACGACTTCGTTCTGATATCACAGGAGGTGAGACTAATTTCCAGAGACGGGCTTTCATTATAGCACATCCTTAGCAACTGTAAGGCTGAGACATCAGACTACTTCTTGCTGTGTCGCTTAAGTCCATTGCCGTGTACGATGGAAAACTTGGGAAAAGTTGCCATCTCTACTGCAAAAGTTTCAAAATTCTACATTTCCGTTGTTTAACGTTTCTGGTCTTTCCTTTAGTTCTTACGCTTGTATGTGTGTATATTGTTGTTTGCTTCTAACTCCGTGATTATGTAGGTGTAGCGTTTTTGAAGATGCTTGGAAAGCTGCAACCTTCCCGTAAATCAATTTTATATGATGATGCGCGTTTTTAATAGCAGATGGAAAAAGTAATCACATGCGGCTGACCGGCGAAATATTTGTAGTTCGTCAACAATGATTCTCGAAGATACATTAAGACTAACAAACTGGGGGCAGAAAGTACATGTAAGATGTACGTAACGTTCTGTGACAGAACATAAACGCTAAGCTGTATATCTGTGTTAACTGATACAAAAGTGGCTGATGCGTGGTATTCACTGCGCAGTCTCTTATTATTGGGATAGGATGACGCACATCCAAAAACGAAATGACTGTAATAAAACTGTGGATACTGAATGGTTCCCCTTCGCCATGATCTCTTCCTGCGTCAGCACTCCACAGTCTGAAGCCAAGACGAGTTTGAATGTCTTCGATTTGAACTACGAACAGTCGAAATAATGCCATAAACAAATGTCCATGTCTTCACATAGACTTCCTCCAGGACGAAAAATGTTTGCGGGTGTGTCCAGCTGTGAGAAGTCCGAGGTCGTGAACATTTGCTTTTCAGATGACAACTAGAATTCGTGGACTTCAACACTGTTCGCATCGGCAAGTTGGTAAAGACGTTCAGCGTGCACAGAGTTCCCAATCAGGTGAATAAATTAACTGCAGCGAAGTTTAGACGCCTGCATATAACGAGTTAATGAACAAAGTTTGGAGGTCGACCGGGAATATAATCCTGTACCAAGATCAGGGGGGCACAACAAGTTACCCCAGGTAGGAAGGAAGCCACTTTCCAACTTCACCTGGAAAGCCACGAACGATCGCTTCGTCCAGTGTACTCTCAAATGCTGCGTTTGCCCACTAACGTACGCTTCTGAAAGATGATACAATTGCTTTTGGGTAATCACTCTTCTGACTGGTTTGATGAGGCCCGCCACGAATTCCTCTCTTGTGCCAACTCTTCATTTCCGAGTAGTACTTGCAACCTACGTCCTCAATTATTTGCTAGACGTATTCCAATCTCTGTCTTCCTCTACAGTTTTTGCCCTCTACTGCTCTCTCTAGTACCATAGAAGTCATTCCCTGATGTCTTAATAGATTTCCTCTCATCCAGTCCCTTCTCCTTGTCAGTGTTTTCCAGGTATTCCTTTCCGATTCTGCGCAGAACCTCCTGATTCCTTATCTTATCACGTGACCTAATTTTTAACATTCTTCTGCAGCACCACATTTTAATTGCTTCGATTCTCTTCTGTTCCGGTTTTTCCACAGTCCATGTTTCACTATCATTCAATGGTACACTCCAAACTTACATTTTCAGAAATTTCTTCCTCAAATTAAGGCCTATGTTTGATATTAGTCGACTTCTCTTGGCCAGGTTTGCCCTTTTTGCCAGTGCTATTCTGCTTTGCTGTCTTCCTTGCTCCGTACGTCATTGATTATTTTCCTGCCTAGATTGTAGATTTCCTTAACTTCGTCTACTCGGTGACCACCAATAGTGATGTTAAGGTTCTCGCTGTTCTTATTTCTGCTACTTCTCATTACTTTCATCTTTCTTCAGTTTACTCTCAATCTATATTCTGTACTCCCTAGACTGTTCATTCCATTCAGCAGAGCATGTAATTCTTCTTCACTTTCACTGAGGATATAAATTTTGTCAGTGAATTATATAATTTAACATGGAATTTTAATTCTATTCCTGAACCTTTCTTTTATTTCTGTCATTGTTTCTTCAACGTATAGACTGAACAGCAGGGGAAATTATCACATCTCTGTCTTACACACTTTTTAATCGGAGTACTTCATTATTGGCTTTCCACACTTGTTATTCCCTCTTGGCTCTTGAACATATTGTATGTTACCCGTCTCTCACTATAGCTTACCCCTATTTTCCTCAGAATCTAACATATTGCACCGGTTTACATTGTCGAACGCTTTTTCCAGGTCGACAAATTCCATGAACGTGTCTTGATTTTTCTTTATAACACATCCTCAATTTTCTTTTCCATTCTTCTGTATATTATTCTTGTCAGCATCTTGCATGCATGAGCTGTTAAACTAACTGTGCCATGATTCTGAACTTGTCAATTACAAATATTAATACCTCATTGGTGTTAGAACCACTTTAATAGAGCGCATTGAACGATTCCCTAAACAGTGATCAGCGCATTCGTTACGAAGTATTGTCACAAAGTTTAACTGCCCAAACAGCCGAGCTAATAGCCGGCACGGTAACACAGCGTGTTATGTAATTAAAAAATAAACAAGTAACGAATGACCAGAACAATAACGAACGAAATGAAGACGGAAGAAAGAACGAAAAAGCGCAGTGAAACGCCCGCAACTGGTACACGGAAAAGTGCGCCAGTCCCGTATCCAATCTGCTTGGCGGGATACCGACGAGGACCAGTGTGGCTGCCAGTCTTGCTTCCGTTTTTCGGCGATTTCCCACATGCATCTAAGTAAATTCTGGGCTGGTACCCACGTCCCGTGTCCGATACACGTTACGGAAACACTTAGAAAACGACCTCACACTAGACCATGAAATTTACTCTAGATGGAGTACACAGATTCCAATGCAGAGGGAAATGATAGCGTCAGATATGTCATCAGGGCAGAAGCTTCCATTGACACTGCCAACACCGATTTACGGTCCCGTAGACTCACAGGACAAGGCAAAGAAGGAAAAGGTTGTGACATAGTTCACACTGAGCGATACCAGTAAATCCCTATCTTTGTAGGTGCCTACTTGTGCTTGGATAGGGTACCTCGGTATCTAGCAGCGACTATTTGAGACGTCAGATGCTTCAAGTGACGTTCAAAACATGCAGCTGAGAGTATAGGTTATCTAGATCTAGACAAAGATACGTGAAGTCGCTCGACCTGTGATGAGAAGTGATTCAGCTCTTACAAAAACCTGTCGCGGTTCGCGGAAGTTTAGAGACCCTGTGCTGGAAGATAGCCGTGCGACTGTATCGCAGTCACCAATGTATAGTATATCAAGCGTAGGGATCATGAGAAAAAAAGAAAAGAGAGATTAGAGCGCGCACAGACGCATTTAGACCATCGTTTTTCCCCGCTCATTGCGATAATACAGTAGAAAGAAAACTGATGATGTTGATAATATGTACAGTTTTAGACATTAGACGCCGCATCTTAGGAACCGTGACACTTCTGTTATAATAAATAAACAAAATGTCTAGATCACAACTATTTACTTACCGATAACCGCTTTCAGCGTGCGCTGCAGACCACCTTCAGATCCAGGATGGAAAAACAGGCATAACACTAATGTTTTTAAAGAAGTGTGACATTACGAACACTTGTCACATGCACAGTAGAAATAACAACAAAGAACTGTAAACTCAAGCATACCTGAAGCCTCAAAGCGCAGTTTGTCAACGTTGTGTGAAACTAACATAGAATACAAGGATGTGAAACGGAGAAAAATTTTCGCTGTCGTCACGCGACATGTGCGTAAAGCATAGGTTAGTATATTAAAAACGTGTAAAAGTATAGGGCGCGCAGATGCAGGACCCCTGCACCGCCATTCACGGCAACGTCCTAGTGGAGGCGGGTTGCCGTTGCCTTCCTCCGTCTGGATATGGGGTTTCACGTGTGTATCTGCGCCGTGTGGATGACAGTGATCAGTGCTTGTACAGTGCAGTGTTGAGTTTGTGTTGTTATGGCTCAGGGGAAGGGAGAGGGTGAAGCCCGGTGCCGACACATAACGTACTCCTCTCGAAAAGCACGAGGGGGCCCGCCGAGCTTAACGTCAAACATCCGACGGACGGACCACCACTAACAGTGTCACGTGCCCTCACTTCGTGAGACACCGCGAAGAGATTGGAATGTAACCCAGGACATTTCTGCAAACACCTCCTTGCCAGCCAAATACTGGCAGTGAAAATTTCCTCCACCACCAGGATTCGAACTGGCTTACCTCCAAGTCGTGCGCACCCGAACAGGCGAGGATTAGCGACCTCAGCTACGACGGCGGGTTCTCCATACACAGAGTGTATCAAAAAGAATCATCCGATTTGGTACTTCTACATTTCTTAAAATAATAAATATATACAATGAATTTTGTTTTTTGATGAACGAGAAACTCTAAAAATTTTTCTTCACACCTTTTCATAATGGAGAAGTGTTATGAGTGGAACAGGGAATTGTATCTATGCTTTATAGATCTAGAAAAGGCATATGACCGGGTTCCTAGGAGGAAGTTATTGACTGTTCTACAAGATTATGGAATAGGAGGCAAACCTTTGCAAGCAATTAAAGGTCTTTACATGGATACTCAGGCAGCAGTTAGAATTGACGGTAAATTGAGTTCATGGTTCAGAGTAGTTTCAGGGGTAAGACAAGGCTGCAACCTGTCTCCACTGTTGTTCATATTATTTATGGATCATATGTTGAAAACAATAGACTGGCTGGGTGAGATTAAGATATGTGAACACAAAATATGCAGTCTTGCATATGCGGATGACTTAGTTGTGATGGCAGATTCGATTGAAAGTTTGCAAAGTAATATTTCAGAGCTAGATCAGAAATGTAAGGACTATGGTATGAAGATTTGCATCTCCAAAACGAAAGTAATGTCAGTGGGACAGAAATATAAACGGATTGAGTGCCAAATAGGAGGAACAAAGTTAGAACAGGTGGACGGTTTCAAGTACTTAGGATGCATATTCTCACAGGATGGCAACATAGTGAAAGAACTGGAAGCGAGGTGTAGCAAAGCTAACGCAGTGAGCGCTCAGCTACGATCTACTCTCTTCTGCAAGAAGGAAGTCAGTACCAAGACTAAGTTATCTGTGCACCGTTCAATCTTTCGACCAACTTTGTTGTATGGGAGCGAAAGCTGGGTGGATTCAGGTTACCTTATCAACAAGGTTGAGGTTACGGATATGAAAGTAGCTAGGATGATTGCAGGTACTAGTAGATGGGAACAATGGCAGGAGGGTGTCCACAATGAGGAAATCAAAGAAAAACTGAGAATGAACTCTATAGATGTAGCAGTCAGGGCGAACAGGCTTAGATGGTGGGGTCATGTTACACGCATGGGAGAAGCAAGGCTACCCAAGAGACTCATGGATTCAGCAGTAGAGGGTAGGAGGAGTCGGGGCAGACCGAGGAGAAGGTACCTGGATTCGGTTAAGAATGATTTTGAAGTAATAGGTTTAACATCAGAAGAGGCACCAATGTTAGCACTGAGTAGGGGATCATGGAGGAACTGTATAAGGGGGGCTATGCTCCAGACTGAACGCTGAAAGGCATAATCAGTCTTATATGATGATGATGATGACCTTTTCATAGGTGTTCAATATGCCCCCTTGAGGTGCACGGCTTACGCCAGTGCGGTATTCAAATTGTTTTCACACTGCAGTGAGTTAATGTCTTGAGTTAAAGCTCCACAGCTGCAGTTATGCGATGTCTCAGTTCATTCATTGTTGTTGGTAAAGGAGGCACATAAACAGAGTCTTTTGTACACCCCCGCAAGAAATAACCACATACAGCCAGGTCCTATGACCTTGGACGCCAGTAATGCAAGGCTGAATCATTTGTTCCAGTGCGACCGATCCACTGTCCAGTAATCGTTTGATTTAAAAATTCCCGCAGTTTCAGATGCCACTGTGGCGGTGCCCAATCCTGCGAAAAAAGAAAGGTCTCAAGCATATCGAGATGTCTTTCCTGTAACAGTGTTGACGGCAAAGAAAATTGGAGCATACACCTTTTCCAGTGCAACACATTAAATTTTGGAGAGACCCTTTCATGTTGTACAACTACATGTGTGTGTCCCGTACCCCATATTCTCACATTATGACGGTTCATCTTTCCATTTAAATGCAGTGTTGTCTCGTCGCTAAACACTAAACGTGCACGAAAACTGTCATCCTCCATCTTGCCCAGAACTAAATTACAGAAATCCACCCGGCCGGAGTGGCCGAGTGATTCTGGGCGCTACAGTCTGGAACCGCGTGAGCGATACGGTCGCAGGTTCGAATCCTGCGTCGGGCATGGATGTGTGTGATGTCCTTAGGTTAGTTAGGTTTAAGTAGTTCTACGTTCTAGGGGACTGATGACCTCAGATGTTAAGTCCCATAGTGCTCAGAGCCATTTGAACCATTTGAACAGAAATCCACATGTCGTTGTATGTCACCTTCAAGAAGAGCTTGCAGTAGCTGAATATTGTATGGTTTCATGTGTAAACGTCGACGCAACACACGCCAGACGGACATCGGGGGCCTGTTGAGCTGTCGAGCTGCACGGCGGACGGATTTCTGCGGACTCGTGAAATTATGGCAGATGCGTTCGACGTCTGTGTGAGACACTCGGGGCTGGACCGGCAATTTGCCTTTAGACAAACATCCTGCTTCTCGGAATTGTTCATGCCATCGTCTAATGCTCTGTGCTGTAGCAGGATCCACACCATACCTAGTACGAAAGTCGCGCTGAACAGTTATTACTGACCCGCACTGCGCAAAACGTAGAACACAAAACGCTTTTGCAGGCCGGGGTGGCCGAGCGGTTCTACGCGCTTCAGTCTGGAACCATGCGACCGTTACGGTCGCAGGTTCGAATCCTGGTTCGGGCATGGATGTGTGTCATGTCCTTACGTTAGTTAGGTTTAAGTAGTTCTCAGTTATAGGGGACTGATGACCTCAGATATTAAGTCCCATAGTGCTCAGAGCCATTTGAACCATTTGGCGGACTGAAGCGCCTAGAACCGCTCGGCCACAACGGCCGGCTAGCAGGATAATTCTGTGCCAGCCAGGAAATTTTTAAGTCACACAGTTGTCAAATATATTTCGTATTGTTATCAAGTATTAGTTATAATACCAGCAGGAACGTTATTCCTACAGCCGACATGTTCCTTGAGCTGTAATCCCATTTCTGTAACTGGGCTAAGGGAATAGAGCGTAGTTACTAATAATACTCATATGCACCGACAGCAAACTAAATACTATAAATCATCAACCGTTAGAATTATTTTTATTTTTCTGTCTGAAGTTCATTCAACAGATGCATTTCACATTTTTGGACCATCTGTTGTTGTACTGCAAACACATCTTTTGATAATTATGCACTTAGAAAATGTTTCCTTAAGATCGCTGTCCTTCGCATTATGGCCAAAATAGGGGAACATAAACGAAAACATTAACTACATGACATGATCATACACAGAGCGACTTCATAAGCTATAAATAACAAAAAGTTCCAAATCGACACAGTCTGCTGTGCAAGGAAACTATACACTAACCTGAAGACTCGGTCTCAAAAATCTGTGAAAAAAATGAAATTAGTGAATCTGTAAAGGGAAAATTCGATTTCAGCCTCTGCTAACATGTCATCATAATGTGGAAGAAGAAACACAAAATGCTGACAGTAACACCTACAATAAATAATCCTTAAGCAAAATTGTCATTCAGTCTACAAATACAGAAAGACCGACAATTATCATTTACTCGTAGTAATTACAATATAACCGTTTTTGTTGCCTTGTCAGTAAGAACGAAAAGCATCTATGTAGAACAGCTATTCAACTTTCAGCACGCTTAAGACAGAAAGAAACCGAAATAATAACAGGATTATCAAGCTGAGCATGATGCTGATTTTCTAAGCAACGCCTCACAGTCAGCGCAGAGTGTTGTCAATGTAGTCCATGATGGTTTCATATGAACAACACCTCGAGGGTATCATAATACTCATATGAGAATTATCGATGTGTAATGTGACAACGCAAATGAGTAGAAGGTTCTAGCATTTGAAGGGACCATCCATACGCTGCTGATTCGTGATTTCAAACTACCTCCATTTTAACAGTGGTCATTGTTAATCGGATTATTGCATACTTCCTGTTACCCATAGCTGCGCTTATCAATAGCTTTATTATTGTCAGTAACTAAGCTATTGTATGTGCAATAACGCCAGCTGCTCTCACATTTGTGCCTGGTCAGGTGAGCACGGCTCGCGGTGTGCGCCCTCTCGCAAATTCTGCAACGCACACGTAGCACTGCTGCCGCTTGGTACCTGCTGAGGGACGTGAGCATGTATACATTACAGCTTGCATATTACGCAACAGATTTCATAGTGTTTTTGACGTGGTTTACGTTCACTGATGTAAAAAAGATGTCCCATTCCTTACTTCATCCCCTTAGAGATGGATTTTTTTTCTTTTCTACTTTCTAAAGTAGCCTATGTTCTTCATCACGATTCAGGCTATCTACACACCAAATGACATCGAAGTTGTTTCAGCAGGCTAGTCATGGAAACGTAACCGACAGAGATGGTTTCATGTTTGATAACATTTGTATGGAAGCATGGAATAAACATGTTGAGGATTGTGTAAACATCGTACTCTAGCTGCTACCGGCAACTGCGCTCACATTACAATAGAATGAAATGGGATGTTCCTCTGGATTTATTGCCAGGAAAACCCCATTTGGGATGTTCAACCTCTTGGTGCAAGTCTTTTTATTTGACGGCACTCCAGCAACTTGTGTGTAGCTGATGATGAAATGATGATGAGGACAATACACACTTCTAATTCTGAGCGAAAGAAATCAGATCCTGCCGGGAATCGAGCTCAGGATCCTGTGATCGAGAGTGAGCAGTGTGAAACTCAAGACCAAGAGCCGTTGACGCCTGCCACTTTTGTCATGACGATTAATGGTGACTGATGGTACTAAAACAAAATGTGGACGTTCAAAGAAATATTAAATACCGTTAAATTGGAGAAGAAAAAAAAAAATTTGCAGCTCGGTGTAGCACAAATTATATAATTTTTCTGTGTGCAATAACCTTAACAGCCCTCACCTATGAGCCTGTTACCTGCGGTTGCACTCGCATATCTTAATCGAATCACTAAAACCCTTCCACATTTTCAAAGTAAAAATACGATGTCTCTCTGTTCTACAGCTTTTAAATAACCCCGTCATGCAAGTCTTCAGACGTCTCAGAAGTTATACGTGTGACACTCTGCTACTAAAATGCTAGGAGCTTGTGACTGATATTAGCGTGGAAGTATGGATTAGACACGCTGAGGATTATATAAGCGTTTCGAGGATTAGATTTTCACTCTGCAGCGAAGTGTGCGCTGATATGAAACTTCCTGGCAGATTAAAATTGTATGCACGACCGATGCTCGAACTCGAGACCTTTGCCTTTTGCGGTCAAGTGCTCTTGGAAGTTTGGAAGGTAGGAGACGAGGTACTGGCTGAAGTACAGCTGCGAGGAGTGCCGTGAGTCGTGCTCGGGTAGCTAAGTTGGAAGAGCACTTGGCCGCAAAAAGCAAAGGTCCCCAGTTCGAGTCTCAGTCCCTCACATAGTTTCAATCTGCCAGGAAGTTTTATATAAGCGTTGTATCTATTAAGTTTAATCGTATTATGTAGAACATATCAAACAATAAAAACATTTTCACTAATAAGACAAAGTTCAAAAGCCATAGAGTAAAGAGCTATTCCAAAGAGTAATTTCTGTTCCATATTTCGCGTTATATTCTTGAAATCAATAATTATCTTGTACTACACACTTTTTAAAGTAGTTTACGTTCTTCCTCAGAGTTCAAGATATCTCCATACAAAATTTCATCAAAGTCGTTTCAGTGGTTTAGTCGTGAAAGCGTAACAGACACAGTTACTTCCACATCGAAAATATTGATATGGATGGACATTTGAAACAGAGTGTAGCGCCTATTTATGAAAACAACGGTCAATATATTTCAGAACAGCGAAAGAAGGATTGGAACGAGCGTGATTAACTAACTAACTGGAACATAAACAACACATGTGGTGACTGTCATTCAGTTGGACAGCGCAAGGTAATATTTGCTATGTAATCATCTGTAGAATTAATGTAATTACCACAACATTTAACCCTGTTATGAGCAGACAATGTTTGTTAAGTTAGATTATTGAAACTGAAGAAAAATGTAACAGGCATCGTTTTCAGATTGATCTGTAAGTGTATTTTGCAAACAGTGGTCCACAATTTAACTGCAGTATGAACCGTGTTCAATGTATCACAGAAAATTATATGAATGCGTGCCGTCTGTTCTTTCGAACATTTCCGAAAGACACCACGCGGAATCCGCAGCTGTGATACGTAACTGATTAATCACGATGGGCAATGACTGCACAACCTCCAGTGCGGAGACACAATTGTCTTCCGCCTCCTGCGGGAATCTCAAAGCAGCGAGCATGGAGGACATGGACAGCGACTGCGCACAGGTGGCGGGCGCTATGTGGGAATGTGGGCCGGCCGGAAGGCGCGCCGAGGTAGCCCGCGCAGTTCCGATAAACGCCGTGTCCGGGTAGCGCAGTGGTTGGCGCAACTGTCTACTAACCAGGAGATCCGGGGTTCGAAATCCGGTCGAGTACGCATTTTCACTTGTCGCTGCTGATTCCGCATAAAGTCCTGATGCACCTGACTTTAACAGCCCTATCCCTTTCCTTTCTCCTCCCTCTATCTTCACTTTACACAATATCACAGAAAATTTAAAAATCTTATTTACAAAACTTTGCGAATGGAGAATCATAAAACGATACCCAAACAGGCATAGAGCGAGGTGCCGCAGTAGTTAGCACACAAGACTCGCATTCGCGAGGACGACGGTTCAAACCCGTGTCCGGTAACCCTTACTTAGATTTTCCGTGATTTCCCTAAATCGCTTCAGGCAAATGCCGGGTTGGTTCCTTTGATGGTGCACGGCTGTCTTCCTTTCGCATCCTTCCCTAATCCGATGGCATCGATGACCTCATTGTTTGGACCCTTCTCCCAAAATCAACCAATCAACTAAAGCAGGCGAGATAAAGGGTGAAGCAAGTTCTTTAAGCAGTATTATTTGCAGTAATTATGTATTTCATGAAGAATGGCAGCAGAACTGAAATACGTTTTGTATTCACAGAACACCAATTTATTTTTGTTTTCTACCAGTATCCAGTTGTGAAGGTGTCAAGGAACTTATTTGCAATTTCTGAGAAGTTAACGAACGACAGTTTTCTTCATTACAAAGGAAACGTGTAGACTTTTAATTACTCATTTGTCAGCCTGTAGAAGCCGTAGAATCCCTTGCTAGAGTCAAATGTATACATACCAGAAACGCGGACGATAGCGATAATTGATTTGCCAGAATCGATACCCTGCTCAGTGCTTGATCCAAACTTTCCCGTCGTAGAGAGAAGCTTCCATTTAACTATTCATAACAACATGTCACTCATTTTATTAACAGTATCAAAATAATCATTAAATGTAGCAGTGTTCACTAACGTTTGTGGTAGTTCGACAGAGCATTTCATTGTGTAACCACAAAACAAGAAAAACGACGTCGTTTAAAAAGGAATACGTCATGGAACTCAATAGTTTGACTATCAGTTTTTGCATATTTCTCGAAGACTTTTGCGGACATTTTCAACGCCACCGTCAACAACCGTTATATATTTACTGTACTCCTCTTTTCAAGAAGTTTCCAATGAGATTAAACAAGGATATTAACAAATACTTTTATCATTATTTATTTATTTATTTATTTAACCTGATCAGATTAGGGCCATCAGGCCCTCTCTTACATCGGACCAGTGTTTCACACATGCAGCATTTCACACATCAGAGTTACATCATGACAATACTTTAAATAAGAAAATTAGATTACTCTAGTCACAATATGAATAAAGAATAATGACTAAGACCTAATAAAGTAAGTACTGGCAGTATTTTTACGACAGGTGCTATACATACACTCCTGGAAATGGAAAAAAGAACACATTGACACCGGTGTGTCAGACCCACCATACTTGCTCCGGACACTGCGAGAGGGCTGTACAAGCAATGATCACACGCACGGCACAGCGGACACACCAGGAACCGCGGTGTTGGCCGTCGAATGGCGCTAGCTGCGCAGCATTTGTGCACCGCCGCCGTCAGTGTCAGCCAGTTTGCCGTGGCATACGGAGCTCCATCGCAGTCTTTAACACTGGTAGCATGCCGCGACAGCGTGGACGTGAACCGTATGTGCAGTTGACGGACTTTGAGCGAGGGCGTATAGTGGGCATGCGGGAGGCCGGGTGGACGTACCGCCGAATTGCTCAACACGTGGGGCTTGAGGTCTCCACAGTACATCGATATTGTCGCCAGTGGTCGGCGGAAGGTGCAGCTACAGGTAACAGCTATGTAATATATAATTTACATAGACATATATTGTCCTATGTTTAACATATCATTATTAAATTAGTGTGCCCGTCGACCTGGGACCGCACCGCAGCGACGCACGGATGCACGCCAAGACCGTAGGATCCTACGCAGTGCCGTAGGGGACCGCACCGCCACTTCCCAGCAAATTAGGGACACTGTTGCTCCTGAGGTATCGGCGAGGACCGTTCGCAACCGTCTCCATGAAGCTGGGCTACGGTCCCGCACACCGTTAGGCGGTCTTGCGCTCACGCCCCAACATCGTGCAGCCCGCCTCCAGTGGTGTCGCGACAGGCGTGAATGGAGGGACGAATGGAGACGTGTCGTCTTCAGCGATGAGAGTCGCTTCTGCCTTGGTGCCAATGATGGTCGTATGCGTGTTTGGCGCCGTGCAGGTGAGCGCCACAATCAGGACTGCATACGACCGAGGCACACAGGGCCAACACCCGGCATCATGGTGTGGGGAGCGATCTTCTACACTGGCCGTACACCACTGGTGATCGTCGAGGGGACACTGAATAGTGCACGGTACATCCAAACCGTCATCGAACCCAATGTTCTACCATTCCTAGACCGGCAAGGGAACTTGCTGTTCCAACAGGACAATGCACGTCCGCATGTATCCCGTGCCACCAAACGTGCTCTAGAAGGTGTAAGTCAACTACCCTGGCCAGCAAGATCTCCGGATCTGTCCCCCATTGAGCATGTTTGGGACTGGATGAAGCGTCGTCTCACGCGGTCTGCACGTCCAGCACGAACGCTGGTCCAACTGAGGCGCCAGGTGGAAATGGCATGGCAAGCCGTTCCACAGGACTACATCCAGCATCTCTACGATCGTCTCCATGGGAGAATAGCAGCCTGCATTGCTGCGAAAGGTGGATATACACTGTACTAGTGCCGACATTGTGCATGCTCTGTTGCCTGTGTCTATGTGCCTGTGGTTCTGTCAGTGTGATCATGTGATGTATCTGACCCCAGGAATGTGTCAATAAAGTTTCCCCTTCCTGGGACAATGAATTCACGGTGTTCTTATTTCAATTTCCAGGAGTGTACAAATTATGATAAAAGTAATAATAGTAACAGTAAAAAAATAAATAATAATGATAAACATGAGAAAAATGGGCAATAGTAATGAACATTTGTGCAGATGTACATTAATATCTTGGTGTGTAAAGTAGATGTTTACTAGTATAGCGAGTTTTGGGGGAGAGAGACTTAAGGAGGGGGAAAGAGGGAAGTAATGAGGTGAAGTGCATTCGTGTACGAAGGAAAGCATTACTGTTGCTTAAGTAGATACGTCATTAACTAGTTTTTGAAGTTGGACATGTTTTTAAGTTCTCTAACATACCGAGGGAGGTTATTCCAGAGTCGGATTCACGCTACTGTAAAGGACTTGGAGAAGGTGACTGAGCGATGCAGTGGAACAGAGAGGATTTTATTATGATGGGAACGTGTGTTTCTGTCATGTTGTTCAGACATAAGCGTTAAGGACGAGGAGAGATATGAGGGACAGTGTACATTTATAAGGCAGTAGATGAGACAGAGTGTATGGAAATCTCTGCGTTTGTCTGCACGCAGCCAGGACAATTTTGCATATGCTGGTGAAATGTGATCAAAAAGTCGAATGTCACAGATATATCGGACGCAGGCGTTCATGACCAGTTCCAGACGTCGCGAGTTTTCCTGAGAGAGGCCTTGTAGGATAATATCGCTGTAATCAATGATTGGGAGAATAAGCGTTTGTACTAATTTCTTTTTCAGATCGAAAGGGAAGAGTTTTTTATATTTTTGTAGGACATGAAGGGATGCTGATGCTTTTTTGCACACTGCAGTTACGTGCTCTGTCCAATTTAGATTTTCATCTATTTTATGTCGATTGACACTCAATCACACAACGAAATTCCCATCTGCAAACTTCATCTTGAACCAACGAAATAACCGAAGAGTTACGTCTCAGACTACTCATCCTCGTACATCCTTCCACTTTGATCAGTTGGGTTAAGATTATTGCGGCACATGCAGGCTGTAAAGCACATGGCACTACACGAAATGCATAAAATACATCGGTGTGCAGAACTTTAGGACGAAAGTAACTTTCGCACGATGTTTCGATATCAAGTAACATAGCTCAACGAAACTTCGACTATAAGAACTGCTACAATATGCTACAGAACGCAATGAGACCAACAGAAATGATGTTTTAATTCAAAGTCAATAATTACACTGAAGTAATTGCAAGTCATTATGGTCCCCTGGACATAACAAAAGGTGGGTCATGGTTCTCAATAGCGTTTGTGATCATCACGGACACCAATGTATGCTCTGCAGCGTGCTCCCATATTGGCCACAAGTAGGTAGGGCATACCATTCTTCCATCAACGCTGTTGCTGGTGTGGGTTTGATGGAACACGTCATCCCAGCAACTCCCACACGTGCTCGAGGCGATTTAAGTCGGGGGAGCCGGCCACGTTGGCCGAGCGGTTCTAGGCGCTTCAGTCCAGAACCGCGCGACTGCTACGGTCGCAGGTTCGAATCCTGCCTGGGGCACGATATCCTTAGGTAAGTTAGGTTTAAGTAGTTCTAAGTTCTAGGGGACTGATGACCTCAGATGTTAAGTCCCATAGTGCTCAGAGCCATTTGAACCATTTTTAAGTAGGGGGAACATGTGGGCCAGTCCATTTGCCCAACATCGTTTCGTTCCAAGAGTTGCTCCTCCTGCGCTGTTCGATGCGGTCGCGCAGTGTCATCCATAAAAACGAATGTAAGTTGCAATGCTGCCTGAAAAGTTGCGCATGGAGAAGGAATGTCACAATAACTTTGACCTGTTAGTGATCCGTATTCACAGATTTGGAGGTCAGTACTCACATACAACATTATGCTTCCGCACACCAAGCACCAGGGCCATCAAAATGATGATGTTTGACAGTCTTACGTGTCCCCATTTCTCACCGTATGAGGGTACGTCCAAAATCACTACTCGGACTGTATCTGCGCTCATCCGAGAATAGCACGCAGCCGCACTTCTCGTGGGCCCAGTACATGTGGTCTTGACACCATCGCAAACATGCCGGTGTCAACGGAATTCAGCGTGATGGTCATCGTCAGAGGGTCCTCCTCCATGCAGTCACTGTGCCCCTGTGAAGTGTGAAACTGCGTGACTGACAGTTCTGTTAAATATGGTTGCAATTTCACCCCTTGCCTGTTGTATAACGTAGCTGTCATTTGCTGCATTAGCTGAGCGTGGTCAACCACTTCTTCCACTTCGGGCAGCTGCGCCTGTGACCTGGAACGCTCCTTCTGCACTTGAAACAATGCAGTGCCTCTTGGGGTACAATTATCATGCTTTGTCCTGCCGTGTGAAATGATAGAGATGTCGTGTCCGTGCCATTTTGTACTGAAGAACACCACCAGAGCGCACCGTAAGTCTTTGCTGATTTACACACACTGTCTGTTCCCGTTCCTTCAAGTGTTTCGTGTAGTGGGGATAGCCCCATTTGGCGCTATAGTGACGCTGACCTCAAGTCATGTGACGCCCGACCTTTTGTGCACGACTGGGACACCTCTGGCTACATACGAGGTGCATTCAAGTTCTAAGGCCTCCGATTTTTTTTGCTCCGGACTGGAAAGAGATAGAAACATGCGCATTGTTTTAAAATGAGGCCGCGTTCATTGTCAATACGTCCCAGGGATGGCAGCACCATACGGCAGATGGAATTTTACCGCCAGCGGCGAGAATGAGAACTGTTTTAAATACTTAAAATGGTGACGTTTTCCTTACTTGAACAACGTGCAATCATTCGTTTTCTGAATTTGCGTGGTGTGAAACCAATTGAAATTCATCGACAGTTGAAGGAGACATGTGGTGATGGAGTTATGCATGTGTCAAAAGTGCTTTCGTGGGTGCGACAGTTTAATGAAGGCAGAACATCGTGTGACAACAAACCGAAACAACCTCGGGCTCGCACAAGCCGGTCTGACGACATGATCGAGAAAGTGGAGAGAATTGTTTTGGGGGATCGCCGAATGACTGTTGAACAGATCGCCTCCAGAGTTGGCATTTCTGTGGGTTCTGTGCACACAATCCTGTATGACGACCTAAAAATGCGAAAAGTGTCATCCAGGTGGGTGCCACGAATGCTGACGGACGACCACATGGCTCCCCGTGTGGCATGTTGCCTAGCAATGTTGACAGACAGCATGAATGGGACTTTCTTTTCGTCGGTTGTGACAATGGATGAGACGTGGATGCCATTTCTCAATCCAGAAACAAAGCGCCAGTCAGCTTAATGGAAGCACACAGATTCACCGCCTCCAAAAAAATTTCGGGTAACCACCAGTGCTGAAAAAATGATGGTGTCCATTTTCTGGGACAGCGAGGGCGTAATCCTTACCCATTGCGTTCCAAAGGGCACTACGGTAACAGGTGCATCCTACGAAAATGTTTTGAAGAACAAATTCCTTCCTGCACTGCAACAAAAACGTCCAAGAAGGGCTGCGCGTGTGCTGTTTCACCAAGACAGCGCACCCGCACATTGAGCTAACGTTACGCAACAGTTTCTTCGTGATAACAACTTTGAAGTGATTCCTCATGCTCCCTACTCACCTGACCTGGCTCCTAGTGACTTTTGGCTTTTTCCAACAATGAAAGACACTCTCCGTGGCCGCACATTCACCAGCCGTGCTGCTATTGCCTCAGCGATTTTCCAGTGGTCAAAACAGACTCCTAAAGAAGCCTTCGCCGCTGCCATGGAATCATGGCGTGAGCGTTGTGAAAAATGTGTACGTCTGTAGGGCGATTACGTCGAGAAGTAACGCCAGTTTCATCGATTTCGGGTGAGTAGTTAATTAGAAAAAAAGTCGGAGGCTTTAGAACTTGAATGCACCTCGTACACCCGCACTTTCATTCATTTCCACCGAGTATTTAATATGCTATGTTACTTTATCTATCTCGTCGTTAAGTTGTGCGGAGCAGTGTAGCTGCCATTGAGGTGACTACGTTACTTTCAGAGTGACGTGCTGTACGCAGTATAGCGGAGCCGGTGTCTGAGACAGCAGCGGCTGCCACTGCAGACGGGGTGAGAGCCTGCCGCGGGCAGCTGTGTCGGTGAGTGGTGAGCGGACGGCACGGGGACCACACACTCCAGCGCCCACGGCCGCTGTCAGCAGCACGCCACGCCAGACTCTGGACGGTCTAGCGCTCCTCGAGCAAGTCTCCAGCTACACCACCTGCCAACACTGGGCTTAAGCCCACCTCTCGTCCTTAACAACACTACGGAAGACCCTACTGACAGAGTAAATCTTTTCTTCACAAAGATACCTGCACTCCTATCTGACGAATAGACGATTGTAATTTGTGTGACCTTAACGTTTGCTGGCGAAATTGACTGTGTTGCTCTCTGGTGACCATCCGAGTGCAGTTGTTTCGACAGAGTAGCTTGCCATCATCTTCAGGTGACAGGCCTATCTGCAGAATGAATGTCTCCGCTGCATCGTATCTTCTTTATACTCTCATCGCCCCTCACTCCTTTCCTCACAACCTGCCCGCACGCCGCGCCAGTTGGAATGGTGTGGGGACAGGATAACTGAATGCTGGGCGCGAAATCTAGTCCTTCAGTGTTTCATCCGTCCCCGTATGGCGAGTAAGTCGCTCCCGGGCATCATTGGGACTTCAGATGGCTCAATGCTGTGTCTCATACGCTACTGAGAGTGAAGTCACGGCCTCCACTGATCAGGTCGTCGGCCGGTCGAATTTCAATACGTCACTCTAACAGAGTCCCAGAATGACGCACTCCGTCTTAGCACTTCGGTCCTCTCCCCCGCCTCTTTTCACAACAAAGTAGGACATTAAAATTTAAGACTTCCTTGAGACTAAGCTGTCTATATCTATTAATTCAGCACTGAATTTCAAACAAGTAAAATACAGCCGAAGTGTAACCACAAACAATAAGAGAAAGGACAAAATTACATCCAAAGACGAGAGGGCAAGGAACGTAACCCAAAAGCAACAAAATTTTAAGTTTACAATATTTTATTATAATATTTTACATTAATTAATTACTTGCAACTGAAAAACATTAATTGCAAAGCTGTTTCCTTTGTGAAATTCGTGGTAAGTTCCTATGGAACCAAACTGCTAAGGTTATCGGTCCCTAGGCTAACACACTACTTAATCTAACTTAAACTAATCAAAATATCCACGGGTGTACTGCCGGTCTACAGTGTCGAACTGGCACAATATTTCGGCGAAAGTACATGTCGCCATCATCAGGTGACTGCTGCTTCGCACTTGAATTCCTCTTCTTGAGGACAGTAAGGAGGAGTTTGTTGTCGTTATACATTTACTCCACTTAGGTGGGTTGAAGTTTGCTGGGACGTTTTGGAATAACTGGGACAGTAGTGCGTAATGGGTACTAATGATTGCCGGTCAGGGACAGGCGGTAGGTCACGTGAATAACAGTTATGCGTCGGCTAGGGGCCTTTACATGACTGGCCCTGTCGACGCCTGGGACTCTCAGTCAGCGACTGACAGGGCGAATATTTGATGATGGTGATGATGAAGGTGATGGGTGTCGGGCGCAATAGGGAGGAGAGTCCTTTAAGTCCTCCTGCCGTTAGGGTACCTCTTCTTATCCTTCTTCTTCTTGTATGTGTCTGCTTGTGACACTTTAGGATCTGTCACTTCCTCCCAGTTAGCGGCTTCGGCGTCTTCGGCGGTCCTCGCCTCTTGTTCTTGGCTTGCGTTCTCGGCTTGTTGTTCTATTGAGGCAGAGAGAACTTCCCACTCGACAGGCGTGAGAGGAGGGCGGGCGTTGTAGGACCTGAGAGTGTCAAAGTAAATGGTCACATTCGTCTGCAGCTGCAAATTGGAGAGGGGGCAAGGGGCCTCCTCCATGATGACTTGGGTTGCCTTGTTCTTCGTCGCGACGATTGTCTGTGCGGCTGCGTCTTGTGTTTCCACCATCGTTGCTTCCTGTATTACTACAGGTTCCACGGGGGCGGCAGTCTGCGTGTCAGCATCCTTCTTCTGTGCTGGGTGGAGCTGCCTGGAAAGTGTATCACGGAGACTGTGCACCAGCTGCCGAGCCTCGGCTAGTTCGGCTTGTAGTGTTGCACTCTCTTCCGCCATTGCTCCTGCGAACGTGCCGGCAGAGAGATCCGTACGCTATGGATGCTCAGGGGGAACTGGGTTCGGTCGTGGCGGCGGCCGATTTAAATACCCTCCGCCCGCGGCGCGCTCACTCCGCCGTCCGCTGTCCGCGCCACGGTCGCGCGGTGGAACAGATTGCGACGGCGTCTGAGATGACGTCGCTGTGATGGCTCTGTCCGCCGTGGTCGTCACAACTATACGTTTGCTCGATTTACTCTTGATTAACCCAATCGCTTGTTCCCAAGCCTTGCGAAGATTATAGCCACAGTCACGGTTTATGAGGTCGTCATTGGTGCGTATTTCGATGGCCTCTCCAACAACGCTGTCCCAGTATCTCGACGTCTGTACCAGAATCCTCGTGCGTTCATACACCATAGTGTGATTTTCCGACAAACAATGTTCAGCGACCGCCGACTTGCTCGCATACATCAGTCGAGGGTGCCTCTGGTGTTCATGGCATCGATCCTCGACGGTACGCATCGTCTGACCACTGGACACTGTAGACGGGCAGTACACCTGTGGATATTTTGATTATCAAATACGCCGGGAGAAACTCAAGAATCACATCATACACCTTTACGGGGAGGAGATCTACCGCAGCATGAAGAAATTTGAAAAGTTGCGCCACCGTAGATGTTGTTTGCTAAGTACTCTTGCCTTTCTAAAGAGATGTCGTTCCGAGAATGTTATTCCAAATTTTGTTAAGGTTATGCATCACATCGATTCTGCAGCAGCTAAGAGAATCAAGAAACGAGCCAGCCTCGCATTGGTACGTGAGAAAGTGCAATTCACCCGCCGGAGCCTTGATTTTATCTCACAGGAATCACTCATACTACATTTGCAACTGGCTAGTAATTTCACTTCTTCTTCCTGGGATTGGATTGATGGTGTCACCTGGGTTGCAGCTGATTCCGCCCATAAGAAGGCAACGGGATGTCAAACAGCTAAGTTCCCATGTCTCCTTGACAAACCATCTCTGCAGGTTCCGTGCAAGACTGTCATCAATTTGAGCGGCATGGTGTTGAGTGATGATGCGGTCTCGGTGTGGTGTCACCGCCAGACACCACACTTGCTAGGTGGTAGCCTTTAAATCGGCCGCGGTCCGTTAGCATACGTCGGACCCGCGTGTCGCCACTATCAGTGATTGCAGACCGAGCGCCGCCACACGGCAGGTCTAGAGAGACTTCCTAACACTCGCCCCAGTTGTACAACCGACTTTGCTAGCGATGGTTCACTGACAAAATACGCTCTCATTTGCCGAGACGATAGTTAGCATAGCCTTCAGCTACGTCATTTGCTACGACCTAGCAAGGCGCCATTACCAGTTACTATTGATACTGTGAATCATATACCGTCAAGAGCGACGTTTACCATTAATCGATTAAAGTTAAGTATTCCACTAGCTACCCCCGTTTTTTCTAAATTCTAATTTCCTCGTCCTGTTCCAGACCTCACGCCAGCCTGCGTGAGCTAAAACGCGTGCCTTTCGGCCTCCTCTAGTAACACGGTGTTGGCTCTCCTGCCAACCACAACACTCGGTTTTGCAGAAAGGTCTCAACTTCGCTCCCACCCCCAAGTTCACTCCGGTCGCAGAAATTGTTAGTGCTGTTGAACAGGTTGCAGCTCGACTTCCGCCTGAATCAGCTGAGGAAATACGTCGTGAAACTTGTCGTGCGTTGACGAAATCCAAGCCGATGAAGTCAAAAATCGCCAGTAAAGAGAGGGCGGCCATTCGTGATCTGAGGGAGTGCTCTCAAAATGTTGTCTTACCGGCTGACAAAGGCAATGCTACAGTTGTTGTCTCCCATAAGGACTGCACATAAGATGCAGAGCCTGCTAAATGACGATTCCTACCGGAAGATCAGCGTTGACCCTACAAAGGAGGAGGAGAACAAGACGAGGTCGCTTCTCAAGGACGCAGATTTACCGGAGGGTGACGCTAAGAAATTGTTACCCCAAGGTCCGGTACCGCCTAGACCATATGGACTCCCGAAGGTTCACAAAGACGGGGTACCATTACGCCCCATTGTCAGCAACATCAGGGCACCTACATATTTGTTGGGCAAATACCTGACGAGAATATTAAGTTCGTATGTGGGTAAATGCCCTCATCACATCCGTAATTCCGTTGATTTTGTTAAACGCCTTGATAGCTTCAGGTTGGATGAGTCAGATATCATGGTGAGTTTTGACGTCGTTTCCTTGTTTACGAGGGTACCCCTGCGAGAGTCACTAGAATTGATTAGTAAGAAGTTTGACGAGAAGACCACTGAACTTTTTAGGCATGTCTTGACTTCCACGTATTTCCTTTTTAATGGAGAATACTACGAACAAACGGAGGGAGTCGCCATGGGTAGCCCACTCTCACCGTTGGTAGCGAATTTGTACATGGAGAACTTGCTTTTTCCGTTACGTGGACGACACGTTCGTCATCTGGCCACATGGTATGGATAAACTCCTTGACTTCCTTACACATCTAAACTCCATACACCCCAACATCAAATTCACTATGGAGACTGAAACGGAGGGTAAATTACCTTTCCTTGAAGTCTTGATCAAGGGAAGGTCTGACGGCACCCTAGGTCATGGGGTGTATCGGAAGACAACGCACACTGATCTGTATTTGCACGCAGACAGCTGCCACCACCCTTCACAGAGGAATGGGGTACTTAAAATTCTAGTACATAGGGCGCGCACTACCCCAGGAATTGGAACATCTGAGAACTGGATTTCGAAAAAATGGGTACTCAGAGTGACAGATTCAACGTGCTCTCCACCCAACCATTACAGCACAACCTGTGGAGAGGCGCACTCTCGGGGAAAATCGCCCGCATTTTGAAGAAACACCGGGTCGGAACTGTGTTTTGTCCTCCGAATAAAACTCGTGCACTGGTGGGGAGCGCCAAAGATGACCTCGGTTTGAGGAAGGTCGGCGTGTAGCAGATTCCGTGTCAATGTGGCAAGTCGTATATTGGTCAGACGATGCGTACCATCGAGGATCGATGCCGTGAACACCAGAGGCACACTCGACTGATGTACCCGATCAAGTCGGCGGTCGCTGAACATTGTTTGTCGGAAAATCACGCTATGGTGTATGAACGCACGAGGATTCTGGTACAGACGTCAAGATACTGGGACAGCGTTGTTAGAGAGGCCATCGAAATTCGCACCAATGACGACCTCATAAACCGTGATTGTGACTGTAATCTTAGCAAGACTTGGGAACCAGCGATTGGGTTAATCAAGAGTAAATCGAGCAAACACTCGCTGAGTAGCAGTCGAGGGTTGAGCATCGCTCCTCTCACTGGCGTACTGTCAGCCATAGGCCCCCGCTTGCACGGGAGTAAAAACAGGAGTGATCACCGGCTCTGTTTTTATCAAAACATTGACGGGCACTTGCGCCTAGGTCTCAGCACGGACGGCACTTGGAGAAAATTTTGCATGGCGTCGCCTGGCAGAGTTGTCGTGTCTTCTCGTCGTTGTGGAATGTCGAGCTTGGGCGACGCCTTGGGGTCGCGGCGGTCTCTTTCCGCCGACGACACGAGGCGCGCTTTCTTGTTGCCGCGGGCCGCGCGGCCGGCCGTCTCGAGCACCTCAGCTGCCGCAGAGTCAGTCTCTGCCCCCCCCCCCCCCAGAATAGGGAAAAAGTAGGCCAGGACCTGGAAGCGGGCCGCGGAACCACAGAGATGTTTTCCGCCGCCCCCGTCCAGAATTCCGCGTCTGCCATCGTGTTACTAGGGTCAGCACTGCAACCGGAAAACCCAACGGTGCCAACAAAAGTTGCAACTGACAATAACCTGGCAGCAAGCCCCCTTTCCGCGACCGACATGGCAAAACCACATAATACGCAAACAAACAAATACATCGTCAGTATTTGCGATCCCGCCCCTCCCTCCCCTCTCCTCAGCCCTCTCCTGCTTGCCAACAGCTGTGGCCTCCTTGCTGACCATATCCGCAACCTAAATGGCAAGCAGAAGCCCAGTCAACCGACAAAAATCCTTCCCAAACCCGCAACTGCCACCCAACCCCCTACCCGATCCCAGTTCCTTAAATCCCCCCCACTCAAGTCCACCACATCCAAGCAGCGGCGTGTGAAGAAGGACAAGAAGGAGAAGCACTCCAGGGGGAAAAAGCACTCCACCACCACCACCCCAGCCACTTCCACACCCTCTGAGGAGCCTGCGCCCCCGACAGCACCTGTCGTCGTCCTAGGAGGGGACCAGGAAACACTGGCACTGGAAGGGAACCGCGTAACCGGGCAGGATTCGGATGGTTTCGTGCTGGCGAGGAAAACCTTTCGCCAGCCGAGGCTCCCGCCAGCCCGGGGAGTGGAACCCACCCCGAACAGGTTCCAGGCGGTGGCCGATGAGCCAGAGACACCACATGACACAACAACACAAACACAAAATCAGGTCACCCACCACATCCCTCCGATCGTCGCGGAGTTCACTCGGAACTACGAGGAACTCTTCGAAATGTTAAAAACAGCAATCGGGGGAGGCAATTTCAAAGCAAAACCTGCTGGTGGTGACAAAATAAAAATAACGTTATTGACACTCGAGCACTACACCACAATAAAAACACTTCTCAACAGCAAAAACATACCACATTACACTTTCCCCACAACAAAAACACGCAATAGAAACATTGTCATCAGAGACCTACCGAGACGAGTGGCCCCCCAGGCGATCAAAACAGACCTGACTGCCCAGGGGTACATCGTCAAGGCGGTCCAACAGATGGGAAACATAGGCAGCAAATGGCCCCTGTATCAGGTCACACTGCCAGACGTCCCACAGAACAAAAGGGACATTAAGACGATCCTGGCGGTCCCTGTGACCATTGAACCACTGCGCCGCAAAAACAAGACGGTGCAGTGCTTCAGATGTCAGGGCCTCAACCACATTGCGGCACACTGCTCAATGGCAGTGAGGTGCAGAAAATGCGCCGAGGCCCATGACACACGAACGTGCAACATAAAACACACGGACCCGCAAATAAGGTGCGCGCTGTGTGGCAAAAACCACACAGCGGGTTACCAAGGTTGCGAGGTCCATAAAAGACACACACTGCAGGCAAAGGGCGCAAAGGCCGCCCCCCACACACGAAAAGAAAACACCACGAACCCATCCAGACACACAAGAAACCAAAATATGACAACACACACAGACAAGGCCTGGGTAAAACCAAGGCCAGACACACCAAGGGCAACATATGCGGAAGTGGTTTCTCCCCCGAGGAACCACGAAAGCATTGCCCAACCACCACAACATCAGACACCAACACAAGAACAACACCGGGAAATACACAGCAACAACGACCAGGTCCACCTTGACGGAGAGGACCCTAGGAAACCCCAGACGCACTTCCCCCCCATGGATCAGTTGTTAGGTGTAATGGTGCAGACCATGAACCTCGTCATGGAAATGATGAAGGAATTCAGGGAAGCCCAAAAGCAAAACACACAGATCCTCGCTGCCCTTCAGGCAACAGTCCAGCAGTCGCTCCCCTCTGCGACTTCCTCAGTAGTATCAAAACCCCATCATGGATAGACGACCAAACATCCAAGGCCTGACAATGTGCGTCTTTAACGCAGACGGCATTGTTAATCAAGAGGTCGAGTTCAGAGAACTCATGAAGGAGTTCTCCATCGACATATGCATGATGGGGGAAACCCACCTAAAACCGGGAATAAAAGCGACAGTCCCCAACTATGTTAGCTATCGCAAAGACAGGCCAACCCAAGGCGGAGGGGTGGCCATATACATAAAAAGAGGGATCCCCCACCACCAGGTATTCTTACCAGCTACCAACAAAATTGAAGCAGTGGCGGTGGAAGTAACCACTGCCACTGGACCCCTAACAATTGTTGCAGTCTACCGACCCCCACATGACCAGATAGATGAGGGAGACATAGCTGCTCTAGGGCAAATTGAAGGCAAACTCGTAATAGGGGGAGACTTCAATGCCAAACACCCTGACTGGAATTCTAGAGTAACATCCAGAGCAGGCGCCAAACTGCAACAACTAGCGCGCACCCACCACTTCGAAACATGGGGTCCAGTCGAGCCCACACATTTTCCGAAAAACGGAAGCAGGCCCGATGTGTTAGACATAGCTCTCACTAGGAGGATCGCAGGGTTTGTGACCGCAAGGACAATCAACAGAATGTCCTCCGACCACAACCCAGTGATTCTGGAGGTCGATGTGGGAGAATGGGTAGCACTCCCACGGTACCAGACGTCGTACAAACGTACAGACTGGGAGCGATACCAAGAAACTGTCGCCTCTGATATCGCTCGCGCTCCGCCACCTACTGCCGAAACAGTAGAACAAGCGCTACAAGACCTAACAGGCAGCATATTACAGGCAGCGGAAGAAGCCACCCCTCCACAAAGGGATGGCCCACCACCGCAAATACAGCTCCCGAAACACTTGCTAGCTCAAATTCGACATAAGAACAGAGTAGCAAAAGAGTGGAAGATCACCAGAAATCAGGCCACCAGGAGGCTGCTCAATCGTCTACAGAGAGAACTGAAGGTAGCGCTCAAAGAGCACAGAAACCAGCAATGGCAAAACCGCCTCACAGCTCTCAAAGTAGACGACCACACACTATGGCAAGCGACAAAACAGTTTACAAAACGACGCGCTAGGATGCCGCCACTGCATGGCGAGCGGGGACTGGTCTACAGCCATGCTGGAAAGGCCAACGCCCTCGCCGACTCCTTCGAGAAGCAGTTCCAAGCGGCAGAACCCCAGGACGACGAGCATGAAAGAGTGGTCCGTCGTCAACTGGCTGTCTTCCTCAATGCCGAGGAGGACCCAGAGGACGAACCCATACTTTTTGCCCCCGAGGACGTGGCAAGAGTAATCAGGTCTCTCCCTACAAAAAAGGCGCCAGGGCACGACAGTGTCACAAATCAGTTAGTCAAAAAACTCCCACCCACAGCGATCACACACCTCGCGAACGTCCTCAACGAGATTACTCGATCCCGTGTTTTCCCAGCTTGCTGGAAACATGCGGAGGCGGTCGCGATACACAAACCAGGGAAAGACCCTCTATTCCCGCAGCACTACAGGCCGATTAGCCTCTTGCCAACTCTCAGCAAGATCTATGAGCGCCTCCTGCTAAGACCCATACAAGAACATATTACCAGAGAGCAAATTCTGCCGGATTTCCAATTTGGCTTCCGACAGAACCACTCTGCCCCACAACAGGTCATGAGAATGGTTGAAGCAGCAACAGAGGGCTTCAACCACAGAGGCTACTGCGGGATAGTGCTACTGGACGTAGCCAAAGCCTTTGATTCAGTATGGCATAGAGGGCTACTCTACAAGTTGTACACACAAGGGTTTCCCGGGAGCATAGTTCAGCTGATCAAGAGCTACCTCACGAATAGGACTTTCTCCGTCAAAGTAGAAACTGCCACCTCCACCAGAAGGCGTATTCGTGCTGGGGTGCCACAGGGATCGGTCCTGGGGCCCGTATTGTACAGTTTGTACACTGCGGACACACCAACGGCCCCCCTGGTGCACACCGCACAGTACGCTGACGATACAGCCTTCTACACGAGAAACGCGAACAAGGACCTGGTCATCCGTAGGTTACAAAGGGTTTTAGATAACACAGAAACTTGGGCCCGTCGCTGGCGCATCACCATTAACTCTGAGAAGACGCAGGCAATGCTGATTACCCGCAGGCTCGGAAGGCGCGATCCTCCTCAACGTCCTCCCCTACACCTTCACCTAAATGGAACCCAACTCCCCTGGCGCAGAACCGCCAAGTACCTTGGCGTAACCTTGGACTTTCGTCTTACGTGGAAACCCCACATAGACGAAGTCCATAGGAAGGTCTGCGCCAGAATGTCCATC
The DNA here is from genome assembly GCF_023864275.1 of Schistocerca cancellata. Lineage (NCBI taxonomy): Eukaryota > Metazoa > Arthropoda > Insecta > Orthoptera > Acrididae > Schistocerca > Schistocerca cancellata. The sequence goes on from NC_064627.1 coordinate 391,640,016, forward strand.
CCATATCCTATCCTGAACTCAACAAGCTCCCTTCCCTGCCCACTAGCATTAAATGTGTATCAGGCCCTGATCCGGCCAGTAATGGAGTATGCGTGCCCTGTCTGGGGATACGCGGCGAAGCAGCACCTGGACAAACTCCAGAGGCTGCAGAACCGCGCCCTCAGAAGGGCACTGCGCTTACCTCTTGGATTCCCTACAGACGACTTGCACGCCGCAGCCGAAATCCCACTCCTGAGAGAGCGTTTCCAGGATCTGGCAAGGGCCTTCTATGAGGGTTCTTCCAGATCCAGAAACGCACTCATCCACTCCCTAGGTCGGTATGACATGTCCCGCGATAAGCACAAGCGCCCTATGACGATCTTCGACGACTAAGTCGAAGAGAAAATCCCTACACCAAATCCATCATCCTGTTCCTCCCCATATAACAACAAACTTCTCGCCCACCTCAGGCAAGTACCAGACACACTCACAACAATCATCACAAATCACAGACACCAAAAACTACAGAAAAATCACACACACGCTTTCACAGGGGAGTAAAAGCCTAAAGGCTACAGACTCCCCCTCACACTTCCCCAAAGAAGGGAAAGCAAAAGATGAGAGAGAGAGAGAGAGACGACCGAACCCAGTTCCCCCTGAGCATCCATAGCGTACGGATCTCCGTGCCGGTACGTTCACAGGAGCTCAGTCCGTCAGTTCACCTGATGATGGCGACATGTACGATCGCCTAAATATTGTGCCCGTTGGACACTGTAGACCGGCAGTACACCCGTGGATATTTTGATTATCAAATACGCCGGGAGAAACTCAAGAATCATAACTAACTTACACTAAGGACAACCCACACCCCCATGCGGGAGGAAGGACTCGAACCTCCGGCGAGGGGAGCCGCGCGAACCGTGACAAGCCGCCATAGACCGCGGGGCTTTCCAACGGGCACAACACGCCCACAGGCCCCATATTATGCCGACAGCGGCCGCCTGCAGTATCATTAACAGTCTGGTTACAAGTAACTTCTACAACAAAAAACAAACATACACATAACAACAAAATACCATAATTTTAAAAGTCTACAACCCACCCCGAATTCGGGAATTGTAATACATCATTACAGCACTTACTATTAATGAATATTTTCATGGATACGAAGAAGCTTTTAAAGCTCAACTTTAAGTAACAGGTACATGGCGTCAGAAAATGGTATCGCAATAATTACTGAGCATTTTATTTATTGTAAGAACTCAAACTCTTGTCGTAGCCTCCACTAACTAAACAATTTTCGAACGGTGACAGCTGTTAGCTAATAAGCCAATGATTGCAAATTAGGGTAATTAAGAGTCTTTTTGAATAAACTCAGCGCCCCTTAAGAAATCTCAATAAAATCTAAACCATAAAGGACAACTTAAAGGCAACTTTAACAAAACATATAATAATAGAAGCCCTGTCTTTCAAGTGAGGTCAGTTCATCGACTGATGAAGTCAACACGCAGATTCACATAACACTGACGGAAGATAGTGCACTCAGGTACAGAGCGAAACCCACTAAAACAGGGAAATGAACGAAGTTTCGTAGACTTGCAAATGCTCATCCATATCGTGTCGATGTGGAGTTTACCTTTATTGAACCTAATAGAACTTTCCACCAGCCAAAAAGCTTGGCAATGCTATGCCATCTAAATGCGCTAAGCCTTCATCCCACATGATTTTTGCAAGCCACACAACGTCTCCGTCCAGTGCCGTTTCAACGGCCGACTTAGCTCGCTGCAATGTGAAGCTTCCTTCATAACTAGCGCTTACTTCCATGCAAGTCCGTACACGACGGATTAGTAACACTTCACGACATTGTTCGATTTCCACTGCTGTCTACCATAACTATTAAAGTAAACTTGGGCACTACAGAACCTAGTGCCCGCCGTAAACTTAAATTCGAGCAGAGCACAACACGCCACTTCTTGTATAAACCGTCGCATTCAGCTGCCCCTTCTGCAACTGCCCCCAGCAGGTCCGTGTTTTCCTCCTTAAGGCGTCGGCGCTCCACACTGGCCACCTCGCGGTGAGAGATTAATCGCAGGCGGAAAGCAGCACACTCTGGAATCGACTACGGGCCATCCAACCCTCCACCTTGTAGATTTGGTTGGCTGCTTGAGTGCAATATGTCTCTTGTGCTCCTGTCATGTTTCTTCGACTGTCCGCACAGTCTGCTCTATCTGCGGCATGCCTTACCGTATTTCCACGAAATACGGTAGACACCCGGTTTACGGAGCCCAGAGTTATCTTTCACCGTACCTAATAGTGCACACGTTTTCGAAAGTGAACGGAAAATATTGCCGAATTTTTTCGATACTCTGCCGGTGTAAAGCAGATATGCCACTGTCTCCCAGTCGTGCTGTATTTGCTGGGCATGTACACTCCTGGAAATTGAAATACGAACACCGTGAATTCATTGTCCCAGGAAGGGGAAACTTTATTGACACATTCCTGGGGTCAGATACATCACATGATCACACTGACAGAACCACAGGCACATAGACACAGGCAACAGAGCATGCACAATGTCGGCACTAGTACAGTGTATATCCACCTTTCGCAGCAATGCAGGCTGCTATTCTCCCATGGAGACGATCGTATAGATGCTGGATGTAGTCCTGTGGAACGGCTTGCCATGCCATTTCCACCTGGCGCCTCAGTTGGACCAGCGTTCGTGCTGGACGTGCAGACCGCGTGAGACGACGCTTCATCCAGTCCCAAACATGCTCAATGGGGGACAGATCCGGAGATCTTGCTGGCCAGGGTAGTTGACTTACACCTTCTAGAGCACGTTGGGTGGCACGGGATACATGCGGACGTGCATTGTTCTGTTGGAACAGCAAGTTCCCTTGCCGGTCTAGGAATGGTAGAACATTGGGTTCGATGACGGTTTGGATGTACCGTGCACTATTCAGTGTCCCCTCGACGATCACCAGTGGTGTACGGCCAGTGTAGGAGATCGCTCCCCACACCATGATGCCGGGTGTTGGCCCTGTGTGCCCCGGTCGTATGCAGTCCTGATTGTGGCGCTCACCTGCACGGCGCCAAACACGCATACGACCATCATTGGCACCAAGGCAGAAGAGACTCTCATCGCTGAAGACGACACGTCTCCATTCGTCCCTCCATTCACGCCTGTCGCGACACCACTGGAGGCGGGCTGCACGATGCTGGGGCGTGAGCGGAATACGGCCTAACGGTGTGCGGGACCGTAGCCCAGCTTCATGGAGACGGTTGCGAATGGTCCTCGCCGATACCCCAGGAGCAACAGTGTCCCTAATTTGCTGGGAAGTGGCGGTGCGGTCCCCTACGGCACTGCGTAGGATCCTACGGTCTTGGCGTGCATCCGTGCGTCGCTGCGGTCCGGTCCCAGGTCGACGGGCACGTGCACCTTCCGCCGACCACTGACGACAACATCGATGTACTGTGGAGACCTCACGCCCCACGTGTTGAGCAATTCGGCGGTACGTCCACCCGGCCTCCCGCATGCCCACTATACGCCCTCGCTCAAAGTCCGTCAACTGCACATACGGTTCACGTCCACGCTGTCGCGGCATGCTACCAGTGTTAAAGACTGCGATGGAGCTCCGTATGCCACGGCAAACTGGCTGACACTGACGGCGGCGGTGCACAAATGCTGCGCAGCTAGCGCCATTCGACGGCCAACACCGCGGTTCCTGGTGTGTCCGCTGTGCCGTGCGTGTGATCATTGCTTGTACAGCCCTCTCGCAGTGTCCGGAGCAAGTATGGTGGGTCTGACACACCGGTGTCAATGTGTTCTTTTTTCCATTTCCAGGAGTGTAGCTTCTGCCTGAGAGAATGTTGGACTTATCTCCCTCCTCAGTGTTGGCGGCAAATGAATCGGCACGGAAAGCTCTAATTCAGAAAGGCTCGGGTAGCGCGTTACCTTATCAAGCTTCTCCCGTCTACTGCACTGTGGGAGATTTTGATAGAAGACCGAGAAGCAACGCAACGAGGACAACTAACAAGGTGAGGTCCCCAGCGGTACGATCGACTTTTCAACCAATTTATGAGGTGACATAGGTTAAGGTGAAAGGAATCACACCATGGAACAATTCACTCTGGTGGGCCCTCATTTGCGAGTAATAGAAGAAAAAATAGTTTCGGAATGTCGTGTGATGTTGTACAGGTTTAAAATTAGTACCTCTTTGTAGACAACTTTCATAGTTCAATGGCTCAGCTACTACCTTTCCATCCAAAACGTTGTCGGTTCGAATTTTGTCAGGTACGTTGGATTCTTTTTATTTTTAGATCTTCATCGAGATAACTTTTATTATTATTTTTATTCAACTAACAGGTTTACATGCAGCTTCTTTTGTTTGTATTCCTTTGTCTCACTACTGTAATCAACGTTTAGCAGTTGTTCTCATTCCTTCTTCCTAACATTCTTTTTCCACTTGAAACCTTGGTGCATGTGAATTAAATTATATTTATTTATCTGCCATAATGTTTAAACATTTGAAAATGACGATCTGTCAGTTAAAAAAACAAAAGGTAAAATAATCGATTTATATTGACTGTGCAATGGTGTCAAGATGTATTTTTCGCTACAAGATGAACACTTTCTTTGATGGCAACCGTTATACAAACATTTAAAACATAAAGTCTTACTGCACAATAGACAAAATAACGTGGATGATGATTTAAACAAAAGCAGAGATTATAAGTAAAACGAAATTCAAGCAAATTGAGAAACAGAAATAATCAATGCAATAACATCGACGAAACTGTCAGATGATAAAATGGAAACAATTAAATCAAAGTTAATACATAACAGAAATCAAAATCACATGAATAAGAATTCCAAATGGAAAAAGAGTGATAGAAGGAAAAATGAGAGCAAATGATGTGTTTCGTACGAAGACTAATATGGGGGTGAAAAATGAATAGACAAAATTACATTTAACGCAATTAATTGAAGAAAAATAATGATCAAAATTATCTAGATAAAGATTTTTTTAAAAATTGAGTGTAACTGACGAGATTCGAACCGACAACCGTTTGGATAGGAAGTTATTACCTCAACCATTACACTATGCAAGCAGCATACAAGTTCTTAATATTTTAAACTTATCGTCCATCAGACGAAATTCCGACTTCCTTCCGTCGATTAACCGCTGGTGACCTGTCCCTGTAAGATCAGTAGTTTCGGCAGAGGAACAGCCAATAACGCATCCGCAGCTAACGTAAGAACACCAGAGTGGAAGTGCAGCCACGTGCCTTGTCTCCCACCCAAGGAACAAGAACCAGGGTGCCGTGGGCCGGCACGTGGCTGCGCTCCTCATCGGCAACAAATATGCTCCCTCGGAATGCAGGACTCGTATCCTGCGACCAGGGAGCCGACGGACACGGCGAGAGGCAGATGCAACCACGACACCCTCTACAGCGCCCAAGTAATAAGCAGGGTGTGTCCACCGACTCGAGAACGATGAAGTGTATTGTTGAATATGGCTGTTTACAGTCTGTTTCAGTTATTTGTAGTGTACAGCAGAGACAGGAGGGAAACAAGCTGTAGACCAGTTACAGTGGTAGACATTGATTTGAAGGAGGTGGAGTTTTATTAATACAGGATGGTCTAAAAGACATGATACAAAGTAAGCGATCGTAGTAGAAAAAAGACAACATGCAAGAACATGAACCCTACTGATGTGAACGGCATTTAGTCTACAAGACGCTCGAAACGTCTACCGTCCCCGGCTGAACTGGTATACAGCCGATTCTGAAAATACGTCATAACGCGCTGAAGTGTGACAGACTCAAGCGCTTCAGCCCCACTTCTGATGGCCGATTTCAGGTCCTCCAGTGGCTTAGGGGGATTCCTATATATTCTGTCGTTGATGTAACCCCATAAGATGATGTCGCACAGATTGAAGTCCGGACTGTAAGGGGTCCACTCTGTCCCGTGCCCCGTGAATCAGATGCACACCAAACGTCGTTTCAAGCCAAGTGAAGACTTCAGCTTTTCAATGCGGACGAGCCCCATCCTTCATGAACCAGTATGGGAAAGTCATGTTGAGACTGCCAACTTCTGGGCCAAAGTGCCGCTCCAGCAACTGTGACCATACCGTCAATGAATATCGGATCAATGATACGCTTCGACGATGTGATACACCAGACAGTGACCCTTCGCGGATGCAATGGCGAGAAGACGCTGGGATGAGGACTTTGCGCACCCCAGCCGCACCAGTTTCCTTTATTCACGTTACCATTCAACTGAAAATGGGTCTCATCACTGAACCAGATCTGTATTCATTGATGGAACCGTTTTCAAGTGCATCTCCGCGGCACAGTCCGGACTGTTTAGGGACGAAAGTTGTATATAAACATTGAAGTTAAGTTTAGGGACTGTTATAGGGACGCAACCCTGCCGCTTTTGTTAGCATTTTCAGTGATGTTTTGAATACGCTTAACTGTTGGGACGCCTGTCGAGTGGATGTGGTCGACTGATCCTCAAAGAAGGCGCGGACACGCTCCCTGTTGTCGTTAACGACTGTGGATTTTCGCCCTACCGCCTTGGTTCTTGCATCCCAATATTCCCGGTAGATTCAAATCTGGCTATCAACTTGCCAACAATGAAAATGGCTCTGAGCACTATGGGACTTAACATCTGAGGTCATCAGTCCCATAGAACTTAGAACTACTTAAACCTAACTAACCTAAGGACATCACACACATCCATGCCCGAGGCAGGATTCGAACCTGCGACCGTAGCGGTCGCGCGGTTCCTGACTGAAGCGCCTAGAACCGCTCGACCACTCCGGACGGCCCTACAATGAAAATAACTGTGATATGAGGACGAGCACGTCGACCACCTGATGGCTTCAAAATCATTGCGGCTTGCAAGTGCAATAGCTAAACGCGCGATAACCACTACAGTAGGTGTACTTTTCCTTCCGAACTCTGACAGACATACCCGTGGAATGGTGACCTTATGCATTTATTTTCATTGAATTTTCTTACGATAAATGATCGTTCCTCCATGGTCAGTGATTTCATATTGCTTCTTCTCTATTTCCGGGTATCAGGCATTCACCTGACATGTGTAATATATATTTGCTATTCCAATATGGAAAAATTATATCAATACATGTGAAATCAGTAACTTAACATACTTTCAAGTTTCTTGGACCACCCTTCAGCAGGAATATCTGAGGTGATGGGAATTAGTTTTGTGTGGGATGTAATAATGCATATTATATCGTTACTTGCCGATGTACAGGAAAAAATTTTATGTTGATATTAATAATTTGTGTAAGAATGAATACTGCCTGTGTTTAAATTATAGGTAATCGGCTACAGTGTAATAAATATAAGTATCTACCACCGTATACGTTATTCTTGAGTACGCCATTGAGGTGGTTGAGCTATCTTGTTAGGCTTTCTTCGTGCGATATTGCGCGTGCGCTGTGGACCTGAGTACGTAGCACCACACTCTCACGCTGTAAAGGATGATGGCAGCTGGAGACATGTAGATACAAATTAGTGTTAAGTGGCTTTCCTGAACACAATATGTCCCATAGTGCTGTCCGCTTTGCGCTTAGCTAGGTAGTCTGTCTCATACTGGGTGAGAAGCAAAAGAAATGCATAGTTTTGATACACACTTAATCTGGTTTATTTCCAAGACACAAAATGTGTGTGAATATACCGTAGTATCACAGCGCTGATATCCCTTTGGAAACACGAGAGTTTCTCCATCAATATACTGGGTGAATCACAATCGACGAAAAGCCGTCTCCAGCGTAGCGAAGGTACCAACCACTGCCCCTGTACCAGGGTCGAGCGCCGAAAAAGCCTCCGGCACGTAGCTCGGACACTGTGGCAAGTGGCACATCGGCTAAAAGCTATGTTCAAAAGCTATGTATACGAAAGTTAAAAGTTATTGCATTGTCATATTTACGAGACGATTAGGTCAAATCTCGAAACATGTCACAAAAATAAATGACTTGACCAGGAAAAAATCTTTGGTAGCGATCTGTAGAAAACCAGATGGTAATTTAGTAACTTAGCAGAATGAGTTTTCACTCTGGAGTCGAAGGTGCGCTGATCTGAAAAGTGTGCCGGACTGGGACTGCAACCTGGGACCTATGCCTTCCAGGGGCGTGTGGTCTACCGACTGTGCGGGAAACTACTTTACCGACTAAGTCGTGCTTGGATAGCTCAGTCGAAAGAGCACTTGCCTGTACAGGTTAAGGGTCCCAGGTACGAGTTCCGGCCGCAGAGCTTAAATGTTGCAAGAAGTTTCAGTTTAGTAAATTAATATACGTAGATTTCATTTTATTCTCATGATTTCTTTAGAGGACATCAGTCATACAAATCAACAATGTATCTCCCACTCTGGAGACGAATCATACGAGAAGCGTTGAATAAGAAATGCAAAATCTTTTATTCTGAAAGCAGGTTTGTTTTTATTCAGGATTCCAGTGAGCTGCATCACTCCCCACTTTTCTGGCTACAAAACTCTATTTTTCAGCATCATCTCCATGCAGTGCAATGGCATTACACAAACTTACTGGGAGGGCTTAAGGGACTACATGTCCGCGAGATACCACTCTACTAGTCGACGTCTGAGCCAACCTCTTGCTGCATCAATGAAGTCTCCATCACTCAAGTACTGCTTCCGCGGATTGCATCCTTCATTGGGCCAAACAGATGGTAGTAGGAAGGTTCCAGATCGGTGTCGTAGGATGGATGAGTAAGAACAGTCCAATGAAGTTTTGTGAGCCCTTCTCAGGAGCACAGACTCGTGTGAGGCCTTGCGCTGACATGGAGAAGAAGTAGTGCATTTGCGTTTTTGTGGCGACGAACTAGCTTAAGTCGTTTCTCCAGTTTGCTGAGGGTAGCACAACACACTTTCAAATTGATCGTTGCACTATGGAGTAGCACATCAAACAGAATAATCCATTCAGAATTCCAGAAGACCGTAGCCATTAATTTACCGGCTGAGGGTGCAGCTTCGAACTTTTTTTTCGGAGGAGAGGTGGTTTGGCGCCACTCCATGCACTGCCGTTTTGTTTTTGGTTCGAAGTAGTGAATCCGTGCTCATCGCCTTTGACCATATTCGACAAAAAATTTGTCACGATCAGCCTAGCAATGAGCAGACGATTCTTCGTTGCTCTTTATGGCCTTCTGTTAGGTGGCTGGGAGCCCAGCGGACACACGCCTCGGAGTGCCGCCAACTGGTGGACGGGTGTGTCAGCACTACCAACACAGACGTCCAGTTGTGTAGCGAGATGTTTGATTGTGATCCGTCGACAATCTCGAATATGTGTTCGCACGACCCAACATTGCAGCAGTCACACCTGTGTGTGGCCGGCCGCCTTTTTGCGTTAATGACAGACGCCTCGCCCAACGACTTACCGTGCTTTTGTACACTGCCAGGTCTCTGTAGACATTATGCAAGCTGTTATGAATATATGCGATGCTGTGGTTTCCCGACGGAAGAAATGGCAGCCCTTTGCTTGGAGCGTAACTCCGCTAGAGACGCCGTTTTGAATGCTACGTATTTCGCCAGTGTCGCCCCCTATCGGAACTTCATGAAACTGACTGCATGACTGAAGCGGAAATATTCCGCTACAACTCACAACAAATTCCGAATTTTTTCGAACTTAACTGGGTGACAAAAAGTGTTGCATTACTTATTGAACGGCCGTCCTATTAATAGGTGAATCTTACAGAGTCAAATTTATAAAATTAGTTCATGAATGCTGATCAAATGTTTGAGCGTAACTAATCTATGTCTCTTGATATCTTATTGATTGCTTGTTTTGCGCGGCAGCGTCAGTATATATCAACGAGTGGATGGTAAGACATAGGACTTGTATTCTGGGAAAGCACATCAGTTAAAACATTGTAAGTAGGCTGTTTATATTTTCTTATTGGCAACGTTACGTAGCGCTCTATATGAAAATCACTGGCTGTGCTGTGTGCAGTCTGTGGCTAGTTTGCATTGTTGTCTGCCATTGTGTTGGGCAGCGGCAGCTGGATGTGAAGAGCGCGTAGCGTTGCGCAGTTAGAGGTGAGCCGCCAGCAGTGGTGGATGTGAGGAGAGAGATGGCGGAGTTTTGAAATTACATATATTATGACTTTTGATGATATTAAGGTAAATACAGTGTTTGTTCTCTATTAAAATCTTTCATTTGCTAACTATCCCTATCAGTAGTTAGTGCCTTCTGTAGTTTGAATCTTTTATTTAGCTGGCAATAGTGGCGCTCGCTGTATTGCAGTAGTTCGAGTAATGAAGATTTTTGTGAGGTAAGTTATTTGTGAAAGGTATAGTTTAACGTTAGTCAGGGCCATTCTTTTGTAGGGATTTTTGAAAGTCAGATTGCGTTGCGCTAAATAATATTGTGTGTCAGTTTAAGCACAGTCGTGTAGAAATTGTTCTAAGGGGACGTTTCATATGTATAAATTGTTCTAAGGGGACGTTTCATAACATTAGGCTCCTCCAGAAGACGTAACGTTAATACCATGTGAAACCACTTCTAGCCTTGAGCAGGCCTCAATTCGACGACGCTCCACTCCACTCCACTTATGCCACATCCGACTGAAGTCTCTCATTGTTCGTTGATGGTTGCCGGTCTGCTGGAATGCGTTGTACGACATAGTCCTAGACACTTTATACGGGATTAAGATCGAGAGATTTAGCGGGCCGTCCGAGATGCGATAGGGTGCCTGAGCGTTCGCTGAACGAGGAACGTACGAACGCACCCCTCTAAACAAGACTGTTGTCAACTAGGATGATGGGAGCATTCACGGCATAGTCATTAGGAAGATGTAGATCAAAGGACAACATTTGATTGCAGAGACTGCTGAGATAAACACCTTGGTTCGTTTGACGGATGCTTCCATGATTGGGCGGAATGCGAAATGCACTCAAAACAACACGGAAACATATGTGATCTGAAATATACCCTCCACATACTGCTGGTTAGACGCCTAATTACGACTTCGGTGAAGACAGCACCGTGCATTACCTGAAAAGGGCAATTTTGCCAACCAATTGACCCCCGAGCCAAAACATTTGTAACCCCTCTGTACTGAATGGTTCTCGATGTACTATCTATGAGCACTGTGATTGGGGAAACTGATGTTCATAGGTATTCATATCGTTCTTGCAATATATTACTGTTATGGAGTTTAAGCAACGAAAGTTAAAAGTTTTCGCCTATAAGAAAACAACAACAGAAAAATTTCCGAGGTATTGCGTACGGATGGCGTTGGACTGACAACGAGATAATGTTCACTGTGATGCTTGGACCACTGAAGACGAGCAGTCTGGTGTGTCTTTGTGAGAAATGGCCTTTTGCGAGGTTTCCGACTCAAAATGTCGATTACGAGCAGTTCCCTTCGTAATTGTGTCTCGTAAACTGGTTGAGATGGATCTGACTTTACTAATTCGTGACGTTATGGTGAGTGTCATTGACAAGACGAGGCACTCGTCTCAGGTCTCTGTCGGTGAGGGTCATTTTACGGCCACTGCTCTTACGCCCTGTTACGTGTCTGTGAGTGGTCCACTATTCATTGCGGACACATTGGATATTCTGGGTATTCATACACCAAGAAATCAGGCAGTTTCATTCACAATGGAGTCATGGGCACTTCCAAAGACTATCGCTCGTTTCAGCCATTCTGCCAGGTGTGCGCACAACCGGCTGCGCCATACATTCATCTTCACTGCCATGACGTATGTCAGCGTCGGAGTAGAACAAGACTGACTGGTAGCAGTTCCACACCACCTGCAGCGCTCCGTAGCCACATTTGAGCTCTTTAACGAGCTCCTCGCCAAGCCAAATGGATGTCTACCGGCCATCCTCTACCTTGCAGTGTCATGCGGATGCGGTGCTGGGGGAAAGGGATGGGAGTGGCCGATGTGGTCTGCAAACCGCTCTCCCGGGCGTTATGCAAACTTTCCAGACCGTGGAGCCGTTACAATTCGGTCAAGCAACTCCTCAGTTGCTATCACAAGGGTGAGTGCACTCCTTACCAGTCCTCTCACACTAAGGAAAAGAATCCGTCGTGCTACTGGGAATCGAACCCGGCTCTTCCACATGGCAGCCATCTACACTAACCATTCAAGTACGGATGGGTACTGTGCTCTTTAACGTGGTCACTAATATTTTGTCCGGTGATCTGATACTACACATTGGTTCCGATTCATTTCAAAATGTTGTGTAAACAAAAGCTTTCTTGAGGAATCAACGAAGAGTGCAACATAATCTGCACGTTTTCAGCTTCACTTTTCGGAGCACCTTTGCCTGGACGCGAATAGAAAGATGTATTAGACTTTTTGTTGACTCTGAATATCTTTGTATCACTGACCTACTATTAATTTTTATAGAATATTGTTTGCGTGGTTCATGGTGTGGGTTCCTGTAGTCATGTCCTAGTTCATGAACCACGGGCAACGTATGAGTGGCCAAGTAAGTGGTCCCAACAGTCGGGATACCAGTTACTTTGGAATAAGGCTGGGCATCTCGGACATATTCTGAGTCGTGGTCACCTTTGTGCTCATACGGCAAATATTACCAAATCCACCGGTTAGTCCCTCAGCCGTTAGGGGTAAAACCCAATGGGACTCGGGGCAAGTAAGGCTAGCAACCTGCTTCCCTGGTACTTTAAATATGATGCTGGCAACAATCAGAGCAAAATGCCTCGGACCTTTGGAGGTGACGGAGTCCCACCTCTAACTGACAAACCAGGGACTCCTAAGATACGACTTGGCAAACAAATGGTAATGAGATGAGGAGCTATTAATATCAATGGGGGATACTCTGGGAAGAAGTAGAGCTGGCAGAGGCTGCAAGTAAGACGGGGCTGGACGTTTTAGCTGTTAGTGACATTCGGGTAAGGGGTGAGAAAGAAGAGGAAGTGGGAGAATACAAGGTCTACCTGTCAGGAGTCAAAGCAAGAATAGCACAATGGGGTGTAGGGCTTTACATCAGGAAAGAAATGGAACCCAGCGTAGTTGCAATAAGGTATGTAAACGAACGACTGATGTGGATAGATTTGACAGTGTCTAGCAAGAAAATTAGGATTGTGTCAGTATATTCGCATTGTGAAGGGACAGATCAAGATAAGATGAATCACTCAGTGATGTAGTTGTTAGAGTAAAGGACAAGGACAGTGTTCTGCTCATGGGTGATTTTAACGCCAGGATTGGAAATCGAACAGAAGGGTATGAAAAGGTTATGGGTAAATTTGGAGAGGATATGGAGGCCAACAGGAACGGGAAACAACTCTCGGATTTCTGTGCCAGTATGGGCTTAGTAATCACAAACTCCTTTTTTAAACATAAGAACATTCACCGGTATACCTGGGAAGGCAGGGGAACCAGATCTGTCATTGACTATATAATAACAGATCAGGAATTCAGGAAGGCTGTGAGGGACACACGTGTATTCAGGGGATTCTTTGATGACACTGATCATTATTTAATCTGCAGTGAAATTGGGATTGTGAGGCCGAAAGTGCAGGAGGTCAGGTCCATATGTAGGAGGATAAGAGTGGAGAAACTTCAGGATAAGGAAATCAGGCAGAAGTACATAACAGCGATCTCAGAAAGGTACCAGTTAGTTGAATGTAGTCAATTACAGTCATTGGAAAAGGAATGGACAAGGTACAGGGACACAGTACTAGAAGTGGCTAAAGAATGTCTTGGAACAGTAGTGTGTAAAAGTAGGATGAAGCAAACAGCTTGGTGGAATGATACAGTCAAGGCAGCCTGTAAAAGGAAAAAGAAGGCGTATCAAAAATGGCTACATACCAGAACCCAGGTAGACAGAGAAAGTTATGTTGAAGAAAGAAACAAAGCCAAACAGATAATTGCAGCATCCAAGAAGAAATCATGGGAAGACTTTGGAAACAGGTTGGAGACTATGGGTCAAGCTGCTGGAAAACCATTCTGGAGTGTAATTAGCAGTCTTCGAAATGGAGGTAAGAAGGAAATGACAAGTATTTTGGACAGGTCAGGAAAACTGCCGGTGAATCCTGTGGATGCCTTGGGCAGATGGAGGGAATATTTTGAAGAGTTGCTCAATGTAGGTGAAAATGCGATCAGTAATGTTTCAGATTTCGAGGTAGAATGGGATAGGAATGATGGTGGAAATAGGATCACATTTGAGGAAGTGGAAAAAATGGTCAATAGATTGCAGTGCAATAAAGCGGCTGGGGTGGATGAAATTAAGTCGGAACTCATCAAATACAGTGGAATGTCAGGTCTTAAATGGCTACACAGGATAATTGAAATGGCCTGGGAGTCAGGACAGGTTCCATCAGACTGGACAAAAGCAGTAATCACACCAATCTTTAAACATGGAAACAGAAAAGATTGTAACAACTACAGAGGTATCTCTTTAATCGGCGGTGTGGGTAAAATCTTCTCAGGTATTGTTGAAAGGAAAGTGCGAGTATTAGTTGAGGACCAATTGGATGAAAATCAGTGTGGGTTTAGGCCTCTTAGAGGTTGTCAGGACCAGATCTTTAGCTTACGGCAAATAATGGAGAAGTGTTATGAGTGGAACAGGGAATTGTATCTATGCTTTATAGATCTAGAAAAGGCATATGACCGGGTTCCTAGGAGGAAGTTATTGTCTGTTCTACAAGATTATGGAATAGGAGGCAAACTTTTGCAAGCAATTAAAGGTCTTTACATGGATAGTCAGGCAGCAGTTAGAGTTGACGGTAAATTGAGTTCATGGTTCAGTGTAATTTCAGGGGTAAGACAAGGCTGCAACCTGTCTCCACTGTTGTTCATATTATTTATGGATCATATGTTGAAAACAATAGACTGGCTGGGTGAGATTAAGATATGTGAACACAAAATAAGCAGTCTTGCATATGCGGATGACTTAGTTGTGATGGCAGATTCGATTGAAAGTTTGCAAAGTAATATTTCAGAGCTAGATCAGAAATGTAAGGACGATGGTATGAAGATTAGCATCTCCAAAACGAAAGTAATGTCAGTGGGAAAGAAATATAAACGGATTGAGTGCCAAATAGGAGGAACAAAGTTAGAACAGGTGGACGGTTTCAAGTACTTAGGATGCATATTCTCACAGGATGGCAACATAGTGAAAGAACTGGAAGCGAAGTGTAGCAAAGCTAATGCAGTGAGCGCTCAACTACGATCTACTCTCTTCTGCAAGAAGGAATTCAGTACCAAGACTAAGTTATCTGTGCACCGTTCAATCTTTCGACCAAATTTTTTGTATGGGAGCGAAAGCTGGGTGGATTCAGGTTACCTTATCAACAAGGTTGAGGTTACGGATATGAAAGTAGCTAGGATGATTGCAGGTACTAGTAGATGGGACCATGGAAGGAGGGTGTCCACAATGAGGAAATCAAAGAAAAACTGGGAATGAACTCTATAGATGTAGCACTCAGGGCGAACAGGCTTAGATGGTGGGGTCATGTTACACGCATGGGAGAAGCAAGGTTACCCAAGAGACTCATGGATTCAGCAGTAGAGGGTAGGAGGAGTCGGGGCAGACCGAGGAGAAGGTACCTGGATTCGGTTAAGAATGATTTTGAAGTAATAGGTTTAACATCAGAAGAGGCACCAATGTTAGCACTGAATAGGGGATATGGAGGAACTGTATAAGCTGGGCTATGCTCCAGACTAAACGCTGAAAGGCATAATCAGTCTTAAATGATGATGATGATGATGATGATGATGATGATGAATATTGTTTGCATGGTGCTGTGGTGCTATTTGTCGTTCTTTTGCTGTATAACCGTCGCAAAATCGACAAAGTGTTCCATGAATTTATGTTATGATTCACTTGTTTATTTAGATTTACGGTTTTCTACGTTGCTTTGGAAACGAAACAGCACTAAGAGACTTGCCATAGGAGATTTCACTTTGAGATGAATACTAACTATAATGTCATATGCCACGACGACGTTGAAAAGTAAACAGATCGCCAGCAGAGTTCCAAATGTCTTCCTCAGCTGCATGATAAAATTTTAAATTTTGCTGAAGAGCAAACAGCAGCAGAAAAGTTCTAAGTGAATGTCGACCTTCAGCAACACGATAAGATACTATTTTTTACTTATCTTTCAGCATTTCTATATTCAGTAACATTCCGCTTATTCCATAAGGAATTTAGGGAGAACCAAGAGAACAGAATACTTTCCTGCACATTCCAAACACAGAGTCACCTTTAAAATTAATGTCAACGAAGAACTGGCAAGCAACAGAAATAAATACATTCGCAAGTTACGGTTTCCCGTCGGGTTTCCCAAAACTTTAAACTAACCTTTACCGCTAGAAACAGCTACACATTGATAGCCTTGGTTTTGCTGTCAGTCATAACAACAATTGGTACATTTTCATCCATGAGATAGATTCATTACAAATGCATTAAAATTTTGCTTGACAGATGAGGTATATTATGCTCAGTTTTTTATTTTTAATCGGACAAAACGTTCGTAACTGGCATGCAACGAATAATCCACAATTTATAATCATAAATAACATTGTATTTAACACGTTTAACGAATAATATAGCTTTGAGTCGGGCATACATTTCAGAACGGTAGAACTACGGTGTTTTTTAGCTTTATTTTCTTTTTATGCTTTCAGTCTGAATTGAAATAAAGGAACGGAAAAGAACGCCACTGGGGGCTGCGGGAATTCGCGTTAAGTGCATCAGCCGATATTTCATTAGCGCTTTTCAATCGGCGACCGGAAATTGACGCATTGGTTGTGACACAGGCCGGGTGTTAGCAAGGCGTTCGTATGTAGGAGACAGAGAGAGAGAGAGAGAGACAGACAGACAGACAGACAGACAGAGAGAGAGAGAGAGATGGAGAGGGAGGGCTAGGGAGGTGAATGCGACCACTAATGGGGCTCGGGTGGTGGTTGTGGGGGGGGGGGGGGGTTAGGGGTGCGTTGCCGACAGCCAATGATGGGCAGGGTTGACAACGCCGCATACGCAACCCACACGCTTTCTACCAGCGAAAAGAGTTGGCAGCACTGCTGATAAATGGCAATACTCTGTTATGCAGCTATTTCAACTGTTTCGCAGCGTCTAAATTAACCACTACACTATACATTGTGATTTCAGTTTTATCGTCCTCTTTTGCGTGTCGTATCAGGAATAAGGTATGTGTTCAGCAGGTTTCCCTACATCTGCGTTGGGCGCTGATGACCACGCTGTTTAGCGCCCGTAAACTTCAAACACACACACTACATCTGCGTAAATGAGGACCCGCGACTGTGCAGGTAAACGAAAAATATGAATAATCCAAAGTACACAAGTTTTATCGGGAAATCGATAAATACTGAATTTATAAAAAAAAAAAAACATTCGGCATCTCTGATTTAACGCCCACTGTGATACTTCCGCGTAACCTGCCGGAAACTGACATCTTAATCATACAATTTCGGTCTTAAAACACATTTTATTTCGCATCACTGGCTTTCAGGAAACTATCATCCATTGTTTTTCTGTTTCCGTTTTTCATTCACGTTTTTTTCTGTTGGTGGTGCTCGTTTTCTGGGGAGTCAAAACATCGGTATAGTCAAAAGAACGTTATCCTCTACACTGGAAAGAAATCTAACAGCAAACATAGCTTTTACAGAGATAGAAAAAGCTTTTGATAATGGCAAATGGAAAAAAAATGTTTAATAGCTTGAGCAAAAAAGGGGAACAGACCATAAAAATCGAAGAATAATGTGAAACCTTTACAAAAGTGAGACCGCTGTTATTGACGAAGGACAAACTAAGAAGAAATGGAGACGACACGAATGGGCTGGCTTTAAACTTTGAAAAAACACAGTTCATTCAGTTTTGAACTGACAAAAATATCCCTCCGATTAAACTAATATGCCAACGAGAAGCAATAAAAATGGTAGAGAAGTCCAAGTTATTAGGTATGCATATTGATGACAACTTAAATTGGAAAAATTATACAATAGAACAACTATGTTTAGGTTTAGCTGCTTTTGAGATAAGAATAACTTCCAACTCTGGATGTATAGAAGTCACTAATTAAACATATTATGCATATTTTTTATTCAGTCATGTCCAGTGGGATAATATTCTGGGATAACTCCTGATTTAGACGAAAAGTATTCATTGCCCAAAAGAAAGTAATTGAGATGGACGATCAAAAAGTTTTCGTTTTAGGGTGTTGCTGCAGCGTATAGGCCACATATCGCGATTCCGATGCAGGTATATAAGCAACGACATGTAGTTAAGGGATCACAGCGGCATTCGTGTCCTTCCGATGTGAGTTCGGTAAATGCGGAAACGTGAACTGTGGCGACGTTATTACCTACTGCGTCCGAACAGGATGAACCTGCTGTTATTCTTTTATCAGGTGCCGAAGGACAAACACCGGTAGGCATTAATCGGAGAACAAAGTAAATATATGGAGCAGCTATTCTTCGAAAACTACTGTTGTGGAATGGTGCGCCAAGTTTGGTGTTGGTCGCGATGCGACACGAGACGCTCATCGATCTAGGTTACGCCAGCTCATGTAGGAGTCACTCGAGCACCCGCCCTGTAGTCCTGATCTCTCCCTAAGAAATTATCACGCCTTCTGGCCCTGAAAAAAGGCCCTGAAGGAACGACGATTCATGTCGGCCGAGGATGTGCAGCAGGTAGTTAACGGTCTTCACGCAGCAGGACACGGTGACTTACCAAACACGTATCTTCGACTTGGTGATTTTGCCAGATTGGCATAGCGTTCTGGACTGTACGGCCTTTGAATGGAAACTTTTTGATCGCCCCTTCTAGAATTGTGTGTGGTCACAAACGTCCATCTCTCATGTATGTCTTAAGCACTTGGGAATATTAACCACGGCTACACAGTACGTTTATTCAATTACGAAATTTGCTATCAAGAAACCAACTAAGTTTGAGACTAACAAACGCATTCATAAGCAGAACATTCGAAGGAAAAATGATATTCACTGCTCTTTAATGATTCTAGCTTTGGCTCAGAAAAGGATAAATTGTGCAGCTAAAAAGCTCTTTGACAAGCTACCCACAAATACAGTGGTTGACAGACAACAGAAGTTTTTCAAATGCAGATTAAAGAGGTTTCCTACTTAACAACTCCTTCTATACCACAGAGGAATTCTTGCGTAATCAGTCATTAAAAAAACTGTATATACACTCCTGGAAATTGAAATAAGAACACCGTGAATTCATTGTCCCAGGAAGGGGAAACTTTATTGACACATTCCTGGGGTCAGATACATCACATGATCACACTGACAGAACCACAGGCACATAGACACAGGCAACAGAGCATGCACAATGTCGGCACTAGCACAGTGTATATCCACCTTTCGCAGCAATGCAGGCTGCTATTCTCCCATGGAGACGATCGTAGAGATGCTGGATGTAGTCCTGTGGAACGGCTTGCCATGCCATTTCCACCTGGCGCCTCAGTTGGACCAGCGTTCGTGCTGGACGTGCAGACCGCGTGAGACGACGCTTCATCCAGTCCCAAACATGCTCAATGGGGGACAGATCCGGAGATCTTGCTGGCCAGGGTAGTTGACTTACACCTTCTAGAGCACGTTGGGTGGCACGGGATACATGCGGACATGCATTGTCCTGTTGGAACAGCAAGTTCCCTTGCCGGTCTAGGAATGGTAGAACGATGGGTTCGATGACGGTTTGGATGTACCGTGCACTATTCAGTGTCCCCTCGACGATCACCAGTGGTGTACGGCCAGTGTAGGAGATCGCTCCCCACACCATGATGCCGGGTGTTGGCCCTGTGTGCCTCGGTCGTATGCAGTCCTGATTGTGGCGCTCACCTGCACGGCGCCAAACACGCATACGACCATCATTGGCACCAAGGCAGAAGCGACTCTCATCGCTGAAGACGACACGTCTCCATTCGTCCCTCCATTCACGCCTGTCGCGACACCACTGGAGGCGGGCTGCACGATGTTGGGGCGTGAGCGGAAGACGGCCTAACGGTGTGCGGGACCGTAGCCCAGCTTCATGGAGACGGTTGCGAATGGTCCTCGCCGATACCCCAGGAGCAACAGTGTCCCTAATTTGCTGGGAAGTGGCGGTGCGGTCCCCTACGGCACTGCGTAGGATTCTACGGTCTTGGCGTGCATCCGTGCGTCGCTGCGGTCCGGTCCCAGGTCGACGGGCACGTGCACCTTCCGCCGACCACTGGCGACAACATCGATGTACTGTGGAGACCTCACGCCCCACGTGTTGAGCAATTCGGCGGTACGTCCACCCGGCCTCCCGCATGCCCACTATACGCCCTCGCTCAAAGTCCGTCAACTGCACATACGGTTCACGTCCACGCTGTCGCGGCATGCTACCAGTGGTAAAGACTGCGATGGAGCTCCGTATGCCACGGCAAACTGGCTGACACTGACGGCGGCGGTGCACAAATGCTGCGCAGCTAGCGCCATTCGACGGCCAACACCGCGGTTCCTGGTGTGTCCGCTGTGCCGTGCGTGTGATCATTGCTTGTACAGCCCTCTCGCAGTGTCCGGAGCAAGTATGGTGGGTCTGACACACCGGTGTCAATGTGTTCTTTTTTCCATTTCCAGGAGTGTAGCTATCATTTTGCACCTTAAACATTTTTTTGGTTGTATGTAAGTTTTCAAAGTTTGTTTTGTTGTTACGTTTCATATTATAACATTTTTCCTGAATCTAATCCATGTGACAAGGAACAAACTAATTACGAAAAGAACGTGCGATCTTTATTTAGTAGAGGAACTTATAAAATCAGAGAAGACTCAGATACAGGTAAACCAGAACATGGCCAAATAATAGATTGTGTTCAGATACGCAGACGCTATAGCTGTCCGAGCTGAAATCGTAGATCTTGTAGCCATATTAATTAAAATTGGTAACATTATGGGTCAAGCATGTAATATGAAATAAATAAATCCAAAACAAAAGTGACTGAATGATGAAGAAGAGTAATCCCATGTCTGAATGTACTAGGTAACAAGGTAGTTCAGGAAGTTGATGCGTTTACCTATTTAGAAAGTAAGATCAGTAGGGGCAGAGGGAGCAAAGAAGAAATCAGAAGTTACTAGCTCAAGAACAGCTAACTTGAAGGAGAAAAGAAGAACTTCAAACTCTTTTAGTCATCTACGTCTTCACTACCATAAATTTGTACTGTAAAGAAAGATATTGACTCTAATTTTAAGACAATACTTAAGGCTTTCTTTTTTAAAAAAAGAAACGCCGAACTACGCGCGGAAAATTCATAAGCTCGATAATCCGCACCAGGATTTGTGTCTATGTACCACATACACTCACATTGTTCAGCATTATTGGTCTTACGGCATTAATTTATGAGTGATGCTTTTCGACCCACTGGTATTATAACCAGGCAACAAGGCATACCAATCACTTAAGCATTATTTACGCTACTTATACAACTAACCAGACTATCGCAAATTTCTTGAATTTTTAGTATCGTCTTTAGGGCCGGAACATATTATGTCATATTAGCGTTAATTTGGTTGACAGAGTTAGTAGTTTAAGTAATGTTTAAGTTATTTGTCTGCCCAGATGCCCGACAACAAGCAATAATGGCTCGAAACGCGTCACGAATAAATTAATGTCACAAAATTAATAATCCCAAACACTGTGATTCGCTGCAGTATATACATATACCCTTTATTATAACACGGTCGCGGAAGATCAATTTCTTTTACTCAGTCATTTACAATGTTGCAGATACATGTAATACCATGGGCATTACAACAAGAGCTGCTTTTAATGTCACTCAAATTCTTACCATGCAATTGCCTCCCTTGGTAATTCGGCGAACACCCTCCATAAATGCTGTTTAATTTGCTACATGGCATCAGGTGCAATTTATCTTAGTATGACGTAGACTTTTATTTGTTACTCAGAACGTGTAACGGTTGAGGCTTCCATCTCCTTAAGTAAGAGTCATGAGCTGCCAAGCCTGAAGACGAGCATGAAGACGAGCATGACTTTACAACGAGCGCTTCTCGATCTTCCCACCGAAGGAATTGGCCACTGCGAAAATTTCGGTACTCACTGAAGTATCGCCCTAGAATAACATTGTAAGTGCATACAGCATCATAGCCATCAGTCTATAGAGTTAAAAAATTCAAGAATACTATGGTATGGTAGCATAGAGAGTGCAACGGTAATTCCACTGTTAAATGCAGAGGAGAGAGCGAACAGGTGGAAAGAATACATTGAAGGCCTCTATGACGGAAAATATTTGTTTGGTGTGACATAAGAAGAAACAAGAGTCAATTTAGAAGAGATAGGAGATCCACTATTAGAATCAGAATTAAAGAGAGCTTTGGAAGACTTAAGGTCAAATAAGGAAGAAGTGGTAGATAACATCCATCAGAATTTCTAAAATCACTGCGGGAAGTGGCAACGAAACGACTCTTCACGTTGGTATAGAGAATGTATGAGTCTGGAGACATACCATCTGACTTTCGGAAAAATATCATCCACACAATTTTGAAGACTGCAAGAACTGACAAGTGCCAGAATTATCGCACAGTCAGGAACAGCCCACGCGTCCACGTTAAAACAAGGATACTATATAGAAGAAGGAAAAAGAAAATTGAAGATGTGCTAAATGACGATCAGTTTGCTTTAGGAAAGGTAAAGGCACCCGAGAGGCAATTCTGAGGTTGCGGTTAATCATGGAAGCAAGACTAAAGAAAAATCAGGACACTTTCATAGGATTTGGCGATCTGGTAAAAGCGTTCGACAATGTAAAATGGTGTAAGGTGTTCGAAATTCTAAAAAAATAAGGGTAAGCTATAGGGAGAGACGGATAAAATACAATATGCACAAGAGGCAAGAGGGAATAATAAGAGTGGACGACCAACGAT
This sequence comes from Schistocerca cancellata, assembly GCF_023864275.1. NCBI lineage: Eukaryota > Metazoa > Arthropoda > Insecta > Orthoptera > Acrididae > Schistocerca > Schistocerca cancellata. Next base: position 391,662,898 of record NC_064627.1, read on the forward strand.
GAAGAGCTCGGATTCAAAAGGCTGTAAGAGAGGGATGGTGTCTTTTCTCCCTACTGTCCAATCTGTACATCTAAGAAGCAACGATGGAAATAAAAGAAAGGTTCAGAAGTGTAATTAAAATTCAAGGTGAAAGGATATCAGTGATACCACTCGCTGATGGCGTTGCTATCCTGAGTGAAAGTGAAGAAGAATTGCATGATATGCTGAATGGAATGAACAGTCTAATGAGTGCAGAATATGGATTGAGAGAAAATCGAAGAAAGACAAAAGGAATGAGAAGTAGCAGCAATGAGAACAGCGGGAGGCTTAACATCAGGATTGATGGTCACAAAGTAGATGAAGTTAAGGAATTCTGGTACCTAGGCACCAAAATGACCAATGACGGACGGAGCAAGGAGGACATTGAAAGGAGACTAGCACAGGCAAAAAGGGCATTACTGGCCAAGAAGGCGAATGTTGAAAATTAAGTGGACTGATAAACTAAGGAATAAGGTTCTGCGCAGAATCGGAGAGGAAAGGAATATATGGAAAACACTGGGAAGGAGAATGGACAGGATGATAGGACATCTGTTAAAGATACCAGGGAATGACTTCCATGGTACTAGAGGGAGCAGCAGAGGGCAACAACTGTAGAGGAAGACAGAGATTGGGATACATCCAGCAAATAATTGAGGACGTAGGTTGCAAGCGCTACTCTGAGATGAAGAGGTTAGCACAGGGGAGGAATTCGTGGCGGGCCGCACCAGACCAGTCAGCAGACTAATGACCTCCAAAAAAAAATGGTAAATTAACTGAATGATTGATATCCTGTAAGAAGAAAGGGTTGCGTGAACATCCGGAAAAGATGAGGTAATTTGAAACCTCAGTTCTCGTCTGTCGTCTCTGAGATTCCGTAGTGTCTAGCGTAGTTCCATTTGTAGTTGCAGCCAGAACCCACACACTCGTAGCAAGTGCCGTGAGCTGTGCGAGATAAAACATGCGACGTATTATGCTGTAGACTTCCTCCGAAACTTTTGTTGACAGGCTCGGATTATTTCTGCGCACTGCTGCACATATACTATCATGTAGAATAAGGATTGCCAGCTTCGCTTTGATGGGAGAGGCAGAGTTAAAATAGTCACTCTTCCATACTACGTATTGTAAGTAGGCTGTTTATGTTTTATTATTGGCAACGTTACGTAGCGCTCTGTACGAAAATCACTGGCTGTGCTGTGCTGTGTGCAGTCTGTGGCTAGTTTGCATTGTTGTCGGCCATTGTAGTGTTGGGCAGCTGGATGTGAACAGCGCGTTGCGTTGCGCAGTTGGAGGTGAGCCGCCAGCAGTGGTGGATGTGGGAAATGAGATGGCGGATTTTTGAGTACAGAATGGATATTATGAACTGCTACATATATTATGACTATTAAGGTAAATACATTGTTTGTTCTCTATTAAAATCTTTCATTTGCTAACTATGCCTATCAGTAGTTAGTGCCTTCAGTAGTTTGAATCTTTTATTTAGCTGGCAGTAGTGGCGCTCGCTGTATTGCAGTAGTTCGAGTAATGAAGATTTTTGTGAGGTAAGTGATTTGTGAAAGGTATAGGTTAATGTTAGTCAGGGCCATTCTTTTGTAGGGATTTTTGAAAGTCAGATTGCGTTGCGCTAAAAGTATTGTGTGTCAGTTTAAGCACAGTCGTGTATAATTGTTCTAAGGGGACGTTTCAGTATCAGTGCCCTGTAGGAACAGAACTGCTTTCTAAAGACCCTCAGATTCTCGGTAGTGACCACGCTGGGGCAACCGGAGCATTTCCTTGGCGACCACAGGATATTGGGCCCATTCGCCGTAATGTAATACACAGAAAAAGAACAAGGAATAGCTAAAGTGGAAAGAGAAATTGAAAAATTAATAAAATCGATTACTCAAGTGAAGTTTTTCTGTGTGACGCCTCAGAGACACACATACAGCAGGTCTCTGACAATAAAGGCCACTCTGTCGAAGCCTTCTTTACACCGTTTGCCTCGCTTTCAACACGCCCAATGGATGCTGCGAGGTCCAATGCCAGCTGCTACGCAGTACCAAGGCGGTACCGTGGTGTCCTTACAGCGAAATAGCGGTACTCTCTTTCTGGTTTCACACGTGGTCGGCCCTGCCCTGGTCTTCGGGGTACAGTTTTGATCTCTATAAACAGTCACCATACCCGAGAGATAACAGAACGATTCATGTTAAGTCATCGGGCCACATGAGTTTGCGGTTGTCCTGCTTCCATTCTTCCTATGGCCCTTCACAGCAGAGAGTCTGGTAGGCCCTTCTCGGTGCCGTACTGCACGGTTTGTGACCGTGTACACAGTGACTATTGATGTGGGACTACCCAAAAAACACTACTACGTTTGATAGGTGCCCTGACGTCATAGTTGGCGTGGTTTTCTGTTGACCGAAATGTCATCTTCCGTGCCGAACACGCCCGTATGGACATCTCTTGACGATTTACATGATTATATAGCGAATAAGACACAGAACAGGGAGACGGCGGGTTTGTTACTTTAATTTTGGACACCGGTGTGCTTGGCGTGAGTGAAAAACATAATATATTCTGTAACATAGACACAGCCTAAGAAAGAGGTACAAGACATCAATATTTTGTTAATATATCTAACAGCTTTCAGGGAGTGAACAAAAATCTTACGTGTTTGAAAGAATGGATTTTTGAGCTGGATGTTATCTGGAGGGACAGAGAGAGAGAGAGAGAGAGAGAGAGAGAGAGAGGAGGGGGGGAGGGAGATGGAAGAGATGGAAGTAATTGTGTGGCATTATTATGATGATCATCTGTTGGGGTGTTATTCTACTATTTTATCTGTTAATGTAAACAGTGAATTCTTAATATTGTACGCCTTTCGGATTTGATTTTTTTTACGTGACAAATTGCTTGCAAAGTTAAAGGACATCTTACGTTGATTATTCTGGTTATTTTCACGTCTTCTTCTTTAGAGGCTGGCTTGTGATTATATTCACTCAGAAGCTCTGCATATGTGAAACGGCTTGACCCATACTTCCAGGCTCTCATTTGTGTTCTTTGTATGTGACATCGAACGTTCTACCTTTTCTCCGGCGTATTTGCTATCACATGTGTTATACTGTAACTCAAATATATTTTATTTCTGGTATCAGTCTGTCTCTTGTCAGTTTTGCTTCGTATATCTCGATAAAACTGTCTGTTGTATATGCTATGTTTATGCCTTAGTTTTTGAAAATCGAGATTTTACAGGGTGTTCCTCACACACAAGTAAAGAAAAGATGTTATGTGGACATGTATCCGGAAACGCTTAATTTCCATGTTAGAGCTCATTTTAGTTTCGTCAGTATGTACTGTACTTCCTCGATTCACCGCCAGTTGGACCAATTGAAGGAAGGTAATGTTGACTTCGGTGCTTGTGTTGACATGCGACTCATTGCTCTACAGCATTAGCATCAAGCACATCAGTACGTAGCATCAACAGGTCAGTGTTCATCACGAACGTGGTTTTGCAGTCAGTGCAATGTTTACAAATGCGGAGTTGGCAGATGCCCATTTGTTGTATGGATTAGCACGGGGCAATAGCCGTGGCGCGGTACGTTTGTATCGAGACAGATTTCCAGAATGAAGGTGTCCCGACAGGAAGACGTTCGAAGCAATTGATCAGCGTCTTAGGGAGCACGGAACATTCCAGCCTATGACTCGCGACTGGGGAAGACCTAGAACGACGAGGACACCTGCAATGGACGAGGCAATTCTTCGTGCAGTTGACGATAGCCCTAACGTCAGCGTCAGAGAAATTGCTGCTGTTCAAGGTAACGTTGACCACGTCACTGAATGGAGAGTGCTACGGGAGAAACAGTTGTTTCCGTACCATGTACAGCGTGTGCAGGCACTATCAGCAGCTAATTGGCCTCCACGGGTACACTTCTGCGAATGGTTCATCCAACAATGTGTCAATCCTCATTTCAGTGCAAATGTTCTCTTTACGGATGAGGCTTCATTCCAACGTGATCAAATTGTAAATTTTCACCATCAACATGTGTGGGCTGACGAGAATCCGCACGCAATTGTGCAATCACGTCATCAACGCAGATTTTCTGTGAACGTTTGGGCAGGCATTGTTGGTGATGTCTTGATTGGGCACCATGTTCTTCCACCTACTCTCAATGGAGCACGTTATCATGATTTCATACGGGATACTCTACCTGTGCTGCTAGAACATGTGCCTTTACAAGTACGACACAAGATGTGGTTCATGCACGATGGAGCTCCTGCACATTTCAGTCGAAGTGTTCGTACGCTTCTCAACAACAGATTCGGTGACCGATGGATTGGTAGAGGCGGACCAATTCCATGGCCTCCAAGCCCTCCTGACCTCAACCTTCTTGACTTTCATTTATGGGGGCATTTGAAAGCTCTCGTCTACGCAACGCCGGTACCAAATGTAGAGACTCTTCGTGCTCGTATTGTGGACGGCTGTGATACAATACGCCATTCTCCAGGGCTGCATCAGCGCATCAGGGATTCCATGCGACGGAGGGTGGATGCATGTATCCTCGCTAACGGAGGACATTTTGAACATTTCCTGTAAGAAAGTGTTTGAAGTCACGCTGGTACGTTCTGTTGCTATGTGTTTCCATTCTATGATTAATGTGATTTGAAGAGAAGTAACAAAATGAGCTCTAACATGGAAAGTAAGCGTTTCCGGACACATGTCCACATAACATATTTTCTTTCTTTGTGTGTGAGGAATGTTTCCAGAAACTTTGGCCGTACCTTTTTGTAACACTCTGTGTACGAGAGTTTGCACTTGTATTTCATTTCGTACTATCTTCTGCCTTCCCTTTTATTTTCCTGATTATATTCTGTGTTGCAGTTATGACACTGCGTGTGTGTGTGTGTGTGTGTGTGTGTGTGTGTGTGTGTGTGTGTGTGTGTGTTTGGTATTTGTCGTTGATTATATTGTATATATATATATATTTTAATTTAGCTTTGTGACCATGTTACTATTGTATCCATTGTTTGGACTGTCTGTGTTGCAATGATTATGTAAAGCTTCCGTCGTTGAGTGGCACTGTGTTGGATCCATGGAGCATGTGCCGAAATACTGATTGTTTTGAGTTTCGGAGGTTCGAGGTATGGGGGACGACTGTCTGTTGTAGATTTGCGATAAATTCCTAGTATGTGCTTTATTGTTCCATCTAGTTAATTTGATTATTGTATTTTTCTAAAAATGTGACTAATTTTTTATGTGCCTTGTCAATGTCAGTACATAGTTATGAATTTCTGTTTGTGTTTCATCTATTAAGCAGAGGACGTCAGCCACATATGTGAACCAATATAATATATTGCATTCTGTTGCAACTATTTTTGTAAAAATTAACTTTTCAACATGTTTCATAAAAATCTTTGCTAAGGCTCTTGAAACTGGAGATCTCGTTGGTAACCTACCCTCTTGTGAAAATAAATTCATTGTTGGACTGGAGGTAGTTTTGTTCCATTATAAGCATTGCTCTTGTGAGTATTTAATAAACAGGGAGCTAATACATGTTTCAAATCCTTTTCTGTAATGTCTATTGTTTTTATTCGTGGCATGTAGGGGTACACGCTTTCTACATCGAAAGAGACGAGAGTGGCTGTGTTGTATTAGTTGTCTTAATATAATATTAAGATCCCTAAACAAAAAAGTGCCTTTGATGCACACGCACACACACACACACACACACACACACACACACACACACAGAGAGAGAGAGAGAGAGAGAGAGAGAGAGAGAGAGAGAGAGAGATAGAACACAAATCAACAGTCGTTAGGTTTACAGAATGTACTTCGTTAGGCTGGCGACACGTACGTAACACACACTTACGACGGAAGTCACAGTTCTCGTAAGATAACTCTGCAGTTAGTGCCAGATGTGTTCCACAGCAGATAACTTACGAAATAATATAACTACGAAACAAAATTCGTAAAGCGGAAATTTGGCGATGTTTCATAAGTGAAATGACAATGAAATGTAAGCAGACGAAAGGAAACGGCGAAAAACGAATAACTGTAAGCAGTAATTCATTTACGTAAAAATTATCATGCGAACTACTTCCTAATCTAGAAATATCGCATATAGAAACAAAACAAAATCACTCCAGATTAAATCCACTGAACATACCTTAATGTAAAAGGCGAAACTCATCTTGGACAACTAAGATAGCAGCTTTCAGCAAGAAAAACACGTTTGAATTTGTGTGAAAGAAATATTGATAATTGCTGCGGATGATGTTTACAGAAGCAGACCTGTAACATCATAATTACTTCGACAAAGTTTAGATCGGGTTCCTTAAATGCAAACAGGAGAAAAACGTCAGAAACCAATGCATCAGAAAATTTAGTTATTTGTTTATACAGTATAGTGGCACATAATATGTTTGCAACTGTTATTTAATAAGAATTGTGTACAATGAAGTAGAATCTGATAAAAATGTATAAAACATTCTCTTCGTGTTTTACCCACACACAATTAATTAACGCAACCTTTCAAATACCCCCAAACGGTTTCTGGAGGTTCACAGTTTTCTAGGACACGTTCATAAAGCGTATTTATACACAGAATGTCTGTTGCGTAAAACAGTGTCCCCACTGGTGAAACATTCAAAGCACTGGCGTCGGACGAACATGTGAGCAGCCCAACTCATTCTCTCAGATCCACCCCTCTGCCGTAGCAGACCTCTCTCAGTGCAGCCAAAATGTGCTGGAACTTCATCATGCATAAAATACACAACTCCTTTTGTTTTTTAGGTCACATTTTGTACAGGTAAAACATCTATAATAAAAGCGAAATTTTCATTGTCCACTTCGCTCTCACACAGCAACCAGATGGGTACATTATACTGACTTCTAGACAACGGTAAAACGCTGTTTCGGAGAAGCTGAAATCTTAGCTCCTTACACGTTAGTCGACTGTAGATCGTTAGAAATAACGCTGCTCGCTGCAGCTGCAATGCCTACCTAAGTGTGGTTCCCTCAGCGAATTACCCCACGCCACTTGAACAAGGCCCTGCCACACCCGTCAACAAAAAAGGGATAAGAACGGACTCACAGATTTAAGCTGCATCTCAATGCGACTGGCACTAAAATGGAACGACCAATAAAACTAGCCGTAAAGGAAAGCAGATGCCAGGCTGGGATTCACTGGAGGAGCCTAACGAAATGTAATCTAAGTGTAATACATCCAGGAAAGAAGTGGCTTACAAACCACTCGAATATCCCATTAAGTTTCGGGAGTGCAGCCGCAAGAATTCTCCTCCTCCTCCTCCTCCCTTCTTCTTCTTCTTCTTCTTCTTCTTCTTGTAATATTTCGGCCGTATAGCGTTCAGCCATTTTAGAGTGAGTCGCAAGACTGCCGCTCCAGTGCTCGCTTCGTCCCTTTGTATTCGTGTACCGTGCAACTGCGCATGCGGCCACAGATGAAAATGCGCCAGAGACGTTGGTCGGCTGCAGAGACGTGCACAATGCGCGAGTTACATCTATGACTCCGCAATCGATCTGTGTTGGCATTTCGATACATCATTGTGAGCTGCACTGTGACGGCGTCTTTGTGAGTTTATTACAGCAAGTGCCGGATTCCATGATTTATCAAGGTTGAAACCACTATCTCTATTAATTAAATTCGACATCAAGCGAATTTCAATTACCTCCTCACTATCGAGTCCCAAAAAGATGATGTAGTTGCCAAAATTTCGACGTGACGTGACCAGTGTCAATACAGTGTTCTGCCACTGCCGACTTGTTAGGTTCTAAAAGTCGTGTGTACCTCCGGTGTTTTGTACATCTTTCTTGCACAGTAAGAGTTGTTTGTCCAATGTAAGAAAGGCCACATTCAAATGGAATTTTGTAAACTCCAGATTTTCCGAGCAGCAAATCATCTTTGACGGAGCCCACGAGTGCAGCTGTCTTGGGTGGAGGACGAAAAATCACTTTTATTCTGTGTCTGCTGAGAATCCGTCCTATTTTTGATGAGAGACTACCCACATATGGCAGAAAGGCCATAGATTTAAAGGTTTCTTCGTCTTCTTCTGCTTTCTTTGTGGCCTCCTTCGGTTTCATTTTCAGTGCCTTCTGTATTTGCTGTGGGGAGTACCCATTGTCCTCATAAACTCTTTGTAAGTGGGAAAGTTCATCTTGCAGACTGCTTTCGTGAGAAATAATATGCGCTCTGTGGGTCAAAGTTCGGAGAACACTCATCGTCTGGGCAGGATGGTGGCAGCTATTTGCTCGTAAATACAAATCCGTGTGCGTCGGCTTCCGACAAACTTCTTGTCCCAAAATGCCATCCTCTCTGCGCCGAACCAGAACATCCAAGAATGGAAGGCATCCCTCTTTTTCAATTTCCATTGTGAACTTTTTTTGATCGTGGGGGGAGTTCAGATGTCTTAAGAAGTCTTGCAAGTTATCTTCACCGTGGGGCCAAACTACAAAGGTATCATCAACATACCTCCAGAATACCAAGGGTTTCAGGTCAACAGATTCAAGCGCCGTCTCCTCGAAGTCTTCCACAAATAAATTTACCACCAGAGGGGACAAGGGACTACCCATGGTGACTCCGTCCATATGTTAAAAAAATTCGTTTTAAATAATAAGTATGTAGAGGTCAGAACATGTCTGAATAAGGCTGAAATCTCTTTGTCAAAACTTCTTTCTGGAAGGGGAACCTTTGCGAATAAAGACACCACATCGAAACTAAGTAATATATCAGCGCCGCCACCTATCGAAACTTCGTGAAATTAAAGGGACCGAAACGGGAATATTCCATGACGTTCCACAACAAATCCGTATTTTTTCAAGCGAAATTAGCCGAGAAAAATAAATAGCATTACTTGTTGAACGCCCGTCGTATATTGCTCAAATTGACCGCAGTGAGGTAATCAGAGAAAGTAGAGCTCACGTAGAGACTTACTGCTATTCATCCTTCCAACGCGCTATTTGTGAATCGATAAAAATTCTAAACTATCTTCTACCACATACCATGAAATGTTCTGCGGAGTGTAGAAGTAAATGTAGTACTTTCCATAAACCTGACGGAGTTTACTCGAATGAACCCTCACAGCATTTGCTTTGAGTGATTTAAGGAAATCATGGATAAGTGAAACCTGGATGGCCAGAGGCATTTCAGTCACCGTGCTCCTGACATGGCGTCCACTACCATAAACACTTACACCAACGTCTGAATTATGTGAACCACTGTGAAGTCAAATCCGAAATCTTCTATGGGATGATAAAATGCCAATAAAATCAAAAGCGACTATGTTCCAATCCTATTTTGTACCAATACTAACATATGGTTTAGAAACATGTACCCTACTAAACAAAGACGTCAGTGGAATTAAGGCGACAGAAGTGAGATTCATTAGAAATATGAATCAAACAACAAGAAAGGACAAAATCAGGAATGAGGTGACCAGAAAAGTAGCCGGTATTGAGGCTCCTGTTACCAGTGTCGTAAAGAAACGCTGGCTTCAGTGGTATGGGCACATATTGAGAATGAACAGCCAGCGACCTGCCGAAACGTATTTCAACCTGAGCCTCGTAGGAAGAAGACCACGGGGAAGCCCAAGAAAACGCTGAATAGAGATGTGCAGGAGAAAGGACACAAATGAGACGCTGTCCTGGAACTGAAAATCTATGAAGACAGAACGAGATGGCGAGCGCTTGTACACCACACCCGGGAAACTGGAGTTGGAAAACGATGATGATGATAATGATGATGATGTCTGTGAAGTTCATGACAATGGGCACTTCCCATTGCACCATGTATAGGAGTTTCTGTTCATTCCATTCGTGTCTCAAATACGTGATGAAAGTCTGCTTAAATGTCACCTTGTACGCTGTCATCACTTTTGTTTCCAAGGTCCCTAAGAAAGCGCTTCGTAGAGAGTTGTGATACACTGCCTTAGAAAAAAAAAGCGATGCGTCGAGTAGACGTTGACGATTATCAAAGCAACTTCGTAATTCTGTAAACCATCGGGCAGTATGTAAATGATGAGAGTGACAAGTCTATGTGGCTGGTCGCCAGAGCGCGTTAGTGTTGTTCGTATTTAGTATTGTTACCAAGCCCTACAGGGGAAGTAAGGTGCGCTAACAGATGAGTGAGCACTATGGAGGACTCAGCATTACCAGCACTTGTGGAGCTAGAAAGTGGCCTCATAATGTATTTCCATTTGGCCGCCTGGTCTTATCGTGCAATATCCAGATTTGTGGGGCACACGGACGTGACACTGATCCGATGTTTCACTGCACCGGAAAGCGAGGGCAGGAGTACTCGTTATCATAGTTCTGGTCGTCCACGTCTTATCACCACAAGGGTTGATCGCCAGATTGTGCACCAAGTACACTGTAGCCCCTTCCTATCTGTGTCTATCATCCGAGAACGTGTTAGGGATTCCCTGCAACACTGTGGGTTAACCGCACAATTCATCGGAGGCTAGTTTATCGGAGGCTAGCTGCAGCCGGACCAGAGAATTACCGTCCCATGCCTTGGCTGCCGCTAATACCAGAACACAGAGACCGGGAAGCATGAACTGCTGATAAATGACGTCGCTTTGTGTTCAACTGTAGTTAAAATGACTCTAAGCACTATGGGCCTTAACATCTGAGGTCATCATCCCCTAGACATAGAACTACTTAAAACTAAGTAACCTAAGGAAATCGCACACATTCATGCCCGAGGCAGGATCGAACCTGCGACCGTAGCAGCAGCGCGGTTCCGGACTGAAGCGCCTAGAACCGCTCGACCACAGCGGCCGGCTATTCAACTATGAATCGCGCGCCTGCACTACCCGAATGACCGTCGTTGAAGAGTAAGGCAGCGACCTCAGGAGAGATCCCATTCTTCAAATGTTAGGGACAGGCACAACGGTGTTATTCCTAACGTCATCTACATCTACATCTACACCCATACTCCGCAAGCCACCTGACGGTGTGTGGCGGAGGGTACCTTGAGTACCTCTATCGGTTCTCCCTTCTATTCCAGTCTCGTATTGTTCGTGGAAAGAAGGATTGTCGGTATGCCTCTGTGTGGGCTCTAATCTCTCTGATTTTATCCTCGTGGTCTCTTCGCGAGATATACGTAGGAGGGAGCAATATACTGCTTGGCTCTTCGGTGAAGGTATGTTCTCGAAACTTTGACAAAAGCCCTTACCGAGCTACTGAGCGTCTCTCCTGCAGAGTCTTCCACTTGAGTTTATCTATCATCTCCGTAACGCTTTCGCGATTGCTAAATGATCCTGTAACGAAGCGCGCTGCTCTCCTTTGGATCTTCTCTATATCTTCTATCAAGGGAGGAAGCTGTCGGGTGTGACTTCAGGTCGCAGTTGGCACTGATTGAGGACGGAACAAGGGGTAGGTCAGGGATGTCTTACCTCCTCATGTGTCAAGAAGGAAGGGAACGAACATTAGAGTCATTGGAGACGGAGCACGAGCTCGGATTACGAATGGATGGGGACGAAATCAGCCATACCCTTTTCAATTAAACCATTCTGGAATTTGCCTGGAGTGATTTAGTAAGAGCACAGAAAACCTAAATCTGAATGGCCGGACGAGGATTTGAATCGTTGTCCTCCCGAATACAGGTCCAGTGTGCCAATCTCTACGCCACTCGGTCATGATCTGTTAAGTTTTAAACTACAGTGCACTGATGCCATTTTTCAGCAGGATATTACTGGTCCACAAATTGGCACGTGTCTCTGCGCGGTGTTGAGGAACTCCCGCCCCCAGCAAGATTGCCAGATTTGTCCCCGAAGCAATACGTGTGGGACCAGCTCGTACGTCAATTCCACGTCATTTCCAGGATTTCATCGAGGATTTCAAGGACCAGAGACAAGAGGTGCGGGCCAGCTTGCCTCCGGAGAGGATACAACGGCCTTACGACACCCTTCCAGACACGATCAGTGCGTGCATCCAGGCCAGGGGGGTGTAACTTCATCCTGATACGAGGGTTCATACACCAAGTACTTTGTATACTTGGCTCGATATTGTAATTACTAAAATAAAATGACATACCCTCTCAAGTCGTTCAAGTTTCGTTTCGTTTCCTCCACCTCTTCCGGCTGCTCCACTCTTTCTGTCAAACAGTGTATATTCTACGATTGATTACTTAATTCTAATTCTTCAAACACCGTTAACAGTCTTTCACGGCGTCGTTCGTGTCTATTTTGAACTGTCTGCTAGTTCAGATATTTCTCGCATGGTCTAACATATTTGGAAAAATTCGTACTGCCGTTCTTACTATAATATCAGTATTTTCTATTTGGTATCGATCTGATACACTTACGGACTATAGCAGGATGGTCGCACAAGTATTTTATATGAAATCTCTTTTGTAGGCTGACTGCGTATTCGTGATATCCTACCAATGAAAGAAGTTTGCTACCTGGTTTATCCCTGGCTGAGCCTATGTGATTATTTCAGTTTATAATCTTACACACTGTTACGCCAAGATACTTGTATTAATTGAATGACTGCAGTTGTGACTCACTGATGTAGTAAGCGTAGGACACTAAATTTTTATCGTTTCGTGAAGTTCACACTTCTACGTTCCTGAACATTTAAAGTAAATCACCATTGCCCCAACTCGCTCTCATATTATATCAGACAAACGCTCTGTGTGCCAGCTTGCTGCGGTTACAATCCGCTACCCATTGTCACTGACTGGTGGAAACACTTACGATGCTGCACCCAAGTATTTTCAACCTACAAGTCATTATTTCGTATGACGTTGGAGAGACACGTTGGCGAGCTGAGAAGCGGTAGACTGCGATGTGAGAAACGTGCTTGCATAAGTATTTGCTTCTTGCTCAATATTCTCTAAACATGAGTCCACGAGAGTATGTTGGAGCAAGACGTTCACATTCGAGCAGCATAGCAGCGAAGCCCACAGAAATCAACACGACATAAGTAACCGCTTCCAAAATACTGCGTGGACGCTAGCACACCAAACCGTACAGATCTTTACCCTCAATTCAGGAGGTTATGCAGCACGATCGGACTTCTGCACTAAGATATTGGAAAGCAAGGACAATGACACTGACTCGTCAGACAGGTTAATTTTTGGTGAGGAAGCAACGATTCGCACTAATAGAAAATTTAATCTGTAAACTGCTCATTTTTGGGAACGGGAAACCCTTACTTTTTCACTGCACACGAACGAGATTTGGTCAATGTTCTCCACAATAACAAGGGAGAATATCTATGACACCTTATTTTTCATGGAGGAAACCGTCATAGTCATTTGCTACTGCAACATGCCTTTCTTTTTGGCTTCTTCCTCAGTTGGAAGAAGACTCCAACATCTTCATCTTGTAACAAGATGGTGCAGCTCCTCGCTTTCACTTGGTTGTATGCCAACACTTAAACGAACATTTTCCTGGACGAAGATTTAGCCTTGCCGGTGCTGATGATGACGTGTGGTGAAGATGGCCACCACTGTCACCAGACTTAACGCCTGGTTTTTTTTTCTTATGGCGTTGTGTGAAATATAGTGTTTGTCCCACCATTGCCACAACCCTTGCCACAGAAGATACGGGATACGGGAGCAAATTGCAGCTGTGGTAGAATCCATAACCACCGACGTGTTCCACAAGGCTTGGGTAGAACATAAATAACGTTTCGACATTTGTCTTGTGACTCGAGAAGCGTATATCGACTCCCAGTAACGTACAAAATCTTCCAGAGATTATTAAAGTGGTGACGTTTGAAGCGAAAAAGTTGTATCGTTCCGTTTGTATAAATTGTAGACCTGCGCGGAAAAACGGGCTAACCCTCAAATGTAAAAGCTCAGAGATAAGTGATGGTCTCACTCCTAAATACCACATTAGGATATTCAGGGGTGAGATCAATGTTAGCCTTGTTACCTCTAAGTTTTTACATTTTAGGGTTATCCCGTTTTTCGGCGCATGTCTTCAGTTGTAGAACAGCTAACGTTCTTCTGTGCTTACCTCGCATAAGCAAACCACCATATAGTCATACTATTATACGATTATTGCGAAAACCGTCTTTGGCATTGGCTAAAAAACAGTACATACATTAGAAAACCACATACTCATAAAACACTGAACACTAATAATAAAATATTTTAAAAATTATATGGCTTCTGTAATACAGATATGGCCGACGACGGGCATAGACCCGAAACCACTATGATAAAACAAACCACCGTCAAAACGCAACTTATGTCAAATATATAATTACTATTACGAAATATGTGCAAACAGATAGAGTTCCTCCATGGATCCCGAAACCATCAAAAGCCGGTCACGAAGGCAATCATGTGCATGGAACATTTCTTGACTTCCATATAGCATTTGACTCAGTAGCACACTAACGTTTACTAACTAAAGTTTGATCATATGGAGTATCAAACAAAATTTGTCACTGGATTGAGGACTTCTTGGTAGGGATGCAGTAGCATGTCACATTGAATGGAAAGAAACCGTTAGAAGTAGAAATAACTTCAGGCGTGCCACAGGAAAGTGTGCTGGGACCGTTGCTGTTTGTATTGTGTATCAATGACTTGGCAGACAATAGTCTGATGATACAGTTATCTATAACGAAACACTATCCCATGAGCTCTGCGCAAATTATTCAACCAGATCATGATGGGATTTTAACTTGGTGCACAGTTTGGCAGTTTGCTTTAAATGAAAGACTATGTACAATTGTCCGCTTCAGAAAATTTAGAAAAGTAGTAATACATATATACAATATCAATGAGTCGCAGATGCCGGCCAGGGTGGCCGAGCGGTTCTAGGCGCTACAGTCCGGAACCACGCTGCTGCTACGGTCGCAGGTTCGAATCTTGCCTCGGGCATGGATGTGTGTGATGTCCTTAGGTCAGTTAGGTTTAAGTAGTTCTAAGTTCTAGGGGACTGATGACCTCAGCAGTTAAGTCCCATAGTGCTCAGAGCCATTTGAACCATTTTGAGTCGCAGATTGAATCAGCCAACTCAAGTATCTGACTGTAAATTTTTTAGGTATACGAAATGGAACGCTCACACCGAGAAAATGCAGAACCCTAATATGTATTACAATGCTAAGTGCTTTTTCCATACGTTCCACAGTGGTCTGCTGAGTGTGTATGTACATGCAGTTATTTTCGGGAGGTTACTTCCGGACATTTTACGGTTGTTATAGTTTGCAGTGATTCACTGCCAACAGTGTAATCAAACAGCATGAAGTTGAGGATCCATTACCAGCTCGTGTACTGAGCACCGTTCCTCTGTAGGTCTTGCCACAGTTCTCTGCAGTCTCGTGGCATACATCTTTCTGGCGTTACAAGTTTCACAAGTATCCCAATCAGTATATTCAGCCAAAGATGATGAATAAGAAATATGAGAAGCTTTGCGTGAAGACTAACATTTTTTACGCGACCGATAGAGAACACCTCCACTTCCATATGCAATACCATCCCTTCCAGCAGTAATGTAGTTCTATCCATTTGAAAGGTGTAATGTTGTTTAAAGTTAACTGTACTTCCAAAAATCTTGACAACTTTACTAAACAATTCAGATGGACTCTAGTACATACCTTTTTAAACAATACGTGCAGGTTTTCTGTTAAAACCGACTGCGATAAGGAAAATGTTGTGTTTTTCTGTACTGTGAAAAGGTGCCGCTTCATTTTCTTTCTTGCGGTCATTATTAACTGTAGTGGCAGGACATTTAAACCATGAGATAAATTGTTTATCCCATATACAGGGTGATGAGGAACAGTCTGAAAAGCTTGTGAGGGTGCTGCAGGATAGGTAATGCCGAGAGATAATTGCTAGTAAAAAGTCCGATACGTTGCGCCGTATTCAAGATGACCAGCATAAATGTTACCCAACCACACCGTCGCGCGCACATTCAAGCAGTCCGCCACAGACCAAGGAGAACGATATAAATATTGGACGTGGGACGATAGTAAGGATCGAACCCTAGCCAAAGGCCGAGCAGTCTCTATCTACGCTATCAGAACAACCGACACTAATTTTATCTGGTGTGCCGCTTGAATTTGTGCGCGCAACGGCCTTATTGGCTAACTTCAACGCTAATTAACTAGGAAAAGGCGCAACGTATCGCAGTTTCTTTGAACATTTAGTTTTCAGTATAACCTACCTTTCGAAACACTTACAGACTTTTCATACTGTTGCTCACCGCCCTGTACATTCTTTCTGCCTATATACCGCACAATTTTAAATAAAAATTGTATACGTAACAATTCGCTGTTTTGTTTTCTTCTTCACAGTCGATTTTAACAGAAAAGCTTTAGATTAGAAAAGCTGTGTTAACGGCTTACCAGCTTATGATTAGAATGCAACTACGCGGTCTGAACAGTCTGAAACTTTGTAATGCTACGTGTTCACAGATTAAAACTATGCGAAATAACGCCATTGAACGTATTATCCTCACACATCTAACAGGCTGGAAAGGTCTCTCTCCTGTCTTGTATACCAACGATCCAAACCCATTTACCCATTCATATAAAGCGTCATCAATTGCCACCCAAGGTTTCATTTGCATTAACAATAAACAAGGCTCACGGTCAAAGAGAGAGGGAGAAAGATGAGATGGACAGAGAAGGGGTGAGAGGAAATGGACGTAGAAAGGGGAACGGAGAAGACGAACAGAGAGGGAGGAAGAGGAGATAGTGGGGTAGAGAGGGGGGAGAAAGGGATGGACAGAGAGACGGGGAGGAGGAAAAGGACAAAGAATGGAGGGAGGAGTTTACGAAGAGAGGCAGTGGGCAGGAGGGGGCTAGGAAGTATGTTCAATTTTCATACATATTTAGCCATTTCGAAACACTGACGGGTTCACTAATAGCTTGTATAAATGACTCTTAGCTTCGCGATATTGTGATAAAGTGCGGTCATTTCCTTTAAATTGTGCATGTAGAAAACAGGAAAGAACTTCAACATACGCTCCAGCTTTATTTTGCAAGAATTTTTCATTAAGTGCATTTAGATCTCCCATCAAATAAGGGATATTCCTGTGAGTGTAATGTGTGGCATCACCAAGTGTAAAAATTAATAAAAAAAAAGGTAAACTCTGAGGCACAAGACCCTGAACTGGGTACTGACCTCACACGTAGATTGCAACTGTTCTTTGCCCCTGCAAGAGGAGGGGGGCTGTGGCGGGCACTTCGCCCTGGCCCCCTTTTATCCCCAGGAAAGATCCCCTGTAATCATTTGACAGCAGGCTCAGTGGAACTAGGGTCGACATGGAGGGACTGGAACGAGGAAAATTCCTCAGTCCTGTGCGGGATTGAAGCCGAGACTTCCAGGGCCAGAGGTTAATACTATACATGCTGGACTGCCACGGCACCTTTTAGTATGGGTACCACAGCAAAACCGTGAGAATTATAACTAAGCGAATAAATAAACTGCGACCACCTGACAGAGCCCAGTCAGGTGAACATCAGTAGAGTGCTGCGTAATCAGGTGAATTTATTTACGATAGACGACAATATCGTTCTGTGTCACACAAAAAGAGCAGTAATCAGACTAGGAACCAATTTTCATTTCATGTCGTTATCAGACGAACAGTGGCAAACAAATTTAATAAATAACTAGACTTTCGTGTGTTCTATCACATTAAAAACAACTTCATCATGCATTTTAAGTACTGGAACCAGGTGGTCTTTTGACAGTCATCCAGTGACAAAACCGAAAAGTCACGCAGAGAAATATTGAAACAGAAAGGATATGAACTGTGATAATCCCAAATAAAAGTGAATATTACGGGAAATGATAATATTTGTAGCAAATTTGGGATAAAAAGTACTTAAAAGCGGAACTGATCTTCGTTAGAGGATTTAGCACTTTAATACATTACACTGTACGCATGGTGGCTGTCTGAATTATTATCGAAGTAGTTTGCTAATTCTAAGTACGTAGTACAAAATATACAACCTTAGAAAAGAATTTAAAGCCACATGTCTGAGTACAAGTTTGTACATAATTTATACAAATTTATTTAAATATACTTTTGTCGCTGTAGTTTCCTCTAAATCAGTCCTAATTATGTAGCCACAGAACTAAACGAAATAATAGGTTTGGCAGACAGCGACATGTGTATAAAATCTTTCGTCGGTGCTGATGAAATGAAAATTATGGCACCCGAAATACTGAGTACAGCTCTTCAGGATAGGAGATGGATAAGGATGCCTTCGCTGACTGGTGCAGGGATGAGAGAAGAAGACAAACTGAGAAAGAATTAAGAATATATGTAAAAAAAATGCTTTTAACGAACGCATAGTAATAGTGTCACTTTGTGCTAACTAACATGTTACTAAATCGAAAAGATCTTCAAGAAGAGCTTGGGTGTTGAAGCACATGTTAAAATGGAAATACCTGCTTGCATCCTGGCTTGTTTTCTATTCAGTTAAAATAAGCTGCAAGGTAGTAGATATAGTCTTGCAGGAACGGTGTACTGGAATCCAGGATACTGTGAACATCAGAAAGTGCAACTACAGTCATAGTTTCATTAATGCGAAGATAATGGAGTGACGAGTACGAAGACGTAGTTTTTAAACAGAACGGACTACAGTTCCAGAAGTCAGCGTTAGCTGGAATAGTGCTACTGGTCCACGAGTAGGTACACCAAGCAGTAATTTTATTTTAACAGCATTACCAATTTTGGCTGTTAAGTTCATTATCGTTTGGCTTGTGTTTCTGGATCCTGAATGTAAATTTGTTATGGATTTTATGACCTTTATTTTAGATGTTTGTTTCGCAAACATGGAAAAGACACTTGAACAGATATACACTATCATAATGTATGCGTCAACTTCGAGGTTTGAAAAATAATG